>NC_054833.1:95551646-98051646 GCF_018345385.1 Vulpes lagopus | reverse complement strand
TTCTACCAAACATTTAAAGAGGAATTAATGCCAATCATTCCCAAACTCCTTTTATGAGGCCTGCATGAATTATCCTAATATCAAAGCCAACTATAGATTTAAGGCAATCCCTATCAAGATTCCAATGGCATTTTTCACAGAAATCAAAAAACAGCCCTAAAATTTGTGTGGAGTCACAAAGACTCAGAATAACTAAAATAATTTTGATAAAGAACAAATCTGGAGGCATCATATGTACTAATTTCAAACTACATTACAAAGCTATAGTAACCAAAACAGTATGGTACTGGTACAAAAACAAACACAGACCAATAGAACAAAACCATGAGCCTAGAAATAAACCCATATATAAATGACCAACTAATATTTGACAAGGAAGCCAAGAATATACAGTGAGGAAAGGATACTCTTTTCAATAAATGGTGCTGGGAAACTGGATATTCACATGCAAAAGAATGAAATCGGACTCCTATCTTATACCACTCACAAAAACTGACTTGAAATGGATTGAAGACTTAAATGTAAGCCCTGAAACTATAAAACTCCTGGAAGAAAACATAGGGAGAAAGCTCCTTGATACTGATCTTGGCAAAGATTATTTGGAATATTAAACTAAAAGCACAACCATAAAAATAAAAAGGGACAAGTGGGACCACATCAAACTTAAAAGCTTTTTCACAGCAAAAGAAATGTCAACAAAACAAAGGGGTGGCCTCTGGAGCTGGATAAAATATATGCAACCATGTATCAGACAAGGGGTTAATATCCAAAATATATAAGGAACTCATATAACTCAATAACAATAAAAATATGAGTAAACAATAGGCAGAAGACTGGAATAGACATTTTTCTAAATAAGACATACAAATGTTCAACAGGCACATGAAAAGATCAGAAAAATGCAAATAAAGACTACAATGAGATATCACCTTAAACCTGTTAGAACGGCTATTTTCCAAAAGATAAGAGATAACAAGGGTTGGCAAGAATATGAAGAAAATATTGTGCACTGTTGGTAGGAATGTAAATCTGTACAGCCACTATGAAAAACAGTATGGAGAATCCCCCCAAAAAATTTAAAATAGAGTTACCACATGATATAGCAATCCTTTGGATACATATCCAAAGGAAATTAAATGAGTCTCATAACGTCTACAACCATTCACTGCAGCATTATTCACAATAGTCAAGATATATATGGAAGCAATCTAAATGTCCATCAACAGATGAGTAAAGAAAATTTGACTATATACACACACACAGAGACAAACACACACTGGAATGTTATTCAGACATAAAAAAGAAGGAAATCCTGCCAATTGTAAAACATGAATGGGCCACAAGGGCATGATTTCACTTACATGTGGAATCTAAAAAAGCTGGACTCATAGAAACAGAAAGTAGGACGGTAGCTTCCAGGGACCAAGGGGTGGAAGAAATGGGGAGATGTTAGTAAAAGTGTACCAAGTGCCAGTTATGAGGTAAGTTCTGGAGAGCTAATGTAAAGCATGGTGACTATAATTAACAACACCACATTATATACTTGAAAGTTGCTCAGAGAACAGATCTGAAATATTGTCACCGCACAAAAATGAATTGTAGTTATGTAACATGATAGAGGTTTTAATTAATCTTATTATGGTAATCAGTTTACAATATTTGTAATCATCATATTATATACCTTAAACTTGCACAATGTCATGTGTCAGTTATATCTCAATAAAGCTGAGGGAGAAGAATGAATACGTTTCTGAAAGAAAGACACAGTGAAAAGGGGAATCTGGGTGGAATGAACGGTGTGAGCAAATAGCTAGAGGCAGGAAGGAATCACTAATCCAGGAGGGCTAGAACAAACTCCTATGGAGTGAGACCTGGAGGAAAGATAAGGCCAGGAAAGGATCAGCATAAATTTTCTGTAAAGATCAAGAGGATAAATACTTTAGGGTTCCTTAGCCATATTGTCTGTCACAACACCTCCATGGCTGTTGAAGTGCAGGAGGAGAGAAAAGGAATAAGAAAAATCAGAGAGGGAGACAGAACATGAGAGACTCCTAACTCTGGGAAATGAACAAGGTGTAGTGGAAGGGGAGGTAGGTGGGGGGATGGGGTGACTGGGTGATGGGCACTGAGGGGGGCACATGACGGGATGAGCACTGGGTATTATAGTATATGTTGGCAAATCGAACTTCAATAAAAAAATATACAAAAAAAGTAACCATATACAATATGTAAACAAATGGACACTGCTAAGTCCCAATAAAACTTTATTTACAAAAACAGATGGTCGGCCAGATTTGGCCAGCAGGCCATAGTTTGCCAATGTGTGATCTGGGTGGGTAGGGGTCGGGGGATAGTAACAAATCATGTTGGGATTGAAATGGCTTAAGGAATGTATTCTATAAACATTAGGAGACCATTGAAAATATGAAGGAAACAGATTTTCATTATTTTGAACTTTTGAGGTAATATCAAGTAACATTTTTTAAAGGTTTTATTTATTTATTCATGAGAAACAGAGAGAGAGAAAGGGGCAGAGACACAGGCAGAGGGAGAAGCAGGCTCCATGCAGGGAGCCTGATGTGGGACTCGATCCCAGGTCTCCAGGATCACGCCCTGGGCTGAAGGCAGGCACTGAGCCACCCGGGCTGAGCCACCAGGGCTGCCCTCAAGTACATTTTCATTATATCCTGTTCCTCTCTTTTAAAAGCTAATAAAAGTGATTATCAGTATTTATCAAGTGGTTACTTGGTTCCCAGGGCTTCCTTTACATCATCTCATTGAATATAGCAGCCCCAGAGCAAGATCTAATGTTTTCCCTTCATTATACTCTCCACAGGCTTGGAGTGGAAAAATCAGCCTTTACTATTTCATCCACAACCAGAGTTGGCTTTTGCAGCATACCCAGTGGACCAATGGCTCAAAAGCACTGTGCTTCCTGATATTCACAGGGCATCTGGGTAGATTGAAGGAGCACCCATGAGCACCTTAAGAATGGAGCAACTGGGAGAGGGCATGGCCATCAATTTGGAATCAGTTAAAATGAGAGGCAAGGGAAGGAAAATACACTGAGCACGATCAGTAGCACAGTCTACTATTGATGGCATGTGTGTAGTTTCCAGATTTGGGTTGCAACAGAAAGTGCCCCTTTGAGCACTGTACTGTATGTTTCTCAGTGAACACATGTACCAGTTCATGTTGGGTACATGTTCTTCAGATTTGTTTTATCCCGAAAGTTTGCATGTCTATACCAAACACTTGCCCATTTATTAACAAAATAAATGCATTGTGTTTCATCTGGCTATGTAAGTTCTTACACAGAACCCCTGAAGACACAAGTAGTGAATCTCAATGTGGCAGAAGTAGAGGAGAAGTTCAAAGGGGCACAGGATTACAAATTAATAAAGAGGTGCGCAAGATTCAGGGAAAATTTACCTTCAACCTGGGTCAGAAAATCCAGCTCATTATTACTTTACTGTGCTTTGATTAACACTTAATATCATTCTGAATCACTCCCATTAAGCTATTCTTCTATGTTTCCCCTGCACAATGCCTTAAGTAGAAATAAATTGCAACATTAGTTAACAGCATTACATCATGTGAATTTTAAACACCACAACTTGGGGGAAATAAAGCTTTATTAGGAATGGAGTTATAAATCTGCATTAGACAAAGCTGCAGATATTTTTGGAAAGAGTTGGCTATTTGAGCTACTAAGAGCAAATCGGTTTCTTTGAATTCCCCTAATGCTGCTGTGGTTTTCCCTGATGCTACTGCCAACGTTTCAGGGCCCTGTCTATGACATAAAGCAAAGGTACTGTTGAACTTGGCTCCTGAAGTAGGGAGGAAGGGAAGTGGTAGGAGTGTGGGGTGGTTTTGGAGCTTGATTAAGTTGAATTTAAAGTCAACCACAACATTCAAAAATAAAGAGATTCTCCATCAAAAGCAATATCTGAACTTAATTTGGAGAAACCAGCTATATGTATTTTGTTACATCCATTCTTTAAAAGTTTTAGTTTTAGAGTCTGATCACTGAATAGACTAAGTGTAAGCACAGCAAGAGTTTTATTCATTTACCAAGAAGTAGTTTCTTAAAATAGCAAGAACATGAACTTCAGAGTCAAAACTTAATTAAACCCTGATTTCTAATTTGTGACCTTGGGTAAGTTTCTTGACTTTCCTGAGCAGGATGACCATGTACAGTTGTATAGGCTGCTAACTACAAAAAGTTTCTGAGCTGAAAGGTCAAGACTGAAATCCTCCTACCTGTGCCTCACTAGCCAACTCATGGAGCTATGTGTTCCAGAGGTCTCATCTATACAAAGTCACTATATAAGCTTGTGGTGGCCCTGATTCTGAGCCTCAGCTTCCTCACCGTGGAAATAGAGACAGAATATTGAACTTCACAGAATCACCATGGGAATTTTAAAAATATCACACAAGTAAAGGGTGCAGCACACTGCCTGACATACTACACACAGATTTTATTTGACCACACTTTTTATCTTCCCCATGTGAGTGCCTGTTACACACAGTTCTTGTCGATGCCAGGATATAGAGTAAAAGACAAGGAAGCCATCTCCTTCTGAGGCGGGGTGTAGGGTGGGTTGGGCAATAGGGATAGTTAACTATGTAGGAAGCTTCTCCCTTTATAGATCCATTCATAAAGGTGGTCTCTCTTTGTTGTTTTGTTATAAAATCAATACAGTGGATATCATGGGAATTTGAGGAACCAAAAAAATATCACTTGGCACACTGCCCATTATTACTGTATCTGTGGATGCAATGATTGCTGTCATACAACAATGCTTAACCAAAAATTCACAGAAACCAGGACACAAATGATCATGGAAAGTGGTCTTGTGATCTTATTGAAAAAGATAATGCTTAAAAACGAGAACTGAGTCTGGCTCACACTGAAAGATGAAATTGACTGTTTTAGGTCAATTTCTATTCAATGGATTGGGTCCTAAATATTCAATCTGATCCCATTATGATCACTGAACCATTACAACCACTGATGATGAAATAACCATTTCAGCTCAACTATTCAAGCTACTAATCTATTTTTTGCCACTTGACAATTGGACTAACTAATGTGATTAAAATATGGTTGAGTTAGTGGCAGCATAGAGATACCATCTATGGATTGAGCAAAGAGGAAAAACAATCCTGAATGTGGATATGCAAGACAGGACAAAAATGGACTGTGCCTGAGGCTTGAGTCTAGATCCAAACTTTGCTTTATTAGCACAGGAGACAACTAACTGTGCAGGGGAGCAATCTGCTAACCAATAAAGGGAGTCCCTAAGGGTATGCCAAGCAGGTGCCATTACTGGATAAGTCTAGAATGAACCCCCCACCAAAACAAGAGAGGCAGTCAGAACCGGAAAATGGAACTCAGATCTGGAGCCGGAAATATGGGAACTCTGTGCACTTAATCACAGACACTAGGTGAAAGATAGCATGAGGCGATCCAAGAACAAAAACCAAGAGAAAGCACAGGGGACTAGCACATCAGCAGGGAGTGATTTGTTTCTGTTGTAATTTTGCATCTGTTGAGTGTCTGTTCATAACATCTGCCCTAAGATTGATTTTGTGATCATCCATGATTGATGGGAAAGAGTTTAGATGGGAAGGTTTAAAGGGAATGAAATAAGCCATTTAAAATAAATAACATAACACTGACAGAATTGAGGTGCAAGTGAGTGTAATAGATGGGAATATAAAATAATTTATAAATAAGCTACATGAACATAGACACATGTTTGTGTGTCACACAATGTCATAACAATGCCATTATCACTTTACACCAATCTTTTCCACATATTTAAATGTGTGGGATTTAAATGAATCAAACTTGCTTAATTTCACTTATTTTATAATTAGAGAGTTGAGCTTTTGAGATAAAATTCCAAACATTAGAAACCATTGCTCCTTTAGAAGAACATACATGAACTGATAAGAGAGGTTCCCCTCCCACCTCCACTGAGGGAGAAGAGTGAGATTCACAGGTTTAGTCAAGGTGGCAAGCAACTCTAGCTGCATCCTTAGTAGTATCATTTTTGCAATGAGAATTTATTTAGAAAATACATTTGTAACTACAAATAAATATTTCTAAAAGAAACCTATTTCTGTATTTATAAAATCCTTCTGGCTTAACATGGAATAAAATTGGTGTGTGTGTGCATGTGTGTGTGTAATTCTATTGATTTTAACATATACCTAGATTCACACAACTACTACCACAACCAAGACACAGATCAGGTCCATCACCCCTCAAAACACTCCCTGTGCTCTCGCTTTGTAGCCACCCCTCCCCCATCCTTAACACCTGCCAACTACTATAATTTTGTCTTTTTGAGAATGTCATCTGAATAAACTATAACCTTTTGAAACTGGCTTTCTTTTACTTAGTGTCATGTCTTTGAGATTCATCTTAAGTTACTGTGTGTATCAATAGTTCATTCTTTTTTACTGCTGAGAGTATTGTACTAGGTGGATGCCCCACACTGAGTTTATCCATTCATCCCCTGAAAGCCATTTAGGTCATTTCCCATATTTACCAGTTAATGCTCATAAATACTCATGAGTAAGTTTCTGTGTGCACGTAAGTTTTCACTTCTCTAGAGTAAATACTCAGGATTAGGATTGCTGTATCATACGACAAGTGTGTATTAACTTTATGAAAAACTACCAAATTGTTTTCCAGAGGGGTTGTACTATGTAGACTCCCACCAACATCACAGGAACGTTCCAGTTGCTCCACATCCTCACCAGTATTTGGTATTGTCGGTATTTTTTTTAATACCCTAACATGTGCCAAAGCAGTATCTCAACAAAGTTCTGGTTTGCATTTAATTAATTGCTAACAATGGAACATCTTTTCATGTACTAATTTGCTCCCTTTGGTGAAATATCTATTCAAGTCTTTTGCCTTTAAAAAAAAAATAGACTCTTTGCTTTTTTACTATTGACTTTTAGAGTTCTTATATATCCTGTATTGTATACATAATTTGCAAATATTCTTCCCTAGACTATCCCTTATCTTTTCCTTTTTTAGCAGTGTCTTCCACAGAGCAAACATTTTCAATTTTGATTTAATTATTAACTTTTTTTTTTAGTGAACTAGGCTTTTGGAATGTCAGTTACCTCTTTTTCATAGCCCCAGGTGACAAATATTTTCTCCTATGTTTTCTTCTAAGTATTATTGCTTTACATTTTACTTTTACATCTATTATATAATTTGAGTTAATTTTTTCATAGGACATTAAGTTTAGGTTGATGTCCTTTTGTATACATATACAAAAATCCAATTTTCCAACATCACTTATTATAAAGAATATCCTTGCTCCATTGAATTGTTTTTCCCTCTTTCAAAATGCAAATCTCCATGTTGGTGCAGGTCTATTTTTGAAATCTCCCTTGGTTCCATTGGGTCTGGATATCTCTCCATTAAACTAACACGACATTCCTTTAACTGAAGAGACAGTAAGTCATATTTTTGGGTAGAGTGACTTCTCCATCTTCATTTTTTTGACAAAATCATTTTGGTTATTCCAGTTCCTTTGTCTTTCCATACAGATTTTTTTTTAGATATTAAATGTTGGGAAATATCAGGAAGGGAGACAGAACATAAAGACTCCTAACTCGGGGAAACGAACTAGGGGTGGTGGAAGGGGAGGTGGGCGGGTGTTGGAGGGGAATGGGTGATGGGCACTGAGATGGACACTTGACGGGATGAACACTGGGTGTTTTTCTGTATGTTGGTAAATTGAACACCAATAAAAGTTAATAAAAAAAAATCTTGCTGGGATGTTGATGGGAAAGGAAGTGCATTAAGTCTATAGATCAAGTTGGGAAGCATAGACATGTTACCATGATGAGTCTTGTAATGTGTGATCATGGCGTATCTCTCCATTTATTTTGGTCTTTGTTTTTTTTTTGGTCTTCTTTTATTTCTTATATTAGCATTTTGTAGCCTTCAACATATAGATTCTGTACATGACTTTTAGATTTATGTCTAAGTATTCCATCTTTGGATTTGTTGCAGAAGGTTTTTTTGTTTTTTGGTTGTTGTTTTTTTTTTTTTTTTTTTTTTGCTTGTTTTTTTTATATTTTGGTTTCAAGTCTTCATTGCTAGTATGCAGAAATATAATTGATTTTTGCATGTGAACTCTTTCTCTTGCAATTTCCCTAAACTAAGTCATTAGTACTAAGAGTTTATATTGTTGCTGTTGTTTGTAGATTCATCAGGATTTTCTAAAAATTTAATTCTGTCTTCTGTGAATTAGGACAGTTTTATTTCTTCCTTTCTAATCCATATAAATTTTATTTCCTTTGCTTGCCTTATTATCCTTACTAGAACTTCCACAAAAATGTTACATAAGAGTGCTAAGAGTATATCTTCTTTTTTATTCTAAATCTCAAGGGAGGGCATTCAGCCTTTCATCATTAAGTGTGATGCTATTAGCATGAAAACTTCACCAGACTATGGTCATATTTTTGCTTTCAACTATTAAGCACATTTTAAAAACTTAGAGGGAGAATGATTCACCATTTTATTTACTCAGATATTTACCAGTTTAATTTCCCTTTCTATATTTCTTGGATGTTCTTAGTCTTTGCCTGCTTTCACTTCCTCTGACCACAGCAGTTCCTTTAAGCCATTCTTTTAGAGCAGGCCTTACGGCAACAAATTCTTCTGGTTTTCTTTCATCTCAGAATGTTCAGGTGGCCAACTGTCCTGGTTTGCCTGGTTTTAGCACTAAAAGTCCTGCCTCATGAGGAGCCCTTCAGTCCTGGACAAACTGGAATATTTTTTCCTCTTTTTATCTAAATTTTACCTCTATTCCTGGAGGATATCATCACTGGTTGTAGAATTCAGGGGTGATATTTCATTTCTTTCAATGCTTGCAAAGTACTGTGCCAATTCTCTGGCCTCCCTGATTTCTGGAAGGAAATTAAATTGTTATTTGCCTATAAGTAATGTACTGTTTCCAAGATTTTGTTCTTTATCTTTAAACAGTTTGATCATAATGCATCTGAGAGTCTTTCCCTTGGTTTACTCTGAAATTCACTGAGATTCATGAATTGCAGATTTATGTCTTTTCCCAAATTTGGGAAGTTTGCAGCTGTTACTGCTTTAAATATTTTTTTTATGCAGCACACTATTTCTCCTCCCCTCTAGGAGTCTTTTACACAAACATTAAAGCTTTTGGTATTGTCCTCACAGGTCCCTGAGCCTCTTTTCAATTTCTTTCCTTCTTTTTCTATACATTGTTCAGGTTGGATATTCTATTGATCCTTCTTCAGGTTCATCTAGTGACACTTTCCTCTTTTTAATCGCCATTCTGTTACAGAGGACATTCAGTGAGGGGTTGTTTGGTTTGTTTTGTTATTCAAATATTCAAATTTTATTTCTAAAATTTCCAGTTTTTATGTCTCTTCTCTTGGTGAAATGTCCTACTATTCCATTCTTTTCAAAAGTGTCAGCTTTTACCTCTAGGATCATTTTAATAACAGCTATTATAAAGACGTCAGGTAATTCCAATATCTGTGTCATTTTGGCATTGATATTCTATTGACTATTTTTCCCTTGCAAGTTGTTATTTTCCTGGTTCTTTGTATGCCAGGTAATTTTAGATTGTGTCCTGAATATTTTGAATCTTAGGTCAGGAGACACTGCATCTTGTTTCAATCTTATGGGTAATAGTCAACATTTTTGTTTTACCAGGCAATCAACCCTGTTGGGTCAGGATGAAAATTATCCCCAGTCTTTTGTGGGCTGTGGTTTCCATTTCAGTCCCATTTTCAAAGCCCTTGCAGCTCTCTGTGGATTTCTCCTGCATGAGTCCTACCTTGTAGGCTATCTGGAACCTGGGTGGTAGTCTATTAGCTTAGTTCTCAAAATCTTTGGTATGCTCTTTGGTATCAGAAACATGCATGCTCCATGTGGAAGGAGCCCAGTTCATACACAACTAAGTAGGTTTACTTTAGAGGGCCAACCATCTCTTTCTCCATAATCTCTCTGACACTTTCCACTTTCCTGAGGTTCCATTTTTACGGTCACCTCACCAGAAAGCTGGGTTCTTTGTTACCCTGCTCAACTGCAACTTTCCCACATCTGCATGTGCATCTGGGGCCAAGTGGTGGAAAGACAGGAGCAGAGAAAAGCTATGGGGATATACCACACCCTCTTGGGATCAATTAAAGAAGAAAGTTCACCTTCCCCAGATATTTAGTGACTGGACCCTCCCTGCCCCCCCCCAACTCATTTTCATCTTTATTTTTTTTTATTTTTTTTTATTTTTATTTATGATAGTCACAGAGAGAGAGAGAGAGAGAGGCAGAGACACAGGCAGAGGGAAGAAGCAGGCTCCATGCACCGGGAGCCCGATGTGGGATTTGATCCCGGGTCTCCAGGATCGCGCCCTGGGCCAAAGGCAGGCGCCAAACCGCTGCGCCACCCAGGGATCCCTCGTTTTCATCTTTAACACTATACTGTCACCATTGTGCAATGATTATCTGGACATTGGGGCTCACGAGAGTAGAGTTATTTTTCAAAATAGAGAATCTCCCTACTGTCTCTGAGCTTTGGGAATCTACTTTCCTATTCCTCAAGCCAAAGACAGTTGGCTTCTTTTGGAGCCCTCTCTGCATGTACTGATGCCCATTTGTGTGTTCTGAGCTGACTTGAGTCCAGGCTGCGGGGTAGAGGAAGAAAAAAAGTGGTAAACACACCACAGGTTCAGTGGCACTTTGAATTCTAATTTTTGACCCCAATCTACCAGCTACTTTACTTTGAGAGTATATATATATATATATATATATATATATATATATATATATATATATATATATATAATTTTACCTGGAACTGAAACCTACTGCAAATATGTTTCAGGCTTATCCTTCAAGAGGGATATTGCCAGGGACAGAACTTAGGTACTGAAGTCAGATTTGAGATAGAATTTTTCTCTGATACTTACCACTAGATGTATAAACTCAGACATGTCATTTGGCTTTCATAAGCCTCGTGTTCCCTCATTGTTAAGCAAGGAGATGAATGCATGTCACTGAGGATGTTGTCTCACTCAGATAGGGAATGTGCAAAGTGCCTGACACAGAGCAGGGCCTTAATTACTATTCATTTATTACCTCCCTTCCCTTGTCTGCCTCCCTGACACTGCTCTCCTGAAGCAATGTTGGAAGTAATATTTGGAGGGTGAGAAACCATGTTCAAACTGATTTTGCAACATCCTGCGACTGGGAAGTGGTAGGAAGAGGAAGAGAAAGGTTAGTGACTGCTTAAGATTTAGACAACTTTGAACATACGAACCTACAGTTGTATACTAACAGGGTACAAAGACTTAAAATCAGCATAAAAGTATCAAGGGAGAAAGGCTGGATGCTTCTGTTCCGTTACTCTATCATTAGGAAGATTCCTATTAATATACCACCACAGTTATCGACATTTCATTATAAATGCTGAAAATATGACAGTAAGAAATTACAATATACATATTTAAAAGCCCAGTCTTATATTTTCAGCACTAGAAATAAAGTGGAATCTAGTAGGAACTGATCAATCATTTAGTTGACTTAGAAAAGGCAACCATTGCTTTTGGGGGATGGCACAGGGAGTGCTACACAATAATAAATGAAAGTGTCCAAGACTTGAAAGTAGACACTGCAGGGTTGAGATGGAGTGCTACCCACTGGCAAGGCCTTCTTTGTTAAAGACCATTCAGGAAGCAGTACTATAGACTCTGCTATGGGAAACACCCAGCGTTTTGCAAGAGGTCTTTACTTTGAGAACCAAAGGAGAGATTTGCTCTCTGCTTTCAGAAACAGCAAAGGCTGGATTTCTCCTGAGTGACCATTTATTTTCACTTTACAGCCTCTGTAAATCATGTGCCCTTGTTATGTTGGCTTCCAGAACACTCAGATACAAATTTGTGGCCCACCTCTATTCAGGAGACAAGGATATATGACAGGTACTTATAGACTTTGTGTGGCGACCTCAATGCTGGGTAGTGTGTGTGTGTGTGTGTGTGTGTGTGTGTGTGTGTGTGCTAGGAGCACACATGTCATTTACCCTATTTGAGAAGAAAAGACTGGAAAAAACTGATGTCCTGACCTCCGGTTTCACTGCTCTGCGATCATTGCTCTTCACAGCTGCCAAGATGATTGTTCCACAAAATCTGTCTGAAACTGTCATGCCTCTGCTTGGAAAGTCTTCATTATCTCCCTGCTGTTCAAGACACTGGGAGACAGTAGGGTGTAGCAGCTTGGAGTGTGGAAGCTCCTCAGCCAAGCCTCAAGTTCCAGATCCACTATCACAGGTCTCGGGAAAGGGACTACTTCCTAGTCCTTAAGTGAGTAGAAGCCAGTACCAACAAGTCTCTAGCATCTTCCTCCACATGCCCTTCTAGTTCAGGTCTTCCTGTGATGGTTCTCCACTACAGCCTGGGTACTTTGCTCAAGCCGTATCTCCCACAAGGAACTACTCTTCCACTCTACCCAAACAATTCACGCATTCTTCAAGGGCTCACTCACATGATCTCCAGTCTGAAATCCTTTCTTCCTCATCTTTCCTGTCTCTGCTATCCTCCCACTAATGCATTTATCTTATTTATCTGATAAATAGTTGGTTAGTACCTACTACACACATAAAGCATTGGGTAAATCTTTGGGGAAATATTAAAATATGAAAACAGAAAGTTTTCTTGCTCCTAATAGAGCTCAGAGTCCAGGAGGGAAAAGATATAAAACTGTTTAAGGTTTGGAGATCATAAGAGAGCCAAAGCGCCATAATGACATAGTGAGTCCTATAGGAGCTCAGGATGACTCTTCCTACTCTTCTCACATTCTTAATTTTCTTGTTAATTGTGTGTTTCTTATTTCCTTTCGAGAAGATAGAAAGGATGATGATGTGATGATAGTGCATTTAGTGGCACTTTGTGCTTTATAGCAGGTATTCTCAACCATGGGTGCATATTAGAAACACTTGGAGAACCTTTATACATCCCAGTCTGCACCACACCCCAACATATTAAAACACACTCTCATATTAAAACAAACTCTCTCTTAAAACCCAGGCATTTGTATTTTTAAAGCTCCCAAACTGCTAACAATATGCAACCAAGGTGAGAACCACTGCTTCCCATGCATCATTTGAATGTTTCCATGATTATTCTGATGACAACTATCACTAGCATATTGTTTAAAAATAATAAGCAACAATGACAACATAAACCAAGGTCTTGGGCTCCAAAGCCATTGAATCAGAATTTTCAAGGGAGAGGCATGGAAAGCTGCATTTTTATAAGCATCCCAAGTAAATTTATCATTAAGGAACTTGAAAAAAAGCTTTGCTGTGTCACTTTATTTATAGCAGTATTTTATTTATGGGCTACTATGTGCTAATAACCTCAATGCTTTATAGATGAGGAAAGTGAGGGGCAGAAAAGTTAAGGTGCTAGCCCAAGGTCCTGCAGAGGCAGGATTTGAACCCAGGCAGTCAGATATGATCCACATCCTTCACCATGACTGGATTGGGCTGGGACATACTGAGGAGGGCAAAGCCCAAGTGGAAAGTGTTGACATCTTTCAGGGGCAGGAACTACTTCTACTTCATCCTGGCCTTCTTCTAGCCTAACAGAGCACCTAAGACCTATGTAATGTTGGCTGAATAAACTAAAAAAGAAATCGGTGAAGTATGATCCAGCATACCTTTCCTGGAAATACTGACCCCAGCTGCAGGTCAAATCATTTATCATTTAGACAGAAAGACATGGGATTTGGCTTTTCCATTCAGGCCTCTGAAGCTTCCATCATCTTGCTGTGTGACTTGAGGCCAACATCTAGCTTGTCTCAGCCTGGAATCTATAGAATCAGAGAAATGCCATTCATCCACTTCTTTGGGTAACATTTTGGAAATCTCGAGTTGTATGCAGACACCAAACAATGACACAAATGTGTGCCAAAGGCAGGCTGTGCTTTAGACTCCCCCACACATGTGCACCACTCATTGCTAAATTGCTCATTAGGAGCATTGTTGCAAAACCAGCACAGCTCTCCCACCCTATGATTTCCGCAAGTTCTAGAGAACATCTTGTAACCGATCATTGAGTTTCATTTGCCGTCTATCTGCACTGTCTGGGAGGCTTCTTGGGAGGAGGTGCAGATAAGCAGAACTTTGAAATATGCTGAGAAGCGAAGGTCCAGAGATTCAGACTCAAATCTCCAGTGAGTTAACATTGGATGGGCACTTCACCTCATAGATCTTAGTATGTTCATCTATAAAGCCCAGATGTCAATGGCAGTGATCTCTTGAGTTCCTGTGAGAATCAAACATGATGATGTTTGCAAAGCGCCTGGTGGATATTAAGAGTGAGATAAGAAGTTGCCATCATCATGCATTATGACCACTTTTTTCTTGGTACAAAAAGAATCTGAAGCATCTGGGTTTTTCTCAGATAAATCAATATTTTCCCCAATGTTGCTGGAAGAGGACTCTCCACCAACCCTAGACCACCACCACCACCACCACCACCACCACATAGTTTCACACAGACAGATCTCAAAAGAACAGGATTTTCCAACTTTTGTGTATGTGGGATCATGGTTGTGTTGGGTGAGACCATGGCTGTGTTGGATGGTTGTCAGCAATAAGATAACCCAAGAATGAAATACAAGGAAGGGAAGCTATTTCCATCATTCATGTTTTAAACCCTTCAATGGTATTCCATTACACAAAGAATAAAAATTGAATCAAAAGTGCCCCACCATTTAGCCCCTGCCTGCCTTTCTCCCCTTGACTCATCAAGATCCAGGTATATGGGACTTCCTCACATTTTTCAAACCCCATTCTCATTTGCATCACCAATCTTGTTTTTGTTCCTCTCTCTTCCATTCACACAACTACAAGTAATAGACTTTTTCCCCTTGAGAGCTCTGCTAAAATCCCATCTTTTCTAAAAAGTAGGAGTTTCGGCAAGCCACAGCTGTATCACTATCCCAAAGTTGCATCTTAACCCTTTCCTGGTTTGACCAAACACTCTACCTCGTAACTATGTTCTTTTTTTTTTTTTGTAACTATGTTCTTCAAAGCACATATTGTTAAAAACTATTATCTTCTGTGCTTGAGTTAATTTCTCTATATTCTCTTACTAGAATATAACTATGAGTTAGAAACCACGCATGGTTTATTTGCTATGATATCTCCAGAACCCAGTGGACCTTCTAGCCCATAATAGGTACTCAATAATATGTTCTGAATGAACAAATGGGTTAAGTGTTAATGCTGCTGGCATACACAACATATGCTGTCCCAGTCTTTTTAAAAAATAAGTATTTGCTCCAGATAGGCATAATTAAAGAAAAAGAAAGCTCTAGTTAATTAATTTATCTCATTTTCACTGAGTACTCCCACTTTAAAATCTTTACAGCAACCCAGGAGCACAGAGATGAAGATAATACCAGTCCTTCCCTCAGAAACTCACAGAATAGAGAAGGAGGCAGGTACAAATCAGTGTTACTGAACATATGTATCAGGCACTGATACTATAATCCCTGAATGGTTTACATGGATTAACTCTGTAAAATACTTCAAATAGCATATGAAGACAGTGCCAGTATGACCTTCATTTTACTAAGGGGAACACTAAAGCTCAAAGACATTTAGTAACTTGACCAAGATTTGACAGTGAGCAAACAAAACAGTCATCTTTAGAATCCAGAAATCCAACCTTAAATCCCTCGCTCTAAAACTCTCTATACTGTACGGCCACACAATCTGAGGGATGGACAGGTTTCTGGGAGAATAGGGATGACTTATTGAGGGAATCGACAAAAGCATCAGAGAGCTGCTGAAACTGGGTGTGCATGTGTCTGGAAAGATGGCCACTAAGGACTGCGCTCATCCCCATGATCCCTCATATACTGTTTACATGAAGAGTTGGATGTGTCTACCCTTCCCTGGAATCTGGGCTGGCCGGTGTCTTGCTGTGACCAATGCAATGTGGCAGGATGATGTGTGAGTTTTGGAATCTAGTCCTCAAGGGGCCTGGGGGTTTCCATGTTTGTTTTCTTGGGATCCAGCTGCCACATGAAAAAGTTCACACTTAGACTCCCAGATGACTCTCAGATAAGTGAGTCACATGACAGCAACATCACCTAGAACAGAGATCAACCACCCCCACCCAACCTTGCTGAAACTACACTAGTATGAGCCAAGGCATGGGTGTTGTTTTAAGTCACTGTATTTTAGAATGGTTTATTGCCCAGTAATAGATAACCGAAACTTTGAGAAAGTTTCTACCTCAGCCAAACTGCTAAAACAGAGACCTTGTGAAGGGCACCTGGGTGGCTCAGTCAGTCAAGCATCTGCTTCAGCTCAGGTCATGATCTCAGGGTCCTGAGATTGAGCCCAGTGGGGGCCTCTCTGCTCAGCATGGAGCCTGCTTCTCCCTATGCCTCTGCCCCTCCCTTGCTTGCACACTCTCTCTCCCTCTCAAATAAATAAATAAAATCTTTAAAAAAAAAGAGAGAGAGAGAGATCTTGTGCTTTGGAATAAGAGTTGGTAATATGGAATGTGACATTTGGTTCTTACATTTCACTGAACATTGTCTTGGAGGCAAGTGAGGTCTTAGAGGTGAGTGTGGTCTATAGTACATTTCATCGTTTTAAAGCTCCTTTTCTCTCTTTCCCTCCTACGTGCATGTTGCTTAGAAGAGTTTGTGCTGAGGAATATAGCCACACTAGATCATGGAAATTGAATGACATCCATACCAAATTGGTTGTGCCCATAGACATGATGATGGTTGGTGGGATCTAACAAGGTGATTAAGAGGGTTTTAAATGGAAAGCATGTTCTTTTTTCCCCTTAAATTCTGAAACTCTCAGATCAAATTCTGATCATTCTCAGGTAAGGAAAATTGGCTGATACTGTAGTTACACAATCACTATGATACTATAAGATAATCTATAATGCACATTAGCATGGGGACTATATAATGATCATTTCAGGGAGGACTATAATATACATTTGACTTCTTTTTTTTTCAGGATTTTATTTATTTATTCATGAGAGACACACAGAAAGAGAGAGAGGCAGAGACATAGGCAGAGGGAGAAGCAGGCTCCACGCAGGGAGCATGATGTGGGACTCAGTCCTGTGACTCCAGGATCATGGCCTGAGCTGAAGGCAGATGCTTATCGCTGAGCTATTCAGGTGTCCCCACATTTGCCTTCTTAACCAAGAAGTAGAACCCCTAGTACTTACAAGACTTTAAATATCAGTCCTAGCATCTGCCTCACCTAATCTTCCCATAAAAACCAAATGGTTCAGAAATTATGTTAAATTATCCTTATTGGTTAAACTAATTCAGAATCATAAACCAGAACTTGGAAATCTTCAGCATATGGATCTGGCCAATTCATATCAAGTTCAATGTAATCTCCATTATATAGAAGTACCAATTGAGTAAACTCAGATTTACATTTAATTCATATTTTATCCAATGACCCCCCCCCCTCCTTTCTCTTTGGCTCCTTTCCAGTTCAGGTGCTAAGTAATACTTCTGATCAATGAAACAAAAGTGGAAAAGTCTGCAAGATGGGACTACCAGGGGAGCTGTGTTTTGGGGGATACAAAGGACACACTCTGGGAGTGTGCCTCTCACCACTTTGCCCTTCATTATTTTTTCATTCTGGAAAGTCTACAGGATGATGGTGAGGAGAGAGAGAAGGATCCCAGGTATTAGCACATTCTATTCTGAAAAGCTTATCACCAGACTTCTTGTTATGTAGGACAGATAAACCTGTCGTCATTTCAAATCCAGAAAGAATGTTCTCTAATGATACATGAGCTTCCTGGATTCTCTAACCTGTAAAATGGTGATGGAGAGTCCTGCTCTGTAGAGATTTTTGTGAGGCATGAATGAGATGATAGCAAGGAAAAAAATAAATAGCCAATAGAAATGCAGGTTGTTGGCACTATGATCCTAGATATGATATTAAGAACTGCTCTCATCATTATGTTTTGTTGTAGCTCCCTGTTATTCTGACTACCTTCCCAAATACTTGGCACTTATTTCATCTTAGTTGGGAGGAGTATGGAGAACATATTTTGATGAGGAAAGGGAAGAAAAGATTCGTTATCAATTTTTGAAAATCTAATATGACTTCTCGTTTTTCCAATATTTTTGTTAATACCTAGCTTTTCTTGTTGATATGTGTGTATACACATGTGTATATTTGCACATTCAGATATATATGTGTGTATATTTATATTTACATACACACACTGTGAGGACACAGTATGCATGACATAGCTCAAGTCATCAGCAGCAATTCTAAAATGTGTCCCTTTTAAGCTTCTTTGGGAATGTGTTGAAGCTTGTCAAGTTCAAATTCTATGGTCATTCCATTGAATGTCATAATAATCTTTATTTCTAAAGTGTCATAAGTGACTTGCTTAAGTTGTACAACTTGGCTATCTGAAGCACAGTTTGACATGGACTGAGTGATGAGCTGACCAAAGAAGATGTTTGTTTGTTTTTAACAACAAATGGGAAATCAGCTTATGCCATAAACTTGGCTTTAGGGAGGTTATTTCATTAGATTTCAGGGTAATGTTATTAGCAAGCAGAAAATTCCTTTCTACTTCTGAACACTCTTAATCCAACTCTGGGACTATAACACATTCCTAAGGTATTTTTCATTGTTCTCAATACACTGAAAACGTTGACTTCAGCTTGTAAAGCCATAAAATATTTGCAGTTATTTTCAAGTAACAATACCAGAAAGCCTGAATCATGCTGGGTTAATTCTTGTTTTATTTTATTTGGTTTCATTTTATTTTTCCCAGAAAGTAGAGATAAACCCAAGCTCCAGTTCCAGGAGATGATACACAACATGCCCTCATATTCATTTAGCACTGTACATGGAAGATTCAAGGGAGGTCTTCTGAGAAAACGAGCCGCACGTCCTTCAAGGACCCAGTAAAACATCCAACAGTGCAGTCTACGAGCCAGCTGCCTCCCTGGGGATCATTAGCCTCAACCATTTCCAAGGGAAACCAAGAGCCCAGTGTCACTTGGACAAGTTCCCTGTCCCTGAATTCAATTAGTGTCCTGGCCAACCAGGAAGCCAATTACTGGTCACATTTTGTATTCCCAGAGCTAGAGGCATTTTGATAATTCTCAAAGGAAAAAATCAAGTTTTTTTTTTTTCAAAATACAAATATCCTTGGTGGGATTGCTGAGACCAAGGGTGTTTCAGGTCACAATGTCAAAATGCCCCTTGGACCCACTGCTATCATTTTCTTTTGGTTTCCTCTTCCTGGAAGCCTGCTCTCTAGATTGTTTTGATTAAGCCCAGTTTGGGGAGCCAGATTCTTAGCACATTCTCCACCATATTTTATGATAAATCTCGTTCAATTTCCCATGTAGGGTGGCAAGCTTTATTGCTTAACAAACATTGCATCTACTCAGCCATAATTTATATCTGAATGGGTTTATTATAGGCGTTGCATTTCATTCATTGTGCAGCTAATTCCATAACATGCTGCCTGCTTTCTGTATGGCTGTTTGGCCATTATCAGCTTCCAAGACAATTGAATCTTTCCCTTGCAGTTTCACGAAATGGTTTATGAATATGTAATACAAACTGTGTTAACAAGGCAAATATACTTCATTTCTTTTATGGCTATTTCCAGGCTGTGGCTGGGAAGAAGAAGCATAACAATGTGTCTCACTTAGAGGATGTTGTGCCCTTAATATAGAAATGCACTCCCTTTAGCGGTTCTCTTTGAAGGCCTGTATTGTCTTTGAGAGAGCCATGTGCTGTTGTGCGGTTCTGTGTGAAATGAGCCCCAGTCGACCTCCCATGGATTCAATTATCTTCTCTACACGGATGGCACGCTCTTCTCCTTGCTTCCCCCAAGCTCGCTCTCCTAGTGTGGTCCTACGTGGCATTCTGACTACAAAATAGCTCCATTTGGGCGCCCTGCCGTCATGGTGGGAACAGAATTGCTCATTTTCTGCATATGGCTTCCATACCTTTCCCCATGACCTTCACACCCAAGGGCAGCTCTAGAGGAAGGGCTTGTCCATCTGACTGGAAGATACTCTGATCAGGCTCCAGTTAAGAGAGCTCACCTGGATAGGAGGTGTTTGTAGTTCCAAAGTGACTCTACCTGGATCTTAACAACATTCACAAGACCATTTTAAATTGGAGATTTATAAAGGATATGAGATGTATGTACCCTTTATTGAACACTGATTATGCCAGATATGTTATGTTATAATATCCCCTTTTGTAATAGATACTACGCCTACTCATAGGTAAGGAAATTGAAGCTCTGTGAATTTAAGCAACTTACTTTAGGTAACGCTTCTAACAAAAGGTCAAAAAGATGCAGAAACTTCCCAATATCTGAGTTCCAAAATCCAAGGTTACCTCCTACATAGATTTTTCGATCTGCCCACCCATGCCCACGTCTGCTGCCACCATCTTACGATGAACTACCATCAAATCCCACCTGGAATATTGGAAAGTTTCTTTCCACCTGCTCTCCCACTTCCACTCTTGCCTCCCTCCTTATGTCATGCTCCACTCTGCTGTTGTGGTGTTTCTTCTAAGCAGCACTGTCCAATATAACTTTTTGCAATGCTGGCAACATTCTAGATCTATTCTGTCTGATGTGGTAGCTACCAACCACATGAGGCTCCTGAGCACTTAAAATGTTCCGGTGTGACTTGGAAGCTGGATTTTAAAAATTATTTTTTATTAATTTAAATTCACATAGCCACATGCAGCTAGTGGCTCCTGAACTAGACAGGACAGATCTAAAATATAGATCCAACCAGATCTCACCACAGTTTAACACCATTCAAACATTTCCATTTCCTTTAGCTTAAGAACTCAAATCTCTGACTCAGTTTACAAAGGTTCCATACAACTCAACTCCTACAAGTGGTTTCCACCCTGAGTTTGCATCATTTCTAGTTCACACTGCATACCAAGCCCCGTGGCTTCCTATACTTCCTACCCTACGGCCATATTCCTTCCCTGTGCAGGCCCATACACAGAGAAGATACCTACATGGAATTTCCTCCTCCCCTAAACCATCCCCAAATCACCAATGTCCTTTTCCTTCTTCAACCAATAGCTTTCTGGACTTCCACTGGTCCTTCCTATGTCACCCTGTTCTTCTTATCACTCCCCACTTTGAGCACTTATATACTCAGCCCTCTGGTTTCCTAATGAAATTGTCTGTTTCCTCTTTCTGCTTAACAAGGTGCCAGAAATGACTGTGTGGCTTACAATCATACACCTCTATTCTCTTACAGTTCAGGAGGACAAAATCCCAAATCAGTCTCACAGAGCTGCAGAAAGTCTAAGTGTCAGCAGGACCACATTCTTTTCTGGAAGTTCCAGGGAAGAGTCTATTTCCTCACCTTTTCCAACCTCTAGAGGCCACTTGCATCCCTTGCCTCCTGGCCCCTTCATCCACCACCAAAGCCACGGGATTATTCTGCCTCCCTCCTCCATATTAAGGACTCTCTTGATTACACTGGGCCCATTTGGATAATCCAAAGTAATCTCATCTCAAGATCCTCCACATGTACCAAGTCCCTTCTGACATGTAAGGTATTCATGGGTTCCAGGAATAAGATGTGGACATCTTTAGAGGTGGGCACTTTTCTGTCTACCACATTTGCCAACTAGATTGTAAGCTCTGTGACAGCAAGGACTGCCCATCATTGCCAAGTACACTACCTGACACATTGGTGTAATGTGAGTGTGTGTGTGTGTGTGTGTGTGTGTGTGTTGAATGAATAAACAATGTAATTCCTCTATAAGAAAAAAATCAGAAAAATCTATGAGAAGCTTATTAAGCATTTGTTTAGCCTGTATATTTTTGGAAACCACAGTTGTGACTCATGTCACAGCAGGCATAAGCAGAGATAGGACTGCTGATACTGCCTAACTTTCCTGCTTTGTTAGATACTGTCACTGTTTCTTTCTTGATTGTAGCCTGCCTTTTTCTCCCATTGCACCAGGCTTGTTCAGCATCACCTTCTACCCCCCATGACCAATAGCTTTTCATGTTGACCTGACTGCCTCCTTAAATTAGAGAAGAGATGCCACTTAAACAGAAATCCGGGTAAATCAAGACAAACATGTTGACAGAACCCACAGTATTTGGTCTGATTCCAGAGCAGCACTGTCAGCAAGCTGCTTACTTTATCTCTGTAGATTTGACGGGGGACAACACTCTAAAAGGTGGCCATGAGCCACAGCTGCCATTGGTCAACTCATGGGCTTATATACATTGAATGTGCGCACACACACTTGTGCCTACACACACTTCTGTGTAATCTATTTTTAAGGTATAGAACAAATACTCACTCTGACAGCTGTTGCCTCAATAACTTTTCAAAGTATATGTTTTTCCACAACTTGTACATAATTCAAGAATATTTTGGGAGCTAGGGGGGTACTGAAATCAGCTAACCCAATTCATAAATGTCTCCAACCTTTCTCTGCAGATGAGGAAACTGAGATCCAGAGCAGGGAACTGACTTGTGCCAAGCCTGCCAGTGCCTTGACACCTACTTTTGCATTTTTAACAATCACACTTTCTAGAATCATTTATTAAGATTTTGTTCCCACAGTTTCTTATACCCTCACCTTGCTATGAATTTGGATCTGGAGTCCAAACAAATCTGTATTAAAATCCTGGCTCTGCCCACTTGCTATAGATGTGACACTGGCTAAGTGAACATCTCTAACTACTTTTGCTTCATGTATAAAAGAGGGAGGAGAAGAGGAGCTTCCTCACATGGTTATTGTAGCAATCAAACAGAGAATACTTGTAAAAGCACCTTTCACAGTGCTTGCCATCATACTGACTGAATTTTGTTTCCATTACCTCCTTCTCTCCCGTTTGCATCTACTTGATGTAGATGTGTTGTTCTCTTAGCAGTTTGTCAACTTATTTGACCAATACTTTATCAAGCATGGCCATGAGCCAGATGCTATTCAGGGCCTGGGAGAGAACTGTGAAGAAGACATTATCCAGGACCTCATGGTACTTAGAGTCTAAAAACACATCCAGACAGTTGAGCAGGGGATGAGATATTGGCCAACCAGGGTTATTAGGGAAGCACAGAAGGAGAGCCACAACAGAGTAAAAGCCAGGAGGTGAACAGAATGGTACATGGGTAGTAATAGAGACTAACTGGCTAACTCTCAGGTTGTAGGGTGTGGCTGAAAGGTGAGACATTAGGGGGGGTGAGGTGGTGAGGTGAATAAGAGGACTATAGAGGGCCAGGCATGGAGACGGCAGGGGTGTCCTCTAAGGCCTATTCACTCACATACCTTAAGCCAGGCTGGGCCTTGAGGATACAGCACAGAACAGATCAGATCAGTTCACTGCTTCCACAGCCTTACATTCTAGCAGGGAGCAAGGCAAGAGACATGGGCTGGCACAGAGGGTCTTCAGAGCTCTAAGTAGATAGGACTCACCAGACAGTGAAGTGTGAGGCTCTGTGCCTGTGAACACTCAGAGACATCAGGGATTTCCCGCTGAGTCCAGCCCACCAGGCCACCCTGGGGCTTTACAAGAGGTCTCGAGATCCGGCCTCACTGGGCCCTTACATCAGTGCTCACGAAGTCAGGAATGCGGGGTTTTCAATAAAAGTGCAGGCAATGGGCCCAGAGGGAGCCTGGCTCAAATGAGCTTTTATATTTTTATGTGGAATGTAATCACGTTTGGTCATGATCGAGGCTGCCCCGTTACTGCTATTAGAGCATTTATGGTTCTAAGGGGGATACGCGTCTTTGGCGATACATGCTTACAACTAAAAGCAACAGGGTGTGCTGATTCTAGAAGCCACTGCAAAATCCTAAGAAAAAGGCTTACAACCATTGCCTTTGGGAGCTTGGTTGAGAGAGCTGGTGTCATCCACAGGGCCAAGAGTGACCTAGGGAGTGTCCTCTGAGGAGGGACAATCTGGCCTGGCAGTTTCACAGCCAGCTGTCCTGGCTGGCATCACAGAATTGATAACCACCACCAAGTGTAGGTTCTTAACACACTTTATCTGTCATCTTCAGAACTCCACCAGGTGGTTCCCATTCACTAGATCCATTTTCCAGGTGTACAAGTGAAACTCAAAAAAGTTAATGGCTCCCCAGGAGGACATAGTCTATATAAATAGATGAGCTTCCTGGGGCTCCATAGCAGATCACCAGGGTCTAGGTAGCTAAAAACAACAGAACTATATTTGCTCACAGTTCAAGAGGCCAAAAGCCCCGAATCCAAGTGTAGGTGGAGTTGGTCCTTCCAGAGGCTCTAAGGGAGAAATGGCCTCATGTCATCATCCTCACTTCTGGTGGCCACTGGCATCCCTGGGTGTTCCACAGCTTGTATCTACTACATTCACTCCAATCTCTGCTTCGACCTCCACATGACCTCTTCTTCAAGTGTTTTGTGCCCTCTCCTCTACTTATAAAGACATCTGTCATTGGATTTAAAGCCCACCCTAAATCCAGGGTGATTTCATTTCAAGGTCCTCAACTATTTACATCTGGACTCTCTTTCCAAAAAAGATAACATTTTGAGTTTTTGTGTGGACATAAACATTTTGAGGAGGACACCATTCAACCTAGTACTGTAAGTAGTGGGGACAACGGGGGCAGGAGCTGAAACAGGTCTTTCTGAGCCCAAAGCCACTCACACAGATGATGTGAGGCTGTGTGATGTTCATTTGCTCACATCACCTTTGGCTTCCTGGCTTCCCACTGAGTTCCCTTCAGCTATTTCCTTACTTCTTATAAGTGTAGACCAGGCCTCTGCAAAATTCTCCATAGCCAGGAACACAGGAAACCCTTGAAGAATCACAGAGGACCAAAGACTCTGGAGGAAAACACAGGAAACAAGAAAAACATGCTGCTCTTGGGAATAAGACTCAACACTGAGCCTTATCTTGCTGCTCATAAGCTGCTGATCTTGGATAAATTTTTACCTCTCTGAGTCTCACTTTCCCGAGCTGTAAATTGGGCATGAAATCACTCAGGTTTGCTTAATGAAAATAATGGAGTTGATGGGTACAAAGAGTCTAAAGTTTCCTGGAAGAGAGTAGTTGATCAACAAATATTTGATCTGAATCTGCTGGCATCTCTTCAGTGACAGAAGAGGAGAGCCAGTCCCCTAAAAGGAGAAAGGTTATTCCAACCCCATCAAGTAGAAGGTAAATGGGGGTAAATGCAGATATAACTGCATGCATATGAGACACAAACACAGATAGACCCGAAGCTGTGGCTGTGACTGTCTGTGGGAATATCTACACCCTTCTCTGTCCATCCACCTACCCACCCATCTCTTTTGTTGACTTCCAATACTCTGTGTAGGTCTTGTCTAAGCACCCTCCTGACATCATGTCTTCCACCTTCACACCACTGTGAGCTCTCTACTGTTACTACCCTCATCATACCAAGAAATAAATTGCCACAAATTTCCATGCTGGGAGATGGAGCTGACACTCAAACCAGGTCTGTCCGACCACAAAGCCGGCTGCTTTACCACTTATAATACTATCCATGACTGTGTCCATAGGGATACCCAGAGATGCCTGGGGAGCAGAGAGCAGCACAATTAGCCCCTCCAGGCTGGGTCAGGAAAGGGTTGGTAAAGAGGTGACCTTTGGGTGGGACCACACAGCTAATGAGCCACTAGGGACTCATGGTGTGATAGAGGGCACAGAGACACTGGAGCCCCACATATCCAAGTTCATGCCCTGGCTCTGCTGCTCACTGGCTCTGTGACCTTGAGGAATATACAGTTTCTTTCTGAGTCCTTGTTTCCTCATCTGCCAAAGGGAATGAAATAATTACATCAAAAGGCTGACGTGAGAACTCAAAGCATAAACTTATGAAAATGGTGTAGGAATAGAAAGCAGTTTGATAGGAACTGTGTAGCATTCACTTGACAGAAATGTGTGTGCATGCATATGAAGACCCAGGTACCAGAATGTCCAGTGCAACACCATTCACAATAACCCCAAACCATCCAAATATCCATCTACCATAAAACCAATGGGTTGCTCTATATTTGCATATGGAACCATTGGGGCTATAGAAGGCAACAATGTAACTGGATCTCACAAAGGATATCACTGAGCAAAAGAAGCCCATTAATACCACATGGTTCTATTTACATAAGGTTCAAAAACAAGCAAATACTGGTCTACCAGGTTAAATCTGGACTGGTGGTTACCCTCAGCAGGGGTTAAGAGGAGGTAGAAGGGAGTACGAGGATGTACCATGAGGGTTAGCCATATTCTTTCTGGATCTGGGTCCTGTTCACAATTTCAGTTTATGAAATCCATCAACCTGTACTCTTATAATCTGTGAATTTCAATACAAATTTATACTTTGATACAAAGGAGCTTTTTAATTATATGGAACAGCACCTGGCATGTAGAACATTTCAGTAAGAGCTAGTTTTCTTTCCTCACATGATTCAATCATGACCTGTGCAAGAGAAACCTCCACTTGTAAATCACGTCTTTAATGACATCAACCCACTGGAGGGACAATAATATGGGAAAGGGGAATAGAGAGAGGGGCAGAAGTTGGATGAAGGTGGTAAGCAGGACCTATTTGTTTAAAGCCTCTGTGAGTTCCCTGAACAGAGACTCCTGATCCATACCAAAATGGAAATTCGTTGATGGCCCCATCCTTTTCTTCCAAAAGCTTTGAAAAATCAAGCAGGGCTCTCAGGTCCTCCAAAGCTCTGCTGATCTAGCCACTGCCTACCACCGAGCCACACCATCCTTGTTCTGCCTTCTGCATCCCTGATTCTCGGCTTAAATGTCAACCCCTTAGCCTGATGTAGCTTCCTTCTAAATGGTTCTTTTCTATAAAAACTGTTCTCCTGTGATATTAAAATTCTCTCAGATGTCAATTTCATTAACATTAACTTGGCTGCTTGCTTACTTATTTTCTGTCTTCTCTTCAACAAATTTACATTCTACTTTGTGTCTCCAGTATACACCAGCAAATACTTTTCACATAGTAGGCTTTCAAAATTAGGTTACTGAATAAATTGATTCAAAGCATCTTAGATGTATAGGTGAAAGAATACTAGATTTTTTTCACTAAAGTATCCTCAGCAACAATATTTTTACTTGGATAATTCCACAGATCACACTAACCCTCAAAATCCTAAATCATTAAAGTAGAAGACTTTTCGCTATACGGGAATTTCAAATTATACCACAGGGAACAGACCATATATGAATGAATAACAGAGGCCAGGTGCCACTAACAGGGAGTGGTAGAGATAGTGGCAAACTGAAAAGCCAGCCTATGACCAAGCAACATGCAGTAATGTGGTAACTATTGAGCAGCACTATCTATCTGCTGCCATTTTAGAATGCGAAGTTTGTTGCCCAATCCCCCTGCTTGCTAGAAGAGGCCAAAAATGCATATTTTTGTATGTGAACTCTGCCAATTTTTTAGTACTGTCAATAAATTTAATGTTTCCTAAAAGTGTGTAGCCAGGGTGTAGCAAACTATTTCTGCAGGCTGCCTGCAGTTGACGTCCTCCATTCTGACCTTAATCTGCCATTTTATAAGAGGAGACTGGGGCTGTAGAGAAAGAAGAAGGTTCATTACAGATCTCGTGGTTTGTATGTGGCAATATGTGGTCTAGGACCTGCCATAGCTCCATGCCATCGTCCTTCCATTCACAATGAGAAAGACCTCTATGCATGCATCTGGCTTAATTCAGATAAACCAGCCATCGTAAAATTAAATTATGTCTTGGATTAAGCATACTGTATTGAGAAGGTCTGATGTGACTCTCTTTATTAGCCTTAAATGAAAGCCCACAGCCCAGTTGTGAGGGCCCATCAGAACAATCTTAAGAGAGAGGCATCGGGCTGTTTTAATATTTGATATTAATTTACAGCCAACCTGGACTTAGAGATCCACACAAGATGCCTTATTTGAAAATCCTTCTTTGTGAAGAACTGAGCCTTCTCTGCTTGTAGCAGCCCCTTTTTAATTCTGTCTCAGCAGCTTCGGCCTAACCCTGTTATAGAAAGAGTAATTGTAAATCTGCATGAAGTTTCTGATGATTAGTTTTGCTTGGAATCAGGCCAAAGAGCCAGACTTTTGCCAATTCCATATGTACATGTAAGTTCTTTCAAGAAAGAATGCATTAATCCTTCCCACTGGGCTGGGGATGAGGAGTTTAGGGGCCCCATAGAGGAAAGTGCCTCCCAACCTCAGTTATGGGTATAAAGGGTGTGCCAGGATCACTTAACAGGGCACTTAAATAAACGCACTTTATCCATAACAGCACGGAGGGGCAGAGATTATGAATTTTTTAGAAAGATGAGAAAACTGAGACTCGTTTTAAGTAACATGGCCTAGTGCCTGTAGCTAATAAAATGTCAGTTGGGGTGTAACCCTGTCCAATGATGGCAGAGGCCCTGATGCATGGACACACAGCCCACATAGACAGTTCCTTCTGTACTGAATGATGCCCAATACCACATTTAGCCAATGAGGTGGTTGCGAACAATCCACATCGCTGGTTATCCATCCCCCTGGCTTCTTCTCTCCTTAAAACTTGATGATATGCAGAGTATAATAGCAGTTGACACAGAGAGGAAAGGGGAAAAAATTAGAGATGCAAGAGGGAAACCCGCCAATGGTAAAAGTGCTTACTATACTATTTAAAAGAAAGAAGAAAAAATGGCAGTGTAAGAGCTCAAAACCCCAGGTGTAAAGAAGACTTTTAATGTATTTAATTGCTCAGTGCTCAGTCCTGGCAATGAAGAGCTGGTTTTTGATAGGTTGTAATGACCGTGGTAATTTGAAGGTAATAAGAAAGCAGAATGCTGGGGTCAGAGGGTCAAGAGAGTGAGTTTCAGGCAATCGGCACTTAGACCTCTTCTTGCCTCTCATCAGATGTGTGTCACTGAGGAAGTTAACTTGTGTCTCTCTCTCTTGGTCTCGGCTTCCATGCCCATGACAAGAATAGCACTGCCTAGTATCAGACTAAATTTCCACTCCAGCTTCCAGTGGGAAAATAGAAGCCATCAGAAGAGAATTTCCACATGCTTTAGGTCAACCCTGATACTTGCATCTGCTGCCATATACTCCACTTCCTCCTGTTAGCTTGGCTCAGAACTATGTCTACCTGATGCCAAAGACCCCCCCCCCCCAAGTATGTGAGTGGAAACTGAAATATATGATTGTGTTGCAGTATGGATTTCACTGTGGCAAGAGGGAGGGAACTTGCCATTCTAAAGCTGACACAGACTGCATTTTAGACATATGAGTATCCTCCTGACAGCTTTAGGGCCTTTGGAGGAGGAACCTCTGAGAGGAAGTGTATGTTTGTGGGAATACATGCATGTTGGAATCTTTAGCAGGGAAGGGGTGACACCTCAAGCCCTTGTTTGGAATCATCTTCTGCATAAGTCCATTTGGGTGACAATAAAGAATTTAAAGGATAAAACAAAAAATTTAGATTTTATTCTGAATTACACTACTAAGGGGAAGGCAGGGTGCATGGAGGCCTACACAGGTAGGAAAATAGATGTAAAGCCTGTGGAAATTTCCTTCTGCTGGCTTCTGTTTTATAACTCAAGGCTGGAATGAGAGATTAAATTGAGATTTGAAGACAGGAGGGGGGAGGAGGGAGGAGAGTGTTTTTAGAGCCCAGAGTGGTTTCTCTTTCCAAGCTGTTGTGTCCTTACCAGATGAGGGACAGAGAAGTGACAGTCATTAAGCAGGTTTATAAACCAGTATTTGGAGAGTTACATAGATTAAGGTAGTTGTTCTCAACTAGGAGCTATTTTGGGCTATTCTCATCCCGAGAAAAGACTTGGCAATATTTGGAAACATTTTTGGTTGTCGCAGCTGTTAGGGAGGGAGCAAATATTGCTACTGGTATCTGGTGAATAGGACCCAGGATGCTGCTAAACATCCTACAACACAAAGGACGGCCCTACAATAAAAAATGATTCAGCCCCAAATGTCATGAGTTATCAGGTTGGAAATCCCTGGATAAATCATATTACCCTCTCAAAACAGCCTGGGCTTGTGGTCAACTAAAAATCCTTGAATAGCCCCTTACTCCAATTTTGTTCCCCACACCGCTTAGAAAATTAACTTCTTTGGACCTCAATATGTGAACTTACATTTTATCTGATTAAAGTTAGTCTCTTGGTTCCTATTTTGTAGAGTTAAACAACCAATATTTGGAAACATTTGGGTATAATAATTGCTGGACAGAGGTTTGTGGTTGAATCACGAAGCAACAAAAGTCTATTTCCAACTGAGAGAACTCCTAAAAAAAAAGAAGCTAACAGAAAAATTGGATATGCAACGGTGTGTTATGAGTTTAAATGAACTGTGAGCTAAAATAAACTAGCTTGATCACCCAACACAAATGGCAATTGTGGGTTGAATATGCTTTAGGTATACTGCAGTTGTAGGTAAATACACTGCATGCTAATGGTTTTATAATGGTCTTATTAATTCACCCTTCGTAGTTAATGTTTAAGATAAACTCTGTGTCTTTAGAGTAATTTATGCATTCCACTTTTAGAGAATTCCAATTGAATGAATATGAACATAATCATTTTACACAAATGTTCTCTGAGGAGGGAGCAGGAAGTATGAACCGGGGCAGAGACTCCCCACTGCTTTATTCATAATGGATCAGCCGATTCATTCCTTATTAATTTAATGGAGTACAAGTAAGCAGCGTAACAGCTTGAGTTTAGGAGTGTTTCACAAATGGGGCTTTTTGTCTATAATCGCTTAATCCTGCCGGCTAGGCCTCATAAATTGAATAAAAGAGGGAACTGGGTTTTAATTAAGTCCAAGGAATGAGGCTACGTCAAAGACACAACCACCCCTAACAAACACAGGGGTGAAGTGTGTTTGGTTAATATCTCAGGCTAACTGCATCCTGGCCCAGGGAGTCCTGGCCCAGGGAGCCCCTGACTGGAAGCTTTTGATGTCATGCTGGAATGGGAAATCCTCTTCTCTTGATTGGCTTGCTTCTCAAAGGGCAGTGAGAAGAGAGCAAATGACCCTGAGCCCTTGCCAGCCCAGACCTCCCCAACAGAGCTGGTGTTCCAGCAAAGAAGGCATCATGGTCCCCTCGTTTTGCATCTGTCCATATCTGGCTGGGAAATAGAGACTGCTAACCAGTAGCTCAGTCCATGGAAAAAGTAAGGACACAAGAACTAGTGTGTCCTATGGGAAAACCTGGGGCTTCAGGTAAGACTAACTGGATTCAAATCTCACCTACACAGTAGAATAGCTACAGAACCTTGAACAGAATAGATAATGCTTTGCTGCATTTCTTTAAATCTCCACTCAAGGCCCTTTATGGGAAATTTTGTCGGTTCCGTGGAATGTGTGGCAGACAGAAAACACGGCCCCCAAAGATGGCTGCATCCCTGGACATGGGAGTGAGTTACCTTACATAGCAGAAAGGATGTTGTGGATGTGATTGGGTTAAGAACCTTGAGATAGGGAGATTATCTTGGATGGTCTAAGATAGCCTAGGGTCAACACATGGGTCCCCATAAGTAGAGGGAAGACAGGAGGTTCAGAGCCAGAGATTTAAAGATGATGCTCTGCTGGCTCTGGAGATGGAGGAAGAGGCCAGGAGCCAAGGAATGCAGAGGGCTACTAAGAGCTAGAAAAGACAAGGAAATAGAATCTCCCCTGGAGCCTCCAGAACGAGTGCAGCTTAGCTGACACCTTGATTTTAGCGCCGTGAGACCCATATCAGATTTGCAACCTCTAGAACTGTAAGATAACATGTGTGTGTATTTTTAAGCCAGAAAATCTGTGGCAATTTCTTAAGGCAGCAAGATAAACTAATTGAGTGGCCAGGCCAGACAATGTGAATGCCCTGCAAGCATCTGTCTTCTGTTTCTTTCTTTCTTTTTTTATTCTATTCTATTCTATTCTATTCTATTCTATTCTATTCTATTCTATTCTATTATTTATGAGAGACAGAGAGAGAGGTAGAGACATAGGCAGAGGGAAAAACAGACTCCCTGCAGGGAGCCCAATGTGGGACTTGATCCCCACACCCAGGATCACACCCTGAGCCAAAGGCAGACTCCCAACCACTGAGCCACTCAGGCATCCCTATTTTCTGTTTCTTTGAACAAAGAGACTGTCTGATGAATTCATCCTTGTTCTTTGGCCAATGTACTCAGTATTAGGATCATGACCTAATTTAGGATCATGACCTCCTCCATGACAGCAGAAACTAGTACCAAACTCTGTTCACAGCAGGATCCCACACTCATTTAAGAAATTTTGTTATCTGGAGAGCCGGGCTAAGCTGCAAATTGGCTGGGCCTATGTGCTCCTTGAAAAACGAAATGTGTGGAGATAGAAGAAACTCTGCTCTTAAGACAAACAACAGAAACCACAGCAGTAGCACTGAGGTGGATGAGGACAGGACCACCTTGCTAAACCATTCACACCGACCACACGTTCCCAACATTTATTTCTAATTCTCACAAAAGCCTGGTAGCTTAGGTGGTCTGAATGCCTATTTTACTAGCGAGTATACTGAGATATTAGGCATTTGTTGAACCAAGTTTCAAACCCAGTGTATCTTGGTTACAAAGCTCTGGACCTTTGCATTGCCCAGAAAATGTGAGAATCAATCCTGATTTGCAAACAGTTATTGTTTAACCTATTTATATGTGATTATGCCACTCTCATTGTTTGAATTTTAGGAAAGACTAAGAGAAACAGAAAATCAACATGACTTTAAATTCTGCCAACCAAAGATAACACCCCCCCCTTCCTTCCATCCTTCTTTCTTTAGTTCTTCCCTCCAACTGATATTTACTACAAGCTACTCAGTGGACAAGCCATCAACAACTGAGTGGCTAGCAGGCTGGTCTCGGCCGCCAAGGGGCTTTTAGAGCAGTGGGCACAATCACAGAGCAGCCGATGCTGTTCAGTGCTATGTGGGGAGATGCATATAGCAAGGCTGGGCCTAGGGATTAGCATTTGGACTCTGGAACCAAAATTCTCAGCGTGAAGCTCAGCTCTGTCTCCTCAGTCTCTGGCACACTCTAGCTCTCATTTCCATTGTCTGTAAAATGGGGACATTAATAGATACTTCCTCATAAGGTCAGGGTGAGGATGAAATGAGCTAATGTAAGCAAAGGATTGGAAGGAGGAACATGCCCGAAGTACAACAATGGAAACAAATACTGTCCTTTGACTCTTATGACTACTAAGTGTAAGAACGAGTATCTGCAGGTTAACGAGAGAAAGAAGTTGAGGCCCAGATATGAAACAAGATATTTCCCCAAGGTCACAGAGTGAAAAGGGGACAAATTTGGGTAAAACAAATACACAGATGGTGTTAACCCTCTACTATCTCTTCATCAGCCACCTCTGCTTTCTCCATTTCCCTTCCCGCTATTCACAACAGTTTTGTGTTCAAGCACTTTCCTGGGCCTGGGACACTCCATCTCCTCCCCATCATCTGATTCATCCTTGAAGCCCCAGCCTATCACTTCTTCCAGAAATCAGCCCAGTCAGGACTAGGGGCCTTGGGTCTTGAGTCTCCATGATGAACTACATCACTACATGTGGCATCACAGACAAATGAGCTGGGGAGGAAAGACTCTGGACTGGCAGGTATGAAGGCTGAGGGAGTTAAAGAGAATCACCCTCACCCAGCATAGGCCCAAGCTGTGCCACACTCAGACAGAATGAAGAAGGCTTCTCTCCTGGTCATGACAGCAGGAAAGCAAGGGTAAGTGGCATGTGGTGACAATATATCATGCATTCACCTTCTCTAGTCACATGCCACTGCAAAATTTGCAAAGATGGCTATCCTTATGGTGTTCCCACTGACTGGTGTCTGGGTACTGCATGCTTCTCCCAGACTTTCTTACCCTGTGCCTGCTCTGGAAGCTGGGTGCCCATTCCCCCACTCAACCCTGAGCACTGGACAGAACAACTGCTTTTACTTTTGTGTATCCCCCATAATGGCCCCTGCCACTAATTTCAGGGCTAAGACTTCAAGTGGTTCTCCAAGGCAGGGAGAGTGGAGAATGACTTAGAATAGATAGGACCAGAATAACTGTGAGACCTAATTTCAGGAGCTGTGCTTGGTGGGTAATTAAACGTGCTCTGTTTATACCCTTGGTTGTCTAATCAGAGCTCTTTTATTACAGTTTATGTAATGCTTCCTAGTCATTAAAGCAGCATTTGGTAAATGGGCTTACATTGGAAGGCTCAGACACCCAGAGGCATTGAGGCACCTGTCTGGGGTGGAGACAGCTGAGGCATTATTTACAGATTTATGTATTAAACAAACAAACCTAACATTCCTTTCCCATGCAACAAAGCAACCCTTTTTATTCATCAGTTTGGGAGAGGGACACCTTTTTTGCATAAAATTACCCTACAGCACTATGATCACTCCAGGAAGGAAGGAAGGGATGATAGGAAGGAAGCTTTATTTAATACATTCTATAAAATAAGGGAGCATAATCTGTGACAGGGTTCTTAATCACAAAGATAATGGCACTGATACCAATACCAACCAAGACTGAACAATTATCAAACATTCTTCATGCCAGACACCGCTAACCACTTCATGTGCACCCTCTCTCTTCTAATCCTTACAATATTCCTGAGGGGTGGGAAACACATTACAGATGGAGAGACTGAGAAACAGAAGTTAAGGGCATTGCCCATTGCTACTATTTTGTACTTGAGTGGTCTGTTTTCCAGCACCCATGTGTTTAACTATAATACCTGCTCCCCATTATAAGGCTGGGTTAGTTGGGTAAAAATACACAGTACTGCCTTCCCACTCTAAAACAGCACTGTAAATGGAGACTAAAAGTTCATCTAACTGGCAAGAGCAAGGAAGCTTCCCAGAGGGGGTGACTCCTCGAGTATCTTGCTTGCTCTGCTAACAACTCTGTAGGTCCTGCTCCAGGTGGGCATATATGTGGTAGATAGAAAAGGTGCTTCTGTTTCCCCCAGTGAAGAGGACAGAAGGAGGTCCAGGGGGAACAAACATACAGCAGCTCCTCCAAAGTTTCAAGTTTTCAGCACCTACAGGCTGATTTCAAAGCACCAACGAGATCCAAGAACATACCATTAGAGGCTGTGGCTGGAGGAGAATGGTGGGCTTTGTATAGTCTCTTTTAGAGCCAGTTTGAAAAGATGGCAATGGTTTAATAAAGATGGTTTTCACATAGTGATATCCTAGAGTCGGGTCCCTGCACCTGTGAAGGCCAAGGAGTTTGGGTCTTCCAGGAAATGTCATAGGTAGCTATTCTGCAGCCTATGGGTAGATAGGTATGTATTGGAAAATACCAGCTCTGGGAATGTATCTCTTTATCCTAACTGTTGAGAAAGCCCCTTTCTTTAATAGTAAATTCCTTTGTCCCTGCCCTGCCCCCCTACCATAATCATAATAATAAATTAAAAAAAAAAAAAGAAACCTATTGGCTTCATTCAAAAGCAATTAAAAAAAAAAAAAAACTAGGCCACCTTTCTTATCCAACTACTGACTTTCAGACAGATCATTGGACCTTGTGTGAAATTAAGCAAAAGATTAGGAGAATGGGGACACACTCTGAAAACATGCATGGCCTCTTTAATATCTCAGGTTTTCTTTAAACATAAAATTATAGCACAATGCATGGACAGACGACGGCATTATCCTTTATCACAATACCCAGCCAACTTTAACTCGTCTCAAGTGTTATTATAAGAAATAGAATTTACTGCTATGGACTTCTCTTCAATACTACTCCTTCCCTGTTTAATGAAATGTCATTATTCCAATACAAACCCTTTCTTTTTGCAGCCTGCACCCCCCACACACAGCCACTATATTTCATTTCCTGCAGTTACGTGATATTATTGCCTTTTTTCCACAGCTATTGATTTAGGTGTGTATGGTTATTACAATGCAAAATAAAACAGCTCCCCCATCCATTCTACCTTGTACCATTGAGCATTAACTTAATTTGTTTCAAATCTGCATTTGATTTGGCAAGGAAACCATTTATCTTTATGAAGAAAGCCCTCATAAAGTAGAGAGTTTAGGAGATCACGGCTTTAAAAATTTAATAGCCTTGTGTCTTATACACTAGAAAAATGAATTAAACCTTCAAATAGTATATGTCTCAATGTAACCTTTTTGCATTTCATACTATGTTTAATTTATTATATTCTTTCTGGAGGAGGAAAAAAAATCAGAGAACAGATCACAGGATGTGGCTTGCTCTTGCGCTGCATGAATAAACCCAGGGTCTGCTGCTCATGAGCCATGTGCTTTGCTGCAAATCCCCACCCAGCACATGCTGAAATTGACACTGCAGTTTCAAGTGGTTGCAAGTAAGGGTTTTGTCTCGGGTTCTCTGCATCAGGAGAAGGGACTCCATGCTTGGAGCACCTGAAGTACAACCTGGGGAAGAGGGGAGGAAGGGGGAAAAGAGCTAGTGGAGGTCTGATGGCACTTTCAAAAGATTTAAAAACAAGCAGTGATAGCAGGACACCTCCTAGAGGGTAAGAAACAATGCCTGAGCTTAGGTCTTAGGACCAGAAGACACTGATACCAATTCTAAAAATTCTATCTCATAAAAGGGAGGGCTGAGGCTCCTGCCTTTGCTAACTCTCTCTTTATTATGAACCTCCCTCTTTCTTTCTTGTCACCTCAGTCTATGCACTGGGGAGTAACACAGAATCCCAGGTCAGTGGAAGATTAAGCCTGAAGAGTAGAAAAGGATCAACTGCTCTATCCTACGATGCAAGAAAATATGGGACATGAAAGCTTGGGGAAAATAACGATAATCATGCAATAATAATAATCAATTGACTAGTTGCTGTATGCCAGGCATTGTCCTAAGCTTTGATACCAAATATCTTGGCCAATCTTCATATTCACGCTAGGAAATGGGTCCCATCTTTATCCCACAGTTACAGATGAGGAGACTGAGGCATGGAGCAGTACTTTTCCCAAGATCAAACAGCTAATAAACAACAGGGCAGATATCCGAAACCCAGAAATTTAATTCTGGGCATTTCACAGGTAGTTATTCTATATATATTGTCAGCTCAGGATATAGAGTATGATATCTTTTTCTGTGAATATTTGAAGGGCTGCCAAACAGAGGAAGATGAGATCTGTTCTGTGTGGCTTCAAGGGCACTGAGACAACCCTTCACATTTGCATAATACACTCTCATAATTCACGCATTTTATCCTCAAAACAACCCCAGGTGGCTGCCATAGAGACAGGAATCTATGACTCGGAGAGGAGAATCGCTTTACCCAATCTAGAGGGTTCAGAAGCAATGTGGGCAAACTTCAAACCCAATTCTCTACTGAATGTCCTGAGCTGGGTCCATTATGCTCAATTACCAAAAGTGTTAATTTAACTCAATTTGACTCTGCCTATGTTATAAATCTGTCATTCTGCTAAGCTTTGAGATTCAAAGATAAAGATAAAACAAACCTGCTTTTATTAAGTTCACAGCCTAGTAGAAGACATATAAAATGGCCTCTTGAAATATGACTTTACAAAAACCACAGGAGTCATGTGGAATCATGGGAGAAGAGAAAATGGGAAGACAGACATTTGTCTGGAGTGAGAAATCCACAGAAGTTGATATATGACACAGAGAACACATGAATGAACAAGCACCACAGGGAGATCATTTTGGTTCAGTTTAAGGAAGAACTTGCCACCAAATTTGCCAAAGATAGAAAACCCATTTATTCTGACACCATCATAGAAGGATTTCAATGGCTTATTTTTAGACCACATGGTTAGAAAAATTCTAAATATTGGATAAAAGGTTAAATTTATGGCTCCTTCACTCTCTCATAGCCCAAAACATGTATGAGATCTTGGCTTTTCCCTGAACTTTTTGGTTATTCACACAATTCTATTCCATAGTATTTGGTGGCCACCAATCAGCTTTAGGCCCCAACGGCCCTATCCCTGTGTTTGACAATTTCTCAGCCCAAGAGAAGAAAGGCCTGTAAACCATCATAACATTTTCTTGATAAGTAAGTCCCAGGATATATATGTTCACTGCTATCTGTTGCTTTTCAGCTGGTTACAAAGAATTTTCTCTAAGTCATCCCTTGTCTTTAGAAATGATCCTAGAAGGTAGGCTGATACCTTTTCAACACTGATTTACTCATCATTCCACAAACATTTACTGAATGCCAAATCCTCTGCAAGTTGCTGAGAGAATTTCTTCAACCCAACAACATGCCCTCCTAACTCCAAATGTAAATGAGATAAATCACCATTAACTGAGGCCTAAAGGGACACAGTTGGTGTCCAGCATCATTGCACCATTGCCATGGAGGCAAAAAAAAAAAAAAAAAAACCTGAAAGTTGTCTGTTTCTTGTTAGGATAGCCTTCAACAGGAGCTTTCAAACAAGTAGTAAAAAGAAGTGGTAGTAATAAATGAGGTGGGATTTATTTCATAACAGAAACTTTTAGTATACAGAATAATGGCATCCCCAAAGACGTCTATGTCCTAATCCCAGAATCTGACTATATTGCCTTACTGGGCAAAAGGGGACTTTGCAAATATGATTGGGCCAAGGGTCCTAAATAGATTTTCTGGGATTATCTGGTAGACCCAATGTAACATAAGGGTCCTCAAAACAGGGAGGCAGGAATGTCAGAGGCATAGGCAGATACATCTGGCTTTGAAGATGGAGGAAGCAGCCATGAACCAGAGAGTGCAGGCAGCTTCCAGAAGCTGGAAAAGGCAAGGGACAGATCCTTCCTAGAGCTTCTAGGTGAAGCACAATCCCTGACATGCTGATTTGATGACTTCTGACCTCCAGGACTGTGAAATAATAAATTTGTGTTGTTTTAAGCCATAAGTGCGTGGTAATTTATTAGAGCACCAACCAACAGCAAACTAATATAACACTATTTGTTGAGTCATGCATGTATCATGTAATTTACATTAATTTATTTAAAAAATATATTCACTGAGTAAGTATGATGCTCCAGGAATGGTGCCAGGTTCTGAGGGCATAGCAGTGGCCCAAAGAGTCAGTAACTTATTTACAGGCCAGAGAGTAATAAGTGAAAAAACAGTCCAAAATGGTAAGAAACACAAGGAACAGAGGAGTAAAGTAACTTCTCCAAAGTCTTTTGAGTTACAGATGGCTTAGCCAGGATCCAAACTCACCTGTTTCACAAACACAACGATGCCATTTTCACTACCTTCTCTTTTCTTTAGGGACAGCTTGGCGATGCAGATCTAAAATTTCCCTCTAAATTCCCAGAAGCTACATATGTCCCTTCCTCAGATGGGACAGTGGCCATTTCCAATGCTGCTTTCAACCATGGTACGCTTCAACTTTCTCCTCTGTGGGATCACAGATGTGTACCTTGTTAGATACAGCCTCTAATATTTTGATTATTTTGATGCAAATCCATCACCCATAATAAATTCCCCTGCTTTCCAAATGCAATCGATTTTAGAAGCATGAAAGCAAAAACGAAGTAAGCTCTGACAGTCTTCGCGAGTGTCCATGACAGGAGAGGCCTAAGTGGCTGAAAGCTATTTTCCTCACTGTCAATCTGCCAGATGATTTTCCTTGCACAAACACATACCCATACGGTCTGGCTAATGCTTGCCTTTTTGGACATATGTGAGCAAATAAATGTAATTACAAGCGAGATGTAATCACAATTGCCTTCCTATTAAAGCTGTTGTACGCTCTCGTGGCTTGGTTAACAATATATGCAGAAGGGTGGAATTGCTTGCTTCTCTCCCAGAAAGAAAAACATTCCAGAAGTATGGCCTCTTTAAAATTATATCTGCGAAAATACAACATTTAAATGCAGAATTTGACTTTCCAAGAATTGCACCAGAAAACCTTTTAACAGAAACAGCAGGGAGAGAAAGCTTTTTAAATCATGATACTCCATGAAGGATTATGAAAATGGGGGTCATCGCATGAGACAGAATTGCAAATACAATGAGGAAAATCTTCTCCTCTGTGTAAATACACGAGGACAATTTATTTTTCTCTGTTGAGCTATCAGGGGATATTTTCAGCTACTGGAAAAAGGAAAGGAAAGAAGCCACCATGTCCAAATGGATCTATTCAGAGTGATGTGCTGGGCTGGTACCTAATAGTAATGGTCAGCTTCTGACACACTCAACCAGGCTGCCTAAGAGCTGCCCTAAGACTTCCTCATAGCTTGTTAAGCAACCAGGCATACAAAAGCTGACTGAAGACTCTCACTTGCATTCAATCCTTAAGAGAAGAGTAAGAAAGGACAGATCTACCCATGTCAGAATGCCCAAATGCCAGCATACCAGGCCAATGACACATTCAATATACTCAGGCATTGACTATCTTCATACTCATCTCTCAGAAATAGCCAACCCTACCAATTAGGTTATTCATTCAACACTGAGTGCTGGTCTCTGGTGAGATTTTCGGGAGGAAAGAAGTTACTCAACAGTATATCTGATTTCTAAGTTATAGTGAAAGATCTGTAAAAATAACATCTTTGTGTTGCCATCTCTGTGTGTGTTCCTATCTGTGTGGTATGCACATGGTTGGGATAGACATGGATACGCTTTCCTTAGGAGCCATGACAGACATATACATACATACATACATTCTTTTTTCACTTGACATTTCTTGGTCACTCACAATGAAATAGATCGCTAACTCAACCCTGGAAATACAAAGGGTAATAAGACATACTAGTGTTCTACCCTCAAGCATACTGTTATCTAGTTGGGAAAGACAGATGAATGAATGAATGAACAGATTACACTAATAAAAACTATCCTGTGAGTGTCCTGTGAGATTTGGTTTGCCTGGAGAGATCTCAAACTCTGGACTCAGACTGTGAACTGGGCTCACCAAGTTCAAATATTTTAGTTAAACTTCCAAAACTGCTTCTGTTTTGTTTAACAGGATTTTGTAATAAAAATTAAATATTTTATGTGAATGACCAATACAAATATAAAATAAACTATATGGTGTTTCCTATACAACAAATTTTAATAATGCTGTATTTCTTCAATGTTAAAGGTCAGGGTTTCTCACATTTTAGTATGGCTAAGAATAGGATGTGTCTTCTATTAGTGGAATCTCTAAATTACAATTGATACCATTTTTTCTTTCTTAGGTTATACAAAAAAATCATGTTGTGCCTTACTCTTAGATGGAAGGAATTAAAACCCATATGAATATATTAATATATCAATAATAATTTTATAAAGGCTCCTGATTATGTAGTGGTGTGCTAGTAAGTGCTATGTATATAATGGTATGCTGATCTATGTTTAACAACCAGGTCTCTAGGGGAAAAAAGCCCCTCATTTGTAGCAACTGCCAAATTTTCATGGTGTAAATACTCCTACCATGGTCAATTTCAAGCTACCAAGGCGATATCATTGAATGTAAGTTGGGAATTGTTGAGCAAAATTGGCCAGAAGAGCCTGTACAAGCTGCCCCAGCACACCATGCACCAATGTCAATCTACAGCTATTTTCTTTTCTTTTTTTTTTAATGATTTTATTTATTTATTCACAAGAGACACAGAGAGAGAGGCAGAGACGTAGACAGAGGGAGAAGCAAGCTCCATGCAGGGAGCCGATGTAGGACTTGATCCCAGGACTCCAGGATCACGCCCTGAGCCAAAGCAGGTGCTCAACCGCTGAGCCACCCAGGCGTCCTTCTAGAGCTATTTTCAAATCCCTTCCCATATAGTATGGCTCAGGCAGCACACCAACACTGTCTGCAACAACCTGTAAAGCCTGCTCAGTGTTTTTCCTTAATATCACACTGACAATACCAAGTTATAAGTCATCTAAAGTGTGGTTCTCTTTTTTTTAAGATTTTATTTATTTATTCATGAGACACACACAGAGAGAGAGAGAGAGAGAGAGAGAGAGAAAGAGAGAGAGAGAGAGAAAGAGAGAGAGAGAGAGAGGCAGAGACACAGGCAGAGGGAGAAGCAGGCTCCATGCAGGGAACCCAACATGGGACTCTATCCCGGGTCTCCAGGATCACGCCCTGGGCTAAAGGCAGTGCTAAACCGCTGAGCCACCTGGGCTGCCCTAAAGTGTGGTTCTTAGGTTAATGTACAGTCCTTTCTCATCAGGCTTCTAGCCTCTGTTTGTGAGGGAAGTATTTCTGTCCTTATCCTGTTTAAATCCTGTTTTTCATCATCTGGCTTAGTGTCAGCTCCTGATTCCAGTTTTCTGTAATAATGTTCCATACTCCACAGCAATCTTCATTAGAATTAAGCAAATATATATGTTTGGGGTTTTATATAAATTTCAGAGCACAGTTGGTCTCTATCTGCAAATGTTCTGAATTCATACTTGAAGGCTAAATATTTTTCCTCCATAATCAAGGAAAAGGCAAAGTATATCCACTCTTACCACCTGTATTCAGTGTTGTACTGTATGCTCTAGCTAGTGCAATAAGGCAAGTAAAAATAAGTAAATAAATAAAAGTGATCCCAGTTGGAAAGAACTAATTAAAACTGTTCTTACTTATATATAACATGATCTTCTATAGAGAAGACGTGGTGAATCCCCAAAAATGATACTGAAACTGATAAATTAGTTTAATAAGACTACAGCATACAAAGTCAATATACAATAATCAGTTCTATTTCTATATACTATCAATAAACACCTGGAAATCAAAAATTTAAAAATACCATTTATAATATCTTTTAAGAATATGAAGTACTTAGGAATAAACCAGACCAAAGATATGAAAGATCTATACTTTGAAATCTATAAAAAATTGCTGAAAAAAATTAAAGACCTAAAAAAATAGAGGATATACTGTTTTCATGGGTCAGAAGGTTCAATATGGTTAAGATGTCAATTCTCGCTAATTAGTATACAACCAGGCTTCTTATGGCAGAAACTAATAATCTAAAAGTCATAAGGAAGTGTAAAAGAACTAAAGTAACCTAAACAACTTTAAAAAAGAATTAGGGCGTAGAGTTAGCAGCCCATATTTCAAGATTTATAATAAGGCTCCAATGATAAATGTACAGACAACTGCTTTTCTACGTGGTACAAAGGCAATTCAACAGATGAAGTGTAGTCTTTACAAGTGGTGCTGAAATAAATGAGTATCCACACAAAAATATTACCTTAGATCCATAACTTGCTAATATATAATATTAACTCAAAATGGATCATAGGCCTAAATATAAAACCTGAAACTATAGAACTTCAAGAAGAAAACATAGGAGAATACCTTTTTGACATTGGACTAGGCAATGATTTCCCAGACATGACATCAAAAGCACAATCCAGGGGATCCCTGGGTGGCTCAGTGGTTTAATGCCTGCCTTCTGCCCAGGGCGCAATCCTGGAGTCCCGGGATCGAGTCCCACATAGGGCTCCTTGCATGGAGCCTGCCTCTCTCTCTCTCTCTGTGTGTGTGTGTGTGTGTGTGTGTGTGTGTGTGTGTCTCATGAATAAATAAATAAAAATATTTTTTAAAAAAGTACAACCATAAAGGAACAAATTGATAAATAATAAATAAATAATAAATTAATTAATTAATAATTAATTAAATAATTAAAATACAACACTAGCAGGGGCTCCTGGCTGGCTCAATCAGAAGAATATGCAACTCTTGATCTTGGGGTTGTGAGTTCAAGCCCCACAGTGGGTGTAGAGATTACTTAATTTTTAAAAAATCTTTAAAAAATAAAATAAAATGCAACACTAACAGATTTATACTCTTTATTGGAAATTATCTCGTAGACCTATTATGTGCCAAATAATTAATAGTAGGAGTGAGCAAGCAACTAGGTTTTCTATCCCCTAGGAATGTAAGGTCCAAGCTAAGAGATGAATATGTAAGGAAAGACTATGACAAAGTGCATGCCATGAGGCTGCATTCTGGGGAAGCAGCCTACAGAGGGGTCAGTCCACATTCCCAGAGAAAAGGATGCTGAAAGTGTGGTTTTGCTTTCTAACTATTCCATGCCATCCTGAGTAGCTGATTTGCAGCTTTGTCTCCTACATTTTAAGAGTTGCATTCTAGGAAAGGCATCTGGATGGCCTGATGTGATCAACATCATAGCCTTTCAGAAACAGCAAAAGAAAACCATGGATAATACAGAAAACATTAGGTCCCAACAATATGGGAGATAGTCCACAGCGGCCAAGAGATAGTCCAACTGTAGTTGGGGTATATTTCAGTCAGTCCTAAATAGATAAGATATCTATTCCCCAGAACTTTCCATTATCACATCTTTGGAACAGTTCCACATGTGGCTATTTTGAGCTATATCACCATAGTAAAGGCCAGTCAGATGAGGTATCAAATACTGAGTCATTCCAATGTTTACTTAATATGAAATTTAAATATGGCAAGGATAGAACATATATACCTCAGTGGTGCTGAATGGGGGCAGGGGAGGGGGAATTCCCAGAGGTGCTTATGTTCCAAATCAGATCACCTTCCAGAAGCCAGAAAAAACATTTATTCAATATCATGTTTTCTGTGCTCAGATTGTCTTTCTTCGAGTTCTTACTCAAGAAGAAACATGAAGGGTTTTTTTAGCATGAACAGTGCATCAATAGTGTTTCATGAGATAACATAAAAGGATAAAGCAATTTTCTCCCACAGTTCGAAGTGGTCTTACAGGAAATTTGCTGTCAGTGGTATCCTCTGAGACTAAGTCTTCACCTGGGAAGTCAAGTAAAGCCAGTGACAGTAGCAAATAAACATTCTTCTCACTACCTGGCTTATGGGATAAGAGCAATTTTAGTGGGGCCAGAGTAGTCACTAGGGTGTCTTCTCTCAGGAATCTTTTATTCCTTATCCTTTGACTTTATAAGATACCAAACCAGATTTTCCTATATTTACCACACCATGCCACTGATCAGTAAAAGCCTCAAAATAGGCAAGTGTCATGGAACTAGAGATAATTTAAGCTGGAAAGAAATCCAAAGCATCTAGTCCAATCTTCTCATTTTACAGATGAGGAGACCATAGCCCATGGAGTCAGGGTTTTCTCCAATATCCATTCATTCAATAAGTATCTGCAATACACTATGCATATATCATTAAATCCCCACAACACCGTAGGTTATAGGAGCTATGTTAACCTTTTAGATGAAAAAGAAAAATGGGACTACAAAGTCTTTTAGGTTGTCTAAGCTTTTAAGTCACATAACTGAACCTCAAACCTGTATCTGAAGACTTCACATCCAGTGTGTCCCCAAAATAATGCTGGCAGTATCAGAAATATTACAACTCATAACCCAAGTTTTTAAACTTCTATCAGTAAATCAGAAGGATTTGACAATACAGCCACAGCAAACCCAAAGTCTTCCTCTGCTTGTGAGTGATAGCCTCTCTTGAGGGTTTTGGGCCATGAGTGTTTATGCTCTTGTCATGTCTTCAACTCTTTTCTGCAAACCTCAGTAGAAGGATTCTTCCTAAAACTCTATTCCATTACATGCAGAAGTATAATAAATGGAGTACAGAGGGTAGTCTCAGGGGGAAGGATCAAACTCAAAGGAGGTAGCTGGTTAAGGTTGTTTCTGGGGAAAAGGATGATACATATGAGATCTTACCGGGCTTACAAAATGCATCAGACCCTCATAGAACCAGTCATCTACTGTGGATAAGTGTCCCAATTGCACATCTGCTCACATCTCTCTTCTCTATTCCTTTGCCCTCAGGATAAAGTCTATGCTCATTAACAGGCTGACAAAGCTTCCTGTGATATGATCCCTGTCTTCCTCCATCCACATCTTTTCTTGACAACCTGACCCACTGCTCTGTTTTCTTCACACATGCATACCTACTTTCCATTCTTACCCTCCCTGAGCTCCCCCTCTAACCTCTAGACCCCTGCACAAACTGTTCCTTCAGCTAGTGAGACTCTCTTCAACCTTCAGGATCAGTTCCCATGTAATTCTTTCTGAGGAGCCTTGCCTGTGCCCTTGACCCTATAATAAATGTACCCAGGTCGGGCCTCCTATTCTCTCCACTTTATGGATGCTATCACATTGCAATAAAATAGTTTAATTTTGTCCATCTACTACTATGTTGTAAGCTTCCAACTCACCATTGTGTCAATGCCAGTCTCAATGTCTTACACATACTTGATGCACAAATGTCGAATGAATGAATGAATGAATGAGGGTATGAATGGGTTAATTATGCTCTGACTTTTTCTACAAGCAGTTATACTAAGGTTGCTTCCATTGAAGGCAACACAGAATGACTAGCAGTTTAGACTGTCTTTCCAAGTGATTTTTTGGAGAGTTCACGGGGTCAGCCCAGACCAGAGGTCTATGTTGAAAAGACTGCCTAAGGGGCATAGAGAATGCATATTTACCACATATACCGAGAGGCTCCAGGAGAATCCAGCCTGCTCTGAAGAATCATCAGCCAACAAAGGAGGTGACTCTAAAAACAAACATGCAATGTGTTCCGTGTTACAGAATTTATTCCTCATTGATGCTTAAATGGAACCCGAGATAGACAGAGGCTTAATGAACAAAGACTCTAGAAGAGGCAACCTGTCTATGGGTAAAATGAAATCACTCCCGATTACCTCCAATGGACAGCAGTTATGAGGTCCTGTACACAATTTAAAGGTAATCTTGTAATTTAAAAAGAGGAAAAAAATGCCAATTGAACCTAATGGTAAGTGACATTTTGGTTCAGCTGTGATTAGAATCAAGCAACTTTCTTCTAGTGCTTTAGTGGCAGTGGCTTCCCTGGGTTCAGTGAGGGTTAATTCTATGATCCTTGGGGATGCCTTAATGGCCCTGGTTATCCAAACCTTGATTCAGAGCAGAGGCTGCAGATTATGTTTTCTCTGCACATCCACAGACATATTAGGACATGAAGTGAAGATGACAGGAGGAGAATATCTCCTTTCTCTTCGGAAATGCCCCAGGAGAGTTTCCCATTGCGACCTCCTCAGACCCTGGCTTTGCATTAGAGTTATTGTCCTGAGAGCAGATTTAGTTAGAGCCTCTGATTCATTTCTTATAGTGCTCTCTTGTTTATTCTTGGTGGCAGCTAACTTGTAAAATTTTATTATGATTTTTTTTTCTTGGTTTGTGTCATGGAAGGGATAAAAAAAAAAAAAACAATGATTCTATCATCAGTCCTAAATGTAGTTGTATAAATCTACACCAAGGCTGTGTGTCTACAGGGGAAATGCAGGATAACAGGTTGCTCTGTTCCTAGTAGCCATTCTCTGGGCTTAGACTTCATGTTTCTATTGGGCCCAGAAGACTGAGGGAGGAAAGCATAAGGCTTGCGGATACCACTAATATACCACTTGTGATCACTCTACAGTGGATTTGGATTTGGATTTCAAATTTCATCCTCTCATCATACTGGTATTGGGGTGATTCTTATCAAACACACTATGATCAAATCACCACCACCAGCAAGTGGTGATTCACCAAAATTACCATGGCTCACTGTAATTGCCACATTGAGCACTTCCCAGATTCCACAGCTCCCAACTTCACGCTGTCTACTCCAATTACATTAAAACACACAAAGTTCCCATTGTAGGTCCACTGTTTCATGACTCTTTGCCCACTTACTCTGTCCTCCTCTCTCTTAGAAAATCTACTTTCTACCTCCCTGCATTTTCCTTTAACTGCTACTCATTTGCCTAGAATTAACTCCCTAGGCATCAACTCCATCAAGCTGAGCCCCAACACCCTGCTGAACTTCACTGATCTACCGAAAGAGTCCTTTCGTTTATCTTTACCCCTCCTCGAATCACACTCTATCTCTTACTCAGACTAGGCTCTAATCATCCTTATATTTCCAAAACCTAGCAGAGTGATTGGTACATGGGGGTATCCAATATAGCTTCACTGCACTCTTCATGTTTCAGCCTAGATGTCATGACCTCCAGGAAGTGATCTTACTCCTCAAGGCTTGGTGGCCATGCCTCTTATTTGCTCTTATAGTACACTATTTAATCCCATTGGTGTTTCTTAAAATCTCCCCACTTATTTGTCTATTTTCCCTCTGTTCATTAGTTCATCCCCAGAGCCATGCACAGCACCAAAAACAAAACAGGTGCTTAGTAAACACATGCCAAATAAATGAATAAGCAAGGCATGCAGATAGAGTGCCATTGACTAAGAATCTGACAGGTCTTTAGAATGAGCTCTGGCGATTCCCACTAAATCTTTGAAAAGCATGATCCCACAAGCACTGCTTCCAAGATAGGAACAGATGGGAGTGAAATCCTTCCCAGAAGTGTCATACCCATGCCCTGAACCTTCTGAAAAGCCCAGAACACCATACTATCATAATGTGATGACAGATGAAAACTGCAAAATTGAATTCAAGCTTATCTCGCAATTTTGTGTTTTGCCTTCTGTTGCCAAACTAGGACGTGCTTATAAAACAGCTTGAGGAATTACCACTAATACCTTCTCTAAAACAACATTGTCTTTTGGTGGTCAGTGTTCCACCAAATTGCTGTTTTGGTGTCGGATGTGATAAGGGGATAGGGAAGGGGCAGAGAAAAGCAATGGAATTAATCCTTGAGCTGTCAGTTCATTTCAGCTGGGTAGGCACGATGGTTTTTGAGTTTTGTGATGGCTCCAAATGAAATGGATGGAAACATCTCTAGCCCCAATCTATGTTACTGTATTATCCTGGTTTGTGGTTTGTTTTAATATAGGTTTTTTTTCTCTCCTCTATACTGGACTATATTCATTCTGCTAGCCTGAGAAGAGAGCAGATTCCATGGCCTTCCCTCCATTCTCTGGAAATCCCAGGTTTACATTCGATTTCAGGGAAGAAAGCTATCTTAGAGAAGCCAATGTTAGAGTGAGTTGTAGTTGACTTTGACAATTCTCACAAATTTGCTGTAAGTTTCTATCTAAACCATTATCCCAAGGAACTATTTAATAGAGGGGTCATGTCAATGGAGTAGAAATCAAGCTGAATTATTTAAGGGTAGAATTGACTTTTGTTTTAATGTGGTTGGAGAAGAAATGAATGCTATATGATAACAGACAGGGCTCTAGAATCAGTTTGATCTGAACCTATAATTTATACTTTTGCAAGTTGTCTTTTTCCAAGTAGACCTTATATAAAATAACATGCAGAGCAATATGCAAAAATATAATTGTGCAGATAGATGAATTTTCACAAATCAAACAGACCATGGTACTAGCATCCAGATAAATGAACAAGAAAAACCAGAAGCTCTTTGCATGCTTTTCATGACTATCAAACTCCAAGGGCATCGTTATCCTGACTTCTGTCACCATTGGTTAATTTTGCTTGCTTTTGAGTAATATGGCATGGAATCATACAGTATAAACTCTTTCATTCAATGTGATATCTGTGAGATTTATCCGTATTTGCATGTAGTTACCATTTATTGGTTCTCAGTACTGTATAATATTCCATTGTGTTTGTACACCACAATCAATGTATCCCACTATTGCTGGATGGCGAATTGTTTTCAATTTGGGGATATTAGGAAGAGTGCTTGTGCGTACATTCTACAAACGTGTTTTTTGATGAAAATATGTGTGCTTTTCTACTTAAAAGTAGAACTGCTGATTCATAGAGTATTTTATGTTCAGTTTTAGCTTGACCTAGATTTAAATTTGCCCTTCCAATTTGTGGTTGAGTGACCTTAAATAAGTCATTTAAGACTTCTGAGTCTGTTTCTCCATTGGTGAATGGGGAAATTTTACATTGCAAAATTATTTTAAAGATAAATTCAAGCAGTGTAAAGTATCTGGCCTAGTTCTGACATTTAAATGATATTTTTCTCAAAACTGTTTAGTGCTAGATAAATATTCCATGGGCTCCCCCATCTATCCAATCTTTGTTGTAGGTTGGTTGGAACTACTTGATTTAAGTTCTGGCCAATAGGGTGTGAGTGAAAATGAGGTATGCTGCTTCTGGGCCCCCAGGCCACCCTCCAGCACTCTCTCTCCTGGCTGTAGAACCCTGGAAAGACTGTATTTGAGTGGCGGCATCACAAGAGGATAGGGCTCCCTAGGGTCCCTGAGAGATAGCACAGTGCATAAACTCTACTGACTGACACTGGACATATAGAAGGAGTAAGAAAGAAAATTTTGCAGTGTTAAGTCACTAATATTTCTAGGGTATGTTGTCATTGCAGCATGCCACAAACAATCAGTTAAATGCAGAACTCAAATGATGGGGTATGGCTCCACCCCAGTGAAACCATCAGAATTACCCTTCTAAGAGTCATATGACTCAGGCTCAACAGAGATATTACATATTCCTTTACTTTTGAATGGCAAGGAAATCTTTTCTTGCTGTGACTAAAGAGAGAAAATTGAAAGTGATCTTTTTGCTGGAATATGTTAATTGAAGAATCTCTCTTCTCTGTTGAGAACCAGATTGTAATTCCAAAATTGTGTCTGATGTACCCCAAACACAGCATTGCCTTCACAAAGAGAAGGCCCTTGGTGATTATTAGTTTAAAAAAATAAAATCCTCTCCCACCAGGTTCAAAGCCAACCTCATTCTTTTGTTCCTATAAAGACTTTCTTTTTTCGTGTTCCCTGGTGTCTACATGGCCTATGAGCTTTCTCCTAATGATTAAACTCCTAAAAATACTACAAAGAATGCTTAATAAGGCTTTTGTGTTTTACTGGTTGCTATAGAGACTGTTTAGTGTAGGATTTTAAGTACGTGTAAATATGTATTTTGGACAGTGTTTAAAAACACGTATAATTTACCCAGCCATAACAGCTACTTCAGAGCATTACAGTTCAGTGCGATAAGGCATATGTAAAGCATTTTATACTGTGTTATTTATTGTTATTTACTTAATAGCCTATAACAGTTCCTTCTATTGTGTAAAGGAAATAGGCATTTACCCTGTTTTAACAATGAATATCATTTACTCCATTGTAGCAATTGATAGTCTTGAGGCCCATGCAGGCTAGTGAATATGCAATTGGTATAATGTTGATGCCAGAGCGGAAACCATGTTGACAGAGAGTTAGTAGGAAAACAAAAGGTCCCGCTGATGGAGTCTTGAGCTCATTAGGGAAGTTGTTGACTGAGCTACTCTGGCACGATAGGAAACCCCTGGAAAGAGGCCACTATCTGCTTTGAAGTTACCCCTAGGGATGTACCCAAGGGTGAAATAACATGGATAATAATAGAAACAACAACTATTAGTTATTGAGCAAATTTGACATGGCCACAGGCATGGTACAAAGTGCTTCACATTCGTGATCTCATTTAATCCTAACAATACAATGACCCTACAAGATGGGTATGGTTTTTGTTTGTCAGATAAGGAACTTGAGGCAGAGAGGTTATACAACTTGATCCAAATTATCACCTAACAGGTAGATGGCAGATCCAGGAGTGGAATCCATGTCTGTCTCACTCCAAAGCTTGTGCTCTGAAGTGTCGTTCGATATCACCCGTGGTCTGCCAGAGAGTTCTAGAGCCACGCAGAGGTTAGTTCTTTCTCAGCAATATATCCCTGACATGTAGCATATGGATGTGCCTCTGTGTGCACAACCATACACACACACACACACACACACACACACACACACACATAATTTCCAAGCACACAGAGTTTTTGGCAATGGTCAATTCCATTAGCCAAAGAAAAAGATATGATCATAACCATTGAGCTTCTACATGTCCAGGTCCTCTACACATGTCCTTTTTTAAGTCTCACCTCAATGCCAGGTGTTAGATTTTATTACCCACCTTGTGCAGATGAGGAAGCTGCCTCTCAGGCTAGACCTGTCTGATGGCACATACATTGTATGCAGCAGAACCAATACTCAATACCAGATCTGGTATAACTCAAAAAACCTTGTTATTATTTAAAGGTAGAAATACATGCATACAGTGTTTCTCAACTGTGGGACAATTTTTCTCCTAAGGGACATTTAGTAATTGCTTTAAGACAATGGGAAGAATGCTACTTGCTTCTGGTAGGTAGAAGCCAGGAATGCTGCTAAAGCAGCATTGAGCGTCTGCCTTTGGCTCGGGCCCTGATCCCAGATTCCCAGGATCGAGTCCCACATCAGGCTCTTTGCATGGAGCCTGCTTCTCCCTCTGCTTGTGTCTCTGCCTCTCTTTCTGTGTCTCTCATGAATAAATAAATAAAATCTTAAAAAAAAATCCTACGATGTACAAGATGACCACTCAAAACAAAGAATCATCTGGTCCCAAATGTCAATAATGCCAAGGTTGAGAAAATGTGACTTAATGTAATTAAAGACAGTACAAGATGGACTGGGTAACATTAGGTCAGTTGAATTTTTTTTATTTAATTTTTTTATTGGAGTTCAATTTGCCAACATATACCATAACATCCAGTGCTCATCCCACCAAGTGCCCCCCTCAGTGCCCATCACCCAGTCACCCCAATCCCCCGCCCACCTCCCTTTCCACTACCCCTTGTTTGTTTCCCAGAGTTAGGTGTCTCTAATGTTTTGTCATCCTCACTGATATTTTCATTTTCTCTCCTTTCCCCTTTATTCCCTTTCACTAATTTTCATATTCCCCAAATGAATGAAACCATATAATGTTTGTTCTTCACCAATTGACTTATTTCACTCAGCATAATACCCTCTAGTTCCATCCACATCGAAGCAAATGGTGGGTATTTGTCATTTCTAATGGCTGAGGAATATTCCATTGTATACATAGACCACATCTTCTTTATCCATTCATCTTGATGGACACCGAGGCTCCTTCCACAGTTTGGCTATTGTGGACATTGCTGCTAAAACATTGGGGTGCAGGTGTTCCAGTGTTTCACTGCATCTGAATCTTTGGGGTAAATCCCCAACAGTGCAATTGCTGGGTCGTAGGGCAGGTCTATTTTTAACTCTTTGAGGAACCTCCACACAGTTTTCCAGAGTGGCTGCACCAGTTCACATTCCCACCAGCAGTGCAAGAGGGTTTCCCTTTCTCCACGTCCTCTCCAACATTTGTTGTTTCCTGCCTTGTTAATTTTCCCCGTTCTCACTGGTGTGAGGTGGTATCTCATTGTGGTTTTGATTTGTATTTCCCTGATGGCAAGTGATGCGGACCATTTTCTCATGTGCTTGTTGGCCATGTCTATGTCTTCCTCTGTGAAATTTCTGTTCATGTCTTTTGCCCATTTCATGATTGGATTGTTTGTTCCTTTCTGTTGAGTTTAATAAGTTCTTTATAGATCTTGGATACTAGCCCTTTATCTGATAGGTCATTTGCAAATATCTTCTCCCATTCTGTAGGTTGTCTTTTAGTTTTGTTGACTGTTTCTTTTGCTGTGCAGAAGCTTTTTATCTTGATTAAGTTCCAATAATTCATTTTTGCTTTTGTTTCCCTTGCCTTTATGGATGTATCTTGCAAGAAGCTGCTGTGGCCAAGTTCAAAAAGGGTGTTGCCTGTGTTCTCCTCTAGGATTTTGATGGATTCTTGTCTCACATTTAAATCTTTCATCCATTTTGAGTTTATCTTTGTGTATGGTATAAGAGAATGGTCTAGTTTCATTCTTCTGCATGTGGCTGTCCAATTTTCCCAGCACCATTTATTGAAGAGACTTTTTTCCAGTGGAGAGTCTTTCCTGCTTTGTCAAATATTAGTTGACCATAGATAGAGTTGAGGGTCCACTTCTGGATTCTCTATTCTGTTCCATTGATCTATGTGTCTGTTTTTGTGCCAGTACCACACTGTCTTGATGACCACAGCTTTGTAGTACAACCTGAAATCTATTCCCCTGGCTATTTGGGGTCTTTAGTCAGTTGAATTTAAACTGAAATAATGTTGGGTGCTCATTTATCAGCTTAGTTTCAAAAACAAATTTCAATATTTAGGATTTAATCTACCCAGCTGTTTCAGAAAGGCACTTAAAAAGTTCTCTTACTCCAAAATATGTTCAATGAAACCTGTAAGCAGGATGGACCTTCCAGCATCTGAGATAATATGGGAAGAGGCTCTGAGCTCATTCAGACACAGGGAGAATCAGGAAAGAATGCTTAGTTGAATAGTGCCATCCTTATATTGTCACTAATTTAGCTATTTATACCTTGTCCCTGACTGGATCCAACCCTCTCTCTTCCATGATGAGCTGTTAAAGATATGAGCCAAGATTCACTGGAACCTTCCTCTTAGGGGATCCTGGACTTTGGGATTCACCTTTTAGAAATAAAAATAAAAAGAACTATCCTTTATAGAGCACTTCCCATGTGTCAGATCTTGAGCTAAGCAATTTATCATATCACAATTTAATCTTAATTAAAAACCCACAGTCGGGTGCAGCTATTCCCATTTTGCAGTTGAGGAAGCTGAGGATTAGATAGTTTGCATAATGGTTAATTGCTTTTGGCTTTTTAAAAATGCACATCCTACAGAGAAGGTGCCAAGTTTCTGGGTGGGAACTCAAGTTAAGAGCCTGATGATCATCTTATATTTCAGTGTTAGTCCTTCATGTCATCACTGGCCTAGCTCCAGATCCAATCATGCAGCTTTGATGGGATTTCCAAGTAAGGAAGGTGAAGGATGCTAAAAGATTTGGGAAAAATTAACCAAGCCAGAAGAGCTGTAATAGGAAGAAGTCAACAGTGTCAATTGGCGAGTCTAAGAGGACATAAGGAACTCTAATGAAATATTTTCTTAAAATCAATATCCAGCTGGTCTGGTCCATAATATGATATAGGGAGGGAGCACTAAGATAGTCAATGGAAGGAGAGCCTCAGATCAGACATGCACTCAAGGAGTAGAATGAGCTTTATGTAAATCTAGGAGAGAGCTGCAGGTCACATGGCCCAGCCCTGAGCCAGCAGGCTGTCTTGAACTGAGAGATCAAAACTACAGCCCAGGGAACGGATACAGGTCCAGGCTGTACTCACAGCATCAAATGAAAGCAGCAGGTAAACCTCCACATATACATACCCATGGAAAAGGGGGAAACATGAGGCATTCATTTGACAAATATTATTGAGATTTTTCTTTTTTTTAAGATTTTTATTTATTTATTCATGAGAGACACACAGAGAGAGAGAGAGGCAGACACAGGCAGAGAGAGAAGCAGGCTCCATGCAGGGAGCCCGATGTGGGACTTGATCCTGGTACCCCGGGATCATGCCCTGAGCTGAAGGCAGACACTCAACCACTGAGCCACCCAGGTATCCCTACTGAGATTTTTCTATGTGCCTGGCACTGGATATAGAGTTGCAGGCAAGAAAAAGGTACTATCTCCATTGAGTTTACAGTCTAGAAAGATAGCAAGATAAGGTTCGTAAGCCTCTGTTTAGCCCTGCTATAATATTCACTGGTGCAGAAAGTACTGCTGATCTTTTTACAGTCTTCCTACTCAAAATGTGGTCCACAGACCAGTAGCAGCAGCAGCAGCAGTAGTAATAGCAGCAGCAGCAGCAGCAGCTAGGAACTTAGAAAAACAGAATCTGGAGGCTCAACCCAGAACTCCTGGATCAGAATCTGCATTTTGACAAGATTCCCAGGGGACCCAGATACTCATTAAAGTTCAAGAACCAGTGGTCTGCAAACCTTCCTTGCAGATCAGAGTCTTTAGGGTATTACCCCAGGCACATAGGGGCTGTCACTTCCTGCCACAGACATCCTCACAGATATGAAGGTTATACCAGAATCAGCAGAGATCAGGCAAAGGGGAAGCAAAGTGTATTCTCAGGAGCTCCTGGAAATAATTACCGTTCTCTTAATAATAAATGAATAGGCTGCAGTCCCAGAACACATTGAGAACAAAGCAAAACATGTCAATATAAAATCCAGCAAATAAAACAATCAATTTAAAATAGATTTCTCTAAATGGTTTGCCTGCTTGGGCTAAGTGCCCTGCCTCTGGACTCCCACAGCATACGGTGCTTATTTCTGCCTCAGTCCTTATTCTTTGATCTTGAAATTTTCTGTTTCTGTGTCTGCCTCTCATTCTAGACTGTAAGTTCTTTGAGGGCCCTCTTTTCTGAAAAGCCAAAAAAAAAGAGGCTTTGGCCTGAAAAGAAGGATTAGAGGCAGTTGTGAAACATTGGGGGAAAAAAAAAAACAGGTCTCTGTGTGAAATACTTTGAACAGAAGAATAGCAGTACATACAGTTCTAAATTCTTTCCTGAGGATGGACTGAAGGGTCCCCTCCCCCACCCCCCTCTATGTAAAGTTCTCAATTCTCAGTATCTCACATCAGCAATTACCATCTGCTAGCCCAAAGAGGAGATAAGTTTCTTCTAAGACTTTCTGGCTATTCACTAAAGACAACAGAAGATTCTCAGGTATCTATGCCCTTCAGGGACACCTATCCACAGTGACTCTGGGCTTGGCCACCTAACTTAACTTCAGCAGATGTGACAGAAAAAAACTCAATATAAGCAGAAGCTTAAAGAGTCCTTTCCATTTACTCTTTCTCTCTCATTTCTATGTCTTCAGCATGGGAATGAGTCTGGACTTGCTTGTTGAGAGGTAAGAAGATACAGGGAAGCATAAACCAGAACATGAAGGAAAACCCTATCAAGTTCAGCAAAGCTGCCTAACCAACTCACACCTGACCTCAGAAATGGGTGAGTTCTACCAAGCCCAGCTCAAGCCAGTCGAACCTCACAAGCAACTGCAAATTCAGAGCTAAATAAATGCTCACTGCATTGAATCAGTAGGCTTGTGGTTGTTTGTTATGCAGCAATAGCTAACTGCTACAAGCCACCAAGCAGAAGAACTTCCATTCAGAGATCATCTAATTCCTCTCACACAAGAACCCTCTTTGCATTTGAATTCCTTGCTCATGCTGAGTGTGCTTTAGGTTTGGTTTGGGCAAAGGAAAAAAAAAATCTATAGAAACAGACCGACCCTGCCTTTAAGTAGGCTCACATTTTGGTGGCACCTGGATAATCACTTGAAAGCTGCTTTGGGTCAAGAAATGATCCCCAGAGACTACTAACAACAGGACATTTTTAGGAGCAGTCTTGTTTCTCATTGTCAACAGAGAATAACAGTAAATTAAAGCTTGTGTGGGTAGGAGGAGCAGAAAACAAAAGTACCTATAATTGAAAGGAATAATTAATGAAAGATGCATTTATCAGAACCCTCTAATTGTCAAGGGCAGAAACCAAATTCAAACCAACATAAGCCAAACATAAGCCTACGTTGGCTCCCTTGACTGAGACAGCTTTCATGGATGTTGAGACACATTGATGCTGAGGCTCTAATGCTGTTATTTCCAGTTTCACCATTAGGACATGTCCTCTTCAAGCATCTGGGGAAGAGGTCCACAAGTAGCAATGACTCATCTCATTCCCATATAACCTGGAGGCCCTAAGAATGAACAATTTTCCCAGCAAGGCCAAAGGAAGCCTCTGATTGGTCCGATTTGGCCTCGCCATCGCTGAACCAATCCTGATGAGCAGAAAGGTGCTGCACTCTAGCCACACCTGGTCATGAGGCTAAGGGACAAGGTCCCTTCCTGAATGACATGGAATGGGAGAGAAATGGTTTTCCAAGTAGGGTTCTGGGTGAATTAAAAAGCCTTATGACTGAAGCAAGTAGGGGAATCTCTCACAGGATTCAAGGGGGAGGTGGACAGGCAGGCCTTGAGAATGGTGGACACCACAGCACATCTGAGGCCAGCAGCCCCAGAGGGATGTTGTGGGCACTTCGGCTCCCAGAGCTCAGGCTCAGTGCCTCTGGTTTCAAATTTTTAAATATTCCTTGAGAGAAAACCTCAACCTGCAGGTGGTCCTACTGCAGGTCAGGTGTACACTCCCGATCCCACCTTCTGTCATATGGTGAGGATTGGAACACTGTGCAGACACCCAGGAGGAAAGAGGAAATGTCTGCAAATTGAAGATTTGTTTTTTTTAAAAAATCATGATACTCCTGCAATTTTGCCTTCAAATAAATACATTCATCTTATGGAATGAGTAGGAATGAAAGACAGGTGGAACAGAACTACCTAGAGATAGACAGTGAATAAACCCAAGACTTCTGTTCCTGACCAGGTAGGTGAGTTTCTAAAAGTGATTTGACTACTCAGAGCATTGGTTTTCTCAGCTATTAAACTATCAGCAGAGATTATAAAGTCTACCTTGGATAGTTGAGCGAGGAATCTGCAAAGCTCCCTATAAAAGCGCATCCTAGTTCCACCACAACAATGACTATCTCTATTGTTACTACAAGAAATAGCAACAACATACCAGGGGGCTCTGCTTTCGAGGCTCACTGTGGTAATTGAACAAACATGAAGCCTAGTGTCTTTTGATGAATTTGGACCCAGGTCACCCCTGTCACTTCTGTCCCTGGTGCCTCTTTGAGGGCATGTGCACAGCTCTGATTTCTGACCTTCTCTTGCCTCTTTCTGTGTGTCTCTATCTTTGCAGTGCTGTCTTTTATTGTCTCTGGGTTTCCCATTCTGTCCCATTCCCCGTTCCCCTGCTCCCTTACCCCTCCTTCTTCCATTCTCATTCCTTAGTGGCCTTGGCAATCCCAAAATAGGCCTCCCTTGCTTCTACCACACAAGCTGGCCTATCCTGTGCTTCCTTTTCCCTGTCACAAACAGCTGTTTCCTGTCTTGACAGCTTAAACAAACACATTTTAAAAGGTGGCTTGTGCCAACCTCTGGATATTTGAGCCAATGTAGCTGGTTGATGCCCTGAAAGAGTGAGGGGTCACCCAGCTTGCCAAACCTGAGGCTCCAAAGGGGCCAACTGGTTGCTGTCATGCAGCCATCTATGCCCTGGAAAACGTGGGGAGCAGCAGGGCAAAAGCAGGCACCCTGCTAGTTGTTCACAGTGGGCCATCAGGGAGTTTCCAAGCTTGGCTTTGATGAAACTGAAAAGGTTGAATCGCTAAATGTTTGGAGAATGTGAAGCTGGCATTCGGCCCTGTGTTTTCTGTAATATCAATTATTCCCGGAGACCGCTGCTGCTCACTGGGCTGGGAGGTGCTCGGAAGGAGGGCATTATCACCAGCTCACCTCTAAGCTGTAGGCATAACACCCTGGGTGAGGGGCTGTGTGGGTGGTCTGAAGACAGACTCAACAGGGCACAGGAGGGGCTGCTCAGTAGGGAGGAGGTGAAGTGGGAAGAAAAGAGATGGAGAGCGAGCAGGTAACCCCCATAATTGCTGCTGCCTGCTCCTCTGTAACTGGTTACACAGACATCCAACAAGCACCCATTATGTGGACAGTGCTTGCAAATAAATGACGGGGCTCTGCTCACATCTCTGGGAGGAAAGCATAATTACTACTTCTGTCCCAGGAAATTTCATCCCTAGGTACACCCTCAATTTCTATCTGCATATACAGCTCCCAGCTGTAGTCAGACTTCTCCAAATTCCAGAATTCTACCTCCAACTATGTTCTTGCTGTCTCCTCTGTAACGTATCAAAGGGACCTGGACTCCGTGTGTGTAAGGCTACGCCCAAGTCTTCCCTGCCCTGCACCTGTCCCCGGCCTCTCTTGGGAACTGGCTCCACTTGCCTGTTGCACAAGTCAGTTCCTGGACAGACTCTTCACCCACCCTATTTCCCCCATCTTCATGCTCCATCCCTCCTGGGTACATCAGTTCACCTCTTAACAATGTTGCCAAAACATCCTATGTTTCTTTGCCTCAGCCACCCCCTACTCTGCAACAGTCTCTGGCTGGGCTCTCATCTGGGCAAAGGCAGCAGCTCCTCCTGGATCTCTCTTTAACCAACCTGCCATGTGGCCAGAGTGATCCTTCTGAGACGCAGTCTGATCAAGACAGCCCCTGCCTACTCAGAACCCCTCTGAGGATAACAACCCAAAAGTCTTCAAAAAGCCCCAAAAGCCATGCTCCGACCCTTCTCTCCTCTCTGCTCTGCTCTCTCCTCATTGGCCCTCTCTCAGTTCCCTGAACCCACCAGGCTCCTATTTGCATGTGTCACCCCTTCCATCTGGAATACCATTGTCCACACTCCTGCCACAATGTTTGCATAGGTAATACATTTGATTTGTAAAGCAAAAGAAGAAAAGTTTATTCAGAATAAATTCTCTGCCCTCGCCTGTCCCTGTCCACACGGTTCCTTCTATACTCAATCCCCACCTCTATATGCTTTAAGAGATTTTTTAAAGCATATCCAACCATGTCCAGGCATATATGATCTTCTTTCCGGTTTTACACAAATTTATATGCAGATCTGCCTCACTTCCTATTTTTACTAAACAATTTACCTTATAGATAATTCCATCTCAATACACAAACTTATGCCTCATTTTTATAGCTGCATAGTATTCCACTCTATAGCCATTCCATAATTGATGTAAAGCATGCCCACATTCACAGTGCATATGCCATTTCTTTTTCTACTTTACACAATATTGCAGCAAATAATAATGTACATATAGCACTGAGAGGAAGTTTAGCCAAAATTTAAAAAGGAAGAGGAATAGCTGAGTCTAAAAGATTATGCACTCACAATTTAGATAAATGTTGCTAAATTGCCCTTCATGGGAGTTTTAAATGACATTCTCACTCATAAGAGCCTGTTTTCTACAACCTTGCTAGAAGATTGCTTTTTTTTGTCACTCTGGGGGGCAAAAAATGGATTCTACTAGTTTTTTTTTTTTTAATTCCATAAAGACTGAACAATTAACCAGTGTGACCTTTGCACATGTGGTATCTGAGCAGGGTATACAAATGAAGCTGCTCATAGCCTGAGGCAACTGGACTCAGGATAGCTGGACCCAGGTACCTGGTGGCCTAGGACATCAATTTCTCAGCAATCTGTATGTAATACCAGTTAGGTAACTATGATACTTAAAAACAAAATAAAACATTATTGGTCTACTTTTATCAATAAAGGATCCATTATCATTAATTAGGTCTTTCATCCAATTAATTTGGGGGCAGATGAATTAGCTGGAGTGACCAAAGAACTAAGGAGGGAAAAGAGGCAGCTGGAAAGTACATATATAGCTCAGGGTCATAAAAAAATACCTTTCCCATCCCGTGTGTGCTCAGGTACAACTTATATCTCATGTGCTTAGCAAAATACCAGCATTGGTAGCTGACCAGATAAGCTTGCATGAAGGTTTAGAAGGTCACAGTGAATAAGAGCAGAGACCAAGGATCAATTGTCTTAGCACAAACCCCACCTCCAGCACTGGTTGTGTCACCTCACAGAACCTCTCTTCATGACTTGACCTCTCTTCATGACTCAGTTTCTTCATTTGTAATGTAGGGACTAATAATTTCATAGGATCGTTAGGATTAAATCAAAAAGCTATGTGGAGGGCATAGCATTGTGCCTGGCAGAAAAATGGTAGCAGTTATCCCATCATGACAATGATGGTAGTTGTTATTTTGTGGCAGTAGAGTGTGATTATAGCTCGCCCATCAGTGTGAACTATGTGGGCCTGGAGTCAGATGGGACCAGTGCTCTTCTGGGGTCTGGCTTCACTAGATCCTTATCAAGGATAATTTCAATTCTCAGTTTCCTCTCCTATCAAATGGGGGTAATAAGAGGAAACCCACATGACTTTTATCAGGATGGCAGGAGTGAATATAAATTGAGTGCTGAGTATCTAAGAGATTGCTCAGAAAGAAGGAGCATCATCTGAAATCTTAGCATCCAGTGGACAACCAGGCACAAAGGAAGTGCTAGGAAATGTTTGTTGGTTTTTTTGTTCAAATGTTTCCTTGCTATGAGAAGTTGATCTGCTTTCCTCTGCAGCTTGGACACAAGTGCACACCCACCTCCGAAACAGCAAGACCTGCAGCTTCATCCTTTCTGGCAGGTTGATGCTCTGGGCCAGATGGAGACCGTGGCTGTGGACCCCCAGCCCTTCCCATCCAGCTCCAGAAGTCAAGGCTCTAATTCACTCTGAAAGGGCTTCAGCACCACCCCTGTGAGGTCCTTAAATGTTTTATGAGCTCCCTGAAATGCTCAGATAATTAAAACACTTTCTTAATTTAATAGCTTGGCTTAATGAAACCAGGACTTTATGTTTTATTTGGAAAGGGGTGAACATCCCAGTCACACTTATTAATATTTTTAAGAGTATGCCCAATTGTGTCCAGGGATTGAGGGAAATCATTGCTTCAAGGGGAAAATGGGCTTTCCTGAGTCTGTGACAAGTCTTGGGCTTATTAGAGCTCATTACATCCAGGAAGCTTGAAAACCTAAATTAGCAATCATCACATATGACGTGGCAGGCTATTATTAAGGAGGCCACTTATTATAGAAACATGGAATTATCAATTAAAAAGTAGTCCACCCAAGCCCCAAAGGTCCAATAGGATTACCTGTGCCATCTAGGCAGTCATTTCAAAGGCTAACATGGAGAAAAGAATCCTCAGAGAGCAACTTTTCTGTCAAGTCAAATAAGTATGATCCTCTTAGGAGGAAAATGCCATCGTTCAAACAGGTCGAATGTAAACCCAACTGGTTTTGGGAGATGGAGGTAAGAGAAAGAGCCAGTGATTGCAAAGTGTAGTCTAGGACAGTGGGGATTCTTCAGAGGGGTCTCCTTTCTTCTTCCCAGGAGTGGCCACATCGTACAGTGGGCTGGGCTTGGACCTCAAGGTCAGATACAGTGGTTCATGGGAACTTGCACAGCTTGAGGCAGCAGATTGTACGCATCTCTTTCCGACTCCAAGGTCACTGATATCATGTTGGTCACTTAAAATCAGCCACAGTGGGAGTATTTATACCATGGAAATAGGCAAACACTACAACCCAGAGCTTTATCTTTGGAGAACCAGTTGTTAGATGTTAACAGCACCACACTGGATATAGATTCAAATCCTGGTTGGTCCATTATGAATATGATCATGGGCAATTTATTTAACTTTCCTGAGACTCTGCTTCCCTAGCTATTAAAAATGGTGATCAAACACTTTCCATGTAATGTGGCTTCTTTTTTTTTTCTCCATAGCACTTAGCACTACCTGACATCATAAATCTGTATCTGTTTACATTGTTGTTATTGTGTGGTTGTTTTTACATCTTTCTTTTTTTTTTTTTTTTTTACATCTTTCTTTATAGAGCTCCTTGCTTTAGCCAACAATGTTTATCAAGCACCTGCTATGTCCCAGGAATTATCCTAGGCACTGGGATGCAGCGGGGAACCAGAACAAACAAAAGTCTGTACCCTCATGGAAGATGCAAACAGGAAACAAATATGTAAAGAGTATGTGCCTGAGATGGTGATCAACGCTAAGGGGAAGGAAAATAAGGTGGCACATAGGGCAAGGTAAGATTAGAGGTGGGCATTGCGATATTAACCAAGGCAGCCATGAGGGCATCACTGAGAAGGTAACATATGAGAAAAGAATTGCAAGAGGCAAGGGAATGAGCCAGGCAGCCATAGTGGAGGCAGAGGATGGGGGGAGGGGGTGTGGAGAGCACGCCAGATAGAGGAAGGAGCAGGAAGACAGGTAGGACTGGGTCTAGAGTGTGGGAGAACCACACGGAGGGCACTGGGATTGGATTAAGGAATTAAGGGTGAGAGTAGAAGACAATAGCAACAGATGCTAGATCTCACAGGGCAGTACATGAGCAGCAGTACTTCCTGCAAGGATGGCAATGTTCTGCAGCAATGCCACCCACTACAGTAGAGCCTAGCCACATGTGCCTGTTGAGCAGCTGAAACGTGGCTAGCACAATGTGCACTATCAATTTTTAATTTTAAATCATTTAAATTTAAGAAGCCACGTGTGGTCAGTGGCTGGAGTTGAGGACAGCTCAGTTACAGATCACTGTAAATGACTGGCTATGGCTCTGCATGAGGTGAAAGGCCCTTGGGGAACTGAATGAAGCAGTGCTATGATCTGCCTGAACTTGTGGAGGTTCACTTTGGCTGCCTTGCGGAGAATAAGTTATAGGAAAGGCCAGGGAGGAGGTGACTGCCCTCATCCAGCAGGACATGTGGATGGTTCCATGATGAGAGAAACAGTGCTCTGCTCTCTCCTCTATTCCCAGCATCTAGAACATTTACTAGAACCCAGTAGGTGCTTAATGAGTAGAGGATGTGAGATCTAACTGAATTAAGAAGATAAGCTCAGTATTGGCTCACTCAGTGCAGTTCCTTCTGCTTGGCCTAAATTGCATAGCTTGGCAATGACATGGGGACCAGCCTCTCTGTGGGGTATGCAAATAAGAATTTTGCTGAGAGGATGCCTGAGTGGCTCCATGGTTGAGCGTCTGCCTTTGGCTCAGGTTGTGATCCCAGAGTCTCTGGATCTAGTCCCACATTGGGCTCCCTGTGGCTCCTCTCTCTGCCCATGTCTCTGCCTCTCTGTGTCTCTCATGAACAAATGAATAAACATTTTTTAAAAAAGAATTTTGCTGGGAATATATATTCTTCAACATAATCAGTATATCCCAAAGCTTGTTCCATAGGCATGGGTTTCAGGGAACACTAATGGGTGCTAAATATTAAAAGACAGACAAAAAGTTCTATCAGAACAGTTTGGGGAAATGGCAGCTTAAGCAAAATAGAAATGTCTTTACTGCAGTATCAATACCTTTAATATACTCATATAAATTGTGTAGCTCCAACAGGGAATAAACACACAGGATGTATTTTCCAACTGCTTTTGACAATAGGCCCCTGCATTTTCCTGTAGTTGAGCCTCTGGCCTGGTGGCTATTGAAGAGAACACTCCTTAGGAAATACTGTATCTGATTGTTGAGTAATGAGAGCAGAGGCTGACCACAGGCTTTCACTCCCCAGTCATTCTGCAAGAGATCTGCTGCATATTTAACACTATCTTGAACTACTGCCTTCATTCATGTGTTGACTTGCCTATTGGATTGTAAATTGGGCTAGGATGAACCCCAGGGGTGCTTGGGGTGCCTTGGGTCCTCTGTTCACAGATGTACTTCAGTGTCCAGCATGGTGGAAGGCACTAACAAAAAAACATCAACTGAAAGACTGTCCCAGAATCTATGATGGCTGAGGCCCTACGATTGTGTGGGACAGCCCTTATCCATCCTCTGAGAAGAGAGGAAAATCCTGGCACAGTCCCTGCCTCCAAGGTTCTCACCACGAGTCTGACATCAGATGTAGACAACTGAGAAACAAAGTGATGAGAAGATAGAATGTGACAATTAGTCATCCCAGATAAGTGCTCACTGTCGGAATTCAGTCTGTAGGATCCCTGGGCTCGGTGGGTCAGGAGACTCCAGAGAAGGTGCAGCTTAGGTCAACCCTCACAACAAGGATCAGAATGTCACAGAGAGTTGGGGAAAACATGCCAAGCACAACAAATGGCACTTGCCTGATACAGAGCAGGGGCCATACAAGTGGATAGGGACCAGTCTCCATCAGCTCTCTGCACCCAACAGATGGTCAAAGGGAGTCTGGGGGGCTGCATAGCAGCAATATAAATAGCTAATGCTAGTTGAAGGCATGTACTAATAAGCATTTGACTAAGATCATCTATCTCATTTAGCTCCCCCAGCAACCTAAGAGATATCGCTTCTATCCATGCTGAAGCTGAGTCTAGATCAGAAATCAGATAGTCTTCAGTACCACCATGCAGTACTGCCTCCTCAAATAATCAGATGTCTTGAGTGGAGACCCATGCTTTTAACACATTGAAGAGCAGGAGAGAGATGCCAAAAGCATCCCAAAGTTGGGATCTCAGAGGTAGAGGGACCCGTGTTTTCAAGAACATGACTGGGTTCAGGGAAGGTGAAGTTTGAGCGACATTTGTTAGAAAGGATGTCTCCTCTTGGCAAATGGCATGGGAGGGAGGGCAGCACTGGCAAAATCAGGGAGGCATGAGACAGAGTCTGTGCTCAGCATCACAGGCAAAGGCCAATCTCTCTCAATTCATGTTTGACTGAATGTTTGAATATGCAAATCAGTGTTTAAAAAAGCAATGACTGCCAGACCTCTCAGGGTCATAAAAAATTATTTCTTTAGAATGTCCTGGTAACAAAAAGCTAATTAAAACCTAGGAGTCAGTGACTGAACCTACAAAAACCAAATCCTTCTGAGCTATATCTCCTTTCCTCTGCTTCTTTCTCATTGATTGTATTTAATTGGAAGAAGTGTCCATGGGTGAAGCAACTGTGAGATGTAAGTATCTCACTTAAAATGGGTCCCATAATAATGACTGACTCTACCTTCTAAGGGAAGTCTTACAAGTTACTGCTCTAGCTTCACTTCCTAGGCTTCATATCAATATATCTTATGAGCAGTGGTTGTGGAGGAATAGTGTCAAGCAGTAAGCACAGACTTATTTAACACTCTATCCCTTATATTCACTCTCTTTGCAGTGTATTAGTTAAGGTCAGGAGCCTGAGTGGCCTCTGGTCAGGATAAAAGATGGCACAGGATTGAAAAGAAAGGCTGTAGAGCCTTGGTGTCAGGCTGATCTGTCTTTAAATATTGGTTCTTACTTATTAACACTCTCTGATTCTGTTTTCCCAGCTCTAAAATGTGAGTACTAACTTTCAGGGTTGCTAAATAAATAAGAATTAATAATGTATGTAAAGAACCTGAGCCAAGACCTAGCATACAGTAAGTGTTCAAGTTTCCTTTAAACCTTTCTGTACATGTCATTGTGCACAGGGTAGGATCACCACAGGTTGATCCTGTTGAAGGCGTATTCCACGTTCGGGTCTGGGATAGAGAACACATAAGATGGAAAAGATGTGCCTGTGTCTACAGGGGTTTGAGATCTAGCTAAAGGCACAGGTTATACAGACATAACAGAACTAGAGATAGGACAGTTCCCATTCTAAGCCAGCCCCTAGCACCAAAGATATTCAAAGGATGCATGATGGAAGGCCTCCAGAAAGAGGTGCAATATACAGAATCTTTGGGATTTGGGTTAGTGGCTAGCAGGGAAGGAGAACACCATGAGGTCCCAAGTTGGTCTTCAGACAATTAGGAAAACTTAACTATTAAATATGTTAATATTCAAGCATTAGTCTTCAAGTTGGTAACAGGGTGGGCTCCAGAAAATTTTAGGAAGGCACAGGATTTGAAAATGGAAACTTAGGATCCCTCAGACATTAAAGTGGTATTATGTTGGTGGTTGAAGCTCTCTTCATTGTAGATGCATGTGCCTGCCTAAGATCATGTAATTAACCTCCGCATCTCCACACATATATTAGTCATTTTAATGAAGTAAAACCTACAGATATTCCCTAGCTACATTTCAGTGATGCTCTAGTCCATACTAGGGAAAAGGGATGTTTCCCCCAAGCTACTGATCATTTCAATGTTTCTTAATGCCCCCCCAAAGACCTGTCCATATTTAGAAAACTCATGTCTGGGATTTTTTTTTATCAGAGTACATGTGAAAGTTGCTCATAAGTTTATCTTCTATCATGGCTTCACATGACTTCAAAAATGTGCATGTTACAAGAGAGAAGCCATCAAGCACTTCTGTGGTTTGAGTCTTGCAGAATGCTATGCTTAGTAAGAAACCACTCTGGGAAGATGAGATTGAAAAGACCAATTTGTATGAGACATAGGCAGTAAAATATCATTAACTAACAATTAGTTTATGCAGAATGGCTGCCAAGTCAAAACAAGAACCATTACCTGTTGCTCTACCAGAGCTCTCAGCATAGATCCATGCTAGTGAAATTCAAGTCTTTTTCTCCTATTCTTGAGAATTTTTAACAAGACATTACCCCATTACTCACTCTTGTGCCTTGCCCTTTGCAACCAAACAAACTATAGTCCCCAACATAAATATTTGTTTTGTTGGGGCCAACTGGTGACCATATCAATGCTTATCATTGGGGCTTACCCACAGCAGCCCCCTCCACCTCATTATTTCCTACAAATGTAATCAGTTCTGTGACATCACTCTCCTCTAAGGCTTGAGCATCAATACATTTCAAAAGATTCCAATGTTCTTCACTGTACCACATGTTCTGGATGTCCTTATGCCCAACCAAGAGTCAAAAAAAAAATTATTGAGCAGCTACACTATGCAAGTCAATGTCTCAGGTTTGCAAAGATACTTCAAGAAGCTCATTTCATTAAATTGCACATATCCTCCATTGACTAAACTGGAAAATAAGTATCTTATTCAATGATTTGAAAACAGAGTTGTATTCACTGACTATCCATATTCACTGTGATATCTCAGGATGATGAGTGGCTTCCCCCTTTTCTTTTTTTCCTTTCCTATCTGGCCAATTCCTGGTCCATCATCTTTCAAGAAAGAACTCACATGTTTTACTCAGCTTGGGTAAGTCAGGAAAGTCTTATTTAACTCCTCTTTTTTGTCACTGTTTTGCTGAGTATGTGTTTCTCTTATAGCTTTAATCATTCCGTGGTAAACTGTTTTATTGATGCTTCAGCCTTCTTTGCGAGGCTCCATGAGATAGTCCTTGACTTTTTCATTTCTACACTTGGCAACGAGTCTGGTACCTGACCCAATGCATACTTGCTACATGAATATGATGAACAAGTGAGATTGTTATTGTACTGTGTTTATGCTCCTCTACATGGAAATACATATTCAATTTGTTTTGACTCAATTCTCACTCTTTATTCAGGGCCAACTTAAAACTGTTCAGATGATACCTTGACCTAACCCACCCATTTTGGTATTTATCCAGAATTCCCGGGAGATACAAAGGAAGGCAGCATATAGGCCAAAGCATTCGATTTATGTTTACAACGTTGCATGTGTCTGGAGTTTGCACATATACCTGCCCTGTCTCTACAAAACAGTGTTCTCCTCACTACAAGACCAAATATTCTCATGGTTATTGTCATTCTTTTATCCAATGAACCTATATTTTAAATTTCCATTTGTTTGTTTGTTTGATTGTTGGTTGGTTTGAATGTCAAACTGCATTAAGGAGACTTCCTTCACCTTGCTAGTACTCTAATCAACCAGAACTGCTGCTCTGGGTTAATTAAAAAAAAAAAAGAGAGAGAGAGAGAGAGAGAGAGAGAGAGAGAGAATTCCAGCCCAAACAAAGAAAATTAACATGTTTTGTTAGACCGTGCCACCATTTCATTGGGAAATGCATGAATTATTTCCGTGTTTGAAATATTAAAAATGGTTTTAGGAATCAGTAATACTTTCATCGACTTCTACAAGTATACAGATCATGGATACCTAACCATAGCATGGAACAAGATTAGTAATCATGAGTAACATGATGTCAACAACATACCAGGTCTCCTTGCTTCAGCTCTGCCACTTACTACGGAACCTTAGAAAAGACTATCCCTCCATGTCTCTGTTTCTCATATACATAAGGCAGGGACAATCTGCCCTCTTTCAAGGGGGGATTATAGAGATTTGTAGGATTTACTAAGGTAATGAATACACTCCTTACTAAAGTGTACAGTGCCTTTTTTGGGGAACATGGTACTGCTCATTAAGTGATAGGCAGCTATTACTATTTTTCAGATTTCCTTTAGCCCATTCTTTTTTCCAAGTTTTTTGCAGACAACCCACACCATTTCAGAGTAAGGAGCACTAGATTTTAAGGAAGAAATTTAATAGGATCACAGGAGCAGAAGAAGGAAGAATTAAGGCAAGTGAGCTTGTGGGTTTCTATAAATCATGTAGAATTTAATTGGAAGTGGTGGTGTTTTCTATGGCTGGAAGACAAGAGAACAGAGGCCGTTCATTACATTGATATGTCAGTTCTGATCAGGAGAGATTGAGAACTGGAGAGAAGCCATGGGAGACTGATCATTCATTACTTCAACTTAAGCAAATCAATTAATTGTTGATGAAGGCACTGCTATCTTGATAAACAGGATTATTGGTTGAGGTAGAGCTGCTAAGATGAGTTTGGAGTGATTTTCCCAAGGAAATGTGATATTCCAGCTCTCTTGGGCTCACACTGAGAGAGAAAAGAGGAAATAAAAAAGTCAAAAAATTAAAAAAAAAAGTCAACAAATTAATACTTCACTAGTCCAGGTTTATGGAAGCCTTTGGGAGAAGAAGCTGCTGTCGACTTGGTTGGCTTATTCCAAATCTCCTGGTTCCATCATAAATGGAGTTTATAATTGGTTCAAAGAAGTGATGAAACCCCATGCCTTCTGATTTTCACCTTCATAATATTGTAGTAGCTTCTCACCAGCCTTCTCCAGCCTTCTGCCTCACTCTGTCTTACTCCCTCCAGGAGCTTGGCAGACATGGGTCACTGTTTTAGCACTCTGTATTGGATTGTTTTCAATCATCTCCTGGCCTATGAATTGCCTGGGTTAGAAGCTGCAGGCAATACCAGTGAACAGCTTATGTAAGGAGCAAAGACATGAGAAAAACCTTTCCTCATGCACTATTTTGTTTTGTTTTTAAGATTTTACTTATTTATTCATGAGAGAGGCAGAGACATAGGCAGAAGGAGAAGCAGGCTCCCTGCGGGGAGCCTGATGCAGGACTCAATTCCAGGACCTCGGGATCATGACCTGAGCCAATGGTAGATGCCCAATCACTGAGTTACCCAGGTGACCCTTCCTCATGCACTATTTGTTAGAACTTTAGGCCATGAACTTTGCACAATTCTAAAATGAGAATGTGACAAAATGACATGTCAATATGAACATACACTCGTTATCACCAACTATGAATCTCCTGGGGTGATCCATCCCATTGAGAATAAAAGATTTCTGTCCCCAGCTTGCTTTGTCATTAGATTTCCAAGCTGCAAAACTTCAAATTTTTGAGTTGGCTTTAATTTCATTTTGTGAGAACATAGTCAGAACCTCTACTAGATTAAATATCTTACTATTAATTTATTAAAATCTTGAGTAATGTTTTAACATGTAGCTAATTGCATCCATATCTGAGTTCTTAGGAGTCATTGTATCTACTAACATGTATCCCACAGTTCTGAGAACACAGAAGCCTTTTTTTAAAACCATAAATCTTTAGGGCAGACATGTATTATACTTATATAATGAAGCGGTTGTCCAACTAGCTACATAACAACTCAGGTGTTTTTAAATAAGTAGAAAAAATGTACCATGGAAACTTAATTCTGCTCCTGGAGCAGGTTGATAAATCTAACCAAACATCTTTATTTTTTTATAGTACATTAAGGGAACATTTTTATTTAGTAGAGTCATACATCTTCACATTATTGGGAAGTGTGTTCTTATATTGCATTTTTGTCTTCAGAATTGCCTTAGGAAGACATCCTTTCACTGGGAGTCCTATTGATGTTATTCTGGGGGAGGAAACTCTGCTCAAACTTGATTTGAATTAATTGGGCACTACAGAATGGTGTCTTTATGCCCCTCACCACCAAAGGCTTTGTCTGCATTATAGTTTTGCTTTTAAAAGGATGGACAAGATTTTTGAAACTGGATGATGAATACATGGTTTGCCAAACTATTCTCTCAACTTTTGTGTACTTTGAAAATTTCCATAATAAGTAGTTCTTTAAAAGGAACTGGCAATAAAAGGGGAAAAGGATATCTATGGGAAAACTATTAAAATTCATTTCCCATAGAGATATTAACACTCACTGTGTCCTAGACTGAGCTGAGGGATAGCATGGAAACAAGACAGTCCTAAAACAAAACAAAACAACCTCATTCCCTGGTTGAAGTGATAGATACTTGCTATAGGCTGAGTGTTTGTGTCCCCTCAAAGTTCATATGTTGAAATCTAAACCCCAATGTGATAGTTTGGGCAATGGAGCCTGTGGGAGCTAATTAGGTCATGAGGGTGGAGCCCTTATGAATGGGATTAGTGTCCTTATAAAAAAAAAAAAAAAAGGACATGAGAGAGATGATCTTTCTCTCTCTCTCATTCTCTCTGTCTCCACACCAGGTGGAGATGCAATGAGAAACCAGCCATCTGCAAACCAGGAAGAGAGCTCTCATCAGACACCAAATCTGCTGGCATCCTGACCTTGGACTTCCTAGCCTCTAGAACTGTGTGGAATGAATGTTTGTGGCTTCAGCCCCTCAGTCAAAGGTATTGCGATAGCACCCTGACCTGATTGAGTCACGGCAGTAAGTATAGCTCTGGAAACCACTCATGCTGTGATGGGCTAAATGGTGCCACAGTCCAATTGCTCTGGGAGTAAAGTTAAAGGGAAATTTATTTTAATTGTAGGACTCTAGGAAATTTCCTAAGAGTGATAATTGAAGGTGATTGTGACTTTAAAATTGCAAAGAAGGTATACACAAAATAGCACAAATATGGATGGAAATGGGTGGAAACAAAGGCAGTGTTCCATGTTACCTGTCCCTAAAAAGGGCTTGAGGGGGATGTCAGAGTCGGCAGTTAGTAGGATTCAGAAGTAAATGAGGCTAGAAAGCTGAGTTAAAGGCACATTATACCCAGAGCATTAAATCTCAGGAAGCATATGAAATTTAACTGGGAGAATTAGAAACTCATTCAAGAGATGGGATAAAGGGAATATAATGCTCCCAAATTGGTTTTAAAAAAATAATGTTGGTAGCAATGTGAAGGATTTCAGAGTTTAAACTGAATTTTAGCCAGAAGTTAGCTCATTAGCCAGACTGCCTTCAGCAATTTCAGAGCAAAGCAGTGAGCCTGCATGAGTTTGGGTGGTGGCAGATGAGAAAGGGTGAACTGCATGCAGGACACAGAGAAAGGTTTAGACAAAACTCAGCACACTAATTGGGTAGGATGATGCAGAGCCTGTTGCTACATCGTTAGTTACCAGACTCCCAAATTGTACCCACTCACCTATGATTTGGAAGGGTTGTCTGACTCCGTTCAATCCCAGCTGGAAATTGGCACCGAGCTCAATTGGAAGATCAAAGAAGGGGCAGACAAAGTCAGAAAGAAACAGAGAGAGAAACAGAGAAACACAGAGAGAGAATGAATGGGCCATGTGGGATGACGTAAGGAGGATTCCATAAAAAAAAGGAACCACTGATGATCAAAACAAGGATAGCCCATTCAAGACCCCCATCAAGGAATATGCACAGTTGAAGGGACCAGGGACAGATCTTGTTGCCATAGAAATTCATCCTCTTCTGTCCAGGTGACTCTCTCATTCAGGTACCATCGCTTCTGCAAGGTGAAAGTCACCCAGGGCCCAGAACTTCTTATTGAGCCTCACCTGGACCTGTTTCACTGCAGATCAAGGAAGCAGTCAAGGCTAGGACATGAGTCAAAGAGAGTCACTAACATCAAAATGGTGCCTCTAAGTGAAGTAGAAGCTTTCAGAGTCATAGGTTATTTATTCTTAGCAACATCCCTAAGATTTTTCTCACCTTTACAAATGATGAAATTGAAGTACAAAGAGGTTAAGTTTTGTGTTTTGTTTTCCTGTTTTTGTTTTTGTCTCTACCCAAGGGCTATGTTGAAGCTGGAATTCGAACCAAGCTCGACTCAGACGTGCAGTCTTCTATGTGGCACTTACGTGGTACTGCCATACTACCTCACATGCATAGGCCTTGAATCCCAAGCCCCAGTGTCTTTCATTCATTCACCTGGTGATCATATGTCGAGTGTCAACTAAATGTCAGGCACTGTGCTAGACACTGAGGAAATGGCGTATACATAGGGGAGGCAATTTCTGCTCTCTCAGGAAAAAATAAATAAACCTCATTCCCTGGTTGAAGTGATAGATACTTGCTATGGACTGAGTGTTTGTGTCCCCTCAAAGTTCTCAGAAATTACAGTCTGGTGAGACAGAGATGCCTTTCTCAAATAATAACACCAAAGAAAGAAAACTAAGACCAGCACTCCAGGGAGAGAAACACTCTCCCATTATAGTTTACAATGATCTAGGGATATTTACTAAGCACCTATTCCATGCCAAACCCTCTCCTAAACCCTGAAGATACAGAGAGAATGTGGTGTGTCCTCCAGGAACTCACTATCTGGAACAAGAAGGAGTGTGTAGACACAGCAAAACAGTGTAATGGGTGCCAACATGAAGCCCAGCAAAGCAATCAGCTGTTTGGAGACAAAGACCTAGGATCAGGGAAAGATTCTCAGAGGCTATTATCTCTGAAATGGCTAACAAAGAAGGAGCACAAGTTCCTTAGGCCTATGTAGAAAGATGCCTTCAATATAGTATGCAGAGTCAGAGTGTTAGAATGGCAGATCTTGAAAATAAGGAGGGTCTCTGAGTTTACAGTCCTCCTGCAGCATGTTAGTGGAAACTTTGGGTTATTTGTTTTTTTTTATTGTGGCTTAGGGCTATTTTTCATTGCCACAGACCAGCTGTGTGGTTGTTTTTTTTTTCTTACAGATTTTATTTATCCATTCACGAGAGACGGAGAGAGAGAGACAGGCAGAGACATAGGCAGAGAGAGAAGCAGGCTCCATGCAGGGAGCCCAATGTGGGACTTAACCCCGGGACTCCAGGATCATGCCCTGGGCCAAAGGCAGACGCTCACTGAGCCACCCAGGCATCTCTAGCTGTGTGTTTCTAAACCCATGTGTATTAGTATCTCCTTAAATTAAAAAAAAAAAATGTAAATGCTATGATTAAAAGAAAAAAATCCCAATTCTGACCAGGAAAGAATATTCAAATTTGAAAACTGAATCTTTGTCTTGATGCATTAGGGGTGAAACTCAGCACCATGTCCCTCACTGTCTCCTGGTGGCCAACAGGAAGCACTAAGTCTGACTATAGATGACAGGGGACCTCAGATTTGCAGCCAGGACACCCAGTCACGTTGTGTGGCGAGGATCAAGTTCAAGAACTCCTCCATGGCTGGAAAGAGTTTGTTTAAACCAAAGAAGCTAGGGGTCGACGGCCTCTCAAATGAAACAGATAAGGCAAACAGAGGGTTCTTGTCAGAAACAAATGTTATGTCTCTCCCTCCTGAAAAGCTTTCAGTAGGAGTCTAATTGGGCCTAAAACGAGTCCCTGAGAAGTAATATTAACCAGACGCTTGGCAGATCGTTTATTTATCTCCCCCCTAAATTCAATAAAGAGACCCATATATAAATAAGGGAAAATAATGCGACTGTTAGTAATTTATCACTGAATAGAAGGCCATTGTTGCCCTTATCTCTTCAATGATGTTCTATTTCCACTGGTAATGAATTACAGGGTTGCTATATCCTTCCCCTGTGACAGTGGAGACAAGCTAGGTGCTATAGCTCATACCCTGCGTTCCACAGACCTAGTGGCAACCATCTTGAGTCCATGTCCTCTGCCCTTTGGTTCCTGTGTGGGCAGCTTAAGGTTAAGAACTGGAATGCTCCACACAGTCTGATTAGGAAAAAAAATACATTATATCAAAAAAAAAAAAAAAGTATTCTTATCTTTTAGATGCCTCTGAGGAAGGCATGGCTAAGAGTTCATTAACGAGGCAGCATTTTATTCATTATATCTAGAGTGTCCAGCTTCCTTTTGGCCATACATAAAGAATAATGTTCAACTTGGCTTCAGAGAAATCATTGAGATAGCAAAATTTGGAATTCATGAGAACTGGAAGTCTAGGAATCAAAATGGTGGCTTATTTATTTGACCAAGGTGTTAATTTAATTGGTGATGCTAATGATGATGAACATAGGAAGCATTTACCGCATCCTTATCATATTCTTGGCATCATTTAAAGCACTTTATGTGGGCTATTTCATTTAGTTCTTTCCACAAACTTATGTGTGGATATTATATTTAGTTTTTATTTTAGAAAGGAAGAAACTTAAGTACTTTCTCTTCTGTCACGGAGCCAGGTGGCTGTGAGGGAAAACATAAATCCAGGGGTCTGACTCTATTGCCCTTCCTGTTAGCTGAGTTGGACAAATCTAAAATATACCTTCTGGTTTATGTGCATGATGAGGAAGTAAAGCCAAAACCACTGGTTGGTATCTTGAAGAGTAGAGCAAAGCATATGGACTTCTTAGGGCTATTAGGGCCATTAACATTTTTAAGAATGAAGGGGACATGGCCAGGCTTGAATTTTAGGAATCCTAGTCTCTGAAAGCACTACAGGAAATGAACAGGAGTGGGAATAGGAAGTCTATGAGGTAGGGAGGCCAAATAGGCCACCAAGTAGTTGAGGGAGAAATGGATGAGACTTCAAAAAAGATAATGGCTATGAGGATGGACAGAAGGGCATATTCCAAAGAACTAACTGATGAAATGTTCTGATCCTATGTATGAATTGTTCATGTCACAAGGCCATCTCCTAGGTCCCCTATCTTAGTAGCATCTTTCATTAGCCTCTTAATAAAGTGTTTCCTGGACACTTTGTTGGGATTCTTCCTCAATCCTTCCTAACATTCCTAGGGAAGAGAAGGACTATCTTGAAGCATTAGTATCACAGAAGGAATAGCCACCAATTGAGCTATATGCTTAGTATCTCTGCTGGGAGTTGTTCTGTCTCATACACTATCCATCTGGTAAGAGGATTTGACCCCAAAGTGTTAAAATCTCTTTCTTGGGAATATAGAACAAATACCAAAAAGCCCCAGCTTCAGTCTGCCTGGTCTCCATGGTGAACATGCTGGTGGGCATTTTTAGTCATGTGAACTAGAAAAGAAAGACTACAGCAAGAGAGAGGGGAAGACCAGATACATAGAGAGAAGCTAAGACAAGACATGGGAGAGACCTGATGACATGTTTGGATTCAAACCCAAGCCCAATGATGGTTCCTTCCCTGCCCTTGAAGATCATGTTCTACCCTAAAGTCCTATAATACAAACTTCTCCCTCCCAACTTCCTCAAGGTAAAGCTGATTTCAGTTGCTTGGAACCAAGACTCCTAACTAAGAAGACCCCAGTGTCAAATTTGTTCTACAAAGCCATTGAGATGTTCATGATTTCCTTTTTCCCAGCTTCTTCCCCAGGGCCTCACCAATTAATCATCTCCTTGGAAAGGGAATGAGAGAAATAATAGAAAATGCCCTCTGGGGCAGTGTTATGTCCTTTAGGCAAAGTTCAAGGGGCTGTTCAATTACTGAGCTCCTCCTACACTCAGGTATGGTACTACATACAAATAGGAGATTTGAGATACATCCTGATGGGCTTTAAGAGGGATAATGAGAAAGCATAGGTGAGTTACTTGTGCTTTTGTGGACTAATCTATGAATGTGCATCCCTCTCAATAAAAGTATGACTGCATTAAGTCCAGACCATCAATGAAAAAGTCCTCTTGCCCTCTCTTTGGGTCATGCCATTGTAGTTGTTCATACCAGATACTGCTGGCTGAACTGATGACCCTCCTCACACCAGATGAGTAGAATCTGGCAAGTCTCAGGGACCCTGAGGCTGCCAGGATGTAACACACCCCACCTTCAATGGCATTCTCTTTGTTCCCTGACCAGAGTGCTGAGAATGTAACTCTTACTTACCATTGAGTTACAAACACTCTTCTTTACATCCCACTGACTGGTGGGAGCTGTAATTCAATTCTGTTTTGATTTTTGGATATCCATGGAGTCTTTTTCTTTGTATAGAGGCCTACTCAGAGATAGAGTACCTGCTCATAATTCCACCTTCAGAGCCAGCAAAGTTGTCATTACACAAATATAAATAAGGAATACTCTACAAATAGCTTCCCCCTGCAGCATAGACAAGGAAGCCGACTGAGAACATAGCTTCTGGCTTGATACTGGGCTTTCCCCACAGATGTTACTTGTCTTCATGTTTCAACACCACATGACTTTGAGAGACCGTGTCATGGACCCCATGAAAATAATAAGGAAGAAAAGAGTGTGATTTATCCTGACCCAGAGTTGAGGACATGAAAAATGTTCATAATTCAGCTGTCACTTGGGCTAAGTAGAATGACCTTGGTGCTGCTCTGGGTTCTAAGAAGCATGTGCTTCGGCATCTAATTGACATTGGGAACACAAAGAGTATGGCCTTGAAGAGTGGAGGCACCTCTGTGACTCAGACAACCCTCTAAAGCCCTAAGCACTATTTCCTCTATCCCATAATCATAGTGGAATACTAGTTAACGTCTGAAGATGGTCCCTCTTCAGAAAGAGTATAGAGCTAACACCTCTTGAGTACTTACTATACACTCTGCCACTGTGCTAAGCATGTTATGTAGATTATGTTGCAACAGTCTCATGGGTTAATTCAGTATTTTGTATTTGAAGGAACTACAGCCCTGAGAGAGATTAAATAAAATGTGTTCCAAGTTAATCAGGGAGCATTTGTGACTTCAATCCAAATGGCCTAACTCCACAACCCTCAACACTAATGTTTTGTATGCCAGCCTGGAGATGTCAACATTTGTGCCTGGATAAAGAAAATGAGGAAAGAGAACATAGATCTGAGTACCTGTGATGTGACAGGCACTAGACTAGGTGCTAGCCACTTTATGTTATTATTTTGCTTAATTGGTAAAATAATCCTGTGAAGCTCTGAGGTTGAGTGACAGGCTCAGGCTACTAAAAGAGGAGCCCATCCTTAAACCCATGTCTGCCTGGCTCCAAAGCAGGGCTTCTTCATGCTACTCAGCACTGCTTCAAACAATTCACTATTATATGCATCCTTTAAGAGAAGAGAAAGTGGGTTAAAAAAAAAAAAAGGAAAGAAGAAAGAAAGAAAAGTGACAAAATCTCTGGCACTTATTTGAAAGGTTAGTTAAGGGTGCCTGGGTGACTCGGTCAGTTAAGCATTTGCCTTTGGCTCAGGTCATGATCCCAGGGTCCTGGGGTTGAGCTCCCTGCTCAGCAGAGACTGCTTCTCCCTCTCCCTATGCTTGCTGCTCCCCCTTGCTTGTGTTCTCTCTCTATGTCAAATAAATAAATAAAATCTTAAAAAAAACACACACACACACACAACCTGGAAGGTTAGTTAGGAAATTTACAATCACTTGGGACAAATTTATTTATTTATTTTAAATATTTTATTTTATTATTTATTCATGAGAGACACACAGAGAGAGGCAGAGACACAGGCAGAGGGAGAAGCAGGCTCCATGCAAGAAGCCCAATGCAGGACTTGATCCCAGGACTCCAGGATCACACCCTAGGCTGAAGGCAGGCACTAAACCACTGAGCCAGCCAGGAATTTCCAGGACAAATGTATTTAACTCAGGGTATTTCTCACCACCTTACCCTCACTCCTGCTGAAGAGTCTGCCTATCTCAAAGCCATGAAAATACTCTCCCATGTTTCATTCTAGGAAGGTTTAGATTTAATATTTAAGTCTAAGACTCATCTTAAATTAATCTTTAATTATGGAGTGAGGTAGGGGTTAAGAGCTTTTTTTTTCTATATGCTTAGTTTAATGTTCCACAAAAACCAACTAAATATACATAAATCTATTTCTGTACACATTGTATTCCATTAAGCCAGTTGTCTATTCAGTACCACAAAGTCTAGAGGAAAATAAAGGGACCGAGCGTCTGATCATAAAAGGATTGTCTACCATTCAGACCGAGTATTGCCAATGTTTCAGTCTATTTTCTTTTGTACACATGCACACACATACATACACACATATTTCTAAAATAATTCTTATGATACTGTATGCATAAATGTTTATCTTGCTCTCTTTTTTTAACTTAACATTATAAGACACACATTTTCCATGTCATTAAATATCTTTTGAAAACATTATTTTTTATGGCTGCATATGTCCCATCATTTCTATTTAACATAATTTATTTAACCATTTTGGCATGCATTCCATTCCCACATTTTTGCTATTTTTAAATAATGTTTCAATGAACGTATTTGTGTATAAATATTCATATGCATTTCCTTGACTTTTCCTCAAGAAGAAAAATGACTGTGTCAAAGGGCATGACCTTTGCTTAGGCTCTCTCCACATCCTGCCAAATTACTTTCCATATCAATTGTATAACTTAAACTCCCTCCAGCACTTTAGATGAATGCTTATTTTTCTGCATTCTTGCCAAACCTGAATATTACCATTTTAAAATCTTTGCTAATTTAATAGCTAACATAGCTCTTTATTCATATCCTAATTTGCTTTAACTTACCTTCCAGTGAAACTGAATACTTTTGCATTTTTAGCTATTTACATTTCTTTTTCTGTGTTTTGTCTTGCTTGACCTTTAACCCAAGGTACTGGCATTAAGAGTTTAGTGATAGTTTTTTCTTAATGATTCCTACATACAAGAGCTCTTATAAATGTATTTTAAAAAACCTCTTGTCAGATAAAGAGTTCTGTTATTTCTTCAGTAAGTTTTATATATACATCTATAATGCTCTTCTTGTCAGGAAGCTCACAGTGAAACAGGACAGCAGACACTGCCTGTAAATAACTACAGTAACCTCAAAAAAACAAACAAGGGACTACAGATGAACTGTTATGGATACTCAGATAAGGGAGAGGACATGGCCAGCTAAGAGAAGCAGAAGGGATGTTACTTTGTAGCTGTGACTCAATATACGAATTACAACAGAGGATCTCAAATTTGAAGGCCCATCAGAATCACTTGAAGAGCTTGTAAACACAGAGTCTGTTAGTCTGAGGTGGGACCTGAAAATCTTCATTTCTAACATGCCCCCAACTTTAACTCAGCACTCTGGCCTACACTTAGAGATCTACTGAACTAAGAAAAGTTGGGAAGAAAGTATAAGGAATGAAAGGGGGAAGAAATCCCAAATAAGAGAACAGTCCAAATAAAAGTTTGAATCTCTTTACTCAGGAGAGGAGTCTCATTGATTGAGTCTTGAGATAACCAAAAAAAAAAAAAAAAAAAAGGCTATTTGGGATTTTTTTTCTCCCTCTTCCAACATTATAAGAATTCATAGAGAGAGTTGTGGATTCCTCAAACTTGCACCAAGTATTTATCCCAAGTTTATATATAACATACTTGTAACTACAGCAAAAGGGAAGCAGCAAGTCCCAGCCTCATTCTGGTCTACACTCAAAATCACTCTATACTAACAAGTTTTAATCTCTCCATGCTTTCATTTTTACTCAAATTTCTTTTAAAATTAACTTTATTTTTAAATGATCTACTGTAAATACATAACTGGAGTTATTTCTCCTTAGTTAAAAGATATATGTAAAAATAAATATTATTAAAACAAAATCTTGTCATTAAATTTTAATTAGACATCATTGCCAGGCATAGTTTTCAAGCCTGAAATCTGCTAATCTTTGTTAAAAGGGGGCCATTGGTAGAAATCAGAAATTTTACCTGATAAAATACAGGATATCCTGAATGTCAGATAAACAACAGGCACGTTCTTTGTATAAGTATGGGCCATGCACTCTATTGTTTATCTGATATTCAAATTTAACTAGGTGTCCTATATTTTTAGTTGCTAAAATTGACAAGCCTAGAAAAAGATTGACAATTTACACCAGCATCACACTGGCCTTTTCTCTGAGATACCTTTAGAAATATTGAAAGAAAATTAAAAAAAATAATAACTGTCTTACAATGTGTGACAGTATTATTTAATGTTTTGTATACTATGTACCAACTGAAACAAAGGTACCAAAGTGTTAAGTGTCCTTCCAGGAAGAACAAAGTCCCTGACTTGTAAAATGCTGCCTTAAAACATGGACTGAAAACAGAATGAGAAGAGAGATTTTTCAGACTATCCCGGGCTCTCTGTAGCCAAGACTGGCAAATGCGCTTTTGAAGATATCAACTGATCTAACTTTTGCATACCAGCAGAGCATCTAAATCCTTGTGTGGACCATAAAGCAGGCTTTGGGCAAAAAGAAAATGATGGGTTAGTGGGCAAGTCCATGAGCAATTAGCTTGACTAATGGCTCAGCTTTTCCAGCCAGCTTTCTTTAAGAAAACCATCAAATCCCTAGATGTCAATTGAAATTAATAAAAAATTCTGAAATGTTTCTGCTTGCCTCCAAAATATACTCCTTTCTGGGTTAAAATTAATTCCTTACAATCTGAATGCCTAATAATACTTTCCCATAAATGAGATATAATCTGAGAGATTTATAAGATTATGTTCTGTTTTACATCATATGTTGTTAGGTTAGAGTGGTGGTACCTCTCTAATTAAATACTAAGATTTTCTATTAGATGTAGATGTGTTTTCTCCCACAATATGGGACTAAAGGAAAGCATGACATCTACTACCTTGGATGGCAGAAGTGGAGATCACAAAGTATCTCCTGAGTCTTTAGGTACTCAGAATGTGGACTCTTCATAGAGGCAATAATCCAGGTTTGGAATTCTTTAGCTCATCTCCTGGAATACTCCACCATTCACCCTTCCCTATAGATCTGGGAAGCCTGAGTGGGAGTTAGGATCAGGAACCAAACAGGGCAGTCATGGACACAGACTGTCAGCAACTACTTTTAGCTGAAGGCTGAGGGTCATTTTAATGGAGCAAAATTGCCCCTGATCTAAGCCTGAACTAATAGGTCACATTACCAGGTGTCAACAACAAAAACAAAAGACAGAAATGAAGAAAATGGCTGTTGACAACAGCAACGTAGCATACCAGCTGGCTTACATAAACCAGCGTGTGTGGATACTCCATCATTCCCACTTTACAGGTGGTAAAACCGAGACAAGGAAAACATAAGTGACTCCCAGGTCTACTTTCTTCAAATCCTGCAACATCATAAGCACGAAAACCAGGAAAGAAAATATCTCAATACCCAGACTTCCTGGCCACTCTCTCCTCACAGCAGAGATGTAAGGCTAAGTTGCAGGCACCAGCTGCTTCGATGCTCATTAGTTTTGTTCTTATGGCACACTCACCAAGTAATCTCCTGATTGCAATTTGGCTTCTCCTGTAGCTATTCAAAGGCAAAAAAATTGGGCCAATTGTGCCAACATGAACCTTTCCATTTGCTAGGCATTGCCAAATCTGGGATTGCAAAAAAGAGGTCAGACCTTGAATCATGATGATTTTACCAAAGGGTTGCCAATGGGTGGCTGGTGGGCCACTGTCTCCTCCCCTCTGCAGGCCTTGAAAACATGTGGGAGCTCTTACTTTCCCTCTGTTCCTTTGTTTTCTCCTCCTCTCTGTGCAGATCAGAAAGCCTAGGGAGCGGATCTGTAAGTGGGATGGAGCCTTCCTCTGTGCCAATGCACCTAAGTCCACTTTTGTTTTCACTGTTATTCATTCCCAGGAAGGCAAGCAACTTGAAATAGTAATCTAAATACTCCTCACAGCTTCATTTCAGACTTTGGGATATGGCATTGCTGTCGGTACCAGCTGAAGGGGGGCGGGGGGCGGGGGGCAAGACCACCATTATTCCATGTCTTCCTGAAAACTTTATTCAGAAGTCTCTTTCCTTTCCAAAATTCAAAGCAAGTGCCCCAAATGTTCACCCATGTGAATTTTTGAAGGAACCAAATCTAGACAGTTTAACCACTTAGCATTTCATAGTTCTTTCTTTATTCCATTACTTTATAAGAGAATTGGAGATGAATTAAGAATATCAAGCTATATTTTATCTTTATGGAAGGTAGGATTTGTAGTTTAATTTTTTTCTTATTTTAGTTTATTCATATTTTCTGAACTATCTTCAATCACCAAGTATTGCACTTATAATATTCTGAAGTTTTTTAAAACATAAATAAGAATAACAAGAAGCCCCAGGCAGCTTCTTGTATTACATTTGGACAACTGCTGACATTCTAGGATCAAAAATTGAAACCAATATGTCTACTTAGTCCAGCGGGAGACAAGGCAGCCTTCATTCTGACAGGAAAAGGGAGTTTACTCTTGGTCTGAACGGACCACTCTGAGATCAAATTGATCCCCAGCTGGCTCCACGTTGAGATTGCTGCTGTGTGAGGGCAAGAGAGTCAACCTTAAGGTCAGACTAGGTGGTGACAAACAAGTGAGTTCCTCTGGGGAGATAAAACCAATACATGTTCCGCCCCACAGCCCAGGGGCCCTGGCCAGACTTTTGCTGGGGTCCAGATGGCCTCTTCTGGAGGGCCAGGGCACTTTGACCTTATGTCTTTCCCCCCTTCTCCCCACCTCCCTGTCTCTTTCCCTGTCTCTTTCTCTCCTGATCCTTCTCTCCCTCTCTATCCCCTTCTCCTCTTTGTCCTCCTCTTTTTCCTCCTCTATTTCCTCCTCCTCCTCCTTTTCTTCTTCTTCTTCTTCTTCTTCTTCTTCTTCTTCTTCTTCTTCTCTCTCTCTCTCTCTCTCTCTCTCTCTAAAGTTTGTGGGATTTCAGCCAGGAAGAAACCCCTGATTGGGTTTAGAGCTTATCATAGGACTAACCTTGGGGACAGGCAGGCTCCAGGCTTTGAGGGATTTTCCTATAAATCACCATGATAACAAACTCACAAAAACATCCAGCTTTGGGCTGAAATAATAATAACAACACATTTTTCCCCTGCTTTGTCCAGAATTTTGCTAGAAAGGCTGTGCATAGGGATCCCTGGGTGGCGCAGCGGTTTGGCGCCTGCCTTTGGCCCAGGGCGCGATCCTGGAGACCCCGGATCGAATCCCACGTCGGGCTCCCGGTGCATGGAGCCTGCTTCTCCCTCTGCCTGTGTCTCTGCCTCTCTCTCTCTCTCTCTCTCTGTGACTATCATAAATAGTAAATAAAAATTAAAAAGAAATTAAAAAAAAAAGAAAGGCTGTGCATGCTAGCTTATTATATGTTTGTGATGATGTCTTGAGCTAGTATTATAATGGCCATTTTACAGGAGGGCAGACAAAGTTTTAGGCTGAAAGGCTTGCTATAACTTCACAGAGTGGAGAGCTGCTTCAGCCGAGACCCCACAGGTCCCTTTTGCTCTTAAGGTTTGTGATCCTGAAGATTCCATCCCACACATGTGTAAGCAGCAGCAGCTCAACACACAGAATGGTCACATCCTTATGTGTTTACTTCTGTTTCAGTTCTTTATCTCCTTCCAGCCCTTGCCTTCATTTCCTATGTGATCATGGGCAAGTCTCTTAACTTGTTGAGTTTTACTTTCCTTAGCAACACAAACACAATCAGTATGCATGTCACAGGACTTTAAGAAGGGAATGCCTGTGCCCTGATGTGAGAGGCAGTTTCACTTGTGTTGTTAAGAGTTTGGCCCCTGGAGGCAGACTGGCCACACTGGAATCCCAGCTCTGTGACTTGGGGCAAGTGTCTTATTTCCGCCCCTCAGTGGAGAACAAGAACATGTACCTACAGACTTGCTCTATGTTTTTTTTTTTCTCTATGTTTTTAATAAGTGAATGTACATAAGGGGTTTTTGAAACAGTACCTAGTATGCGCCTCATGTGTTGAGTTGCTATGATTATGTTCTAAATAAAATCACTTTAGCATAATAAACAACACATAGAAAATGCTTAATAATGGGGAGTGACGTCCCTAAGCTTCTTATTTGCAAGAAAATTAAATCATGATTTTCATAGGCTGTATGTTGATCTGAATTCCATTCCAAGCATACCATAGCATGACTTTGAGAAGCCAACGCAATGGCAACTCCGGACTGATATTTCAGTGTCTTGCAGTAATCCCTCCCATTCTTCCCCAGCCTCTGAGGGAAGCTCAGGGGTCCTGCAGGCAGAGGTAGCCATGACCCGAAACAGTAGGAAATGCCTGTGTAACCCAGGGGAGATGAAGCTAGGGATTCCATGAATCAGCCGAGCTTCTCAAGAAGTCACTCCCTCCCCCTGCAACCAGGGGCGAACGCAGAGAAACTTTACACACAAAAAAGCAATTTACTTAGCCAGTCATTTTTCTAGATTTGCTCAGCAATTATTTCAGCTATTTGTGTTTAAATGAGTGTTTTCTCTGTCCCTGTCTGGTATCTTTCTGCTTCATCAGATAGGGAAGCCTCCGCAGCATTTCCATTCCCCTGACTGAGCCTTCACAGGCACAGGGCTGGTGCATAAGCAGGGTGGGGCAGGGAGAGGCTCTGAGAAAGCAAAAGTTGTAGGTCCAGAAAGTTTCTGAGGCTCTCAGACAATGATTTCAAAATGGAGAACAAGCAGCAGAATCACCCGGATGGCACACACCCTAATAAGCATGGATACTTGGGCCCCTCTAGAGTTTTTGCTTCAGGAAGAGTCTTTGCCACAGTAGGAGCATTAAGTGTGCTGGTAAATTTTGCAACTAACTTTGCTGAAGACAAAGGGGGGAGGGGCAGAGGGAGGAAAGAGGTGGAGGAGGAGGAAAAGGAGGAGAAAGTCCTGCTTTGTGGCATTTGCTGATGTTCTGGTATAAATGTTCTCACTGTGGCAAATTTCAGCTACCCATGTGATATCACGGAACAGAACTGGGAAGAGATGTGCCCACAAAGCTCTCGTGAGCTGGTAAGAGCCAGTTCTAGAACACCATGGGGATAGGGCTGGGAATCTGCATATTTATTAGGTCCTCCTGAGTGATTCTGACACAGTGGACACTGTACTAGGCTTTTCAGGAGGAATAGAAATAGATAAAAAGCACTACAATTCTGAGCCTGGAGCCAAGATTAATTTGGCATTTTGGAGGCAACATTCCAATCTACAAATATTCGTGTACCACCATCATCATTTTTGTCATATCCATTTACATTCTGTACTATTTGCTATTTGTTTTTAATCTTGTTTTATGCTTTCTCTTAATCATATTATAGACAAAGCTTTAATCACCACTTTAAGTGTAAAACTACTACTATTTGCTATCTATAAAAAAGGAAACATGAAGAAACAAAAATAAGAGCCATACTGTTAAATTCCAATTATATAGCATCCCCCATCTAGAGTTCTGAGCCTAAGGCCTGCTTCCTCTTTGTTAACAAGCATTAGAGAGGCATTAAAGCCGTATTAGTACCAAATGGTGACATTTTCCTTCAGATAATTAGGATTGAAAAGTAGTTAAAAAAGAAGTGACTTCCTCTCTATGAGAAGTAGTATATAAAGCAAGGTATCAGCAAGAACTTGAAAACAATTTCCATAGCATATAACACTAAGCCCCACCTCACTAAGCCTTCTAGAAAATGACAAAATCAAAGCATCTAGTATGATGATGGTGATGGTGGTGATGATTGATGACTGTGAAGATGAGCTATCCGTTACTGATCTCTTACTACATAACAGACTTTAGGTCAAGGGCTCCACTTGAATTACCTCTAATTGCAGGGGAGGAAACAGAAGTGTAGAGAACTAGTACACTTGGCCTCAAGCACATATTGATCATGGAGTCATGATCTGACCTTAAATTATGCTGATTCCAGAGCCCTTATTAAGAATATATATGCCAAGTTTTGCAGTTGGTTTCTTTCTTTTCCTTGTAGCTCTGTAGAAGGATTAAGTCATATTATGTATGCAAAGCACCTGACCCAAAGCCAGCCCACAGTATGTTCATGCAAGATGTTGGCTTCCATATGATGATGAGCTTGTGACATGTTCAAACCCTCCACCTTCCCTGGACAGAGCCCCATAAGTAATTGTTCTCTTTAAATTATTCCCAAAGCAGAGACCTCTTTAGCTGCAAAACAAAGTAAGATTCCTCTGTGACATGCCACGTGCTGTATACTAAGGTTTTATCATGACTCATGTACCCCTTAATCCTCTGATTCTCCCATCTACAGCTAAAATAAATGGAGAAACATTAACTTGGCTCCCAGCTGATAAGATGTTGTTTGCCTTCTCATTGACCTCCTCAAGATAACAGTTTTGAACTTTGATAAGGCATTTCTTCATAGCCAGCCAGAGGTAGTTCTACAATAAGAGTCAACAAGAAGTCATTGGAATCAAATTCTGGAATTAGAATAGGAGCCAGAGAATACCTAAAGACACTGGATTTTCTACGTAACCCATTTCACAATGGGAAAGCAAGACAGAAAGAGCATGCAGAACCCTACAGACCCTTGACTTCCAAATAAAGTACTGCCTGACAATGTCTATCTCCTGCACATTCCTTTTTTTTTAAGTCTTTTTTTTTTTTTTTAAGATTATTTATGGTAGACATAGAGAGAGAGGCAGAGACACAGGAGGAGGGAGAAGCAGGCTCATGCCGGGAACTTGATGTGGGACTCGATCCCGGGACTCCAGGATTGCGCCCTGGGCCAAAGGCAGACGCTAAATCACTGAGCCACCCAGGGATCCCCTCCTGCACAGTCCTGATCATAAGCCTGGTGCAGACCTCTCAGAGCTGAGGCTGAATGGTAAGACAACCCTCTCTACCAGTGCCCGAAGTTGTGAAAGTTCTCAGTGATGTGATACTCAGCCATGTGGAGGGGTAGGGTCTACAATGGGAGAGAGAGAGACAGACCATATTTCCCTACTTGTCAGGTTAGTGTAATGACGCTGCTAACAACAATTTGGATGTTAATAGTAACCACACAGTTCATTTAATTAAATGAACTACATCTGAAAAATATCTTTAATAATTGCCTAAATATCTAATGTCTAAATAATTCTACAAATGTTGGTGATTAATGTCACCCAACCCAGAGGGGGCTGTTACAGAGAACCTGAAACCAGGAGTGGTTATCTACCCGCAGCCAGTACACACAAAGTGCCTGCTGTATGCATATTTCACATCATCTCACCCCTCAACATACCGCCACCTAAGTGTGATTTTTAACTCTCATTCTGCAAATAAGAAAACTGAGGCTCAGGAAGGTTATATCACTTACTTATGGTCATATAACCAGTAGGTAAAAAAGCCAGCATTTAAACCCAAGTGTTATGGACTATACTATGCCCCCTGCTCCAAATTCATATATTGAAGACCTAACCCAAGTACCTCAGAATATGACTATATTTGGAGATGGGGTCTGCAAGAAGTGATTGAGGTAAAGTGAGGTCATTAGATGGTCCCTAAATCAATATGACTGGTGTCCTTATAATATAAGAAGAGATTAGGACACAATCTCAGACCAAGTGGCGGCCATCTACATGCCAAGGAGAGAAAACACAAAAGATACCAACCTTACCAACACCTTGATCTTGGACTTCCAGCCTCCAGAAGTGTGAGAAAATAAATATCTGTTGCTTATATAGTCTGTGGTATGTTGTCATGCTAGGCTGCCCTAGCATACCAAGTCTCTCATTTCATGTCTAATGTGTATTTCACTATGCCACCCTGTCATGATGTGTGTGTGTGGTTATAATCTAGTATAAAATCCCTTACAAGTATCACATGCCATAGTTTTTCTGAATCCAAAGAGTACACACCTCCCCAATCTCACTGATTTAAACTGTGGAAAAATCATATGCTCCCTGGGCTTTGCTCCCAAGATTTACAGCTATAATTTACTGAAATTTTTTCATATAGTTTCCAGAGTTGATAGTCCTTGAGTTGAGTAGCTCAACAAGCCATCTACGGTCTGTATCAGATTCAGAAGTCACTGGTAGAGGCCCATCTCCAGCCACAGGGAATTCAAAGTGTAGCACTAACTATTCCTAGCTAAGTCAAAGGTCACAAATAACTAGTAATGCTCTTTCCCACCAAGCCCAGTGTTAACCTCAGGAATCTTCTCAACTCTGGACTGTAGGAACCTGCTACAGGATGATTGTACTTGATGATGCACAACACTGAACCCACATACCCTTTTAGACAGGGTGGAATTCTCATGGGCAGGCCTGCCTTATTTGTCTCTCTGACCTTGTGATCACATAGATTTGCCCAGTAGAACCCAGCAAAAATGCAGCTCCATGGTCGAACCACCCCATGCTCTGCTTCTGCATTTTCTAAAGCCACTTTGAAGCTTAACAAAAATATCCAGGTGGAACATTGAATTGGGAAATTAGTTAATCCCACTGACTGGACCGCAAGAAATGAAGGAGGTAAGTAAAGATCAGATGGCACAGAAATTGTAAACAGGCAGCACAGAGCCCTCCACTCCTTATCCCTTCTGATTCGGGACACTGACCCTTCTCAGTACCTGATATTCCCAAGAACTCAGATCTCTATGGATGAACTGTTCTAGTTACCTACTGCTACATACCAAATTACCTGGACACTTTAAATAAAAGGCCATTTGCCTTTGTTCACATTCTATGGATAAGAAATTCAGGATGGATTTAGCTGGGTGACTCATCTCTTATCTGAAGTGATACCTGCTAGGAGCTGGAGGGTCTGTTCCAAGGTGGTCCCTTTACTTGCAGCCTGGAGTCTAGGCTGGGAAGGCTGGTGTTGATGCTGGCTGCTGACTTGGGGGCTGTTAAACAGACTTCCTGCATGTGCTATCTCCTTAGGGCTTAGCATCTGTGTTCCCAGAGGACATACATATCCCTAGAGCAAGTGTTCTAAGATGTCTGGGCTGAAGCTGCAAGGTTTTTTTATGACCTGGTCTTTGGTGTCCCTGAATATCATTTCTGTTGCCTTCTATTGGTTAAGCAATTCATAAGGCCATTCAAATTCAAGGGGAGGGGAATAAGATTCCACCTCTTCGTGGGAGGAATAGCAAAACAAATGTAGTCATCTGTGTGTTTAGGAAAAAGGCTGCCAAATCAAAGGAATAAAAGACATGACCCCAAAATCCCATGAACCAAATCCAATGTGAGTTTTAACATTTCTAATCAGCATATAAACACTTGGTCAGTTGCTTTAGCAGCTACACAGAACCACAACTGGAAGGTTTATTCAGAAAGTTTCCGGAGGATTAAATACAAGAGATAGGAAGGCCCAGACATCCTGGGTTATTTGAAGGCAAAATTTCACCCCAAACAACCATACGGTTGTCTTTTTTTTTTTTTTTTTCCCCTGAGTCCTTAGTTGGAGGAAAAAAGATGGTTCTGATGGCAACCTGTCCAGCACCCACCCACCCACCAGAGACACAGAAGGTTGGGTTTTGCAAGAGCCGTTAGTAGGCAGCAAACCAGAGGATACTGGGCACAATGTAAGCCTCGAACACAGAGTACATTTTCATGCCAGTCTGAAATAAGATTTCAGGATTAAGAGCACACAGTTAAAAACACCAGAAGACCTCCCCATGTGGCTAAGAATTACAAAGCTCTGAGAGATGTCTCTAAAATGCTGAGAAAATAAGACATAAAGGCAATATGTTCAAATCCCCTACCAGCACTGAGCATGGCAAATCAAAATACCTGGGGCCTTCTAAGTTCTCTGCTGCATCAGTAGATAAGAGGCCCACTCACCAAGCTCAGCAACTTTCTATTGATTGTCCTCAAATCCTAAAAGAATTTAATGTTGAGTAAACAAACACCACTGACAAGGAACCATGCCCAGGCCCTTGCCCCTTCTGGCAGTGCCCAACAGGGAGCACCCTAAGATTGTCAAGCAGCCACTGTTTGTGGACTGGGCACAGGACTCACTAGGCTGTCAGTGAGGCCTCAGGGCCCAGGAGCTCTGCCCTTGCCCTGCTACCCTGGCAGTGAATGGAATGGATTCTGGGTCAGCATATAAACAGAAGAGAGGGGGGAGGGGCTAATAAGTCATGCCCTGGAAACATAAAGTCAGATTCGAGGTGACATGCGGACCACAGGGAAAGCTCCAGGCCTTGGCAGAAGCAGTGGCACCAAGCTGACAGGTTGAAAAGACTGAACAATGTTGACACTTGGCAAGTCTCCTCTTCCCCCCTGACCTCCACACCCTTTCCTCTCTCTCTGCATCTCTCCCCAGGCCTACTGCTCAGACTTCCAGAGGTTTGAAGCAAAATTAACAACAACCACCAAATAATTGCCAGCAGTTTGCAGTCCCACTTCAGGATGCTATGGCATGAAATGACAGGACAAAGAAGTGGCTCTTTTTCCTCTTCTCTCATTACACTGAATCCTAATTCTCACTAGTGTTTTCTACCACTAATCATTGAAGGAAAAGGTGAATCCAATAATTCAATGCTCAACTTTGGAAAGTTAAGTCTTTTTCTTTCTTTCTCTTTCCTTTCCTCCCCCCTTTCTAAGAAAATTCTCCTTAGATCTCCTGGGCACACTGATTTATGAATAGCCCTTCTCAGCCATTAACCCAGCCCTGGCCCTACAGGAGAAGTGGCTTGCAGGCAGCAGCTGTAGCTTGATTCTGTGCTGGAACAAAACCTGGAGCTGAGCTGGCCATGTAGCAGGACCCCTGATTCTACCTGCCATCCCCACTCCTGGAGCCAGGGCATGGCCAGCGATGTGGAGAAGAGAGCATTTCTCAGGGAAGCCAGAACTCTAATAACAGACACAAAGGGAGGGGGGAGAAAAGAAACCCAACACCCCAAAAGCCCATAATTCCACAAAGGGAGTTTATCCTATGTAACTTTGGGGAGCTTTTGCTTGGCTTAACAGATATTACAGAGAAGTGTAGGCTCCTGGAGTCAAGCAGAACTGTGTTCAAATTCCATATTGGTCACTTGAAAGCATGAATCTAAGCCAGTTACTTAAACCTGTAAGATGGAGATCAGAGTAATTACATTGTGAGGTTGATGAGGGATTAAATGAACCAGCTTGTGGACAAACACCTAACACAGTGCTTGACATACAGCTGGGTCTCCAGAAACACTAGTGTCCATGACCAGCAATTTATACCCAAAAAGGTACTATTTCATAATCTACATTTATCTACCTCTCCAAAAATAGTTTAGCCAGGCAGCAATTTGCCATTCCCTGTCATCCCTGCAATGTCACTTCTTCAATCATCCCACCTTGCCTTCATTTCTTCCTTCCTTCATTTGTCCACACTTAACTGAACGCATAGTCCATGCCAAGTCTGCTGGGAGAGGCCTGTAGAGATCTCGATGAGAACAAATACTTGTTTTGTTCCCCAGGAATCTGGATCTTCTAAAACAACGAGTAGCTGAAACGTGAGTGAGTTTTCCTATGACCTCATTCTTCCTTTATTATCACTGGCAGCATTTGCTATGTTTTAATCATTACCTAATGGAGTTCTATAGTGTTTTGCAGCCCATAATCTACTTTCACATTTCATAAAAGCACATTGAGCCGGAGATTAAAGGGCCAACAAAGGGTATATCACAAGCTCATCTTGCTTTGTTTCTGACCAGTGACCTGCACCAGGGGCAGCACAATAGGGGCACCAGGGGAGTGGGGAGAGGCATTCTCTTTGCTGAGAGCAGGGTGGAGCTTGGTGTGTTTTCTGAAAAGTGCATCTGGGACTATTTGGAACAGCAGGTTTCAGACTCTACAGCCTTTCCCAGCCAAGCCCGTTGACTCAGCCATGCAGGTTATGCACTGCACAACTCCAAGCGGCTCCATTACACAGATAGTGATGTAAATGGCAATCCTTGATGTTGTAGAGTGCACAGCCTACACAGCTGTACATGGCAGTTGTGCCACCCTTCTTCTTGGTGGCTGTGAATACAGTTTGTTTGACTCTAAAACCTAAAATCAACTGCTTGGCCATACTGCCTCTCACTGAATAAAATCAGTGTCAGACACTGGTTGGTCTTTCTTCTTGCAGATGTTAAACAATCTATGACTCAAATTCCTCATCTGTAAAGAACTAAATATGTCCTGAGGGTATCTGGAGGAATTGCTGAGAGAATGCCTGCAAGGGGCTCTACACTGCACCTACATCCCAATGGGCATGCACTACCTGCTGTCTGAAAGTCTCAGCTAAGCAGAGCCACATCAAGAAAAAGAAAGAACCTGCTTTTAGGATTGAAACTTGGCTTCCACCCCTTTTGAGCTGAGTAACCTGTGTGTCTATGGTTTTCCCCTCTGTAAAATGTCTCCAATTACACTTCTTCCAAGTGTTTTTGTGAGGCCTCAGTATACACATATGTAGGACTCAGGACCCTGTGGTAAACCCAAGTTTCTTCTTACTCTTCCCCTCCCCAATAGCAGAAGTTAGGGCTTAGCACAGGTGCTTGCATCACCTGCAAAGGTCATGCCAGGATGACCAAAATTCACCAAGGCTCTGTCATATATTTATTTTTGTAATGGATTCTGTGGACAGAAAAAGTTCTATCTGTGAAGACCTATACTTTTTCAAATCATCTGATAAAAAAAAAAAAAAACCCTGATTATCTTTTTTCCTTTCCCTTCAATTCATTGTACTTCCAATTAATAAAAATTAATTACTAGAAAATGATATAACTAAAACAATGAAATACAAGCTATAATGCCAAATTTGTATGGCTGTTACTATTAGATTCCATAGATGTAGGATGACAGTGTCGAATTGCTATCCATGTAATCAAATGCCCATTCTCAATTTTTGTTCTTTCCTTACTATGGATGGTAAGTAACCAGAAGTTTACAGACTGGCAAACCAGACAATGGACCACACTTTCAGTAAAGTGTGATCTAAAGCAAGCAGTTGGCAAGTGTGTCCGTTGTGTATGCCTGTGTGAAGAAGTGGATCTTGTTATTTCTCTCTGAGCCTGCAGAGTACTTTCATATTTCCATCACATCTTCTCTCCTAGGTTCTAGGTCTCTTTGTAGAGACTGTCTATACCATCCCCGGCCTAGGATAAGCTCTTACGAAGTAGCTGCCAGTAAATACCCTGAACGTCTGGGTGTAATGTGGGCATTTGAGAAAGTAACTCCTCCCTAAGCGCTGGCCCTCCACCTTCTCACACTGCAGGGTAAATTCCCCGTGGATGATAGATGTTGAATCCCTCAAAATGATCACATGCCCACCTCCACTTCTATATGCTCCCAATCCCCCCCACACACTGCGGAGTATGACTTTGCTTCTCCTATAAGTTCAAGTTCACCATAGGGGAGCAGTTAGAGAATTCAGAGCAAAGGCTGTCTCATGAAAACTAATCCTCATGGTCACAGACCCTCCACCCCAGTTAGGAGTATTTCTTTTAAAAAGAAATAATTGTACTCTTCTAAGATGATAAAAAAGAAAAAAATCTACCTCTTTCTGAAAGGAAGCCAGTCACTGCTTTTAATAAACTCTTTGGCTACAAAGATGAAACAGGCAGACAACAACAACAAAGAAGATATTATTAACGTAATTTTATGTAATTGGATAGAGGGGTAATATTTATTTTAATATTACAGAGGAAATATCCCACAATGCAGACCTTGGATTAATTCTTTATATCTTTGGACTGTACTTATCAAATAAAATTGTACTTATGGAAAAAGCAAACACATAAATCTTGCCCCATTGTCAGCTGGCAACTCCCAGTAAGGGCTAATTGTATTATATATCTTCTGCAGCCATGCCTAGTGGCTGTCAGGCCCAAATGCATTATTATTTATTACATGAACGAATGCAATTTCCTTCTTGGAATCTGAGTTTGGAATTCCATGAGGCCTAAAATGTGCCCCTCTTCTATTCAGGCGGGAAAAGTAAGACCCCATTGAGTGTGATCTGCTATAGAATTCTCCCACGAAGATAAAATCTACGTTTCCCTTGAGAGACATCAAATCAAATCTACAAGGAGTGGCCTCTGAAGGGCCATTAGGATGGAGGTGAACTTCTAATCCTCCTCTTTGAAATGCTTCTCTCACCCAGGAGGAAAATTTACTATGGATTTGCCAGAACTAGGACCAGTGTTTGACTTAGCCCTGTTGGTTTTTAGCCAGGGTCAGTGTGCACTTGAGGGCCACATTATAGGTCTGGTTCCTTCATTCTGATTCTGCCTCTCCCTCTCCCGCTCCCCTCTGTCCTTCTTAGAGCTTCAGGTTAGTCCTCACGGCAGAAGCTGCCTGGTGGCTACCTTGCCCTTTTGATTCACTTGTCAACCAGAACTAAGGTGACTCCTTAGCAGCAGACTGAATGAAGTAGGTAGAATCTTTCTTGCTTCCTGTTACCATTTTTCCAGGACTAGTGGGTGTGTTATATTGGCCTGGAACATGTTTAAGCTTAACCATGTTAGTAAGGTAGATTGCTGCACGTTCCACCTCACCATATTCTCCTGCATTGAGGTTTGGGCACAAATACCAGTTATGTATTTTTGGCTTTCTTTGTCACAATCTTGCACTTATACATATGTGTGTGTGTGTGTGTATGAATATGTATGTGTATATATATACATGGTGTATGTGTGTGTGTGGATAAATCACAGAGCATATAGGTAGGCAAATGATGAAGCAGATTTTGATCAACCCTAGTTTCCTGCCAAAGGGACATTTAATAAAAATAAAAACTCTAATACAGAGCTACTCCTCTGCTCTGGTTCGACTGAATACAATATGAGCACCTCTTACCCATAAGACACTAGGCTAGGGAGTTTCCATACATCATATTCTGGAACTATCACATCCCACTATGATACATGAACTTTACCCCACCCCTACTTAAATGTGGGGAAGATGAGACTGGAAGTTTGACAGCAATTCACATAGCTGGGACTTGAATCCTTGAATCCTGATTCCCTTGTTTCCTTCCAAAGACTTCTTCCCCATTCTGACCTTTCCATTTCCTAGAAAGAGAGGCCCTGGCAAGGTAGGATAGCCTGAGTCCAGGCTAGCATGGTATTTTTTATAAAAAATGAATTTTTAAATTCATTTCTCTACCAAATCAAGAGCTGGGAAAAAGAAACAAAGAAATAAACTCAATCCTGCCCAGAATTCTATATGCTAAGCAAGAATTCTACAGTGGAGCATTATGCTGAAGGGATATCACTTCTCTTTCCTTCATGAATCCAATTAAAATCTCAGCACACACAAAAGGAAGTCAAAGACAGAGTCAGAAGGAAAGAGATCATAGGTTATGCCTCCAGGACAAAGAGCCAGCTGATCAATTCTTTTCACCAACCTGTCTGCACATTCTTGAATGTAACCCATAGGCCAGAACACCAAGTAGGCCACACTTCTCACAGAAAGTGTAATTCACCTTCCCCAATTCTAGCAAAATGTCTTCCCCAACATCTGGAGTTAGGCACTTCTCTAGAAAAATAAATTTACAACAGAATGACATGTGTCCTGAACACCTGGCTGAGAAGGAATTTCTTGTTTGTTTCCAGTAAGCAATGGAGATACAACTAAAGGCCTGAGACAAAGATTCAGGAAAAGGGAAAAGAGAACATGTTTCTTTTGGCCTACCATACTGTTTCTTGAACAAAGCACATCCCACAAGAAGCAATGGTACATTCTTTGGTTGAAATCCACTGGTTATTTCTGCAAAGTTTTGGAGGACTCTGCAGAAGTCCTGAGAGAAATAAAAACAAAGAACAACTACTGGTTGCATAAAGAAAGTAGGACATAGGACTCCATATTAAACCTGAAGTAATGTAACCTTCAAGGATCCCAGGACCACAAAATTCATAGAGCTTCCCAGATAAACCATGACTGATTTCCACAGTACTGATAAGTACCTTGGACCTTGGACCCTTCCATTCATAAAAACATTGCTATCAGTGAACAAGCTCACCACCCAATATAATTGTAAATTCCTCGGCAGTTAAGGTAAATCACTGTTGAACTCAATTCTCCCCTATGAACCCTGGGGAATATTAAAGTGTACTTCCAGGCCCAGGGAGGTACATAAATGTCCCTGACCCTCCTGAGATGAGGAGGATGGGAACTCCCATTTATTGGCCAACAACATTTACTGGGTTGATGATATGCAAAGAGGAATGGTCAGAATCCTGCACAAAGAATCAGGACCAGTTTCATTATTGTGAGATCCAGTGAAAAATCAAAATGTGGGACCTCTTGTTCAAAGATTATTAGGAATTTTTAAGATAATAACAGCAGAGCATTAAACCAAGTAAAGGGCCCCTCTGAGCATGGGGACCAGGTCACAGGCCCATAGAGCTTGTCCTACTGGAAATAACCCATTGTCATAGGTTCTTGTGAATGATCTAAAGAGAGGATATATTGAGAAAATATATGTTCTTTATGATCAGGGTCTTTCCTAGTACGGAAGAGCCACTAGAATGACCTTTGTCCCTTTAACCTAATGGGCAAACAAAAGCAGATATCCACAGACCCCATCTTGGCCCTGGGGGTCTTTATTTTCTGAGATTATGAGGAAGAAGGGACTGATGAGTATAAAGCAATTGATAGAACAAAAAGAAGACAGAATATATCACTTAGTCTTGGAAGGAATTAGCCTAACTTTCCCCCATGCAGCAGGGTGAATGGGCAGTGAGTAGGGCAGAAAAAACATAACCACTGCATTGTATCATGGAGATATTAGAGAGGAGCAGTACAAAGAGAGTAATTTTTTAAAAGAGGGTAAAACACAGAATTAAAAATATCTAGGACATCCACAAGTCCCACTTAACATGGAAGCAGTGCAATTTAACCAGCACAAGACTATAGCATGGATCAAACTCTTGAGGAAAAAATAAGAAGTATGAGAGAAATCCTAATACTGAGACCCTTAAATCTATTTTTCCCTGGGAATTTGGAAAATACAACCTTTCTTCTAGTTTAGATATATACAGGGCTGAAGAATCAAGAGCTATAGCCCATTTATATTTTTATGGTGTATATTTTTACTACATATATTTTACATAAATGGATGGTAGACTTTATTTAATAAAAATGCTCATTATAAAAAGGATCCAGAAACTATCTCCAAACCTTTAATACCTTAACAAAACCTGAATATATATATATATATGGACACATCAAAGATTAAAAAATATATCCAGAGCACACAAGACATAAGGGGAAAATATTAAAATATTAGGGGAACAGAAAGATGGAGATCAAAGCATTGAGCCAACAGTTGAGTCAAAGTCTTTCTTTCTTCTTTAGGGGCCAGGTGGTAAAGGCGATATTTTTCCAGTGGGTTTTCTCAACTGTCCCTTAGCTTTGGCTTGAAACTCAGATGTGCTGACATATTACTGTCTCTTCTCCCAAGAGGAACATTTAACTAAGGTATCGTTCATTCAATTTCAAGCAGATGCTGAATATGATAGCCTCTGCATTTGTTTGAGAATAACATCTCACCCCTCGATGTTTAAAAGGTTTGGGGGAGGAAGTTGTATTGCAGGAACTTTTTTTTTCCCAAAAAAAATTGTATACTTTGACATTTAACCAAATTAACAAACATTAATTGCACATAAAAGCCACTTTGCTGAATTGCAATGAGCCATTTAACCCTATGGACCAATCCACCGGAGAGTTTAGGAAGAGAAGCAGAGTTGGCAATTCTCAAACATTAAGATACTCAGCTGCCTACACCCTCGCTCCTTCGAGGTCAGAGGAAGCTATGTTGCAGAAAAAGAACGTAAGTCCAAATTAGCAATTTGGCAGCATTCTTCAAAAAGAAAAATGTAACCTCAGGACTTTCCCGGTGCTCTCGGTTGAGTCGGCCAGGACATGTGGATGGATTATAGTCTTATTTGTACCCAGGGCAAAGGAAGTCACTCCCCACACAGTCCCCTTTCCTTAGCATATATATAAAAATTAAGGAACTTTTTTCCCATCTTCAATTATTTTTTGGGGGGTGGGACAAGTCTCTCTCTGGCTAATTGCTGATTTTCTCTTAGCCTGAGGCTATGACACTTTCTGTCACATTACTTTCCTCCCCAGCGGTTCATCACAAAAATTACCTCTCCATACTATCTTCTCCAAAATGCAAGGGAGCCGTAGCAGCTCATGTCTCTTTCCTCTACCCACCGATGGTGTGATTCATGGAAACAGGCGACCTACAGTCATAGCTTTACTTGTTTTATCTTCCAGAGGAACAGGTTTTCCATCCTGTGAGGGAGCATTTGGGCCACATCTGCCTTATTCACCTTTGTTTTCAGGGCTCATCTCCCTCATATAGCTACATTAGCTGCTCAAAGCTTACTGAATGAATAATGAGTGGCATGATGGCATAACTTATTTTTTTTTTCCAAAATAGTCTTCTAAAACAGAATGGATTCCAAAGAAATCACCAATGGCCATCAGACTCTGCTTGCACACAATGTTACCAGTGTGTTATGTGTTTATCCTGACAGGAACTGTCGTTTTGGTAGCACACACTCCAAAGTGCTAAAGTAGAATAGTGGTCTATGGAATCCAAGGCATGGCATGGGAACCGAGATCTGGGAAGAGTAGTCTTTGGGGTCCCCCTGTCTCACTAACAGCTTCTTCCAAAAGAAGGTGGCTGCAAAGGAGCACTCTGTCTTGTAAAACATGGAAACAACCCTTGAGTTTTGTCCTGATTTCCTCTACTAGAAAATTTCAGACCTCCCCACCTTGCTTTCTTCTATTAGAAAGTTTCCTTTCTGTACCTGCATATAATATATGCATGCATGCACATGTGTGCACGTGCACACACACACACACACACACACACTGTGGAGAAATGTTAGCAGATGGTACCTTTGTTGAGCCTCCAGGATGGAAGGCAAGTATACAGCAAGCAATCACAAAGGAATGGGAAATAGGGGGTGAAATTTAATGTCAGGTAGAAACAGTAGAATTAAAAATAAAATGCATTAAAGAGTACTGGCAACAGTCTCACTCTCTATGAACAAAGAAATTATCTAATATAATAGTCATGAAGCTCTATGGATAAAATAATAGGCTCAAAATATAAAATCCAAAATATTAGAAACAGAAGTAGAAATGGACAAAAAATGTGGGAGACATGAACCTACTGTCAATGGTATTATCTACAGCTATAAATCCTCCCTGGGAGGAGACCAAAGACACTAACAAATTTAGGATCTAACTAATGCTTCACCAACAGTTAGCTAACTGAAACAAGATAGAGCAAAGTTGAAAGTTCAGAGGAATAAAAATTTAAGTAGGATTGTCTATATAATAGTTTTATACCTTACTTATTGAGAACACTTTTTTATTTTCCCCAGATGTCTTTGGCATATCTACACAAATTGGTCATCTAAATACAGTTCCAAAACCACAAGCTGTCCAAGCACCATGGTCTAATCAGAAAGTTATAAGATGCAAATGAGGAGCAAAATAAATTAATGGACGAATTGCAATTATTTTGAGTAAGTACACGTTAAAATAACTCATGGGTTAGAAAAAAATATATCAAAATTAAAATTTGCACCTATACTTATAATAAAGATTATGTAGTGTATAAACTGCCAATACATGACAAATAAATCCATACAATATATGTTAAATGCTACAGTCAGAAGTAGATTCAGAGAGTAAATGTTTATACATTATTGCATATATATGAGACAAGTTTAAATATTAGGAATGTGAAAAATACTTTAAACTCTAAACGTTGGGGCACCTGGCTCAGTGGTTGTCTGCCTTTGGCTCAGGTCATGATCCCAGAGTTCTGGGATCTAATGCCTCATCAGGCTCCCTGCTGGGAGCCTGCTTCTCCCTCTGCCTATGTCTCTGCCTCTCTCTCTGTGTCTCTCATGAACTAAAAACAAATAAACAAACAAACACCTCTAAATGCTATTTATGCATGCTACATGTTAGGTCATATGTTTAAATACACACATATATTATCTTTTTTTTCATTTAAGTTGAAAAATAAAGGGAAATATATGTAAGTAATAGTAACTTAGTAAAGTAAGAAACAGAAAAAGCATACAGCTGCTCACCAAAATGTCTGAGAGTTGATCCACTGGTGTAGCAGGTCAGAAAATAAAATGAACTCTGAGAAGTCAAGTAATGGAGGGAAAAAGAGGAAACAGAAAAGTACGATGTTTTGATAAGAAGCAAGGCAGGGTATTATTATATGCAACTGATGAGTCACGAAATTCTACCTCTGAAACTAATAAAAAAAAGAAAAGGAGAAAAAAGAAGGCAGAGTTTTTGAAACAACACTGTATGACATTGTACTAATTAATTAGAAAAAATCACAATTTGGCATTAAAAATTTTCTAGGAGGCTAACAAAATTGATCCATTTGTTTGGATCAATATTTATTTGAACACAATTGAAAAAAGTTTCCCACTATCATTACTTATTTAAAATAGCCTTGGGTCCAGGACTAACAGACAAAACACTTCAAAGATTAACTAATTTTTCCAATATGTAATCTTATCCAGAACACACAAAATAGACAATTCTGAAATTTTTTAAATTAGAATGACTCTGTAACTAAAATACTTCAAAGGGCAAACTATAAATTTGCCCCCATTTAGAACATTTAGAACAGATGTAAAAATTCTAAATAATATGTTTTCAAACTCAATCTAGCAATGCATTTAAATACTACTACTTACTACATGCATTTAAACACTACTAAGCTCTCTGCTAAAGAGAGCTTGATACCATCATTAAAGTATCATTTAATAAGGGGTCTTATTAATAGATTGATCCTCTTCAATCTATCAGAGGAAATATTTCAAAGAAAGCCAAAAATATATTTCATAAAATAAAGCACCAAATGCTGATAGCATTTTATTGAAATACTTTCTAAATACCATCAACAATATCCATCTGTAATGAGTTGAACAGTATCTCCCAAAAAGTTTGTGTCCACCCAGAATATCATATTGTGACCTTATTTGGAGATAGGGTGTTTGCAGAGGTAATAAGGTCAGGATCAAGATGAGATCATACTGGATTAGGGTGGGTCCTAAATTCAAGGAGAGTATCCTCATAAGACACAGAAATGGACACACTGAGGCACAGGCAAGGTGATGGACACAGAGGCTAGAGTGACACAGCCACAGGACAAGGAACCCCAAGACTTGCTGGCAACCAGCAGAAGCCAGACAGAGGCAAGGGGCAGTTTCTCCCTCAGAGATCCCAAATCAACCCTGCCAACACCTTGAGAGAATGAATTTCTGTTGTTTTAAGCCACCCAGTTTGTGGTAATTTGTTACACCAGCAGTAGGAAACAAGACACACCATCTTGAATGACAAGCCCCCATCACATTTAACTGTGAAACATCAAAAGCTTTCCCATTCAATTCAGCAGCAATACAGTAATTCCTGAAGGATACCAGCAATTGAAAGTGGGGCCTCCTGAAGAGAAGTCCCTCTCCATCTTGTACATGATAGCCTTGATTCCATCTAGCCAGCCTGTGGGGGGCCTGAGTTGTTGCTCTGCAAACCAGGTGAGAAGGAATACTATCTGGGAGGTGACTGGCGGCTGTCACTGCTCTCTGCTCCTACAACCACTCCAGCAGGTGACAAACAGAAATGTGAGTTCTTGAACCCTGCTATTCCCGCTTCTTGAATCCACCCTGCAGGAGGCGCTTGGTTTCTCTGAGCTGCCTCTCCCTAAGCTTCGAGACAAAGACAATAATTTTTGCTACAGGAAAGATGAAAGGAGCCAGGATCAAAAAGGCACTTAGGTCAATATCTGGCACACAGTAGGTGCTCAATAAATGTTGGTTTATTTCTTTTCTGTAGTATCGACATAGTATGGGTGAGCCTCAGGGATGAGAATTATATTTGGTCAATTACACTATTCATATTCTCCCAACTGTGGTAAAATTATAGATTTAAGAATCTCTCCGTAGATCAATTTCCCTGAGTCTATTGAATCACAGAGAGGCAAATCACATACGGAAGCAAGAGGGAAGAACAAATGTGGTGGGTGGGAGTTTTTTTTTAATTGGCCCACAAGGAAAAATCATTGAGATATAGGTAATGTTTCATAGCCACTTTCTCTCTGTTCATAAAGACAGTGGTGGCCAAATGGTCTAAACCCATACACACCAACGGGGGAAATTGAGCTTTATGTACCAAGAGTGGTTGATTTTGCAGGTTGTTTAATGCACAGACAGTTTTTAATTTAATATTTTCCCAGAGGCCTTTAAAAGTATTGGGTGCATTTAGAAAAGTCCAATAAATATTTGTCATTTTATATAGGGCCATCATTTTTGGTCTGTTTGTGGTTTTCCCCCCCTCTCAAACACAAATCAAGTGAAATATTTAAGGTCTGAGCCAAGCGCCTAGGAGCTTATTAAAAATGAACCCAAATGAATTTGTTGGCAAATGCTGGGAGTATGGAAATGAGGAAACATTTAAGAATCCCTGAGTGGGCTGGAGAAGGAATGCTATGCAGGATGCCCTTTGGGGTAAACCAGGACTAGAAACCTGAGTAGCTGAGAATTAGCCCAGAGAGAGGTGCATGGCAGGGAACGGCCAGGAGAAAGTCACCTCAAAGGTCAAAGGGCAGGGAGCATATACGGGCTAGTGTATAGAAATCATGAGGGAGCAACTCCGGCACCCCAGGCCCACCCCCCAACACACTAACATGTGCTCCTAGTCAGTATTCTGATTGCCAAAGGATGCTGGGTTAAAACTCACCTGGGAGCAGGTTACCCCATGCTGCCTGACTAGTTGCAGGATGTTTATTTGCACACATCCCAACCACCTAGCTCTGCCAATCCTTTTTTTACCCCCTAACATCATATGAACTACTTCTGTCACTTATTTGGCAGATATAGAATCACTGAATGCCCACCAACACTTTGTGGGGCCTGGGGTAAAATGTTGAACAGAAATTGATGTGGTCACTCCCTCATTCACCTTGCTATTGACAGGGAGGGAGCTCAGTCTCTCCATCTGGGTTTTCACTGCCTTAATTCAGAACAGGAGTGTCCTTCTCGTGAACCATTCCCACATGCCTACCCTCAGTATGCCTTCTGCTCCCTTACCTTCCACACTCTGGCCTCAGGAGACATAAACCCAATCACATCACTCAACTTAGAAATCCACTATGGTTCCCTGATGCCCACATAACAAGGCCCCAACTCTGTAGTAGGATGTAGAAGAGTCTGGCACCGATTTTCATTTTTCCCTCCAGCCTCATCTTTAGGCTCTGCTCCTACTTGAACTTTATGTTCCAGCAACTCCAACAGATTGTTACTGCCCCAAGATACTACATTGGAGTCCACCCCCTTGCCTTGACATTTCCACCCAGGCTTTTGAATTAGGCTGGATTTTTAAATCTCCCCAAATTTCTACCTGTTTCTTGGGCCCTCTGTCTAATTGTCCTAAATATTAGACAGTCTACAAATGATCTTTTAATGGACCACCCCACCTTGGAAATATTTAAAATGCAATCTACACATTACAAAGTGTATCCTTCAGTTCAGGTGAATGTTTACTGAAATCTAAGCTGTGGCAGACTTTGCTACAGATATGACCTTTTACCCCAAGGATCTCACCATCTAGTTCATGGGATAAAAATTATAAGGGCACTGCAGTATGATGTATTCAATAATACAATATCATATGACAAAACTAAAATTATGCATTTCATAGGAATGAATACTTGTTTCTAGGTGCTTTTTTAAAAAAATATTTTATTTATTTATTAATGAGAGAGAGAGAGAGAGAGAGAGAGAGAGAGAGAGAAAGGCAGGCAGAGACACAGGCAGAGGGAGAAGCAGGCTCCATGAAGGGAGCCCAACGTGGGACTCGATCCCGGGTCTCCAGGATCAGGGCTGGGCTGAAGGCGGCACTAAACCACTGAGCCACCCGGGCTGCCCTCTAGCTGCTTTTGACTCAAGAGTAAAAGAAGTCTTCATAGAATAGCCAATTTCTGGATAAGCCTTCAATAGATTGTCTACCACAATCTAGATTGAAACTACATTCTGGAACCTGTGAATATATTTACCTTGCTTGGCAAAGAATATTTTGCTGATGCAGCTAAGGACTCTGAGATGGGGAGAATATTCTGGATTATCCAGATCAGCCCAACAATCACAAGCGTCCTTATAAGAGGATGGTCAGAGTCAGAGAGACAGATGTGAAGATGCCATACTGCTGGCTTTCAAGATAAAGGAAAGAGCCACAAGTCCAGGAATGCAGGTAGCTTCTAGAAACTGGAAAAGCCAAGGAAACAGATCCTTCCCTAAAGCCTCTAAGAGGAATGCCACTATGCCAATCCCTTGATTTTAGCCCAGTGAAACCCATTTTGGGCTTCTGACCTCCAGAACTGTAAGAGCATAAATCAGCATTGTTTTAAGTCACTAAGTTGTTACAATTTCTTACAGCAACACTGGGAGACTAATACACAGACAAAGAGGAGTTTAGTGGGAATTCGTTAGGAAAACAACCTGTGTAAAGAATCCTAGACCACTTTGCAGTCTAAGAAAAGTTCTGCAGGATCATCAAGAGTCCTCAAGCCAAAGTTACCAGTCAAAAGAGTCCTGTGTCTCTGGACTGAGCTGCCATGCTCAGACATCGGGTGGAAGCAGCCCACAGGAAGACTGCCCCTTGGCGCAAACACAGTGAAGGACTCAGAGTATGGCAGGTGGGCTTTGGTACATTTCCCTTCCTGGAGTTGGGGGGCTGCAGGACAGAGGCTCATGGCCACCACAGTGACTGTCTGTGCTGCTTCCATTGCAGCTGACAGAAACTGCACTTCCTACCCACTCAAGATGGACCAGCTCTCCCTGGATGCTCTCAGGGCTAGGATGAGACAGGCTCCACCTTCTTTGTCAACACACCTGGGAAAGAGAGAGAGAGAGAGAGAGAGAGAGAGAGAGAGAGAGAGAGAGATGTCCTTATTCTCTGGGGAAGTAGAAACACTCCTTTCCCTCCCTATCTTGCTTTTGTTCTATTCATACCTGGCAGGTGCATCCGTGTTCTCCCTGTTAAGTTGCCCATTCAGCTGGAGGAAAAGAATCAGCTTTTAGTTCTCTCTAAAGATCTAGGAAATTAGTCTTTAATTGAATTAAAATGTTGTACTTTGTGGTTCCCCTCTGTCTTCCCTAGTTCTTTGAAGCTGGAGCTCCTGATGCTACCTCCCCTCCTTCCTGCCCTTGGTGCAGAGATTAGCAATATTGAGGGACTTGGGCTCCATCGCTGAACTGACATCTGTTGCTTCTGGCTGTTCCACATGCATTCTCTTCACTTCTGGTAACTCAACACTTCCTTCCTGCATGGAACACATTCCATGGGATTTAAGTGAATGGGATTGAGCCATGACCCCCGACAAAAGGTAGAATTAAGCAAGTGACCCAGCTTGCCAAACACTTTACTCCATTCTCCTAGTAGAAGTGATGGGCTTGGCATGGTCCAGAAATAGAACCCAGATCTATCTGATGCTCCAGTCCCACATTAAAATAAGGCATATTTAAGAACATGGCACAAAGTAACTGCTGTCTAAGTGTAATTTCCCTCTCATCTCTTTATCTTCTCTATGATATAGTCAGATCTCCTAATATAGACACCCATCTAACTAGACTCAGGGATTTACCTATTGTTCTCCCAATTTAGTTCCTGGGCCAGAATTGCCCTGAATTTCTCCCATCATTTGGGCAGAGCACTCCGGTCTGCTTGGCTGAACTTTCTCAGGCCAATTGCGAAGTCATCCAATCCCTTCCCAACTTTGACTCTGTCTTGGTCTTCTTCTCCTCCTCCCTGGGGTCCCGAAGAGGTCCTACACGCCCACTGCTCTCACCCACAGTGAGATTGTCTGTACTATAGAATACTAAATGCAGAATCCACTGAGCACTTTGAGCATCATTTATCCAGGGAAAACAGCAAAGACAGCCTTGAGGCAAAATCTGTCACTCAAACTGTGTTAAGGAAATTCTACCTTTGTACCATGAAATTCTACAAAGGTAGAATTTCATGGCCTCCTTGCAAGAAGCATATGACCAGCCCACTCCCCACATGGTAAGGGGAAACCCAAGGCCTTTGGAGACAAGGGTATTATGTGTGGAAAAGTAAACATTGTTGAAATTAGTCATTAAAAAGGAGCCAAACATCTCCTGTTGTTGAATCTGAGGCATATATATGTGCAGTGGGAATAAAGTTATTAAATACATTTTTTCACTATTTATATATGTCCTATCAACTTGCTTGGCTTTTGGAGAAATGGAAAGAGAAGCCAATCAGGTCCTTATGGAAGGGAAGGGGACAAAAAAGATGGCCATGAGTTAAGCAGCTGCTGGTGACCCCAAAGAGCCCTGGATGGAAGCATCAAGTTATGCCTGATGTGTCCATGGGTTATGTCTGTCTCTACCAGTAACAGGGCAATCAGCAAGTTTTCTTGAGTGCAACTTAGTGATACAACCTCTAAGTGACCTGTTTATCAAGAAGTTATTTTTTTTCCCCAAATGAAATTGTATCATCCCATTGATTTCTATTAGATGCAATATTGATAGAGTACAGGGCTTGGTCATCAAACCTGGATTTGAATCTCAATTCTGTCACTTAACAATGTGATCTTAGGCAATTTTCCTAAATTCTCAGAGTCCTAGAACCTTCAACTTTATTTTTTTTTTAAGATTTATTTATTCATAGACACACACAGAGAGAGAGAGAGAGAGAGAGAGAGAGAGAGAGAGAGAGGCAGAGACACAGGCAGAGGGAGAAGCAGGCTCCATGCAGGGAGCCTGACGTGGGACTCCATCCTGGGTCTCCAGGACCACGCCCTGGGCTGCAGGCAGCGCTAAACCGCTGCGCCACTGGGGCTGCCCTAGAACCTTCAACTTTAAAGTGTAAACCATATGTGGGTGGGTGGTTATGAGGATTAGAGAAGATATTGCATGTAAAATGCTCATGCTCAACATGACACTGGATCATTGTGGCGGCCATATGAATGTCTGCAATAATGGTGACAGAGGTGAAGAAGGGGGTGGCAATTCTTCACTCTATTTACACAGGAAGAATTCAATAAAAGTGTCCCTAGTTAGGCCTTTTGGATAAAGGCCACCTAGACCCAAGAGGAGGCACCAAAAAGGCTCTTCGGTGTCAGAGCAGATCATGAGAAAAAATCAATTTCCTGGGCAATGGTGACAAATGGTAACATGTGACCCTCTGAAGAGTCAGTGGTAACATGTGACCCTCTCTTTAGTTCGATGAGCAGGCAAAAGTTCAGCCTCTGACAGCAAGTCCTGCAAATGTTCCTCTCTCTCAGGATTACAGATTTGGACAGGAAATCTCTGGAGATAAGGTTCTCAGGAGACCTCAGGTTCATCCTATTTTGGATGAAGCCAGAAATACCCCAGGCAGAGCTGACTTCTAATGGGACATCCCCACAGCTGATCATGTACAGTTATTAGGAAGGGAAAGCAGAAGCAAGACCAATGGGGAGAAGTTGGGTGAACTCCTTTAAAGTTCAGACATTTAATTTGTCCCAATCTTGTTTAAGACTAAGGGGTAAAGTCATCTCTTATTTTATCCAAATGAGCTCAGTAGCCTCTAGAGAGAAGACAAGGGTGCTATTACAGTATTTCCAAAGCCCTCAATTGAATGTCCTTACTCTACCCTGAGACATCTCAAATGCCACTGGAAGGGAGAACCTTACACAGCTGAAGAGAAGAGTGTTAGTCCATGTTCTACAATAAACACATAGGCTGGGAGAGATTGCAGTATTGTGTAATGGAAATGTCAGTTAGTTTCTTTTTGGTTGTTCTATGAGAAGATTGGGTTTGATTTACTGTAAAAGTTTCCATGGGACTGAGGACTCACACCAAGAGTCAGTTTGACAGAAAGGTTCCTGCTCAAAAGACTGCTTCAAGGCTGTATGCAATACCCAAGTCTCTCTATCCTGCTCAAGGGTTCTCACAGGTAGTCATAGCCAAAATTTCTCTGTGGGTGCTCTCTTGTATCTCATGAAACAATGGAAAAGACTGGATAGGCCTCTTGAGCTCTCAGAAGGGTTTTCATCTGGAACAAAGGTCCACTGGAAGTGACAATTGAATGGTGAAGTGAAGAATGAGTGGGTATTAATGAGGTAGATGAGTGAAGAGAGTATCTAGGAACCCAGGAGGAGGAGGCTGGTGGGAGACTGGTGTCAAACTCTACCAGTTCACCAGAGCCAATTGTGTTTAGCAACATCACATTTGTAGCTTGAAATTGGCTGTGGTGGGAGTATTTATACCAGGGACATGAACAGATGCTACATATCAGGGCATTTTTTTTTTTTTAGGATAAGGACCTCACCTTCTTTCTCATATTCTTGTTGCTAGCAGTCTGCATGCAGATTATAGACATTGACTAAATATGAATTTTCTGGAAAGCAAGTTGGAGATAGTTACAGAATTCAGTCACTGACTGTCCTCACTGTCTAACTAATAGAATAGTCGAGAATCATCATGGAGAAATGGAGCAAAAACCAGGCTGACAGCTCAAATATCCCCTGGTTGGTATTAGAGAGAAGGTTCCCATCCACCTTGAGAGGTAACTCTTTCTCTTACAGAGAACATAGACAACTAAACATCTGAGTCTCCCTTTTTTCATAGCTTTGACAGTTGTTCTCAAACAGAAAGTTACAACTTTCTATTGAAAGTACTGAGATGGTTTGTGCTGTTTTTGTTTTTGTTTTGTTTTTTTTTTTGTATTGATGCCATCCAGGGATTCACAAGAATTCAATAAGTCACTGCTTAGCCATCTGCATTACAGGAAAAGGAGGGAATAGATGTTCAGCCTTTTTCTATGAAAGTAATAATATACATCGATACATATTATTAACAAGGGCTTAATTTTAATAGTGGGAGTTCTGGAAATAGTGATATTCAGACTCAAATCTTGACTCATTAGTTTTTGTAACAGGGGCAGTTTATTTATCTTCTCTATGCCTAGGTGTCCTTATCTATAAGGATTTGTCCTTATCTATAAGGATTCCACTTACCTCCTAAAATCGTGATGAAGATTTAATGAGATAATGCAAGTATAATCCTTGGCATAGAGCCTACTATGTAATAAGTTCCCCATAAACAGCAGTCAAAGGTTTTGAAAAACTAAAATTATAGACATGCAGAAGATCTAGAGATTACTTAGTCAAACATTCCTCACTGTATAGCTACCACTTACTAGGAACTACTATGTGCCAACTTGCTCTCTGGATGCTTATAATTTATTATTTTTAGTTTTTAAAGAGCCCTACTCACCACATATCATTATCATCATTTTCCTAATGAAGGACCTCAGGGCAAGTGAGGTTAAGTGATTTCCTGAAGGCCATAGTTAACACCTGCTGAACCAGAATTTTAATCAAGATTTGCCTGTCTTTAAAACCTATGCTATTTTTCCATACTGCACTGCCTCAACAGGTAAGAATGTCCAGGGAGAAGACTTTTTAAATTTTTAATTTGCCCAAGATAAAAAATAATAAATACTAATAATAAATACTAATAATAAATACTAATAACCCAACTATAATTTCGAGTCTTTGAATATTATGCTGGTATAGTTTGCACCAACCCTCCGTGTCTCACCCAGCACTACACAAATAGTTTTAGAGCAGCTCCATTTGGGACATTTGCATGTCCAAATAAACTGCATGTTATGCACTGGCCAATAATGGAATTTGAAGACTCCTGTTTATAAGTGGAAACAGGACATTAAGTACTTTTTGATTATCCAAGGGTATGAATTACAACTTTGTTTTCCCCCCAGTGTTAAAAAAGAGAAGAAGCCAAAAATGGAGTCATCTGACCCCTAAGACAGTAAACCAAGTGTGAATTACAGTTTCAACCTCTCCCAGGAATGTAGTCTATAGGAAATTTCCTATCAGCACTGGAGAGGTAATCCACATGACAAAAATCCTGCTGATCCCTCCCCACCCACCCCCCAAAGAAGTCAAGACCTAAAGCAATCCTTTCTTTTCTTTTGCTAATCACTTCCTTCCCCATCCTCCTTCCTATACAAACCTTCCATTTTGTACAACTCCTCAGAGCATCTCTACTTGCTAGAAGGGATGCTGCCCAATTCATAAATTGCTTAATAAAGTCAATTAGATCTTCAAATTTACTCAGTTGAATTTTATTTTTTAACACCATTGATCCCATATTTCTAAGTCTCTCCATATTTGGAGAGGAAAATCCATATTTGGAATGAGGAAGCATAATACTTCACAATGCCATTGTGAGAATTAAGTGATTTGAAAGCACAAGTCTAATTCTGTATAGACAACAGGTGCCCCATCTGCATGTAGTTTCCTTCCCTCCCTGCAAAACACAGCTTTGTCACATAGCCGCGTCCTAATCTCACCACCAGGGAGGACATGATATTCTACAGGAAATGCCCTGAACTGTGCATAACTCCAGCTTTGTTTATACCGAAAGAGATTCTTCTATCAGGACTCTCCTTCAGTGATGGGTGGTGGTGACAAGGAATCAAAGTGCAGTCTTGGGACATTCAGCAAACATTAACCACTTCATTAATGATTATTTAACATGGATGTCTATTGTATGCCAATTAATCACCAGCATGGGATCATGAGTACGGACAGACTAGTCACAAGTGATGAATGAACACCATATTCAGGTGCTTGTAAAAATAAGTCACATGGAGGAGGCAGGATAACCAGGTTTGCTATCACCGGCCTGTGATGAGCCTGTGTTCATATCACCACTCTTTAGAAAATGTATTTGGAGAATAAGGACCACATGCAAGCCAAGCTCTGCTGGTAACCAACTGTGGACTCCTGAGTGAGTTGCTACACAGGCTATATTTATAAAGAAATAGTGGACATGCTCAGAAAGACCTGGCTTTGGATTCCAGGAGCTGAACTTCCTAGCTGTGTTGCCTTGACCTCACTGGCTGGCTTCCCAATCCACTGCCACTCTGCATGTTTATAGTCCACAGTAGAATTATACTTTTTTAAATGTTTATGATGACATTTTATGGTTGGTTTGTTTGCCATGAATAATTATTTGGTATGAACCTCTGTATTAGTTTTCTATAGCTGTTATAACAAATTACCACGGACTTAGTAGCTTAGTGAACTAAAACCCAGTGCCTTACAGTTCCTGAGGTCAGAAGTCCAAAATGGGTCTAACTGGCCTAAAACCACATTGCCCTCAGAACTAGGTTCCTTATGGAAGATCTAGGGGAGAATTCACTTCCTTGCCTTTCCAGCTTCTACAGGCTGCTTGCATCCCTTGGCTCTGACCTTTTATTCCACCTTTAAAATGTACCACTCTGGCCTTTGCTTTGTCATCATATCTCCTTCTCTGCCTTTTGGATTACACTGGACTTTTCTGATTACACTGTGACCATCCACATAATCTAGGATAATTTTCCCATTACAAGGGCCTTACCTTAATCATATAGGCAAAGTCCCTTTTACCATGTCAGATAACACATTTGCAGATCCTGAAATCAGAATGTGAACATCTTTGGAAGAGGGCAGGGATGTGTTCTGTCTACTACACTATCACACAATCAGATTAAAATCACATGACAGTCATCTAAGAGAAAGAGATTTTTAAACCTCCATTGGCAAGCCACTTTGATAACAACAAGGAAACGGAAGGGCAAAAGAAATTGAAACCAAAGAAATTATCATTTACTTGGGCTAACATGAGCCAATCTGTGCTCACTTTCCATCTGTGAAGCAAGGATTACAATACTATCAAACACACAGATTTGTTTAAGTGGGGTAATATTTACAAAGTGTTTGGTACAGTGTCCAACACATTGTGGAAATACTAAGAGTTCTAACCTTGATGTCCTACCTTCTTTGAAACGACTACACCATTCCTGCAAGAAGAAAAGAGCTGGTTGGTGAGTGCTTAAGGATAAGTGGCACCGTAACTCTCTGACACAGCGACATTTCCGATTAACTCTCAGAGAAGACCTGGCAGACTTCTTTTGTCAGACTTAATTATACTCTTTTATATTTTAAAAGTAATAAGTAACATGGAAGGTATTTTAGAGTCTACAGGGCATTTTCTCTCTTCATATTCTCCACGACTCTCTCCCCAGAGGCACTAATTCTCCCTATCCAGAGAAGGAGAATAAGGGTCAGAGTGGTTAAGCCCAAAGTCACATTACAGAGAAATGGAAAGCCAGGCTCTGGTCCCAACTTTTCTAACTCCAAACCCCATGCTGTCTGTGTATTTTCTCATGTTTGTGTCACATTCATGTATTACAGCTGGGAAAACAAGGATAAAAGACTCCAACAGAAATTAACAGGTGAGTCAACTTCAAAACAGCTGGGAATCATATAAATGAGATGACTGATCATTATTTTTATTGCAACATTTTCCTTTGAGTATGTTTCTTGGTCTCAAAATACTGGCGGTGGAGTGACCTGGGCTTGAATCCTGGTTCTGACATTTAGAACTCAGTGATATTCTGCAAGTCACTTACCTACTCTGTCTCAGCATCAGCTTCCTGCTCCAATAAGGCCCTGTATTACTGCCACTGGACATAAACATAAGAGTGAAAGTAATTGTCGTATGACAGATAAGTGGGGTCAGACTGTACATGTGGAAATGTTCCAAGGAATGTTTGATTGAATTAATTCTTCTAGAACCCTCACAATTAAGTAGAAACAATGAAAGAGGCTGACAGGTTTGGCCCAAGTGAGCCAGCTTTCCCCTCCACTGGTCTTGTCCATATTTTCTAGGGGCACTTATTTTGGCAAATAAATATTTAGGTTTCAAGAAATCATGCTCAGTTTCCTCTGGGACCTTCTTGCTTCAGCTGGATATAAAGAGAGCTACAGTTTGGAAGGTGCATCATAAATCCAGTGACAGCTATTCTGGAACTGATTGGAGACACTTTCAAACCTAATTAAAGTGGTTTCCCTTTTTGAATTTGCTCCAGGTATGCATTTACTGCCTGGGCTGGAAACTAATTTGTAGTTTAGTTCGGGATCCAGGCCCTTATACTGGGAGGTTTGTTATATGTGATTAAGCTAAACTATTTAGTTTAAATACCAGGGAAGTAATTTGAAATAAAAGAAATTGCATTCTGTATTCAAGAAGTAAAATACTCAAGTCTAAACAGAATTAAGCATAAAAATATATTTTCTGAAACCATGTACCTGTTTCAGGCACTTTCTAAACATAGCCTTAGAAACTTCTGCCTCAGAATCATTTCTGTAACCATAAGCCCAGTTCCCTCATACAGAAACTCAGAGCCTTTTATCTCCATTGCCTTCTTTATCTTCTCCCTCTTTATAATTATGCTGACCCCCTTCTATTGCAGTGTCCTCACGAGAAATGAATAAGACATAATAAAGAATTTAGCACAGTACCTGGCACACAGAAGACACTTTCCAAATCCTAGCCTACCTCAACATCGTCCTTACCATTATCTGTCCAGAGACGACTACTCCAGAGTGTGAGGGAGGGTGGAAGATTACAAGTGGAAACCAGAGAATCATTAATTGAGGCAACTCATCTGTCACTGACAATGGCTTCCCCACATGACTCTGGCTAACTCCATATTACACAGGCAGAGAGGGGCACAGATACATTAACAGTATTGCTTATAGTTAAGTATCAACATAATTCTCATTTAGCCTGCGGTGACCTCTGTCATTGCCTCCTTAGGGACACCATCCCTAAACCCCTGGACAAAGTCAGGTCTCACTGGTATACAATTTCATAGCATTGTGCACCACTCCCCCTTGTAATTCTTCACATAACTGCATGTTGATTTATATTATCTTACAATTACTATTTGTCTCTAAGAAAATGTCATAAACTTCTTGTGCGATTTTCTCACTATTATAGTCTCTAGCACACATAGATACCCAGTAACTAACTGCTGAGTGAATAAAGGAAAGAATAAATGGATTCATCAAAAGACCAACAATAACAAGTCTTGGTGAAGATCTGGAGAAATTGGAACCCTTATATATTGATGGTAGAATTGTAAAATGGTCCAGCCACTTTGGAAAACAGTTTGGCAGTTCTTCAAAATGCTAAGTCTACAGTCACCAGATGATCCATCAATTCTACTCCTAGTCATATTTTCAAGAGAAATATGTGTCCATGCAAAAACCTTTACATGCATGTTCACATTCATATTATTCATAATAGCCAAAAAATGGAAGACAACCTAAATGTCTACCAACCAATGAATGAATACACAAAATGTGTGACAGCATGGAATATTATGTGATAATCATAAAGAACAAAGAACTAACGCATGCTGCAACACAATGATTCCTGAAAACTTTACACTAAGCGAAAGAAGCCAGTTATAAAAAGACACATATTACATGATTTCACTTACATGAAATGTCCAGAATGGGAAAATCCATAGAGACAGAAAGATTAGTGATTGCCAGAAGCTCGTGGAGGAGGGGATGGTGAATGGTGGCTAAGGGCTAAGCAGTTTCTCTTTAAAGGCCATGACAATATTCTAAAATTAGATGGTGGTGATGGTTGCACAAGCATGTTCATATACTAAAAAACACTGAATTCTATACTTGAAAATGGTGAATTTGAGCACAGAGGTTTTATAGAGCAGTGACACTCCTTTGCATGATACTATTATGGTAGACATATGTCATTATCCATTTGTCCAAGCCCAGGGAATGTACATCAAAAGTGAACCCTAATGTGGACTAACACTGGCTTTCAGTGATAATGATGTGTCAGTGCAGGTTCACGGACGGTAGCTAACATACCACTCTGATGTGAGACACTGCTAATGGAGGAGTCTTTGCTTGTGGTGGAGCAGGGGATACGTGGGAAATCTCTACCTTCCACTTAAATTTATTGTGTAACTAAAACTGCTCTAAAACATAACATCTAGCTAAAAATGGTAAAATTTATGGTATGTGAGTAATATCTCAATAAAGCTATTAGTTAAGAGAAGAAATGCATAATATGCTGGAGCTTCTCCATCTGACTCCAACACCCGCCTCCCTCCTTACACAGGGATGCTCTCTTGGGCACTGGGACCTCCTTGGGGCCCATCAGCTCTTTGCTGCTTACCCAAGTCTCATCTCTGTGAGCTGGAAAGTTGATGAGGAACCAAATACCTTCCACCGATTCCTGCCACAAATTCATCAGAAAGGTTTCATCATAGGAAATTTGCTCTGAATGCCTCAGTAATGAATCAGTATGGGCTCTGACCCCAGAAATAATGAGAACACACTTTTGGCCAAGTCTGTTTTGCAACCTGAGTTGCTCTACTCTATGGTTGCTATACTATATACTTTTAAAATAATAGAATCAACCACGGCCCAAGCTTATGTTTGATTGCTTCTTGTCTAGACCAAAAAACACAAAGTTTGTTTTTGCATTATAAAGATGCATTACAAACTTTATCCAAGTGCCACGTCCTTCCCCCACTATTCCCAGTCAGATTTGTCAACATGTTGGCACACTTAGAGTATCTATCACTTATGAGAGAGGAACACATGGATTCTACTCAGGATAACTGCACAGGATCTTATCAGAGAAGGGCTAAAGAAGAAACCAGTGTTTGTTGATAGCTCAAGGAGAGTTTTTATGGCCACTTTTTAATGTAAATACATGGGTTCCCTGATGGCTCTTTCTATAGAATTTGCCACTGGGAAGAGATACAAATCTGACTTGAAAGCTTGGATAAATAAACTAGCAATCACCTAGGTTTCTTTTTTTTTTTTTTTAAGTGGAAGACTGATTTCTTTTTTCCCCACAAACACCACTTCCTTTTTAAAAAATTATGTTCAGATGTTTCTACTCCTCCTCAAACTTTCATAGCAGCCAAAATATTCTTGGGCCCATCTCTGCACAATCACATGCCTGCTCAAGTCCCCTGCTCCACCCAAACTCAACTCCTGTATTTTTGGTAATCTCTTTCCTGAACCTCCTAGGGCTCAGTCTTTACTCTGTACATTCCTTATTTCATCTTTACGAAAGCTTTACTATACTTGAATTTTACAGATTAAGGAACTAAGGCTCGAGGTGGTAAAGTGATTTGCTGAAGGTTAACAGAGAATAAGTTAGAGGTGAAGAGGCTGTAACTGATGCTGTTTGATAGAACTTTAATGTGTCTTTGGGCACATTTCCTATGTTTCCTTCTCACCAATTTCTTTTGACTTGAGTTACTCTTTTTTACAGTTTGGGGAGATGGACACTTGTTCAGATTGCCCAGACTGGAACCCACAATGTAGCCCTTATTTGGTCACATCATGCTGCTACCTCAATGGAGGTGGGATGGATCCAAATCAATAAACACCTACCCTCTATCTAATAATAAACAAGAGACCTGGCAACCTTATTTCTATTGGGTGGAAAAAAGGGACCCAAAAAATGTCTGTTAAAATGACTAGAAAACAAAAAATGGTCTTTAGTCAAATATTGAAGGATTTTAATAGGGAAACTATATGAAACTATATAGTTTCAGAGGGAAACTATATGATATAGGGTAGCCAGCAAATGCTTTCTAGAGAAGGGCTGCTAATCTGAGTCCTGGATGATGCACGATAAATGGAACAGTATGTTACCAAGGGATGAACCAAACATTATAGCACTGAACTCTACCATGTGTATTTTCTTCTTCTTTATGGGAACTGTGATGGAGAGAGGCTGAATTTCTGCTTTCCTTCTCATAGGAAATTAGAAAGAGGGATTGTCCATGGGAACAGTGTGGAGCAAGAACCTCAGACCCTGGGCCCATTCCCTTCACAAGATCTTCCCCACCAGAAGATGATTTTCTAAGCTCATTGTCAGAGCCGGAGGATATTCACTGATCTATGTGTCACCAATTCCTGTTTCAAATGCTGACATCAGGCCACTCTTACAGAGCAGCAGTTCTCAGCCTAAGGGATAGGGAGACATATTTGGCAACATCTGCAGATGTTTTGTTGTTGTTATTGTGATTTGAGGGAAGGAACGTCCTACTGGTATCTATCAGGTAAAGGTCAGAGTTGCTCCTAAACATCTTAGAACATACAGGGCAGCCCCACTATAGTAAATAATTACCCAGCCCAAAATGTCAATAGTGCTGAGACTGAGAAGGACATATTTTTTCAGTGCTATTCTAGACCAAGCACTATCCCCCATGTGGGAGGGGAATAAGACTTCTCATCTCTATTTTACCTTCTCCCTTCTCCAATTATTGACCAAGTAACTTGGATCATCAAGGATTGGACTGCCCATGCCAGTAACTTACTAGTATCTGAGGCCACCTGTGTCTAGTTACCCTGTCTATTCGGCACAGTTGATTTGGCTTTATCTTGAATTATAGTCATAATATCCTCTCGTTTGCAGGTAAAAGAAGCAGAGATTCAGGAAGGAGAAACAAGTAGTTTTCTTGAAGTCCCTGGCCTAATCTCTGCTTATCGTAGAATCCCACGTTTCCTGGTACATGAATTTCTGTCCAAGTCCTTCATTTTTTTTTTCCATTTAGCTTTTTCCCTTGTTCACACAGCTCCCTTGAGTCAGGAGACTACAGAACAAGAGGATGGATGGTAGAATTTAGACACTATAATCAAACACAGAACTCCAAAGTGCTAGCATCACATTTAAGTCTATCTTCCCAGCAAAACCCATCACCTGTGAAAGTGGGAACTGGGTGTCAGAGGAAATGGGACAGAGATGTTACATTTGCATGGAAATTCCAGATCACCCCAAACCCAATGGTGAGACACATTTTCAAGAGGAACAGATGTTTGCCTATGAGCTTGAGGGCACCAGACATTCAGAAAAAGAAGATGTTTTAGCTAAACCTCCTGGGGGAGTCCATCTGGTCCAGGCCAAGACAACTTACCCCATAAGGAGGCTAGATGAGGCCTGAAAATGCCTGCAGTTCTACAGAGGTGGGCTGGTAGTTCTACAGAGGCGGGCTTGTAAAGGCTGACATTCTCATTGGCTACCAGTCCATTTGGGTCTTGGTGGTGACTAATGGGTCATCTCTAAGAAAGAAGAAGATGTAGCACTAAGAAAGCAACCCCCAAAATCCCATTCACCTGTGACAAATTCCCTTTCAAGGAATAACCTATACATTGCCCAGCCTGGGTCCCACTTAATGGAGAGTTCATAGTTACAGGTCTATGAGTTCGGGGTGAAAGATTGACACATCCAAGGACAACTCTCAGTGGGCATTCGATTCCCACCAGCTGTTTGGTATTATTTTTCACAGCATGGCTATCCATGCTGCAGGTCATTAAGCCTCCAAACTCCCAAACTCCTTAGCCTTGTGAAACTGCAGCTGATAATGTAATGTGATCACTCTCTGAAATGCAATGATCTCTGGGGTGGTGCACATTTACAGGTTTAAAAAAAGAAGATTAGCACATCATTCTGAGTACACAGAATATCAAAGAGGTAACAGTGGTGAAGGTCTAACATGGCAGTATTCAAACTCTTGGTCCCAGGGACCCATTTACACAATGACAATCTATTAAGGTTCCCAAGAGCTTTTGTTTATGTGAGTTGGGTCTATTGATATTCAAATGGCTGACATTTTTAAATATTTATTCATTCATTTAAAATAGCATGTAAACCCATTACATGCCAACATAAATAACAAGTTTATTTTTAAATAACTAGTTTTCAAGACAAAAAAAAAAAAAACAATTTAGGGAGAAGAGTGGCATTAACATTTTTTGCAAATCCCTTCAATGTCTAGCTTAATAAAAAACATCTAGATTCTTAGTTTTATTTACACATTCAATCTGTTATAATTTATTTTTTGGTTGAAGTATATGAAGCAAATCCAGACTCACATAAATATGGAGTTAGAAAAGAGAAGAATGTTTTAATAGTCTTTTCAGATAACTGTGGGTAGTCTAATTTGATACTACACCAAAACTCAACAAGGGGTATTTTCTAAAGGTTAATTGCAACGTAGAATCTGAAACTGTATCAAAATTTTTCTGTCATCTGTCCAATTAAAATTCATCAGTTCATCTTGCACTTTAAATGGTTGATCATACATGATGATTCATTTAGAAAATATGGGTTCTCTGAGTTATACAGATCTTTCCCAAATATTTTTAAATTATTTATTCATTCATTCATTCACTCATTCATTCAGAGGCAGAGACACAGGCAGAGGGAGAAGCAGGCTCCATGCAGGAAGCCCGACGTGGGACTCAATCCCAGGTCCCCAGGATCACACCGTGGACTGCAGGTGGCGCTAAACCGCTGCACCATCGGGGCTGCCCCTTTTTTTTTTTTTTAGTTTTTTATCCCAAATATTTTCACATTTCATTTATATGGTACTAAAAAAGCCCACATTTGTTAATATCATCAATTTCATCCAAAAGTATTTAAATACTGGGAAGCTCTCAAGCTCACAGTTGCATATACAAGTTTCCCAAAATTCTAATTTTTATCTGAATGCTTGAAAGAGAAAGTGACAGGTTCACCTTATCACATTGTCAAGAAAATACCTGCCAAATTGTCAACTTCGAATAATTATAATTTGTCTATCAGTTGCTTTTCCAAGTAGTGTTGCATGTTGCTTAGTGTTGCATGAAACAAGTGGCTAGTTGAGCTCACAACTCAAGCAATCACACAAGTGCTTTTTCTTGGGGCAGCCATTGCACTTTGCCAGGCTGCAGAAGAACTTTCTGCATACTTCCAATTTCATCACATAAAATATTAAAAGATGTGCAGCTAAGGCTTGAGATTTCATGAAATTAATAATCTTTACTACTTTATCAAGGACATTCTTAAGAAAAACTGGCCTTATTTATTTGCTTGTTTTTTTGTTTGTTTTTTGTTTGTTTGTTTTAATGTGAGAGCATAGTAGTGAAGAAGACTATGCCAGCTTATGTAAGTGGAATTATACAATCACAGCTTTGATTCCTGCAAGGCACCAGCATTTTCATCCACCACAGCTTTTGTACCAGCAGGCCCACTGTCCACAATGAAAAACACAAATAATGTCTCAATATTATGAAATTAGTTTTGACCTCCCAGACCTCCTACGAGTCTTGGAAACCACTAGGGCCCATGGGTCATGCTCAGAGGACCATGGATCTAGGAATCTAGGATCTAGGATGTGCAGCCCTAGGAAGCTTTAACTGACCAGAGCAGTGAAGTGCCATTAGACAGCTTCCCCCCAGACTTAAGGGTTCAGATATTCTTTTGAGAAACCTCCCATTGGCCACAATGTGAAGGTGGTCTGAAGGGAAGGCTGACTGAGTAAACACAAGAAAACCACTTAGGAGCCTACTGCATGCATCTGGATGAGAAATGATGAGGGTGTAAGTATGGCAGGGGAATTGGGGTGGAGGGAAAACTCTGGAGAGCTGTGCAAGGGTCGCTGTGTTATGAATCCTACATCCAGATCCCAACTCCGTCACAAGGCAGGTCATTAAAGCTATAAATTACAAATTAATCTTAAAAAAAAGTAAAGGAGGAAAGTGTGGCACTTGAATTCTTCTTCTGCCCTCTGTGTGCGTATTTGATGACTCTGGATTTCCTCTGCAAAAGTCAATGAAACAATTAAGTCTCTGCCCATTTTTCCTCATCCTGATCTCAAACAGTGTTAAAAAGGCTTGCACTACACTTTTCACACCCAGCCCTGTTAATAATTCATGCCCTTGCCTTCTTCAGTTCTTTCTGTATTTGCTGCTTAAATCCGGTGGATGCATGCACATTCTCCTTTGGTTTCTGAATGCCTAATCCTTACAAACATTCAAACAGCGACTTTAACACCAATAATCTGGGGCTGGTGAAATCCTCCCTACCTCCCACCAAAACCTCAATAAGGGATAAAGATTGATCTTTGCTAATTTTGTCAGCTCATTTTGTGACAAATTCTCAGCTTCACTTGCGTAGCTTAGCCAAGAATCATTGAGGCTAAGCTAGTGAAGGGAAATCTGTCGCCACTCAGGGTGTGCTCTGTGGACCAGCAGCATCAGCTTCACTGGGAAAAAGATTTCTCAACCTCAGGACTATTGATATTTGGGGCCAGAAAATTCTCTGTTGCAGGAGCTGTCCCGTGCACTGTGGGATGTTTAGCAGCATCCCTGGCCTGTACCCACTAGATGCTAATAGCACCCTTCGCTCCTAATTCTGACAACCAAACATGTCTCCCAACTTTGCGAAAGGTCCACCGAAAACAGCCCAGCTGAGAACCACTGCCCAAGCCTCACTAGAAATATAATACTCTAGCCCCATCCCAGAGCTAATGAATCAGAATCTGCATATTCCGCGACACCTGGGTGGCTCAGTGGTTGAATGTCTGCCTTTGGCTCAGGGCATGATCCCAGAGTTCCGGGATCGAGTCCCTCATCTGGCTCCCTGCATGGAGCCTGCTTCTCCCTCTGCCTATGTCTCTGCCTCTCTGTGTGTCTCTCATGAATAAATAAATTTTTAAAATCTTAAAAAAAAGAATCTGCATACTCCAAGACTCCAGGTGATTCACAGGCACATTAAAGTATGAGAAGCATTGGGCTAGAGGGCTGGTTCCCCAAGTGGCCTGCAGATTGGAATCACCTAAGAATCTCTTAGAAAATGTTAGTGTCTGGGCTCAACCCTCAGAGATCCTGAATACATTGATGTGGGTACAATCTGGCCACTGGAAATTCTAAGATCTCCTCCAGGGGACTCTGAGGCAGCAAAGTTTAAAACCATCATTTCTCATATGGTTTAGCCCTAAATCTCTGCATTTTGCAGATGAGGAAACTGAGGCATAGAAGGGTCCAATAACTTCCCCATTTGATATAATAAGTAGAGCCAAGGTTTGAATTGTAAACTTCCATTGCAGTGAAGGAGCTCTGGTGATGCTCTACTGGTCTTTTCTAGCTCCTCTGACAATTGTGGTAATTACTTTTGTATTTATTTACTTTCTCTCTTCCTGATTAGATGGTAAGATCTCCAAGGGCAAGGATCACATATGTCTGGCTCACCATGCCAGGTTGTCTCCCTGGGGCTGAGAACATCCTTATGCACAATAGACAAGCAATGCCGGAGCAAGAGAAGAGCAGACAATAGAGACAAATCTATATCCATTTGGTGCCACTTACCTATACTGAAAGAGTCAGAAAAAAATTCCAAGTGTTCTATCTGTGGCTGATTGCAGCTAGATGCCCCTCCTGCCTGGTCATGGACCAGCTTTTTAGGCTTGAAGTCTGCCAACTGAGGCCAGAGGGGGCTGAGATCCAGTAGCCACAGCATCAGCATCTCCAGGAAAGCCTTGATCACATCAGCCAGAGTTATCATCCCCAAAGGGGGACTGACAGCTTTACTGTCACCTTTAAAATCCTTCACTGGTTCTCAAACCTCTACAGCAAGGGGAGATCCTGGGTCCAAAGGCCCCCAGCACTCTCTAAATGAGGGGCCAGCCAATGTTTTCTGTAAGGGGCCCAAAGGTATATTTGAAGCTTTGTAGGCTTATCACAGTCTCTTATTACAACCGTGGAACTCTGCCCTCAGTCAAGAAAGCAGCTACAGACAATACACAAATAAATGATTTGGCTGTGTTCCAATAAAACTATTTACAAACATGCCACTGGCCAGATTTAACCAATGGGCTCTAATTTTGCCACTCATGCTCTAACCTTGGAATCTATATGCATGATGATGTGCAATTGTGAATTTCTGTGGGGAGCAGATTCATAGTTTTCAGCAGACAGTGAAGGGAGTCAATGGCCTTCCAAATGCAAATGCCCTAGGATGGTCTCACCCCAGCCTTCTGACTCTTTCTGGCCATGCCGTGAACATACCAGGCTCTCTCCCCATCTTTGTATTTGCACATGTGCAGCCTGGCTGCCTGTTCCTGTCCAGCACGTTTCTTCATTCAATAAACACTTGAGTGCCCACTCTGTGTAAGCCACTGTTTGGTTTTGCACTCATGAAATCTACTGACTAATGGGGGAAACAAATGTAAGAAAATGAAGGGAATAAAGAAATTACACACCTTGTAACTAACTATTGCCCTCAATGGTATTAAGTTCAGTGTAAGGAAAGGAGAGAGTGCCATGGCAGGCTGGTGACCAACCTCCTGACTAGGTTCCCAGGAACTGAAATTTTCTGTGCTAAAACCAGGCAAACCATCCTATGTGAGAGTGTACTTGGGAGACTATTTAGAGTGGGGCTCTAGGAGGCCTCTGGGAGGATGAAGGATTGCAGTGAGACATCTCACTCTGTGACCATTTTTCCCTTGCTTCTTGCATCTTTTCAGTTCACTGTAATGCTGTTCTACCTTTTTCGTGTTCCTTCTCCCTCACCCCCTCTCCTTTCCTTTTGAGGTGTACTGTCTTTCAGCAAATCAAACTCTTCTCCAAAAGACAGAGTAAGACTTCCTTTTCACATCAATATTTTTGTCCTGCCATATTTAAATTGTATTTTTGAAGTTTACTTTTATTTTTGATGATCTGACTTGATTATCTTCTCATACAAAGTAATATAAGATCGAGGAGGGTTAGACAGTATATGATAGTGTGGTAGAGGGTGGAGAAAATAAAACAGACTCAGCTTCATTTCACTGGCAGTCCCCCATGTATCCTCCAATCCAACACTCTGGTATTGGCTGTGATTATATACCTACTGTGGCTCTTGCTGCAGTAAACTTCTTCTATACAAAGAAATCTTTCTATTTTTAATAATTGTAGCAGTAAAGATTTCTTTTTCTTTTTCTTCTTTTTTTGGAAATGCAGCTACCTAAGTTAGATAAAAGTACTTCACTGAAGAAGTACCATTCCTATTTTTGGGAAGACAGTAGTTCATGGTAAGGTGCAGAAGGGAAAGGAGGCAACAAATGTTTGGCAAGGAGTAATGACCATGCCTATTGATAATGCCATCACTTCTTGGAACTGCACCCATTTGGGCTAGAATTACATGTTCTAGAATATTAACACCAGAGGGGTCCTTCAATAATTATATTTTCCCAACCCCAAATTGAATAAAATAACCTGGCAAGGGATTATTTATATACTGATAGAGCCACATGGAATTAACATTTTTGTAGCACAAAATACCATCAAGTATTGTGATTTTATATAGTTCAACCTATTTCAGCCCTGTGCTAAGTTTTAAAACTATTTACTTGGGGCATACATGTAATAAATTAGCTTTCTTGAAAGAAAGTTCATGTACAGGTATTAAACATCCAGGTTCCAATCTGGGCTCCACTACTATGAGACAGTGTGAGTCAGCTCTTCACATCTTTCAGCCTCACTTTTCCCCCTCACAGTAAAACATGGATGCCAAGCTACCAAGAAGATGATGTGAAAACGTGTGGCAAAGCTCCCCCTCCCTTGTGGGGGTATAGGAAAAGGTATCTCTTCAAAGGAGTTCACCTAATGGACTCCTGCTGAGAACCCTCAGTCACAGGATTGCACTCAGGATAACTGATCACAACTCTAATTGCCCACTCACCCTATTCAGGAATGTGGTAAATGGTCTAAAATGACTTACAGCTAGAGATGAAGGAACCTGAAACTCAAGACTTGAAGTGGTTTCCCCAACATCAATATAATTGGTGCTTGTTCATAGTGCACCATGCTTTGCCTTTATGTTGACATGCAGCCCCCAAATTATACAGACACTGATGCCAAGCCTAAGATTTGGGTTTCTGGTCATATAATCCAGTGGACATGAATTTACAGCGGAGAGAAGAGGATGGTTCATCTACAGCAAGAGGAGTTAGCATGCTTGGACCCTGTAAAGCCCCACATCCGGCCTGATGAAAGAGACATGAGGTCCAGGTACTCAGTGTTATTCTTATTTTTAAAATGAAGTTTTGGTTTACAGCAGAAAAGCCATTAAAGATGCCCTCTGGGAGTCTTAGGACATGTGCAAAGACACGTGCAAGTATATGGTCCACCAAGTTGTATTAAAAATAGATACTGAAAGTTAAAATGCTCTCTACCAGCATCACCAGTTACTTCTAAATGGGTGAATCCTTCTCCCCTGACATAATATATGGGTTTCTGCTGCCTCAGCCTTTTGGGAAAATAAGCACCCCAGACACCCCTGTGCAGATTTTATTGTGAATCAGGTGTAAAAATCAGATGGCACTCTCCTTACTGCCTCCTGAAAACCTGCTGATTTATGGAACCTGGGAGAGATTGCATTGCAAGGTTGAAATCAGTACTCTCCCTTTCTTCTCTTCCCCATAACACTTTGCAGAACTCAAAAAAAAAAAAAAAAAGATCCTGGAGCTAAAAATGGGAAAATAAATAGCATAAGAGGGCATCTGAGAAAAAACTAGCCATTTTCTCAAATGTGAAGATGATAGAAGAACTGAGGATAAGAAAGGCAGAAAATAAGAGAACAAATAATAGTAAAAGTTAAGTCTCAGCCCTACCCGTCAGTTTTAAGCTATGTGGCCATTGGCAAGTAAAGTAGACATACTCAGACTGAGGCAAGGTTGCTAGATGATTACTAACATCCATAGTCTCTTTCTCCTTTAGTAAAGGCCATTTTACTATTTTCCCAGATTCCTTTGAAGCTAGGTGTAGACAGATGACAATGAGCTAGAAGTAGAAATATGGTAGCAAACTTCTAAAAGTGTCCTTTAAAAAGAAGGCCTTCCACTTCTACTTTCTTGTGGCCTAGAATGTAATAACAGCTGGAGCTTAAGCAGCGATTTTGGACCATGAGGCAGCATGCTAAAAACAGCAGAGCAGCAAGGCAGAAGGGATCCAACAGTGTCCTTTAGTAATTTCATGAAGCTGCCATGCTGGCCTTGGATTGCATAGCTCCAGTTATTCTTTCACTTGTGAGAATAAACCTGTATATTTAAACCACTGTAGGAGATTTTTCCATCACATGAAGCTATATTTAATTGTAATGATACCAATTTCATAGGTTTTCTGTGAGACTTACAAAGCCTAGGTGAGTACAAAGTACCTGGAAGGAATACAAGATTATCCTTCTTATGAAATAGATGATGGGGATTAAGGAGTGTACTTGTGATGAGCACTGGGTGATGTATGGAAGTGTTAAGTCACTACATTGTACACCTGAAACTAATATAGCACTGTATGTTAACTGGAATTAAAATAAAAACTTTAAAAAACAAAGATTATCCCTCCGTCTGTCTGTCTGTCTCTCTCTCCCTACTTCCAGGTGAAAGTGTTCATCAAAAGTTCATTGGAAGTATATGACTAAAATATAGAATTTTGTCTGGCCAAAGAGTCAAAGAACAAAGATTATTATTACACAAGGGAGGATTTGGACCATGTCAAGCTAAAGTCATTTTGGCTAGTTTGAGTTTTAAATTTTGATCATTAAACTCTTAGAATGGAATAACAAATAGTGTAGAATAGTATACATAATTCCCCATAAGACTTCTCCACCAAAGTCTAAAAACCAAGGCTAAAACAAAACTTGAGTTATTTTTTAAGCCAACTTCTCCCTTAGTGATCTTGATCCCAGAGAATGACACCACCCTGCCATTCCAGCAAAGCTATTCCTATTTCCTCTTCTTCCCTATGTGATGCTATGTGATGCATCAGCAAGTCCTACTGAATTACCTGCAAAATCCCTCCCAAATCCAATCACTAATCCCATATCCCCCAAAGCTTAATGCCCCAGTGTTCCCCAACAGCTGCCACAGCTCCTTTGCTGGTGCACTTGCTTCTGGTCTTGCTCTCCTAAAGAAGCCAGAATGATCTTTAAAAAAAAAAAAATGAGTATCAATTATGTCACCAGTCTGATATAAACAGTCTAGTGGTTTCCCAACCCAACTTGGTAAAAATCTTCACCCTACCTACCTCATTAACATCTCCTTCTGCCTCTCTCCTCTCTAACCACGTGCCTTGATTTATGCTCTGGAAATGCACTGTTTATTCCTGCTTTGGGACTTTCACATCTGTACCTCTCCTTTTATGAAAAGCTCTTCTCTCACCTCTTTGCATGGTGTCATGCTCTACATTCAGATCTTAGTCAACAGTCACCTCCTCAGAATGCCTTTCCTGACTGGCCTATCTCAAGAGCCCCTGCCCCCAGCGTCTATTACTCCACTATGTTGAGCATCATCAAAACACATGTGCATACCCATTGTGTGGGGATTTGTTTGAAACTCCCACTAGACAAGCTTCAGAGGAGTAGGGACCTTCTATGTTGTGATCATGGCTACATTAGCTGTGCTCAGCACATAGTAGGTGCTCAATAATTACTTAAATGAGCAAGTTGATAGAGCATGTCAATCAAAATACTCAAATCAGCTGGGCTGATTCAATTACTGAATATTAAGCTCAAAGTGAATTCAAACAAAATTGCTAATATTAATCCAGCAAGTATTCCAACACCTCTACCTTTCCACCCTTTATCCCAACACCCCAGCCAAAGGCTTGCCTTGGGAGCAAGTGGCCATTTCTCTAGCTAAACAAGCTAAGAAGGGACTAAATTGCTTATCAATAGTAGGTGGAGGTTTAGAGCATAATAAACATATTCCTCTGTTTACACTCACACCACTTCCTTCTCTATTGGCAAATGATAAGGGTTGTTAAGAGATTATTGAACTCCTTTAACCACCTACAGTTGATGGACAAAGCTTTTCTCTAATTAAGCAAATCCTAGAGATACAAGTCAGCTGAGGGAAGATTTTCATTTCTACTATTAGGCAGCCAGAACTGAGATAAGCATTTTTCTACCTTTCATAGTCTCTATGAAGATCCCGAGTTCAGCCAACCACTACCCTACTCACATGCACACACCCAGTTATTGAGCTTTCTAGGCCTGAAAAGTGAAAGTAGATCAGAAACTCGGGGTGCCTGGGAGGCTCAGTCAGTTAAGCATCCAGCTCTTGATTTCAGCTCAGGTCATGGAATGGAGCCTTCTGTTGGGCTCCTTGCTCAATGGAGAGTCTACTGGAGATTCTCTCTCTTCCTCTCCCTTTACCCCTCCCACCTCATGCTCTCTCCCTCTGTAAAATAAATAAACCTTTTTTTTAAAAAAAAGTAGATCAGAGATCAAAGCTTGATGAGGTAGAATGATCAAAATGTGGTAATACTTTTATGGAAAGGAAACATGCAAGTTAAATAACAATCAAGTTAATTAATCACTCTCATTTTCTTCACTGAATCAAAAGATGTCATACTAGTTTTCTTATTGGTAACTCACTGCTTGTTAATTATTTTATTTTATTTTTTTTAAGATTTTATTTATTTATTCATGATAGTCACAGAGGTAGAGAGAGAGAGAGAGGCAGAGACACAGGCAGAGGGAGAAGCAGGCTCCATGCAGGGAGCCTGACATGGGATTTGATCCCAGGTCTCCATGATTGCGCCCTGGGCCAAAGGCAGGCGCCAAACCACTGCGCCACCCAGGGATCCCTTGTTAATTATTTTAAACAGTGTTTCAGACACAACAGATATGACAGTGTTTTAATAACTGGGATATCATTTGTTCAGGAGCCAGAGAGATCTCGGTTCAAATCTCACTTAGCTTTGGGTAAGGTTACCCAAACTCCCTGATCTTCAATATTCTCATCAAGTGAACAGGGACAGGAAACAACCAACCCCAACTTCACAGGTTGCTGAAAGTGTTAAAGTGAGATGTTACCAGGCACAAAGCACTCTGCCTTAAGGAAGTTCACAGTAAATACTACTCTACTGCCTTTCCTTTTATCCCCATCATTACTATCAACTGAGCCCTGAATCCAGCCTTTATCAGCAATGGTGATCATTTAGTCTGATTTTTTTTTTCAGCTGTCAGGTTCACTTCAAGTGCTCCAGTTTTTTTTCACATTCCCCTGAGTTGTTCTCCCTTAAAATAAAATGTCTTAACATAGCCTATGAAAGTGGGACAATTCGGGTCTTATCTGTGTCTTCTCCTTTGATTCTCATATTAATCCCCATCATTCCCCGGTACTGACGGCTACACAATCTCAATCTCTCCCTGATATTCCTTGAACACTTCAATGCTGCCCTAGTCTTTGCATGGCTGGCTCTTTTTCATCCACCAGACTTCAGATCACCAGCTCACAGGAGGACGCTACATGACTGGTCTCTGGAAGTATTCTCCTCTCACCCTCCCTTGACCCTATTTCCAGCAGGACACTCTTGTACAATCTGAAACTATCCTATGTCTGTTTGACATCCATCTGCTCACTCCAGCCTGTGCTCCTCCATTCAGAGACCTTACCTAGATCCCAGTTACCTGCTCTGAACAGGCTCCTGACAAGTATTTAATGAATAAGTGAATGAATTTGCTGAAATCAAAAGTGAATACTGATCCTTTTGATTTGGATTCCCCACAACAACAAGGATGTGGGTGCAAGTGGTTTACTTGGGAGGTAACTTAAGGAAAAACCAGGAAGGAAGTGGAAGAGTAGACAGAAAAGAGGCAGAAACTAGGAAAAGGATGCTTTTCATGCCTGTTACCACTATGAACAACTGGCACTCTCACCAGGGAACACTAGGCACAGAGTAGAAAGGCCATGTGGTCATCCATACCGCTCCCTGGGAAATGAATGTCTCCATCTCCACCAATTCACATGAGTTGTTGACTGAAGGTTATTCATTCTTCAACATTTCCAGCTTGCTTCAAGACACGCAGACTGGGCCACAAAGGCCATTGAAAGCACAAAAAATCATAGGGGCTGGCAAGGGGAAATTAGGCAGGGTGCCCCAAAGTGCCAAGTTCCAAAGATATATGTGGCAGGGACCTTAACTCTTAAATAAAATTCAGGGCACACTGTCCAGTATTGAAAATCAGGGCACTCTAGTAAGTCTATGAACCATGCTGCAAACACATGCATGATGCATGTATGACAGATACACAGGGGGGAATATATGTGGTACAACCCAGCAACTAACTTTTCTGCTTCCTTCCCAAATGACATCTTGAACAAAGCATGACCAAATTAAATAAAGCCATCGTGGTCACCACTAATAAGTGAGAGGCATAGCAATGCATGGTTAAATATGACTCCTAGAATATCCATTCAAACATATTTGGGGCACTGCAACACGGTCTGGAAACAGGCTCTGGTTTGGCTTCCAACATGATTCTGAAATAACCAATATCACATTAACAAGGTTTATGCTGCAAATTACTCTGTACAAAATGCTATTAAAAGTCAGTGATGAGTGAAAATAGCCTTCAAAATTCCACGTCAACATTCAAACCCTAGATTGAGTTTCTCCTCTCCAGTTTCATTCAAATAATTATCTTCCCTGGATTAAATGATATTTTTTAATTTGATCACATCCCATAGCCATACGTTTATTTTATTTGGATGAGGGAGAAAGGTATCTTAATTTCTCATAATAAGAGCTCTAGTGAAAAGTGGAACTTCAGTGACATGGCAGTAATCAAAACTGAGTTCTATACAAGAGGTAAATTATATTGCCTTCGAAATTAATTTGCAAATGGTCACAATACTAATAAAATGCAGGCGAGATTGTGATTTCCCTTTTGTAAAAGTCTAGGTCATCAATAACCAGAAGCAAACCCGCTGAGGAGCATAGTATCAGCTGCAGGTCACATGCCAGAAGGCCTGCAGTTAGCCCCAGATGTGCAGTGCACAGTGTGGGGAGACTAAAGCATGACAGAAATATGTCTGTGATTCTTGTCTTCAGCCTCCTCATGTTCTGTGGCAGCCCTGGAAGACGCCAGCATCCAGCTCTGGAAACCAGAATGCAGACAGGACCTCCTCTAGAATATGGTGCTGCAGTACTGCAAGCCCTCTAGCCCCTTTTTAAGGAAGGCTTTGAGGCTGATCCCTCCCCCAGTAAATTGCTTGGTTTTACTTTTAACTCCTGCAGCTCAGAATTTTTTTCAGATCTATTTCAGCTGGGATCCCTGGGTGGCACATCGGTTTGGTGCCTGCCTTTGGCCCAGGGCGCGATCCTGGAGACCCGGGATCGAATTCCACATCGGGCTCCCGGTGCATGGAGCCTGCTTCTCCCTCTGCCTGTGTCTCTGCCTCTCTCTCTCTCTCTGTCTCTCTGTGACTATCATAAATAAATAAAAATTAAAAAAAAAAAAAGATCTATTTCAGCTCATGGCTGAGTCTCTGAGACTGAGTAGCCTGAAGACAAAGACTTGATGCATGTGTACTAGTTTCCTATGACTGCTGTAACAAATTAACCCACACTTAGTGTTTGAAAGCAATGCAAATTTATCCTCTTGCATTTGTGGAGGTCGGAGGAGAACCCCCTTCATCTTTTTCACCTTTAGAGGCAGCCTGCATTCCCTGGCTTGTGGGCCCATCACTCCAACCTCTGCTTCTATCCTCCCATCTCTTTCTTTGTCTTTGATCTTCTTGTCTTCCTCTTGTGAGTACTCTTGTCCTTAGGCCTATCCAGAACCATCTTCTCATTTCAAGATCCTTAATCGCATCTGCCAAGTCCCTTTTGCCGTGGAAGGTCACATAGTTGCAGTTCTGGGAATTAGGATAAGGACATCTTTGGGAGGCCGTTATTCTGCCCACCAGAGTGGTAATCATCCTGGGGTTTTAAGCACCTGGCCTAGAAAAGCCACATCCAGGCAATGTGGAATTATAGTGAAATGGCAACCAAGTGAGGGAATTCGGAGTTTGTGTTTTGAGTGTGAAATCAGGTAGGCTTGGCCATGAATCCTGGCTCTGCTATGTTAGCCAGACCAGCTTCTTGGACCTCTATGAACCTTGGCTTCTGGGCCTGCATAATACTTACTAGTAGCACCTCAAGTAGTTAAGCTAAATTAGATAATGCCTGTTGAGAGTTCTGCCAGTGACAGCTACACTCAGAGCTAGATAAGATCTCACTGAGATACAGAAAGCAGCCAGGGGTCAGCAAATGTTTTCCGTAAAGGGCCAAATAGTACCTATTTTCAGCGTTGAAGACCATATGGCCTCTGTCGCCACTCTGCCTTGATAGCACAAAAGCAACCATAGATGACAAGACACATGAACGAATGAGGTGGTATTTCAATAAAATTTTACTTATGGACATTTTAAATTTAAACTTCAACTAATTTTCACATGTTGTGAACTATTTTTCTTTCCGTTTTCTCCCAATCATTTACAAATGTAAAAACATTCCTAGCTTGTGAGCCATTCAAAAACAGATAGCAGCTGGATTTGGCCTATAGGTTGTTAAACCCTCAACAAAATGATCTTCAAATTCTTTTCCATCTAAAAGTCTATGATATGATTAATCATAAAACAGTGTTGGGGGGAAGGACAGAAATAATCAAACTGGAGTTCAAATCCAAATTGCACTCTGACAGCTGGTTATCTGCAGTAGCTGATTTAACTTCTCAGAGTATGTTTTCTCATCCAAATAAGAAAGACAAACCTCCACAGAAATTAGGAAGATTAAAGTAAGCAAATCATATAATTCACTGTCCAACTTGGCCTCCGTCACATAGTAGGTACCCACTAAATAAATGCCAGTTTTCATCCGCTCAAAGGAATGATGTTTCTTCATTTGGAAGAATCTGGCCTTAAACTGATCTGCTTTTTCAAAGGCAACTTCTAATAACAAGATGGAAATGCCAAAGAAGGCATTCTCTCCTCTCAATAGCATGTCACGCCCAGTGATTTACCCAAAACCATGATGATGAATAAAGTGACTCTAGATGATTTTGTACATTGCACTCACCCAGCAACACTGGGCATGATTGGGGGAAACAAGCATGCTAACGGATCCTTCAGATGCTTCCCTTCCAACCGGAGGCTGAGGTTTAGAGAGAAGTCCTTGGGCTGAGTCCAAGGTTAACTGCATTTGAATTGAGGGTTAGAAATTTCTGAACTTGGTGAGAACGAAAGCACGAAGAGGGCAAATGTGTTGTACCTAGTGCATCCTATTCAATCTCCCCACCCCACACAGCCAAACCCTCTCCCGGCAACATCCACTGCAGCTAGCGGAAGCACGCAGTGAGTGATAAAACACCAGCTAAGCGCTTACATCATTTTACAATCAAACATCTCCAAATCTGTTTATCTGATCAGCCCCAAATTCTGTCAGAGCGTTGACATGTGCATTTCTAAATAATTTCAGGATGTCAACCTGAATAGACCCGCAGAATCGGAAAGTTAATTATCTTTGACAACTTTGCCAGCTAATTTCCTATTTATATGTACCAAACCGGGGGCCTCTTTCATCCCCTCTTGTCACAAAGGATTTATCAATCAAATCAAGGCCTAAAATTGTCTGCCAAGGCATTCCGGCTTCCCAAAGGGGCATTTATCTGTTTGAAATCTCGCCGACTATCCAATGACAGTGAAGTTGACATGAAACAGAAGAGGAGCTACTTCCCTTCTGGGTGAGGCCCCAGCAGCAGAAAGCCTGCTGGCCGGCACCCTCACCCTCCCTTTCTCCTCCTGTCTTTATCTGGCTGGACTTGTCATGCCCCAATTTCCAAAATGACATGAGCTTTGCCTCTGGATTTCAGCTCATGTGCCCCACCAAACACCAGGGCCCTGCCTATCCCATCAGAAAGGTGCGCCTGGGAAACCCAACTGGCTGGTGCTGACAGGCAGTTTGATGGTGGCAAACAGGGCCCCTGTTGTCACTCCTTCCCTCTGACAGACAGTCATGTTTAACTTTAATGGCCATTTCCGCTGCCGAGTTCCCTGAAACAGGGCTGCTGCTTTACAAGCCTGCAGCAGGCTGTCACAGCTGGCCGTGGGGCAGGCGCGAGGTGGAGGAAGGCCTGCCTGTTATTGGTTCCTCATGTGGAAGTCCCACTGCCCAGGAGGCAGCTGCAATCGTGCCAGGATACTAAGGCTGGCCTGGACCCACTGGGTTCCTGCACTGCCGCCTGCTGCCTGCCGCCCGCTGCCCCCTGCCCCAGTGGAGGCCCTGACTAGAAGAATGGGTTTCCATCTTTCGTTCAATCCATTTTCACCTAACATGTTCTCTGAGCTGATCACCACATGCAGGGAGCCCTGCCTTCAGGAACTTCCTGTTTAATAGATGACATTCATTCTTTTCTCCTATTTACCAAATCTGTGTCAAGTACCCTCTATGTGCAAGGTACTATTCTAAGCACCAAGAAGCCAGCAGTGAAAGAAAAAAAGAAAAAGAAAAAGAAAAAGAAAAAGAAAAAGAAAAAGAAAAAGAAAAAGAAACAAACAAACCTGTTCTCCTGGAGCTTGTATTCAATTGCAGAGGTCAGGAAACTCTGGCTAGCAGGCAAAATCCACATATCCCCCCATTTTTGTAAATAAAGTTTTATTGGAACACAGCCACATCCATTTGTTTGCATATTGTCTCTGGCTCCTTTTGTGGTACAACAGAAGAGCTGAGTAGTTATAATAGAGGCCATATGTCCCTCAAAGTCTAAAGTATTTACTGTCTGCCCCTTTACAGAAAACATCTGCTGGCAAATAAAAGTAATTTTAACACAAGACGTGGAAATAGAAATTATAGAGTCCAGAGGGAGCCTACATGACAGTTAACTTGTGAGATCTGTTTTGTTCACTATCATTAATAGAATGCCTAGAACACAGCTTGGCACAGAATAGGCACTCACTGAAGAGTTCTCATTGGCTGGATAAAGGGAAGAATAGATGGTCTTGACAGGTAGAGAACAGGGCAGATGGAAAAGTTCCAGGAGGTTTGATGGTGAGGTAAATAAATTGGATTTTGAAGAATACAAAGTATTCACCATAAGAGGAGAGGAGAGAGAAATTGGACATAGGACAGGAAATTGCATTGAGAGAACAAATATCTGTTGGACACAATAACTCAAGTGCTGAGTCAAAAAGAAGAGCATCAAGAGATTGTGGAGAAGTGATTCCATGTGAAGACCCATATTCAGAATCTTATTTTTTTTAAAGATTTTTTAAATTTATCTATTCCAAGGGCAGGGGATAGCAGGGTGATACAGGAGAGGGAGAGACACAAGCCGACTCCGTGCTGAATGAAGAGCCTGATGTTGGCTCAGTCTCAGGACCCTGAGATCATGACCTGAGCCAAAACCAAAAGTCTGACACTTAACCAACTGAGCCACTCAGGCGCCCTGTATTCATAATTTTATTGACAACAGATAGTGTGCCTTTAAGCCCAGGCTGGTGGGGCCCCTATCCTGGCTCTACACCTTAAGGATCTCACATTTTGGAATATCCTCCTTAAAACAGACATTGGTTTTGATTTCTCCCTTTTGGAATATTCTAAGGCCCTTTACCCCATATGTGGAGTCAAAAAGATGTCCCCAAAAGGTCCAGAATTCATACAATGGGGTTATCTTAAGGCTTTATGCCCAGGTCCTAGTTCCAGGAGTTTGGCCTGGCAAGGTAATGCTGGATGAGACAGATAAATTCTTTGCACAAGTGAACTACTCTCATTTCTCCATTCATGGGTCCTTTGCCTGTCCTCCCCTATGCATCCCACTGGAAGGCAGGCTACCATCAACATCAAAAGAGAATACATGCCAGATAAACAGTGATCATGTCCACATGATTTCTGAAGAGGACACCGCTGGAGGATGTGTTATTCTATGCTCTATGTGGACAGGAAAAATTCTGAATGGTAGATTTAACATGACCAGAAAGTGAATCATCATTCCCATTTTCCTGCACATTCTTGGTAAGATTGCGTTTGTGGTCACCATCAACAAAGCACAACCTCTGAGAGAATCAATGGAAGCTAATAGTATTCACAGGCAACATGAAGGGTGATGCAGCATCATGAGTAATGATGGAACCCATGGTAAACAAATGCTATTGGGACCTGCGAACAGAAAAATATCTGTATTTGTTTGAATATAAACAGGTTATGAAAAGCCATGGCATTATGAGCAATAACAGCATTGCTACCTTTTGCTCAAGGTAGAAGATATGAAATTAGCCAGGAATGGCATACTAACAATAAAGAACACAAAGAATGGTCCCCAGACCTGAACTAATGATACTCAGACTCTTCATATGCACATGGTCAATAAACAAATTTATTTTCTCTGCCAATTGTTCTGTATTTTCATCAGTAAATCACTATCTTCTTTTGTACAGGCCCACAATTTTGAATACATATCAAATACATAATACATATCAAAAATAATCAAATTGCTTATATAGACAGGGGCCCCCCAAATATACCCAGGGTCCCACACATCCCATAAAGGGTTCTGAAGGCACAATGTGTCAATTTCTGTCTCAGAGAAGTATTATGCTTAAAAAAGAAGAAACGGACAATTAAAGAGCCAACAAATGACTTGGAGGACTCCTATCCTTTATCCATTTCCCTTGAAGGACACCTTGCATGGCCCAGAAACTTGGGCTTGAATCCTCTCTTTTCTCCTAGTTCTCACCTCCCATATTCTCCAGAACCTTCTATTTAATGAAACACCCCCACATCCACCTCCCCCTCGCTGGCCTGCTCAATTTTTACTTTCTCTCTTCTTGGCCATGTTAGGTATCCATGTAGCGCAGTTTTTCTCCCCCAGTTGTCCTATGATCCAGTCACCTGCACTTGATGTATTACCTGATTCTGCATTTCAGAATGCTAGAAATGACCTTGCAGAGACAACCTCTATTTTCAAATACAGATTCCTCTGCAGTAGACTTTTGGGGAGAAGGTGCCTGTAAGCACATTCACCTCACTAAGAATATACTTATCATGCCATCTTTGTCAGACTAAGTTTCTGGATTTTCCCCAAAAGGCAGAATAATGGACCAAGAATGAAAATATAGACTGTGATGCTGGCCAGAACATGGTCTTCCAATTGAAATAAAGATTTGAGTAGCTGGATAAAAATCATACAAGAAGCAATATCAAAGAGATTCCTTAAATTGCACAAGAGGCTGAGTTTCCACCATCAAAGCTAAGGTCATATGTGGCAGAAATGATGCCTGGGAATTCAGGCAGGGCATTATGTAATTTGTTATTGGTTCCACCTTTATTCATTGGTACCTGGGCTTCTCCATACAAAAATTACCCATATTAACTATGGAGTTAATATGGGTAAAAACTCTTGTCACAAGGCCTTCAAATAGTGGATGGGGTGAGGCAAGCAAAACCCCTTCTCATACCTCTCTTGTAGCCAAGTCTATATAAAGTACTTAAGTGTGTGTGTGCGTGTGTGTGTGTGTGTGTGTGTGAGAGAGAGAGAGAGAGAGAGAGAGAGGGAAATCCTGGAAAGGAAGGGCAAATCTCCAGAAAATAGGGAAATGATTTTTTTTTGTATTTATATTTTTTAAACTAATAGACTTTATTTTTTAGAGCACTCTTAGGTTTGCAGAAAAAGAGAGCAGAAAGTGGAGTGAGTTTCCATATATTCTCTCTCCCTTCCTCCCCACCCTGACTTGCCTAGTATTAACACTATATATCAGTATGGCACATTTGTCACAACTTATGGACCAATGCAGATATACTTCACAGTTCACTCTTTGTGTTGTACATTGTGCTTTGAAATGTTTTATTTTAGATTGTATCTTACACATTTTAGCATCTAAGGACTCCTTAAAATTTTAAGGCATAAAAACAGCCATATTTATAAATAATAAGTCGACTCCTTATTTAATTATCAAAGGATCTATAACTGCAAGGATATATAACTCCAATCAACTCAATCCGATTACACGTATATTATGAGGTGCTTACTGTGTTTCAGGCACCAGGCTAGGTGCTGAGAGCAGAGTGATAAAAAAGAGAGAAACAATCTTTCCCTCACAAAACCTAGAGTTTAACAGAAAAGATGAGTAGTCAGTAAGTAATTATAAGTAGGAGCCTCTTCCAAAGGGCACACACAGAAGCTGCAACAATCTACACAAAAAGGGATAGAATGATGTCTCTGACTTCATAGACTGCAGAAGCAAAGAGCCCTGCTGTTCTAGTTCACTATGGAGCCATCTCTTGATGGGGTCAACTGGTGATTCCCAGGGGGCCTTGTCTAAGCTAGAAGCTAGCTCATGTCTCCACTACTAGTTTCCTGGGTCCTGGGTATCCCCTGAGTCCCAGACCAGGAGGCCCCATTCAGGTCCTGCACGATGAGGCCCGTGGCTCCCAGAGCTGCCTCCTGTCACATCCCCTTCCTTTGTGAGAGTGAAAAATTCGCTGCCTCGCCTCTCTGACATCCTTTGTCTGGCAATGCTGAGTTGGCCAGTTCATGTTGGGTTTATTTCAGTAGTGAATTTCCTGAGCCTCGAGGACTAGCTGAAGTATCAGGAGCACTCTGAGATTGTTGGCCTTGCATGTTGGCTTTCCAAGGCTGCTGCAACAAAGGACCACAAACTGGGTGTGACTTCAGGCAACAGAAATTTATTCTAGGCCTGGAGGCTACAAGTCTGATATCAAGATGTCATCAAGACCACACTCTCCCTGAAGCCTTGAGGAGAGAGTCTGTCCCATACCCCTGTCCTGGCATCTGGTGGTTGCTGGCAATCCTTGGCAATCCTCGGCCTACAGACACATCACCCCAATCTCTGCCTGCATCTTTCTGTGGGACTGCGTATCTGTAGTTCAATTTTCCTCCTCACACAAAGACACTAGTTAGACTAGTCAGACTCAGGGCCCATCTTAATGCAATATGATTAATGTGGTCACATCTACCAAGACCCAGTTTCCAAATAAGGCCACGTTCACAGGTACTGGGGCTTGGGATTTGCATGTAACTTTTGGAGGAACATGATTCAGTACATAACATTTTGAATTCCCAATGTTGGTTCAGAACTGATGTCCCCAGAATGAAGCTAAGTGGGAGCAAACCTGAGGCCAGGAGAAGAAACAGACTCATATGTCAGATGAGGCTTCCTGCCTTCAGAAATTTAATTAGACATTGCCCATCACATGTTCTTTCCAAAACACATTCTCTAAGTGCCTACAGAGCCCATACTAGTCTAGTTACTAGAGATAGAACAATGGGGTGCAAGCACTTTAACGTGAAAGCTCATATTCCAATAAAAGGAGACCAGCAATAAAATAAGTGGAAAGAAGAGAAAGATGACACTGCAGTGGGCACAGAGTGAAAAGGAGTGCATCAGTGAAGTGAGGGAGGCTGCTCTTGGAAGGCAGCCCTTGCTAGGGACACCAGAGACCATAATAAGCACAGAAGGAGGAACAAAGCAAAGAAGGGTTTCTCTGGCATGGAAATGGCTGGCCTGTGGCCAGGTACAGAGATGAAGATTCGGTGGGCAGTGGTTAAAATGCAGAAAGGAGAGGGTATTACTGCTGGCTGAAAGCCCCCAGGGGTGGGAGATGGCCAGTGCTGAGGGAGACCAGAGTCAGAGGCTGAGAATGGTGGACAGGGGCATTGGTGGCCATAGCAGAGGGTAGGAAAACACACGTCAGTCCTCTGTGTCCCCAGCTTCTCTATAAAATATGAGCCAGCTCACTGTCTTCCAGGTAGGGATGCAGGGCCTGGGGAATCATGAAGCTCTACAACCACCACAAGTGGAAATGAAAGTGGGACTTTACAGAGAGGGGACAAGGCTGTGGGGCAGAGCCAGCCCAGAGAGGACATCAACAGAACATGGAATGCCTTACGAAACTCTAATTTCCCATCAAGAAGTCAGTTTCTGGGACTAGCCCCCAGGTTTCCCATCCTGGCTCCAACATCTCTGGACTCAAGCCCCTTGGACAGGTCCCTCAAACATGCTGGGCTTCAGTTTCCTACTGTCTGCTGCTGTGAGGGCCAAGTGACTAACTCCCGGGAAAGTACTTAGAACAGTGGCCAGTACAGAACAGGGCTTACTAAATGTCCCTGATAACAGGGAGCCCTGTCCCCCATTAGTTGAGCCACTCCTACAAATTCTGAGTATCTAATACTGCCAGGCACCATTCCAGCTGTTAATAAAATTAATAAAATATGACACAGTCCCTGCCATCAAAGAGACCACAGTCAGCTTGGAGAGATTGGCATATGCCAGTTCAGAGAAAGAACCTCTGGGCAAATCTGGGATGAAGGGAATACGAAAGTTACTCACTAATAAAAGAAAGGCCTCATGTCCATCCCTGGAAAGGCTCTCAGCTTTGCTTTCAGCTGGACTAGCTGGAAAAGAAGAAATCACTTCCAGAAAGCAAAAAGCACCCAGACCTCCTTCTATTGTTGTTACTTCCTGTTCCAGGCCTGAATGCTCTGAGATCTATACGATCATGCTGTCAAGATCCACTGTGGCCACCCCCATTACTGCCTCTGCCCATCAGGGGTCATGTCTGAAGGCCACTGGCATCAAGCAGATGTACCCCATGACAGACACTGGGACTGAGATCAGGACACTCTGAGGAAGAAACCCTCTGATGATATCTCTGCAAAACAATGCCTCCTCCTGCAGTGACCTGTGGGGGTACCTGGTGTAGAGGGTCACTGCTGTGACACCTGCCTGACTCTGCATGGTCCTATTAACTTTTCCAGCACTGGAAAATTCTTTCCCAGACCCACTGTTCTCTCAGATGAACATGTTCAGCACTGACCGTGTTTTATAGGAATTACCTGCAATGAACATTTACCGGAAGCCTCTACTTCCCAGAAATGTGGTGGGGAGCACTGGGTACAGCAAGTTTGGCACAAGCATCTCTGCCACTTACCAGCACTGTGAATTGGTGCTAATCCTCAGCTTGTCTACCTGTAAGGTACAGCAAACACTCCCCATCTCTCTTGGCAAAACTAAAAGACAGTGAGAAAATGCTTCTGGGAAGACTTTGTTAACTTAGCAGTTTTATCGAAAGCAACTGGGAGACTCTAAAGTGCTGGACAGGGATCCCTGGGTGGCGCAGTGGTTTGGCGCCTGCCTTTGGCCCAGGGCGCGATCCTGGAGACCCGGGATCGAATCCCACGTCAGGCTTCCGGTGCATGGAGCCTGCTTCTCCCTCCGCCTGTGTCTCTGCCTCTCTCTCTCTCTCTGTGACTATCATAAATAAATAAAAAATTAAAAAAAAAATAAAAAATAAAGTGCTGGACAACTCTGGGAAAACCAACTGTTCATCAGAGGTTCATCTGCCTAAAATCCCTTCCAGAGCAAAGGCAGAAAATTCATGCATTCATGAAGAGTCTTAGAAGTTGTAGGTAATGTGATGAAATATTCTCATTTTACAAGCAAAGAAAACCAGCTCAGAGAAGTTAAGCGATAGGACCAAGGCCATAACGAAGAGTCTAACTAACCTGGGTCCCTCCCCTCCGGGTTGCAGCCCTTCTCTACTACACAGCACAGCCAGATCCTGCCAATTTGGGGGAAGCCCTAGCTGTGTTGCCAGGTCTGTTGCAAAAATTCCAGGGTCTGTCACAATGGGAGTCACAAGAACTAGAAGTTTAGATCCTGTGTCACCTTCTTTCACTTGGGGATCTAAGCTCTTAACTGGGCTCTGTTAACTTTCTCCATAACTCTGCTTCCTCTCACTGACAAACTCCCTGTGTTTGTGCCACTCACCTTCCCTCCTCTTCATAAAGACCCCAACATGCCCAAGTGGGAGCCTTGTAGCAACTCCAAACAGTCTCACTAGACTAGGGCTTCCCACTCTGCACAGCTGACATTCAGGCCACAATTCTGTGGTGGAGGAGGCTGTCCTCTGCTCTTTAGGATATTCCACAGCTCCCCTGGCCTTCACTCACTAGATGCCAGTAGCACTTCCTTTCCAGTTTTGAGGACCAACAATATGTCCAAGCATTGCCATATGGCACCTAAGGGACTAAGTTGGCCCTTGTTAAAACCTGCCACTAGATTGAAGGTCAGAGTACAAGATAAAGGGCTCTTCCAAGCAGTCACTTTCTCTTGAGCCCATTCTGCTCAGACTGTCCCTCCTCAGGACAGGGGCCCAGACACAAGGTCTAACCATGATAGCATCTTTGTCCCAGCCCAGCTTCTGTTCTTTAAACCCCCACTCACTATAGCCTTCCAGAGTTGACTTTACTGGCTTCAAACAAAAAAATAAACTAGACTGGATGGTGCTCTGGAAAATAAGTGATTATATGCTCTTCTTTATAAAAGCATCATTCCTGTCTGCAATACAAACAATGGATTTTTTTTCTTCTGAGTCACCAAAAAGGTTAAGCAAGGTGCATAATATTTTATGGTATCTTCTCTGAACAATTTTAAAGTCATTATTCTATTTTTAAACATTCTTCAGTGGGAAAAAAAAGATAGTTTTTAAGACCGGAGTATGGGGGATGAGAAAAGTATATCAAATAATATTAAACAATGATTGGATTAGAAATTTTACTAATTATTACTGTTATTAGCATTATCCTTTTTATTTTTTTTACATTCATCAAGAATGCCACCATTCCCAAAACCAAAAATTGCATTTAATGGGATATAACCAGGATATGGACATCTTCCTAGGATTTCATTTTTTGCCGTCAATCCAGTTCAAACTCCAAGATACCATTGAATGAAGGATTCTCAACTCAACACTGAAGAGTGAATCAAGATTTCCATTAAAAAAAGAAAAAAAAACTGCATGTTCCCGGCTTTTATTCATTTGTGTACCTATAAGAAGCAGCTGCAACTTTGCATACAAGTGATTTCTTTTTTACATAAATAAAATGTTTTTGCCATTTTTAGTCACTGAAGCATTAAAAAAAATAAATAAAGTGGAAGCAGTTGAAAGGGCCTGCTTTAAAAAATAACTTTGTTGGCTTACTAAATGATTAGTTCTTGATTTTTTTGAAAAGTTTGTTGTATATCCTATTCCCAATTCAATTTACACTTACCCCATAGACCTCTATGCCTTTTAATTGCTACTCTGATTTTCTTCCCCAGTTTTATTGAGAAATACTGCTACTCTGATTTTTGATGTAAAGATTTCTTTCTTCCCAAGATGTACCACTGCCTGAGATAAATGATTTTCGAGGATTTTCAAAGTACTTTTAAACATGGCATTAAGAAATCTAAACATGAAGACTAAGAACATCAAAAGCAAATGTAGCAAGTAGCCTGCCTTAGAGATTTGTCAGTCCACAGATTAGCCAGATGAAACCAGAAACTATGTTTCTGGTTTGCAGAAACATAGGAACAAGCCCCATCCTCTGACTCACTCCCAAGCTGGGCTCAGCGCTCCATATATGGACTGCTGAGTTGGTTTAAGAAGGGACACCAAAGAAATTCTGTTACTGGGTGTCCATATGCTCCACAGGCTAGCATAATTTTCCCTCCTACCCACTTTGTTTTCACCCCTCTCTTCTCTATCAGAGGCAGAGCAGGTCAGGAAGCTCAAAAGCCTTGGAACTTTTTAAATTTAACTGTTGATATAATCTAATCTATACAGTCACAGAAAGTTTGCCCTTTGTAGCTGCCTTAGGTGTTCACATTTTTAACTGGAAGAAGCCACAAAGAACAATAATCTCAAATTTAGTAAGTTAAAGCAATTTGTTCACACATTTTTTTTTTAATTTTTCATGATTCTGTGGCTTGACTGGTAGGTCTTCTGAGCCAGGCCCGATTGCCCAGAATGGATGATCTAGAGTGGCCTCACTCACACATTTGGCAGTTGACTCAATGTCAGATAGGGGGACAGCAAGGGAATAACTTGGCCTCATATTCTATCATCCAGTAGGCTAGCCCAGGCTGTCTCACATGGTGTTGGGAGGGGAAGACAGAGAGATAGTCTCAAGCAACTTCCCATTGTGTATGGAACCCAATATGGGGCTCAATCTCATGACCCTGAGATCACAACCTGGGCTGAAACCAAGAGTTGAACACTTAACTGAATGTGCTACCCAGGCGCCCCTAAATAAGGTGTTTATAAATAGAAACACACATAGAATAAGATCAGCTGATGAAAATGATGGGAGTAGAGGCTAGTAGGAGCCTAACCCTGTATTAATCCTAGGAACAGTGGTTCAATGATGCCTAATTCAGTGTTCCCTATAATGTTCTGTAACATAACTACCATGGATAATGAGAATCAACTGTGTTTGATGAGCACCTTTTTGGTGCCAAGTACTATGCCTAAAGTTGGATATTTAATGAGCTCCCTGCCTTCAAGGAGCTGAAAGTCTAGGCATGCATTAATCAATGATAGTTTTAGGTGCATTAGGGAACGCACCATAAAGTGTGAGCCAAGACCTAAAGGATGAATAGGAAGGTGTAGCTCAGGTCCCCAGGAAAGAAACTGACCTGTAGATGAGCAGGGAGTCAGCTGGGGAGCAATGTCAGGAGCAATACATATAAGGGAATGAGGCTGAGGGAAAAGTAGCAAAACAAAGCTCGGCCAAGCCCAAAGAAAGTTCAGTAGCTGGGAAGACTTATCAGGAATGTCCCCAGTTGAGGCAAGAGACCCGGACTTTGTAACCCACATCAACCATTTTGGTAGAGGCAGATCCCTTCAGTTGAGGATAACACTTGGGGAAAGACTCAGCTGGCAGACAATGACAATCCCAGTAGTTGAGGGGGTGAATGCTAAATGGGAATGGTGAGCAATATATCCCACTCCTTACATCCCTAAAAGGAATTAGAAACCAAGGAGAAAAGGAGCTATATCAAACAGCAGGAACACATGTGCAGAGGCCCTATGGTAGGAGACAGCATGGATGAACATGTGAACAATGTAGAGAAATTCATGTAGGGCTGGGGCATGCAAAGCAAGTATAGAGATGAAGCTGGAGAGCAGGCCAGGATGGGATCATGTGGGGCCTTGTGGGCCATGGGAAGATTCTGTCTTCATTCTAAGAGTAAGGTGAAATCATGGAGGTTTTTAAGCACAGGAAGCAATCAGCTACAGTGAAAAGAACTGAGGTCAAGTAGGTATGGCAAGACCAGCTGGTATGCACCAGGGTGGTAGCTCCAAAGATGGTGAGAGCTGAATGGGGTCCAGAGAATTTTAGGAAGTGAAGCTATAAGCCCTGGTGCTGGTGCAGCTGTTGGGGGTGCAGGGTAAAGGGTTTCATGGATGCTGCTTGGTCCCAGGTTTGCCTGAATGAACAAACAGAAGTACCAGTGCTGGTACCAGTGCTGGGACTGAGAACACCAAAGGCATCAGAACCAACCAGACTGTACTGGGAGGTCAGTGGGGATGCTTTAAGTGATGCTTTGATCTCTGTGTCTGGAACTCTGGTTTGGGATGAAGATTTCAATTCAGGAGCCATGGCACAGAGTCTCATTACTGAGCCACTCTGAGGATGAGACTGTCCAGGGTAGAGTACATAGGTACATAGACATTCCAAAACCAAGTCTCAGGAATGTTCCACATTCAAAGACCAGATAGGAGGAGGCAGGAGAAATAAAGGACCTCAAAGGGCAGCTAGAGGAGTGGAAGGAAATTGGGGAAGATAAGGTCACAGACCCCAAAGAAAGACGCTATTTCAAAGGGAGAATGGTAGAGGGTCAAGTGCTGTTGAGGATCCAATATGATGAAAAGTGAAAATTTTCACTGGATTGAGGACAGACAACAGAGCTGAGGTCTCAGATGTGAGAAAACAAATAACAAAGCAGATTTTTTGCCCCATTTGGGGACAGACAACCCTGGGTTATCACATTGCCAGACAATGCATTCCTTCTCTTTTGTGTTTTGCTCAAGGAAGAAGTTACAGGAATTCTTAGCACTTAGACAAATGATTGTATATGCCTTGAAGCCAAGTAAACACTGCCTTTGATGAGGCAGACCTGGGAACAGCCAGGTCTTGCTAGAAAGATCAAAAGCTTGGAGAGAAATCAAGTGCATGAAAATTAAGCAAAAGTGAAATACTTTCTCAAACCTAAATTTTACAAATTGTAACACCATATCCTATTGAGTTTTCAGCCACCCCTATGGTCATTCACTCATTCACTGGAAATGGACACAACCATGTTGGACAGCATTATGACAATATGGAAAGAGATTCAGGAAAACTGGCCTATTTCTTAAGGTAAGGATCCTGTTTCCACAAGTCTTACCCAAGGATATAATTCAGCAGAAATGGGAGAAAATAAAATAATATGTGTATAGATGCTTAATGCAGATTTCCCCTAAAAGCTAATCTTTGAAAACAACAGGAGTGTTCAATATTTGGGGACAATTTTAATAAATATTTGTAAAGCAACAGGATAGAATACTAAAGGATCATTAAAATGAGTTTGCAGAACCATAGAGGAAAATGTTGAAGTACAAATAAAACACAAAAGAGTAGGTTTTGTGTTGTCTCTGTAAATTACATAGGAATATGAAAATAAACAAAAACAAAATCATGATGAATTAGTGGGGTCACAGATTTCTAATTTTTAAAGTCATTAATATGTTTGTGTTTCTTATTTATTTAAAATATGTGGGCATAACATCTGGAAAAAGAGCACCAAAGGAAGAAAAATGACTTCTGAAAGAGCTTTGATGTAAAACTGAACACACAACTATGCTCAGAATAAGACTGTCTATACACTGAAGTATTCAAGATGATTTTAAAGGGAATGTCATACTTCGTTGTTAACTTCAGCCCCGACTGATAGAAGGAAAAAAATGAACTCTGTGATTGCCTAAGTGTTTGGTGACTTTGAAACTCTGTTCCATCTTTTGGGTCATCTCTGCAAAAGGAATCATTTGGGGTTAGGAGAGAATCCTACATAATTAAGAGACAGAGCCTATTTCTCAGGTAATTATACCTGGAAGGATCTGAAAGTTCCATTTATGAGACCAATAAGAAAGGTTACAACTTATAGGCTGTCTGATGGACCTACTCCCCGTCTGAGACCAAGTCTAGATCTGAAGAATTTAACAAAATCCCAAGTACAGGGCAGGGACACTGCCCTGTGGCCAAGAAATACATGGGGCCAAACCAATACCTAAGTGGCTTCTTTGCCCTCTGATCCCTGGTCCCTGCTAAAGAAGCAAGAGCTGGTTTGCAGATGTCTCCCTAGCCAAGAGGGTCTGGCTCTCCTATCCACTGGAACTGGAGACAGAGCTGGCATTCACTGGAGTGGAGATTGAGTGCTTGGATTCCCAGCAGCTACACGGCACTCGTCCACTAAAATTAAAACGTCTCCCTTCGTTCTTACCTCACTGAATCATAGGGCTCATTCTAGCTGCTGTAGCTGTCTTCTTGAGAAACAGGTGATCATTAAGTCCTGGCACAGACGTTCCATCTTAGCTCTGGGTGTCTAGGAAAGAATAGCACCTTTTGTGTTCAGGGAAAAGAAAGGTTTGATGTCGGTCACGAAATAAGAAGAGGAAAGACATACCATGAAGTGATAACTAAGGGCCACTTCTAATTGCTGATCGCTGCTCCCAGGCATAGCAAATATTCATAATATTTAAGATGGTGCTTGCAATGGACAATATCCACAGGGGAGACAGAAAGAAAATTTGCATCAGATACTGCAACAATATCATTAATATTCCCTGCCCCTTACAAGGAAGTTATCTGGAGGTGTTCTTCTGATATACAAGACTGCATCTACAACACAAATGACTACCTTCTCTCAGAGAATTCTTACTTCTAAGGGTCAAGCATGTACTTCAAAGATCCACAGTCCTTTGGGAAGACCAGGGTGTCCACCAACTATCATTTTCAGAGCATCTTGAAATTATCTTCCTCCCAAACCATCAAACCACACCCATTCCCCAACCAAGAACCTATTTCCCAACAGCAGGTGGCAAAAAGGGCATTGTGGCCATGTACCAGTGAAGAGAAGCAGGGTTTGTTTGCCAAAGTGTAGGTCTTGTAAATAATTCTTCCCTGACAACAGAGAAAGGCCTGGCTCCGAAAATGGCTCCTTAAACACTTTAATTTAATTCAAGAAGGATTTATTGTACACCTGCTATCAGGAGCCAAACTTTGGGAGCTGAAACTTTGAGTGAATGAGAGAGAGAGAGAGAGAGAAAGAGAGGTGGATTCTCATGCATTTGCCTGGGTAAGGGGTGGCAGATTCTGAACCTTCCGGAAACAAGCTAACAAGATCCAGGCACTTTCTTGATGGCTGGACAAGGTAGGTACTTCTCTACCCTACCTTGTTCCTTACACTTGTCCCTTTTCTCTTATGGGCACAGATTTCAGTCTCACATCAGCTCTGCCTCTTATAGATGAGTCTGACCTTCCTTGTTTATGTCTCCAGTGTGTCACACTGCCCAGAACCCAGCCTATCCCTTCTCCCTGGCCCTCTGCCTCATTCGCCCCCTCACAGACTTTTGGTTCTCTAACATTCCACTAATTTTCTAATTTGAATATCTACCCTACCCCACCCAGTTCACAGCAGCCCTGCCTTTCCAAACCCTAAGATCAGGCCCATACTATGGGCAGTATGGGGCTGCGGGGCCTATGGAGGTTTCCCAGGCAGGAAAGGCCAGCTCATGCACTCCGGGAACTTAAGGTCTATCCAGACAGAAACACATCACAAAGGACAACATAAGGCAGAAAGAGCTGAGCAAAGGCCCAAGCATAGTGTTGGTTCAAGGAATGAGTTCTACCACTCTACTACTTGGATTTGATTGCTGGCTCCATTATTGGGTATGTGACCTTGAGCACAACCTTGAGGTCATCCCTCAGACCTTCATATACTATGAAACAGGACATGAATCATATCCGAGTCAGAGGGTTTTTCATAAAGGTGCAATAAGTACCTAAAGTGTTTACCATACTGACTATCTAGTCATCCCACAAAAACAGAGCTAGATCTCTTTGTGAAGCTTATAATAATAATAATAGGGGCACCTGGGTGGCTCAATGGTTGAGCATCTGCCTTTGGCTCAGGTCATGATCCTGGGGTCCTGGAATCGAGTCTATGCAAAGAGCCTGCTTCTCCTCCCTCTGTCTGTGTCTCTGCCTCTCTCTGTGGGTCTCTCATGAATGAATGAATGAATGAATGAATGAATGAATGAATATATTTTTTTAAAATAAATATTTTTTAAAAGATAATAGGATTCCCTTGCCCGAGTCACTTCCAAATATTCATACAATTTCAGAAAATTCATTGCATTTAGTGCAGCTCCTTCTACAATCTACTCTGCAATCTGATATACAAAGTCCCTTTGTGTCACTCCTTACAGCCTATGATTGGATGTGTCCAATAACTCGGAATTCAGAGACTACTTAAGGTTCTACTTCCAGGCCTACCTGAGAGGAGTAACTTTTTCAAATGATTCCTCCTGCAGATAACAACTGAAAACACTAAACAAACAAAATATTTAAAACTACCTGCAGGCTTTGGAGAATGACTCCATGCAGAGACTAGAGGAGCATTAGTACTTGGAAGAGGGCACTGCAGAGAGTCTGCACTATAAGACATAGTCTGAAGGGAAATGGTAGTAGATGGAAATCTGGATGTTCATGAACAAATGAGTTTCATATGTGGAATATCTGGGAATCTATAAAAGGCTTTTCTCCTCTTCTTATTGCCTTTATAATATACATTATTAGCAAACTTTTTCTGTAAGAGGATGGAAGATATTTGAGGTTTTGAAGCCTATAGGGTCTCTGAGGCAACTACTTGCAGCCATAGACAATATGTAAACAGCTGAGCATGGCTGTGTTCCAATAAATCTTCATTTACAAAAGCAGGTGATAGGTCAGTTTTGGCCTGCAGGCTATAGTTTGCCAACCCCAGGTTTAAAGCAAACATTAGAAAATTATGTTTGGAGGTTTATAACATATGTAGATAGAATACATAGGTGGAAGTAATGGACCCACACAGTTGGAGGTTTTCTACATTCTACTTGAAGTGGCACAATATTGACTCTTGGTGGATGGAGCATAGCCAAGAATATATATTCAAGTACCTATAGAAACTACTAAAAACAGTACCTATAGAAACCTAAAAGGCTATTAAATCCATATGGAATTCTAAGACATTTTCTAATTTAACACCAAAAAGTAAGCAAGATAGGAGGGAACAGAGGAATGAAAATAAAAGAACAGGGCAAACGAAACAAACAATAAACCAGATGAAATCCAATCACATCAGGAATTACACTAAATACTGATGGAATAAACATTCTAATTCAAAAGGCAGAAATCTTTTTTAAAAGGCAGAAATTGCTAGAATGGATTAAAAAATTAAGACCCAATCATATGTTGTCTGCAAGAGACATGTCTTAAATATAAAGGCATAGACATGTTGAAAGAAAGCTAGATGCAGGAAAAAAAAAAAATAGAGCAGGCAGCTACAGCAATCTCTGGCAAAGGAGACCTGGAGACAAAACATGTTTCCAAAATGGAGCTGAGAAGAGAGCCAGTTCCTCAGGCAGGGAGAAAAAGGCCATCAAGAAACATGCTCTGTATAAAATGCCCAGATGGGACCTGTCATAGGCAGCTATCCTTTGCTTCCCAGTTCCATCCTCTTCAGATGAGAGGAGAGGGAAATACATATTCTTGTTGAGAGTTGTGGGATATAAAAGCTTCTGAATTCCCTGATTCTAGGAAGGCTGAGGGGAACCCAGGAGGTGGAGACCACGGGCTTAGGGAGAGGCTGCTAAAGGTAAGTGGGCCGGGGCCAGACTTGGTGCCATAGGACGGGATGGAGGTAGATGAGGGTGCCACCCCACGCAAACTCCAAGTCCGCAGCTGACAGCAAAGTGGTCAGGGCAGTGTTTTCAGAAATGCCTTTATGCATCTGGCCTCCTCCATGTAGCCTGGCACATCACAGTTAACAAAGGCCACAGGACCAAAGAGCTACCAGGAAAGACAAGGAAGGAAATTCACTCAAAGGAGTCTTTTCTGCTTACTGGAGGATTTGCTTCTGACACATAGCAGTGTCAAGGAGAATCATCACCTGATCTGGAGGGGTTGGGGCAGAAATCGGGAATAAACGTGATACAGGAGCATAAAGGGGGTCACACTCACAGAATAGGCAATCCCTTCTTCCCTGAGTCTGGATGGGCAAAGCAGCAGCCTTCATGCTTCACAATGGGGAATGAAATGAAAAATGTGAAGCTGGAAGCCCTAAGCAAATGTCCCTGAGCAAGCATTCATTTATGCCCTGGACTTTGATTCTACAGTCTCAGCTGACTTATAGACAGTGTTCCCCCAAGATCATGAGACACAGAGGGGCCTGGTTGCCCAGATTCTTACGGAGGAGGTGGAGTGGAGAGGGAATAAGAGGAAGGAGAAAAGAATACAGATTGTGAAATGCTTGTAAGCAGGAAAATCCCAGAACTCATTCATTTATTCATGGAGTAGACACATACTTGTGGAGTATTTTCTCTGTACCAAGCAGCAGATATGGAATATGCTGGGCACTCTGGTGTATTATTTCCTTTGCCTTCTTTGAAAACAGAATCCTTTCCTTTTGGGATGTAGAGCAACTATTAGTTAAAACATTAAGTTATGTAGGATTCTCTCCTTCTCTTAAACTTTAGACCAGAGTAAACTCCTTATGAAGGAATAGATTTGCAATTCCCAAAATGAGCCATTCCCCAAGAAAGAGCAATTCTGCCCAATCCCCTTTCAACACCTGATGCTACCCCCTTTCTCCTGTCCTGTCACCCAGCTTCCTTGGTGCCTTTCCTCTATGCTTTCAAAAAAAAAACAACAAACAACAAACAACATTACCCATTATGCCATCACATGGCATCACACAATGTGCTAAATCCTGGGTGTACTCTGGTGAATTTAATCCTCACTATGTCCTGTTGAGACACGTGCCATGGTGGTCATGTTTACCAGGTGAAGTGACCAACGCTCAGAGAGGGCAAATGGCTGGCAAAGTGGAAATAAATCCAGTTCTAGAGGCAGATACTGCACTCTACAGTGACAAAGCCAATTAACCAGGAGTTTCCAATGCTTACAATACCTTCAAGAAGGGTTCTCACATACCCCTGTCAAAGTTTTTTATCTTTAAAGGGAGGAAAGCCTTCCATGAAGCTTTGATGACAAAACCTTGAACCTCAGTGGACTGTAACATATTTCAAGAAAAGGGACTCCCCAGTATATCGGGAAAAGGAGAACTCTGCCTCACAAATACAAATTAAACTTGCCTCTTTATGTCAGCTTGCTTCTCTGTAAAATGGGGTGATAAAAATACCACATCCTGCACTGATGTGAGGCAATTCCTGAGATGACCCCGTGAAAGTCCACTGTGCATACAGGGTGCCCTCAGCCCTTTTCTTTACTGAGACCTATGCCAACAGGGGAGAGGAATCATTCACTACATAGAATTATTCATTGTACAGCATTTGTTGTAACCAAATCAATAAGCTAGTGATCCCAATGGTCTGCCTACCCACGAAGAACTTCCCTATGCCCATTTCTTTCTGTTCTGTGATTTGAGCTGAAGATGTAAAAAGGCAGCATGATTGGCTGTGTTGAAAGAGTAGAGGGTCCTAGCCCAAGATATCACTAGTTATTCTCTCAGAAAAGTGGCCTACCAGTCAAAAAATCAGGGAAATATATGTTCCATGTAGCCTGGGTGCCTCTGTTGATGGTTGCAGTTGATGGGTTGATGTGGGAGGGATGATCTCCCTGGTGGTACCTCTAAAACTTCCCCAAGGCCCGTCTAAGCAACTCAAAGATCTTGATCCTCATTACCATCATCACTTATCTGTCAAATGCTTATAGCAGTCAGGCACTGCTAAATACTTTACTTGCATGACCCCATAGAGGCCTCACTTCAGCTATGTGAAGTCCAAACTACTAATGGGGAAACTGAGCTAGAGTTTAGATGTCTTGTCCAAGTTCATCAACTTGGAAGTGGCAAAGCCTGGACTGGCAAACCCATTGGCTGGGCTCCAGGGCCATGTTCTGAATACCACTACCTATTCTCTCCCCTCCTGCTGGGCCTGGGTTTCAGGTGCTGAGGTGGCCCTCTGTCAGCACTGACCAACTCATCCCACAACCTGTCACCCTGGCTGGGAGGATCCACTTTCAGGAAGGGCCAGAGAGATACCCAGGGATCACGAGAAAGAATGACCCCCTTACCAGGCAGCTTCAAGATTTTTCTCTCCATCATAGTATTTGTAATTTTGGAAAGTGTATCTGTGATTTTAGAGTTTGAACAGAGATAAATAAGAAAAAGTTGGAATTCACAATAATATCCTCCAGAAGTGGGTCACCTTAAGGTGGATAGCCAAACAGCTCCCTGCAAAGCACTGTCATCACCTTTTGCAGATCAGCAACAGAGTCTGCACATGTTCCTCCAATCTGTTCCAATCTCTGTGTTTTTAAATAAACTCTCTAAGTCAGGTCTTTTATGCCCTTCCTCTCCCAAATGCTTCCTGTTCACGAGCTCACAGGTGTTTGGCAGCTTATACTCATTTTCATTTGTCTTGCCTCTGCCAATGGCAGTGCTGAAAATTATCATTGCACGGGTTCTCATTAGGGCTGTTTACCATGTACTAGGCACCAAACTAAGGGCTTTACATGGACTGCTTCATTTATATCTCCCACCGCTGCATAAGTTAAGTGTTATTCCTCTCATTTTATGGATTAAAAACTAAAACTAGCTCAGAGAAGCTAAATAACTTGCCCAAAACCACAGAGCTACTGAAGTGGCAAAGTCGGAATTCTGAACCTTTATCTGTCCAAATGCAAAGCCCATATTCCCCTTCCTTTACAAACATAAGACGATTTAAGACTATGTGACTGTCCCTTCTTTAGAGACACAAGAACCTCAAAGAACCAGACTTCACCTACCCCCTTGACACAGGAGTCTAACTAGTTAAACACCACAATTTTTCTCTGGAAAGAAATAATCCTAATACGAAGGCTCTTCAATTACTCTGTGCAATTAAGTCCTGAGTGCTTGTTTGAACAATTAACCGAAATAATTATAAATGTATCTCTGTTACTACAATTGCATATTAACAAAGGCTCAGGGCCAATTAATCATTACCCCATCAATATCTAATTTGCATAAACCTATTCTCTTTAAAGACTCTATGTTTGGGGTGACAGGGCTCCTTCATCGATTATGGAAATATCCCCATCAAACTTCCCTGAGGCCGTCAAAAGGAATAAAAGGGGTTGTCTGTTGTGAGCTGCTTAGCACCCCTGCCCAGCCCTCCCAGGGACAGGCAAGGATAGAGAACAAAAGAGAAGAAATGCAGTAAATGTGTAGTTCTCCAAAGGAAGAGAAGACTGACAGGGCCCAGGTCAGGATGGGAAGAGAGGGGCATCTGGCTGAGGTCAGGGGCAAACTAGCATCTGAGCCTCCTTTGGAGTCATCCAAATTCATTCATTCATTCATTCATTCATTCATTCATTCAACAGATACATCAACACCCTCTGCTGTGCCATAGGTCCTGGAGAGACAGTGAACAACTCTCCCTGTCCTCACTGAAGCAAGTAAGACAGTTAACTAGATGTTATACGGTGGGTTTTCCAGAGGCAGATAATGAGATGGAGTTTGATGTGCAGATGTTTATTAGGGCTCAATACCTGAAAAAGGAGGGGAAGGAGCAGGACTGGGCAGAGGGGAAGTGTTGGCTGAGTGGCAGGTCGGGGAGGGCCTTGGCTCACAAGGATGCCACTTTGGGGCAGGAATCACTTGATGTGTTTGTCCTGAACCAAGGTGAGATGGCAGGTTCTTCACATCCTCACCTTGCTCAGTCTATGGACAGGGGCTGCCCCAGACTACATGGCTCTCTGAAGCTGAGGACAACCCTGAAGCAGCCTACCATGTGCCATCTAGACTTCCTGCTGCTGGGCATCTAGTCCTTCCTCGCAGGGGAGCTAGGCAGTGTACCTCCACATCCACCATGCTAAGAATTGCTACAGAGGATAATAACACACTGAGGGAAGGGAAGAATGGATATCATGGTAATACAGAGAAAAGGCCCATAGTGCTGTCCCAAGGGGTAACGAGGTCAGGATCAATTGCTTGGAGGAGACAACAGGGAAGCTGAGATGTGAAAAATTAGCAGGCCTTACTCAAGCAAAAAGGATAAGGGAACAGTGTTTCAGGGAGAAGGATGTGCTGAAGCTTAGTGGGCAAAGGGTTGTTTAAGGAAAAAAAAAAAAAGACTGGGCTACAGACAGCATGTAGGTGATTATTCAACATGGATTGTGGCTCTATTACTGGAACCTCTCTTCTCTTTCTTCATGATCAGGTTTCTGCTCAAATGGGTTCCTCCCTTCCCCAGAGGAAGGCAAGGTAGGCATTGTCATCAAGGAGATGTGTGCAAGGCAGGGCTCTGAAACAACCTGTTTTCTGAACATGAGAGCAAGTTGCACTGTTCAGTTGTTTACATCTAACTATAAACAGGTAACACATGAAAAATCCCATTAAGGGATCCCTGGGTGGCGCAGCGGTTTGGCGCCTGCCTTTGGCCCAGGGCGCGATCCTGGAGACCCAGGATTGAGTCCCACGTCGGGCTCCCGGTGCATGGAGCCTGCTTCTCCCTCTGCCTATGTCTCTGCCTCTCTCTCTCTCTCTGTGACTATCATAAATAAATAAAAATTTAAAAAAAGAAAAATCCCATTAAAACTATACAGACAAATCTGTCTATATGTTTTTATATTTGTACATTGGTTTAAGTATCAAGAAAGCTATAGAACACCATACATCAGGCCACCTAGATGGTTCAGTGGTTGAGCATCTGCCTTTGGCTTAAGGTGTGATCCCGGGGTCCTGTGATCAAGTCCTGCTTCGGGCTCCCCACAGAAAGCCTGCTTTTTCCTCTGCTTGTGTCTCTGCCTTTCTCTGTCTCTCTCTCTCATGAATAAATAAATAAATAACTCTTTAAAAAAAAAAAAAGAACATTATACATCAAATGTTCATATTGGTTCCCTAACGTGTAGAGGCTGGAGAAAGGTCGGGAGTGATCATTAATGTTTTAATTTTTTTTACCTGTTAAAATAAGCATTTTTATAATTTTTTATACCTTAGAATTTAAATTTTGCACATTTTCAAAAATAAACCATTGGAATTTTGGTTTATAGTGTTCTACTTTGCTATGCATCAATAGCTGTATCTTTAGAAATCTGGAGCCTAACATTTCATTCAGCAAGCAGCCACAAAACTCTCCTGGGTGCTGCAAAGAGATGGGAGAGACAAACTCCTGATCTCAAAGAGTCTAACAGTCCTACTGAAGGAACAGAATATTACATGATAAAAGCTGAATTACTGATATTAGTCCAAAAATAATTAGAGTTCAAATGGAGTTACAGGTAACAGAAGAAAGTGACCAATGCAGAAAAAGCAGGTGGCCAGAAATTTCCAAAGCCACATTTTCTCTTCATATCAGTTGCCAAATGGCAGTGCATGCCTGGGTTGTTATGTGTAAAAAGAAGGAGATATGGGAAAGGAAGTCACCCTAATGTATCTAGTAAATGTTACAAGGTGGCCACATGGGGACAGCAGTCCCCACCCCTGCAAGGAGAGCTACTATCATAGCAAGGCCTCATCTTAAACAGCCCCGACATCTCAAACACAAGGATAAAAATAGAAGCCCCAGAAGGATTCAGTGGAAATAAAATGAAAGGTGAGAGCCCCAGAGGCAACCCTGAATTTGCTAGAGAGGCAAAGTGAAGTACAAGCTGATGGACCCCAAGGTCAAGGGCAGGAAGCTTTATTGGAGGCGAGAGCTTAGGAAGAGGGCAGCTTGACCTGGCCTCAGGGTGGACAGAAGGATATGAGAACCAGATGACAATAATGATTATAAAAAGGATCAGGCTTTCACTGAGTCTTACAGATGCTTCAAGAAAATCTCAGTCTTGCAAAACAAGCAAACCTGCCTGACTCAGGAAAGGCAGAGGGAATATTTTGCACAAAATACCACTCCAGATCTTTCACTAAGCAATACCTTCAAATGATTCCTTATGTTCATGGCCCTCAGCAGATGCAGCAAGGACAGGCTTCAAAGAGTCTGGTTCTACACAAATACTTCTGAATAAGCATTATGGGAGGCCTGCTGTATACACAGCAGCAGTACTATTCAACTCAATTGTCCTGCTACTCCAATACTACTCCAGGCACCCAAACATAAAGACACACAAGAATTTCTGTCATTGAAAAATTCATGAACTAGTTGGCAAAGACCATAATCTAAACCAGTGATTCTTAAACCTGGTTGTTCACTTGAAGTAGCTGGAGATCAGTCCCAGAGCCCTATCCCCAGGTCCCCATACTTATGACACTGAATCTTTGGGGGGAGGAGACTATGAATCATTTAAGAGAAAGTTCTCCAGGTGGTCTTATTGATTGGCTGGTTTTAGAAGAAAACATGGTATTTTTTTCAGACAGAACATCTCCCCAGTTAATGTTTTTTTCTAGCAGAATACCTTTGGTTTTTAATACTCAAACTTCAAGAGTACAACTATTTTCCAATATTATTGCAACAGTGTTTATCAAGGAAAATACATATTTACAACAATACTCGGTGCAATATATTTTTTAAAAAGTGTACAAATAAAGAATTGAGTGACCTTCCAAATAAAATCAGTAGAATGTCAGAATGACATGCAGATACTTAAAAGAGCTAGTCGAGGGCCAACAAACAGGACATATGTCTCAGATGCAGACGGCACCAAAACACATTGCAGCCTCACAGCAGACAAGACAACTGATTGAGAACATCTATATTATTTGTTGGTGTTCAAATGCAAATGGCAAGCATTTCACACTCTAACGTGATGGCTTGTTGCATATATAGGTGTTTTACTAAGTCTTAGTTATGATTTAAGAAATGTGTTAAGGGTTTGGGGTCAACAGATAATGCCATGTAGTTTCTCCCATTGAAAAGCACAGGATACAGGCCCCCGTGAATGTGCTCAAGCAGAGTGTCTAAAACTTGGGTATGGATTATGGATGTTAAATGGAAGATGATTCTGATTCAGATCCAAGGTGGGTTCACAGCCCTCAGGAGCCACAAGCAGCACAGGGAGAGAGAAACTTGCCTCAGGCATCTGGGAAGCCACCACAGAGCCTGTGACAATGGCATGAGTCCTTGAGATCCAGAGGTGTTTTTGAGGCTGAGAAAGGGAAATAAGGAAGACGACAAAATTTCAGAAGGAGACAGCATACCATGAAAAGGCGGAGATTTTTGAAAAGGCTTCGTGCTCTTCAGGGAACAGGACTCTATCTACAGCCTAGAGTGTGTGTGGCGCACTGGGAAGGGGGAGGTTGTGCTGTGAAACTGCCCACGCATTCACACAGGTATGCAGATCATGTCTGATGAGCACCTATTACATACATGCCAGGCACTGAAGAGGGGAGGAAAACTGACTAGCAAAAAAGACAAAATAATCATGATTTCATCCCTAAAACAACTTATGTCCAGTGGAAGAGAAAGACACTACACAAATAAACACATGTGTATCTAATTACAGCAATGATCTGGACTTCAAATACATGCTTTGAAGGATGTGGTGGGTAGAGCAACCCAAGCTGGGGGAGGTAGGGAGATTCAAAGGCAAGCCCTGTCAGAATTTAATTTTTAAGCTGGAATATGAGGGATGGGTCCCAGCTTTTTTTTTTTTTTTTTTTGAATAGGATATGGAAACATTAGAACAATTTAAATGAATTATGGTTTGGATGGGCACGAAATAGGGAATACTTCCTATTTATCCATTTTGGCAGGCTTTACAGCCCAGAAGTTAAGAATAGATTGGATCGTCAAGGAACACAGGGATGTGCTTAAGACAGAGTACAGAGTTCGTGAGAGGCACAGGGAGAGGGGCTGTCAATGTAAAACCAGACACACAGAGAGGCAGTTTCTACAGTGGTTATGGCTCAGTCCACTTGGATTAGTGCTCTCTAGCCATCACCAGCAAAGTCCTCCAGCAGCAAGTGGTTTGGACTCCGGGATGGGCAACGTGGAATGCAATATGCTGCTGATGAATTTTCTCTCCAGAATAATGAGTCACACACCTTAGAGAGCAGCTCAGAGTAGTGTCAGTCTGTTCCACCTCCTGGAAAGCACAGGTGGTTTCTATTTGACCTTGGAGAACAGAAACAAATCAAGTAGGTGGCACTTGCACACTTTGGCTCCACCAAAAAGTCCATTTGAAACTCTGCCAAGTCCATAAAGATGGCAGGACTGCCTTGTTTATTCAAGCATTTATTCCACAGCTATTTTCTGAATACTACCATGTGCAAGGGACTCTGCTGGGAAAGGATGGCAGGAAAGATGCTGGAGGAAGTAGCTACCACATGTGAAAAGGGCCTGTGGCAGCAGAGAGCATGAAACGGCAGAAAGCCAAGGAGAATGAGCCTTGAGGAGGGCAGGGGATGAAAAGGGGCAGGGCCTGGTAGACCATCCCACAAGAGATTATACTGAAAGGTTTTCAGCAGTAACAAGCCCAGTGAACTCTGCTTCCAAAAGACCATTTTGGCTGTACTATGAACAGATAACAAGTAGCCTGAGTAGGTATGGGACAGCCAGTGCATTAAGAGACAAATTTACCCATCATAGTAGCAGTTGATTGAGTATAGACCAGGACAGAGCTACTCAAAGCCTGGCTTTTGGCCAGCAGCATCACTCTACATCCAGGAGATCTGGAAATGCAGATTCTCAGGCCTCACCTATGTCTACTGAACCAGAATTGATGGGTATGGGGCCCAGGAATCTGCATTGTAATTGGATCTCCAAGTGATTCTTCAATGTTCTCAAGTTTGAAAGGCATGGGATCAGGGTAGCAGTGACAGGGACAGAGGAGGACACATAAAAATATATTGTGAATGGATCAATAGGGAATGGTGAATACATTTTGATAAATCCATATTATAGAACATTATGGAACAGCTCTTCTGAATTAGATGATGCATACACATGAAGAAAGGTACTTTGGATGTACCATTAAAAAAGCAAAAGGGCTGAGAGTATAATATTGCTCTAAAAGTGTACAGATATACATGGCTATAATTTATATATTTGTATGTCTATATAAGAAGAGAAAAAACTAGAGAATACCATACAGCAAATGTTAACATCAGTTTCTTAGTGAGTAGAGACCACGAAGGGAAGGGAGTGATTATATTTTAAAACATACATTTTATTTACTCGTTAAAGCAAACACTTTTATAAATGCTTTTATAGTTTAAAACGAAGAGTGTCTTATAATCACACAAGCACATAAAGAAATTCCCTGAGAACTGTAATGCCACTAGTTTAGTGTCTGCGGGCAAACTGGGGTGAGGGGCACCAGCATGGAGCCCCAGGACCAAACCCACCCCTTATTACCAACCAGACTCTATTTCTCAAGGTCTTCATCTGTATAGTTACTGAGCTTGGAGAGATGATCACCAAACGAAGCTTCATTTATTCACTCGGAGCCTCTGTTCTCATTGAATGCAGAATTTCTATTAGGCCTCTTCAGAATATCAGAATTGACACTGAGCCCCCTTTCTGGGGTTCACAGAACAGGAGGAAATCTAGGGTCCTTTTCAGCCGACCAAATATCCAGTTGCAATGCTGTGATTGTTCCATGAGGAGCATGGCCACTGGCAACGGGGGAGACAGACCACTGCCAGGCTCCATGCTCTGTGCTCACTGGGGCATGACCAACACGACAAAGGCCCACAGAGGCCCTTAGCTGTCCCCGAAGCATCACTGTCAGGGGGTGGGGGGTTTGAGTACAAGCAGCATTCTCGGCTCAAAAGAGCCAACTATGCTGATTCAAAAAAAAAAAAAAAAAACATTTTCAAAAACGCCTGTGGGTAAATTTGAGCTGCCCACAGCTCCCCAGGGGCATCTCGAACTTGCTGTCGAGCCATTTCTGTGGATTTCAGTCAAATTCTAATTTTAGTGTTCATTAAACACGGGTAATTCCCCAGCCGGTCCCTGCCTCACCTCGTACACAGAGTGCGTCGGCAATATAGGTCAGCAAGGCTTCGAAAACACTCCCACATCAAAGACAAACCTTTTCATTATGAGTATTAACTTTATAAATAATGATGAACTTGAAAAGTTTTCCAAAGCTGCAGGGCGAGCGTGAAGAGAGCTGGCATCCTCCTTGTGAACATCTGCATGAGTGTGGCTTGTTATGGAGAGGACTGTTGCTAAGGTTTTGTGTTCAGGGGAGTGGCTTGGGATGGAAGTGTGTCTGCATCTATCCCTCCATTTGGACACTTATTGAGACCAATAACGCAGGGACACAATTACAGCATGTGACACTGGGAAAACACACTCAAACGCATATGCATGTACACACACGCATCCATCATGGGCATGACATGCCTAAAGACTTCTTACACAACATGTTAGGTCTTCCCATTGTTATAAAGGTCAAATTCCTTATGATAGCTGTATCAGTTAATATCTTTTAAGCTGAAAGTAACAACAAAAAACAGGTGGCTTAGATGCTAAGGATATTTGATACTTTAAAACAACATCCCAATGGAGTTGGCTCCAACCCTCAGGCCCCTAGCCTTCAGGCCCCTAGCCTTGTGATCACAAGGTAGCTGCTGCAGTGCCAAACATCACTTCTCACACAAGAGTATCCATTTGATTGACAAGTCTTAATCCCATGATCAACTGCCACATTAGGCAATACTCAGAAAGGTTTTCTCCTTTGTTCATACCTTTGCATGTACTGTTCCATATACCTGAACAGTCTTTTTCCTCTTCACAGATAAACCCCATGCATCCCAGGACACAGTCCAAGGTCACCTCCTAAGATACTATCCTGCAGTAGGCTACCTGTCTCTCCCATCTTTTTCTTTTGTTACTATGAAAGCATTTCATCATTTTTATTTATTTATTTATTTATTTATTTATTTATTTATTTATTTATGATAGTCACACAGAGAGAGAGACAGACAGGCAGAGACATAGGCAGAGGGAGAAGCAGGCTCCATGCACCGGGAGCCCGATGTGGGATTTGATCCCGGGTCTCCAGGATCGTGCCCTGGGCCAAAGGCAGGCGCCAAACCCAGGGATCCCGCATTTCACCATCTTTGATGTAATTGCCCGTTTACCTATATTCTCTTCCAAGGGACTGTGAGCTCAATGAGGCAGGAACTATGGCAGGAATTTGTCTCTAAAGCATAGGGCCTGGCTTTTCTATGTCTGTTGATGGAATGAACAAGAAGCTAAAGAGAACTGTCCATTGTCATCCTGATCTCAGAAAATAAAATCACTCTGTGCAGGGCACTTAAAGGGCAACTTAAGGGATATACCTTTACCAAGGCACCATCCAAAAAAGCTGACCCTACACTCCTTCATCCTGGTTACCTTGTCTGGAGTGCTATAGAATGACCCCAGGAGATGAGCACATGCCTTGAGCCCCAGAGACTGACAGGACTTCAGAGGAGCTGTCGAAAGAACGTGTGTATTTTTGCCCTAAACTCTGGGATTGTGGTGGGGCAACAGGTGGGAATCGAGGTGGGTACACAAGAGGTTTAAGCACTTCCTCCCTTGGCATGCCCTTGTCAGCTGCCAGAAAAGGACCTGGTTGTGCTGTTGAGAGCAGGGCACATCTGTGGGTGGTGGCAGGCCCAGGGTGCTGGAGCCTTCCCTCAGGGTGGCTGGCTTAGAGCCTGGTGGCTCTGCACAGAAGAGGAGTAAGGGGGGGAGGGGCACTTCTTACTCCTGGCCTCATAGTGCTGCCAGGGCCCAGGCTAGGCACAAAGATTTCAGTTCTCTGCAAGTGCACAGGGCGAGTGTAAGAGAAAGTAGAAGACCTTGGGGTCTAAGAAATGTGGCTTCCAACCTGGAGCAGAGGTGGGCAAGTGGGAGGACACCACAAAACGATCGAATTTCTCATGTCCCAGGAGGCAGCAGGAGAACTAAACCAAACTGCCTGGGTTTGAATCCTAGCTATGCCACTCACTGGGCCCTAGGAAATGAACTGTGCCTCAGCTTTTCCATCACTCAAACTGGGATAGTAATAATCACTGCCATGTAGAATTGTTACAAAGATCAAATGAGTATCTTTACACACTTAAAAGAATGCCTGGCACACAGTACATGTTAAAAAAACATATAACACTGAAGTGAGAGACCTCCAGGGAAAGGATAAACACAGGTGCCAAGTTTACCCAGCCTTTAGGTGTTACGCTTCATCCACAGAGCACAAGGTGAAGGGGAGAGCTTGAAGCCTCTACTAGTGAACTTCTTAATTAAACCAGGCAAGAGATGCTAAAAGAAACAGCAAGCAGGCCGAGTCAGTACCTAATCCTTATTACCTTTCCCACTCTCAACAGCCATTCAAAACAAGTTAATCTAGATTTTTTACATGAGTTGGATATCCAATTGTTTGCTATTTGAATTTTATTTAATGGACAAGGTAGAAGGAAATCTGAATTCTAGTGTAAAAGAGTCATAGGATGAAGGCTCTGAGCTCAATCAAACCAGAGATTGGTGGGAGAGGCTCCAGATACAATGTCCAGAGGTCTCCTGGATATCTACACATGTTCAGGGCTAAACTTGGGACAGAAGACATGTCTCTAAGATGAGATACGTGGAAAAAGAGGAAAGAACGTGGTCTTCCCCCTCAACATATAAAATTAAACCATTACCATCTTGATCTTTGGATCAGCATATGTTACTAATAGAGGAAACAGATTTCACCTTGGGGCTTGGTGCAGCTTCAAGTATGCATTGCTCCAGTATTTTACCCCATGTATCCTACCAGTCCTGGAGTTAATCTTGTTTATGGGCTGCTGGTTTCCTTTGATTATTTTTATTGACATTCAGTGCTTATGAATCAGCAGACTGAAGGCACCTTGGAGCCAGGAGAACTGCCAGCAGATGCTGACCTGCTTCCCCTCCTCTGCTGGGAGGACCCAGATCCCAGCCCAAAGCATCTGGAGCAAGCCCACAGGTGCCTTGGTGAATAGGCACAGAGCCCAGCTGTTCCTGGGAAGAACCTGGGAGATATGGGGGTGGAGATGAGAAGCAACTGTCCAGCCACATCTGTCATAATCCTCCATCCATACACAATGCTGCTCCAGCTGCTACCTGTGCTCCCTCTGACCCACCCTGCACTCCTATGCTCCACTCCCATGGCTGTACACATGCTATTCCCACTGCCTTGGGCAGCCATATCCCATCCTTCCCTAGAGAAGAGTCATTCTTAAGACTGCTCTGGGTATACTGTGACCTCTTCTGAGCTCTCACTCTCATGGAGAATCTAAGCCTGTCTCTATTTTAACCCACAAAGTCTTAATTTTCCATGCTATTGCCCCCACTCTGGGGTCTTTCCTGGCAGGACCCTACCTTTATTCCTGCCTGTCCTTCCTACTATTGTTCTTTGCATGAAAATATGAATAAGCAATTTCTAAATGCCTAAAGCACACATACGGGTGTGCAAATCACTTACCATTACAAAGTGTATCAGTTTCCTATGGCTGGTGTAACAAATTACTACAAACTTAATGACTTAAAACAACATAAATTTATTAACTTAACAGTTCTAGAGTTTGGAAGACTAAAATTACAGGGCTAAAATCAAGGTGGCAGTAGACCTGAATTCCTTTGGGAGGTTCCCCCGGGGAGAAGGGTTTTCTTACCTTTTCTGGCTTCTAGAAGCCTACCATTCCTTGGCTTGGAGCCCCTTCAATCATTTCAAAGCCAGCAGCACAGCTGCTTCCAATCTCTCTCCTCTTATTGTCTCCTCCCCCTCCTACTCCTTTATCTCCCTGCCCTGGTAATTCCCCACACCTGCTTCCCTATGAGATCTCCTCTGACTCTGACCCTCTTGTCCCCTCCCTTACAACGAACTTTAGGATGAAATTAGGCCCATGCAGATAATCTAGGTTAATCTCTCCATCATAAAATATTTAATCACATCTGCAAAGTCCCTTTTGCCATATAAGATAATATTCACAGGTTCAGGGGATTAAGAAGTGGATCTCTTTGGGGGCCATTATCTGACTACCACACAAAGGGAGCAGGAGGCTGTGACAGAGCATTGGAACAGAAGTCAGAGGGCTCTAGTTCTTTTACTTCCTTCTGTGTGACCTTGGATAAACTGCCTAACTTCTCTGAGCATAATTCTTCATCTATGAAACCTCACAAAGCTACAATCAGAAAAAGATTTACACTTGATCTTTGAACATCAAAATACAAAACAAGTACAAAGTCTTGTTGTTTTGATTTTTTTGTTTGTTTGTTTGTTGTTTGTTTGAGTCTGGCAGCTGGGTAGCTCTTTAAAATGGTTTGGGGGCACCTAGGTGGCTCAATTGGTTAAACATCTGATTCTTGGTTTTGGCTCAGGTCACAATCTCAGGGTGGGGAGATCAATCCCCAAGTCAGGCTCTGCACTCACTGTGGAGTCTGTCCCTCTCCCTCTACTCTTCTCTTGCTTGTGCTCACACACACTCTGTCAAATAAATAAAAACTTTAAAAAAGAAAATTTTAAAAATGATCTGAAGTGAGGTAAGGAGCGCACGCACACATACGCAAATATCACATTATTTAAAACATCACAAAAAGTAATACATTGCAAAATTAAAGGATATGGCCAAAACTACATTCAAAGGTAAAGTCACAGCTGAATTTTTTAAATAAGGTTTTGTATATATGAGCACTTATTAGATACCAGGCACTATCATATTTGACCCTGAGAGTTACCCTATGTTGATACTTTATTTACCCATGAGGAAACAGTCGTAGAGATGTTAAATAGACCCAAGAAGTAGAAGAAGTGAATTAAATTTAAAGTGTACTTATAACCTTGTCATCTTAGCTTTATCAGGGCAGCATCCACTTTTGTTGATTTTCTTCTTATCTGATGTGGCCAAAGTAACATTCTTCCCATAGTCCCTCACACCTCCCAAAGTCTGTGCTTACTAGCCTCAATTACAAGGGCCAATATCTGCATCTTTTTCGAAGGTCTGCCCTCAGGCTGCCCGGATCCAATCTGCCCGTGGGCATAATGAGCTGTGGTCCCTGGGAAATTAACATCCCCCTATGGATAGCCCTTAAGCACTGGCTGGCAGGTGCAAAGTATAAATTCCTGACACTGGATGGGATAATTTGGAGCACATGTTTTTATACCATTTCCCAGAGCTTGTTGGGATTTGGTTTTAGTTGCTGCTATGTCAGCTAGCTTAGTATCTCATCGCTCAGGGATCCCTGGGTGGCGCAGCGGTTTGGCGCCTGCCTTTGGCCCAGGGCGCGATCCTGGAGACCCGGGATCGAATCCCACATCAGGCTCCCAGTGCATGAAGGCTGCTTCTCCCTCTGCCTATGTCTCTGCCTCTCTCTCTCTTTCTCTCTCTGTGGCTATCATATAAAAAAAAAAAAAATATCTCATCGCTCACTAGTTTCCTTCTCTTAAGTGTACCTGTGTAAGGTCTGCTTTCTGGGTGGGGAACTCAAATAAGACACATAGATAAGAAAACCTACATATGATGGTTCCTGACATATGTAAGGAAAAACAAAACAACTCCATACCTGATTTTAAAAATAGCACTGGGACGCCTGGTGGCTCAGCAGTTAAGCGCCTGCCTTTGACTCAGGGTATGATCCTGGAGCCCCGGGCTCGAGTCCCACATTGGGCCCCCTGCATGGAGCCTGCTTCTCTCTCTCTCTCTCTCTCTCTCTCTCTCTCGAATAAATAAATAAAAATCTTAAAAAAAAAAAAAAGAAAAATAGCATTAAAAACCATAACAACTAAAATTGACAATGAAAAAAAAGCGGAGGGATCCCTGGGTGGCGCAGCGGTTTAGCGCCTGCCTTTGGCCCAGGGCACGATCCTGGAGACCCGGGATCGAATCCCACGTCGGGCTCCCGGTGCATGGAGCCTGCTTCTCCCTCTGCCTATGTCTCGGCCTCTCTCTCTCTGTGACTATCATAAGTAAATAAATAAGAAATAAAAATAAAAAAAATAAATAAAAAGATTAAAAAAAGAAAGAAAGAAAAAAAGCGGAGAAGAAGTGTGGTGTGCTTTTCACAGAACACCAAATAAAAGAGCAAACGGAAGTTGACAGGTAGGAAAAGCAAATGGCAAAGCTCCAACTCCAACATATGGATAATCAATGTTGCAGAAAACCAAAGCAAAGGAAACAAAAGTAAAATGCAAAGCTACAATGTAGTTGAATTAAGTTAATATGTAAGTGAGAAGGCAGGCAAAATCAACATAAAGGAACCAACAGCTAGATAAAAACCTGTTTTACTGTGGTTGCTTGTTTTGTCTTTTAAATTCAAGAATAGAACACAATTAAGAGGACTCAAGTAGAAAACTGGTTAACTATAAAGGAAGAAAAATTGTGCTGGCTCTCCAATAGCACATGCCAGAAGAAAACTGAACAGGCCCATGCAAACAGTATTTTGAACAGGGGAAAACAGGTAACCTGGGAATATTATACCCAAACAGGCACCTGAAGATAATTAACATGGCATTTCTCAGATAAGTAGTGACACATAAACTTTAACTTTCATTTTTGATTTTTAGGGAATAAAATAACCAAAATACTACGAAAATAGAAAAGTATAAATCTCTCACTTTGCATTTAGCCTTGATTAAAATCACATGTAAAAATGAGGTCACGGATAACCTTGATTATGAAATTTCAATTATTGATATAAAGCTACAAGAATATGACACATAGCACAAACCATTACATCCTACAGTACAAAGGTCAAAGTTGGAGAAGAATCAGATGCTTTAAATATACCAAGAAAATAAATATTAGCAACTGTGGGGCAAAAGTTCTTAGAAGTATGTTTTTATCAAAGAAAATTCAATTCTTGCTAGTTTGTTTGAAGCTCTGAGTTAAGATTATAATTTAACTTCACTTAAACTTGAGGGAATCATGATTTTTTTTTTCTAAAAGGGAATTTTTATTTACCCTTTGTGTTCTTGTTTCTGGGAAATTAATTTTAGTTTACTCATCAAACATAACAACCATGAATGTTCCAAAGTTGCTGTAATTATCTCAATCAATTTAAAAGCAGTCCTTTTTCTTCTGGAGTTATGAAACAAATGAAACAAACCAACAGAAAACATCTCTCTCTTACCTGGTACAAATTATGGCAGAAGTGACAATAAATAGTAACTATAACAGAAACATTTTAAAACAGTGCTGCATCTTTACTTTTCCTCATCAGTATGCAGAAAAACAGAACAAGAAATATATCAAAATGAAGAACTCAAACATTAGCACATTGTATAAAATGATTGGTGGTGAATACTGAGAACTTCCATATTGCTATGATACAAATGAAATTAAATTAAAATAACCATGAAAAATATAATACATATAAAATCACAATCGTCTGCAGAGTGAAAGAAATTCCCAACCCTGCACAACCTCATTTAAAAAAAAAAATGTGTTGCTACATAACAATGATCCCAACATGCAATGGTTTTAAGACAAAGACTGTGTATTATTACTAACAATTCCAGGAAATAGCTGGATAACTCTGTTCATCTGGGCTGTCTGGGATGATCTTGGCCTGACTTACTCATGCATGTTTGGTTAGCTGGTAGGTCATCTGGGTCTGGTGGTCAATGACAACCTCATTTGCCAGTCTGGCATTGGGCTTCTCTGCTCAGGCAATAAGGTGACAGAGCCATATCTTTCATCTAGCAGGCCAACCCTTGGGCTTGTTCACCTGACAGTAGCATAATTCCAAGACAGAGAGCAGAGTCATGGCACACTATCACCTCCACCTCATTTGGTTGCCAAAAGCAAGTCTCAGAGGCAAGCATACACTCAAGAATCCATCTCTGTATGGGAGGAACTGCAAAGTCATATTGCAGAGGGCACAGATAAGAGGAAGGGTAAAGAACTGGAAACTTTCTGATTGATTTTTATAATCAATCTACCATAGTGGGGGAAGAATAATGGGAGCAGGTAAAATGATGCCATCTTCTTGACATTAATATTAAAATTTACTATTGACATGGAATTATATTTGCTACATAGTCTAAATTAAGAAAGGCACACTATGAAATACTGTAGTTATAAAGTGAAACTATTTAAAGACCCATAAGTGTAATAGAACGCTGTATGTTAACTACAGTGGAATTAAAATACAATTTTAAAAAACCCACAATATGAAAAAGATCAATACTCATTTAAAAATTGGGCAAGTGACATGATGAGGCTATTCATAAAAGAAGAAATGTAATTGCCTGAACTGAAAAATGTCTAACCTTATTAGTAACTAAATAATTGCAACTAAAAATTACATACACATATATATACACATACACATATATAAGTATACATATATATGCACATGTACATTTACATACTTTACTTTTTATAAAAAATATATAAATTTATGAATATATTCTAAACACATTGAAAGGATACAATTTTGCCTCCTAAAGTTGCAGATTTTCTTAAAATGATAATACCTGCTATTCTAAAAGTAAAGTTACTTTTATATATCACCAATGAAAATGTAAATTGCAAAAAGTTTTCTGGAGGCTAATTTGTCAACAGGTATCAAAGGTTTCAATAATTGGTATGCTCTCTGACAAAGCATACTAGGAAATGAAAAAAACATCCATAACAATTTAGCTCTGGGTTTTTTCTTCAAAATATAGAATATAGAAATATAGAATAAAACAATGTAAGTATATCCATATAGTAGAATGTTTTTCAATCATTAAAACTCAAATCATTAAAATGGTGAGGATGAAATGACCATGAGAGGTTCATGATAGAATAACTGAAAAAAATGCTTTATGCTAGGTGATCTTTCTGTGTAAATATGTATGTGTAAATATATATATGTATATATATATATATATATATATATATATATATATATATATACAGACCAAAAAGCATAGATAATAAATTTTAAATGAAATTTTCTTTTGTATTTTTCCATTTTCCTAAAATGATTTTGTATTTCTATTATAGGAAAATAAAGTTGTGGGGCACCTGGGTGGTTCCGTCAGCTAAGCACCTGACTCTTGATTTCAGCTCAAGTCATAATCTCAGGGTTGTGACAAGTCCTATGTATGGCTCTGTGCTGAGCATGGAGCCTGCTTAAGATTCTCTTTCTCCCTCTCCCTCTCTCTGCTCACACTCTCTCAGAAGGAAGGAAGGGAGGGAGGGAGGGAGGAAGAAAGGAAGGAAGGAAGGAAGGAAGGAAGGAAGGAAGGAAGGAAGGAAGGAGAGAGAAAAGAAAAGAGAAGAGAAGAGAAGGCAAGAAAGAGAAAATAAAGCCACTTAATAGCATACTGGTGAAGTATTTGCAGCAAATTTGATAATTAAGGGCTCAATATCTTCTGTTTAAAGGCTCCAGAAGAAATATTTGGCAAATCACATAAACTCATAAAACAAGATAAGCAACTAATTAAGAAACACCTGTAATGATGAGAAAATATATGTGAATTTTAACATTACTTATGATTTTAAAGATTCTAATACTTTTCCAGTTGGAATATTAAATGCATGCAACCTTTCTAGAAAGCAATTTCACATATATTAGGAGCCTTTACATGTAAGTCTCAGAGCTGTAAAAATACTAGAGAAAAGTACAAGGGAATTTGTTAATGATCTTAGATGGGCAAAGTCTCTCTAAACAAGACAAAAAACATAGAATACTGACACATGTCCACACTAAAATTAAAATCATTATGTTACAATAGACCTCACAGCTAAGCTGAAAGCAATCAAGAGATTTAGAAGAAGAGAAAAAAGAGATTTAGAAGCAGGGTGAGCCTTTCAGTTATGGCTGAATGAGAAGTTTGGCAAATCATTACTCCAAAAGCGACACTAAAGCTGGAAAAAATTGACAGAAACAACCATTTCAGTGCCCTGGAAATCACCAAAGGCTCACAACAATCTGAAGAGTATTTATACTTATAAAACTGCTAGACTTTAGACAAGAACAGAGGGACTCTGCAGTATTCTGGACTTGGACTGCAACCATAACTCATCACCACCACCACAACCACAACCACAACCACCACCACCACCATCACCACCGCTACCATCACTAGCACCATCATCAAAGGGTTGCTGCTCCTCTGCCAGCTAGGCTGGCATAGACTCTGCCTGGATAGCTTTGAGGAGTGACAGCTTCACATACCCCCAGGGCAACACCCAAGCCCATGGGTGTTATTAGTGAAGGTGACTATATTGGAAGCAAGGGAGGCCAATGGCTTTCCTTGTTTAGGTGATGGTCTCAGTCAGAGACAGCATATTCCTGGCTGGGGATGCACACACACAAGCAGCAGGGACTGGACAGGACACAAACATGGCAAATCCCTCCAGTGGAATACTATTCCAACAATATAAAGAAATGATATTGTATTTCTGGCACGTGTTACAATTATGGATCAATCTAAAAACAATTATGCTACGTGAAATAAGTCAGATGGAAAAGACTATATATGATTCCATTTAGTCCAGAAAAGGCAAATTTATTGAGACAGAAAACACACCAGTAGTGGCATAGGGTTGGGAGATGGGAGCATGGATTAACTGCAAATGGGCACAAGGAAAATTTCTGGGTTGACAGAGAAGGTCTAAAAGTATATTGTGGTGATGGTTGCACAACTCTATAAATTTACCCCAAAAATCCTTGAATTGTAGACTTACAATAGTTGAATTGTATGGTATGTGAATTATGCTTCAATGCAGCTGTTTAAACAAAGAGATGGAGAGACAATGTTTGCACCATATCTGACAAGAGCATGCCTATCAGTAACATACAGTTCAACAACTCAAAAGAAGAGTTAACTAAGCAGGAAGCAGGCAGTTCAAAAGAACTAGCAACAGCCACAGAAAGGTGTCCAATACATGTAGAAATCAGGGAAAAGCAAGTTAAAACAAGATCTTGTGACTTTGTCTTCTCAACAAAAAGACTGAAGAAAATGACGTGTCCCCATTTTACAGATTAGAAAGAGAAGGTCAGAGAGTTTCAATACCTTGTCCAAACTCATCCCTTCAGGTGAGTGGAGGTTCTCCACCATTCACTTTCATGGTCTCACCTTTGCAATGGTCCCTATCATCCCCTGTCAACATATATGTATACATTGAAGATATTGAGATGTTACAGATTGTGAGAGGCTGGGTGAGTTGCACTGAGCTAGGCAATGCGCTCCACTGGGCATTTGTATTATTCCTATTAACACCTAATCGTCCACCAGGGCCCAGTATGGATTTTTGTGTTTCTCTTTGTGGATAGATTATTGAGATTTCATTAATGCCAATCTATCACCAGAGCCCTAAGCCTAGCTATTGTCGCTATGGTTTGTGGTAGAAGCTGCAATTGGTGATGCCTTGTTAGATGCAGTTTTGGAGATTTCCCCAATCTACACCTTCAGCTCCAGATGTTAAGGACCCTCAGCTGTCATGGGAGCCAGTGTGCACGGGCTGGCACAGTCTCATCAAGCACTACCTGGGAGCCAGAAGTTTGGGTTACTGGCCCAGCCATTTGAGCCCCAAGCAGCCATTTTGCCTCTCTTGTGATTCCTCTCCTCTTTGGCAAAAAATGCCCCTCCAATCTTGCTAAACTTAGGGAGAACTGGAAGAAAGGCTGGGGGATGAACAGGCTTAGGAAAATGTAACAGAAATAGGCCTCACTAGAGATAGGGCCTTCCGTTATTAACCACATAGAACAGAAATCCAGCCTCAGGCCTTAAAAGTTTTAGGAAACCACATCTATCCGGGTTCCAAAAAACAATCCAACCCCAAAGCCACCTAGAGCAAAAATACTATATTCAAAAATAAAAGGCAAAGATCTCCATATCTTAACAAAAGCCTCTATTCCCAGGGTTTTGCACCAAGGGTGCTAGGGCCCTCCAGATCTTTCCATTGCAGAGCTTGGGAGGGAAGGGGAAACCGGAGTATTCAGGACTCAGGAGAAGTGACCAACCTACTATCTCTCCATGACTACAAGCATGCAGCAGTTGAGACTGAAGGGCAAGGCATGATTCTGAATCAGTCACATGGGCATCAGCTCACTTGCTGTGAAATGCTCCCCTAGTTCCTTCTGATGTGTCCTCAAGGGCAGGGACCACTGCCTCAGTATAGAGGATCTCAAATGTAAGTGTGTATTGGAATCACCTGGAAAAGCTATTACAAAGACCAGAGCCCATGATACTTGAAATATGACACCACCTAGGCCTTTGTATTTTTGCCAAGGTTCTCCAAGTGATCTTGATATGACCAAAGTTTGGGAACCAGTAACTTAGCAGATTGGCAATGTCTGGTGGGTCAAGCAATCCAACCATCTGGGGAAGGAGCCCCTATGAGCTAAGTGGCAGCAGGTATGTCACCTGTGCAGTGCCTGGCACATAGCAGATGTTACGTAAATGATAACTGCATCTTATTTACTTAGCACAAGGTACAGGAGAAAAGGATGCTGGCAATTTAGGATTTCAGGAAAGACCCAGAGATTCCCCTCTATGTATAAGGTTTATAAACTATGATTAGTCCCCTATATCTTGCTTCAGCCCCACATAAGAACCAACCATGGACAACAATTTAACAATGTGCCTTATGAGAACAGTTATGTTAGGGGTGAGAGAAGGAGAAAGACAAGGGCTACTTACTAGGAAATTCCCTCACTGCAAAACTTTCTGTCCAGTGCCTGTCTCAAGGTATTTGTAATGAAATGTTCAAAAGCCAGGAATGAGTCAAAACAGGATTTATTAACAGAGATCAAAGCTTCCTATCACTCTAAGAATTCCCCCAACATGGTATGCACTAATTGCTCAAGGATAAAATGGGATGGGGTGACACAAAAAATCATTCATTCATTCATTCATTCACTCATTCATTCATTCATTGAGGGCACAATGCTGGAGGACCTGGATTCCTGGATCAGGCTGCCTGGTTCTGCTACTTCTAGCTATGCATGTGTATTGTTTAATATCTCTGTGTCTTGGTTTCCTCTCCTATAATGTAGAGATAATTACAGTATCTACCTCCTGGGGAATTTAGGAGGACTTCATGCATTGTGTAAGCATCAGGACACTGCCAGACACATAGTAAGTACCATATAAGTGCTGGCTATTATAATTCATTTAGTTTCTCACAAGGAATGGCCCTGTGCAGCATGCTGGGGATGCAGTCATGAAAATCCCAGCCTTTATTTTTTATTTTTTTTAATTTTTATTTATTTATTTATGATAGTCACAGAGAGAGAGAGAGAGGCAGAGACACAGGCAGAGGGAGAAGCAGGCTCCATGCACCGGGAGCCTGACGTGGGATTCGATCCTGGGTCTCCAGGATCGCGCCCTGGGCCAAAGGCAGGCGCCAAACCGCTGCGCCACCCAGGGATCCCAATCCCAGCCTTTATTAAAAATGGACTCAAAAAAAAAAAAGAAGAAGAAGAAAATAAAAGAAACGAAACAAAAGAAAAGAAAGAAAAGAAAAGAAAAGAAAAGAAAAGTAAAGAAAAGAAAAGAAAAGAAAAAGAAAAGAAAAGAAAAGAAAAGAAAAGAAAAGAAAAGAAAAGAAAAAGAAAAGAAAAGAAAAGAAAAGAAAAAAGAAAAGAAAATCCCAGTCCTGCACTCAAGGACCTTCCAGATAAGTAAAGGAGATGGGCAAGTGAATCTGTTACAACAGTCCAGTGTGTTTGAACTACAGATTAGTGATGACAACTAATGACAGAGGGAATGCAGAGGGGCCAGCACTTAGGCCAAACTGTGCCAGAGAGTTATTTGGTGGAAGAAGTGGGAGAAACTCAGAAGCTCCCCTGGATGGTTAGATGGAGCCCCCAAACCTGAGCTAACCAAATAATTTTGGGTTAGTTTTCAAAATTCATATTCCCTGGATCCATCTCTGGAGACTCCTCTCTGGGGTCCCTAAGTTTGTGAAGGGTCCCAGGGTTCTAGATTTATAATCTCCATAGCAGGTTCCAATCTTTAGCCAGGCTGGGTAAACATTGGCCTAGAAGTGAGGGAAGGGCAGGAAGGAGCTCCTGGGTGAAGAGAGAAGCAGGTGGAGGTTGGGGACCCCACAACATGGCCTGGTCAGATCTTCCACTTGCATCCAACCTAAGTTGAAGCTCTACACCCCTACTGCAGGCTAGATGCCCTCACTTCCAGTCTGAGTCAGAAGCCTATACCTCTGGGCCAGTCTCTGGCCACTTCTCTGCACTCATCCTTCAGAGGTATTCCCCCACGTTGGAAATGGATTATTATTTAGTATGTTGGCTTATTATCTTGCCCATTAGACATTAAGCTCCATAGGACCAGACATAAGCTCCATTCTCTGCTCTTCATCACTGGGTGGTGAGCACTTAGCACAGTGCCTGGCACATAGTGGCAGCTCAATAAATCTGCTGCATAATGAATAAATTGGTCACTGTACCAGCTGGGTATGGATGAGTCAGACACATCTGAATTTATTTAATTAGAGTCACAGACTTCTACCTCCCAATTACGTCAAGCTCAGGCCTCAGATTTCTTTGCCTCCTTAAGACTTTTTCACCATCTTTTATTTCTCTGAGGCTGGTGCTTCTTCAAAATAAATTATCCTAGTGTCTGGAGAGACCTTTACATGCTCGATCTCAGATAAGCCCATTGTTGGACTCCATCTTCCAAAATGGCACTCAGGGTATATAGTTCAAATTTAAATTTGATTGGTGAACTCTTTTGTAGCATTTGAGGCAAGCTGAATAAAAGAGCACACAGCCCTCCTGCCCACAAATTTCATTTCCAAATCATGAAAAATGTAGATTGTACGTGAAAAACTCAGAAAAAAATGAAAAACATAAATTGATATAGGGCCTCAAGATATGCATTTCCAAATCCAATGAGATCCATATTTCAACTGGATTATGAATGATCCCAAGAGTGTGTTAAATATTGCCATGAACTCAGAGCCTTGACAGATAATTGGGGAATCAGAATGTAGAACATCACAAGGAATTCTAGTCCAGGAACTGTGGGCCCAGATGTTAGTGTCATTTGCCTTAAATAGGAAGGATGGGTAAAAATAATTACAATGAAAACAGACTAGTATTACCAAACTCTAAGTACTATCACCCACCAAAGTCAAAAGCAGTTCTCTCATTCACCCAGTCAACAAATTTTTAATGAGCATCTTCTATGAGCCAGGCACATTCTAAATCCTTCGAGTATGGCAGTGAACCAAACTGACAAAAATTCCTACATTTTTGAAGCTCATCTGCTCATGGAAGAGACACACAATAAAAAAATAAGTGACTATAATGCGATGAGTGGTGAAAAGCACTCTGAAGATAAAGCAGAGCCAGGAGACAGAGAATGCAAGAGATGGGGTTCCATTTGGAACAGAGTGGGCAGAGCTAGCCTCATGGAAAAGGCACCATTTGATCAAAGATCAGAAGGAGGTGAGAGGTTGAGTCATGGATTTCTGGGGGCAAAACATTCCAGAACAGAAGAAACAAGGTGTGCTAAGCTTCCAAAGTGGGGATATGCTTGGCAAATGAACACAAGGTGGCTGGGGCAGTGTGAAGTAGAGGAGGAGAGAAAGGTAGGGACGAGCAGGGAAGCAGAGGCTGGCAGGAGGTAGAGAACCTGAGTCTTAAGTAAAACCTGGCTAATGCTCTCTGTGAACCAGAAAAGTTAATAAGAGTTTGAGAAGCTAAAGACAAAGACCAAACTGAAACTTTCATCTCATGTAATCAGAAAGATGTTTGAAGGCTAATGAATGAGTAGGATACCAAATGCCCCCAGACACAATTTAATGCCACCTAAGTTATTCAGTGTACCAGCAAGGGTGTCCCCACAGTTTGGAAATAGAGCACAACTTTCTCTCTTGAATTCAGAAATGGTTACTGGTCTACTCGAGACTATAACAGAAATGAGAGAAATTGACATTTCCAGATATTAAATGGGTTCCCTGCTATTTTTAGGGCTTGGACAGCTGAAGCCACTGAACTCAAATGTGTTCCCTTGATCAAAGAGGCCTAAAAGGATTCCCTAGCCCTGAGAGCTGTGTCTCTAATAGGATTATGCCTGAATTAAAAGACGGAACCATTTATAACTTAGGGCACTCTCTGGCTTTGAAGTTTGCCTCAACAAATGATCCATTTCTATATAAACCGGAGCTGGAGAATAACAAGGAAACCTGCAACTATTCCCAAATGGGGAGCTTTGTACAGATAATCAGGGGAGAAAAAACATTTGAACTAACTCTCTGGATCTGCCTTTGAGCAAATGATGGCATAAAGAGAAAATGCTTTTTTTTTTCTTTCCTGAAGCATTTTGACAAGGCTGAGGTCATTTTTTTATTCATAAGCAAAAAGTATCCAACATCTTCCAACCGTGTGTATGTCTTCTGTATATGTGTATGCATGTCTGTGCATGAGCACATATGTTTACATGAGCTCAGTGCAAACTCCTTTACAGTGTTTGTTAAGTCAACATGTATCAGGTACCTAACAAGATGGTCAAGTGGAGAAAGGTGGAAAAAACACGGATTTTCCCTCTCAAATTACTCAAAAGAGAAGAAGGAGACATAGAAGGAAAAAGGGGGAAGGAGAAGGAGGAGGAAGAGGGAAGAGAAGGAGGAGAGAGAGGAGGAGACAAAGGGAGAAAGAAAAGAAGAGGAGGAGGGGGAGAAGGCGGGAGGAACAAAATTCCCTATCTCCTGACTTGTGTTTGGCCACATAACTTGCTTTGCCCAGTGAAGTGTTAGCAGCAGTGACAAAAGGCTTGCCAAAGGCTTGAATGTTTGGGCTCACCAGCTTGCCTCTCTGTCATCACTATGAGAAGAGCATGTTTCAACTAGCCTGCGATTCCTTTTTTTTTTTAAGATTTTATTTATTTATTCATGAGAGACACACACACACACAGAGGCAGAGACACAGGCAGAGGGAGAAGCAGGCTCCATGCAGGGAGCCCGACGCGGGACTCGATCCCTGGTCTCCAGGATCAGGCCCTGGGCTGAAGGCGGCGCTAAACTGCTGAGCCACCCGGGCTGCCCCTAGCCTGCGATTCCAAGGAGGATGGGGGACATGTGGAGCAGAGCCATCCCCACTGAGTCCCAACCAACCCACTCTCATGTGGCTAAGTCCAGCCAAGTTGAAAGAGCCACCCAACAATAAAAAATGATTGTTTTTAAGTCCCTGAGCACTGGGAGGTTTTTATACAGCAATGATTAAACAACATAAGCATCCATTTCACTGATGTAGAAACAGAGGCTGAAGTAGGCAAACACCTTTTTCAAGGTCATACAGCCATTCTGTGGTAAGATTAACAAGCAAATCTGTCCTGACTTTAAACTCAGTCTCTGAAGTGTTATGAAATTCTATGTGTTACTGAATCAATTCTTAAATGTTAAGTCATTTTCTCTACAGCTTCAGCTTATTTCCTTTATATTAGAGAGTGACGTCCTCATGACAAAGTAACAGATACACAGCAAAAGTCAATAGGACCTGACTAGGAAAATTTATATACATAAAACAGTGTCACATAGCTCAAGTCCCTCTGACAAAGCCCTGTGGGTCTGACAGAACAAACACAGAAAGATCTAAATTTAATTTAAATGTAAGGGTTTCTTTTGGCCCTGGAACAACTCGTCTCTCTTTAATTTATTAGGGGCCCTAGTAATAAAATAAGACCAAAATCTTCCAAAGTATAAAGTGTATCTACTCTCAGAAGGTTTGCAAACTGCCTATTAGGGTGCACTGATATTTTTTTTTCTTGGTTAGATTGCCTTTTAGCTGCACCAGAGCTAGAGGGATGGGCTGCCAGAACCACCTGACAATTTTGTGAAGAAATCCATCAGTCCAAAAGCAAAGCCTGTCCAATCCCTCACACCAGAGCTCCTAGAGCTCTGTGTGAAGAGATGCTGACTGAGATCCAGTGCCCAAGCAAAGTGGATGTTTTTAGAGTGGTTGAGGCTGCGCTTCCCTGGGGATGTCAGAGTAGATGGACCGGGCTGAACAGTGCACCTGCTATGTGTTGCATGCACCCAGTTGTGCACATGCTTGTGGATCTTATCTAATTTTCACAGTATTTTTGTGAGATCTACATTGTTCTATTTTTAGAAATTAAAAAATAGAAGATTGGACAGTTTTAAGAAAAGTTATGTCGAAGTTACTCAGCTAGTAAGGAGAATCAATATTTGAGAACTTTACCGGCCTGTAACTTACAAGGTGTTTGATTAAAACAAATTCTGAATTGAAAAAAAAATCATAATTTATGAGTTAAAAAAAGCTTCTGTTGAAGTTTTGGGGTTGGTGAATAGGAGACTATATAATATGCTTTTAGCTGCATGTAAGAGAAATCAATTAAAGGCGGCTTAAATAACGTGTTTTACGTAGTACAGAGTCTGGAGGTGTAGGGACTCAGGAAAGGACCTAACACAGCAAAGGTACCACCACTCTTGTACCCTTGGCAGACATTACTCATCAACCACAATATTCTTTCTGTGGATCCCAGGCCTCCTCAGAATCTATCTTAACTTGGGACTCCAAGAAGCTATTATTAATCAACTGGAGCTAGCAAGTCATTTAAACTTATTCTTTTCTGAATTTGACTCCTTCTTGCCCAGTATTTACCCAGCTATCCTGACAGCCAAAACAGCAGGAAATAGATGAGGAACAGAGAAAACAGTGCTTGCCTTGACAGCCTGAAATCTTGCTGGAGAGACAAAATACAGGTAACATGAAACAATGAACTTATTTTAAAGCAGCATTAGTGCAGCTGGAACAGACTGTCTTCATCATTGGTAAAGAAAATACTCTGTACAGGGATAATTTGGAGAGTTCTCTGGTTTTGACCTGGATCTTGCAACATTCTTAGTAGCAGAGCCTCTACATTAATCAGAATAAATCTCTTATTGATTTCACTTTATTGTTCTATTTATAAAATATCTTCCTGGGGTGCCTAGGTGGCTCAGTTAAGCATCTGCTTTTGGCTCAGGTCATGATCCTGGGTCCTAGGATTGAGACCCATGTCAGGCCCCCTGCTCAGTGAGGATCCTACTTTTCCCTGTCCCTCCGCTGCTCCCCCTGCTTTGCTTGTGTGCTTTATCAAATAGATAAATAAATAAATAAATAAAATTCCTTTAAAAAAAAAGTATCTTCCTAAAGCTGGGGAACTTCTGACAAAATATAGAATTTTTTAAATAGAAAACATAGGATTTGTGAATTACATACTATTTTTGTTCACCCATTAATAGAATTATATTGATGCTTCTTATGCTGTGGAACTGATTTCAGAATTCTCTGATCATGATTACAAAGATACTTTTAAATGTGTATCATTTATATTCAGACCCAAGATAACTTTCAAAAAATATTTCATTTTATTCAACTTGTTTAAAATAGTTTCTGCTCCCACCTTCCAGGTGCTTCATAACTTAGATAAAACCTGGATTCACCATAATATTGATTTCAGATCTTAGGTTTTTCACTTTGCACCAAATTTCATTAAAGAAATAACTTCTTGCTTTGGAATTTGCAAACACCACTGGCTGAAATTCCAACTGTGCAGTATTTAAAATGAAGTTTGCATGCACTGGCATTTAACAAGAAAAACACCTCATTGAAGGAGTCATGGGGATGACAATCACATCCTTGTTTATTTGTGACAGCCCGTTCTCAGCCAGGGGGCCAGATAAAACTCTACCAACAATTAGAGAATAGGACAGATTACCAAGAAAAGGAATGACTGAATCTGGAATTATGCACATATTTGAGAAAAATCTAAATTAAAGACCAAGTGAAAATTTGTCAGGTCACAAATTCTCAAACTTGTTTGGCCATGAATCATTTCAGTGGCCACAACACACCCTTGTAACAGACAGCACCTGCACTCGCCATCACTGCAAAAGCATTATTTCCATTTGGCGATTACTACCTGTGTCCCTTCCTCTCCTTCAAACCAGCACTGCTCCCCTCCCAGTGATACCTGGTTTTAGTTTATAATATAATCCAGAAAAATATGCAAACCATTTATTTTTCAACTTTTACCACTTGATCTTTAAAATTCTTTGGATATTTTATTTTCCAAATTTAATTTTTTAAATTTTTCTAATAGTATTCTGTCTTAATTTGGCAAATAAGGGCAAGTAATGAAGTTATGCAAAGAGCTTTAGGAAATCCTGATAAGATACAATTACATTACAATAAATACAATAGAGCAGGTTTCAATTAAATGTAAGAAAAAAGAGGGTTTTTTCCTTATTATAAAACAAAGATATGTTCATTAAGTATATCCAGACACTCTCCAAAAGTATAAGAGATAATTTAAAAGTTACTTTCAATCTTCCAGAATAATCACAGTTAACATGTTGGCATGTATCAATAGAACTTACTCCCATGTGCCCATACCCACACATGTGCACACTTTCCATAAAATGGGATCGTGCATATTTGGTTGCCTGCTTTTTTTCACTCAAAAATACACTGTGGACATTTTTCCCATGTCAATAAACATAGATTTTGATATTCATATTAAATGCTGCAGAGGAATCCACCTACTGACATATCAACATGCATTTTGCCAATCCTAATTCCAATATTTCAGTGTTATAAACCACTTTGTTCTGAGCATGCACCAGCATCCTTCCCCAATCATGACCTAGCTGATCTTTGTAAAACAAAATTATGGTCCTGCTATTCTGTTGCTTCCAAATCTTTTATGCTCGCCATCCTCTGTGGATATCACATCCTCTGTGGATATCCCCAGAGCCTGTGAATGCAGGGCCAGTGACTAAGTGGGGGCACCCATAGCCCACCTGCCAAGAACAGGAGGCCAGAGATCTTTAAAGACTTCTTCACGAGTTTACACAAGCTATTCTCTGGCCTCCAGAGGTAGCTGGGAAACTTGAAGGTGGAAAGCTGCAAATCTTAACCAGCGTTGTGAGGGACAGCTCAGAGAAAACCTACTGCTCTATTACTGGTCCTGTTACTGTGACTGGTCTCTGAGTGCCAGAAGGGAAATCTGCATTAGAAAAAGAACAAATGAATGGTAATATTATGAAGGCACCACCAACAATGGGGCCAGCTTCTCTTCAATTCTCCCCAGAAATAAAACAGATGAAGAAGTCTCAGCACCATCACTTTCAGAACCCAGTCCAGAGACCATGGTGAGAACTTTCACTGACCCCACCACCACCACCAAAAGTTCCCAGAACTGCAGTTTGCAAGCCACCAGACCAGGAAGGGCCACCACTGAAAGCAGCTTTATCCATTATCCAATGCTGCCTCCTTCAGCCGGCCTTTTGCAGGTGTATTTTTCTCCTGGGAGGAATGTAGTTGCTAACTTTCATTTTTTGTAGCTGGGGCTTTCAGACTGTGTTTGCCAGAGGCTCAGCTGCCCATGACCGCTCCTTGTTAGACAACTTCAAAGTCACGTTACAAACTCTTTCCCTCGTGACGAATGGGCAACATGGCAGTGTGTTTTCTTATGCCTCTGCCATCATAAACGGTTCATAATTACCATGATCTCTCTGAAATCAGTTGTTTCTACAATTAATGACTGATTTCACAGGGCATTAACCATCTCCGGTAACAGTTCATTAACTGCCGGAGAGTGGGAATACGCTGCTGTTCAAGGGTACTTATGCTGCCTTGAGAAGACCTGGGCCCATGGGGAAATAACAAAGAAAAGGCCTCTCTGGGCACCTGGAGTCACGCTGTTGGGTGCTAGACCTCTACAAGATACTTCCAGTGTCTCAGCTCCAGCTAGGCAGCCAAGATGCAAGGGAATGAAGCTGGGACCAAACTAGAAACTAACCCTCGCCTATTCCAAGGAGGACTACTGCAGTCCACTGCAAAGTGTGGCCTATCTGCAAGCTCCTATGATAGAGAAGGCAAGCAACAGCCACCCATGGAGGATGACGGTAGGAGGTCTGAACGATGGGCAAAAGAGAAGAGTGAAAACTGCTTGTGGAGGTCCAAGCTATGGCCCATCCCCACACACTGGGCTTGAAGCTTCTCTAGAGCAGGGAGCCTTGCCCAGTCCCTGGCACATGCTAAGTGCTCAAAAAATACTTACTAAGTAAATGAACAAACTAGAGACAGAGAGGAGTTCAAGGCCAAAGCAATCCTTGCTGAGTTCAGAATATAGATCTAGACCTGCAGGGAAAGAGAGGTTAACCCTTACACATGAAGTAGGCCAAATGGAGGCCTAGAACAGGCTTGGCAGGATGCTCTCCACACTCCGTGTTCCAGGCTGGCATTGAGCTGGGTTCCACTACAAGCTACAGAGCACCTGTTTTTGAGATTCAAAGGTGAATCGTAGGGTGTACCCTACAATGGCCATCAAGACCTCCATTTTGACCCCACTTCCCCTTCAGTCTTACCCCAAACTCTCCTCTTTCCTCTTCCACCACACTGGCTTCCTGTTGGTTCCAAGTCATATTTGTTCCCACTTTTGGGCCTCTGAATGCACTATCATCTCCGAATCTAATCTAATCTTCCTTTGGTTCCACTGATCCCTGGATGTCTACTGAATTGAGCTTTTAACATCTCTGGCAGGAGAAATCTCCATTGGACAGCTCCCAGTACTAGGTGCCCCCTTTTGTAGCACAGTTGTAATTTGTCACTGTTGTGTCACTGTGTGGTTACTGTTGTTATCCCGACTCAAATCCAAACTCCAGATAATCTGTATGTGTTGTGTTCAGTATCATTCCCTTATTGCCTAGTACCATGCCTGGAACAGAGAGGTTTTTGAAACATTTTTGCTAAATGAAGGAAGACATGTTAACAGGGTCCTTTATTTTCTAGTGAATGACAAGACTGGAATAAATGAACTGGAGCAATCTGCCAAGTCCTTTAGCAATGGGCTGTCTTCACAACATACACCTCTGACCATCTTAGGGAGCATACAGGTTTTACTGGAAATATCATTAAAAGACAAAGCAAATCAAGGCCAGAAATGGCTTGTTTTCATCCTGTGTGTTGTCCTTTGCCTATACAGCCTAAAACAGCACATTTCCTGGGAGGCTGGGTATCTTTACAGATGAATTCACCACTTCCAAGCATTTGACAAAGGCTGACTTGTTCCCATCTAAGTTGACACCCTTTGCTGGGTCTCATGGGTCTCTGGCCTAAAAAATACATTGAGAACATATCAAACCCTTAGTAAAGTTAAACTGGAATTCACTGACCTCGCCTTTATGGTGGGCATTGTAAATCATTTTTAAGATAAGTGTATTCTGGGTTTTGTTTTTATTTTTGTTTGTGCCTCTTAAAAATGGAAACCAGAAGAAATATGCCCCAGGGGAGGCTCACGGCTGGCTGGGACTGTTGGAGTTTTGTCATCTGAAGCTCCACTCAGGGCAGAAGGGGCCAGGATTAGGGGGAAACCAGCAAATGAGCTCAGAAAAGCAGGAACAAAAGCTGAAAGAGATGACCTCACCTCACAGAGCCAAAGGAACAAAGCTCCCACCCAACCCTTTGCCACGTTGCTTCAGTTTGGTCCCAGTCTTTGTAACCACAGCTTAACAGTTTACGTGGGTGACGTGCACAGTGCTTTCACGTTCATTAACTCATTTGATCCTCACAGCTCTGGGGAGGAAACCAGGGCAGGACTTTGTCGCCTCCTCTTGCCAAAGGAGAAAAACAGAAACTCAGCTTGCAAGTGACAGTGAGCTAGCCAGGACTTGACACCCATCCTTTTGACCACCTTGATCAGTTTTCATTATTATATGTAAATCTTCCTCCCACTTTCAAAATATAATAAAGTTAATACTTATTGAGAGTAGGTAACACAAGGACATGCAAAATGTTTTACATACATTCTCTTATTTAATCCTCTCAATACCATGAAAGTGTGGGTTAGTTTCTTGTGACTGTTGGAACAAATCACCACAAATTTCTTTAAACAATGGAAATTTATTCCCCCAGAGTTCTGGAAACTAGAAGTCCAAAATCAGTCTCACTGGCTAAAATCAAGGTGTCAGCAGGGCTGGTTTCTTTCAGAGGCTTCCATTGGCTGCTGGCATTCTTTGGCTTGTGGCCGCGTCATTCCAATTTCCAAGGCCAGTGTATTCACATCTCTCTCTCTCTACTCTACCTCCATCTTCACATTCCTTTCTCCTCTGTGTGTCTGAAATCTCCTTCTGCCTCCCTCTATGAGGACCCTTGTGATGGCATTAAGGACCCACCTGGATTATCCTTCCATCTCCCCCTCTCAAGATCCTTAACCACATCTGCAAAGTCTCTTTTTTCAAATAAACTAAAACTTGCAGGTTCCAGGGATTGGGACATAAATAACTTTGGGAAGCGGGGGGTCCCTTTTCAGCCTGTCACAGGAAGGTAATGTTATTATGACTGTGCAGAAAGAGGAAACTGAGGCATGAGAGATGGAATCACATGTCCAAGATCAGGCAACTAGTACAGGTGACAATAGGCCTTGACTCAGTCACTCTATTACCAGAGCCCACTGAGTCATATTGCTTTCCTAACTTGCCCACCACTTGGGCAATCTTCTTAAAGAAACAAAATAAAAGGCAACTCCAAAGAAAGTCTGATGATCTTCCCCCCGGGCATTAAGCCTTGAGGTTAGCAGGGACTGTGGGCAGTAAAGCATGGCGTCCAGGAAATGGGCCTTACTTAGTCCCTGGAAATGTTTCTCCTTCTACACGTACCCACACAGGACCGTTTATATTACTCAGTTAAGAACTTAGTAATTTCAGAGAGGCTCTCATCTTGAGAACCACATCTCGTTTTCCATGAAAGCCTTCTCAGGGTATATATAGTCCCCTCACCCCTCCCACACCAGCTGTCTTCCAGAAGAGGTTCAGGGAACAATTTCCATTCTGGTAGAACAAACCCAGGAAAGGCCAGAGATTCGTAATTCCTGGGTAAAGTGAACTAAGTTTTCTTTGGAGCCACTTTCCTACAGAAATGTATTATTGAGTAGATTAAAGTCTCCTCACTTTCTAATAAAATTATTTGCATTTTAGGTCCAAATTGGTAAAGGGAATCTACAGGTGATCCAACTTTACAACAGTTTCCAAAACATTTGCATCATAAGGAATTATATATGTGTGGGTAGAAGCGAGTACAGACACACACACAGTCTCAGCCTCAGACTGCAACTTCGGAACTATCTAAGAAACCAGACCTCCTTGCCACTTCTCCATCATGGGCAGAGGATCAACAGGCACAAAAGTTACAGGCCCTGTGAAAAATGGAAATGAACATGCACACTTACTCAATCTCGGGCCTCACAGATCCCACAGGACTGAATGCAACTGGCAACAACTCATCCTCTTGGGTTTCCAGGTACACAGCCCTACCATCACAAGCCTGGCATGCATGCCATGGCACAGCATTTCAGAAGGGCAATGAGGAAACAGAAATACTGGGTGAGAACAAGAAATAAGGCCACGTACAGGGAAGATCTCAAAAACAAGTCACAGGCAAACGTGATTAAGAGGAGAAAGAAGGATTTCAGAGTACTTCTCTCTGCGTGGGCAAAGAGGAGAGGATTGATGTTTGAGATGAATATGATACCACCCGGGAATCAAAGCAGCCAACTTCCAAAGTCTTAAGGAGCCTCTTTCAGGCCATACAGAGTTACTACAGGTGACTTCAAAGGATAAAACTAAATCACAGCTGCACACTTAACTCTGCCATTTGATCACCAAAAAGCAGGATCCCCAGCTGATTACCTTTGAGAGTTCGAGCTTATGTTAGTCCTTTACCTCTACCAGGGACTGCTGTCAAGCTAGAGGACTGACTCCACACACCATACTATAGGACAGAAGGCAGTGTCCTGTTGTGGGTGCAATCACAGAGCCACCACAAATGGGGGAACTCAAATCACATATTTGCTTTAACATACAAATGTGTCCTCTGAAGCCACAGCTCCTCAGCACCAAATGAAGCTCTTTTAGCTCCAAAACCTTTAAGAAAGGCACTCAATCAAATCAGTATTTAAGATCAGAGTTCAAATTCCTAGAGGGCCTCATACAGACCCTGAGAGCCACGCCACACTTCCCGGGGAACCACACTAACTAAAGCCACCCATATGCCACCCACCATAAGCACCAGATATCCCTAACTTTGTATCTTCTCACCCATGTCATAGGCTTAAGAATCTCTGTCCCTGCCCATCAGAAAGTTCTTGTGAAGAATACACATATGAGAATGCTCTGTAAACTCTGATGTGCTTAGGCTGAGTAAAGAATTATAAATTTTTCACTGAGGGAAGAGTAGTAAAAAAAAAAAAAAGATTATTTTCTAAAGCAACTTCACACATCATTCATAAAAAAGGCTTAATGCTATTCAACTAAAGTTTTGCTGCAGCTGAATAAGAGGATCTTTTAAAATTAAGGCTTGGGTTGCCCCCCTATTAGAAGCATAGCTCTATTCAGGAAAACAGGACACCCATCTCAGCTAGAAACTGATCTTTAGGTCAGTATCCTGCAAGTGTTAAATTGCCACCTAACCAATATTGTCCTAAAGAAGACGTCTCTGCTGTAATGACTTGCAGTTGCATCCATTTTTGCTAACCCAGAGTAGGTCCTGCGTGACTTGCACTCCTGGGCCTTGCCCCTGCAGAGTGCAGAGAGCATCCGCTCTGCCAGAAGAACCCTTGTGCTGCTTGTCTAGACAGGTAAGTAAGGCACAGTCAGCTCCAAAGCAAAGGCAAGGTAGGAAGAAACTGCTTCTCTCCTGCCCTGCAAGGGGTGAGGGATGCAGCAAGCAAAGTTCAATGTTTTCACACAACAGTGAATAATATACAAGATATTTGTGAGAATTAGAAAAAGGGCTTCTGTCTGGGTAGAACAATTTTTTAAAGCATACTTCATTCTCTGGGTGGAATGGCCCTGGAACCAGAGTCTGCAGCTTGATTAAGATACAAAGTGTTGGACAGCCCAGGTGGCTCAGAGGTTTAGTGCCCCCTTCAGCCCAGGGCCTGATCCTGGAATCAAGCCCCACGTTGGGCTCCGTGCATGGAGCCTGCTTCTTCCTCTGCCTGTGTCTCTGCCTCTCTCTCTCTTTCTCTCTCTCTCTCTCTCTCTCTTCCTCTCTCTCTCTCTCTCTGTGTCTCTCATGAATAAATAAACAAAATCTTAAAAAAAAAAAAAAAAACCAAAGTGTTTTCCCTGGTCTACAAAGTTCCTGCCTGTCACGTACGCATGTACCTGGGGAAACTCCTCATCATGGGCCTAGTCCTTCCTCATGCCAGTCACTTGCACACCTTTGTCCTTGACTTTCCTCTGCCAGGAAATGTCCTCTCCCCAATCCTCATCTACTTTTCTATCTAGAAAACTCCTATTCATCCTTTGAGATCCAACAAAGTTAGCCCTGTCAGTGGAGCTTTCTCCCCACTCTCATCCTTTGCTTCATTCTTGACTCATCAGAGGCTAGCCCAATGCCTAGCACATAGTGAGTGCCTGTACCTGTTGGGTGAATGAATAAATCAGTCTTGTAAGACCCCTAGCAGTTTGTGTATATCTTTATAAGCCTCCCAATGCCCCATGTTTGAGTGTATATCACTCTATACTATTAATGTGAGTTCTTGAAGGGAAGGGTCTATGCTTTTTAAGTTCTGCATCCCCTAAATCCAGCACAGAGTGCTCATAACACGCTCGTTGAATTAAGGTATCCAAAAACAAGGATCTCTAAGAGTAAGCTGCTTCAAAATGTTTATTTCTGGCAAACTGTTCCATATCCAACTCTCAGCAGAGTGAGAATCATAAGATGAAAGGTCTGTGCCACTCACTTGGACTGACGGCTTTCCTTAGGAGAAGAGTCTGCTCAGAAGGTCCACATCAGTCTCCTCTGAGCTGTGTGCCATCGACCTTACTCTGAAGGATGGACGAGGCAGGCCACAGGACGCAGAAGGCACTGCAGACAGGATTAGGTTTCCTAACTTCCCTGTCTTTAAACTTTGTTGACTGTAGCTTTAAATATTTATAACCCAAGCAGGAAGTTTGGCTGGAATGGAGAGGAGCAGGAGTGGGGGCGGAGGATCTGTTTCCCCCTGCCTCGATGATGCTGGCGGAGTGCTCCCTCAGCACTGTTCTGCCAAAGCCTGGGCGCTGGCTCCCAAATGTCAGCCCATGCACTGTGGGTGGGGGCAACTGTGTGGGGATTGTAAATGATGGTTTTGTTTTCATCCACAGCTATTTTTCCTAGTCTCAGGGATGTACTATTGACCCAGTCACAGAACAGAGACACAATGCAGAAAATTGTCACTCAACCCATCCCTGTGCAAAGAAACCCAGCCATTATGTAAAAAGGCACAAAAGCTTCGATTGCGGCCAGAAATTCCAAGTCCATGCTGAGTGGGCTGGGAAGTTAGAAGTGGGATGCCTCAGAGAGATGATGGGTTTTCTTTTCTTTCTTTCTTTCTTTCTTTCTTTCTTTCCTTTCTTTTCTTTCTTTTTCCTTTTTTTTTTTTAAGAGAGAGATGGAATCTTCCAGATACAGCCTGCTCAATAGTTCTTAGCAGAAATAAATACTGCAAGAAAGATAAGTCCTGACAATCACCACTGTTTATGTAGAATCTCTGGCAAACGGCTTTCAACTCAGCGAGTTTTCAAATATGCATCACTCCGCTGCAATATTCTCTCCCCACACTATTTCCAGCCAGTGGATTTTGTTTAGGACCGTTTTCATGATTTGCACTCGTTTTGTAAGCAACATGAGGACCAACTCCAAAAGAAAAGCTAATCAGGGCTCTACCCAGAGACCCTGCAATCGAAATCAGATGTGCTGAAGGAAAAATTAATGGAAACACAGAAAAGGAAGGGCGCAATGCTGATTTCATAGCAGAGAGGAGGAGCTGACAGGAGGGAATCTTCGCTGAGCAGAGGGTCTGTGGGAATTCCAGCTGTGCAATTGCGCATTGTATTTATCATGCATGAGGCAACATCTGTATAAAACATTGAAGATTTCTGGGCCCCAAACATCAGGGGTAAAGAAAGGGTGTTTGGGAAGGGAGTGAACAGCAGAATGGTTTGTGCGGCCAACAAATAGCTATAACTCCTCAAAAGGGTGAAAGGAGACACTCGGGATCAGCTTTTTTTTGTCTTTCAAGCAGTTCTGTGGAGCGTAGCAGGTCTAGTGAAAACCAGCTAAGTCACGTGGTAGTAAAAACAAAACAACACATGCCAAAGAGGGCCGTTGGACAATCCCCCTGGAGGTCACCTTCACTTCTGGCTCAGATGGTGAGGTACCACATAGGTGAAAGTATAACTTGGAATATAAATTGATGAGAGTCTCGCGAGTTATAAAATCATGGAAGAAATGAGATCTCCCACAACCACTGAGGTGTGTGCCCACGACACGAATGAATGGAAAGAGCTAAAATGTTTTTGCGCTCACAGATGGTACCCTACTAGTCTACTTATTCCTTCTCAGTGTTAGAAGGGAGCTTGTTAACCCTAAACAAATTGGAGAAACTCACTCAGCCCACCATAAATTATATGATTGTAGCTAATCAGTGGTGTCAAGTTAAACATTCTTTCATTAAAGATAAAAATGCCTTCAAATGACAGCAAAGCCTAGACTATTCTCTGATGAAAGGCTCTGATATTGGTGATCTTTTTCCTGATTTCTTGGCAATCTCTTTCCATTTCAAAATCAGTTAAAATGGCACATTTACTGATGAAAAAGTCTCATGAGGTTGGTGCTGGCCTTCCTCTGGCCTTATCATACATCTCTTTTCCTGTTTTTACATGTACTCTTTTGCTGTTTAAGGACACACATGTGTGTATGGATAAAACACACTTTACAGCCCACATACTGACACATGATAGTTGCTGTATCCACTCACCCAAATCAGATTGGAGAGAATTAGCACATTTAGCAGCTTTCATTCAAAAGAACAAGATGCCTCATAAAAGTGGCCTAATGAAGAATTCATAAAAAGAATCTCCAAAAACATATGCACTGTGTCACCAGCTAAAGGTCACACTCTTTATCCCATACATCTGCCTCCCACCTTCAGAAATATAAATAGAAAGCTGTTCAATTTAAAAATTCAATTTATAAATTGCTCTGCTATGCTCTGTAACCACCATTAATAAATGATAATTGACTTTATCATTCTGTGGCCACCTTTGTTTCACTCGGGATACCTAGTCAATTACCTAGCAATAATGGCGGCCGTACGCTATGTTACTGCTTAATTTCACAGGCCTGGGGATATTTCTGGATTTAAAAAAAAAAAAAAAAAAAACAGGCAAAATGACAAGTTTCTCCCTTTACTTAACAGAGCTCACTGGTCCCTGCAGAGGGGTAAGAGGTGGTCAGAAAGGGAAAGGGGGGCCACTCCTGCATGCCTGTATCTTTCCGCAAGAGGCTGAGCAAGGATGGCAGGTGGGCGCAACCTGCCGGAACGACATTCACCCACAGCAGAACCGAACATGCTTAGTGATAGCGCAGCATCCTTTATCCTGCGCTTGTAAACCGGCCTCCCTGACCTCTGACAACGAGGGAAATCAGACGTCGGCTCTGCGCAGGGAGAACTTCTGCAACTCTGTTTTATGTAGAATTCCAATCCGGCCCCCAGGAGGTGCTTTTTCATTTCACCGCCGCCCTCCTCTCATCACCCCGACCTGCCTCTGCATTCCCCCGCCCGGCCACTTTTATCTTCACTACCAAGGGCAGAGCCTGTCTCTTCCAGTTCTGCTCTAAAGGAAGAGTTCTCTTGAAGGTTCTTAGGAAATGTGGTGGCTGCGTCTTTACTGAGAGGCAGCTCTGCAGCACATATTGAAATGTTTGCTAGTAGAGATCATGCAAACCTGGGAGATTCCAGAGGTCACTGACTCTGGATTTTTCCTCCAATTTGACTTATCAGCAGCCATTTCAGTAGGTGATAAGGATGGAATTGTGACCACCCTGCCCCCCCAAATTCATACATTGAAGCCCTACACGCCAAGATGATGGTATCTGGAGGCCTCTGAGAAGTGAGTAGGTTTAGATGAGGTCATGAGATACAGCCCCCCATGGGATTAGTGCTGTTTAAAAAAGAGACACCAGAAGGCTTGCCGTCTCTCTCCACCGTGCGAGTACACGGCTGGAAGGTGGCCACCTTCAAGCCAGGAAAAGGGTTTTCACCAGAACCAGGCCATGCCTGGCACCCTGATCTCTGACTTCCAGCCACTAGAACTGTAAAAATAAAGGTCTATCTATTATTTAAGCCATGGTAATTTGTTATAGTAGCCCAAGCAGACTAAGTCAGGAGGTTAAAAGCAAAATTCAAAATAAAAATTTAATTAAAATATCAGGCTTCTATGTATTCTGTCAACTCTGAATTCCCACTATATCCTGTACTCACACAATTACCTCAGCAAGTGACTCTGCTCCTCTGGATCTCAGAGATACGCATCTGTTAAACACAAATGGTTCCCCCTACCCATGTCTCCACCACAGAGGGTTGTAATCAGAAATTTAAAAATTACCAAAACAAGGCATTTAAATACTTAGCACAGTGCTGGGCATGGAGTAACCTCTCGATAAATAAAATCAAGATTCCTAATAAGCTTGGGAAGAAGAACGCCTTGAGAAAAAACACAGTAAGAGGCACCTTAAGAAAAATAAAATGGTCTAGTGACCAATGGTGTGCCAGCGACCTGGAAACAGTAAGGACGCTGCAACTCCCTGAAATTCATCTCTACGCCTAAGTGCAGCATCTGCACTCTACCACACCGCACCCAAACCTGCAGATAAAGTCCCTTTGGCTCTCTGAAGTCCAAGTATGAGCTCATCCTCTTCCTCATCTTGTACCTCAACCCTGCTATCCACCAGTGATTTTGTTTTCATTTCAGTATCAACATCTGGTGCCTCTAATTCTATCAACACCCAAACATATGGAAGGAACAACAAGACCCAGCAACGTGAACCATTATTTTTAAAAAACAAACCAGGTCCTAAATACCAATTGATTGCTAAAAGGGCACTTACTGAGGTTTATTAAGTACATAGAACATAAATCTGTTTGGCATGTAATTAATTCAAAATTACAGGAACACTAAATATGTAATTAAATCTACACGGAATGTTTAGGCCTTTAGCTGGCATTTACAAAGGAAGCTACGGGAAATTTATTAGCTAGCTATTTATTGTTCAAAATACTGGCAAATCATGAGTATGTTGATTGAAATCTAGCTTGCTGTCACTCTGCTGTTCTGGGCCAATTAAGGGCCTTGCAAACCAGTCGCCAAACAAAAGTCCATGGCTAAGAATGCTAAGGATGGAGTTTGATGGTTATGGCTAAGTTTGCCCTTTCTTTGTTTTGTTTTGTTTTGTTTTGTTTTTTATGATAGTCACAGAGAGAGAGAGAGAGAGGCAGAGACATAGGCAGAGGGAGAAGCAGGCTCCATGCACCGGGAGCCCGACGTGGGATTCGATCCCGGGTCTCCAGGATCGCACCCTGGGCCAAAGGCAGGCGCTAAACCGCTGCGCCACCCAGGGATCCCAAGTTTGCCCTTTCTATGTGATACCACCACACAGCATTCTTCAACAGACTTAAGTGCTTAACTGACACATTCAAATGTGACACACAACAGATCTGAGTGAGATAAATACAAAGTTATATTTGGAATCCTTACCCACTGACAAACTTCACTGTGTTTAGCCAGAACAAAACATTTCTTCTAGCCTGCTATGTAAGTCAAAAGTGTAATATGAGAAATGCATAAAATGAAAGACTCCAAAGTCATTCCAGAACCTCTTCTGCTCATTTCTAGGCTCTGCAGCAGGCTGAGACAAAAGAAGACTGTCTAGTGTCCACAGCTGGCTTGGCCCTCAGTTGATAGTGTACTGTATAGGTCCCATTGGTCAGCTTGGGTACAGGTGCTCTGGGGCACCCCTCGGGAAATAGCTCCAGTGATGCCACCTCCTAAAAGCTCCTGGAAGACTTTGAGAGTAGAGCAACCAAGTAGCGCACCACACTCCTCAAACCTCAGGAGGACTGTGTCCCAGTGCTTCCAGTGAGCTCAGTCTCCAATTCTTTATTTGACAACCTGGTAAGAAATGTTACCTTCAGTTGCTGTATTCCCAGTGGCTGGAGGTCCTAAGCACTAGCTTTGGAGAAGAATTCCCCCTACCTTTGATTAGGAGGGACTGGAATTTCTTCTCATTCCATCCGTATTCATTAGGATTGCATTTGGCTACAAATAATATAAAATCCAACCACAATATCTTTAAAACCACTTGTACTTTTCCCTCACACAACAAGAAACCTAGAGAAAAGTGGTCCTTTGCTGTGCAGAGACTGCATAGCATTACACTCCACCTTTCCCTATTATTTGCTGTCTTTTCAGTATGCTTTACTCATCACCTCATGGCCACAAAATGGCTGCTGCAGCCCCGCCCATCATACCTATACTCCAGTAGAAATGAAAAAGAGTGATATGGTATAAAAGGTTTTTGTTACAACAACAGCATTAGAAACTCCATAGCAGACTTATATCTACATTTTCCAATGGCCACTGTGTCCTATTGTGTCCTATAGCCACCTCTGGCTATAAACTGACACTCAAGAAATGTATTGTAATAGAGATTGAGCCAATCAATTAACACTCACTACCACACCATTCCTTTTTCATTCAGTCCCAGTGACAAGATATTCAGTATTTAGTGTAGAGTAGGAACTCCTTATATGTCAAATAAGACTCTGAAAAGCTCCAGAAATCACTTTCCCAATTTATTCAACTAAACACTAAGTCAGACACAGGCAATACAAAAGTGAACAGGTCAAATACTTAATACTTTAGACCAAAAAAAAAAAAACAAAAAAAACAAAACAAAACAAAACAAAAAACCCTTACAAAATACCTGTTTTTTAGATGAAGACAGGATCCCAGATTTGAAAGAGATATCACACTAGGCCATGCTCCCAAGAGAACTATCTACAGTGATGGAAGAGTTTTATACACTGTCCAACACAGTAGCCATCAGCCATGTGTGGTTAGCAGGCACTTAAAATATGGCTTGTGTGACTGAGGAGCTAGCTGATTTTATTATTTTATTTTTATTTCCATTCATTTAAATTTATATTTAAATAGTCACATGTGGCTACTGTCTATCATATTGGACACTTCACATCTAGAAATCATGCACACATACATTAAAAAAAATCAGAGGATCTCATTTTAATAGAGGGATTTCCAAATGTCATGGGAGGTAGAAGCCAATTTCTACTCAGAGCGATTGGAAAAAATAAAAGGATGGATTATTCAATCTGAGTTTTGTAAGATGTACAGGAGTTTGCCCATTGATAAAGAAAAGCTAAGGGAATGCTCTATAAGAAGAGAAAAAACTGTGTACAACAAAAAAGGGGAAAAATGAGGGTCAAGAGAGACTCTGAGCCAGAAACATCTATTTAACTCACTCCCAAATTGCTGACCCACAGAAGCTGAGATAAACAATGTTTGTTATTTGAAGTCACTATATTCTGGGTAATTTGTTATACAGCAATAGGTTACAAATATAGGATAAAACACCATATTGTGTGTGCACTAACTTTACACTGTGGACAGTGATGGGGAATCAGAAAATATCAGAGGTGATGGTGCAGCTCAGAAGATGAGAGAGAAAGGCCTGTGGAAATGTACTTTGCCCAGCTGACCTCTCTATGGCATCCAGCATCAGTCTCCAGGAAAGCTCTAAAGGCTCTAGACAGCCAGGGCTTCTGAGCCCTCCCACCGCCGACTAGCCAATGGCCTTCCACACCTAGAAGACCATTTAATTTCAAAAGCAACATTTCAAAGGACATTAAGTTAGCCTTCCTAACTGTGGTCCCTGCAAGTAATTACCTTTTCTGCTGGATAATATGCCAACAAGAATTTTAAGGACAGAACTCATGTTTTTAACTTCCATATGCCAAGCTGAGAAAAGGGCTTTATGCAAATATAGCAAAAAAATATATATACCCCCCAAAAGTCATCATCATTAGGCTTATTTCAAAATCAGATCTAATATTAATTCCCAGGCAATAACACCCTTTGGAATGAAAAGATCTGATTACTCTATAGGAATTCTAATGAATAGCACCCGCCACTCCTCTACCCACACCCACCCCCAACTCTCTCATAAGCATTTTAAATAATTTTTCTTTCTTTCTTTCTTTTTTTTTTATAAGTAACATTATATACAGTTCAGAAACACCAGCTAGAAAACATTCTGGCTTTGGAATTAAAGATCACAACCCTCGAAAGGCCTGGTGACAGGGGCCAGAGAGCATTGTGGGCAAAGTGGAATGAGCTAATGCTTCTCTGCAGGACATGGGGCCAGAATCCTTTCTGCCATAACCAGGGTCTCTAGTGCAAAAATATCCACATGGGTCATAAACACCAGTCCCAGTCCAAACAGTGGAGAGGCAGAAATCCTGCAATAGCTGTTTGAATGCAGTGTTATTGTTGTTTTTTAAATGAATCTAATATTTCAGCCCAAAACAGCCAGCAAGTGTCAGCAGTACCATCTTGATATCCACGGACTAGAAGAATTTCTCCTGCAAGTGTACAGCCAGCAAGTATCAGCAGTACCCTCTTGGTATCCACGGACCAGAAGAATTTCTCCTGCATCTCTTTTCTGTTTCTAATTAAGTTTCATAAAACCATAGGACATCAGAACCAAAGGGTGCTGGCATGGAGAGGGGGAAACTCTCCTTTTCACAAATAAGAAAATTAAGGCCTGGGAGGGAAGGGGACTCAACCCAAGCTGCATGCACATTGACCCAGCTGGGGCAGAAGCTCAGTCTTTTCCAGGGATTCAGAAGAATAAATCCAGTGCTCCCTGGATCCAGTTTCAGAGGGGTGGTAACACAACAGATTATTACTCATGCGAGCTGATCATGAACTGCTCATTTCTTCTGATTAGCAAGTCTTAAGAAGAGATGTTTCTTGACTCTAGTTGATATGGCCCTTTTAGGAAATCCACTTTCTTCTACCCCAAAGTACTTTGGTTCCAGGAACAAGACAGATGGATGGATCCAAATTTCATTCACATGCAGCTCTGTCAACATTCCTATAGGACAACACAGTATTGGGAAACCAACAATGAGGGGCTTATACTAGTTACGAGATTTGAAAAGTTATAGGATCTTTGAGAAAAGATTTGAAAGGACTCCTTCAGGCTGCAGAACTCTAGATATACCTTGTCTTTATAGCTGCCAGGCATGCAGCCTGCTCTCCTGGACAGTTCTCTGTGTCTCACTGGAGAGGACAGATTTCTCTCTCTGCTCTTCCCTTTCCTTGCCTGAAAAATTAATGTGTGCATATGGGGAAAAACGAAAGCATAGCAAAAGCCTATACAAAGAAGTTAGGTCTCCTTCGAACTCCCAAACCCAGGCCTGGCCTTTAGATGCAAGCATTATTCACCATATTTTATTTCATGCCTATGTGTATATCTCCTTTTCTTCCCACCAAGGGGAACATTCCAAACTCATATTGCCTTTGGTATTTTTCACTCAACGAAAGAGGTTTGAGTTCTTTCCTCATCATGTATAGAGATCCAGTTTATTCTTTTTTCACGAGTTCATAATATCCCATTGTTTATACAATCATTTATTTATCATTCTCTTATTAATGAAGATCCTGGTTCTGTCTAATATCTTATTTCTTAAATCTATGCCGAGGGCACAGTCTCAGCACAGGTCTGGAGGACAAGCCCCTGGTAGTATATGGTAGGCTTGTGCATGATGGACATTTCTAAATCAGAGACGGGATATTAGGGCAGCCTAATAATAATCGCAGTGCCTCTATACAGAACCAGTAGAAACCAGACCCAGTTTCTTCCTCAGCCTGGCTTCCTGTGCCTGCTTCCTGCCCCCCCCACCCCCACCTCTCTCTTGCCTTCTGAGTGGTCATGTACTATCCGTCTTCTCCACTAAGTCAAAAGCTCCACTGAGGACCAAACCTCCATGCCCCTCAGAGTTCCACTCTATGAACTTTCCTCCCTTTGCAGAGAAAAGCAATTCACTAAATATCTGCTAAAGAATCCACGAATGCCTAAACGATTAATGTAGTAAATAGCAAACACTTAACAAGGGCTTCACAGTTTTCAGTGGGTTTTACTCTCAACCCTTTTAACGGGAAGATACAAGACCTGTCCCTTCTTGAGTGTGAAGGAAGATGTCTTCCCTTAGGTCACACCTGTGTACCTCAAGGTGACCCCACAAGGGCAGAAGGAGCAAACAGCAAACGTGGACCCTCCCAGGCCAGTGGCCACGATGCATGTGTGCATGCATGCAAGTGTGCACGCAATGAGTACCTGAGCACAATGCAGGCCATTCCATAAACAACAAAAACAACAAAAGCAGACTGCCCGTGACCTTTAGAAGAACCCCGTGTCTCCCCAGCAAAGGCTGTCAGCAAGACTGCCTGGTGCTCTTTTGTTTGGGACTGACTGGAACTGTCATGGACACAGTGCATCTCCCAGTGGCAGCTCGCTGTAAGCCAGGCAAGCTCTGTACAACAGATGCCCTGCCCAGAATTCACTTTAGCAAGGAACTCTGGGCATTATTCCTCCAACAGGGGGAGAGTCTTCAGCAGATAAGGAATTACAGCAGCTGAGAACCACAACAGCTTATGCTGGTGACTAATTAAGTGCCAGGCACAGTCCTAAGTGTTTTGTGTACAATAGCAGATCTGATCAACACCCAGTGCCGTCAGTACTACCATTATCCCATTTCCAGAGCAGGAAACCAAGGCACGGAGGTTGAGTAACTTGTTTAAAGTTCCACAGCTAGTAAGTAGCAGATGTGGAGCAGGATTCTAGGACCATGGCTATTTTCCACCAGGCTGGTGGGAGGGAGGGCAGCAAGGACGGTCTGTCTACATTGCAGGCACTGCTTTGAACAATCTACACATATCTCGGGTGGTCTTTCCAGCAGCCCTGTGAAGCAAGAACCATGAATAACTCCACTTGCCAATAAGGACATGGGAGGTCACCTCAATAAGCCTGTGGAAGATCCTGCTGCTAGTAATTAAGCTTGAGAACCCAAATTCCTTGAGCTCCAAGGCTCGTGCTCAGAACCACGCTGCTCTGCACCACCTCTGATCCCACGAGCTCCCTGCCTGCAACAACTGCTCTCATGTTTCAGGCACCTTAAACCTGATGTTAAACCACAAGGGGCACCTTGTACCTGATCTTGGGACCTTAGCAAACATCAGCCAGCCTCGAGGGCTTGTGAAACCTTTTGGTTTTACAAATATTCAGTGTGTAACACAATGGAGACAGAGACAAACAGGCGATCAGAAACACAATAAACTTGGAAATAGAACAGAGGCCACCAACTGGCCCCTAGTTCCAGGGAGACAATATTACCAGGTACCACTTTGTGAGTGCTTATTCTAGATGCTTCACCTGTTAAAAATCATTTAATATCCCAACAAACTTCTGAAGTCGGTAGCACTGTCTTCATTTTACAGGGGGAGTCAAGGCACATACAGATTCAATAAGCTGCCCAGAGGCACACAGCATATAAGAGCAGGATCAAGATTCAAGGCCAGGCAGTCTGACTCCGGAGTTAGGTTGCCAGGCTTAGCAAATTACAAACAAAATAAAACAACAAGAAAAAAACCACGTAAGCGACAAGTAATTAAAAATGTCACATGCAGTATCCCTGCTCCTCCACAGCCTACATGATTCACACAATGTGCGTCCCTGTACGTGGGACCACTGCAGTGTCTGGTAGACTCACCTTTGTGGGGAAGGTGACCACAGCCTGTTCCCATCCCTCTGACCACACCAAGGTCTTGAGAGTCTCTCTCCAGCACCCCCATTTTCCCATCTGCTGGCACACGGTATAAACACACATCACTGTCCCTACACTGAGCACCCACCCAGCCTCCACGTAGCTTTGATACTAAAAAGAGGGCTCTTTATTCACCTCTGGACCATGGAGCTTGTCTATGCAGCCAGCAGCTTCTATTGAGGTTTGGAACAAAGCTGTAGCCATTTTGTTTCACACGTGCACAAAGGTGAGGCAGCTGCTCCCCTTGAGCACAGAAATGGGTGAAGAGCACTGAAGGGCCGCCCAGCCCCTCCGCAGGGTGTCTTGATCATCAACCCTGTGCTTCAGTCTGGGATTTGGACGCAGAAGCAGGTGAAGCTCCTCTGAAAAGAACAGAATCAAAAGGGCCTATGTGACTGTGTATCAGGGACATGGCCAGCAGAGCTTTGAGGCTGGAGCATGGATAAACCCTCAAAACAAGCGAAAGCCAAAGTTAAAAGTAAAGAGCAGCTCAGAGACGAGGCATCCTCTCTAGATATTTACAGGGCCTACTGCAGCATGTGTGCATGGATCCAGATGTGGATTTCAAGATTGCCATTTGGGGTGCTTCTTGGGGCTAAGAACCATGAAGACACATGTCCCCCCTGCGGTTTTATGACCATGTTTAGCAATGAGTGATGCTGAACGGAAGGGAGCCATTCTGCAGTGCACGCCCAGGCCTCACAGACGCTGCTTCCCCCCTCCCCAGAGCTCTGGGGCTGCTTGAGGCACAGACCTCATCTCTGCCCCCAAAGCTTTCTGTTTCCACAAAAGGGATTCTCAGCAAAACAGCATCCTGGCCGCAGGTAATCGCAGGCCTCTTTCTCTTTAAATAGCTTCTTTGTAACCACAAACATGTATGTTTTTCATAAAGCTCTGAAAATTGTACTAGGCCCTGGGGAGGTACCAAGTGGAAACGCGGGTGCCGGGAGATTAGAACTCGGCTACTCCAGAGGTACACTGTGCTGTTTGTAACAATTATAATAATACACCTGTACCACCATTGTCAGTGTGGACCAGCCACACGGGGGCTCATTAGTATTGTATTAGGGCTGCATGGGGAAACAGATAATGGCCCATAATGAAAAATGCCAAATTTTCTATATAATAAAAATGAACTTGATTAATGAAAATCACTTTCAGGGAAAGAGTTACAGCGTTGTTAGAAATAAAAAATGATGTATTAATCCGACATTCTTACAGATGGTCCCAACCTCCTGACAACTGCTATTCATTTGAGATGCTATTAGCATGCATAATTATGCTAATTAAGTTGTAATTAAGCACCAATTCTTCAGAGGGCTTTTTTTGTCTATCATTTAATACAACTCAGTTGCAAAGAGTGCTTAAAGCTTTGTACAGTGTTTCATTCAAAAGGGGTTCCCAAATTTCTTAGCAAAGATTTAGCAGCTGAGCCATGGATAGGAGCTATAATCCTTGTTTTGGTTAAAGAAAAGTCAGTAAATACCAGCGGGGTCTGCCAGTTGTTGATAAAATAATGAACGCTTTCTGCTAAAATAAGCACAGTTCAAACCAGGGCAATTACAATGAGAACAAAATGTATAATTATCAGTAGTGATAGAACCATTGTGCTATTACATGGTCGGTTTTATTCTTTTTATTTGAAAAAAGGGGACTTAAGGAGTACATTCAATAAGAAATAATTAGAAAAAACGCCATTCAATATTTTATTAAAAGTAAAATAAGTCAGAAAGCTGAAGATATCTCCTGGGGAAGGGGATGTGCGTAGAGAAGGAATCAGTGATTTTGTTGTCAGTTCCAAAGGCTATTGAGATAAACATTTTACAAAGAACATCATAAAATGATAAAGTGCACAAGATGGTTTTTTTCAACTCAACTGTCTGCAGAGGCAAAAGCAGAATTTCTAGCAGAGAAGTTAGTTAAACTGGCAATTTCAAAGATACATATTTACCTGTCATTTTGACTGAATTCTACCACTTTTGCTCGCAAGTATGCGCTGCGCGTGAGTACGCAGGATGCCGATTTAAGTTCCGTTTTGTTTTCTCACTAGCTAGGCTGTGACGAAGCCAGAAACAGCCAAGGAGCTTAGAACAAAGGAGGATACAGGGCTTGAGAACAGTGTTTGAAGGAGGGGCTAGCAGGGTCTGTTTTCCTGGGACACCAGAACCCTGTTACCTTCCTCCCAAAGCAGAGAAATGTCTCCTGTGAGCTCCCGAGTCATCTTCATTCTACCCTGAGCTAAAGGGGTTAGAGTCAATAAATAGACCTTGAGGAGCCCTGATTCTCCCTGAATGTAACTTTAAGTGACTTATTTAAAAGACAGCCAAGAGCCTATACCATTGCAACCCCATCTCTCCCTTGCCACACCGAAAATGACCAGCCAAAGGTTTAAAAAAGTAAAAATAAAAAAGCTCCAGGAGGGAGCATTTGAAATACCATTATGCCAAATCTTGGCAACCCATCTCCCTCATTCTTTTAACTGGCATTACAAAAATAAATATATAGTCTTTCTTTGAAATGACCTTTGCCTTTTCTGTTGCAATCTCTTTTTGGACATGGTCTTTGCATTTCATTTTACTTCAAAGCCTCTGGAAAACTTACTCCTCAGGTAGCATGCTCTGCAGAAACCACTCATTTTGTCTGTCTCCACTTTCTCTGCCTGCAGTCCAGAGCACAAGAGAAGGAACTTACAGAAAAACATTGCACTGGATGGTGGTAGCAGCAGCAGCTGGTGGCCTTCCTTGGTCACAACGTAACATTCAGCAAAGTACCCTCATCTGTAAAATGGAATGCCCATTAGCTGCTCCAGACAGCTCACATGTGAGTGTCAGACAAGGCAGTAAGTGTTAGGCAAGGTGAAAAGAATGGACCATTACATCCACTGTGTGGGACCTCCACTCAACAAAGATGTCAGGTGTTACTGAGACCCTCTGATGCCAAATGTCAGGTGCATCCACACCACAGACACAGGTACACTTTTCATTGGTTCATTCATTCAACAAATATTTACTATGTATCTACAATGTGCTCTGTAGAGCACAAAAACTGGGGATACAGCAGTGAACAGGTATCACATTTAAATAAGATGCTAGATATAAATACTATGAAGAAAATAAAATTGAGCAACATGATAGGGTTACTGGAATCAGGGAGTTGTTTTTTATAGTATGGTCAGGAAAGTCCTCTCTGAGATGCTGACATTTAAGCAAAACTGGGAATAACAAGGAGTCAGCAACAAGAGTATACTAGGTAAAAATAAAGAATGGGATGCCTCAAACTAAAAATCTTTTGCATGGCAAAGGAAACCATCAACATAACAAAAAGGCAGCCTATTGAATGGGAGAAGATATTTGTAAATGATAATACAGGGTTAATATCCAAAATATATAAAGAACTCCTACAACTCAACACCAAAAAATAATCTGATTAAAAATGAACAAAAGCCCTGAATAAGTATATTTCCAGAGAAGACATACAGATGGCCAACAAACACAAAAATATGCTCAACATTACTGATCACCAAGGAAATACAAATCAAAAACACAACTGAGATACCACCTCACACCTGTCAGAATGCCTATTATTAAAAAGATAAGAAATAACAAGTGTTGGTAAGGATGTAGAGAAAAAGGAAACCTCATGTACTGTTGATGGGAATGTAAATTGGCACAGCCACTATGGAAAACAGTATATGGGGGTTCCTCAAAATAATTAAAAATTGAAGTACCATATGATCCAGCATCCCTCTGGGTATTTAACAGAAGGAATTGAAAATACTAATTTAAAAAAAAAGATATATGCAACACTATGTTCACTGCAGTATTATTTACAATTGCCAAGTGTCATCAACAGATGAATGGATGAAGATGTGGTGTACACACACACACACACACACACACACACATACACAACGCATAAAAAAGCTACTCAGAATCTTGCCATTTGCAACAACATGGATGGACCTAGAGGGTATTATGCTACATGAAATACGTCAAACACAGAAAGACAAATACCGCATGATCTCAGTTATATATGGAATCTAAAAAACAAATGAACAAACAAAACAGAAACAGGCTCATATATACAAAGAACAAACTAGTGTTTTCCAGCAGGGAGGGGTGTTGGGGGTGAGCAAATTACATGAAGGGAATTAAGAGGTACAAACTTCTAGTTATAAAATAAGTCACAGGAGTATAAAATAAGGCATAGGGAATATAGTCAATAATATTGTAATAACTTTGTATGGTGACAGATGGTAACTAGACTTATTGTGGGGATCACTTCATAATGTTTACAAATACCAGGTCACCGTGTTGTACACCTCTAACTAATATGGTATGTCAACCGTACTTCAGTTTATAAAAAACAGTACATTCTTTAGGATCATCTCAGCAGAGTGAACTGTTGGTGTAAAGGCCATAAAGCAAGAATGAACTTGGCTGGTTTGAGGGATGAAAAGAAGGACAGAATGATAGGAGACACCAAACAAGTTGGAGATTAGAAGCCCATGGGGTCAAAAAAGAGATCAGATCACACAAATCGTTACAGATGCAATAGGGAGTTTTGATTTCTAGCTAAGTTAAGGAGAAGACATTTGGTTGTTTCCAATCAGATAGTGGTATATTCATGTGAGCTTCTGGAGAGGACTGGGTTACAGGTGAATGAGAAGTGAGCAAAGTTAAGAAGCTCTTGGAGGAATACAGATTGGGAGACAGTAGCTGGGACAGGGGAGGTAGCATGGCAACAGGGAAAAGTAATCAGATGGGGGACATATTTTGGACATAGAACTCACAGGACTGACCATATATACACAGGACATGTGGACTTCGTCACTCACTGCAAATATCCCCAAGAATATTTGCTTTCTGTTATACCATTTTTAATACTTACATGTCCCTATATTAAAACTGATGGCAAAATGTGAACAATCAGCCAATCTCAAGCATAATATCTAAGGCATGGAGGAAAACATTGGATGATGGGACCATTGGATTTCCTGGCAATGGCCTCCAAGGAAGGCATACAGGCATTCCCAAACTATATAAGCTACTCGTAACTCATATAAGAAATATCAAGGCCTGGCAGCTGGTGGGCAGAGTTCCATGGGAGTCTGAGAACTGATGGACAGTAAAAGGCTTCAATTAAGGTAGCCAGTAACTTGCTCACTGGAAAGAACCACAGGCACAGAAGGAGAAATTAGTTGCCCTCAAAGAATAGAAAAAACAATGACCAGGAAAGAAAAAGTTAAAATTCCCATATTGCAGAAAAGGGGCTTACTCACTTTCAGTAGTCAAACAGACAGGACTAACTAAATGCAAGGTTCTTTTACATCTGTTATCACTTTAACTGACAATGTCACCTGTGAAAGAAGTAAAACAGTCTCGAGGATGGTAAATCAGCCCAGAAGTGACAAAACTGTATTCAAACCCTTACTTCAGGCTTTGAACCACTGTTCTTTCCACACCCAGATAATTCCTGTGACTTGGATTCTCCAGAGCTCCCTCCCAAATATTCATGAGAAAGTAGGTTTTTGCTTGGACCTGCAGCAGGTCTTGATCACAAAGAGCCCCTCTCCTGAAGGCAACCACAGCTCTCTGGAAGAATGGGCTTTTCTTTGCCTCTTCCAGAGCTCAGCATTTTAAATATATCCCTTTGCCAGTAATTGTTAAGGTCAGAAGGGTGGAATAAGAGAATGATGAAGGGAATAATTTTAAGAACAGATGGCAAAATATTTTTTCAATATGTAACAAAAAAAGCAAAGCAAAAGGCAAATGAAAAGAGGAAAAATATTCTCAACCTATATCACAATAATGTCAACATCTCCAATATGTTAAAAGTTTCTATAAATAAAGCCCAACAATCCTATACAAAAAAAAAAAAAAACAGGAGTCACAGAAAAATAAACATAACAACTCTTAAATGTGTGAAAAAGTGCTCACTCTTGCTAATAAAAGAAAAATGAAAAGTAAAACTACAGTTAAGTAGAATTTCACACCTATTATGTTCACAGCTAAATAGAATTTCACACCAATGAAGGTTGACTGCACACATATATACACACAGCCGCATGAACATGCACACGTGCACGTGCACACACATGCTGTATTGGTGAGGGAAAAACAGGAGCTTTGATACTTATTGGTAGAACTTTCAGATGGCACGATCCCTATGGCAGAAATTTTAAAATGTCTAGCAAAAATACATGCATTTACCCTTTTGCTCAGAAATCCCAAAGACATGCTAGCAAAAAATAAGGTGATAGGAACCAACTAGCAAAAAACTACAAACAATACAAATGGCCAACTAGGTGACTAGTTGGATAAACTTCCATGCATTATATAAAGAAATAAATGAGATCTACATACAGCTATGGAGTTATCATCAGAAAATATTGTTAATTTTAAAAATGCAAGGAACAGAAAAGCATGTATATTTCCTGTCATTTAAGAAAGGAATATGTGTATGTAAATGAACCTGCTTCTAATTTTTAAAATACATGCCTGTACTTTTTTTAAGGTGCCACATAGGGACAAGTGAAAGAGAGTCAGGGTAAAACCTAGACTTATTTGAATATCTCTTGTTTTTCAGCCATACCTCCAGAGCTCTGAAAATGTTTTAACAAGTTGTATTGAAAAAAATCAGAGTAAGAAAAAGTACCTCAAAATTGAAAAGTAAATGAAACAAAGAATCTAAATATGTATTACATAATCAAAAGACATTATTCCAGTGACTTTAAAGTATAATTTGACCATGAATTTCAAGTGGGTATATCCTAAGGTCAAAAAGAACTGCAAAGATATATTAGTTTTGAGTATTTGTACTGTCAGTATCAACTCAATGTATTTGTTCATAAAAACATGTTTTTCTTAGAACTGTCTGCAGAAAAGGCCTCTGCATAATGACAAACCAAATACAAAGAGCCCAGTGTCCAGACTCTGGTCTCAAAATACCTTTTCTCACTGATAGAAAGCATTTGCTCCTTGGAGAAATGGCTGATTGCAGATCTAAGCACAGGAAATGAACAAGATGAGCCAGAGACAAATAGGAAAGCGTGAGTCACCAAGACTTCCAGGGATCACATCAAAGGACACAGAAGCCAACTTGAAGGAAATTCCACTGGCTAAAGATGGGGCAATTTGAGCATAAAAAGAATACCTCCTGTTATTGACTTAAACATATTGATCATGTTAAAATTCATGTGTTTATAATTGTATTCTTTTTGAAAAATTTATCATTGCCATGGTTTAAATATTTGTATCCACCTTCCAAATTCATATATTGAAATAATGCTCAATGTGATAGTATTGAAAGGTGGAGTCTTTGGGAAGTACTTATACCATAAGGACAAACACCCTCATGAATGGGATTAGTGTTCTCATGAAAGAGACCCCACAGAACTCCGCGGTCCCTTCCACCATATGAGTACACAGAAGTCTGAGACCCAGAAGATGGCCTTCAAATCATCATGCTGGCACTCTGATCTCAGATTTCTAGCCTCACAAACTATGAGGAATAAATTTCTGTTTTTTATAAGCCACCGAGTCCATGGTATTTTGTTACAGCAGCCTGAATGAACTAAAATAGTCACTGCTAGAAGATGCTAGGAAACTAAACTAATTATTTCAAAAACTGAAAAATAAAAAGGAGAAAAATCAAGTATTTGCCCCCCTTTCCTATATGAGTTCTCCCTCAGTTTAAAAGAATAAGGAGAGAGAGAGAGGAAAATAAAAGTTCTTCTTTTCTGAAGAATTCCAGGTTAAAATATGAATGAAAAGTGGACTCAGAACATCACCACTTTGCAAAATTTAATAAAATGATAGATCTGGGCAATGATTATCAATGGCCAATTAAACTACTAGATGGGAAGCTGGTGAGGAATTTTATAAAAAGATGGAGTTGACCATATCTGAACCCACTGATAAGTTTCAACATCAAAAAGAGATACAAAAAAAAAAGAGAGAGAGAGAGAGAGAGAGATACAAGCAGACATTCTGTACCTCCTGATACAAGTACTCAACACTATGAGATATAGATTTAAAGGGAGAATCAAAAGGACTCAGCAAGTCATTGGTGATTGGATTATCAAATGTTATCCTAACCAAACTAATCCAAAAATTGTAAATAGACTTCTAATGCTCTGAAGAAATGCAAGGATGGTTCAAGAGTAGAAAACAATCATTTCACACAATATGGGTAAAACATTATATAAAATTTAAATACTCATAACAAAATCTTAGGAAACTAGGAAGAAAAGGAAAAATTTTTAACCTGATACACAGTGATTTCTGAAAACATACTATAAAATTATACTTAATTGTGAAATATTAGATACATTGTTTTTAAAGTCAGGAAATGGACAAATATGTCCTACAATCACTTTTGAGGTCTTAGTTTGTGGGGTAGGTCAGGAAATGGAAATGAGAGTTAAAGATTAGAAATAAAAAGAAAAAAATGGATTTCATATAAAAATTAGGTATCATCCTATGGATTATACAGTAAAACAAAAGTACTGCAACTAAAAGGATAATTTAGAGGATTTCTGGATAAGACTTCTAATAAAAATAAATAACATACCTATAAGCCAGCACTAACCAATTAGAAAGTATTATAGAAAAAAATTCAAGGTCCTTAAGTATTATGAAGAAATAAAGCTATTAAAACGTATATGACTTGTGGAGTTAATACAATAAAAATCATTGAAAGATATAAAAATTTATAAATTTACAGTACATTTATAAATGAGAAAATTAGCACCATTAAAAATTCAAGTCTCTCCAAATTAATCTATAAATTCAATGCAGCTACAATTAAAATCCCTACAGGGTTTTTCAAAGAGTTGACAAACAGATCCTAAAATTCATATTGAAGGAGAAAGATCCAAGAATTGCAAAGACAACTGTGAAGAAGAATAAGAAGAGGAAATGGTTCTAATATATATTGTTGTGTAACAAACCACCTCAAATCTAAGTTGTTTGAAACAACAATTTATTTTGTTCACAAATCTACAGTTTGGGCAGATCTTCTTTTTTTTTTTAAGATTTTTTTTAAATTTATTTATTCAGAGAGAGAGAGGCAGAGACACAGACAGAGGGAGAAGAAGGCCCCATGCAGGGAGCCCGACGTGGGACTCGATCCCCGGTCTCCAGGATCACAACCCAGGCTGCAGGCGGCACTAAACTGCTGCGCCACCAGGGCTGCCCCAGTTTGGGCAGATCTTGGTTAGAAACCTCTCCTCTCTGCTCTGAGAGTTATCAGCAGAAGTTGAAAGTACTGCTCAGGACTACTACCATCTAAAAGCTCATTAACTTACCTGTATGGCCATTGATGCTGACTGATGGCCATGACCTAGGCAGGGCTGTTGGCTGCAACACCTGTACTTGGCCCCTCCACATGGTTGCTTGGCTTCCTCACAACATGGTGACTTGATTCTGAGAGACCTGTGTGGAAGTACTTTATAATCTAGCCTTAAAAGTCACATAATATCCTATCTGTTTGAAATAGCTAGTAAAGCCTTTCCAAAATCAAGAAGTGGGGAATTAGATCTCTTGATGGGAGAAGTGTCTAAGAATTTACAAACAAGTTTTAAAACCACCACAAATATGTTTCCATAAAATATAATATTTAAACTATAGCAACTAAGCATGTCCTAGTGATACACAGACACGGGTTGGGATAGCATAATTTGGGATGAGATGGGATGGGATGGGAAAAGATGGGATACGATTAGATGAGGAACCAGTAAACAGTCACATGTACACAGATACTTAAAACAAGAACTGACATTACCAATTGGTGAGGAAATGATGCACTATTTATTAAAATGTGCTGCTACACATGATATGCATTGAGGAAAGAAATAAAATTAGATCCTTACAGAAAAATAAATTATTGGTGAAATAAATGTATAAAACCTAAAAACAAAAATCAAAACTTAAACAAGAAAGAAATGTAAAATAATATATTTATAACACACTGATGGCAAATTATTTTTTAAAGGAGACCTCAAAGAACACCAATCATAAAGAAATAGATTGTGAATTCTTCCTAAAAGTAAATTTTCAGTTTCTATATAACTAAAGATACCATTAAAATGCAAATGACAGGCCATAGCCAGGAGAATGCCTTTTACTGACAATTGATTAGCATAAGAACATATAAAGAACATTTAATACTCAATAAGGAAAAGGCAAATAGCTCAAAAGAAAAATTAGCAAAAACTACACACAGTTCATAAAAAAAGGAAATATGATGAAAAAATACATGAAAAGTTCCACAACTTTCCCATTTTTCAAGGAGATGTAGTTAAACAACTGGGAAATACCATTTTTTTACCAAAAACTTGGCACTTTTTTAAATGAAAATATCAAATGTTGGAGGGATCATGTGTACGCTACTGATAAATAGATATTTGAACAATATGACAATATATAATAATGTTAAAACATCCAAGCCTTGCCAACCAGCAACACCACTTCTCTAAGCTATGTACTTTAGAGAAATGCTCACACACACATGAATAAATTAGCAAACATGTTAATGGTTTATGAGACCAAAATAAACAAATACATAAATAAATAAGAGAAAACGCTTAAGTGTTCATCAGGAGAGAGGGATAAATTATCTTATATTCAAATAATGAAAAATTCAACACTTAAGTGAAAGAACATGATTTATAAGTATGTTGAATTTTAAAAGCAAGTTGCAGAAGGATAAGCACTGCATAATATACCACTAATGCATTTTCATATTGATACATACTGATGTAGTAAATGTATAATATTATGGAAGTGTAGGATATTTGCCAAGACAGTAGCTTTCTTTGGGAAGGAGAGGAGGGCAATGTGGCTGGTAGGGGTACAAAGGAGGCTTTACCAATATTTCACATTTTATAGCATAATAATAATTCTAAATATAAAAATCTGAAGCAAAAATAATAAGATGTTAAATTTTATTATTTCTAATTAATGGACAGAGGTATGTGTCATATTACTTTCATTATCAGCTCATTTATATTAAACATGTTAAGTGCCAATAAATTTAGTTATTGGACACTTTGTGGCAAGTATAAGAAGCTCAAGTAACCCAGATCAGATAAAAATGGATATTTAGACTCCCAGAATCTCACAATAGTTTGAAAGACCAACCCTGAGGAGAAAAAATTTTCAGCAGATCTTTGAAACAAAGTTGAACCAAGAGGCATGAATGCCACCCAGATTCTCTTGTCCACTCTGCTGTCTACATTTTTCTGCATGTAATACTGCCATCCTTATTACAACTGCTAGTACTACTGCCACTACTGCTAACCATAAATACTTACAGAATGATTACTGCATACACACTGATGATCTAAGCACTTTACATTTAGTGACTAATTAAATCCTCAGAACAATACTACTTTATGGATGAAGAAACTGAGGCTTAGCAAGGCAAAATTATCCTGTCCAAGCCACATAGCTGGTAAAGAGTTAAAAAGGCATTAAACCCAGGCAGCCATTATTATTCCTGATTACCAGAAATTGATTTTTACCAACCTGTAGAAATAGAAGTATTGAGTATTTTTTTATTTGTTTTGTTTTGTTTTGCCTCATACTTTCTGCTCCTAGAAGAAGACAGATGCTCTTTCTGACCTCACATTTAAAAATCCAAGGGAAGGGCTGTGATTAGCTGATGTTGGGTCAGGCACTCCTCCTGAACCAATCCCCTGTGGCCTGTAGGGGCAGCACAAGAGGTATAAGGAAGCATGGAACACAGTGGAAGTTTCCATAGAAACCATAATGTTAGAGTACGAAAAGAGACTAGCAGAGAAAATGAAGGCTCAGTTTCCCAAGGCAGGAGGGAAAAATAAGGATGAGAGGCTGAGTAGATAAATAATAGATGCCCACAACATTTTAGTATTTAGTGTTAAGTATTGTACTTGTTGCTTTTATACTTTTCTGTTTTATCTAAAACATGTACAATGAGCATGTACTGTTTTATAGTTTTAAAAAAATTTAAGTTCTTTCAGCAGTTACCCCTTCTTTGAATTCTTCTCCTCTTCTCTTTTCTCCTCCCGGAAACAGATTCTGGCACTTTGTGTTGGAGAATGAATGGAGTCAATGTCTCCTACACTGTCTCTGAATTCCTCCTGAAAAGTGTAAAATGTTCTCTGTAAACATCCCAGAGTGAAGAAATTAGGAAATTTATTTAAAGGTCATGTTTAAAAGTTGTTTAAATGACTAATTGTTTTATTTTCTTTATTTTTGGAATCATGGTGATCAAACAGATAGAGGTAGTGTGTTACAGACTCAGAGATGTAGATTCAAATCTTGGCTCTGACACTAATTGGGAAACAATCATGAATATGTCTTAATCTTCCTTATTTTATCCTAAGTTCATCATTTTAAAAATGGGGTATATAATAATAGCCTCACCGGTTTGTGGGGTAGCAGATGGTATCTGGAAGGGAGAAAATCAGAATGGTAAGAGTTTGGTCCAGGTGGTAAGGTAATCATAGATTTGTAGAATTTGTCACTTGTCCAGAAGAGCATCAGTGGTCTTCCAGAATTCTGTCACGTAAATGGAGATGCATTTCCAGGCTTTTTTTTTCCTCTTTATTCTAGGAGAGGAGTTAAGCCCCCTCAGATGTGTGCTCTGGCAGGCAATAGGGCCCCTAGAGAAGAAACCTACCCATGGTGTCTTTGCCTAGCATCCTCGCTAGAAAATAGCTGTCTTTATGGCATGTTTCTGCTAGAGAACATTCTCCTACACATCTGAAACCAGAGCCTTAGAAAGAGCCTCCTATTCTCCTTTCTCAGCCAGGATTCAGTCCAAAGACATTAATAATGAGCTGTCTTGGACACTAATTTCTTTCTGCTACATTAAAGAGGCAGACAAGATAGAAAGCTGTGTCTTAAGAGAGTATTCAGGAAGAGCACTTTAGGTTCTGGGGTCTAGTATGAATTGTTCATACATGTGGTGGCCAAGAAGAAAAGAGAAAAGAGCATCCCTGGGAGGGAAATAGATTCCAAACTGAAAGGGTCTGGATCTGTGATCATCAAGAAAGGCGAGATGAGAACACAAGTTGAATGTTTGACTCATCTGCTGGGGACATTAATCTTTCAGACAGAGGGAGCAACAGTTCATTTCAAAGACTTAACAGAAGTTTGTGGTTGGCCTTATTCCCCAGGCTGAGTTTCAGAGTGGTGTGGAAGGCCAGTGGGAGTGAAAGAAGATGAGATTTAGAAGGTGATGTGGTCATGGAGGTAATGGGAGTCTAAACTTGGGAGAGTGCAGGTGAGGATAGAAGGAAGTGAGCCATCTCTAGAGACATCTGGGAGTCTGAATTTGTGGAGCTTGTGATCATTTGGATGTAGGGAGCAAGGAAGAGAAACACGTCAAAAATGAGTGCTCAAGGACAGGCTGGAGCACCTGGAAGAGTAATGGTGCATTTGCTGAAAAGGGGCATCTGGACATAGTGGCACGTTGCAAAGAGCAAGGAGCCCCAGAGATAGTTCTAGACATGGAGGGCAAGTATTCCTGTCCCTGTGGCAGTGGAACTCCCACAATAAATAAATACACTGTCTCTCATGTATATAATAGCCTCTTGTGAATTTGGTCACCATAAGATATTCCCACAAACTCCAGGTAAATTCATAACGTTGGCGATGGAGGACAGAATAGTGGAAATTACAGAAACTCCCTTGTGCTGCCCCCTTTCCAGATTTGACAGAGCTGCCAACACATATTCCTCTCCATTTCTCTGTTTAATGTCAACAGGAAACTGAGAGTTTAAGTCTCATAAATTACCACATGAAGGGTGAAAATAAAATGGTAGGGGAATTCAAAGAAAAGAGAAGTTGTCATCATTGGGGAGGACAAGGGATGTGACCTGGGGGTCAAAAGGCAAGCAGGCTCTGGATTATCAGAGAAGACTGGTACCTTCTTGATTTTAGAATAAGATGGGAGAGGGTATCAGGATGAAAATCTGAAATAAAAATGAGAATGTCTAAGTGCACAGTAATCTAGTATGCAGTAGGCACTCATTAAAGGAGTCTCTGATCTGGGTCTAAATCTCAGTATGGTTGAAGCCACTAGTATCCCTTTGCTTATTTATTGAGCCCATACTCTTCTAGTTAACAAGGTCCTGCCTGTTCTCCCAGTGCTGTTTGTCTTATAAAGGGAACTACTTTTTTTTCTAATTCAATCCTCTCATTTGGAGATGAAGGACTTAACAAACCACTATGTGTTGGGAGGAAAGGCTAAAACTGCTCCTAAACCAGATGAACTAGGCCTGGAATGGGGCAAAGAAGCCGGACAAAAAGGAACAAAAGCCAGCACATCTGTGGGCCTAGGGAAAATCCCCCTGGCACATACTGAATAAATACTCGGTCAATTACCACTGAATGAATGAGTAAGGGAATGAATTAAGAGTCACTCATTTTAATAATAATAGCTCATATTTGTAAAGGACTAACCTGTCATAGGCACTGCACGCAGTGATTTATAGTCATCTCTTCCTCTTTGGTTTTCCTCTTTCTTTAAATATGCAGCTAGGGAATGTTCCTAACATCACACAGCTAATAAGACATGAAACCAGGACACAGACCAATGACTGCATTTATTGCAATCCCGCTAATCCTGTTCCTATATCATGTTTTGTTCCAAAATATTTAATCAGCAGATATTTACTGAGCACTTACTGTGTGCCAGTCACCTACTAGTATTGGGGACAGACTGGTGAACTAGATAGACACTGCCCCCTTTGTGGGTCCTGGAGTTGAGAAGACAAAAGAAGGCAATGAGATGCTAGTCACATCTGCAGCCCAGTACTTCAGATGTTGATAGTTGCTGAGAGGAAAACCAGATGGTGTGATTGACAAGGACGGGGTACAGGGCTACTTTTCAAAGAGTGGTTGGGAAGGGATTTTGGAAGCAATGACATTTAGAGAATATCTGAAAGTTAGAAGCCTGTCCTGCAAAGAAGCACCAGGAGAAGTCATTTTTTTTTTTTAACCTCTAGGGGAAAAAGAGCAAAATAGTAAGCATTTCCATGGTAATTTTAATACCCAAGCATTTCTGCATGCATTATTTCACTTCCTCTCACTGGGATAAGGCTTTGGAAGTCATTCTACTTAGGGGTCCTTTCCACAGAATATCTCCAGCTTTTTGTCCACTTTTCCCCAATCACCATTTCATTCCGTTAGTTAATAATTGCAGGTCATCCGCAGGGCTGATGTAAGGGACAACCACCTCTGGGAGAAAAAAAAAATTCCGTTTCATTAAGAATCAATGAGGAGTGATGCCCAGCACCAGGGTGAGGAGTATCAAAGTGAAAGGTTGCTGACCACTGTCCAAAAAGCAACTGGTTGCTCTTTAAAGAAAGCCAAATATGGCCTGCCTAATGAGCCTTGAAACTGAGCAAACACATTCAGAGTCCACATTAGAGGCAAGCAAGCACAGGGCAACAAAGAGGGGATCATTAAACACAGAGACTGGCCAGGACCCTCTCTTCTGTTGGGGAGGAACTCAGCAACCCTGGTGAGCCATCTTGGGCACATGTAGTCAGGATGGGCTGGGACACAGCATCTCCCTAGAGAAGGCATGCCCAAACCTCCCTCTCCTTCTTGCCTCATTAAATTCCTGAATCCCTCCTCCTTCATTCCAACCAGAAAAGTTTCACTAAGAAAACTCAAGAGATCATCAGTGTATGACATATGAAGTGCCACTGTTAACAGGGCAGCAACCGCTAATCCATCATGGCACCCTTTCCCTCAAGCCTACAGGCAACCTCAGAATCACTCTCAGAACAAATCTACAGGCAGCTACTATTGTGAAATAAGATTTGGAACACAGTAAGAAATCTATGTGGCACTCCTGCATTCTAAGCCATTTCAAAATCTCCATCTCTAATGTTGAATGCCCAGCAGCTCTCTGAGGGCACTGATGCATCTAAGATTACTGGTTATAGTATAACAACCCCTCAGTGAGCACCTACTGCATACCAAAGTACTCTATTAATTCTCTCCAGTCTCTCTACTCACTCACTCCCACTGCAACCCCATAAGGTAGGAGATAATATTAGCCCCATTTTACAGACAAGGGAACCAAGGCTCAAAGAAGTAACTAAAAAAGGCATGAAGCTGGTAAGTGATTAAGCCCAAACACAAACCTAGATTTTGACTTATTCCAAGCTTGGAGCACTTTAGACTACTCTACATCACAGTTAATTTTTTAAGATGATGACATGAGACACTTAAGAATGAAAATTTCTCCATATTCTACTAAACATAAACCAAATACCAATAACCAGTCCTCCACTAGACACTTTTTCATTTCTAAATTCACAGTGGCAACAGCAAAATCCACAACTACTGAGACAGATCTTCTTCCCTGTTGAACACCTTCTGAGAAGTAAAGCCACTTGTAAAAATCCCCGAGGTAATGAGCTAAGATCAGACCCATCTAAGCCTGAGTTAGGTCTTCAGAGAACACTCAAGTACAGCAGACTCCATCCCTTCCTTCCTATACTCAAAGTGAAACAGGACCCTGGCTGCCAATGGCGTACTGGCTCCTCTGCTGGGCAGGGGGCTACACCAATGAACAGTGCCAGTGGAACCTCTCATCTAACAGAAGACACAGACACTAAATGGACAAGTGCATGGAAAATCACATATTTACAGCTGCCAGCTCTCGGGGCCCTGTGAGAATAAAACAATGGGCAGTTTAGTTTTGAATGCGGGCAGGGTGGGGTCAGATAATTCTTCAGATGGGCCTGAATGGACAGGTCCAGTGAAGCATTTCAGAGGACTCCAGGGCAAGCAAGGTTCACATGAATTAACAGGGCACAACATTGCTGCAAAAGAAAGAAGACAGAGAACTTCTTGGTCCCCAGTTTGGCCAGGAACTTGCCCTGGAGCCTGGCACAGGGGAGCAGAGTGGCTGTCGAAACACCCACTGCTCGCGTCCCACTCCACTGGTTCCTAGGCAAGGGAAGGCCTGTCCTTCAGGATGACTAACACAGAGACATCTCTGGATACCCAGCCTCAGCTTTCTTTCTGTCCCTCATGCATTAAGGTAAATTCATTCACCACCAGATTTTCCCAGAACACTGAACAGATGTCTATCATCTGCTACAACAGGTAAACTGAAAACATGTAGAGACTAGAACTTAAAAATTTAGCCAAACAACAGCATTTTTAGTGGAGTCCGTTAATGAAGCCCTAAGAAACACTCTCCTAGAAAAAAAAAAAAATAACCCTTCCTAAATACTTTATTGTCTACCCTGAGATGGGATGCTTACAGCACAAAAGTGTTTTTGCAGGCTCCCATTCTCCAGAGTTGGACTCATAACTAGATTTCAGCACTGTGTGTTTAATACTTAGGAAACAAGTGTTTGAGGGCAGAGGCAGCCATAAGCCCAGATAAATCTGAGGAAGAGTGGGAAAGAGCTCAAGAAGCCCCAAGTGTCGATCTTTTCTGGTTTCCTCAATGGATATGCCCCACATTTACTTGAACAGTCTCATTTCCTTCCTTATATTAAATGAAGTTGATATACAAAATGTAAAACTATACATACTTTAAAAAAATTGAATTGATGAAGATAATTTCCACCCTTATCCATGTTGGAGTAACTAGCATTAGACATTCTACACAGCCATCAACAGCGGAAAAAATGGGCGAGGATACATGAAATGATGGTTTTCAGACAAAGAACAGCAAGTATCACAGAAATAGATGAGATAAGCACTATAATTGCCCCAGGCTCCTACCTGGAGGCACTTTCTGGACTACAGCATAGGACAGGAAACTGACAAAGCATGGCAGTATCACTGAGCTGAAGAGAGAGATCAGAGTTCAGGAAGGTAGAGAATTTTCAAGGCAGAGTATAAGAGAGTACTCGTGATCATAGACATGTTGCCTTTTTAAGTTTCTGTTTCTTCATCTCTAGAATGGAACGTTTCTATTTAACCCACAGTGTCACTTAAAGGACTGTAAGACATTAGCAATAGCTATCATTTACAAAAACAAAAAACAAAAACAAAAAAAAAACTTACTATGTACCAGCTACTGTTCAAATTTCTTATGTTTACTTTGAACAACAACCCCCAAGGTAGACACTAATGCTGCCTCATTTGACAACTGAAAAATCAGGAGATTGTTGTCGTGAGCAACCTCTAAGATGGCAACTGTGACCCTGACTCCTAGTAGTCACACTTTTGTACAATCCTTTCCCCTTGGCTCTGGGTCAGACTTAATATGATTTCTGAGATTAGTTTATAAAAACACTCTGGTTTCCATCTTGGATATCCATCTCACTCCCTCTGAGGCACCCTACAGAGTCTCATGTGGCAAGGAACTAAGGGAGGCCACATGAAGAACAAGATGCTCATTAGGCAATAGCCACTGAGGAACTGAGATGCTCATTCTGACAGGCCATGAGGAAATGAGTCCTGCCAACAAAACTTGGAAGTGGATCTTCTCCAACTCAAGGCCTTAGATGAGACCACAGGCCTGGCTGACAGCTGAAACAGAAGACCCAGCTCATCCATCCATCTTCGGATTCCTGATGTACAGAAATTGTGAAAAAATTAATGTTAGTTCTTTTTGGCCGCTCATCTTGGGGGTAATTAGTTACACAGAAACAGATAACCAAGACAAGTGATATTAAATTATTTTCCCAAAGCCATGACAGTGTAAGTAAACTAGCTCATATAAAACAGCAACCAACACCAATCAGGCTCTCAGTAAAGGGTACTGATTGTGATTAAGATGATGATGATGATGCTAATGATGAAGATGGTGGTAACTGGTGATCTAAATAGCCCAAAAAATGTTATGTCAAAACTCTGGCTAAAATAGCTCTCTGGATGAATTCTTCAAAATTCATCCTTCTTCTTAAGAAAAAGGAACAAAGACCAAGTCTGCTTTCTCTAGTTTCCTCTGGATGCAAAGAGGTTCATCACAAAGAGCCTCATGCCTACTCCTTCCAGACGGGATGGAACTGCCCGACAATGTCCAGATCTCACTGGAGAAGGTTCTGGTGTTGGAATGAAATAAATATGCATACCAGAGGGAATCCAAACTCCAATCGCTGGGCTTTTTAAAAGCTCGTATTTGTATATTTGATGTGCAACCTAATTAGACCAGAACATCTTTAATTAAGTGTGTCAGCCCCAGTGGAAGCCACAGAGTTCAATGCTAATAAAGCTGATAAAGGTTTTTGTTTCCCAGACTTCTTTTATTTAATGCCTCAACCATGTTAAGCCAATCTGTAACATATGGGCAGTTCTCCCACTATGGATTTATCATTTGGGTGTTTCTTTCTGTGAATTAATGCAATCAAACTCCTGCCAGTGTTAATTATTTTTCTCCAAGAAGCAAATCCCAGAATTTAGCAATAACCAGCTGTGATTTACTGCTGGCAATGCAACAGAAATGATGGACTCGTGCTGTCTGCCACCGCCCCAGGCAGACGGAGAGAGGCTTCCGTGCTCTGGGGCTGACCTCAGCTTTCAGTGCCAGACACACGCAGCATTCTTGGCATTTGCCAGCCTTACCACCCTTCCAGGTGCATAAATCTCAGGGTTTGCAATAATCTGTCATTCTAAAAGTTTGGCTGGTCACTAGGAGACTATATCTACCAGGCAGACTCCCTCAGGTGGAATACACTGTCTGCCTGGACTCCTTTGTCAGGTCTTACCAATAGAACAAAACTCCTTAAGACAAAGTCCTAACCTCTGGGCCTTTCTAGTGCTCTTCCCTGTAACTGGAATGTTTTTCCCCACATTGGCCCATACTGGTTAATCATTCATCCTCCCAGGCGTGGCTTAAATGTCACTTCTCTCTGTCTACCCCATTTAACAGAGTTCTCAGCCACACTGAAACCCTTCCTTAGTTCCCTATTTTACTGAAGCCCTTAGCACGGATCAAAATTACCTACTTTCTTTATTCATTTGTTTACTTTATTATCATGTGCCCCCGTCAGAGAATATTATCTCCCTGAGATGGAGTCATACAGTCTTATTTAGTGCTACATCCCCAGCTCCCAGGACTTGTAGGAGACAAGAGTAAAGAGTAGGGGCTTGGTCAATAGCCACATCAAGAATGGATAAGATTTCGGGATGCCTGGGTGGCTCAGCAGTAGAGCACCTGCCTTCAGCTCAGGGCTTGATCTGGGGTCCTGGGATGGAGTCCCACATCAGGCTTCCTGAAGGGAGCCTGCTTCTCCTTCTGCCTATGTCTGTGCCTTTCTCTCTCTCTCTCTCTCTCTCTCTCTCTCTCTCTCTCTCTCTCTGTGTGTCTCTCATGAATAAATAAGTAAAGTCTTTTTAAAAAAATGGATGAGATCTCAAAGGAATGGCTGTGTGTCTCTTCTCCCCAAGTCCTGCTCTGCATCAGAAATACTATAGGTTCCAAATAACTGCAGAGGTTCTTTTGATGACTGATTGAGAGAGTTACCCACAGCCAATAATAGGACAAATAAAAGTCAACAACAAGACAGAATACGTAGCCATACTAAGCTCAAAAGTGAAGTAGATCATAATTTAAAATAAGCAAATTGGGATTTGAATTCTGGCTGTGTGGCTTCAAGCAAGTCATTTACCCTTTCTGAATTTCTGTTTCCTTATCCATAAGAATGAAAACAACCATCACCAAAAATGTGTGAAAGCATAATTGGTAAGTGATGTTGTTAAACAAATGTTCTTTGGATCCGAACTGGAGGAAAATCAACCTCAGGAGACAAAATGGTATTGTCTTTGAAGATATCTACATATAAAGGTAAATATATAAACACCCAGCTAAATGATTAAATTATGGTGGAGGCCCACAGGATATAAACAGCCCAGGGACCAATTCTTTAACATGCTATGTCTTGCTGAAGATACTTCAACATAGCTGCATGTGTCATCATGTAAAGAAGTTCCTAGTTCTGGGATACCTATTTAAAAAGGAAAAGGACTAGACTTCCTTCACATTTACCTTCATATCTCTTTTCACTCACTCCAGCACTCCTCAGTTTCCCAGAATGGCTTGTCTGTTCATGGACATTGGACATGAGATGCTGATAGAACAGTCGTGTAGATACCACAGGCCCTTTAGGGTAACTAGTGAGTCTGGCAAGCTGCAACCCAAAGACAGCACTTTCCTGCCTGGTGACAGGAAGCATTAAGGCTGCTAGGAAGCAGAAAACTCAAAGGAGAAGGGAAACTGTCATTCATTGAATATCTACTTGAGGTTTCCACTGAGCTGGGCACCTTACAAACATTATGTCTTATAAACTAACTGGAAGAAGAGAATAAAGAGGTAGAGAGTCAGAATAGCACAAAGAGCAAATTCCAAAGCCAATAATGTTTTCCATTTATCCATCTGTTCATCCTTTCAACATTTATTCAGCTCCCACTCTGTTCAAGACAGAGATTTGCCATCTGTTTTGTGAGCCGTCTAACACATAAAGAGGAAGGGTTATGCTCCTCTCCATGCATGTAGCTGGGAAAAAAAGGTTCTAGAAAAATAGCCCTCTTAGGGAACTCAAGATCTCAATCTGCTTTCTATTAGCTGAGAGGCCCAGGAAGAGAGGAACTGACTCTCATACCATGATCCCAGGCTATCCTGCTCTCCTCACTCTGATCTCTCCATGAATGGCAATCTAGCCTTCTACCAAACAGTAAGCACTGAGAGGCCAAGTTCATGCTATTGGTAGCCCAGTGAGTCTTCAGAGCCTAGCACACCATCATCCATGCCATTTGTGCTCACTAATATCTACTGAGTAAATATTTTCACTAGGTTCTCGACATGATCATTCTTGTTTTTAAAGTGGTTCCATCTTCTTCCCATTTAGACAAATGCAGTCCACCATGACAGGTGGATCAGGCTCTGATCCACATTTCAGGCCACTGTACCCCAGCTTGAATCACCCCAGGGCCAAGTGCCAGACTACTAGACACTCCTATAGCCCAGAGCCCACTGGAATAAATCAAATGAGCCAATCCTAAGGCTCTTAACCCCTGCCTCACATGTTCCTTCCCTCAGTAACCACAATAAAGGCTCCTGCTTGCATTTTCTCCCCACTCTCTCTGACTCCAGGCTGGCCTGGGTCTTCCCCGTATGGCCCTTGTGCATGTGTGCATACCTTCTGTTTCTAGGGATCTGTGAGTGTTTACTTCCCCCTCATGACAGTCAAGTCCAAGTCTGTGCATCTTACCACGTATGATTAAAACAACACCAGGATCCCCTTAACACAGACACCTAAAAATATGGATCAGAAGAAATATACAGAGGAGGTCCTCAGAACCATGGGTGTCTGATCAGGGTCTGCGATCCTCATTAATGAGGATGGTCTTTACCTCAGGAGCAGAATGACATGGAAAGCTTCAAAATCAGAACTTTCTGGTTTGATTAGCATGATTAGATTGACATTATAGCAAATGTTTTCTGAGCTCATCAGAACTAGAAAATATCTATCTCAGCTTTCTGTCTCAGGAAAATAAGTTCCAAATATTTGGGGTCATAATGTTTTGTATCATGAGCTTTGCTATGTTGAGAAAAGAGGGGCAGTGATATGCACATACAGCAGGGTTTAATCTAAGTCTCATAAAATTAAATTGTTACTCAGAAACTTGCCCTCCCTGAACAAAATCACTAATAACACTCATCAGAACTCATGAATAACATTCATCAGAACTCATGATGTAAACCTTTTTATAACATGCTCAGATACCAGCTCTGAAGGGCTTACAAGCATTACCATGATCTTTCCATAGGCTTCTGGGTTCCAAAGTGAGCCTGATATACAGCCACAAACTGCAAATACCCATTTTGAACCCCTAATTAGGTTGACCATTCACACTTACCCAAAACTGGGAAGAGAGCTGAATCCCCTCTAAAAGCAAGCAGACTTAGAGTAAATGAGAAAGATGAGTATGTTCTAATTTCCATATTATATGCCCAATGTAAGCAAAGCTGATTTTATGACCATTCTTTCTCCTAGTATCTTCCTTTTACTCTCAGTTTTGAAATTCTTAAACTCAAAAAAGTGACATTTACTAAGCACTGACACCTATCAAAACCTAAAAGATCCTGAGTATCCAGAGTAATGTTGAAAAAGAAAACCAAAGCTGGTGGTATCACAATGCTTGACTTCAAGCTGTATTACAAAGCTGTAATCATCAAGACAGTATGGTACCGGCACAAAAACAGAAACATAGATCAATGGAATCGAATAGAAAACCCAGAAATGGACCCTCAACTCTACAGTCAACTAATCTTCAACAAATTAGGAAAGAATAACAAATGGAAAAAAAAAAAGACAGTCCCTTCAATAAATGGTGTTGGGAATTGGACAGCCACATGCAGGAAAATGAAACTGGACCACTTTCTTACATCATACACAAAAATAAACTCAAAATGGATGAAAGACCTAAATGTGAGACAGGAATCCATCAATATCCTAAAGGAGAACAGAGGAAGCAACCTCTTTGACCTTGGCCACAGCAACTTCTTGCTAGACACAACTCCAAAGGCAAGAGAAACAAATGCAAAATTTAACCATTAGGATTTCACCAGGATAAAAAGCTTGTACACAGCAAAAGAAATAATCAACCAAGCTAAAAGGCAACCTACAGAATGGGAGAAGATATTTACAAATGACATATTAGATAAAGGACTAGTATCCAAAATCTGTAAAGAACTTATCAAACTTGATACCCAAAACACAAAAATCCAATCAAGAAATGGGCAGTAGACACGAAAAGACATTTCTCCAAAGAAGTCATACAAATGGCTAACAGACATATGAAAAAAAAAATGCTCAACATCACTTAGCATCAGGGAAATACAAAACAAAAATACAATGAGATACCACCACACACTGGTCAGAATGGCTAAAATTAACAACTCAGAAAACAAGAGATGTTGGTGAGGATATGAAGAAAGGGGAACCATTCCTCTTACACTGATGAGGGGAATGCAAACTGGTATAGCCATTCTGGAAAAGTGTCGAGGTTCCTCAAAAAGTTAAAAATAGAACTACCCTAGGACCCAACAATTTTACTGCTAGGTATTTATCCAAAGGATTAAAAAAAGTGATAAAGGGGCACATGCACCCCAATGTTTATAGCAGCAATGTCCACAATAGTCAAAATATGGAGAGAGCCCAGATGTCCATCAACAAACAAATGGATAAAGAAGATGTAAGGTGAATGAAATCTTCCTACTTGCAACCACATGGATGGAATTAGAGAGTATTATGCTAAGTGAAATAAGTCAGTCAGAGAAAGATAAGTACCATATAATTTCACTTATATGTGAAATTTAAGAAACAAAACAGATAAACATAAGGGAAGGGAAGGAAAAATAAAGATAAAAACATAGAGGGAGACAAAGCATAAGAGACTTAACTATAGGAAACAAACTGAGGATTGCTGGAGGGAAGGTGGGTGAAGGATGAGGTAAGTGGGTGATGGGCATTAAAAAGGCCACTTGATGGAATGAGCACTGAGAGTTGTAGGCAACTGATGAAATCCTAAAGTCTACTTCTGAAACTAGTAATACATTGTATGTTAACTAAATTGAATTTAAATTAAAAAAAAATTTTAAAAACCCTTGGAGAACTTTAAGGTGGCAATAAAACATTAAATATTTTTAGAAATATATATTCATATGTTCGATTATATACAGTATAAATATATGAGGGCTTCTGCTCTCAAAGCCATCTTGCATTCTAATGCAGAAGCAAGTCTGATAAATACAATTAGAGGAAGATTCTTAGAACAAGGAACAAACTTCTCCACGAAAACATCAGATATACCTGGCAGGGTGTGTGACTGGGGCACTGGACAAGGGGTCCATTTCTTTGAAAGCCTAAAGGAGCCTTTAGGACCGAAGTTGATTCATCCCCTTGATGCTGACCAAAGATCCAAGGGCATGAGTAGGCCTAGAAAACGTATCATCCTGGGGCAAGATTCACCCAAAAACCATAAATGTAGTGTGAGAACAATGTTGAGGAAAGGAAGGTGAGAGAACAGCTACCTATGGCAACTTGCAGTTACTTGGGGACCCATTCTGGGACCCTGGAGAGAGATAAAGGTATTACAAAAAGTATCTGACTAAACAAAAGAGTTAAGAAACTAAGGTTGCTGGGGTGTCTGGGTGGCTCAGTCAGTTAAGTGTCTGACTCTTGGTTTCCACTCAGGTCGTGATCTCAGGGTTATGAGATCGAGCCCCACATCATGCCCAGCATGGAGCCTGCTTAAGATTCTTGCTCTTCTCACTCCTTCTGTCTCTGCCCCTCCCTCTACCTCTCTTTCTCCCTCTTGATGAAAGGAAGGAAGGAAGAAAGGAAGGAAGGAGCCCAGAAAGCCAGCCATCCTGGCTTGAGGACTCTGACTGAGGCCCCTCAGGAGCACAATTCTCAGTCGGGGTAGAACAGGCATGAGGCTACCAAAACACAATGGCTGGGAGAGCAGCTTTCACTATAAGCCAGGAGACTGGGAGAGAGGCATGCCTTATGGGGCTATTATGGAAATGTTCTTAGAAATAGCTTTATCCAGTTGAGTGTGGTTTGGGACCATCTTTCTAGAGACTTTAGTGTGTTTTTAGAAAATCACATTTCCCAAACTATGTATTTCCCTTGTATAAACAATAAAAATGGACAGAGGGAATCCAGAGACCTATCTTCATGTTCTTGCCCTGCCATGAATGGGCTCTATAATCATGGGTGGCTCAGGTTTCCTTTCTAAGCCTTTGCTTACTCATTTATTAAATGGAGAATATGGAATAAAAGGAATAATACTTCTTTAATAATAGCATCTAATGAGCACCTTTTAGTGTCAAGCCCCATACAGGATATGGAGATGTACAGAGACAGAGAAAGATAAATACAGATATAGATGCTATCGTATATTCACATGACTATTCTCACATATAATTTATATGTGTATATTTAATATATTTACATCTATATTTAAATTATATTATACATATATACATAAATCCTATGATAACCTCATGAGGTATGAATGTGTCATTCTTATCAGGATTAAGAACCTTTCTATATATCACAAACCTGTAAGTGGTAATAGTGAAACTTTTTAAAGCAAAGGCATCCAAAGGCCATACCCTTGAAATTTCAACCATAAAGATTATCATGAGGGCCAGAAAATAAATAAAAGAACTGTGTATACGAAATCCTGATATACTCTAAAATTCTGGAATATTATTACATTTTTTAAATAATAAAAAAATAAACAGGCCTTTCCTATTGCAATTTTATAAAACACCCACTGCTTTTTTCTTTCTTTCTTTTTTTTCCCCACTGCTTTTCTTCTAGCATCTTCCATTCTGCATTCTGGCAATATTCATCTAATGTTCAAAGTTTAAAAAGAAAGATGCATCCACTTCTCAAATGCACTTCTGATTATTTTTCTATTATTCCATACACTGTGCTCTCATAAAGCCATCTCCAATACATCTTCTCTTGGCATCTGTGTCCTGGTTTATCTTCTCCTCACACCCTGTCTGCTCTGAGCCTTATAATGAAACCAAAGGTTAAATGTTTGTAGACTCACTCAACACCCACAACATTAAAACAATTGGATGGGAAATAATCTCATCTCAACATGCTGGGGGAGATGTGCTAGACACCCATTAGAGTTAATGGAAGTTACTGCCAAAAATCAAGGTGAAGGCTCTGCTCCCAAGGGCACAATGGCAAAGAGAAGAACAGGGGAAATTTAAATTGGAAAAACTCTACAGCTACATAAAGGACTCTAGGAATCTGAGTACTAGACTTTGTGAAAATCACCTACCTCTGAGAACTAGTTTCTAGCCTCGGTCTCAGACTAGCTCTTCCACTTAGTAGCTGTGAAATCTTGATAAAAAAGTATTAACCTCAATTGGATCTTAGTTTATTCATCATTAGAAAGGGCATAACAGAGGTATATATATTTAAGCTCTTTATGATAGATTACATGGGAGGCTAAACGATATTACACATGCAGAATACACAGCACAAAGGAAATACTAATAAGCTAGAGCTATCATTACTATCTTCATTATCATCACCATCATAACTAATAGCAACTTTATGACTTTCACAGAAGAGAGAATGTCTTAGATACTAACCTTTTTCTCCAGTCAAATGGCTTCCAAGAGCACTATCATCACAAATCGCTAAGACCACCATGGCTACCCCTAAATCAGATCCATAGGTAGTCACAGAGTGATTACTTTGTTTTCTTACACCCCAGGTCAGTTCATTCCCCTGAGGGCTCTGAAACACACACATTATCCCTACTTTACAGTTGGCAGAAACTGAGGCTCAGAGAGAGTGAGCTGTATTAAATAGTTCATCATGTCTCATATCTGATAAACATGGGTCAAGGTTTTTTACAAACCTTTACAAGGGCAAATCTGTGACCACATATTCATATCTTCCCAGCCCTTCTCTCTTTTGTCCCTGCACCATTACCACCATTTCCACATTCAATCACAAGTAGTGCAGATCATAAGAAGGAGGTCACAAACCTGCAAATGTGGATTTTACACCCAGTCCATTCAGAGGGTATTTGTCCTTTGGACTTTCATACGGGATATTGAGGGCCCTTAACAACTGCCAACCAACCAGCATTTGAGACCCCTGAATGGATCAATGCTTCCTGAGTAGCATCAAGCATGTTCCTCTGAACCACTAGCACAGTGTCAACACATAAGGTCCAAATAGCAAACACAGGAAAGGAAATAACTTTCAAGTCTTTTTGAAGATATCCCAATCATAACAGGAAAATAGAAGCTACTCTAAAACTACAAAGGGCTCCCAGAAATATCTAAAAATAGGAAGGTGGCTTTGAAAGTAGCATAGAAGGGGAACGTGGGGGAAAACACACAGGTACACTGAGCATTGAAATGCCCACAGACCTCAGACTCTACCTTTTAGTCTGGATCCCTAAAAATCCTTGCCTAATTCATTTAAATATCTCCTTTTTAAGCTTTCTTGGGAAAAAGCACTCAAAACTTGAAGTCCAACCCTCCCTCTCTTTATAAAGGACTTGGGATTTTTGTCATCTTGGTCCCTTTGATGGTCTCCTACACGAATTCCTCATTAGGGAAGAATTCCTCATCTCTGGAGAGGCAGATGTAAGACAGAAGCAGATAGTAAGCCCTGGAGTTTAAAATAAAAAGGAGAAAAATGTCCGAACAATAACAACAAAACTCAGCAGCCCCAGGCCTGTGGACAAATCAAAGAATGGACACACATCATTTGGACAGAAGAGTCTACCATCAGCAGTCCAAGCCAGCTTCCTTCCCTTCTGTGCTACCTGATTCCCTCTCTCACCATCAGTGTTCATGGGCAGGTTGCCTTTGGTTTGACATGTCATCCAAAACACAAAACATTTCACTTGAGTTGAACATGGGTAAACAGAAACCTCAGTTATAAATGAAGAGCCTGGTGAACATCTAAAATGAGATCTATGACTCTTCAGGTCAGAAACATTCTCTTGCCAAGTCAGTTTGAGTCTTGAGTCTCAGATTTCAATTCTATTTTTTTTTTTTTTGAGCAAAGTCCCATTCATACATTATTTCACTTACCCCTCATGACAACACTTTGGGGTGGGTATCATCATTCCCAGTGCACAGATGCGGAACCTGAGGCAGGAGAAACTAAATTAAAATGCTCAAGGCCAGAAAACGCTTAAATAGTAGAGTTGGGATTCAACTCCAAGTCCCCTAATTTCAAATCCAAGGCTCTTTGTACTACACCACCATATTCTCCTCACACCATACTTTCCTGCCAGACATGTCCCATACCAATATTAGGACAAGTTGTCATTTTTCTGAGGTTTGTGGTTGGCTCCACTTTGCTTTCTCTAAGCCACTCTTTCTTCTCCACTTCTATCCCCAGAAACAGTCCCCCTAAAAAATGAAGGAAACCTCCCCTTAAATTCTCCAGTAGGAAGGAAAAAAAATGGTTTTCCATTCCTTTCTTGGATTTATAGAGAACAGTGGAGACACAGCCCAGCCTCAGCTTTCTGCCGCTATTGTCCGCTGTATGTTTTATTCTTTCACATACACCTCAATTTGCCCTGGAAAGAAACAGATATCTGATATGACAAGTGTATGGGTTTTTTTTCCTGGAGATCTGACTGTTCATTTTTCCCTTGGAAGGGCCAGAGTGTCTTTCAAAAGTTTCAGCCCTGGGTTTTTGAGAAACTTATCCGTGTGGCATGTCTGTCACTTTTCACAGTCCTCAAGTGAATCTTGGCAATTTTCACATAATGGCATTTGTTGACAGGTTGTTAGGGCTGACAGTGAATATGTTTGAAAAACTGTCAAGCTGGTGAAAAAAAATTAAAGAGAGGGCCTCCTTACATTTGAAACAGCATGTTAAACTGTAAGTACGTCCTCAAAATGCAGAGACCTCCACTTCTCATCAAGTTACATGCTCAACAGTGACAGCCTGAGAACGTAGAATCCCTAAAAATTAGTGTCATCTTGTCACTTCAAAGGTCATATGGCACATTACCACTAAACTCTATTTATCTGCATAAAATTGAGTTTGCCTTTAATGCTCAATAACAGGTGAATAGAGAGAGGAGCCTTTGCAAATGTAGTCAGTATGATGCAATGTATTTAATTGGGCAAGTAGAACTGCCCAAGGAGTTGGCAGGGAGCCCTAAAATGAGGCACTGCAACTCAGTCAGGCACTTGGGCCACTGTTGTGGTTTATCTTTAATCAATAGACTTTCAAGGAATGAGTTAGCTGATGAGCAGTGACTGTGACAACGAATGGACAGAGTGGCAATGTCAGTTACCCACTAGTCTGACAAAAGAAAACCCACTATGTCCCAAAGGGTTACAATTACTGGGCATATCAGAGGTCACAGAGAATGACCAAGGACCAAATACATGACATTTTCTTACGGCCACTGAGATGTGGTAATGACCAAATCTGATTGCCAAACGCTCATGGCAGGGGGTTAGGGGATCATCACGTGCAGTCCTGGCCTAGACACCATGTAAGAATATGTGCTTACCCTAGGAAGCCTGCAACCTGGCCAGGAACCCAGGACAAGCACCTGCATCCTGAAATCAGAGTATGACAAAATAATGAAACTTCCAGAAATTAAGAGAAGTAATGATGTAGATGTCATTGAGGCCTCCTCTTGGCTTGTTCAACTTTTGCTTGCTGAGATCTCTTCATCACCACTAGATTTAACCCTGACTTTCTGCAGAGATGATCCTAGCATCAGTTTCATCAATTCTTTGAGTATGAAATTCATTGTACTCATTTGCTTGGTGATTGTCAACTATAGCCATCAAACAGGTATATCTAAAAATCAGCTATTCCTGAATTACTTTAACAGTTGTATGTCCAGGGACTCCTGGGTGGCTCAGTGGTAGAGCTCAGGGTGTGATCCTTCCACTCAGGGTGTGATCCTGGGATCCCGGGACTGAGTCCTGCATCAGGCTCCCCACAGGGAGCCCGCTTTTCCCTCTGCCTGTGTCTCTCCCTCTCTCTGTGTATCTCTCATGAATAAATAAATAAAATCTTTAAAAAGTAGAGTTGTATGTCCAACTTACTTAAGCTCCCTGAGACTCAGTTTCCCCATCTGGAGTATAGACCAATGCTATCTAGATGGACTAATGCTATTTGAGATGACATTTGTATAAGCATCATACCAAGTCGGATACATACTAGGTGCCCAAACATTTTCACATAAAAGACATGGGTCCCTGAGGGAATGGAAGAGACTGAGGTCATAGAAATTTCTACCAACTTTGCTTAGTGCTTCAGATGGCTTTCTTTTTTTTTTTCTCTAAAGCTAACCAATCTTCTTCTTAAAAACAGGATCTCTCTCTAGCCATCAGTTTAGTTTCTACAAGGACCTACAGATAAACTTGTGTCTAAGCATGCAGTGAACAACCCCTTGTATTCTTCGCTTCTGATTAGGAGCATTTCCACCAGGGCCTCCCTCCACAGGCTTACATCTAAACAACATCCTGGACTTTGCAAGCTCTGCAAGATGTAGAGTTTAATCAACCAAGAACTCTGAGGGGCTGGCAGAGCAGCGCGCCTGAGGGGCAGGGCTGCTGTCTCCTCCCTGCCGAAGGAAGAGTTTGGTGTACAGGAGAGTCAAGTCTGATTTTACAGTGCTGTCTCTGAGATTACTCAGGGGGGTGGGCAGAAAGCTGACAAGAGAGGGAGTCTGGAGCATTGGGATTTGTCTTCACAGCACAAGGCTCCGGCTGGAGCAGGGGGCACAAAAATAAGAGAAAAAGCAAACACCTCTAAAGACTGCTAATAACGATAAAGAGGAATGAAATTTTTATTAACTACAAAAATACACAGAAAAGGACACAAGTCACAAATGTGTCTCAAAGAATTTTTATAAAGTGCCTGTACTCTTGGTATCAGATCAAGAAATGATCAACAACATGTAGAATGTGACCAGCCTCCTGGGACTTCTTGTCACCCCTTAGCCACCAGCCACTTCCTCCTCACTTCTAACACATGGACTCTGCTTGCTTGCCTTTGAACTTCACACAAATGGTATCACACCATATGTATTCTTTTACATCTGGCTTCTATCACTTACTGTTACCTTTGTGAGATTCATCCAAATTGCTACATTCAGCTATAATTGATTTTTTTCATTGCTGGATTGACTCTTGACAGACATTTGAGTGGTTTGGGGGTGTTGACAAATGTGAATATTGTTTCTGTGATCATTCCTGTACATGTCCTTTGGGCCACATATGTATGCACTTCTGTGGGGTATACACCCGGGATGGAATTGCTGGTTATGGGGTCTGCAGATGTTTAGCTTTAATGGATAGTGCCAAACAGGTTTCCAAAGTGGCTGTGCCAAATTACACTCCCACCAGGCTGCTCCACACCCTCCCCAGCACATGGTGTTGTCCAACAAAATCTGCTGGTCATTCTCATAGGTATGAAGAATAGCTACTTCTTATTGAGGTCTATCACATACCAACTCAGAATTAAGAAATTCACATATTTTATAGGCCTGAATCTTTCAGGAGCAATATCCCCAGAGTTTCTGATTAAGAAATTCATATTCAAAGAAATTAGGCAATTTGTCTAAAGCCACCTATTTCCTGTATGAGAACTGGGAAGGATACAATCCCAACCCTGTATGACCTCAAGGTCTATACTACTTCCCTGATGCTATGCTCTTCTCAACTGACTTGATTAAAGCTTTCTTTTCCTGTAAAGATTTCAAAACTGTCAACCATAATGATGTATCTCAGTCAGTTTGAGTTGCCATAATGAATTACCACTAATGGGGTGGCTTAGATAACAGATATTTATTTTTCACAGTTCTGGAGGCGGGGGCATCCAAGATCAAAATGCCAGCCTGTTGTTTGAGGGTCTACTTTATAGTTTGCAGATGCCTGTCTTCTGATTGTATCTTCACATGAGAGAGTGCAAAACAGGAGAAAGTGTACCTTTTTATCAGGGCACTAATCCCATTATGAGGGTTCCCCTTCCATCTCCAAGTACCATCACATCAGGGCTTAGGGTTGTGAATTTTGAGGGGACATAGACATTCAGTCAATAGCACAGTATAACTGACCAAGCTACAAACTATTCCTATAAGTAGACAATCCAAAACTAGGCCACTAAAAGGGTAAAAATCATAGAAAAAAGCGGTCCACAATGTATGCAAATGTGAACATGTTAATGGTTGGAAACGTCAACACTGTATCTCAATGAGATAAGCTGTCTCTAAACCTTCTAAAGTAGCTGGCCCTGCATTTTTGTATTTCTTTAACCACAAATACAGAGCAGGACATGCAAGGACTATAAGCTGGTTTTCTGGAATGGAGAAGAGACGTGGTTGAGAGAGGCAAAGAAAGGCTTTATCTTGTTTCAGTCCCCTGACCTTGGCCCCACTGAGGTGCTATGGATGATTTAAATGGGACATTTATTAACCTAGCCAGCTTCTCTTCACATTCCCCAGAACATATTTCTCAAGACACAAATTAACCATATAACCTTAGCCCCCTCTTTAGTATTCTAGACTCCATCACTATCTTTAGCTCAAGTCTGAGCCTCTCCCCATTTTCTGACATAGGGGCCCCAATGAAAACCAAAGAATACTTATATTTGGCTTTTCTTTATCTTTGTCTCAAGGCTGTTTAGTAAAGTTTTCTTCTGTAGCTCTACTGTCTATTATACCTCTCTTTTCTTTCTTCATTCCCAACCTGCCCTTTTAGTCCAAAATCCCATCATGTAAGGGAGTCATAGATCTGTAAAACATGTTTCTAATGTAGCTCATGCTATTCTGAAAGCCCCTGAAAATCAAGTTTCTATTCAAGATCTTAGAGTTGGGTGTGAAGGTGAACTAGAATTTAATAAATGATTTATAGTATCACCCTTAGAAGCATACACACACAGAAGCATGCATAGAAGCACCTATGTCTTTGAAAATAAAGTTAGAATAAAATCAAAGGAACTGTAAAGGGGTACCTGGGTGGCTCAGTGGTTGAATGTCTGCCTTCGGCTCAGGTAGTGATCCTGGGGTCTTGGGATCGAGTTCTGCATCAGGATCCCCACAGGGAGCCTGCATCTCCCTCTGCCTATGTCTCTCCCTCCCTCTCTCTCTCTCTCTCTCTCTCTGTCTCTCTCATGAATAAATAAATAAATAAATTTTTAAAGAATACTGTAAGGATTAATAATAAAGAGTAATTTGGTGTATTTTAAGGATCAAAATATGAAATGAGTCAAAAGAACAAGGTTAGTACCTATGGATTAAAAAATAGAAACATAAGGAATTTGTAACTTATCTCTTTCCCACAGTTGCTGAGATCATTTAGTTTCTGAGTTTACCAACATAATATACCAAGAGTAAGACAAGACCTACTCAGTCTTCCCCACTGAATTCCAACCAAGGATTTGCATCTAAGGTGTGACCCTGGGCAAGTAACAGGGTGTTACCCTGTTACAATAATTGTAAACCCTTAGGGATCTTTTAAGAACTAAATTCAATATTACATACTAAGCACTTACAAGGCCCCTGGGCACTGAGTAAGTGCTCAATAGCCACCAGCCATCATGGGGTGATAATGATCATTGAAATCATTTTGATGATGATGATGATGTCTCCATGCTAGGAAACAGGAAGTCAACAAAGTGGAGATGACACCAATCCTGAAAGCAGAAAGAAAATGCATGCAAAATTCTCTTCTCACTCTTTGTGTTAATCATCAAGTTTCCTTATGTGCTAAAAACACAAGAACTTGGTGTTAGTTGTTTAGATAGGTACAAGTAAGTAAAGTGGAATTTGAATGTATATACAGGGCAAGACTTGAAATGTTAAATCAACTAACAATGAAAGGTTTGATTAAAACAACTGAGAGACAACTAAGTGAGGCTGTCGGATGACAACCTTACAGAGAGGAAAAGGGTTCCCCAGTAGCTGTCCTTCACACAATAGGCTGCTCCAAGCTGCTAAGTAAGGCATCATAACTATTTGGTTGCAGCTTTGCAAGGCCACTCTCAGCCTCTTAGATCATCCTGAAAGAAGAGATAGGAAGTGTGTCTGCCAGCCTACCCTCCCTTGCAATGGGGCTTGGGTGGTAGGCGGCTTTCCTAACCAGGAAAAGCCTAAAGCACCCAAGCCCTACACTGGATTCCCTCTACCCAAATTCTGTAATCTGTGAGCAGATTGCCAAAGAATTCATGCCACTTAGCAGTTTGTCTACCACCTTAGTTCAGTTCAAGATACCAGATCTAAGAGTTGATGTTCCTTCTAAGTTTGTAGACTGTGTTTAAATATGAATGAATAACCTGAGACAAACTTTCAAGCAGAATGTCATTCATCAGGGACATATTCACTTTCTTTCTTCCTGTCTTCCTGGAGCTTTCTCTCCTCTGCCTCTAGGTCCCAGGTGCTTGTGTACCAACCTTTAGCAGCTGATGAACCTCAAATCTGATGGCCCTATTCATCTGATGCTTCTTCTTGTCTGAGGACCTTTTACAAAAATAGTGACCCTTTGACAAAATACCCAGTGACCATTCTTCAGATTCATTATGCCCTTCTAACACTAACTCTTTTCATGACAGCCCTTTTATGTCAGCAAGCAATGTCAATGAGACATCTCATTGACTAACATCATAGACGATTTCACTGTTTCCAGGGTATCTACATTCTAAACAGATATATGTTAAGCCAACTAAATCGCTCTTTCTGGAAAGAGAGGCAACATGACTACAGCAATTCCAGGCTCCATAGAGGGATCACATGTACGGTAGAAGCACTGTTCCAGCACGTCAGATCACACACAGACTCCATCTCTTAGGGGTGCACTGAGGATTTAGGTAGGTCATTGTGGCTGATTTCCTCGTTTCCTATTATAGTAGAGTACAAGTCTCAAAAGGGATCTTGTGGAAATGGAAAGAAGGGCAGTACTTATAGAATGCCTGCATGGTGCTAACCATGTATTAGATGTTATGAGAGCACAAAGGAAGAGAGTCTCTGTTCTGGAACTCGTTAGGTTGACCTTTCCATCATTCCTTTTACAAGGCTGGGAAGTCCATTTACATAATCTCCTTCCCCCTATGGATTCACATGAGACTCCTGTGCTCAGGAATGACACAGTAATTTGACAGTAATTTGCATGATATTTGGAAGGTGGCAGAGAAGTAGATGCCATTGTTTTAAGAATACTCTGGCAGCTAGATGTGGCAGCTTTACAGACCTCTCTGTGAGCTCCCATTGTGTAGGATGGTGCTTTATGCAGTGGCTCCTCATCCCCAGGGGCTGCCCCACTGCCCCACTGTGTCAAGCCTCAGTCATTAGTGACTGTGACTCTGATGTTCTGGCTTCCAAACCATCAAAACTTGACTTCTCCCACATTCATGGAAGCCAGGTTCATATAGTATACTTCTTTTTCCCATAATATATGTGGTGGTTCTGTTTTCCTGACTAATCCCAGACTAATACTATAGCTTTTCTTTTTTTTACCTCTCATTTTTTTAAAAAGATGTATTTATTTATTCATGAGAGACACAGACTGAGAGAGAGAGAGGAAGAGACACAGGCAGAGAGAAAAATAGGCTCCTGACAGGGAGCCCGATGTAGGACTCGATCCCAAACCCTGGGATCACAACCTGAGCTGAAGGCAGGCGCCCAACCGCTGAGCCACCCAGGCTTCCTTTTTTTTTTTTTTTCCATTTTATGAAAAATTAAACATGGCAGTATTTGCTAACTCCTCCTAGTGAGAGAAAAAGTTTAATTCTCCTCATTTTGAATCTGGTCTGCTCTTAGTGGCAGCAGATTCAGCTGTATCCAGCAGAAACAGCAGAGATTCAACAAGACAAACTAGTACATATGAGTCCCCACTGAATTCCACATGTACTCAAAGGCTAAGTGCTTACCTGAATATGGAGCCTATTTACCATGTATGAATTATTGTTTACACAAGAAGAAGCCCATGTAAACTAAGCATACAGTTTATTTTTTTAAGATTTATTTATTTGAGAGAGATGGATAGTGAGAGAGAGCAAAAGGGGGGTGGGGAGAGGGAGAAATAGGCTCCCTGATGAGCAGGGAGCCTGACACAGGGCTTGATCCCAGGATTCTGGGATCACGACCTGAACTGAAGGTGGACACTTAACCAACTGAGCCTCCCTGATGCCCCCTAAGCATACATTTTAGAGACTTATCTGTCATTATTATATATCCCAATATACAATGTACATCTGCCCCATAGACTAATAATTAACCCTAGAATAGAAGTGAATTGATACGTTTACTATGAATGTACTGACTCTATCAGAAACAGATTAGAACTTGGGGAAGTCTATGTGTTCTCAGAGATCTATGGATTTCACTAAACCATGAAGAAGATATACTAAAGCAACCCTATGGCCTGATTTTAGGACCGTAGTAGGTTTATCATTCTAAGCAAGGTGCTTAGAAAGGAAATGTTATACAGCTCTTGAGCCTGCTGTGAGACCCTTGATTGCTCCAAAATCCTAGGTAGATAGCAAGAATTAAGTGTGTCAAGAAAATGATTTCCAAGGGTCTTCTATGGGGGTCAGAAATTAAAAAAAAAAAAAAATGCTTCCTTAAAAAAAAAAAAAAAAAAGGAAGATAGCTACTAGGATGTGACCAGAATTTCTGCGTGATTATTACTCCTACAGCCCTAAAGTTTGAAAATGAAACTGTATTTGGAGACAGAAAATAGGAAAGACTATTTACCTCTCGTGGAATCTAGGAGGTTTATAAAACAGAAAAGCCGTATTATATATACAACTTCAGTCGGCCCTATTGACTTTGTATTCCATGTAGACAGTAATCTCTGTAGTTGATTCTATGATTCCTTAAAAAAAAAATTGAATCCAGATCAGTAAGATGAGGCAAGAGTAGCAGATACATGAAAGAATGCTTGGGAAAAAAAGATTTTGAAAAAAACTGCATACTCTAAATCTGTAATTTCACTCCTGGTAATACGCCTTTAAGCAAACAAGGAGGACAAGAATACACATGTACACACACAAACATATATAGTGCAGCATTATTTACTAATTAATTAATTGTAAGGAGTTAAATGGTGAAAAGGAGTAAGAGATTATGAGCTTAGAGGTGCCTGGGTGACTCAGTCAGTTAAGGCTCTGACTCTTGATTTAAGCTCAGGTCATGATTGGCTCAGGTAGAGAGATCAAACCCAATGTCAGGCTCTATGCTCAGCAGGGAGTCTGCTTGAGATTCTCTCTCTCCCTCTCCCCTTCCCCCTCCATACACTCTCTCTCTAAAATAAATAAATAAATATTTTTTTAAAAAGATTATGAGCTTATAAAACACTGATAGAAGATAATGTAAAATAATTTTAAAAGAAATTAAACAAGAAATAATGTCTATAAAATATCTAAATATTTTTTAAAATATACAACATGCTTCTAAATAATCCATACTTCAAAGAAAGAAAGATATTAGGGAAATGAGAAAATATTTCTACCTGAATGATAATGAAAAACACAATGTGTCAAAATGTGCATGTTGTACCTAAAGCAGTGTTTAGAGGGAAATTTATAGCTTTAAAAGCTTATATTAAAAAAATAAAGTGGTCTAAAATCAATGACCCATTGCTAGAAAGACAGTAGAAAAGAAGAGCAAATTTAAATAAGGTAACTAAAAGGAAGAAATAATAAAGACAGGCAATCAGTAAAATAAAAATCAATAATGAAAAATCAACAAAGGAAAAAGCAGAGTCTTCTAAAAGACCAATAAAATTGAGCATTACTAGCAAATCTGATCAAAAAAAGATAACTATAAATTACCAATATCACTAATGAAAAAGAAGATATAACTACAGACATTATAATGATAGTAAGGGACTATTATGAACAAACATATAGGATATATTTAACAACACAGATGAAGTGGATGAATTCCTTGAAAGACACAAATTACCGGAACTTCACAGAAAGTAACAGAACACCTGAGTAGTGTTGTATCTGTTGAAAAAATGAATTCATAATTAAAAACATTTCCACAAAGAAAATTTCAGTCCTTCACGAATTCAATAAGGAACCAGTCTTACATAAACTCTCAGGAAATACAGGAGGGGAGATACTTCCCAACTCATTTTATGAGGCCAATATAATCCTGACACAAAAACCAGAAAAAAGGCAAAAGGGAAAAAGAAAGAAAATTTCAGGCCAATGTCCCTTTTTAACAAGACAGAAAAACCCTAGTCAAAATATTTACAAAACAAATCCAGTAATTTATTAAAAGGTAATACATTATGATCAAATAGTCTCTATCATAAATATGTAAGATTGGTTTAATATTAGAAAGTCAATGAGAGCAGGCCTGGTGGCTCAGCGGTTTAGCGCCGCCTTCAGCCCAGGGTGTGGTGCTGGAGACCGGGAATCGAGTCCCACGTCGGGCTCCCTGCATGGAGCCTGCTTCTCCCTCTGCCTCTCCCTCTTTCTCAATCGGTGTCCCTTATGAATAAATAAATAAAATTAAAAAAAAAAAGAAAAGAAAGTCAGTGAATGTAACTGACCATACCATCAGTATAAAGGAAAATTCATGCTATGGTGACTTAACACAATAGATTCAAAAAAGAATGTGACAAAGTTCAACACCCATTCACTATTTTATTTTATTTTATTTTATTTATTTTATTTTATTTTATTTTTTAAAGATTTTATTTATTTATTCGTGAGAGACAGAGACAGACAGACAGAGAGAGAGAGAGAGAGAGAGAGAGAGGCAGAGACACAGGCAGAGGGAGAAGCAGGCTCCATGCAGGGATCCCAGGTCTCCAGGATCAGGCCCTGGGCTGAAGGTGGCGCTAAACCGCTGAGCCACCTGGGCTGCCACCATTCACAATTTTAAAAAACAAAACTCAGTAACTGGGAACAAAGAAAAATCAATCCTTCAACTTGATTAAAAAGCGTCTATCAAAAAAATAAAATTTACAAATGGCATCACATGTAATAGTGAAAAGTGGCATTTTCCCCCAGGAGAGGACTAGGAAAGGATTTCTGCTCTCACTTCTTCTATTTAATGGAAATCCTAGACAGAGCAATAATGTAGGAATAATAAAAGGTATACAAAATGAAAGAAAGAAGTAAAAATGTCTTTACTTTCAGATTACAACAATTGTATATAGAAAATCTTAAGTAATCTAGTTCTTAAGTTTTAGAACTAGTAAATGTACAAAAGTCCATTCCAATGTACTAGAAATGAACAATTACAAAATAAAATTCTAAAATTATACCATTTACAACAGCAAAAAAATACTTAAGTGTAAATTTACAACACAGATGAAATAGAGACAACATGCAAGACTCACGAAGACTCTCATCCTTAAAAACTATGAAACTCCTAAAGAAACTAAGAAACTCCCTAATAAATGGTGATAGATGATGCTCATGTATTTGAAGATTCAGTACTTTGAGATACCCAATTCTCTTCCAAACTGACCTGTATTTTTCTTTTTTTTTTTAATTGAAGTTCAATTTGCCAACATATAGTATAACACCCAGGGCCCATCCCATCAACTGCTCTCCTCAGTGCCTGTCACCCTGTTACTCCATCCCCTTACCCACCTCCCCTTCCACAACCCTTTGTTCGTTTCCAGAGTTAGGAATCTCTCATGGTTTTTCTCCCACTCTAATTTTTCCCATTTTCCCTCCTTTTCCTTATAATTGCTTTCACTATTTCTTATGTTCCCCGTATGAATGAAACCATATGATGATTGTCCTTCTCCACGTCGAAGCAAATGGTGGGTATTCATCCTTTCTAATAGCTGGGTAATATTCCATTGTGTATATATACTACATCTTATTTTTCCATTCATCTACCGAAGGACACCGAGGCTCCTTCCACAGTTTGGCTATTGTGGACGTTGCTGCTATAAACATTGGGGGTGCAGGTGTCCCGGTGTTTCACTACATCTGTATCTTTGGGGTATAAATCTAACATAGCACTAATCAAAATCCCATAAGGTGGGTTTTGTTTTTTGTTTTGTTTTGTTTTTTTAGAAACTTACAACCTAATTCTGAAATTTACATGGAAATGCAAAGGACATAGATCTGTGCAGTACTGATACAAAATGCATAAATAGATCAATGGAACAAAGTCCAGACATAGACCTATACATGGTAGTAGGATTTTTTTTTATAAAGTTACCAAAGCAATTCAAAGGAGAAAGGAGGCCTTTCAACAAATGGAGCTAAAACAATGTAATGTCCATACGGTAAAAAATGAACCTCAACCTTTACTTCAATCCAAATATAAATATCAATTTAAGATGACCTACAGACCTAACTGTAAAAACCAAACTACAAAACTACTAGGAGATGACACAGGGAAGTATCTTCATAGCCTTGGAGTAGATTGAACAATGAAAATTACAATTATATTCTACTAAAGCTGTTTGGAAAGATAGAAAGAGATGGAGTACTTCCAAATTCGTTCTATGAGGCCAGCATCACCTTAATTCCGAAACCAGACAAAGACCCCACCAAAAAGGAGAATTACAGACCAATATCCCTGATGAACATGGATGCAAAAATTCTCAACAAGATACTAGCCAATAGGATCCAACAACACATTAAGAAAATTATTCACCATGACCAAGTAGGATTTATCCCTGGGACACAAGGCTGGTTCAACACTCGTAAAACCATCAATGTGATTCATCATATCAGCAAGAGAAAAACCAAGAACCATATGATACTCTCATTAGATGCAGAGAAAGCATTTGACAAAATACAGCATCCATTCCTGATCAAAACCCTTCAGAGTGTTGGGATAGAGGGAACTTTCCTCGACATCTTAAAAGCCATTTACGAAAAGCCCACAGCAAATATCATTCTCAATGGGGAAGCACTGGGAGCCTTTCCCCTAAGATCAGGAACAAGACAGGGATGTCCACTCTCACCACTGCTGTTCAACATCGTTCTGGAAGTCCTCGCCTCAGCAATCAGACAACAAAAAGACATTAAAGGCATTCAAATTGGCAAAGAAGAAGTCAAACTCTCCCTCTTCGCCGATGACATGATACTCTACATAGAAAACCCAAAAGCCTCCACCCCAAGATTGCTAGAACTCATACAGCAATTTGGTAGCGTGGCAGGATACAAAATCAATGCCCAGAAATCAATGGCATTTCTATACACTAACAATGAGACTGAAGAAAGAGAAATTAAGGAGTCAATCCCATTTACAATTGCACCCAAAAGCATAAGATACCTAGGAATAAACCTAACCAAAGAGGTAAAAGATCTATACCCTAAAAACTATAGAACACTTCTGAAAGAAATTGAGGAAGACACAAAGAGATGGAAAAATATTCCATGCTCATGGATTGGCAGAATTAATATTGTAAAAATGTCAATGTTACCCAGGGCAATTTATACGTTTAATGCAATCCCTATCAAAATACCATGGACTTTCTTCAGAGAGTTAGAACAAATTATTTTAAGATTTGTGTGGAATCAGAAAAGACCCCGAATAGCCAGGGGAATTTTAAAAAAGAAAACCATATCTGGGGGCATCACAATGCCAGATTTCAGGTTGTACTACAAAGCTGTGGTCATCAAGACAGTGTGGTACTGGCACAAAAACAGACACATAGATCAATGGAACAGAATAGAGAACCCAGAAGTGGACCCTGAAATGTACGGTCATCTAATATTCGATAAAGGAGGAAAGACTATCCATTGGAAGAAAGACAGTCTCTTCAATAAATGGTGCTGGGAAAATTGGACATCCACATGCAGAAGAATGAAACTGGACCACTCTCTTTCACCATACACAAAGATAAACTCAAAATGGATGAAAGATCTAAATGTGAGACAAGATTCCATCAAAATCCTAGAGGAGAACACAGGCAACACCCTTTTTGAACTTGGCCACAGTAACTTCTTGCAAGATACATCCACAAAGGCAAAAGAAACAAAAGCAAAAATGAACTATTGGGACTTTATCAAGATAAGAAGCTTTTGCACAGCAAAGGATACAGTCAACAAAACTAAAAGACAACCTACAGAATGGGAGAAGATATTTGCAAATGACATATCAGATAAAGGGCTAGTTTCCAAAATCTATAAAGAACTTATTAAACTCAACACCAAAGAAACAAACAATCCAATCATGAAATGGGCAAAAGACATGAAGAGAAATCTCAGAGAGGAAGACATGGACATGGCCAACATGCACATGAGAAAATGCTCCGCATCACTTGCCATCAGGGAAATACAAATCAAAACCACAATGAGATACCACCTCACACCAGTGAGAATGGGGAAAATTAACAAGGCAGGAAACCACAAATGTTGGAGAGGATGTGGAGAAAAGGGAACCCTCTTACACTGTTGGTGGGAATGTGAACTGGTGCAGCCACTCTGGAAAACTGTGTGGAGGTTCCTCAAAGCGTTAAAAATAGACCTGCCCTACGACCCAGCAATTGCACTGTTGGGGATTTACCCCAAAGATTCAGATGCAATGAAACGTCGGGACACCTGCACCCCGATGTTTCTATCAGCAATGGCCACAATAGCCAAACTGTGGAAGGAGCCTCGGTGTCCATCGAAAGATGAATGGATAAAGAAGATGTGGTTTATGTATACAATGGAATATTACTCAGCAATTAGAAACGACAAATACCCACCATTTGCTTCAACGTGGATGGAACTGGAGGGTATTATGCTGAGTGAAATAAGTCAATCGGAGAGGGACAAACAGTGTATGTTCTCATTCATTTGGGGAATATGAATAATGGTGAAAGGGAATATAAAGGAAGGGAGAAGAAATGTTGGGAAATATCAGGAAGGGAGACAGAACATAAAGACTCCTAACTCGGGGAAACGAACTAGGGGTGGTGGAAGGGGAGGAGGGCGGGTGTTGGAGGGGAAGGGGTGACGGGCACTGAGGTGGACACTTGATGGGATGAGCACTGGGTGTTTTTCTGTATGTTGGTAAATTGAACACCAATAAAAATTAATTTAAAAAAATTACAATTATAAAGGGGAAAAGAATAAGTTAGATTTAAAATGAAAAGCCATTGAAAAATATATGCAACAATTTATATATCAATAATACCTCAATACGGAGGTTTACAAAAAAAAGGAGGAGGAGGAAGAGGAAATGTAAAGATAAACCATAGACTGAAAGAAAACATTTGCAAAATATTTATCTGAGAGCCAACTTAAATCCAGAATATATAAAAAACACTTACAAATAAATAAAATACACATAAATGGCCCAATTTTAGAAAATAGAAGGTTGGCAAAAGACTTGAGTAGACACTTATGAAGGAAGACATTTGAATACTCAATAAATACATAGGAAAAGTACCCAGCATCATTAGTCATTAGGGAAATACAAATTAAAATAAAAACTAAACACAAATTAAAACAAACACAACTACTAGAATGGCTCAGGTTAAAAAGCTTGACAGCTACAGATTTTGGCAATTATAAGGCAACCATAACTTTCACATACCGCTGGTGAGAACATAAAATGGAACAACCACTTTGGATAACAGTTTGGCAGTTCCTTATGTTAAACATACACCTACCTGTGACCAAGAAATCCCAATCCTAGCTATTTACCCAAGAGAAATGAAAACAAACATTTGTACAAAGACCTGCAAAACAATGCTCATAGCAACTTTATCCATAATCGCCCATAACTGGAAAAAATACAAATATCCATTAGCAGATGAATTAATAAAATGGCAGTATATCCATGCAATGTGATGCTCTTAGCAATAAAAAGAAATGAATTATTTATATACAGGCCAACCTGGAAGACTAAAAAACAATACACTGAATGAAAGAAGCCATAAGTTCAAGAATGTATACCATAAAGCTGCATTAATAGGAAGTCCAAGAACAAGAGAAAAACTAACCTAAGATGAAGAAATCAGGACAGTGTTGCCTGTTGGTGACGAGCATTAGCTAGAAAGCTAGAAAGCTAGCATTAGCTAGAAAGGGCACTTTCTGCAGTGCTGTTAATGTTTTACATCTCAATTGGGATGACAATTATACAGGTGCATGCTTTTGTTGAAACCCACTGACTATAACTCACCTAAAATATATGTTAATGTATATAAATTACCACTAGACTTTTTCACAAAGGTCAGATAGTGAGTGCCTGCCCCAACATCTAAAGCTTCATAGGAATAGACATCAAGTGTGTGCAATAGCCTTTATTTGCATAATGGAAAGAGTATGAGCCTCAATTTTCCCACTTGGAAAATAGTAATTCATGTATTAAAAGTTAAATGTTATAATGCATGTAAAGCATATAGTATAATGGCTAATACAAAGTATGCATTCAATAAATATTTGATTCTCTTTCTCCCTTCATGTGGCTTATCTTTAAACTCATCTTGTAAATGTAGATGGTAGATTGTATCTGTCTTTATTTTTTTTTAAGATTTTATTTATTCATTCATGAGAGACAGAGAGAGGGAGAGAGGCAGAGACATAGGCAGAGGGAGAAGCAGGCTCCATGCAGGGAGCCTGATGCAGGACTCAATCCCAGGACTCCAGGATCATGTCCTGGGCCGATGGCAGGCATTAAACTGCTGAGCCACCCAGGGATCCCCTTAATCTATCTTTAGAACAAAATTTTTCTCATTGTCACTGGACTAAAGGAATAAAACAACTGCTAGCATACTAAAGTAAAAACAATATAGCCCTTGTATTTTAATACTTCCCCATCAATAGAATGCAATAAAATATACATTAAAATAAAAACCATAACCAGCTATGATTGTAAACAGCTAACAATTTTTGTTTAAAAAAATGAGTCTGCTTTAAATATTCAGCCTGTTCACTCAGGAAAGAAGCCTGACGGAGTCAAAACCCTGATAAACAGAAATTTCTAGATATACTGGCAAAACAAAAATTAATTTTAGTAGCCACAAGCTCCTCAGAGGCACAGATCTCCTTAGCTGCTCCACTGCAGTGGTCAAAATCCTGATCGTTAAAAGATTCTATGGCGGGTAAGATCAGAGGTTCTGAAGTCATGCAAGTGATGGGTTCACACGCCCAGCACTGTCACGGGCTATAGACCATGCACAAGTTATTCAACAATGGTGTGTTTGTTTTCTCATCCATAAACTATTCCCTAACACAACTAATTCCAATAATGTATGTTGACTGAATGACTAAACAGATGGAGATATAAAGTATACTCCTCATGGCAGTAGCAGGAGAATTAAATGAAATAATGCACATTTAAACACCCTGTAAGTCCCCAGCCTTGGGATTATTATACGCCACCCTTTCTCATTTCTCAGTCTGTATGGGTAACTCAGATGGAATGCCTCATAGATAGACCAACACTTTAATACAAATCCCCGGTTCCTGACACCATGTTTATTCTGCTTGGGAAGTAACTGACACACATGCACACACTTCTGTAATTATCTCAGAAAACCAAACTACATCTAAAGAGAGCTGGCAGAGAAAAGCAACGTGGAATACACCAGTCAGTTCTGACTCCTCAGTAAGTGATACTTTCTGTTATGGGAAGTGTGTCTCATGCTTGCTTTGACAGCACATATACTAAAAAATGGGAAGTGTGTCTCACCAATAACAAGCACTGACTCCCAAAAATGTGCCCGATGCATTGTTAGCACCACTCACACTGAGTGTGCAGCAGAATAACCACTGACAAGCGTTCCAAGATTTGCTCATAAAATCAGTAATTTTTTTGTCATTCATTGCCATTAACAAGTAACTTGTGACCTAATAAATGTCACTATCCATTTTCTTTAATTAAAATAATAAATATTATGCAGTGACACAGATTGGCATTTATGCGTTCATTTCTGTGATGTGGGATTTATAACCAAGCCTTTCTTTGAGGGATTCCACAAATAAAGGTTATTAAGCTGCCACAAGATGAACACAAGCTCAGGTTAATGAAATTGGACAATGAAGGGCAGTGATGGATGAAGCCCTCATGCACGAAGAAAAAAGGAATTCCCACCCAAAGTAAGAAGCATTCTTGGGCTGACAAAATATATATTCCATCTTTCTAGGCAGTTCAACTTTCAATACATGCAGGATGAACTCAGAGGCAACATCAATTCTACTGCTATTCCCTTGGGGTAGGCTTAAGTGTGGCTTCCCCATTCCCTTGGGAACCACTGTTCCCCACTTTATGGTGCATCCCAAGATAGGAAGGATTTTCAAGTAAAGAGAAAACTATTTTGGCATGTGAATTTGCTACCAGAGAAATAAGACTAATTATTATAATGTCCCAACCATCTACTTTGAGGACATGCTTCTCAATTCTTAAAAAGAAGGAGTTGCCCTTCAAAAAAAAAAAAAAACCAGAACAAACAAACAAAAAAGCCAAAACAAACAAAAAACAAGAAGATATTCTTGACAGCCCTTCCCAGAAGAATCTCTTCTTGCCTCTGGGATTCCACTCTTGCTCAAAGTCAAGAAATGAACCCAACACTCCCAACCTGAGATCCAGCTCCATCTCCAGCGGGTCTGATCCTGGAAATCCAGCTCAGGGAAATGGACCCAAACTAGCTTCATGGCAAATGTTCCAAATGTTACTGTTCAAAGTCTCCACAAAGCACTAAGTGAAGTGGAATTTAACCTCCACAGCTGAGATTTATCTTTGTGGATTTAAATCCACCTCAGGATGGCAGACACCTCATCTCACATTACTCCATAGCAGCTCAGAGCTATGAGAGGAGCCAGGCTGGCTGACTGGTGGCTCTCAGTCAGTGGACCAGACTCCCCACCACCCCCTTAGCTTCTAATCCCAGCGGCTGTTCTTTCTTGTGGCTGAAGAGTAGCTGTCTACTTGAGACTAATAAGTTAGAGATCAGATTTCTCAACTGCTGCATATTCCAAAGAATATGAAATACAGCAAGTCTCATGTGGAGGAGCCCCAACTTTAAAAGTGGCCATAGTTGAGTTCAAGTTTTGGCTCTATTACACACAGGAGAAAACTGACACACAGCAGGGACTCAACGAAAATTAGTTCCCAGCACGGGAAGAAAGCTTTGCTTTGCCATCCCTTTAGCACTTCAAATGAGCTAAAATAGTTATATAACAGTGTACTTAAATTGTACATGTGTGAATAATATATTACTACATACAATATATAATTATATATTATGATATATTTTATATAAACACACATATGTTCATAGTTTCACCTATGCACACATTACAGTTAATATTTTTCTTTTTTAAAGATTTTATTTATTTATTTGAGAGAGAGAGAGAGAGAAAGAGCTCAAGGGGGCAGGAGGGGCAGAGGGAAGAAAAGAAGCAGACTCCCCACTGAGCAGGGATCCTGATGTGGGGCTCAATACCAGAACTCTGGGATCATGACCTGAGCTGAAGGCAGACACTTAACCAACTGAGCCACCCAAGTACTCCTAGTTTATATTTTCTTAAAGTTTTTCAGTTAAAGTACAAACAAGATGGATTTACAGGCCCAAATTGATGCCCACTTAAGCAACAGCAAAGAGAAGTTCCCAAAGTAGAAAACCTCTCCCACTTAAAGGGCAAGCTAGCATAACCAGCTAGTGAAGCTCTGGGACATGTAGACAAGAATTCTTCCATTCTGAATAATGTCTGGGGCATCCTTGCCATCCAAGACTCTGCTTCTCTGTGTCTCCTTTTCCATATTCTAAGAGGTGACTAGCCTCCAGCTCTAGAGACTCATCTCATCTTTGGATAATGAATATTCTCAACAAGATTACAGATCAAATCTGTATTACACAATAATACAAACTTCATGGGTTCCTCTTGGGGACTTACAAAATGATTAGTGACAGATGATGAATGGATGGATGGGTGGGTGGGTTGGTAGGTGGATGGATGAACAGATGGGTAGATGGAAGGATGAGCGAGAGGCTTCCCAAAGTGCCTGTTACATAACAGGCACTCAGTAATTTTAGTTACTATTTTTATTGTGATTAAGGCAACAACAACTTTACATATTTCTGTTCTGGTCCATGACATAATTATTTCATAGTTAACTCTCCAGAATAATCTACCCTTATATCTTAATGATACTCAGTATCTGGGACTTCTCACATGCAGGGGTAGTATCAGGAACACTAGATAAGGAGATATCGTTTGTAATGTACATCTCTCAGGGCTCTAATAACACTGAAATTTCATGATTTGTGCCAGAAAGCTCACTCTCATAAGGCAACTCTTATTGTCCCAAAGAATTTCCAAAGCCCCAATTTTTTCTTCCATTGATTTTGAGTCCATATCCATATTCCATCTCCCACGGACAATCTTTTGGATATTTGAAGCACTTATCATACCACTGAAGACTGAGTCTAGTGCACAGGTCTACTCATCCCTGAGATGAAAAGGCATAAACCTGTTAAACACTTTTAGCATTGAACTTCCAGCCAACATGTTCATATCTCAGATTTAAGCGACATTGAAAGAGACATCCCTCTCCCCATACTCTCCCAAATTTCTACACTGTGGCTCTGAATCATTCCCTTCTTTAACATCTCCAGTTTTACTTCCCTGTTGCTACCTGAATTAGCACTTGGTTTTCTTTTCAGCGTCAGTATTTATAAGTAAACAACAGAGCAGAGTGTCTCTGTGTCCGTGAAAACAAGTAAAGGATGACAAAGGAGGGTTGAGGTGAGCAGGCTGGTGAATGAGCAATGCTCCCTCTCTGATCTCAGCTTCAAAGTAGGGCTTCAAATTTATCCTTAGGCAAAACTGAAAGTTATTGCAAATCATGAAAACCAAGGATTGATGACATGACCAAAACTATAGATATTAAATACCTAAAAGTTTAAGAAACCTGTGTTTCAAGCTAAGAGCAGTACATCTTGGAGAGATATAAACCTGAAACATTATTTGTTTTTGATCCAGTCACTGCCTGAATTATAGTCTGTTGGTTTTCTAACTCTTTTCTCTTAGTAAACTTTTGACTATATTCCAAAATGTCATGGTCATTTTTAGTTATTACAAATCCTGCCCAAGTTGAGACTCCAAAATCACCCATTTTGAAATCCCTCCCCTCCCTCATTACCAGCTGGGCTTTAAACTCTTAGGGATCTGGGAGGGGAAGTGTTTTCATTTTCACTCCTCCCCTTCTAGCACTTTGAAGGGAGGGAAAACCAAAGGCTAGTTTCAAGCTATCTTCTCCCTGGAATGGAGAATTAGGAGGAAAATGGTTATCTGCCTGGTGGTAGGGAAGTAACACAGTCACTCTGTCATCGTCTAAAGATTCTATTGGCTACCAATTATCTTTGCCAGTATGGTGATCTCCTCCTAGAGGAGCCATGGTCTTCAGGGATGGTAGATAACTTCACCAAGGACCCTAAAAATGGGAATCTTTGTTCCCATTCAACTACACTAATGATCATGCCCCTACTCACCCCATCTAAGAAGAACATCACCACAAAGCCTGCTTCTCTAAATCCATGCTCATTCACATGGAGTCAAAGAACTACTGAGGTCCCCTTCTGAGCTCTCTGAGGGTCACAAGGGCCTGGGATCAGGTAGTTTCCTTATCTCTTTTCCTAGGCATGTCCTGACTTCAGAAATCTCTAGAGGAGAAGCATCATCCCCTTAGACCCTATATTCAGATAAACCCCCAAATTCCAGGAAAACATGTCAATATCCCCCAAGAATGCCCTCAGCATGCTCCACTCTGATAAAATGGTACCACCAGGTTGGGCCTGAAGGACTCAGGCATAATTCAATAGGTATGACATGCCAATTTCCACTTCTTTAAAGCATCCCCAGTCTTCAAAAGTGATGTCCCTGAAGGCATTCCCTTACCTGACTTTGTGGGGAGCAGAAGGAAAAAAATTCAAAAATTCTTATACTTTAAACCAACAACTCATGACTCTGGTAATTCCTCCAACTGACCTCCATCCCAAGGTTTCTGCTAATTTAGACTGGTGGAAGAACCAGCTCTGCAAATCCTCAGAAAGCTGGGGTTGAATCAGGGTCCAAAAGAATATCTAGTTCCAACTACTGACATCTCTCTGGAATGGATAGGTTCCTTAGCACCTGTGTTTCTAGCTCCAAGGCAACAGGGAAATCCTCCCTTACCATACCCTGTAACAGGAGTGTGTTCAGCACTTCTCATATTTACCATGCATACAAATTACCTGGGGATCATGTCAAAGTACAGCTGCTCATTCAACAGGTGCAGGGTGGATCCTGAGGTTCTGCACATCTAACCAGATCCCTGGCAATAATGCTGCAACCACAAATCTACAAATCACACTTCAGCACATGGGTTTTATTTTCTTTGCTATTTTTCAGGCCTGGCAAATCTCTTTATTCTCAAACTCTCTAGTACCTAGTAGTGATTGTTTCACGTTGAGCAAACTTCTTGCTAAGTCCATCACATACATTATACCCTTAAATTCTCTCAAAAACTTTCTGAAATACCTAGAAATCATCATATCTATTTTAAAGACAGGGAACCTGGTCCTTAGTGGGGCTGGGGAACTAGATTCAGGCTTCAGGCTAACAGCTGCCATAGCCGTGTGCTTTTAAATACCACAGTCAGAAGAAGGCAGACCAAAAAAAAAAAAAAAGGAAGAATATAGAAAAGAAATTGCAATAAACAACTGGAGGGTATAAGGAAACTTCATTAAGTGGTGTTTATATTAGACAAGGATGTCCGTGAGCTGGTCATCCCTCACAGGAAAATTGCAATATTGAGCTCCTGAAATAGCCTGAGACACGTTTAAGCATGGATTTACATCATGAACTCCATCACTTTCCTCTTCCCTCATTTATAGCTGCCAAGTTCAAGCAACCTCTTCCCTGTTGGGGGGGGAGGGGTCCCATGAATAATAGAGATGTCATTTTTAACTGTCAACAACATACCTTGTAAATGGTGTATGCAGGCTTTTAAATAACCCAGCAAACCGTTCTTCTGACATCATTTTTATACCACACTTTGCAACAAAACTAGAAGTGATCTGAAAAGAAAGCACGTGGTTTAAACTACAGAATCACGCTCACCCACACATTCTTGTCTGCACTGAATATTTCGCTGGGTTTTGCTTCCCCCTCCTCCACCCTGATAACAACTGTCTGCTATGGAGACAAGACAATTAAACTATTTCAGCATTTTCCCTCAGTTAAATAGGCTCATCCTTCCCCATGACAGTTAGTTATGGAGTCAGAGAGGGACTGCTGTCGTTCATTTCTTCTTGTAAGTGACATTGGGATGATTAAGAAAAGCAAACTGTTTCCTTCCAACAAGACCCCGGCTGGTGGTGGGTTTTCACTGCTCCTGGTTTGGACAAGGTGACATGAGTTTCCCATTCTCTTGTGATGAAAGGGCATTTATCCTAAGACAAAATCTTGTCACAAGTGCCTGTGCCTCCACACAAAGTAAATCTTTAGGCCTATTTGTCAGGTGATACAAGAGTGTCATATAGAGTGTCAGGTGATACAAGAGTGTCACTAGAAAAACAAATCTGTGGCTACCTCACAATCCATCAACAAGGGGCTCATCAAATGCCAGGCACACCAAAACTGAAATGTAATTAGTAAGTAATTAATATAAGAAAATAGAATAACCTTGATTACCTTCTCTTGAAATGTTTTTATTTTGGAAAATTTCAAACATACACAAAAGTACAGAGAATACTGTAATGGCTTGCACACCTAACAGCTTCAACAATCAATCGCCTCAGAGAAATCATGTTTATACTACACTGATTTCCTCCCCACTTGTGGATCTTTGTGAAGTAAGTCTCAGACACAGTATCATAATAAATTATTTTCTAAATTCTGTTCAAATATATCCTGTCACCTCCATCCAATACCCTGTTTTTATTTAGATTCTTGTTTTAAGCCACTAAGTTTGTGGCATGCTATTATAGCAGCCATGGGAAATGAATACACCTACCCTAGACAATCACCATCTCTGTGTCTTCTACAAATCAGGACTCTTCACCCCACTGACAGCCCTGAAGATGAGGAACATAAATCTGCCCATGGAGTCTCCATCTGACCTCCTCAAAGGTTCCCACTGTTGTCAGGATATCACCTGGACCTCCACAGGTAGTATGGTCTGGGCCTACCTTTCCAGCCATGTTTCCCACCTCTCCCCACACTTCAAGTTGGAAACCTTCATCCTTCAACTGAGTCAACCAGTTTTCTACCCTCCCTCATGTTTTGCCTGCCTCTGTCTCTGCACATACCATTTCTTTTCCCTAGAGCAGCACTATCCAATAGAAATACAACTAAAACAAGGCACAAATAGGAGAGTCACATATGTGATTTTAAATTTTGTGGAGCAAAATTTTATAGCTCAGTCCATTAAACATCTGACTCTTGATTTCAGCTCAGGTCATGATGTCTGCATCCTAAGATCGAGCCCGACATCAGGTTCTGCATTGAGCATGAAGCCTGCTTAAGATCCTCCCCTTCTCCCCCCTCCCACCCCATGTCTGTCTGTTTCTCTCTCTCTAAAATAAAAAAATAAAAATAAATGTAAAATTTTTAATACCCACAATTTTTAAAAAATGAACAAAGAAAATCCATTTTAATAATATATTTTAGTTAACCCAATATATCCAGAATATTGTCATTTCAACATACAATCAAGATAAAAATGTTATTAAGGAGATACTTTACAGGGTTTTCTTGGGCGAGGGGGATACTAAGTCTTCAAAATCTAGTATATTTTATACTTACAGCACATCTCAATTCAGGTGACTGGTACTACTATATTTGACAGTGCAGAATGCCCTAAATCCTTTTTTTCCAGCTTTGTGAAATACTATCCATCCTTAAAAACCAAGCTGAAATATTATCTTCCATGGGAAATTTTCCATGGGAAATCTTCCCTGGCTATTTTCTATCCCCCACCAATCAGATCAATTACTCCCCCTTCTCCACCCTGGACCTTGGATATATTCCAATTTATGTACTGTTCATACTCCATCATATTCAATTGTGGTGTGTGTGTCTCTAGACTATAAGCTCCTCACAAGACAAAATCTACTCACAACCACGGAGTCCCTGATTATCCAAGGGTCTCAATCCTTGCTCCTTCCCCTCCTACCCAGCCCTCTATAGTATAATTGGTGATACTTTGGCTATAATACAGAGAGCCTACTGGCTTCACCAGCAATAAAGAAACCATGCTCTGGTCCAGGAAGAGGGAATGGTGGGCCCTTAAAAGTAGGAAGGGGAGGTACTAAGAATGGATAATGAATGAAGAAAGCCAATCTGACATCGCTAGGAAGAGCACATAAGCCAGGAAATAACATGGGTGAAAGCACCAAGACAGCTTTTTGACACTGCTGAAAGAGAAAGGAAATGGGTGGGACCACCAGATGGATGCACCAGAGGTTGTCAGAATGTGATGGCCCCTGGATAAGCTAAAGTAACATCAGTGGAAGGGGAGTATATAGAACCAGCTTTCTGCTTCTTTACTTTGGGCTGGGCAGTGTGGATGGGCCTTATTCCCATGTGTTGATGAGCTGATATCCAGATCATAAAATGTAATCAACTCCAATGCTAATGACTATTCAATCCTCCAACACATCAGTAGGACTGGGAACCTGGTTATGGCATTGGGCATCTGTATATACTCTCCTTCCTCACAGAAGAGAATAGAAAAGTATGATCCATATTTCCTTATAGCTTGGCACTTAACTTTTCCCTCTCATGAAACACCCCTAACTCTGTACATCAGAACCCTGCCTAACATCCGTGCCCTGAGTCCTTTCATTTTGTCCTGTTTCACATCTTCTCTCCTCCAAACAAGCTTTTACTTTAGCACTTTACCTCTCTCTTATACTACACAATGCTTTACCTACTCTATTAATATTATCTGTGCTTTAACTTCTTTTACTAAAGGGAAGGGGTCTGATCTCTTCATGTCTGCATCCAACATAACATCTGACACTGATTGTTTACTCCATAAACAGTTACGGAACAAATGAATAAGTGAAACATGATGTATTATCTGTTTTAAAACACCCATTATTTTATTTTATGACTTCTTCCCTATTCATAGGATAATTACTTTTAGTTCTAATCAGTCAGGTTAGGTGTCAGGGGCCTTGGAGTACCCTTTCTAAGATAGCACAGTCTACGGCTTTTCCCTAAAGCAGCCACCCCAGCTCATTCCTGGTCACAAAAAATAAAAACAGCTAACATGCACTGAATGTTCACTGTGTTTCAGGCATTGTTCTAAGGATTTTACATACATCTGTTCACTTAATCCTTGCAACTGCCCTGAAACAGTACGATTATTTATAATCTCCATGTGCAGATGAGAAAACCGAGGTATAGAAACATTTAGTTTGCTTTAAATGGCACATCTCTCAGAAGCATGAAGACAAAGACTCAACGCCAGACAGTCTGGCTCCAAAACCCACACTGTTATACCTTCTCTACACAGAAAATGGAGCTGCACATTTCTAAGACAGGGAACTTGTTTCCCAGTGCCATCCTTACTAGTTGTCACCCTTAGGCATCACCTCTTCTCTCCGAGTCTCAGATTTTCTTATGCTTAAAATGGGACATCACAAGTGCCCACCCCATAGGTCACTGTGTGGAAAAATGGCCTCATGGACACACAGAGCCTAGAACATAGCAGGCACTCCAAATGATACCTATTCGTATGGATCAAGAATTTGTCTCTGGAAAAACCAATTTAAATCCGCTAAAGGGAAAATAGGAACTCATTGGTTTGTGTAATGTAAAGTCTTGGGGAGAAGACCCTTCACATACAGCTAAATTTCAAATAATTTCATTAGGACTGAAATGTCTTTTTGACTCTCTTTCTCAGCTCTTCTATTCTCTGAGGTAACTTGTTCCTTATCATGATCCCCAGAAATTCCAAACTTACATCTATAGCTTGGTGACTGCAGGGAGAAAGAGCATCTCTTTCTTAACAATCATGGTAAAAGGTACAGAACTGAGTCTCCTTGGATTATCTTGGGTCATCTACCCTTCCCTGAACCAATCACTGCAATAAAGGGAATGGGTGTGTTGATTGGCTAATCCCTGGAACCAGAAGGTCAGTGTTAGCTCCAACTAAATGAGAATAGACATGGGGTATCTTGCTAAAAGAGAAATGAGGTACTGTTGCCAGGAGAAGGAAGAATGGATCCTGGGCAGGCAAAAACAACAGATGTCCATTCATGAATATTCCCAGTGTTCTCATGTTCTAAACAGACAGGGTTCCCTGGCCTATTGCCCACCAATGATGGGTTCCTCCAGCCTATGTCCACTTCCACTCTCTTTTACAGACTTCTCCAAGCCCTAAGAGTGCATGGGCCCTACGCTTCCTCCCAGCTACTGCAAAGCTCAAATTAGTCACTCTGTGGGCCCCTTCCGAGGCATATCAGAGACCAGCTGTGCAAGGACCTGTCACCTTCTTGTCAGCGAAAGTTTTCTGTCCAAAGAACTTTCGTCATCGCTCCTTTCTCAAGTAGCTGGATGTCACTTGAAGAGACAGCTGAAGTCACTCACAATGGCTGGTCTCAAATCAGCGCTCACTGGCCTTGTCAGTGAAAGCCTCACCCCGCAGCGAAAACTGTCACTGATCATGTTTAGATATGTACGAGGAGGTATTAGATTAGAAGAGAGAATGCACGAGATAGGAGTTTAAAAGAGGCCAAGTTGCAAGGGAAATCTTAATAGGAAGAAGTGAAAGCTTATGGCTGGAGGTAGTGGGGGGTATCTTTTTCCAAAACCCAATTTATACTTCCCAACAAAACCAGCAAGTATATATACACACACACACACACACACACACACACACACACCAATACCTTGTACATATATACAACGGAGATACACACTCCACTAACAAACATGCTTTATAAACACCTGAACCTTGACATCAGTAAGTAGTTGCTTTATCCAGATTATTATGAGTAGTTTTCATCTTCATATCAAAATACAGCTAAATTACTGTTGGAAAATAAATATTCACTCAAAAAACTTGATTACCTTCTGGAGAAATAAAGGAGAAAGAATCCACATATTAATCCAGTTGCATTTGTTGCCTTTCTCTGCATATGTTCTCTATTTAGGGCAAGGTTTCTCAACTCAGCATTGCTGACATTCTGGGCTGGATAATTCTTTGTTTGGGTGCAGGTAGGGGCTGTCTTGTGCTTGCTAGGATGTTTAACAGCCTTCCTGGTCTCCACCCAGTAGATGCCAGAAGCACTCCCCCAGTCATTTCCAAATGTCCCCTTGGGGCAACATTGCCCCTGGTTGAGAACCACTAATTTAAGAACTCCAATAAATGCTACCTTCAATATTACTATGGTAGAATAATTGGCTAATTATTAATTAATATGCATTGGCTGGGGATGAATGCTGTGCATCAATTTGGGGTAGCTTTATTTTGGACTTCTGGTTTCTGCTAATCAATATATTTATGATTAAAACACTGATTTCATCCATAGTATTTAGGTGGCTGACAATCATTTCTGCAACTGTTCTGTGTGGACCTGGGAAAGAGCAGCATGGGTGGAAGAAAGCTTGGGCTTTCAAAGTAAGCAGATTGAATGTGAATTTCAAAATGCTACTAAGTGACTGCACAATTTGGGGCTAGTTTCTATCTTCTCTGTATTGGAGTTTTTGCCACTAAAGAATGGAAATTTTAGTAGTCATCTCATAGGCAAGTTGAGCATTTTATAAAAGGTGATTATATTCAAGAAGGTATTAACACAAAACAGATGCTCAATAAATGTTGCTTTACCCAAAGAATGTACTTTGCTCTAAAAATGCCTTGCCCTATGTTTAAAAACAAGTCCAGGTTTCCTCTGGGAAGGTGATTAATCTAGCTGAGTAAAGGGCAGTTGTAATACTGCTCTGCCTATACAACTTTGTTTTTCATGGAGTTTTAAATCACCTATTTTCCAACTGTCTTTATCAAATCCTTAAGTATTTCTGGTGTCTTTAAAAAAAAAAAAGATCAAAGTCTTTCTCACCAAATTATCTCTTTTCTGGAGGTTTCTACCCTTCTGTTTCTCTCTAAACAAATGTGATGGTCAAAACAAACACAACCCAATTATATCCCAGGACTTTCCTTCATTACTCTTTTAAGTTCAAGTCACTGTTTCTGGGATTCCTTATCGTCCTTGCCTCCTCCCAGCCATTTTACTGGTGTATATCCTGTGTGAGAAACTAGAATTTAAATGCATATACAACTGTGAGAATTGTAAAGATAAATCAAACTATATGAAATTTAGGTACAAGGTCCTGAAACTGCATTCCTAACAAATGGATCAAAAACAATCAGGGACGCCTGGATGGCTCAGCAGTTGAGCATCTGCCTTTGCTCAGGGGGTGATCCTGGAGTCTCGGGATCAAGTCCCACATTGGGCTCCCTGCATGGAGCCTGCTTCTCCCTCTGCCTGTGTCTCTGCCTCTCTGTGTGTGTGTGTCTCATGAACAAATAAATAAAATATTTTTTAAAAAATCATATATACAAGGAATGCTCATTATAAAATTATCACCATAGGATGCCACACATTTATAAGGGTGCTGCCATGGCCCAAACTACATTTATCCTTCCCCTGGAATATTCTTTCAGAGTCTATGCTGTATAACTTTAGAAACCTTCACAAAGGGAGAAAGATTTGATCTGAGAAACAATCAAAACCAAGTAAGATGAAGAATGAAGGTGTAAACTTGGAACTTTCTTCTGTGACGGGGAACTACTGAGGTTTCATCCCAAATTTTCCACCACAGTACTCCCAAACCGGGGGACACATACCTCTACACTTTGGTCAAATTAGAAAGATGATAGGAGTCCTAGAAAAAGCATGAGTTTTCTTTAAAAGATTGTGTTTTCTTAAAAAAAATTGTTTGTGGGTTGCCTGGGTCGCTCAGCAGTTGAGCATCTGCCTTCAACTCAGGGCATAATCCCCCGAGTCCCAGGATCCAGTCCAACAAAGGGGCTCCCCATAGGGAGCCTGCCTCTCCCTCTGCCTATGTCTCTGCCTGTTTCTGTGTGTCTCTCATGAATAAATAAATAAAATATTTTAAAATAAATAAAGTCATTTGCATGCTATTCCATAAAATATAATTTTAATATAAATATTTTTCCTGAGTTTTTTTGAATCACAGTTGAGGTCAAGAAAGATACAAAGTATACAGCATCATATAACCTTTCCTGTAACTCTTGGCAGGAGTGATAACCCAGATTGAAAAATCCAGGGCTAATAAGTCAAGGGAAAAGCAAAAGAATTAGCAGTCTGCACACAGAATCCAGCAGAAATCAGAGCATGGAAATTTGTAGAGGAGCTGGTCATTCTCTACCTGCACTCACTCCTGTGGGATATCATACTTTGTAATGGCTTTAAATGCCATGTATGTCCTAGAGACTCCCAACTTTATACTTCTAGCACAGACATCTCTCCTGAAGCCTGCTCTACTCTAGCTACTCAGCACACTCACCTGGAATCCTAATTAGACATCCCACATACAACATGTCCAAAAGCAACCCCTAATCCTCAACCTCAAAGCCTGCTCTTCTCATAACCTTCTCCATCCCAGCTAATGGTAGCCTAATCTACCAGCTGTTCATGCCAAAAACCTTGGAGTTATTCCTTTTTTTTCCCTCTTTCTCTAAGACCTGAAATCCAGTCTAGCAGTCAATCCAGTTGGCTTTACCTTTAAAATATATCTGGAATCTCATTGCATCTCCCTACTTCCCCTGCTGCCACCTTAAACCAAAGCTACTATCCCACCATCCTCTCTACACTGGCACTGCTCTTGATGCGTAACTACTAACTTTGTCCCTCTGCAGAAGCTCCTCATTATAGCAACCTGAGTGGGCCTTTCAAGACCTGAGTCAGATTAAGTCACTCCTGTATTTCAGATGCTGTGACTGTGCTCCCTTCCCCATTTCCCTCAGAGCAAAATCCACACTCCTTGGATGGCCTTTCATGGCTTGAGTTCTCTTAACATCTCAGGCCTTATGCCCTGCTACCTCTCCCATTATTGCTCCATTCCAGCCACTCTCCTCCTTGCTGTTCTTTGAACATATCATCTATACCCTCACCTTAGGGCCACTTCGGGGCTGTTTTCCTTGCCCTAAATGCTCTTCCTCCAGGTATTGCACATCTATCCCCCTCACCTACTTTATATCTTCACTCAAATTTTTTCTGTTTTTGAAGGCTACCCTGAGCATGGTGTTTAAAATTACAACTGCCCTCCCACCTCTGATCTTTTCTCTACTTTTTCTTTTTCTACAGAACTGATGCCTAATTTACTTACTTAGTTTGTTTACTGATTACTGTGTGTCTTCCCATAGAATGCAAACTCTATGAGGGTAGTAGTAAAGTGGTCTTTGTTAATGGGCATATCCCAAACATTTAGAATAGTACTTCAAACATAGCCAATGCTCAGTGAGTCTGTGTCAAATAAATGTTACCAAATGGTTCCACTTTTCACATTCTCTCTAGAAGTGCTCCCATACCTAAACACAAGATAAGTATATTGAAGATTTGAGATAGGCTAGATAAAAAGAATGGAAGGCCAAGGAAAGCAGGCTACCAAAACTGATGAAGTAACTACACAGCGAGTCACCACTGACAATACCCTTATCAACATTTACAGTGCTTTGCAGTTCATAAAGAAAATCCAGAGCCCAGGAAAAGAAGGCTGACATGAGGAAATGAAGATCACAAGAATGACAGTAAGTGCACTCAGAAGGGAGTAAAGGCACAGGGTGGAGAGGAGATGGGGGTTATGGTTAGAAAAGCCACTTCCAATCAATTAAAAAACACCAACAAATGACAATGGTATAACTAGTCAATAAAATGTAATCATAAATACATCAACAGAAGTCCTAAAAATATTTTGAGTTCTCAGTAAAAGGGTATATAGTTGGAATTGAGTATTTTAGAGTGTAAAATATAAACAGTATCATATAAAAAAAATTACCTCAAGGCACCTGGGTGGCTCAGCCAGTTAAACATTTGCCTTCGGCTCAGGTCATGATCTCAGGGTCCTGGGACCAAGCCCCATGTCAGGCTCCCTGCTGAGCAGGGAGTCTGCTTCTCTCTCACCCTCTGTTGCTCCCCCTGCTTGTGCTCTCTTGCTTGCTCTCCCTCTCAAATAAATAAGTAATATCTTTTAAAAAATTCATCTTTAATATTGATCAAAACATGCTGATTAAAACAAAAATATAATAGCGACGCCTGGGTGGCTCAGTTGGTTAAGCATCCAACTCTGGATTTCAGCTCAGTTCATAATCTCAGAGTCCTGGGAACAAGCCCCATGTTGGGCTCTGCCCTTAGCCCTCTATCCTTAAAGTCTGCTTAAGGATTCTGTCTCTCCCTCTGCCCTTTCCCCTGCTCTCTCTCTTTCTCTCTCTCTCTCTCTCAAATAAATAAATAAATCTTAAAAAATATAATATTATTTTTACATCTCATCATAGGAAAGACTTAGAACAATATACGATGGTTTAGGGAGTATAGTAAGGCAGATATCTTCATCCCCAAGGTAAAATATAAATTGGACAATCCTTTCTAAAGAAATTCATAAAATGAGTTGAGAGCCCTTTAAGCCATTAATATGCTTTGGCCAGGAATTCTACTTTTAGGAATCTATGCCAAGAAAAAAATCAGAAATGTAGACAGAGATTTATGTATAAAGATTCAGTATAATGAAAAATTTTCTAATAAACCTAAATATTATAATGATTATATAAATTATGGCATTTATATAAAGCAGAATGTTGTGCAACCATCAATAATTACATTTATGTTAAATGTTAACAACATGAGAAGTGGTCACAATATAAGGTCAAATAAACTGAAACAGGGATAATGCCATATATGACATATGGTATCAACTAATATGAATTCATTTCAAACCAATTCAAGAGTGATTTTTTTAAATTTAATCTCCATTTCATTAGTGTTGTCAAAAATGTATTAGATTTTTCTAAAGAAAAGCAAAAACAGCCATCTTTTTTTAATGCAGAGAAAAGTAAATGATATATTAGAATTATATAACTTAGCACGGTTATACACATAGACCCTCCGTGGTTAATGATTCTCTATACAGCTTTGCAGGAAAATCATTTTCTATTTTAATGCATACTCCACTGCTCTCTGGTCTCAGTTTCCTAGTTTTTCAAAAGAAGCATAGCCTATCTAGATTAAAGGTCAGCAAACCTTTTCTTGAAGAGTCAGATAGTAAATATTTTAGGTCTTGTGGGCCAAATGGTCTCTTTCAAAGCCAATGTTAGAACATGTAAGCACCACAAATAGGTTAGATTTGGACCATGGGCTACTTTGTCGACCCCTGGACCAGATCATTGATAGTCTTTAATTAACTGACAGCTCAGACCCTGATGCAGAGTTCCAAACACCCAGAGGCACTTAAGAAGACATGCTGTATACCAATGTGGGAATCCCATAGGTTTCTGAATTGGAAAAATCTGGGTTCAAGGTTTAACTCACTTCCTGGTTGTATCTCTTGTTACAATATTCTTCCATGACTCTGAGTTTTGGTGTCTTATAAAATGAGATAGTAGCACCATCTATTTCACAGGGTCATTCTGTAGCTTAAATGAAATATTTGAAGTTAAAGCCCAAAACTCAGATTTGGTGAATGAGGAGTTCTCAGTGACTGGTAGATTCTTATTAGAATAGCTCTGAAGAAGTAGGCAACACAGAACCCCCAGGTGCTGAATGATTCAGAGCCCACACTGTAGACAGGAAGGAGAGCTGATTCTTCAGCAGGAAAGAGTTGGGATAAGCTAGGTTATGATACAGTATAAATTACTGCCAAGTTTCAGTAGCTTAAACCAATAAGGTTTATTTCTAGCTCATGCTACTTGTGCCTGGCTGAAGAGCTGGGGGCTCTGCTCTATACTACTGGCACTCTAGGACTCAGACTGAAAGAGCAGTCACCGTCTAGAGTTTTGCTGGTTGCAGGGGCAGAAGGAAAAAGAGGGTGGCTGAATAATGCACTGGCCCTTAGAGCTTCCACCCAAAGTGATATGCATCAGTTCCATTCCCATTTCATTGACTAGAGCAAGTGTAATAATCACATTTAACTCGTGGGTATTATGGGGCAGAGAGCTTAGAAATACTAGCTAGTCTATTCCTGGAAGGGGGCAGGGGGATCTGAAAATACCCGGTTAACTGCACTAATAACTACCATAGCAAATAGGAGAATAGTACTTAACATTCATATGAATTTAGCACAACCTAACACAGTGCCAACTGCTTTACCTACAACTTGGGGAAACCAAGTCAGGACAATAAAAACAGAGCCAGAGTGAATGGAACAGGATATTGGGCCTGGGAAAAATCAGGGAATGCAAAATCAGGGAAACAATATTTCAACAAGACTTGCTTTTTCTAAATGCTTTCATCAACTCTTTCCTTATTATCTTCCCTTTATAGCTGGGTCTTACCACCATTAAGAAGGCTGTGATCAGAGTCCATAATCTAAAAATCATGTCTGATTCTGTGAATCCCTGACATGAATATTGTTGTAACTGAATGCCCTCCAAATTTACATGCTGAACTGCTAACCCCATGTAACTATATTGGAGACAGGGCCTTTTAGGATGTAACTAAGGTTGAATGGGGTCATAAGGGAGGGATCCTGATCCCATAGGACTGTGCCCTTAAAGGAAGAAGAGACACCAGAGCTACCTCTCTCCCATATGAAGACACAACAAGAAGAGTACAGGTGGCCTTCCAGGAAGTTAGCTCTCAACAGAAACCAAACCTTGCCAGAAACTTGATCTTAGACTTCTAGTCTCCAGAACTATGAGAAAAAAATCTCTATTGCTTAAGCCACCCAACCTATGGGTTTGTTTTTGGGGGGTTTTTGTTGTTGTTGTTGTTGTTGTTGTTGTTGTTGTTGTTGTTATAGTAACTGGAGATGATCAACACTAAGACCTAAATTAGACAGGTCTTCTCTTGGAATTTGATTTTCTACTGTGAACTAAGCTTATTCCAATCTACATTATGATATTCAAACACAGGTCCTTGGTAACCCAAAGCTAAGGTTAGGTTGCTAAGACAAAGACATGGCCCTTGAAATCAGAAAGACCTATGCTCAAAACCCAACTCGACTTACCATGTGGCCTTGAGGAAGTTGTATAAGCTCTCTGGGCCCCAAATTCCTCTGAAATAGGGGTAATGGAATATGTGACAAGGACTACAAGCAAGGTTTTAACATTCTCCTGGACAACATGTGAAAACATGAGTGGCCTCATCTAAGAGCTCTCAAAGAAAGATTCTACTACTCATCCCTTCTCCTGTGAAAAACATCTTGGGGTTAATTACAAGATGGTTCTAGAACCACATGGTCTGGTACACAGTAAATGCTCAACAAATTTCTCTCTTTTCCTGTATTACTATAATCCCAAGATTTCAGGAATCTCAAAAATGAACATAATTAAGGCAACAAATCTACACTAAGGAGGAAGAGGAAGAGGTGAGGCAGCCAACATGTAGCGATCAAGCATGATGGTACCAAGTGTTTCCCACATTCTCTTATTTATACCTCACAACTATCCCACAAAGAAAGTTAGTATTAGGCTCAATGTACCAATGAGGAAACCAAGATGTCAGAAAAAGAGGTGACCTGGCTGCAGCCTCCCAGTCCTAGACAACTGGATTGATGTTCACTGTGATAAAGTTGTCCCTGGTTCTGAACCTCAAGCTCCCTCATCAGCATCTGTGAATATGCCTGCGAACTAGGGTCTGGCCTGGTTTGTTGCATTCCACGTAATTCCCTCTCACAAAAATTAGCCAGGAAAGGACAAAACCCCAGAATATTTGGACCCTGCATTCCCACTCACTGGGTTGAGACCTAAAAGGAAAATATTTGCAGAACCAGAGAAGGAATGAGTGGGAATGGACTTGCAATACAGGTGGTTATTTTAGCATACCATCTGTTAGCAATGTTCTCTGATATGCTGATCAACTACCTGGGCCTTAGCAACCCCTTCTATAACATGAGATAGTGGCTGAATAAGGGATACACAAGCCCCTACCTCCAACATTTTATCATTGGTTCAGTCCTCCAGACACACTGAGCTGAAATCTTTAGAGCCGGCATTTTCCAGAAGATTGGCTCAATTCACAACTGTTTGCTGGTCCACACAGTCAAAACAACAGTAGCCACAGGCTTTCTTAAGAAAGCTGAATGGAGACCAGGCCAAATACAGGCGCCTATAAAGGGAACCACTCTGGCCAAATGGAAAATCACATTCCGCAAGTTCCTGGAGGGGGAGGAGAGGGGAGGAAGCCGCTGCTTCCAATAAGGACTTCATTCCAGAAATCCCACATAATGGCCTCACAAGCACCCTGGTGTGATAAAGAGATGACTATTTCGGGTGAGAGAGAGTCCTCCTCAGGGAGTGGTGGGTGGAGGATGAGGCAAGTGTTCTTTCCAAGACAAGTTGAGTTCAACTCTTTAAACAGGAATATTGACTCTTCCGTTTCCAGTGTAATGACTTTAGCCTGGTGAATACTTGGCCTCTGCCAAAAACCTGTCAGTATTCAGTGTGTTTTCAATTGTAAAATGGCAGGAAAAGAGGGGAGCAGATCTTTATTAGAGCCTGGAGTTCACACCAGTATCTGGTCTGTCGGTGTCTCTGCTGCCAACACAAAGGAGAATTAGCCCTGCCTCAAAAACTCAGAATTCAGCAGAGGACACCAAAGCTAATTTTTATCTCAGTATATTTCCAGATTTTTTTTTTTTAAGACTGCCTTTTCGTTTTCAATTTTTTTAAAAGTGTAAGCAATTCCCCTATGTTTGCATTACTTCCTCTCCTAAGTCCCCTACCTCTGTACCCTTCTGCCAATGTGCCCTGGTGGGCAGAGTTGAACACTACTTCCATGTCATGTCCTTCTGGTGTAGCACATAATCCCATGGCATCACCATGGCTTTGTGTGTCTGTTTTCTCCTAATTTATAGGCCTCTCCGGCCTTCCCTCTTTCTTCCTTCTCTCTGTTAACCACTGAACAAAATATGACATAATAGAAGAGCATGGGCTCTGAAGTCAGATAGAGCCAGTCTAACCTCAGCCTCATCATCTGTAACTCTGGGCTACATGGCTGTACATCTCTGTGACTTTCCCAATCTGTCAAATAGAGTATGAAGAGCTTTATCACAGACCTCTTTTGTAGACTAAGAAAATGCATGCAAGGAGCCTAACATCATGATCTGCTCTTCTCTCCTTCCAGGCACAGACCTAAATGCTGTTCCTGCCCTCAAGGAATCAGGCTACTGGGGAAAGATGGTCATCATGACTCACGCTCTTGCATGGGGCACAGAGAGAAACTGATGAGAGCTCCTCATGGGGCAGGGAACCTAATAGAGGATGAACTACTCGATCTAGAAAGGTAGCACTTGGTTTGCTTAAAGCTGTCCATATTCATTACTTTGATCAAAAATAACAAAACCCAAGGGCACCTGGGTGGCTTAGTTGGTTAAGTATCCAACTCTTGATCTCAGCACAGGTCTTAATCTCAGGGTTGTGAGTTCAAGCCCTGCACTGGGTCCCCACTGGGCATGGAGCCTACTAAAAAAATTAAAAACAAACCAAAAAATAAATAACAATACATAAAGAGAAAATAAAAAAAGGATGCACAGAAAAAGATGGAAGAAAAAGAATTACATATAAATATTTATATATGTGCATAAATGTGCATGTATATATAAACTTATTATATTGTTTTCTTTTGTTTTCATGCAAAAAAGATAACTATAATTGCTCCTTCTCCACAAATCAGAGCAGCTGCAAGCACGTACTTACACATGGCACAGCTTGCTGGGAGTCCCTGACACAAGGGCACTTCCCCTGCTAAGTCCCCTGACAGGACTTCTCTTCCATAGCCCATGTAGCCAAAGTTAGGCAACACAAGAAGAAAGGATTTTGTCACTTTTGCTGTAGAACTAATACACAAAATGAGAGATGACATAAAATTCTGCCTCCCAGATGACCACTGGTCTCATGCTTGGTATACAACCTGCAAGAACTCCCTCTTGCACCCGGGTGCACAGCTCTACATTTCACACACATGTGTGCACACACAGACATAGCAGTGCGTATGTGTGTGTGTGTGTTTGCATTCACATTCATATGTACTGTCCCTGACGAGCTGTCTTCAGAGTTGTGGCATGAGTTAGAGGACCCCAGGGGTAGAGATGGGGTGCCACCACCTGCTGATACCCATGACATGTCTATAACAGAAGCCAGCAAAGTTGTTTTGTAAAAAGTGGGAGAATAAATGTTTTAGGCTGTGTGAGCCCAGAGGCATCTGCTGCACTATCCAGCTCTGCCATTGTAACATGAAAAGCAGCCCTACACAATGTGTAAAACAAACATTCCAATAAAGCTTTATTTACAAAACAGGAGGCAGGCTGTAATTTGCCCATGCCTGGCTTAGAACATGCCATGAACTGAAGGGCTTCAGAAGGGTAATTAAAGCACACACCGCACCTCCCGCCCCCCCGGGGGGCAAACTTCATTTTCAAGGGTCCATGTTATTCTATTTTAACAAATGTTTCTGCTTTAATGTGCATCCTCCTATAAAATAATGACCACAGATAATTAGGTTAAGTGAAATTCCCATTTCTCCCCAAACGAGCATTATGAGATAAGTCAATTCCACCTGTCCTCTAGCTCCCATTTCAGAGAAACATCCAGAACAGAAGCTACACAGACATGTCAAAGCAAGGTACTGAAGTGGGGATAGGGTAGTGTTCTATTCATGTAAACCACCCTGGATCACATGCAATCAGCAGATGATTTATTAAAGGCTACAAGATAAATACCGATAAAGTCTTCAAATAGAGAGGCGCGTGACATATGCGCAGGAGGAGAGAATCGGAATGATTAATAGGAAAGCAGACAGGCTGCAAATACAGAAAACCTCCTCCACCTGTGGGGAGGGTCCTAGAGAAAGCATTTCCAGTCTCCACACAGCCTTCCAAACTATGGTAATAAAATACACTTCTAATAACAACAGCCGTTTCACACCACTTTTTCCCATAGGTTTTGAGACATAATTCATGAGCCCTTCCACCGTCCAGATCTGTGCTTGTACAGTCTATTCTCCACAGGCATCTTCAAGACAGAGAGACTCTGCTTCTCCCTGTTGAATCTTAATGACCAAGCAAATCTTAACATGCAGCAACAGGGCTGGGAAGTTTTGCTGACACGACGCACATCATGTCCCCTCCGGTCGTCTTCTCTCCCCGGTTGAGCTGGGTCTTTCAGGGATCAGCGCCTGCACTTAACTCAGTGTTCTGCTCAGCTGCACGCTCCAACCTTGCCCTTTCTTACAGCTTCTGTAAAGATCCAAGATGTCTTCTGGGAATTTTAGAGATGTGGGAAGGTCACACTCCAATTATGCCTTCCTCTTGTGGTAGTTTTCCCTTCACGCCCTGCTCTGTCCTTCTCCCACCTCACACCAGCAAACACACACTCAACCACACCTATTTGCTGGGCAACTACTTACGGAAACATACCTCTTGTGTGCCTGGTTCGGTGCTGGGTCCTAGAGATAAAAGTATGACACAGTGGGTGCCCTTTCATAGCGTGTAGCCTATTGGGTGGGGTAGATATGGAAACAAGCCATTCAACATAATGCAATAAACACTGTTATCAAGGTACATAAAGAGTGCTTAAAGATAAGCACACAAGCACAAACTAATGTAATAGCAAAAAGTCTGGAAGGATATACTTCAAAGAGATAACACTGGATTCCAAAAATGCATGTGGGGAGTCCGGGTTAGGTGAGGAAGGCTGTCAGAGAAGATGAAAGAAGCAGGTTCCACTCTGGGAGCCTGACGTGGGACTTGATCCTGGGACTCCAGGACCATGCACTGGGCCAAAGACAGGTGCTGAACCGCTGAGCCACCCAGGGATCCCCAAGCTTTAGATTTAATGTTTGATTTTTGTTTAATTTTTTTTTACAAAAAGGTAATGGCATTATTTCTCTTAAATGTAATTTAATGCAATGTTTAAAAGTTCTAAGTGCAAGAGGCCAGAAGGGGATGAAATGAATGAGGGGCCAGTGCACAAAACTCAGGATGCATCATCCTAGAGTCATAGGGGTGGACAGGGTGCATACAGGAGGGCAGTGGGCTGTGGGGGTAGAGGCCTGGGAAAGAGCTCAGGCAGGACTGAGGGAAATAGAAGTGGGTCTTCCGGGGGGTGGGGGGCGGTGGTGAGGGGGTGGTTTTCCTGAGAGACAAGAGAGCACTAGGCAGATAGGGCAGCAAGGGAGAAGGAACAGAAGTGTGTTAGAAATAATAGTAATTACAAATGTCTAGAACACAGGATAAGGATGGGAAGGAGAAAGTAAAAAATATATATGACTGGGTATATACATATCTTAGAGCTAGGATAGTCTTTCCATTATCGGCCCAGCCTCCATGTTTCAACAGCAGTATTAAAATCAGATCAAGTGACCTGAAGCCTCAGCCCCTGCCTCATGGTTCCAGTCCAGATACCCTCATGAAGCTCACTACCATGCTTACTCCATTACTCTAAATGGTGTCTATTTCCATGATCCTGAGATCCACTCCAAGGGTGCCACTTAGACCTCTTGTCTCTTCCTCCTTTATCCTTTCCTTGAGTTTCTTCCTTTCTAGGACCTTCTGACAAGGTTAAGTCATGTAACAAAGCTCTCTACTAAGTATGCCAGATACTACTCCAAGTGCCCCACATATACTACCTTATTTACATTTCCCAACGAACTGACATGTAGGTATTGCTATTATTCCCATTTTATAGATGAGGCAACTTTAGGTCAGAGTGATTGAGTAACTTACCCAGAACACAAAGGAAATAAATGATGATGCCAAGACTCACACCCATGGCCAATGCCTGATCTTATGTTATCTAACTGCTGCCTGCTGGTATAAGTAACCTAGGGACACAGAGGTAAATACAGTAGAGAAGAGGTAAAAGGTTCATTTTGGAGTATCTGAACAAGTAGTCCAGGTCCAGACATGACAAGCAAAGGTGGATGTGAACAGCTCAGAAAAATCAGTGGCTACGGAGGGGAAGAGAAGCCCAACATCAGCATCATGTAAGCTATAGGGAAACTACCTTGAAAGTGGCTAAGGTGGAACATGGACCTAACATCCTTTCTCATATAAAATCAGGGGATTTTGCCTGCAGTAGTTTCCATTCTCAGGCAATTTCAGTTTATTAGGAACTCTGCACCTCAAATAGTGTGGGAAATGGTTTTACACTTATATTATGGAGGCTAATTATTGGGGTTTCATTTATCAAAAATGGGGCATTTAGATAAGGAAGAAAGAAATGAAAACCAACCAAAACCAGAGAATCAGCTGTTGGACACCTGTGAGCCACTGGACATGGTTTCCCAAAATCGGATCAAAACTATTAGCAAACAATGGCTTGGCCATAAGGGATGTTGCTTTCCTTGGGCCAAATCTGAATAAGCTCTGTGCCTAACTGGGCATAAGATTTCAATTGAGAGTAGGTGGAGTTATCCTGCCCACCTCCCAAAGATGAACCATGGGGACACCAAGACAGTCAGCAGGGAGATCTGGCACCAAGAGTTGGGGAGCTTGAGCGCTAAAACCTGGGAGAGTCACCAGGCCTCTGGGCGATGACAGGGAAATACCGCCATCTGGTGGCTCCATGACAGATGAGCTACATTCCTATCCATTGTCTTGGGAAGGGACAAAGTTAACTTCAAGCAGGAAAAAAAAGTCTTTGGGAGCATTTGGAAAACAAGGTCAACCATGCCTATATTGACAGCATGGAGGTAAGATGTGGCCCAGGGCCAGTCTGTCTGATTGGTGGCTACGGGAGACAGAATGACAGTACAGTGAAAGGCATCCATGGTGAAACTCCTGGGAACAGGATATACCTACCACATGTGGGCACTCCTGGGGACAGTCATGCATTCCTCAGTTGGTATGATGAGGGGCATGCTCTTGATGCAAGCTTGGAAGGCCAAAAGGGGACAAAATCCACACTACTAGATCATGTGGAGGGCAGAGAAAATGATGATGTCAGTGATGGTGGCTGCAAATAAAAAGAATCTAAGATCTGCCATTAATGAATACTTAATAACAAATAATTAAATAATCATTTAAAACTAACCCTCACAGAAATACGCCTGGTTGGCTCAGTGGTTAAGCATCTGCCTCCGGCTCAGGGTATGGTCCGGAGTCCCAGGATCGAGTCCCACATCAGGCTTCCCTCAAGAAGCCTGCTTCTCCCTCTGCCTATGTCTCTGCCTCTCTCTCTGTCTCATGAATAAATAAATAAAATCTTTTTAAAAATAACCCTCACAGAAACCCCATAAAAGGCGATGTGTTACTACCATCTCCACTTTACAAAATACACTGTATTCTTCAGAGACAGAGACGATGGAGAATTATCTAGTCTCCATCACCCAGGCAGCAAGGACTAAATCCAGAACTTATAGTCTCAGAGGCCTAAGAATTACCCCTGGAGTTTCTCACATGATGGTCCAGAGACCACCTGTTCTGGACACATCTGGATATTAAAACACAGACTCTGTGACCTCACCCCAAACATACTGGGATGTGAGTTAGCATTTTAACAAGTTTCCAAGGTGATAGGATAACCAGCATACCTGGTACTATGGAATGTATTATGTTCCCCCTGAAATTAATATGTTGAAGCCCTATGCACCATCAAATACCTCAATGTGATGGTATTTGGAGATGGGGCCTTTGAGAGATAATTGGGTTTGGATGACTTCATGAGGGTGGAGCCCCCATGATAGTATTAGTATCCTTGTAAGAGAAGGAAAATACACCAGAGCTTCCTGTCTCTGCCATCTAAGGATACAGCATGAAGGATACAGCAGGTCAGGAAGAGTTCTCACCAGAACCCCACTCTGCTGACATCTTGGTCTTGGACTTCCAGCCTCCAGAACTGTGGGCAAATAAATTTGTATTTTAACCTACCCAGTGCATGGTATTTTGTTACAGCAGGCCAAGCTGACTAAGATAGTAGGCCTTATCCCTATACCATCTCATGCTCTAAGATGCTTGGTAGATGCCTGTTAAATTAATGAATGGCTAGTATACTCCACTGCTCTGTCCCTCTGAAGAGATTCACAATTCCCATGATTTAGCCTCTTTTTCAACCTCCAAGTGATGCTTACTGGAGTTTGTCTTCTTCCAAATCTGAGAATAGGCCTCCTTCCTACATCACTTAAGATTCATGGGTAGGGTTGGGGGGAGGCTTCTGAAAGCAAGTATGATAACATGGTGTGAGTGTGGGGAAATGAGAATAGTAATAGCAGCTTTGCTTTGTGTAGCTTTATAATTTACAAAGCTCTCTGGCATTCATTATTTCTTTAGATGATTGGAATTGCCCTGTGAGGTCCAGAGGCCAGATGATTATGATCTCAGTTTAACAGATGATAAAGCCAAAGCTGATGGAATCATAGGGCCCTGCCCATGGCCATCTCACCAATAATGTGGGAATTGGCCCAAGCAGAAGGCAGAAGATGAACTAGCAGAAAAACTTGAGGTCACCAAGAAATAAAATTAGAGGAGCCAACAGAGCTTGAAAAAGAGGTTTATCTGTCAGGGTACTAGCGGCAAGGGCATTCAACCCAAGTAGCTGACGTGACAAGGAAAAGGCCTTTATGAAAAGACGACACACAAGATATAGGCAGGGACAAGGGACCAAGCACAGAACGGCAGTGCCCCTCAGGATCAGCAATAGGGTAAAACCGCTCCCACTCCTGAGAACGAATAAAGCAAGAGGAGACAGTGTTCTAGACTAAGGAGGCAGATAGGGAGTACAATAAACAAACAACAAGGCCATTGAACATAGAGGTTGTCTTTGAAGAACCACTTCTGGCTTCAGCCACCTCATTGTCCCACTGTTCCCGAAGAAGTCACCTAATGGCCTCACAGAAGACACCCCAAGGGGCCTGATTCTCAGCCTCAGTCCCCCTGGGAGTGGGCGCTGGCACCCACTGTCCAGGGGACCAGGACTGATGCAGGGTCTACTATGCTGGACTTCCTTGAGCCCATCCCACCCCATGTGAAGTAGAGAGTACAATGGCTGAGAAGTTGAGACTAAATTATCTTTTTTTTCAGATGCAGATTCTTTTTTAACACAGGGGGAGAAAAGTGTATCCCTATCTACTGAGGTTGTTTACCCCTGCTGGACAATCCTTGATATATTCTTTCTAGTTATGCATAGCTTTTAAAGACAGGGACACAGTATTTTTTAAGTTACCTCTAAGGCAAGGCTTATCACTCTCAACACTACTGACATCTGGGGCCAGATGGTTCTTTGTTGTGGGAGCTGCCCTGTGCATAGCAGGACGTTTAGCAGTATCCCTGGCTTCCACCAAAAGATGCCAGTAGCATACCCCTCCCACCCCAGTATGACACCCTCCAGCATCTCCAAACACTGTCAGGAGCCCTCTGGGCAGTGGGGGGGTGGGGGGGGCTGGTGAGCAAAGTCACTCTCCATCCCCTTGAGAACTCCTGTTCTAAATGATTATAATTTGCTGAGCAAAATGCCACCATCGGCAATGACAGGAATGGGACTGGGGTAAGGTGAATGTTTAATAAAGATCCTGTCTATATTTCCATTTTGACATTTTGTTCATTATGAATTGTTTTGAATTGAGTTTTTTTAATTGCATTGCAAAATTATCCTCCTTACTAAGTGTTTTGCCACTCCCTTAAATTTTGCACCTAAAGGATATGCTTCATTTGTCACCCTTAAGTCCCAGCCCTAGGCCACATTCCATTGGAGACATCAACATAAGGAAGGAGAAAGTTGTTCTATTTCTTCCACTGTCACTCATGCATGCAATGCATTCATTCATTCAGTACTCCTAAGTCCCCTGGTATATGGCTAACTCATTGTTAGCAATGGCTACATAATACCTCAAAGTGTAGGTCACCAAGATTTATATTAGCATTTCCTACATAATGGGAAAGAGGTATCAACAGAGCTGCAACTGGAGTTAGGGAGAGAGCATAAGGGAACTACTAAAAGCCAACAGACCAGTTATAAGGGTAAAGCAATAATCCTGGGCAGAGATGACTATGGTTTCAATTTGTGATTCTGGCTTTGGACATGGAAGAGACTGGAAAGAGTAAGGAGACAGAATCAACAGGTATCAGTGATTAATCAAATAGAGGGTATGAGGATGGACTCTCCCAGCTTTGTAACATGAATAAGTGGGTGAAGGCCATGACAGCTGATGAGGCAGGGAAGCGTGGAGGGGCAATCTGGGAGGTACTATGCATCAGGATGGCAAGATGGATATAGGGGTGGTTAGGTGAGGTACCCCTGAATACAACCATCCATACAGAGTCCCCCCCAAAGGGAAGAACAAGCTGGAGGTAGGGCCACAGGAGCTGGTGGCATTTAGATGTAGGGAGTGCACAAGATGTGCTAGGAGGATGTGGAGAATGACAAAAGGCTTATGGCCAACCCTTAAAGAACTCTCAAGTTTGAAAGGCAGGTGGAGAATTAGTAACGGATGCTTTTTTTTTTTTTGTAATAATAAATTTATTTATTTATTTTTAATAATAAATTTATTTTTATTGGTGTTCAATTTGCCAACATACAGAATAACACCCAGTGCTCATCCCGTGAAGTGCCGCTCTCAGTGCTTGCCACCCAGTCACCCCCATCCCCCGCCCTCCTCCCCTTCCACCACCCCTAGTTCGTTTCCCAGAGTTAGGAGTCTTCCATGTTCTGTCTCCCTTTCTGATATTTCCTACCCATTTCTTCTCCCTTCCCCTCTATTCCCTTTCACTATTATTTATATTCCCCAAATGAATGAGACCATATAATGTTTGTCCTTCTCCGATTGACTTATTTCACTCAGCATAATACCCTCCAGTTCCATCCATGTCGAAGCAAATGGTGGGTATCTGTCATTTCTAATGGCTGAGGAATATTCCATTGTATACATAGACCACATCTTCTTTATCCATTCATCTTTCGATGGACACCGAGGCAGTAACGGATGCTTAAATTAGTGGCTAAAAGAATTACACAAGAACAGGATATTTGCATAATCTCAAAGCATCTCTCTTCAGGATAATTATTAATTACAAAGGATAAAAGAATAATTTTAAAGTAGAGAGATCTGGAAAATGCTACTTTAACCAAATCAAAACTTGGGATCCCTAGGTGGCACAGCGGTTTGGTGCCTGCCTTTGGCCCAGGGCACGATCCTGAAGACCCAGGATCAAATCCCACGTCGGGCTCCCAGTGCATGGAGCCGGCTTCTCCCTCTTCCTGTGTCTCTGCCTCTCTCTCTCTCTCTCTGTGTGTGACTATCATAAATAAATAAAAACAAAACAAAACAAAACTAACTCACAGCAATGAGACATACACACATCATGTGCCTTCTGGTAGGATGCACCCAGAAGGACCTAGCACCTCCTCTGCAATCTCTTGCCAAAAATGCATAACCTCAGTGTAACTGTGAGCAAACATCAGGGAAACCCATACTGAAGGACTGTCTACAAAATGACTGGTTGCTGATCTTCAAACGTGCCAAGTCATAAAAGACATTATCTCCAGAAACAAAAAGTTTTGGTGTCCCAGGAGAAGGGGAGCTTAGGTCATGGTCACCCAGAGAACAAACTGGATTTGCACTCTCCTAAAGTGAAACCAGCACCTTTCCAGAGCCTGATCTTCTGATTCCAGAAAAGGCAAGAACCCTGAGCAGCCAACAAGAGAAATTTGTAGTGAACAGACCCACTTATTACTTTCAACTTACTTAGCAAATGTCACCGGGGGGCCTTTGAAAGATACAGAAAAATGCTGTTAGATCTTGCCAGAGGTGAGTCTGTTGGACAGCCAGTTGAGGCCTATAAAATGTTGTTAGCCAATTTCCTTCACTGGGGAGTGGGGGGTGGGGGGGAATAAGACTGCTGGATTTAAAAACTACTTACATGTTGTTATTTCCTAATATGACATAAAGGAGTCCTTTTCTTATATAGAGAGACATCAGCAGTCAGACTACAAGAGTGAAAGTCAAAGTCAAAGAGGGAAAGTGCCAAGTCCCAATTATCCATCTGTTTCTTCATTACAGATTTCAAAGGGTGGTCAAGTTATGGGGTGACTAAGGATACAGCCTATTCACAAAAGGGCATGCCTATAGGTGCAAGCATTTTTCCAAGCTCTGTTCATGTCACATATACTAGCAACTCTTTAGCCAAACAAAGTGCATGGCCAAACCCAAATTCAAGAAGTACATAGTACATTTCACCCACCATGAAGTCTTGGCAAGGATATGGCTATAAAATACTAGTGCAGAGTACTGAAGAATTGGGACCAGATGTATAATATAACATATTTAGGTAGAATAGTGGATATCAGTACAAAACAAGAACAAAAATCCCTGACTATTGATCAGTAGTGGTTAACAGGGTAACACAAAAGCACATTTTATAATTGGGGACAGGGGACAGGGAACAGGGTTTATATGGACCAACCCAAACACTGGCATTTGGACTTGTGGTTTCCCCCACATGAATGAGGTTAGGGTTGATGATGGAAGTTTCAAGGCCTACATCATGAGAAATGTTCAAAGGGAGAAAAGAATTTTAGATAAATACATTTTCCAAATTCCACTCAGATACAAAATTAGAGGTCTAAACTAGAAATGTTCTCTGGAGTCCCTTTCAACTCTACTTGGCATGGTTCCCACGGTGTGCCAGACATTATGCTGCCTCTCGATCAGTCACAATGTGCTCACCTATAGCTGGTTCCCTCATGGCATGGCAGAAAGAGCCAAGGGCTTGGAATCAAGCAAAATAGGGTCACACTACAGCTCAGCTGGACTTATGACGGCTGGGTGAGTCCTCTGCTGCCTGGCCCTAGTTTTATGATCTCTGAAATGAGACAGAAGGACCAGATGATGTTTATAATCCTTCTGGTTCTAAGAGCTTACAATTTTATGACAATGAGGCTATGTGGAGGGATCTATAATGCTCTGGAGGCAGAAGTGGCCTATGTAAGAAGTACAGTCCTCAGGAAGCAGTAGGAACCATGTTGATGAGTTACAGTGGCATTTGGTCAGGGCTTGGGCTCCATGTGCTTCCAAATTATCCACTTATCTACCATCCAGAGGACTATGTCTTCCCCTAGACTCCATCTCTGAGGCTAAGACATGGTCTCTGGAGTGAGATGCCTCCTGGAAGAGCTTCTATCTCTCTCGACCTCATTCTTTCCTGGATCTCACAGCACCCCAAAGATCTGGGTTTCAACAACTCTCTCTCTCTCCACAAATGAGACCACAGGGCCACTTTTTCTAGCAGCCCAGCAGATAGAAAAAAATAACAATACAAGCAATAAAAGGAATTTTTATACAGAAATGAATTTTGAGGCTACAATGTAAAGTCCTTTTAGCAGGAGCCACAATTCTCTTAAATAATCATTCCCATAATTGGCTACTTGTGGGGACAACTAATTGTGCATGTAATCATTTGCCTGTACAACTCAGCACCAACTAATAATTAAAGACAGAGCTGTCCTTGCTAAATTTGGCTCCAGAAATAATAGTAATATTTCCAAGTGTCCAATGTCTCCCTGCCAAGGCACTCTAAGCCCCGTTCAAACAAGTTTGCTGTTTTTTTTAAACATCTTGGAAAGGGAAGACCTGCATCCTTGCCCAAAGCCAACACACACTCAGAGAAGAATGCTTCTGGAATAATCTTCTGCTTGCACTTTTTCTACCAGCATATGCTGATTGTATATTAAGTATCTTCTACATACTGGGTGAGACCCTTCCCTGAAATAGCATCTTCTTGCTCATCTCAGCCCTTCTCTTTGTATACCCCCTCAGAGAAGGGCAGGAAAAATCACTGGCCTTTGCAAAAGGCACACCTATGTAACTTCCTCCAGGTCACAGATAGGTCCTGACAAAGCACCTCCCACCCACAGCATCTCCCTCACCCCTGACTAGCACATGGCCACCATGTTTGAGAGTCTCTGTCATCCTCCATCTGGAAGCTCCCAGCAGCCTCTTAGCACCAATTCAGTGCTTGTGCCTCTTCAGCCCAACCTCCTGCGACAAGAAAGCAAGCAGTAGTCTTAAATTCAAAGGCAGATCAAGTTATCTCTATATGGTGGCTTGAACTGCGTCCCCAAAAAAAGATATGCCCATGTCCTAATCCCCAATACCTGTGAATGGAACATTTTTTGGAAATAAAGATCTTTACAGATGTAATTAAGGATCCTAAGATGAGATCGTCCTGGATATCAGATGGGCTACAATCTGGTGACCGCTGGCCTCATTAGAGAAAGAACGGGAAGATGACACACAAGCTCAGAGAAGACAGCCATGTGAAGACAGAGGCACCTGGGGAGTAATGAGGCCCAAGCCAAGGAACACACAGAGCCACCGGAGACTGGGAGAGGCAAGGGAGGATCCTCCCCTTGAGCTTTCAGAGAGCAGAGACCAGCTAACAACTTGATTTAGGACCCTGGCCTCCAGAACTGTGAGAGAATAAATTTCTGTTGTCTTAAGCTGTGAAGTTTGTGGTGATTTTTTTTTTGTGACAGCCCCAGCAAACAAATATATGCAACTTAGCATCTTTTCATGGCTTCCTTTCCCACTTGGAATAAATTCCAACCTTCTTGCCTGGCCCCTGACACCACAACAGCCCCATCTCAATTTATGCCTCACTGCCACCCACCCCGTGGCCACACCACTCATGACCCTGGCCTTTTTTCTCTGTGTGGGACACACCAAGCTCGTGCTTGAGGGTGTTTGCATGTGTGGCCCTCTAGCTCACAGGACCAAGAGCATCAACAACCCCCTTCCCCGAGCTACTCTACCTCCTCCTTTAGGCTTCGGTTCAAATGTTCCTCCGCAAGGAAGGAGGTTACCTTGGGGGTTACCCTGAGTTAGAGAGAGAGAGAGAGAGAGAGAAATAGATAGCTAATCTCCTCCTGGTGCTGTTTCCCTGGAGAAGTGCCCTCTCCCCATGAGACATTGTCAAGATTTAATAAGATAATTCACATGGACTGGAGGGTTTCATGAAGGCAAAGGGGCCACATTTCCTCTCTCCTTTCTATATCTGCTTCTTTAAGGATACTGTGTGGAATGAAGGATGCCTCAATATATTCTCTATCTATAATCAAAAGCCCTCTAGGAACAAATACGTATTGAGTGGTGTGTAGAGAGCCCCCATTTGTATCCAAAACAAGAGTTGTTTCTACACCTCCAGCGAAGACTATAAAAGAGAAGTAGAAGCAACAATACTAACAAAGGTGAGAGCCAGAGGGAGTGCTGGCAATATGGGTACTGCTGATGGTATAGTAGAGACCAGGCACCATGTCTTACTGACTAGGAATATCCCACTCAAGAGTGGCGGGATGCAAGGTTTCATCTAGGAAACCCCTCTCCTCTAGGTTCCTATGGCTAAACAGGAGACACTAAGCACCAAGCCCCTTGGGGTCATAGTGCTAAATAAGACAGTGTCCCTGCCCTGGAAGAGCTAAGTTGATCTGTGGACAATACAGGCACAGAGACCATTACAGTCAATATAGACATGTTCTCTCATAGGGGAGTCCCAGATGACGAAGAATTCAGAGACGGAGCCCTGCTAATCCTACTAATGTTAAGCCTATCTCCACGCTCCCTACCCTATCACCTTCCAAAATCCCCTTCCCAACCCCAAACAAGCCAGACCTGAATCTCACATAAGGCTTGGGGATTTCATCATAGAAAGTTATGAAGTCCTTGAAGAGTTTTAACCTGAAGGAAGGAGGACCTGACTGGATTTTCACTATGTAATTATTATAATACCCTTTACAGCCCTTGATAATATGCCTAACCCCTGGCCTTTCCACATAATCTGTTCCCCCTCACCTTCCTTTTAAGCCATTTAGACCTTCCCTCCACCCCTTGAAAGAACCATGCTTCCTTCTGCCACAGAACCTTTGCTTCTTCCATTTCCTTTTCCTCATCTAAATCATTTGTCCCAGATAAATGCCAGGAACCTGGTTTATAGGCATTAACACCACAGAACCTCATATGTGAAAATATTTAATTTACATTCTTACAATAAACACTGTCTATGTAGTGCCATATTGAGTTTAAATTTCATCAAAACCAAAAAAAAAAAAGAAAAGAAAAAATATTTCATCAAAACCCTTAAGGTTTGGTAAAAGGACATAATGTTTTAAGACCAGGGCTGGCAAACGTTTTTTGTAAAAGGAGTCAAATAGTACATATTTTCAGCTTTGAGGTGATATTATTTCTATAGTTACTATTCAAATCTGCCTTTGTAGTGTTAAATGGTAATGGGCAATATAGATATAACTGGGCATGGCTATGCTCCAGTAAAACTTCATAAAAACAAGCAGTAGGCCAGATTTAGCAAGTGGGCCAGAGTCTGCTGACCCCTGTTTTAGAATAAAAACCTTTAAACATCTAATGGTAGTCAATCTTAGTTTTTGTCTCTAATTCAAGCTAGCTATCAAATCAGTAAATTGGCAAACAGTTGCAGGACAAGGGTACAAATGTATGTCAGCAGCTATGGTCTGAATTGAGAGCTCTAAGAAGAAAGTTTTGAAAGCAAAAACTTGCAAGAAGAAGGTTTTTCTCCACATTAAAAGTTAATATTTTAAATGATTTTCCCCTTAAATAAATAGGTGATCTTTTGAACCAACTAATCCTTAACAAATTAGAATCTTTACACCAAACTGAACTGAGTGAGCATCTGTGTTCCTACAGCCATGTCCCTTCACCCTGAACCTCTTTAAAGATCCATTGATTACTGCCAAGCCTCCATTGGTGGGATTAATTAATTTATGAACCTGTCATTACAATTCATTGATTAAAATGTCCCTCCTTAAAGATTTAATTATGCCCAAAGATAAAAGATCTGCTAATTATTGTCCTTTATCTAATTGAAGTTTTGTATTACAAATAAAGTTCAAAGGTTTAAGACAGTTGCCCTTTCAAACAGTTGGGCAAAGATGAGAATTTAATTAGAGGCAAGACACCATTTTCTCTGATCTATTCTAATGGGAGAAAGACATCATTCTGGCCAAGATGTCTGGTCGGGGTAGGAAGACCTGGAGAATCTGTCAACTTTCTTGGTCACTTAAGGTTTTCAGCAAACAGCTCTAGTCACATGAGTTGTGGAAACACTTGGCTGCTGGCACACATGGAGATCTTCATTGTGTTAGGAGCAGGAATTTTGCCAACCCAAACTATACTATGCATTTAATTTTTCTTATAAATACTGATGCATGAAAAAGTCTCCAAAGGTTTGTTTTCTTCCTAAGATATTCTGAAAAGGAAACCAAATTTGTTCAGTAAGCAAACCACTGAGAGGCAAGGAAGCCTGCTGCAAGCACCCTAAAAGTCAGGCAGGTCTGGGTTCAAATCCAGAAGGAGGATTAGTGGAGGGCCCTGCTTCCCCTCTTTTTCTGCCCACACAAGTCACTTGGATTGATGGGGGCTCGTCGACCCTGCTGGGTGACTGGGTAGAGTCGTCTCCTGAAAGGAAGCAAGCTCTGGGAATTCACATTCACTTCTTTCCCTCCCCCTCTCCCAGTTCTTTTTCCTCTCTTTCTCTTCCCCTCTTTCATTTTCTCTCTGATCTCATATTAATGTGGGGCAGCAAACTGCTCTTTAATCCCTAATCTTCTCTTGAGTGGTCTCTCTGAAAACCTTAACTCATGAAGAACAGAAGATATCTACAAGCCCTGTTGGCCACAAATCTACAATCATATTTCTCATTCAGCTTTAAAGAACTGAAGGTAGTAGTTCACCTTCATCTCTCTGACTCTTGTGTCTATCAAAGTAGTTCTGAATCTGTGAGAACAAGAAAATAGTTATTTTTTGACCTGCTGAGAATTCCCAAACAGCTGTGTTACTTTGGATATTTTGCTTAATCTCTCTGAATTCCAGATTCAAGGGTCAAAGTGGAGATAGAATACTTCTTTCATAGGGTCAATGGAAGAATTACAATGGATTTAAGCCACTTAAAAAAGTAACAGGCACCTAATAAGTGCTCAATACATAATTATTATTAATAGCATGTTCCATAAACTAGGGAAACAAAAAAGAACAGTGTAAGGTCCCTGATCTCAAGAAGTTCACAGTGTTATTTCCATATGCAGAATGTTTTCATACTGATAATCCCACCAAGTCTGCCCCTTAAGGGCAAGTGATATTGAAGCTCCAAACAGTTCACATTTCACATCTCTTTCTTTTAAAATAGAATTTATCTGTGCTATGGTGTCCCTCCACCCCATTTCCTAAGGCTGGAATGGAGTGCAGGCTCTGGGAAAGAAATACCCCTCTGCATTCAATGGAGAACTCACTGGGTATCAAGTCACAAAGGTAGGTTTTTGTCTAGGGAAGTGGAGGGAGAGGAGTGGATGAAGAAAAGAGCTAAAGCCCATTCAAACTGTATAAAAATGTTAATATATTCAGGAGAAAGTGAGCTGGATGGGGTGTAGGGGCATGAGTATCTATCCTTTGAAGTCATTCCCAAAAGGAAAAAAAAGAGAGAGAGAAGACTGGACGAGAATCTGATATATGCAGCACTTTTAAACTGCCACAAGACTGTCATGTGGCAGGGACCAAATAATTCTGTTATGATAACATTCAGACATTATTGTAACTGGAACTGACTTTCAGTGAGCTCTTATTATGCACTCTACATTTCTTGTCTTGTTTAATACTTCTAACAACTGTTTGAGGCATGTACTCTTTTATTGTACACATTTTACACAAGGAAAGTAAGGACCAGAGAGGTTAAGCCTTTTACTAAAAGTTACAGAGCTGGTAGATAGAGAGGCCAGGGCTCTATCTGACTCCAGGACCCCATGTCCTAAAGCAGATTCTAGATCATTTTGTGGAAAAATATTTTATGATAGGTACTTAATCAGCTCATCAGTGGTTCTCTGACATAGTGAATTCTTAGTCACTGTCCAATAGAGAGGCTGGACCACCCAAGGGGTGAGATAGTTACAAATGGCACCAAATAAAGTCAGGTTGGGGTTTTCTAAAACTGTAACCAAGTTCTCTTCCCACCCTAAGAGTCCATGACTCTAAGAGCATTCCTCATTTTTTTTCTCCCCAGAAAAACATAGGAGTTCACTGTTAGAGGTACAGTGCAAGGAATATAATCCCCCCAAAGGAAAACAATAGCAAGAGTATCATATCAATCATTAGGCAAGGAGACTGAATACTCTCACACAGAAGAATACTACTCAGCCATCACAGATAATGCTGTAGACACATGAAAAGTTACCTTCAACATTAAGAGGAAAATTTATGATACAAAATAGAGTATTATATACGTATGCATTTTTATATGTATTTATACATTCACACACATATAGGAAGGAAGATGAAGAAAGAGAAGGAAGTGAGGAGGAGAGAGGAAGACTATCAAGTTTACCATAGTGATTTATTCCTAAGGAACAGAGTATTGGGAGGTTGCCTATCTACTTTTATTATCTACATTTTCTGATTTTCTATAATTACCATGGATTTATTTACTAAGAAGGGGGAAAAACCCTTAGGTTTCAAACTAGGTGATTTCTTATTCCAAGGACACAAAACAAGCCAGATTTGGAGTCTATTTTACTTAGTTTGACCACTTAGCCACCATAGCTTCTGCCACGTGATTTATTCTTCATGTTTTGCAAGCCAGGCTGTGGACACATTTGCTTCACTGGTGACCGATGCCCAGGACACCTTCATCAGCCAGTCTGACAGTCATGCTGGCTCCCGCACCTTGCCTTGCACTTGCCTACATGGTGCCCATCTTCCTGAGAACAGCTACCCAAATGATTCCTCTGGGTCTTTCTATCCCATGAACCTTGAGAGTGGGCACTGCTCCAATCTCCACTCTTCAAAGACGGCAGGAGTCAGGGCTCAGACACCTCTCCGCAAATCCAATCCTCTGCATGTGGGACCCCTTCCCTCAGATCTTCCAGAATCCTGCTGTCTGTAAGCCCCCTCAGGAGCAGCCTGAGAGACAGTATCTTCAGCCTTTCTGCTCCACCAGGTCAAACCTTTCCCAATTAGGATCCTTGCTGCTAGCCCAAGGATTGGGCTCCTGCCTCCTCCTTCTTTGTTCTTGTCCTGGCCTTGCCTTTTGTTTGCATCTGTTTACTTTGGTTTTGAAAGTTTTTTTTAACTCTGAACATAACCCTACCACACCTAAAAGATATGGAAAAGCTTCTACTGTTTACCTACAATGGGATCTTTGAGAGTAAAAATATAACTAAGTCATGAATGGAGAAACTCCAGGCAACATTAAGAATTAGGACAGCACTGTGGGGTAAGTTGGAAAGAAAGGCCCCTCTCAAGGCAACACAAGGCCAACCAGGCAGGCTAACTCGTGTGAACTTGCTCCAGCCACCTGGGCTGTTGGTCAGAGTGGGTACATGGTTCCAGCTGTCCTCAAATTTATGGTTACTCCCAGGGCTGCTCTTCTGCAGCACTAGGAAGCAACAATAATGTTCTGACCATGGGGGTGCTTGGGTGGCTCAGTCAGTTAAGTGTCTGCTTTTGAGGAGGTCATGATCCCAGGGCCCTGGGTTCGAGCCCAATGTTGGGCTCCCTGCTAAGCAAGGAGTCTGCTTCTCCCTCTCCCTCTATTGCTCCCCCTGCTTGTGCACATGCATGCCTCCCTCTCCCTCTCTTTCAGTCAAATAAATAAATAAAATCTTAAAAAAGAAAAAAGAACGTTCTGACCAGAGAGCATCGTTGTACCCAATTCTGAAAGGTTACAAAAGCCTGTCTACTGGCATCTGTTCACAAAGCTCTTCCCTCCCCGCATGTGGTGCTGCCTACACTACGTCTCCACACTAGCCAGGCAGAAGCCCTCTATAGCAGAGACAGGACCCACCCTCATCCCCTGAATATAGGCAAAGACACCCCGGGAGAGCAGTGGCTGTATAGTACTTTGTGCTGCCCTGCAGTCTGTCTTTCTGGAAGCTTCTTGACTTCAAACAAAGATCAATGCCTAGAGAGTCTTCCCTATCAGCATCCCACAACTTCTGGAAGCATAGCAGATGTGCCTGGGCTGTATCACATCACAAAATTGTCACATGTGTTGCGTCTATTTTTTTTTTACCTATAAGAAAACAACTTGATAGTTGTTATGAGCCTAAGAAACGGCCTTATTAATGACATCAAGCTATTGAGCAGCACTCACCAACTGTCGATTTACACTATGTAATGGAATGTGAAGCTCGATTTCCTTGTGTCACATGTATAACGATTAAATTATCAGCAGATGGAAAGTCGTTCTGAGCTATAACAAGGTCCTATAAGGTGCTAATTAACTTGGCACCTTTCTAAAAAAGAATTCTGTCACACTTTGATAGGAAATGTTGCCACTTGGGGATACTTATTGGGACCTTAGTACATTTAGGACTTAGGTGCTTAGGACTTATCTAGGAGAATTTTTTCTTCTTTATGGTTAGTTCTTGAGAGGTACAGTAATATCATAAACATATGGATTCTCCCATTTGGGTCCACAATCCATACTGCAGCAAATCCTTTTTGATTCTGCAAGAAGGAAATCACCTTCTTTCAATGATACAGTACTTACTAACAATTAGTGAGAGAGTCAAAAATTGCACCCCAGCAAACATGACAAGTCTCCAGAAACTTTCAGCTCCCTACAACCTTGCCAGGTGGGAATTCAGGAATACTATGTGGTCACTCCACAGACTTGACTTCTCTCCTTTTCATGATTTTAGAATTTGCCAAATTCTTTTAATCAGCAGATTGAGGTGGAGGCCAAGATCACAAAGTTCTCAGGCTTTGCAAGTCATCATTTCTCAGTCTGCAATGACTAAGTAGTGAATCTCAACTACCACAGTTTGCTCTTCTCCCACTCAAAATAATCTGCATAATACTTAAAATTATTGTAAAAATTTTTAATGTGATCACTGCATTGTAGTTATATTTTTACAATGTGCCTTTACCATTTTTGAAATATATATAGTGAAATATTCATAGATAAAATGACGAGATGTCTTGGACTTGTCCCTGAATAATCCAATAGGGAGGAGAAAGGAGAAGATATAGCTCAAAGAAGATCGTCCATAAATTGGCAATTGTTGAAGCTGGGTTCAGAGTACATGGGATTTCATTATACTGTTATTGCTTTTACTGCATGTTTGAAGTTTTCCATAATGAAAAGTTGAAATAAATTAATCAATTCCCAACAAAGTGAGAGAGAGAGACAGGGAAAGGTGATTAAGAATTGATTATGATGCTTTGGATAAAGATTAATGGAATCAGTTTAGGGTGATTTCTTTTATAGTCAAAATTGTTCCACGTTGTATCTCAGAAAAGAATATTATGCATATAAGACTCAACTTGGGAAAAAAAAAAAAGACTCAACTTGGGGCAATCTAAACTCATTTGAACAAAGTAACCCAAGATTTTATCTCTGATGAGGACTGACCAAAGATACTCTGAAATAGTCAAATGGTACCTACTGTTTGTGGATCTCACATGTTCAGGCAAACTGGTAAAAGAACAGCAGGGAAAGGTGTGTGTGCTAACCTGAAGTGAACAGTCACTGCAGGCCAGTATGGGCACAAGTGTCACCCATAGAGAAAAGCAAACAACATGAGCAAGAGAGGGACTCATGGTGATAACCTGATAATAACCTGGCTTTGGATCATCTTGCATCCCAGCTTGCAAACACAAGAGAGAGAAGAGAAAGGTCACAACTTCCCGATGAGGCAAGTGTATACTAACATTCTAATGTTGTAGGTGGAGAAACTGGGGTCCAGAAAAGTGAAATTTTTTCCCAGACCCACAAAGTTAATGAGAAATAGAGCTCCCTTTGTTCCTCACCCCACTCTTTCTACATCATGACTCACAGAGCCACCAATTCTAAGGATGAAAGGAAGAGAACAGTCTTTCCAGGCATTTCCAAATACAGGGACAGAAACTTCTGTTCATGAAATCAGCTTAAAATGAGCCCAACTCTTATACACCATAAACAGAAGCTGGAGTAGGTATGGTGAATTACTGTGTTTAAAACTATTCCTACATTTGAATATGACTGAAAGGGTTCAGCAGAAAAAAATAGTTGGCCTCCTTCTGAACTAAAGTTTGCGAGAAGAATCCATCTAGTAAGTGATGGAGGTTATGAAACTCAGCGTTTATTGAAATAAGCTCTTTCATTGTTAATTGCTGACTCATCCTGAAGGAGAAGTGAGAACTGGAAGACCATGGTGCTCATCTCATTGTGTCTTGAGCCAAGCCAGGATTGTTTCTTACTGTAAAAGGAGAAGCTTGAGATATTCTACCTTCAAAATGAAACAGATATCTGGGGGAAGAACAAGATGTTTCTACAAGTCATTTATTGAGGAACAGAAGAGTAACACATCTTCCTCCACAAAACCAAAGAGTCCAGTATTCCTGAATAAATTCTATGGAAAACAGGTTAAACAAGATAATATATGAAGCTATATGCTATATTCTCCTTTGAAAGAATAATAGAAGCTTATTAAAGGCTCTGATAAATCCTAAACTATACTATTGAATGCAGAGTATTCCATCCAATGCATGAAATATCCAAATATATTCTGTTGTAGAGCCATTTTTCACAACACTTATTAGTATCCCATGAAACTACAATTCCTGGAGACATTTTTCATAAAAGACAAGGGTATGTTGGTGGGACACCTAAATAGTTATCTACAGAATCTACTTTGTAGACAAAAATAAATTAATTAAATAAATCAGGAATGGGTACTAAGCTCCTTAGCCACAGATATTCTATCCAAGTAGACCTATAACCCAAAGTCAAGTTATAATTCAAGTTAATTTCATAAAAGGCAATAAGTAGTATTTAGACCAAGTGGTAAACTTAGACATGTACTCAGAAAAGTATGGGCTTGATTCTGCTATAGTATTCAGAAACAACTACTTGGAGGAAACAGAATTTGAAACTGAGTATTAAAGAATAGGTAAATCTAGATAGTAGGGGAGAGGAGGAAGAGACAAAGACTCGCTTCAAGCAAAGAGAATAATATGCTCAACCTGTGTATGGCTTTACTATCACTGAGCAAGCCATGTAGAGGATGCATTTTAATTAATGAATGTATTAAGTCTGGCATTTTTTGTAAAATGGCAGAATTCAGGTGAAAACCATTCTGTTACTCATAAGCAATTATAGAGAAACATCTTATTTTTCAGCCATTCTAAATAAACAAGAGCATATAGTAAATGTGATTGATTTCCCTCAAGTTCTGTGAGTGTGTGCTAATAGATTAAATTGAACTTCTGATTAAAGGTAGTTTCTTCTGTTACTTCTGCTGTATCTATCACACTTATAACTTCATCCAGAAGGCTCTTAAGTGATTCCTATGAGCTAGAATTTTCCCAACTCATTACTGCTTTGTGAATTTTACTCAGAAGGCCACAGTTTTGTGGGTGCTGTTTCCAATTAATTTTGGCCACTCCATAGCAGTATTTTTCCAAGAGAAGAGCCTGGGCCAATCACAATGCCCACTGTATAGTTATTTTGCAGAGATATTTTCCTTATAAATTGTCTCCACAAGCCTTTATCTGTATGTTCCTTCTGCCTGGAAAATATAATTCACCTCAGCTGCCATTCCCATTTTACCTAATAAATTCATATTCATCTATTATGACTCAGCTCAGACATTATATATATTCTAAAAAATCCTCTGTACTTGTAGACAATAGAAATCTATCTTAAACTAACTTAGTAGGGAAAAGGTGGAGGAAGAAAGCAATTCATTGGGTCATATAACAAGATGTACAGGCCTAATTCCTAGCTGCAGGCATGGTTGGATCCAGGAGCTTGGATAATATTAGGTTTTGTCATTCCCTCCTTCTCATGGATCTGCTTTCCTCAACTGTCTTGTTTCATTCTTAAGCATATGTCCCCACAGTTCCACACAGTGACAGTGTCACTGTAACAGGACAGGAGCACTCTAAAATTTATGGGTGTATTTTGATTTTAATACAGACAAATTTCAATTACCTTATATTGAAGGGGGATAGGAGTATATCTCTTCAGTTGTCTTACTATATGTTCCATTCATAGGCAAACTTTCTCCAAATGATAGGAAAGATGACCAGCTGCCACTCCAAATTTATAACCATCAGATTAGCAACCCTGACAAAATAAATCTCTACCAATGGCTAGGTTGGAAAATTCCAAGGGGAAACATTTATTTGTCTGAGTCACATGCCCGGGGCTGCTGAGTTAGTCCCACTTGGAACAGCATTTATTCCTCCCTAGAAAGAAGGCTATTACCTGCAGGGAGAGAGACAAACAAAAGCTGTCTTTGATGCCCATCCTGAGCCACCTCGCCCAGTACACAGCATCTCTCCCCAGCTCTCAGTGATCCTGTACAGACCTCTCCTGGTGCAGCTAACACATGACATTGCTGTTGGCTGTTATATCCAGTGCTAAATGGTCATGTTCCACATATTCATAGAACTAATGCATGAATGCATAAATCCCACCTCATGAAGTGCTGCCAGGCAGAGGTATCAGTAACTTCAGTGAAAGAGGGTGACTGCCCTGCTATAAACAAGATCTGAGTCTGACAAAGAGATGGAGAAAGGGTGCTGTTGCTGGATATTTTGAGTGTGAGAATGAAGGAGTCTCCACTGGTGCAAACCTTCTCTTCACAGCAACCTACATGCAGATGACTCTGCAGCGTGGGAGCCACTTGCCTTACCTTAACCAAATCATGTCATAGATATGCTTTCTACTTTCCCCCAAAGATTAAAAATATAACTACCCTATAACCAGCAATCACCCTACTGGGTATTTATCCAAAGAATACAAAAACATTAATTTGAAGGGATACATGCACCCCAATGTTTATAGCAGCATTATCAACAATAGCCAAACTATGGAAGCAGCCCAACTGTCCCTTGACAGATGAATGGATAAAAAAGACACACACACACACACAGAGGAATATTATTCAGCCATAAAAAGAATGAAATCTTGCCATTTGCAACAACATGGATGGAGCTAGAGAATACAATGCTAAGTGAAATAAGTCAGTCAGAGACAGACAAATGCCATATGATCTCACACATATGTGGATTTTAAGAAACAAAGCAAATCAGCAAAGGAAAAAATGAGAGAGAGAAACCAAAAAACAGACTCTTAACTCTAGAGAACAAATTGATGGTTACCAGAGGGGAAGAGGGTGAGGAGAATGGGTGAGATGGGTGATGGGGATTAAGGAATACACTCATGATGAGGAAAATAAAATAATTTAAAAGATGCTTTCCTACTGTCCATGAAACTGCATTAATACATATCCAACGATGTATATAAATTCAAAGTTTAGAAAACACCATCCCCATAACATTAGGTCCCTCACTTCCGCCATCAGGCAGTGTGTCCGTACCTCACTCTCCACACAACTGCTGGGCAACCTTTTATCACTTCCTTTCATGGGCACACAAATTATCAGCAGGACCTGACACCTTAAATTTCCTTCAGTATAGGCAGCCCCATCTTACAGGTAAGGAAACGGACTCAGAAAGTTCAATTTGGCCATACTTACACAGCGGCTTTCCTTCTGAAGGCTGTTCCTGATTATTCCTGTAAGTCACCATAGTCACTACTATAGTGACTTAAGCATCACTAAAATTGAAGATTACCCACGTAAAAAAGCGGGGCTGTGCAGAAATGTGACAAGGGATTATATCTTTGCTTGCCATATCCTGAGTCTGAAAAGATTCTTGATTCCATGAGCTCCAAGTTTTGCTCATTTGGCTCATTTTAAATGTATATGGCATAATAACACAGAAGGAAAACATCCTAAGAGCAGGACTTTTTGTCTATTTTTTCACTGAGATGTCCCTAGAGCCTATAATAGTACTTGCCGCACAGTAGGTCCTCAAAAAGGTATCTGTTGAATGAATACTTATTGAGCACTGCTTTAAGTATTTTACATGGATGAATGGGTCCTCACAACTGCCTTTTAAGATAAATGCCAGTACCCTAATTTTATAGATTAAAAAACTGAGGCAGAGAGAATTAAAATAGTTTTACATAGTTACTAAGCCTTGGAGGCAGGATTCAAACCCAAGCAGTCTAGATCCAGTGTCCACTTATAACTAGAGAGGAACCACAGATGAAAAATGTACAAGTTATCCACTTCCATGTAACCAAGCACTCCAAAAGTTAATGGCTTAAAACAATCGTTTTATTTTGCTCACAGTTCTGTTGGCCAGAGATTCAGAAAGCGCTCAGCCAGGCAGTTGCCTCTGTTCATGTGGCCTTAGGTGGAATAACTGAGGCTAGAGGGATCTGCTTCCAAGATGGCTTCTTCTTTCCCACACCTGGCATCTTGGCAGGAATGACAGGAAAGTGGAGCACTGCTGGAGCTCCCTCTCTCCACATAGTTTCAAGCTGGTCCACATAAAAGTTAAAAATCCCAGAACAAGAGTTGAAGAGACAGGGAATGTAAACTCTCTTAGCCTGGGTCTGGAAGTTGGCACAGTGTCACTTCCACCATATGCTATTGGCCTAAGCAGACACAGAACCGATCCTTTCAAGGAGACCCTACCTCTCACTGGGAAATATGGTAATAATCTGTGGTCATTTCTAACCCACCAAAATGGAAGTCCAACCTAGTTTATAGATAGTGTCCACTAACTTCACACAGTTGTATTGACACCTCATAGCTCAGAATCATAATGCTACAAGAATACCCTCCAACAACAAAGCATCAAGGGCATCCACATATTAGAAAGCTATTTTGTGACAAGACTTCACATTTCAAAATCTAAAGAAGCATTTTCTGATCTTAACACAAATCTTTGCAACCAAACTTTAATTACTTTGATTGAGAGGAGGGGGTGTCTCTTCAGTCATTTTAATGTGTGTTTTATGTTTCCAGATGCTCTATCCTAGTTTTAGAAGGAAATGTTTCTCATTATCATAAAATTTACATGCTCATACATTTCATTGAAAGTCTTATTCTTTCTAGGTGATAATAAACAATTCAGTAATTTGGAGGAAAAACGTCACAGAAATAATTGTGTAAAGGTACTACAGAAGTCTCCAAAAGAGAGGCAGCATTGTTAAGCAGAAAGTACAAAATTTGGTTCTGCTCCTAAGAAGTCTGCTCAGACTCTGGGAACCTAAATAGAACTGTATGTAAAATAAAAGACTTCTGTGGACAGAATTCTCCACTGTGGCACAAACCTCCTATCTTGCTTCTAGTCCTAATTCTGCCAATAACTCATTCTGTAAGTCTAAACAAAAGGTATTCACCTCTTTGGATTTGATGATGATGACGATAATACTATAAAGAGAGCTGGGTGGCCCCATATTTCCCAAACTTTCCTGCAGTTAGGATACAGCCATGTAATTATTTCTGCCCAGCAGACTATGAGCAGAAGCAACAGTCCCACTTCCAGACCAAGGCAAAGGAGAAGCCAGGCCTATCTAAATTCAAAGCCAAAATTTTTAATTTCTTCCCACTATGATTGCCTTCATTTATTTATCTGGATAATTAGGAGCTTGTTTCAATTGATTTATAAGGCCCTATCAAGGTCTAAAATATTTTGTTGACTGTAATAGCTCTTCTGAACAAATTTGGAATTCTGAAATTGGTATTCAATGTGTCAGAGTTTACATTGACAATAGGTATAAGAGTAATTGGATTTATATTGATTAAAAAGAAATCACATAATTTTTTTCAAAACACATCCATGTTCATTGAGCTTAGGATTTTTCTTTGCTGTTTGTTTGATTGTTTAATTGATGATTATTAAGCACTCAGGTGCTGCAGATTCCAAGGTTTGAATTGAAGGAATCAGATGCAAATGATTCAGATTTGTTTCATCTTTGATCAAAATTCATTGTTCTTTATCGATACAGTTCCTACAGATTCAAACCTAAAATTCATGTGAATGACGTTAGAATGCCCCCAACTCTTGGTTACTCTGAAAATACCTACATTCATCTTTTAGTATTTGTTATGTTAACCAACTTGTTTGAATTTTAAATTGTGTAGTAAGCATGTGACTGTCTCTTGAAAAATTTTGAGTTTTGATCACTCTGTCTCAAAAGGAGAGAACTCCAGTATGGTTTGGAATTCAGAAACATTAGGCCATAAGTGAGGATAGGATGGAAAAAGTAGGATTAATTGAAGTTCTACACATGGAGTAGGTAACTCCACTCCCTCATGTTCAGAACATCCCATTCATTACCTGCGATGAAAACAACCATACAAAAAAAAAGAAAGAAAACAACCATACATATACACACATCACACATGCATGCACATGCGCACGCATGTGTGCATGCACAAACACACACAGCAGCAGCAGTAATAGCCATGAGGACTCTTCCTCTAAAAATACTGCATAAATAGAGAAAAACCAGGGCAGCTAGGATGAGTGTGGATATGGACAGCACTCCACATGCATGCATTAGGAGTTCCAAAGCAGGATGTCCAGATTCTTGCCTACTATTTCAAAAGAAAAACCTGACAGTTGACCATCCTGGCCATCCCAGCATCCCCACTCAGCCTTTCTGAAGCCTCATTCTTATATATGAATGAACAAGAACCACTCTGCCTACAGCTTGCCAGAAAAAGATCAAAATAAATAAAAGAAATGTGATAACAGAGAAAACAGAGATGGTACCCCCTTCCCCCCACCAAAGAAAATCCCTGAACACTACCTTCCAAAACACTGGGAAAATATTTATATCCATAAAACAAGAATGGGATGTCATACAAAAGGAACATCCTAAGAACCATAAAAAGAGTAGAAGAAATCCCTCAGAACTCAGAACAAAATAACAAGTGGAGAAAATCTAGTAGGGAAGCATCTACTGGTATCTATGCTTACAAGTAAATAGGCCAATATTTTGAAAGATAACACACCTGAGTGAACTATTTGTCTCTGGAGAGAGGTACTGAATGATTCATCTTTTATGCTACACATTTCTGTACTATTGTTATAAGTATTTATTAATTTGAATTAAAAATATAACCCTTGCATTAACCTCACTCTCATCAATCAATTTATAAGAGACTATTGCCACACAGACCTCTTAACAAAGCATAGAATATGACAACCCCATAGAATAGACTCCTGTTTCTGTTTATCACATGGTCTTTCTGAGGATCCTGTTAGACTGAATTAATGTGTCAGAGTGGAGCTTCTCGAAATAGATTTTCCCTTTACACTTACTGTACCAGAATTCCCAAAGATGAGACCCTGGAGACTGCATTTTAACAAGTCTCTCAGGTGATTCTATGCACACCAAAGTTACTCAAACCACTGCATCAGAGCCCAGTTCCATCTGAGACAACAGCCAGTACTGCACCAGCAAGGCACTGCCCTCCTCAGGAAGACAGCAGCCTCCCTGGTTAGCATCTGCCAGAGCTTCAGACACAGTTCTGGTGCATAGATCAAATTAATGATTGCTTTGCAGTGTTACCAAATCTAGACTTGCAGACCTTGAACCCTAAAGGTATTGGGGAAATGAGAGATGCTCAAACATGCATCCAATTGGATTTTCCAGATGAAGAGTATAACAAAAACATAATTATGATGTTCTGAGACAGTTATAACTTGAGGTGACCCAAGGTCCTAACCTTGTGGCTAGATGGCTAAATCATGAACTTCCCTTCTCAAGATCAGCCCCATCACCTGACATTCTAACAGAAACAAAACAGGCTTCCATAGCCAACCTAGCCTGGAATCTAAGCTCTTTAGATGCTGAGCTTTTGTTTACTCCTGAATAAATTCAATAAAGTGCAGTAACCATTATAATAAATGTAGATGTCACTAATTACAACACTAGATTTTAAGTGCAACACTAGTGTCTCAAGTGGCCTGTAAAACTGAGTAAAATCACAGCCAATTCAAATTTAATTAAAACTATCAGTTTAATTTAGTTTGCTTTTACAATAAAAACTACACTAACCCATTAACTGCATTTCGAATCTCCCATTACGCAGAACAACCAGCAGCTTGAGGGCCTCCACTTTGGTGAATGGTGCAATGCATTCATTTACCTTGTTATCCAGTGAAGTTTCAGTTGTTCTAGATCCAATAAACGACCAATTTTTGTCTTTGAAAATGAGGCTCTTAGATTCGTTCAGGTAATTCACCATGTGGTTAGAATGGGCTTTTGTCCAGCTTCTTGTGCTTTTGAAAATTCACCCCCAAGGCACCTTCTGAGGACTTGATCATGGTATCTGATCTTGAAGAGAACTTACAGTGGCCAAGAAGGGGTCCTGGGAAACCAAATGAAAGAATATGGGGAATCCAGGCAATCATGACCTGACCCTAGTCCTGTTTCTATGAGTTGAATAGCCTTGGAAAAACTTCCCTTTCCAGAGCCTCCATTTCCTCTTCCTGCAGGAGATCAGAGCAGAGTAGTGCTTTCAAAGATGCTACTTTCATGATCTTTGTCACATCCAGGTATTACCTGTTAACACCTGCAATTCATATATATTGAATACAATGGGTTTTCAAGGTACCATCTGCTTCAGCCTCAACCTGAACAGTAATATTTATGAACTCATGCAGTGTCATGTACCATTTATGCATTTTTTCAACAGAATTAAAGTAAATATATAGTAACTAAAATTATTTAAAATGTTGAGCTAACATCATCCTACATACCCCAGTGGATTATGCATCACATTTGGAGAATATTAGCCTCTCTGACCTCTGAGATCCCTTCCTGCTCCAGGGATTTGCAAGTCTATGAAAAAGAATTTTATCACTTGACTCAGGTGAGCAAATGAACATGCACAAAAATGAACTGCCTACAGGGCTTGTCTGCTTCAGAGCAAGCAGAGAGGGTAGTTTCTGGTAAGAGAGAAGAGCTGATCAGAAACAAAATTCAGAAGGTCATACATTTTATTTTAGGAGAGAAAAGCTTCTAGTAGCTTAGCAAATTTATGACAAACTGTACAATTCAGCCGAATATTGAGGAGGGAAAGATAAACCCTTAGGAAGGAAGAACTAAAGTATAAAGAGAAAGTAGGCCTGTAAAAGGCTTTGCAATCTTTTAACCACACAGAAGAGAGAAGCCTGGGGCTCAGAGGAGCCTGAGAACATCTGTTTGGGCCTAAATGTAGATCTCCCCAGGTACTCTCCACTCTGGGTCATCCTGGCTCAAGGATGCCTCTTATGGTGATGAAAGTATAATGAGAAAAACTGCATGCAAATGAGGTAAGGAATCACGGGAGAAGAATTTCTACACGTGACCTGGCTGAGTCTACTTCATGGGGAGATATGGGAAGGAAGAGAGGGAAATATGCTGCCAAGAATGAGGTCATTAAGAGAAGAATCTGAGATTTATGCAGAAAGGTTGACTTAAGGCTGTTTTATCAAGAATTCAGAGACCTGGCCTGTGGCTTCTCCTGGCAACACTGATTAAGTTAGTGTTGGGATTATCAGGTGCTACAGGTTCATTTTGAGCCACCTCATGGCTGCACGAGTAGAAAGGAAAACGTTCTCTGTCATGGTAACCTGTGTGGTGTGGTATAGAGCAAAGCAGAGCATCATCTAGCATGTGGCTGAGTCAACAATAACCTGTTGACTCTGAATATACAAATGACCTACAGCCAGACTATACATGACAAAAGAACTCCCACCCCCAGGTTCTGTGGTGGTCAGCCCAGGAAGCCAAACCACAGACTGCAGCTCCCAATCCAAGCACATAGGGCTTGGTCAATAACATCTAGCTTCCCTAAATTTTGTCTCCTGATTGACTCAGGACCAACTAAAGAAAGCCAAATATGCTCCAGAAACCAATCACACAGGCTGCCCCAGTTTTACTCCATATCCAGCTTCCCCATGAAAACAGCCTCCAATAAAGGCAGACTTGAACCTTCCCTTGTTTTCCCTATACCGCCTTCCTCTCCTCTGCCTGTTTGGGAGCCTCTACCTAACACCAGTCTAGGTTTCTGCTTGTTTTCATTTGGATGGTCACTGTTTTATTTCTACTGCCATTTGAAACTGCCTAAAATTTGACCAAGGCCTACATCCACCTCACAGTCCACTGGTTTAAGTAGGAGAGAGATTACTTGCCTTTGGTAATATATCCACACATAATTTTTAAATTGTCCTTTCACATACACTTGTGCATGTACACATACACTACTGGAATTGGCCTGAATCATTTATGTATTCACCTGAATTACTGATGTCCTCATTTCAAGTGTGTTAAAGGCTTCCACTCAAATTTACCCTGGTGTGTGTTAAGCCTATATTGGGGCAATTGCTTCAATTTATGTGACACTCAGGGCAGAAACCAAGTGAAGGCAGGACCTTATCAAAAACATGTAAGGACTCTGCTGCTATTGCTCCCCAGAAACTTAATGATTCTGTTTATGCTGGACTCCACATACAAATGATTTTCTGAGACCAAGGATCAGTGAACTGTGACTGTGTATCTGTCCCACTACCTTTTTGGAAATAAAGTTTTATTGGCACACAACCACACCTATTCATTTACTTATTATCTACGTATGCTTTTACCCTATAATGGCAGAGGTGAGTAGTTATAACAGAGATGATATGACCCATACCCATATCCATTCTTATCTGTCCTAATTTGTGCCTAGGAGCCCCCAGAGTCCCTTGCCTGCTAAGATCCGGATGGGTTTGATCAATGGGAAGTACCTGTAGGAAATCAGAGGGTGGAAGGAGAGAGAGGCCAGAGTATTTCTTCCTTGCTTTACCAAATATACAATGATATCTGTGTCTTCCCATGAACATGGGTCCTTCCAGATGGCTTCCCCTCTACATTGCCAGTACTCACCAGGTTCCAATAATGTTTTGGAACCCCCCCATCCTAGGGGTTGAAAGATCTTATTATGGCTAGTCAGTAGGGACCTCACTCACCATCCCTTGTCCATTTTTGTAACCCTGTCCATATCTCAATCCTTTTGTTCCTCCATGATTCAAAAATCATCTGGGAGCAATCCTGCCCATATCTTGGTCAATAAAGCCCCACCATTGAGCCTTCTGGAACTCCATTTGAACCATGTGTCATGCTAGGATCCTGACCATTAGAGCCCTTGTCTGTATATCAATAATTCACTTAATCAACTAGCCTAACCCACTCACTCAGGACGTAAGGTCAAAACACATTCACCCAACACTTGCATGAACACAACATTATATCAGAGAAGAGGCATTTAAAAGCTGACATTTATATTCACAAAAATATCTTTTAATCAGCCTTGCTCACTCCAATTCTGGTAGTTTACTTTAAAGAGAAGCATCTCTTTCTATGAGCAATCAGAGTTTATGTAAGGCCGTCCATCCATACGAGCAGATGAACATCATTATAAGCCTGCTCTCGAGATTGCAATGTTCCCAAATATTATTGCTACGCAGTCAACAGTTATAATGAGTCAGGAGCTCACTGCTCACCAATAAGTGGCACTGGCCTTTTTGTTCTCTTCTGAGTCAATCTCTTTATTGTTTCACTCCTTTGGTAGAGATTGTTTTAATATGTCCCATTTCTGAGCAAATTCTCTCAGCTCATCTTCAAAATTCTGAAATTCCACTTGGGTTCCCACTGGGCTGTGTTTGTTTATAAGGTCACAAAAGGTTTCTTTAAGCTAAATCAAACTGGGTAGCATTGCTGTGCCTGAAGTTTTCTGTAAGCAATATCTGTAGCAAGACGAAATGGGTTTTAAATCATTTGTAAGAGATTGAGTTTCTTGTCCACGCTGACCCTAAGGACATTTGTTGCATTTTTTTTTTTAATGTTGAATGACATAATGGATGTAAAAGTTCTCTGTGAACCATAAAGACCTTTCTAATGTAGGGGATTATGATGATGATCTCAGAGTTTGGGAACATCCTGTCTCCTTGGGTTTATTTTATTCCCCATTTTTCAAGGGTCATCAGATTCTAAAGGGGACCAGAATTCTTTTCCAATATTTACTTTTATATTTGGGATAGAGTAGAACCAAATTGATAATATAATTATTCGCTTATTTATTTACAAAATATTTATTAGATACCTTCTATGTGTCAAGCATTGGCCAGGGTGCTACGGTAAAATGGAGTAAATAACACAGTTCCTGCCCTTCAGGACTTTAACATTTATTTGGTTCTCACTCTGTACCAAGCACAGTGCTAAATACTTCACTCACATTATCTCAATTGGTCTTTATAACTATACTAAGTTAATTACATTATCCACATCTTACAAATAACACATAACAAAAAACAATGTCAATGATGAACATTTATTGACTGCTTACTATGTGTCAAGTAGTGACCTAAATGCTTTACAAGCATCTCAGTTAAGCTTCAAAATCCTCCTCAAAGTATTATATTGTCCCTATTTCCCAACTAACAACTAATATTTATTGACCACTTAATATTAGCAAGTATGACCAAGTACTTAACGTGAATTATCTCATTTAATTCTTTCAAGAACATCATGAAGGAGATACTATTACTCAGGTGCTTAAGGAACATGCCCAAGGTCATATGGTTGGAGTTGGTAGAGCTGACATTCTAACTCAGTTCTTCAGAAAGCCCATGACCTTAACCATGACACTAAACTGGCTCTCAAGAACATATTTTTCCCAGAATAACTGACTCTCAGGGGAAGACAAACAAAAAGATGTCAAGGTACACATCACAGCCAACAATGAAGGAGGATTGTTGAGAAATAAATCTGAAAACAGATGTTGTCTTTATTCATCTTATAGTCTTTTTTGTTATATGATAGCTCCCATCTTTCAAAAGAGACTTCAATTTACCTTAATTTACCCTAGGATTTGCACTGTTAGTAAATATGGCCTCTAAGAAATCACTAGCAGAGAAATACAAAGGGTTTAAAACCTGGTATTCTCCTTAAGTCACTGCTAGTATCAATGCTTTCTAGGTAAGTCTTTATTCTGTAATATTTCAGATTAATTTGAGATTTCCTCCTGAGTATTACTAGAGAGGGGTACAGGAAATATGGAATTTCTGTCAAGTATAATGATATTCTGAAAACTATTCCTCAAAACATACATACGTGTGTATATGTTGCCCCCCTCAACCACACACACAGGAGTTTTTTTGGTAACATTTAGCAAAAACTCTTGCATCCAGCAAGAACTCAATACATGGCTGTAGAACAGAATGAAATGAAACACAATGTAACAGAGCAGAAAAATATAGAATAAAAAGTCATATGTTCAAATGGATGAAATAGCATAGGATATCTACTCATTAAATACAATAGCATTGACTAGAATGGAAGTGAAAGGAAGAAAGGGGAAGGGAAGAAAACTGATGCCTGACATCAGATTGTCTGGGTATATTATCACTTCCTTATATTTGCAGAGTCCAAAAGGAGGCCTTGACTCAATAACTGGTCCCTGTGAGCCATTGCAGCTCAGGCTGGGCTGTAAATCAAAACAGGGCCACTCAACAGTGGAGGAGTCTCCCCTCTCCCGCAGACCCTCGGTTCAGAGCATCCAACACCAGGAATCTTCTTTTTATTTCCAGGTAGGAGAGGAGCTAGGAAATCCTAATTTGCATCTACTTCCCTTTTAACCTCTGCCTTCCTTGGAAGTGAATAGCTCCCATGTTCAGGGTCCTTGCTGATGCTGGGCATGAGACAGATCCAGAACAAAAATCACATATAAAGAATTTTGGCTTTGGGTAGTCTGTCTACAGCCTTCAGAAATCCTATATTGAAGGACCTAGATATTTGCTAAGAGGTTATGCAAATGTGTCTGGCTCTTAGTTGTCTAGTACCCTCAGAGAAGGCACAAGCACTTCCAAAGAGCATTATTCTAATAGCTCCCCTGGGTCAGCTTTGGTGCCAGAATTGTTATTCTCCTAAGAAGGGCTCTATCCTGCATCACCAGGGCATCCTTGGGGATCATGTCCTTAAACAGTAGGCTGCGAGCCTGGATATCAAGAAGGAAGACTGAGCCCAAGAAAGCTGACCTATTTAAAGGTGCTGGCGGGAATGAGGAAGTCTCTGGTGAATTAAGAGAGTCAAAGAGTCTCCACAACAGGACCACAGACATCTCACCAGCTCCCCTCATATAGATGTGTACATATTGGTTCTATTTCTCTGGAGAAGATTGACTAACACACCATTGCTTTGCCCTGTCCCCTATTAATGTATAATATATTAATGTTTCACCTATTAATTCATGCATGTGTATGTGTGTGTATATTCACATTTTTAGAAAGTTTGTATAAACATGGGAAAAATTCTGGAAAGATACACAATAGATACAGCAGTTTCCTCCACCTCCTTCCCATAGTCCCTCAGGGAGTAGGAGGAGTATGTACAGTCTAGTGGAGAAGTTTGTTTTGTTTTGCTTTTTTATAATAATCACTGAAATACACTAAGTGCTTGCTAAATGCTCAGAAACATGCTAGTGTGCTACATATACAATGTCAACTAACATGCATAACAACCCTGCAAAAATGCTCACTCTATTTTGCAGGAGCTCAGACCAAGGCCTTAACAGGGTAAATAATGATCCCAAATATGTAAGACTTGAATGCAGCATAGACACAATTCAATCCCAGGTCTATCTGATCCAAAACTGTGTTCTGTTCATGATGTACTTTCTCCACAAGCAGATGATTTTAATATAAATATACACATTATGTATAAACATATATACACATATGTAGAAAACACATATACATGTGTGCATAAAATACATACATATATGTATATATAAATATATGCATATCATAATTAAAACATACATATATAGATGTATATAGAGAAAACATTTTTTCAATGTACTTATATTACTCCTACATATTTTTTAAGAATAGATTTTAGTATTTACTCCAAAACAATATAAATAAGATCTCGGAAAGGGAAAAAGAAATAAATTCAGTGAGAAATAATCTACTCTTTTACTGTTTGTGTATTTTCCCAAAGAGCAGAGCCTGAGACAAGGACTTGGGTACATGCTGTTTTTGGGGAGGTAACCCAGGGAAAGCCAAGATAAGGAAGTACACTGGGGTTACGGCTGCAGACAACATGGTTTGATTCTGCCAGGATCCCTGAGAAGCTGGGCCATATTCCACTGACTTCTGTCCCCCTTCATGGAAGGTGGTCCCCAGGGGTGTTACCTCTGGGCCGGGAGCAAAAGCTTGAGGTGGGACTCTGCACTTGACGTGTGTCTTACCCAAGGCTGACATACAGGCAGGCAAGGGGATGTGACACAGGATACCAAAGCAATCTGTTACCTGTACCATGTGAAGATTACCTTAAAGGGGGGATATTTTTGGTTTGTTTAGATCATTTTTGTTGCTTAAGCAGTCTTTTTTCTAAGGAATAATATGGAAAGTAGCACAGACTATTCATCTGAGCCAACCTGGACCAGTAATATGTTGGCCTACAGTTCTGAATGGATATGGTTAGGAGAGATGGGGCTCCCAGCCAGCAGACAAAGATGCAGGGGGAAAGGCCATCCACCAGAGAGCCAGGTTTACTTGCAGAGAAGCCTTTCACACACTCATAGTGAACCTCACAAGCTCCCTTGCTCTGCAGTTATGCTTAGAGATAGGAACAACAAGCAGGGAGAGTTTCACGTCAAATTGCATCTGAACTTTCAACTATATTCCTCCTAACAGCTGCCTTGGGTAAGGATCCTGGCAAGTGCTTTTAGATTTTTATTCATGTGCAGACAGGAGAGGAGGTGAGGAAACAATTCAGAGATGAAGAACTCCAAATTATGAGAAGAATGCAAACTGTCAATAATCAAAATAATTCTTCTCTGCATAATCAACACCACATCGGCACAGCTGCTGACAAGGAAACAATAAACTCCGAGTAAAAGTAAAAAATCTCTTTTTTTCATGCTACCTTACAAGGAAAATCTTCACTGGAGCAAGGCTTTGTGAAAGTAGTTCCCAAAGCATGCAATCAACATTTTCTTGAAATTACAGCTGGCATCTTGCATCTAGCAAATGTCTTTCTCTTCCATGTTATTATTTATTTATACCTTGTAGAGATGCTTTAACACTCAATTGCTAAGCCATTTGATTGACAATTGATTGTGTACTGCCCAATGGCACACCTCATGTTGGAAGGTTGAGATTATGTATTTACATGTATGTCAATGTTGTATGTGATCTAGATTGTGTGACACTTGGCCAGTGCTACAGAGAAGTTATGCAGGAGTCTCAACCTTCCCACACATTTCATGGTGTGGTATCAGTTGTTTTGTAGAAAGGGACAACCTCAGGTTTCATGAGTTAAACATCAGGGAATCCAGAGTCATTAGGATGTAAAGTGCTGGCCCTGGAGTCAGACAGCTTGGGTTTGAATTCATACTCTGCCATTTACTATCATGTGACTTTGAGACCATCACTTGACCTCTCAAGTCTTCAATGTATTCACCTGTAGGATGTGAATAAGAATATTCCATTGGATGTGTGTGGTGAGAATTAAATAAAATAATGCATGTGACATGTTCTGCACAACATGTGGCTCATAGTGTGTGGTCAATGTTAGCTGTTACAACTACTCTGAGGTTAAGCAATTTTTCATCCTTCTATCTTGAATTTCCTTCCATAAAATAGTAATGGCCTACTCTCTCTTTGTTCATGGAAGGATTTCTAATTCCTAGGATATCCAATTTCTAATTTCCCTCTAGTTATTCACTGGGTATTCACCTGGTAATGAATTTCCAAAACAGCTGTTAAAATCTGGGTCCTTCAGGGCTTATGGGCAGAGACACAAGAGGAGAAGAGTGCCTTAGGGCAATGAATACGCATCTCCCATGTCAAAGAGTGAACTTGCATGGACTATTCCCTCTTTTCTGAACACATTCTCGGCATCTCCCTGACATATGATGCAGGTGACTTCAGTGTTGTACGGAACAGTGCTGAAATTTAGAGATGATGGAGAGCCATTCCCCAAGGAAGAGGTTCTCTTAAACTCCTGCTGCCTTGGTCACTCTTACCCCTCATCTCCCCAAAACAGGTCAGAGTAATACTTACAGACTGTAAAGTGCTCCCCTTTTCCAAAAATGTGTTATGGCATCCCACTGCCCGCAGAGAAGGCTGATTTCACAAATATGGATGAGCTTCCAGGGTATGCACTATTCTGTTAAGGCACACAGTGTGCAAAGAAGCACAATCAGGCAAGAGTGAGCCCAGAAAATTAACTAAAAATCTCATCCCTGGTAAAATAATCCCACACATCCCTGAGAGGAGCAAGCCACTCAGAAAGTGAAAGAAGGGGGGATCCCTAGGGGGCTCAGTGGCTCAGAGGTTCAGCACCTGCCTTCAGCCCAGGGCGTGATCCTGGAGACCCTGGATCAAGTCCCAAGTCGGGCTCCCTGCATGGAGCCTGCTTCTCCCTCTGCCTGTGTCTCTACCTCTCTCTTTCTCTCTGTGTCTCTCATGAATAAATAAATAAATAAAATATTTTAAAAAAAAGAAAGTGAAAGAAGGGCTCCTGGGTGGCTCAGCGAGTCAAGGGTCTGCCCTCATCTCAGGTCATAATCTCAGCATCCTGGGATCAAGCCGCAAGCAGGGAAACTGCTTCTCCCTCTCCAGCTCCCCAGGTTTATGTGTGTGCATGCGTGTTCTCTCTCTCTCTCTCTCTCTCTCTGTCAAATAAATAAATAAAATCTTTAAAAAAAAAAAGAAAGTGGAAAAAAAAGCCACATCACATCAAGTCATGACCCCTCCATTTCAGCCACATGCCCTAGTGGCATCACAGGGAATTGGTAAGAGAACTTGCTCTTTCTAACATCTTGCACATCGAGGGGACAGACAGTCCCCCAGTATCCTCTGGGCTATTTAAGATTCTAGGCTTTGAGGCATGTATCTCAGCTCCATGACCTTGGGCAAGCTCACTTATCTCTGTAAGACTTGGTTTCTCATCTATACGATATAGATACAAATAGCACCTACTTCATAGAGTTTAGTGATATTTAAAGAAGACAACAGATAAAATAGTACTTAACTCAGAGCATCAATAAAGATCAGTATTAATTCATATTAATATTATCATTTACTAATGATCATTCATAAATGTGTTATCATATTCTTAAAAATGAATAAAAACTGTACTGCATACCCAGAACTAAGCACAGGGCCTCAAAACCACATAAAGAGGAATGAGGCGAGAGGTGGAAAAGGGGTAAAGAAGTTCAGGGACTGATACTTAAATACTTTATTCTCAAACAAGCACCCCAGTCTAAGTCACAACTTACTTGTTCTTATTGTATGTGTTATTCTAATAGGCTTAATTATCTGGCTTCCAGTTTCAGAGCAAATTAGAGGCAGTAGAGAAGTGCTATGAGCAGGCAAATCATCTGAAGGCATGTTAAGATGCTCTATCCTTCCCTCAGCCTCTGCTTCTCATGGGTCTTTGCCTCCATCCCCTTCAACAATCCTCATATAATATGATTTCAGTTCTCTTTGTCACCTTAGCTGTCCTTTAAACCTACTCCATTTTTTCTATCTCCTTGAATCAAAATTAAATGCAATGTTGCATGTGTGGCTCAACCAAAAATTATTGGAGTCTAGGTTTTATGAGGAGGTCACAAATGCAAACATTTTCAGAGGTGGTGAGATACAGTAAATGACTGAAGAAAGGGGGAATAAGATAAGAAATGGTGTCTCTTCTGTGAGCCTATGAACAGAGAATGCCCCATCAAGGGCATTCCTGCATCCATCATAAGAATACCCAATAGTCTGACCCAGGGAATTTGTGTAAGCCAACTGGAATGTGGTATTTGGGCCCAATAAGACTTGAGGAAAAAGGAGATAATTTGCAGGACAGGTGTCTCCATTCCTCTTTCAGACACAAACAAGGATACATGAGCCATCTCGCTCCTGGATGCCATCCACCTTACAACCATGAGAGCAGAAGCCCACATGAAAAAAAGTCAGGAGGGAAAGATAGAAAGAATCTGTATCCCTGATGAAGGCATAAACTGTTAAACGACCAAACCTAGGGCACACTCTATGTCTTGACTTAAGTAAGAGAATAAATGTTCTTACTGATTAAGGTGGTGTGAGTTGAGGTTTCTAAATTTGCCCTTAATAGTGTCTTAGAAAATACAGAATTAATATTTTAACTTTTAAGTACTATGATTACCCAATAGGATTGGGAGCTCCTGGGCCGGGAGCAATGTAGAACTCTTGAACACTTGAAAAGTGAGATGTGCTCTAAGTACAAAATTAGAAAGACTTAGTACAAAAAAATATATAAACTGATTAATATACTTTTTATATTGTTTACATCTTGAAAAAATATTACTTTGAGTAGGTTGGGTTGAATATTTTCAATCATAAAGTTAATGTTATATGTTTCTTTTTACTTTTTTAAAACGTGGCTACCAGAAAATTTGAAATTATGTATGTATTCATGTTGTGTTTCCATCACACAGCACTGATCCAGTTGTTGCACTGTTTTCAATCAGCCTAAAGGTATCAGGTCATATAATACTATTTACTCATATTTCACCTACTGTCAGCAAAAATGTCTGAACTTCTCCTATCCTTCCTTGTGTTAAGTCATTTTTCTCCATTCTTTCCTCTGTACAGTTACTTTCTCAGCCCAAGTGAAGAACTTACATTGATCCTAGTTCTAGCTTATCTAAAGTGCATTGCCATAGTCCAGTGATTCACCAGAGGGCATGCTGGAAATCTGTGGGGGCCTGTTTGGGTTGTCACATAATGGGGAGGGACCCTACTGTTACACAGTGGGCAGGAGCTTGCATGTCTCCTAGCAGATGAAACAACTGTCTCATTTTCCCCATGCTATGATGAAAAATGTGTTTACATATAACTGGCCAGAATAAAACTGCATTTTAGTTACAAATATGGGAGTGGTTTGCATGGTGTTAATTTAAATAAATTTTCTAGGAAAGCAACTACTGTGTAAATCAAGACAGAGGTATACTTTGTTTCGTTCAGAACTTTAGAAGTTATTCACCACTTTAGAAAATCACATCATCTAACAATGTCATTAATGGTGTCTGAGTACCAGCATGGCTCAACGGCATGGGTTCACATCTGAGCTGTTCCAGTAAGACAATTCTACGCATATGTATTAATGTACTTATTTCACCTTATTTCAAAATGTCCCGTACCAAAAAAAAAAAAAAAGAAAAAAACCATCAATACTATTCAGTTGAAAATTGTCTTACTCCTCTGAAATCCAAACTAATTCATGAGATCAGAGGCAAATGTCTAAGTACAGTCAGTTCTGACATAACACAATATATGCATTCCTAAAAAGTCAGCTCACTCCACAAAATCACAGGGCCTATGGGGAAGGTGGAACAAGGGAGGAAATACTCAGTAATTTTGATAGTGACATAAAGAAAGAATGTAATAAAAGTGGTTGCATATTAAATGGTTTTATACATGTTAAATGGTTAAGAAATATGCACGTACTACCTAAAACATGACACTTGTTTGCTTGTATAAGTCTGGGCAATGGAAAGGCTGTGGCTTGTGGTTATTGTGAGATGAGGGAAGAAGGGTTGTCTGAGTCAGAGGAAAAGATGTTCACCAGCTGTGGATGGGTGTAGCTCACCACACAGGTGAACTGAGGCAGCTGATGTTTGCACTGTGCCCATATGGAAGTTCTGTGTTTTCTAGAAGCATGTTTACATATCTTTTTTCCTAATCTCTCCACCAGCATGGACATTTATATATACTGTATATCTGTCTGTATATTGTATGTATATCTGTGTTTTATGTATAAATAAAATAATATTTTTGTCCCCCAAAAATGAATCTCTGCCCCGTTGGGGACAATATTGCCCTCTTGAGAATACATGTAATCAAAGTATATAGAGAAGATGATGGGAGCACAGAGAAGGGGATGACTCACTGCCTGGGACAGACAGTCATGGACTGTAGAAGAGGAAATGACATTTGAACCAGGTTTTGTAGAATGAGTAAGACTTGCCATCTGGGAAAAGGGAGGGAAGTGGTTCTAGAAGGAACAGCTCCCAGGCATGTTTCCTAAATGTTTGCATAGCATGGTGTGCTCTGAGATCTGCACATCCACAGAAAGAGTGGGGAATTTAAAAATACAAATTTTAGTACAATTTTAGATATAAACTGACTCTTATGAGGTATCAAATCCTAGATACCTTTTGGGGGCAAGAGTGTATAAGGAACAGAAACTGGGAAGAACATTGAGTTATTAAAGGTAGATATTAGGTTCCTTTAATTTCAGCCTATGTCTCAGATGGAAAGACTCTTGAGTAATAAATAATAGAGCACACTTTGGGCATAGTTCATTCACCACACTCCCAGATACATTTCGAATACCATTCAAAGCAAGTCGTGAAAGCTCTGATTAATATACAACACAGAGCTCTCTCTACATGCTCTCAAGGGTAAAAATACTGCTGAAAAGCCAGTTCTTTTAAAAGCTGAGCATCTAACACCACCTTGTGAATGATAATAAATGGCAAGCAAAGCCAGAGGTAGACTGGCCCTCTGTCTGGGTCTGCAAGTTTTACATGCACAGAACTACAGACCTATTCTTTGGCCAGCAGAGCAGGATCTTCTTCCAGTTAGATAAGATTTCCCCTGAGACTCCTAGTATTTCCCAGTCCCAACTTGGTCAAAAATAGCAACCCCGACTCCCATGGGTTGTTTCCTTTTCTTTTTTTTCCTTCATATTCCCCATTCAAGTTCCACTAGAAACATGCATCTATTTGCTATTAAAATAATAGGACAGTCATTTTCCTTAAGGCCAGAGAAGTTTAAGATTTTTTCCATAACATCAAATCCCTCCCTGGCCTCATGGAGCTTATGATCCACTCAAAGACAGGAACTGAGCACAAAACCACACAACTAATTTCAAATGTGATGGCAACAAGGGAGGATTAAATAGGATTAGACACACGAGACAAACGTTAACTTAGAACCCATAACTTCATGAGCAAATCAGGATACTTCATGCCGTGCATGACATAAATTTGTGTTATGGGTGAGGAAAAAGAAAGAGCATGGCATCCTCATGAAAGAAATATGAACACATTTGCCCTCTCTAATTATTGTAATTAGAACTCCAGCCATTTGAATGAGTACTATCCAGCAGCAGATTTACTTCTTACTGGTCATCATGGACCCAAAGAGAATTATGTAAGGACATTACAGCATCATTTGTAGAAGAAAAAGTAATAATCTAAGTACCTATCAAAAGGAGATGAGTTACATGCATGGAGCACTCTACGCAGTATTCAAAAGAATGAATGAAGGCTACATAATAGCAATATGAAACCACATTCAGAAAATATTAGCTAAAAAAAAATTTAAAAAGTGAAATGTAGAACAACATGTAGAGTGTGTTTCCCTTTGTGTGAAATTTAAGGAGAGACACCCCAGTTGAAGTAAACTTTCACATACACACACTATCTCCGGAAGAATACACAAAACATGATGACAGCAATCACCTCTGGAGGAGAACTGGGTGTACAAAGGTCAGGAGTGCTAAAAAGATATTGTTCATTACATCTACTTTACTATAATTGGAAATTTGCCACAGCTGCTTAGAGAAAAGTATATATGGAGAAAGGTAGTGCCAACCAACAATAGAAACTATTCATTTTATAATCTGCCCTTCATCTCATGTTAGCTTAGCAGAATTCTCTAACATTTAGAAATAAGGTCAGAGGAATTAGATGAGTAAAGACCAAGGTTCAAATGCGACTGGGGGGAAAGTAGAAAAAAGAGGCAAAATTGCACAAGAGCCACCAAGATACATGAGCCATTGATCACAAAAGCTAAAGGATGCACTTGGGCTGGGAAACATGATTTTAGGTGATAAATAGACACTAGTGGAGAAAATTGATTCACATAATGAGAAAATTATTCCCTTTTCCAATCTTTTTTTATTGCTCAGATATAATCAAAGAGGAAGTCTCAGTTTGGCACAAGTATGTCTTTATGACCTCTGGACACTTTCCTGGAGTTAAAATTTGATAACGTAAGTTTTGATTTGACTGCATTTCTTTTCACTCATATCCTTCTTAGAGAAAGTGACTGGTTTTCCATTTATGGCTTTGAAACAAAGCCCCCTTCTGAAATAAGCATATTTAATTCTGATGCTTTAAAATGAGCCATTTTAAATGAAAATATTAAGTAACACAAGAGGTGCAGGGAGATGGCAAATTTTGTGAATGTGATGCGTGAATGACAGAAGTTTAGTAAGCAGCACCTTGAGAGAAAATCCACTTCTGTCTATGGCAGAGAAGCTGCACAGTTGTGCGATTGTGGCTGTTGCTGATTTTTACTTCTATCCCATGGAGCAAGCACTGAATAAAAATGCGGAGGACTGCTCAGGAAGCTGTAGTCCTGCTCTCATTGCCGAGGGTACTTAACAAGAATATCATTAGTTTCCGAGAGAGCCGATTCCTTGGGTGAATACCGAGAACCAAAAACACAGGCACAAACTCTGAAGGCCTAATTAAAAGTGTGATTCGTGCCCCAGTGGGTAACGCAAGCCCTTTTGTGAGCATCCCAGGAGAGAGGAAACACCTCAACTGAAGTCACGTTTTCCTTCTTTCTCCCTCTCCAGTTCTACCACTTTTTCATTAGCTAATCCCAATTAGAACGCTTTCTTACTAAAGCCATAAATCTCTGCCATTCCCAATAAGCATAAGTTATATGGTAAACAACGGTATTCTGTGTCTCTCCAGAAAAATAAACCGCACTTTTTTTTTTTTTTTTTTTTTTTTGGCAGTTCATGAGACTGAGCTGTTAAGTCAACATTCATGCTTTTTGATTTGGGACTTCTCATCTATCACTCGTCTATAAAAATAACACTTCTTTCTGGAAGAAAGCTACTACCAATGCACTTCTCTAAAATTCATCATAATAAAAGTATACTTTTTCTTCCTATTGCTGAGTGATCCCAGGTAGTGGGAAAAGCTTGATCGTTGTCTTAAAATCTACCTCTGCCATTTCCTGGCTAAATGGCCTGGGACTCTCATGCTGGCTCAAACCCAGGCCTGGGTGATCAACTGAGGAGACTGGCCTCATAGAATTTTGCCCCAAAATAAATGAAGAAACTTAATAGACAGTGTTTAGCACAATGCCTGGCACAGAGTATGTGCTCATTAATATTAGTCGTTCCTACTGTATAAACAAAAGTGGTGATTTTGTTGTTGTTCCTTCTGTGGTCAGCAATTGCTTAACCCAACATTTTCTATGTTAAACTAATTAACAGAAACATAACTTATCCGTGATTGATTTTCAAACTCATTTATTACTCGTTTCTCTATGGTTTAATTTAATTAAATTGAGCAGCATATCAAATATTGATTTTAATAAAATCTTGATTAAGACTCGAGCAATTATCAAACACAGTTTTCATACCATTCCTGCATTTCAATGGAACCAACCTGAAAACTAATTTGCTTTTAAAATAAAGAAGTGATTTCATACACATACACACACACACACACCCCTCAGGCCATTTTCAGAAACAAAGGAAAAAATGGTTTCCCAATCTTTTCATTAGCAAAGATAAGCAGCATATCTGACTTGGGTTCTAAAAAGCTTAATACAGCTGGTCATCTCATGTCCGATCAGTAGTGGAAGGGAAAAAACAAACCAGAATCAATTCCTTTAATAAACATTAATTTAGCAACTACTATGTACAAGCCACTGTCCTACCCTGTCCAACAGAAGTAGAGATAGCCAAATGCTAATCACATAGCCAGTTTTAATGTGTGTGGAAAAATCCATCCACACATGCAAGTCTTCAATTTTACTGAATAATAACCAGAGAAGTACATGTATTTCAATTCTTAAAATTACTCTGCTGTGTAATTTATGTGTACAGAGTCATTCTTAAGAGAATATAATGTAAATTGTAAATATGATGGTATAAATTATCAAGAGTATCACATTAGCAATTAACCATAAGTATAAGACATTTAATAAGTTAAATATTTGGTTTGATAGTTAAGTGCTAAAAAAATGTCTGGCCAATAGCTATCACAGCAGCACCACCTAGAGGACTCTGAGAAGTAGCACAGGGTCATTCCCCCCACTTGCCATTCTTCCTATTTAGGCAAAAAGAAAGGCAGCTACTAACTTGTACCATCTTATCTCATTTAAAACATTTCAATTTTATTCATATTATTTAGCACCTTCTTAAGTCTTGGAATTTTTATGGAATAGCTAATTGAAATTGAATATTCTTAAAATTACGATGCAATCGGGCAAAGGACCCCAGCTGTCCTCCTGGGGAGGCAGTACTGGGCATGTGCTGGACCATCCCGGCCAGTGCCACTGTGACGTGAGTCACAGCTCTCTCCTCCCTCCAACATACACACCTCCTCATTCTATCTTGATCCCAGACACATCTTCACCGAAGACTGGACATTTGGCAACATTTCAAAATCATATTCCTGAGCTATTGGCCAGTGTTTAGTTAGAGGAGTTGAGAAAAACTTAACTATTGTTAAAATTGTTTACACCAGCACATCCACTTACTAATTCCCTTCCATTGGCCAAAGCTGAATCAATGTCCTGGGGCGGACTGACAGAAAAATAACAAAACATCTACTTGAATGAGAAATATATATATATACATATACAAATATATACATATGTATATTTCTCCTATTTGTTTTTATAATTTTTCTGAACCAGGGAGCTGCTTTGGAGTCCTGTTAAAAGGACGACAACCAAGGTAATAAAATACGTCTGTTCTTCATAGGAACTAGCACTCTCCTTACATTATTTGGTTTCAGAACCTCAGCCAACTTTGCAGACCCTCAGCTGGCTGAGACCTCACAGGAGAAGGGTGAAAACGTATGAGCCAAGCCAGGGCCAGGGCCCGGGCGGCACAGAAGGAGTGCTCACCTTCATTTCCACTGGAGGGCACTGTCCACCTCACTGAGAGGGGACTGATTCTCAGTCTGCCAGGCAAGCGTTAGACAGAAAACTGAGCTAACCTACACTCTGAAGTCTGGGTTCTGAAATGCGCACACTAGTAAAGGGGCAGAGGGGGCAGTGGCTCATTCATGGTGATTTTCTAAATTTCAGGTACATGCACTTGGGCCCAATTTACCAAAGGAATATGAGGTTTTGCCTAGAGGAATCTTTTCCCCATTCTGTAGCTAAAGCCATCATGAAAAGTCATACCAAGCTGCAGTAATTTTAGTTCTTTCAAATGTCATTTTCTTGCACTTGCTTTTCCCTCTATTCTATCTCCACACCTATTCACGTCACAAGTGTCCAGTTCTCCTTTATGACTAACTCCAGGAACCCTTCCATGACTCCCTTACGTTGGGTCAAGATGATCTCCTAGGTGCCTCAACTGCAATCTATGCTTCTCCCATGAGGAAGCTTGATGCAATTACTTGTTTAAGAACTATGTCCCTAAAAAAAAATAAAAAATAAATTAAAAAAAAGAACTATGTCCCTGATTAGGCCATAGGTGCCATTAAAGCTGGGGATATCTCTATCTTATTCACAGCTATATTCCTTGCATCCCCATGGTTTTGGCTCAAACTCTCCATCAATATTGTTAAAGGAATGTCTGCCCTATATAAGTCTGATTTATGTTGGGGTGGACTATGATGTTCCATACACAACCTTCATTTCTTTGCCTTCCAAATAAGCACCTCAATACCCACTGTTTTGCTTCCTCACTTACCTTGTTTTCTTGATCCCTACAGTGGTGAGAAGAAAGGCCCAAGATTCCACAAGGCAAGCTGCTTCTTGCTATCAAGGATTATGGAAATTCTGCTTGGCCATCTATTCACCATCTCCAGAACTTATTCTAGGATCCATAGACAACCCATCTCAATTCCTGAGTCAGCTGCAAGAGAAAGCAGTCAACCAAAATATTTACAGTAGGGATCTTTCTGAGGTGTCTGGTGAGCTATTATGAAGCAGGAGTCAACTGGGAGGGAGATGAGAACCCCTCCTCTTTCCAAGCTGGTAACAAAGTCCTATTCTCTACTGTATGCAGTAGATATAATAGCACAGAAGGAAAACAAGGAAGTTCAACTTTGTTTCTGGCTCAGCTCAACTGTGGCCATGGAAGGACTATGGTATTTTAGAACTACAAGAGCACAGAGCCATCTAGGCAACCTAAAGAGTACATAGTATGCACCCCAAATACAGAGTCAGAGCTATCCTGGGAAGTTCCACACTGGTATGAAATAAGATTTACCACTCTGGATCCATATTCAGTCAGTTGACTTTTTTGCCTCAGAGACTACTCAGGAAGTAAACCTGTCAAGCTCAAGGAGTCACTGTGAGGGCAACTGAGACAGGCTGAGACATGGTATATCAAAGTGTATGGAAAACTATGCCCAGGCAACAAAAAGTGAGAGATTATTAATGTTAATAGAAAGACCACAGACTGCCCCATCATCCCATAGCCATTATCCTCAGTTTTTAAAGGTCTGCAGAGAGTATTTCACTGCTAACATCCTGACTTAGGTTTAACTGGAAAATAAAACTTATAGCTAAATTAGCCTAACATATATGAAATGATAATCAGTACACCCTGAGAGTAAGGACCACGTAGAGATCATTTAAGGTACAATAAAGGGGAAGTGGTATATACAGTTGTGTTGTTTTACTTCCATGCTTATAATTGTGTAGATAATAATACACATGCTGAGTACCAGAAGTAAACATTTTTCAGCCAATTCCCTTATTCTTTAGTCATTCAAAAGAAAAGTTTTTTAAATTACTAGAAACTAGCAAAACACAGGATGAGAATTTTCCAAAACTGACAAAAGTTACCAAGCCACAGTTTTAAGAGGCAAAATGAACCCCTAGCGAGATAAATACCATCACACAAAATGAAACTTCAGTGTATGAGTGATCCAGTTTCTCAACATCCTCCCTGACATTTGATGTTGTCTCTATTTTGTATTTTAGCCATTCTGATATATGTGTAGTGCTATCTCATTGTGGTTTCAGTTTCCATTTACCTCAGGGCTAATGATACTGAACAGCTTTATATGTGCTTAGCTGTCATCTGTATACCCTCCTCACTGAAATGTCTTTTGCCCATTTTCTAACTGGATCATCAGCTTTTTTTACTGTTTAGTTCATTCATTAGTTCATTCATTATTTTAGACACTAATCTTTATCAGAGATACGGTGTGCAAACATTTGCTCCCAGTCTGTAGCTGGTCTTTCATTCTCTTAATAGGGTCTTCCCAGTTACTGATTTTATATATATTACACTTTCGGTGTTAAGTCCACAAGCTCTTTGCCTAACTCTGAAGCAAAAAGATTTTTTTCTTAAAGCTTTACACTTTTACATTTACATTTAAGTCTGTGATCCATTTTGAGTTAATCTGTACATAAGGTGCAAGGCTTAAGTCAAGGATTTTGTTTTGATTGCTTGTTTTGTTTATTGATGTTCAATGTCTCCAGCACCATTTATTGAAAAATCTATCCTTCCTGCACTGAATGCTTTTACACCCTTGTCAAAGAATCAGTTGGATATATTTGTGTGGGACTACTTCAGAGCTCTCTATCCTTTTGCAATGACCAGCATGTTTATCCCTCCACCAATGCCACACACACTTGATTACTGTAACTACATAATGGGTCTTGAAATTGGGTACCGGGATTCCTCTAACTTTATTCCTCATTTTTAAAAATTGTTTTTCCCATTATATTTCCTTTGCTTTTCAATATAAATATTAGAATGATTTTCTCTATATCTATAAAATATCATGCTGGGATTTTGGCAGAAATGGTGTTAAGTCTGTAAATCAATTTGGAGAGGACACCCTCCCCCATTATTTTAATCTTCGTTTCCTTTAATAGGACTTTGTAGTTTTCAGCAAGTCTTACTCATGTTTTGTTAGCTTTATACCTGAAAGTTTCATTTCTAGTTGATTTTGTAAGTTCCTTGTCATTTTCTACAGTTGATTTGTGTCATCTCCAAACAGGGACAGTGTTATTTCATTATTGCTGCCTGTATGCCTTTTTTTTCCTTTTCTTGCTTTATTGAACTGGCTGAGTTCCATCCCTGTGTTAAACAAGAGTAGTGAGAGAAGACTTGTTCCTGATTTTAGGAGGAAAGCATTCAGTCCTTCAACATTAAGTATGTCATCTGTAGCTTTTTTGTGGAATGCCCTTTATAAAGTTACAGATGTTCCCTTTTATTCCTAGTTTGCTGAGTGTTTTTTTTAAATCATGAGTATTAAATTTTGTCAAATTCTTTTTCTGCCTCAACTGACAAAAATCACGTGATTTTTTTCTTCTTTAGCCTGTTTAGCATAGTGGATCGTGTTGACTGAGTTTTGAATGGTGAGTTTGCCTCACATCCCTGGGATAAATTCCAGTTTGTAATGGTGTAAAGTTTTTTTATGCATTGCTAATGCTATTAGCTAATATTCTGTGAAGAATTTTGAATGTACACTCACAGCAGATATTGGTGCATAGTTTTCTTCCCTTCTTTCCCTTTAGTTATTAATTTTTGTATACTGTTACTATCTTGTTTTAGTATCAGGGTAATGCAAACTTCACAAAAAGAACTGGGAAATTTTCCCTCTCTTATTTTCTGAAAGATATTGTGTATATGTCTTATTAATTATTCTTCAGAGAATTGTCTAGTGAACCTCCAGTGAAGATTTCTTTTGGGGAATATACAAATACGAATTTAATGTCTTTAATAGTACGGGGCTACTCAAATTACCTATTTCATACTGGGTGCAGTTTTTGTGGTAGATGGTTTTAAGGAACTGGTCCACTTCATCTAAGTCATCAACTTTATACATGTGGAGCTGTTTACAATGTTCCCTTTTTTATACCTGCAGAGTATGTAGTCACATCCCATGTTTCATTCCTGATACCACTAATCATGTTTTCTCCCATTTTTATCTTTGACCATCTTGCTAGAGATTTGTCCATTTTATTGATCTTTTCAAAAAGACTCTTTAATTTTTCTCCATTGTTTTAAGTTTCATTGACTTCTGCTCTTATCTTTATGATTTACTCTTTTGCTTACTTGATTTTGCTCTTTTCTAAGCCCTTCATGTGAGACCTCATGCTTTCTCGGATTAATGTTTAAATGATATATCTTTTTCCATCCTCTAATTTTCTATATTCCTATCAGAAGGAATATATATCTGAAGTCAGTTACTTGTAGACAGTATATAGTTAGGTTACATTTTTTAATCCACTCTAATGATCTATACCTTTTTATTGGTATATTTAAATTGTTTATATTTAATGTGATTATTCATATGCTACAGTGGAGGTGGCAGTCCAGATTCCCCAAATGAACTTTACTGAAACTGCTGCAAGGGTTGAGGAGGTGCCTAATGAGTTAACATCAAAAAGGATGAAAGAACTGACTCCTTATTCAGTCTTCTGTGACATTATCTGGTGGGGTATGGGGGGAGTTATAGCAAGGTGAGAGTGGGAGTCTATACTCTCCACCTGGCCTTTCTACTCTTGTTCTGTGGTGTTTGGCTGGAGAAAAATAGTTATTTTCTGCGAGTTTCTATGTTATTGGCTGGTCCTTTCCTGGTCCTATGGCTAAAGAAGAAGCTTTTGTTGGGGCATTTTTAAATTTCCATGTCTGTCAGATTTTGGGGTTATCAGCTTCTTCAGCTCCAAGTGTAGAATATATGGGCAAAAAGAAGACCCAGGTAACTTATTATGGTGTCATTTCTTGGGTCCCAAATTCCCTTGGCAATATAATTCTTTCCATATTCCAGAGTCTTCTTGTATTTGTATGATTTCTAGGCACTTTAGTTATACTTAGTAGGAGGGATAAGGAAAATCACATCTACTCCAAATTTCCAGAAACAGAAACCACTGGTCATTTTTTAAAATTAATTTTAACAATCTCTGTCTTGTAACTGATATGCTTAGACTATTAACATTTAATGCAATCATTGATATATCAGGATTTAATTCTACAATTATATTATTTGCTCTCTAATTGTTCCACTTGTTTTCCATTCTACTGTTTGCCCTTTTCCCTTTTTAGATTTGTACAATTTTTATTATTTCATTTTAATTTATCTATTATGATGTTTTGCTATATCTGTATACTTTTTTATTGATTGTTCTAGGGGTTATATACTCATTTTTCAGTCTATTTAGAATCAATACTTAAATACTTCAAGTGGAATGTAAGATCCTTACTCTTAGATAAACCATTTTACTCTCCCCCACTTTCTATTATAGTTATTTTACATATCATATTTTTATATTAAGAAAACTGCGAACAATGTTATAATTTTTTTCTGTTTTCAACCATCAAACATATTTTCAAAACTAAAGAGAGAAGAAACAGGCTATTACAAAGACTGGCAAATTTTTTCAGTAAAGAGCCAGATAAATATTTTAGGGGTTTGAGGCCATATACTGTGGAAGTAATGATTGGAATTGGCCATGTGGATGTTTCTGGAATATAGACAGTGTTCTATTTCTTCACCTGATTGAGGGTTACACAGAGTTCACTTTGTAGTAACTCACCACACTAAATTTTGTTTTGTGCATCTAACTTTTTTGTGTTATACTTATCAAAAGTATACCTAAATCTGAAACTAAATAGATCAGAGAGCTTGAAAAAAAACAGATGAAAGACTTTGGGAATGGATTATCAGAAAAAAGAAGGGGTATATAAAGCAGGTGGGATTTATTGCTCCCTTCAGCCCTTCCTTCTTTGAACAAAATTAATATATAAGGGAATATTTATAGTTTGCCCTCAACCCTGAGATACTGAGAATTTCTACTAGGTGCAATTCACTGAAATGAGAACTGCTTACTGAGCTATAATTTAAAAATAGGACTTGCTGGGGCCCCTGGCTGACTCAGTTGGTAGAGTATGCAACTCTTGACCTTGGGGTTGTGAGTTTGAGTCTCATATTGGGCATAAAGATTACAATAAATAAATACATAAATAAATATATGTGGGAAAATGAGATTAGAGGTCAATGAGGTACATGAGAAGAATATTCTATGTGAATAACAGGATAAAGGGAATAAGAGAAGAAAAGAAAAGATGCCCTTTAGTAAGAAAGTCAACACTATGAATTCTAGATATTTTTCCTAGAAAGGGCATGAAGGTAAAGGAGGTTGAAGAGAAAGTGGTTAAGAAGAGCGTAAAGAAACAGGGGAAGGAAGTAGAGAGGAAGAGATTAGAGAAAGAAACAAGATGGAAAGAGAGAGGAGAGAAAAGAAATGAAAGATAAAAGGAAGGTTGAACTAAAGAAAGGAAAAGACACAAGAGGGAAACATGGTAAAATGATCTATATTGGACATTTGGTACAAGCCAGGCATTTACCCATATTTTTTATATCTCACATCAACTCTCTAAGATAGGTATTATCTTTCCCCTTTTATGAGGAAGTGAAAGCTCTGAGAACTTATTCTACTCTAGGAAACACACCTAGGAACATCAACTCTGGCTGCATGCAACTCCAAATTCTGCGCTCAAGGAAACTTTAATTCCAACAGGGACAATTCCTTTATGGCAAGTGAATGTTTATGTGACACTTGATTTGGAAAGAACTATCCTAGAGGGTGCCCTTGTCCTAATAAGTAGAAAATAGTTGATCTTCTGAAACTTTAAACCTAGAATTCTGCAATTCTATGGCTTCAGGTTGTATTATGTGGCTTACTGAGATCACTGACATACTCTAATTCTGCTTTACTACTAAGGGGCACTTTCAAAGAATCTAATGAAAGAATCTAAAATTTCACTTTCGGGTGGGAAATAAGTACTAGATGTTCTGTTTTAGTTGGGCCTTATCTTATGAGAAAATGGGCACCATGTATATTCCATGGCCCAGTTTATAGTATTTGCCAACCAAGTATGAATGCCAAAGATATATAAATGTATGGGGTGGTACTGAAAATTCCAAGAGAGACTCGAGATTATCAAATTACCTGGATTGCTTAAGGCTAAACAAGAGAGCACCAGCAAACTACCAGTGGGAAAGAGAGACCTCAGGAAAAAAAAAAATCACCTCATTTTGACAAAATTATGTGAAGAATGGTGGACTTTGTGTGTACCACACATTTTGGGGTCACTTCAGAATACTTGAAAAAAAGAAAACACACTAATTCTTTCACTTAAGTTCAAAGTTGTTTAGCACTTACTGTAAGTTAGAAGGAGGGGTAGGGGGATGTTAGGAGGGGAAGGGAAGGGGATAATTCACAAAAAAAGGCATAAAAATTAAACCAAGTACCTCCAAGGAATAATTAGAAGTGAAAATCAATAAGGAGAAAATGGCTCATATTCTCCTCATTGATTTCCTGTGCACAGTGAGTCAAACTTGACTGTTGGTTAGAAGTCAGTTTGGCTACTTCTTATTACTTTTTCAGCAGTTGGGTACTCCTGTCAGTGCCGTTCATGCTGGAGTCTTTCTTTGCTCTAATCACAGCTGTCAGCTATTGAACGAGTTTGACACCCTGACTCCAGAAACGAGGGGATTCACACCCCATGCATATGCAGTTGGTTCCTTCATTAAAGCTGACTGACATAACAGATATGGTGCACGGCCACTGATCTTTATAAGCAAAACAAACGGCTACACAACCAACTAGGAATATCCTTGATCAGAAACACCCAGAATCCCTAGAATCAGCCTTTATGCAATTCAGCCATTTTTATTACTGTAAATACCTATACTCTGATTACTTAAAATGCTAGATAATAGGCAGTCAAGAGCCAGATGTGGAAACACACACACCAGACTCCTACCCTACAACCTTAGCTGTCCACTATAAATAATCTTGGCTGGAGTTCCAGGTGTCGGTCAAAAGGAGAACTACTCAGCTATTGTGATCCGGATTTGGGGGGAGGCATTATGTTTCTCGGAGGAAAAAGGACAGAATGACGCTAACCAGAATCTCCTCCCCAACCACCAAAAAAAAAAAAAAGAGAGAGAGAGCAGAACGAGAACTTCTCAGGTATTGTCATAAAGTCACGAAATGATAGACTCTAAGGTGAAATGGGCCAATTAGCCCCAACTCACGACTTTGGTTGTTTCAGAGCATCCCTGACCAGGGCCCATTCAGATTCTAGTTGACAGTCTTAGCAGTGAGCGTGCCTTTTTTGGGCTGGAGGCTGTTGGGGGGGTGGGGGGTGGGGGGTGGGGATGGAGGCACAAACGGCCTCAGCAGTATGGGGAGTCCTTACAGCAGGGTCCCATGGGGGTGCATTCCCAACCTGTAACTTGTAACCTGTAACTAGCAATCGCCGGTCGCCCTCTTCCAACCCCAAGACCTGAGGCCTGCAGCCACCGCGTGCTCCTGCGGGCGCTTCACACATGCTTGGTCTCTGCCTCCCAGGCCACAGACACGTCACCAACGCCCTCCTCAGCACCCCTGGCTGATCCTCCACGTGTTTCCTCCATCAGCTCCTTCAACACCTAGTGAAATGCTCTTCTAGGGCACTTTGTACAGCCCTCCCCCCGCCCCCCGGCACTACCACCTGCAATTTTTCAGCCACTCAGAACTTGTCAGATAATGACCAGAAAAAAAAAAAAAGAAAACAAACACAAACAACAAAACAAAACCCTAAGGGGATAAACAAAGATACTAGTGAGTAGAAACCCTGCACCTGAGTGAAGGGCAGTAAGGGGACGGGCCCCTGTGAGGAGAGTAGAAGAGGCGGCTGACTCTACTGTTTGGGGGTAAGGACACAGAAGTCAACACATAACCTACATATATATATATATGATTGTACTATTCGATATAGTTTAAGAAAAAAAAAAAAAACTATGGGTGGGGGCAGGGGCGGGGACCACGGCGGGCCGTGTGGAAAGGAGTTCGCCGGGCCTGGGCCTGGGCCTGGGCCTCGTGGGGCAGCGGCGGCTGCCCCCAGGCCCCGGCAGTGGCCCAAGCCCGGAGGGAAGGGGCCCGGCCCTCGCTTGCAGGCTCCGGGGCGCATCACCACGCTCGGCCAGTGCTGCTTCGGGTGTTGCATTCGCTCGTCACCCGAGCTGGAGGGCCCCGGGGCCCAGCGCGCCCAGCACGTGGCCGGTGGTCAATGAGCCGTTCTTGACTGAGGAAGCGGTGTTCCGTTAAGGCGTACCTCAAGGAATGACTGAATGAATGCACGGCCGAACCACCAGGCCCAGGCCCGCTCCGCTCCGCAGGCCCCGGCCCCACGGGCCTACCGGGCCCCCAGGTGAGCGCCCCAGGGGCCCCGGGCCCCGACCTCCGCCTACGGCGGCCGGGAGGCGTCAAGGCCACCTCAGGGCGGAAGAGCCGCCCCCGGCCGCCGCCGGACCGCGTACGCGCAGGCGCGGGTACCGGCACTTCCGGGAGGTCACATCCTCCCCCGTCTCCTAGCAACGGCTGGAAGCGTCGCGGACTTCCCGGGCAGCGTTGGCGCCGGACTGAGCCGAGAGTCCAGCTGTCTGCACGATGGTAAATCTGGAGCCCCGCTCCCTCCGGGGGCGCCGACGTCTGGGGCTTCCCCTGCCTGGGCGGCCCGGGGCCGCGGCGGGGGCTGGGGGCTCCAGAAGCTTTTTGGGAGGGGCGACAGGGACGAGATACCTAGATGGGGGAAACCTTTCGAGAGGGATAGGTCTCTGGAGGGTTGATTCCGGCGGCTGGAAGTGGCGAGGTGTGAGCGGCGAGAAAGGGAAGAGAGAGATGGGGCGGGGGGGGGGGCGGGTATGACAGGTGGTGAAGGGGTGAGGGGTCTCGACAGCGAGGAAACTTTGAAGAGGAAGGAGGCGACGTGGAGAGAAGTCGGATCATCCTGGGAAGGAAGGAAGATGCGACAGGGAGAGAGAGCGGAGAAGGAGGCGACGCTGAGAAGGAAGGAAAATAGAGGGGCGCCCGGGTGCCTCGGTGGTTGAGCGTCCGCCTTTGGCCCAGGGCGTGATCCTGGGGTCGCGGGGATCGAGTCCCGCATCGGGCTCCCTGCATGGAGCCTGCTTCTCCCTCTGCCTGTGTCTCTGCCTCTCATGGTGTGCCTCTCATGAATGAATAAATAAAATCTTAAAAAGGGAGGGGGGAGGAAAGAGGAAAGGGAGGACAGAGCAAAAACTGAAAGCGAAGAAGAAAAGGAAAGTGGAGCCTGGGAATAGTTCGGAAAGCAGCAAGGTGAAAGCAGAGTTTTAAGAGAGGAATTAAAAGGAGATTGGAAATGGGGATGAAGAGATTGCATTGGGGGGCGCAGAAAACACGAAAAAGCAGCTGAAAGAAGAGAGGGAAAGGCTGACAACAGAGAGAAGCATTTGACAAGGAAGTAAAAAAAAAAGATAAAGGAGGAATCAGTGGTCGTAAGGAGCTGTGGACAATGTCCTTAAAGACACAAAGATGTAATACGTTTTGGGTCCCCTGTATAACTACTCCGCCTTAGTGCAGTGTTTCCCAAAGTGATATGCAAAGTTGCTGTGTAAGACAGCTTGGAAATAACAACACAGTGAATCATATCTGAGGAAGTTATTCCTCTTCTTCTTCTTCTTTTTTTTTTTTTTTTCTCCCAGCCGGTAGACTATATCCAGTAGAAAGCTCCTGGCACTGTTAGGTCCTTAAGCACTGTCATTTGGTAATTTCTTTTTTTAACCTGAACATCAGTGCTCAGGCTCAGACCTTTCTTTGGAGTAGAATTTAATAATATGTTCTCTCTTCATTTATTTTTGTTCTCATGGTTATTTCTGTTTATGACAATCAGCAGATTTCCATTTGTGGTAGTGATGTATAGTTTCCTTGTAATATGCATTTAAGTTTTTAATAGTGAGATAATTCAAAGAGCATACTAGGTAAATAGTGTAGATGGTATTCATTATGGCAAAAAGTGGGAATCCAGCACATGAATGCCCGAAATTCAGAAAACACCTGCTATAGTGGTGGAAAAGGGGACGGAAGTGTTCCTGCCCACAGCAAGTGCAAAAGAAAACTTTTGACTAAAGTAGCATAATATTCATCCATATGATGTCAGAAGGAAAAAAAAATAGATCACAAACCCTCATCAAGTGACTCTGTAGGATATTGTTTGAATCCAGAAAATCCAGTGATTACTCAGGAATAATATGCAAGTTTGGAAAAGATTGTGATTTTAGCATTGGTGGAAGGGAATAAAACTGGTACAATAGAGTCTGTGCAAAAGATTAATTCAGAAAGCTGAGTTTAAAACCCAATGGTGTTCCAGCATCATCACTCATGATTGAATATTCGTGGTTGAACATTTGCACTGAGACCCAGGCTATCATTACTAACAGAATCCTGGAATCTTAGACTGTGCTGTGTTTACAGATTATCCTGAATTTAATCATCTGAACTCTCAAGAAGGTAACATTTAGGACTAAGACTGAGATTTCTCATGAAGGGATGCTTTTAGACAGATGGAAGTAACCATATAGCTCAGTAACTTTGTAAAGGGCTATAATACAGATAAGGAATTTTTCATATGAATACAGAAAGATCAATGAGTAAAACATGAGCAGGAGCAGATTTCTGTCCAACTTAGAGAATGCTTTTCCAGCAAACAGAGATATTAAAACCTGAGTGAGCTCTTGTGAGACAGTAAGCTCTCCATCCCTAGAAGAGTTCAAGCCCAGAGGTATGTCAGGTTTTATGTAGGAGTCTTATCAGTTTGGCAGGCTTGTACAAGACAGTTTCAAAGCTCTCTTCCAAAGGTCTGAGATTATAGTATCAAGAACCTTAGGCTAAAGGGATAGGAGGGTAGATGTCTCTGAACATTATTCAATTTAGGATTCGGGCTACCACAAAGACTGAGTTTGGTTAATTGCCTTCCTGATCTCTTCAGGCAGAGGTGGAGGAAACCCTAAAGAGGATCCAGAGCCATAAAGGGGTCATTGGAACTATGGTCGTAAATGCAGAAGGTAAATATATCACAGGTTGCCTTCTTGACATACACAAGCCAACCGAGAAACTACTTGTTGTGCCAAGCCTAGGACAGACATCTTAGAATTTGAAATAAAACATATATTTTCTATGTTTTAGCTATAACATGTACTTATCAAACATCCAAGTCTCTGTTCCATACCAAGTGCTCTAAGAATTAAAGATATAAATATGAATAAGACATGTCTAAAAATATCTGTATATCCCTAAGAAACACTATACACTGTCTACTTTGGTGACCCTTCTAATATTTCAGAAGCAACAATAAAACTATCATATTGAAGACAGGGAGGATGTCATTGTTGGCAGTTTTTATTCTAACATTACAAGGCATACAGAGTTTCAGTCTTCATTTTAAATGAAATTGTTGTTCCTTTCCCATCCTTAATAAATGGCGAATCAATTTTAATCTCATGTATAGTATAGGCTTTGTGGTCATAGTATAAGAAGGACCAGCGCATTTCCACCCATGAAATCCATAGACTTACACCAGAAACTTGCTCTCATTCCACAATCCCTGTTAACAATCCACAGAGCATGTTCTCTGGCAGACTGCTCCCTGATCAGCTATGGGGCAACCTCTAAAGGCTCCTGCTAGTTTCATTGCTAATTCAGGCATTTGCAAGGGCAAGAAGTACCGCAAATCCCAGAACATTTGTTGAAATAAGAGTAGCTACTTCACATAATTCACAGTGCAACCATGAAATTGGCATATTGCCATAGCAGAATGCTTACAACAGAATCTCACAGCTAATCATTATTTTGGCACAGTTCTATCAATAAATGTTTATTGAGCAACTGCAAACCACAGCCAAATTCAGACTTCAATCCCTTATCAATTAAAAATAGAATATAACCTACTTTACTGATGGTTGTGATCATTAAATGAAATAATAATTGATCAAGTCCCTGACACAATACCCAACACTTAATATAATTATAATTAAATAATTCTGAGAATGTGAAAGTTTTTCATTGATTTGGACAGATAAAACATTCAATGTGTAGATAAAATATTGGATATGTTTTGCAAATAAAATAAAATGAAAAATAACACCAAATGAATATAATAAATTCACCCAGCTTGAGTGATCAGGAGGGAAAGGATTTAAGATCAGCTTTATAGGTAAGAAAGAGTTACGCCTAATATTTCCAGGAAGTGGTCCAACCCTAGCACATTGTTCCGGTTGAAATGATTTTTTTCCTGGCATGTTCATAACTCCACACATCCCCTAAATACAGATATTTAGGCTATCTGTATCTGAAATTATTTTTTTCCTGGCATGTTCATAACTCCACTCTAAATACAGATATTTAGGCTATCTGTATGGATTCAAAAAGGTAATGTATTCATTTTCTTCAGCTCCCATAACAAGGTACCACACACTTGGTAGCTTAAACCTTAGCAAGTTATCAGTTCCGGAGGCTGAGAGTCGAAATAAGGGTGTCAGCGAGGACAAGCTGTTCTTTGAAGGCTCCACAGAATCCTTCCTTGCTGATGTGTCACCTTCTGTTGGTTTCCAGTTCCAGTCCTTGGCACTCCTTGCTTGTAGATGCATCCATCAGTCCAGTGTCTGCTTCCATCCTCATGTGGTATACTCCTCTCTGTTTTCTCTCCTTATAAGGACCCCAACCCTTGGATTCAGGCCCACCCTGTAGTGTGACCTCATCTAAAAAATTACATCTGCAAAGACCCTATTTCACATTCTAATATTTAAGGTAGATTTGAATTTGCAGGAGGGTATACTATTCAATCAAGGATAACTCATTTGACAAGTTACATTGGAAGATCTTAGTTGAAAATACATAATCCTAGCAATATGCATCATATGTCTGAAAATGCCCATACCCCGTGCTCTACAATGTCACTCCTCGGAATTTATCCTGAGTAAAGAAGAATAAAGGAGACTCACTGATGCATCATATACAATAGCAATAAATAAACAGAAAAATCACTAAACAAATCTAAGCAGTAGGGAAATTTTTTAATTAATTATGTAATACTTACTTGATGAGCCATTACTCTGTTTAAAATGTTGAGGAATATTTAGAGTTACGGGAAACTATTAGGTGAAAAGAAGCATGGAACAAGCAGTAGGTCAACACTTTCTAATCATAAATATAGCCAGTCACACATAAACACTTAAGATACATATGAAAGAAAAGGCAGGGATACAGTGATCATCTCTGAGTGCTGGAATTACAATTGATTTTTGCTTTTCCCTAAAATTTCTTAATATTTTTCTTATCCAAAGGCAACAAAATATTATTCTTAATACCCATTAACTTTATCTAATTAACCCCTACAAGGATAAGATTATGTTAGGATTCAGGGCACTTGTCTGAAAGCCAAATTAACTTTTTCCCAAAAATATAAAATAGAGGTTTATTTTTATGGTCAGATTATTAATAACCAGAGTGTATGACAAGCATGTTTATTAATAGCATATGGTTTAAGTTGTGTGATCAGAATTAATAAAATATTCCATTTCAGCAGCCTACTGAATTTTAGATGAAGTGTCATTTATTATAGCACAGCTTTGCTGCTTTCAAAAGACCCATGAACCTTAATACTAAAATTAATTAACTAAGATGGTATTCACGTGTTCTTGTTTACTACTAATGGTTTTAGTGTAATTCTCAACAAATCATTTTAACATATTTTCAGGTTTTATCCGTGACTATGTAGGCCTTTTACCATGTTTATCTCCTCATATGGCATGTTGAATAGAGTCCTTTGGTTTCACCGTTACTGAAACATAGGCGTTCTATCCATGGCAATAAAGTAGACTTATCAGTTTAGCCCACTGCTGAGTGGTACAGGTTTTTATTAGAATAGATTCTTTGTTAACGTTGGTTTCTCATTTATAAAACCATTCATTGTTTATAATATTGCAGCAGTGATTGTTGAATTAGACACTGGTGAATATATATATTTGTTTCACAGACAGTCATAACTGTTAAGCATTCTTATGTAGTAAGCCTGATTTCTGTCGGCTCTTAATTTTAAATATTCTTGACATTTCTAATAATCTATTATTTGAATTTTACTAGATTTTATCAGCCATCCAGCCAATTCCTTATATTTTGAAATGCAATCAACCAAAATACTTCTACAGTCAAAGACTACCAGCTTACTGGGATCATAAAGAGTCATATATTTTTTTAAAGACTTTATTTACTTATTCATGAGAGACACAGAGACAGAGGCAGAGCAGAGGCAGAAGGAGTAGCAGGCTCCCTCTAGGGAGCCTGATGCAGGACTAGATCCTAGGACCCCATGGTCACGACCTGAGCCAACGACAGATGCGCAAGCACTGAGCCACCCTAGTGCCCCATAAAGAGCCATATTTTAAAGTAGTGCCATAAACTCAGCAATATCAAATTCATATTCTTTGTTCTGGAAGTTCCATTGTAGGGATTTACCCTACCCATAGACACAAATGTGACATGGCATGCACACAACCATATTGTGTAGCCTTGCTTATAAAAGTCAAAGATTGAGAACAATCTAAATGCCCACCAGGAGAATTTACTAGTTACGTGTTCACAAGTCATCCATTCAACAATCATGTTATGCACTCACTAACCTAAGTGGTCCTGCTTTATATGTACTCTATGGAATAATTGTCCAAGAGTATTAAATGAAAAAAATTAAAATACAGAATACAGAACAATATAATTAAGGAGTGAAGAATACAAACACAAACATATTTGAACACATTTAGAATGCTTCTGCAAACTGGGAGCAGTAACTACCTCTCAGAAGGAGACATGAGTGAATTTTATACTTTTATACTGTGTGCTAAAATTGCTTCTTAATAAATTATTTTTAATTACCTCACATGGTACCAAGCAAGAGCTCAATAAATATTTGTTGATTGATTTTTTTCAAGCAGTCTGTAGTGGGTATGAACAACTCCAAGAGTTTCCACAGTGTGCACTTATTATTCAGAAAGGTTAGCTGTTTTATTTATTGGCTTGGATCATGAAATGACTAACTAAATAGGCCTGAGCACCGGATTCATAATCTTGTCATCTACATTTTAAATAATTTATTCTGGTTGTATTTCTTGTTTTGACACTGAGCATTGCAGACTTTGTGGGTAGCCACTCCTCAGGATGCAAAATAAAACTAGTCCTCTAGAGGTGCTCTCAAAAGGTGGAGTGCTTGCTACATTTCAGCCTGCTGCTTGTTAAAGACACAGGCCTTGAGATGTTTCATCAGCTGTGAATGATATAACTGACTTCAGGGTAAAGAGGCCAATCAATAAATATACAGATGAACAAACTTGATAAAAAGACTTATTTTTTTATTTATGATAGTCACACACAGAGAGAGAGAGAGAGAGAGGCAGAGACACAAGCAGAGGGAGAAGCAGGCTCCATGCACCGGGAGCCCGACGTGGGATTCGATCCCGGGTCTCCAGGATCACGCCCTGGACCAAAGGCAGGCGCTAAACCACTGCGCCACCCAGGGATCCTGATAAAAAGACTTATTTATTGAACAGGTTTTCCTTTAAATATTATCCTTGTCTTATTTGGCAAGACCTGTTCCAGAGGTTAACAGTTTTCTTAAAAGAGAAAAGCAAGTAGTCTGTTTCACAGTCAGAATGGAGTTCTCAGTTTCATGAAAAACTGGTAAAATCCTTAGTGTGTAATACTGTTGCACTCTTGAAGTCCTCTCTTGTTTAACAATTTCTGGAATTGCATTCTCTGTGAGGGAAAACCCAGAGCTATGTTTGCCTCTTTCACTGATTGGCCTTAATTCATGTACCTGTGAAATTTGAGCAACCCCAAGTTCCCCTTCATATGCGTCCCTAAATTAAAAGCACGTTTTCAAATAAAATCCTTGCAATTCCCTGGCTATCTGGTAGTTCTCAAAATAATCTGAAGTTCCTCTCAGATTAGGCACAACATATGTAAAATACCTAGCACCGCACCTGTTAAAAAAAATAAGCCCTGAGCACCAAGTGACCTGAATTGAGCTAAGATTGATTTGAAGTGAATTGAATTATACTTGCATATTTGTCTGGCTAGATTTTCCCAGTTAAATTAATAGGTTCAGATTTAAATGCGCATAATGGAACAATAGAGCACACAAGCAGCTAAATTTAATAATGCTTAAACCAAGAATGAGCACAAACCAGGGAATGCCCAGCAGAACCACCTTGCCTTTGCTGCCGTGTTCTCTGATATAAAATTTAAAGTTTGCAAGATACAGTATGAGGAGTTACAAAGAAATTTTTTAAATCCCTTTTGATATACTCTTCAATATGTGCTGCAATATCCCTTTCTATTGCTGGCCTTAGGGGAGGAAACATGACACAGACCAGGCATTTCAAAGAAAAATGGCTGTAGATTGGCTGCTTGGAGAAGTGCATTTTTTAGAGTAATATGTTAACTTTGTTCTGAAATAATTAATTCACAACTTCCAAAAAAATGTATGCATAAAAACGTTCTTCACACCATTAGCAACAACAACAAAAACTGTTCCTAACGATCTAACAATAGGGAATTAGTTATATTACGATATGTTTATAAAATAGTGTGTACAGCCATTGAAAATAATTTGTTGACATTATCACTGACAAGAGCAACTTGTATATGCTACCATTTAAATGAAGATAAAAGCAAAAGTCACATTTGTAATCATAGTTTGACCCAACTGTATTTTAAAATCCATGTAAAGACAAAAAGATCGGAAGGAAATAAGCTAAAATGTTACCAGTAATAGCAGCCATAACTTTTTCTTCCACTTTATAGTCATCAGTATATTCTAGTGTTTCCACAGTGCATATTCCTTTTATAATTAAAAAATGTTAACCCCAAAGTGAATCTCATAACAGGCATCCCTATTCGAACAACGTTGGACAACTCAACAACGGTTCAATATGCAGGTCTTCTTCACCAGCTGACGATGAAAGCCAAGAGCACAGTACGTGACATTGATCCTCAGAACGACCTCACTTTTCTTAGGATCAGATCAAAGAAACATGAAATCATGGTAGCCCCAGGTAATGTGGCATTTCATTTCATATTTAAAACATCTTTCTGCTTTACTGGATAGAAGCTTTGTTTCAAAGAACTATAGATTTTTAACATGCAATATGGCTCATAATGTTCTTCAATTATAAAATGAAGATGTCTAAATCTGAAAAATCCAATCTGGAAATTTTGTGGAATTAGTGGCAAATTTAACCTTTGAAGAAGTTGACTCTTTTGCCTATTTGCACTTATTATCAGTAATCAAAATAATTAAGAGATGTAGATCTCACATTAGAGACTTTCAGGAGTATAAAGAAATGTTTCCTGTCCAGGGGATAAAGTACAGAGTAGATCAGACTGTAGGGTCTTAAACCTTCCCTGGGAGAGAATACATTCACCTACCTGTCAACAACAGCCACCATAGAAATACTTCTTTCCCTGAAGGAATTACATGCACAGTGTTAGGAGATGTCTGTGCAAAACAGGACTCATGCTCCTATATCTTATCTAGAACAAACTTCTCTAGAACATCTATAAAACCCCCAAACTGAAGCTTTTTCTCCACCTTTGACCTTACCCTGGATGTACATTAAAAGCACTTGAAGAGCTTTACAAAAATAATTATTGATACCTGAGGCCTCACCCCAGGCCAGTGAAATCAGGACCTCTGGAACTGGGCGCCAGGTCATGAGAGCTTTTGAAAGCTCCACAGGTGATTCTGATGTGCAACCAGGATGGGAACCATCAGTCTACAGAAAGTCCAAGTCATGTTTTGAAGAGAAAAGCAGATTAGCTGAAGTATTCATTTATTAAGTTTAATTTTTCAGGTAGATTAATTTTGTCCACATCTCTCCACAGATAAAGAATATCTTTTGATTGTCATTCAGAACCCATGTGAATAGATCTGCTACAGCCCAGCCTGTCCTATGATGTCAGATTGAAAACATTTTACTTTATTACTAAGATTATATTCCAATCTAACTGACCTTTCAGACACTGTTTTCTATTTTTACATTTAAACTATTTGGCACGTCTCATTTAGTCCCTTTCCAATATATTATAAAGTTGTGATTTAGCTACATAATAAATGAGTTCTGATATGTGAGTCTCTTTCTTTTATACTACACACAACCAAAGGATTGTCGTGAGAAGACAGGCTTCCTTGCTAAAATCCTTGCAGTCCAAAGGTACACCAAGAATCAGCGGGGCTGTGTCCTTTTTCCCATTTCCTTAGCATGTCAGGGAGATCCCATGGAGTGCATCAGGAGCTACCAGGGAAGTAGGAAGTCCTGACCCTCTGGAGGCACTAGATACTCTCCCCGCTTCAACAAGGGAAGCAAAAAGTCAGAGGTGTGGTCCTCAGCAGGGTCAGCCCCACAGCTGAGCACCTCCTCCCATCCCAGACTGTGCTTCTGCCACACCAGCCTGTGAGATCAGCAGCAGGTCTGAAGCCAGATGCATGCTTACAGGGCTGACCAGAAAACCCCACTAGGTATTTCAAATATTCAGAAAATAATGAAAGTAATAACAGAACAAATATAACAGATTTCTAAGCCCCATTAAAACAGATGTTAGTATTTTGCCATATTTACCTTCTATCCTCTCTTTTCTTAATTAAGCCTTTTGAGATAACTGAGGATTCACATGAAATTATAAGAAATTACACAGAGATCCTGGGTACCCTTTACCCAGTTCCCCAAACTACCACATATCTGACTTTCAAGCAGTTTCCCCACACTTTTTATTTTAAAAGACTTCAAATTTGCAGAAGAGTAGGAATAGCACAGTCAACTCCCACATAAGCTTCACTCACATTCACCAACTCTTAGTATTTCACGTTTGTTTCATCTCTCTAGATATACATGTGTATATATCATATATACATATAAACAGAACCCTGCTTTCATATTTAAGACATTTAATATTGATACTATATCATCTAATACACAGTCATATTCAAATTTCCTCAACAGTCCCAATAATGTCCTTTACAGATTTTTTTTTTAATCCAGGATTCTATCAAGGGTCACATGTTGCATTTGGTTGCCATGTCTCTTATTTTTAGCTGTTTTTAGATCCCTTGTTCTCCATTTTCCACCTCTAGGTGTTATCGAATTTGTATTTCTTCTCCACTGAATCCCTAGTGCCACCTGCCACCCACCCTGAACCCCTCCCGATTGGACCCAGATGCAGCCTGTAAGCAGAGAAAGTTCAGGCAAAGAGCAAGTCTCAATAACAGTCTTTCCCTTCCTTCCATGCCATGACATAGAGACCAGACATACCATCATGGACCCCGCCTCATCCTTCAGCCCAGTGGGATGTGGGTACCATAACTCACTCACCCACAGACAGCTTCGGCATCTGCTGGCAGGTCCAAACATACACAAGGCCTTGTTAGAATCCAGATGGCAAGCAAATGGCATTACTGAGGGAGAGGACGACAGAAATGACGTAGTTGACCCCTTGATTTTACAGGTAAGGATTATACCTGAAACATGGGTCAGGTGTCTTTCAGGAATTGGGTATGTGGGTTCCTATCAGAGTGGTCATGCCTATAGAATTGGTGCTTATAATCTTGTCAGAGGGCTTATGCTCTTGTGAGACCTGCTCCACACCTCCCCCCAAAAAATTGTAAAAATTAATTCATTGTTATAAAATGTACCAGAGGCAACATTTGATTCTAATACCTAAATCTGTCAGCTCCCCATAGCTTCCCAGCCCACCCAGAGCTCATCAGCAGATGCATGGCTGAGTGGCAAAGCCACTTCCTTCCTCATGGCCCAGCCAGAAATTTCAAGCCCCATTTGAGATGTAGCAGTTGGAAATCTCTGGCAGGTGCAGATGACACCATTGCAAGTGCCAGGGCTCTGTGTGGGCTCTTCCTGGGAGGAAGACCCTTCCATCCTATTGGGCAGGAACTCTGACTGCACTTCTGCATCTAGAGGACACTATAACCCTTCATTAGAGACAGAGACTGTAGCAACAAAAAGTAAAACTTGCCAACACCAATTGCAATTGGGGAGGATATAATCTTGGGGAATGTGTACCACCCCTGCCTTCCAGCACACAAACATTCACATTCCCCCTTGGATTCGTAATAACATAGTTAATTAGCCCTATTTAAAAGATGCCTGAATCCATAGACTAAAGATCCACATCCATACAAAACTATTGCCAAAGCTTTCGTTTCCTATGAGAAGTACAAGCCTGGACTCACTGGTGCCACCCTTTAGTCCAACTTGCTATAAATTCTACTTGAACAATGGGAGAGCTATTTGCAGACTCTCTGGAGGAACATATCCCAGCCATAAATATTAATGATAATGAACCTGGAAAGGCTAGCTTAATAAAATAGCTGAAAATGCATTTACACATCATTAGCATTACAAGCTCCCAAATCTTCATCACTGAAGAGCTGGACCATCCTGGTAGAGAATGGTGGGAGCCTGTCCAAAGCTCCAGCAGGTACTGCTTCAAAGTCCCTTTTACTGGGTACGTTCTGGCTTTTGAGCTCGATTGCCTATCATCTTCAAAAGCAAAAATTACCATGGACTAAGTAAGACTTGGATTCCCCACCCTCTTCCTTAGTCTTTAACAAATTATAATTAACCAACTAATATGTCTTTGACACAGGGCAAAAGATTCTTTTCTGACCTTAGAAAAAAATGTACTACCCTTAAATAGGAAATTATAGCATGTTTAGGTGAAATAGACATAGATATTTATTCAAGCAACCAATATGTGGTCTTATATTCCATTTCTTTAAAAAAAAATTAAAAAAAAAAAGTAGATCATGTTTGGGGCCATCACAGAACTTTCAGAGTGGTGCTAACATCTCTCACCAGGAGCCTTACAAATGATAAAATAGTATCTGAAATCCTGGGAATCATGGGGCTAAGAGAACTCCCATAATAGGAAATAATCTCTAGTAATGGAAACTCAGGAATCCACATGGCAGTTTGGAATATTCTTAGTATCTTGAATATTTATGCTTAGTAACACTTTTCTGTTTGAAAATTTGGCGTAGAAGCTTGAGTTAGCCATGTACTCAGACATTCCTTGAACACAGAGAAAAGAAGACTGAACGTCTTCCTTCCTCCTGGGTTCTTTGGGAAACCTCCACGTCTTGATTGCCTTCAACAGACATGACTTCAGGACTCGCTCTCTGAACCCCACCAACCTTAAACATTCCTGTGGCATGCAGAAATGATTTTCAGATTTTCATACTTTCGTCAATTTCACAACATGAGGTGCAATACAGCACAGTTGGAAGATCATGAGACCTAGAGTCTGACTCTACTACTTATTGGTTAGCAGGGTCCACACTTCTCTGGACCTCAGTTTACTGGCCCACAAATGGGCCCACTTGCAGTGGCCTAGCACTCCAAACTCTACAATACATCATAGATGCCAATTATTATTAATAATAATAGCAATCTCAGCAAAATAAACCAAATTTGCCATAATTGAGCCATTTAATACATCTCACTATGGCCTCTTCTATTATTTAACCACATGCATAAATAGATGTAGAGTTATAATGCTGTTCAGTACATAATTTTGTCTAATTCTTTTGTCATTTAATAAGGATTTCCACATTCCTACCTAGAGGTTTTTCTTAATACCTATATGCAGTTCTGTCAAGTTCACACCTGCCAGAGAACGCCAAAGAGAGATGCTTCCTTGGTACGTAGATTTGGAAGAGAGTTAGAGAAAAGTCCTCCTGTGCCTAGGCTGATGCACAGGTAATGCCCCTACTTCCACGGGGGAGTAGCAGAAAGAGCCAGTTCTCAGGAGGAAGGAATGCAGCTGCCATGCTTTGTAACACAGCAAGAGCAGAGCGTTCATCTCACACGTTCCCTGCAAATGTTCCAGGTCCTCAATTACATTTTCACCTTTGAGCTTATGAAGCACCCCCGAAGCCTGCTAGTAAGTTTTCCTCTTTTGTGTACACTAGAGTGGGTTTCATCTATTTCCTGAAACCAGAAAGTCCTTATCTTGCCATGAACCTATATTTGGGCCACCCCTAACTGCTTTAATCAGACCCAGTCCAGGAGCCCAGTGGCTCCCTGGGAAGTGTATATTAATCAGAGGCCCTGAACAGATGGATTGTGGTCACCCACTCCCTTGCTTCCCTCGTCAGTGCCTCTTTCTAGCTTTGGCTAGGCAAGAGGAGAAACCAATGATGAACTTTTCAGGAGTCAGAGCTGTGGGGGGAAAGATGTACTGACACATCCCTCTCACTGAGGTGCAGCAGCTCTACTTCATTTCCTCCTTGTGAGTGGCCTCTGCCTCTGACATTGGCTGGAAAGAGAACTGGCCACCTGGACTTTGGGCAGGTGCATTCTCAAAGCAGCACTAGAGGTGGCTCCAGGCATCTGGAGTGGAGGAGAGCCATATGAGAGACAACAGGGGTACAGAAGTACAGCACAGACCCACCTGACAACCAACTCTCCCCTCGTGCCAGAATTCAGTGTGGAGTCGAGGAAAGGACCCTGCTTTGTAGCCAGACAAGTCTGTCTTTGACTCCTGCCCCTGCCATCAACAATAATAATATTAATAATAATAATGTATTATATTATGATTTTTGGAAGAAGAGGAAGAAAAAGGAGAATGAAAGGGAGGAGGAGGGGAAGAAAAGACAGAAGCGAAAGGACAAGAACAGCAGCGGCTAACTTTTGCTGGTCACTTACTCTGTAACAGGCACATTGGATTTGCACAACAGTCTCATTTTACAGACAAGAACAGCAAGGCTGAGAGAGGTCTCACAACTTGCCTGAGGTTAATCAAGCTTTTAAGTGTCAGAGGATGCATTGCAACCCCAAAGCTTGACTCAGGCACACACTCTTAACCACTCCCTTCCATCGCTGACTCACCAGACTACTGACAAGGAAATTAAAATCGCTGAGCCTTGGAATCCTTACTTGTATAGTACAGACTATAAAGAAAAAAAATATAAGGCACCTGACACTTAGCAAATGTACAACAAAGGGTCATGGCAATTATCACCATCACCCTCATCAGTACTACATCATCATCACCCTCATCAATACTACATCATCATCACCCTCATCAGTACTACCTGGAGAAGCAGTAAGTGCTGGGAGATGACCACTATAGCTGTTATGTTATCATTATAAATATGATCAATGTCACAATGTGGATATTTGACAATATTCCATGGAGGTCATCAGATAGAAATCAGTCATCCATCTGGGTCTACAGGATGTCAGACCACCATCTCCTGCATTGAATGTCATCATATCTGGAATGGCTCAGAGGAGTAATCTCCCCATCAATAGTACATTTACTGTTATGTGTGTTCACCAAGTCTATGCTTTATCACCCCCCCAATCTGTCTACACTTGTAACCAGTTTGAACCATTCCTTCCTTCCCCCTCCCCATGCTGCCTATACATATAATCAGCTTTTCTATTTAGCCTGGATTGATAAGTCAATTTAATTCATAAGACTGATTTTCTGGTCCATACTCACTGGCTACATTAACTCAACAATCCACTCAAGAGAAGCTGTGCATTTGGAAGCCTATAGGGCTTAAGAACACAAACTCTGTCTTATTCTTACACTCCACTCGCTCAACCTCAGTGCCTAGCAGAAAATCTGACCCAGGGTCTATGGGGTGAATAGTCAATATCTCTATCCCTACCCAGCCCTATCTTAGAAACACTATTCCCTAGATCATGGGGTTGATTCAAAGGGGTTCACCAAATCAATGAGCACCTTTAAAGTAGACATAATTAGCTATATCCCCCAAGAATAGTCAAGATGGGATTCTGACCAATTATAATCTTTAGAACTTCTCAGCTCAGATCGCAAAATGAATTAAGGCAGGTCATTGACTCTCAAGGGCCTCCTTCTGCATCTGCTCCTGCACAACCTCCTGCTTCCTGAATAGCCCCAAGGAGCTATCTGGAGACTCCCATCAATGCCAGGGGAGTGGATGTCCTGGCTCCTCAGAATATGTTCCAGCGCTTACAGCTGCACCCTCTGTAGGGCAGGGATGGGAGGCTTGTATGGGCAAGTCCCACACCTCTGGGGAATGGGCTGGCGCCAGCATCATCATATTACAATGGCCCAAATGGTGCTGTCAGCCAGATCCTTTATCCAACATGACCTTTAAGTTGTTCACAAACTCTGAACCTTTCAGTGGGTATTTGATCATATCTCAGGGAAGTGGGGGGAAAGTGAATGTGAATGTCTCCAAGGGGGAGAAAAAAAAAAGCACAACACTATCCGTGATGTCAGGAGCTCAGGAAAGAGGATATTATCTGAACATGTTTACCTGCTCTTGCCCAGCCCAGCAGTTTCCGGGAGATGCAAGCAGGGATTAATAACCATTTATGAAATCTCAAATTAATAAAAAAAAAACAGGCTCCATTTGAGAATTTAAAGGAAAGAAGGTGTGCTTCTTAATCAGGGAAACCTTAACCAGGCAGTGCCCATTCTGCAAGCATTTAACCAGGAATTACTTTATGCTAGGCACACTCTGTGCCCAGGAGCAGATGTGGGTGATGTCATCCCTTGCTCCCCCAAAGCTCCTGGCATATCATGGAGATATGTGCAGAATCCATTTTCAGTGCAGTGAGATAATAGGAATCAGTGTAGCCTGTGTGAGGGACGGTGATCATACAGCAGATAAGGGGCTGATAAAGGCGTCGTGTTTCTGGACGGCTGCATTCAGGCAGACATACCTGGGCTGGATGTCAGAGGCAGACTAGGAGTTTGCAATGTTAAGAAGAGGGCAGGAATGATCTGGGCAGAAGGAACTGCAGAGTGAGGTTTATTCTAGGCCAGTGGTTTTTGAACCTTGCTTTAGGAATGGCAACCTTCATTCCCATACAACCTTGATCAGAGGTGAGCAAAGCTGTTCCCTCTCCATAAAGCATGTTGGGTTCCTCTTCCATTCTGTTCTCTTCTCCTGTCCTCCACCACCCCCACACATCCACACAATGCTCCTTAGGGGGCTCAGTGCAGCCCAGACCTGCTGAATACAGATCTCCATTTAGGAAGACTCTCAGCAGACTTCTGTTCTCATTAAAGTTTGAGAAGTGCCTGCTCCAAGGCGCAGAAATCTGTTTTCACCAACAAGTGCCCCGGGGAAAGGGGTTATGACTGGGCAGGCTTAGCTATACTCCCGCTCTAATTTTTCTCTTCTTGATGTCTTCCTCCATTGCTAAACCCAAGCCACTCAAAGCTACCGCTAAGAACAACTAGGGAAAGAAGTAAAAGGGTGTCACCGCATTCCCAACTAAAAGAAAGAGACAGAAGGTGCTCTGTAAAATCCAACCAAAGCTGATTCCCCATCTAGGTTTCCCACTCCAAGCACTTGGGGATCCCTGGATACCTTGGGCTTCCAATAAGTCAGTCCAACTAGTTTGCACATGGCAGCTCCATAACCTTCACCTCCACCTGCTCCAACCACTTTCCCTTGGCACTGCCATGTCCACAGAATGATGGTGCTTCTACCGGAACTATGTGTCTTGAACATGACAGATACCTCCGGGAACTACCACACTGGTGGGCACTACCCCCTCACATGCTACCACCATCCCCTCCCATGCCAGGCACAGCTGCAGCACCCACGAGCTCTACTCAGAATAACAGAAGGAAATGCCTCCCTCCCCTTTCTGGAGTCCTTCTGCTTGGACTCCAAGTGAAGTCACCCTTTCATTTTTTACGACAAGGACCTTACCTGGGTATAGATCCCATTCAATAATCAGATGGTTCTTCCACACAGAGAAGTGAGTCCCCCCCCCCCCCCGCCGGCATATTTTATTATCCCCATTTTCCTGAAAAAAAAAAAAAAACCGAGGCTCACATGAAGGCAGTATCTTGCCCAGAGTGAAACTACTCAACTCAAAGCCCCAGGAGGTCAGAACCCAAGGGTTACTCATCACCACAAGCCCCATGCATGATTCAGAGTTAGCATTTAGTCTATACACGGCATAGAAAGCCTGGACGAAGAATACATGGATTGTGTGTGCTACAATCCACGCTGCCAGTTTGGAGAGGCAAAGGGGCCTGCTCTCTAAATAAGGGCAGATTTATCACTGGACCCTCCACCTCCCAGATGCATGGAACATCTAAAGTCTCTATCAGACCTCTTCCTTCCCAGCACTTGCCAGAATATAAATTCCCGATTTGGGGATGCAGTTATTACTTCTGTTGCTATCAGTAAGGAAAACAGGCTGTTCTACTCTCAAGATAAGGATAATGGACTCCAACACAGCCAGAAATTCTGTCTCATGTGTTTGTGTATGTGTGTACACATGCGTGTTAAGATCCTGAGGAATACACACCAAGCATTAACAACAGTGATTTCTCAGTGAGCGGGATTATGCTTTATTTTTTCTCCCTTTTGCCTTTCTTTATCTTCTGTTTCTTTTACTCTTTTCTGCAACTTCAATTTTTACTAAAGTATGATATGCATTTAAAACCACACATATTGGGGTGCTTGGGCAGCTCGGTCGGTGAAGCATCTGCCTTCGGCTCAGGTCATGATCCTGGGTCCTGGGATGGAGCCCTGCGTCAGGCTCCCTGCTTCTCCCTCTCTGCCTGCTGCTCTGCCTACTTGTGCTCTCTCTCTGTGTGTCATATAAATAAATAAATCAAATCTTTTTTAAAAAGCACACATAAGTATCTAGTTCACAATGAATTTTCACTAACTGAACACATCTGTGTAGCCAGCACCCAAATAGAACAAAAAACTAAATGCAACCATTCCCTCAAAGTACCCTTTGGGCTTCCTTCAGGTCTCTAACTGACCCCAAGGAGCACTAAGCACCGGGCTTTTGTCACCAGAGGTTAGTTTTTTCTTTGTGTACTTTGTGTACACAGAATCTGACTCTTTCATGTCCAGCTTCTCCCGACCATCCATGGTGAGATTCATCCTTGCTGCGTAGGAGTGGTAAATCACTCATCCTTATCGCTGCTTGTTGCTTTTTTCAAGCATAGAAAATATTACTTAATTTTTTTTTCCCCTTTGGTAGCAGGAGGGAGTCAGAAGGATGGAGCAAGTTCTCTCCTCCTTGCAGGAAGTAGGTCTGTGAAACCAGGTCTGTATCTCAGGGAGATGGTAAAAAGAAGCAAGGAAAGTCAATGTTTTCAGCCAACAGGTCCATCATCACCACACAGCAGAAAGAACATATGCTTTGAAAGCCTCAGTTCAAATCCTGACCTGGCCGCTAGCCTCTCTAGGAAGCAATGGTTCACTCTTTGAGCCTTGGTTTCATCATCTGTAAAATGGGAAATCTTAATTGTTCCCTGTAGCAGACACTGCTGACTTCCACCCAGATCTCCTTGAAGACTTTATTATCATTTCTGTGTCCTCTTCTGCTGGCCTGTGAGGCAGGGTTTGCTTCCACCCGCCCTGGGGTTACAGAAGCCACTTTGTAGGCACACAGGAGAGAACACTTAGTACCTGGGCATTTGCTCACGCTGACCATTAGGGCCCTTGGGCAGTGAGTGCTGGATGCAGGGGCATGGAAGTCCAGCTCCTGTGCACCCAGGGGAGGTGCACCTCACCCTCCAGAGGCCCCTGCAGCAGACTGCAGGCCCCCCAAATGGTCTTGGCCTGAAATCCCACCTTTGCCGGGCAACCTCCCCTTCCCCTCCCCCCAGCTCCCTCTCTCCCTGCTGGTTCCCCATGAGCTCCTCCTGAATTAATCACATGCACAGGAATCCTCGTAGGGGGCCCAAGTCTAGGAAACCTGCCTTCAGACACCTGAAGGAACATTGTGAGGTATACATGAATAATTGCATATAAACCACCTGCACCTGAGAGGTACTGGCACCTGTTAAATCTCTCCCTCGGGTCAGCCGCCAGCTGGCCTTGCTGTGTGGCCACACACCTTGAATCCTAAAATTCCTGGGTTAGAAGGAACCATAAATGTCCAGGACTCCTAGAGTCCTGAATTACCTCAAATCGCTGCCATCTCTCCCTGAAGAGTATTACAGTGGCCTCTAAATGCAATAACCAGAGACAGCAGAACCGCCCCCATCCAGAAGCCCAGCTTTATTGTGCTACAATCAGCATGGCCATCTTGAATGGAGATAAAGCTGTGCAGAGCGGATATTAAAGCCCCCGGCGGCACTGAGCTTCCCCAGATCGGAGGCCAGATTCCCCACCAACTGCTCCACAGCATCTGCACCCCCTTGACCCCATGCTGGCCGGTAGGGAAGGCGGCTGTGTCCTTGGGCAGTGGTGGGCAGCCCTGTGCGTTAGCAGTCACTCCTCCTGAGAAGCTGGGGGCGGGTGTCTTCCTGTACCATAAACCAAGAAGTGCAAAAGGATATTTAAAAAGAGAGAGAGGGAAAAAAACAAACAAACAAAAAAACATGGCATGCATAGAATTATCCTCTCTTTGGAAAAAAAAAATTCATTGTTTCTGAATAAATCCAGGGCGTTGATCTGTATTCTGAAAATACTTTAGATTCACTCCCCTCAACAGGATGGGATCGTGGGAGCCAGATATTGACAAGGGGTAGGTGTTTTTTGTTTTGTTTTGTTTTAAGGGGTAGGTGTTTAATGTTAACAGTGGCTGTTTATGCCAGACACTACTTTAAATATTTAACAGTCTTTGAAGATGTATGTTCACCTTTGATTTACAGATGAGGAAACAGAGACCCCCCAAAAATAAGCAGCCTGTCCTGACCCCCACAGCTGGCAGTGATAGGGCTGAGGAGTCTCCAAGGCTGGGTTCTCAAGCAGAGCTATTGCCAGGGACTTAGGTACAAAGGATGTTTTAGTTTCCTAGGGCTGTTGTAACAAAGTACCACAAACCGGGTGGCTTAAGACAACAGAAATTATTCTCTTGCAGCTCTGGAGGCTAAAACCCTTCTTTGTCTCCTCCTGGTTGCTGGTGGTGGCTGGCAATCTTTGGGGTTCCTGGGTTTGTAGCTGTGTCACTCCAATCTCTGCTCCTGCCATCATGTGGCTTTTCTTCCCTGCATGTGACTCTGTCTCTGCCTTCTTCTCTTCGTAAAAGGACATCTGTCATACTAGATGAAGGGCACACCCTGCTCCAGTATGCTGCCATCCTAAATAGCTGCAGCTGCAATGACCCTTTGATCAAATAAAGTCATATTCTGAGGTATTAGGGGTTAGTACTTCAATGTATCCTTTTGGGGGACAGAATTCAACTCCCAGCAGAGGACTAGCAGACAGAAACTCCGTTTCTAAACAAGGAGATTCTGACAGAGTAGGGGGAGGCTTAGCCTTCTCCCGCACTCAGGGACCCGGGGATGGACACTTAGTGTCTCTGATCCTGAGGCAACATCTCCATTTGGTCCACCTGCTACTAAGGAGATGGCCCTGGAGGAAAAGACCAGCTCACGGCTGCACTGCAGCAGGAATGAGTAAGAATATGGGGAAGGGAGGGTGGATCTCTAAAATGCGGCGCTCTCGCTCAGGAGAAAGCTCTACAAACATGCTCTGGTTAAGACTCTACTCTTATGAAAAAATTTGCATTAAATCGAGACAAGCCTTCTCAATTGCAAGCACAGAAACAAACTCTGGATGGACTTGAGCTTTTAAAAGGGAATCTATTTTAATGATAGGGTCTAACTCACACGATACCTGGGAAGGCTGGTGGACCCAGCGGAAATAACAGGAATAAGGGAGTCTGAGAGGAAGACAGGACTGCATTCAGAATCAGAGCCAGCCCAGTGAGGACACTGGTGCCACTGCCAGGCTGCCCACAGGCCTGGGACATCATTGCTGAGGCCACCACAGCTACCAGCAAAGATCTTCCACTGTCCCTGTTTTTTGAGGGCTGCTAGTTCCAGATTTAAGTCATTGGTTGAGCTAACACACACATTGAAGGCTTGGCTGCAAAGGACTCTGGGAAAGCATGTTTCTAGTTGTTTGGGGTTTTTTTCTTAGCTTTAAAAGAGAGAGATGGCCTCTGCCTCCTATAATAAGCCATATACCAAGGAATCCCACATATATGAGAAGGAGGTTCAAATGGTGAGCAAACAGTGGGAAGTAACTCTTAGGTAAGATAAAAAACTGCTTCTTGAGGAGCAAAGGTAGGATGGGGATGGCAGAGCCAAAGCTAGAAATGGAGCTCATGGCTCACAGACTTGAGATATTGGTGTCAGAAGCTTCTGAGAGGCCACAGACATAGAAAGTAGCATAGAGATTGCCAGGGGCTGCAGATGAGAGGTGGGAGTGGCTGCTCATGGGCACAGGGTTTCTTTTTAAGGTGAGGAAAATATTTTGGAATTAGTGATGATCATCATACCACCAAAGCGTATACTTTTAATAGGTGTATTTTATGTTATGTGAATTATATCTCAATTTAAAAAAGAAGTCTCAGAGAGAGATCCAGGCCACTCAAATTTGCAGGAGGAAGAGGTGTCCTGGTTATAGAAAAATAGTGGGATGGGCATTGGGGCATGTGTATATGGAAAGAGGTGCATTCTCTCAATTTTTCCCATGACGGTAACACAATGTGATAGACGTCGATCTGGGGAAATGGAGCGGAGTGGGCCAAATATGTCAGTGGTCCCAAACATCCCATTTTCCTCTTGGAAAATACTCCACCTCTCTGCTCATGATGGATCACCATGAAGACACACATTCCCGCTATTTCTGCTCAGGATAACACAAATATAAAGCCCAGTGGTGGTGATGGTTTTCCACTTGAGATGGAAACTTTTTTTCTAACGAACTCATTTGGGGGCAGTAGGGGGTGAGTAATATAGAATTAGAATATGGATTATATCCTAAATGCCCTAGACCATAAATGCCATGTTCCACCCCCACTGAATCCTCTCCCCAATTATGCAGGGGTGGTGGTGGTGGTTATTACCTCCCTCTTCCAAGTGCAAAAAAAAAAAAAAAAGAGCCACAGACAAACTAGATGATTGGTATCTAGGTTTAAAGCCCTGCTTCCTTCACCAGCACGGCTTTCTTGAGTATATTTAAGCAGGAATATAACCTTCTGTGAGGGTAATTGAGGTTGCAGGCAGGCAAGGCACCCAGGAAAGGCAGCAGAGGAGTAGCTACTGGAGACAACAAATGACTTTTAAGAACAGGGGTGTTTAATTTTCAATGTTTAATGTTGTGGGCTGTGCCTCCTCAAACCCTTAGCCAAGTCCACTGTACAAAGGCCCTGGGTGAGCAAGGACTTTTTTTTTTTTTTTTTTTTGGCAAGGACCAGTTGATTGGTTGATAAAAGAAGTTTTCCATTTGGATCCATGCTGGCAGAAATAAAGCAACAGAGATAAGATTTAGAGATCGGGACTTTCTAACAGAAGGCAGAAATCTGATCGAAATTTGAACCTGAGGTTGTAAAAATGCCTTGGAATTAACAGGCATTGCAGCTAATTATAACTAGATCTTAGGGGACAGGAAACCCCCTTTGCTATTAAGATTTCACACTTATTAACCCTCAGACTCTGAGCACTTTCAAATTAGGATAAAAATTTGAACTGATCTTTGTAGTGCTGCTGTCTAACGCATGGTAGGGACTCAATAAAAGTTTGCTGAATAAATATGCTCAGGGATAAGGCCCCACATGAATAGGTCATTGCATAAGTCAGGAACCATATTTGCCTACAAGCAAAAGAAGTTGATTTCAGTGTTTAATTGGGTAAGAAGTCTGAAGGTGAGCAGATGCAGTCTAAAGTCACAGTGCCACACACATGGTTCTACTGTTCTGTTCTTGCATCTTTATCATACACCCTCATGGACGCAAGATGGCTGCTGTGCCTCCGGACATCACGCCCTCATCTAGAGAAAGAAGAAGGGAATGACAAGTGGTTTTCCTCTGAGCCAGGCTTTAGTTGAGAAGGAACTAAAGTTCCTTTTCCAGGAACTTCTGTCTGCATTTCACTTGCCAGAACTGCCTACAAGAAGTGCTTGGAATTCAACTAGAAGAGAAGAGAGTTAAATAAATAGATGATTAGAGCCAGATACTGTTTCAGCGGGGAATGGGGGGAGGTGTCTCCCTTCTCATTCTTTTCAACCAAACTGGGAATCTACTTGAAATTTGAGCATTGTTCACATCACTCAGAGAGTGATAATTGCTATGAAAGAGAATGGCAGAGGCCTGCACACAAGGAAACTGTGGCCTGGACAGATGAAGTTGCCCAAAGGTGCACAGCTGTGGCTCAAAACCAACTCCAGGGGTCTTCGAAGCTCAGTGTCTTTCTGTCCCCTTCCTGGGCCGGGCTCATGGGATTCTCAGGGCCTGGAAGGAAGACATAAGCAGGCCCTCATTCCCTTGTTGGCTTGTCCTCCAGGCTCTGTCCTATGAGATGGTGCGTGCGCTTTCTCAGGGGCCAGGCCAAGCCAGGCCTTGCTGGCATCGTGCACCGTCTGGCGGAGAAGTCTTACATCAAACAAATCAAAGCCTCTCAGCTCTGCAGCCCGCTCGTGCCTCGCAGCCAGGGATGGAGGGATGCTGCTGGGGCCACTGGGACTCTGAGTCATCAGCAGGGGCTGGCAGCACTGAATCCCACCGCAGATTCAGTGGGGGAGCCCGTGCTCTCAGAGAGCAGGGTCTGGACCGGGTGGGAGCCCGAGTTAGGGAGGACTCTCGTGGCCTCCCCCTCACCCCCTGCCATGGTGGCTCGGTCACGGACCTGGTCCCTCTGCCAGCCTTTCCCCAAGTCACAATACTGCTGTATGAGAGCGTAAGGCGCTCAGAGGGTGGGGGGACTGCCTCTCTCGTGACTCATTCCAGACCCAGCGTCAGCAGGAGAGGGGGTGGAGGGTGAACGCAAGAGCAGCCTTTCCAACCCTGTCTGTGCTGCGTGTGACCAGCCACAAGAAATACAGAGGCCATCACAGCCTGGAACACCCACCCATGGATGTGCACACAAAATGGAAACAAATCTGCACCAAGCATCCTTACCTTGGCTACAAGCAATACCCTGTGCTATGTTTTATTCTGTCCTGTTTTCTTTCTTTTTTCCCCCCCTTTTTTCCAAATGTTGGTTCTGACCCACAGAAATGATGTCAAGGATCCATGCGAGGGAAACCTGCAGTTAGAATTTCGGTGGCTTAGTACACGAGCTTCGCAAGACAATTGAACTGGGTTTGAACTTGCTGGCATGTGAATCTAGCCAAGTGACTTAGCCTCTGGCATCCGGCCACTTTTCTTAACCACTAACACCAGGATCCAAGTTCCCGGCCTGCCTTCTGGACCACAGCATGGCCTCCTGATGGGTCTCCCTAAAATGCACCCTGAAACCCCCTCCTCACACATTCCATGTGTAGCCTGCGGCACATTTATAAGGGTGGGCATGCCAGCCCTTGCTCAATGCCTTCATGCTTTCCCTTTGATCTCCCAGTAAAGACAAACCTTCTACCTTGGCTGACAAGCCAACAAAGCCTGAGTGGTTTGGCTCCTGCCCATCTGTCCCATCTCCCACCTCTCCTACCCCTCCCCACCTTAACCCCACCCCTACCCTACCCTCCCTCCCCCTCCTCACATCCCCTTCCTACCCATTCTCTGTCTCCGGCTCACACTGATTCCTCCTGAGGCCCTTGTCAATGTCCTCACTATGCTGCCTCTTGCCACAGGACCTTTGCATGTGCTCCCCTCCCCCGCCCTTTCCCTCGTTCACTCCTACCTATTTGTCCTTCAGATCTCAACTCAAAATCACTTCCTCTGAGAAGCCTTCCTGGACTTCCTAAGCTAAGTCAAACCCCCCAGATAACCCTTCTGGATTCCACTCCCCACCCCCATAGAAGTTATCAGGGTTGCAGTTTTACACTATTTAGAGAGTCATTGGGTTAAACCATTAGACCCCACACCAGGACTTCTCAGTCCCACTGGTCATTGGAATCAACTAGAGCCATTTCAAACAGCACAGAAGCCTGACTCCCCCAACTCTCTCATCACATCAACTCCCACCCCATTCCAACTAAGTTGCTCTGGGGCATGACTGACTCAACATCAGCACTTTCTGCCAGGAAGGAGAACCGCTGGGCTTGACTTTCAGCTGCATGATGGGAGGCATGAGGTCAGCTCTCTACCCCACTGTATGCCCCAGTGCCTAGCTCTGCTTCTGTGTTTGTGGAAGGCAAGAAGGGAGAGGAGAAAAGAGAGGGGAAGGAAGGCTGGAAGGATGAAGGAAGAGAAGAAAGGGGAGAGACTTCTTAAGGAGCCTCAGACCTGGCTCGTCTCAGGACCAGCTCCTGGGAGGTTCTAAGGGTCTGCCAAGGAACTGAGCAGGGTGACACCCTGAAGACTTGTGCTCTTGTCCCAGCTCACTGGCCCTGCAACCTCCCCGAAAGCAGAGAGGGTGTCCCCTACAGGTGGTATGACAGTGCAGGTCAGGCATGAGGGGTGGGTGGGTAGGTGGGTGCAGAGCTTGGAGCAGCTGGAGGAGAGGAGGGATTTTGCCTCCACCCCCCTCTGACCTCATGTGATGGGCACAGCAGCACTGACCCTGTGTCAGATCCTTCCCCAAGCCTGTGGGGCTGGCAGGGCAGCAGAACTGCCGGCTAGGGACAGAGCCAGCCCCTCCACTAGGGGTGCTAGGGCTAGAGCAGGACAGTCCTCATCCTCCTGAGGCTTGCGGTGTGGTGGGGAAGGAACATGCCCAAACTATGGGAACCAATGAATTAACGTATTAGAGCTGTGCAAATGCTGCCGAGGGAAGAGTAAGGAGCATGGGCTGTGGCGCCCCTGGGACCTAGGCCTGAAGCACACCTTCCAGCTATGGGATCCCCCTTCCCAGTCTCAGATTCCTAACTGTAAGATGGAGATAGTACATCCGCATCAAGCTATTTGTGGGGCCGAAATGGGATAACATATCTAAAGCGCTTAGCACTCTCCTGGCCTGGAGTGAGTGCCCCATTACAGTGAGGCGTCATCTCTATTCCCAAGGGAGATGTGGAAAGGCCTAGAAACAGGGCGGGGTGGGTACTGAGGAGGCATGGTCAGCTCTGTGGTTTGGGAGCATGGTTCCTGGGCTGGTTCCTCCTCTGCTACATCTTTTAAAAAGTCCATTACCTTCTGCATCTCTTGAAACTTTGTTCATTGTGGGCGGGGGGTGGGGGGGTCTCATCACAACCCGTGGTTAAACTCTGTCTGTAGGCTGGTGACTCTCACGTTTATAGCACCACCCCTGGCCTCCACCTTCAGGGCTGGGCTCATTCATCCTACTGACTACTTGATATTTCCACTCGACTGTCTAGTGAGCATCTCAATACAGACTCAGCCAAGAGAACCCCCTGGTCGGCCCCCACCCCAAGGCTACTGCCTTCCCATCTCAGGAGAGGACCCTCCTTGATTCCTTGCTTTCTTCACAGCCCACAGCCCCTCCATCAACGAGCCCTATCAGTTCTGCCTCAGAAAGAGCCCCTAGTCTGCTCACTTCTCCTCACCCCACTGGCACCACCCCAGCATCCCTCATGGCTCGCTTCCTGTGGTCAGCAGGGTGGCCCCAGAGATGCCCACGTCCCAATCCCTGGAGCCTATGGATGTGCTACCTGACATGGCCAAAGGGACTCTGCAGATATGATGCAGTTAGGGATCCTGGGATGGGGAGATAGAGACCTGGGTTGTCTGGGTGGGTCCCACGTCATCAGGAGAGTCCTCACAAGAGAGAGGCACAAGGGTCAGAGTCAGAGAAGGAAATGTCAGGGGAGGGATTTGAAGATGCTACAGTGCCAGCTTTTAAGATGCCAAAGGGGCCCTGAGCCAACAAATGCAGGTGGCTTCCAGAAACCGGGAAAGAAAGGCAAGGGACAGGGTCTCCTTAAAAGTCTCCAGAGGAACCAGCCCTGCCTTCACCCTCATTTCACTGAGTAAGACACATATGGGACCTCTGACCTCCAAACAGTGGGATAATAAATTTGTGGTGTTTGTTACAGCAGCAAGAGGACCCTAATGCACCTCCTCACTGTTAACCCCTGGCTGACAGGGATCCCAGGATCCCTCTGCTCCCCTTAGTCCACCCTCTAGGTGGCAGCCAGCCGGGGCTTCCACCGGCACATATCAGATCATACCATCTGTATGTCCTACCCCCAATGGCGTCCGTTGTACTGAGAATAGAATTTCACCTCTTTATCGTAGGCCAAGAAGCCCTTCAATTCGTGGCCCCTGCCGGTCTCTCTGGCCACCTCCTCCTTCCTGGGGCCCTCACATCTCCAGGCTTTACTTCACTCCGACACCTTTCTGTTCCTTGCGTAATTCAAATTCATTGCCACCTCAAGGCATTTGCTCTGCCGTTTCTTCTCCAAGCAAACTTTTGTCATTTTGTCATTAAGGGCTTGTCCCATAGGTCTTCTCTGATGACACCCTCATATTGAAGATATTCTCACCTTAGCAAATCTCAGTCATATTCCATTTTATTTTCCTCCCAGCATTTATTGGTAACTCAAATTATCTTGTTCATTCAATTTTTTTTTTTTTTGCCTACAACTGTGTTGTTGTAGGAGGCGACTTGTTTTTTTTGTCTCCCCTCTACATCCCCCAAAATGTCATCTCTGTGGGAGTTACTAATCGTCTAATTGTTTCTCACTGCTCTGGCACTGTAAGGATGGCTGGGGTAGAGCAGTACTCAACATCTGTCTGTTCTAGTGTCTGAATGAATGAATGAATGGACGAGGAAATGAACGAATGAACGGCGCAGGGGTTGGCAGAGTCGGTGCTCAATAAAGGTTTATTTAATATTATCCTTATGATGATCACCAGCAAGAAAGCTTGTTGCTAATAAGGGAGCCCCGCACACATGTGTGGCATCCTCATTAACTTCATTAGCCCCCTCTAGGGGGATAGCTAGCTGTGATAGCTTTGAGGTTCAGCAACCCCCAAGAGTCAGGTTGGAAGCCCCAGGGGCTTGTGATGGGGTGCACAAAGTCTAGGCTGGCAGAGACCCAGTCTGGTGGCCAGATGTGAGGGCAGAAACTTCCTTGGGGGAGATACTAGTGTTTTCACAAGTGTTAAGTCAGAGAGGCAACAAATGTCCACTCTCAGCATGTGGGGACAACGCGTGTGCACACACACACACACACACACACAGAGCAGCCCCACCAGGGCCCTGCCAGGCAGACCCAGCAAATGAGGAACCTCTGGGGGTGGATTTGCAGACACCTCCCCCGGGGGGCCGTCTGGAGCGACCCTCCTATCATTAATACCCCATGCAGCTGAGCACATGCTTTTTATTGGGAGGGGCATAAATAAACAGCAACAGGAGCCTTGAAAGAAATGACCCCCAGAGGAAACCTGATCCTCAGGCAATTAGAGCCCTTCTGTTCTGATAATTGCCAGCTGAAACAGTGAGGCTGGTGCCAATCCTCAAAAGGCGCCGGCGCAGGCCACCCCAGGCCCAGCGCGCCCCGCCCGCGCTCGCGGGGAGGTGAGCGGCGATGGGGTCCCCGCCTGGGTCCGCTGGGCGGGCAGCGGGCGCAGGCGGCTCCGGGCTCGAAGGGCACCTGTGCCACCTGCAGCGAGTCGGGATGAGTACGCCTTGGCAGGGGCTCTCACCTGGAGGGGGGCACATTTCACCCCCCCAGGAAAGTTTGCAAAGTCTGGAGACCTCTTTGGTAGTTCCAACCCGGGTTTAGGAGAGGCCGACGACGCTAACCACCCCGCGATGCGCAGGCCGGCCCCGCCGCACACTGCTGCCCGGCGGACTCCGGGCTGGGGCAGAGGTTCTGATACGCCCCGGCCCTCTGCGGGCGCCAAACGCTCTGTCAAACACACACCTCAATCACCGAACTCTAAAAACATCATTATGAGGTTTAATTACCGTCCTCATGTTGCAGATAGGAAAACTGAAACTTAAAGTGGCTTTTACAAACTTCAAGCAACTTGATCAAGATTTCCTTGCTGGTCAGCACAGACCCAGACTCCAAAGCTGAATTGGTACCACAAAGCCTGAGCTTTCGCCTCCAAGCTGGACCATCATCACCGCCAAACAACCCCCACCCTGCGCCAGTCACTCTCACATAAGCATCCTCCGGGCCCCACAGAAAGTGTGACGCGGGGAGCAAAGCAGGACCTTTGGCTTCCTATACACCTGCTCTGCCATTTCACCTACTATGCAACCTTGGCCCTGTTAGTTAATCTTTCTTGGCCTCAGTTTCCTCGTCTGTAAAACGGGCTGATGATGTGGCTCAACAGAGGGTTTTTACAATATTGTATGGAAACATCTTTAAACAGTGCCTAGTTCAGCTAGGACCTCAACAAAACAGTAGCTATGATTACGGCTGCCACTATTAGCTTTGGAATTCAGAGCCACAGACGTGCCGTTTTTCATTAGAGAAGGGGGAGTGGTGAGGGGTGAGCAGAGTAAGCCGAGGGTGGAGGGTAGGAAGGAAGAAGATTAGGGGGTAGAGGGAGCCGTTGCTATGACTCCCAGGACTCTTATCCCTAACTCTCCTTTGTACTCCTTCCTTTGGGGGAAAGTGTTGTATTTTGTTTACTGGTGAAGGTATGATTGATTCTGACTCACCAGATACCCAAACCTATAAAAATAGTTCTAAAAATATAAATAGGATTAACCAGGTCTAGAGAGGCAGGCTGAAGTGAAGGTGGGGGAGCTTCTATGCAGCTTGCAGGGCCAACCAGCTCTGACCCCCACCCACCCCAGCCTTCTCTCCAGTGGAGGGCAAGAGAACTAACACTTCTTCACAACCTGCTCTGTGCAAGTGCTTTGGCACAGCTCCTCCAATTTTTCCAGAAGTCCCTGTGAAGTTGTCAGAAGCACAGCACACCCATTTCACAACTGGGGAGACTGAGGGCTGGGGAGGTTTATTAATTTGCCGATAGTTGCACAGTTGGGAAATGGAAATGTGAGCCCTGACTCTAATGTTGGTGACTTTAGTCACTTCACTTTAAGCCCAGTGTGCTTGTAAGAGATGCCAAGTAGACTGATGGGCCCCCTAGAAGCTTCTCACTGGCGCTTCTCTCTGTCCCACTGGTATGTTGGCCACAATGAGCATATTTCCCAAGACCCAGATCAGCCTCCTGGCCTGCAAAGATTAGTGTACTCAGAGAGGACTGAAAATCAGGACCTTCTAGAACAGCACCAATAAAACCTTCTGCAGTGATACTAATGTTCCATATCTACACCATCCAATATGGTAGCCACAGGTGATGGTACATTTGAAATGTGGCTAGGACAACCATGGAACTGAGTTATCCATTTTATTTGATTTTACATAATTGAATTTTCACATTTAAATAGTCACAGTGACAGTGGCTTCCATACTGGACTGTGCAGAGAAAATGTAGGACTCTTAGACTCTGGGCTTTTTTGCTAACCATGTGCTTTTCAGAGTTCCTTTCTATAGAAGTTTCAGGTTTAAGATCCATAGCCCTCGACTTCCATGGGTGCAGAGGTAAGAAAGCCTCTTGGATGAGCTGAGTTCATAGAGGATTGCCCCATTGTTTCCAGTCAGTCATAGGTCATTCAGTCAATTCGCATACACAGGCTGAGACCCTACTGTGTTCCAGGTCTGAACTGGCCCTATCCTCAAGGAGCCCAAGGTGAACAGGAGGAATTATAGAACAATAATAACTGTGATAGAATGATAGTGGTGATGATGACATGACAAAGGTGATGGTGGTGTTGATGATGGTGAGGATGACAAAGGTGATGATGGTGGTGATGATGGTGATGGTGATGACAATGGTATGATGGTGGTGGTGATTATGGTAATGATGGTGATGATCATGATCATGGTGGTAGTGATGATAATGGTTATGACAGTGATGATGACGGTGATGGTGGTGATGTTGATGTTGATGGTTATGATGGTGGTGATTATGGTGATGGTAATGGTGATGATGACGGTGGTGATCATGGTGATCGTGATTATGACTGTGATGGTGCTGGTGATGGCAATGATGGTGATGATGATGACAAAGGTGATAATGATGGTGATGATGCCAAAAGCAATATAGATAAGGGGAGAATATGGACTTGTAGTCATTCTCTGGATTCAAACCAACGTTCTACCATTTATGAGACCATGGGCAAGTGATTTCTCTCCTTCTACTTTCAGCTCTCTTTTGATAAATAAAGTCAATAAAAGCATGTCTCCCTAAAGTGGCTGAGAGCATTAAATAAAATACTTAATATGCATAGCATCACCTGACAATATATGAAGGACAGAATAAATGTTAACAATTATTATTCACTACCATTTATTCGGGGTCCACCATTTTCCAAGTTAGTATCTTACACAATCGCAGTCTTCTGCTCTCATCCCCATTTGACAGATAAGAAAACTGAGACCCAGATCTAAGTTTAGAGGATTTGCCCAGATTCTTAGAGCAAGTGGCAGTGCTGTGATTTGAGCCCCAGTTTACATGAAATTTTTAAGTTGCTTAATTGCCCACCCAGTATGCTACAAATTAGAGATAATAGCAGGTCTCAACATGGCATGAGGAAAGAGGAATAATTTTGGTGCTTAGCATGTACCAGCTGCACAACTTGGACAAGTCATTTCTCATATCCTCAGGTGCTTCTCCTGTGAAACAGGGCAATATCAGTCCCTGGATCTTGTACAGATTATATGGAATCACATGGGTAAGAAAGACAGTCCATGTAACAAGCGTGGCATGGAACTGGCACACATGTAACACTCAATATCAGCTCACATTATCAATTAGCATTAAATCATTTAACACAAGGCTGGCATATAACACTGCATGGAGGCTCCCCCTGGGAACTTTTCTTCATGCCCCCGGCCTCTTTAATGACAAACAGCACTAACCTCCAAACTCCTTCATCTGAGTGGGACCAACGAAAGTGTTACTTCCCCATATGACTTCTGACTGCCTGGCATGGCCATGATGAGGAGGAAAGCAGCTCCTGGAAGCTATGCCCTGTCTGGTCATACCATGCCTCTGCCGCAGAGCCTCTCTGAGTTTGGGGGTGACCCACCACCCTTGATTATCACCCCAGGGAATCCAAGTGCAGAGGCTCCATGAGAAACCCTGAAATTACTGACAATCATCTGGGGTCAGAACTGCCAGGGAAGGGAGAGGGTATTTATAAACCTAGTGCCGTCTGAGCCCTTGGGAACCTGAGAGGGGAGCAGCTTCCCCGCCCCACGGGAAACCAAAGAGGAAAAACACCAACACGCTCTGAGCTTGGGCTCCAGTCAAAAGCCGCAGAGGGCACATCCAAGTCCCCTTCTAAATTTAGAACATTCAGCCAAACCAGTTCTCCGGCTCACCCAGCATCTCTCCCTTTGGTTGGACCAGGACGTTCTTCTGAGAGCCAGGGACACAGATGGGAGCCCAGATCCCAATCCACGTTGTCTCCATTTTAGTTCCCATCACGCTGAGCACCAGGACCTCTGGGGCCTTTCTCACACCTGAGACAGCACTGGAGCAGGAAGGGATTTGAAGGCAGAGACCAGAGTTCAGATGTTGGCACTCACTGGTGACTGTAGGCAGCCTAAAATCTTCCAAGCCTCTGAGGCCTCCTCATCTCCATCACTGCCTCCCTTGTGTGAGCAGATCCTTGGGCAAGCGAGTTCACCTGGGCTAGCCTTCATGTCACCATCTCTACCAGGGGCACAATGGAACTCCCTGGGGATCTCCCAGTCCCTGAGCATCAGATTCTCTACATTTCACAGGGAGAAACCATCCCTCTGAAGAATTCTGCAAGGATTAAGTCCATGGGAAGAAGAGAGTACTTAAAATGGGGTGACTCAATCCATGCGGCTGAGCCAAGATGGAAAAGTAGCACCTGAAAGTCCCTTTGACTGAGTTCAAGGACACATTTATTCAAATATGTGTGTTTCAGGCTCTATTTTTAGTCTGGGCATAAAAACAGGGGTAATGGTGATTGTAACCAAAAGGTATTTCCCTATCCTGGACCCTGTCTACCACTGAGTAGCATCTAGTCTATTTTTAAATGCCTCCTGCCATTGTAGTACCACTATCTCCATTAATAATCATCATCATCATAATAGCTAACAGCTATTGAGTTCTTACTGTGTATAGACATGGGTTGAGAGCTTTACATAAATTATATAATTTAATTCAATTGTTAACAGCATAAATATATATCAGAACCAAGATTCCTTTGACACAACAATAAAAAATACAAAACAGCAATACTAGTAGCAGAGCTCTCATTCTCTCATGCAATTCTCTCATCAGCCCTACGATTTGCTACTCACCTCCCTGGCTGGGCCCGCAGCGGGCACTGTGATGAATTCAAGAACTTGTCCTGCTGGGATACTCCATGGAGTCGGCCTTATACCCTTTCTGGCCAGCTCTAGCTTCATGTCTCTATGGGAGGGTCCCTGCTGGGCCCCCAATCCCACTGCCCTGCAGTATGCCCTCTAGTGCGATGTCATTCTATGCCTTCAACAGCCACCCCAACTGGGAAAGTACCTGTCCCCATTCATCTACATCCTGTTTCCCTGGTTACAAAATACTGCAGCCGTGGACTCTCAATGCCTCACCAAGTTGTGACGTGTAGCAACTCTAATTCTGTGCTCAGGTTTTATTGTAGCTGCCTTACCTTTGGGAGTTCAGCAGGTATATGCATTCCTTACACACTGACCTCTTCTCAGACCAAGTATCTTGGGTCTAGATTCAGTTTTCCCTCAAAATGGCTCTTTCTCAGAAGCCTCAAGCAAATAACCCCATCAGGCCACCCCTTCATCTTCTAGACTTGCCCAGACATTTGACTATCAAATAAAACAGTTGTGTTAAACACAACAGTTTGTCCTGCCAGACTGGGACTTCCACTTAGAAGATAGAGCTACTAGCTGACCACACAGAAGCTCAGATCTTTTGGTTACCTTCTGAGTACCTGGTTGGTTTTATAATGACTCATCCACAGTTTCTCTCTGCTATTGTCAGAAACTGTGCATTGTTGAGGCAACTGGATAGCATTAGGAATGCTTCTATGCTCACGATGATTGTTTGGTAAGTGCTTGATGATTTAGACTGCACTTCCTTCGTGCACTCATGGATCCATCAGGAAGGTAAAGGGTTCATAAGAGGTAAGATGTATGCTTTCACCTCTTTGGTTGCATATTCCAATCCCCATGGTGGAAGGAAGGTGAAGTTCCAAAGCAAGATGTGCTTGGGTTCTGCACATGTTTGGAATGAAGAAATGTCCCCTGGTGTGGGCCAATCATCAAAACCTGTGAAAAGAGCCCGACCTCTGAGACCAGTCAACACAGCAGTACCAAGATGGCAACTGGCTGATGCAATGTTATTTCAGAAAACAACTCAGGCCACTTGGCTCCCAGCCTGTGAATCAGCAGCCCTGGCTACTGCTTGTTACTCACCACGAAATTGCACGTGTCTTAAAATTTGGTGACATCTGGAGTTTCAGTCTTAATCAGGCTGCTTTTGGCATTTCCTTTCCTGGCATCAAGCTGTTTCTGGGTATTTTTCAAACTTGTATATAGGGAATTCCATAGTAAAACCCCTAAACTGAATCCCACTAAAGCCACAGCTTAAAATTCCATTACTTGCACATTTGTTTCATGGTTCGATGCCCAGGTCTTGTTGCAGCTGCCAAAGACTGACCAGAGACTGTAAAGGTATGGTGCCAAGCTATACCTCGGCAGAGCAATCTCCTTCCACCCTCCTGCCTTCAGACCCAAATCTGAAGAATTCTGCAAGGATTAAGTCCATGGGAAGGAGAGAGTACTTAACATGGGGTGACTCAATCCATGGACCAGGTGTGAACTTTGCAAATCACTTCTCTGGGTTTTTCTCACTTCATCTAAACAAATGGGGGAAATGGTATGAGAAGTAAAGCATATAGAAATTTAATTAAATGATTAACTATATGTTTCTAAAATATATAAGGATATTTTTAAAAAGCATAACCATAGTGTCATCATCCCACCAAAATATTACCGATAATTCCATGACAGACATATCACACACACACACACACAGACATGTACACACATGCACACTGCTTTTTGTTCAAGTAAGGATCTGAAGTAGTCCATATATAGTGATTAGTAGATGATTTCCTCCTCTCACTGATATATTTTTCTTTGAAATTCATTTTGTAAAGGAACCAAATGCTACAACCCTTTGTTGTATGGTTTTCCACATTCTAGAGTTGACTACTGGCACTGACGGAGTTTTGCTCACCACATTTCTTTCTCCTGTATTTCTTGAACATTGAAAGTTCAGTTTACAGTCAGGTGATGGTACATTCTGTCATGAGGAAGGAAATAATGTCTAGTTGTCTCCCTTTTGATGAAGTTACCAGGAATGCTGATCATTATCCAAATCTAGTAACTCCCTGGGCAGCCCCAGTGGCTCAGCAGTTTAGCGCCACTTTCAGTCCAGGGCTTGATCCTGGAGACCCGGGATCGAGTCCTGCGTCGGACTCCCTGCATGGAGCCTGCTTCTCCCTCTGCCTGTGTCTCTGCCTCTCTCTCTCTCTCTCTCTTTCTCTCTCTCGCTCTCTGCATGTCTCATGAATAAATAAATAAAATCTTTAAAAAAAATATTTAAATCTAGTAACTCCTTAAGGCTTGCACTCAATCCCTAGTGAGAACATAAAAGGGGCCTGAAACCAACAAAGTATGAGGACCACCATTATGAGTAAAGTTCCACAGAGTTAAAATGAGACCATCCCATGCTCTAAACTCCACATGATATTTACTAGCTGGGACTTAGTTGTAGACTTGGAAAACTTACTTGAACACTTTGAGCCTCAATTCCTTGTCTGTATACAGAGGAGCATGATATTACTCAACCAACTAGGCTGGGTGATAAATGAAAACCAGTGTATGGCATCCGTGCATGGAAGGTAATCATGATCTCCTCCTCCTCCCCACTTGACAACAATCTAATCTAGAAGCGGATAGGGAAAAGCATTCCGGGTGAGGCCCAAGGGAAAGGATGCATGGTAGACAGGAGAGAGAGACGAAGAACTGCCCTCTCTCACCTCCTTCCACAACCCCCCACCTCCCACCATGCTGTGACCTCTGGAACTAGTGTGGGCTTTGACTCAACTAGAGCAAACTTCAATATATGATTCTGCATCTCCCGGCTGTGTGACCTCTGAGAGCCTCAAGTTGCTTGGGATAATAACACATAACTCTTGGGTTCATTGTGAGGACTAATAATATAGCATAGACAGTATGCTGACTATGGCACCTGACACACTACAGATAGTCAACAATGGTAGTGGTTGTTTGCATACTATGAATAATAACTGTATGAGGAATAATAATTGTTGCTGCTGCTGGTGGTGGTGTGGATATTACTGAGGATTTGGGGAAGCCTAACATGTCTCAGTTTCCCTACTGAGAAACACAAAAGGTAAAAAATGGATGTCAGGATTGATTAATGGTATATGACTCCCCAGGTTGAATTTCCTGATAAAACATGACTAGAAGCCACCACAAGAAACCCTTCTACCTGCCACCCCAAGTAAACCTACTCCTTTTCCCCTCAAAGAATGGCAGTGCTCTGCCCAAGGGGGCACACTTAACTCTGGAACATGCATATTTTGTCTCTGGGATCCAGTCTTTCCTTGGATAACAAGGCCCAGTAGATGTTGGGCTCTTGCTGATCTGGAGAGCACCCTCCTCGCCCATGGAGACATTTGAACAAGGGGTAGAAGACAGCGGGCACTGTTGCCACAGCACCTGGGAGCCACTGGAGGGATTTCCTATATTACAGGCAGAAGTAGGAATATGGAAAGGAGGACAGAGGGCTTCCCCTACAGTAAAACAAATCTAAAACTGCCTTCTGTGGCTAAAATCCCCCAAAGTGACACCATCAAATGCTGGCAAGCATGTGGAGCAACAGGAACTCTCATTCATAGCTGTGGGAATACAAAATGATACCACCACCTTGGGAGACCATTTGACAGTTTTTATGACAGCAAACATAGTCCTACTATACTATTCAGCAACTGAACTCCTACCTTTACTCAAGTGAGATGAAAACTTATATCTACACAAAAACCTGTGCATGAATGTTTATAGTAGCTTTATTCATAATTGCTAAAATTTGGAGGCAACCCAGATGTCCTTCAGTAGGTGAACAGATAAACAAACTGTGGTACATCCAGACTAGGGAATATTATTCAGCCATAAAAAGATATTAGTTACCCAGTCAAAAGAAAACATAAAGGAAACAAATGCATGTTGAGTGAAACAAGGCTATTTGAAAAGGCTACAGACTATAGGATTCCAACTTCATAATGCTCTTGAAAAGGCACAGGTATTGCTGTGTAAAAAATTATCACAAACTCTGTGACACAAATTTATCATGTTACTATTTCCATGGGTCAGGAGTTTGGGCCCAGCATAGCTGTGCTCTTGGCTCAAGGTCTCACAAGGCTGAAATCAAGGTGTCCAATGGGGCTTGAGTCCTCTTCCATTCTCACTTAGGCTGTTGGCAAAACTCAATGTCTTGTGCTGGTAAGACCAACATCCCTGTTTTCCTGCCAAGAGACATTGACTAGTGGCTGTTCTCAGCTCCTAGAGACCTTCTGCCGCTTATTGACATGGGACTCCCTCCATTTGATCCTTCTAGGCTAACAGGAAAAAATGTGCTTCAGGTCTGAATCTCTCACTTTTCATCTCTGACCTCTAGTCCCATAAAGGTTCGCCTGATTGTGGCAGGCCCACCCACATTGAAGGGCAGGGCATGATAATCAGGGAGTGGGAACTTTGAGGTCATCTCAAACCTCGGCCTACCACCCCCACAAATCATTAAGCAGCCTTCTTAAACTAAACAGTCTTGGTCTCCATCTGCCCAAAATACCAAGAACAACCGAAAATGAGAATATTATTTATTTTTACATACCCAGGATCAAAGCAGAAATGCCTTTATTTCAAAAAGAGAAAGAACTGCAAAAAGAAAATTTTTAAGATAAAACAGCCATTTTTTCTTCCTCCTATAAGTAAGAAATCCACCAGGAGGAGTTAGTTTTATTTACTCAAATTTAATTGAGCACCTACTGTTTGCAGAAGATAAAGTAATAAAAATAAGGTATATTTTCCTGCCCTCAAGGAGGAAATCGAACTGAGAATCTCATTCATTTATGTCTGTTATTTTATTCATTTATTCATTCAGTGAACATCCTCTAGGCTTCTTCTCTGTGTGAGGCACAAAGGCACCAGAAATTCAAAATTGGTGTTTGCCCTCAAGTAAACTCACAGTGTAAAAGCAACATTTTGAGTCGTAGCAGCATTTAATATTATTTCCCAATGCTTTAACAACAGTATCAATTCAGACAGTTTGAGTACAGTACACAGACATCAGAATGTGTATAGTGTGGTACAAGAGAAAGGACAGAAGCCTTGAAATCTAAACCCAAACGATCAAGGTAATGTGACCAGTGAGGGAACAAGTGGACATGATGTGCCTCTGGATATGATGCACTGGGAAAGATATGACATCGCTTCTGTGATTTCTCTTGCCAAAAAATGCATAACTTGAATTTAATTAACAGGGAAAGATGAGACAAACCCAAATCTAGGGGCACTCTACAAAATATAACAAGCCTATTATGCTCTCTTCAAATTGTCAAGGTCAAGGAAAATCTCAGAAAGGAGGAATGGTTCCAGATTAAAAGGAGACCAAGGGAAATATGTGGATTCTGGACCAGAATAAAGGACATTCATGGGACAATAGGTAAAATTTAAATCATTGGTTCATAATATTGTTATTAATATTAATATCCTGATTTTTATCGTTTTGTCATGCTTATATAAGATGTTATCCTTTGCGGGATCTAGGTGAAGAGTGGGTGAGATATTGGAGGGTATCATTTTTGTAGCCTTTTTGTAAGTCTGGAATTATTTCAGAATAAAAAGACAAACATATAAGTAAGTTAGAATTGCTATTCACTTGCTTACCACCATGTGTCCCTGGGCAAGTCACTTTGCCTTGCTGAGCCCCAGTTTTCTCTCCTATTATATAAAGGCATTCAAAGAGATTGGACATGAAAGTACTTTATAAATAAGGAACTAACCTAACCTAAGCGCACATTAGTCAACAGCAGGTCTGCATGCTATTTCTGAATCTTTAACAAAACACAACAAAACAAAAATCTAGAAGTATCTGAAGCCAAGAGGAGCTGTGTCATCACCTGGTGTCACATGATGACGGAGGTAGAATTTGAATCTAGTTCTATTTGATTCCAAATGGCATGCTCTTCCTGCTGCCCTGAGGCTGTTTTAGGATGAACAATGCACAATGTATGGCTCTGGGAGGAGGAGGATGGGGAGAGAGACTCTGCCATCAAACAGGAAATGTGGCCAAGGGTATACATCATCTTAAAGACACAACCGCAGGATTTCTTAAAGAAAAAAATAATCATCAAGCACAGATCTATTCCTCCAGGAAATGGCCCACAATGTCTGAATTTTTTCCTCTTTATCAGTAACTGCTTGTTATTATCCAAGTGGCTATGAGAGCAGCTCACATGCCTCTATTTGGAAGTGTGAACAAGTGTGTCTAAACAGGTGGCATCTTGAGACACCGAGTGTGCCATGAGGCTGGGACCCATCAGGTCCCCTGCCACCTCGAGACAGCTCATTTGCCATCTGTCTTGGCAAAGCCTAGGGCTCTGTGTTCAACAATAGGTAGAAAATCTCAAGGACCAGCCTTCCCCACCCTCACCCAGCTGGCATGTCCCCAAGTGCTCAAGTAGCGCTTGTGTGTGTGATCCTCCGCACAGGGGGGCTGAACCTGTGGACCCTGACAATCCTACAGCCACACATCATTTCTAAGGCCCTTAATCCAGGAGGTTATTAAGTTACAACCCCAAGTCACCATCTGGCTGGGGTATTTCCCAAGTGAGTGGGGTCTCCTGGCACTTCTCAAATTACACAGCTTGGATGTCAGTCTCTGATGAGTCCTAAGGAACATCTCTGCCTCCCAGTTGGCCCTATACCCCCCTCCCCTATTCTTAACCAGGTTTCCATTGCTTTTATGAGAAAGGGGAAAAGGTGAAGATCGGTCAGGGAATCAACATTTAGGGGACACACCTGCTCCCCTTTTCCAGGCACCTTCTGCCTTTAGCTCACATAAGCCTCAGGATACCTGTGATAGGAATTACTGTGTCCACTGTACAGATTAGAAAATCAAGACTAGTCATTAATTGAAACCAAATGAGACATCTCAATCTCAAGGTTGTCTGACTTCAAATCATGCTCTCTCCACAGGTGAAGACTCTCTAACATTATTCCCTTTGATCTCTGCAATTGCTTCTCAGCAAAATCTCCCCACGTTTTCTTACAAATTGACAGTCCTGGAGGAATTGTTGATTCATGCACACACTGGTGCTTCTCACCCACCTGGTGCCCGGGGTGGTCTCCTCCCCATCCTTGGGCAAGATAGCAGTTGTCCCATGAAAGTGCACAGAGTTCCCCACCCTGCCTCCCTCCTGAACCTCCCACAGTGACTGGTATCCCTGTTGCCCATTCTGTCACTGGGTGTTGGCTCTAGGCCAACCACTCCGGCTTGGTGCCCTGCAATCAGGCCTGTCCTCTCCTGGATGCTGACTTCTCCACTTGGCTCAGTGTCCCAAGGGCTCTCATTCTCACCCCAGCTTAGGAAGGCTCGCAGTCCATCTCTGGTCCAGTGCCACCCCATCTGCATTTCCAGGAAGGAATCTGCAGTATGAGAAGTACAGACCTCCCTGGAAACCTCAGAATCCAAGAGTTTCCGATGGGGTCACTCAATGGAAGCCTTGCGGGAAGGTGCACCAGATCTCACACGAGCTAGCATTTAACCCTCACCACCCTGAGAGAGGCAGCGTGAGCCACACACACAGACAAGGACATGGGGGCCAGTAAGGAGGAGGACGTGTCAGGTGTCACAGCCAGGGAGTTTCTCCATGGCTACCAGCAGAGACAAGTTCTCATCTGAGACACCAGAGGGACTTGACCCATCCTGTCAACTTTCTCCTGGGCCCAGGCCTGCGTATGCTCGCACCAGAACACATCTGCACTGAGTTCCCTGACTAGTGCCCCCCAGCCTCTTGGCATGGCAGTTGACAAAAAATGTATTAATATGGCTACTACTGACTCAGCAGCAATGCTGTGCCAGTAGTGGTCCCGGAAATATGTGTGTGTGTGTGTGCGAGGGGGTGTGTATGTGGGTATCTATTCAGCTGATGTCATGTTTCAAACAATCTAACACATAAATAATCTCATACATATATGTAAAGCTCATTTCATCACACAGAGTGACTATGTACCAACAACTTTTCAGAACGTTTTATATTTAGATAAAATCTCATTTATGTATGTACATAATTTCATTTATATTTTTCATATATTTGTATGGCTTTTACATATATAAAATATCACACATATATATAAGTCACATTAAATCATTTGTAAATCATTAAATCATCTGTCAATAACTGTCCTAAAAATTATATATATTTCATTTATATAAATCATATATATAAAATCTTGCCTATATATAAGAATCTCATTTAATCATTAATTAGTGACTATATATTAGCAAGTGTTTTAAATACTACATTTATATGATTTTTTTAAATTTTTATTTATTTATTTATTTATTTATGATAGTCATAGAGAGAGAGAGAGAGGCAGAGACACAGGCGGAGGGAGAAGCAGGCTCCATGCACCCGGAGCCCGACGTGGGACTCGATCCCGGGTCTCCAGGATCGCGCCCCGGGCCAAAGACAGGCGCCAAACCGCTGCGCCACCCAGGGATCCCCATTTATATGATTTTTATATATAAATCTCATTATGCAAATCTCATGTAATCATTAAAAAGGATATGTGCCATATCCTTTAAATATTATATATACAACCTAATTTTATTTATTAATGTCATTTATATATTTAAATAAATCTCATATAGAATACAGTCAAATATATATGTGTGAATGTGTGTATAAATGTCATTTAATCCTTTAAAAAAAACCCTATGAGACAGGCACAACTGTAATCCTCAAAGGCTGAGCAAGGTCAAACACCTGTGCACATGACACCAGGTCTCAGCAGAGCTCCTGGGATCCCCACTCAGACCTGTTCTCCCAAAGCCCAGAGCTCTACCTGCCTCAGTCAGGGGCATACCAGCTCTCAGCTGTTCATGCCCCCCGATCTCATGCTTGCCCTTGACTCTGATATCTTTCTCTGACTCCACAACCAACCACCAACAAATCTTGGTCTGCCTTAAAAAGCAGCTCAGGACATCACTCCTTCACTCCTTCACCACCTCAACTGCTCCGCCCCTGATTCAAGCCTTCCTTAAGGGCAGATGGACAATTGCAAGTCTCCAACTGGCCTCCTTGCCCTCACCTTACTTTTGCCTGTTGTCATAGAGCAAATCTGTTAATGCAAAAGTCAGTCCAGGTCACTTCTTTCCAGATCTCTGGCAGCTCCCATCTCACTTACTGGGAAAGTTGGAGTCACTATCACAACTCGTAAGGTCCTATGGCATATGCTTCCCATACAAAGGCTCACCAACATGTTGAGATCACCACTTACAAGAGCCTGAATAGTTTACAGGTATAATGCATCTAACATTTACTAGGAAGGGTCTGTAAGAGTTTCTTTGAAATTCTATCCACCGTGACATGCATATGCTGGGAAATTAAATGAGGAGGACTCCCCTTTTATCTGAAATCAATGGGGCTTCAGTCAGAGATTTACATGCACCCCCTAAAACTTAGGGGACACGGTGGATTGGCATCTGACTCAGGCCTGAAAAATTCTGTAGACAAGAGACCTATGTTGACCAGCTACTCCACCAGTGAGGCAGTCACCGATGTTCAGGAATTCTTGTGTACCCCCCTATACCTGCTTGGGTAGAAGAGCCACTTGTGGTCAAGGAAGGGCAAAGAGCTGGCTTGGGGACTGTCTTGCTCTAAGGGGGCCAAGATATTTCATCTGGAGGAATTGACAATGGAACCAGACTCCTAGGGGCTGAAGAGGGACCAATGGTATGATTTGGCATTTATAAGAAACTGGCCACCATCAACTGAAGGAGGCTGTCAAGAAACCCATAGGAGTCCCCTGTGAGAGACAGTCAGCTGTAAATATCTGTGAGGCCCAGAGAATGAGAACCCCCCATCAGCACCATTTGGTCCTTGTATGATCTTTCCTGCTTTCCCCCAATACAACCAGAAAAGGCAGTGAGGCTCAGCAAGAATAAGTGGAGCCTTCACCTTGAAGGAAGTCAAAAACATTGATTCTTAACTGGAACATGGCCATTTTTTAAATTCAAGTATAGTTTATGTATATTTTATTAGTTTCAGGTGTATAACATAATGATTCCACAGTTATGTACATTACGCAATGCTCACCATAAGCCTAGTCACCATCTGTCACTGCAGTTATCACAATGCCATTTGACTACATTCCCTGTGCTATACTTTTCAGCCCCATGATTTATTTTTTAAATTTTTTTTTTGAGAGAGAGCACATGAGAGTCAGGGAGGGGCCAAGGGAGGGGCCAAGGGAGATGGAGATAGAGAATCCTAAGCAGGCTCCACACCCAGCTTCGAGCCTGATGTGGGGCTTGATCTCATGACCCTGAAATCACGACCTGAGCCAAAAATCAAGAGTTGGAGGCTTAATCAACTGAGCCACCCGGGTGCCCCGATTTATTTTATATTTGTAAGTTTTTACCGCTTAATCTCTTTCCCCTATTTTGCCCATCTCCCCATCCTCATAATTACTGAATTGAGACTATGTGAGTGACTTTCAGAAACTATTACTTACCAGAAAGTTCCTCCAGCCTACTTGTGTTTTCGTCTAGGATTAGAACTACCCATCAACCAAACTTAAAGGGACAGTGAGAAAATAAAGATCCTTTTGGGATTACTGTTCCTGCTTATTCGCTACACTGGTGAATCATTAAATTGCCCCTATTGATGTCTGACCAGATGTGAGTCCCAGCCCAGTCTCTGTTCTTTATTTCCTCTCACTGTTGGTGAAGCGGCTCTTGAGCAGAATGTCACATCAAAGTTAGCCTGTGAGAGACAGCCAAAGGAACAAGGTTTGTCTCATAGATGTCATGCTTGGAACATCCAACAGGCCTCGTCCAGGTTACTGAAGGGCCAGAGGCAGACGTAAAGGTCTTTCCAGCTGTGACCTTGACCACTTAGGCTGGAGTCCGGACCTTTCAGAAAGGGCAAAGAGGCACACAGAACAAGGGTGATGATGCTGACACCAGAAACAAAGAGAAAGAAAAAGGGTGGGAAGGCCAGCAGAGGGAAGGTCCTGGGCTCCACGGGATCCAGGATGGAGAGGTGACCCGGGGGAAAATGAACAATCACCAGTGCACCAGGTCCTTGACCCTGAGGGTCTTGACAATCGGGCTGGAAGGCATTCTGTCCGGGACTGCGCTGTGGACAGCTTGAGAATCACGGCAGGATCACCCACCTTTCCCACATTCCTAGATCCCAAGCCCCTTTGTGACAGAGACTGTCTGAGGAATCTCTGCCATCTAGTCTCTGTGCAGGACCTGACACAGGAGTCTCAATACTGCTGCTGGATGGACGGACAGTTAGACGTTGACCTTGTGCAAATTCCTTTCACAGGGCCGTTGCCATGAACCGCCCCCCCCCCCAAAAAACCTCTTTCTACCCCATGATGTCACCAGAGCCAGGCTTTGGAGGCCAGCTGCCACCCCTCCCCCCAGCATACCCCTCCTAAGAGCCAGGTTGAGATGACTGAAACAACAAGACTGTGTGTGTGGGGAAGGATTTTACACCATTTTGCAGTGAAAAACATTGGGGTTAGTCAGCTGGGGTTGCGCAAGATCAAGGTCTGAGGGGGTTCATGTTTGGTGAGGAGGCAACCTTGTGTAAGTAACCTTCCACACATACCAGGGAAGGGATGAATGCTCATATCCACCCCCCTGAAAAATCATCTGTGGGTCCCCCCCGCCCCATTCTACGGTCCTCTGATGTCAAACTGTTGCTGCCCAGTGGCTACCAGCCTGAACCACTGAAGCCTCAAGCCAGGAACCCTGATATGGCTACAAGCATCAGTGTTTCAACCCCCTGGGGGCCCAGAAACTTCTCTGTTCAGAAACCACAGGTTTGCGAGTTTCGTGGACACAAGCAAATGCAGACGAAGTTTCAACCTTTTTATTCAAAGCAGCTTCTCACAATGTATAAATACTGCATATTAGCACACATGAAAAATACAACTTCTAAGGCACCCAGAAATGTGTTCATACACGTTACAGGACCATTCACAAAGAGAGTGTACAATTTGCTCTAGACAGTCAGCATTTGATAAGTCAGAAGATTATTATCCCTCAGTACTGCACCCAGTCTCGGGAAATATTTACAACGCGGTGAGAAAGGGTCAGCTGTACCTGCTTTATAATTCTATGAAGTACTCATACTTACAAATATTCAGAACTAGTTAAAGACTCTCCCATGATAACCTGGCAAAATAAAACAAGTAGCCTAATTTGCAAAGGTCTCCTTGGATTTTGGTGTGTGTGTGCAACACCCACGATCAAATCCAAACACTCCTAGGGTGGGCTGGATAAATTTTTGGTAGCCTGCTTCATTATCAGAAGTTTGGTAATAAGCCTTACCACTAGAATACCACTTCTTCAGCATCAATCAATTCTCAACCAGTTAATGGATTGGTGACTTCATCATGAATGAAAAATGGAGCATCCCTTGGTGTGAGAATTGCCGGAAATTCTTCTCATGCCAAACAGGAATTGGAATGGGTCAATGAAAAACAAAAGCAGGTGGAAATTTAGCAACTGCAGGATGCTGCTCAGTGTAGACACATTTAAAAAAAAAAATCACACTGGGGTCCCTACTCAGATGGAACAGTCTACACTGGTCAGATCACCTGGAAGAATGCCAGACCTCCATCTTTTATGATATGGATAAAGGCTGGGACTGCACAGCAGAAACACCCACCTGAGATAGCGAGTTTCAATCTGAGAAACTCATCTTCAGAGCCTTCTCAAGGTGAAAACAAATCCCTCTGCACAGCCAGCCAGGTTGGTGGAAGTGAGCAGCTTTTCTGTGCCATAAAGCATGCACACCTCTGTCTGGATGTGCCCAGTCTATGAAACACGTGCTTTGTTGGAATAATGGAATTCTTTGGTCCTTGGTTTTATGAAAGGCAATATTTTCACAATCCTGTCAACGTGGACATCAGCAAATGACTTCCAGCTGGGACTAATGGCACAGGGACAAATTTAGTACCAGATGGATCACTCTACACCCCCAGACTTCCTGAAGTCCCCTAAATGAGCCAGCTCCAGCATCAGGTCAGGTGCTGGGCCAGTGAGGCATGGTCAATCCAGATAGACACCTGAGCTGAGGCTTCGGGTCAGATGTCAGTTCTTTGGACTGCCTCACAAACTGCAAACATTGGAGGCAAATCTCCACCCTGTTGGTAGAACACTTACTAGAGATGCACTCGATAACTTGACGTTGGCCAGATGATAGCCCTCATCTCCAGGCATCTTTATAGCCTTAGTAAGGAGAATCAGTTGGCAGCTAGGGAAGTGTGGCCAACTGGAAAGAATCACAATTTTTTAAAATTTAAGTCCAAATTCTAGGTAGTTTTATTAAATCCCAGACACAGTGGATGCACCACCAATGAGCTCCATGACTTATACTCCACTAAAACAGCCCTGGGTGAACGGACTCAGCTAATGTGATGTTCTTCATCTAGTTTGCCTTTGCCCTGCTAAACTCAGGTTTAAGTATGGCTTAACACATATAGTTCATTGATAAGACACTCAGGACACATGGGAATGCTGATTACGTAACTGAAATTGACTTCAGATTGTCTACACAGTAAGACTCACATGTAAACTTTGTTAACACCTCTCAAGGAGTGCTGACCTCAGCCAGGCTGGATGGTTCCAGGTCATCCAAAAGGGACCTGGGGTCAACCACCAAGGTCAGGAACAGGAAATGCCATTTATACAGAACAAATGATGGACCAGCAGCCCTCCCTGTGACCATGTCTAAACCATGTGAATAGTACAAAGGTGGCTCCGGAAAAACTGTCCTTGGTCCATTCGTATGGCCAAAGACAATCACCAAGCTGCCTCTCTGGCCCCTGCCGCCATCAGCTCAACCAAACTCTTCAGATTAGCCATGATTTACAGACTGCATTGAGTCTATCAATATGGCTTACATTGCTTGGAAGAAACAACAACCCGTATTACCCTTTTTTTCTTTTTTTTTCTTTTTTTTTTTTTTTTTTGCAACAAGCTTAAGGCTCTGTTCACAGACTCCATCAACTGCCACACAGTGAGACTTTATGGGGAGGTCCTAAACTACATATGTAGTTGCAAAGGTTGGAAAATTTACTGATCCTAATGGTAAGGCTTATCCACAAATTCAATACATTTTCAAATTATACTTCAAACTCAATTACTCTGAGAAAAAGAAAATTAACCTGCTCTCCAACAATATAAGAGCAGTAGATTCTAATGAAAAAATAAAATAAAACCATTGGCACCAAACCAGTATGCTATTTTTTGAAAGAACAAGTGATGTTAATGGAAAAGATTGCCTAAAACGCATATCCTAACTTACCACAGAAATATAAAAGTTTATATTCTGAAAATATATACTGTATTAAAGTCTGTAAGCATTTCAACCAAAATTTGCAGAAATAACTGAGCAACACTTATCTACAACAAAAATATACATGCAAGACAACCCCCAAATGGTTTCCCTTAAATATCTACAAAGGCAAAGTGTAGATTTTTAAAGATTATACAAAACCATTTACAGAGAATAAAATAAAATACTTAAGAAATCTCATTTAGAGTCTTAAATACTGTGTATATTAGTGAGAGTGTCTAAACTAATATGTACAACAGATCTAAGTGTCTGAATACAGAAACACAGAAGAGAAGCAATTCTGCATTTTAAATATTCACTTAGGAAGATTTGAAGATGTTTCTGTTTCTCTTAAAAAAATTTCCACAGAAACTAGATTGGAAAATTGCATGAATGTGACTCAGTTTCAAATTAAAAAAAGTTTACAAAATCTTTTAAACCAACAATTAATGGGAAATGCAGTTCAGTGTTCAGTCAAGGCTTTTTTTTTTTTTGTGGATATTTGGAGCTACAGTTGTATTGATCAGTCCATTTTGATCATTATTTTTCATCCTCAATACTAAACTTCATACGGAAGAAACATATTGTTATGCTTCAGAGAGAACATTTCCTAGTTTAATCTATACTGAACAAGTCTAACATTTTAAATCAATTCTCTACCACCTTCTTTCTCAGTTACCCAATTCCATTCTTAGAGGGTAAGCTTGATGGTTTCTGCCTACAGAAATTATTATTTAAAAGCAGGAAGGGACACATGGGTACATCAGCGTTAATGTGTGGTTTCCGAATGGTGAGGAGCTCTGACCACCTTGGCAAAGTCTGCACAAAGCCCTCTTGGAACAGGACTGCTAACTCCAGTGGCTCCACTTAAAAGATGCTGTGTGCTAATCGTCTGGGGCTGGAGCGGAGGAGGAAGGGGAATTCTAAAGCATGGGTCACAGCATGGCAAAGGGTGGGTAACCTACAAGTTTCCTTGACTGAAGTAGTACCCTCACTTCCCACCCACAGTGGTTCTTCCAATCCCAAGGTTAAGTCTGGGTGTGGACTGTCAGGATCGGGCAGTTGCTCAAAGACCTGCTTAGGCTCTGGGACAGACATAGGGTGGGCTTGAGGGAAAGCAGGGTAAAGAGAGCGGAGAAAGGATCCAACGGGTAGAGAGAAGGTGTTATGACCAAAGATAAAAGTGAAAACCTGAGCCCCCTGTCTTAAGAAAGCTTGGAGGATAAACCCTGATACATCCATAGTTCTGGCATGTTCCATCTCAGGTCACTTTGCTAGAAGTTCCCTGGACTTCATCACCATATTGTCAAAACAACTATCCAGAAAGTGGAGAACTCAGCAGTGCAGTCTACCCTGCAGCAAGCAGATTTAACTGACTTCGTCCCATTTGTGGAACATCCTCCTTGAGTGGACTGGATAGAAACAACCAAAACACGACCATCTTTTAAAACACTTCCTGTTATACCCAGAACCTACAAATTAACAGCAGGAATTCCACCCTAGTAATGGTTTCACGTTCTTACCCTATCATCAGAGATCCTTCCAACATTTAGAAGTTTGGACCTGTGATCCAAAGCTAAAACATTTTAGGCCCTTTCAGCAGAGAACAGAGAGATAGACATTGAACTTCCAAACATCCTTTGCCCTCCCCAATGGCTTCTATAGATAAGTAGATGGGAAACCTGTCTGCCCCAGAAAGTACACAGAAGGCACGGGGCTCTATCTTTAGAGGACTTAGCAGTGGTGAAGAGATTATCTGCTACCACACACAAGAATACGGTCTGTCCAGGGCTCCGGGAAAGCCTATATCTACTTTCTCAAAGGAAGAGACAAAACTCAAGTGGAAATGGGACTGCAGGCATCTGGGCAAAAGCCGAGTGTTTCCCTACAGTAATCCCCAACGACCTAGAGCTTCAGTTCCCGCAGGATCCCACATGGACTGAGCAGAGGACCCTGGACTTGAATTCTATCTTTCTCTGGCTGGATTCAACCAAGGTGGCTGTCCCCTGCCAGCTCCAGGGCCAAGATGACATAGACTCAAGAAGAAGGGAGAAGGTGAGATCCCTCCTAAGATCATGGGAAAACTCGTAAGGAGGGAGCCAAGGCCATCTTAGGGATGGTGTCCAGATGAACTTCACAGGAAGATATCTCTGGCCACAGTGTAGACACTCAACCTGTTCTTAAGACACAAGGGAGACAGAAAACTATAGCAACAGGCCTCCATGTTCTCAGCCTGCCTCTCCTCCCTGCACCGTGCACAGAGCTCACTGCTCCACTCACTATCTCCAGCAAGGGCCAAGGCAGGCTGCTGACCACAGACAAAAAGAAAAGATGAGGGAGGCAAGGGGACTCTGAGAATACTCAGGGGGCGTGATGGACATGGAAACTCCCCCACTCTGAGAATCTGACTGACCCACAGAGCAGTCAAGTCTTGTGTAGAACACGTCATTTCTCTGCTCCAAACTTGAGATCTACCTCTCTCACCAACCCAAACCCAAACCCAAACCAACCCCTGCCCCTTCTCTGCAGCTAGCTGATCCACGGACTTTGGGATGATGGTCGAAATTCAGATGTTGGGGTCCCCATCCTGGGACAGGAGACCTCATCCCTGGTTATTTCTCCCTGATGTAAGTAAACAACTAGAAAAAAGATAGATCATTTGGGCTTCTAGACACAAAATGATTCAGACCTACCGACAGCTCAACAGAGCGGGAGCTCTTCCCCCACTTCCCCTGGAAGGCCAAAACCAGTTAGTTAATGCTGTCCACACGGAAGAAATGGGACTCTGAAATCCAAGTTCAGTCATTTGCCCTAGAGAAAAAAGGCTCACTGTAGACAACATGCAATGGCTAGGCAGGGCCTATTAGCTCTTCCTGACATCACAAATTAGGGGCTGGGTATGTCTCAGTATCATTCAGGCTAGAAGCCCTTTTATCTCCTTCAAGGCAGCAGAGTGAAGAGAAAACACTCCCATAATTTCTCCTAAGAACAGGTATTCAATTATTAGAGCTGAAAACTGTTTTACCGAAGAGGATCTGGTGCAGAGCTATTCCTTTTATCCATGGGGATCCTTCCATTTACATCTCTCTGACTTTTATTTCTGCGTGGTTCATTGCTAGAATGCACCAAACGGCATGAACCTTGTATGGGATTTGGTCCAGGGCAGTATGAAAATAATATCTGCGACAACGACAGATATCATAATATATAAACAAAAATAAATAAATTAAATAAGTTTGATTAAAGAAAAAATTTCCTAGTAGTTCATGTTTTTGTAAAACTAGCTTTACATATAATACACATAAATTATCAGAATTTCCACTTACATTGTTTTAAAAATATATATTTAACAAAACATTCCTAAACGTACAATATCTGGGTTTGCAAATCACTCAATTGGGTTTTAAGACCAAGCCCTAAAAGTCACACAGATTTGCATCAGAGAGAAGACTGAGGCTGGCTCTACACAACCATTTTGCTCATCGGTCTGGAAATTGCCTAAGATTGACCGTCCCCTGTCACCAGATCCGCACCTAACCAAAGAGAGCCATACAGCCAAGTCTCCAAAGCAGAGGCACTGTGTAGACACAGCCTGAGTCAGAAGGATGGGGAGAATTAGTCTTCCCCTTCCTGGACCGGGATGGTGCATTTCAGCAAGTGGGGAGAAAATGATGGTACCTGGCAGAGGCCTGGGAAGATATAGCCCTCAATAGCTCTCTGGCCAGTGGAGGGGCAGGGGTGAGGGGTAGCGGGGAGACCGAGTATGCTGCGTTTCCCATCTGTTATACAAAATCAAACCAATGCAGAGCAACCAAAGGACAGGAGGAAATGGACACAAGAGAGACACCTTGACAAAACTCCTTAGCCGGCGCACACCGTGCTCTGATGTGTGAAGCACAGGGCAAAGCTGGAAGTCAGGTGCCCTCAAACTCTGGAGCAGGTGGGCTGGGGCTCTTCAGACTTCGTAAATTTTGTCCTGCAGGTAGCTGAACAGGGAATCCAGGCCCTTGGAGGAGCTCCAGAGCTGCTTGAGCATGAGGCATTCTTTCTCGTTCACATCTTCAAGCACAGACTTTAGGAAGCTCCGAACAAGGCATTTCGACTCCTCCAACACCTGAAGGGAAACGCATAAGCTTCATTAGCTGGCACCAGGGTATCTGCTCCAGAGGAACATACTCGGCCTATGAGGCATCAGTTAACCTTCTAATGTCCAAAGCCAGAGAAGACTGCCTCCTTCGGCCAGAACTTCCCAGGCCTGTGTCCCTAGCAGCGCCAGGAATGGGTTCCAGGCGTGCCAAGGTGTTGCGCCCTTTGTACGGGTGTCACGAAAAAGTTTGGGCAACTGCTTTCACCTCCCATGCTTCACCGTGATTAGCTGCACAACAGTGACAATGATGCCTAACTGAAGGATAGTTGGCATTACAGAGTAAGATAAGGAACTGACGGCTGTCCAAATAGCCACAGGACTCACCCCGCCAGCAGTACCTCTAGCTTAGGCTTAGTAGCAAGAGCAGCAGCAAGAATACGAGCGATTGTTGTAGTAATGAGTAATGATAATTGCAATAATGGTAGTGATGTGCAATAACAGTGATGACAATAGTAATAATGCTACAGTATCATCATAGCAATAACAGTGGAATGTTAGTAATGGCCTAGTGAGGATGGTGGCGGCGGTCATGATACTGTAGTACTACGGCAGTAACACGGCACCAATGGCAGTAAAAATCATCACAGTAATGAGTAATAGCGATCGTACTAATCGCAGTAATAACAGCAATGCTATTAGAAATATATATGAGAAGTACTTTCCCCGAGTTCTTTCATTTCATTCTCATGTTAACTCCATAAATAGGTAGTATTTTTATCTCCACATTAGGATGAAGGACGTGAGCTCAGTGGAGTAAAGGTGCCTGGGTTGCCTGGCGCATGTGGCCTGCAGACGTCTGGCCAACTGGGGACAGGCCACACGGCTGCCTTGCTCTGGCACAGGCACTGTGGGGCAGTGAGGCACCTGAGCACCCTTCCTTGTGCCTCCCTCTAATCTGCTGATGTCAAAGTTTCACTTCACATTTTCCCCAAGTGCTTTAAAAGAAAAAGCAGGACCAAGGCTCCCTAGCTGAAGCAGGCTGGAATGAGGATGGGATCTTCCTACTTGGCCCGGATTGGAGGCTAAGGGGAGTGAGAACAGCTGGTGGACCAAGGCCACCTCTTGCCTCACAGGAATTCCCCTGAAGAACCCCATCTCCCAGGTTGCAGAGCAGAGTCTTTTCTCAAGCCTCACCCCAAAGCTCTTGAATTCACAACTGCTGACAGGAGAGATTTCCTTGTAGTATTTCTTCAACAGCTCATCCACCTGAGTACCTCCGTTGCCCAAAGACCAGACTCTTCCATGTAGCTTTGAGGCCTCTCTCCTACCTTTCTTCTCAACTTTCATGTCTCTCGAGTAGCCTGTGAACCTGCTTCCACCACCATGAGTCTCTGTCTAAACTCCGCAGGGGTTTTCGGACTCCTGTGTCCTCACTCACACTGCTTCCTCTGCTTAGAATGTCTACATGCTTGTCAGTGCTGCTGATCCTAGAGTCATCAAACATCCCTGTTTGCTCAAGACCAAAGGGATTCCTGAGATGTGGGATTTTCAGTGCTAAAACCAGGAGAGTCCCAAGCAAAGTGGGATGAGTGGGTCACAACAGTTATCAGGAAGATTAAAAGAGAATCACATAAAGGGATTAGCAGAGTGCATGGCTCATAACAGGAGTTCACCAATGATGCAGGACCATCGCCACTCTGTCACCATCACTGGCACTGTCAGGCTTCTGGGGAGGTGAGCTTACACACAGTAGGTCTGCAATCAAGGCTGATGAGGCAAATGGAAAGAGGCATGGCAGCCGGGGGTGGGGGTGGCAAGGGGGAGAGGCATGCGGCCTGGGGTGGGGGGTCAGTGGGGAGAGGCACGGCGGCCTGGGGGTGAGGGTGGAGGGGGCAGGGAGGAGAGGCATGGCGGCTGGGGGTGGGGGCGGGGGTGAGGGTTCAGCGCAGAAGAGAGAAGGAAGGGACACTCAAGGGTCTGACCCCGTGAGTCCGGCACAGCACCTCCTTGACCCCAAAGCAGACAGAGCCGCAGCACCCAGGGCCCTATTCTCCCAAACCACCTTCCTCATTTCCTAGACTGGCCCTGTGGCTCCAGGAGTGGCCTCTGCTCCACTTCTCAACAGGATATTTCCATACCTCACTCAGAGTGATTTTTCTGAGATAAATCGACACTTAATTAAAATCCGGCGGCTCTGCAGAGGTGTTATTTATTTATCTATTTTTCAATGTGTCTTCAGAGTCCAACGGCGATGTTCAAGTGTGCCACACACTCAGTGGGTAGAAGAAATGAAATACAAGGATGGCGTGTACTGGTTTCTCTCATCTCTAGAACAGTTTAACACCCTTTGTCCTTATGTGCCTTTGTTTCTCATATTCTTTGAAAACTACAGATGTTTTGTGCTTCTGTGTGTGTCTGGAACTTTCTTTTAAGGCAATGCGCTCTACCCCCAGAGTATTAGTCTCTTCTGTGAAGTTTCCAGACGGGACATAACGGGGAATATCTAAGCATGCCAACTGTCCGTCTCAGGGTCTATGCTCTGCACACGGAGAGGAGGCATTTATGGTTTTACACACACACCCTCCATGACCTTTGGCAAGTCAGCTAGTCCCTTTCAGCCTCATTACCGTCATCTGTAAAATGGGTCTGTCCCAAGGACGAGCACACAAAGACACAGGAACTCACCACCGCGCTGCAGGAGGCCATCTCCTTGACCCGCAACATGACCTCCTGGCTGAACGTGGTTGGCCAGAAGACCTGGGACACAAGTCCCCTGCTGCACGCCTCCTGGGCAGTGAGCTTCCGCCCACAGAAGAGCATCTCGTTGGCCTGAAAAAAGCAAAGGCAGGGGAAGGCTGAGAGCCCAGGGTGCCTTTCACATCGTTTAGCGGGGCCTGGACTTGACGTGAACCATGGGTCTGGCTCTCTAAGGCACAGTTATCGACTGGCGGTCAGATAAGCTTTGGGAACTACTGCAAACACCTGTTCTGTGTGCATCTCTCTGAGCAGAGCATCCACAGCTTTCCTTCAATTCCCAAAGAAGCTGTGTTCCTACTGTGGGTCCATCTGCCCCCACCCCTCTTTACATGTGGCAGCAGATCCACAGGAGTGGGCATGCGCCTTAGGCTGGGTACAGTTCAGTGCTGAAAGCACAGCCGTGATGACTGGTCCAGGGAGGCACAGATATATGCCCTAGATAATAAAGCTCTCCGTGAGGTTTCTAAGCTAGAAGTGATGGGGAAGATCTTTCTCCCTCCTTGGTTGCATGCTAAAGTCATGGAGCCCATGGCAACCACTGCTGTGTCCCCACTCTTTGGAGAGGGGGGTTCACAAAGAAAGGAGGGATGGAGAATGAGAGTCCTAAGCTAAGATTCCTGGATCCCAGCATCCCCAAAGAAGGCTCTGCTCCCAGGTATGCAAGTTAGGGCAATCAGTGCATTCTTTTCTTCCCGCTTTAAGCCAGTTAAAGTGTCTCCAGCACTGGCAGCCAGAAAGGTTCTAAATAATACCCTAATACTAATGCAGAGAGGCACAGCTCTCCTGGTGGCCTGGGGCTGCGCATACCTCTGCCCAGTTGTGAAGGGCAAAAAGCACCCTCCCTACCTGGCCCTCCCCTCCCTGTCTTCTGTGGTTTCCTCCAAACCCTACTCCCCCAAGAATTTCCTTTTGCTTTGTAGTTCAGAGCTGTCATGCTCCTTCTGGGAGGAGCCTGATGGATAAGGTCCTAGGCACAGATAGCACGGTGCAGTCACCACTAAAACTTACCAAGTGACTCTCCTGCTGATAATTAGGGTATGATGGTTACCACCATGTGACGGGGTACCTACCTCCTTCAGGATAAATCCCCACCTCCTTCACGCAGCAGACAATCCCTGCCCTGACATGCCATCCATCTGCCTGCCCCTATATGCTGAGCCTCTCTTGGATCGATGTTGAAATGCCAGGCTCTCCAGGCTGCTGGATCTATGCATGCGTTTTCCCCTTTGTTCTGGTTGTCACTGATGGGTCATGATGACCCAAAGGACAATCTTTCACGCCAGAGTAGAGAAATTTATCAGGTTGATAATGAGCCTACAGCATGCATTTGGTTGGATGTTTGAAGACAAATCTATGTCATTATACTTATTCAGAAACACCTCTGTCTCCAGAAGGAGAAATGAAAGGAAGGAACACAACGGAAGGAGCCAAAGAGGACACAGTCGGCAAGAACACATCCCCGTCAGCAACATTCTTGGAGTTTCAGAAATGGTTGAAATAAAGAGAGAAAGAAAGAGATAACACTGTACAATGTTCACATTTCTGCAACCACAAAGGACAGGGAGGAACAGGAGTGGCACCGAGTCTGGGCAGAGCGCAGTGGCCGAGATCAAAAGGGAAAGTGTTTGCTTCCTGGGCTCCCTGCCTGCCTCATTTTTCTGCCACTGGACTGTGAGCAGCCTCTAGCAGCTCCAGGACCAAGTTTCTGAATCTGAAAGGCCTCACTGATCCCACCTGATGGCCCTGCTGCACAGACTAGGTGGTGCCAGTGGGCGTGGGGCTGCTAGGGGTCCCTGCTAATCTCGTACTTGCCCTTCCTGTTTTGTGCTACCATCAAAGAGTGACAAGCCCACACGGAAGGGGCAGAACAGGGCTTGCAATCCTTCGAGACTCACTTGGGAGGTGGCCCTGCCCAGGAGCTTTCTTTCTCTAAGCACCCGTGAACCTTATCACAGTCCAGCAGTAATGGCCACTTGCGGGGTTCCCACCCCACTCCCCAGGTAAGAAGGCCACAGTTTACAGGACCAGAGCAGTGGAAAGCACAGGCTGCAGGATCAGACACCCCTGCTCTGCCTTCTGCTTTGCCCTGTGACCCTATGCAAATCTCTTTGCCTCTCTGTTTATTCATTTCTAAAGTGGGTACCAATTACCACCTGTGAGGATCCAATGAGGTAACAAAAGAGCAGGGAAACACCACACCAGTCACGCATTAGCACCCACAGGTGGGATTACCAAGGGTGCAGCCTCCATGTTATTCATCTTTGTACTTCTAAGCAGATAAGGCAATGCCAGGTGTCTACTGGAAGCTCACTTAAGTTTGTGGGCTGCAACAGTGTCGTTTGTGTGACAACAAAACAGTTTCATAATTACACTTCGACTCTCTATAAACTCTATAAAATGTAAGGCAACAGGACCTACCTTTGCAGGTGCTCAGAAGAGTAAATGAGACCATCATGTGGAAAGTGACCAGTAACGTGGCCGGCACACAGGGATGATCAGTGCAAGCTTAGAGAATCTTCCTGGGACAACCCACTCAGTCCTTCGTTATCAGAGTGCCCACGTAGTTTTGGTGTGTAATGCAACACAGTGGACACATTTTTCAGAATGGAAATATCAAAGAGATAGCAGGGAGCATCAAAATGATTGGGCAACCCTGTGCAGAATCTCAGTACCAGCAACACTTTAGGGAGGATCCACTAAGTCCCAGCTGCAGCTGGCCTCCTGAGAGTTTCACCCTAGGCCCTCAGCCAGGGGTGGGGAGAGATTGGATCTCAGGAATCCTAAGGATGGAAGAGGCACTGGACTCAGTCTGCTGGGTGAGGAAAGCAGGTGATAAGTGTGCTGAGCCCACAGGCCTGTGGAGTCACTTGGGAGTTACCTTGTGGAGTTGTGAGATGTGAATGTCAAGGCCAGAGACCAAACAGGAAAAGGAACAAGGTCTGGGTCATTAAAATGCTCTGAGCTTTGCCTAAGAGCTCCAACTCGAACCAGAAGACCCATCAAAGGCTTTGTGAGAGACTAGCAGATAAATTCCTGGAGGGCCAAGGAGAAGTCACGAATGGAGAGGATGGAGGCAAGAGTTTCCAGGAGCATCTGTCACAGCAGTGAGCAAACAACATCAGAGCTGACCACAGACCCACTGGGTTCAACAAAAAGGAGGTCACTGGTGTCCCTTGCAATGGAATATGGCAGAATTTTTCTTCAATATTAGACAGAGGACCTACACATGTGGGTGCGGGGACTTTCTAGAACCGGTCTAGAGGAGGCACCGGATCTGCTTATTGCCCTTCTTAGAGAGACAAGCTATTACAGGAGATGCAAGCTGAGTTCAGACAATACTGTCTTGCAGACATCCCCCCAATTTCAGATTTACTCTTTGGATGTGGGTCCTACTTATGACAAACCAGTTAAGAGCACAGACTCTGAGACCAGATAGTCTGTGTTCACATCCCATGACTACCACTCCCACTGTGTGACTCTGGACAACTCACCCTCTCCGAGCTTCAGTCTCCAATCTGTCACGTGGGGATGACAACTGTTATACCTTAGGGGGCTATAGGAGGATGCACTGAGTCAACGGCTCTCAAGTGCTGGCCTCGCTGCGTGCTTTCCAAGTGTTATTATAACTGGCCCCTGACCACACTCACTTCTGGTAGCTGGCACAGAATCTGACTGCAGCCATTCACTCTAACACCACTCTGACCACTTACTTACTGACATACAACATGGAAAGTTCCTTAACTTCTCCAATCTGGCTTGCCATCTATGCAATGGAAACCATAACATGTGGGTACTCCAGGTGGGAACTGCCTGTGAACACCAAAATCCCTTCCTGCTTTTAGGACACACAGCAAGACTACATTTCCCAGCCTCCCTGTAGGTGGGTGTGGCCACACCTTGGAATCCGGGTCTGTGAAATGTGAGCAGAGGTGAGATGCCTCTTTGCAGACCTGGCCCATAAAAACCTCCAAGCTCTCTCTCTTTGCATCCACTGGTCTGAAGCAAAAGTGGGTCTACCAGATGGAAGACACCTGGGCCCCCGGTCAGTGTGGATGGCTACTACATCTGCATTGGACTGCGGCAAGAACCAGAAAGAAATGCTTGTTGTTTGTACCCTAGGATTGTGCGACTGTTAACAGCATAGTCCATTCTAATACATGGTCTTCTCAGGTTGTTGTGAAGAATAAATGAGCTAGGGTAGGCAAAATGCTTAGATAAGCAAACTGAACTTAGCTTAAAATTCTATGTGCTTTAACTAGTTAAGTGCCTAGGTAAATGAACTAACTGAATTAAGTTAGGTGAAAAAAGTATATGTTTGATAAGTGAACGTCTTCATTGTCCCCTCAGCCCTTGGCTACACCTGCTGCTGGCATCTGGCACCAGTACTCAAAGGCTCTGAGATCAGCCTGACCTCGTCCCAGCAACTCTGGGGAAGCAGAGGAAGCAGAGGCACTCAGCACATTACACAGGGCAGGTGCACTTCTGGATTTCTTATTCACATGAAGGGCCATAGCCTAAATCCAGGACAGAGAAGGGGTCTTGTTGGGACCCAAAGCCACTTATCACAGAGAGAGATCCTGCCCGAGGAACAAGGGAGCTTACCAGTGCGACGCCCAGGATCTGGGGGAAGGTGTACGAGGAGCAGCCAGCGGGCGTGAGGCGGATGGTGGCATAGGGGGTCTGAAACCAGGCCTTCTCGCTGGCCCACACGATGTCGCAGAGGGGCAAGATGGAGGCACCCAGGCCCAGGGCAGGCCCATTGATCGCAACCACGATAGGCTTCTTAAACTGGATAAAGGCCTTCACAAAGTCCCTGGGAGAAAAGAGAAGACCTTCTTTAACAGATGGCCAGGCTGCCGAGACCTACTTGACATCCTTTAACCTACCAAGGCTGAAATAAGCTTCCCTGGTGGGGTAAAGCACCCTCAGGTCGTCAGAGGGAAGTGGGTGCCGGGCAAGGGTCTCACTCTCCTGAACACCAAGCCCCTAAGCTGCAGTCACAGGCATGGCACATTTGGTGGTTGGTGGCACATTTTCAGAAATAAATTCGTGGGCTGACCACATGCCCCACTTTGTCTAGATGGTCCCAGGTCATGCCCACTGTCCCACTACTGCACCCAGCTTACCACTCCCTGGATACTGACAAAGTGTAACTATCCTAAAGAAGACAGCCTGAACATCAAGGTTCAGAACCAGAAGGAGAGCCAACAGGAGGCCGTCACCAGGAGGCATATTTGAATGAGACAAAGAATGTTCAATAGCACTGGCAGAAGGTGGAATGGCCAGCACTGGGAGGTATGAACCCCTTGTCATTGGAGGTATTCCAATTTGGGCTGGATGACCACTTTGGGTGATGCTGTAGAGGGAATTCAAGCTTCAGGGGGCGGGCACAGGTGAGGATGGATGATATGTAACATTTCTTTCACTCCTAGGATTGTCTGATTCTGAATCACCCAGAGATGGCAGACTCATCGAGGGTGGTTCTAGAATGCTGACAAGGATCCATATGTTGGGGTGGCTTTAACCAAAACTGGGGGAGGACACTGACCTTTCCCATAGGTACGAGGCATCTGGGATCATGGCTCTGGGATTAGGAGACATTTTCCCCCCTCCCCTTCCTCACAGAGCAAGTGCCAGCGTACATCTGGACCAATTAAGCAGAGCCAACCCTACTTTCTTTGACCTAGAATGCTTTTCACCTTTCCCATAGCTGCTCTATAAGATTTATAAAATGTTCATAGTCATCTGGACATGGAGGAGAGATCCAAGATGTCTAGTAAAACCTGAATCCTTCATTGTTCTCAGGTGGAAGCTACCAAGAACTCACAAGAATAAAATCCATACTCCTGCCCATGGCCTCAGTCTGCTTCCGCTCACCCCTCCAGGTGCATCTGTTGTCTCCCTCATGCCTGTGCACAGTGCATGAGCTACACAGGCCTTCTGAGGGTTCTTGGAAAACACCGGCATCACAATTTGCAATTATCCTACTTATTTGCTGGCTTACTTATTTTTGGATTTTCCTCCCTCTTCAGCTCCTTACAGAAACCCTCAGGTCTGCCTCGTGTATGGCTTGGTGCCCATCTGTACTAGAGTTCACCCTCAGTAAATAGCTTCCAGATAGATAAAGGAGGCTCTCAGAAAGAGAGTGGAGACTGTGATGTGCAGCAGGGATGCACTCACTGCTTGCCGGACCTGCTTTCCCACCCCTCCTCTTTCTGAATCTGCTGCTGGAGCACATTTCCCCATCTCCCTCACAGATGGCTGTGACCAAGTAATCCAATGCCAGGCAATGGAATGAGTGGAAACCTATGCACAATTCCAGGCCAGGACAAGGAAATCTCCCATCATGTTGCCCACAAATCCTTTCACCTTGATGGGCATGGCCATCTTGGAGGGCATGTGCTGAGCCACAAGATGGAAGGAGTGTGGGCCCTTGAGTCACACTTAGAGGACAGCCACAGGCTGGTCAGTAATATCCGCTTTAGGTTCCCAAATAGAAGTAAATTTTTATCATAACTGAGCCCAAATACATGTATTTGTACGTTACAGCAGCTAGTACTTCACTGATAGAAAAATCCATCTGATTTCTCCCTTCTCAGCTGCTAACACCCCCCTGCAATCCTCACCAAAACATGTGGGCATCAGGGTGAAATGGTGGGATTGAATTCCACTGTGAGAAGCCTGAGTGGAGGGCGTCTCACAACCTATATGTTGTCACCTGAGTATGCACCCTTGCCCTAAGCTTGAGGCAGTCCATCTCCTGACTCTTGTGTGGGGATTTGTGAGTATAAGGTAGAGCTCTCTCAGCCACTGCCAGTCCCATTCCCTGGCCTGACTTCCTAACTTCATGGCCTCAGTCACTGGCCTTAATATATGCTTTTTACCAAATGCAATTTGGAGTCCACACGGTATGTGGGGCTTCTTGGCAGGGTCCTTGGAGCCACAGGGTCTGAGTGATCTGGGGCCAACATTCCACATCTAAACCCCTTCATACAATTCCAGGACCTTGAATCTCAGAAGTTGTAAAGGACTTCAGGAGTTGTCAAGCCAAATCTGCTCAGTGCAGGATTCCCTCCCAAGCCTCATGAGGATCCACCATTCTCCAGCAGCTGCAGAACACACTCAGTAAAGAGGGTCCTTCCCTATCAAGATGACTACCTGCTGTGGACTTCATGAGGGCTTCTCTAACTTTCTCACTCTACCCCAATCTCCACACGGCAGCCCCTCAGGAATTCATCTCGGCCCTCACAACCTTAAGGGAACATACTGTTCCAGAGCCCAGAACCTTCCCTCTGTGGTCTCCAACCTGAGCTCTGTGCAGAGGGATCTCACATCCTGAGGAGGGGTAAGGGGAGCTGGTGTGCCCAGCTCCACTCCTGCACCCTCACGCCATCCTGTTTTGGTCCAGACTGCCTCATGGGCTCATGTCCTGGATATGAAAATGCAATGCACGGACCACTCTCCCCATCCTCTTCCTCTCACTCAAGCAGATCTCTATCACAAAGGCCCAGTGGACACAGAAGCCTGACGGCAAACAGGATATTGCATTACAGATGCTGCCGCTCAGATATCTGATCCTGACTCGGGTGGCGGGACTGTGCGGGCAAGATGACTTGCCATCTTCCTTAGCATCAAAGTCCATCAGTGCTGCTGACTCTGGCTACAAAGCTTCCTCCACTCAGCCTGAGTCCAGTGGCCTCTGCCTGTCTGAGCATTAGGCTGCTCTGATGTGGCCTAAGGAGCAAGAATTTTAGGGTCAAATCTCCACTCTGCCCCTAAACAGTAGTGAGATCTTGGACAACTTACTCTCTGGAATCTCATTTCCCTCCCTGTCAAATGGGAAAGCCAATGGTTTGTTCCCATAGGGCCTCTGGGATTTAAAGGAGACCGTGCCTGGCATGCAGGACCCCTTGGTCAATACTGCTTATATTATTATAGTCAGTGCACCTGCTGGGTAGGGCAGATGCTGCTCTTGCTCCACTCTCAGTGGTCAGTAATCCACCCTCTAGGCCAAAAGGAGATGCTGAAGCAATATTCTACATACAGGGATGTCTGGATTCCACCTGGAGCAATTGGCATTCCTTGTGGGGCTACCTATTCCCTCTAACCAGAGCCACAGGGTGCAGCTCTCCCACTGCCAAAGTTCAGAGCCAAGCCAGCCAGTATGAGACCTGTGAGCACCAGCTACACACAGCGATAGCCATCCTGGGGCCCAAGGAGGGGTGCTCTTGAAACACACTCTCCAGTGAGACCAGACTTAGCTAGCACTCATGGCTGGACATAATAGTATTAGCAATGAAAATAACTCCTTACACCTGTTCTAAGTATGAACTATGTGCTGGGTCAGTCCAAGTTTCTCACGCGGGTTATTTGATTAATCTTCATCCTAGCAACCCATCAGCAGACTATCACATCATCTGTGAGGAGTTCAGGTGAGGGCAGTCTCTCTTTCAGGATAGGGCTGACAGCTTTGTTTGGGTCCTGGACAGAAGCCTGTGCTGAATGAATCATCTGAGCTCTTCTCACATCTGTTAGTTCATTCAACAAACATCTGCAGAGTGAACACGGCGTCCTGGGTCATGTGTGTGTGTAATTTTTCTAGGAAACAATGAGGATGGGGTGGGAGTGGTGCTGGAGGTGCTGTGGCTGCAACATGCCCAGATCCTGGAGGTCAGCCCAGCCAAGAGCATGCATGTCCCCAGAGAATTGCAAGGGCTGTCAGTAGGTTTTAAGTTTCTGTGGCCAAAATATGTTTCAGCCATCCTAGACTTTGAACAAAGTTCCTTCACAAGAGACTTCTCAGACTAAAAATATGTTAATATGCCTGGAAAATCTGCAGGAACAAGGACAGAATTTGCAGCATGGCCCAAAGTAATTTATGGACAGTGCCATTCACTCACGATGCTTCTCTGGAAAGCTGCACAAAATTCTCTGGGAAATGCTTCTCTGCCACCTTGTGTCCCAAACTCCGAAGCATGGCTGCCAGGGGAAGCACTCCAAAGTTTGTGGAGCTGGAACCTCCCCTAGGTGCTTGATGATGATGGGCATGGCACATTTTCTGACCTCATGGGCACTCTTCTCTATGGGGCCATACTGTATGCACTCCCATCTATCCCCTTTAAGCTCCTCACCCACTCTTGTTCCTTCTAACACAGTGGAACTACCAAGGGAACTTTAAAACCAAAGATGTGCTGGCCCCACCCCATGCTCACTGATTTGGAATCTTCTGGAGTTGTCAAGCAGCTGGGTTTTAGAGAAGCTCCCTGTGGATTCACTATGCTATTGGGTCTGAGAACTGCTGGTCTAGGACACATCCCCCATTCTCTCTCCTGGTGTCTCTACAGGCTCATAAATTAGGAACCTCTACTCCCTCTGAACACTGGGAAGAATTCCCTTTGCCACTTCCCTCTCTACTCTGCCTAAGAGAAACTCACTTTTCTGATGAGATAGCAAATGTCTTAAATCCTACTGCCTGCATTTCTCAAGAAGTCAGCTAATGCATTCAGAATCTCCTCAAATTTGGGACTTCCGGAAATCCAGCTAATGCCTCCACTGAAATCCGTAAGCCACATGATGGCTATGGCCAAGGCTTTCCTCAGGCCAGAGAGATGGGCACCCTATCTGATGGTCCCACAAATGAACGAAGCTTACTGGGGACCCTGTTGCTCCCCTTGCCAAGTGATTAGGCAGCTGTTAAAAGGCACAGCTGAGTCCAAGCAGGGAATAAACAGCTGTGGATGTGGCCAGGGCTGTCTATAGCCAGGAAGCTTGGGACGCATGCAACCAGGACGCCTTTTTTAATAACAGCGTTCAGACATTTTGTCTCTTTGGGTAAGAATTCTGCAACAGGAAGCACACATGTGTTTTGGAGCATATTCATTGGATGCTTCACCCTGAAAAGGGGATGTAGAACTCCACCTGTGGCAGCATCCCCATGTGATCTCTTGGAGACTCCGTCGTATCTCCTGGAAGGCTCCCACAGCCGCATGAGAATCAGCCTCCATGTAATGCTGCCAAGTGCAGTGAGCCTGGAAGCCCCAGAAAATCCCTCGTTGTGAGGCCTGAGGCACCAAGACACACAGATAAGTGTTCCTTTCCGAGAGACCAGGTGGCATTACCACACTGTGACTCCTGTTTGAGCCTGGGACAAGGTGCAGCAGCAAGCATGAGCCCTTCCCAGGGTGGAGGCTGAGTGATGGCTCTTGTTGAAAATAACACTCAATTGCTTCTGATAAATCCATAAATAATACGGAAATATCTATCCTTCAGGGTCCCAAAAGAGATACTGATTGTTGGGATCAGATGTCAGCCCCAGGATCCCAACAGAAGTTGGGAACAAAGGCAACAAGAGAGGCAGAAGCACTCCCCCATCCCCCATGGGGTCTGCAAATGCAGAGCTGCCCAGGGTATCCTCCATCCTCTCTCCAGTGCTGAGCCATGTCAGCTTCAGGACACAGGACACCCAGAAAATCAAAGATTTCACCATCAGACAGACAGTGGGAGTAGCATGGATAACACATGGGCATTACCAGATGCTGTGCTTAATATAAAGAAATAAAATCTCTTTTTGATCAAAAGAATAAAGTGGGATCTAACCTAGAGAGCAAAGGCACCTTAATTTTGGCAGAAAAATACAGGATGCTCAATTAAATCCCAATTTCAGATAAAAAACAAATAATATTTTAGTATCAGTATGTCCCAAACATTGCACAAGATATACCTATGATAAAAAAATTCTTTGCCGTTTGAAATTAAAAAATCTAACTGAGCAGCCTATATTTTTATGTGCTACAATTGCCAAGAGGAGGCAGGTCCCAAAGTGTCCAAACATGAGCAGAGCTCACCTGATGGCTTCTGCAATCCGGGTACTCTCCTTTCTCCGGTCACTGGACAACCGGCCAATTAGGTAGGAGTAATCTAGGCCACTGCAGAATACGCTGCCCACTGCACTGAGAAGCAGCAGTTTGCTGTCGTCCGTGGCCGCGTTGCACAGCGCTCGCCGGACCTCCTTCATAATCTGTGGGCAGAGATGGATTTGCGGCGATGTTAAGTGTCTGCCTAAAAGCCAGGGGGCTTTCAGATGTCAAGCCCGCCAGAGGCCTTACCCCTGAGGAAAGAGGAGAGTGCATCTTCTCCTCCTATGCAGGAAGACTCCTGCATACAAGCCACATCCAGACTAAGCAAAGAAACATCAAAACCAGAGCTCCCCTACAGCTTCCCCAAAGCAGGCAGAGTGCTGTGAAGGTGGCAGTGGGGTCACTGGCTACAGACTTGGAAGCCTGGCTTGGAGCCGGCTGATCCCTGGTAAATCTCTACAAATCTTTTTCCAGCATTTGTGTGTTTAGCCCTTCTCAAAGTGTGGGGGAAATTCCTGTGCACATTCCCAAGGGAGGTATGTTAGCCTTATCTAGAAGGCCAGATTTAATCATACTCTTGCTCATCCTTAATTCAACTAAGTCTTTTGCATGGCTCAGAGGTACCACATGAGAAGTGGGCTATGGCATCAGAACTCACAAAATTGTCAAGAAGCCAAGAAGACAACCATCAGACACAGATTCCATATCCAGCAAAACTATCATTCAAAAGCAAGGGTAAAAAAAAGTAGGCATTTTCAGCAAAAGAATGTTTACCACTCTTAGACCCTCACTGAGAGAATTTAAAAAGGATACACTCAGAAAGAAAAACTATACTCGGAAAGAAAAAAAACAGACATGCAAGTGGTAACAGCCAACAAAGAAACATGGTGAATGTGCTGATAAATCAATATAAGAATGACTATAAAATCATCATACTGATTTTGACCAAGGAGGCTGAGGGTTTGCACAAGGGTAGAACTGGAGTCCAGGCGGTAACAGCATGTCAGATGGAGAAAGAATGATGACCACATGCCAAGGTTCTAGGTCTGGGCTTGTTGGAGAGGTGAGGATGACGTGGAGGCTTCATTATGTGTACAGAACTTAAGGATAATTTCTTAAAAGTACATGGATTACAATGAATGGGGAGGGGGCTAAAATAAAGAAAGCTCAATCACTCAATCCAACATAAGTGAGAGAAGGAGGAAAAGTAAGTGAATAGGTGCAGAAAAGACATGGTAAGAGAAAACAAGGCATGCACTTGCCTGGGTGGAGCTGAGAGTCCAACTGGGGAGACAATAAGTGAACAGGCTTTTAAGGGATTGTTAATTTTTCAATAGGCATAATCATAGGGTACAATGGGAAAATATTATGGGAGCCATGTTTTAAAAACTATACTTTTTAAAGAAAAAAAAAACATTTATTAAGTGCTTGGAGGTGCCAGAGATTGCAAGAGGTAATTTCCACATATTTTACTCCAAATGAAAATCCCACATAGTAAGGAATGGTTTTCCCATCTTGTGGGTAATGCAAGGGAGACTCAGAGAACTGGTGTGAAGCCGCCTGAGGTCAGTAGCAAGAGCCAGAACCATGGTAATCCCCCCAAATCCCTTCTCTTTCTACCACTCCAAACTTGTTGGATGACTTAAATAAATGGGTGAATTTTAGTGGAAAAAAAGATAGGGCTGGATGTCAGTTTGAATGGAGAATCTCCCAGCTTGTGCTCTGTAAGGATGGGAGAGGCACTTTCCATTCTAACAGGGTATAAGCCACAGATTCATTTTGAACATCAAAAACGCGAAGAGGCCACTATCTTGTGGGTCCTTTAATCCATCTGCCTCCAGAAATAGACACACTCTGAATGATCCATGAACTCTATTTCTCTGAGAGGCAAATAAAAGAAAACCCCACTGTAAAGACGTGCGCTGCCATTCCACACAGGACTCAGAGTGGCCTCCCTCTCTGAGGTCACAATTACTTGTCAATTAGTAAAGACAAAATCAAACAAAACAGCCACCCCCTTTATAAATTAAATGGAAAGTAAATTTGTGTTTCATTCATGTGAGAAAAGTACAAACTATTTTTTTAAATTTAAAGACTGTTACATCTAGTTATTACAGCTCTCCTTTGCCTTTCTCATATAGATAATCCAATTTGGACTGATGCTTCTGCCTCCTTGAAGGACCCCAAATTGTAAAATATAACTGGTTTGTTTAAAGTAAAACATTCTAAAAACGACTGCTTCTTTGCTTCCGTGGGTCCTCGGCGGCACCCATGCAACTACCTCTTGCTGGCCACTTACTAGGCTGTAAGAGACCAGTGCCCTCAGAGGCCCCTGGGGAATGCCTCTGTAACAAATGCTCCAGGACTGCTACATATTAAGAAGCCCTCAATACTTTCTTGTTAGACACTTGCTACTGCCACTTGCTCCAGATGTCAGCATCTGCTAGAGAAAACACACTCCCCCTGCCACCTTCTGCACTTTCTGCACACTCCCCCTTCTACCTTCTGATCTCCATGGGTTGGAGCCAGATAACCAAATTCACTAGGAGTGGGTTGAAAGGGGGAGTAGACCAGAGTCCCTTTATCTGCTTCCTCTTTCCTTGCTGAAATCAGCCACCCAGGGCCCATCTCACTGGTAAGCACCTTCATGAACGTGTGCCCAGTTATCCCTGACTAAACGCAAACTTTTCCTTCTCCCAAAACCCCAAATGTCCCTGCTATGATACTTGTGACAAGCCCCCTTGTCAAATGTGAGCATCTTTGCCTCACCTTACCTCCTGCTTGATTTAAATCCCTGATAGGCAGCCTCTAAGATGGCCTTCAATGATCCCTTCCATGGTAGTCACATGCTTGTGAGTGCAGACAGACCTCATGACTCACATCTCACCTCAAGGTACAGCAAGAGCGGCAGGATGTCCCGTTCAAGAGAGGACTGGCATACAAAAGGACATGGCTGTCCTCCTTTGCTCTGTCTCCCCCTCAGAGCTCCCAGTCTGGGGAAGCAAGCTACCATGTCCAGAAGAGCACATACAGAACAGCCACATGGCAGGGGACTGATATCTCTGGCCAGTGAGGACCTGCCAGCAGCTGCCTGGGTGAGCATGGAAGTGGATCCTCTTCCACTGAGCCTTCAGTAGAGACTATAGCTGCAGACAACCATGCCTTGACTACAGGCTTTGAGAGACCCTGAGCCAGAAGCATCTAACTGAGCCATACCAGGATTCTTGACCCACAGAAACTGTGAGATAACGTTCATTGTTTTAAGATGCTAAGCTTAGCACAATTTGTTATACAATAATAGATAACTAATACAATTCCTTAAAAGCTAAAATAGTCTTCTACTCATCTGTATAGCCCTTGTAACACCTAGTCCAGAATCTCACACATAAAAATATTTAATGTATGTTTATTGAATTGAAGGAGTTGCACAGTATTTACCTCCTCAAGAAGTTTACAGTGTAATGGAGGGAACCAGACATTTAACAAATTATCACAAAAATACATGTACATTAACAACCATAACAAGTTCCAGAAGGGAGGGGTGCATAATGCTGGGAAAGCTCCTGAGAGGAGAGGCAGATGTAACCTGGGAGGGGGCTGGGGGATGGGCAGTGAGGAGGGTATCCCATGGATGTAGTGATTGAGCTGAGACCTGAATGGAGTACAAGGCCACTAGACAAGGAGGAAGGGAAGGTTGTTTCAGTCAGAAGTACAGGTATACGTAAAGGCCCTGGGGCAGGTGTGAGCATGTAAGAAAGCTAGGCTGGTTGGAGTGCAGGAGAGAAGGGGGAGGGGATCCTTGGGTGGCTCAGCAGTTTAGCTCCTGCCTTTGGCCCAGGGTGTGATCCTGGAGTCCCGGGATCGAGTCCCACATCAGGCTCCTGGCATGGAGCCTGCTTCTCTCCTCCTGTGTCTCTGCGCCTCTCTCTCTCTCTCTCTCTCTCTCTGTCTATCATAAATAAATAAATAAATCTTAAAAAAAAAAAAGGAGAGAAGGGGGATGTGTAGTATGAAGCAGGGAGGTTTACAGCAGTGGGCAGCTCAGAACACAACAGCCTCATTTGCCTCATGAACAGTTTTGATTCTTAAAGCAAATGGGAATCACTGTTGTATCTGAAGTATGTGCGCATGTGTGTGTGTGTGTGTGTGTGCATGTGTGTAGAAGGGGTGACTTGATCAGATTTGCATTCCTGGCAAATTACTCTGCCCACCTTGAGGAGAATGGATTACAGGATAGGAAACATGAAAGAGCATGCTTGTTAGTAGGTTATTACAACAGTCCAGACAGTATATAATGGTCATGATGGAAACAGAGAGAAGAAAGCCTATTAGTGGGCCATTCAAGGATTAAAGTTAATAGGCCTTGGGGTTTGGGTGTGTATGGTGGGTGTGATCAAGAGGGTATGAGGTATGACTCTCCCATGTCTGCTGTGCTCCTGTGGACAGTGGTGGTATAGCCTGGTTAGACTGGGAGCACTGCAATAAACTGGGAGTTGAGAGGGCTTGGGGTCTTTTCCTAATGGGGGAGTAGATGGGCTTTTAATCACCAACATTTTGGGCAATCTATTTTGCTGGTTCTTTCCTAAAGGGGCATTTTCATTATTTTCCTGGTTCTTTGCTATATTCCAGACAGGAGCTATATTACAACACACCCGCTAGCCTCAGAATCTAGTTAACACACCCAGAAATGTATGAATTTCTGCCCATGAGGCCAATCCAGCCAATGTCCCATATACAACTAGAAAAGGAAATCCAATTATGCTATGCAGGGTGGCCTCGTCCCAGGTGCTCCATGAATAAGTAAGGCTGGGTCTGCTGGAGGCCATTAAATCACCTCTGCTTCATCTTAACAATGACGGGAACATTTACAGAATGCTTTCTATGTACCAGGCATTTTGTGAGCCTCTTTGCAGACATCATCTCTAATCCCACAAGCAAGGTATCCTATAACTTCTATAAATGAAGAAGCTCAAAGAGATAAGGTGACTTCCCAAGGCAAGCTAGTAGAGGCCTGGAGAGTGGAATATAGTCTACTAGACGACAAAATCTATATTCCTCTGGTACCACCATCTTTTCACTTCTCTGGAGTCTTTCTTTCAGGGCTACTTTACCCAGTTGGCCAGCTTATCTAGATAGTCAATCTGCTTTGGTTGTTGAGATAGCTAAAAACACCAGATCAGTGTTTTTTTCCATTTTCCTCCCATTCTGTTACCAACAGGCACCAATTAGGAATGGAACCCCTAATTAACCAAGTCTACATCTCAGGAGCTGAGAACCTGTGCACCTGATGACATCAGCTGGAGGCACACATCTTCCGTGGTGAGTAGGCAATGGTTAACACATAAAGCTGCTCCAAAGAGACAAGATGAACTCCATATTCATTCGATTTATTGAAGGAAAATGCTGTGCCTTTTAAAAACATGCTTTTAAAAAGTAGTGAAGTAGGAAAAATCTAAGAATCATTACTTCATGAGGATGTTTCATGACGAGCTTAAACTAACAAGGCTTCCAGGTGTATAAAAATGTGAAGGGCAACCTTTATGGTAAACCAGGGGGCAGAAGATGATCACAAACTGCAAAGGCTTTAGCTACATCTCTTCCCTTATGGTGATCATTCCTGACTGCCACACCCACAGTCCCTTGAGGGAACTACAGTTTATGTAAGTCACAATGATAAGACATGTGATTACAAGTCCCAGGACACAGTACCTCCTGCCCCACCCCACTTGCTGGGCCTCCCGGAGCATACTGGATACACTGGGCCATGTCAGACCACCCTACCAAGCCCAGTCAGGGTGAATGGCCACTCCTTAATTGTGTCACTGTGGTTAACCCACTCCTGTGGTTAAGCCTCTGTGTCTTCATTACTACTATGAAATCAGATATCACAGGACAAGATATCACAGGACAGGGAAGGGGAAGTGTGGACTTTGCTGTCTTCAATGGGCCAGGTGCTGGGCTGACTGTGAGAAACAATATGGCAGGCACAAGTGGCAAGGGTCCTGCACCCTGAAGCTTACAAGACTCTAGGCCTAAATTCTCTAAATCTGTGTTATCTTGTTCATAAGAGGTGGACCATAAGAATTCTACATCAGAAAGGTCCTGGGAGAAGAAATGGGAAAAACAACAAATACAAAGCACAAAGAGCTGCTGGTAGCTGGTGCTGTCATGGTTTTCGCCATTTACCCCCTCCTGTGGCAGGGTGGTCTAGTTGGAGAGGGCTTCTTGGATGAGTCTTTTCCCACATTTGCACCATCGAGAATCTCTTAAAAAATATTAATCGGTTCTTCACTGTTCCCCCTCAGTACCCCAGATCTTAAATGGTGCTATGTAACGGCAGTGAGTATTCACTGTCTCCCCATTCTGTTCACCTAAAATATAAGCATGATTAGCATTAAAAAGGTAAGGTAGAAAAAACATGTAAAACAGACTTCATCAAAATTTTAAACGTCATACATCCAAGGACACTATCAAGAAAGTAGCAAGCCACAGAATGAGAGCATATTTTCTTTCTTTTCTGTGTGTGTGTATTTTTTTATGGGAGTTCAATTTGCCAACATATAGCATAACACCCAGTGCTCATCCCGTCAAGTGCCCTCCTCAGTGCCCGTCACCCAGTCACCCCATCTCCCCCCACCTCCCCTTTCACTACCTCTTGTTCCTTTCCCAGAGTTAGGAGTCTCTCATGCTGTCACCCTCAGACATTTCCCACTCATTTGAGAGCATATTTTCAAATCATATATCTGATATAGAAGTCTTAAAACTCAACAATTAAAAACAATTTTAAGATTAGGCAAAAGATGTGAATAGACAATTCTCCAAAGAAGACAGACAGATAGCCAATAAGCTCACGAAAAGATGCCCAACATCATTAGTCATCAGGAAAATGCACATTAAAATGACGGTGAAATACCACCTCACACCTGCTCCACCAGCTACGATAAGAACAGACAATAACAAGTGTCGACAAGGATGCAGAAAGACTAAAGCCCCTGTACACAGCCAGTGGAAATGGAAAACAGCATGTGAAACACAGTCTGGCAGTTCCTCAGAAAGTGAAATAATTTCAGAGTTACCATACAACCCAGCAGTTCTGCAAGGAGGAATATATCTGAGAGCACTGAAAGCACATTCACATGGAAACTTGTACACAAATATTAGTCCTAACACAGTAGTCAAAAATGGAGCCAATATAAATGCCCATCACTGAACAACTGATGGACAGAATATGGCACATCCACACAAAGGAAACGAAGGGAGCAATGACGTGTGCTACCCAGGGATAAACCTCGAAAACATCATGTTCAGTGGAAGAAGCCAGTCACAGAAGACCACATACTATACACTTCCATTAATATGAAACGTCTGGAATAGGCAAATCTGTAGAGAAAGAAAGTAGATCCATTGTTGCCAGGGACTTGGCAAGGGAGGATGGGGAGGCGATGCTAATGGGCATGGGGTTTCCTTTGGGGGTGATGGAAATGTGCTAGAACTAGATCATGGTGATGGTTCTGTGCCCTTGTGAATATACTAAAAAAAGTACATGTTAAAAGGGTGAAATGTATGGTATGTGAATTATATCTCAATTGAAAAAAAAAAAAAGTAACTGAGCTGAGTGAGTATGATTTCATCCAAAGCAAAGAAATTTGACATGCTTAGACAAGCCCAAGATATGGTGTTTGGATTCCAGGGCTGCCCTCTGACTAATTCTGGGACACTGATCGGTTTTCTGAATCTCTCCATTTACCAAGGTCTTCATCTGTAAAATGGGATAGTATCATTACCTGGTCACAAAGATCAAATAGATAATGTATATAAAGTGATTAGCACACTGTGTCCTACAGTCAAGTCTGCATGTGCATTGCTGGCTTTTGTCATCGGCTCCCCGATGGAACAAAGAGGAAGCTGGTGCCCCACTCTGCATGAGAAGCCCTCTCCAGCCTGACCCTCCCCTCCGGTCCCTGTGTCTCACCTCGGGGGTCAGCGCGTTGTTGTCCGAGGTCTGGCTGGACAGCAGGATGTGTGTGAACCCCTCTTCCTTCCGCACGACAATGTCCCGAAACCTACAGTTGCTTTCATTCTGGCGGACGCTGTACCTGAGCCTCTTGTCAAAGACATAGTCCTTCTCTGCTTCCAGCTTCCTCTTCACGGGGCTGTGCAGGTTTAATCCCCCGTTGGTCAGAGCAGAGCCTTCCAAAATCAGATAACCAAAGTGAGAAACTGACATAGGGACAATCCCACAAGAGGGTGATCACAGGACGTTCAGATTGGATATGGCTGGGACCCTCACACACCTTCTGTTCTTGGGTGAAGGGCCCAGGGACAAACTGCTTCATCTCCAAACCTGAACTAGGACAGAGAGAGTTCTCTGTGCAGGGCCCCAGATGATCCTTGATCCCCCGCCCACACATCTACCCATGAACCTCCGCCTCTGTTCATACGACTTTAGCAGCAAGGAAACCACTACTTTGAAAACTGATGGCCACAAGACGAAACAAACCAAAACACTGCAGCTGTATTCATAATCACCAAAAACTGGAAGCAACCAAAATGTCTTTTAAGAGGCAACTGAATAAACAAACTGGTACATTTGTACAATGGAATATTATTCAGCAATAAAAAGAAATTAGTTATCAAGCCACAAAAGTATGCAAATGAATCTTAGATGCATATTGCTAAGTGAAAGAGGCCTGTGTGAAAGACTATGCACTGCACAATTCCAATTACATGACATTCTAGAAAAGACAAGAGCTTAGAATCAATCAAAAGATCAGTGGTTGCCAGGTATCAGGTGGAATTAGAGGAGGTGGAGTAGGTGAAACACAGGGGATTTCTGAGGGCAGTGAAACTACTCTATGGGATACCACGATGGTGAAGGTGGGACATGAAGCATTGGTCAAAACCCAAAGAACTATGCAGCACAGACAATGAAGCTTAAAGTATGCAATTTAAAATTAAATAAACTTAGGAGACTGGGGGGATCCAAAGATGGCACACAGAATGTGATCAAAGAGTCAAACTGTATGACAAATGCATGCAAAGACCTCACGGAAGGGGGTGGGAGGACCTCACAACCTCAGAAACTCTAGGAATGACTAGAATCTGTAAAACTAAAGACGAAATAGCTCATAGAGAAACAGCGTGCTCCAGTTGGCAAAGCCGATTCCCATGGAGTTGGGTGAGAGTTCAGAATTCTGACACCATTACTCATGGTATCAACCATGGGTGCCACAGCTGAATGGGTAAGTAAACAGACAGGAGGATGACAGGAGCAATGCTTCTCGCCACTGGAGTGGGAGTTTACAGATGAGCATGGGTGGGAGGCTAGAATGATCTGGGTAGCAGTAGATTCAGTGTGGAAGGCATCAGTATGAACTCATGTTTAGCTGAATGCAGATACAGTTACATTCAGACATAATTACAGTTACATATGTGGATGCAGGACAGTATACACACATGTATTTCCTCACTCTGTTAGCTGAGAGGGCCCAGAACCATTGACACCCCAATAGGAGCAAGCACACCGAGGGCCCAGATGTTGGTGTCTGATACCATTCTCAGTTAAAGGAACCAGGATTCCCTGAAGAAATGGCGGATTCCAGGCTTGGGGCAGGAAACACACAGGATAAGCTTGTAGTGGTGGAAAGGAAGGAAGTAGTAAAAAAATTAAAAATAAAAAAATAACCTCCTCAGTGAAGAGACATGTCAAAAGGACAGAGGAGCCAACTGAAAGCACTCTCAATGGCCAAAGGTTGAAAAATTTGGGGAACTGAGAATTGCATTATAACTGAAAGCAAAAATCAATACCTGTGAGTCCATACTGATGTCAGTAAATGATCAAATTAATAAATGAAGGGGGAGAAGAGACAAATCTCCCATGCAGGATTCCAAACAGTTTATGTAGATTCTCTGCCCACAGGGAGGTGAAGCGTAAGTGTCCCCACTTGTTAAATGTGGGCTGTGCCCGGTGACTTCCTTCCCCATGGCACAGCATGTAGAGGGTCGGGGGACAGGGGTGTAACTGGACAGTGGAGAAACCTGGCTGGGGTAGACGGAGAAGCCAAAGCTCCTGCAGCCAGGTGACGGAGACCAGCATCAACAGCGATGAGTCACAGTGATGGTGTGTGCCCCCAACACCATGTGTGGTCTTCCTCCCAAAAACCTACAACCCCAGTGTAGGCATGAGAAAAAGACTGAACAAACCCAAATCAAGGAGCACTCTACAAAATAATTCATCAGTGCACTTCAAAACTATCAAGGTCATCAAAAACCAGGATGATCTGTCACAGCCCAGAGGAGCCTAAGGAGACACGACCACGCATTGCAATGTGAGATCCTGGGTAGGATCCCAGAACAGACATTAAGGCAAAATCTAAGGAAACTTCAATAAAGTAAGGACTTTGTTAATGACAACGTATCATTACTGGTTCATCAACCATAGCAAATGCACCATACTAATATAAGATGTTAATAAGAGGAGGGAGCTGAGTGTGGCATATAGAGAAACTCTCTATATTGTCTTCCCAATATATCTGTTAAGTCTAAAACTATTTTAAAAAGTGAGGTTTATTTTATTTTATTTTAAAGTTGAGTTAATAATAATAATTTTCTGGGACGCCTGGGTGGCTCAGTGGTTGAACAACTGCCTTCAGCACAGGGCGTGATCTCGGGTCCTGGGATCAATTCCCACATCAGGTTCCCTGCCGGGAGCCTGCTTCTCCCTCTGCCTCTGTCTCTGCCTCTCTCTGTGTGTCTCTCATGATAAATAAATAAAATCTTTAAAAAATGATAATAATTTTCTAAAACCCCACAAAACAGTTCTCAGGTAATTCTGACATGCAGGCAGCTTTGAGAGCCTGGACCCATGCTTCTTTCACTTGGGTGTGCATCAGAATCACCTGGAGAACCATTAAAAGTCCACCTGCTGGGCCATACCGCAAACTGCTATCCCTGCTTCAGCAACCAGGCTCTGCAAACCAGGGTCCAGACAAACGAGGGAGGGGACCATCCATCACCAAGTACCCCCCCTGATGCCCAGGTGAGCCCTCTGCTTGAATGAACACTGGTGGGGGTCTGAAGATCTTGTTGAGCATCCTCTACCTGCTGGGTGTGGTGGGTGACTGGCCCATGCAGGATGGAGCTGTGGGGATGTAGGAGGAGGTACAAGGAAACAGAGGGATGTGTTGGAGCCTCTCATTTAGTTTTTGGCAGGGATGCTGGAACCCAATCAAAGCTGGCCCCTTGAAGTACAACCTGCACCCTGCTTAGGAAAATTATTACATGGACAGAGTGAACAGGCCCTGTTGGCTGATCCTCTGAGAGCAGGTTATGAGTACGAAGAAAGGGAACATATTTAAAGGACCTAGGACACAGTAAAGCAATGAATGAATGGTGGCTCTTACTTCCATGATCACTATTGCCTGGCTCAGTACACAAGTATTCCGGCAGTATTTTCTGCATGAACCCTGTCTCTCCAACAATACAGTAGGCATCTTAAGGGCAGGACCACTGTCACACACAACACAGCCCAACATAATACTTGTGTACCAAGGCATTCACAGGAATTATTCCTTGGCCCCTGGAGCCTTGGGTCACCCTGGGGGTGGATTCAGATCCTTACTAAGCATCGTGGGTCTCAGAATCTCAAGAACCAAGTCAAAGGCAGGGAGCAGGAAATGACACCCCCCCCCGGGGCCCCCTGGGAGGTCCCAGCATGCTGGGTCCCAGCCAGGTGAGCGCCCAGCCACAAAGTGGCACAGAAGCTGCAGAGCCTGTGCCTTCAGACAGCGTCCTTGAAGCCTCCTCATCTTGTACTTTCCCATTACTCCAGGCAACTGGGCTTTGTCTAGCCCTATGATGCGGGTAAAATGATTCAATGAACTCCGGAAAGTAAACGCGAGCATTTAATTAAAAGGCTGGTGTAGAGGGAGCTGTTTCTTCAGGGTTAACCTCAAAACCTTCAACTCCTCAGAAGAGCTTCCTAATTGGAGCTGGCCAGGGTTTCTGTAGCATTCCAGGCAGATCCATGCCATGGCCCAGCTGGCAGAGCTAAGCGCATCATAGAAGCCGCCCTCGGAGGACACCGACTCCTGCCCGTGGGAAGTCAGAACCTCAGCGTGGTTCTGCAGGCCCGTGCGCACCAGCGCCTTCCATACCAAAATCCTCCTGCCCCCACCTCAACCAAGTCAAGGCGCTAATTAACAATTATATGAGAGAGGAGGACGTGAGGCTTATCTTTTGTGAGCAGTTCTATATGTTGTCTACAGATCTCTCAACAGCCCTATGAAACTGCCTGTTTTTGTCTACTTTGCAGGTAAAGAAAAGTGAGTAACTTGCTGGAAGCCACAAAGATTTTAAATGGTACAGCCAGAAATGGAGTCAGCTCTCCCTCATTTTATTTATTCATTTGAAATCTAATTATTAAAAAAAAGAAATCTAATTATTTATTACCTTCTATGTATGGGCCAGCCAGATGCTAGATGATGAGATCCAATAAAAATCAGAGAAATAAGGTCCCTGCTTTCACAGAGTTTGCTTCGTGTGGGGGAGATGAAAAGTCAACAAATAAACTATTACCTAAAATCGTGACAGATGAGAAAATAGAGAGTGACATGACAGAGAATAATGAGGGTGGTGATCTCTGTAAATCCAAAGCCTGTGATCTTTCTGCAAAGGCACAGGATAAAGTAGCCCCCAAAGGACCACCTGACCAAATAAATCATATAACTATCTGAGGAAAACAGAGCTGTTTGTTCTCCATCAGGACACTGGGCTCACATCTCTAATGGTGACTTGGTAGATGTATCATCTCTGGGCCAAATAAAAGAGCAGAACCTTCTTGGGGGCCTGAATTCACATCTGAAACTAAGTGGCTAACACGGGCCCAACATTTTAGGAGGTGCAGAGGAGAGCCTCATCCCAGAGCCCCTCAGATGCTGCTGTCACATGGGGCTGCCCACAAGGCCTCTCCCCTCTGTGACATCATGCTTCCTGAGACTGTGGCAGGCTGACCAGGAAAACACCATGGGACACAGTACATGCTAGAAGCATGGAAGTCTAGGGCTTTGCAGCCAGGCAGCATGGAAATTCCAGCCCTACGTTTGCTAACTGGGAGAAACAAGGAAGCCACATGGGCTCTTGAGCATCAGTCTACTTGATTAGAAGATGGGGCCAACAGGACCTGGTTTTCAGGGTTGTTTTGAGTTCAGTTAAAGAGCCAATATGGGATTAGCAAGTGCCCAGCTCATCCTAGGCACTTCACAAATGTTAGGCAGCAGACCCCAAGTCATTCCAAAAAAGAGAAATAAACTGGTGAGTCTTCATAGCCATGCCCTCCTCCTCCCAAGACCCGGGATATGGAGTTCTCGGTAGAGCAGACTGCCTGCCCTGTGAGTCCATAAACCAGGGTGAAACCCAACAAGGGGTCAGCGTGCAGACCCCCACACTCCGTATCATGAGCTGCAAGGCTGGGTGGCTCACTCACCCACTCTGTGCCTCTATCACCAAGTGTGGATTGGGAAAAAAACATTCCTGCTTCACAGGATTGTTGCCAAGTAAAGGAAGTGATGGCTGCTGCATTCCTGGGATGCAGGACAATTTCCTTCCTTCTTTTCCCTTCAAACCTTCCCACATTCCTTCCTTCAGAGTAAGTACAAAGGAGCATTTGACGTTAAGAAGTTTCCATAAAATTACGCTCTGACACAGCCTCTGTGCTCCAAACACGCGGAAGTGGCAGATAAATACCGGGCTCACAAACAAGATAATCATCTCTGTGTGTGAGGTAGAATGTCGACACAAAGCACTACGGGGGACTGGGAGTGCCAGGCAGGAAGTACATCTAAGGGCGGCTAAAACCAGTGTCCCACACAAGATGGGATAGGAGACCTGGGTCCAGTGCTTGACTCCAGGGGATAGCACGAGGCCTCCTCCACGAAGGCAGAACAAAAACAAAGCTACGAGCTGCCCCTGGCCAAGCTGTACTGGGAGCTCCAGGCCAGGTGGAGGCAGACACAAACTATCAGGGAGGAAGCAAGGAGAAAGAAGGCTAAGAAAATCAAAACAAGAATTTCCCTCTTAAAATGAGTCAGACACCTAAATTCTAAAACCTGAAGACCTCTAATGCTTAGAAACCTAGCCAACAAAATCAACATTTGTGACATAAATTACTCCAAAGAAGATAAATGAGTATCATGGAACAATCTGAAAAGGACTGTAAAACAGGAATGTTTCAAATGCTCAAAGTGACAGATGCAAAGAAAAAAAAAAACGCATTCATTGAAAATAAACAGAAATTTTCAAACAAAAGGTAAAGAACAAATGAAAAGAAAAATGGCAAATGGCAAATGGGGGAAAAATATTCACATGTCACGGATAAAAGACTAAGATCTGTAAATTGTAAGAAGTTTTAAAGACTTCTTGGAGACAGAAGGCCCCAAACTCCTCCTTTAACAAAGAGTGGACAGAAGATATGGGCCAGCATCCACAAATCTTACATGAAAATGGCTCTTAAACAAAAGACCTCAACTTTCTTTGATCATGTAAATTAAAACCCAAAATAATGGAGTAAGAATCAAAACTATACTGAGATACCATTTCTCACCCATCCACTTGGCAAAAGTTCAAAATCCTGATACTGTGCTCTGCCAGAGAGGATGTGGGGAGTCAGGCATTCTCTTAATTGTGGGTGGGAGGCAAAATGGCATAACGGCAATGGAAGGGACCTTGGCAACACGTGACAAAACTGTTCATGCGCTTACTCTCAAGCTCACAATCCAATTCTAAAAATATGACATCAACATAAACCTCTAACAGTACAAAAATATATGTGCCTAAGATGACTCCCTGCAGGGCTCTTTGCAATTGCAAAATATTGGAAACTATCTAAATATCCAAGTATGGGTTGGGGAAATAAAGTTTGTTGGGGAAATAAAGTTGGGTGCATCCACACAATGGAATACTATGCAGCTGTTAAAAAGAATGAGCACTGTCTCTGTGAACTAATAGGGAGTGATTTCCAAAATATATCTTCGAATAGAGACAAGGTGCAAAAGTACTTTACTTTTAGTGTAAGAAAAAAGGAGAAAAGGATAAATCTGACTATTTTTTGTAAAAAGAAAACACAGTAGGAATAAACCAGAAGGTAATGAAACTGGTTATGCAAATACAAGGGGACACAAGTGTCTGGCAGGGAAAATACAGGAGAAGGGGTGAGTAAGGGTTGACACCTCCCTGAGTGCATCTTTCTGTTTTAAGTCCTGGAAGTATATTAAAGCATGTCAAGAAAATAAAACCAATGAAGGAAAATAAACTGAATGCAAACAGAAAGTCAGGAATCTAACCCTATTTCAAATGAGTAACAAAAGCATGCTGGGGGAGCATAGAGAACCAATATGAGTAACTTTTGAATGCAATATTATGATTTACACACCCTCGAACAAACCTTGAACTCTCCCTAGTGGGTATGTTTTCATAATGGTTAGGTTGGGACAACTCCAGAATTATTTTATAGGCAGTATAGTATTGAGTAAATAAGTAAATGTGTGATATTGTGGAGAGACAGCATTCTCTGAATGGAAGAAGGGTCAAACAAAGATGGAATGGGGTAGGGAAGGAAGAAATCAGTGGGATTGGAATGAAGAAATTTGGACTGTAAAAGGAAAAAATTGGAATATGGACCACAGATTAAGTTATTGTATCCACGTTAAATTTCTGAAGTTTATAACTGTACTGTGTTGGCTTAAGAGAGTATCCTTTTTCTTACAAAGCACTCATGTTGTATATTAAGGGGTAAAGAGGCATGATATATGCAATCCATACTCAAGTGGCTCAGAAAAAATAATAATCTATATATAATTTGTATAATTACTTACACATAATATGAGTGTGAATGTATGTGAGTTTATACCTAAACATATACACATACATGTACATATAGATGTGGAGAAAGGGCAAACATGGAAGGAAAAATGTTTAAAACACCTGATGAGGGATGTCTGAGTAGCTCAAGTGGTTGAGCATCTGTCTTTAGCTCAGGGTGTGATCCCAGGGTCCTGGGATCGAGTCTCACACTAATCTCCCTGCATGGAGCCTGCTTCTCCCTCTGCCTACGTCTCTGCCTCTCTCTCTGTGCTTCTCGTGAATGAATAATAAATAAAATCTTAAAACAAAAACAACCCACCTGATGAATGTGAAAAGACCTTTATGATGTTTTCTGTAAGTTTTAATAACTTTACAACAAAAAGTCAAATATACTTTAAAAAAAATATCCTGCAAATAAGAATCAAGCTAAAAATCTCATCCATGAAATAACTCTACAAAAAGAATATTTGAAGAAGTAATAGCTTAGTATTTTCTAGAACTCAAAAAAAAAAAAAGGAAGTTCTCAGTTTGAAAAAAACACTGGTTACTAAGCAAGATGAAAAGGCAAATGATAATGAAACTGTAGCTTGTCAAGGATAAATAAAAGATCTTAAAATGTAGCCTGAAGAAAAAAAAACCCTACATATCACAAAACTTTGACAGATTGAAAGCAAGAGTGATACCACTGGCCTGGGAAGAAAAAGGAACTTCTGCCATCAGAATGCTGAGAAAATAGGTGTCAACCAAATCTTTTATACCTAGCTAAAACAGCATTTAAAGGCCTGAGTAAATGGGCATTTTCAGACACCCCAACATCAATAGCATTTATCTCCCAGAGTCTGAAGGAATTACAAAGAGAAACTTCACCATATAAAACAGTTAACTCAGAGGAAGACTTAGGACCGTGAAACAAAGCTGGTCTTAAAAATTTACAGCAAATGAAATTTTTTTCATAAATGTAATCACTGGCTATACAAATAATAAACATAATCTTTGCTGTTTAACATTGGGTGTACAAAATAAAACCAAGCTGTCCAATGAGAATTTAAAGCCAAGTAGTGGGATCCCTGGGTGGCGCAGTGGTTTGGCGCCTGCCTTTGGCCCAGGGCGCGATCCTGGAGACCCGGGATCGAATCCCACGTCAGGCTCCCGGTTCATGGAGCCTGCTTCTCCCTCTGCCTGTGTCTCTGCCTCTCTCTCTCTCTCTCTGTGACTATCATAAATAAATAAAAATTTAAAAAAATAAAAATAAAAAAAATAAAATAAAATAAAGCCAAGTAGTGTCCTCCTTGCTATATTCAATAGGAGGACATGATATGTGTTTGAAAAAACCTAGAGTTGAGTATATATGCTAAAATTTAAGAATACAAATACAATATGTGGCCGGCTTCCACGTCAGCCCAGGGTGAGGGAACCTATAAAATATACAGTTCATTAAAAAAAAAAAAAAAAAAAAAAAGCTTGAAAACGTCAGGGAATGAGGAGGAGAGAAGAATCAGAGAAACAGAATGTAAAATAACAGAAAAAATCCAAATATATTAATTATCACATTACTCTGAAGGAATATTAGATTAATATTAAAAGATAGAGATGATCAGATTGAACAAAAGATGAAAAAATCTGGGTGTGTGAAGGATTCCCTAAGGAGAGCTCCTTTTTTCTTTTTTCAAGATTTAATTTATTTATCTACAAGAGACACACAGAGAGAGACAAAGACATAGGCAGAGGGAGAAGCAAGCTCCCCACAGGGAGCCTGAAGGGGACTTGATCCCTGGATCCTGGATCATGACCTGAGCCAAAGGCAGATGCTCAACCACTGAGCCACCCAGGTGTCCCCCTAAAGAGAGATCCTTAAAGACAGAAAAAGTCATCTCAGCTCAGCTATAGGGAGGAAGAAAATGGGCCAATCAACCAAGAAATGAAGGAGAGATTCCAAAAGTATCAAGAAATGGTACACAGTCATCAATGTGCAGGAAGGAAAGGTGTCTTGGGAAATACACTGCAGTTTGTCAGATATGCAAAGAGAAATAGGTAAATAAGGGAAGCTGCAGGGGTAAAGGGCTAGAAGGAGCCACAGAGGTCTGCACAGACCAGGGGAAGACCACAGGAGACTTCTACCACACAGTATCAGCTCCCAAGAAACATGCCCAGTCCAGGCAGGGATTAGGGTCTGTGCCCATTTTCCCCATCAAGACCATGTCGAACCTTAAGCACAGAAGGACACAGAGAGGAAGGACAGGAAAGTTCAGGCAGATCACCAGAGGATGCTATCCCTAACTAAGGGACACACTATCCAAGCTACTTCCACATGCACATGGTCCTTCTCAGGAACTCAGGCAACTCTTTGATTATAACAGGCAGTGGGGCTAGGAGAGATCTACAATTGCCCAAAACAATCCAAAATGCAGATTTTGGGGTCAGTACAGCATCATCCTCAAAGTCCTTTCTCTCAGTGGCTCACCATATGCAATATCTATATTTAGTTGGGTACTTACTATGTGATTCTTGTAGCTTATCCAATTCTAACAAAAGATACAATTTTATCCCCATTTTACAAAAGAGTAAACAGAAAGCCAAGGTCATCATGCCATCAGAAAGTGCCAGGATGGGGTTTAACCTCCAGCATCTTGATTTCAAACTTGACACTTAATTCAAGCACCAAGGCTCAAATCTAACACTAGTCTTGGGCTCTCCCACTGGTGTTGGCTCTGCTTTTCTTCCTGAGAGTCCAGTCTTCGCTAAACAGTGCAGAGAGGAAAATTCGAACACTAAACTTGGATGGGTATCATGTGATGCCAAGCTCATTCTGCTATGTTATCATCTGTACACCTGCTGGATGCGCCCACTGAACTCTCTGGGGACAAGCCTGAGAGTTACTCACCCCTGCATCAGTAGGACAGAGCACAGTGCCTGGTAAACAGTGACTGCTCTACAAAGTGCTCATCAGGGAAATGAATGAGTGAGAAACAAGTGGAGCAACCCCACTGTACCACAAGCCAACCTCGTAATGAACACTCCTGATGCTGGGGTGCATTCCATATTCATTTCTCCTTGTGTTGGTGGCCTTCCCACACCTTTGTGTTAGTCCCGTGCAAGGAAACATTTGTTTACTGAAATCAGGTTGATCTCACACCTAGATGACTCATATCACACCTGGCCTTCTGCCTCATGGCAGCCGAGCGAGATCTCACCTCTCAGAGACACCCAGGGAGACAATGCAGTGAGAGTGCTGTGAATTTTCCTTCCCTTGCACAGAACATAGTGACACCATTTATGGTCTGAGCCGTCACAACACAGAAGGAAGAGGTTGAGAGACCAGAGCCCGTCTCTGCCCTGGAATGCCCATGTGCTAAATGTCTCATCCCTCTCAATGCAGCTCTGTGGTTACCTGCTTGGGAAGTCTTCCAGAGCAGCTCATCCCTCTTCTTGGGGCTGTGTGTACATCGTTCTTCTTTCACACCCTTTACTCTACCTTCTACCATCCATTCAGCACATAATTAGTGAGTGCCCATGACACGCCTGGCACCTGAGACACACTGATGGGCAGACACAGACAGGGATCCTGCTTTTCAACAGAACATCCTGCCATGATGGAAATGTTCTAGACCTGCACTGCCCAACACAGTAGCCAATAGTTGCATGTGGCTATTGAAATTTTAAGATTTTTGTTTCATTTTAATAAACTGAAATCTCACACACATACATGACTGGTAGCCACCATCTTGGACAGTGCAGGCAATCCTCCTGCAGGATAATTATCTTGCATATCTTGTAAATCCTGATGTACCTTTTCTCAACTGTCTGACTCCCTCCTCACCCTCAGATAGATTCATAAAGACAAGGGCAATGTTGGTCATTCTCAAATCTCCAGGACAGTGCAGCCCAGCATACAGAAATGGCTCAGGCACTGCTGGACCCAACCAATGAGTGAATAAAGCAACAGTACTAGACATATAATAGAGGACCTACAGAAGTTTCCAACTCCTAACCAAAGAAGAGGAAGTGAGAACAAGAGGCCAGAGAACAGGCTAGGGCACCGCTACTGGGCCAACAGAAAGATGCAAGACCAGGCATCGCCCATCCTGCCCATTCTCCCTACTGTTCCAGGAGCTATCAGCGCCTTGGGAAACAGATAGAATTCACAGAGAGAAGTCAGGCCTGGGACCACTGTAAGGGCAGGTCACACCGGAGCACCTTCAGCTACAAACTGTGGCAGAGGGGTGGGTGGTAGGAAGGCTTAAAATAAACAAAAGAGAAGATTCATCAGTTCCACGGTTGAGCAAAACCATCACTTTGTTGACTGCAGGGTTAGGGTTTTCCAGCTGCAGTTCTTAGAAGAGAAAGTGATAGTTCTTGTGCATGAGAGCCATTTCCTGGTCTGTGGTTGACTCACCAAAGATCCCTAAAGCATTGTGGATGGTTCTGAGAGCACGGCAAGGGAGGAATGCGGGGGATGGGGAGGGTGCAAGCTTTACATGTCCAGCACATCGGCAGGGAATCAGAATCAGCAGCTGGGGACAGCAGAATCTTTCAACAAAAGCATGGCTGGACCAGGTCAGGATCTTCGTGGGGGTGGTGGTGGCTGAAGTTGAAAAGATCCCCCTAGTCACTGTACCCACTGGTGTCATGAGAGTTCAAAGTACCCAACTTGCATCTGAACTCAATACGTGTATGGTTATTTCATGGCTGAACCAGCCCGTAACTGACTCCAAGTATAAAATCCCTGAATTCAAGAGCAAAGTCCAAATTGACAAATGTTTTAAAGTCACACTTAGCCATGTTAACCATCATCCAGCATGTTATAATTATGCCTCCTGACATGCCTTGGATTTAAGGAAAGTTGGGGTTCCAGCATTACTTAGAATTGCTGGGAGGGATGGATCGTACACCTCATGCTTATTGTCAGATGACTAAATGTTTTAACCAGGAGAGCAAAGCATGAATCCAACATGTAAAATAACTTCATTAAAATGAACTTTTTCCAACAGATCAAATCACATCTAGATTCTTCCCAGGGCCACACCGACCCTCAAAGCACTATTAGGCCAGAATCCTAGACCACAGAGAGGCTCCCTAGTAACCTCAAAGTACAAAGTGACTTGGCTTAAATCCATTTTCTCATCTTTTCTTGCTGTGGCTCTGCTCCCAAACTCTGCCGGTGGGCCTGATCTGTCTTCCAACCTGAACTCTCCTGCCCCTAAAACATCCTCCTCCCAGGACACCCTGAAGTTCTCTGAAGTCCCCCGAAATTTCCTACCTCTGGGCCATTGCTTCAGCTGTATCCTGGGCCCCAAATGCTATTTCTCTCAACCTTCACACCAGATCCTCAGGGCCACCTGAAAGACTTCTCTTCCAGGCAGCTGCTCCTTCCTCCCCAGGCTCCTGGGCGCAGACAACAGCCCACCACAGGGCCCCCATGGCTATCTGAATGGGCCCTGAGTTCTCAGCAAGCTCAGCTTTGCAGCTGGTCATTTGGGACCTTCTGATCTCTTCACTGGCTTCACTAGCTTCAAGTTCTCTGGAAGACAAGGCCAGTTCCCAGCATGTGGTGGGCACACAGTTTAACTCTTTAACTGAATTGTAGAAAAAAAATAATGATCTCAAGAAGCTAAACCAAAAAAAAAAAAAAAAAAAGAAGAAGAAGAAGGAAAGAAAGAAAGCATTTTCTTTTTTTTTTTAATGTATTATGCTTTTATTTTTGTTTAAGATTTTATTTATTTATTCATGAGAGACACACACACACACAGAGAGAGAGAGAGAGAGAGAGAGAGAGAGAGAGAGAAGGCACAGACACAGGCAGAGAGAGAAGCAGGCTCCATGCAGGGAGCCCGACATGGGACTCGATCCCGGGTCTCCAGGATCAGGCCCCGGACCCAAGGAGGCACTAAGCCACTAAGCCACCGGGCTGCCCCAGGAAAGCATTTTCAAACATGATGTAGCTCTCCTCTGAGCTCCCAGATAACCCTATCCCTCAGGAGGCAAAACTGCAGCAATCAAGAATATGCATATGGAGCCCGACCCACTGGATCTGAATCCTGAGACAGCCGCCTACCAACTGATAGACCATAGGCAAGTTCTCTCACCTCAATATGCCCTAATTTCCTTCTCTGTAAAACGGAGAGAGAAATAGGTCCTACCTCTTGGATTAACTGAGTTACTCCATATATGGTGCTTAGAACAGGACACAGCTCATAACATGGGCTCCATAAATAAATGCTGCCTGTTTTGGTATGGTATGGAAATTGCTGATTTGTCTTTTCCCCATTTATTTGTCTTCTTCCCTAAACCGTGAGCATCTTGTGTTATTCATCATTACATTCCCAAGACAAGATACACAGTGACCCACTTCTAGGTATACACAGGGTCTGGCTTATAGCAATAACTAAATGTTTGAGGAAGAGGCCAGTGTAGTTTACTGATGATGCTCGAAGTGGGTATTATATATTTTCTACAAATTGTAATTAAGATACAGTGTCTACTGTGAAGAACATTCTTCCTTCTCGTCTTTGCCTGACCACACTCCACTCATCCTTCAGGTCTCAGATTAGATGCTGCTTCCACCTAGAAGTCCTGTCTCTAACCTCCTCATTCTGGTGGGCCTCTCCCTCATACAGGACGCTCCCATACCACGGTGCATTGCAACGTCTGGCTACTTCCTTGGGCTTTCCCACAAGATGCTGAGCTGGGACCACACCATCTCTCACACCCTGCTGGAAACCCAGCATCCTACACCCTGTCTGGCACACACAGGTGCTCAGTTGTTTCCCTTTCCCACCAAGGGAATTTGAGGAGTTGCAGGTGGGAAGCCAGGCCACTGAGGGGACATCTTGCTTAAACTCCAGGAACACAGCACAGATTCACTCTCCACCAGTATGGAGAAATGGGAGGAAATCGAGAAAGAGGAAGGTGAAAAAAAAACCCAAAAGATCTCTATAGTAAGAAGAAAAAAACACACCTAGAGTTAAGAAGTCTCCAACCCAGTATCACTGTCACCAAGATGGTGGGGAGAAGGCTCAAAACCCCGATTTCCATCAAGAATGGGAGTGACCCGGTTGGTCACCCTCCTACCCAGAAGTGGAGCCTCCCAAACTCTCCTTCCTGGTTTACACAAAGAGAATGAAAATAAATATCCTATCGTCCAGGAAAAAATAGCAGGGCATCCGCAGTAGGGTTAAAAGCATGCCTTTGAGTAAAGCTAGAGGCCCTATCAGCACCAGGTCTAATAGTGGGAAGAAAAGTCATCTTTTACTGAGCACTCACTATGAGCCAGGCCCCCTCCATCTAAGCCCCTGCGGTAGGTACCATTATTTCCTGAGCACAGAGGTGAGAAAAATCAAGGCTCCCAAGCTGGGAAGACTTGCCTAGGGTCACTGGCTCCATGAGAGGTGAGGTTAGTACTTGACTCACAGACCCTCTGACTCCAAGCCCATCCTCTCCCTTTCCAGTTTCTTCCTTGTCATGCTGCCTCCAGAGTTTGAAGCAGGTTTAATTGAGAGATCTAATCCTTTCTGCAATGGGGATTTCTATTAAGAAGTCCACTGCATGTTCTCTGCAGAAAACAGAGAAATGCAGCCCAAATGAAATGCGCCCTGAGAAATGGATCTGCAGTAGCCCTGATGGGGGGCGGTGCTGGGGGTGGGGCTGGGGCAGTGGAGTGGGGAGCCCAGGCACTTGATGAAGAGCCTGTGAGACAGTGTGAATATTAAGGGGGAGAAGAAGTGCAGCAAGGAGGGCCCTCACGGCAGATGGTGAAAACAACTGTCAGACAGACAAGGGAAAGGGGATCCTTCCATTGCTGCTGCGAAGAACCTGACAAAACATTAGCTCTCCACGTCATGTCTCCAGGAGCAGGGAGTGCAGTGTGAGAACACAGGACAGCCCAGGGTGGGGGGTGACGCTGACATAAATGAATGGGGGGGGGGGCCTGGCACAGGACCCTCCTCTTACTGCAGTGAGGGATTCTTGCTTTCTCTCTTTCATCCGTTCATTCATCCACTCCCTCATTTGGCAGGTGTTTCCTAAGCACCTACTATGTGCCCGGCCATCTGAGACACAGCTGTGAGCAGAATAGAGACCACCCCTGCCCTCACAGAGCTCAGGACCTCAAGGAGTGAGGGACGCGGAGGGAGATCACCCACACAATCAGGTCGTGACCGTTACCCCGAGGTACGTGCTGTTGGTATAGAAATACTGCTCTCCATGTGCAAACAAACTGCAAGATGACTCACATGGGGTATCGCTGTTTGGGAGAGCCACGGAGGAGGAGGAGAGGCTGACCACCCACACAAGGACTGGCAGGAGGGGAACACACATGCAGAACACGAAGAGACAGGTGTGGACAGGGCCCAGGGCCGGCCGGACTGGGCAGGCTTCTCGGGCCTGCAGCATGTGGGCCATGTGAAGGGCTTCCTCAGCCTCTTCCAGAATCTCAAACACTCTCCTACTGCAGGCTCCACCTGTCTGGTTCTCTGGCCAACTCTGACGACATAGAGGATTCCCTGGAGCTTCAGCCTCCCCTGTGGGGTGGTCTACAATCGCTGGACTGCCACATTCTGTGTGATAGGGCTCCAAACACGTACACATGGAGCCTTGGCTCTATGGCCCTGTGCCTGCCGTTGGCATCCCCACCATCCCTGCCTTTCTCCTGGCTCATTCTGGCTCATTCTATCATATTCAACTTGTGCATCACCTCCTCCAAGAAGCCCTCTCTAACTCCCTGACCAAGCTGGCATAGGCATCCCTGCCTGGAGCTGCCTCAATATCATCTGCTTCTATCTCTGTGGTGCAAGGCACTGCAATGACTTGTCTAAACAGTTCCTGCTATAGGGCAGTCACTCCATGAGTACTGGCTGAGTTAACATACATAAGAAAGGATTAATATGCACAATAAAGGAAAGTGCTCTAAAATGCAAGTCGGAAAATACAAAAATCTGGTTAGAACACTGGGAGAGATTTGAAATTAGAGTAGCTAATATTTATCAGACGTCTACTCTATGGCAGGTAATATTCTTAGGACTTTCTATGAAGGAATTCACTTATTCTGTACCCCAATCCCACGAGATGACTATATCTGTAGTTTATGAATGAAGAATTTGGCCCAATGAGGCTGAGCCATTTGCCAGAGGCGACGCAGACAAATGCCTGTGTCCACCCGCCACACTGAGTGTTGGTAGTGAGACTATGTTTGGGCCACTCCCAGGGAAAGAAATACCCCCTGGCAGGAACACAAGAAGATGCTCACCCTTATTTGTGAACTAAAATCACAATGACAGAGCTTAGAAAAGCAGGGCAAACACTGGGAATAGCCAGGGTTGGCAAGAGGGTGTCTTTGGAGGCAGCATAAGTGTTCATTAGAGAGAGAGAGACAGTTTGTCTGGACACTAGAGAACTCTGAGTGGCTAAACGGGGAAGCAGACCCACATGCCTGACACAAATGGATTTTTAAGTTAAAACAAGATGTTCTCACCATTTCCAGTCTTCACTTGGATATCACTGTTCTCGTGAAGCCTTGGATTCTTGTTGTGTGTGTGGTGTGTGTTCCTTTTAATCTGAGGCCCAGAGGGAAATCACTCAGTACTAGTCATTCGGCTTCCCTGGAAGGCCAAGTCAGCATCTTTGGAACCACTAAGGATGGCTCAAAGGCAGGCCCCCTAGGGGTGCTGGCCAGAATCGTGCCCCAGGACATCGAAATATGTGCTGGTTTGAACTTTAATCACTGTGGTGCCTTTTGTCCTTCTTAAAACTGTTCACACACCTCTGAGAGCTTTAGCATCACCGGGCATGGCACCATGCCCCAAGTCCTCCCCTTGGCTCTCTGTGTCATGACCTCCTTGACTGAGACTCAGTTTCCTCATCTAGAGGTAAGGCTAATTATGGCAAACTTTGTTGTGCTGCTATGTTGTGAAGCTGCTAACTCAGAGAAACGCTGAGGGGATTGAATGATATCCAGTGTGCCAGACACAAAGAAGGAGCTCAGCGCCACCACTATCATAGTCATCAGAGAAGACTGGCCTTTTGTCTGAGTATTGGGGTGTGGGGGTAAGCCATGGCCCCGGGGGTCCACCCTGATGGGGAGGAGTGACTTTTCACCAAAGTTGGCAAGCCAGTTTTCATTACTGTTTTGAGACCTCCTGCAGACAATGCACCCCACCCCACTGCCTGTACCCTTCGGAGGGTGGAGGGACAAGCTGGGGGGCAAAGGGGGCACTTCCACTGCTCACCTACTTGCTTGGGTTCACCACTGATGAATGTCATCTTGGAAACAGTTCCTAACACTTGTTTTGAGGTAGTTGAGAGGAAAAGAATATCTGAGCTGACAAGGAAAGCGATTAGGCGATTTCCGAATCTTGACATGAGCTTCTGTGGATGCCAAAAATCAAATCCAGGAGCAGGGATCCAACTATAATGCTGATTTCCCCCTTGGACTCGCCATTGGTCAGGTGACAGTCAGATTTTCCATCACAGTCTGGCACATTCGCTCAGAGGCAGTGGCCAAGTTGGAAGTTCTTCACGTTACCCCATAAGAGCATCTTACGTTCATTCATTAGCACCAGTCACTGACTAGCTACGCTTTGAAAGACAAACGGGACAAACTCCCTAGGCTGCTGTTGTTATTACTGGTTTGGATGATGACCCACTTTTGAAAAACAAAAAAAGGTTGGTCAGAGTCTGTGGGCCTGGGAGTGGGTGTCTGAAGTGTGTCAGGAGGGCAGCTGTGCCGGGGAAAACAGACACCTGCATTAACAAGAGGCCGCCGATGTGATTCACCCCGTGACCATGACGCTCTGGGCCAGCTTCCCCTCGGCCTCTTCTGGAGGCAGGCTGGGCACCTCAAGAAGCAGTGGTGATTCTAAAGGTCATGAACCGGAGTCATGTTCGGGGCACAGAGTGAGTAGTTTCTGGAGGTCACAATTTTGAGGAAGTATCCAGGACTTTTATCACTATATCATTAAGTAGAATGATCTATGATTTTCCTCGCTCTTCCCATCCTTGCCTGGTTTGGAAATCCAGGTAGTATAACCTCATCAAAGGAGTTAAAGTGTCTCCCTTTTTTCTGTTCTCTGCAATCATTTGGATAAGGAGGGATTATCTGTTCTAGAGTATTTGGTAGGCTCACCTGTAAAACCAGTTGGGCCTCATGTGCCTTCTTCCTGCTTTTTTGATGAGCACTTTAGTAATGACAGAGTTAATAATTTATTTAATAATTATGGATCTATTCAGGTTTTCTGGCCATCCTTGAATTCATTTCAGTAAGTTGTATTTTTTTTTTTTTTTAGGGAATTTTTTAGGGAATCCAGGGTTTCAAACTGAATGGCACAGAGTTAGTCATAGTATCTCAGGCTTAGAAGGATTCTATCCTTCCAGTAATAAGCAACAAACCAAGTCCATGAAGTGGCCCCTGCCCCCCTAAATCAGGGCATGTGTTTGTCAGGGATCACGGTTTTAGGAACTTCCTTATACTGCCTGCCAGAGGGGCAGTGGTGAAGAGCCCAGCTCCAGAGTTGAATTGCCTGGATTTCTCTTCTAGTTCTGACTTGGGCACATGTAGCCTTAGTCTCCTCCTCTGTAAAATGGGTAGAACGGCCATAGCTAGCTCTCAGGACCATGTGAGGATCACACAAAGTACTTCATAAAGCCCAAGGCCTCAACATAGGGGAGTTCTCTAAAACTTTGAACTTAACTTCTAATTTCACAAGGTTTTAACTTAAGATTCTCATGAATGCCAACTGAAGGTCCAAAGCAAGATCACTCCTACTTTGTCCAGTACCACCAACTGATATTCACAATCACTGTGTGTCCTTTTCATCTCAACCCTCTTGGTGCTCATTAGTCTAGAGCAGTGGATCTGTGAGTGGGGTCCCTGGATCAGTGGCAGCATCTGGGAACATTCTAGAAATGCAGATTCCTGAGCTCCACTGCACATCTACTGTATCAGACACTCTGGGGTTGGCATGACAGCCTTGTGTTGGGACACACCCTTCAGGGGATTCTGATACTGGCTCCATGTGTGACTGCCCTAAGTTCTTAAGAGCCACGGGGCACTACCCACATTCCTGCTGAGTCCCGAGGTGCTTTTAGAGCATGCTTACTCCCCTACGATCAATGAAGGGCAAAACGATAATCACGCTGGGAGAAGAGTGGGAAGAGATAAACAAACATTACAGAAGTGAAAGCTGAGATCATTTTAAAAGATCAATGGAGAGAAATGGCAAATGTTGCCTGTTTGCATGGGGTGACTCATTCAATGATAGGAACCATTCTGAAAACACTGAATCAAGCAGCGTGTGAGCTGCAGTGCTGCGCAACAGGCAACAGCCGTCGGGATGCAAGGGAAAGGGTTCTCAAAATTCAAAGAAAAGCAAACATCGGGATATAGGCTCAGCATTGACACTGGAACCTCACTGGCTTCAGGACATTCGGAAAATGCTGGGCACCTGAGGGCTGTGCTTTGGCTCAGAGCGGAAAGCAGGCTCGCAGGGAGGGATGCTTCCACAGGTTAGAGGCTTAGAGGCTCGACTGAATCTGTAAAGTACTGATGCTTTGGCCCATTCAGACAGAAGACTGCTAACCAGTTCTCCTGAACCAGGCCACGAGAGAAGCCAGCTAACTCAATAGTTTTTCCATCCAGATGAAACTTACCTATTTTAGAGAAAAAGAGAGGGGAGAGAGAGAGAGAGAGAGAGAGAGAGAGAGAGAGAGAGAGATGCCTGGTGGAAAGTGCATCAATAAGAAGTGATGTCAAAGTTTTAAACCTTTGGAGGACAAATCACATCCCCACTTACAGGCTTAACATCTAAGGTGTAACTTTGGCTCCTACTGGCAAATGGATCCATGAGCCACTGCTGAGAAACTAAATACTTCCTCTGCAACGACTGTATAGTTAAAATTCAGCATTTAAAATGCATAACCCACACCCTGCCCCTGAGATCCGGATTCATTCGATTGGGGTGGAGCCCATTTTTAACAAGCTCCCCAAGGGATACCGAGGCAGATGGTTCTGGACCACAGAGCCATTTGTCATTACCAGAGGAGTCAGAATCGAGAGCAGTACTCAGTCGCTGCACACATTTCACAAACATTGCCGGGGAAAATTCAGGCTGAAACCAAAACACCACCCGCCCGAGCCCCAATTTAGCATTTGTTCCCGCGGCATAGATCAGGGAAGTCAGCAGTAAATGAGTAACGTGTTACATAAGTTGCTTTTCTGTATGCAGAACCTCAATTCACCAACGAGAAGTTAAAATCATATAAAAAGCAACAGCCCACCCCCAAAACAAATGCTGGGAAAGCAAAGCCAGGATCTCCCCAGCCCCTTCTGCCAGGCAAAGACAATCCCTCCTCGGTGCTGCAAGCCCCACTGGCTCACCTGGTGCCCCAAGGACCCGGATCCTCTGGTGGAGGTGGGGGAAAGGTGGAGTTAGGAAGTGAGCAGGAACATGACATTTAGGTTTCCACGGGAGCATGGACACTGGCTTCATTGAGATTTTTCTCCAGTTGAGAACGTATGTGAAGCCATGTTTTACATGACTACACCTCTGACCCCTTGCTGGCAAGTTCTGGAGGACAAAACCCTCTGGAGTCCTATCTAAGAACCCCAAACCACTTTCTGTCTTTGGCAAGGATTCCCAGTCTTTTCGTTTCCCTGGTCACCCTAACACCTAGATAGTAAACTAATTCTAACTAGAAGGTTAAAGGCTGGGCAGCCTGGGTGGCTCAGTGGTTTAGCACCACCTTCAGCCCAGGGCCTGATCCTGGAGACCCGGGATCGAGTCCCACGTCGGGCTCCCTGCATGGAGGCTGCTTCTCCCTCTGCCTGTGTCTCTGCCTCTCTCTCTCTCTCTCTGTGTCTCTCATGAATGAATAAATAAATACAATCTTTAAAAATAATAATAATTCTAGAAGGTTAAAGGCAGACAGTGTTTGGACAATTTATCAGCCCAGTGACCACAGAGGATGTAAAAGTGGGTGTGGCAAAGCTTTACCATATATTTAACATACATGTTACCTCTTCCAATGAGCTGGCCTCAGGAACCTCTCAATACTGACCTGGAGACATCCATTCTCACTTTACTGGAGTGTAGATTATAAGTTTCAGAGGGAGAATCCTTACCTATCTTTTTATTGCTCCAAGCACCTAGCATGGTGACTGCCTTTAAGGCAGTACTTAAAAAAAAAAAAAAAAAGAAAAAAGAAAAGAAAAGAAAAAAGGCATTGATTTGACTTAAATTGACATCTGATGTGAGCCTTAATTGCCACCCCCATTTTGCCACACAGCACAGAGCTTCAAAATGCATTAGAGTCACCTGGGGTGCTTGTTAAAAACTCATCTTCTGGGCTCCACCCCAGACTTAGTAAGTCAGACTCTATGGGACTGTCACTTTTAACAAGGTGCCAGGTAATCTTAAGACACATAAAGTTTGAGAGGGGCAGCTTGCGCCCTACAGGGGAATCTCAAAGACACCAGCACTTTGGAATGTCATTAAGCAGAAGAATCCTTTAAGAAGGCCCAAAACAGAACAAAGTAGAGGCAGATAGCTCCCTCCTATCTATCTAGGTATGTGCCCAAGTAGAGAACATTCAACATTGGAAAAAAATGAGGCCAAGAAGAGACCAGAGATGAGAAAGGTCCAGAGAAGCATATTCTGGAATTAAGCCTAGGAGTTAACTTCTGATCCCAGCAGGTTCATCCTCACCTTTCCCCGCTGGTCACGAGGTACTATGCCCCATGGGCAGGTCATGGACCAGGGGGCATCAACAAGGCCCAAAGATGGAGAGCAATGGCTAGGAGCTCTGTCCCACTTTGGAAAGTCTGGCTTCTTTGCTTCACCCTACAGGCTGGTGGCTGAAGTCAGCAAACCGTCCCCCCTCAGGCTGCTCCTCCTGCCCTTGGGCAGCCACATTTTGAGCAGGGCAGACAACTGCTACCAGCCAGGGTGCAGGAAATCACACCCAGGTTCCTAGCGTATACACCCAAAGAGCCTAAGAAGTTCCCCTCACCAGCCATCCTCCCCAAGATAGGGAATCCCTCTCCCGCGGGCAGCTGTCACAGGAACGTCAACCATGGATGTTTATGCCAGGCCTCATTTACACAAGCCCACTCCTCCACGAGAGACGAATTTTTAAAACAAACAGCTTTTACATATGTTAGCAGGCAGAGTCATGTCAGCATCAGGGATCCCCAGACGGAAACGTGAGTCAATCTGGGGCAGACACTGCTAAATAAATCCTGTTTGGGTGAAATTCCTCTCTCTGGAGAAAGAGGAACCTCAGAGCAGATCGCTTAGATTCCCCGGCAAGATTCCCCAGACGCCCCCATTCTCTGCAGCAGGGCATGCCCTGAGCACTCTGAAATCAGCAACGCTCTCCTGTGCATTTGCCTCTGTCACCCCCGTCCTGGGAGCTGTCTGTCCCACCTGCGTCCCACACCCCTACTCCCACACACACTGTGCTTCCAACCAGGGCATCAGATGTCCCTTTGCAGCTGAGCATGAGCTGTCCATGCTCATCCCAAAGCTTAGGGTTCTGGCAGCTAAAGGGAAAAATGCCACCACCGAGACACACAGGTAAATGTACCCGTATGCACAAAATGGGCACAGATGGCTAACCTGGAAGATCTGGGCCACAAAGCCTTTGTCAAGAAGTAATTTCACTATTAAGGAAATGTCAGGTTTGGGAGCTTTAATTACTTGGGTCATTGCCTCCTCTTTCCTTAACTTTGCTTATGGGGTCTTGGTAAAGGGGAGGAATTCTATAACCTTTGCTGTGTTACTTCCAGGATGGAACAAGAAGTGCAAACCGGGAAAATTAGCATAAGATGTGGTCAGGGCAGCATTCAGGACCTCTACAGACATGGGGCCAGGTCATCCAGGCCAGCAACAGATGAGCCTCAAGAGGCTCCAGCTAAGATTGGGTTTAGAGAATTTCATGTCCAAACTGGGTCTGAAAAGAGGAGCAGATCCCACTTTTCTGGACTACACCATGAGGGGCTCAATGAGATGAAAAGCATGCTCTTCTCTGAGAAGTGCATGGTACCTTAGAGAGGCACTGGCCCTCAGGGGACATGAATCTTGGGTCCTGGCGGGTGAGGACTTTGATCAGCCCTCAGAACCAAGGCTCAAGAGTGGTCATCATGGCCCCGGGTGTGTTCAAGTAGTCAGGAATATTCAGCCCATCACAGGTCTTGGCTGGAGCATCAGTGGTTTGGCCTCCCCACATGCATAAGTTTCTGTACCCAGTGTGGGCCTATGACCAAGGCCACATGGCCCTGGGTGAGAGAGGTGGAAAGAGAATGACTACCCTAGCTAGGAGTCAGGGTTGTTGGGTGAGGGTTGGGGGGGAATGTCATATGTAGTTCCCTAGGCTTCAGGAAGAGCTCCCAGCCACCATGGCAAGAAACAAACACAGAGGAGAAAGACAAGCCACATACCGAGCCCGTTCTCTGCCAGCGCTCCATGGTTAACACCACATTCGGCCAGGTCTTGCTCTCCTACATCATTCAAATCCAAGCCAGGCTGGTGGGACCCATTTCCAAAGTGCCTCTCATCCTTCTCAGAGCCGGCGTCCCCATTCTCCATACCATTCTGAGCCTTTTTCAGCGGCATGATCTGCAAACCACTGGGGGTAGTCCTGTAAGACACCGTCTTGGTGGCCCTGTCACCTCCTGCAGGGGGCTTGCCTGAATATCCTTTTTTTGGCTTGGACAGGGAAGGGTTGATTCGCTTCCGTTTATGGGAAGTCCCTTTGCTCTTTCCAGACTCTGAAGGTCTGTGAGAGAGTTTCTCAACTGATGGGCCTCGGCCGTCACGTAGGAGCTTGGAGGCGCTGGTCTGCTTCCCTGACTTGATTCTTTTGTCCTTGGACACGTGCAACCCGTTGAATTCATCGATAAATTCTTCACAGTGCAACAGATGGTGTTCTGGCTCCCACGTGTCCTCCGTGCTTCCGTAGCCTTTCCATCGGATAAGATACTCCCATTTCCCTTTCTTGTTCTTCCTCTTGTCTACAATCCTTTCGACCTGGGACACAAGATGAGAGAGTCAGAAAAGAGGGGAAAAAAAGGGAGAGAGGAAAGGAATCAGTCCCAGGCAACAACAGCACAAATATCAGCACAAATATCAGCACAAAGCCCTCAGGATAGAAGCACACACCAGGCCATGGGGTAAGCCATTCAACAGGGGAAGCTGACACTTCCAGGAGTGTTCAAGAAGCCTGGTTTATTTTAGGACACCATTGAATGGAACCAAAGGCACTCGGCTGTTTCCCTTGACAACTGTGATGCCATGCCTGGCTGGTGGCATCTGCCTGTCCATCCAAGGCTTACTTTTGCTTGGAATCACAATACGAGCTTTTGCTAAAGATCTTTATTTTTTCCATTGTACCCAAGAAAAATCAGATATTTAAAGACCAATTTGGTATGGCTTTTTCACCCTTACTTATGCCAAGTAACATATACTGAGCATTTACATGGTAGGCACTAGGCTAATGTATCCTTATTTATAATAATAACAAATGCTTAGTCAAACTTATTGGTCAGATACTAAATGCCTGGCATGGATGGTCCCATTTCATTTTCCCCATATGACAACAACCCAGTACAGTAAGTATTCTTTCTATCCCCAGTCTACACTGAGGAAATGAGGCTTCCGGGAGATTAGGTCACTCAACCAAGTTCCACGCTGGTAAGGGCAGGGCTGGGATTTGAACACTTTTATCCCAAACTCGCTTTCTTAATCACTAGGCCAGACAACTCTCTCAATTACAAAAATCTTCCACACTGACCAAAATGACTAGAATAGACAAAGCCCTATATCCCTCCCTGCCCCCACCCACAGTAAGCTCCCCCAGTCTACAATGCAGAGCTAATAGGTGAGACCTGAACCTCTCTATGTCTGGTTCTAAAGACATGTGCTACTATCTATGTGCCTTCAAAGGTATGAAAATCTCTTCTGTCTGCAAGTATTCTCATGGAAGAATGCAGTTAGAAAAAAGCCAGTCCTGATGCTAATAACTGGTCAATCAAAAGAAAGAATATGTGAGGGTTCATTTATTATCTTTTCAACTTTGCCCTAGGTGTGAAATTCTTCAACAAAACTAAAAGACAACCTACAGAATGGGAGAAGATATTTGCAAATGACATATCAAATAAAGGGCTAGTTTCCAAAATCTATAAAGAACTTATTAAACTCAACACCAAAGAAACAAACAATCCAATCATGAAATGGGCAAAAGACATGAAGAGAAATCTCACAGAGGAAGACATGGACATGGCCAACATGCACATGAGAAAATGCTCCGCATCACTTGCCATCAGGGAAATACAAATCAAAACCACAATGAGATACCACCTCACACCAGTGAGAATGGGGAAAATTAACAAGGCAGGAAACAACAAATATTGGAGAGGATGCGGAGAAAAGGGAACCCTCTTACACTGTTGGTGGGAATATGAACTGGTGCAGCCACTCTGGAAAACTGTGTGGAGGTTCCTCAAAGAGTTAAAAATAGACCTGCCCTACGACCCAGCAATTGCACTGTTGGGGATTTACCCCAAAGATTCAGATGCAACGAAACGCCGGGACACCTGCACCCCGATGTTTCTAGCAGCAATGTCCACAATAGCCAAACTGTGGAAGGAGCCTCAGTGTCCATCAAAAGATGAATGGATAAAGAAGATGTGGTCATGTATACAATGGAATATTACTCAGCCATTAGAAACGACAAATACCCACCATTTGCTTCAACGTGGATGGAACTGGAGGGTATTATGCTGAGTGCAGTAAGTCAATCGGAGAAGGACAAACATTATATGTTCTCATTCATTTGGGGAATATAAATAATAGTGAAAGGGAATATAAGGGAAGGGAAAAGAAATGTGTGGGAAATATCAGAAAGGGAGACAGAACAAAAGACTCCTAACTCTGGGAAATGAACTAGGGGTGGTAGAAGGGGAGGAGGGCGGGGGGTGGGGGTGAATGGGTGACGGGCACTGAGGGGGACACTTGATGGGATGAGCACTGGGTGTTATTCTGTATGTTGGTAAACTGAACACCAATAAAAATTAATTTATTAAAAAATATATAATAAATAGATTAATTAATTAAAAAAAACTCCCAATGCTTTACCCCCTAAAAAAGCTAAATGTCAACGGAAAAGTAAAACAGTCTCATTCAAAAGTTCATTACATTTCAATGTCAACATAATGGAATTCTGACCCAATGAAATTAATGAGTGAGGAATATGCCCTTGAAATTCACAAAGAGAAAAACAAGGTAAGAAGGGAGTAGTGAATACAGGTATAGCTGATCATTTTTCAAGATGGGTAGCAAGTGAATGGGAGCCTGTTATATGACTGTTTATGTTTACATGTTTGAATTTTTATGTTCAAAATTTTCCACAAGTAAAAAAAAAAAAAAAAGTTGAAAAGTGAGATTGTGTCCCAATGGTTGATGTATAACAGAAGCTATGCAAAATAATTAAATGATTTTCACTGCTTTGCACTTAATAAATATGCAAATGTCTAGGCCATACTGCTTCTTCAGAGACAATTTAAATGGTTTCCTTAATTGATTTATCTACAATTAAATTGGCCTATTTCTATTAAAATTTCTTTCCTTACAAAATGCTCTCTGAACATCTGTTTTAGATTTATTACATAATTTTTAAATGTATCACACAAACTCTATAACAGTTTTAAAAAGTAAAACCATGCCAAACTAATCCAACTTCCCAATCTTTGGATCAAGAAATGGGGCTAGTTGAGTATTCATTTGTGATAATGCTTCAGAAAGTGAAGAGTGTTTCTGGAAGAGCCTGCAACTTTGCACATTTGGAGATCTTTGAAGGGGAAAACCCTCTGCAGGTTTACAGAGGAAGGAAAGTGAACAAGCACCCTGGCACTGCCTGAGATAGCATTCTCAAGAACACCAACCTAGGAGTATCAGGAGGAAGCCCAAATATATTTTAGGAGCTAAGGGATTTGTGTTGGCATGGAGGTCTCCAGCATCAGAAAGCATATGGAGAAACTTTTTCCCCAGGAGAAACTTCTTCCCCAGGAGAAACTTCTTCCCCAGGATGAAACAGAAAACCATGTTAGACAAACAGCCAATACAATGAATAAGTGAACAGGTGGATGAATAAATGGCTGCATTTGGGGATGGATAGATGGATGGATGGATGGATAGATGGAGAAATGGATGGTTGATGATGGGGAGACACATGGGTGGAGACTGGGATAGGTGGGTGAATGGAAGGATGGATAAATGGACAGATGATTGGATTCATAGGTAAAAGGGAGGGTAAAGAGGTAAGTTCAGAAATGGATAGGTAGATGGATGGATGGATGGATGAATGAATGGCACTCACTCACCAACAAAATGAACTTAGTATAAGTCTATGGAAAAAGACTATCTTGTTTATATCTCCTGGTAAGCCTTTTATTGTGTGTTCTTGAGCAAGTTAAATCTCTGTGGGCCTCATATGACTCATCAACCATGGGGGAACTAACAGCACCTACCTCACAGGGTAGTTGTGTAGAATATACAAATAAGTAGTTTTGCATTCCATAGTAAAGGTCACTTGCATATCCTCCTGTGAATACAAACCTTGGTAGGAACTAAAGACAGAATGTTTCTCCACCCTGAGGAATATAACCCCCTAAGGATAATCAACTCCTCCCTGGGAAGAAGGGAGAGTCAACCTACTTACATAAGTCCTTCCAAGTATGGGAGACAGCCTTACTCAAGAAGCCTGGAGAGTCAGCAAGGGTGCAACATCTACACAGCTACTGAGAGCCACACTATGGGTGGGGGGTTTGGTGTCTTCTACTTACTGGAGGATTGAGTCAGAATCACAAGTGGAAACAGAAAGGCTATGGCCACCATCTCTGGTCCCATGCCCACCGGGTCCCTTAAGCCACCGGGTGGCTCAACAGCCATGTCTACTTAAATTAACCCAATACCAACAACAAATAGTATTTTTTAAATTATTTCATTTATTTATTTAGAGTGCAAAAGCATGAATGGGGGGAGAGGCAGAGGGAGAAGGAGAGAAAGACTCTCAAGCAGACTCCACACTGAGCACAGAGCCCAACTCAGGGCTGGATCTCACCACCCTGAGATCATGACCTGAGCTGAAACCAAGTGTTGGATGCCAAACCAACTGAGCTACCCAGGCGCTCCCAACAACAAATGGTATTAACAGGATCATCCCTAATAGCCTGATGTGTGTGGGGGAAATTGTTGCCTCTGCCAGTTTCTATTCACATGACCTTGAGCAAGCTGTCTAATTTCTCTGGGCCTCAGTCTCCCCATCCGTAAAATGTGTTCACAAAGCCTATTTCTTTCAGGTTCACAAAATGAACTGTGTTTTCTGAAAGACCAAAATGCTCACAAGGAGCTCAGAGGACACCTGGCTCAGAATTCCCCATCATACTTGGAATCTGCAATCTCCTAGGACCTAATTTTCTTCTTTACATCCCTTATAGGTTTTACATCCCACTTTTCCTCCTCAGGAGACTCTAAACAGCACCAGAATCCTAATTTGTGCTGGTGATGATAAAAGCCCTACATTATTTAGTCTGCCATGCCCTAACACTCCACACCTGCTGAAAACACAGACCTGGGCCTCCAGGTTCGGGCAGCACTGCTCCTGTGCACCACTCCCACCTTGCCTGCATAAGACCTGCACTGTCAAAGTTCAGTCCCTCCAATGGAGACAGTCTTCGATTCTCTCCCCTTGTAATTACTGACAAACACAATCATTCAATATTAAAAACTCATGTGCTCATACCCACCCACCAGCTTTCTTTAAAGATAAGCAATCTGAGACCTTGAACTGTTTCTCAGAGTTCAACCAAATCATTAATTAACATTTACTCCCTGTGATCCCAGTCAGTATGAGACACTCTTCTACTGCAGGCAAGGGCAAGGAGCTTCCAGTGCAATTATTACCATTGCCACGATGACAAGCGGACGGCTGCCTCATTAGGAATAGTAATGATGATAATCACCCTTATTGGTACATGCTGTTCCAGGAACTGCGCTGAGCACTCAGGAGGTTTTAGACTTCACCTTCATACCCAAGCTGGCGGTGGGCATGACTCTCACCATTGAACAGGTGAGAAAGCTGAGGCTCAGAGAAGGTAGGTAACATTCTCTGGATCACAGAGTCAGTAGATGGCTAGCCAAGATTGGATACCTGGCTCATCAGACTCCTCAGCAAGAGTCCTCAGCTTCCCAGCCACACCTCACCAGTGAGAAGCCATAAGGCTGGTGGGGGACACAGCCCTTAAATGAGCCAGCATGAAGTAGCATGTGGTGATAAATGATAGTGAAGAGGATGTAAGGCAGGAAATGGTGACAGAGGGAACAGGGCCACTCCAGATCCGAAGGTGGGAAAGCCTCCTCTGAGAAAGGTCAAGTTAAGCTAGCACCAAATGGGGGAGAGAGATCACTCCCCACTATCCTCTTCAGCCTTCCACTACCAGGCCAGTCAAATAACATCACTACCAACTCACGCACATCCAGCATTGACGAAGTGCCAGCCACTGCTGTATGTGATCCCTACAGATGAACTATATAGTATATATATGAACTCATTTAATCTTCAAAATAACCCAGCAAGGCAGGTCATTTTATTCTTTTTTAAACAGAGGATAAAGCTGAGGCACCCAGAGGTTAAAGCCCTTGGCCAAGGCCCCTCCTCCAACAATCAGTGGAGAGCTAAGACTTGGCCCAAAGCATCTTGACTCCAGACCCCATACCACGCACTCTTGTCTAGTGAGCCCAACCTGGTTGAGGCTGACAGCATATCCACAGCTTCAGGCACTTGCCCTCAGCTCTGTCAAGATCACAGAAGACCTAAAGCACCTTTACGTGGCTTAGGAGTAGCCTTCTGGGCTGGACTCTCCTAAGGAGCCATGGGGGCCTCCCTCCCCTTCTGCTCCAATTCTCCATTGGTTCAAATGGAAACAGACTAATTATCACTCATATTTCTATCTCAGCTTTCCACCAAACAAAAACAGTACATGAAATTACAGTAGCTCAGAAACCCAGGGTTACCAAAGGTTTTCCAGACTCTTAAAGGAATGCCTCCCACACCAGGTGGGACTGAATTGACGAACTTTGTGTTATAAAACATGATTGCCCTCCTAATGCCAAGAGCAAGAGCAAGAAAGAATAAAGGAAGAGGTCCATGCCTGCTGTGTGGCTATATACACACCAAACCAGCCATCCCTAGACATCTCCAGATTCTGGACCTCAAGTCCCACACCTGCAAGGACCTCTCTCTCTGCATCCTTTCCACATCCTGGGACAACTTCCTTGGGAGTAGAAAGGCACAGGGAATCCCGTCATTACAACTTGTGGTATGAGGACCTCAGCAAGAATAAAGATAGGACAAGTCCTGGAAGCAACCAGATAGGTCTGTTTCAGGTTCGGAAGACTGATCATTTGAGATAATTTACTCAGAGAAGGCAATATCTCCCACTAAGCCCAGCAAAACTACACTAGAGAAATAGCTGCTGGACCAAGAAATTTGGCTCAGAGCCATGTAATTTAAGCCATCCTCCAGGTGGAAGTCTGATTGGAGAACTCAGTAGCATCCAAGTGATGAGGGACCAAGAGTAATTCCCACACCACTCTCCTGGAAAACACTGAACCACAGTACATGATCTCTTTGATCAAGAACACCTGGACAAAACCTGGCAACAATAACATCATCGCAGACACATTCATAAAAACTTCTAACGATTCAGAATATGATTATCCCTAAAAGTTCTCTAAAATCATAACTAAGAAAAGCACTACTACACGTTTTTACATAGTATTTGTGTCTTGTTTTCAAAGATGACAGAAAATACAACCTCTGTTTTTAGAAGAGATAGAAGGAAATGTAAATGATGAAACGAAACCAATAGGTTGAGCAGGAGACTGAAATGAAAGACTCATTTACATAAGAAAGGATGTAAGGAAACCAAAGGAAAAACACAAGCAAAGAAATAAAATTCCCACTGGAACCAAGACAGGACAAAATCAACACACAGAAAATCAAATCTGTGAGGGAGAAAACATACTTGAAAAGCTTCCCAAGGACACAGGAGTTTTTAAAGAAAACCTTAAGGAACATGAGAAACAGACCTCCAGAAGGGTCAACAGAGATCCAACCAAGGTAAGTCTGATAGGGAGAAAAAAACAAAATGGGACAAGAACACAAACAAGGTGTATCAGAAGAAGTCTCTGTATCTTGAGTCTGTGGGTCAAAGAAAGATCTCAGTGATAGAGAAGGCAGAGGTTGAAAATAAATTAACTTTATTTCTTTACTTCTTACAAAATTTCTTTTAAAAATTTATTTATTTATTTATTTATTTGTGAGGGCGGGGGGGGGGGGGGGAACACAAATAGAAAGGAGGGGCAGAAGGAGAAGCAGACTCTCCGTTGAGCAAGGAGCCCAATGTGGAGCTTTATCCCAGAACCCTGGAACCATGCCTGGAGCAGAAGTCATATGGTTAAACAAATGAACCACCCAGGGACCCCACAAAACTCACTAATTTCAAAAAATTAAACCTTCCATTTTCACACCCCAACACTCCTCTATCCAAAATGGTAGGAAAAAAATAAGGCAGACTTCAGAGAACATTAAAATACCAGAATACGGGCAGCCCGGGTGGCTCAGCGTTTTAGCACCACCTTCAGCCCAGGGCCTGATCCTGGAGACCCGGGACCAAGTTCCACTTTGGGCTCCCTGCATGGAGTCTGCTTCTCTCTCTGCCTGTGTCTCTGCCTCTCTCTCTCTCTCTCTCTCTCTCTCTCTCCCTCCCTCTCTCTCTCTCTGTCTCTCATGAATAAATAAATAAAATCTTAAAAAAAAATAAAAATATAAAAAATAAAATACCAGAATAAAAAATTGAAAAAAATAATTATTGTAAACTTAAGAATTCCAAAACCAATGAAGTGGGCCTTCAGATGAAAAGGAAGGTGGAAGGCATCTCATGTGTTAAAGAACAAAATATATATAACTATCCATTTAAAAAAATGACCCTGAGGATACTGCAGTGCCAGAAAATAAGAAAGTATTTAAAAATTAAATAAATAAGCCCCAAATGGTAGGAGAATGCCAAAAGGAACCAACTGAAAGAGTTCCCAGTCACCAAAACTAGAATAATTTGAATAAGAAAATAAATAATGATAGTACTACATTTATAACCCAAAAAGTAAAATAAATATCCATGAGTTCATCTGATATAAATAAATGAATTACTTATCAGAAGTTGCTTGCAGGCCAAATCTGGCCCAATGCCTGTTTTAAAAAGAAAGATTTATCAAAACATACCCATGCCCATTCATTTATGTATTATCTATGGGAGTTCCAAACCACAAAAGTAGGGAGAACTGTGTAACAGAGACTGCATGGCCCATAAAGTCTAAAATGTTTGCTATCTGGCTTATTACAGAAAAAGTTTGCTGACTCTGGAATAAATAAACAAATGGTGGAGAAAAGACCAATATTCCCTACAGAAGAATTCCAAATAATAAATGCAAAAGACTAAGGCAAACAGAAAACTCACTACTGGAATGCCACAGAAATAATTGCTATAGTCAACATCCAGAGATAAATGCTAAAATTAGTGGGTAAAACTTTAAAGATTAATCAGATATTTGTATAGCACCAAAGTATCCCACCAACAAACATATCAACTACCATGGTAGTTTTAACAGATGCCCATCAATTGATACCCCTCCTTTAGGGGGTGGAACTTAGTTTAGTTCCTCTCCTTTTGAGTGACCGTACTCAATAATTTCTTTCTAATGAATAGAGTATGTGCAGGGAGACAGTAACTACACAATGGAGAGCCCTGGCAAACACCAGTGATCAAGGCTATATCACCCATGATAAATCATGTCGATGCCACATATACTCTGACATAATTCATTTAGAAGGGTACTTCCCTCTGTGGTGTAACTCCTCAAACCCATTACTTCTTGAGAAAATATCAGACAAACTCAGACTGAGAAACAATCTACAGAACTCCTGACCGGTATTTTTGAAAAGTGTCAAGGTCACGTAATGCAAAGAAAATATGGCGATACTGTCTGGGATTAAAGGGGTATTGAGAAAGTAATGACCAGATGCAATGTGGTATCTATCCTGGAAAGGATATTCCTGAAATACTGGTGAAACCCTGATGAAGTCCACAGTTTAGTTCATAATGTAGCACAATGTTAATTTCTTAGTTTTGATAAATGATCATGTTGTAAAATGTAAATAACTGTGAAAACTGCTTAAGAGGTATATAGGAACTCTTCATAATTCTTCTAAACAATCTTTATAATTCTTCTAAAAATCTATAATTATTCCAAATGATCTCTTTTAGATTTTATTTATTTTAAAGAGAGAGAGAGAGAGCACCCACAAGCCTGGGAGAGTGGCAGAAGGAGAGGAAGAAGCAGACTCCCTGCCACGGATCTTAACCCCAGGACCCTGAGATCACAACCTGAGCCAAAAGCAGATGATTAATCAACTGAGCCACCCAGGCATCCCTCCAAATTTTTTTTTTTTTTTTAAGTACAAGCGTAACGTTTAGTACATACAATTATATACTAAAAAAAATAAAGTATCTGAATATTAACAACAATTATAAAACCTAACAATTTTAAGTACTCATATATTTATTTTCTTAGTGACAGAAATTAAAAGAATAAGCAAAGACAGGGCCACCTGGGTGACTCAGTCAGGTGGGCAACGAACTCTTGATTTAAGCTCAGCTCATGATATTGGGTTCATGGGATTGAGCTCTACAAAAGGCTCTGTGAAGCTAGAGGTCAGCTTGGGCTTCTCTCTCTTCCTCTCTCACTGCCCTACCCCACCCCCATGCATGCATGCTCTCTCTCTTCTAAAAAGAATAGATGAAAAAAACAAAAAAAAAGAATCAGCAAAGATGTATCAGGCAGTACCACATTTTGTAAGAGTATCAAAATAAAATTGAGGAGCAAATTGCATTAAATAGAAAAGGACGATTTTCTTCATTGAAAATAGTCACTAATATATAATAGGAATGAATTTTTCTGCAGCAAATAATAGATCAAAATTATTAAAATATTCAACAGAAAATGATAGAAGCAAGTTGGGCTGAAGATTTAAATTCAATACTTTCAGACATGGAGAGATCAAGCAAATGGAAAACAGACATATAAGATATATGAACAATATAAAAATGATGGTCATTCTAGTAAATATCACAGGTATTTGTATAAACAGAAACTTTCAATTTCATAATCTGTAAGGAAAAAAATCTACAAAATTTAAAGAAAACTACTTTTGGTACACTTATAAAAATTACTAAAATATCAGAGAAAAACTAATAAATGCTAAAAAGAAAATACTGTGTGGACTGTGTTCTCTAAATGCAATGCTATAATACTAGATGAAAGAACAATTTAAAAATAAATCTCAACCACTATTACAAATGAAAAAAATAATCCTCAGGACAATCAGATAAAGAGCTAAGAAAATTTATAATAATGATTTTTTGAAAAGTAAAAACTAAGTACACACATATTATCAAAGTAGTAGGATGCAGAAGGAAGGGAGGGAAGGAAGAAGGGAGAGATGGAGAGAGGGAGAGAGGAAGGGAAGGAGAGGGGGAGGGAGGGAGAGAGGGAGGGAGGGAGAGAGGAAGAAAGGAAGAGAAGAAGGGAGGTTGGGAGGAAAGAATTCTAAATCGACCCTGACTAATCAGTAAAAGAAAAATCACCCTTGGGAAGTAAGATGAATGAATAAATATCAAAGTAGAAATTAATAAACTAGAAAACATACAAAAGCTGAACCTACTGACATTCAAAAACTAAATAGAAAGCAAAATGGCAGAGTAGGCAGCTCCAAAAGCCTGTCCCCCGCCCCTAACAGAAACATTGAAAAAAAATTTTTTTTATTCAGAACCAACTCTTTTAGTCTTCTGGAAAATAAAGTTTATAGCAACCACACAAACACTAAATCAAGAAAAAACACAAACATAGTAGGAAAGTTTTGCATTACTTTTGCTTGCCCTTGACCCTCCCACTCCCTAGCTCATCAGTAGCGTTGAATAAGGCAACCCCACATTCCCAGTGTAGGACCATGGTCCTTGATTCTGGAGAAAGCAGAGAAGACCTTATCCTCAAAGAACTGTGTTTGTTCTAACTGGTCTGTGGGCTACCTGAAAGATGGGCACAAGCATTTCCTTTTGTTTTGCTATTCCTGAAACTTACTCAGGTTGGAAAAAATGGCTATGGAGAGTCATTCTTTCAAAACAATGTGAGGCAAATGAACAATCTGCTGCCAAGTAGGGTAAAAGAGTGCTGTTGAGAAAAACAATAGATGCATAGAAAGCCTGGGAGGAAAAGCTAGAGAGTTTCTTCAGAAAATTAAAGCATTAAAAAAATGCCCATGTATACTGGAAATTTAGAAAGCTAAGCACTTGCCCTGGGCAGAATGCATGTTTGGAAAAGACCTGAGACAGCTCTACACTTTCCACTTCTGATGGATCTCTAAGCTTAGATCAAGGACAAGTGACAACTAAGGCAGTTGTAAATGGCCTGGCTAAGCACTGAAGGAATGTCCCAACAGAATTAATGTAGGAGAATCAGTCTTTCTCTCCTTCATTCTTTCTTTCTCTTTCTCTCTTTCTGTTCTTTATTTCTATTTTTATTTCTCCTGGAATACAAGGAAATCTGTCACAACTAGCTTAACACAAGCTAAAGGAACAGAGACTTCAGCGACCACACATGACAAAGAATACAGACTTTACAAAAAGAGCTCAGAGAAGTCTCTAAACAAACAGCAAGAGCCCAAAACAAGAAACAAAAACAACCCTGAGAAGGGGGAGTAGTCTGATTTCCAAAGTTACCACATACATTCTAACTGCCCAGTTTTCAACAAAAAAGCTATGAAACATTAAAATAAACAGTAAAGGGGTGTGCCTGGGTGGCTCAGTCAGTTAAGTGGCTGGCTTTGGCTCAGGTCATTGATCCCAGGGTCCTGGGATTTAGCCCAATGTTCAGCTCCCTGTGCAGCAGGGAGTCTGATTCTCCCTCTCCCTCTGCCCGTCCTCCCCTGCTTGTGTGCTCTCTTGTGTAGCCTCTGCTGTCTCAAATAAAATCTTTAAAAAATATAAAAAAAAATAAAATAAACAGGAAATATGGCCCATCAACAGAAGAAATTAACAGAAACTACCCGAGGAAGGACAGACATTGGACTTGGCAGACTTCAATCAACTGTCTTAAATATGCTCAAGGAGGTAGATGAAACCATGGACAAAGAGGTGAAGCCAAGGTAACAATGTCTCAACAAATAGAAAACATCAACAGAGATTTTAAAAATCATAAAAAAGAACCATAGGGAAATTTGAGAAGTGAAAAGTACAATAACTTAAATGAAAATTTTACCACAGAGTTCAGTAGAAGATTTATAAAGGCAGAAGGAAAAAAACAGCAAACTTGAAGACAGATAAATTGAAATTATCCAGTCTGAGCAGAAAGAAAAAAAATGAAAAAAAAAAAATAAATAAACACAGATCTATAAGACTCCATCAAAGGTAATAGCATAAACACAATGGGTGTTCGAGAGAGGAGGAAAAGAATGGGGCAGAAACAATATGTGAAGAAATAAGAGCCAAAAATTTCCAAATTTTATGAAATATGTAAGTCTATACATTCAAGAAGCTCACCAAATTCCCTTAGGATAATCTCAAAGAGATCTACAAGAGACACATTAGAATCAGCCAACAACAAATTCAAAGAGAGTCTTAAAAGCAGCAAGACAGTAATGACACCTCATGTACAAAAGATCCTCAATAAGATTAAGTCAATTTCTCATCAGGAGTGATGGAGGCCAGAGGCAGAAGAATCACATATTAAAGTGCTGAAAGAAAAAATGTCAATCAAGAATTTTACATCTGGCAAAGCTACCCTTCAAAAATGAAGGAAGAATTATGATATTCCCAGATAAACAAAAACTGAGGTAATAATATCACTAGTAGACTTGTCCTAAAAGATATGATAATTAGAATCCTTTAGAATAAAATTAAAGGATAGCAGATATCAAATTGAAGCAATATGAAGATATACCAAACTCTAGAAAAGATAACCAATAAGCAAATATAAAAGCCAGCATTATTGTATTTTTCATTTGCAACTTTTTGTTTCCTTTATGATATAAGATAAACATATTAAGCAATAATCATATATGTATGTTAATGGGTACATTATATAAGGATATAGTTAGTGACAATAACAAAAAAAGAGGGAATCAGCTGCATATAGGCAGTTTTTCTATGATATTGAAGCTAACTAATACCAAAACTTACGATGTTAATGGTAAAACCCATAGTACACTAAAAAAGTATCCAAATAATCTGCAGTAAATGACAAGGGAATCAAAACATTATATTACAAAAACTGATCCTTGAAACAAGAGAATAGATGAATGACTGATTAATCCCATTGAAGAAGAAATAGAGCAAATACAAATAAAATCAATCAGAAATGAAATGAGAATATAACAGATGTAAATTAAATGCGTGCAATACCATGTACTCTAACATGATGAGAAGTTTGGAATACTGAATAAAATGCATATTATAAAATATACACATTAGCAAAAATGACTCAGAAGAAACTGAAATTGGAAAGAAATACAGATACAGTTACTAAAATTAAATATCTGAACAGAATGATAACTATAGGAAAAAATGAGTAGTTACTAAAGAATTTCCTAAGAAAAAGTCTACCCAAGAATCGTTCAGATATTTAAGATACAGGTAGTTCTAATAGTATAGATATTATTTTAGTGCATAGAGAAAAAAATGGAAAGCTTCCAAATCCACTAAACAAATTTAGCATTGCCTCTGTGAAAAATCTTGAAGAGGGCATGACAATAAAATCTATGTAACAATTCCACTGATCAATCTGATATAAATGTCTTAAATGGAACTAGAAAACAGAAAGAAATAATGTATTTAAAGAGTAAAATATCTTGAAGTTACAGACAGTTAAATTTTGAAAGTACTAATGTAAATTTCACAATAATTGGTAAAAGAAGGTAAACTGACATGCTCTTAGTAGACACATTAACAGTCAATTACCCAAATTTTAAATTCATTCCAGACCATATCCCCCTGCAAAAGACCAATAATATATATGACAAGGAAAAGCTATATTAAATTAACAGTTTGAATTAATGTTAATAGTAAAATATAATAGGCACTCCCACTGAAGTCAAGATAAAAACAAAGATATATACAATGATTTCATTATTAAACTATTTGGGGTAAAAGAACAGCACAAGAAAATATTAAGTAGGAAAAGAAAAGAGTCAAAATTATCATTATTTGTAGACAATATGATTACTTAGCTTCTATGTCTAGAAAATGTGATAGAAAAAATTTGACTTGACCAGAACTTACAAAGTATAGCAAATAATTTAGTATAAAATAAACATGAATAATTCATTATCAACTTTGTTTTAGAATGAAACTACACATTCTCTTCAAATATCCATTAAGTATCTATAAAAACAAGTATATATTATATTGCAAGGAAAATCTCAATACACTAGAAAAACGGAACAGAAATCACACAGTCCATAATTTTTAATTCATTCTAATAAAATCCTGAATCAACAACAAAAAAACAACAGAGAAGAAAAACCTATGGACTAGTCTTCCAGTTTCTGGATTGGTATACTCAACATAGCTAAGGGGAAAAAAATCAGAAAATTTGAAGGTAGATCAATAGAAATTAGCCAATCTGAAACTCAAATTTAAAAAGTAGAGGGGGAAGAAGGTATCTAAGATCTATTGAATGAAACCAAGTACTCTGACATACATATCACTGGAATCCCAAAGGGAGAAGAAAGGGAGAATGGGCAGAAGAACTATTTGAAATATGAATATCCAGAAATGTTAAAATTAATGATAGTACTAAACCACTAATCCTGAGTTCAGAAAACACAGAGAAGGATAAATGCTCCCTCCATTAAAAGAACATGATATAATACAATATACCAAGTCATGATACTGAAACTGCAGAAAACAAAATAGAGAATATCTTGCCATCAAAGAAAAAGGACACATTTCATAGCAAGGAACAAAAATAAGAATTGCATCAGACTTCTTATAAAAAATCATGCATGACAAAACAGAGAAACAGTATCTACAAAGTGATAAAAAGATTGTTAATTAACAACTTGGTATCCAGCAAAAATATCTTTCACAAACGAAAAAGAAAGATTTCTCAGACAAAAACTAATGGACTTCATCACCAGCACACCTACTCTATACAGAATGTCGAAGGAAATACTTAAGATGAAGAAATATGACACCAGACAGAAACTTGGATCTATGCAAATAAAGAACACTGAGAATGGAATAAATGAAGGTAAAAATAAAAATTTTTCATTACCTTAAATTGCTCTAAAGTTAAATGAGTGTCTTAAGTGAAAAGAGCAACAACGTACTGTATGTTTATGGCATATGTAAAAGTAACACATAAGATGACAATAAGACAGAAGAGAAATGGGAGAAAAATGGGAATATATCACAAGATCATCAAACTACATATGAAACAGTGTATGTTATATGTAGGTAAACTGTGTAAAGATATATCACAAAGCTTTAGGGCAATTACTTTAAAAAATAAACTGGAGGTATAAATAATTGTGAAGATTAAAAAGCATCATAAGACATGCTAAGCTTTAAAAAAATTTAACTCACAGGAGTGCAGAAAAAGCAGAAAAAAATGAAACAAAGAACTGATAGGGCAAATAAAAAAAAGCTGGCAAGATGCAAAATTGTAATACAATTACATAAATAAATACATCCATGTAAATGGCATAAACATCAAATTTAAAGGACTCATAAGGTCAAACTTGATGAAAAAGCAAGACTCCACTATATGTTGCTTTAAGTAATCTACTTTCAATATAAAGCCATAGCCAATAATGAAAAGAAAGCTTGACAAAGTAGAGTTCAAACCAAAGACTACTACTAAAGAAAAACAGGAACATAACAATACAAGAGGCAGTTCTCTAAGAATATATAACAGTCCAAAATGTTTATGCACTTAACTAAATTACAAATATATGACGTAAAAACTGCATGACCTGGAGGGAGTATTAGAAAAAATACACAACTATGGTGGAGACGTCAACATTACTCTCAGTAATGAACAGAAGAAGAAAATGTAAAATCAATAAGGATACAAAATACCTTAAAAACACTACGAATCAATTTACCTAATGGACATTTCAAGAATACCTTACACAGAAAAAGCAGCATGTATGTTCCTTGCAAGGGCACATGGAACACTTATCACAGTCGGGGTCATAAAACACACCATGGAAAGTTCAGAATAGACATCATCAAAACTGTGTTCTCTGATTGTAACAACATTAAACTACAAATTAACAAAAATATATCTGGAAATCTCATCCTTAATATTTGGAAATTAAACTACACACTTCTAAATTAACCCGTGGGTCAAAGAAGTCTCCAGGAAAATTTAAAAATTTGTAAACCAAATGATAGTGAAATGAATGCATCATATCAAAGCTTGCAGGAGGCAGGTAAAACAGTGTACAGAGGGAAATTTATAGCACTCTATGCTTATCGAAGAAATGAAGGGAGGTCTAAGCTTCCACCTTAAATAAACAACAAAGAAGAGCAAATTAAACTCAAAGCTAGCAGAAAGAAGAAAATTAAAAAGGAATAGAAATAAATGAAATTAAAAACAGTAAAATTATAGAGAATATCAATGAAATCAAAAGTGGTCCTTTGAAAGCATTACAAAATTAAACTCCTAGCCAGACTTAGCATAAATTAAAAAAAAAAAAAGAAAATACAAATTACCTATAATGGGAATGAAAGAGTGAACGGACACCCACAGAGACCCAAAGATATACATGTATGTCCTATGACCCAATGTTCCCATGGGACTGGGGAGACAGAGATGAATAGGTGGAACATAGAGGATGTTTAGGGTAGTGAAACTGCTCTGTATTATAATGATGGATACATGTCATTATACAACTGTCCATGCCCATAGTACTACAACAAACACCAAGAGCAGCCCTAATGTAAACGAAAGACTTTGAATAACAATGAGCTCATCAATTAAAAAAAAGACAAATGACAGATCAATGAAATATTGACATTTATAACAAAGTGTTGTCTAGACTGTTAAAAAAACCTTTCAAATCAATAAAATGGAATAAAACCCAATAAAAATGGCAAAAAAAAAAACCCAGATAAAAATTCGAAGATTTAAAAATGGTCACAACTCATTAAAAGGCAAGGTCAATCTCATCCTTCATCAGGAAAAGTGAAAACCATAAAATGAGGAAGACAGGCAGAAATAAGGTTGATCGTATACTTTGGCAAGGGTGTGGGGAAAAGGACAGCCACAGTGCCCTTGGTCAAAGTATAAACAGGTATCCTCTTTAAGGAGGGTAATTTAATCAACACCTACAAAAATTTTAAATGCACATTTAACAGACATCTTAAAAATTTGAAATGCCCCCTGCCACACACCTGGTATATAATCACATCACACTAGTTCAGGCCAAGGGATCCTGAGCAGAAGAAATGTGTGTCCTCTCTGAACAGAAACACTTCACTCCCATGGACGCCTGGGTGGCTCAGTGGTTGACTGCCTTTGGCTCAGGGTGTGATCCTGGGGTCCTGGGATCCCTGCAGTGAGCCTGCTTCTCCCTCTCCCTGTGTCTCTGCCTCTCTCTCTGTGTCTCTCATGAATAAATAAATAAAATCTCAAAAAAAAAAAAAAAAAGAAAGAAAGAAACATTTCACTTCCTGCTCTCTCTCTTCCACACTAGTAACCAAGTAAGCTATGAGCTGCTTTTGGTGGCAGCTATGGGACAATTGAGCCTCCAAGATAGACCCGGGCTCCTGAGGGACTGGGTAGAGCTGAATGCCCCACCAACCTTCCCTGCCCCACCGGCCTTCCCTGCTGGTACCCTGCCGGTACAGCAGGGGTGAGAAATAAATCTTTGTTGGACACCTGCACCCCGATGTTTATAGCAGCAATGTCCACAATAGCCAAACTGTGGAAGGAGCCTCGATGTCCATCAAAAGCTGAATGGATAAAGAAGATGTGGTCTATGTATACAATGGAATATTCCTCAGCCATTAGAAATGACAAATACTCATCATTCGCTTCGACATGGATGGACCTGGAGGGTATTATGCTGAGTGAAATAAATCAATCAGAAAAGGACAAACATTATATGGTCTCATTCATTTGGGAATATAAAAATTAGTGGAAGGGAATAAAGGGAAAGGAGAAAAAATGAGTGAAATATCAGTGAGGGTGACAAAACATGAAAGACACCTAACTCTAGGAAATGAACAAGGGGTAGTGGAAGGGGAGGTTGGGGTGACCAGGTGATGGGCAATGAGGGGGGCACTTGGCGGAATGAGCACTGGGTGTTATGCTATGTTGGCAAATTGAACTTCAATAAAAACAATAATAATAATAAAAAATTTAAAAAAAAATCTTTGTTGTATTTAGTCATTGGCAATAAAAACCTGCACAAACCCTTGAAGCAGCAATTTGGATTCTGGGCCTCCAATTCTGGGAAAAGAAAGAGATATAAGCTATAGGTAACCATCTATCAGAGGAGAATGGTTAAAAAAATGAAAATAGAGTCATATGCTTTGACATAATGGTAGGATCCCACTTATGTTAAAATATGCGTATGCAAATGGTAAAGGTCTAGAATAATCCACTGTTAATTGTCTGTAACTACTGCCTAATTATTAACAATGGCTGGCTCTCAGGCAAGGAGGGGGGATGGGGGAAGAGGCACTAAGGAGGTCTTTCATTTTTATTCAATATTCTTATGTATTGTTTAACTTTTCTCAATTACAAGCTTCTTATATAGCATGGGTGACATTCAAATAAATAAAAATATTTTTTTGTAAAAATTTTTTTTATTCATGACAGAGAGAGAGAGAGAGAGAAGGAGAGGCAGAGACAGAGGGAGAAGCAGGCTCCATGCAGGGAACCCGACCTAGGACTCGATCCTGAGGGAGACCCAGGATCATACCCCGGGCTGAAGGCAGCGCCAAACCACTGGGCCATCGGGGCTGCCCAATAAAAATATTTTTTAATTAATGCATTTCCCATACAACTTAAATGACCAGTGAGAAGACATAATGGGAGGCATGAACATATTCCAAAAAAGGCAACCAAAAAGATTAAAATAGTGAAGCTTAACTTGAACAAGAAATATTGAGAAACTAGAAGAAAAGCCACAAAATCTGGCAGAGATATTTTAAAAGACTCAAATGAATGGAGCAGTATGTACAGCATGTTTGGAGAGAAAGTCCCCATATATTAAAGGTGTCAGATTGCAACAAAATGATCGATAAATATAATGCAGTTACAATCAAAATCCCAATGGGTCCCATTTTCAGAACTACACAAAATGATTCTCAAGTACCTCTGGGAGAATTAAACAAAAATAGTGGAGAAGTTTTGAAAAAGAAGGATAATGAGGAGGCACTGACACAATTACATAATAAAACACAATATAAAGCCACAACCATTGTCAGCACAGTATTGGGGCAGAGGGAAGAGAATCAGGTGAGCAACAGAAAAGACCCAGAAATATCCCTTAGTAAATAGAATCTGTTTTTTTTTCTTTTAAAAGTAGCATCAAAAATCAGTGCCAAGTGGAAGAATTCTTGGATAAGTGGCACTGGAACAATTAAATAGGGACAGTGGGGAAAACACATCTTCACTTCACAATAGAGGGATCAGAGTGTGGGGTTTGTTTAAAAATTAATTCCAGGTGGTTTCAAGAGTCGGCAAGTTGAAATGCACACACACACACACACACACACACACACACACACACATACCCCACCACACACAAAACCAAGAAATCTGAAGAGGGGGGAGAAAATAGGTAAATAGCCATCTGACTTTTAGTTGAAAAATAACCTACGTCACTCAGAAAAAAAAATTGTATATAAAAACAAACAAAATCAAATGGCACATAGTAAAATGGAAAAAAGGCAAATGTCAGACAAAGCCTAATTAATCAACGTATAAGGATCTCAGGAATATCATTAAGAGAAGTACATAAATGAGCAGACAGGAAAAAACTATTCACAGAATACAAAAATGGCTACGAAATATGTAAAAAAAAATGTTTTATCTCACATAAAGAACAAAGAAATATAAACAAAAACAAGAATGAGGTTCTGGTGTTTAATCCATCCAATTAAAAATGATTTCTTTGAAAATCAACAATGCATAATGCTGAAAAGGGAAAGGTGAGAGTGGCACTCGATACACCGCTGTGAAGTGGCACAACTTTCAGAAGGGAATTTCATGGTATGTATTAAGAGCCTTTAACAGTCCCCTATGCTTTGACCTAGCAAGGTCTCCTCAAGGACTCCAAAAACTTGGCCAAGCATCATGCATGGTTAGTGCAGCATTACACGGAAATGCACTAAAACTTAACTTTCTAACAAACAAGTTAAAAGAAAGCATGCACACTTTAAGAATTCTCTCTACAAATAGGTCTTAACAATGTGAGAAAGTCTTGAAACATGAAACTAAAAACAATGATTTCTCATAATTACAGGGAATTCTCCAGAGCTCTAGTAGTAGCGCTCAATGAATCCATCCTTCTGCATCCGTGCCCCTCTGCCATGTGACTTTGCCTCTCTTCCTATCAGGGGTGAAGCCCATTTTCCAGCCCTTGAATCTGGACTAGCCTTGTAACTTGCTTTCACCAACACAATGTGGTAGAAGCGACTCCATTCAACTCCAGATGCTAAATAAGCCTTAACACATACTGTGGCTTCTACTTTCACCTCTGTGGCTCACTGCTCTGAGACCACCACGTGAAAAAGCTGGCCTAGCCTCCTGAAGAATGAGAGGCCATGAGGTACCCAGGCACCTGCCAGCCCTGCAATGGCAGAGGGGTGGGTGTTGCCCCCTTGGACCTTCCATTCCAGCTACATGAGTGGGCCCAGATGACACCAACATAGGCACCATCCAGCCCACCCACCGAATCATGAGAAATTATAAACTTATTTTCAGCCCCTAAGTCTACAATTTAGACCGTTTTATTAAAGAGTTAGCTCAATCATGTAGCATATAACACATGTAACCCTTGACAAAAAGAAGAAAATGTTAACAGGAATATAAAATCTTATTTATAGAATTATCTCCAACACAGAGAATACACATATACACACATACCTAGGCAAAAGGGAGGAAGTTAATTACCTCCTTTATACTCTTTTCTTTTACATTTACCAAGGGTCCTGTTATTCATAGAAAAATGTATGTATGTAGCATTATGCTTTAAAAATTAACTTATCTCCCCAACTACATTGTGAATTCCTTATTGGTTAAAGGCTGTCTTTCAACCCTAAGGCTCGTCACACTGTCGGTAGCCAATATATGTTTGATAAATGAAAGAACATGGGCAGCCTTAGGCTTGTTACCTTCCCAGATTCAGGACTGGGCTGCAGTTGCTGGAGGCCTCACCATTCCCTGGATTACCCGTAACATTCACTGGTGCACACCAGCACCATCAGGTCAATGGCCATCCATCCAAGCTGCCCTACAGCAGGCCATCTGCTCAGGCTGTGCTGGCTCAGGCCACAGGGTTTCCTGTGGGGTCCTCTATGGCCCATTCTGATTACCCTGTATCATCCTCTGGCTCAAGGAGAGAGACAGTGACCAGCCCTTCTTCCAGAACTGGAACCCGGGAGCCAGAGTCTGCTCCATGCCTAGCTCCTCGGTACAGGCTCCCCTGAGTCCTACACCTCCCTGATGGGGATTTCCCTATTCCCTCTAAGACCTCTGTTTCCAAAACCACACCTAGCCTTGTCCACTCTTGGATAACAGCCTCACCCTGTGGAACCAACGTGATGGAATCAAACTTTGCATCCAGGTAAGTGTAAGGGCCCCAATGCCCCTTTCCTAGCTGCACAGCACTTTGTACTCAACCTCAAAGCTCACATGGGCTACCCTTTGAGCTGCACAAAGCAGCAGATGTGTGCATGTGGTCAGGGGGGAACAGACAGTGAAGGTGACTGCTAAAAACTCAAATACTCGAGGTGAGCAAAATGTTTGTCCTACCAATCAGTCAGATACATCAGGCAGGGTTCTCTGGATACCAACTAAATCCCTCCTTTCCTTTCTTACCTTCCCTTCACCCACACCAGACATTGCTAATCAATCACAGTCCCCACCAATCACCCACGCTGACCCAAGATGTTCAGTACAGAACGTAGTATACAAAAGCACTTGGTAAATTATTTTTTCAGTACAAAGTCTGACAGCATGGCTACTCTCTCTAGTTCTGTGATTTTAAAAGTCCTGAGTAGGGAGTCAGCCTCAAATAGCTCAGAACCCAAAGTCTCCTCAGGTTGGCTTACCTGAACTCCCACCATTGCAGTGGCATCATTCTGACACCCAGTCCCAACAATGAAGTCATAATCCTTTCCTAATTTTTAAAAGAATCCATGTTTGTACAAAAAAAATATCCTGATCTATAACAGTAGGACCAAGTCCAGCACTCCACAGAAGCAGCCCCATAAAGTTAGGGGAATGCAGTTTATGTGAACCCTGGTATGGGTTAACTTATTGGTACTTTTTTTTTTAATTTTTTATTTATTTATGATAGTCACAGAGAGAGAGAGAGAGGCAGAGACACAGGCGGAGGGAGAAGCAGGCTCCATGCACCGGGAGCCCGACGTGGGATTCGATCCCGGGTCTCCAGGATCACGCCCTGGGCCAAAGGCAGGCACCAAACCGCTGCGCCACCCAGGGATCCCAACTTATTGGTACTTGAAGGGGGTTATTAAATAAGGTATATTGTTTCCTTGCCTTTCAATTAGAAATTGTTTATGTCCCTTGGACCATAAGGGTTTTCTCTACAGTTAGGTGTCAGTATACTGAGGGAGACTACATCACCTAACAGTTACCCAGAAAGCAAGATAGATGGTGCCTCTTCAGGCAGAAGGGCTCAGAGAACTAAGTTCCTCAATGCTGGGGCAAAGACAGTGAGTGCCCTTCCCTCCTCTGTGTCCACTGGGATGGCTGACGAGGCTGTTAGGTCAATGAAAAAAAACAGAATGGGATGGACAAGTAAAAGGAAACTCTCATTCACCTGAGAACTGAGGAAGTCACATCCTTATCAGGGGACCGTCTCACCACTCCTCTGAGGGTGACAACGACATCTCGAGGATGAGGCTCAGAAAGGATTTCCATCCAGGAGAAAACTCAACCTGTCCCTTGACTATAAGGGGCATCACTGTACCCAAGAGGCAATCAATAAATATTAGCTTATAATCAGACTACCTTTTACAAATGAATAAATTGGGGTGCCTAGGTGGCTTAGTCGGTTGGGCGCTTGCCTTTCACCCAGGTCATGATCTTGGAATCCTGGGATCCAGCCCCACATTGGGCTCCTTGCTCAGTGGGAAGCCTGCTTCTCCCTCTCCCTCTGCCATTCTCCCTGCTTATGTTCTCTTAGTCTAACAAATAAATAAATAAGGTCTTAAATTAATAAATATGAATCAAAAAAATAAAAGGAATGTTTTTTTAAAAAACTTATAAATGGAAAGTACTAGAAGCTCATTTTGTAGTCCAAATTGTTCTCAGTTCCAAAGTATGAAGACAGAGCAGGCAGGCATCGGGTAATGATGGAATCTTTATTTATAAAGTAAAATGATGCAATCTTTATTTATTATAAAGCAAAATGAGGCAATTACCTACCTACATTCTTAGTTTTAAATACAAAGATACAGATGCTCTTCTAGCAACACAGCTCCTGTTTGCAAATTGAATAGAAGTATAAGTCGCCAATAAGAGGAAAACAAATAGAAAAGGTACAGCGAGTTCTGCTATAACTTGTTTTGAAAACACAAATTTGCTCCAACGCAATTCATATGAGGGGACAATTTGAGCATGATGTGAATTCTTCATTTGCTTGTACAGATTTTCATCCCCAAGAAACAGTGGAGCGATGCTGGAAACCCACAGCCAGCTGAGTAGAGCCCCCAAGGAGACTCCAAACACAATACACACACCCAGTTCTCCATGTGTCCACAGGTGGGACAACCCTCCTCACCCCTCCGCATGGTTGCTCATGAGCTGCTGGCCTTCTCACACCCACTTCCACAGTCAACACGTGCAAAACTATGCCCCCTTCTATTTTTTTTACTGTGTCACAGATACAGGATTTGAGTTATGTGTCCTAACCCACTTTCCCCATAAGCCCGGTGGGCTTTTCAACCACATGGTTCTGGAGAGCACAGTGATTTTTAGGAACACCTAAATCACATGACAGCACAATTTACTGTACATGGGAGAGTGTGCTTCCATGCTTGATTTAATTTTTAAAGGAAATACACAGCATTATAAATTGGTAGAACTCTTCCAGCAGTCATCTGGCAATATTTACCAAGTTACGTCCATGTCTTTTGACCAAGGAATCCCATATCTTTTGACCATGTAAAATAGAATTCAGGAAGATTACAGACACAATTCAGTAATTTAACAGGAAAAAGGAAATGAGGTGTGTGCATTAAGATGTTCATTGTGACACTGGTGTGTGTGTGTGCATGAGCACATAAAGCCACCAAACACTCGTATTACAAAGGCAATGTAACCAAATAGTAAATGATGATAATATATTGTTTGTTAGGCGAAGAAAGGGGGAAGCATGTAAACTGATTAACAGTATGAAAACAAAGACTGGGAAGACGATGATTTTGCTCACATACGCACATACACACACGCACACAGAGTTGTGTTTTAAATTTTTAGAAAGCTAAGTCACCAAGAAGGGTTTTGAATATGCTAATTTTCAGTTTTGCTAAAAATCAGAAATAGTTCTTCGCCACATATCACATACCCAACGCACTATTTATTTCAAGATGTGAAGGAAGTGATTTGAAATTTTAGTTTCGTGAATACATATTTTTATAACAGTACAAATCTGAATCCTGAACTACAGCTGGTTATCTTCAGTATGTCACTAATTTGCAGGCCTGCTGCTTGCTGTAAATATGGAAACAATAGTCCCTTTGCAACATGCAAACACACAAGGCAAAACATACCAACAGAAAGTAAAGGTTTTGTTGAACGCCTGGTTAGATTGCACAATGCATGCATGTTGACTGTGTTAATGGGAGAAAAACGGTGGGAGGGTTTAATGCAAGCAGGGCTATTACTAGGAAGACAACTTTCTGGACAAAACAGCCAACAGGAAGTGGGGCATTTTCATGTTTGGCAAAGGAGGAATCACCCAATGGAAAAATATGAAGTTCGTATCTAGAACCATTGGGGTCAAATCTCTCTTAATTAGCCCAATGTTTCATCCAGGGAACCTGACATTGACAGTGCGTGTGGGGGCTGGGTGTGGGCAGCCAGGCCTCCATGCACACCCAGGAGGGGGCAAAGATGGAATTACTTTGAATATTTAACAGAAAGTCCTGTTTTTATTAACATTTCATGAGTCAGCCTTCCCATACCAAAAAGCTTTCCTTCCTCTGAACACCTGGGATACATTGTAGAACAGAGCCCTCCAGCTTTGGATCCTAACAGTACGGGATTTAATGTAAGAAACATGCTGTGTGCCCTAGGCTAATTACTTTACCTCTCTTAACTTCCCTTTCCTCCTCAGAAATGCAGGTGTAACAGTATCACTCACATGGTTGTTCGGTGGAACAGATATTTTTAGAAGCAACACACCTGGCCCTAAGAGGGGCTTAATAAATACTCATTCAATCTGAAACTTAGTTTTTTAAGAGACACTCCTACTGTCTCTATTCCCAAACTTTACCCCATGCCTGATGTCCCCGGAAGGAACACAATGCCCTGGGAGATCACACTTGATATGACACTGAGGGACAGAGGCTCCAGAAGGATCCTGAATTATCCATTATCTAACCAACACTGGATTAGGCCAACCAGCTTCACCCATATGTGTGGGAGATGGTGAGACTGAGAGGCAAAAGGGAGAGTGTTAAAAAATGTTCTTCTCACTTGAAAAGAAAAGAGAAAAATCTAACCGCTGCTCATTGTGATTCAACTGAATGCAATTAAGTTTGTGTCTGTTTTAAAGTCATGTCTAAAAAGTCTCTCAAAAATAACCACTTGGTCACCTGGAGTCTGTGCATGAAATTGTTGGTGCAAATTACTGCTGCCTGGTGTCCTTCATTTGCCCTTGGACTTCTCTCTGATTCATTCGTCAGCGTCTCAAAGATGTTGGTTGCTGGCTCCTCTACACATCAGCTAGTCCCTCATGCCTCCCCTGCTGCCTCACCACAGCAGTAAGAAACTGAATACTTGCAGACAGGACCCCACCCTGGGCAGCAGCACAGGGGCAGTGGCACCTCCCTCCATGTGGGAGAAAGTAAGTGGCCAGAAGGAGGCAGAAAAGAGGACTCAATAGGTCTGAGTAGGGTGCTTGGGAAGGAAAATCTTAATGCACATGGTAGAGCAGCCCTGAGCTACAGTGTACAGCTCCAATGAAAAGACAGTGACTAAAAAATAATGCAATTGTCACCAGACGCATCCATTCCCCTTCACCTGATTTTAGGAAGGATGCACAGCTGGCTCATCAATTTGATAGTCACTGGGTGTTGCCAGCTCAATAGTGTCCTGCACAAAAGGGCCCTGACCTCCTTGGTAGCAAAGGTAGACTTTCTGCTATTACCTAACAGAGGGACAAGAGGAGGAGGCCACCCAGATATTGGAAGACAATGACACCCAAGTTCAGATGTGGCTTCATTAATAATAAAGCATTTAGCTGCACACAAGAGCCTCTCCATGGCCCCCAACAGCCTCACCTACTTGAACAAGAATCTCTAAGGCAGTGTGGGTATGGTTTGAAGGACATGGCCTATGATCTACTGAGCTACGTCTTCTCTTCTTTCTCCTCCTGTGCATAATGTCCCATGGGATGTCTGGTACAAGTAAGCACATACTAAGTGCTAGGTGGATGTGTGCAAGGTAGGGTGGACGTATGGATGAACACATGGATGGATAAATAGCTGGACAAAGTTTTGAGACAAGCTGAGAAGGGCTGTGCATACAGTGTACTGTGGAAGAAAGTCTGAAATAATTCAGGTGACTCAATCAGATTTTCATCTGCCATTTGTAGACAACCATTCAGAAGACTAGCAATCATTTTAAAATTAAATCAAATGGCCACTTAGATGCCCAAGAGCAGCAGCCATGGGTTATTGTTCAAGATACTCCATTTGGATATTGAGGCTTAGCCCAGAGCTCAAAATATCCCTCTCAACCTTTGATTAGCTTCAGTCAAGAGTCATCTAGAGATGACCAAGACCTTGACATGGGCTCCACTACCCTGCCTCTATCAAAAGACTCTGTGCAAGTGACCCTGTGGGACTTCTGTGGCTAGATCATAAAGTGCCATCCCTTTCCACCATGCTGTCTTGGGACACTCATTCTTAAGCAGCCATGACATGAGGAAGCCCAAGCAAGTCCACATGGAGAGACCACATGTAGGTACTCCAGCTAACAGAATCCAGGAGCATTAAAATAAAAATGGTTTACAATTAATCGATGGGATGGTTTGTTTCACAGCAGTGTTAACTGCAACACTGGACCTGCCCAAACCCAGACCACTTAGCTTGAGCCTTGATATTGAGCCTCTATCCTGTTAATTCCTAAAGCGTAGGAGTTGCCCTCTCCTCCTATAGCCTTAGATATTTGTTAGGGTCTAACTACCTAACACCAATAAAATTGATAGATCAAGAGGCTGCTGCCCACCTGGTCCATCGGCCACCATTTATACATCTGTTTTATGTCTTGTGCACTAGCTTAGACTTGGCCACAAGTTCTGGTCACTTCAATAAAATCATTTACCCTATCCTTGACACCAGCTCTCTGCTTCCCAGAAGTTCTGGTCCCTAAAATCCCAACAAACCTCGACAGATGCTAACCTGGGGATCCTGAGAAAAAAATACCCTCTATGTTCTTCATACTCAATCCAACTTACTCTTAAGACACACTTGAGGCTGCTCAGTGAATGGTAAGCTAGTCCAAAAATAGGCTACTGTCACATTTGATCAAAAGCTCCACTTTTAGAAATCAAATGAAAGAGGAGCATTTATAAAGCTCCTTCAGTGGACAGGCAGATTCCAAAGAGCAGCAACAACATGGTGTCCCAATCCATCCCACCATGTGGGAGGTAGTCAGAGCCTCAGAGCACACTCAAAGCCCCAAAGGCACGCAGGAGCAGACATAATTCCCAATTAGAAACATCCATAGGCCCTTGAGGGGGTGGTCAAGCTCTTGCATATGAGTGTACACATCTTACTCACCCAAAGGAGCAACCCAGAAACCCAAGAAAACATAATGGAAACTTAATACACAGACATAACGGGGCCCCTGGTCCAAGCCATGAAGCTAACTATGGCTGCCAAGGACCAGAGTAGCCAAGAGAGGAAGAAATGCTGTGTCTGGCTCAGGCCCCGAAAGAGAAGTACCTTGAAAGCACCCACCACATTTTTATATCTCGGCATTGGTGGATGATTCAGGAATCCTTGTGGGTCCCAAGTCATAACCCCCTCACATCCCAACAGTGACCTATGGCTTTGGAAGACCATAAGCACCACCAATACAGCAACTAAGTCAGCCATCCAAGGAAACTAATTATCTTGACAACCAGGGGGTTTTTATCCTTACCTGTCATGTCGAAGACTTGCTAGTTTATCTCCTAAATTTCCCTCCAAGACATTTTTGGTTCTCCACTGGCATCATGCAAGGGCAGGCCACAGCTTCTCAGAGTAGCCTCCAAACAAAAATCCCTATTCCAACTCAGCCGCCTTCCCCACATTCTCCACACTGCCTCCAGAGAGATTATTTTTCATAATAAAAATCTAATCATGTCACTCACCCCGCATTCTGAAAACTTCAGTGGCTTCCCAGTGATCAAAGGAAAAAGTGCAAAATCCTTCATATGTTCTACAAGTCATTGCACAGTTTGGGATCTACATCTACCTACACCTCCACTCCTTCACCCTCTCACCTCCTCCTCACTCCCTATGCTCCAGCTACTTTCCAGGATCATCTATGCCCCTCCCAACCCCCTCCCCCTCAGGGCCTGGTCCTGATGCCCCAGAGTGCTTTTATCTCTTATACCTCTTTCCCTAATTAACTCCTACCCACTCCTTAGATCTAAAGAGAAGTGGATTCTCAGTTAGATATCCCAGGTTCAAAGTCCAGTCCAGCCACTGACTTGTAACTACAAGTTATAATTATCCCTGGGGGCATAAATATCTCTGTGACTCAGTTGCTCCAGGGGATCATCATTGCTACCTCACTTGGTCATTATGAGGATAAAAGAGTTAACATATGTAAATTAGGTGAAAACAACTGCCTCTGGGCCTAGCACATAAAAAGCACTCAGTAACTATTAGCTCCTTATTCTTAGCTCAAATATCCCTTCCAAGGAGAGAAGCCTCCTTAAGATTCCTTCCTAAATGTTCTTTGTTCAAGCACTTACTGCTTCATAATTATACATCCTTTACTGGGACTGATTATAGTATGTCCCACCCACTGATCACAAAGGTGGGGAATCTGTATGTTTTTGCTCATCTAATATGCCAGTACTTAGCATGGCTCCTGATATACAGTAGATACTCAAAATCCTATGAAAGATGGACAGATGGATGGATGGATGGACAGAGATAGAAGAGTAAATGAATGGATGATCAGATAGGTGGATGGACAAATAGATGGATGCACAGATGAGAAGATGGATAGGTAGAAGACAGACGGATGTGTAACTGGATGGATAGAAGGATGATTGGATGGATGGGATGGATGGTGATGGTCCACATAACACAGAGTATGGAGGCTAGCCATTCTTACTACCCAACCTTACACCCAACAGCTTCACCTTCATGAGTTACCCAGAGTCCTGGACTACTTTGTGCATCTTCTGTGATGATCCTGAACATGATCAGTTCTCTTTCCCACCTCAGTATTTTTGGTGGACTCCATCTTACAATCCAGGGGGGACTGGATTTCCTGGTGGCATTATACTAAGATACCCTAATGACAAAACACTGAACACAGCCACTGCTTCAAAAGAAGGTCAATGAAGACAGTGGTAGCCTGAGTTGAGGCGGTCGAGAGCCCCCAGCCCTCTCTGCAAGATTCTACAAGGATGGCATCTAAAGAGGATGTTTGTCCCCTTTGGACATGAAGAGAAAAACCCCATGGCAAATCAGAGATTGACCCAGATCCCTTCTCAGGTCTCCTCCACTATCAGGAGGCAATAAGTATTCATGAGACCTGCTGGGGACATGGAGCCGGTAAGTGGACAGATGAGACCCCTATACCTGGAGGTTAGCAAGGATAAGTAGAGACAGATGGGAAATTGATAATTAAGATAAATTGTTAATTAATTGCAAAAGTGCAAAGAACATGGCATGCAAGTGAATGTGGGTGGGTCAGGGGGAGGGGGATTTCAATCATATACCAGGAATTCCCTGGCATGCAAAACATGACATGGATCTTAGACTAGTTCTCCCATGTAGTTTGTGGAGGCAAAAGAGGGAAGCACTGAGGAGGTCTTTTTCTATTAAGTTTCTCACTGGAAAGGCTAAGCAATGCTATGAGGTACTCTAGAGAGGTGCAAAAGGTGCCCAGCCCTCCCTACACATGCAATGTGCCTCTGCTGTGCAGGTTAGGTGCTTTCCCAAGCACTGTCACCAAATCACCCTGACAAATCCAGAAAAAGCATTATCCCCTCTTTACATATGTAGGACCTGAGGCTCAGATGGGATTAAGTGAATTGGTCACAAGGCTGAGTCAATAATGAAACCCAAGACTGTCCCCCCAAGCCCAAGTTCTTACTACTATACCAATGCAAAGGGAGTGACAGACACATGAGTGTTTTCTTCTGTCTCTGCAAAATTGAGGGACCTAATTCAAGATAAAACATTAATGTACAATAATTGTCAAAATAATCTGCAAATAAAATTCACAACTTGTTTAAAGATGGATGGGAAACTGTCACATAATAGATAAAACAGTGGTAATTTCATGGCTGCCATGACACTAAGCACCTGACATGCACAATTCCATTTACTCCTCATATCATTTCACTGATGAAGAGGTGACGATCATCATACCTGAGTTACAGATACAGAAATGGAGGCTTTGAGAGTTAAAGTCCTTGCTTATGGACCAGAAGTTGAATCCACGCTTACCCACCCCAGTGCCTAAGACGTATATCACCTGACCATCGTGAACAGAGCTGACTTATACTCTGAGGCAAGGCAGATTGCAGTAGAATTGGCCAGGCTCAGGAGCAGAACTGGCCACTAAGAGGCAAAGATGCAGCTGAGAGATCTGGAAGTCTAGTCTGGTCAGTGTAACCTGACACCCAAGGTTTTAGCAGCAGATGGTAGATGGTGGGTTGTGGGATAGAGAACCCAGAACAGTAAGCCAGCAGGTGGCATGGGGAAACCTGGCAAGGTCAGAGGGTCCCAGCAGCCAGGCCTTTGTGGAGACAGAATACTAGTCCCGAAGAAAGATACTGACCTGAGCAAGGCAGGGCCTGGGATCTGGAGACATGGGGAGGGTCCAAAGGAGGCAAGACAAGGAAGGGATCCAGGAGCAGAATGAGGGAGCCAGGTGGAATTGTTCTCGGCAGCAAAACCAAAGTTCTGAGCTTGACAACTTAAATGTTCCTAGAGAACTGGGCAAGAGCTCCTGAGATTCCCAAGGAACTCCTTGGAAGAGAAGAACACTCTAAATTCTTTGGCAAGTAGTGACTGAGCACCTGTTGCATACTCAGCCCTGGCTCAGCCCTGGAGATAGAGCCTTAAATAAGACAGGCACAGTCCTTGCAATGCTGTGAGCTTCAAGTTCAGGGCAATATCTCCCCAGCCAGAGTCTGGGGATCCACTGGTGGGGGAGGGTGACTGTAAAGATGCAGATTCCCAGGCCCTGTCCCAGACCTGCTGTAGGAGGTTAGGAGTGGGAGCCTGTGTGGCCTTGAACAAGTCATCTAACTTCTTAGTGCCTCAGTTCCTCCATCTGTAAACGGGACCAGGAATAGGACTGGCTCATGGGTTGCTGTATGAAATTATTATACTCAGCACATGACAGGTATTCAACACAAGCCAAGATCATCAGGATCATCATTTTAATTTTATGCATCATCATCTAAGAATAGGGTCTATGAGTCTTCATTCTAGCAAGACCACTCACTAGTCACTGCCATACAGTAAATTTCGAGAATCACTGCATTGTTTTTCACTCTGTGGGCAGTTCCTGCTTTTCCAAAACGGGGATCAGCCAGCAGCCCAACACTGAGCCAAACAAGTATCTGTACCCCAAGCTGCCTGGAGGAAAACGAAGTCACCTCGGATCCAAATTCTGTACCTCTACAAGCAGCTGTCTCTCCTAGGAGGCTAGACAGAGTGACAGGAAACAAGGAGGACGTCCCCAACGAACTTCACACTGTGCAGTCATGGAGGACAGGAAGCACCTTGCCCACAGCTTGTGTCTGTCTGTGCAGAGATTATGACAACAGAATCAGACCAAGGGGAAACCGAGGTCTGCCTTGCTTGCTTGCTTGCCGTCTTTCCCACCCCAGGCCTCCTCTGGCATTTTGGCATCTAAAGTCCCATTCATTCAGAAGAGCTTCAAAAGCATCATCAGTATTCCCTGTGCTGGATCATTTCCCCACAGTGTCCCTCCTCCCAGCCCAAAACATTTCGGCAGAAACACGTGGGTCAGGAAGGAGAGCAGGAAGAGGCAATTCAGGCCTCGCAGGGCCCTGGGACTATACCATGTGTGTAGTATGGTTTGGGATGCACACCTCCACTTCCCCTTACCACTTCCCTCCCTGTGGACACCTGATCCATGCTGGATCCCTGAAACCAGTCACCAGAACCCTAAGTGCCAGGAAACCAATGATATAAGGAGACAAAACAAAAAACAAAAAACAAACAGGGACTAGGTTTGCCTATGCAGATTTGATGCTGATTCCTGCCATGTTGATGAAAAGTCATCACTCAGTGCCCAATGACCAGGCAGTGCAAAAACAACCCACACACAGAAATGCCTCCAACAAACCTTGTTGTCATTTTCATTTGATCCCAACAGGAAATACTCCAGCGATGAGTGTGCACTCTTCTAAAGAGCAAGGAACACGGTGCTCTGCTGACAGTCTTTCAATGTCGAGGGCACTTTGCCAGGAACTATCTACTCGTGCCCTCAGCGTGGCTTCTGAAAGAGCTGCTGCAGCCCAGAACGCATGTCTCTAGCATTTCAACCAGGGACCCAGGATGCATTTTCCTCCTGGACCAAAATACAAATGAGGGTCGGCTGCAGCTACACACACATCAGTGAGTGACCATATCGGTGGGCTTAAAATACTTGCAATACTGTTTCTGGTTTAAAATTAAACCCTGAGAACCCAACCACTTCAGAAATTGAGCATGTGTGGTTGCTTAAAGGCTCTCTTTATAGTCACCACTGGGGTAACTTATCTTAAATAAAAGAATAGACTAAAATAACCAGAGAGAACCCACATCATATCATCATAAGGAAGTGGCTACAGAGAGAAGATGATGTGCTCATACTGAAGACACTCTAAACACAGTAAACATGTTTCCGCTGAGACCCCAGAAAAATGTCACCTGCTCCCAGGCACTCAGAGGCATCCTCCTCAGTGTCCCCAGTGCCCAGCCAAAGTAAGGAGTACAATAAATCACGATGAGAACATGCCCACAAGGCCAAGAGCCCTTAAGAAAGCAATCACTGCTGTTCGCTGGCCATCCTCATATGTAGGAACTCAGACTCATCACAGCAATCGTCTGGGTTAACCGCTGCTCTTGCTCCCACATGACAAATGAGCAAACTGAGGCTCAGAAAAATTAAGAGGTCTGCCTAAAGTCATGCCCTGGAGTCTAGATTCAAACCCATAACTGACTCTGAAGGCTGAGCTCTTTCCCAAGGCACAAGTGAGCCTGAGCAGAGAAATGCTGCCCCACAGGGAAATCCTTCCATTGGGACTACTGGGGGAAGTGGCCTGTCTGCCCTCCCACCACTATAGAACCTGAGTCCAGGAGCCTCCCCCTACCCCCTGCTCACTGCACACTTGGGGTCCAGGCACCAGGAAAGGCAAGGGAGAGATCCTGGCTCTGCTCAATTCTGCTATCTGCCAGCTGTGCCAATGTCCCTACAGAGACCCTCTTTGATGCTCAGGTGGTTAGGGAACCCTTCAGGAGCTGAGGGAACTTCTAAAAGAGCTCTATAAACAAATTAAAACAAAAGTGCCTAGTGATAAGAAAGCACTGAGTCCTCATATGATTGACAGCAGCATTCTTTATAGTGCAGAGGTTCTTGGCTGCACACTGGCATCACCTGGGGAGTTTTTCAAACTATCAATAAAATATAAACAAATAAGGAAAGACATGAATGAATAAATGGATGAATGAGTGAAAACCAATGCCCAAACCCCAAATCACTGATGTAACTGGTTTGGGATATAGTCTGGGCTTCGAGATGTGAAAGCTCCCCAAGTGACTCTAATGTTTCGAAGTACATGGAATAACAGAGCATCTTATAATCGATGGTGTCTCAGAGTCAATGAAAGTAAAAGCAGGGCTGGATGCTCAGAGTTTACCAGAGGAACTCAGTCTGATCCCCCAAACACTCCAGCTCCTTTTGCTGCAGAACTCTATCAGGCCAGCAATAGAAAGTGTAGGCAGGCTTCATATCTATTTTATCTGTCATCCTCAGAACATACCTAATACTGGTTTTATTGGGCCCATTTTGCATATAAGGAAACTGAACTTCAAAGAAGTCCAACTACTCACTCAAGGTTATAGAGGAAGTTACTGGTTGATCAGTGACCCTGGTCTACCCCCCAAACCTATGCCCTTTCAAAACAATATACTGGCTAATATATCGTGTTCCTTCTACACATAGGGCTAGGAGACAGAATATAAGGATAGGTAGGCCACAGAACATGAACCCCAAGAGTTTATAATCCACTCCAGAAAGCAGCCTGGCATCCAAGTCATCATCATCCCAGCCACCCTGGGCTTTCCAGAACACTAAGAGCTGAGGAAGTCCACAGAGGAAAATTTATTCTTGGCCAGAAGAGTCAGTTTCCACAAAGAAGAGCACTCTGGACTTGGCCCTTGGAAGGTCAAGGGGGTTTCTACAGGCACAGCAGAGGGAGAGGACAAAGGTACGGAGGGGCCCAGGTGCCATAACCCCATCCTGTTGCAGGGCAAAGGCCTCACCTGTCAAGGTCAATAGGAGTACTGTACACCTACCCTCTACAGCCTCCTGTGTCATGGTACCCATTTCCAGCACCTGCTCAGGCTTACCATTTGGGTACATTTAGGTGCACAGTGCAGGTCTGGGAATTCCTGGAGAGGAGAGAAGCAGTCCCAAGAGCCATCTCAAGCCACCTCCTCTGAGGAGCTGCTCCTCCCGACACAAAGGCTACATTCCTGGTGCCTTGTCCCAATGGTAGGGAGTTTTGCCCAGAAAGGTTGTATTAATTAATCCTTGGCCCAGTATCAAGCCCAGCTTTGGCCTCACAGCCCTCAGGAACTGAGCCCTCAGGAACTGAGCCAAACACTCAATTTACAGTTTGTATCCCGTCTGTGGCTGAATCTGAGGCTGAGAGATGGGATGTCTCTAAGTAAGGACTTAAATATAACTGCTCCTGAACCCCAGACTCACCAAATGCTAACCTCAAATGCTAGAATGCACCCTAGCTGCACTGGACCTCCCTTGGGAAGAACCACCACATTCTAGAAGCTATGATCCCCTTGGGGGACCAGGGGAGACAAACAGCTCTCTTTCCTGGACACCCTGATTTTATCTACACATGTCCTCTTCTTTTCTTGTTGAACCTACATGTTATTATTCCCCTCTGTTCCTCAAGGCAGGGGTCAGCAAACTACAGCCTGAAAATCTGACCCACTTCTTGTTTTTGTAATTAAAGTTTTATTAATAATGCAGTCATACTAATACTTTGCCATCACAAAGGCAGAACCAAGCAGTGGACAAAGAATGAATGGCCTGTAAAGTTAAAAATATTTACTCTCTGGCCTTTTATGTTACAAGTGAAACAAAGAAGACCCTCATCAGAAACAAAGAAGAAAAGGATGAGGGGACCTAAGAGAAATTCCTTATATCTGGTGTTCCTGTCACAGGGCTCTTTTATCCATGCTACTAGGGTTCCTTCCCTCAAAGAGCATACCTGCCTTCAAACTCTGAAGACATCCCCCTTTATTTAGGATGAAGACCCTGATTCATTAGTATGGCTCATAAGATCCCATAAGACCTTCTGTCCACCTCAAACACATGACACACACGACATGAAATGTATGTGTGTCTTGCCTCTAGTAAAGGATGATGTTTTATGAAGCTTTTGTTTCACACACATAGACATACATACACACTTTTGTACTGAGCTCATGATGCAAATTTCTTTTGGTAGGTCATAGTCAAAAAGTGTGAAAGCCACTACACTAAAAAAAAAACAAAAACAAAAACAAAAACCTCTATGAATTAGATCTTAAATAGACCCACTTCTCTGCATCACCAAGTCACAAAACCTCTCACCTTGATCTTTGCTACAGCCTCCCACATGGTCTTCCTTTTTTTAATGTTAGGGAGTATCCTCCTTTTTTAAAAAAAAAGATTCTATTTATTTATTCATGAGAGATACAGAGAGAGAAAGAGAGAGGCAGAGACATAGGCAGAGGGAGAAGCAGGCTCCATGCAGGGAGCCTGATGTGGGACTCGATCCCAGGACTCCAGGATCATGCCCTGAGCCACCCAGGCATCCCCTGCATGGTCTTCCTGCTTCCATTCCAGCCTTGACCAATGCATTTGGCATACCATGGCCAACTCTAAAAATCCCTGTCCTAAAACTCTTTTGGGTGGTCTCTCACTGCCTTAGGAATTAAACCCATGTTTCTTATCACAGCCCATAGCATTAGTCATGGCCTGGAGCCCACCTGCCTGCCCCACCTTGGTACCACACTCCAGCTGTGCTGCCTTCTATCAGTTCCTTGGTCATGTTCAGCTCTTGGCCACTGTAGAGCCTCTGTGAGTGGGTATTATCCCTTTCAATACTAGGGTTGAATCAGACTTAATTGAGTTAGGTAAATACATTAACTTAATATGGTGGGATATTGGGGGCTTGACTATTCCCAATTCCTATACACACACACAGCATCACCAACTCCTATTCACCCTTTTGTTCCTATTTTAATGTCATTTCCTCAGAATATTTTCTCTGACACCTTAAGTCAGGGACATTGTATTTTTAGCACTCTTTTCTACCCCTTACAACACCCAGCACAATTGTTACTGGTGATCTATGATTTGTGGTAATTGCCCCCTCTCAGTCCTGGATGGCAAGCCCCGTGTAACAGGGTCTAAGTGTGTCCTACTCACCACTGTGTCCCCAACATAACCCCAGCCCACAACTGATGTCCAAGAAACACTCATCAAATGACTAAGTCCGTAAGTCTCATCCTGCTCTCTACAAATCTTAGCATGACACAAATGTCAAATTCTCATTTCTGTGTTTAGGAACTCTACTTAGTCACTGTACCCTAAACTACATTTGAAGTTCTAGGAATGGGTATGTTTAACCAACCTGAGAAACCTGAACCTAGGCAGAATTGGAAAATACTTGGCATATTCTTCTGAAAGCTTGCCAGCCCCATGTGAGTGGGATGCTTTTGTGACAAGCACATACCCTGCTATCCGAGAGGAGTGAGGATCAGAGTTCCTTGGCCCAGATAAGTGAAACCCCATTTTTTCAAGTTCTCACTTGCCCCACACATTCTTAATATCATTCCATCCAGAAGCTTCTAATGTGCTGGGACATCAGTCTTTTGGATGACAATTAGTCACTGATTGGCTCTTAAAAAGGCCAACTGTGACATGTTCCGTAGCCTATGTTTAAGCTTCTTCCATTATATGTGTCTGAGTCATACACAAAAAAAAGCAGTGACATCTATTTCAAGTTTGAAAATGATTCACTAATCCAGAATAAAAAAAGGTCAAGTTCAGATGAACTAAGATTGGCCATGAGTTCAAATTGCAGAGGCTGGCTAATAAATTCTTAGAAGTTCAGTATAATACTTTATTTTTATATATACTTGACATTTTCCACGTGAACATTGAGAAATGATTTAATGAGCATTTAGTGACTCTAATCAATATTCATCCATATGTTTGCTCCCAATAATTTTTTTTAAAAAATGGCAATGAAGGAGTTTGTAAAATAAAGAGATTGATTTTAGTACAACAAACAATAATTGTACAATCTTATCTCTAATTTAATTATAACCTGTTACTAAAATAACATTGAATTATGAATGAATTTCTAATTACTCTAGGTAAAAAAGTAAAATTCTATTTAGAGCAAGTTTTAAATAACTAAAAACACAACTCCAAGTACAGAACTTGGCACTCAATACATATTTGTTGAATAAAAGACTAGCTCAGGCATCTAAAAAATGTGAAACTATGTTTAGCTTAAGCAAAATGAAAAAAAAAACAGATTAATAGTGCCTAGGGTTCGGGATCTGGGTTCTGATATCATTCTCTAATGAAAGGAACAAGGACTCCTTGGAGAAATGGCTGACTTTAGGGTTGAGGCAGGGATTATACAAAATGAACCTGGAGCATTTTATAGTGCCACAAATAAGGGGCAAGATGAAGGCATATCAAAAAGACATAGAAGCCAACCTTAAAGAGCATGTGGTAGCCAAAACTAGAACAATTTGAGCAAACAAAGCAAATAATGTAGTGGTGGCTTATAACCCAAATCATAAAATATCCATTACGTCTAGTCAGATAAATTAGTGATTAATTAATTAGATAAATCAGGGAGAAGAGACAAATATCCCATAAGAAAAGAATTCCAAATACTTTATGTAGATATTCACCCTCAAGAAGTGGGTACTTAGTTCCCTACCCTTGAGTGTGGGCTGATCTTCATATGAGAAGAGAACCATCACAGCAGAAAAACCAGACAGACACAATCTCAGCCAAGTAATCAAGGTCAACACTAATACTGGTGAGTCATGTTGACAGCATGATCACCCTTGATATGATGTGATGAGAAGGGCACTTTACCTCTGGGGTCTTCCTGATAAAAACTCATAACACACTATCATCATGAGGAAAACATCAGACAAACTCAAGTTGAGAGACATTCTGCAAAATACCTGCCTGGTATTCCCCAAAAATATCAAGGACATCAGAAACGAGGAGAGTCTGAGAAACTTATAGATCAAAGGAGGCCAAGAAGACATGACAACTAAATGTAATGTGTTATCCTGGATGAGATCCTACGTTCTATAAATGAGCCAGAGATGGCCTCTGTTGATTTACCTCTAGGTTGTTTACTTCTTCATAGCAGGTTGTGAAGCTTGCTCAGGCAACACTAAAAATTTTACACATCGAACTGTTTTAAATATAGCCCAAATGACCAGGTTTTAGCCATTTACGGCCTGCTTGTTTTGCATATTCTACAAACTATGCCCATAATTTGCTAGTGATAGGTAAAATAAATTGTAACTGTAAACACTTCAGGCTCCTGTTGCCCTTTGGAGCTCCCTAACTCAGAGATTTTCTGTTGGGTTGGAAGCAACACCACCGTGACACAGGGCACCCTCGCCTGCTCCTTCTCCCCTGTGAATTCTCTGCCTTCTCTGTGCTGAATAATCACCCCTCCACATACAAAACTGTCAAAGCATCACCCAAATAAATAAAGCCTGTGTATGCTACTGCCACCTCACTGTAATATCTGTTTCCTTGACCAGCTCCCAAATCCTTTGATAAGGAAGGAAGGAAGGAAGGAAGGAAGGAAGGAAGGAAGGAAGGAAGGAGAAGAAAGAAAGAAAGAAAGAAAGAAAGAAAGAAAGAAAGAAAGAAAGAAAGAAAGAAGAAGAAGGAAGAAGAAGAAGAAGAAGAAGAAGAAGAGAAGAAGAAAGAAGTAGTAGTAGAAGTAGTAGAAGTAGTAGTAGTAGAAGAAGAAGTAGTAGAAGTAGTATAAGTAGCAGTAGTTGTTGTTGTTAAGGAAAATCCAATGAAGTCCAAATGAAATGCAGAGTTTAATTAATAGTGATCCACAAATCTACCAATACCATATCCTCAATTGTGACAAATAAGACCAGGAGAGCTATCATCCTTTCTCCAGTGTCCATGCATAAATCTTAAATGTCATTCCAGGAGGTGTGATTTTTTTGTCTCCACACCCGGCCTTGGTGCAGCGGTACAGAGTTTCTGTCCAACTGGAGATGGGCCAACAGGACAGGCCCGGGGAAACTGACATTATTTTGAACACAGCATGGAGAAGATCATGCCTAAGATCATTGCTGACAACAAAAGAGACTTTCATGACAAGCAATTAAGAGATGACCAGTAGTTCCATGAAACTAGTAACACACAAGATAGCAGGAAGTCATAAGTATAAGAGAGTGAAACAGAGAAAGGGACAATCAAGAAGGGACCTTCTGGGATTATACTCATCACTAGAACTCCAGAAACTTGGGCACATGCATTAGGCTATATCCATTCAAAAGCAATCAGAGCTGGTTGTGGAGCAAATTTGAAAGCATTCTCCCACATTGACCTATTAGCAAGGGGCAGAAGCCTTAGTGACTCAAGGAATTTAAGTATAACCTCTGATCAAACACTAACTTATAAACTACAATATCCTCAGGAAGCTTGGTTTGAAGCCACATTCATCCCTGGTGGTCTGGAAGACTGTGTATATGCCCAAGCTGCACCCTTTCAGGAGTGACCACAGAGGGAACATCCCAAATACCAGTCCCCAGCATAGAGAAAAAATCATAAACCCTCTAAATGGTGTAAGTGGTTTCTAAGTGACATACAAATCCATACAAAGAGTGGTTGAAAGGGATAAGCACCACTTTTGGCCAGTAAGTATCTCATGTTGACCTAAGAGGAATCCTTAAGAAACCAGGCTAAAATATAAGATTTTATTTATTTATTCATGAGAGACATAGAGAGAGAGGCAGAGACATAGACAGAGGGAGAAGCAGGCTCCCTATGGGGAGTGCAATGTGCAACTTGATCCCAGGACCCCAGGATCACGACCTGAGCTGAAGGTAGATGCTCAACCACTAAACCAACCAGGTGTCCTCAGGCTAAAATATAAAAAATAAGAGTAAAAAGTTGAGCAGAGACCTCAGAAGCTGCACAATGCAGGGAAAATAGACTTTTCAGCATTGGTTCAGCCTAGCTATTAAACACATAAATCAATGACCAAACATAAACAACAAGCCCTGGTAGGGAGTGGAGAGGAGAATCAGTATCTAGATTTGTTTCAATATATTACCTAAAATGCCCAGTTTTCAACTAAAACTTATGAGATAGGCAAAAAAACCCATGAAGGTGTGATGCTTACGGAGGGTGCGGGGCGCAGGCAACAGAAACTGTCTTTGAGGGAGCCCAGATGTTAGATACACCAGATAAAGACTTCAAAACAGCTGTTATAAATACAAAGAACTAAAGGAAACGATGTTTAAAGAATTAAAGGAAAGTATGATGACTATGACACACCAAATATAAAATATCAATAAAGAGAAATTATGCTTTTAAAGAGAGGACCAAACGAAAATCTTGGAGTTGAAAAGTACAATAACCAAAATGAATATATCATCAGCAAGGTTCATAAACAGATTTGAGTTAGTAGAGGAAAGAATCAGCAAACTTGAAGATAAATCAATAGATATTATTCAATCTGAAGAACAGAAAGAAAAAAGATGGAGAAAAATGAACTTTAAAGAAATGTGGAACACCATTAAGCACTCCAATATATACATAATAGCAATACTAGAAGGAAAGAAGAGAAAGGAAAAGAGAAAATATTAAGAGAAAGAATGGCTGAATCCATCTCAAATTTGATGAGAAATAATAATAACAAGCCCAAGAAGCTCAACAAACCCTAAGTAGAATAAACACAATATTACACTCAGATACATCATAATTAAATATGGAAAGCCAAAAATAAAAAGAAAATCTTTAAACGAGTAGAGAAAAGTGACTCATCACAAATAAGGGAACTACAAGAAGATTAATAACTGACGTCTGATCAGAAACAAAGAAACCAGAGGGCGGTAGAGCAACAATTCAAAGTATCAAAAAAAAAACCTGTCAACCAAGAATCCAATATCTAGCAAAGATACCTTTCAAAAATGAAAGCAGAATAAAGACATCTCAAGATAAAGTATTTTTGTAAAACAACCATTTAAATAACAAAACAAAAATATACAGCCAATACTACAACAAAGGAGATTTAAAATTTTTTGTTATCCAGTTATTACACAGGAAGGTTGAAAAGTTGGGGAAAGGAAAATTTACAGATAGAACAAATAGAAAACAAATATTAGAATGACAGAATTAAGCCTAGACATATCAATAACAATATTATATTTAAATGGCCTAAAAACCCCAATTAAAAGAGATTGCCAAACTGGATTTAAAAAATCAAATGCCAATACGCTGGTGACATGAAACCTACTTTAATTATAGAGACACAAATTGGTCAAATATAAAAGGATGGGAAAAGATATGTCATGCTAACATTCAAAATAAACCTGGACTGGCCATTTTAACGTCAAAGTAGATTACAGAGCAAGGAAAGTTATTTCCTAATGTTGAAAGAATCAATTCATCAAGAGGACATAAACTTAACATTTTGCACCTAATAACAGAACTTCAAAATACAAAAAGCAAAAATGGATAAAAATGGAAGGAGGTCCACAATCATTGTCAAAGGCTTAAATATACCTCTTTCCAAAAAATCAATAAAACAAGTACACAGTTACCCCCGCCCCCTACCCACCTGCCCTTCCACCCCCCCCCCCCCAGTTCGTTTCCCAGAGTTAGGAGTCTCTCATGGGTGACAAGCACTGAGGGGGGCACTTGATGGGATGAGCACTGGGTGTTATTCTATATGTTGGCAAATTGAACACCAATAAAAAATAAATTTATATATTAAAAAAAACAAGTACACAAAAAATCAACACAAATATAAAAGCACAATCCAGAAAAATCTGAACACTACTATCAACCAACTTGATCTAGTTGTTAATCCAACACTATTAGTTAACTCCTAAATAGACTAGAACACTATACCCAATAATAGAAGTATAAACATTCTTTTCAAATGCTTACAGAATATCTACCAATATAGCCCACAGACTGAGCTATAAAACAAGTCTCAATAAAGTTAAGAGAACTGAAGTCATACAAAGTATGTTCTCTGACCAGAGTGGAATTAAATTAGAAATTAATAATAGGAGGATCTCTGGGAAATCTCTAACTATTTTGAAATTAAGGAAAATACTTCTAAACAATTCATAGGTCAGAGTAGAAATCAAAAGGGAATTAGAAGGTATTTTAACACATTTCAATTTTGTGGTATGCCACAAGAACCTATATTTGTAAAGAAGTAAGGCCGCTAATCAGTTAATTCATATTCTACATTTAGAAACTTGAAATAAAAGAGAAACAAATTAAACCCAAAGAAGTAAAAAAAAAAATGAAATAATATCAGAAGAGAAATAACAAAATGGAAAGCAGAAAAGTGAGAGAAAAATCAATAAAACCAAAAACTAATTTGATCAGAAAAATCAATAAAATTGATAAACCTCTACCAAGACTAATCTGGAAGGGCAGAAGATACAGATTAATAATATCAGAAGAGGGGGATATAAAATCACTACAGATTTTACAAATATTGAAAAAATCATCAGGAAATATATTTTGAACTTTATTCCAATAAATCTGACAACTTATATGACATGAACAAATTTCTGGAGGGACACAAAGATAAGGTTCTTGAATTCAAGAGGAAATAGATAACCTGAAAAGCTGAATATGTATTAAATAAAATAAACTTGTAGCTTAAAATCTTTTCACAACAAAACTCCATTTTTACCAAACATTTACTGCTATTACTATTACTGCTAATAATAATAATAATAATAATAATAATAATATCAATTCAACACAAACTCTTCCAGTTAATCAAAGAGAAGGGAATACCCCCCAACTCATTCTATCATGGCAACATTATCCACACAAAGATATTAAAACCACACGAAAATATTACAAGAAAAGAAAACTAACTACAAACCAATATCTATCATGCACAGAAATTCAAAACTTCTATAATTTTAGCAAATAGAATCCAACAATACATAAAAAAGATTACATAATATAATCAAGTGGAATTTTATCCCCAGAACGCAAGACTGGTTTAACACTTAAAAAATGCAAGTAATTAATCTGTTTATTACAGGACAATAAAAAGATGTGAAAAACTTACAGACTTGTCATGAAATAGTTTAAAAGACCTAAATAAATAAATAAGAATATAATGTTCATAGGTCAAAAACTCAATATGCTCTGATGTCAATTCTCCAAAATGGTCTATAGAATCAACACAATTCCAATAAAAATTCCAGTAGGCTTTTTTGTAAAAATGAAGAGCTGATTTTAAAATTCATATGGAAAAGAACCTAAAGCACCAAAACAACTTTGAAAAAGAACAAAGTTGAAGTGCTAACACTATCTAATTTTCAGACTTATTACAAAGGTACAATATTTAAAACAGTGTGATACTGGTGTAAAGATACAGATTAGTGGGATAGAATAGGAGCCCTAAAGTCAACCTAAACACATATATAAGCAATTGATAGTTGACAAAGGAGCAGAAGCAACTAAGCAGAAAAAAATAGCCTTTTCAACAAATGGTGCTAGAACAATTAAATATCCATATGCAAAAAAGAACTTTAATCACATCACACACAGAAATTAATTCAAAATGGATCACAGATCTAAATGTAAAACTTAAAAATGTAAACCTCAAAAAGAAAACATAGGAGATAATCTTTGTGACCTTGAGTTAAACAAAGATTTCTTAGATGTGATGTTAAGAGCACAACCCATAAAAGAAAATGATTAGAAAATTGTACTTCAAAAAAGTTAAGTTTTGCTCTTTGAAAGAAACCACTAAGAGAATGAAAAGACAAACTATGACTGAAAAAAATATTTCAAACATGTATCTGGTTTTTAAAAAAGATTTTATTTATTCATGAGAGACAGAGCGTAAGGCAGAGACACAGGCAGAGAGAGGAGCAGGCTCTATGCAGGGAACCTGATGTGGGACTCAATCCTGGAACTCCAGGATCATGCCCTGAGCTGAAGGCAGATGCTCAACTGCTGAGCCACCCAGGCGTTCCTCAAACATGTATTTGATAAAAGATTTGTACTCAGAATAAAGGATTCATAAAACTCAACAATAAAAAAAGACATTTTTCTTAAGTGAGCAAAATATTTGAGCAGAGCACTTCACCAAAGAAGGTATAAAGATGGCAAATAAGCCATGGAAAGATTCTCGACATCATTAGTCATTAAAGAAATGCAAAATTAAAATCACAATAAGATCCCACTGTATATCTACAAGAATGGTTAATAATACTGGCCATACCAAATGTGGAGAAACTAGAACTTGCCTATACTGGTAGGAATGTAAAATGATATAACCACTTTGGAAAATATTTTGGCAGTTTCTTAAAAATTTAAAACACATCTACTGAATGATTCCTACATTCCACCCCTATGTATTTATTTGACTTTATTTTCAATTTTTTATTAAGTTCTAGTTCGTTAACATTTAGTGTAATATTGGTTTCACGTGTAGAATTTAGTGACTCATCACTTACGTATAACACCCAGTGCTCATGAAAAGTACCCTCCTTAATATCTGTTACTCATTTAGCCCATCCTCCACCAACCTTCTGTCCATAGTTTGTTCACTATTGTTAAGAGTTTCTTATGGTTTGCCCTCCTCTTTTTTTTCCCTTCTCCTATTATCATCTGTTTTGTTTCTTAAATTTCACATATAAGTGAAGTCATGTGGTACTTGTCTTTCTCTGACTGACTTATTTCACTTAGCTCCATCCATGTCATTACAAATGGCAAGATTTCATTCTTTCTTTTTTTTTTTTTTGATTTCATTCTTTCTGATGGCTAATATTCCTGAGTGTGTGTGTGTGTGTGTGTGTGTGACAATTTCTTTATCTATTCATAATCCAAAGGACGTTAGGGCTCTTTCCATAATTTGGCTATTGTTGATAATGCTGCTATAAACATCTGAGTGCATGTATCCTTCTGATTTTGTATTTTTATGTCTTTTGGAAAAATAGTAGTACAACTGCTATGTCATAGAGTAGTTCTATTTTTAACTTTTTGAGGAACCTCCATAGTGTTTTCTGCAGTGGCTGCAGCAGCTTGCATTCCCATCAACAGTGTAAGAGCGTTCCCCTTTCCCTGCATCCTTGCCAAATCTGTTATTTTGTGTTGTTAATTTTAGACATTCTGACAGGTGTGAGGTGATATCGTTTTGTTTTGGGTTTTTTTTTAAGATTTTTATTTATTCATAAGAGACACAGAGAGAGAGAGAGAGAGCAGAGACACAGGCAGAGGAAGAAGCAGGCTTCATGCATGGAGCCTGACGTGAGACTCGATCCTGGGTCTCCAGGATCATGCCCTGGGACGAAGGCAGGTGCTTAACCGCTGGGCCACCCTAGCTGCCCTATCTCGTAGTTTTGATTTGTATTTCCATGATGTTTAGCATCTTTTTATGTATCTGTTGGCCATCTGTATGTCTTCTTTGGAAAAATGTCTACTCTTTTCTTCTGCTCATTTCTTAATTAGATTATTTGTTCTTTGGGTGTTGAGGTTGGTAAGTTCTTTATAGATTTTGGATACTAGCCCTTTATCTTATATGTCATTTGCAAATATCTTCTTCCATTCCAAAGGTTGTCTTTTTGTTAACTGTTTCCTTCACTGTGCAGAGGCTTTTTATCTTGTTCATGTCCCAATAATTAATTTTGCCTTTGTTTTCCTTGCCTCTGGAGACATGTCTATAAAGAAGCTGCTATGGCCAATGTCCAAGAGGTTGTTGCTTGTATTCTCCTCTAAGATTTTGATGGTTTCCTGTCTCACATTTAGATCTTTCATCAAGTTTGAATTTATTTTGGTGTATGGTCTAAGAAAGTGCCAGTTTCATTCTTCTGCATTTTTCTGTCCAGTTTTCCCAACACTTGTTGAAGAGACTGTCTTTCTTCCATTGGATATTCTTTCCTGCTTTGTTGAAGGTTAGTTGTGGGTCCATTTCTCAGTTTTCCATTCTGTTCCATTGATTTAAGTGTCTGTCTTTGTGCAAGTACCATACTGTCTTCAAGCTATATTACAAAGCTGTAGTCATCAAGAATTGTGATGCCTTCAGCTCTGCTTTTTCTTTTTTAAGACTGCTTTGGCTACTCAGGGTCTTTGCTTTGGCTATTCAAGGTCTTTTGTGGTTCCATACAAATTTTAGGATTGTTTATTCTAGCTCTGTCAAAAATGTGGGTGGTATTTTGATAGGGATTGCATTGAATGTGTAGATTGCTTTGGATGTATAGACACTTTAAGAATATTTATTCTTCTAATCAATGAATGTGGAATGTTTTTCTATTTTTTAATGTAATCTTCCATTTTTTCATAAGTGTCCTATAATTTTCAGAGTACAGATCTTTTTACCTCTTTAGTTAGGTTTATTCTTAAAGTATCTTATGGTTTTTGGAGCAATTGTATATTGGATCGATTCCTTGATTTCACCTTCTGCTTTCATTATTGATGTATAGAAATTCAACAGATTTCTGTATATTGATTTTGTATCCTGCAATTCTACTTAATCCATGTATCAGTTCTAGCAATTTTGTGGTGGAGTCTTTCCAATTTTCTATATATAAGTATCAGCTTATCTGCAAATAGTTAAAATTTTACTTCTTCCTTGCCTATTTGGATGCCTTTTGCTTCTTTTTGTTGTCTGATTGCAGAAGCTAGGACTTCCAGTAGTATGTTACATAACAATGGTGAGAGTGGACATCCCTGTCTTGTTCCTGACCATAGAGGAAAAGATCTAAGTTTTCCCCCACTGAGGATGATATTAGCTGTTGAGTGTTTTGTTTATGGCAAAAGTATACAGGGTTATTTTTTTTAAGATTTTATTTATTCATGAGAGACACAGAGAAAGAGGCAGAGACAGAAGCAGGCTCCCTGTGGGGAGCCCAATGTAGAACTTGATCCCAGGACCCCAGGATCACACTCTGAGCTGAAGGCAGATGCTCACCCACTGAGCCACCCAGGTGTCCCAAAAGCATATGTTCGTATAAAGATCTGTGCATGAATGTTCACAGTTTTATTTATAATAGTCAAAATCTGAAATTGAACCCCATACCCAATAATACATGAGTAGATAAATAAATTGCAGTGTATCTATGCAATAGGATATCATTTAGAAACAAAAAATGAGGGGCACCTGGGTGGTTCAGTCAGTTAAGTATCTACCTCAGACCAGGTCATGATCCCAGGGTCCTGGGATCCAGCCGCTAACGGGCTCCCTGCTCAGCAAGGGGTCTGCTTCTCCCTCTCCCACTGGCCCTCCCCTCACTTGTACTCTCTTGTATGCTCGCTCTCCCAGATAAATAAATATAATCTTTTTTTTAAAAAAGGAAATAAAAAATCAACTATTGATACACACAAGAACATGGATAACGCTCAAAATACTTATATTGAGTGAGAGAATCCAGATGAAAGGGAGCACACACTATATGATTCTATTTATATAAAACTATGGAAATGCAAACTAGAAAATAGATTAGTAGTTGACTGGGGTTGGGGGAAGCAGTGCAAGGGGTAGGAGGGACTATAGCGAGGCAAGTGGAAACATCTGGAAGTAATGAATATATTCATTAGATTGAGGTGATGTTTTAATAGGTATGCATATGTCAAAACATTAAATTTTATACTTTAAATATGTGTGATTGATTATATTTCACTTGTATCTCTGTAAACCTGTTAGATAAATACCCTCTAAGAAATATGGAAAGATAAAATAACTCATATACAAAATAAGAACAGAATTATATTAAAATGTAATATTCAAAAACTCAAAATATAAAGTTCTTGAAAATTAAAAACATGAGGACAGAAACATACTAGTTGGAAGATGAATATGAGGAGACACAGAATATAAAACAGTAACACAAACAGAAGGAACACAGGAAAGTTAACACAAAAAACTTAGAGAGTCGGGAAACCCAACATCTGAATAACAGGAGTTCCATGAGGTGAAAACAGAGAAACTAAAAGGGAAGAAACTGATAAAAAAAAAAAATCTGGACAATCCCACGACAAATAATATGAGCTTCCAGATTCACAGGGCCCACCAAGTATCTCATACAATGACCAAAAATGGACTAACCAAAAACACATCCCTACTAAAATTTAGGCCTGGATTTCAAAGTTAAGATTCTAAAATCTGTTAGAAAGGTAAAATAAAGTCTTACATCCAAAGAATCCAGAATCAGAATGGCTGTTGCTTTCTCAAAGAGCAACACTGAACATTAGAAGCAGGAGAGCAGTACCTTCAAAATCGTAAAGAATTTAGGAATTTAGAATTCTATACTTAGCTAAATCAGCAACCAAGTGGAGGAGCCGAAGAAAGTCATTTTTAGAAATGTATAATCTCAAAAAAAAATTACCTTCCTATCAACCTTTCTCTATAAACTACTTGAGATTGGGCTCCACCATCAGGATGTATGTAAGCCAAGAAAAAGACTACTTTAGAGATGCAGCACAGTTGAAAAGGCAGGGACTCCCCACACTGATAGTGAAGGGACTCCAGGGGAGTGCACTAGACCTTAGGGGAAAGCAGTCCAGACTAGAGGACTAGAACAGGTTGTGACTGTTTGTTTTTGTTTTGTTTTTGTTTGTTTTTGTTTTTGTTTTGCCTATGATAGTGTGAGGTTCTGTGTTCAGAGCCACTTTCTCTCCAGAATAAATGGACATAATGTAAGTCACTAGAATCATCACTTCTGTTGATGACCTCCATAATGATGACAGGATATGGATGGGACTAGATAACAAGGAGATAAACCACTATAATCACTGAAGCTGAAGCCATTTTTTTTCACATTTCAATATCTCCAAAATCAGGGTGTATATTAAAACTATGAGAATATCATGGTTTAGTTGGCTGCCTACTGTGTCCTGTCTTAATGGCATATTTTACCATTGACAGCATTTTAGACTCCGTGAAATAGGGTATAGTTCCTACATGAGTAGACACTCAAGTGTGGAGGTCTTTCTAATCAAGATCCTGGTATCAGCTGCAACACAGAGCAAAACACCAATCTGCCCAATCAAGTTTCTTCTCTAAACATTTTAAATATGCACAGAATTCCTTACACAAAGCTCATAACTCATTCTACTCTTTCCTGTGAGATGTTTGAGGAAAACTGCTTTCTTTCCCTATTCACCATTTTGCTCCTTTTGAAGTTTGTATCATGAGTCTGCTTTATCAATCATAAAAATGAATCAGATTTTTAAATAAGTAAGTAAATGCATACATACAAAGTATTTAGAAGAAGTCTAAGAATCCGGGCAATCAGCTGTGATGAAGATGACTTTGAATTGCCAGACAGTAGTGTAAGGACTTCCTTTTGTTCCATTTGTTCTCAAAAAAGTAAACTAATCTCTCTTTAGGTTCTTTGGATTTGTGACAACCCTCCTTAAACAAGAATCAAATTGGGAACACCAAGGAATGGAGAAAATACATACACACGCACTTTTTCATTCTGTTGCCTGCCTTAAGTTGACATAATCTATCCAGCCTATCAGAAGACATGAAAAGGCCATTGACCAAAACAGATCCAAAGACACCCAGAGAAAAGAGTAAAGGTTGTAGCAAGGAGCTGACATATCTCATGTCTTTAGGTGATGTTCTTCCCACAACTACTTCTACCAACCCTCATACCCTGGTATGCCTGAACCAACATATTTTACCAAGAAGAGTGAAGTCAGGAGAAAACTGAGGAAATGGATTTGAAAAATCAGCTGTCAGAAAAAAAACAAAACAAAACAAAAATAACAAAACTCCCAACATTACTCCAGAATCTTGGCTATACCTATTTTAAGACACCCTAAAACCCTCAGGAGGCCATACTGCAGGCTTGATGGGTGAGTGGCCAGGGATTAAACCAGTTTCTGTACCTTCTACAAGCATCTGGAATAGTTTCACAAAGCCACTTCAGCTACATGATGGCCTAGCCTATTCCAATGTTCCAGAAATTTTGAAAATTCTGGACACTTTCCAAGGCTCCCTGGACAGGTTTATGGACACTTCCTAGAAGGCATCCATGGCCTCTCTTGATATCCAGTAGGACATGGAAGTTTCTAAACCCCTGTCCCCCTGGGGATATCGTCACTACACCAAGGTGGAGAAATGCCCGTCTGAGCATGAGGAAGTGGAGTATCTTGGATAGGCTTCTTCCCCAGTGCTATTTTGGTAAACTTAAGCAAAGCAATTGTTGCCACAAAGGAACTGGATGCTCTGAGGATAAGTAATGCAGCACTGAGATTGTCACAGGTTTGAGATGCTCTCCCAGCAGGTCACATAGACAATGATTATTGTCTTCGGCTCCTAACTGCTCTTCTGCCTTCCATCTCCTTCTTCCAATCTTGTCTCTGCTTAGAAGCCAGGCTGAGCTTTCTAAAATATAGATCTTAGTGCCTTATCCCCCTCTTTAAACTCTGTAATAGCTCACCAACAGGATTAAGTACTTTCTTGGTGGGCAAGACATACTTGGTTTCCCAGAATTATTCCAAATGAGAAACTGGTTTTGCTAACTACTTATTGCCAGAAACAGAGGTTAACTAGATAAACTAGTATGTATAAAAACAGTTGTATTCAATGGATCTAATGATACCAAGCTGCCATACTTCATTTTGTTACCCAGGTAGACATTTCACAGTGGTTACCTTCTCATAGACTATATTAAAACGCCACCACCCAAAGTTTGGTATTTCAATAGTGTTATTTTGAGACTTTATTTGGCCAATTTATAAGTCTTATTGAATCTCCTAAAGCTTTCAAGTTACAACCATGGTAGCCAAGCTATGGGGAGTAGAATGTCAGATTCATGACCACCTATGTATCAGTATTACCGGGTTTCTGAGGGGCATTTTACCTGGGCCATGGGGGCAAGGGGCCATGGGTAATGGGGACAAGAGAGTGCTCAGGGTGCACAAGAGTGAAGGCAGAGCTGGAAACCAGACACACTGTGGACCTGGAGCAGCTGAGCAGAGAAGACGTCTGGGTAAAAAGCATGGGACAAAAACTCAGCAAAAGGAAGTGGTTTTAAGAACGGAGATAAGAAGAAGCTCTTCTCATAGGAGGTCAATCTATCCGGCAATTAGCGGCAAGGGGTTTGGACTCATTCGTTCAACAAGGCTTATTGCATTTTCACCTACTATGTCAAAGACATTGTGTTGAGTCTTGGAGAAACAGACATACTCCCTTAGGCTTAAGGATGTATTCCAGGAAAGGGAAGCATTGGATGATTCTCTGCACACGCACATTTCCACAAGAAATGGCCCTCAATTTTGTAAGTTGTCACTACCGCTTCTTCAATGTAACATACAGGAGGTCATGACAGTACATTCCAATTCCCAATAATCATTGGACACCCCAGGCTATAGTGATATTGTTGAAGCCACTCCAGTCAAAGGCTTCCCAGAGATCGCTAAGCACTGAGCTTTATCCTGTCTCCCTCACCCATCCCACAAGCATGCACCTGCCTCAAGTCATCACCAACTGCATTGATCACCCAGCTCAATTCTTTTTTTTTTTTTTTCAATTCTTTTTCTTGGTACTTCATTGGTTCTTCTAGCCACGCCACTTGCTTACCTTTTCTCCACCATCAAGGATAAGAACTCTTCAAAAGAACATGAAATTACAGAAAAAGCCAAGCCCCAGTGAAGTAAATGGACTATGTTGGAACTCAAAAGCAAGGGACATGCTAGAATCCAACAGCCAAGAAGACAAATGGTGCCCAAGCTACTGAACTTGCCAGTAAGCTATGAAGAAAATTTACATTAGTTGTACTTTCCTGTATCATAATGGGTCTGTACATAGATCATAAACATATCTGAGAAAAAATGGTGCTGCAGAAAGCAGTACCAAATGAAATGCATTCCAACATATCTGTACAAATTTTAGCTAGTTTCCCTCCACTTTATGCCTCAGTTTCTTCATCTGTAAAATGGGAAGAGTAATGGCCATCTCATTGTCAGAAATAAATGACATAATTCCTGTAAGCACCTTGTTTTTCGGCTGGTACAATATCGGCCTTCACTGAAGAGGACTGATCCCCATCATCACCATGTCTTATGTTATGAGGCTCCAGTGGCCCAGCTGGGCATGGGAAGGGAATTCTCAGAGGCAGCATGGACACCTCCCCCCACAGAAGACTGCTCCAGATTCCAACTACAGCTCCAGGGGTTTGGTTTAGAAGAGCACCCTGGAAGTTTTGCTCGTAGACATTTTTTTTTCTCATGGGACCTCACAGAAATAATAGCTGGACTCCCTAGAGAGTGCTCTGCAAGCCACAGCACTGCTTTCAGGCCACACCTTCCATTATCACAGTGTCTTCAAAAAAACCTAAGTCAGTCAGGGAGCTTCAATCAGCTCATACTTTTGGATAAGATATCTGTCCCTCTGTCCCTCATCAGTCTCCAACAAAGGTTATAAAGAACAGTAAAAGAGCTGGGACTTTGGAAGCACCCAGGCCCCGGGGCTGCACTTACTAGCTCGGGGGCCTAGAGCAGCTCAACAACCACTCCCAACCTTGGTCAGCTCTGGCCTCTAGACCAAGGGTTACCTGCCCAGCTTGCCCTCAGTAACGAGCCCTTCACAGTGTAGGCCAGTGACCTTGAGACTGTGGAACACCCAGCTGTCACATTGGCCACAGGCCCAGGGCAACATGTAGAAACCCTTTCACAGGCATCTATCTGCTCCTAAATCTAATTACAAACAGTCACACATCCCCACCATCGATACATTTATGATTCACATTGTTTCAGAGCTTTTAATGAACATTTTCTCATCTGTCTGTTCTCATTTCTAATGGCAAAGCATGACACATGCCCACCATGCACAGCATACTAATGTGAATGACCCCTTGGCTGTGTTTAGTTTATAAAATGGTCCAACAAAGCAGCATTCAACAAACAAAGCACTTATCTTTCATTTCCTAATTTTTAATTTACTGGGCACTTGCTGTGTGCCCCAAAAGCAGTGGGCAACAGAAGTACAAAGCTGAATCCCTGCCCTGTGACCTAAGGAGGTAGGAAGACACAGCCAGTAAACATGAGTAAAGGGAAGGAAGGACAGTAGTGTGGGTGAAGCCTGGGCCCTTAAAAAGGAATCAAGTACTAATACATGCTACAACTGTACCTTGACAACACTGTGCCAGGTAGTAGAAGCCAGTCACAAAAGGCCACACAGTGTATGGTATCATCTATAGGAAAGGTCCAGAACAGGCAAGCCTATAGAGACAGAAAGTAGGCTTGCGGTTGCCAGGGGCTGGGGAAGAGTGGTGGTGGGGTGTGGGGGGACTGCCAATGGGTATGGGTTACTTTTTGAGGTGATAAAAACGTTCCAAAATTGACGTGGTCATGGTTGCATACATCTGTGAACACACTAAAAACTACTGATCTGTTACACTTTAAAATGGGTGAATTTTATCTCAATAATGCTGCTTCTAAAATAAAGTTATCTCTGGGCAAATTATTAACTTCTCAAAGCCTCAGTTTCTTCATCTATAAAATGAAGATGAGGATCTTCATTGGAAATGATCATGGCAGGGGTGCCTGGGTGGCTCAGTTAATTGTCCAACTCTTGAATTCTGGCTCAGGTCCTGATCTCAGGGTCATGGTACAGAGCCCTGCATGAGATTTTCTCTCTCGCTCTCCCTCTGCCCCTCCCCCACTCTGCACTCACGCACATGCTCTCTTTCTCTCACCTTCTCTAAAAAAAAAAGAAAGAAAGAAAGAAAGAAATGAAGTAAACTGTGGAAAATCAGAGGGATAACTTTGTAAAAAGTACTCGATGCTTTGCCTACTATTATTATCAGGTGTAAAAGAGGGGGGTCATTCACAATAGGCAGGAGGTGGAGGAACTCAAGTGCCCTTCAAGGGAAGGATGGAAAAACAAAATGGAATATTATTCAGGTCTAAAAAGGAAGGAAATCCTGTCATAGGTTGCAACATGGATGAACCTGGAGGACATTATGCTGAGTGAAGTAGGCCCGTCACACAAAACCAAATACTGTAGGAATCTACTTATCAGAAGTGCTTCAAAGCAGTCAAATCCAGAAAGAAATAAAGTAGAACGTGGCTGCCAGGGGCAGGGGGTCAGGACAATCAGTGTTTAATGAGAACACAACTCAGTTTTGCAAGAAGAACTCTGGAGATGGATGGTGGTAATGGTCATACAACCATGTGAATGTACTTCATGCTGTAGAACTGCACATTGCAAATGGTTAAGATGCCAAATTTTATGTTATGTGTATTTTAGCATAATAAAAAATTACTTAAAATATTAGATATAAGATATTTATAATATAAGAGCTGGAGAAAGGAATGCTGTGGGAAGGAGGGAGAAATGTGGGGGAGGCCTCACAAGACAAAAGGCCTGGAGCTAAAACCACCACTGCAGACAGATGGAGCATCTCAGTGCCAGCAGTCCCAGGACAGACCCAGGCACTGCCTTCCAGAAGTGCTCTGGCTTCCTCCCGCTGCCATCCACTCTGCCATCCAGCACCGGCCCACGGAACATGATGTGCCAACTCAGAGCTTGGGGGTGTGGGATCAAGGCTGAGTCATGGGAGCTCTGCTTTCAGACAGACAGACTCATTCCCTGCCAGTTGAGGGAACTCCCAGACAGAAGCCTCACACCTGGGATCTCCCATCCACGCAAGGCCTTACAGTCCAAATCTCCAGAAATGTTGAGCTGGACCATCCCAGTGGAAGAGCCCAGGTTGTCCGAGAGTGAAGCTGAATCACACTGATGTGCAGGAATATTAGACTTTGGGGTGATCCCACAGTTCCTCTTTTTTTGTTAGGTTTTCCCCCATGTGGCTGTGTAGGGGGTTAGTGCAGGAGGTGGGAGAGGGGGATAAAGAGAAATTACAGAAGACAGGAGAGCTGCTTATAGGTCTCTCAGAAATCATGCAGGGTTAATATCCACAGGATATTTGCCCCTTTAGTATCCCTCATTAACACTGATGAAGCATGTAGAAGAAGCGTCTCCTGGAAGATGCAGCAAAAACCAGGATACCCGAAATCTGCTGCTTATTGCCTACTGCAGCTCCCATCATTTAAAAGCCTAAGATCCTACAGATATATTCTCATTCTTTGTTTCACTTCTAAAGCAACAGAGGTTGGGGGACAGATGGAGGAAGTACAGAAACAATCAGATAGAAGCATAGACATACAAATCTGGGAAATACCTGGAGACCTAATCCAGAGGAACAAGTATGACACCTATCCTTTCAAGTTCTATAATGCATAAACTTCCACCATTAAAAAAAAAAAAGCACCTAATGTCCAAAACCATTATTTTAAATATTGTTTTAGAACTTCTGGCCAATGCAATAAGGCAGGAAACAAAAATATGGAGGTAATCTATGGGAAGGAATCTAAAGAATAATTGTGTAAATCATCTACATCTAAATAAATAAATAAATAAATAAATAGCTCAAGAGAAGTAATTAAAAGAATTTAAAATGACTAAGAATATTCAGAAAGATGTCTGGTTTTAAAATAAAGATCTAATCAACATTCAGAAGCAACTGGTTAAAAAGTACAATAGGAGAATAGTCCTATTTACAGAAGCAACAAAAATATAAAATGCTTACAAATAAATTTAATCAAAAATATGTGCAGGATTAAATGAAGAAATCCACAAAATAACTGTGATACATTTTTTTAATCTTATTTATTTATTTATTTATTTATTTATTTATTTATTTATTTATTTATTTATGATAGTCACACACAGAGAGAGAGAAAGAGAGAGAGAGAGGCAGAGACACAGGCAGAGGGAGAAGCAGGCTCCATGCACCGGGAGCCCGACGTGGGATTCGATCCCGAGTCTCCAGGATCGTGCCCTGGGCCAAAGGTAGGCGCCAAACCGCTGCACCACCCAGGGATCCCATAACTGTGATACATTAAAAAAATAACTTTATTAAATGGAAACACTTCTATTACTATAAACATGTTAATTTTCTCAAAATTTAAAGCAATTTCTCAAAATCTCATCTGGATTTTTACAAATTGACAAATTTATTTTAAGTAAATAAAAAGCAGGAATATCCAAGAAGTTTTTTAAACAAAGAGAAAAATAAATTCAGGACTTGTACTATCATTTATTCAAACATAAAGTAACAGTAAAATAGTAACTGGTATAAACACAAAGATGAAACTGTAGAAAGAGCCCAGAAACAGATCTACATATACATTATATGTTTGTGTGTGTGTGTGTATAATTTTGTATATAATAAAAATGGCATGTTAGACACTGATTCAGTAAAGAAAGTGGGTTTGAATAACTGGTTATATAAAGGGAAAATTGTGCCTACATCATATCAAAAATCAAGGTGAATACAGCTTAATTCAAGAATTCAATGTAAAATAAAGTAACACATATATGTGATTTAGGCTTAGAGTTCTTTCCAAGCTTAAGGAAAGTTTTAAAAGCTTCTATTACATAAATATTTTTAAATTCTATATATCAAAGACTGTCATAATCCAAATTTGAAAAAAAAACATTATGGGGGAAAGACTCATAACATAAATGGTAGAAAAAGATTTTTAATATTGGAATGAATCTTATGATTCAGTAAGAAACAGAAGAACACATCAATGGAAAAGTTCAGGAAAAAGGAGTATAGAAGGAAAAAAAGAAACAAGAAATGACAGGGGAATGTCTGGGTGACTCAGTGGTTGAGCATCTGCCTTTGGCTCAGGTCATGATCCTGGGGTCCTGGGATCTAGTCCCACAACAGGGTGCCCACAGGGAGCCTGTGACTCCCTCTGCCTATGTCTCTGCCTCTCTATGTTTCTCATCAATCAATAAATAAAATCTTAAAAAAAAAAAAAAGAAATGACAGTGAAACAAATAAAAAGATATTTAAATCACCAGTAATAAAATTTTGAAAAATAAAACAATGAATGGGCATTTTTTGCAAAATTGGCAAAAGTTAAAATAATTGACCATTGTTGGCAGATGTTCAGGTAAATATACTGCTGGGGAGTTGTAAATGCTGGACTAATTTACAACATTCCTGAAGGGCAATTTGGCAATGCCCATGAAAAACCTTTTGAAATAGTCACATCTTTTGATCAGTAGTTCCACTTTTAGAAAATAGCCTAAGGAAATAACCAGAACTATGTGCAAAGTTTCAACATCATCATCACATGTTATGGGCACCATGTGCACTTACTTATTAGATACAATTCTATGCTTTCAACTCATTGTGTAATTTAATCCTCAAAAAAATAATACCTAGATCTTGATATGATCTCCATTTTTACAGATGAGGAAACTAATGTACAGAGAAATCAAGAAAATCCTCCAAGGCTCCACCACTAACATGTGATAGAGCCAGAATTCATAGTTCAGTGCGGGGGGAGGGGGGGCGTACTGCCTAGGCCCAGATTCTTAATGCTAAGATGCCAACAGGGAAGCTTCAATACTAACAGCAAAGTTTTAACACTACCTGAAGTCCAACATAAGGGATTGATTAAATATATCCTGGCATATATATATATATTTATATATATAATAGAATTAATGACTGGCTGCCTGAATGGACAGATGGATCAATGGATGGGGTAGATGGATGCGTGGATAGGTAAACAGATGATGGATAAATGGGTGGATAGATGGATGGGTTGGAGGATGGATGGGATGAAGGATGGACGGACAGAGGGATGGATAGAGGGATGGATAGATGGATGGAAATGTGTATGGGTGAATAGATAATGGATGGATGGATGGATGGATGGATGAATGGATGGATGGATGGATTGGAGGGTGGATGGGGGAATGGGTGGGGGGACTGATGGCTCAATTCACAAAACATTCATTCCAGAATCTGTCCTCATATTTCTTTCCATTCATGTGCATTAAACATTAACTTCATGGCAAGCAAATTTTCACATATCATTTAGCCTTTACCAAAACATGTGGGAAAAAATTAAACAGCAAAACCCAAGGCTTCTGCTCCCAGGAAGAAATGGTGAGCACAGACATTATGGGGTAGCCCTCAAACCAGAAGGTGTTCTCTTCCCAAAGTTCTTCAAACCTCTTTGTTTCATTAAATAGAGTTCAAAAGAAGTCACAAAGTATGGGGTGCCTGGGTGGCTCAGTGGTTGAGCATCTGTCTTTGACTTAGGGTGTGATCCCAGGGTCCTGGGATGGAGTCCCACGTCAGGCTCCTCACAGGGAGCCTACTTCTCCCTCTGCCTATGTTTCTGCCTCTCTGTCTCTCATGAATAAATAAATAAAATCTTTAAAAAAAAAAGTCACAAAGTGTGAAAACTTTAAAGTCTAGGTCTCAAAGAACAACAGACAACAAGCTTGATAACTATCTGCATTGATACAGTAGTTAGGTAGAAGGAGACAGCGTGCCAGTATGGACTGGAGTGCAAGGAATACAGAAGATCACCAAGGATGGGGTAAAAATGGAGACAAGATAAGAGGATTCAGAACAAGCCAGGAGAGATGCTCCCTATATCCTGGTATAGGAAATGGATCTCACCTACTTCCTAGGTGAGGAGGGACAGGCATTAACCCCCAAAACCATATGATGTTGGGAGCTCTCTGCTCAGTTATCTTAATCCAAGTAAGATTGTTTTCTGTGATAAACATTATATCATTTTAATAATATAATTATAAATATTATTTTAATTTTTATATTTTAATTTTTATATTTATTTTTTAAAACAATTTAAATCCTTTAAATACGATTAGGGATGAAGACATCTAACAACTAAAGGCAACATCCTGGTGACCAGAAGAAACCAAAAGAAAAATAAAGTACCTGAACACAAAAGTGGTACCTAATAAGTGATAGATACTCTTTGGCTGTGTCGTATGGAAACTTCATACCCACTGACACATTTATTCACTCATTTAATACTTGCAAACCCCTGGGAGTTAGGAAGCATCATTCCTATTTAAAAAATAAAGAAACCAAGGCACAGAAGAGGTAAAGCAACTCATCAAAGCCACATACTTAAAGCAGCAACAGATTCAAACCAAATCAAATCAATGCGATTCTAGATCTAGAGATGCAGAAAAGGCAGGTGTCCCTAGGAACTCACTTTGGGAAGGGGCTAGCACACGTAGCAGATGCTACCCAGTTGCCAAGCTTTTGGTTTCCGATCTTGATTTTCCCCACATCCTCAATCCCAGAGCAACTCTAGAAGCCACAGGAGAGCTCTGGAAAGCTGTTGGGGATTGGAATCTTCCCCTTCACAGACTAAATCCTTTAACACCCACTTCACAGCAAACATCATAAAAATCTCCTTTCTGCAAGAAGCCCAACTCTGTAGTCCTGACCTCAGAAGGCAAGAATGTGATGACCAGAAAGGAAAATGAGGGACGCCTGGGTGGCTCAGCGGTTGAGCACCTGCCTTCAGCCCAGGGCATGATCCTGGAGTCCTGGGATTGAGTCCTGCATCGGGCTCCTGCAGTGAGCCTGCTTCTCTCTCTACCTATTTCTCTCTCTCTCTCTCTCAAATAAATAAATAAATAAATAAATAAATAAAATAGTTTTTAAAAAGAAAGGAAAATGAAAATGACATGTGGGAGCACCCTATATTAATAGGTGCTTATTAGGTGCATATTAGGTGATTCCCATCCATCATTTTATTTATCCTTTCAATAACCTTCCTAGAAAATGTCATTGTTCCCAACTTACAGGTGAAGAAGCTGAGTCCCTGGAAGGTTAAGCTACTTCCCCAAGCAACAGTTGTCACACCAGCTCACTGAGACCCACAGTGAAGGGCCACATAGGGGCCTTACCCAGATGAAGATTTTTACCGCATGTGTCTACACAGCAAAAGGACTTTAGTTTAGTGAGTTCTGGCAGGCTCTCCTCCTGGCTGACAAGGCAGCAAGGCAGTAGTAACCCTGAGGCAGCACACGGACTCATGATCAGAAAGGTGACAATCCTGGGCCACCACCCTCCTACTGTGATTTATACAAGCCCAGTAAAAGGAACCTGAAGCCCTGAGCCACCTGTTTCCTCCCCTTTTCAGGAAAGGTCTGCCAACAGGCACCTGGGGGCCCTTCTGGTGTCAAAAACACGCGAAATCCATGACCTGGGGGTGAGTGACACACATGCACCATTGCTAGCGGCTCTCTCCAGCCAATGAAGTGCTTCTACACTTATTTCCCTCACCTGCACAAGCACTACCAACAGTCAGGTACTGTTAGCATCCTGCCCATTGAACAAAACAATCAAGGTAAGCCATGTCAGCAACCTGTCTAAGGGTCCTGTCAGTAGAATGCAGGGGTGTGGGATTGTTTAAGACTTTTAATTTTTCATTTAGAGAGAGTGTGTGTGTGTATGAGCAAGGGGAGAGGGGCAGCAGAGGGAGAAGCAGAGAATTTCAGGCAGACTCTGCACTAAGCATGGAGCCCAATGCTGGGCCTGATCTCATGACCCTGAGATCATGACCTGAGCTGAAACCAAGAGTCAGACGCTTAACCAACTAAGTCACCCAGGAGCCCCAGGGGTGTGGGATTTTTAATGAACTCTCTGATTCCAAACCTCTTTTCCATGAACTGAGCATCTGGAAAGCCAGATGTCTTCTCCCTTTGCCATCACTGACCCTGAAACCAGGGGTCCAAAGAAACCTTGTTGACAAATACTCAAAAACTCCAACACAGAAGGCAGTCAGCAGAGTGGAATCAAGATCACCTGGAGTGCATAATCCCAGTCCAAACACTTATTAGCTGTGTGGCTTCAGGAAAGCCACCTGACCTCTCTGTGCTTTAAGCTTCTCATCCATGAAAGATAAGTGCACCCACCTATCAGGGCGGGTATGATATGAAGATTAAGTGAGCTAATACCTGCAAAACACTTCAGACGATGACCTCTGTTTCTGTAAGCACCCATCATGTTCACAAACATTACTAGTATGATTGTGGCTACAAAGAAGGTCGGTGCACAAGTTATCAGCCTGTAACAGGAGGTGATTTGCTGCTTTGGGCAGCAAAATGACACACCTGAGACATCACTCCCTGATGCCTGCAGGGAATGTGAAATCGACTCCCCGTGCCCAGGGCTTCCAAATCAAACACCAAGGTGTCCTTCACTTGGAAAGGCTTCTACACTCACCTTCCCTTCATGCTGCCTCTCACGCCCCAGAGGACCGGTGACACTGCTGATTCACCCAGAATAGGTGGCACATTGCCACCCCCTGAGGAAATAGCTCTGTAGCTGGTAGGACGCCACTTCCTGCTGTCCATCAGCAAGCCTGCCACTGGGCCAACTCAGCATGATCCACACCCAATTCCTCAGAATTTGAAGAGTAGAATGGAAAAGGGAAGGGAACAGGACTACTCCTGTTCTCAAGACTTTCCTTTGCCCTTTGGCTCTGGGATGAGGTGCCTCTCCACCAGGTCCCATGCCAGGGTGAAAGTAAGGGCGATTATCCTCCCAACCCCATTAAGATCTGCACATGGTGGGAAGCTGAGCAGAAGCAGGGCTGAGTGTATAATAAACTGACACAAAATTATCCCACCCTGCTGGCCAGGGAAGATGTAACTCCCTAATCCCCAGCGCTGTGAATTCAGAAGTGAATTGTGCCATGGGAAAGAAAAGGGCTTCTTTAAATGTGCTCGAAATGTTCCATTTGGCACTGACCCCAGTAGTCACCTCTTATTTTCTTGTGGCAGCCAGATTTTTAAAGTGCAGATTCTGAGCAATTTTCCTTGTATCCTCTCAAGTGTTCTGGAATCTTCTGCCCATTCTGAATTGGGTGTTGAAGACAAGAAAAGTAACCCCAAGAATGTAAGGCACAGGAAGTCAAGTGCCCAAGCCAGTCCGAGAACAATCCCTGGCTCATACAGTCCAAGTAGGATCTTCATTCAGTCACTGGCCACGGAAAGAACTCTACCGTGTAGGCCAGCAAGGCCCCTTCCCAGGGTGTGAGGAAGCCCATGAGCTCGCAGGAGGGTCTCGGGCAGGACGGCACAGCATAGAGACCACTCACTAGGAGACTGTGCTCTCCTCCCACCCCTATTATTGTTGGCTCAGGGTTATTCAAAAACTGAGCTGGCTTTTAAAAACTGGTAGACTTCACTTAAAATCCATATTTCCAGCTTCTCTTAACAAAAAAAAGATTAAGACAAGGGAAGAACTGACAGCCCTACATCTCTATTCCAACCAGTGGCTGGATTTTAAAAACCGATTACCCCTCTTGGATTTGCCACAATCCCTACTTCTGCTCACTGTGTCCCCAAAGCTCAGGGCCAGTTGCCATTCACCACCAGATGTATACCATCGATTTTCCTATGGCATGGAAATATTTCTTTGTACTTAAAAACAATTTTAAAAAAGTAAAGCAAAAGGTAGACAAAAAGGCCACATGTTTCCAGAAGAATGTGTAAAGGTCCAGCACATACCAGTTTCCTCATCTACATGACCAGCCTGGACCCCATGGCGAAGAGCGCAGCATCTGGTGTCAGAGGTATCTACATTCCAATCCTGGCTTGGCAACTTCTTAGCTGTGAGATTATAGGTACATCCTTAACCTCTCTGAGCCTCAGCCTCCTCATTATTAAAGGAATAGGTCTTACAAAGCTCAGGAAAGGACTTAAAAGGATACTGTATACAAAGCAAAGGCCTGGGCACAGGGCCTGGGCCCAGTAAGTGTTCAATCAATGCTGCAGCCACTCTTATCAATGTCAGAAGGGGCAGTAGTGGTAGCCGTGGCAATGGTCGCTGGTAGGAACAAGATAGGAGCCTGCCCTCCAGAGTACCTTCTGGAATCAAGAATGTGCTTTGTTTCCCTCCCCAACTTGTAAGGCCAGAGAAGTACAGAGCACTCAAAAGAGGCACGGCCAAACCGAAAAGCTGTCCATATGGACTGGACTCCTCTAGAACCACTGAACATGCACCCTAGTTTCTTTGCCTTGCAGCCTCATACCCTCCTGCCACATCTCCTCTCTGTGTCCTGCATGCATGCCTATCTGTCTGGCTTCTGCCCTTCCCTCTAAACGGAGCACCTTTCCCACCTCTATCTCTCTAGCAGGTCCTGACTCGTATCTGAAAATTCTGATCAGACACTGACACCAAGAAGCCTTTCCTGAACTCTTGGGTGGGATTCCTGAATCCTGAATCCTGTTCTACATCCCACTAGAGTAGGAGACTTTCAAAAACAGAGCACATAAGACTAATCATGGAGCCGAGTCCCCCCAGTAGGTGATTCTGGGATGACAGTGGGGTATATAAAGGAAAGAGCACAGGTTTGTATCCTGCTCTGCCATTTAAAACTCAGGTGGGAAATCCTCAGAGCCTGGGTTTGCACAAATGGAAGACTGAGTAAACAAAACACACCACTCAGGATCTTTGTAAAGAATAAATAATATTAGCAAAAGAACAGTGAATTATCATCAGCACCTCCTATCCATCATCAGACCCAACCCCACAGTACCATCCAAAATGACTCCCCCTTCCCCATCCCTAACTTAATTTGGGAGCCCTAAACTTGAACTGTGTCCTGTCTCTCACTCTCCTGACTTCCAGCTCTGTGCTGAGAGCTCTAAGGGATCCTGTGTGGCCACATGCTCCAAATCATCCCATCCTACACAAATCCATCAGATGGAATGTCAAAGAAGGAAGCTAATTGGAAAGAAGCTAATTCCAAAGAAGACATACAGATGGCCAACAGAGACACAAAAAGATGTTCAACATCACTAACCATCAGAGAAATGCAAACCAAAACCATAATGAGATATACACATACACCTGTCAGAATGACTAGAATCAAAAAGACATGGGTGCCTGAGTGGCTCAGTCAGATAAACATCTGACTCTTAATCTCAGCTCAGGTCTTGATCTCAGGGTCGTGAGTTCAAGCCCTGTGCTGGGCTTCACATTGCGCATGGAGCCTACTTAAAAAATAAACAAAGACAAGAGAGTAGGTACAAGAGAAAAAAAAAGACAGGAAATAACAACAATATCCTTGTTGGCAAGGATGTGGAGAAAAAGGATTCCTCTATCCACTGTTGGTGGGAAATGCAAATTGGCAAAACCACTATGGAAAACAGTATGGAGATTCCTTAAAAATGTAAAAATAGAATTATGGTATGATCCAGTAATTCCACTACGGGTATTTACCTAAAGAAAATGAAAACCATAATTCAAAAAGATAAATACACCTCTATGTTCATTGTAGCATTATTTATAATACCATTCATCAGCAAATGAATGGATAAAGATTTGATGTGTATACACACACACACACACACACACACACACACAGTGGGATATTACTCAGCCATAAAAAAAGAATGAAATCTTGCCATTTGCAATAATATGCAACCTAGAGGTCACAATGCTAAGTGTAATAAGTCAGATAGAGAAAAACAAATACCATATGCTCTCACTTGTATGTAGAATCCAAAAAATAAACAGAGGCACCTGGGTGGCTTAGTTGGTTGTTTTTAGCTCAGGTTGTGATTTCAAGGTTGTGGGATCGAGCCCTCCATTGGACTCTGCACTGGGCTTGGAGCTGCTTAAGATTCTCTCTCTTTCCCTCTCCCCCTGCCCTTCCCCACCCTGCCCTCTCACACTCTCTCTCTCTCTTGCTCTCTCTCTCCTTCTCAAAATTAACTAAATAAATTAAATAAATAGAAACAAACAAAAAACCAGACTCTTAAACACAGAGAACAAGCTGGTGGTTGCCAGAGGGGAGTGGAAGGAGAATGGTGGAAATAAAAGGGATTAAGAGTACACTCCTCATTGTTGAATCACTATATGCCTGAAACTAATATAACACTGTATATTAACTAACTGGAATTAAAATAAAAACTTAAATCAAAACAAAAAAACTATTCTTCTCCAGTAAGAGATATTTGGGCCTAAACCACCATATTTATATATATGTAATCATTTTATATATATATATATATATATATATATCCCCAAAGATTAAAATTCTGTTGATCATGGTATAAAAAAAGGAATACACTTATCATGATGAACACTGAGTAATGTATACAATTGTTGAATCATGCTGTGTACCTGAATCTAATATAACACTATATTAAAATCAAATGAAACTGGGATGCCTGGGTGGCTCAGTGGTTAAGCATCTGCGTTCGGCTCAGGCATGATCCCAGGATCTGGGATCGAGTCCCACACCAGGCTCCCTGTGGGGAGCCTGCTTCTACCTCTGCCTGTGTCTCTCCCTTTCTCTCTGTGTGTCTCATGAATAAATAAATAAATCTTTTTAAAAAATGAAACAAATTGTATCTTTCAATAATGTTTGAATATAGCCATAAAGGACAAACATTATATGGTCTCATTCATTTGGGGAATATAAAAAATAGTGAAAGGGAATAAAGGGGAAAGGAGAAAAAATGATTGGGAAATATCAGAACAGGAGACAGAACATGAAAGACTCCTAATTCTGGGAAACGAACCAGGGGTGGTGGAAAGACAGGTGGGCAGGGGGTGGGAGTGACTGGGTGATGGGCACTGAGGTAGGCATTTGACGGGATGAGCACTGGGTGTTATTCTATATGTTGGCAAATTGAACACCAATAAAAAATAAATTTATAAAAAAAGAACATTTAAAATATAAAAATATAGTCAAGATATAAGAGTAAGGCTTAAAATATAAGGTGAATACAAAACTATATGTACAATGTGTTTCTATTTTGTGTCTAAATAAAATATATATAGCAAAATAGAGTCAAAGAAATGACCAAAATGTTAAGATCATGGGTCACTCATGTTTATTACTTATACTTCATTTTCCAAATTTTTTCCAGTAATCACATTTTATTTTACAATTTAAAAAATTAAAACTCTATTGAGTGCCTAGCAGTGTCATATTTAGTGTAAGTAATCAATTAAATAATTGCTTGAAAGTAAATAAATTATTGAAAATATATAAAACAGCTGGCAGTTCGCCTATAGTAGTCTTAGGTTTTTCACAATAATAAATGCAAAACACAGACTTTTAAAATGTCCCTGGAACATTTACAAAAAAATTGAGTTCAAGTACTCATCCACCAGAAATACTTAATAAATATCAAAACCCAGAAACTGACCAGCTATTTTTCTGTCTACAAAACCATAAAAAGCAGAATCAATAGCTAAAAACTATAAAACTGATCCAATCAAGAGTTAAGTCTTGGCTAAGGTAGGTAATCCAAATAAATTATGGGATACATATAAAATAATGATAACAGCTCCAACACAATACCAAATGTATAGGATTCAGCCAAAGCTGAGCTCAGCATAAAAAAAAAAAATAACCTCATATGAAACTTTTAAAATAAAATAAGAAAATAAAAATATGTTAAGTCTTCATTACAAAAAGCTGAAAACAAATCAACAATATGATCCTAATCAAAGCAAGAGAAAGGGATTCATTTTTAAGCACAAAATAATTAAGAAAAATAAAAAGTAAAAAGGGCATACAGGGTCATAAAAACCTAATAATTGGTTCTTTATGAAAAGATTGATAATAAAAAAAAGAAAACCTTGAGCAAACCGAACCAGAGTGAGAGAGAAAGAGCAAGCACACAAAACCTGAAACATATGAGAAAAAGGCTATAAACAGAGAGAGATCTTAAACTATTATATTTCCTCTGCAACCAATAAATTGGAAAACACAGAAGAAATTAATGATTGTATTAAATCAATCCCCAAAAAATCAATTATCAGACCTGACAAAATTAACCAGGAAAGAAATTAGGAAAAGCTGCCAGTGAACAAGCAGAGAAGGGAGGATGTGCCATGCCCAAATGGTTTCATTAATAAGTTCCTCCAAACTTTCAAAGAATAATGTAAAAGCCAATCAATAGATTTTAGATTACAGAAAAATAGGAGAATCTCCCAGGCTATTTTATAGCTGGCATAAACCTAGTTCCAAAACCAACACAGAAAATGCAGGAAAAACAAAAACAAGAAACTTTAGACTTCTATTCTAGTCAAGACTGAGCAACTTTTAGGAAACCTATATTCCTGCCAAGAACAACTAGGAAAACTGCTAAGATACATTACCTGGTCTGAGACATTCAAGAACTGCCAAGGTAGCCAGGATCTGAAGCACCAAAATCTCAGAGAAAGAATTCATGGAGGTGTGCCTGACATTCTGCATGCTGGTCTTCCCCTCAGGTTATTCACCAGCTTTTAAATGGCGTGGGGTTAGATGCTCAAATGGTTGGCAGAAATACAAACAGAAAGTAGTGATGCACATGGAAGCTAAGGAGAGCTTTATACAATCTTTCAGGGCTGGGAAGACTAATACTGGGGCTAGCACCTAGCAAGGGTCCAAAAGCCAGGAGACAAAACAGGCAGAGAGAGGTATACTTGCACTCTGTACATGATTTTGCTTCCAAGAATTTGATGATTCTTATCACAAAAGGGTGAAAGACTAAAGTGCTGAGCAGATAGAGACTATCTGAGCTTAGCTTTCAGGACATTCATGGTTTTGGGGAAGTGATTTTTTTTGAAGTCAGGACTAAGGCAAACATAAACACATAAGGCTCTCAGAAGTAACGAAGCCTTACAAAGTCTGCAAATAAGCCTCGGTGTCTGACCACACTAAGATGATATACCTCTTCTCTGCCTGATGGAACACAAGATAAATCCTCTAAGGAGATAGGTTGGATCTTCTTTGCAAGAAGAAAGCATCATCCATTACATAAATAAATGTCCAGCATTCAATCAAGAATTACTAGGCATACCAAGAAGCAGGACCAAGAGTCAAATTTAACATTAGACCCCTGGGCAATAGAAATACTGGAGTTATCAAATACAGCCTTCAAAATAACTGAGACAAAGATAACCATATGGAGAATCTAACCAAGCAGAATTCATCTAAAATTGAAAAGCAGAATAGCTGAAATCAAGAATTTAATACATGAGTTTAATAGCATAAAAAACACAGATAGAATCAGCAAAGTGAAAGACAGATTAGAAGATAACACCCAGGTAGAAATGAAGAGCAAAAACAGAAAGAAATTTTTTTTAAAAAAAGTAGACCTGGGGAATATGGAGGCAAAGTCTAAATAGGTGTGACAGGAATCCAAGAAGAGGAAAGAGACAGAATAGTGTAGAAGCATTACATGAAAAGATAATTACCAAGAATCTTCTAAAAATAAAGATAACATCAAGTCACAAAGATCCCAAGAAGAATGTATAAAAAGAAAAAGATACCTAGAAACACCATAGTTAAACTTCAGAAAACCAGAGGCACCTGGCTGGTTCAGCAGGTGGAGCACGCAACTCTTGATATTGGTTTTAGCTCCATGCTGGCTACAGAGATTACTTAAAAAAATAAAATCTTATGGATGCCTGGGTGGCTCAGTTGGTTGAGCATCAGACTCTTGATTTCAGCTCAGGTCATGATCTCGGGGTGGTGGGATCAAACATACACCTAGCACAAGTCTGCCTGGGATTCCCCCTGCCCCTCCCCCTGCTCTCTCTAAATAAATAAAAAAAAATCTTTAAAAATAAAGTTAGGGGTACCTGGATGGCTCAGTCAGTTAAGTGTCTACCTTTGACTCAGGTCATGATCCCACAGTCCTGGAATCAAGCCCCATGTGAGGCTCCCTGCTCAGCTGGGAGTCTGCTTCTCCCTCTCCCTCTGCCCCTCCCCCTACTCATGCGCACGTTCTCTCTCTCTCAAATAAATAAGATCTTTAAAAAAAATAACAATAATAAATAGGGGCACCTGGGTGGCTCAGCAGTTGAGCATCTGCCTTTGGCTCAGGTTGTGATCAGGTCGTGATCCTGGGGTCCTGGGATCAAGTCTCATAGCAGGCTCCCCAGGGGAGCCTCCCTGTGCCTATGTCTCTGCCTCTCCCTCTGCATCTCTCATGAATAAATAAAATATTTTAAAATAATAATATGTAGACAGAAATAAGAATAAATTTAAAAAATAAAATCTTAAAAAAACAAACTTCAGAAAACCAAAAACAAATTCTCAAAAACAGTCAGATGAGAAAAAAAATTATCCTTTTTTTTAAAAAAAAAAAAAAGGGCAACAATAAAACCAACAGCTGAGTTCTCAATAAAAACAACAGAGGAGCTGAGAGAAAATAAGTGCCACTTAGAATGTTTTATTCTATGGAAATATCCTTCTAAAGTAAATAAATGCAATTTGAGAGGCACAACAACTGAGGGAATTTGCCACCAATCAGTGATGTGCTAGTAAATATTTAACAACTGGCTTAAAAAAAAAAAAAGCACTGATTTGTAGTTGCCAATTTCTGCAATGTAACTATTGCCTCCACAGCTGAGTTTAAGCTACCAATGTGATATTATTGAATGGGGAGTTAGAAAGAGATGTACCAAATAAGTTCCTCAGGAGTAAACTGTCACTAAACAGAAGGGAAAAAAAGGACTCCTTAGGAAGAAGAAAAATGCTCCCATACTAAAATTTGGAAATGGAAGAAACAGTAGAAATCAACAGAAAAAATAAATAGGTGAGTAAATATAAATGAATATTCATGGCAGAAAATAATAGTAGCATGTGGTATCAAAAACAGATAAATATTTAAAATGAGAGAAGATTAACAAAGTAAGAAGTGGTATAAATTGAGTCAATGTTTTCTAAGACCTCATTTACATTAGTCAGAATCTGAGAGCTGTCAAATCTACCATGATCCATAAAGTGTGGCCTCATGTAGCCAGGAGTAATACTGTGGAGAAGGACAGTCCAGTGTCAGGCCACAAGTCTCCACAGCCTGTCCGTGGCGTGACTCTAGACAAGTCACTTAGCCATTCTAAGTCTTCCTTCCCTTATCTGTACAATGGAGGTGATAACAGCCCTCCATCAAGGAGGATTCCACAGGGGAATCCATGGGGAGACCCAGCATACAGCATTAGCTCAATATACTATAATATATAATAATAATACATTATAAATCATATATAATACATTATAATTAATATAACTAATAATATATAATAATATATATGTTAAGATTTTTCCCTTGGGAGCATGATGGAATTTGGCTCTCTTTCCTCCCATGTATTAAAGCCCAGGGAAGCAATGAGCTACCAGGGGATCCTTGTGCAGGAGAGAAAAGCACAGTCTCAGATGGGAAGGAGGACGGACACTGTTTGTTGGGTGAGAAGCCCATGTGACTTCCCAGAAGTATCCTCAGAACTTATATTCCTGAACTTGTCAATGGCCCACCTACATGACCCACACTTTCAGTGAGTGCAAGGAGCAGAGGCCAGTGAAGGGCTCCAACCCTCACTGGCTTCTGACTTCAGGCATCAGCTGCCCCTTCCCCTCTCTGGAGTCTTAGTTTCCTCACCCACATTCTATTTAATGCATAGAGGTATTTTAAGATGGCAAAACATGTAAAATGCTGTACACTTCCTGGTTGCTCAGCAAGTGTCACCATACTTCCATGTGTCAGCAGGGATGCTGTGAAGCTGTTCACATTTGCAAAATAGAGGAAACTATGAATTCTTACCCCTTACTCTATCAAGGAGCCTGGGCATCTTGGTGTACATCAGGATGCATAGGAAGGGCTTTCTGACCTCTCACCCCAGAGTCCTTGCTTGGAAAAGGAGAAAACAGTAGGGATCCAGAGGCCACATTCAGCACTTCACTGTCTACAGAGACCTGGCAGCTGTGGACAATGACTTAATACCTACAACCAAGAAGCAATACAGCTATCCTCAATGGTTGAGAGGGCCAAAAAAGAATCTGGCTGTACCTATCAAAAACCTAAAAATACTCTTATTTCTAACCTGCTGATCCTGCTTCTGGTAATCTATCCTAAAAGAATCATTTGAGATATAAGAAACACAAAATATTCATTATGAGGTTGTAAAATAAAAAATTACAAACATATAAATACAACCCTCAGCCATTTAGGGAAGAATCTCCTAAATGATTATTGGGTCAACAGGGAAAGAAATGAAATCACAAATTCATCAGAAAATAGTCATAATGACCAGACCATATAGAATACTCCAGAAGAGAGATATGGCCAAAGCTGTTAATCATAAGGGAATTATTACATGGTTTTATTATTGAATATGAAAGTATAATGTGCCAGCAATCCAATGCAAGAAGATAGAGAACAACAAAAGAAAAACCTTAAAAAAAAAAACAGAATCAAGGTATTAATAAGGTTAAAAGCAGGAATGAAGTCATTAAAAATCAGCAGAATTCAAGAGCTCGTTCTCTAAAAACCACAACTAGAAACAAAAACTACAACCAACAGACAAATCTCTACCCACTCTTAACTAGAGAAAATGAGAAAACACAGACACAATGGAAAGTGAAAAGGGATGTTTAGCAAAAAATATGGCAGTGACTCAAAAATAAGGGGAAATTATTTAAAGCTTAATGAATTTGAAAATTCTCAATGGGAGAATTTTCTGAATAAATACAAATGAGCACAATTGATTTAATAAGAATTAAAAACATCAAAATAAGCAAAAGCAATAGATGACTATGAAATGGTTGCTGGAAAAAATGATCTCTGAAGCTTTATAAAATGTTCAAGATGCAGAAAAAAAAAAGGAACAGTTCCTCTCTCATTTTATGACCTTTAGTGACCTTGAAAGAAAAAGCACACATGCACGCGCGCACACACACACACACACTACAGCCTGGTGTTATTTAGAAATACATAAAAAACAATTCTAAATAAAGTATTTTTGAAATCCACCAAAACAATAAAATACAACTCTAAATTAATAACAGAATCATCACATTAATTAGTGAAAAAAATCACATAATCTCAATAACTTTTAAAAGGTATCTGATAAGTCATTCCCTATTTTTAAAAAATAGAAAAGTAGAACCAGAACATTCTTTGTCTTAAACCACCAGCCAACATCAAACTTCAAGTGATAAGATACAGGCATTCCCATTAAAATCCTGGGTAAGGCAGCCATCACAACTAGTAATTCATCCTGGTATGAATAGGTAAAAGTACCCAATACTGGTAAACAAAACAAAATTAGAGCTTTCTTCAACAGAAAGGATAGATAAATTGACCATGATTTGCTTAAGATAAACCTGATAAGAAAAAAAGTACAAAACAGGGTGCCTGGGTGGTTCAGCCAGTTAAGTGTCTGCCTTCGGCTCCGATCATGATCCCAGGGTCCTGACATCAAGTCCTGCATGGGGCTCCCTGGTCAGTGGGGAGCCTGCTACTCCCTGCTTGTGTTCTCTCTCTGTGTGTGTCAAGTAAATAAATAAAATATTTTTGTAAAAAGGACAAAAAATAAGCAGAAGGCCATAATAACTAATAAAAGAGTTAAAACAGGGCATGTTATAAAGTAAATACTCAAGAACCATAATTTACCCTATAAATTATGTAACCTGGGGTAACTGAATGATCTTAACTATTGATTAGGGCTGTGAACCATATGCCAATTGAATACTATGTCATTTTAAAGCAACATGCTGCAAGGAGTACTTTTGTGCCGATGTCAACGAGCACAGCAATCAAACCATTCTTTTTGGCTGGGGATAGTATTCGCTGCATAAAGGTAGCAAAACAGATCATGCTCAGGAGCACATGGTACCTGGAACCAAACACATAGCTACAAAGATGCAGTTGTATTGAAGGAACCACACTGAGAAATAAAAACACACAAACTTACAATAGTAACCAATTCAGGGATTGCACAAACCACTTCAAGTGTAACCACACTTGCAAAAGTTTCCCTAAGACCAGGAAACTATCAGGGGAATTCTAAGATTCCCTGAAATATGTGGAAAAATCTTGAAGTGTATTTTTTTTTCTTTGAGGTCCTGTCCTAAATTCTATGAGAATTGACTCAGACTATTTTGAAATTACTAGAGTTACTGGAATTCCTAGAATTACTGTCTTTGGGTAAATTAACTGCAGAAACACAAAGACTCTGTTCGGAGATCAGGGCTCCAACCTGCAAGGCATACTTCACTTTAAAGAAAAGGTAAAAACCCAGATTTTTAAATTGGGTGTCACTCTGCACTTGACAAGGATGGTTTGCTATAGGACTCCTTTAAAAACATGTTGCCCTCACACGATCACAATATTACCCAACATGGGAATGCATCCATCTACTGCCCACGCAAGGCAAGAACTTAATGTTGACAGAAATCACCCCTAAGAAAGCATCCTGCTATATACCTGAGAACGTACATTGCCTCTGATATGCTTAAAAAAAAAAAAGTGCCAAAACAGTTGTATTCCTTGCAAGCATCATCTTATCTAGACTTTAATTATTGGTGGTGGGTCAAAAATCCTGAAAGCTGAGTAGATCACTAACTACAACACTGGGGAGTTCAGCTAGAATGAACTAGCAGGTATGAAATGAGAGCAGGAAGATTCAGAAGTGACCAGTTATCCAGGCTGTACAAAATTATACAAACTTAGGGTTGGGGGCAGCCCCAGTGGTGCAGAGGTTTAGCGCCGCCTGCAGCCCGGGGTGTGATCCTAGAGACCCTGGATCACGTCCTGTTTCGGGCTCCCTGCATGGAGCCTGCTTCTCCCTGCCTCTCTCTCTCTCTCTCTCTCTCTCTCTCTCTCTGTGTGTGTGTGTGTGTCTATGAATAAATAAATATATGTTGGCAAATTGAACACCAATAAAAAAATAAATTTATAAAAATAAAAAAAGGATAAATAAACAAAATCTTTTAAAAAAAAAAGAAAAGAAAAGAAACTTAGGGTTGGACTCACCCTGATAACAAGTTCTCTTTCAAAAAGTTAAGAATCACGGAGGACAAGTGCTTCTGTGGATTTAATGCACAAAGGTGACAAAGTGAATTAACTAGGCCAGTAAAAGTGACAGGAACCAAACCATATTGACTTCAGACCTGTGGACTGCGCCATGTCAACGTGAGAATGGAGATGCCTGTTAATGAAATGCTACAAACTCACTCCAGCAAAAGGAAAGAAGGAGACTATTAGAAATGCAAATTCTCGGGCCTCACTCCAGACCTATGGAAGCAGACACCCCCAGGGAAGGGCCAGTAATCTGCGTTAACAAGCCCTCCCGGGGTTCTGGCTGGAGGAAGCTCAGGTTGACTCACTGGTGGTGGAGGAGCCATCTGGGTTCCAGTCCTTTGCCTAGAAGCTAAGTAACTTTGGAAAAGATGCTAATAACCCACTGTGAACGTCTGTATTGTCCTCGGCAAACTTGGTTCCAGGTACCTATGGCAAACGGTTATGAGACTGAAACACACAAAGAGCTTAATAAAGAGCCTGACACCTACTGCAGGGATCATCAATGCTGGTGGTCGTGGCTTTGATGGTTTCTTACTATGGTCATCTTCATCACAGCTCTACAGAGAACTCCTCTCAGGCTTCACCCCAGAATCACCCATGGGATTTTTCAACAAGTCTACAGAGAGGCCACGCCCTTTGCCACTGTTGACTCAGGAGGTCTGGGGCGAGGCCAGGACAACAGAAGTTGAGGAAGTTGATAAACGCCCGCAGGTGGTTTAGACATGCACCCCCATTTGAGAACCCTAACTTAGAAAAGCCAACTCAAAACATTTTGCAATTCAAAGGCTATGTCTATTTCTCAGGGATGCTAAGAAAAAGATGGTTCAAATGAACTCCAAAGGTTTCCCCCAGAGCAAATTCTGACCGTGCAGATGGGGACAATCCCAGGAAAGAGAGAAAAAGCAAGTATCTGAGAGAATGTGAAGTGAGCTTGGCTCCAAAGGGACACGAACCAATGGTGGGCGGGGGCGGGCGGGGGAAGGAGCAGAATAGAACTTTGGCCAAATACCATACACATGAGACCCTGGGGGATCTCATGGCTGCTGAGCTGTCAGAATCGAGTCATTTCAGACAGAAAAGCCATGCGAGGAAGGCTGCTCCACCACTGGAAAAAGATGCTATAGTCATACCAGATGCAACTACATTCGATCCTCATTACTCACAGATTCCCCATTTGTGAATTTACCTACTTACTAAAATTTATGTCCAACCCCCAACAGCAGGACCCAGGGGAATTTAGTGGTCATTCCAGGACATGGACAGAGTGGGGGAAATGGGAGTCATCCTACTAGCATGGTCCCAGCTGAAGTGGGACAAGGTGACGCTCTTTTTGTTTCAGCTCAGACTGAAACAAAGGTGTCCTTTGTGGGATCTATTTGTATCACATTTTGCATTTTTGTGCTTTTTGCTGATTGTACTATTTAAAAGAGCCCCCCAAAACAGTGCCAAAGTGCCATCCAGTGTCCCTAAGCATGAGAAGGCTGAGATGGGCCCTATGGAGAAGACATGTGCATTAGATGAGCTTCCTTCAGGTGTGAGTTATAGCACTGCTGGTCGTGAGTTCATGTTCCTAACGAATCAACAGTATGTGTTAAACAGGGGTCTTTGGATAGAAACACACCTAAAACGAGGATATATACTGATGGGCTGACAGAAATGTGACCAGAGGCTGGAACGAACAAAACCCTGTCTTTCTCCTAAGGGGATGATTCAGTGGTGGCTGATTCCACATTCAGGGCGCCTTCATCAGGAACATCATGTCTGGGACTAGCAAGCGCTGGTCCCAGAAACATTGAGAACCAACTGTAGCTACTCAAAGCCTTGTCTGCTTCTACCACATCCAACAGAGAACAGGACCTTCTGATTAGAAAGGGTAAAACGAAGGGTAAGAGTCAAGGGAACGGGATCCCTGGGTGGCGCAGTGGTTTGGCGCCTGCCTTTGGCCCAGGGCGCGATCCTGGAGACCCGGGATCGAATCCCACATCGGGCTCCCGGTGCATGGAGCCTGCTTCTCCCTCTGCCTGTGTCTCTGCCTCTCTCTCTCTCTCTCTCTCTCTCTGTCTCTATCATAAATAAATGAAAATTAAAAAAAAAAAAGAGTCAAGGGAACACACACTACTTTAAAAGCTCCAGACCTCTGAGTTCAGATGATACATAATCTGGAGTTCCAAAATAATGCAGAGTTATGCATTTAACAGGTATTTACCAGGTGGCATGTCATAAGGGATACAGTGGTAAAGATGAGCCCAACCCTCAAAGAGCTTACGCTCCCTGGGAGACCATCAATAAGCCGTTTTCTTAGTGGAAATATATAGTACATCAAAGAGTGCTCGGGGGGATGCCTGGTTGGCTCAGCAGTTGAACATCTGCCTCTGGATTCCCAGGATCGAGTCCCCCATCCGGCTCCCTACATGGAGCCTGCCTATGTCTCTGCCTCTCTGTGTGTGTGTGTGTGTGTGTGTGTGTGTGTGTGTATGTGTCTCATGAATAAATAAATAAATAAAATCTTTAAAAAATGAGTGTTCAGAATGAGGGAAAAGACAAAATAGGGAAGGGGCTATAAGGTGAGAGAGAGGGGTATTGAAAAGAGACTAGGATATCCAAGAAAAGCAGTGGAGAAATGAGGACTATAAAAGAAATGAGAGTTACAAATACTGAAAAGGACCAGTCCAAAAAAAAGACTTTAACATGGTATGATTTAATATGTTTTGAAGAATAATGTGGGGGAGCCTGGGTGGCTCAGTCAGTTGAACATCTGATTTTGGTGGCTCAGGTCATAACCTAAGGTAATGATATCAAGTCCTGCGTCAGGCTCTGTGCTCACCATGGAGTCAGCTTGAGATTCTCTCTCCCTCTCCCCCTGCCCCCTCCATCCCCTCACATGCTTTCTCTCTAAATAAATAAATAAAATCTTATAAAAAAGAAAAGAATAATGTGAAATATAGGCATTTGATAAAAATAAGCATTTAGTAAAGTGGGCAGGTATAAGATGAGTGAATAAAAATTACTTACTGCCCTACATTCCAGCAACAGCTATTATAAAACATGATTTTAAACATTCTTTACATGGCAGCCTCAAAAGCTATATGATACCTAAGAATGGCCTTAAGAAATACACCTGACCTATATAAAGACAACTGCAAAACTGTTCTGAGAGATATAAAAAGAGATTTGGAACAATGGAGCTAGGTGTGTTATTCCAGAGAGGAAGACCAAAGAGAATAATGTATCAAAATCTCCCCAAATTAATTTTTTTAAGACTGGCTCAATTCCCCTCCCTATCCCAGGGAGAGAACAGGAAATAAAATAAAACCTTTTACTGTGAGTAATTAAGAGACAAGCAGTATCAATCCTAAAATATTTATAATGAGCAAAAGGGTGTGTTGCTGGGACAAACACAAATCTACAGAAGAGAAGAGAGAGATTACAAACTCAGTGGTGTACATTTATGTGTTGTAGTAAGACACCAGCTTATATGGCCTTTGATACACACTAGGGGAGGCATCTCCCTCAGTGGAGAAAGACACATGGCAAATAAATGGAGCTGTGTCCACTGGTTAGGAACACAGAATGGGATGAATTGCGCTCCTCATGGAATATGCCTGAATTAATTCCATACTCATTATATGCCAAGAAAAGCTAAATTAATATTGCATATATAAGTTCTTAAAGTTCCCCTGGTTTTTATCTCACTGTAGAGGATGAGCAAAAAGGTAGTGTCAGACGGACAACAGAGAAGAGTACACGAACTCTTGTTATCATGGTTTTCCTTTAGAAATACAAGAATTAAAATTAAAAAAAAAAAGCATACCGTCTACTTTTAGGGTCTGACAGGACATTTTCGTTTAAATGTGCAATAAGGCAGAGTTAATTGTATGTCCAGGAGATTATTGTGATCCTCCTAAGTAAAATAAAGTAGTAAGACCAACATCATACATAGATCTTGACTGTCTAAATGAGGTTTTGAGAAGTGAGGTGACAAGGAGCCTTTTCTTCAGAGAAAAAAAGGCTGGGCAGATGCCAGCTGCTTTCTGGTAGAAAGACACATGGACGTGGGGACAGCAGGTGGTAGGGTGAGGACTCTTAAAAAAATAGAGGCCCTGCCAAGAACTGAGGTGATCTTAGAACCCACTTTGTTATTTCAGGGATGCCCTGGGAACCCACTTAATTCTGGTGACTTCTCCCATGAAACAAAACAAGCAGCTGGAAAGTGTCCCCTCAAAAAGTTAAACATAGACATACCATATGACCCACTAATACTCAAGGGAAATGGAAATCTACCTCCACATAAAAACTTGCACATGGATGGCAGGCAGAAAGGGGAAACCATCCAGATGTTTATCAGTGGGTGAATCCAGACCAACTGTGGTATCCACGTACAGCAACAAAAAGGAATGAAGTACTAATAACTCTGCAAAATGGATAAACCTTGAAAACACTGCTAAGGGAAAAAAGCCAGACACAAGGACCACAGAGCATATGATTCCATTTATAGGAAATATTCAGAATAGGCAAATCCATTGTGGTTGGTATAACCACTGCTTAAGTTTAGTATAGAGAGTGATAACTAACAGGTGCACAGGTTTTTTGGAGGGGTGATGGTTGCACAACTCTGTAAATATGTCAAAAACCACTGAACTATGTGCTTTAAAGGAGTACATTGTACATTATGTATAATCTCCTAATACAACTGTTACTGGCAAAAGACAAAGACATTTAATTCACAGAGGAGGACCCGCAAATGGCCAATAAAACACAGAAGGGGAAAGGATAGTCTCTACTATCAAAAGAGAATAAACTTAAAGTGAAAATCTATTTTTCAACTATAAATTTACCGATGGCTTTTTAATAGGAATAGTGTTGGCCAGTGTTTAATGAAAACAGCCTTCTCCAATTGGTAATGAAAGTTAAAACCAATATAAGTTTTCCAGAAAGAAAAAAAGGATAGTAATAAGTAGCAAAGCTTTAAAAAATAATCCAATCTTAACACAACCCAGCAAGGTAGGTACTACTATTTAACCTCTTTTACATACAGGAAAATTGGTGTTTGCAGAGGTGTAGAAATTGTTCAAGATGACACAACTAGTAACTTATGGAGCTGACTCCATGTATATCACATATCTGACTACAGATTCTGAGCTCCAGAACAGGAGGCAAAACTGCCTCTCCAAACAGAGGTATAAAAACAACACCACAAAACAGAGAGCAACGTTTAAAACCTTAGTGCGGAAAAAAGGAAGAAGTAACAGCCACACAATCTCTGCAGGTGTAAATCACAGTAAAACATTTACTAAGTGCTTAATATACACAAGGCACTTTTTTTTTTTTTACATACACGAGCTCACTTAACACCTCACAGCCACCCTAAGAAGCCTATTATTAAATCTCCTACTTTGCAGATGAGTAAACTAAGGCATAAAGTGGTTTAGAAAATTTTCTAATGGTCACATTGTTACTTAGTGGTAGGGCTGTGTTCTGAATCTACCCATGTGGCCCAAAGAACCTATATATCCCCCGCCCCCGACATACCACACTATCTCTTGTGCCTTCCCAAAAGGCGGAGATATAGAAGACAATTAGCATTAAACTTGATAGAACTTTTACTCAACTATATAACAAATACATAAATGGATCTTTTCTTTTGTTCCTCAACTGCCAAAATATATCAAGAAATACTCCACGTACTTTTTTGCATAGCACTTTTCAAAGAACTCTCTGAGCATATTCTACTTTGGAGAGACAAAATATACTATGCTGCATTTCTCAGGGAAGGAGAACTTCATTTTGTTACTTTTAACAGGTGCTTAACGCGGTGGGGGGAAATCTGCAGTGTGGGGTTTCCACCATGCTCAGATTCCACTATTCAACTGCATTTATAGAAACAAACCATCTAAATGAAAAATCATCAGGTGGTCATTAGATATGAACATCTCATGGAAAATAATTTGGTTTCTAATCACTTCTTTGTTGCCCAAGACATCCCCAAAGACTTTTCAAATAATAAACATGGTAAATGAGGCATGAGCAGTGCAAGTGGCCAATGCTACCCTCATGGACTCTGTAAAGGCTCATATCTAGGCAGTCACAGGATGTTAGAAAGAGATGCTCGCTGGTGCCATCTCGAGCTTTCTTAAAATGTAGGAAAGGAATGACAGTTAAAGTTGTCACCAAATGGTACCATGTTCCCTGTGAAGCATCACTGGTCGGCCGTCTCCTCCCTGCTCTTGTTACTAATCCCACTATCAATGCCTCAAGCATCTCTCACCTGCACTAACTGGTGTCCACACTTCAGGACCACTGCTTGAGAGGCAGAACAGCCTGGGTTCAAACCCTGCCTCCTTCATCTACTAGCTTTATAATTTAGTTTTATGGTCTCTTATCGCCACAGTTTCCATGTCTATAAAAAAAAAAATGTGCTTGAGGATTAAAAGATATGATGCAGACAGAGCACATCAGATGAGCAAATGACATAAAAATATTCAAACAGACTAGCCACTGTTACTAATGTGATTCTATTACTTACAAAGCCTGTACCACCAAAAGCATAGTGCTAGCCACCAGCCCCCTGCTTCAAAACCCTCAATGGCCCCCTAACACCTATGAATAAAGTCCAAACTTCTCAGCATGACATCTGAAAGCATATAGGAAGCAGACACCAAATACCCACTCATCTCCCACAACTCCAAGCCATCTGCTTCAGCCATGCCCAGAGCCAATGGCTCCACATTTCATGAGTAAATGGAAGAAATGGAAGTGTTTCGGGTGATAAAGGTCATGTATATTCACATATATGGTCACATTCTAATCATTTGTAATATATTAAGTCATCATGTGACTGAGATGATGGGCCAAAAAGTTGTAGAACTGGAAAAACATTAGCCCAAGCATAAGCTAAGGGAGGTGATGGTGAAGGCCAGCATTTATTAAACATTCACTAGGTGCAAGTAATTGTACTAAAGTTTAACAAGCATCCTCTCAACTAATTCTTTTACTCTAAAAGGTAGATGCCATTATTAACACTTAGTCTTGGCATGATAAGGAAAAGAACAGTCACTCTTGTGGCCAGCAGCTAATGAGAAAAGTCTTCTGAGTTAGAGAAGAGACCTTGTGCCTGCTGATATAAGGCTGTCATCATGAACATATGAAGGAATCCTTCAGCAGAGACTGGAAGCTTTTGGTCACATAAACACTCTGGCTACCAGTCCTTCTGCAGGAAGTATAAACTTCTGGCTCCCTTCATTGCAGCCTGAAAATTCTGAACAGAAATCACTACTTTTACTGGTAGAATTTCAGCTAAACTCCTAACATGGGACAAATAAACATAGATAAGGACACCAAAAAGAAAATTCAGACATATTTGCATAGATGAAATTAGGAAGACAACTGAGGAATCAGGTTGCACATTTCCTAATCTGACAGTAATGAGAAAATTCTTAAGACTCTAGAAAATTCTTAAGAAAACTTATTATACATTGTGCATTCTCAATGATACCAAAAATACAATATCCATGACAAGGAAAGAAGGGTTGGAAAATAACTAAGTAACTAAGAAGTATTAAATAAAGTGGATGTTTCTGTATTGTTTGTATTATAAAGTACCAGGTTTATGAAAATAACTGAACTATTTTACAAAACAAATGGAGCCAGTTAGCAATGGTCACTGCAAAAAAATTGAATGAACTAAAAGACCAGCTAAAAAATTCTCTGAGAATTAAAGAGGGGAAAAAATGATGAGCAAAATGATTTAAAAAGATACTGAGGGTATATAAAAGAAAACTACATTAATCGATGTAGTATGATTTAAGGAAGAAAGTTATTCCCAATGACATAATTCTGAAGGATTTCACTACAGATCAACAGACTAGGTAATAACCTATAGTAATGAAAACTGCACACTAGATATATACTTCTGAAATTTATTAATTTAAAAAACAAAAGAACAAGTCTTTCAAGAACCAGAAAGAAAGGTTATTAGTTTTTTAATCATTTTAGCATCAGACTTCTCCTCCACATCATGGTTTTCAAAGAAACAAATGTGCAACAAAATCATCACAACTAGCCAAGCTAAACATTGTTCATATGGAAGGACAAAACAAACACATTTTCTATTTTCAGATCTACAAGCACAGAGAAAGTATACTATGCATACACATTTAACTTCTGAGGAAAAAAAAAAAAAAATATATATATATATATATATATATATATATATATATATTTACTGACCAAAAAGTGAATCAAACCAAGCTACAAAATGAGACTGAGATGCCATCAAATAATTCATGATAGACACAAAGAAAAAAAATGCCTAATGATATCTAATTCTTATCAATGATCAATAAAAGCTAACTGTTCCTTAAATAAGATACAGTATTTAAAAATCTGTAAAAACAAGTATAAAGCCCTTGGTTCTTCCAATAAAAATTGGTTAAAAGTTTACATACAAGATAACCATTAAAAATTCTGTTTCATGGGCCACCTGGATGGCTCAGTCAGTTAAGCACCCAACTCTTGATTTCAGCTCAGGTCATGATCTCAGGGTCATGAGATCAAGTCCTATATTGGGCTCCAAGTCCAGCATGGAGCCTGCTTAAGATTCTCTCTCCCCTTCTCCCTCTGCCCCTCCCCTTCTTCATGCTCTCTCTAAATAAAATAAAATAAATAAAATCTTTAAAAAAATTTTTAACTGTTTCATTCTTGACAAAATAATGAGGCAAAATGATTTAAACTACTTTCCCTATTTGTGATTTTGCTCCTTTTGAATTTTGTACCAAGAGCATGTTTTACCTAAACAAAAATGAATACAATTTTCAAATAACTAAATAAATGAATGCATAAAAAATATTTTGAAGGAAGTCTAAGAATCTGGATGTCTCCAACATTTCATCTGAAGTTATTTCCTGAGGAACACTCTTTATTATTTCCTTTAGGGAGAAGCTGATAATAACAAATTATCCTTGTTTTTGTTTGTCTGAAAAATCTTTATTTCACACTGATTCCTGCAGTTTTTTTTCTATTGTGTGGGGAATTCTCAGGTTGCAGGGATTTCTTTCAGCAGATTAAAGATGTCATTCCACTGTCTTCTCACTGGCATAGAGCTTATTGGGATACTTGAATTTATGGAGTTGATATTTTTCATCAATTTAGGGGAATGCCCACCTTTCGATCTCACTCCCTCCTCTTCCTCTTCCTTATGGCATTCTATTTGAATTCATGTTAAATGTCTTCACTGTATCTCTTAATACACTGTATCTCTTAATACGTCTTCACTTGCTCTCTTAATAATTTTTTGTTTCATTTTTGTTATATTCCAAATATCACCTTCCAATCCACTAATTATTTAATCATCTGTGTCTAATTTGTCTTAAAATTCTTCCACTGAGGGGCACCTGGATGGCTTAGTTGGTTAAGCATCTACTTTTGGCTCAGGTCATGATCCTGGGGTCCTGGGATAGAGCCCTGCATCGGGCTCCCTGCTCAGTCAGGAGCCTGCTTCTCCCTCTCTCCCCTGTTTGTCTCTCTCTCCCTCAAATAAAATCTTAAAAAACAATTCTTCCACTGAAGCCTTAATTTGGGGTACTGCATCTTTTAGTCCTAGAAAGCTTCTGTTTTTCAGTTTCCATTTCTTTGTTGAATTTTTCAGTCTTGTCTTTTTGTTCCCTGAACATACTAAGCATAGTTATTTTAGAGTCTTTATCTGACATTTCAACATCTCGAGTCCCTGTAATTCTGCTTGTACTGCCCAGTGTTTCTGCCAATTCTCACTACTGTCGTCTTCTCTCCTCTGTGTATGTTTATCTTTGATTGTGTTCTTGGAATTGTTTTGGAAAAAAATGTTTGTAGAACTAAACTTAGGCCTGGAATGATTTTACTTTCTCTAAATTAGAGATGGAAGACAGGCATCAGCTATGATAAAGATGACTCTGAATTGCCAGATAGTGGTAGAAGGACTTCCTTTCGTTCCATTTGTTTTCAAAAGAACTAAACTAATCTCTCTTAAGGCCCACAAGCTCTTTTTGGATTGGTGACAGACCTCCCTAAACAAGTCAGGTTGGGAACACAACAGCATCTAAGACATAAGAGCACATATTGGAACAAGAGATTTCTTCTTTTTTAAGATTTTATTTATTTATTCACAAGAGACACACAGAGAGAGAGAGAGGCAGAGACATAGGCAGAGGGAGCCTGATGTGGGACTTGATTCCCAGGGCCCCAAGATCATAACCTGAGCCAAAAGCAGACGCTCAACCACTGAGCCACCTAGGTGCCCTGGAACATAAAGATTTCTAAGATCTCTGCACTGTCTGAGGAAAGTGTAACAATGCCAATTAACATTACAATTTAAGTCAAATGTGTATGTTGCAATCTCTAACGTAACTACTTTTTTAAAAGAAAAAATAATAATGGGATAATAAAGTTTTCTTAATAAACACACAAGAAGGAAAATAAAAAGGAATGTAGAATAACCAGGACAAAGAGCAAGCCCAGTAAATGGTAGTTTTTAAACCCAAATATATCCATAATTAATTAAATATAAATGATTTTAAAAAAAATTTTTAATATAAATGATTTAAATATTCCCATCAAACTTTATCTGATTGGGTTTTTTAAATCCTAACTACATTCCATACACAAAGACACATCTAAAACATTTGAATACAGGAAAGCTAAAAGTAAAATGATGGAAAAAGAAATGCCATGCCAACATTATTGAAAGAATATGCTATGTTTCTGCCAATATCAGACAAGGCATTCTTTAAAATAAAAAGCCCTGCTAGAGTTAAGAGGACCAGCTTCCTAAGAATATATATAAATTATAAATCTATATGCACCTAATATTATAAACTCAAATACATAAGTAAAAATTGACAAATCAATATCAAAATATCATACTCTTCTCAATAATTTATAGAATAAGCAGAACAAAAATTCAACTAAATATTTGGCTAAATATTTGAATATACATTTACTAATCCTGACACAAAGGACATACATAGAATGCTGTACCCCAAAACTGCAGAATACGACTGCTTTAACACACATGAAACAGAAAGACTAGCTGCATACTAGGTGAATAAGGCAAGTGTCAACATTAAAACATGACGATATCATTCTAATTGAAAGAATCAACAAAACTAAAAGACAACCTACTGAATGGGAAAAGATATTTGCAAATGACATATCTGATAAAGGATTAGTAGCCAAACCCCAAAACACAAATAGTCTAATTAAAAATGGGCAGAAGAAGAGATATTTCTCCCAAAAAGCCATACAAATTGCCAACAGGCACGTGAAAGATGCTCATCACCACCCATCATCAGGGAAATGCAAATCAAGATAACAGTGAGATATCACCTTATACCTGTTAGAATGGCTAAAATCAAAAACATAAGAAACAAACAAGTGTTGATGGCAAAGTAGAGAAAGAGGAACCCTTATGCACTGTTGGTGGGAATGCAAACTGATGCAGCCACTTTGGAAAACAATATAGAGGGGATCCCTGGGTGGCGCAGCGGTTTGGCGCCTGCCTTTGGCCCAGGGCGCGGTCCTGGAGACTCGGGATCGAATCCCACGTCAGGGTCCCGGTGCATGGAGCCTGCTTCTCCCTCTGCCTATGTCTCTGCCTCTCTCTCTCTCTCTCACTGTGTGCCTATCATAAATATATAAAATAAAAGAAAACAATATAGAGGTTCCTCAAGAAGTTAAAAATAGAACCACCCTGGGCAGCCCGGGTGGAGCAGCGGTTTAGCGCCGCCTGCAGCCCGGGGTGTGATCCTGGAGACCCGGGATCGAGTCCCACGTCATGCTTTCTTCTTGGAAGCCTGCTTCTTCCTCTCCCTGTGTCTCTGCCTCTCTCTCTCTGAATAAATTAATAAATAAATCTTTAAAAAAAATAGAACCACCTTATAATCCAGTAATCACACTACTGGGTATTTACCCAAAGAATACAGAAAGACTAATTCAAAGAGATACATGCACCTTGATGTTTATAGCAGTATTATCTATGATAGCCAAATTATGGAAACAATTTGAGTGTCCATCAACTGATGAATGGATAAATAAGATGTGGTGTATATATCTATATACATATATACACAAACATACATATGTATCTATATACATACATATATATGCATGTATATATGTATATAGATACAATAGAACATTGCTCGCCCATGAAAAAGAATGAAATCTTGCCATTTGCAACAATATGGATGAAACTAAAAAGTGTTATGCTAAGGGAAATAAATCAGAGAAAGACAAATACAATATGATTTCACTCATTGTGGAATTTAAGAAATAAAACAAATGAACATAGTAAAAAGAGAGAGGCAAACCAAGAAACATACTCTTAACTATAGAGAATAAACTGATGGTTACCAGAGAGGTGGTGGGTAGTGGGATGGATGTGATAGGTAATGGGGATTAAGGAGGGTACTTGTTGTGATGAGCGCCAATCAAGTGATGTATGGGAGTGTTAAATCATTGTATTGTATACCTGAAACTTATACTGCATGTTACCTATACTGAAATTAAAATAAAAAACTTAACAAGAAAAAAATAAAAAGTTAAGTGTCAATATCAGAATATGTTCTCTAACAATACAATTAATCTGAAGCTCAATAAAATAAAGATAACTGGAAAATCATCATGTTTGGAAATTAAGAAATATACCTCTAAATCAAAAGGGAAATTACCAAATGTTTTGAACTCACCAATGAAAATATTACAGATTAAATCATGTGGGATATGGCTAAAGTAGTCCTTAAAAATGTTCAATTTTAATTGATTTACTTAGGGGTAAAGGCAGGATAAAATTTGTTAAGAATTTTTTTAACAAAAAAAAATTAACCAAAAAAAGAATTTTTTAACAAAAAAAAAGAAAAAAATAGAAAATGTAGGAGGGAGAAAATAATAAAGAAAAAAGCAAAAATAAGTGAAATAGAAAACATACAATAGAAAAATCCACAAAGCAAGAGTTAGCCAAAATGTTTTTAAAAGTTTAAACCACTGACAAGAATATCAGGAAAAAAAGAAGAAAAGGGATAAATTTAAGCAATCTTAGGAATGAAGAAGGGAAAATCACTATACAGCTTTAAAAAATAAAAAAATAGTAAGAATGAACTTTTTGTACATGGGACTTCTAGAAGTTGGCAGCATTCTATAAGATGAAGAGCTGATGATAACGAGACAGTATTCACTTTATAATACACTAGGGTGCATGTTTACAATTTTGGCTGTTAATAAATAGATATTTAAATAAATGGATAAAATAGACAAAAAAATAAAACAAAAAGAAATCAAAAGAGACCAAGACAAAGCAGAATTCATTCAACAGATACTTGCTGCACGTTCCTATGTATCACTCACTAGACTAGAGGACAAGATTATACAACAGTGAGACAAAGTTCTTTCTCTCATGAACTTTAGAGGAGATAGACATGAACCAATAGTCATGCAAATAAATTCCAAACCACATCAAGTCCTATGAAAAAAATAAAGAGAAGATATTAGAACATAAAAAAGGAAACACAATCTGATCTTAGATATTAAGAAAGAACTCTTATAGAAAGACACATCTGAAATAAGAGTCAAAAAATTAATATAAATTAACATGTGTAGTAGGAGAACATTCCAGGCAAAGATTGAAGAGTATTTTGAACAAGTTCATAAGATGAAACATGATACTCCCCAGGATGCAAGGGTGGTTCAACATTCGTAAAACAATCAACATGATTGATCACATCAATAAGAGAAAAAACAAGAACTATATGATCCTCTCAACAGATGCAGAGAAAACATTTGACAAAATACAGCATCTATTCCTGATTAAAACTCTTCCAAGTGTAGGGATAGAGGGAACATTCCTCAAAATCCTAAAAGCCATTTATGAAAAGCCCACAGCAAATATCATTCTCAATGGGGAAACACTGAGAGCCTTTCCCCTAAGATCAGGAACACGACAGAATGTCCACTCTCATCACTGCTATTCAACATAGTACTAGAAGTCCTCACCTCAGCAATCAGACAACAAAAAGAAATAAAAGGCATTCTAATTGGCAAAGAGGAAGTCAAACTTTCCCTCTTTGCAGATGACATTATACTGTACATAGAAAACCCAAAGGACTCCACCCCAAGATTGCTAGAACTCATACAGCAATTCAGCAATGTGGCAGGATACAAAATCAATGCCCAGAAGTCAGTGGCATTTCTATACACTAACAATGAGACTGAAGAAAGAGAAATTAAGGAGTCATCCCATTTACAATTGCACCCAAAAGCATGAGATACCTAGGAATACACCTAACCAAAGACGTTAAAGGATCTATACCGTAAAAACTACAGAACGCTTCTGAAAGAAACTGAGGAAGACACAGAGATGGAAAAACATCCCATGCTCATGGATTGGAGGAATAAATATTGTGAAAATGTTTATGCTACCCAGGGCAATTTACACGTTCAATGCAATCCCTGTCAAAAAAAAACCAGGGGCTTTCTTCAGAGTTGAAACAAATAATCTTAAGATTTGTATGGAATCCGAAAAGATCCCAAATAGCCAGAGGAATATTTAAAAAGAAAATCAATGCTAGAGGCATCACAATTCCTGATTTCAAGCTGTATTACAAAGCTGTGATCATCAAGACAGTGTGGTACTGGCACAAAGATAGACAGATCAATGGAACAGAATAGAGAACCCAGAAATGGACCCTCAACTCTATGGTCAACTCATCTTCGACAAAGCAGGAAAGAATATCCACTGGGAAAAGGACATTTTCTTCAATAAGTGGTACTGGGAAAATTGGACAGCCACATGCAGAAGAATGAAACTGGACCATTCTCTTACACCATTCAGAAAGATAAACTCGAAATGGTTGAAAGATCTGAATGTGAGACAAAAATCCATCAAAATCCTAGAGAACAACACAGGCAACAATGCTTTTTAAACTTGGCCACAGCAACTTCTTGCTAGACATATCTACGAAGGCAAGGGAAACAAAAGCAAAAATGAAATACTGGGGCTTCAACAGGATAAAAGCTTCTTGGGATGCCCAGGTGGCTCAGAGGTTGAGCATCTGCCTTCGGCTCAGGGTGTGATCCTGGAGTCTGGGGATTGACTCCTGCATCGGGCTCCCTGCATGAAGCCTGTTTCTCCTTCTTCTGCCTATGTCTCTGCCTCTCTCTGTGTCTCTCATGAATAAGTAAATAAAATCTTTTTTTAAAATTATATTTATTCATTCATGAGAGACACACACACACACACACACACACACAGAGGCACAGACACAGGCAAAGGGAGAAGCAGGCTCCATTCCATGCAGGGAGCCCGACACGGGACTGGATCCCGGGTCTCCAGGACCACACCCGGGACTAAAACTGGCGCTAAGCCACTGAGCCACCCGGGCTACCCAATAAAATCTTTTTTAAAAAAAAGATAAAAGGCTTCTACACAGTGAAGGAAACAATCAACAAAGTAAAAGACAACCTACAGAATGGGAGTAGATATTTGCAAATGACATATCAGATAAAGGGCTAGTATCCAAAATCTATAAAGAACTTCTCAAACTCAGGCAGCCCCAGTGGCTCAGCGGTTTAGTGCCGCCTTTGGCTCAGGGCTGGATCCCAGAGACCTGGGATCGAGTCCCAAGTCGGGCTCCCTGCATGGAGCTTGCTTCTCCCTCTGCCTGTGTCTCTGCCCTTCTCTCTTTCTATGTCTCTCATGAATAAATAAATAAAATCTTTAAAAAAAAAAAAAGAACTTATCAAACTCAACACCCAAGAAACAAACAATCCAATCATGAAATCAGAAATTTCTCCAAAGACAACATACACATGGCCAACAAGTACACGAGAAAATGCTCCATATCACTTGCCATCAGGGAAATACAAATCAAAACCACAATGAGATACCACCTCACAGCAGTGAGAATAGGGAAAATTAACAAGACAGGAAACAAATGTTGGAGAGGATGTGGATAAAGGGGATCCCTCTTGCACTGTTAGTGGGAATGCAAACTGGTACAGCCACTCTGGAAAACAGTGTGGAGGTTACTTACGAAGTTATAAATAGAGCTACCCTATGACCCAGCAATTGCACTACTGGGTATTTACCCCAAAGATCCTGAGGTAGTGAAATACCGGGACACCTGCACCCTAATGTTCATAGCAGCAATGTCCACAATAGGCAAACTGTGGAAGGAGCCACAATGTCCTTCAACAGATGAATGGATAAAGAAGATGTGGCTTATATATACAATGGAATATTATTCAGCCATCAGAAAAGAGGAATACCCACCATTTGCTTCAACATGGATGGAACTGGAGGGTATTATGCTGAGTGAAGTTAGTCAGTCAGAGAAGGACAATCATATGGTTTCACTCATGTGTGGAATATAAGAAATAGCCAAAGGGACTATAACGGAGAGAAGGGGAACTGAGTGGGAAAAAAATTAGAGATGGAGACAAACCATGAGAAACTCCTAACTCTGGGAAACAAACAAAAAGTTGTGGAAGGGGAGGTGGGTGGAAGGAGGAGGTAACTGGGTGACGGGCACTGAGAAGGGCACTTGATGGGATGAGCCCTGGGTGTTATACTATACGTTGGCAAACTGAATTTAAATTTAAAAAAAACTTTTAAATATTAAAATTTTTTAAAAGATGAAACAAGATACTACCAGGGTCAATAGGAAGGTGCAAAGGACAAAGAACAAAAAATAAATGTAAAATTAATAAGATACAGGCAGAGGCCTCAATTGGAAGGATAAGAAACACAACAACTGGCTGAATTTATCAGAATAGTAGACAAATAAACAAACAAAAAACATCACCACTAAGTAGAACTTATTCTAAAATACAGAGGGTTAGCATTAAGAAATTTGTTATAAATTATATCAAGTGATCAAAACAGGAATACTTAGCTAATAAACAGAAAGAAAACTTTTCTGAATTAGAAAATTATGACATGTTCAAGGATTCAGAAGACTTTTCCATGCATTCTTCCCATCTGAAAGAGCTACCTGAGAAAATACTCCAACATCATGAAACACAAATCCAAGGAAATCATTATGAAATCTATAAATGTGTAATAAGTGAGGAAATAAATAAATTTATATTTAAATCTAAATAGTTGATCATTACTATTATACTTAAGGAAACGTGAAAGATGCAATGCTAAAAAAAAAGTAGGTACAGTATAATAGCAAAATAGTAACAAATATCTGTACATAAAATTAAAATAATTAAATCAAAAGACAGGAAAGGGGTCGAGTAAAGAGAAAACAAAGAGTGGCTAAGTCCCTTACAACACTCAAGATGTAGACTATAAGTGTTTATTCCTAGACACTACTAGAAAAAGTAGTTTCAAAGATGTTTGTTAAGTATTTAAAGACAACCACTACAAAAGTAAGAAGCATATATATTACTACCAGGACACTAAAAGAAAAAAAGATGGAGCACCCAGGTGGGGTTAAGCAACCAGCTCTTGATTTTGGCTCAAATCATGACCTCAGGGTCCTGAGACCAAGCCCTGGAAGAGCTCTGCCCTCAACATGGGAGTTTGCTTGAGGTCCTCTCCCTCTGCCCCTCCCCTCACTTGTGCTTGTGCTCTCTCTCTCTAAAATAAATAAAAAATAAATCTTAAAAAAAAGAAATGTCACTAAATAATCCCCAGGAAAGGAAAACAAAAAAGCATAATAAACAGAAAATATAAAATATGATGTCATAAGTATTTTCAAACATACCAATATTCACAATAAATACTACCCGTATGTATTGACATGGAAACCTATCCAACACATCTGCAAGGGGACCTTGAGAGTTCAAGCTGCATCTCATGACAAAATCAATAAGGATCTAAGCAATTTACCTGCTATGATTAATCAGCTTTATTTACTACATCTATATCTTAATTATCAATACATACTTATTTGTATAATATAGATAGCAAATTTTGTGCTCTCCAAAAACTACATTTTTCCAATCAATAAAATATTGATCACATATTAAGTCACAAAAAATTCAGTAACACTGCATAAAGAAGTGAAATATACATCTTAACCTCCAACCATAATGCATAAAATCTTGAAGTTAAAAACAACAAAAAAAGAATAAAAAAGATAATATTAATCTGATCATATGGAACTTATAACTCCCCTAAACAACTCTTGGGTAAAAGGGCAAACAGCAACTGAAAATACACTGTATTTAGAAAAAAAATATATCAATTAAAAGACATAATAAGACTTCTGTAGTTAAGACCGGACTATTAGAAAAAATTCATAGCTATAAATGCTTTCATTTCTTATTTTCAAATATCAAATGTGAAAATAAGTTAAATATTCAACTCAAGTATCTAGAAAATTAGGAACAAATGAAGCCTAAGGAAAACAGGCTTAAATATTTTGGAAATAATTTGGTATAACCTAGTAAAGCTGAATATTTGAGTATATCAGGACTTAGGAACTCTGCATCAAAGCATTTGCCATAGGTAACCTCTGGTGTGGATGTACCAGAATACAACTACCAAAAATATTCACAGCAACACTGTTTTAATAGCAAAGCATGAAAATAAAATAAGAAATTCAAATTAAGTCCAAATGTCCATCCATAATAGACTAAATAAGTGATTTCCATTGTTTTGCATATCTTATATTTGTATATTAAATCTTATTATTGTATTTAATACATGTGTTTATATATTTAAATATATATACTCATAAATTCTTACAGAGAAATACTATACTCTAGTAAAAAATGAAATACATTAACATGGATAAATCTGAAAAGCATAATAGCGAGCAAAAAGCAAGATGACAAGAGTTCAAACAATTGAATTCCAATTCTATAAACTTCAAAACCAGGGAAATTCAAGCAACAACAATTTTAGGAACACAAAATTGTTGTAAAACTGTAGAGAAAATAAAGGAAATAATCACAAATTCAGAAGAATAGTTGCCTCTTAGAGAGAATGATAGACATACACTGAGAAAAGAGCACCAAGATGGCTGAAAATAGACTCTATTTTTAAAAGTATGTGTTTAGTACACTCATAATTATTACTATTAATAAATTATACATATGTACCATATATTTTTGTTTGCATATTATAGTTGATAAATAGAAGAAGAAAAGGTAAACAGATGAAGGAATGAATAATGATTAATCAGAAACTAATTAATGTAAAGCAGAAAATAGTGAAATGGGAAAATAAAGCTTAATTAAGGGTTGATTTTATGGAAAAAAATTCAGTGTAAGAGACAAACTGCTGGCAACCTCAAAAACATGAAAAAGTGGAAAAGCATGAATCTATAACCTTAGGAAGAAAAGAGCATCACCAAGTATATGAAAGAGATATTTTGAAAATATAAAACTATTTACACCTCTTCAAATAAAATGGGGAAAATAATGAATGGTATTCCTACTAAATATAAATTATCAAAAATTACTCAAGGAAAAAAATCAAAAGTGAAGTGGAAAATGCTATCAAAAAGTGTCTCCAAAAAATAGTCCAGACACAGAAAATGTCATAACCAACTTGTTTCTTTCAAAAACCATTCAAGAGAAAGCTTAATTGCCATGTTTTATAAACTATTCCTGAAAACAGAGGAAAAAATAAAAGGCCAATCAATTACTTGCATGAAACCAGCATTATTCTGATATTAAAATTTGACTAAATTGGCACACACACAAAAAGAAATCAAGGACCAATCACATTGCTGAACATCAATACTAAAATTCTAAACACACATAGTAGCTGGCCAAATTTCACAAAATACTAAAATTTAAAAATGCTTTGGCATCGAGTGTGTTTCTTTCAAAAGATGGAAAGTTAGCCTTAGTAAATTATAGTTATTAAATTACAGCAAGTTTATGATAAGGAGAAAGATTATATCATCACCTCAGTAAGCATGAAAAAAGTACCTAATAAAGCATAACACTTATTCCTTGTTAAAAAGAAAACAGTAAACGAGGTATAGAAACTTTAATTAACAGCAAACATACTATCTACCTTCTATCGACAGGCACTGCCTTAATTAATGGTGAAATGAAGGGCAGTTCTATTAAATCAGAAGCAAGAAACAAGACACAAATCCTAACTATCGCACCTTTATATAGTGCTTCCAGATAATTCTGGCTAACAAAGTAAAAAAATACATAAAGTGTCCGACTAATAGCAAGAACAGGTAAGAGGAGCACCTGGGTGGCTCAGCAGGATAAGCCTCTGCCTTCATTTAGCTCAGGTCATGATCTTGGGGTCCTGGAATTGAGCCCAGCACCTGGCTCTCTGCTCAGCAGTGAGTCCGCTTCTCTCTCTCTCTCTCTCTCTCTCTGCTCCTCCCATCCCCCCTCCCTGCCACCGCTAGTGACTGCTCTCTCTAACAAATGAATAAAATCTGAAAAAGAAAAAGAACAGGTAAGATAATTTGCAGATGATGTGACCAGAATTCCAGAAAGAACTGAACAAAATATATTAGATCGACAATTCAGAGGTGAATAGTTAAAAACAAATATCCTAAAAAATTACTCTTCTCATATATAAACATTAATAAATTTTATATAAAACCCTATTCACAAAATTATAATTTAAACTACCTAATAATAAACTTGGGATCTGTATCAAGAAAACTGGAACGTTTTGCTTAAAAAAGAGGTTTAGGGAGCCCGGGTGGCTCAGCAGTTTAGTGCTGCCTTCAGCCCAGGGCATGATCCTGGAGACCCAGGATTGAGTCCCACGTCAGGCTCCCTGCATGGAGCTTGCTTCACCCTCTGCCTGTCTTTCTGCCTCTCTCTCTCTCTCTCTCTCTCTCTCTGTCTGTCTCTCATGAATAAATAAATATTTTTTTTAAAAAGAGGTTTAATAAATGAAGAGAAATAGGTTCTTGAATGAGAAGACTCAAACTCACAAAGATGTCAACTCTCTCCCAAATGATCTGTAAATCTAGAGCAATTAAAAGAAGAATCTCATCTGGATTTTATTTGGGAACTTTATCAACTCAAGTCATCAAAAATATTTTGAAGAAAGAATTATGAAAGTGGACTCAAATTACCAAACAAGAAAATACTTTCTAAAAGCACAATAACTAAAACTGTATGAAGAGAATGCCCATAAATCAATTCATTTTACTTACTATCCATAATAATTTCATCAAAGATAAACCTGGCATTTCAAATCAGAGGGGAACAATAAATTGTTTGATAGTGTCGAAACAACAGTGTAGCCATGGCAATGACTGTATCCCTACTTCACACCACAAAGAAAAATAATGTACAGTTATATTAAGTATACAAAAACTATGCCATAAAAGAAACTGAAAAGACTACAGATCAATGGCTATACACCTCAGCACAAGAAAGACCTTCTCCCTACTTCAAGAAAGGAAAGGAAGAAGTAAAGAAGGAGGGAAGTCAGAAGTATAGACAAGAAGGAATCTTAAATACATACATATTTAACCTAGTATGAACGTTTAAGTTACTCTTCTTATAAGAAAAAAATCACAACATGCAAAACAACTAACCAGAATGCAAAAAAAAATATTTTTGTTAATGTATGTTATAGACAATGATTAAATTAATAGTTTTAAAAAATCTTCATCAATAAGAAATTAAAAACACCTCTCAAATTGCATTTTTTCAAACAATTAACACCAGTAATGCTAAGAGCGCAGTAAAATAACATGCCAGTTACTGCTAGAAACATCTTTCCTGGATGGCAAGCATGTCCCTTCTGGAGAGCAACTGGCAGTATTAGCAGAAGTCTTATAAAAGGCCTACTCGCTGAACTTCCCTATCTAGAAATTTATCATAAGGAAGTATCGGCAACATATCCAAAGATTTTTGTCTTAAAATACTGAAAATTTAAAAACAAGCTATGTATAGAATCTAATAGACTACAAGGTGATCACTAACATTGTATAGCATATTGACTTATGCCATAGGATACTACTTAATAAAAGAAATTCTTATATTGTTTAAAAGTGTTCATAATGGTTTGTATAGTATGGCCATAATTTTGTATTGGTTATCATATATGCTGAATATATGATAAGGAACTTGGATATTCCTTATGTAAGTAGAAAAAGATCAAAAGGATATATATATCTATGTTAACAGTAGATTACTAAAAAAAGAATTATGAACTATTTTTTCTTTTCTGCTTTTTCTATTTTTAAAACTTTTTGATGGTATGTATTTGCTTTATTATCTTATTTTTTTAATGGATTAAGAAAACATAAAATTTGGAGAAGGAACTGAGTTAAGATAGCTGAGAAGACATATGAGCACCTACTACTATAGCTGATTTTAAACTTCCAGATCCAAACTTATTATAATCTGAAGACCTGAAAATCTCCTAAGGAAGGCTGCTGAAGTATGAAATGACAATTTTTTTATTTTTTTTATTTTATTTTTTTTAATTTTTATTTGTTTATGATAGTCACAGAGAGAGAGAGGCAGAGACACAGGCGGAGGGAGAAGCAGGCTCCATGCACCGGGAGCCTGATGTGGGATTCGATCCCGGGTCTCCAGGATCGTGCCCTGGGCCAAAGGCAGGCGCCAAACCGCTGCGCCACCCAGGGATCCCAATGACAATTTTTTTAATCCTGAAAAATAAGAATTGCACGCAGAAAAGAAACACAGAGTTTCTTGTTTTACAAACCTCTAACTAAAGAACATCCCATGAATTCTTGATAAAAAGAAAAAATCCCAAAGTGGGTTTTTTCAAGGTCAGTTGATCGGTCTACATTTGAGTATGGCATGAATTACCCACACCAACATGGAACCCCTACAAGTGGAAATATTTTCTCATTCCTTTCATTGTTCTCAACACAACCCTCACCTACCCATGTCTGGGATTCTGTGCAAAGCATGGGTTACCTGACAGTGCTAGGGCGGCAGTACCCCCTACTAACAAAAGGAGAGAATTTGGAAGGGAAAACATGGGCATTTTATAATTTAACAAGAGATAAGTAGTAGTCCCCCAGATGACCCCATTTAAATGTTCATTCTATCATCTGGTAGCTGTGAGTCTCAGTTTCCGAATTGTTAATTGGGATAATAAAACTAGTACCCATCCCTTAAGAAGTACTAATGGGAAGAATTTAGACAGAGTCTGACATATAGTTAACACTCTTTGAATGCTATTATTACTGTTTTTACTATTAAGATTCTTTTATATGAGCATCATAGGAAGGTACACTTCAATGACCTTTTCATGCATCAGCCAGGATCCAAGATTAGTTTTCTTCTAAGGAGGACATACCAATTTTTTTATGGTATTTGCACCAGCTTTCTGGAAACACCATAATACCACAGACATGGCCACACAAGAGTGGGAGGGTCGGGGGTAATAATGCCTCATGGTATCAAAGACTTTCCCATCTCTTCCATGTGTGATAACCAAGGTTAAGAGAACAATCTATGTAACTTTCTATGTAGTACCAAAATACATTTCAATTCAGAGAGAAAATTAGCTCTATCATTTGAAGAGGGTCCATATGTGTTTGCATCCCAAAGGCAGCCACTGAGTAGTTCCCTTCCTCTTCCTATTAACTACAAGACCCTTACCAAAGTCTGTTTCACAGGTTTCCCTATGTACCATATTCTTCAAAGTGAATGTGGTTTTAGGCAGCAACACAGACAAATACAGCCATGTAAACATTAAGACATTCAAATCTTACCCATTCACCTTTTAACCAGTAAAAGTTTACATATAAATTTGGGTTTCCAGGAAAAATTTAGACATCAAGCATTTCCCATAATGTCAAGGCCTTTGGTATCAGCTCATGAGGCAGGTCCTGACCCCATTCTTCATGAACATGAGAATTAAATGAGACTTCAAGGCTGTGTGAAGCCTTGCTGGCCTCCTTTACTAATCATTGCATAAGAAAGCAATTATGACGTCGAGATTTTCAAGGCAACTCTTCAGAAGAATCTGGCAAGATACTGTCTGTCTCATGTATGATACACTCAGATTTTAGTGAAGGCAAATAGCCAGTTTTAGCATTTCAAGCATTTGTCTCCTTCAACAGAGTAAAAGAGGCCCTTGCTTTTGATCCCTTCTCGGAGATGTTGGTGAAAGAGTAAGCAGATGACTTTAAAACCTCCACCCAATCCCAAGACGCAGCAATCCCTTGACTACACGACTGCATTAGCTTTACTGATAATGCAACACCCAACGCCTTCCATGAGTATTGCTTATAAGAAACCAGTGTCCAGGGGTGCTCAGTCAATTGGGCATCTGCCTTTGGCTTAGGTCACGATCTCAGAATCCTAGGATTGAGCCCTTCATCAGGCTCAACAGGGAGTCTGCTTCTCCCTCCCTCTCTCCCTTTACCCCTCCCCTGATGTTCTCTCTCTCTCTCTCTCAAATAAAATTAAAAAAAAAAAAAAGAAAGAAACCAATGTCCACTGATCAACTGATCAATAAAAGACATAGAAAACAGACTTGAGTTATATGCCCTTAGGAAAACTGGAAGACTGACAGTCCTTCAAACTTCATACAAAACAGACTGTCAAGATCCATGTCAACTTTCATGTAAATGAAAGATCTGAATATATTCATTCCTCATTACACAGATTGCTTTTTGCATCCTGCCGGGGGCTGGGTACTAAAGTTGAAACATGATAGAGAGAATCCCTGCCCCACCCCCAACACTTCCAACCTGGTCAGAGACTTAGAAAATAAGATGATAAATTACAACATATTGAAGTGAGTCCTATAATGAGGATTCAACAGGAGACCAAGGACAACCCCTGATGAGCGAGGGAAGGTTTGCCAAGAGCAACGTCTAAATTGAGATATAAAAGATGAGTAGGATTTAAGCAAGCACAAAGGTGGCAGGGTTGGTAACAGAGAGCATCCCAATCATTTGGAAAGGCACAAATAAAGGAGAGCATATGGAACATTCCAGGAAATGAGAGTACATCTTCAGACAGAATACAACTGTAAGCAGAGAACCAGCAGGAGGTAAGACGGGGGTCACATCACAAGGAGCTTATACATCACTTATCGAATGGTATATCATCAGGAGAGAGAAAGGACAAGACTGGTATTTTAGAAAGATCCTCAAGAGTACAGTATGGAGAAAAACTGTACTACCTATACTAAAAAAGGTATTAGCTAAGAGGTTCTGGAGTGACCCAAGTTGTGGGAGTTGGCTCCTACATTCAAGTAGGGAGAGAGAATACGAATGGAAAAGGTCAGATTTGGGAAATACGCAGGATTCTGGTCCAATGGAACCTACATAGTGTCTGGGCAGAACGGGGCGAGGGGCATTTTTCTAGCTGAGGGACTGTTGGATAGAGGTATTACTGAGGCTAGGAACCCAGAGTTGAGGCTCAATTCTGGATATTTTGAGTGTAAAGAGTCCACGTGGAGTAGGATGGAAAGCTCTAGACTTGAGAGGGAAAACCCAGGCAAATGTCAGAGACTTGGAAATCATCCATACAGTCCCTGCAACATGATGAAAGAGCAAAAAAAAAAAAAAAAAAAAAAAAACCTTGGGTCAAAACTGTTAGGAATCTCCAAAGTTTAAGAAAGAGGCAGCAGAAGATGAGGGCACAGAGGTAACTCAGGAGTGGGAGAATCAGTCATGAAAAATGTTTCAAGAATAAGAGATTGGAGACCCAACAGAAATGATGGCATCTGAAATACTTCCAAGCACGCAATCTGTGCTGCATGCCAAATGGAAAAACAAGAGAATCACAAGCACGATCCTAACACATGGCCAGTCTATCAGCACTCAAGACCCAGGCTGCCCCAAGAAGCTGGCAAGTGATAAATGAGGTCTTCCAGTGAGGCACCAAAAACCTAAAATGCAAGCAAGGTGACAGAGGTGTATTCTGGAGGACACAGAGTAGGACTCACCAATCAGTGAATGATAAGAACTGATAGTGTAAAAAAAAAAAAAAAAAAAAAAAGAATTGATGGCGTAGTGGATAACATGCACTGGCCCAGATCCTCTCTTCCGGGTCTATGTCCCTATCCCCTCAGGTTCTAGGTATATCTCTGTCACAGAAGGTTCACAGACATGTCCCCCAAAGGGAACTGCCCTCTGCCACAGGGAACTACCCTGCCCAAAAATACACTCCCTGCCCCTCCCCACCCACCATGGGACAGCCAACCAGCAGTGACTGGATGATGCAGGAATATGAGGGCCCAGTTTAGGACATTTCTAAAGGGCTATCCCAGATCCAGAGCCTTCCATGAGTTGTGACCTCACTGCAGTCAGCTTCTCCATCTAAGGATTAGAATCCTGCCTTCCTCACTTCCTTACATTGCCTGAGAATCTTCTTTAGTAAACCCTCTAGATAGAATTCTCCAATTCTGAGTCTAGTCCCAGGAAGCTCAACCTAAAATGGATGGTGTATATCAAACCAGGCCAAGGCAAGAGCAGAGCCAGGAAGCAGAGCAGCAAGTGGCAGAGGCCAGCTGTGAACCACAGGTTTGCGTGTGCTGATGTGGAAGGGGCTCTATCACATGCCAGATTCAGAGAATGGCCACTCTCAATCCAGTCATCACTCATCATGAAGGGACGATGCCTTGAATGTTTCAATTTGCTTTAAGGGACTTTCGTTACCTAATAAATCCATACAAGATTTGGTGGAAGGCAAAATGGAATCTTGAATGTCACGGACGATCTGAAGGAATCATCTTAGAGTAAAACTCTACAGGAAGTAGTCACGGAAACTCACTCAAGAGAAAGTCAAGGTGGCCTAAGAGCAAGGGTTTCAAACATTTTCAATCATTCATTCAACACATATTTATTGAAAAGCTACCATGTACCCAGTGAAGTGCCAGGAGTTGGGAATGCCACTATGACTAATACAGGCATAGTCCTGCCCTCGTAGAGTTTAGAGCCTTGCCGAAAATGCTGGAGCTCACTATTGAACCCTCTTCCCAATCAAAATGGTTCCAGGAAACGTAACACATAAAATCAGACATATGCAATAATTTCTTAATGTAGGTGGCATTGGTACGTTCAACTTCTGCTACTTCCGTATCACTGAGCTAACTCATGAGAGTAATAATGCCTGTTCTGATTAATAACAAAATTTTTCAGTGAGGTCCAAGGCTGTTAGCTGTCTTCCTTTACAGCCTCCATGATTAATTTTTGCATTTGGTTTACTTGCAAATAGGAGAACAATCTTTGATTTGCTAAGAAAAGCGGTAGTAAGTGGTATCAGGTTTGGTTTGCTTTGTTTTTATGATCTTGTCTTGTAATCTCAGGGTGTTCTGCTTCCTAACGGATTCTGAAGTCTGAAAGAAGAAACAAAGGAAATGTTTGTTTTGTGGCTGACCCTCTAACACATAACAACTACTCACATCCCTTCCCTCAAATTAAAAAGTCAAGGCAGAATGACCTAGAACTCTCAATAAACCCCAACGCTCTTTTTACACAATATAAGGAGGCAAAGCGTTAGATGGTCAGTTTTTATCACACAATGATTACTATACCATGTCTAGAACATTCACCAACTACCACCATTTAAACCTTGAGTGGTATTTAATTGAGTAGGGTGCCCTGTGCTGTAAAGCATATTTGCCTGTATAATTGTGAGGAGATATAAACAGGCCCAAAATTTTTTTAAGAACACTGCAGATTTACAGCATTGCTAAAACAGTGCATTTACCAGAAGCTCAAATATATGTCCAGAGATGGCAGGAAAAGCTATATTCTGAGGTCTATTCACAAAAAGTAGTTGACCTGGCTGTTCCTTTTAATGTACTGAACACTCGAATGTGTTAAAAGTGTGGTATATAACCAACCATATGTGGGTGTTAGGCCTTTAACTATCACATTCTTAACAGTGGTTTAAAAGACATTTGTGGCTGCAGCTCCAGTACCTGGCATGGTCCTAGGCACACAGTTGACATATAATAAATATTTGATAGGTGGATGATTAAACAAAAGACTATTTTTAAATAAAATTCAAATCCAAAATTTGTAGAAGCTCCATGGCTTATTGGCAAGGCCCGCTGAAACACAATTTTTAAAACACTAGACCAGAAGACAAGGAAATGAAAATCAGACAAGAAAATTCCCTGATCAAGAAACTGAGAATAGGGTTGTGGCCCCTTGGTAGGGGAATTCCTGGTATGGTACTGTGTGCCATGCTCAGGAATAGCCCCAGTGTGCCAGAAACCAAGGCCTGGCAGGGTTCCCAAAGCTCTTCACACATGCAAACAACCAAGATAATGACACTCCCTAATAAGTAAGGTTTCTTTAAAGAAGTAACAGTCACAATCAGAAGGAGAGATTTCAAAGAAAAGAGATCTCCCTATATAGTAGAGGCTATCAAGGTTCAAAAAACCTAAAGGACACATCTAGGAGGAGCATGCCGTTCGCAAGTGGCAGAGTGTGGACCGGAAACCTAACTTTATCAATCAGGATTCAGTCAAGAAAGCAGAACCACTAAGATACATTATGAGATACACTGCAAGGAACTGGCTTATGTGGTGGTGGGGGGGTGGGAGTGGGGGGGTGGCTAGGCAAGTCCAAAGTCCACATGGCAGGCCAAGAGGGAGGGCAAGCTGGAACTCTTCCCAACTCTGCTATCCACAGGTAGAATTTTTTTCTTCTTCAGGTAAGCCTCAGTTCTGTTGAATCAGGCCCACCAAGATTCTTTAAAATAATCTCCCGTAAATTCAACTGATTAGGAACTTTAATCACATCTACAAAATAGCCTCACAGCAAGACCTACATGAGTGTTTGACAGACTAACTAGGGACTAAAGCCAGCTAAGCTGACATAAAAAACACTATCGTAAAAAAAAAAAAAAAAAAAAAAAAAACACTATTGTGTCCATTTACCTATAGTACCACAGTGATGTGTCCATCATCTCTCTCCTCTCAGAAGAATGCTGATATGACAAAGCCTTAATGAAGAACTATCCCTCCTTGAAGACCTTAAGTTAGCAAGACCTTTTCCTTGACCAAGATCTTTAGAAAGGTTCTGTATCACTACATTATATATGTCCTACTTTTTTTCTCCAGCTAAAACTACTGAAGTTGTCAGACCCAACTACCAGCAGGGGAGGAATTTATAGGGTTTATGGAAAAATCCCATCTTCTATGAATCCAAGTCCCATAACCCACTGTCTACATGACAATTGTTATCCAAGTCATCCAAAGCAGCAGAGCCATATGCAGAACCAGGGAAATGGAGATGGCTGATCCATTCTCCCACGTCGCCCCTGGATATCACATTCACTCTCTCTACACAATCACACCCAAGATTCTTAAAAGTGTTGCCCAGAGAAGATATCTCTATACCCACATTCCCCCACAGCCCCTTGCTCATCATCACACTGTTATGAGGCCCTCCTTTACCCACCAACACACTCTGTGGAACAGATGCTCCCTAAGGTTACCAATGACTGCCTGGTTATTAAATCCAAAGGACATTGTAGACCATACTTTCTTTCTTGAAATACAGTTTCCCACTACCTTCCATAACAGCAAAGCCTCTTGTTTTTCCTTCTACCTCTCTTGCCATTCCTTGTAAATCTTCTTTCTCTTTTTCCATCCTTTAAATGTCCATTTTCTCCAGTATTCCAACACTGGACCCTCCTCACATTTACACGCTGTCCTCTAGCTTTAACTAATGATTCCCAATCTCCCATGCCAGGTGCTCCTTCTGAGCTTCCGACTCGCATGACTACTGCTATGGGTATCTATACCTCGATATTCCACAAACACGCTGAACTCACTGCCATCTCCACCAACCCACTGCTTTCAATTAATGCTTCTTCCTGCCCTCCCTATCTCCATGACTGGCTCCACTACCCACCTAATAGATCAATACAAAAAACAAACCAAAATCCCTCAACTCCTGCCTTTCTTTCAATTTGAGGGGATGAAGGGTGGCTACAGCTCATTTCCTTACTCTCCTCAGTGGCTACCACTTCTCCTAAGAAGCCTTCTACTCCCCCAGAGCTTGACCTCTTCGTGTTCCCAGAGAACCCCACCTTCCCCCGTATTAACACTTTTTACCCATTGCACTGTAAACTGCGTTATTTTCTTAACTACATCTCCACTAGACCACGGATTTACGGAAAACATGATCTCATCATTCCCTAGTGCCTGGCATATATCTGGTGTTCTAGTAATATACAATGAACAAATCAAAGATGGTGCTATGAATTCAGCCACACCTAAACCTCTCTTCACCACCCAAGAGACACAGAAAGGCCTGTAACTTTGAAACCTAAATGTGTATGTCTCTAATACTTAAGATCTTTGGTAATTACCATGCCTGAACCATTCCTTAGCAATTGGTCAGGCTGCAAGGAGCTATACAAACTCCTTTCAAGGACAGTGTAAGTCCCTCAAGACATGATCTTATGCAACGAAGAATGACTTGACATAAAAGTCTACCTGAAAATAAGCTGATATCTACCCACAGGGGATAATTTAAAATAACTTTCAAAAGATGGGAGAATCATAGTTCCATTCAATATTCACCAGGTGCCTACTATGTTCCAAAGAAATCAATTTGACTCAACCAATATATCCTCTTTGAAGATACCTGTTTCTTCAAACACTGGTACAGAGACGAAGTTATATCACTAACCATCTATTCAGCTACTACGCATTTGACAGGAATTATCTCAGGTATGACTGGTAAATAGGGAAATGATATCAGTGTGACAAGTAGGTTGTGTTGATTCTTACATTATTTTTCCTAGATTGTTAATATTCTGAAGCAATCATAGCAAAGCACCCTCACAAAGAAAGATTTAGTGACGCATGAAGACCTTGGAACAAAGCTGAAAATGCACTCCAGTGCCTTCCTTTAACACGAGTGGTGGCAGACCATGGCTTCAAGAACCACTATGCTTCCCACTATGTTAACCTGCCTGGTGAGGCTGCAAGTTACAGACAAAGACACTCTGAAAACATTTCTCCCAATAAAGATGAATGAAGAGGCCTATGCCCTGAGCCAGACTGAACTTCGATGAAAACAGTACCTATTAGAAACAAATGCCCCCTGCAATCTACAGAGAGGAGGCAGGAGCCCAATCTGAAGGCCATCAAGGACTGAGCAGTTAAGGGCAAACACCAGCCAGATGCTTATTTCTGGTTACAAAATTCTGTAAGTTTTGAACAGTCTGCCTCAGTCCCGCTCTTCCCATAAACCCACAGTTTCCCATATTCTTAGCATGTGATTTTGCAGAATACAAGGGCAGAAATGCCTGTGTTCATTACTGTAGCAGAGTCGATTTTCAACGAAAGTAAATTGCTTTCAACAAAACTAAAATTATCCTATTATTATTGTCATTTATCTTCCTGGGAATGAAATGAAGGCAATATTTTCATGCACACACACACACACAAACATACAATTACACACACATTTACATTAGATATGGATGGACACATGCATGCTTTTCCATCCCCCGCCCCCCCCCCCAAAGAAGACATATGGCACATTTCATCCTTTTATGAAAAGAACTCTGGGATGTATAAATAAACTGTTGACCTGTTGACAAACACACAGAGACTGTCCAAGTCCATCTTGGCTACTACTGACTTTGTCTACAGATATAGAGCATTTTCCTTGAACAATTTCACCAGGGAAGTAGAGAGAGACCTCCTCCACAATTGTCAGCTATCACAAGGGAGGGGGGTGTAAAATACCACCCAACAGCCACATGGAAGGCCACATGGTTAAAACTTAGTTGCATTCAATCCTTCTAATGAATAATAGTCTGGCTCTCTGGAAAGGGACTCGGCCACACTTCCTTCCAGAGGGAACTGACAGCCACCCATACACATGGTGTTACCACCACCGAGAGATCACAAGCTGGGGAGGAAAAGAGAACAGAAGGTAACACTCAATACAAGGATAATAAAGGTCAGCCAAGGTTCTTTTTATACACTTAATTTAGTCTTCTGTTCACTGATTCTGTCAACAAGTATCTGAATGTGCAAGGAGCTAGGGACAGGAGAGAGGCAAAGTAAGAGAACTGGGCTCCTTATTCTCTGATTATGTCTTCCTGATACCCAAACATCTTAATGAATGATCCACTATATTCTTGGGGTTACAAATTCTAATGCTTGCTGGAGCCATATAAGTAAATGTAAGAATGGGTATACGGTAATAGGGAGCCCTGGGACAAGGACAAACTAGAGATCACCTGTACCATCTAAAGGTACTCAAATCCATTTTTCTTCTCTACCATGGAGGCAAAGCAAAATACATAGATAGCCCAGACCCACTCACAGCCACTTTATGACTCTTATGTTTAACAGAATGTAGACCAGAGCATCTGGATAAGAATTTCATTTTGTATCCAGATACCTGGCTCTAAGAGGATCAGCCAATATTTAAGATCACCTTTCCCTAGGTGATGACTGTTAATACACCAGAAGATGACGAAAACAACTCTTCTATAGGGGAGACAAAGCAGAACCACCTGTCAAGATCCAAAACTTTGGAAAGGGAGCTTGATTCTGTATTTCCCCATTATGATTGAAGAGTGCCATTGCATAGAGCTTTTATTTTCTGGCATTTTTTAAAGCAGTACCTATTCCTTTAAAAAAAAAAATGCTGAGGAAAGTTTACTCTTTACAATTTAATTATCTGAAGCACTGGAGAGAATATGAAGAATCTCTATAATCCAAATCATATCTTCACTATAAAGGGTCAAGGATAATGTCAGTAGACACAGAGGTAAAGTATATCAATTACAGATATAATCGTTCTTAGCCCACTCAAGGCACAGTTTATTGGTTGGAGGTGATAAGAAGCCATCTTCTACATACTTGAATATAATATTTAATTAATGTAATACCATAATTGAGAATAAGATGAGTTTTCTTCTTTTTTTTTTCTTTCAAGGTCAATGTACTAGATATTCCAAGATCTGTCCTTAAATCAATACCCTATGATTTTATACAAACAACTTCACAGTTAGAAATATATATGCTGATGTACAGTTCTCAACACTTAGTGGTTTTTAAAGCTAGATTCGTACAACAAATTAAATTCTTCAGTATGTTATATAATGTAGACACAGTCCATAAAAATGTTAACATTGGTTATATTCACATAATGCAATTTAGCCCTTTTACTAATGATGATGCAAATAATCAGCAACGGGAAAAGTAGCTTACACCTCCTACAATTGCCTACTATGACAGAAGTAATTATTCTTATTGTCCTGTTATCAAACTCCAGTAAGAACTCTTGAGGCACTAAGACAGTTCCAAGGCCAGTGTGAAAATTCCCCTAAACAGATTATGATTACCAATGGTAAGGCGGGTAGTTTCAGGTAAACATTAAACAAGAAATGATCCCCAGAAGGTTCATAAGTTCCGAACTTTAAATGGAGAAATACTGACGGCTCCTGATACGGCCTCTTAATGCCTTCACAATGCACCCGGGCAATGTGAGCAGCTCTGGGTTGACTCAGTAATCAATGGGCAGAAAAATCCACACTTCTCAGGAGATGAGCTTTGCCGCTGAACAGTATCTACTCTTGACCAACGTCCTAATAGTGCTAGTTATACTTGGAAAAGCTCAATCAGACTTCCCATTTTACTGAGCTTCAACTTTTGGTTTCAGACATTGCTCTCCCATCTTGAAACAGACCAAAGAGCTTGCGTGGCACACTGGCCATGATCTGCCAAAGTTCTTCACCAGATTTCCGCCCAACTTCACCTTCCTTATTGGCATAAGGATGAGGAAGGCGGTGGGGTTGAGAAGAGGTCAACTTGCCGCATTCTTTCAAGGGGTGCTATGATCACCCGTCGGTCCCACCTGAGCCCGCTGGATAGCAGAGGCCCATGATCAGGCCTCCTCAAGTCCAGCATCATCCGAGAGGCTCCAGTGACACAGGAAGCCAAGGTAACTTGCCTGTTCTCCATTCTTCTTCTCTCACTACAGCCTGCAAATCTACCACCTGAAAAGATTCTCAGCCGCCCAGAGGGCCCACAGGAAAAACCTTATGTAGGTGAATCACCCCTGCAGTCTCTTCCCCGTTCGGTTAACTCCACCCTTTTGGGGTGCTCATGTCCGCGTAGTCAGGGGCCTTGACAAGCAGGGCCGGGGTCACGGACTTATTTGCTGGAGGAGCGCAGGTCCAGGCTGGGCGCTCCTGTCGGCTTCCTGGAGGATCCGCGGGGCCTTCTGGGGTCTTGGCTTCCCGACTCCGACTCCCATCCTAGGGCCAACACCGCCCCGGGGGCGCTCTCCCCGGGGCGCGGGGCTTGCTTCTCCTTGTGCCCACTTGCCAGGAACCCTGGACGCCGGAGCGGCTGTGCCCGGAGCCAGCTAGACCCCAGCTCCTGGAGGCCGCGGCTATTGCTCCCTCCATTGTCTCACGGATGCCAGACTAATGACTTCCTTGACCACTTTGGAGACGCCTTCAAAGTCTCCGGGGCTGGCCACCACCTGGGCGGGGCGGGGTGGGCCCGGAGGCAGGTGGCCACGGAGGGTGATGCCGCGTGTCGGAAGCGGGGCTCCCATGCCAGGTCCTCCAGCAACACGTTACCGCCCACCTCCGACTTGCATGTCCTCCTCCCTCGCACACGGGGCCCTCGGCAGCGCCCCCTCTCGCCCCCGGCGAGCACGGCACCCGCAAGGACCGCCCCCACGCCGGGCCGGGAGGGCTTCCGAGCCGGCGGAGGGGGCAGCAGGTGGGGGGCGGGGGGCGGCGGCCCCGGGGGGCGGTCAGGCGCGTGTCCCGAGCCCCGGCCAGGCGCCCCCCTCGCCGTCTCCCCGCGCCGCGCCGCGCCGGGGCTGGGCTGCGCTCCCACGCCCGCCCCCCTCCCCTCCCCTCCCCTCCCCTGCCCTGCCCTGCCCTCCCCTCCGCTCCCTCCCCTCCCGCGCCCCCGGCCCAGCCCGGGCCGCGCACCCCCGCCCCGCACCCCGCCGGCCGCCGCGCGGCCCCCGCGCTCCCGGCACGTCCGGCGCCGACTTTTACCTGTACTTTCTGCACTCGAGGCGGCTCGTCGGGCGAGAAACACCTCCCCGGGACCGCTACCTCCCCCGCCCGGCTCCGCCCGGCTTCCTCCTTCCCCTCCAAGGCCGCAAAGTAGATGGAGTAAGAGAGTGTGTGTGCGAGAGAAAGAGAAAGAGGGAGCGGGCGCGGGCGCCGCGGGAGGGCGGGCGGCGGGCGGCGGGCGGCGGGCGGGAGGCGGGAGGCGCGCCCGGCCCCCGCCGCCCTCCGGCCGCCGCCGCCGCCGCCGCCGCCGCCGCCGCCGCCGCCGCGGGCTCGGCAACTCCGGCTCGCGCCCGGCCCCGGCCCCGGCCCCGGCCCCGGCCCCGGCCCGGTCCCCGCCGCCGCCGCCGCCGCCGCCGCCGCCGCCCGCCGCCCGCGGGCCGGGCCGGCCGCGCCCCCGCGTCCCCGTACCTCGTAAAGGTCCCCAGAAGCCATGCCAGGCTGCGGAACTTGGCTCGCCGGGTGTGCGCGTCTGCTCGCTCGCGCCCTCCGTGCGGGTGCGCGCGGGGGCCAGTGCGCGTGTGTGCGCGCGTGTGTGAGTGTGTGGTGTGTTGAGTAAACTGTGTTTTTGCAGAATGACAGGCTTGGGGGCTGCCTATGCGCAGAATCAGAGCGGGCGGCGGCGGGGCTGGCGTAACCGGCGGCGGCGGCGGCGGCGGCGGCACGAGCGCGGGCAGCAGCGACGGCCGCGCAGCGCGCCCGGGAGGCACCGACGCGGCCCGAGCGCCGCGGCCCCCGCGACCCGGCGACCCGGCGACCCGGCGGCGGTGGCTGCAGCGGGCAACGGCTCGCCCCGGCGCCGCCTGCAGGAAGCCGCCCCGCGCCCGCCGCCGGCCCGGACGCTGCTGCCACTGGGCGAGTCCCCGCCCCCCGGGAGCCCGGCCCGGCCCCCGGGGAGGGGGGGCGGGGGCGCCCGCCCGGCCGCGCCCCGGGGGACCGGTCCCGGAGTCGCGGAGCGCCCGGGCCCGCCCCGCCGCCGCGGGCCGGCTCCGGAGGCGGCGGCGGGGCCCCGCGGGGGCGGCGGGCCAGGTGCCCTCCGGGCGCACCCGACCGGCCCCGGGCTGCGAAGGGGCGGCCGGGGAGGCAGGTAGAGAGCTGCGGCGTCAGGTCGCAGGGGCCGGGGACCTCGCCTCGTCCGCCCCCTCCCCCCACCCCTGCGCACCCAGGGAGGGAGTGGGCGATGATGTGCTAGGAGACCGGGCCCCTCGGGGCTGCGCAGCCCCTCCCTCTCCCTCCAGTCTGGTTGGTGTAGACGTGGAGGCCCCAGGGAGGAGGAATGACCTGGCCCACACGGAGGCCCCAACAGGGCACCCCATGAACCCCGGGAAGTCTTTAGGGCCAGGCGTGGCCTCCCATCAACAGCGGCCCCCGTGTCCCCGCTCCCCTTCCCCCCCCCCCCCCGTGCCCCCATTGATTCACTCGTCCACTACTCAAACATCTTCCAACACTACACAGTGTCCCAACACAGGCACGACTGGGACTCTGAATCCAAGAGGAGAGACTAGCCACAGGCTCGTGAGCAGGATTCAGCAAAAAGGAGTTCCTACTATGTGCCAAACTCCATAGCTCAAAGAACTGGAGAAGTTGTCTCAAGTACAAACGCTTCCTACCAAGATCCTGGATAAATGGTCACCCTTCCGATTAAAGGTTTCTCTCTGTAAGTGATAGGATTAATTCATAACCTGGGAAGACAGGCTTCTGAACTGGGGAGGAAGCCCTTCCCCATCCCAACCCCCAAATGCCCAATTGGTCACTTTCTCCAGATGAGAAGTGGACATTACTCACATCCTTCATTTCCTATTTGTGAGACTTTGGACAAGTCACTTTACTCATCTCTAAATTGGAGGTGGTGATAAACACCTAAAATGATGTAAGAATTTAATAGAGATCTATGTATATATGAAGTGGCCTATAGCAGTGGAACCCAATAAAGGTTACTTGTGTCTGAATCTAGACCCTGAACTGCCCTTGTGGAGAGAAAGATGGTGGAGGAGAGTGTATGACAAAGAGAACGGGTTTAATCTAGAGGCTGTCAAACTTTTAAAAAGTCACCAAATTTTTTAATTTAAAAAAAAAATGCTTAGAATCTGAACCACAGAGTTTTCATATCTGGCTCATTCTAGGACACATGAGTTTGCATATGCTGTTCCCTCTGCCTAGAATGTCCTTCCACATGGAATCCATCTGGACAACTCTTCCTCTTCCTGCAGGGGCTTGTTTATCTTTGTATCACAAGCATCTATCACTATTCCTGGCAGAGAGTGAGTACACAATGAATGTTTGTCAGGCTATGCCAATACAACAGATTTTATACCAATTTCTAGTTAAAATCTCATATTAAAACAATGGGGGGGGGAGGGTGAATGTGTAGAAATAACAAAGTATATTTGAATTAAAAACCGTAGGAAAAAAAAACTGTAGGAATTGTTATGGCAATCCTCTCCCCTTTTCATAACTATTTTACCAATAGTTATGGTTTTAAATAATATTAATAATAAACAGTTCTCAATCTGTAGGTCACAAATTTTAATGATCCTTAATTTGTACTTGAGAACAAATCCACCATCATAGCATAAGAATGTAATTTGGAAGTAGAAGACAAGAAAGAACCTGGGTTTGGAAATAATCTGCTCAGACAAATTTGAATATATAATCAGTAGTTTTATAAAAACACCAAAAACTTGACTTGTACTGGCCAAATACTCCTGAGGAATGTGAGCACGCTTTGAAAAAAACCTTGTCCAGACAACTGTTACAGAGTTCACAGAAGAGGATATTCACTGTGGATTAGCATGCTCAGGGAATATTTTATGAAGGAGGCATAATCGAAAGCATCTTGAAGACTCATGGGAAAGAGGGACAGTATTTTAATTTGGGAAAGGGGTAAGAGTAGGTGTTAGGTGGTACTACAATGAGAGGGGTGCTAGAAGATTAGAAGATTGATCCATGGAGGTCATAAGACATTGGATAGCAAATGTAGGTCAGTTCATAGAGAGTCTTGAATGGTTTGCAATTTAGCAAGTCAGAAATGAAAAACTGGAGAAGACTTAAATCCATCAAAAGCATGTACCAATCGAAATGTGCTTTAGAAAACTAATTCTAGAAGAAATAGGAGAAATGGACTTCAGGGGTTGAGGTTAGAGTCAGGGAGAATAATTGCAGTGGTCCACAGAGGTGGCAATGGAAATGAAGAAGAAAAACTGGATTTGCAATGAAGAACCCCACCAGCCACCAACTTTCCTATGGTCACTCCACTTACTTCCATAGAGCATTTGATCCAAATCAACAGCACTTGATGACTAACAGGATATGTGAGTGCCTGTGTGCACGCACGTGTGAGCGTGCATGTGTATGTGTGTGTATATTGAGAGTTGGGGGAGAGGTGAGCAACTAAGGAAAGAAAGGATACAGAGATGACTAAGGTTTTAAACTGAGTGAGCTACCCATCCGTCATAACATTGTTCTATTCTGAGCTTGCCTCCAACCATCACTAGCTTCCAGAAAAGCCAGATGCTTCCTGAAGGATGAAGGGAAGGTTCTTCATCCTCTGTGAGAAGATTGACCCAACCAATGGACAGTTCTGCCCCAGACTCTTTGGGTCACATAGAAACATTGTTGCTTATGGAGAATGGGAGATACCTACCATAGTCCAAAAACTGGGATAGATAGACTCTTCATACTAGCCATAACTTAAGGACAAGTGATAAAACTCAACTCAGGCTGATTTAAAACAAAGAATGTATTGACTCACATAGATTAGAAAAGGATGGAATTGCTCTCAGGGTTGGCTGGATTCAAGGTCTCAAATGACATGATATGATATGATATGATTTGATACATGATTCGATTCCCAGGGAAAGACTCTGCTTGGCTGATTGTAGATCATATGCTCTTATTCTGGCTCTATTATTGTACTCAGTCACTGATAGTACTCTATGATTGGCCAACTTAAGTCACACACCCACCTATAGGGCAAGAAGAGTACAGTAATTCGCAGCTTTACCAAAATTACATGAGTGGAAGTGGGAATGAGCATAAACCCAAAGGAATGGGAGAAGGCATACTGGGAAGATAGATACCCACCATATGGTGGAACAAACCTGGGGTAGAATGAGGACTTAGAAGCAAGAGCAGTGGCTGCCTAGAACATGACCTTGCGATGGAGCAAAACCCGCCAGTTTAATAGGCAAAGACAGATTGTATTTACTACCCTGACAGTGGATTAGAAAGTGGCAACTACTTGAGACATGATCTTGACCTCCTGTATAGTATGGTAGTTGAGCATGTAGAGTCAGAATGCCTAGGTTCCAATTCTTGCATCATCACTACTAACTATATGCTGTGAGGTTTTTGACTTAACTACCCTGTCCTTCCATTTTCAAATGTATTTGTTATTTCTTGCCACACAATTATCCCCAAAATTTGGTGGCTTAAAACAAAAGGTATTTCTTATCTCATAATATCTGTGTGTTAGAGATTCAGGAGCAGCTTAGCTGGCTGGTTCTGACTTCTAGTCTCTTACAGGGTTACAGTTAAAATTTTGGCTAGGACTGCAGTTGTTTGAAGGTTTGACTGAGTCTGGAGGTTCAACCTCCAAGATCATGCACACATAGCTGATTGGCAGGGGGCTTCAGCTCCTAGCCATGAAGATCACTTCATAGACTTGCCTGAGTGACTTCATGCCATTCTATTCTAGTCCCTCAAATCCAACAAAATAGAGCAAAACTGTCAAAGCTTCAGCTCTTTCTAGCACAAAGTCCCTAATTAATCTGATGTGTTGGTCCATGCTAAAGTTATTTGATGCAGAGGCATTTTATAGCACATTCAGACTGTGTGACTGGGGAAGTCAGGTCCATGCCCCCCATGTTAAAGATGAGAAAACTAAGACCTAGATTGGATGATCCAAGAGAAAGAACAAGGAGGAAGTCACAATGGCTTTGACCATCTAATCTTAGAAACCAAGCACTGTCACTTCCACTGCATTTTATTCTTTAGAACTAAACCACCAAGCCTAATCCCCACTCAAGAGGAGGCAAATTAGCTCCCACTTTTTAAAGGGAGAGCTATCAAAGAATTTGTGGACATATTTTTAAACTACTACACCACATCTGTAAATCAAAGTGATAAATACCCCCATAGAGTTGTTTTAAGAATTAGATGAGATAATCCATACAAAGCACCTGTCACTGTAATAAGGGCTGAATAATGGTATTTGTTATAATTACTATTAAAACTACCAACACTAGCTTCAAACTCAATATGTATCACTTATGTCCTTGAATGTTCAAGATTCCTATAGAAAGCTATTAAATAAAACCTTCAAAATTAATATTTTTCTCAAGGCATACAGAAACTGTTGTTACTAATTAAACTTTATTTTTAGCATTAATTTAAAAATACTTTACTTCAGTAATAATAATTGAAGTAACATCATACTTATTCAGTACAACATGCTAGGTATTATTCTTACTGAACATAACAAATAATGCCTTGCCCTCACAATGTTTACAGTATGGTGGAGGAGAGGGACAAGGAAAACAAAATGAATATATAGTATCATTTCAGGTATTGATAAGAAGTATAAAGAAAACTGAAGCTAGGTAAGAAGATAGAGAGGAACTGAGATGAGTGTATACAAGCGCCAGGAGGGGGGAATTGGTTTAGATCACATGGTTAGGCAAGACCTGGTTAAGGTGATGACATTTGAGCTAAAACCTGAACAAAGTGAGAACACCAATCAAATCAGAGGGCAGAGAATGTCAGAGGGAGAAAACAGCAAAGGCAAAGTCCTGAGGCTGAAGAACTTGGTATGTTCAAGGTTCCGCAATTAAGCCAATATAGGTAAAGCTGAGGGAGCATAGGAAGAGGGAAGTCAGGGAGCTAACCTAGGTCCAGGTATGTGTTGGGACTTGTAGGCAAAGAATTTGGATTCCACTTTAAGTGATATGAGAGGTCAGTGGGGAAGCTTTGAAGAAGACAGTGACATAATTGGATTGGCTCCTGGGTGGAGAATGGAATGGACAGAGATGAAAGGGATGCTGGATGCCATTACAGAAGTCCAGGTGTAAGACCCTAGTGATGTGGCCTAAGAAGGATGGCATCAACATGAAGGGGAGTGATTGGACTGGGGGAACACAGGGAGATATGTGTAGAAGCAGAACCCCAAGTTTTTGGTCTGAGGGTCTGGAAGAATGGAGGTTACATTTACTGAGGTGAGGGAAATGAGGAGTGGTGCATTCTGGAGGTGGCATAAATGCTGGGTAGGGGTAAATCGATGGCTCAGTTCTCAGATGTGCTAATCTTGAGATGTGTATTAGATGTGCAAGTAAAGATGAAAGGGTATTGAATATGTGAGTCCGGAACTCAGACTGGACATGTGGCAGGAGTGATCAGCATACCAATGGCAAGTAAAGGGACTAGTGATGGTCACTGGTGAAGTGGGCAAAGAGAAAGAGAAGAGGGCCTAGAGCCATTTGGCATTTAGAGGCCAGGAAGAAGAAGATGAGGAGCCAGTAAAGGAGTCTGAGAATGGGGGGATTAAAATAGGAGGGAACCGAGAGAATATTGTGTCCCCAGTCCAAATGAGAGATAGCACTGCTCATTAAATGTCGATGGGAGGTTGGGTGAGAAGAGGACTGACCATGGGACCTGGCAGCATGGAAATCTCTGGTGACCCTGACAGGACTAGTTGTAGTGGAGTGGTAACGTTGAAACTTAGACCAAAGTGAATTAAAGAGAATTTAGGCAGAGAGGAAGTGCAGATGGTAAGCAGAGGTGACTCATTCAAGGCCTTTTGCTATAAAGAGCAGAGAAGTGGGTCAGTAGATGGAGGGGAGCCCTGCATGTGGGAAGGGTTTTTAATATAGACAATATGACAGCATGTCTGTGCCATGATAGGAATGATACACTAAAGAGGAGCAAACGGTCAGGCAGCAGAGAGAAGAGAGAACTGCTGGAACAGTCTTTGAAAGGCCAATGGGGAGGGGATGCAGACAGCTGAAGTGGAGGGGTTAGACTTGGAAGTCCATCTGTGCTGGGTTGAATAGTGTCCCCCTAAAATTCATGTCCACCTGGAGCCCTCAAATGTGCCTTTCTTGGAGATGTAGTTAGTTAAGGATGAGATCACACAGGATAAAGCTTGTCCCTAATCCAATAACTGGTGTCCTTATAAGAGAAAATCAGGGATATATCAGGAGAATGCCTCAAAGTGACAATGAGAACAGAGTTTGGAGCAATGTGTTTATAGCCAATAAATGCCAAGGATTTCCAGCAACCATCAAAAAGTGGGAAGAATTGAGCTCTTGGAGGAAGTGTGGCCTCCCAACACCTTGATTTTAGGCTTCTAGCTTTCAGAACTGTGAAAGAATACATTTTGGTTGTTTTTAGCCATCAAGTTTACAGTACGTTATCATGGTAGCCACAGGAAACTAATTCACCATCCACTGGAAGAGCAAGGAAGGAAGGCCAAGCACACAATTACAGATGGAAGTTGTTGTCAGGTTTGGAATTCACTTCTATTATTTCTGTATTCTCCATGAGATAGGCCATGAAATTACCAGATGAAAGTGAGGAGAAAGGAAAAATATCAGATGGGAGAATGTGATTTACCTGGAACAACACTGGTTTAGCCTGTTGTCTCCCAAATCTATTAATAGCACCCTCTTTCACTCCCAAGGGTACCCAGATTTAGAGGATAAATGTATGGCTTTTCTAGTGTTTGATGTTTGAGGACAGATTTTAAAATATGTGAAGTCAAGTCAGAGAGAAGAGTGGAGTGACTAGGAAAATAGAGTGGTGGTACTGAAAGTCTATTGGATATTTGTATTCATAAGTTAATCAGACCAGTAAGCATGGCAATGATTTATCCAGTCACATTCAGTTGCTCAGGGGCAAGCTGGGTGTTGGGTTTAACCCAGGTTGGGATTAATGGGATGAGCTATGTGTGTTCAATGGAAGGAGAGAGGGGAAACGGAGTTAAAAAGTATATGTATGGAAGTGATCATGATGACAGAATGATCGGTGTGGTAACAGGAAGGTTGGGTTGGAGGTGATAGAAACAGAGGTGTTGTTCAATGGATGGAAACAAAAATTGATGGAGTAAGGATTCTCTGATGGGGCAGTCAGTAAGGAAGGCTAACCACTCATGAGCAACTACTTTGGGCTACATGACCATCCTGTTTCCTTCACCTCTTTCTTGCTTCCTCTACACACTGTAAGGACCGCTGTTGTCCCAGCATAATGGTAACAGGACATTAAGAATAGGGGGTGAATCTGGGATAAGGACTGAGGGGTGAAAAAGACCACAGATATTGGGGTTGGGAAAGGGGCTGAGAAATGAAGGAAGGAGAGAAAAAACAAAGGACCTTCCAGAAAACCAAGATATTCTTTGAAAGACCTTAAGGAAGGGAAAAGTAAAGTGTTGAGCCATTCATGATCTCCAGTGATTTCAGGTAATGGAGTGAGCGGTCATTTTTTTCTAGTCAATGTAGGCAGAACTCAGTTATTATAGGCACGTTGTATCATTTCATCATTTCAACAAGGTAAGAACCATTGTCCCCTATTTTATAGATGCAAGAAGAAAGGGCCATGGCCTGGGGACATGCTCTGGAAAGGGCAGGTAAACTTCTGTGGCCAAAAAGTAGCCCAGACTCCCTGTGGATTATGTGTTTGGGGAAAAGTTACTTTTTGCAGAAACTATCAGGGGAGGAAAAAAATCCAAGTATTTGGCCTTGAGCTTTAATAAAGAATTAGTCCTATGACTTTGAAATCTTAGGGTAGGAGGTGAGTGGATTCTGGGAAGCAAATAATATCAATGTTTTAGGGGGTGTGTGTATGTGTGTGTGTTGTATAAGAAGAAGGAATTTGGACTTGTTAAGTTGGAAAAATTTTAAAACACAGGAATTCAACCACATAAAAATAACACACAAGCTCACACTCTGTTAGCTGCCAGAGCAATCAAGTTATCTAGAATCATATAACTTCTAGAAAAGTCTCCAGTACCCTGAGAGATTGAGTGAAAAAGGCAAATATATCTTAGTATTATTATAAAAATAATTTGACTGTATGGATTCCTGAAATGGTTTCAGGGGCCCCAGGATTGCCTGGACCACTCTTTGAGAATTGTAGTTCTATGGAATCATGTAAAAGCCTATCTTTGTATAGGTAAAGTTGCATCTTTGAAGATTATATGGACATTTTTTTTAACTAAATAGACTTAGGCTGCATTGTTCTTATATTTTGAGAGATGAGTGTGCATGTTCTTATTCACAAAGTTCCCCCACAGAAGACTAGAATAGAGGCCCAGGACCTGAGTGCACCCTTCTTCACCACAAGCTTATGAAGGAACCCTAAGGAAGCACAACTAAATGTACTGGTGAAGCCCTACAGGAAGATTTCTCCTCCCCTTCCTCTTCCTTTTTCTCTTCTTTTTTACCCTTTTATAACATGAAAATTCCAAACATATGCAAAAGACAGAAAATAATGATGTGAGCCCACATGTACTCTTTAACCAGGTACAAAAACAACAGTCCAAAGGGCATCTGGGTGGATCAGTCAATTGAACAACTAACTTGGTTTTGGCTCAGGTCATGATCATGGGGTCATGATCTCAAGGTCATGAGATTAAGCCTCCCATCAGGCTCTGCACTCAGTGGGGATTCTGCTTGAGATTCGTTCCCTCCTCCTCCTTCTGCTCCTTCCCCCATGCTCTCTCTCTTCCTCAAATAAATAAATCTTTATTTTTCTATCTAAATTCAGTTTGCCAACATATAACACCCAGTGCTCATCCCATCAAATGCCCTCCTTCGTGCCTGTCACCCAGTCATCCCACCCCCTCATCCTCCTCCCCTTCTGAAACCCTTTATAAACAAATCTTTAAACAAAAAAAAAGTCCAAGGTCATTCTTATTGTATCTCTATCGCCCCATTTTCTCACCCCACATGCTAGATTATTTGAAACAACCATATCATTTCTTCTGAAAATGTGTCAATACATATCTCTAAAAGATACGGGCTGTTCTCATAAATGTAACCACAATACGGCCAGCACATCTAAATTAACACTAATTCCTTGATATCAAATATTCAGTTGATGCCCAAATTTCTCCAGCTGTCTCATAAATACTTTTTGACAACTGGTTTGTGTAAATCAGGATCCAAACATCCATATGTGTATTTGTTTGCTATGACTCTTAAATTTTGTTGACCTTTAGGCATCTCCTTCTTTTTATTATTTTATTTTATTTTTTATTTTATTTTATTTGCCTTTTTGTTGTTAAGGGACACTAGATTATCTGTCAGCAGTGTCACTTAGCATGTGCTTCTCTCCCCAGTATTTCCTACATGTGGGTATCTAGATCTAGTTTGGGTTTGTTTTGGGGGCAAGATTGCTTATTGGCTGGTATTATGCACTCCCACCATAAAACACATAATATCTATCTTTCCTTTCATGATTTCAGCAGCCACTGATAATCCTTGCCTAGATCCATTTCATTGGTGTTGCAAAATGGTGATTATCTATCATTTCTTCCTTATATACAAAATCTTTCCTGATCGAATCTTTGGTTGTCCTAAGATGCAGTTGTACAGGACAGGCTGGATAAATGTTTAAATCTTTCCTTTTATTTATTAGTCTTTTAAATCATGATTCTCTAACATCTCCAAAGGATCATGATGTATTTAAGTGTCATTATAAATGCATGAAATTAAGCATTTAATATGTTTCACCCCATTGCTATTGTTCCTCTTCTTATTAATCTGATTGCTCCTTTTTGGTCAGGAGGAGCAACTTCCAGTTGGTTCTTGAGACTTCAAACATATCCTTGCTTTCTGGTTTGATAAGATGCTCAGGCATCTTAACCACTTCCTACACCAGACCTGGAATCTACCATTTCACCAATGATTCCTGGTTCTTCTTACTGAGAAATGGCATTAAGATACCATGAAGTGAACATCAGCTTGTAGCTATAGTTGGTCATTGTTTTTAGGTCTTTTCAGTGGACAGAGCTAGAATTTTTTTGTAGGTCTTTTAGCCCTTAGGATATATGCCACAAGGGATGTCCAGTCACTGATATTTATATGGTTCCAAAGTTAAATCTACAAACAAAGTATATTTAGGGAAGTCTAGCTTCTACCGTTTTTTTCTCCACTCTGTTCCCTCTTTCCCCTTGTAGATAACCATTTTATTTCATGGTTTATTACTGAAATTTTAATATAAACAAATATGCACATACATTCATATATCCTCATTTCCTAGACAAATGTTAGTATACTATGCACATTTTTCTCTTCTTTGCTTTTCTAACTAAGCATTATATCTTGAATATCATTCTTTAGCATTATTTGAAATTTTTCTTTTTATAGTTGCATAATGCTCCATTATGTGTCAGTATCATAGTTGTACATCCTGTTGATGGAAAGCTTCTTGCAATTATAAATTGTACTGCAATGATTAGCTTTATGCCTGTATCTTTTTAATTTTCTGCTAGCCTACAGGGAGATTTTAATTTTATACTTAATAACCTGACTTCAAAAAGGTACTAATCATTATAATATGTTGGGAGAAAGGGTATCCAAAACAAGCCCACCATTGTGGGCAGAACACTAGGTTTATTTCTATTTCTAAAAGAAGTGGCTGCTGCAATTGTCAATCATCATGGTAAGGAACTAGCCTAGAGATGACAAATGAGTACTTTCAGTGAGGAGAGAACTTTAGGCTCCATGAAAGAGAAATGCCTTACAGGAAGTCATTGAGAATGGAGGCAAATGAGGTGAACCACTACCAGAATTACCCATTCTAGGAAGTGGCCCTGGTAGTGCCAGGTGGGAACTCAGATGAAGGAACTTGGATATCTGGTCTCAGGGAATAATCCAGTAATTGACTTTAACTTTCTCTTTGTTCAATTTATTTTATTTCATTACAAGGTCTTTACTCAGGCTTTGTGAAATGTTACAGCAGTATCTTAATTGTGCTATTGAAAACTCAGAGACAAGCCTGTATACATGATTGGAATGTAGTGATAAAGCAGAAAGTAGCCATCCCTCCTATCCCTTGCCCCAAGGCTAAGAGAGGAGCAGCAGCAGCAGCAGCAGTACAAGGGAACACAGTGGCTCACAATTCCAGGAAGTAGGGTGAGGACTAATCCTGTAGAAATCCTGTGGCATGGAGAATAGTGCCATGGAAATAGGAGATGGTCCAGATTTGGGTCCATATCAACCTGTGGAATGGAGGCAGACTTTTTGATGAAGACTGCAGAAAAGACATATAGATGCATGGACACTCTTTCCCAAGAGGTCTTTCCTTTTAAGTAGAAAGGACTTTGTGTGTTGGTTGAGGAAATATTAATGATAGAACACAAAGCAATAATCAGGCTACAATAAAGGAGTCAATGCACCATTTTTCTAATTAGCCATATATAAAATGTAAAATATTGATTTCTAGTGGTAAATAGACACATCAAGATGAAAATAACAGCAATGAAATCAGAGCAAATGATGAGATCATGGGTAATTTTTTGTATTTTTCTTTGTTTTTAAAGTTTTCTACATTGAATATATATTTGCATTGAAATATAATATTATTTTGAAACAATGAAAAAAATAAGTCAAAAAAATAAGCAAGGGTATTAATAGGCAATAAAGAAACCAACAAATATAATGAGCAACTAACTTAGGAAAAAACTATCCAAACATGCTTGTAGTAAAAAGAAATTCAAGGTAAAAAAAAAAAATCCCAGCTAGATGCCATTTTAATTAACTGATGATTTTTTAAAAGATTTATTTGAAAGAGAGAGAGAGAGAGTACAAGCAGGGGGAACAGAAGAGGGAGAAGCAGGCTCCCCACTGAACAGGGAGCCCGATATGGGGCTTGATTCCAGGACCCTGGGATCATTACCTGAACCAAAGGCAGATGCTTAACCAACTGAGCCATCCAGATGCGTCAATTGATGATTTTAAAAAATTATTCCAATACCTAGTATTGCTAATGATATAGAGAAAATGGCTCATAAACAATGATATCAGCTAAATTGCTGCTATCTTTTCTGGAAGAAAACTTTTCATTGTTTATCATTCTCCTTAAAATGGTCATACCCTAAGGGCCCAGTAATTTAACGTCCATAAAATATTCTAAATAAGAATCAGGTATGTGCATCATGACTCATCTTTAGGGGTATTTATTACCATTATTTAAACAGCAAAAACTATTAAAATATAAATGTCCAAAGGTTAATATTCTACAGGTAATTAAAATCATGACCTTAAGAAGAGTTATGAAAAAAAAAAAAAGAAGAAGAGCTATGACATGGTGGAAAAGTTGAGTGAAAAAGGCAGATCACAAAATAGTATATCTGATGTGATTACAGTTTTGTTCATAAAATTGTATGTGAGAGGAGTAAAATGTTAACAGTGATTGAATATAGGAGAGTTGGACGTTCTTCCATAGACATTGTTGAATTTTCTCAATGTTCTACAATGAGTATGTATTATACACACACATAAACAGGCATATTTATAGTATCAGGACTTTTTAAAATAAAATGTTATTTTAAAAGTAAAGCAAGGTTCTGGAGTGGGAGTTTACAGAGCAACAATGGGAAGAGGCTAGAATGATTTGTATAGTAATGAGCTAAAGTTGGAGACATCAGTATGGACTCATGTTTAACTTGATATAAATACAAGTAGTTACACAGAGAGATATTTATAGATGTAGGTTTATGCACAGGTTAGTATACACATAAATCTCCTTGCTTTGTCATCTGAGAGGGTCTAGAAGTAATGATACCTCAGTAGCGTCGAGCACACCAAATGCCCAGATCTTGGTTTCTAATACCATTCCTCAATAAAATAATAGGACTTTTTAGAGGAATGGCTGATTCTGGGACTAAGACCGGAAATACACAAAATTAGCCTGGAATAATCTTATAGTATCAATAAATAAGGAAGTGCTAAAAATTAATAAATAAGCTCATAATAATGAGAGTGTCAAGGAAGCCAACAGAAAAAAGCTCCCAATGGCTGAAGCTGGAATGGTCTGAGCAATGAAAAAAAATGAAGTAGTATCGGATTATATCCAAAGTATAAAATAAATATTCATGAGTCAGTACTGGTATAAACAAATTATTGAATAAATAAATGGGTAAAAAGAGACAAATTTCTTTTGCAGAGGTATTCTAAATAATGTATGTAGATACACCCCGCTCATGGAGGTAAAGCATGACTCCCACTCCTTAGCTATAGGCTACATATAGTCAGTTCCTTCCAGAAGTGCACAGTGTGGAAAGCAGGAGGGGAGAGTAATTTTACAGTGGAGAAACCTGACAAACACAACCTCAGCCAGGTAATAAAGACCAAGATAAAGAATGGTAAGTCATCCTGACAGTATGCACCCTTGATATGATGTGATGAAAATGGTATGTTAGCCCTGTGAATTTCTCAAAATCCCATGATGCCAGTCTAATCAAGAGAATAGCATCAGACAAATCCCACCCAAGGGACATTCTACAAAATATCCCACAACTACTCCTCAAAAACTCATCAAAAACAACAAAAGTCTGAAAAAATGTCACAGCCAAGAGAGGAGTCTAAGACTTGATGACTAAATGTAATGTGGTACCCTGGATGGTATCTTGGAATGGGAGAAATAACATTAGGTACAAATTAAGGTAATGTAAATAAATTATGGCCTTTTAGTTAATAATTATGTATCAGTGTTGATCACTAATTGTGATAAATGCACCATACTAATGTAAAGTGTTAATAATAGGGGATATTGAGTGATAAGTATATGGAAACTCTCTGTACCATCTTTATAATTTTTCTGTAAAAGTATCCTAAGAAATAAAGCAAGGTTATTTTTTAAAGCAAGGTTCTGTAATAAAATACAATAAAAGCATTTTTAGAAATTATCTCTGCAGGATAGATAGGAGGAAAGCCAAGTTTTTTCTGTAGAAAAATATTGTATTAATTTCAATTACCACATAGCTAAAAATATATACTAAGTGGAGGAATATTTTTCTCTTAAGGGAAAAGTGAAATATTACATTTTTCTGAATAGATGTCCATAAGACAGTGATTTCACTCTTATTTATCACCAAGTAAGAGAGAAAGCAGTGAATTTATCTGAGGGAAAGGCATACCTAAACAAACATTTTAAGAGGAATCTAGGGAAGAATCTGCCTCTGAAGATAAGCTACTCCAAAATCCAGAAGAAAAATTTAAGAACCTGGTTAGGATTCTCAAAAAAGGACAAAAAATAATAGGTTCTATAAATAATGATCAGCATGTCATAAGAAATGATCAAGATGAATAGGCAAAGGAAGATGAGTGATTTAAGGAAACTCAAAATGTAGTAGAATGAGAATCAGCATTACAGACAATAAAGTACACTATGTGGTCGATAGCAAACTTAGGAATACCTCTCAGAATCTAAAATAAAGGGACAAAGGATTAAAATGAAAAGAGAAAATGTGATAACCATGGGAAAATGGAGAACAAAGATGATGTTTAAAAAGTACCACTGGAAAAAAAATAATTTAAAATAAATAAAAAAATAAAAATAAATAAAAAGTACAACTGAAGAACTGGAAAACTAGAACAGAAGGAAAACTGGAGATATAATAGAAGAAAACAGTGGTGAGCTTAAGACTTGCCACTTTATAAACATCTAACATGTTAACCATTTTATACAAAGAAAATAGTCATTTACAAGTAAAGGTAACACAATAATACTCTCATATAAACAAGAACCCAGAAAATATACTTTTGTTGAAAAAATACTTAATTACATACTAATTAAGTATTAATATTAAGTATATAATATTACTATTATATACTATATACTACTGTAATTAAAATAAAAGCCTCAGGAACGGAGCAACCATAAAGAACCCAGCAATAAACACTGAAATCATTCAACATAGTTAAGTCCAAATAGCTGTTTTAAATATAGTTTTAAAACTGAAAGTGAATGTAAAAGTCACAATGTAATAATATCTGGTACTAAAACCTGTGAAGAAAGGGGAAGTAAACTATGCTAAATACTTTGTCTCAAATGGGAGCTGGAAGGTTGGGAAGCCCAAAGATATTCCTTTGCTCCTGACCCTGCAATTAGAAAAAAACAACCAGAGAATAAATTTGAAACACTGAAGATAACCACAATCTATTAGCTGGAATTCACACAATCTATTAGCTTCTAAAACACAGACAAATATAACAGTAAAGTCAATATAATCCACACAACATAAGATAGAAAATAAAGGAGATATTAGGGAAGTGCATAAGATAAAACACATGAGTTAAGGTTACAGTAATCATATTTACTATAATGACCAAAGTGAATGTGGATTCATGCCTTAAACTCTTAAATCAGGCCCCCAAAACATGTTAAGCCAAAACCCACATTTTTCATGAAATGTATATACATGTGATACAACATATATATGTGATATAACGTTTTAAAAATAAGAGAATACAAGAAGGCATGGTAAAAATATAAAATGAATACTAGAGGGGAAATAAATCTAGGCAAGAGAATTAAATGAAAAAAAGGTGGGGGAGACACTTTATCATACAAATGGACATCATTCCAAATGAAGAAGATACAGTGCAATAGTCAGCAAGTACTTATCAATTCCCACAGCTTTTCAGGGATAAAAAAAATTCACATGAAACATTGCTCAATACTACTACAATTCAAAATAATACATATCACTTTTTTGAGTTGCTCTGTTCCTTACAATATTCCATTTAGATATATAAAGAAAAAACTGTTAGAAATACAAAGAAAACTAGCACAAATACTGTGATTTTGTGAAACGTCAACATACCATTATTATTAATAGAAGATAAATCAGACAAAAAATAAAGATACAATCTAAATTATAAAATTAATAAGTTTAATTTTTTAAATGGGATAATGAGAGAGCACATTTTCCTGACAATAGAAAACTGATATAGAACACATAAAAATGAAAAATTCAATACAATTACATGTTAATAACAGACAATACCTGAGAATAATTGATCCTGAGAATAATCCTTTTAAAGTAAATCCTTTTAGGGATGCCTGGGTGGCTCAGCGGTTGAGAACCTGCAATCTGCCCAGGGCATGATCCTGGAGGCCCAGGATCAAGGCCCAGGATCAAGTCCCAATATCGAGTCCCAGGATCGAGTCCCACACTGTGCTCCCTGCATGGAGCCTGCTTCTCTCTCTGCCTATGTGTGTGCCTCTCTCTCTCTGTCTCTCATGAATAAATTTAAAAATCTTAAAAAAAAAAAGAAAAAAGTAAATCCCTTTAAAAGGAAGTTCGAAATTTCACAAGCATTGAATAAAAACTCAAGTGAAACTTCATCTTGAAAAATGAAACCAAAAAATGTCAAGGTAAGTTTATTTTATTGCCCATTTAATGAAATTAAAGAACAAAAATATTGATTTTGGCATATTTGTTCTGAGAAAATTTGGGATCTCATATAACATCCTTCATGTTTGAACAATAAAAAGATTGGTTTTATGAAAGGAAAGACCAAAGCTTTATCAGTCTTCCAAAGATCCATCCCATGTTTTTCTATTTAGATATTTCTCCTCTGAAGCTGTCATGTCATCACCTTGTAGCTTCCTCTTTATTCTCTTGCATTGCACCCCATCCTTAGTTGTTGAAGAAATCTGAGTGATTCCAATAGTTCTCCAATATCACCCTCAAGCTTACAAAATTCTACAGGCTCTGTTTTTAATCAAAGATAAAAGATTGCTTTGTTTTGTCAGGAAAACATCCTACAATCAAACCAGCTAGAGGTGACTGGACAAAGAGATCTGACCAGTTAGACAGGTAAAGACCCTAGTCTTACTAGTGAAGAGACCTTTAGGATGAAACCAATTTCATAAGTGATTAATTCATCTGTGAACATTTCATGTTATGACAGTTTTCCTCCCCTATACAACTTCATAACTAGGGAGTTAGATACTGATGTCTCCCCTTCATGGAATGTAAAATTCTGTCCTACATAATTAGGTGTAAGAAGATATCAAATTGCAATGGCAGGTTATCTAGAAGTTAATCACAACAAAAACAGGTGATATCAAAACTACTAGGATACAGTCAAGGTGTTACCAGTGGGGGAATTTATGCAGTTAAAAGCCTTCGTTATTAAATGACATTGAAAATAAACTAAGCATTTAATTTTGTATGAAACTGTGAAAAGATATGAAATTTAAAAACAAGGAATTAAAGATATAAATGGAAATCAAAGAATAAATCTAAGCTTTGATTCTTTTAAAAGATCATAACATTCCAAGACTAGGCAAGAGAAAGAAGGGAGGGAGGGAAAAAGGAGGAGGGAGGGGGAACGAAAGAAATGAGGGAAGGAGGGAGGGAAGGGAATGCACAAAGCACAATTATATAATGCTACGCATGGTGAAAAGGTCTTCAGTTGTAAAGTGATCAGGTTTGGGAAGACTCAAAGTCCATTTGTTCTTAAATCGAAATTAACAATATATAGTGACTGTTATCGCCATCTGTTGGTGGCAGTCAAGAGTTGACACTTTTGCTCTGGCTTTGTTCACATCTAAGAATCTTGTAAACTGAAATTTCAAAATGGTTTTAAATGTATAACTTCTGAATATTTAAATGGTACAAGATACCTTAGAGGCTATGTCAATTTTAGAATCTTGATGGAATTGAAAATGTGCTGGAAATTATAGTTAAAATTGACTTAAGAAGAGGTAGAAAAGTCAGAAACACAAATGACAATGTAAGTCAAAATAATTTTTCCCCAACATTTGTTAGAACTAGACAGGTGAGTACTTATAAGAGAGGAATTTAATTCCTATACTCTTGAAACTGTCCCAAAATATATAAAAAGAGGAAGACCTTCTAATTAATTTCATAAAATCAGTAATTCTGATACTATAAAACGTCTGACAAAAATAGCCCCCCAAAAAAGGAAATTTGCAGATAAATTATAATTATCAAATATGGAAGCAAAAGTCATTCAAAAAATTATAGCAAGTTAAATAAAATCACATACTCAAAGACTAATATATGGTCTCCAGTGAGCACTATATCTAGATGTGCAAGGATAGTTAATATTATGAAATCATCAATCTGATTCACCATGGTAATAGAACCAAACAGAAAAGCTCTATGAAGATCTTGAAGGGTAAAAAGAAAACACTTTAATAATATGCAATGCATGCCTGGTTAAACAATGCTACTGCAGTAGGGTGAGAATAATAGTTCATAAACATCAATAACATTTCCTCTCCTAAAATCAGGAGTAAGAAAACAATGCCTGGAATAACCATTGCTATCCAATATTATCTTGTAATTTTTGGTCACTGCAATAAGTCAGAAAAAGAAATAAAATGCAAATTATAGTAGTATATATAACTATTTGTTTTGAAAAACTAAAACAATCAACTAAAAACAAATAAGTAAAGAAGCAAAGGGGGATCCCTGGGTGGTGCAGCGGTTTGGCGCCTGCCTTTGGCCCAGGGCCCGATCCTGGAGACCCGGGATCAAATCCCACGTCGGGCTCCCAGTGCATGGAGCCTGCTTCTCCCTCTGCCTGTGTCTCTGCCTCTCTCTCTCTCTCTCTGTGACTATCATAAATAAATTAAGAAGAAGCAAAGGGAAAAACAGAGAGAGAGACAAATCAAGAAACAGACTCTTAACTATGGAGAACAAACAGATGGTTTCCAGAGGGGAGGTGGGAGGGAGTCTGAGTGAAATGGGTGAGGGGGATTAGGGAGTGCACTTGTCTCAATGAGCACTGAATAATGTATAGAATTGTTGAATCACTATAGTGTACACCTGAAACTAATATATAACTGTATTAACTACTGGAATTAAATTTAAAAACAATAATTTTTAAAAATGAGTTCAGAGTTCTAATTTTATTTTAAAAATATTTATGAAACAAGACAATAGCCTTCCTACATACTAGTTATAATTATTTATATAATATCATGGGAGAAAATTATTTCACAAATGTATCAAAAACTATGAAATTTCATGAAATAAATTTTAAGTTTAAGACATGCTTTTAAATCCACAAAACTGGGATCCCTGGGTGGCGCAGCGGTTTGGCGCCTGCCTTTGGCCCAGGGCGCGATCCTGGAGACCCAGGATCGAATCCCACGTCGGGCTACCGGTGCATGGAGCCTGCTTCTCCCTCTGCCTATGTCTCTGCCTCTCTATCTCTCTCTCTATGACTATCATAAGTAAATAAAAAAAAAATTAAAAAAAAAAATCCACAAAACTCTGGGTAGTCCAGGTGGCTCAGCAGCTTAGCACCGCCTTCAGCCCAGGGTGTGATCCTGGAGACCTGGGGAGTCCCATGTCGGGCTCCCTGCATGGAGCCTGCTTCTCCCTCTGCCTGTGTCTCTGCTTCTGTGTGTGTGTGTGTGTGTGTGTGTGTGTGTGTGTGTGTGTGTGTCTCATGAGTAAATAAATAAAATCTTTTAAAAATAAATAAATCCACAAAACTCTAAAATAATCAAAATGGACTGGACATATAAAGTAAAATACTATGTCCATGAATGAGAAGACTTCATATGGCTAACAATCAGTTCTCTCAACTAATCCAAACATATACTATAATCCAACCAATATCTCAGTAGGACTTCTTTTTGAAAATAAATACAGGTTTTCAAAAATACAACTAGACTAATCAATACAGAGAATATTTAAGACTTTTTCTTAGGAAAGGAAATAAGTGGGCCTTTTCTGAAATTATTTTAAAATTACTACTAGTCTTGGTACAGGACTAGAAAAATAAATCAATAGAACCCAACCCAATGTCCAGGAACTAAAAGAAGGATCTACAAGAAAGTGGTGTGTGATGAAAGTGGCAGGTCACAGAGCTGTGTGGAAAATAAGATTATCAATAAATTGTATTGAAACAATTGACTAGGCACTTGGAAAAATATAAAGTTAAACCCTACTCCAAATATACATATGATTGTACTTAGGTCTTAAATTGTCTACTGCCCTTCCTATGAAACTATACTTCCATGCCTCATTGACATAGACTTAGCCATGTGACTTGATTTGGCCAATTAAACGTGAACAGAAGAGACATGGCACATCCTAGTACAAGTTCATCATGCCATTCATTAACTGTTTCCACCATCACCCTTTGTCCCTTGGGCAGGAGAAACGGATATAGGCTGCTTCTTTAGGGTGGGTCCCATTAAAAAAGGCACACCTGGAAGAGCACCAAAGCTTGTCTGCAGCCAATATATAAAGTGAGTGAGAAATAAATATGTACTATTACAAGTCATTGAAATTCGGGAACTATTTGTTACCATGAACAACGTCAAGAAAAGTTAAGTGGTAGAGAAATAGAAAGAGGAGGGGTGCTCAGTCCAAATATCTATAATGAACAAGACTGGAGGTTGTTCAAGTTAGTGTTTTATTGCTTTGACAAAGCATGTGTTGAGAATGAATAATTCCAAGGTCTGTCATGAGGACTGCATCATTTGTCCTCCATCATTAGAAACATTATAGAAGGAAGTATATATATACAGGATCTCTGATCAGACTGCCTGAAGGAATGCATGACAGCCAAGAGAAATGGAGAAACATGTTCTGCTCTGGTCTGGTCTGATCTTATCATCTCCAAGTTTGAGCCTCCACATGTGCCACGCTGGGATTTCTATCTACTTCTTTATCCAGGCTGAGTGAGGCTCCAGCTATCTCACCAAGAATTTTGTCCTATATTAATGTTCACTTCACCTGTTCTGTTCTCTTACCATCTTATTCTCTAATACTGGGGTGAAGGAGGGTTTGTGTCCCCCTATCTGAAAGGCACTGATGGCTGAGGTCCACACTAAAGAACCGTTTATCTCCTTTTATGCCAGAGCTAAAGCAGCGTTAGCCCCAAGGATCATTATCTAGCCAGTTCACATTGTATAATGCAGGACTCTGAAAATATGCATATTTCCCTTGTAGACAAAGCATTCCAAAGGCTCCTGAGATCCTGAGATCACCCACCCAACCAGAACAACAGCTGCCACCTGAAATCTTCTAAGTGTGACACAAACTCTTGAAAAATAAAAGCAGAAAAATTAAGCAAATGAAGTTATAATGCCCAGCAGCCTGCACAAGTAAAAGTAAGTCAAATAAATAGGTCCATAATGGTTTAGCTCTGTAGCAGGTATTAGCAGAGATATAGGCTAAGGATTTAGGAGGACAATCTCAAAACATGAGAGATATGAGGAACAAGATAAAATGTTTATCCAAATATTTAAAGTGAAATGTTGCAGATATGAGAAGCTTACTATTTTAACCAAAAGCCTTAAAACAAAAACATAGAAATCTTTCAAAAGAAGCTAAAACATTTCCCTGCCTTCGGCAGAAAATATGGAGCATAGATTAACCATTTCTATGTGTCTCTGGATAATTAGGAATGTCAACTTTCACACTGTGCTGTGATATACGGATCCTCTTGGGAATTTTCAAGTGTAGAGGGTGCCTGTAGCTACACTAAATGACTTAGAGCTACTATAACGCTCACTTCATATTTTTGCTTTTTATAGGTTTTTAAAGTCTCTTCCTATGTTGTCATAACTCCCATGATTTGAGCATACTTCCAATCATTTAGCCAAGTTTGGATGAAAACTATCTATGGTAAAAGTACATACGTTAGGAGTATGAACTGCTTAGGTTCCAGCTACTTCTAGCTAGAACTTGTAGAGTATGAAGTTTTTTGCATCTTATTTTCTGCATAATTGTCACTAATTGGCTTTTTTCTCCTGGATTTTCAGCTATGTTGAAGAAAGGTAGGTTTGGTTGGTAGGTGACAGTTGGCCAAATAAGATGCTATTGAATAAAATTAAATGTGTAATGAAGGTATGCACAAAACAAAGAAACAGGGTTCCTGGGAAATAACACAGGAAAAGCAAAGTGTAAACTAAATCAGAAAAAAGGAAAGAAGGGAAAGTCCTTGGCATTTATTGACTCTCACTATTGCCAAGTACTGCAATGAATACATATATTTTCACATTTAGAATTCACAGTTAGGATTGCATTTGTCTATAATAGAAAACAAAAGTTTACTTAACAAAAAGTCTAGAAGTTCGTGATTACTGCCTTTGGTTCAATTTCTCAGTGATACTGTCAGAAGCTGGGCTCTTTCTCTTACTGCTCTGCCATCATTCACAAACTGCCTATACCTTGTGGTTATAATATGGCTGCTGCAGCCCCAGACAACACATCAAACATTCAAAGCAGAATGAAAGGGCAAAGACTATATTCCTGTGAGACTTTGTCTTTTTATTTGGAAGATTGACCTTCTTTGGCAAACTTTCTCTTTCTTCTCCTTATCCAGATCTAGGACATAGGCTGCCAGGCTGAGATTCTATTATCCTTGAATAAATTGGGATGCTGTTAGGGAAAAAAAAAAAAAAGTATGGATGGGGGTAAAAGACACTAATAACAATTTTTTTACTCCAATAGGGAAACTGAGGCTCATGCATGTGACTTATTCAAATGCACACAAGGCTAAATTTGAATTTGACCCTATTGCTCTTCTCTCCATGACCATGCAATGGTAGTAAAAATATACTCCCAGAGTATATACCAGAGTAGCAGGAGACAGAAAGTAGACCAGCCCCACTCACATTTAGAAAATATATTCTTGCATCCCAGCACAGCTACTTCCTAAATATACAAAAAATCTTTCAAGAAGCAAATTCTTTACCTTTGCCCTGATTTGTAAAGGCAGAGTGGCCACTGCCACAGAGCTGGGAGGGGAGAGTGGGGTCCCAAGAGGTGAAAGCCCTACTCAATGCACTGTCCCTACTCCCATGGCTCAGGGCTAGCAAGGCTCTTCCTGCCTCTCGCCAGAGCTGCTCACTCATGGCCACCAAATTCATTAAACACATGCCTTGCCCCAGGTATTGAAATTTCAGTACCAGCCTCATCTCTGGCCCCAGAATTCACAAAATTCAATACTCCCACCCCCATTTTTTCCTCCCCTCTCCATCTAATTCTAGAGAATCGAGACAAGACAGTATTTACTCTTGGGTGTTTTTCCTCTTTGTAGCAGTACCATCATTTTCAAGCATGCTGCAGAAATAAAAATCATTGTTCCTTTTTGTTTTATTAAAAATCCTGCCTTGGGACACATGATAAGCAACCTTATTAATTTTCTTTTGTATTTAAATGTTTCCAGAAGAAAAATAATGCAGTATTTTGCCAAAGTGTGAAAAGGGAAGTGATTGCACTAATTCTCAGTATTTAAAATCTCTGAGTTCCTATTCATCTCTATGTGGCTTCCATGATTACCGTTCTGAAATTCAGACCCAATCGGCTTAATGATGCCCCATTATCTAGAGGAAGAGTGCTTACCCTTGGGCCCCATGGATGAGCTTCAGAACATCCATTAAATTGAAAGCAAAAATTATACGCGTGTATGCATACATGCATGTCTTTTTCTGAAGAGAGGATCCATAGATTTCATCAAATTCTCTAAGAGATTGGATTAGTTTCCTAAAGCAGCCATAACAAATTACTTAAAACTTGGTGACTTAAAACAATAAAATTCATTCCCACACAGTTCTGAAGGCCAGAAGTCTGATATCAAGAGGTTCACAGGACCACATTCTCTCCACAGGCTCTAGGGGAGGATCCCTCCTTGTCTCTTCCAGCACCTAGTGGGGCTCCTGGTGCTCCTTTGCTGGTGGTCACATCATTCACACCTCTGTCTTCAAAAAACCTTCTTCCCTGTGTCTCTGTGTCCTTTTCTGTCTCTTAAAGTGACACTCACTGGATTTAGGGCCCACTCTAACCCAGCATGGTCTCATCTTGATCCTGACCTTAATTATATCCACAAAAAAACTTTCCATGCAAAGTTGCAGAGGTTTAGAATGAACATTAATGGGGGGGGGGGGTTACTATTCAATCCATTAGGGATCCATGACCCTAAATAATTAAGAACAAATGATATACCAAGCTCCTGTGATGACACCACTGGACATCCTGGATGACATTCCAGGACCTTGAGACTCTGTCACCATCCCATATATCTGACCTCATCTTCTGCAGTCACACTCCAGCTACCCAGGCTGCTCCCAGCTCCTCATACCACTGCACTTGTCTGCTTTCTAGCCTCTCCAGATGCCTTCTCTCCAAGTCTCTTCCATCTTGTTGTGGACACAATACACAATTCAATCTTTGACCCTTCACATCCTTGCTCCATACTTGTCCTACTAGAGAACTCAGCCAAACCCAGAACTGACTTTATTTCCCTGAAAGAACTTGCAAACTGAAACCTACAGTTCTGACTCAACCTGCTGTGTTCATAAGAGTTCACATTCACAAAGACTTCCTTAATTCTCTGAGTATGTGGGCCCACATGGTTACCACCTATGAGATAAGTGCAATCATTACTTCCATTTTACAGTTGAGAGAAATGAGGGTTAAACAGAGTAGAGAATTTGTTCAATACCACAAAGCTAGCAACAAACAGAGCTGTGGTCAAACCCCAGATTCAGCCAAGTCCAGAGCCTGTGCTCTTGACCATCAAGAATTTTCCTGTTCAGGGCTTCCTGGCTGGCTGAGTTGGTTAAGAGTCTGCCTTAGGCTCGGGTTGTGATTCTGGGGTCCTGGGATGGAGTCCCACATTGGGCTCCCTGTTCAGCAAGGAGCCTGCTTCTCCTTCTTCCTCTGCCCCCTACTTATGCTTGCTCTCTTTCTCTCATATGAATAAATACAATCTATAAAAAAAAAATGTTCCTGTTCAAATAACAGGAATAACAGTGCAATTGGAACAAGGCAGAGTGGCAGGAGACAGAAAAGTAGACCAGCCCCTAATTAAATAGGCCTTCGAATGCTTTAAAGATAAACAGTAATTCTGAATGTGGTGGGAAACCAACAAGAACACTGAAAAGCATGATCTAAGAAAAGACCATAAGTTACTCATTATATGGAATAGTTTCACATATTCATTCATTTGTTCATTTATAAAATGGATATTTATTGAGAACCTATGACATGCAGGGCACAGTGGGAGATAGTGGGGGATACAAGAAAGAACATGTTAGATGAGATCCTGGTCTTCACTTATTTTTTTTTATCCGGTAGAAGTAAGAAAACAATAACCAAAAAGGGATTAAACAAGCTAATGCAGATGGTGATAAGTATTATTCTTAAAACAACTACAGAATGGCAGGGAGATGGGAGAGCAATAATCTACACCAACAAGTCAGGGAAGGTATCTCCAAAGAGGTAACACTTGAATGAAGATGTAAGTAATAAGGAGGAACCAACTGAGTGAGGATCTAGGGGCAAGGTCCAGTGGAAAGTCAAGAGAGAAAGAAGGAGGGAGAGAGAGAGGGAAGATGAAGGTGTTAGAATTAATTAAGGGAGCAAAAACCCAGGAGAAAGAGAAGTTTATGGGACCTAGAGCACAGCAAATATGCACAAACATCATGATTTCTACAGCTACATTTAAACAGCCTTGGTAGGATTGAGGAAAGGTGAATTATTGTCATTTGGACACTCTGTGACGGTTCATTAGCACTCCTAACTAATGGAAGATGACAAAGATTGGGCACGAAAAGTGACTGCAGCAAATGCCTTGGCATCTCCAACTCTTCATCTTTGGCAAACAGCCTCTTCAACAGTTCCTTGGCAGCTGGGCACTCCCAGAACTGCAAGGAAACATGGAAGATATGATCCTTGCAATGCAGCAAAACCAAGAGATCTCCAGGAGATAGGCTCTGGAAGATCAACATGGGATTTATCCATCTTCTGAAGAAAGCGAAACCAGCAGATAGCCTGGGCTCCAAACCATGCAACCCTGGGCCACCCCATCTCAGAACCATATTCTATCATATCTCCCTTCCTCACATAGCCAGACTAGGCAAGAAAGGATTACACTCCGGCTCCTGGGAAAAGCTTCAAGCTGCACATGTCACCAAAAGACCTTGAGAAAGCTATGGGAAAGTTTCTAGATATCTATGTAGGAAACAGTTGCCAAACGAGACTCATGGAAAGGCAGGACTCACTATGTCATGACTGCTTGACAATTGTCACTGATATAGCTCTGTAAACCAGATGTTCCCAGTACTCTGGCTTGCTGAGGGCTCATCTTTTATTACCCAAATAACATGGCTAAAGCCACCATCTTATAACAGAAGTCCTAGGACTCTTCTCGTATCTGAGAGAGAGGGAATGGGGAGGAGAAGTAATGGAGTAAGTTTTATATTTCTCCTGGTCATCTAGCTTCCTCTGACACCACTCTTCCTTCCTCTTTCTTCCTTCCTCTTCCCTCCAAACAACACTATCCAAGGCAATAGTGTATGGTTAACTTTTATTGGGGCTTTTAGGGATAACAGAGGTGGTTTCTTCAAAACCACTTCTTCACAATAGCACCTAAGCTAAAACTGCACAATTTTTGCGTAGTTCCCCAATATTCCTCCTCCACAGGCAATTTCTCACTGCCACCATTTTACCTAAGGTGCTGCCTCCCATCATATTACTGGGACATGCTCCTCACATGCTGGGCCTCATAAGCCCCTTTTCTTGGGTAACCCACCAATCCTAAAATCCTTACTTTCTTAGTGGGAAGATTTAAGTTCCTTCAACTCACTCTCACAAGTCTAGGCTTTGCATGGAAGTTGGCAAAAGAGCAAGACAGAGGTTCATCTTTCTGAACCACACATCCCATCAAAGTATTTTACTCCATCAGAGAGCCATCCACCTCTGATATTCATACTGTCCTTCCCCCCAAAGGCAGAAACTTGATATGTATAATTTTTTGATAAATTTTTTTTCTTTCTGCCATACTGCATCATAATCCCATCAAGATATATCAAGACAAACACCATCAATGAATTCACTGTCTTCTATAGTCCATTGAATTGATGCTTTAAGGAAGAAGAAAAAAACACCCAGAAATTAAATGAGGTCATTCAAATGCTTTGAATTCGTGAAACTGTGCAATGTCAACATATGGTGATGATGCCCTAGACTCAGTTCTATGACTATTTAACGACCGTGGTGGCTCATGCCTTGTGCAAATCCTTCCAGACCACTAGGCTAGTTAGCAGCCTCCCAGTGGTCAACCACATTCTTGGAGCATAGTTCCAAGATGAATGATGAATGTGTTTCAGTCCCATGCCTAGAAATCAGGCAAGCCCACTCCCTACACTACACAAGTTCAAGGAACCTTAGGCATTGCAAAATAGCTTATTGCAGTGGTCTTGCCATCTCTTATGCTGCTCCTAATTTTTGATCCTCACTTCCAATACTTCAGAACCTACCTGTGTTCTGACTTTCTGGCTTTGTTTCTTACTCTAAGCCTCATACTCATTCCTTTTCATCGCTGACAGATTTTTGCTTCCTAGTTTAGACTTCTTTACTGCAGGGCTTCTCAACCTCAGCACTACTGACAATGGATCTAGATAATTGTTTGTTATGAGGGGCTGTCCTATGCACGTTAGGAGGTTTAGGGGGCACCCCTGGCCTCTTCCCACTAGATGCCAGTAGTACCTCTCCCTAGTTATAACACCTAAAACTGTCTTTTAACATTGCAAATATCCCCTGAGGCAAAATGGCACTCACTTAGCCACTACCGGTCTACTGAAAATGATTTTTTTTTATTTTATTTTTTTTAAGATTTTATTTATTCATTCATGAGAGACAAAGAGAGAGAGAGAGAGAGGCAGAGACACAAGGCAGAGGGAAAAGCAGGCTCCATGCAGGGGGCCCAACGTGGGACTCGATCCTGGGTCTCCAGGATCACACCCTGGGCTGAAGGCAGCGCTAAACCACTGAGCCACCCGGGCTGCCCTGATCATCATTTTCACTTGTCATTTGGTCCTATTAGCTCCTGAGTGCTGTGAAACACCACCTCACAACAGCTTCAGATCTCTAAAAGGAACCAGGAGAGATGGGCTGTTGGCTTCATCTTTGGCCTCTTGTGATGGAGTTGGGTGAAGACTGGCCTGCCCATGAGGTACTTCCTCAGGACTCCAAGAAGAAGATTCCTAAACAGTTCAAATACAGAAACTGATTTTGTCTGGTGGGCCAAAGCCAAAACATCCACTTGAACATTAATTTAGCCAACTTTAGTATGCTAGCAAGTCCCCATGATTGGATGAATTTTTCACTTTTACTCATATTTGGGGGCTTGCACTGAGCCCATTCACTGGCAAGCCAGTATTACTAAGAGGACACAGTTGAAGAGAGGCAGAATTAGGAGAAATTAGGCTGTTTACCATCTATATTGAGTAGCTTTACAGGTCATAAAACTCCACGACCTTCTCTATAGATGAGTCTAATGGGGCTTCACAAGCTAGGTTTTTATACCCAGGTCTCCTTAAAATTTGATATCCCATTACAATGACATTACTCCTGAATCTTGACCACATCAATAAGTTGATTCCATCTTCTATAAAAATAAGCTTGGCTAGAAAGGAAAATAGAAAGACTATGGCAGTCCAATAGAATAAGAGGACATATCCTTTATGCTGGGCAGTGGGGGGTGGGGGGCAAAGAAAACATTGGCCTCCTTCCATTCCTGGCCAAGAGAAGCCCTGTTTCTCTTTATTCCATTGCCTGGGCTCCTCCTCCTAATTTGCCACACTCATTAATTCATCCATTCAAAATGTTGGGCAAGGACTGCTTTGCGCTACAATCTCTATCAGTGACTGGAGATACAAGCATGAAAAAGTCTTGACAAAGCAGAACATCATGGTGATCTCAGGTCATAGCATCGGATATATCTGATATATATTTCAGATATGTCCTGGCTCTTCCACTTACAGATGTACACAAGTCATTTACCCTTCCTGGATCTCAATTTACTTTTCTGCAAAAGTATTATAAAATTTAAATTAGATAATAATACACTTATCACAGACCTTGGCACATAGTCAATGATCTATACATATTAGAGATAATGATGGTGATAATAATGACATTTCTTATCACTCTTCTCAGGGAACTCCAAATCAACTAGGTATGTGTCAGGGGAGGGAAGCTCAGGAAAACAGACAGCTGCAGCCAAGGGTGGTGGGTGCTAGTGCAGAAATCTCATGGAGTACAGCAATGCCACATGAAAGAGAATGGTTAACCATATTATGAGACAGGAAGTAGTAGGAGGCTTCCTAGATAAAGCAACCTGCATTGCCAGGGTTACTATATAATCAATCACTCCTTTCCTCAGGGATTTTGCCTCTGCACCAAGATCTCAAGTAATTCTACTTGAAGACACAAAAGGATGACCATTGGAAGCATCTCCAACACTCTTTCAGGGGCTCTTCTCCATCAGGAAGAGGGGTTAAATGGCCCATCAGCTGTGTCAAAGGAAATCAGTCAAAGGAAGGTCAAGAAGAGTGGCAACAGGGGAATGTGGTCCCGCCCAAAGTTAACTGCTACACTATGATTGTTTCCATTTCACATCTGCTTTAAAGTGGCCAAATCTACCAATACTCTCAACCTAACAGTGAGAAGACAAGGAAAAGAAGACAATGAGCTATTCTGTTTCCAACAACTAATAGGTTGCATTTACATAGCTTTCAGTCTTTCAGAAGCCCTAAGATTCAGGAAAGGAGACAGTGTGTAATAGAGGAATTACAAGGGTTTTGTAGAGGAAACCTATAGTTGGTGTTATAAACGTTCCTTCATTTCCACAAATTAGAAAAATCAAAGATATCATGTCCATTTTTTCTTATAATTTAGATGCACATTTCATTCTCAAGGTGGAGAATTTATAAAGAATATATAGAGGGCAGCCCGGGTGGCTCAGCGGTTTAATGCCGCCTTTGGCCCAGGGCCTGATACTGGAGACCTGGGATCGAGTCCCACGTCAGGCTCCCTGCATGGATCCTGCTTCTCCCTCTACCTGTGTCTCTGCCTCTCTCCGTCTCTCTCTCATGAATAAATAAATAAAATCTTTAAAAAAAATAAAATAAAGAATATATAGAGTTTTATTTAAGGACTGACACTCAGGGCATATTTACCCAAGACCAAGATGAAAAAAATTGCACCCAAGTCATCATTAAAGCTTTCAGAACAAGGGGAAAGGTCAACAAAGAGATTGCCCACTTATTTCTAGAGAACAAACGTTGCCTTGAGAAGAAATATTTTGTGTTTTCTTTTAAATTGTATCTGCTTTGAAGACTTTCCTGTTTTGAAATCCTATCAGTTCTATAAATCAAGATATTTCCTTCAGTTTATTTACTCAAGAATAAGTTTCCTTATTGATATTTATTTCACAAAGGCATTGAGAGTCCTGGGATAAGACATTACTCACAGCTGCCTATCTTGGCATATGCTTTGCTATTTGCCTTTTTATTTCAAGTCCTTGAAAATGAACTTTATACTTTTTTCTGATTGCTAGGAGATACATTTACGCTGTCGATGGAAATGTAAAAAAAATTGCTTATATTTTTGAAGATCCTTAATATTTCTTGTGTAATTAATGGTTATTATTTGAGATTAAGTAAAATTGAGGTTTGTTTTTTCTTTCCACAGTGCTCTTCCTTCCCTGTGTATCCCACTTAAATTAGCACATGCTAGTCCCAATATATCATAAAATTTCATGAAGAAATTGGCTAACAGAGAGGTTTAAGAGCTTGTCCTCATTTTGAAGGGGAATACTTACCTTAAAGATTTATAAGACATTGACCCTCAATCCTCTTTGATAAGGAAAAGAAAATGCATCATGAGATAAGTTTTTAAAACAAGCAACAGATTCGTCAACTGTTTTCTTCTTTAGCCTTACTTGGCTGGTTATTTATGAGTCTGTATTTTTTCCCAAAGAGCACTGTAAATGAGTTGTAAAATCTGGTGACATTTTTGGGGTCAAATGCATAAATGTGAATGAAATATGCTCTTGTCTCTGGGGGACAATCTCTCCTTCCTTGAAGGAATAAAACCTATTTGATGCACACCTGTGATACTGGGCTCTAAATGTTTTGTTGATTTAGTCTTCCATTCAGCTAATATTTATTGATATCCTGTTATGTATTAGGTACTAAGAATACACTAGTGAGCAAAATCAGAATTTTCTGAGATGATGGAAATGCTCCATACCTGCTCCCATGCAGTTGTCACTAGCCACAGGTAGCTACAGCTACAAATGTGGCTGTACTGGACAGCACAGGATAAGAGTCCTCCATTATCTTTCCTGAACAAACCACACCTCTATGCCTCCTTTCTGATTTTCATTCTGGGTTTCTTTAAAATGGAGTGAAAATTTTAAGACAATGTGACACATTCTGAGAATGGAATCCTTTTAAATTTTAATATTTAAAAAAAGTATTGGTCTTTTACCCACACCCAATCTGATAGTTATTTTCTGCAGCAATTTGTATCTTTTAGGTCTTTTGATGCATCCAACACCCATCTCCCCTTTCCACTCCCATCGGGTTCCTCTCTTGAGATGGTAAGCTTCTTGCATGTACGACTGGGGGTAGGGAGAATGGGATATCTGTAGAATGGGATATTCTGAGCAGAGCAAAAGCCATGAGTCCAACATCTGAGAAACTTGAGGCAGGGACTGCAAATGACAGATCCCAGAAAGAGTATGGTCCATGGGGATACAATGACTCCTAAGGTGAGAGACAGCATCAGTCCTATATGATTATATCTGGTATCCATGGCCCCTGAAAGGCCATAGGGATATTGAACAGGTGGGCTTAATCCTCTGCAACTTTGAAGCTAGAAGAGTACAAACACCTTGACACTTAGATGCTCCTTCCCACACCCTCAGCAAGGGACTACTGCCCATCTTCTGACATACACAGCATCCCTACACTGCAGGAGAAATCCCTTTCTATTCTACCAGTCAGAGATCAGCCTCTGCTTGGAGAGCTGTAACAAGCAGATCTATGACTGTTTTTAAAATAATGCATTAAAGGAAACTCAGCAACTAGAGACAGAAAGACCAATCTAAGCAAACAAAACATTTGTCCAGTGAAATGATGCTTCTAGAAACAACAGAGAGCAACCTGGACAAGCAAATAACAAGGGCAGGTAAGGAGAGGAGGTTCAAATATAGCACACAAAATGTGTAGACCTCAGGAAAAAAATGATTTTTCCATTGAATAGGGTTTCAGATTTGACATACACAAGAAAAACTTAAGGAGGCTCCATTAAATCAGAATTTCACATAAACAATAAATAATTTTAGCATATTCTTCCCATGCTATATTAAAAAAATTAATTCTGAAATCAAATTTAACTAGTTGTTCTGTATTTTATCTGGCAGCCCTACCACTGAACAGCTCAGTGGATGGATTGAAGAGAGGCTAGTCATTGAAGCAATATTAACTGGTGACTGGCAATCACGTGGAAAAATCTCTCACTGCACAGAGCAAGCAAAGAGGTGGGCAAATGAAAGAAAAGGTAAGACCTGGAGCTAGGTCTAGAAGACATACTATATAATATGAATACCAAGAACAAAAGGCAATAATTTTAAAGTGTGTAATAAAAGATATACATGCCCTATGTTTACTGCAGCATTATTTACAATAGCCAAGATAAAGAAGCGGTTCAAGTGTCCACCAGTAGATGAATGAATAAAGAAGATGTGATATATATATATATAATATATATATATATTATATATATAATGGAATATATAATATTATATACAATGGAATATATAATATTATATACAATGGAATATTATATATAATATAATGGAATATATATGTGTGATAAATATATATTATATATATTATATATAATGGAATATATAATATATATAATGGAATATATATAATGGAATGGATAAAGAAGATGTGAGATTTATATATATATAAATATATATATATAATGGAATATTATCCATCATCAAAAAGAATGAAATCTTGCCATATGCAATGATATGAATGGAGCTAGAGTATTATTAAGTGAAATAAGTCAGTCAAAGATAAATATGATATGATTTCATTCTATGTGAAACTTAAGAAACAACAAAACAAATGAGCAAAGGGAAAAAAATGTGTGAGAGAGGCAAACCAAGAAACAGACTTTTAACTCATGAGTGCAAACTGATATTACCAAGGGAGAGGTGGGGGGATGGGTAAAATAGGAGAGGGGGTTTAAGGAGGGCACTTGTGATGAGCACCAGGTGATGTATGGAAGTGCTGAGTCACTATATTATTGTACACCTGAAACTAATATAACACTGTATGTTAACTATGCTGGAATTAAAATAAAATAGTAAAAAAGGAAAATTTTAAAAAGATAGAAACAAACAAACAAACAAATCCCAGACTCTTAAATATTGAGAACAAATTGGTGGTTACCAGAGGGGAGTGGGTGGGGGGATGGATGAAATAGGTGAAGGGGATTTAGAGTAGTCATCATGATGAACACTTAGTAATGTATAGAATGAGTAATGTATAGAATGAGCAATGTACAGAATGGTTGAATCATTACATTGTAGACCTGAAACTAAAATAACACTGAAGGCACTCCTAGAGTTCTACACCTGACTGTTAAAGAAAAACATTCATGCGGGTATGTCTTGGTAAACTTCCTGAATGAAATTAAAGAACAAAAACCTGAAAAGCTCCCAGATAGAACAAATGACCTGCAAATGGGAAAGCATAGGGTTTCTATTTGACTTATTACTGGAAGCTAGAAGGCGATGCAATAACATTTGCCAGTGACCAAGCTGAAATCCTCCACCCAGTCAAGATGGCATTCCCCAGCCAAGGTGAAAGGAGACTTGTGGACATGTAAGAATTTGGATATTTTACCACTCACAACTTCTACCTGAGGAAAACAACCAAAGGCTTTAAAAGAAAAGAATTTGAGGGGTGCCTGGGTGGCTCAGTCTGTTAAGTGTCTGCCTTCAGTTCAGGTCATGATCCTGGGGTCCTGGAATTGAGCCCCGCATTGAACTCCCTGCCCAGGCAGGAGTCTGCTTGTCCCTCTCCTCCCACCCCTGTCCATCACTCTCTCACTATCTCTATCTCTCAAATAAATAAAAAAAAATTTTTTTAAAGGAAAGAATTTGATTAGAGACATTAAGACACAGGAAAATGGAAAAGACAGAAAACAGTGATGAACAGTGAACACAACATAGGTAAGGTAAGTGGATATTAATGGACTATTGGGCACTGTCAATGTAAATGCTTCTTAAGTCCTTTGGAAATGGAAGTGACATATGACAAAGGGGATACTCATAATAACCCAGAACTAAAGTCCTAGAGAAAAAAAGTCCTAGAGTATCCCAGGAAAACGTAGCAGTTAGAAATGAAGAGGGAGAAAGGAAGTGAAATGTCCCAAAGATCTCATCTTAGGGAGTGGAAGGAGGTGACGAGGAGGAGAAAGGGAAAGGGAACATTCTAGAGGTTTCATCTCCCTCAGGATTAGGATTTGCAGGGAGCAGAAAAATATCATGTTGGGGAAAGAGTGTGTCTTTCTTGAGACAATAGGAACCTTGTTTGCAAATGACAACACAGATGTCTTATGAACTCAAGAAAAGGAAACAGAATTAAAGAGAAATTTTCAGAATTAAAGAGAAAATTTCAATAGAGCACCCAAATTCATAAGGAGGAGAAAACATAATGAAAAATAGAATGAATAACAATCTGATGGAATCAGAAAAAAAAGGAAAAAATTTAAAGGAATTAATGATTAAAATAAATAATTTTGAAATAATTACCATTCCCAGAACATGTCATAATGTTACTCCTCCATACTTGTGTTGTCCTCTGGGTTTACCCTGCATGCCTTTCTCTGCCCCTAAGGAAGATCTGTGTGGATTACATCAATGGGTTCTTCCACCATCTGGCTTCTTTTTAGGTGCAGCCAGTGATAAGGACCAATGGAGATCAGAGGGAAGGAGAATGGGTTAAGGAGGTTAGTTCCTGGGCTCCTTCCATGCCAGGTTGCTGCTGTTGTGATGCTCCTCTACAGAAGGCAGCCCTGAGTACACACCTACCCAACTGTGTTCTCATAATGGCTTGCCTTGTCCCTTCAGGCCTGGGATGGTAATGCTTCAGGTTGTCACTGTCTCCAGTTTGATTACCTTAAACTCCACCCATCCCCTAAGTAGTCACTATATTGATCTTTCTTCAAATGATCCATATGGCACATGTCATCTGTCTCTTGCCAGGACACTGACCATGTGCTTCTCTCCACTCAAATGCCCCTCTCGGGCCATCTCTGCCTCATGGGCCCCTGCTGGCACTTCATGGAGGAGAGTATCACCTTCTCTGCAAAGTAGCTAAGAAACAGTACTGACTGGAGTCCTACAGACTGGGTACCAAGTCCTGGCTCTGCTCTATAACCAATGACAAGTTATATCCATCTCTGAAAATGGGGATGATGGTGCTCATCTCCCAGACTGTCGTGAGGATTATGCACCCTATAAATGCTGGTTCCCATCCCCATGACATTGGCAGCAATCCATGCATTTTCTTTGTTCCTATACTGTTTTCTTTTTATTTATTTATATTTATTTATTTATTTATTTATTTATTTATTTATTTATGAGAGAGTGAGCATGGGGGTAGGGCAAGAGGGGAAGAAAGAGGGAGAGAGAGAGAGAATCTGAAGCAGGCTTCCTCCCTGCTGAGCATGAAGCACAACTCAGAGCTCAATCTCAGACCCTGAGATCATGACCTGAGCCAACACCAAGAGTTAGACACATAACCAACTGAGCCACCCAGGTGCCCCTGCTCCTATACCATTTTCTAACAGCTTTATTGTGACATCACTCATATACCATATAATTCACCCACTTAAGGAGCATAACTTAATGGCTTTTAGCATACTGAGAGTTGTGCATCCAACACCACAGTCAATATAAGAACATTTTTTTACTCCAAAAAGAAACCTGCTACTCTTATCCATCATTCCTCCATCCTTCCCCACCCCAGCATGCGGCAACCACTAATTTGCTTTCTTTCTCTATAAATTTGCCTATTCTGAACATTTCACATAAATGGAGTCATACAATATGTGGCCCTTTGTATCTGACTTCTCTTACTTAGCATAATGTTTTCAAGGTTCATCCCTATTGTAGCATGTATTAGTACTTAATTGTTTTTCATTGCCAAATAATCTCCATTTTGTTCCAGTCATCAGTTGATGGACATTTGGGTTGTTTCCACTTTTTGTGTATCATGAATAATGCTACTGTGAGCATTTGTATATCTCATGGCATTTTATGAAAACCTAGGAGACAGCCATAATCATTTGTTGGCATGTCTGTTTCTTGCCCCATTCCCCACTCACCCACCAGGCAGTAAAATTCCCATGGGCTGTGTGCAGGTGGGGGTCACTCTTGACATGCACAGGAACTTGCACATAATAGGCATTCTGTAATGTCTGCAAAATAATGAATCCAGTCATTCCACCATCTTTGACAGCAGCAAAAATAGCCATAGCCATGTCTGTATTTGGCAGTTAAACAAGCGAAGAGGGGGAAATTCTCTCATGTGATATTTCCTTCCACCTTCTTTGATCTAGGGCCTCAATAATCTCACAATCGGGTTTGAAACTATTGGTCTCACACTTCTTCCTCTTCCTAAAACACAACTTTACTTTTCTACAAAGATCTTTAATCTTGCCTAGATTGTTTGGATATTTGAGAAACTCTATTAAACTTTTGCTATGCACCAGTAACAGCTAGGACACACTACACAAAAAACCCACTGTCAACCTCAGGTATAGGAGAGAGTATCAACAACACCCATATTCCCTATGGATTGAGAGGATTGGGAATGATACTAATTGCTCTCCAGTGCTAGATATTGATATGTTACCTTACTATACATTCAAAGAATAGATGGAAAACAGAAATCAATGTAGATTCTGATCGGTTATAGGATTAAGATTGAGAAGCAGTACATTAGGGATCCCTGGGTGGTGCAGCGGCTCGGCGCCTGCCTTTGGCCCAGGGCGCGATCCTGGAGACCCGGGATCGAATCCCACATCAGGCTCCCGGTGCATGGAGCTGCTTCTCCCTCTGCCTGTGTCTCTGCCTCTCTCTCTCTCTCTCTATAACTATCATAAATAAATAATAATTAAAAAAATTAAAAAAAAAAAGAGAAGCAGTACATTAAATATGAAGGCATTTTTGTCTGATTAAATATCAAATCTGGAGAGTATTCATGGTATGAGGTTCTGTACCTGGTGATAAATGTATGGGATTCCTTAGAATATACTGTTGTAATAAATGAAAGAGAATTGCTGTATCATATTTAAACAAAAATCTCAGTTAAAAAAAAAAACTCATGCTTACAAGAAACATTGAGCTGCGCACCTGATGAAGAATGTAAATGTAAATGACAGAGGTGGGGAGAAGTTTGATATGGTTGGAGAGGCATGTTTGCAGCTGACTGATAACAAACTCCTTTCAGGATGATTAAAACAGATATATTGAGCCTATGTGTTTGAGGGCACCTTAGTATGGTATCATCCTGCTGTCCTCCATCTTTGTGGTTGCAACACAGGAAGCATGAAAACAGCTACTTTGACTCACCTCTCTTGCTATGCTGTGTGGGGGGGAAAAGGTAATAAGATGATTAAATTACTTGTCTGACAATTTCTGAATGTTGACTGGTGATGCCAGCTATTGTGGTGCAATCAATTGCTCTTCTTGTCCCTTGCCACACCAAAAATAGCACAGTCCACCTGGAGATGATAGAAGTCAAGATGGATCATAAAATGTTCTGAAGCTCAAGAGAAAGGAGTAAAGTTCAAGAAAGGTTCAAAGAAGGTTTTTCTGTAAAACAGTTTTACAAAGAAAGATCATTTGGCCAGAATGTCCATGGTTTGAACTGTTACAGAATAAAGTGATATTTCCAGATTTAGATATCTTAGCTTCAAATAAGCACAATGATTTTTTTAAGCACAATGATTTTTTAAAGGCATTTTAGAATATTATGTGGGACCTATGGCATAGAAAAATAAATTAGTTTTAAAAGAGATATGTAACTTGGAAGTTTTATCCAATAAAAATGTTTCATGCCAAGTAACTGAAGAACATATTAGACACAAGTCACCATTTTGCATGTATGAGAAATATCTGGATTAAGTTCTGCACCACGGAGATGGAAAAGGTAACATAGACCTAAATATCTAACAATGGAAACACAGCAAATACATTTTAATAATCAATTCTCATACACAGAAAGAATTTGCTTTGCCCTCATATCCTTAAAAAAAATGACACATACATAAAAATGATAAATTCCTGTTTTTAATGAAGTTTTTATTTTCCAGGAAATCCTTGTTGATTTGAAGAGAGGGATGTGTAAGGGTCCCTTATCAGCAGGATTTGATAAGCTGCACATAAGCTGAAGCACATAAGCACAGCAGCACATAAGCTGAAGAATGGAATGGTGGTACAGCATTGAGGAAAAGATCCATCATCTGCTTTGCCTTCCCCTGCTTTTCTTTTTTCAGGTTTCTCTTTAAGCCTCTACATGGGAGCCATCTCTGGCTCAGTAACAAATGACATTGGTCCCATGAAATTTATGAGCTTTTCACAGTATAAAATAGCATCAGATAAAGGTATTCTTCATCCATCCAATACTACTCTTACTATCACAGACACAGCTCAGTAGAGCTGACCATCATCAAGAAATCATTCCTTAGTTATTATAATCAATGATTTTTTAAATCAGACAATGGTTTTTCTTTTAAAAATATAAGGATTTATCAAACATATAATAAGTCTATCATATACTCTGATGTTTGGACTCCTGAATAAATGATGCTATAACTAAACTTCATGAAATAATAGTTCAAAGAACATCCACCTCTTATTTCAGTAAGATACAAAGCATACATTTTCTATGAAATAAGAACCATCTGACCTAAACCAACAACCAATATAAAAGTCTGTGATTAAAAAATCAGTTGTACAAAAAATGAAAAAAAAAAAGATTTACTGCTGTCAAAACTTGATGAAATCATGCAGAAGATAAATTTGAGAAACATGGCATTTTTAAAAAACCAATTATTAGAACAATATTGAATGAAAATGAAAACGTTGGCAGATAAACTGGATAGATTACAAAGATTCAACTAATGAGTGGCTGTCTGGGCAGAGAAAGAGCAAGTAGATTGGAGCAATATTCAAAACCATGGTAAGAGAAAATTTATACAAACTAAGCATTTTTAACTTTTGAGAATGAGACAACCAATGGTATTTCAGGCAAAACTGACAAACATCCTTACCAAGACACATAATGGTCAAGTTTTCAAAGAAAAATAAAGAACTGGAATGTGACCTTTGGATTACACAACCCAGAAGTCAGGGTAATAGTCAAGGTTCCTGAAAGAGCAGTCTATTCTCATGACTTTCTTTTCTTTACCTTCAACATAGTCCTCAACCAACTTATTGTGACTTCCATCTATTCCACTTCTATCACCAAGAAACTGCTCTCACCAAGAAAAATTGATGCTTTCTTGTAACTAAATCCAAAGGACACGTCTCAGCGTTCATCTTGTTTGACTTGTCTGCAACATTGGATACCACCCATTCTTTTAGAAAAACATCCTTTTCCTTGATTTGAAAGATGGCAAACTTCCCTAGTTTCCTTCCCCACCATTTTGAAGTATTTTTATTCTTCTCCCTTTCTGGTTCCACCTGTCATCCATCTTTAAAGTTGGGTAGTCTTCAAGTCTCAGTCTTTCTTCTTGATGCCATCTACACAGCTTCTGTGTGCAACTTCATCTCCTCCCTGAGCTTCCATTACCATGGATATACCAACAACTCCCAAATCATGTCTCCACATCTCCTTTTCCAGATCCACATATTTTATCTCCTGGATATGGCCCAGCCTGAATTACAATTTTTCTCCCTTTCACTCTCAGTCATGTTCCTGTGCCATTCTTCCCTAGTGCAGTAAAAAGCACCATAATCTATTCGGCTTCTCATGCTAGAAATCTCAAAGCTATTTGTTACTCTTCTCTCTCTCTTACATCCACTCAAAGACCTAGTCCTATTGATTCAACATGTTGAGCATTTTTCTTGTCTGTATATCTCTCTCCACCTCCACCACTCCCACCCTTCTTGAAGACACAATTATCTTTTAGCAAGACTCCTATAATAGCTTCAAATCTGGCTTCCTAGCAATCAATCTTTGTGTCCCACACCTAAATCCATTCATTATTCTGTAACCAGAGAGATATTTCATGTTACCTATCTACCCACCACTTATAGCTATTTAAAACTTTTCATTTTGGTTCTTGTTTTAGGAAAATATCTCAAATCTCAAATAATCTTAGAGAACTCTAGATCCTGTATACTTTAAGCATTGTTCTCCTCTTTACTTGATTATTCTCCAGTCTTCTTCAAATGTGGTACCTGTTTCTTAACTCCTTGTATTGGAGTTATTTTCTTTTGTCTATGTATTTCTCTTTCCTTCTAGCTTTTTATCTCTTGACCTATCCTACTGTGACTCACTATTTAAGTTTCTTCTTTGGCTTATGGCTTTCTTGGGGAAGCTTCTCTTTCCTCCATAGCTAGGTTGAATTCTAGCCAGAAAATAAACAATCCAATCTAAAAATAGGCCAAAATGCTTAAGAGACACCTCACCAAAGAACATTTACAGATGGCAAATAAGCACATAAGCTCATATGTCTCCAGGAAAATGCAAACTAAAACAGCATTGAAATACCACTACATACCTATTAGAACAGCCAAAATCTGAAGCACTGACAATGTCCAATGCTGGCAAGGATGTAGAGCAATAGGAATTCTCATTCATTGTTGATGGGAATGAAAGATAGAACAGCCACTTTGGAAGATAGTTTGGCAATTTCTTACAAAACTAAACATATTCTTACTATATGATTCAGCAATCTTGTTCCTTGGTATTTTATATGGAAAACATATCCACATAAAAACTTGCACATAGATGCTTATAAAAGATTTATTCATAATTGCCATATACTGTAATCAGCCTATCCTTCAGTAGATAAATGGATAAGTAAATGATACATCCAAAAAGTGGAACATTATTTAGCTCTAAAAATGAACTATGAAGCCATGAAAAGGTAAGGCATAATATTAATGCCATTACTAAAGGAAAGAAACCAATTTGAAAAGACTATATACTATATGATTCCAACTGTATGACATTCAGGAAAATGCAAAACTATAGAGACAATAAAAAGATCAGTGGTTGTCAGGGGTTGGAAGATGGGAGGAATGAGTAGGTAGAGCACAGAGAATTTTTAGGGCACAGAAAATACTTTGTGTGATACTATAATGATGGATATGTGTCATTACATATTTGTACTAACCCATAGATTGTAGAAGAAAGATTAAGTGAACTTGAAGATAGATCAGTAGAAATTATCCAATCTGAAAAATAGAGAAAAAATATTGAAGAAAAAGAAATAGAGCCTGAGAAATACATGGGAAAACATCAAGCATACCAAAATACATAAAATGGAAGACAGAGGGAGGCAGAAGATTTTTTCCAAGAAATAATGATTAAACATTTACATTTTTATAAAAATACTAATCCACACTCCTAAGAAGCTGAACAAACTAAGTATGTTGAAAACAAAAAGATCTACATCTAGAAACATCACAGTCCAATTGTCCAATTCTTGTAACTAAATCCAAATTTAGTTCAATAAATTCAAAAAAACAAAAAACGATCTACATCTAGAAACATCACAGTCCAATTGTCCAATTCTTGTAACTAAATCCAAATTTAGTTCAATAAATTCAAAAAAAAACAGAGAGACAATCTTGAAAGTCATAAGAGAAAAATGACATATCAGGGGAGACTAGGACAAGGCCAGGTGTCCAGCCAACCAGAGATGTGTCACTGGCCTGGTGATCCACAGACACTTTAGTCCTGGTTGCAGTCATGTGGTTGCAGCTTACCATGCACAGGCCACTTTTATATTATTTCCTCCAAGCTCCAGCCACCACCAGCCTAGGATCATATTCTGAGGCTTGAAGCAAAATTCCAGGAGGCTGGCAGTGAAGATAGAATCACCCTGGCCATAGCATTACGCTACTGCAAAAGCAGCTGCCCTCATAACAGCATAGATTGACAATAAACTTCTCATTGGAAATAATGGAAGCCAGGAGGTAGTGGACAGAAGAACTGTCAACCAATAATTTTCTATTCAGCAAAACTATCCTTCAAAAAATAAATATGAAAGAATGACATTCCCAGATAAAGATTGAGAGATTTTGTTGCTAGCATACCTATATTACAAGTAACAATAAAGGAAGTTTTTCAGGCTAAAAGGAAATGACGTCAGTTATTTGAATACACAGATAAAATGAAAATCACTGGAAATGATAAATATGTAAATCAACATAAAAGAATAATGTGTTATATATGTTAATTATATATAAATATATTGTATCTTGTTTCAAAAATTTTACATTGCATAAAGCAATGATTATATTGTTCCATTTTAACATATATTGGTTAACGTATGTATATATATACATATATATAATGTATATGACCAGTACTATAAAGAAGGGATAGCAATATAGCCAAATTGCAGCAGTTCCCATTTTTTATTAAAATTAAAAGTGTGTTAATCTGAAGGAGATTGTGATAAATTGAGATGCATATAATCTGTATAGTAACCACTAAGAAAACAACATTTTGCAAAAAAAAATCAATAGTGGAATTAAAATATAAACTTGAAATGTTTATGTAACACACTAGAAGGCAGTAAATCGGGCACTGAGGAACAAAAATGGGCAGGGAACACAGGAACCAAGGAGGAAAATGACATATGTAAATCCAACCATACAAATAAATTACACTGACATGAATAGTTAAATGCCCCAATCAAAATGCAGAGATATTTTCAAAAAGCAAAAGCCAACTGCATGCTGTCTATGGAAAACACACCTTAAATCCAGACACAAACAGGTAGAATCGATGGGAAAAGATTTACAATGCTAAGTAACAAGGGAGCTAGAGTGGCTATATTAATCCATGACAAAATAAACTTTGAACAAGAAATACTACTAGAGACAAAGAGGAATATCTCAAAATGATAAAAGTGTCAATATATATCATAAAGATATAACAATTGTAAGTTTAAATGCAACTAATTAAAAAGCTTCAAAATATATGAATCAAAAAATGATGGAACTGGGAGAAATAATGCAATAATTAGAAATTTCAATAACTCTCAATAATTGACAGAACAATACAGAATATCAATAATGATGTAAAAGACTTGAACAATACTATCAACCAACTTAACATAATTAGAACACATCAGTCCAATTACTAGGGAATGCACATTCCTTTCAAGCAAACATGGAACATTCTCCAAGATGGCCCTATATGTTAGGCTTAAAACAAGGTTCAATAAATTCAAATGGATTAAAATTATACAAAATGTATTCTCTAACCATAATGGAACTAAATTAGAAATCAACCATAGAAAGAAATCTGGGAAGACCCAATTATTTGGAATTTAAATAATATAGTTACATAAAATTAATAGCTCAAAGAAATAGTCACAAGGGTATTCATAAAATATTTGGGCTTGAATGAAAACAAAGGCACAGTATATTTAAGTTTATGATATGCAGTTAGAGCCAGCATTAAATGCCTAAGATAGAAAAGAAAAAATTCTCAAATTAATAATTGACATCTACATTAAGAAACTAGGAAAAGAAGGGAGCATCTGGGTGGCTCAGTGGTTGAGCATCTGCCTTTAGCTCAGGCATGATCCCAGGGTCCTGGAATTGAGTCCCAGGCTCCCCTCAGAGAAACTGCTTCTCCCTCTCTGTATCTCTGACTCTCTCTGTCTCTCATGAATAAATAAATAAAAAGAAACTAGGAAGAGAAGAGTCAGATAAATGACAGGAAACAGAAAAACAATGAAACCAAAAGTTGGTTCTTTGAAAAGATCAACAAAATTGACAACCTCTAATAACCAATCAAGAAAAGAACAGAGAAAAAGGAAACAAACAAAATCAAGACTGAAAAATGGAACATATTACTAACTCTACAAAAAATAAGAGAATTATAATATTATGAGCAAATTAGGGCCAAAAAAGTAGATAACCTGGATGAAATTAACAGATTCCTAGAAATATATTCTAAAAACTCAACCAGAAAGTAAAAAATCTGAATAGACCTATAACAAGTAAAGAAATTGATTTAATAATTAAAATCTTCACCCAAGAAAACACAAGACCAAGTTGGCTCACTGGAGAATATTATCAAATATTTAAAGAAGAAATACTATCAATTCTTCACAAATTTTCTCAAGGTATAGAGAAGGAAGCATTCCCCAACTCATTCCTTGAAGCCAGAATTACCCTTATAACAGAGGTAAAGATGAAAGGAAACCACAGACCAACATCTATCACAAATATAAATACAAAAATATTAAACATCATATTATCAAATTGAATTTGCCAATATATAAATAAATTGTATATTTCACCAAGTGTGTTCTTATGTTGTGGTTTACCCAGGGATGCAATAAAGAGCATATATGAAAAAAATATACAGCTCACATCATACTGAAGGGTGAAAGACTGATTCTCCCCTAAGATCAGGAACTAGGTATGAATGTCTTTCAATAAATCTATTCAACATCATTCTGTATAGTCTGGACATTAAAATAAAGCCCCCGAAGAAAAAAGAATAAGAGAAAAGAAAGGCATTCAAATTGGAAAGAAAGAAATATAACTGTTTTTATTGACAAATGACATGAAAACGTATGTAGAAAATACTAAGGAATAAAAAAAAAAAGTTTAACAGTGTAATACAATATAAGATCTAACAAGTTTACCAAGGTCACAGGATCTAAGATCAGCATACAAATATCAGTTGTATTCCTATGTACTAGTCATGAAGAATCCACAAATGAAATTAAGAAAACAATTCCATTCACAATACTATCAAAAAGAATAAAATAGTGGAACAGAATATAGTCCACACATAGACCTGCATGGGTATGGCATGCTGATTTTCAACAAAGATGCAAAAGTAATTAAATGCAAAAAGGATACCCTTTTTATTTAAATTTAATTGATTAACATATAATGTGTTATTGATTTCAGAGATAGAGCCCAGTGATTCATCAGTTGCATATAACACACAGTGCTCATTACATCACATGCCCTCAATGTCCATCACCCAGTTACCCCATCCTCCCACTCCCTTCCCCTCCAGCAACCCTCAGTTTGTTTCCTATGATAGTCTCTTATGGTTAGTCTCCCTCTCTGATACTCTTAAGTGAATAGTATTGTAACAAATGGAACTCATAGCAAAAATAATGATAATAATAATAAATCACACTTATAAATAATTAACTTATAAATAATAAAAAAATAATTAACTCCATGGGATCATAGCTCTAAACATAAAACATAGAGAGTTCAAGAAATCTGGGGGCTAATTAATGAAAAAGACATGACCAAGAGAGGCAGTAACACACTTTATAGGATGCTAGTTGGATATGTTTGCATACAAGGGGAACTCTCTCACAGTGTGAAACAGAGGTGTACAGTGAGGAGACCATCAATCAGATGGAAGGAGGGCAAAGGGACCCCTGGGGAAAGGGAGAATCAGAGAGGAGGCTTGCATGCCTATGCACTGTCCCTCAGCCACACAACAGAGTCTCTTGGTCAGAGAGCTCCTTTAGGTTTTATAACCTTACGAATGTTCAGCAGATGCCGAGTGAGGTTTCACAGGGTATGCACATCCAACAGGCTCTACATATGCTTGTTTAGAGCTATTTTTTAAAATATTAGGGTGTGTAAAAACTTGCACCAATGGGTTTGGCATCAGTAGGCTTTGGAGCTAGTAAGTCTCAGCCTGCAGTGAAGAAATAAACTACCTAGGGAGCCAATAAACAGAAGCCATCTTTTGGTCATTCATATAACAAATGTTAAACTATAAATTTTTTAGAAGAAAATATTGGAGAAAATCTTTGTGACTAAGATTTATGCAGAGTTCTTAGACATGATACCAAAAGCACGACTCACTAAAAATAATTTGGTAAGTTGAACATTAAAAACTTTTGTTCTGGGGTGCTTGGATGGCTCAGTGGTTGAGTGTATGCCTTTGGCTCAGATCATGATCCCAGGGTCCTGGGATCGAATCTCACATCAGGCTCCCTGCAGGGAGCCTGCTTCTCCCTCTGCCTATGTGTCTGTCTCTCTGTGTGTTTCTCACGAATAAATAAAATCTTTTAAAAAAAAATCCATTGTCCTATGAAAGACCCTGTGAATTGAATGAAAATATAAACCATAGACTGGGTGGGAGAAAATATTGGCAAATCACACATCCTAGAAAGTACATGTATCTATATATAATATATAGAAAATTCTCTAAACTCAATAAGAAAACAAAAAATCAAAATAGAAAATGGGCAGAAATTTGAATAAACAGCAAGTAAGCATGTGCTCAACTCCACTAGCCATTGGGCAAATATAAACTAAAGCCAGAATGAGATACCACTGTACCCCTATTAGTATGGTTAAAACTAATGCTGACAGTCCTAAGTGCTAACAGAAATGTGGAGCAATTGGACCTCTTATATGTTGCTGTCTAGAACACAAAATAGGAGAGCCACTCTGGAAAAAAAAAAAAGTATGGCAGTTTCTTAGAAAGTTAAACATATATTTTCCATACAATTGAGAAATCAAACTCCTGGGTGTTTATCCCAGAAAACTAAAAACAGGTCAGCCCTGGTGGCTTAGCAGTTTAGCGCCGCCTTCAGCCCAGGGTGTGATTCTGGAGACCCAAGATAGAGTCCCACATCAGGCTCCCTGCCCGGAGCCTGCTTCTCCCTCTCCCTGTGTCTCTGCCCCCTCCCCACCTCTCTCTCTCTCTCTCTCTAATAAATAAATAAAATCTTAAAAAAAAAAAAGAAAACTAAAAACATGTTCACACAAGAATCTGGACATGAATGTCATAGCAGCTTTACTTGTAATAGCCCAAAACTGAAACAATTTACTGTTCTTCAGTGGACAAATGGAAAAATGAACTATGTACAACCATACAGTGAAATATTACTCAGTAATAAAAGTAACAACCTAACGATCCACACAACAGCATGGATGGATCTCAAAAGCGTTATATTAAGTAAAAAAGATAGACACAAGGATGACTTGTTGTGAAATGCCAGAAAATGTAATTTATAGAGACAGAAAGCAATTATTGCCTAGAGCTAAAGTTGTAATGGGGATAACTGCAAATGAGTATGAGGGACCTTTGAGAAGTGGCAGAAATGAATTATGGTAATAATTGCATCACTCTATAAACTTACTGAGAACCATTCAGTTGTATGTTTCTAATGGGTAAATTATACCTAAGTAAAGTGGTTTTACAAAAAGCATAATTGGCTGTATAAAATATGACAATGTAGAATAGGGTTTATAATATATGTAAAAACAAAATGTATCTCACAGTAGCACAAGGGTAGAGAAAAGAGAAATGGAAATATACTATTGTAAAGTTTTTATATGTAAAATGCTATTCTTGAAAGTAGACTGTGGTAAGTTGAAGATCTATATTATAAACCCTAAATTTGAAATAACAAAACAAAGAGTTATGTATAATATGCTAACAAGGGAGACAAAATGGAGCGCACACACACACCAACAAAACCCCTCAATCCAAAAGAAAGCAGAAGAAAAAAGAGAACAAAAAAACATATGAGACAAAGAGAAAATAAATAGCAAAATTATTGGTTTAAATTTAATTATATTAATAATCACATTAAATGTAAATTGCCTACGTACACCAATTAAAAAGCACAGACTATCAAAACTAATGTATTTGCAGCCTATAAGAAAAGCACTTCAAATATTAAGATATAAATAGGTAAAAGTAAAAGGATGCTACCACTAATGAAAAGAAATCTAGGGTAGATACATTAAAATCAGACAATGTATATTTTAGAACAAAGGATATTACTAAGGGCAAATAAAATCATTTCATAATGATAAAAGTGTCAATTCATGAAGAGCACATGACAATCCTAAGCAGTATGTGCCTAATACTAATATTCAAAACTCATGAAGCAAAAATTAATCAAGCTACAGAGAAACAGACAAATCCACAGTTAGAATTGATTTCAAAGCCCATTTAAATAATTCATAGAACAAAGAGAAAATTAGCAAATACATAGAAGATTGAACACCAAATCAATTCAATGTAACTGACATTCTCAGAGCACTCTAGCAAAACAGCAAGATTTTATATTCTTTTTAAGTCACATGGAACACTTAACCAAAATAGGTCATATTCTAAGCAATGAAATGAGATTCAATAAATTCAACATATCTGTGTCATAACAAAATACATTCTGACCATAATAGAATTAAGTTAGAAATGAATTTTCTAATTTTGTTTGAAAATTACCATGATAAATATATTTTTAAATGAAAAAATAGAGAAAGAAATCAGTAACAGAAAGATATCTGGAAAATCCTCCAAATATGTGAGAACAAAATAAAATAATTCTGAAATAATACATGGCTCAAAGAAGAAATCGGGGATGCCTGGGTGGCTCAGCGGTTGGGCATGATCCTGGAGTGCTGGGATCGAGTCCCACATCGGGCTCCCCACAAGGGAGCCTGCTTCTCCCTCTGCCTCTTTCTGTGTCTCTCATAAATAAATAAATAAATAAGTAAATAAGTAAAAAGAAGAAACCAGGGAAATTATAAAATTATAAATTATAATGTGTTTTGAGCTAAATGGAAATGAAAATGTAACATATCAAAATTTGTTGGAAGTAGGAAAAGGAACTTTAATGCTTACTTACCTCACCACAAGTACAAAAATTAGGTCATAGACCTAAATATAAAATCTAAGCTGTAAAACTTCTGGAATAAATCATAAGAGAAAATCTTTGTGATCATGGGAAAGATTTCTTACACAGGAAACAAAAAGTACAGACGATGAAAGGACATAAAAAGATAGACTTCATCAAGATTAAAAACATCTGCTTCTAAAAGACAGTTAAGGAAAAGAAAAGATGAGCCACAAACTGGGAGAAAATATTTGCAAAACATATGTCTGATAAAGGACTCATTCAGAATATTTAAATAACTCTCAAAATACGATAATTTTAAAAGTCTATTTTCAAAAATTTAGCAAAATATTTGAACAAACATTTCACCAAAGAAGATATACAGATGACTAATAGACACATCAGAAGATGCTCAATATAATTGGTCATTAGGGAAATGCAAATTAAAACTACAGTGAGATACCACCACATTATTAGAATGGACCATTTTTTTTTAGCTGTCAATATTAAGTGCTGGTGAGGATATGGAACAAATATATCTCTACACATAGGTGATGGTGGGAATAGAAAATGCCATGGCCATTTTGGGAAACAGTCTAACAGTTTCTTATAATATTACACACACAATTACCATATGAGACCTAGCAATTTTAGTCCCGGATATTTACCCAAGAGAAATGAAACATATGTTCCTTTTAAGGCCTGTTCACAAATGTTTATAGCAGCCTTACTCATAACTGCACAAACCAGGAAACAACTGAAATGTCCATCAACTGGTGAATACATAAACAAATGGTGATACAGCCCTCTAATGATATACTACACAGGAATAAGAAGGAAGCAAATATTACATGCAACAATATCAATAAACCTCAAGTGCATTATGCTGAGAAAAAAAAAAAAGCCAGACACAAAGTGTCTCCACTTATATGATGATCTGGAAAAGGTGAAACTGTAGACATTAGTTAAATGAATGGTTGTCAGGGAATGGGATGGAAATAGGACATCAACTATAAAGGAGACAAGAGAACTTCTTGGGACAATGGAAATAGTCTGCTATAGATCGTAGTGGTGATTACATGACTATGGATGTCAATATTCACCAAACATTCTGTCTAAATAAGGTGAATTTTACTGCACATAATTTATTTCTGACTTTAAAGAAAGAATATAGGAAAGAGTATAATATTAAAGAAATGTTGGCTAAGAATTTTCTGTACTTTGAAAAAAATCATAAAGCTTTATTTTGGAAATTTGTTCTGAGTTGGGAATAAGATAAATAAAAATAAATCCAAAATTAAAAGTATTGTAATGAAACTGTGGGAGTGAAAAGGCAATAAGAAAATCTTTAAAAAGCTATGGGAGGTAATTAAACTCCGATTAAAAAAATATGTAAAAAATTTAAAAAATAAAAAATAATGAAAAAAAAAAGCTATGGAAGAAGCAGGGGTATGGGTATTCGGCAAAGGAGGGTCAATAAAATTACCTGTAGATAAAGAATAATTAGATTGATGCGACTTTTTGGGTGCCTGGGTGGCTCAATTGGGTAAGCCTCTGCCTTCGGCTCAGGTCATGATCCTGGGGTCCTGGGACAGAGTCCCGCCTCAGTATCCCTGCTCAGCTGTAGTCTGCTTCTCCCTCTCCCTCTGCCACTCCTCCTGCTTGTGTTCACTCTCTCTCTCTGTTAAATAAAATCTTAAAAAAAAAAAAAGATTGATAGGACTTTTTGACAATGGAAGTCAGGTATGATATCCTCAAAGTTTTGTGAAAAAATAACTTTGAATGTAGAAAAACCTATCCAACTAACCACCATTCAGAGTTAGGGGAATAAAGAATAATTTTGAATAAACAAAGATGAAAAGAATTTAGCACTAACAAATCCCCACTGAAAAACTTACTAAAGATGTAGTACTTTTACAAAGCAGGAATTTGAACTCAGAAGGAAGTAGAGGGATGCAAGAAATAATGGTAAGTAGAGAAACTGGTATAATAACCACAAATGTAAGGGGAATAGAAACAAAATAGTGGTACACTACTTAGCAATAAAGAAGAATGAACTATTGATACATTCAACAACATGGATAGATCTTAAGGACATTATGCTATGTAAAAAGAGCCAATTTCAGAAGGACACGTGCTGTAAGATCCCACTTATACAACATTCTAAAAATGATAATAGCTGTTGAGATGGAAAATAGATTAGTGGTTGCTAGGGGCTACTGGAAGAAGAGGGGTGAGAGTTAAGACTAGAAGGAATATCACAAGGGAGATATTTATGATGGTGGGTCGGTTCTATATTTTGATTGTGATGGTGGTCACACAAATCTACACATGTGATAAAATGACCCAGAACTGTAAACAGACATTGTACCAGTGTCAACTTCCTGGTTTTGATACTGTACTATAGTTATATAAATATGACTTTTACAGAGAATGCAGGGGAAGATACAGGGACCTCTGTACTATCTTTGCAACTTCCCGTGAATCTATAGTTATTTCAAAAGAAAACATTAAAAAATACTAAGATGGAGTCACTAAATAATAAAAAAAAAAAATGGAAGATTGCAGGGGGAGAACAGAGTTAAACCATTTTAAGGTCTTCATCATATGTTTGGGACGAGGCCAAAGACATTCATTAACTTTAAACCTAGGTCAAATATGTCATTATAAATTAAAGGAAGATGCTAAGAAAAGAAAAAGAAAGTATAATATCCAAACCAGACAAATAATGGGGAATGATAATAAGAAAAATAGTTGGGGATCCCTGGGTGGCGCAGCGGTTTGGCGCAGCGGTTTGGCGCCTGCCTTTGGCCCAGAGCGCGATCCTGGAGACCGTGGATCGAATCCCACGTCGGGCTCCGGGTGCATGGAGCCTGCTTCTCCCTCTGCCTGTGTCTCTGCCTCTCTATCTCTCTGTGACTATCATAAATAAATAAAAATTAAAAAAAAAATAAGAAAAATAGTTAATTCAGTAGAAGTTATGAAAGGAAAAGAAAAAGAGGGATGTGCCTTGCTAAAACATATTCAAAAAGATAACTTTAGGGATCCCTGGGTGGCGCAGCGGTTTGGTGCCTGCCTTTGGCCCAGGGCGCGATCCTGGAGACCCGGGATCGAATCCCACATCAGGCTCCCGGTGCATGGAGCCTGCTTCTCCCTCCGCCTGTGTCTCTGCCTCTCTCTCTCTCTCTCTGTGACTATCATAAATAAATAAAAAATTAAAAAAAAAAGATAACTTTAACACTAGTAATAATGAATTAGAAAACACTTTTTAAAGTAATCCAGTTCATAGTGAAAACAAAAGAATTACAATGTCTATAAAGCATCTACATGAAAACTATGTGTGGCATATGAAGAAAACTACAAATATTTATTGGGTAAGTTCTGTTAATAGTTATCTAGCCTTGAAAGATAAGGAAAGAAGAGCAAGTTCCAAATTTGTTCATGAACAGCATGTGCTTGATAAGGAAGTAACCAACTTATGCTGGTCTGCAAGCTTTTCAGAATGCTGTAGTTTCTAATGTGTCAAACTTTGACAGAGTAGAATCAAGGATAGGAGTCAGTAAGTGCTCCTAGAAAGTGGTGCCAGGAGTTAACAATCTGTACAAGTTAATCACTGCATCCGTTGTCATATGCCTGGGAGTACTGATGAGTGAAAGCTCCTACCTCTCACTGGAGCAGGTACACAGCTCTATTATGGTCAGGGGTTGTTATAACTCCATTAACCCTCACCAGAGCCTTCTGAAGATACCTCTATTATTTGCAAGTGAGGATGTTGAAGGACTAGCCCTAACGTCTATCTCAGGGTATAGTAAAGAGTGTGATATTATATGAAAATAGACAAAAGGAATTTGTAGGACAGACTAATAATTGAGAAATGGGATCTACTGGGTATATCAATTTAATTAAAGGTGTATCTAAAATCTCTAAAATCGGAGATACTTATTTTAATAAATTGCTTTAGCCAACAACTGCAAGGGGTGTGTAAAGATTCACCTTAAGAATTTCTCTTGCCACACACAAACAGAAATCCCAACTGGAATAAAGAGTTAAAGGAAACGAAATTGTATCATTAAAAAAATAGGACAAGTATTATTAAACATTTATCAACCTCTTGAGGTAAGAGGAATGCCCATGTAATAAATCACAAAGAGAACCAGCCACTGACTCGATAACATGAAAGTGTAAATGTTCTATCAACTGAATAGAAATTTTCTTTCTGTCTCAGAGAGAAAATTCGGACACAAAGGCAAACAAAAAAATTACAACAAACATAATTCATACAATTTAACCATACCATTTTGTCAAGGTGCTTTAAATTCGAGAGATTAGTTGATATCTTTAAAAAAGGATTTTCCAAAATCAAAGAGAAAAATATTCAAACCCCAGAAGAAAAATTAACATAGGCAGGAAATTGACAGAAGAGACACGTAAGGTCAAGAAAGCTATTTTTAATTCAATAAAAGATGCAAATGAAAACAACAAGTCATTTTACATTTCCCCTTGTTGACAAAGATCTCTTTTAATAATGGTAGTAAGATTGTAATATAGATATAAACTCAGGCAAGCGTTCTGTAATGAAATTTAGCAAGACAGTATAGTTGAACATTGTGTGTGATTTTGAATTAGGTAAGTTAAAATAGTAGGATATAAACATCTTAAGAAAATTGTACTTTATGTGCAAAATTTGAAATAATGTGAAGCCCAGCATTTTTAGTTCATGAAAAACACAGCAAAATTACACAGCTTTCCAACCAAGTGAATTGTAAACTGTGAAGAGACAGCATAGCATGGTACTTAGGAGTGTGGACTCCCGAGCCAGGCTGTGTTTCAATCCTGTCATTTATAAGCTGCACCATTTACAAACTATGTAACCTAAACAAGTGGCTTTATATATTTGTGTCTTGGTTTCTTCATCTATGAAATGGGAATAATAATAATCACCATCTTATATGATGCTATGAGAATTAAATGAGTTAATATATTTAAAGTACTTAGAAGGGGCACCTGGGTGGCACAGTCACTTAAACATCAGACTCTTGATTTCTGCTCAGGTCATGATCTCAGAGTCATGGGGTGGAGCCATATGTTGGGCTCCATGCTTAGCAGGGAGTCTGCTTGAGAGTCTCTTCCTCTCCCTCTTCCTCTGCCCCTCCCCTACTCACATGTTTTCTCTCTCTCTCTCTCTCTCAAATAAATAAATAAATAAATAAATCTTTTTTAAAAAAATATTTAGAACACAACCTTGTGTATGTATTGCAAAGTGTTTCTTGTGACAATGATGATGGTGATGTTGATGATTTATGTTGCCACATGATGGCACCATGTAAGCAGAAAACAAATATACCCATTATCTTTAGTCAGTATCATGAGACATGTTGCTATTAAATGCTAGAACTTCTACAGATGATTTTGGTGGGTACTTATTATTTTACTATAGTATACAGTAAAAAAGTATGTAATTGTTAAACTTGAGTGTTAAAACTATTTGAATATAAGAATATTTGTTAAATAACAATACGATTGCTATTGCTTAATGGTAACTCCAAAAGCTTAAGTAGAAGTTAGATATGATACAATTTTATAAGAAAGATTTTTAAAAGTCATTAGGATAAACAACATCTTTTGAAAAACATAGAAGAAAATTGAAAAACAAGGACTAATTAAAGCGAAAATATACTGTAGTACTTGAAGATTTATGCACACCAAGAATACCCTCTCCCACACATTCTACATTTATTCCAATCGAAATCAGTTGTGGATTTGCAAAGTCTTCAAAAACACTTCCCTCACACAAAATGTAACCACCTGGTAAAGGTAGAACCAATATACACACAATGCTCAAGACCCTTTATGTACTGGCATCAAAATACATAAAGCAATTGCTGCTATAAAAATTTCAAGGAAGAACTGATAAAAAAGTAAACTGACACACTTTGTGTGTTAAATAAACTAGGTATACCTAGAAAAATATCCATTTTCTATTTGTCTACAAAGAAAGTCTCAGAAAATGTTCAAAAATAGAATTTGTACAGGCCATGTGTTTTTGCCATTCTATCACAAAAAAATTTTTTAAACTCTTTCCAAAGTAGCTCTTGGGTCAGGTTGGAAGTAAAATTTATACATTGAGACAATTTAGAAAATTGCTCCAACCACAATAAATGGCATACTTCACAGAATGCAGTCAAAGCTGTATTCAAATAAATATTCATAGCCTTAAATGCTTTTATTATTAAACAAGAAATAATAAAAAAAACATTCAAGACAGGAAGTCCTAAGCCTATAGAAAAGTAATTAATAATTACAATATAGGAGAAATTAATACACTAGAAAATATAGTAGAACTCATATATCTGAGAACTAGTTCTTTGAAATAGCCAATTAAACAGAAGATAAAATTTAACAAATTTAATAAGAAAAAGAGAAATGAAAGAGAAAAAAATACAGATAGGAAACTTGAAGAACAAAAAAATAAAATTCTTCTCTCAGAAGTCTCACTTCTAAGTATAGCCATAAAAATCCAAATAACATTTAAACAACCCTAACAAAGTAGCATATTAAGAGATTTATAGCTACAACAAAATGAAGTTTAAGAATGCAAAAATAGTTTGACATGAATAAACAAAATCTTTAAAAAAATAGTTTGATATTACTAGGACTAAATAATAAAAATTTTGTCTAATTCAATAAAGGCAGAAAGGTGTTTTATAAAATAGGATACACATCCCTGTATAATAAGAAAAAAATATCCCAACAAAATAAGGATTGAAATATACTTCTATAATTTAGTAAAGAATATCCATAGCAAATGGCAAGCCACCAAGTAACAGCATACCTATCATTGTTTTTAAATGCTAAAAGCAATCCCCTTAAAATAGACAAGACAAAGATGCCCATAATACTTCTGCTATTTAGGATTATGGGGGAAGTTCCATCTACCATTGCAATAATGCAAGAAAAGTGAATGAGGCACCTACTACAAAGGAGACAGCCTTATCCATCTTGGCATACAACACAAGTATATATCTCGAAAACAAACAAACAAAATCAATTGCAAGACAGTTAAAACTAATAGAGTTTTCTAAAATGTATGATCACACTGGTTACTCAAAAGACAATGGCTTAATGCAGAATTTCATTTTGGCCTTATGAGAAAGTTATGATGATGGATAGTGGGGGTAGTTGGACAACAATATGAATGTACTAATTCCTCTAAATTATACACTTAAAAATGCTTCAAATGGTCAATTTTACATTATACTTATTTCACCATAATAAAAAAATTAAATGCCTTGGATTACTTGGAATAAAACTGACACTATACAAGTATTTGATAATTATTTTTTAAATAAGTAACCAGTTTTAAGAAGATACTGAGGAAAAGAAATCCATTCACAATTGAAATAAGAGAGAGAGAGGAGGAAGGGAGAGTGGGAGGGAAGTGGGGAGGAAGCAGATGAGAAGGAGGGAGGAAGGGAGGTAGCAACAGGGAGGACATGGGACTCATAGGAAGCTGAAAATGTTTATTAAGAGGCAGAAAGGCAATGGAGTAAGGGGGGGGAGAAGCATATTATGCTCCCAGATGAAAACATTCAATATTTCAAAGACCTGAAAATTCCCCAAATTAATCCTTGAATGTAACTCTCTTCTAGTCAAAATATCAGCAGGATTTCCCTTTCAGAATTTGGCATGATAATTGTAAGGTTTATCAGGAATAATAAAGGGGTGAGAATAGCCGAGAAGATTTTGAAAATTAGTAATGAAGAAGGAGGAGCAGTTCCAGAAATACATAATGTGTTCTACAATGTCTTTTACTTCCTAGTCTTCTTCCAAAGACCAGAAGTTCAAGATTCTTTCAGCTCACTCACAACTGTCCAGAGAAAGAAGAGGACATTGTTGTGAGCTGCTAAAAGTTCCTTTAACTTGGTAAACAGGCACCTTCAGGAAAACGTACATTTAATATATTCTGTATTTTTAATTTTAAAATAGAACACTACGATTGGAAATAAAATGACTAACTGTGCTATATACATTAACTGCAGTGTGTTAACAGAATGCAGTATTATGATATTCTGTGATTTTGGCTCTGAGCCTTAAGCGTATTCAAGTACTATCTTCTTGTACCATCTATGAAAGTAAGATCCTTCTAGCGAAATGAGTAAATTTATTATTGGCCATTGGAAAAAGATAATCAAAGACAATTTCTAAAGGGTGATGGTAATGGGATCAGATAGACCAACAGATTCACAAACAGAATAAGAAGTACAGAAAGAGCACCAAGTACCTATGTGATTTTAGTATACAGTAAGTGTAGTGTTCTAAGTCAATAGGAAAAGGATAAATTATTTGACATTTGCCATTGAAGTTACAGACTGATCATTGGTGGGGGAAATAAGACTAGTTCTCTAAATCATGGTATACACTAAAATAAAATCTAAATGGAAGAAAGTTTAACTGCTCCACACATCTAACAAATGCTTACTGGGCACAAATTTATGAGCTAGGCTGCTGTGAGGACACAAGGACAGAGCAGCAAGTGAGACCCCCAGGGTCTCCACGCTCATGGGATCTACAACCTAGATCTGGCCTGGTGGTGTGTGTTGACCACTTCAAGGGAACTGGGAAAATATTCTTCAGTTAGGTATCAGGGGTTTGGTCACAGCAACAACCCCAGGATTAGGTAACGTTTCACTATCCCACCACCCATATTGTGTTTCTTTCACCTGGAAAACACAGCCACCAGGTGATAACCCTTTGGCTTTTTACCTTTCCCTTGATGATGATAAACCTCAGGTTGTTTCCTGCACACCTTTTAGAAATAATGGGTGGGAGGTAATCAAGCAGTAGGATGTTTAAAGCCCAGCTTCTTCAACATTTCAGGGCAGATGCTGAAGACAGAGCCAAAAGTTCACAAGAAGGTTGGAGGGATGAGATCTTCTAGAACTGGGGGCAGAGGTAGCAATAACAGGTAATATATCCTGTCCCCCTTGAGAACGTCTTCTCCATCGGGGTCAGAATCAATGAGAGCAGAGAAATGCAACTTAAAAGTATGTACATGAGTCCCTCTCCCTCTCTCTTTCTCTCTCCCCCTCAGTATCTGGACTGCGATGTTACCAGACAGGTATGGCATGAGGTGTGGCATATGGCCAATAACTCTGCTCTGATTCTGCCTTCCAATTGTTTCTACCCTCATTGACATGGAAACCGTGATGGAGACATCAAAGGCTGAATTACACAACCGGTTATTTAATTACCTTTGTGATGATGCCAGAGAAATTGAGGGTCAGGGGGTTCACAGAACTGGGACTCTGACCTAATCTCAGGGGTCAGGTGAGGTTTCCCTGAGAACATTCAAGAACTCTGAGCTAGAAACAGGAATGGAACAGGCAGGGTGCCTCGGATGGAGGGTGAGCCTGTGCAGAGACTGTACTAAAGCAGATGGCCCTCCCCACTGTGTGCGGGCACCCCGGATCCCTTAAGGGCCTGACTAGAACAAAAATGTGGAAGAAGGTTGAATTCACTCTCTGCCTGACTGCTTGAGCTGAAACATCAACCTTTTCCTGCCTCAGTGCTCCTGGTTCTCAGGCCTTCACATCTGGACTGGAACATCCACTCTTGGCTCTCTGATCCTCATTTAGACTGCATGACCAGCTTTCCCAGGTCTCCAGCTTGCAGATGGCAGATTGTGGGACTCAGCTGTCTCCATAACACGTGAGCTGGTATCTTATGATAAAGCTCTTTCTTAGCTTTTTTATTATAAGCTAATACCTTATGATAAATCTCTATGTATCTAGAAAGATATATATAAAAATCCAATTGGTTCTGTTTCTCTGGAGAATGCTGATTAATACAGATTTCTATCTCAGTCAGAATACCATAGGCTGGATGGCTTAAACAATAAAAATTTATTTCACACAGTTTTGGAGGCTGGTTAGTCCAAGATGGAGGTGCAAGCACATCCACTATCTGGTGAGGGCAGTCCTCCTTCCCTGCACACAAGTTTCTCCTGAATCCTCTAATGGTGGAGAGCAGAGAGTGATAATCTCTCTTATATCTCTTCTTAAAAGGGCACTTATACTATCTGAGAATGTCCACCCCCCTGACCTAATTACCTACCAAATGTCCCACCTCCAAATACCATCACCCTGGGGGTTTAGGCTTCAGCATATGAATCTGGAAGAGGGGAGGGCAATACAAACATTCAGGTCATCACACACACCTAGTTACTTTTATTATGTCTAGTTTCATGTTTCACCATTTAACACCATGCTGTTTCTCTCACACACTTCAATCTGCACCTGTAAAATTTCAAATAGTGTTTTAAACCTTCAAAAAATAATATTATGCTTTATCAAATTATGAATAGTAATGTGACCAGAATAAAATACAGGCTTGGACACCATGGAGAATTCTACAGAAATCTGTTTTTCTTGACCATGACCTCTTTCCAATTCAAATATTTGTATCTGTGGGAAAAAAAAGTGATTTGTTAACCTCTTTTCAAAACTCTATTTCAATTATGCTCAAAATGTCCTATTCTCATCAATTCAGAAGGAAAAATGCAAATGACTAATAAATATGAAAAAATGCTCAGCACTCAACTAATCAAAGAAATGTAAATTGAAACAACTAGGTAATATTTTTCACCTACCAAATTTGCAAATGTTTTTTAAATCCCAATACTGGATATTGACAAAGGTAAGATACAACTCATATAATACTGCCCATAGTAGCACAAACTGAAAATTTTTTGGCAAAATAGAGCAACAGCCTTCAAATTAGTTGCATCCATTGGCCTCATAAATTCTCTGCTAGAAATCTATTGCAGAAAATAATGTGATCAAAGATTTATGTACAAAAAAAATTCAAAGCAGTGACAATAACAAAAGACTGTCAAGATGCTACAATTGATAGTCTGGTCATATTTTTCAAGCTGTGATCAGTAGAGACCTAGAGTTAAATACAGGGATAACCACTGGGGTCAGAAAGTAGTCAAGTTGTTAGGACTCTGAGTTAAATATTTTTGAGTCAAATAGTTCTGCTTTTATCTGTTTTAAATACTGAGTTTCAGTTAAGATTCACTTTGGGGGGTGGACAGGGATAGTAATTGTCAGGCTATACCAACTAGAACATAAGATCTATGAAGAATTTATCTGCAAGTGATATACAACCAGGTTCCCAAAACTAAGCACAGCTATTGACTCATAGTAGGTATTAAACAAATAGATGATGTTCATTGTAGGTTTTTGTGTTTTTTTTTCTGATTAAAAAACAAGTTTTAAAAGTATTATAATTAGTAAACTAAATAAATACCAGAGGTTGGCAAACTATGGACTGAGGGCCAAGACTGGCCTACCACTCGTTTTTATAGTTTTATTGGGAGACAGCCACACACACTCATTCGTTAACATGTTGTCTAGAGCTGCAATGGCAGAGCTAAGTAGTTGCAAAAGACTATGTGGTCTACAAAGTTGAAAATATTTACTCTCTGGCCCTTTACAGAAAAAGTTTGCTGATCCCTGTTCTATACAATAAACTGCATGTGGCCATTAAAAATAATGAAACACATAACATTAATAACGCATGGAAATGCTCACAGTGTAATGTTGTGTTTAAAAGAGTATAAAACACAAGGACAATGCCAAGTGTTGGTGAGAATGTAAGGTAATAGGAAGTATCCTACACCACTAATGGGAGTGTAAATGGTCATGAGGACTGAGAAAAGCAGCTTGGCATTACCTCCTGAACCTGTAGGTATGCAACCTACAACTGATGTTTGCAAGTTGATGTCTGAACAGATATATCAAAAGAATGTTCATAACAGCATTATTCAAAATAGGCCCAAACTGAAAACAACCCAAACATCCATCAAAAGTAGGGTAGACAAAGAGATTATGGTAGATTCATATAATGGGAAAAAAATCTTTAGTGCAAATGCGTAAATTCTACATACACCAACAGAGATGAATCTCACAAACATAATGTTAAGAAAGAGAAACAAGAATATATTCCATATGCTTCTAAGTAGAAGCTTAATAATCTCAAAATTAATTTATGATAGATGATAGGATAGCCTTTAACTTTGGGGAAAAGAGAGAGGATACAAATTTGTAGGGGGCTTGAGGAAAGGGTTCAGAGAGACTAGTATCATCCCACTACCTCATCTGGGTGGTGGTTATGTAGGTATTTTCATGTAGCAATAATTTATTGATTTGTGCACTTTTCAGCATATATGTCATACTTCGATTAAAGAAAGCTTTAAACATGAATGTATACTATGGCCCTGATTTGGTTAAAGAAAGAAAATGTGAGATTGTATATCTGAGTGCATCAAAAAAAAAAGCAATCAATAGAACTACATCAACATCTCGAGAAACTGGATTATGACTGCTTTTCATTTTCTTCCTCTATACAATGTTCAAAATCCTCTGCAATGTTTAAAATATGATACATATTTTAAAGAATGATGGATGCAAAGCAGATCTCCAAAATTCCATCCCTAAAGTTGAAACAAATAAGCAAAAAGAAGTAAAATTAGCAAAGAATGGGTAGCAAGCATTATAAATTTAGCTGAGACTCCCAACTTGGAGGATAGACACTGGAAGTGAGGGCAAGCCAGGAGGAGCCAGGGATACCCCATCTGGAGACTCTTCCCCCACATGGACGAACAATAGCGTTAAGTCCCAACTTAGCACCCAAGTACATAGCAACCTAAGTATTTAAACCACAGAAAGAGGTAAATGCTACAAATGAGGACATGATTCATTGTTTTGTTAATCATCTAGGCTTAAGAAAGTAATGGAGAGGGGCGTCTGGGTGGCTCAGTCGGTTAAGCTTCCAAGTCTTGATCTCAGCTCAGGGCTTGCTCTCAGGGTTGTGAGTTGAAACCCCACACTGGGCTCCAATGAAAAACAAGAAAGTGATGGAGAACATGCAAATAATAATGCAAATTAACTGTATGTCGTGTCTGTAATCATAAGTCCATTAAAAATTCAGGAAAAATTCTTCCAGTATTCAATGCTATTAGTTGATTCAGCAAAGGAGTCACTCATATCATGGACAAATATCCCTACATCTGTCTTCGGTTGTGTCACTTTCATCTTACTAGTAAACATAAAGGAAAGTATGAACCAACCACCAACCAATTTTGGATTTATGTCAAAACTACACTCACTGGTCAGTAGCAACCGTAGGTCGGCTCTGGATACAAGAATTCGACACAAGTAAACAAAAGCATCCTGTGAAAACCAATCAGCTGTGTGGACTCCACGACTGAAGAGTATTGTGTAGTTTATCATCATTTGTAAATTGTGTGCTATGCATCCTTTAAATTGGTCATATTGATAATAAACTTCCATATATGTCTGGTGGTTAAGCACTATCAGCACACCACTGCCTAAAAACGTGGTTTTCTCAGTAAAAGGAGGTTTCAAAGATAAACACGATTTGCAAATATAGCCACAGCTGAAGAAGTCGAAGAGCTCATGGGGGGTGGGGGGAGTACTAAAGCAGAAATGTAAAGGTAAAGTGAAAATGTACCTCTTTCTAGCTGGCACTAAGGGGAGCCCACAATGGAGGTTTTGTGCCCTAGCAGAGGGAAACCGTGAGGTTAATTCATCTTTCAGGTTCTACCACGTGTAGAGAAAGAAAGTAAGAAATTTGAGAGCATGAAGGTAAAAAGGCCTTCTCTATAATTAGCTTAACAGGTAAATTAAGGTGCATGGGTTCCCCAGGGCTAAGACAGAAAGCAGTGGGGTCCTCCAGCACCCCCCTAATTCTCTGCAGCCCCTGCTATTCATCCAATATATTAGGCTCTTTCTTGCCTAATTACATTGCGATTTAATGTGCTAAACCTGATTTCCTTTGCATTTAAACAGTACTTTATAATTTTCAAATACAATTATATTAATTATCTCACTTGATTCTCATCACAGGTTTAGGAAGCAGGAACGGCTAAGTTTTAAAGAAAAACATTCCCAGGGAAAACTTAGTATTTTTGTGTGCTTAATTTAACCATGGTTTTAAAACCAGGCTCCAGAAAAAAAAAACCCTCCTTTCAAATCACCTTTGAGTGCACTCCTATCTGCTTCCTTAAAGATCTCAGCTTAGTTTGGTTTCTAAAGCATTTGCCCTTTATCATTCTTCCCAGGAAGGAAGACAAAACCACCTGATTACAATTAACTAAAGGGCAACCATTAATTTTTTAAGGCCTGTCCTCTACCTTTATCAGGAAAACTTCCGTGAAGTAGACAGATGATCTCTTTTTTAGTCCTTGATCTTAATTTTGCTCCTTAGTGAAGAAACTTATACACTGTACATGCTTCAGTAAATTAAGCAAGAATGGTTTTCCCAGTCTGATTTGTTTGAGTTACAAGACATATTGGAGCCATATTGGAGGAAGACAGATCAAGAGTTGCCCAGTGCTATAAAATTCCTAAGCAGCCTCATGAGGAAAGGTGATTCAGAGTCAGTTCCTTCTCAGAGGGAAGGGTGGGGAGAGAGAGAGAGAATAGAAGGGAGGAGGGAAAGAAAGAAATGGATATTTATTGAATCCCTACTACATATTCCAACTTTGACTGACTTGATATAACCTGACCAGGTTGTCATGAGCCCCATTTTATACATGAAAAAAACTTAGATCCAGAGAGGTTAATTGCTTGGTAAATAACAAATTGGTTAATATGTATCTGTGATTTCAAAAACCTTTCTTTACCTCTTTACCTCTAGACCAGTGGTTCTCAAAGTGTAGGTCCCAACCAGCAGCAGAAGGGTCACCTGGGAACTTGTTAGAGATGCAGATTCTCAGGACCCACCTCAGACCTTCTGAATCAGAAACTATAAGGGTGGAACCCAACAGTCTGTGGTTTAACAAGCTCTCCAGGTTATGCAGATACACACTGAAATTTGAGAATACCTGTTTCAGAGCAAAAGTCAACTAATGTAAACAGTCACATAGAAAATATTTTAGGCTCTGTAGGCCAGTCTGTGTCATAACTACTCAGCACTGCTGTATTAATGCAAAAACACCCACAGACAACACATAAGCAAACGAGCATGGTTGTGTTCCAATAAAAATTAAATTATGGACAATGAAATCTGAATTGTATATCATTTTCATATGTCATGAAATGTTATTCTTTTGATTTTTTCTTAACCATTAAAGAATATAAAAATCATTCTTATCCTAAGCGCTGTACAAAAATAGGTGGCGGGCTGAATTTGCCCTTTGGGCCTTAGCTTGGCACCCTCTGCTCCAGAGCTGGACTATGCTACCTAGGTGAGAACTCCTCTCTAGTTTAGGACCATGACACAAAGATAGGCAACTCTCATATAAAGTAAAATGTTGCAAAGGCGAATTATAAAACTCTCTGTGGCCCAATAGAGGCAGACAGCACATCTGTCTGTGGTGCGATTAGGAACGCTTCCATGTGGTGCGATTAGGAAGGCTTCCATGAAGAGGTGATAATCTATGTGGGCTTTGTATGATAAGTAGGAGTTCAACAGGTAGAGACAGTGAAGATGGACTGTACAGAGGGAGTGGCTTGGACAAAAGGGTGAAGACTGGCATATGAAAGCCTCTCCTTCCAGACAAAATATCCCAATCTCTTGAAATAAAAATGCTTTCCAGAAATTGTAATATGTAAAAAAGTGCTTCAATGCTCTTGGGAGTGCCAATAAACTATAACATCAAGAAAGGGACCAATTGCAGCAGCTGACATAACAGTTTTACATGTGAAAACCTTTATATTCTTTTCTCCCTCCAAGCCACGTGTTGAGGGGAGGTTGTCTTATTTCCCACAACAGATTATTTCTGGGTGCAAATATGTATGAAATTGTTGACTGTATGAAAATGTTGATTGTATGAAATATGGTCCCAAGTATCACGGAAAGCAAGAAATAATTTTCTTGAGATAGTTTCTAGTTATACAAATTAGTTCCCTTGAGATTTGTTTTGTTTCCTAATTCTTTACACACCATCCAATTGAGTTGTTGGTTATTTTCAAACACGAGAGTTCCCTTTATGATCATAAATTAGTACAATTTCAGAAAGTGTTTTTTTTTTTCAGGTTACACATTTTCATTAGATTTGCTTCAGTACCAGCTATTAAAAGGAAATACTATCCAGTCTGGTAATAAGAAAGAAGGCAAATTGTCAAGTCGGTAAGGAATAGTACCTTCCTCACTGATAGATCTCCAACTTCAGATAGCAGAGCGGTTAAGAGACCAGGTTCCGAAGTCAGACTCTCTGGGCCAGAATCCCTGTTTTACCACATAATGACCTGTCTGACCTTAACAGATTAATCATCTCTCGGAGCCTCAGTTCCCTTAACAGTAAAAATGGGGGAAAGTAATTGTAGCTGCTTCTGATTGTGAATGTGTTTGCAGAGCACATAAAATGATGAGCTCAGTTAAGTTTTAGTGATTATTACATTTCTCAGTGATCCTATTCCTCCAAAACTAAACAAATCTGCCTCTTTTTTCTTTTTTGATGCTGAAATGATATTCTCTTCATGCAACTTTATGATATGGCAGCAAGTTCAAGACACAACCTAACAAGTAAGACCTTTCGTGACCCCTTCACCATCTACCCTCCACCATTTGGACCCTGGAGGTATCAGAAACTACTTACCAAGCTGGGTGAGGCAAAAGGCAGAGAAATGGGGGTGAAGCTGATGGCATGGCCTCTCCCACTACCAGCTTGCTGCCAGCAGCACACTCAGCTGGAGGAGAGCATGCCAGAAGCCTCACTGTTAGGGAGGCCTAGAGTTTGGACACTTACATTGGAACATACCCATTACTGTAATGAGAACCCATTGTGACATAAAGCAAACAGAGTATTTTATATTATCTGAGGGTGCCTGGAAAAGCTATAGGGCTCATTTCAGCTTCCACCAGGGGTAAGACAAGAACTTGTCCCATCTTGTGTGTAGGAGTGGGCAGAGGGGAGAAGGAGAGGGAATTGATTTTGATCACACTGCAAGAGGCACATTACAACTGTAAGTGGAAAGTCTGTCTGTCTTCCATGGGTGTGGAGGGACAGTGGAAATGACTCAGGCCTTTGAGACACCAGAGACCGGAGGCTTCGCCACCTGTTAATCTCTGTGGAGGTACAGTTTTCTCAACTAAACACTGGGGACAAGGATGAGTGGGGATGAAATGAGATGAGGGATGCAGGGTTCTTCCCACAGTGGCTGCCATCCTGCAGACTAAATAAGCGACAGCTGTTCTTGTCATGATCATTAGTACCATGTTCTCACTCCCATTCGGTGATCACTTGTGAAGCTGCGTTAATATTCACTAACAGCCATACCAATTTGTAGTCAGTGCTTTTATCTGTCAGATTACAATCCAGCAGAGCCTGCTGGGGTGGGGTTCTCCCCACCTCCCAAGTAACATTGACATTGACATTCCTTCTCTCATTACCATTCTCTCAACGGATTCATTGGCTGGGAACAAGTTCCCCAGCTCGTGTGAGTAAAGATAGGGCTTGGGGAGAGGCAGGGAGAACTTGCCAGCCCTCACTGCCACTGGCATTACCCTCCCTCATACACAACAGGTACCTGCTCCACCACACCTGAAACCTCTCCTTAGCATGAATCACTCTTTGTGGGAATTATCTCTTGAATTAAACACTTTTACCACTCTCTGTGAACTCCTTCAGAACATGGGCTGGATTGTTCACCCTTGGATCCTTACTGTCTAGCTCCTGGATTTCTTAAATTATTTAATAACATTATTTATTAAGATAGAGTATACTCACCTTATTTTAAAAGCATTCCAGCACATACTCTGTATGAATCTACATCTGTACTTAAAGCTTTCCCCAGTGGCTACCCCTCTAACCGGATGGCTCCTCACTGTCCAGCAGGACTCACAAAAACCCTTTCTATCCCCAAAATATAATGCAGCTGCTAACATTCCATTATGTAAAACACCTATAGGTGCTCTGTAAAATGTCCTAGTGTCCCCGGAAAGGGGCACCACCACACCCCACCTGCCTCCTCTTGAAGAGACCTCGCTGAGATGAGGAATTAGTGCCATTCTTCAGGGAGCAGAAAACAAAGATCCAAGAGTATGTCTACACAGCCAGTTGGCTTTCTGTTCCAGATTTGCCTCCAAATAAAGGTTTTATACCTTTCATGAATGGGATCTCCCCCCACATGGCTCATGTGTATTCACAGACTAAAGAAAAGAAACCAACACCTGAGAAGCTCCACATCCTTGAGGGAATCACAAACCACACGGAGTCATGTCATAGCGTGCCATGTCCCCTTGTCCCCACGTGTGCCAGGACAAGGATACTGTTTCCAAAGCAACGGTGACATTGTGCTTTACTAACGCTGCAAGCAGAGAGCCCAGGGTTGGGGGGCACATGCAAACATACACAGTCACACACTGGTACAGACACATGTCAGCAGGCACACCTAAAGACACATAGGCACAAACCCAGACCCGGATCCCCTATATTGTGGGAACATACGAATCTTTTAAAAAGAAACAAACGTCATCTTATTTCTTAATCTGGTCAGAGAAGTGAGCTTTCCAAAAATATATTCAGTGGGTTTCATATCTATCATCTAATATTTCTTTCAGGTAACTTGGGGGAAATAAAAAACCCAGTGTTCTATGTCTATTTGTAAATGTCTGTTGATCCCACAGGTCCAGCTTACCTCCTAAGTTAGCTGGGAAGAACTGACGGGCAGAGATCATACTCAGCCTGAGATGCGTGGCCTCTTTCTCCTAAGGCTTCATTGAGTGACCTCAAATGGGCAGCCCATGCTATTTCTTCCTCCGTCTTCTTCTTTTTCTTTTCTTCCCTCTTCCCTAATGCTCAGCATTTGTGAGCATTCCCCTCCCTGAAAGTCAGAACCAGAATCCACCTCCTGATATTAGCTTCCAGCAGTTGAGTGTGAGTCTGCAGTAGAGCAAAGAGAACCATGGTGGCCCTACAAAGTCTCAAGTCTACATGCGGCAGGCCTGGAGACAAAAATGGGCACTGGGGTGCTGAGGGCACCCAAGGGCAGACAAGACACAGTGTTGCATCCAAGAGGGAGAGGCAGTTGTGCAGTGCTGGTATGTCAGGGAGCATGCCAGGGCTAGCTATGGCAACTTCGCAGAGCTGAAAAAACCTCCCACTTTGGGTTGGATGTGAGCAGCTGTGCTGGATTTCTGCTCCCATCCACGCCCTGAGGGTGGCCCTGAGGTAGAAGGCCTGATTGTAGAAGCTGTGAGAATGGGTTGGTCTACAGCCTCGCCCTCTGGTCAAGGTGACTGTGAAGTGCCAGTTCACACACACTTACTTCCCTCCTTCTCTTCTCATGCTCAGATTCCCCAGACCACACCATAACCTGAAGAATCAACCCAGGGACCTGTAAGGGAGCTCAGTTCTGCACAGGAAAAAACAAAGAGGGGGTAGTGCTCTTGAGAGCCAGCAGGGGCAGGAGCCCAGGCTCACCCCTGCCTGGTGATTGACCATGAGACAGAAGTCAAGTCACTGGGCCTGGCTGGATTCTCCTCATGTCTACACTGGAGTCAATGGTTCCCATTCCCCAGTGTGGTTCTAGGGTGAGATAAGGTCATACATATCAAGCACGTAGCCCTGAACTTACAGCAAACGCTCAATAAACGTCATCTACTTTCAGTCACCTGAAATAACTACAAATTTAATCAAATTTTCCAAAGTTACTGGCTGATTTGGTTTCACATCTATAAAATAATAAGTGCTCTTTCCCTGTCTGCCTACCCTCAACACATATTTTTAAGGCACTCATCCTCTGGGAAGTTTCTGGACACTTTGGCCAGGTGTCCAGAAACTGGAGCTTAGGGATGAGGCTGACCTTGAGAGGTTCAACTGGAGCTTTACTACAGGGTGATAGGCATGTCTATTAGGACACCAAACAAGTCTCAACTCTTCAGAGTCAAATGTCTTGACTCTACCAAATACAAATTCTACAAGTGAAAAACCACAATACCATTTTTAGAGACTGCCAAGAAAGAGCTTTTGAACCAAGAAATGGAAAAACCACCAACCAATGTCTTTCCCTATTTCCTTATGTCTGGTGCTATTATGGCATTTGCCTATATGACAGACATATGACTCGGCTTAAGGCTGTAGTTAATCCCAATACACACCCACCCTCCCTGCCTAATGTCAACATTTTGTAGGCCCCATGCATATGGCACTTCTTCCTGAAACTTTCCCTGAACTTCCAAGTCTGGATTAGGTGTTCTCATCTTTTCCTATTATGTCAGTTGATCAAATTGTTTACTTATTTATATCTCCCACTAGACACCAAGCTCCAGGATGCTGGGACCATTGTTGTTTTCAGCATTGTGCCTTTATGACCCAGCATAGTCGGTGACACACCGTGGGTTTCAATACTCTTACAAATGAATAAATGATGGATATAAAAGGGATGCATCTGAGTCTTTAAGGGGATTTTGGATGAGTGTGCACACGGAGTGGTGTGTATAACAGGGGATTCTTGGCCCTGCTCCTAGCTGGATCTGGGCAACCAGACAAGTAATCACTTCTGTTCAAAGACAAGGAAAAGAGGACTCTGGAATTTCGTAAAGTTGTGTGTTGGGGGTGACAGCGGAACATATGTTAATAGATCAAACAAACCCAGTGTGTGAAAGAGAAATTAATTTACAGACAACATTTCCAGAATACATATCCACGAAACTCAGAATGCATGTAGTAACATACATCCCAGCTGTTCAAGTATGATTTGGACCAAGAATGTCTGCACATGCACCTTGGCCAGAACAGAGGGAGAAGTTAGAACAGGAAGACCAGGCTGGACCCACTGCAGGAAGGAGGGAGGCCAGTGTGGATTTAAGCCCGGTGCCAACATTCATGGCTGCAACTGGCTGCCATCCAGCTGCGGGCCTGCATCTGATAGGATGAGGGTCCGAGCAGGGCTGTGGGGTGCAGGAAGGGCTGGCCTGCAAAGGCTGCTGGGAAGCACAAGTGCCCAGTGGTGATGGGAGGGGGAGGGGAGGCCAGTAAATAGGAGGAAGTTTAGACAGCATCGTTCCCTGGGGCCCTGGCTGCTTTTAGGTCACAAGCAAGAACTGCTAGCAGAACAGAAACTTGGCTGGGGAAAAAAAAATGTTTTTGAAGCTGCTGAGTGAACCTTGCCTCTTTTAGTGCAGCCAATTCCCTTACCGTGATCTCAAAGTGGCAATGGGCAATTTCTGTACTATCTTTGAACAACATTGCTGAGGCCAGGCCACTGGACAGAACTGGAAGGTGGGTCATTCGGGGACTTCTCATGGGGGAGCCTTTTGGAGACAATGGGCCAATCGACACATGTTGCGGAGCACCTCCCCATGAAGTGGGACACAATGATCTGGAAGGAGGCTTCAGAACCAACCAGTCCATGAGTTTAGACTTGAGGCAGACAACGGGCTTTTGAAACCCACCTGCCAGCTGGGGGTCCTTAGGGTACATATCAGACCACACCTTGGATGCTTTCACTTTGCTGAAAATATCAACACTCAGACCCTTCCTCGATTTCCTCCCAAAAACAAAACCAAACAAACTGCGCTAAGAAGTCTGTGTGCTTAGGAGACAAGCAAAAGCGGAGGTGGGGTGGAGCAAAGCAGAGAGTTTAAAATTAAACCTTGTACATCTTGTGCTCAGTCTTTCTCAGCATCTGCCTCAGCAGGGACTCTTCACCCATCACCCTGCTCCACGTGGGACCCTCCAGGCTGTGGCAGATCTCTGGCCCTCCTTTCCTCTTGCTGTCTCCCTCCTTCCAGACTTCGCGCTCACCACTTACCTCCTGACAGCCCTTGGGAACTTCAAATTCTCTTCCTTCTCTATTGCAAAATGATGACCTCTGCCCAGTTTCCACCCCCCAACACAGTTCCAGGCCCACCTTTGAAAACTGGGCTCAACTGAACCTGGCATTTGCTGTCATTCTTAGGATGCAGGAGTGGCTGGTTAATGATATCAGTTCTCAGGGCGCCTGGGTGCCTCCGTCGGTTAAGCATCCAACTCTTGATTTCAGCTCAGGTCGTGATCTCAGGGTCCTGAGATCAAGCTGGTGGAAGGTTCTGTGCTCAGCAGGGAGTCTGCTTGAGATTCTCTCTCCCTCTCCCTTGTCCCCTGAGTGCTGGCCCACCCACATGCGCTCTCTCTCTCTCTCTCTCTCCTCTCAAATAAAGAGATCTTTAAAAAATAATAAAAATAACATTCTCTCTCTCACACCAGGATCAATTATTATCTCTTCCCTGGTCCCCTTGAGTCTGTCCAGACTGTTCCCTTCAGTCCTAAACCAGCCCTCCTAAGACATATCTTCTCCAGCTGACTTCATAGCTGTTGAAAGCCAAAGCTCATCATTTCTCCCAAAAGTTGCTCTTCCTTCCACGTTGTCAACCTCTCAACTATCCATCCAGATGCCCAAGCCAGAAAAGCAGTGTCACCTACCACTCTCTCTCCTCAGCTGGCTGCCAAAACTGTTCGATTCTCCTTCTGAAATATTTCTTGGTCACGAATAATGGTGCAGGGGGGTGCACCAGACAAGTGGTTCAGTGGAGAAAGGCAGCTAAATCGCCGTGACTGACTTATTATTAGAAACACAAGGAAGGGGAGAAAGGAATTCTCCCAAAAGGATGAGGGCAACCAAGGCACACAAGAGCATCTCAGGAAGAGGTCTGGAGCCATGATGGTCACAGGTATTGAGAGCTAGCTTCTGAAAAGTGTACACAGACAACCAAACCACAATCATGGGTGGAGTTCAGACACCAGTCCTTGGGAGGGGGGTTGGAAAGATTGACCTGGGCAGAGGTGGAGGACGATGAATCCCCAGACCTCAAGGGATTGAGACAGACATCTATTAACACAACTGACGGGATGAGCACTGGGTGTTATGCTATATGTTGGCAAATTGAACTCCAATAAAAACACACACACACACACACATACACACACACACACACACACAAACAACTAGAGCTGTATTGCTTTGCTGGAGGGGCCACTGCTAAGAACCACATGCTGGGGGGCCTGAGGACAGAAATTCATTTGCTCAGAGTTCTGAAAGCTGGAAGTCTGAGTTCAAGGTGGTTAGCAGCGTTGGTTCTTCTGAGGCTTCTGCCCATGGTTTGTACACAACTGTCCTCTCTCTCTGTCTTCACTTAATCTTTCCTCTGCATGTGTCTGTGTCCTGATCGCCTCTTGCTATAAGGACACCATTCAGTGTGGGTTAGGCACCAGACCAATGGCCCTCGTTTTAACTTAAATTACCTCTTTAAAGGCCTTCTCTCCAAATACACTCACATTCTGAGGTGCTGGGGGTTAAAATGCCAATGTGAATTTGAGGGACACAGTCAGAGAACCAAAGTGTGGGCAGCAGGTCGACATAATGATGAATCTCCTGAGAGGCAGAGCCACTCAGGAACCTTCTTGTGGCCTCCAGCCAACTATGCTCCTGAGGCCCTGCTCTTACATGGCACTTTTATTTTTTTAGTGACCAACTTCTGAGACAGATTTGGTTAGGGGCTTTGAAGCATCATCAATCATTACAGCAGAGTTAACTCAGACCCCTCCAAACTGTATTCCATTCTCATTTAAAGACTGCAAAGCCTTCTCAGGTCACCTAGAAAGCAAAAGGTCAGCTTGCTTTTGCCACTGCAGTGAGTCACCTGGAACTGTAAGCTCATTTTTTATGCCAAAACATTCCAACCTTGGGCAATATATTCCTTCATACAACACAGGAAAGTACAACTGAAGAATTTAGATGACTTCTTCAGGCCCTTCATGGTTCTGGAACACTGATCTTCAAGACCTCACATTCACAGGACCATGCTCTCACAGAAAACTCTAGAAAAGAACACAGTTCTATACCTCTAGTTTGTTTGCAACTTGGCATTTATATGTGGATTACATTCTGCTGGGCATGGGATCATTTTATTATGATGGATGTGATGTAAGAAGGTGCTTCATGGGGCGCCTGAGTGGCTCAATAGGTTAAGCGTCTGCCTTCGGCTCAGGTCATGATCCCAGGGTCCTGGGATTGAGCCCCACATCGGGCTTCCTGCTCAGTGGGGAGCCTGCTTCTCTCTCTTCCCATGCTTGTGTGCTCTCCCTCTCACTCAAATAAATAAATAAAATTTAAAAAGAAGAAGGAGGAGGAGGAGCTTCGCAAAGTAAGAGTGCCCAGGGCCTATGAAGATCTTGAAATAACCATGCTTTGTGGCTTGGGGTGTCCACATCAGAGAGAATTGTAACCACAACTCCCTCCCTCGTAGAGCCTTTGTATTCTGTGGAGATCAAGGTCGCTATGAAACCATGCCTTTGTGAGCCACCTGTAGACTCAGGCAAGGGCACTGACCAAGACTAGTGAGCAGGGAGTCCTACTTCACCCTGCCCTCAGAGGTCTTTCACATTGATTTCCTGTGAAAATGAGTCCCATGGGAGCACACCCAAAATGGACCTGCCTGCCTGGCTGGCAGCCAGCAGCCCCATGGGTGCAAGGGAGCCAGGCAGTAACTAGGGTAAATGCCTCTGCTGGAAGCAGCCTATGCCACTTCAAGTCCCAGCTCTCACCCAGCCTCCTGCAGGGGGAGAAGAGGAGGCTGTGATGCTGGATTCCCCTGTCAGTCACAGGGAAGCAATTCTTTAGGTCATCCAGTCAAAAAGCCTCCCTGGCAATGAGAAATGAGTCTGAACACCAGGCCATTTAAAAAGATATTTATTGTGAAATGTGGATGCAGCAGCGCCTTCCCAGAATCAAGACAGATGCTCAGCATGAATGACACCGGTTAAGTCTAGAGAAGCAGACGGCAGGTACCTGCTATAAATGAGATACGACCTGGAAACCAGTGCTACAAACCACCACCTGGGAGGAAAAAGCTCACACGTGGAGGGTGGGGACACCAGTCCTCATGGCTGTGGGGAGGGACAATTGAGAGCTCACAGCTCTGGGGAAGACAGCTGACTCCTGGGGCTCCTCGCGGGATCCTCAGCCCTGGGTGAAGAAGAAAGGGGCTAAATCCACCACAGCACAAACTGGAGATGCCAGCTTTCATGACTCGCTGGAATGTGCTTCAAAGTGCTCCAGGAAACCAACACTGGGAGACATGAGAAAGAGAGATTGGTGACATGTTGATAATTGCTGAAGCTAGCTGATGGATATTTGGGGGTTCATTACATTATTTTTTTCCAATTCTGTGTAGATTTGAGAATTCTAACATTGAGAACAATTTTTGAAGAAAATAGGTCTTTATCCTGCATTGATGGATCTTATCTCTCTACAGATATATACTTTGAAGCATATGCCATTTCCTAGGCTCTAATTATGTTTTGCAGATATACAGACACACACACATACATGTTTATATCATATATATTGTATGTGTGGACATCCATATTCACCAATATTATAATTGCTATATCTATACTCTATGGCATGCCAGGTACAAAGCATACAATTCTTTGTGCATGTTATGAAATGAAAATCACACGAGCCAAGGGATTAAGTAAGTCATCCAAAGTCAAAGAGCTACCAAATGCCAACTCCAGGTTTCAAGCCCATCTAAGTTTGACTCTAGAGCCTGGAAATAGAGTGAGCCTGGAACTTCACCCACCCCAACCTACTAACCCACACTCACCGGGGCTTCAAAAAGCCTCAAGCACAAGGCCAACAGAAATGAGTGTCTTTCTGTCAATGAGGCAAGGTCAGAGGAAGCCCAGCCTGCCTGACTGCTTCTACTCTCCGTTCCTGTGTCTCTCCATTACACCACCACCCACTTCCCACGTCTCTTTGGGCAAATCTGTGTGCAACTGAGCCCGCCCAAAAAGAGCCATGCAGTGGCTGCTTCTGCATGAGCAGGTGCTTGGCGTTATGTGGCCACCCACTCTCACATGTCTGCATTTGGTTACACAGCAGGACCCCAGAATCAAGTTTAAGAGCCAGAAATGGGGGAGGCAGAGTTTCAAGGTGGCCAAACACCATTACCTTTTAAATAAGATTGTGTTTGATATTCTATTCATAAAGACAACTGGGTTCTTCTGGAAGCAGACCTTGGGTTAAGAACCCAAGTGCAAGTAGTTTGAGGAGAGCATCCATAGGAAAGTGGGGGCATGAGTCAGGGAAAGAAGCTGTGTGTGACTGGGCAGGCAGCCACCATAGGCAACGCAGGGCTCAGTCCCACTGGGAAAGTCTGGGAGTCTGCACAGAATATACATCAGAGTTTTCCCACCTGAGACGTGAAGAAGCCAGGAGAGTTACCCTGCAAGTCCCACCCACCACTGGCTGAACACTGCTCCTGGCATGGGTAACTCTTCAGCGCTTCTAGCTTGTTCCCCTGTGCATGGGCCAGAGCAGGCCCTCAGGTGGAGAGGCATGGATATTTCAATAGGATACTACTGTGCATACTTGAACAGTCAGGCCAAGGGATTTGGACAGGGCAATGATAGCATTTGCTTCACATGAGGGAGAAATTTTAACCCACCTTCACCTACCACTCTCCAGATTAACCAATGCCCTCTATCCTTTCTGTATATCATTCTGATGATTAAACCCTTAGGGTTAATATAGCACTTCCTGGTGTGCCCACACATTTCTACCTCCATCAGATGACTCATCTTGGCTTGCCCAGAGTGAGCTGCACTGGTTCTCCACATTAAGTGACCTTTCAAACTAATTAACTTCGGTTCAATACTGTCATATATTGGGGCTTCTACTACTGCTACTACTACTACTACTAACATACACACACTTGTGTTTGTCTATGTCAAGGTCAATACAGTGTCATTAATAAGAACTATACTACTAGACTACACTATAAGCTCTTTGACCTTTGAGATCACCACTGCACACCCACACCTAGAATAGAACCTGTCACTATAGAAATAACACGTATTTAAGGAATGAATTAATTAATGCTACAGCAAATTCCTTGGTATATAAATTTGTGCCCACAATTATTTCCCTAGATTTCTAGAAGTAGAATTAACTAAGTCATCTGCCCAGAATTTAAATATCTCACTTATAACAATACCAAAATAGTTGTCCATCCCAAGTAACTGGTACTACCATAAAAACATTCCTTAGCCCCTAAAATCATTGATACATACACACACTCCACACACTCTTGGCTTCCATCAAGTGTTAAAAGAAATCGTCTTGTAGAACTGTTTACACTGCCATAGCAGGAATGATGCTGAAAACAAACAAACAAACAAACAAACAAACAAACAAAAAAACATTCTACACACTGCCCCTAGGTGAAGGTCCCTCCTGTTTCCAGGTTCTTCTGTAGAAATGACATAATCTTTAAAATCTCTGACCTAAAAGCTACTCAATGAACAGTGTCTCCCTTTTTCCTTTGGTTAGTAGGAAGCTCAAAGTCAATTTGAAGATTATTCCCAATCTTTTGTATGATTCCTCCGGGTGTGAATTTTTTAATTCTTATGTACATTTTCCCATGCTATTCCATGTAAGTTTTTTTGTAAGCTGATTTATTTAAAATCCTTTGTAGAACAGGGCAGGATATAAATGAAGTCAGGCAAAAAGATAACAGTTTCCTACTCTGCTAGTAGAGAGAATTCTACTGTGGGTTTACAGTCAGGCCTCAAAAGCCCACCTGCTTCCCCCAAACATAGGGCCTCAGCAATCATCTCCTGAGAGAAGGTTCTCAAAGTCTCAACCTTGGCCCCACTCCTTCTCTCTCTGTGACAAGTCCTCCTGGACCTCAGGACCTCCACTTCCTCAAGTTGAGGTCTCCATCTGACCTCCAGAGTCTTCCAGCTGCGTGAACACCCGTTCAGAGTGACTTCATAGAGCAGATGGCCAATTAGCCTCCCATGGGTCCAGTAATTTGTGGGTGAGAACATGAGGACCTGACCAGGTCCCATGGTGTGGTGGGGCCACTACTGAGGAAGCCAACATCAAGTCCCTCAGCACCCTCAGCTTTGACTGACCCCACTGGTGACTTAGCACGGTGTTTCCCAAAGTTAACAAAAACAGAGATTCTCAGTCTCCTTTGCTGCAGATTCTGATTCAGCAGGACTGGACTGATCCTAGAAACAAGGTCATTAACTTACAACTGAGTAATTCTGAGAAAAAATCACCCAGCAGAACCACAGATCAAGAAGTCGGGGGAGGGTGGTCCTAAATCACCTGGTAGCTCTCAAGGCCATTCAGGTTCCATCTTAGCCCAGATCAACCCATCTGCTGAATGTACTCACTCCTCTTATCCCACTGTACTCCCATCAACTAGGGTAGATTTTCTCATTTGCAGCACTGTTGACATTTTAGACTGAAAGACTGTTTGTTAAGGGGGCTTCCTTGTGCACTGCAGGACATTTAGCAGCACTCCTGGCCACTCCCACAAACTCCAGGAGCAGCTCCTCTACCCCTGTTGTGTCAACCAAACATGTCTCCAAATTTTGCCTTATGTCCTGAGAGGGGAGCAAAATCATTGCCCAGAGTGAGCCCCCATTGAGAACCACTCAATTATGGTGACCAACCAAGTTTGGCCAGGACTTTTTGGATTTACCATTAAAAGTCCCATGTCCTGGGAAATTCCCTTAGTTTTTGGCAATTGACACCACTGCTCACCCAAAACACATTCCCCCTGAAGGCTGGGGGTAGCTCATGTGTCACTGAAAAGCCCTTAGTTCTTCCAGCCACTCAAGTTCAGACCTCAACTGTGTAAGAGACCTTGGAAATGGGGATATGAATAAGAAGATCTTCAAGACATCCCACTTAAGGGACCCAGAGAGGTCTGAGCACCCACCTCACTAGATTATGAGTTCCATAAGGGCAAGAGACCAGGTGCCTCCTTCCCTGATGATACCCCACTGCCCAGCAGAGAATATATAAAACATGATCAGTGAGTACTACTGATAAAGTGGTGATGAGTAAGTAGATGGATGTATAGATTGGACAGACGGCTAGATGCATAGTTGCATGGATGGACAGATGGGAATATAACTCTAAGGGACTACAATTAAGTTCTCTAATCTTTCTAGGATCCAGTACATCCCCACCCACAGAATGTGGGTAATAATACCTTCTATGGAAGGCTTCTGGGAAGACCAAATGATGAAATGAACGGCTGTGTGTGGTTTCCAGGATCAAATGCTTCATGCAGTACCTAGCCTCATAGTAAATGCTGGCACCCTCCTTTTTCTGGGGCCCAAGAGAACTAATTAAATTTAATTAAATGATCTGAAACATGAGAAGTGGTATGAGAGGCCCCACAATGCCCACAACACAGACAAGCAGGGACAAGGATGATTGCAAACTCTTATCTTTTATTTCTATCTCCTGGTCATAATTTCAAATTGTTCATAATTCAGATAATGGACCCAATAAATGAGATCCCACAATGTCCTGCCAAGTGCACTTTGTCTTACATGCCCTGGCACCTGGGAACCTTTCATAACCAGCCCTCTACACATTAGGCTATTTCTGCTTCTGAACCATTTGGACCCTCTCACCACCCAAACCACAAGGAGTTAATCTTCCCATCCACTCTCAAACCCAGAAGAAGATGAGAAGAGCAGAAGGCAATAGCCCAGCCTTTCCTCAGCAGTTTCAACCTGGGGACTTGTCCCTTGGCTCAGCCATGAGGCCCCTGACCCCATATCCTTTTCAAGATCAGCAGGTAACCTTGGTTTTTGAAGCCCATTTCCTCGAGAGAGAGGAAAAAAAAAAAAAGAAAACAGACATATGAACTGATTAAGCATGAATTGAAAAATAAGTTCAAGAATCCCTCAAATTCCAGGACTCAAGGAGGTAAAACAAGGGATAGCCAGATAGAAATATTATATCTCATTGAGGGGTCAGAACAAAGGGATTTGCAAGGCTGAGCTTCTCTTCCCATGCAGACTCCTTACTTCTGGAGGATGGTTCCCGTATGATCCCCACCCTCCTCTAGAGCCTCCTCTCAGCCATTCTCCTCACTGCCATCACTAGGCTGCTGTCCTCTGCTGCCAAGCCTTCTCTCAATTCATGAAACACCCTCAGATCCTTCCCACCTCAGGCTTTCATGTATGCTATTGCTCTGCTTGAAACTTTCTTTTCATGTCCCATACAGAGCACATGAAACACATCACTTCCTCGGGAGAGCCCTTTCTGATGCCCACCTGACCCCAGATAGGGAGCACTAAGCATTTTTCCATTGTAGATTTTATTGTATTATAATTTAAAATGTTTGTGGAATAATTTGTTTGATGCCTACAATAGGCTAAATGGTATCCCCCACCCCAAATTCATATGTTGAAGCCCTATTCCCCAATGTGACGGTGTTTGGAGATGGGGGTCTCTGGAAGATAATTAGGTTTGGATGATGTCATGAGTGTGGGATGCCTGTGATGGTATTAGTGTCCTTATCATAAGAGGAAGAGAGACGAGAGCTCTCTTACATGTCTGCCCTCTGCCACAGTGAGAAAGTGGCAGGAAGAGTGTCCTCACTGGGAACTGAATCTGCCAGCACCTTGATTTTGGACTTCCAGCCTCAGAACTGGGAGAAATAAGTCTCTGGTATTAAGTCACTCAGTCTATGGTACTCTGTTGTGGCAGCCAGAGCCAACCAAGTTAATGTCTGTTGCCCAAGACAGACCAAGTCTGTCTTGTTCCTGCATCACACAGCCTCACAAGACACTGGTGGCACATCTGAACTGGAGAAGTAGACGAGGGTTTATTTAAACAAAGGAGTAGGTGTAGGGGCAGGAACCCAGATTTACTGCCCTCGTCTTGAATGGAGGAAGGGAGGGCTTATTAGGGGAGCCACAAAGGAGAGAGTTGTGTCGAATCAGCCCCCGTGAGAGAAACAGTAATTGCCAGTCATGGAGATGTGAGGCGACCACAGGGAGGAAGCCAGAGGAAGAAGTAACTGATCCCACCCTTCCTTCGCCTCCTGATCTCCTGCTAGGACACCCTTTTGGCCCAACTAGTAACCAGAGGGTACTGGAGCCTGATGCTACCCATACAAGTCGGGCTTCCAGGGCCAGGGCACGCTGAAAGAGGTTGGAGAGTGGGTCTGGTAGAAGGGGCAAATGGAGGCTACCTGGAACATTCCTCTAGCCCTGGGTACAGTTCTGAACAGAAGTGTGACATCAGTATTTGTTAAGTAAATGACCACTGTGACCCCTAAACCTTCTCTCCTGTGCCTCAAGTCTGTCTGTAGAGGCAGGTCCTGAAGATTTTGTGTTCCCTCCTCTTTTGCTTTGAAGGAGAAAGTGCAGAAATGATTCTCATACTCCTGTCTTGCTATCATGTGCCTTTTGATAATCCATATCATTTTGATGGAACAACCACAAGACCTGCTACCTGTTCCAAAGCCATCTGGTTAGTGCCTGCCTTGTCTTAGGTGCCTGTCTCTGAGACAACTAGTCCACATGTCTGTTCCATAAGAATACATTCTAAAAAGGCCAGATTCTCTCCTTGGAGAGATCTGATTTCTTCCCCATCCCTCACCTCCTATTCTCTCAATACTTTATTTGAATACATTTCTCTATCCAGCACATAGCAAGTGAAGGCCAATCTGAGATTCAGAGCATGGTAGCCATGAAAATAGATGGCTCATATCTCCCCCACTATGGGAACACAGTTGATGGACAGCCCCAGCTGCCACCTGTCTGGCTGCATCACATTCATGCTGAGGCTTATGCTTCTCTTAGGCTACTCCACTCAATGACTGAGAACAGCGCACTACGATGTCAGCCCATCCCTCAGAGAATGGGACTCCTCTAAGGAGTGACTTTAGCTTGAGGACTCCTCACTGTCAGCCTGACCTAAATGTTCTTATATCTGTGCTGTGATCTGAGGCTTTTCTTGCCCTGTTCTCTTTCCTTCCTACTCTCCTTTTGCAGGTGTCAGGCATGGATTTAATCTGAAGTCTTGTCCTGCCTCTTCCTGCTTCTTCTCCCTTATCATGCCTTTCACATGCAATCCCCCAATAAATCTTCCACTTGTATGATCCCATCTTAATGTCTGCTTCTTGGAGACCAACACTGGCACATAGAAACTGGCAGTTTGCCAAATTAAATAGGCTACTGGTGTCTAAAGGCAAGTGTTTGCTTGAGTTTGCAGGCCTGTCAATGTAAGAATGTTTTCATTTATTTTATTTATTTTATTTTTTATGAAAGCAGACGATGAGATTTAGAGTTTAGGGACTGGTGAAAGCAAGCTGATGGAGGGGATGACATGAGTACAGTCTCTCTACCCAACCTTAGGAGTTGTTTTGAGCCTCACAGAAGAAGGGGTGATGGGCAAAAGTTGAAGGAGTTGAATTCAGAAGAGACTGGGAAGTTACGCCTAAACCATCCTACTGGGAGGTCTCTACAAATAATGTGGTAGAGTTTGGGGGAGGTGGGAAAAAGATAGTCATGTACACAGTTGGCCACAGACCACAGGGCACCAGCAGAAATAGCTATATGCCTAGTGGATCAGTGTTTTCATGGAAAATTGTATTGGTTAGCTCTTCTGCATAACAAAGCATCCCCACACTCCCAAATATTTATTATCTTAAAACAGTAATCACTAATTATTATTCATATGTCTAGAAGTCAGGTGGACTTTATCTGATCTAGGCTGGGATCCACTGTGGCACCTCAGCTTCATATAGCTCTCCTCTGCCTTGTACTACTTGGCTAGCCAGGGCACATTCCTCTCATGGCAATGGCAGAGGAACAAGAGTACAAGTAGAAATGTGTAAGCCCCCTTAAGGTCACTTCCACATATATACCATTGAACAACACAAGCCAGATGGTCAAAGATTGAGGGAATACACTCCACCCATAATGAAACCATTGCAAAGGTCTAGATGCAAAAAAGAGTGGAGAATCTCCTACCAGGACTCTATCAATAAAGGTAGACAAGGGTTGCATAAGAAGGCCACCAGAGAATGAACAAGAATTATTTGTGCCAGCACCTATGAGAAACATTTCCACCCTGGAAATGACCCAAACTAACTGAAGAAACCTTTGAATTGGGACATTATCTTTAATGTAACCTCATTAAAGGGTAAGAATCCCCTCTGCCTTGGTTTCTCTGCAATGCTCACAGCTCTCCTTTCTTCTGAATGTCAGCTTTCTATCTTCCTCATGCCCTTCATGGTAGCAAGAGGGCTGTAGACAGATAAGAAAATATTCCCTCAATCATCCTAGAATGGCCCAAAGTTGCCCATGGAAAAGACAAACCAACTGTGGCCAGGTAAAGACACGTGTGGACTATCTCAGGGCTTCATTACTCTGTCAGATAACAGTCATTACAGCGAGAATGAGATTACCCTTCAGCCCCCCTCAAAGCTCATACTTGTTATGAGAGAAAGTATGGATGCTCTTAGGAAGGGAATGGGAAGTGGAAAAAGCAGGCAACCAGTGCCCATTAGAAGCAATCAACAAACATATTCCCTGTCCGCATGGAGCTTAGAGTCTAGCTGAGATGAGAGTAAGTAAACATATCATTATAAACTGGGGTAAATGCTACAAAGAAAAGAGATGAAAAGGTTGCTATTGGGACCAGTAACTGGGGACCCCCTAAAACAATACAGAAGGCTGAGAGGTAAGGGTGGGCAGGATAAACTAGGTGGAAGGGGTTGTATGTGGGAGATAAGGGAGTGGCATGGTTAGAGTATCCCAGGAGTAGGAACAAGCTCCGGGACCAAAGGGATCATGACACTGGAAGCTGGGAGAGCGCCGGTGTGGCTGGACCTCAGAGATGGGGAGGGCAGATGTGAGTTATGGAGCTGAGGGGTCAGAGGGGTCCAGGCCATGCAGAAAAGCCTAAGCCTTCATGAGATGTTTGATTTTCATCCTAAGAAAAGATGGAATCCTCAAAGGTCTCAAGTAGAGAAGGGATATAACTTGACTTCTGTTTCTTTCACTCCTGTGCACTTTGGAGAATGGGCTGGAGTTGACAAGAGTGGAAACAAAGAGGCCTGTGACAACAGCTGTCATCCAGGCAAATGAAGCTGAGGGCTTGCAGATGGCCAGAAATATGTAGATCTGTTTGAGAAGCAAAATCAACAGGACTTGGTGAAAGATCAGAGAGGAAGACCAATTTAGTAAGCTCTGAACTCTAAGTACATTCTTATTTTTCTATGACCTTTATTTAATGGTCTGAGGAAGCCATAGAGGTTGTCCTGGCAGCAGAGTATGCTCCAAGCTCAAATACACCTGACACTGCCATGAACTTTCTCACTCAGCCAGCTCAGTGTGGCGTTAATTAAATAGGATTGTGGAATCCCAGAGACCTGGATTCCAATTCCATCTTTGACCCTCATTCACTAGAGAACTGGGGTGACCTGTTTTAACCTCTTAAGCTTCAATTTCCAGATCCATAAAATGGGGATTGTAATACCCTCCTCTTGGGGTGGTCTTGATCTGAGTTGATTCAGGCAGATGAAATTTTGCAAAGGGTAAAGGACTAAAAAAATGCTGGTTCAGTTGGTACATTTATAAGAAAAATTGTTCTCTTATGAGAGTACATTTATCTAGCACATTGGTTTCTGGCAACGGCTAGTTCTATATTTACTCATCCCAAAAAAGGGAAATTGCTTCTTGGGCCTTTGTTGTGATGTTACATACCTACATATGTAGGGGACAAAAACCTCCTTTGTGACTTGACAGTGAAACCATTTCAAGAACAGCACAAAGTATCCTATTTTGGGGACAGTTCTCACCACTCAGAAAACCTATCATCAATGACCTGTCACCTGTCTACAGTCCTCTTTGATAGATTACACAGGTGTTGAAGCCACAGGGGAGCAAATGTTCAATGCACAATGGGATCAAAAGGCCAAGTGAAGGGTGGGGTTGGTTCCAAGCATAGGCTTGGTGTCAGAAGGGCAGCATTTCAATTGGAGATGCCTACAAACAGGCAAAAAGGAAAATTCATTGACACAAAAAAGACCAGAGTTATAGCAGACTGAGGTGTGCCTGGATTCTGGGACTTGAACAATGTCGCCAGTGTCTCCCTGTCTTGTACTTCTGCTGTATTGGCTACAACTCAGACACACTTTGCTTTCATGCCCTCCTGGGTTCAAGCCCAGCAGAAAAGAGAGAAATGCCCTTCCGGGTAACTCCTGGGCAAGTCCTGGACTTCACTCTGATTGCCCAACTTGAGTCACATGCTTATCCTCAACCCTTCAGTTGGCCAGAAGGTCAGAGCTATGCTGTTTGAGTGGTCCTAGATTGCATGCCTATCACTGTAGAAGGGAGATGGGCCCCCAAACACCTGGACTAAGAATGGGGAAAAAGATGAAACCCAAAGAGAAATCAGAGACTACTGTGGAGGAGTGATGCTGGGAATTCCCTACAGATGGCATGGGTTTAGGGGTTCCCCAACCAGTCTTGTCTTGGCCTCTCACTTTCTCACTTCAATTTTGGCCCCACCTCATCTTACTACACTCAAAATCAAATACATCCACTTAGCAATGTGTGCTGGTATTCCCCTTACACTTTATTTTTTTATATATTTTATTCAAATTCAATTTGCCAACATATAGTATAACACCTAGTGCTCATCTTATCATGTGCCCTCCTTAGTGCCCATCACCCAGTTACCCCATCCCCCCACCCACTTCCCTTCTGTAACCCTTTGTTTGCTTCCCAGAGTTGGGAGTCTCTCATGGTTTGTCTTCCTTTCTACTTTTTCCCACTCAGTTTCCCTCCTTTCCCTTATATCTTCCTCACCCAGTCATCCTCTGCTCTTCACACTATCCTTCAGCAGAGGGAATGTAGCTTTCCAGAGAAATATGATTTCTAGATGTTGACATCTTTTCTTATGCCATTTGTCCCTTCTGTTCCATTCCTCACCCTCTCTGTCCTGCGTGTCCCCGGAAGCTGACTTCTATAGAATGCATCACTGGGGCTCCCTTTCTGAATTAGTCCTTGTTGCTGCTCTACCAAATGACCACAAAATTCCTGGCTCAAAACAACACTGACCTGTTCTTTTACAGTTCTGGAGGTCAGATGTCCACAAGGAGTCTCATGGGGCTAGAATCAAAGAGTCACCAGGTCTTGCTCCTTCTGGAGGCTCCTGGGGAGAATCCATTCCTTGCTTCTTCCAAATCCAGAGGCCACTGGTATTCCTTGGCTCTTGGCTACTTCCTTCTTTTTTCCCTCCATGTCAGTAATACCTTCCTCTCCTTCTCTGCCTACAAACTACTCACATTTCCCCAAACTTAAAATGACCTCTCAACCGCCTAAAAATACCATAGTATTGCTTCCTTCCTTACCCCACCAACCTTCCTAAATAAGTGATCTGCATGCATATGCACACTATGTCTCTGAACCGGATTTCTTCTCCTCTCTGAAAGCTCCTGAAGTTCCCCTCTGAAGGTCACTCAGGACATCGTATTTCGCAGACCTAGTCTCTGGCTTCCCCTGGTGACTTCTGCTCTATCTCTGGAGTCTGAGATATGAAACTTCACCCATATCTTCTGTTCCTTGCACATCTGGGCCCCTCCCTGATGGACTGATCCATCCTGCCTCTCACTTCATCATATGTCATCATCTGTGAGCTCAAGACTCTGGCAGCTTAGAGTCCTATCTGCACCTGCCCCTTGGTCATCTCCAACCTGGACGATCCAGGGTCCTCACCACCTGCAAGATGGAACTCCTCTTCCTGCCACTGTTCCCTGTCCCATGTTGCTAATTTCCATCTGGGGCATTCCTGACATTTTATGGATGTAGTTCTATGGGGCTAAACCCCAGGACTCTGTGGATCCCTCCTGGCTTCTCTTCCCTTGGTGTTATATGCGTTGCTCTCAGGCCGACAAGCAGCCCGGATGATAGTGGATGGTCAATTCACCTGAAGGAAAGTTTTTATTTTTTTTTTATTTTTATTTTTTTGTCTTAGATTAGCTTTATTATTTTTTAATAAATTTATTTTTTACTGGTGTTCAATTTACCAACATACAGAATAACACCCAGTGCTCATCCCGTCAAGTGACCCCTTCAGTGCCCGTCACCCATTCACCCCCACCCCCTGCCCTCCTCCCCTTCCACCACCCCTAGTTCATTTCCCAGAGTTAGGAGTCTTTATGTTCTGTCTCCCTTTCTGATATTTCCCACACATTTCTTCTCCCTTCCCTTATATTCCCTTTCACTATTATTTATGCTGAGTGAAGTAAGTCAATCGGAGAAGGACAAACATTGTATGTTCTCATCCATTTGGGGAATATAAACAATAGTGAAGGAAGGTTTTTAAAACACAGATCTCCAGACCTCATGCATGAGCCACTAAATTAGAATCTCTAGGAGTAAAATCCAGGCATCTGGATTACCAAGTTACCCAGTAATGGATATGTGGCACTTAGGAAATCCTGGTTTAAACAATTTACCAAGGGGTGCCTGGTAGCTCAGTTGGTTAAGTGTCTATCTTTGGCTCAGGTCATGATCCCAGAGTCCCAGGATGGAGCCCCACATCAGGCTCCTTGATCAACAGGAAGTCTGCTTCTTCTGCCCCTCACCCTGCTTTGTCTCTCTCTCTCTCCCTCAAATAAATAAATTAAATATTTTAAATAAATAAATAAACAATCTACTGATATGGCTTCACTGTCCAGAACACTTTTACACTAAATGTTCCATTCCATTAAATAAAGAAAAATAAATCAACAAAACAAAGCAAGCAAAATAGTTTGTAATCCTATAGATTATATCCACTACCCTTCTTTGAAGTGAGTGCTATATGCCTGATAAGACAAAGCTTCACTACGTTAACTGGACATTCATTTAACTGAATTAATTCCTGTGTCCAACTCAAATGACCCATTTGGCAACAATAGCAAGTTTACAGGGGGTGTTAGGGTGAGAGGAGAAATGAAGAAATAAGAAGCCTTTAAAAGGACAATTATAAATTAAATTTTTATCAAAACAAAAAACTCAAGTAAGATAAACAGAATGGAAATCTTCAGGACAGGACTTCAGGGTATGCAAAGACCTATGGCCAAGTTGGTTAGATACCTTTCTAACTAGCCTTTCATTGCTTTCAAACTTGTTAGCCTATTTTTGTTTTCCCCAAATTTACCAGATACAGTTTCTCTTTGTGAGCTACCCAGAAGCTTGAGAATGTTCTCAGGCTTGAAGACATGTTCATTTTGAAGGTAATATTCCATCTACCACTTTTTTAAGAGCTCTCTCCAAACTTTTCTCTCTATAAATAACTCAAGTGGACTTTGGTACTTGTTTTCAGCCTCTCAGAAAGAAATATTCCATGTTTCCTTCTAATTTCCATGGTTATTCTTCCTCCAGGGTTTAGACAAATAAAGGGGAAAAAAATCCTAATACAGTTATATTTATATATATATATATATATATATATATATATATATATATATAACCTCTAAGTTTTGGACTCTAACCAATTCCAAACTTCAGAAATGGGGAGCTGAAGTTGCCCTAGGCCAATTAGCAATAAATCAGTCTCTTGCCTTCTTCTGGGCCTTGGAAGACTATCAAGGACATTGTCTTAATCTACTGTAACAAATACCACAGACTTAAACAATAAACAAGTTATTTCTCACAGTCTGGAGGCTGAGAAGTCCAAGATCAAAGTGCCAGCAGATTCTGTGGCTGGTGAGGACCTGCTTCCTGGATCACAGATGATCATGTTCTTGGATCCTCACACAATAGAAAGAAAACTACCTAGCTCTCTGGCCTCTTCTTCCAAAGGTACCAATCCCATTCATGAGGACTCTACCCTCATGACCTAATTACCTCTCAAAGGCCCCACCTGCAAATGCCATCACATTGGAATGAGGGTTCCAACATAGGAATGTGGGACACATTCAGTCCATTGCAGGCAATGTCTGTCTACCTGTGCTCTGACAGTGTCCTGGCCTGGAGTCCCCTGCCACCTCTGTCTCCACATCTAAGCTGTGTCATGAACCCTAAGACTCTTGGGTGGGTGCCCACCCAGGACAAATGAGGCTGGGGACACAGATGTGCTTGGAGCTGGAAGCATGCCTCTCCCCATCCAATGCAGAGCAGACCACAGAAGAATTCTGGGGGTAGAAGGAGTGTCTGTCTCTTATGCAAAGCACCAGGAACACTGGACTCCCAGCCAACATCTGCACCATCTTGTTTGCCTCTTGCAGGTGACAGATAAAAGGTGCTGCTGTGATGGATTCTGACCCATCACTCTCTTTTGTTACAGGTGAGAATTACCTCCAACTGGAGAATGTGCTGCCCTCTAAGAGAAAGCCTGTCAGAAGTTTGTCATACAGACTCCTTCCTCTAGGATGGTGTCTCTCCAACCTTATCCAGGTGAGGCCTGAGGATTCAAGAATTCCCACATTTGACTGAACCTTCAACATTGTTTCAGCAAGGGACAGAGGCAGGGTTCCTGACTCTCTTTCCATGGGTGCGCATTAGTCAGGGCTCTTCAGAGAAGTAGATGACTTGTAAAATTAACCATCACAATGGGGCACTTCCACTTTGGAATCACAAGTCTATTAATACAAAGCAGCTTCAATGGGGCATATGAGAGTCCTATTCAGCAAACAGATGCTTGCTAGAGCTTGCCTATACCCTCAGAAGGAACATGAAGTAGGCATGTCCTCTTCTCTCATGCCACTCACTGTTTCTTTGAGAAACCTGTTCCCAGCCCATGAGGAGGACTTGTGGGTTTGTCCGTCATGGCACCCTGCCCCACCTCCCATGTGAACCAGGTTGACAAACTATCTTTCCTACCCATGATGGGCAGAATAATGGCTTCCCAAGGGAGCTACATCCTAATCCCCAGAACCTGTGAAGATGTGACCTCACACGGCATGGAGGAATAAAGATTGCAGATGGTATTAGGGATGCTAATTAGCTAACCTTCAGCAAAGGACAGTAACTTGTATTAGCTACATAGGCTCAATGTAATCACATGTGTTCTTAAAAATGGCAGAGGGAGACAATTGGAGAAAGAGATGTGAGGATGGAAGCAGTGTCAGAAAGATGCTTCCTTGCTGGCTTTGAAGATGAAAGGGGGCCCCAAGCCAAGGAATGTGTGCAGCCTCTAGAAGCTGGAAGAAGCTGGAAACAGATTCCCCACTAGTACCTTCAGGAGGAATACAAGCCTGCCAACCCCTTGATTTTAGCTCAGTGGGACCTGCATCAGACTTTTAAAATACAGAACCATAAGATAATAAGTTTGTGTTGTTTTAAGCCACCAAGTTTGTGATAATTTGTTACAACAGCAATGGGAATCTGATACACTAACCTATCTTCTAGGAACAGGGATTGGCCCATGAATAGACTTGAGATCCAAGGGCCAAACAAGAATCTTTCCTGAATTAGTATCTGGCCACTGGAAAGGGAACTCCCTCCCCTGCTGAGGTTGTCAGCTGTAGGATAAGCCATGGGCTCTCAATGGGTTGCCTAACTGCATAATTAAGCCAATATTCAAAGACAGGCCAAGTTGATGAGAGAGAGAGAGAGAGAGAGAGAGAGAGAGAGAGATGATATTCTGAAATATCTCTTGAACCTCTAGATCCAACCATGCCTGAAACACCCAACCTTCCCAGTTACAATACCTAGTGAATTATCTTTTGGGCTTAAGCTAAACTGAACTGGGCATTTATCATTTGCATCAGAAAGAGTCCTACAAACATGGGATGCCAGTAGTAAACTGGTCCAGTGCCTCTTAGCTTTGTGGGGGGGGGGGGGTCACAGATTCCTTTTAAATTCAGAAAATATGAATAGATATGACCTTTGTTAAGAACAAAACTGCTTAGGTCCAAATCTGGGCTCCCGCAGTGCCTAGACTCCAGATCCACAGAAACTGAGAGAACACAGCCATGTTATTTTATGCCACTAAGTTGTGGTGATTTGTTATATGGCAGTAGATAACTAATACACCAGCTTTTATCATCCTAGAAGTTTTCTGAGTGTGAGTCATGAGTCTGTGAAGCTGGGAGCTGCCTCAGGCTTTGATGGCCCACTTCCCATGCAAGAGGCAGGAGATGTTGGTTTGAGGTGGCCTGTGGGTTTTCTTTTCATCATACTCCTAGACAAGGCACTGTTTTCAGACTCCCAAACCAAGTGCCACAGCTTCTGTGCCATGCTGCAAGCTGTTCTCTGCTTCCTGAGACTTCCACCTGTCAGATATCTCAAATAATTCTAAAATTAGAGGGAAGAGTGCAGTTGTGGTTTTGTTTTCTCAGCAGCCATTCACTCTCTTGTGGTAACAGCAATCTCAATTTTCCTTTGGAAGGACATGCTTTTTCTGATTCTCAATCCATTGACTTGGGAGAGGATAACCTCCACCACTCCTAACCCACTACCCATTTCCAGAAGTGAGCACATGACACCGGTCTGACAATTAAAGTAGAGATGGGAAAATTGTGGCAGAGGAGGATTTGGTGGGAGGCGGGGAATGGGGGCTATCGGAAGCTCTGTTCGAACACGTCAGCGTTTGAGAAACCTCTCAGACATCTAAGTAGAGACACTGCAAAGGCAGGTGAATATTCCAGAGTAGAATCCAGGGCAGAGGTCCAGGCTAAGGATATAAATTGGCAAGGCAGCAGCAGCATATGGTTAGCATCAGAACTATGAAGTTGGATGAGATCACCTAGGAAGAGAGTATGGGTAGAAAGGAGAAGAGGCCCAAGGCCCAAGCTCTGCAGGCTGTGAGTCTTTAGATAGCTAAAGAATTATGGTTACTCAGCACAGAAGACTGACCACCCAGCAATGGGAGGAGGATCAGGGGAGGAGGTTGTCCCCAAAGCCAGAGAAGAAAGCACATCAAGGAGAACATGACCAACTGTGTTCAGTACTATCAGATAAGGTCTCAGAAAAGGCCATTGGATTTAGCCTCAAGGTCACCCCTGGAAACCTGAAGTGCACTTTCAGTGGAGGAGCAGAGGTACAAAACCCTGATGAGAGTGGGTTCAAAATGAGTGGGATGAGAGAAACAAGAAGCAGCAAGTATTATTCAAAGACTTCCTTGAACCCATCAAGCATTTCCTTTTTCCTTAAGCTACTGTGAACTGCTTTTTATTGCTCATAACCAAAAACATCCAGCTAATGGAGGAGGGAGGCAGGAGGCAAATACCAAAGAAAGGTACTAAATACACACTATATGCCAGGAACTTCATACACATTGTCTCCTTTCATATACGTATACAATCACCCTATAAAGCAGGTGTTCCTTATCCTCATTTTAATGAGAAAGAAACTGAGGCCCAGAGAAATTAACTACCCTTGCATTCAAAGTGGCATTCAAACCCACCTTTGACTCTAGATCCCACAGCACACCTGGTGGGGCATGAGGACAAATATTACTGAAGGAACCAGAGAGTCACTGAGGCTCTATTTTGGATTAAGGTATGCACCAGTGGTTCTCAAACTTCAGAACCACCTGGAAAGCTTGTTAAAACCAGACTGCTGGATGCCAGATCAGCACTGGATAGGGAAGAGGGAAGAGTCTGCATTTCTAACGGGTTCCAGACGATGTTGACACTGCTGGTCCAAGGACCACACTTTGAGGACTGTGGATTTATACCATCAAACTCCCTTGCTCAGGTTTAGGGTCCCTGAAGAGCCCCATTCAGAACTCAGATCTCTCAGTCCAGCTTATCTCCAAGCTATGACAGGGAACTTCACAGTACTAGTCCAGACTCCTTCAGCCTCTTCCCTTGAATCCCTGCTGAGACCTGACACAGGGCAGTCACATGGCAGGCACTTAGTTTAAAATGTCTTGTGTTAAGGAAAAAAGTCTTGTATTTAAGAAGACTCCCCATATTTATCATCATATAGTCTATAACCATTTATAGTCATGATTATCAATGTGAGACACAGAACTCCCTAAATTCCACTCTTTCAGAACCATGGTTTCTTTGGGTAGTTTGACCAATGTGTAATCAAGGTGGAATACGTCTCTCCAGTGCCTTCAGGTCAGGCTGCTACAGATAGGACTATCCTGAAATTCACAGCCGTTTCCTCCGGCGTGCAGCCTCTGTAGAATGGTGTGGAGAACAACCCACATCCCTGACACTTCCTGCCCAGATCATAGTTTCTGACCCTAGAACTATATGCCTGCTCTTGTTGGACCCTGCCCTTCCTCACACCGCCACGGAGCAGGGTTGGGTCTCTTTTGGGTGTCTGCATCCATAAGGGACAGAACGGAGCATTGACCTTGAAGTTAGACACATTTCAATTCTACTCCAAATTCAGCCAAGTAGTATCTGTGTTCCCCCAAGCAAATGACTTGACCTCCCTGAGCCTGCTTCTTCTTCAATGAAAGAGAGACAAAAAAAAAAAAAATCTAATAGGTTGCTGGAGTGAATCATTAAAATGGTTTGTAAAATGCCCAGCATAAAGAATGGTTATTAACAGAGTTGTTTAATCATTCATTTAACAAGTATGTTAAATCATTCATTGAACAATTATGTTCGAGGCTCTGTGCTAGGAGCTGGGAGATCATCAGCGAAGAAAGGAAACAAAAATTCCTGCCCCTCCTAGATCTTAAGTCTGGTGGGAACAGTCAGGCCATTAGCATTATTACAGGACATGAAAAGGAGCTAAGTTTTTTGGAGAAGAGATGGGGCCCACCTTAGCAGGAAGTTTGCAACTGTTAATAGGATGGTCAGAGAAGGCCTTGTGGAGAAGATGTTCTTTGAACAAAGATTTGAGGAGATGAGGTGTGGGCCTTGTACTCTGGGGCAAGAGTACCTGAGGCAGAGAGAACAGCAAACACAAAGGCCCTGAGATGGGGCATTCTGCATGGGTTTGAAGATCAGCAAAGAGGACAGAGTGTGCAAACAGAAGAGGATTAGCAGTGAGGTCAGGACGTAATTATGTGGTTTTTTATTAATGGAAGCTATAAGCCAAAGGTAAGTCACAGCTGCCGTAAGTCAGTTCGCCTAGTGACAGCTACTAAAAGTCACGTTTTAAGTAATTGTGACATTTCACACATGACACAGCAGCCCTTGGTAAGCACACTTATGTGATGGGGTCTTTCCAATAGTAGTCAAAAGTGACCTTCACTAATATCAATAAAACCCAGATTCCCCAAGGATAGAATGGGGAAATGAATCTCAATGAATCTCCATGTGGGTAGGGGCAGCTGGATCTCAGCTCTTGAGCCCAGACCCCTGTCTTCCCATGGGGATCCGGCACCGCCACCAGCATTCTGGCCACTAGGGGGCGCTGCTTCCCATTTAACGCTCTCCTTGGCCTTAATGAGGAACCTTAGCTCAGCGGGGTCAAGGCTGAATGAAGTATGTTTATGAAGGTTTGCAAATACCAGGGAAGAGCAAAGGGGATCTAAACATAGGGACTTAACTGGAAATACGATCACCTGGGGATCTACGCCAACCCTAGGTTCCAGCTCCTAGCCAGCCTCTCTGAGGTGGGCACCATGTAGCATCTATTCATTTAATGCATCTTCATTGGGTGAATACCATGTGCCAAGCACTGTGCTAGACAATGGGGATAAAAATAAAATAGGCACAGATCTGGTACTTAACCAAGAAATCAACACATAATCCCAAAGGAATTACGCCAATAAAGGAAACGAAGAGAACACAGTGATACAGAGTATCTGAGCTGATTCAGGGTGCCCAGGGAAGAAGACCTCATGGGAGGGTTAACCTTTAATCTAAGACTTGTAGAGAGTCTATATACAGGGAGAGTAACCTTTATCCTAAGCTTCTAATGTATGCTCCTGAAGGTCTTGGAGCAAGGTAGTCGCAAAATGACCACAACAAGATCTTCTATGCCACATGCTCTTCCAGCATGACTTGGCCACATGAGAGGTAGGGTCCCAGTTCCCACCCCTGAGTCAGGACAGGGGCTGGGATTCTTCTCCCCAGTAGAGGAGGTGCCGTGTGACTCTGAAAGACAGGTCGTCCAAAGGATACAGCTTCCGCCCAGCTCGTCCCTCTTGAGACACTTGCTCTGGTGGAAGCCCTCATCTTGCTTATAAGGATGACCAAAGCCCAGGTGGAAGCTCACAGGGAGAGAAGTGATATAGAGAGAAACTGAGGCCCCCAGCCAATAGCTGACATCAACCACGAGACAGATGAGTCAAAAAGCCTTCAGATGACTCCAGCCACCAGCCTTGTGCAGCTGTCCCAGCTGAGGCCCCAAACACTGGTGGATAGACAAGCTGTCCCCACTGTGTCTTGTTTGAATTTTTCCCCCACAGAATCCACAAATGCAAATATTGTTTGTCTAACACCACTCTGTTGTGGAGAATGCACTGTGTAGTGCTGCGTAACTGGAACAAATGGATATAGGGAGAAGGAACCAGCTGGGAGGCAGATGCAGAAAAGAAGCACTATCCTAGACATTCTGATTCCCTGAAGTTTAGATCCAAAGAACATGACCCTTCCTTCTCCCCTACCTGATAAAACTTCCAGCCCCCTTTTCCTATCCAAGGAATCCCTGGCACCTAGGTGACTGACCTGGAAAGAATGGCTTCCCTTAATCAAGGGCCACCTACCTGCAGGTAGGATGGGTGGGGCCCCACAGTGAAGGACCATAAAGAATAAACAGAACGTGGTACAGTCACCTAGATGGTCCTGCATGGCGCATAGGCCAGGGAGTCATTTCCCTGCTTCCATTCTTGAGCCCATTCTGCTCATTCGTCCAAGGACGTGTCCACCTTAATTTTATATTTATAACATAATGTGTCAAGAGTAATTCCTTTTTCCATGATACGTAGCATTTCATCCCTTCAATGTTTTTGCTTCCTTTTAAATGTCGTTTGCTATTTTGCTTATTTTAGCATTTTAAAGACTTTTTTTTAAAAAAAAAAGCCATTTCATCCAAGTACATTTATCTTAATTGGGTGAAAATCCTTGAAATGCTGAAATGTAGCTAAATGGGAAAAATGCATCCAGAGTAAAGGGTTGCTACTGGCCTTCAAGGAGCACCACCCAGGGTTCAGTGTCTCCTCTATTGATGCAAAATTCAAAATCTAGAATGCAAAATTCATTTTGGGAGGCAATAAAATGAGTGAATCATTTTTTTTCTTATACTACCAGAAAAGAAATACATGTTGACTGTAGAAATTTTAGAAAATGTATAGTCAAAAGAAGGAGTAGTAAAATAATGGAAAGAGAGGAAAGAAAGAAATTAGAAATAATCCTATCATTACCCACAAAGCCAAAATTTCTCATTAATATATCCTGGTAGCCTATTAGGTCTTTTTTTAAAAAAGATTTATTTATTTTAGAAAGAGAAAGAGAGCATAGTGGGGCAGGACAGGGGGCAAGGGCAGAGGGAGAGAAAGAGTCTCAAGCAGACTGCACTGAGCACATAGCCTGATGCAGGGCTTGATCTCATGACCCTGAAATCATAACCTGATCCAAAACCAAGAGGTGGATGCCCAACTGATTGCACACCCCACCTACTAGGTCTTAATATGCTCATTCTGTGCCAAGCCAATGTCTCTCTTGTTTTTGTTCATTCATTCATTGTACAAATACTTATTAAGCACCTACTATGTGCCAGGCTCTGTCATAGGTAACGAAACTACAATGATGAACGGGCAACTATGACACAGCCTGATGCTTGCCATGGTGGGGAAAATAAAGGGCACTAGAAGGATGCATGGGAAGGCCCCCCCCCACTCTGCCACATTGGGGCACCAGGGAGAGATGTCTAAGTAGGCTTAATGATTGAGCAGACAGCAGGAATAAGGTGCCAGGCGTGGGGATCCCTGGGTGGCGCAGTGGTTTAGCGCCTGCCTTTGGCCCAGGATGCGATCCTGGAGACCCAGGATCGAATCCCACATTGGGCTCCCGGTGCATGGAGCCTGCTTCTCCCTCTGCCTGTGTCTCTGCCTCTCTCTCTCTCTCTCTCTCTCTCTCTCTCTGTGTGTGTGTGTGTGTGTGTGTGTGTGTGACTATCATAAATAAATAAAAAATAAAAAAAATATTTAAAAAAAAAAAAGGTGCCAGGCCTCAGGATGGAGGGGAGTGGCCTACATGTAGAGAGTGGCCTACAAATTGCAGGAACTGAGAGAATTTTGTATGGCCAGAGTCTGGATTGCAAGGAAGGGCATAGAGCCAGACTACCTCACAAAGGTGAGATCATGAAGGATCTTTATCCTAGGAAATAGGATAATGGAAAATGCAAAATATCTGTATAGGCCCCTTGTACGCTCAGATTTGAGGAGAGCCGATAATGAAGGTAGGGAGACTGGTCAGGAGGTTCTTCTCAAGTAACCCTGGCTGGAGATGCTAGAGGATGGTGAAGAAGAGGAAGAGTTCAAAGACTAGGGAGACATTTAGGAAGTAGAATCATCAGGACTTGGTGGGTGACTGGATATGGGGGTGAAGGAAAGATGGAAGTTGAAAATGACTACCGAGTATCCACGTTAACAAGTAGATACATTTGTGGATTTATCGCTAAAAGAGGGCACCAGGGGATGGGATGTGTTCAGTTTTTGACATATGAAGCTCCAAGTTTCCATGGGACATCCAGCTGGAGCTGAACAGTGGGGAGGTGAATGCAGTTTGCATTTCTGTCATTTCTGGCTGGTTTTCAGAGTCCCTGCATAGCATCTGTCTCTATCAAACTTCTCTGTGTTGGAAATTAGCAGTGTCTCTACTAGGATACAGGGTTTTGGACTCTGTTCCATACCTAATTCTGAAGCAAATGGTTACAAAAAGAAAAAGTCAAACAACTTGTTTTGTCTACAGAGTATGACCACTGAAAACAAACACACAAATAAATAAGAAATTAGTGGATTCACAAAGATGTTTGGGTTTATAAAGTTTCCCTCCACACAGCACCTGCCAACCCAAGGACATGCTGTGATCCTTATCAACAGGACCCATGTCACCAAGTTTACATTCCATTGGGGCTTGAGATCATTCTGTTAAATTAGTGTCACTCAGATTAGGCTGAGATTAACAATCCATGAGGACAACTCCTATATTACACAGCTGACTGAAGATGCATCTCCTGGTGGTGGCTACAAGGTATCTTACAAGGAAGAAAGGAAGACTAAGGATGTGGACAGAGGCTATAAGGGCTCAGGAAACAGGTTCAGAAGATGTATTTTACTTAAATCATAGCCTACTTTTGGTACCTTCTTGTGCCAAGGAGCCGTCTTATGTCCATTCCTCTGAATCTTCCCTCCACCCGCCCCTAAAACTGGCAGAGATCCCCTATCAGGATGAGCCCTGCCTTTCTAGCCTGCAGAGTTAGTTCCTCATAGAGAATCTGGACATTTTTGAGCCACCACAGCACAGGTTTGGGTTCACTTTTCATCCAAATCTTCAGAGTCTCAGATGCTATAGCCAAAGCCTGTTAAGTGGCTCCTTTGGCTCCATCTCAAGGTCTGCCTTCCTAACTCATTTCCGACTGCACCAGCAGGGGAACATGGTCAGCTTCCGGAATGAATTTCTGTGATGCATGCCTTTGTAGCTTCAGGAAATGGACCAAAGTTTTCAGCGTATTAGTTCTCCATTCATCCATTCAGCCATTTAATAAAACATTTAGCAAGTGCTATTTTCTGAAGATACAAGAGCAACAAAAACGAATGTGGCCCTTGCTCTCATGGAGGTTACAGTCTAGTTATGGCAACAGGCACTAATCCCCAGGGTTCAGAACGGCTGTTCCTATTCAGCAAGGTCTCCTGCAAGAGGAACAGGAGGATGTTTCATGCATCTCTGGCCATGACCAGAGATATGGAAAAAACCCAGATTCTTTATCACATGGTCCCCTCTCCGTAGGGTACAAGAATCCTCACACTAATCAGGTCCCATAAGCTTTCTACTTTGCCCACGGATCTCCAAGAAAGCTCAGATTCCTAAAATGACCCAGGTAAAGAACTGGAGACAATCTATCAGCTGCTTTAAGAAGTTGCCAAGGAGAGGGGCACCTGTGGCTCAGTCAGTTAAGCATCTGCCTTTAGCTCAGGTCATGATCTCAGGGTCCTGGGATCGAGCCCTGCATGGGGCTCCTTGCTCATCAGGGAGTCTGCTACTCTCTTTCCCTCTGCCCCTGTACCCACCCACCCACCACTTGTGCTTGCTCTCTCTCTCAAATAAATAAATAAAACTTAAAAAAAAGAAGTTGCCAAGGAGAATGTCTATTCAGTGTTCAACTGATATAAAAAACAAACCATCTCCTCGAATTTAAAGTAATGTTTACTCCCAGCATGTCAAGGTATCCCAATCAGGTGAGATGCCACCCCACTTCTTGACACACCTCAGTGTGCTGCATCCATGCTGTGTCAGGCATCTATTCTTGCCTCCAGGAGAACATGTGTAATTTTTGGCATTTTCATGTCTGCCATTAACCGATTAAAATTCCACTGAAATTGAAAGCTGCCAGCAAGGGAGCCTCAGGATTGTGGCCACTTTACCCAACATGGATTTGCCCACGGTGGTGGGAGTTGAGGCATCGACAACTGTTGGCCATTCTATGAAAGGAAAATGGACAAACGTATGGATTATGCTTCCTAGAATTCTCCTATTTGCAAAAGAAATTGCTGAATCAAAATCTCAACAGAAGTGATTGCAAAGGAAAGGACTGGCTGACAGATAAGTATTGAAAAGTCAAAAATTTTAGAAAGGGAGAAGGCACAAAACTAAACAGAAGAGTTAAAGCAGACAGAGGGGTGAACGAGTTGCTCTAGCTACAGAATGGAGCAGGGCTCCACAAGGAGGAGGAACACAGCCCATTTACAGGAGAGCAGCCAGACTCAAAAGACTACACAGAGCATATTTCCATTTATAAGATGTTCTGGAAAAGGCAAAATTGTGGGACAGGAAACAGATCGGTGGTCACCAGGGTCTGGGAGAGAGGAAAGGGGTTCACTACAAAGGGGTGCAAGGGGATCTGGGGGGTAATAGAATTCTTCTTGAATGTTGTAGTGACACAACCCTGTGCCTTTATCAAAACCCCCAAAAAGGATGGATTTTTGCTATATGCAAATTGTGCCTCAAGTTTTAAAAATTTAAATGTGGGAAAAAAAACAGGGAAAATATTTAGAATAAACATGTCAAATCCTGAGGTAATTCAGATTTATATATAGACACTTCAAGACCCAATAGATAGATAGGTAAAGAATAGAAATAGGCAATTTGTATGGGCCAGTATAAATCGTCTTTTAAAGAAGCATAGGGGGGGAAATCCATGCTGTTAAATTTTAATTCAGGCTAAAGCAACCTTGACATATCATTTTAAACCTACTCAATTTGGCAAAATTTCACAAAATAAACAATATGTAATGCGGGCCAAGTTGGAGAGAATCTAGAACCTCATTCATTACAGGTGCCATTATAAATCAGGATGGCCTCTTTGGAAAGCAGCATTATGAAACATTCCTAATAATTTCATTCCTGGAAACTTATACCAGAGAAATAACTCAACAAAAGCAAAAGCTACATGTCACAAATATGTTGATTACTTTCTCAGCTTTTACAGGCATATAACAACTAAAAACTAAATGTCCAACAGTAGACTATTGCTTGTAAATTATGACATAGCCACTAAAAATGACATCTGGAACATTGAGGAGAATTAAAAATGCTAATGATGTAGACTTGGGTAAAAAAAAAATGTGCAAAATTATATATGTAATGGTTTTTCACCTTAAGCAAGTTCTAAATTTTATTTCCTGTAAGTAAAAACATCCCATATATTTCAAAACAGCAAGAGCCAGTATTATTTGGAAAACAAGGATAGGGATTGTGTCAAACTCCATTTCTTATCTGCTTCCCCCTTACCCTTACCAACAGTGTTGGAAAGTCACACCTTCTAAGCCTTGGTTCCTTCATTTGTAAATTGAGGTAAGTAATGAGTGTTGTGGTTTAAAAAAAAAAAAAAAAAAGTAACAGGAAATAGCAAAAATTTAAGACAGTGGTTCAACAGGAAGTTGGAAGACTAATAAATAGCAGGGCTGATGACAAAGTTTTAAACAACTCCAGGATTTTGGGGGTGAGTTTTTTCTTTGTTTGTTTGTTTGTGCATATGTCTGTTCATGAGCTGGTTCTAGAGTGAACATTGCCAGAAGAGTTTTTAAAATTGAAAGAATGTGTTTAAAAATTAAATACCTTCTAATAACTTGCAAAAAGTTGCTTAAATTTTCCTTTTTTCTTTTTTCTCCTTTGCCTCCTTCTCCTTTTTGGTATGAAAATGTTCTCAACTCAGTTAAGCTGTTTGGATAATGTGATGTGGAGATATACAGTATGTGATTTGGAAGCAATAGTAAAGAAACAATATAATCGGGATCCCTGGGTGGCTCAGCAGTTTGGCGCCTGCCTTTGGCCCAGGGCGCGATCCTGGAGTCCCGGGATCGAGTCCCACGTTGGGCTCCTGGCATGGAGCCTGCTTCTCCCTCTTCCTGTGTCTCTGCCTCTCCCTCTCTCTCTCTCTAGCTCTATCTCTATCATAAATAAATAAATAAATTTAAAAAAAAGAAACAATATAATCACCACAGTGTCTTAAACATAAATGTTGTTGAGTCAATGATCAGTTGAATGAATATGGACAAGGGCCTGGGAGGATTTTTAAAAATCAAAATGTGGCCTTTGGGCAATTGGTGGTCTGAACACAACTTCAGAAATTCCAAGTCTAGAGGTTTAAGATAGTGTTTGAAATTCCATCTCAAAATTCCCCATTCCCAACACCTAATAAAATGAGCAAAACAGCTAAACCAGTACAAAACCAAACAGTCATCAACAGCAATCAAAGACCAACAGGATAAACTAATGAAATGTCAACTAAAGAAAGGAACACAAAATTCTGGGGCAAAACAAAAATTACAACATGGCATGGCTCTCAAACCACCCTTATCCCATAGAGGGGATAAGTCCCTTTAAGTAAATAAAGTTCAGAGAAGTTTTACTTAATCTCCCAATTCATACCCTTTTCTCTTCTGATATAGAAATAGGAGAAAGGGCTGCTGGGAAGAAATAGGGAGAGTCCAGGAACAGAGAAAGGGAACACCTAGAAAAAGCTCCAAATCTAAACACTGGCCCAACCCCTGGGGAGATAGAGATAGAGATAAGAGATATCCCACACACACACTAGTGGAGTGAACCTTGATCCAGGATACTGGTATAATTTAGAAGAGAGAATAGGGCTCAGCCAATTGTAACAGAAAGTATTTTTGCCTTTGTAGACTAAAGCAACTTTGCCCTGGATCTCTCTCCCTCCCTCCACCATTCCCCCAGGCCACAAATAAGTGCATGGAACACAAACTACCTAGCCTTTGAAATATAGCTTGGAGAGGAAACAATCTGGTTTCAGATAGGGTAGAAAGAGAGTTAAGAAGTCAACCACACTATATAATTATAAATAGAATGTCTGGTCAGAGCTGCCCAAGCATAAGATGAAAAGAAAGGTCACAGAAACTATGCAAACTTACTGAAGAAAAAAAAAAAAAGAAGAAGAAGGAAGGAAGGAAGAAGGGAGGGAGGGAGGAAAAAACATGCAAATATAAAACAAAAACTCAAGCAAGAAGGAAACATGACTCAAAAGAAAGGAAGAAATCCCTTATGTGCTACTTCATACCAGCAACAAATAAGAACATAAATCTCAATAAAACAAGAGCTCCAAACAAGAAAATAAAAACAATAGGATGAGATTTTCTGAACGGAGACTAAAGAATTAAGGAAACAAATTGAGAACCAAAACACTATTTTGGAACACTAAATAATTCAGGGCAGCAAAGAAGTGATTTTGGGTTGTAAACTGAATTAGTGAAATAAAAGTCTTGCATTACAATTAAAATGACAAACATCTTAAAACTGTTCAAGAGAAGCTGGCAGCTATGGAAGACAAAAAGTACCCAACATATGGATATTTGATTTCTTAAACTGCTAATCCAACAAAGATTTAAGAAGATGTGCTTACAGACATAATACCAAAAAATTGTCCTGATATAAAAAGAATAATGACTTTTTGGCTCTAAAGGGAAAATTTTATTAAGAATGCTTAATACCGGGATCCCTGGGTGGCGCAGCGGTTTGGCGCCTGCCTTTGGCCCAGGGCGCGATCCTGGAGACCCGGGATCGAATCCCACGTCAGGCTCCCGGTGCATGGAGCCTGCTTCTCCCTCTGCCTATGTCTCTGCCTCTCTCTCTCTCTCTCTCTCTCTCTCTCTCTCTGTATGACTACATAAATAAAATTAAAAAATTAAAAAAAAAAAAAAAGAATGCTTAATACCGAATATATCCCAGTTAAGCTGGGATCATACAGAATCAGAAAGAATTCCTCCCATACCCAGGAACAAGAATAAATTACCTACAAGGAAGAAAAAAAAGTCTAGCTATCCTCAGACAGTTCCACAGCATCATTCAATTTCAGCAGACAATGGAATAATGTCCACAAGGTTCTAAATGAAAGAAAGTGTATCTTGAGAATGCTATACCCAGTCCAGGATAATGCTCAAGCAATACAAGACTTATAAATCATTCTGGAAACAATGACTTCTATTGAAATCCAGACAACTGAGGGATGACCTTAAATAAATAATTCAGGAATGCAGAAGACATGTGAACAGGGCTGATGATGAGCACTAGATCTATTTCAATGTAGAACTAAGAATAAAGAACTATGGGGAAATATATTTAAATAACTGAATGTGAATGTTATAAACCTGGAAAATTAAAAATAGTGTAATTTTTAAAAATCAAGAAACAAAAGTAATAGGAAGAAACTCCTACATGTTAATCCTCTCATCTTTCTTAGCAAGAATAATTATACTGGCTAAAAACTAAAACACATAGCTTTTTAAAATCCCCAACCAGGGGACTGGCAAGATGGAGGAAGAGTTGGGGTCCTCAATTGATCTGGTCCACAAACTAACCTAGATAACATCCAAAACATCCTGAACACCTACAAATTTGACCTGAGATGGAAAGACAGAAGAGCTGGAATGCTACAGAGAAAAGTTTTTGCTTCTAACAATGTAGGGCGGCAAAAATAAAATAAAATAAAAAAGAAATAAAGTAGGGGAGGGGAACCGTGACTACCAAGGCTAAAGTGGAGTGGTGACAGCCTCTGGAGCAGGAAAGCCCACCCCTGGACAAGCGGGAACTTTAAAAATCCCTGCCTGAGTTTTCCCTGACAGAAAAGTGCTTAGCAAGGAAATCGGGCAAAATCGCAGGAGGGGCAGTGAAGCATCAAGATTCCCCGAGTGTGGGGATCCCTGGGTGGCGCAGTGGTTTGGCGCCTGCTTTTGGCCCAGGGCGCGATCCTGGAGACCCCGGATCGAGTCCCACGTTGGGCTCCTGGTGCATGGAGCCTGCTTCTCCCCCTGCCTGTGTCTCTGCCTCTCTCTCTCTCTGTGTGACTATCATAAAATAAAAAAAAATAAAAAATAAATAAAAAAATAAAAGATTCCCCGAGTGGGGCAGCCTCGGTGGCGCAGTGGTTTAGCGCTGCCTGCAGCCCAGGGTGTGATCCTGGAGGCCCGAGATCAAGTCCCATGTCAGGCTCCCTGCATGGAGCCTGCTTCTCCCTCTGCCTCTCTCTCTCTCTCTCTCTCTGAATAAATAAATTTTTAAAAATATTAAAAAAAAAAAAAAAAAGATTCCCAGAATCACATAAGAGGAGGGGCACCCGGGGGAAAGCTCACCGCAAATCAGTCTGATCTTGGTAAAGGGCTGGAGCGCCGCAGCCATCCGGAGTATTTGGAAGAAGACTGCTGGTTACATGGGTCAGCTCCGGAATACGCTTTACCCTACAGCCCAGCAACAGATGGAGGTGGCTGTCCTCTATTCCCTTTGGGAGAAGCAGTCCCCAGGGGCACAAGTCCAGCAGCGCAAGGCCCTGGATCTGAGGGCGCCAAAGCAGACAAAGCCGGCTATCCTCCTTTCACCCTGGGACAGGCAGAAGCAGGGAGGGCACAGGAAAGCAAAAACTCTCCTACCCTGGGCACCTGGCAAGCTGTCCAGATCAGTGCACCCACACCTGTCCCCAAGAGCATCTGGGCCAGTGTGGACTGGGAGACTGCAGTTAGTTACTCACAGGGAGCTCCACTCCAGAGCTAGAAATCTGGCTGCCACCATTTTTTTCCCTTTGTTTCACTTTGTGCCTGGGAGAGGCAGGGTGTCTAGGGAACAAAGGCCCCCCCAGAATAAACAGCTCATACTGAGCCCAGCACCTGGCAAGGGGCGGAGTATCTCGGCCCAGGCAGACACCTGAGAATCAGCATACCAAGCCCCTCCCCCAGAAGACCAGCTAGAAGAACAAGGGAAGAACAAGTTTATTGACCAAGCAGCACTGGAAAGCTCCAGAACTGAGGGAAAATAGTATACAGAACTAGAGGGCATCTTTCTTTCTTTTTCCATTACGACTCGTTTTTATACCAGACTAAAAATTTCCAATATTTTTTCTCTTTTCCTACCTTAACTTCAATATTTTACCAACTCTCATTTTTAAGGTTTTTTTTTCCTTTTTGACTTTCGTATTTCTACAAGTACATGTCTTAGATTTATTTTTCATTTCTGGATTCCCTTCAATGCATTCAATTTAATTTTCATAGATATCCGAGATATGGGTTTTTGTTTTTTGTTTTCTCCGTCTCACTTTGTTTTACAATGGTGGAAATTAGTACCTTCTAACACATGACCAAAATACACCCAGAACCAAGTGGAACAATGTGTTGGTTCATTCTGTGAGATTATATTCTGTCTTCCTTTCCATTCTGCCCCCCTATTTTATCTTGTTCATGTTTTTGTGGTCAATGTTGGGTCTTTATATAAGTAATACTGGTTTATGTAAATTTGGGAGTCAGCACCTTCTAACATACAGAAGAAAATACATTCAAAACCAAGAGCATCACCCTCTAGGTCCCCTCAGGGAGACTACATCCTCTCTACAACCACTTCCCTACCACCACCACCATCCTTTTTTCCTTTTTTTTTTTTCTTCATTTTTGGTTTTTTATTTTTACTACTTTGTTTTAGAATTTGTTTTTCACTTTAGAGTCCTTTTGTTTTATTTTGTTCTGTTCTTCTTTTTCTTTTATTTTCTGGTCTCATCTAGGGTGCATTTTACTAAGGTTATGGTTTATATTTTTGACTCAACTTGTTCATACAGCCAATTTGCACTGGACAAAATGACTAGAAGGAAGAATTCACCACAAAAGAAAGAACTGGAAACAATACTGTCTGTCACAGAGTTACAGAATTTGGATTTCAATGCAATGTCAGAAAGTCAGTTCAGAAGTACAATTATAAAGTTACCGGTGGCTCTGGAAAAAAGTGTAAAGGACTCTAGAGACTTTGTTACTGCAGAATTGAGATCTAATCAGGCCTAAATTAAAAATAGTTTAACTGAGATGCAATCCAAACTGGATTATCTAACTACTAGGGTTAATGAAGTGGAAGAGAGAGTGAATGACATAGAAGACAAGTTAATGGAAAGGAAGGAAGCTGAGGAAAAAAGGAGAAAAACAATTAAGAGCCCACGAGGAAAGGCTTTGGGAAATAAATGATAGCTTGAAAAGGAAGAATATACGTCTAATTGGGATTCCAGAAGAGGCTAAGAGAGAGAGGGGACGACAAAGTATATTTGAGCAAATCATAGCTGAGAACTTTCCAAACCGGGAAAGGAAACAGGCATTCAGATCCAAGAGAGAGAGAGAGGACCCCGCCAAAAATCAAAAATCATTCAACACCTCAACCTTTAATAGTGAAACTTGCAAATTTCAAAGACAAAGAGAAAATTCTTAAAGAAACTTGAGACAAGAGATTCTTGACTTATATGGAGAGAAATAGCAGATCAACAGCAGACTTCTCCACAGAGACCTGGAAGTCCAGAAAGGGCTGACATGATATATACAGGTTACTAAATGAGAAAAGCATGCAGCCAAGAATACTTTATCCAGCAAGGCTGGCATTCATAATAGAAGGAGATAAAGAGCTTCCAGAATAGGCAGAAACTGAAAGAATATGTGACCACCAAAGCAGCTCTGCAAGAAATATTAAGGGGGACCCTGTAAAAGAAAGAGGGAGCCCAAAGAAACAATCCACAAAAACAGGAACTGTATAGGTAATACAATGACACTAAATTCATTTCTTTCAATAGTTACTCTGAACATGAACAGGCTAAATGATTCCATCAAAAGATGCAGGGTATCAGACTGGATAAAAAGCAAGACCCATCTATATGCTGTCTACAAGAGACTCATTTTAGACCTAAGGACACTTGCAGCCTGAAAATGAAGGGGTTTACCATTTACCATTCAAATGATCCTCAAAAGAAAGCTGGGGTAGCAATCCTCATGTCAGAAAAATTAGAATTTACACCAAAGACTGTAGTAAGAGATGAAGAGGGACACTATATCATACTTGAGGGTCTATCCAATAAGAGGACCTAACAATCATGAATATTTATGCCCCTAATGTGGGAGCTGCCAAATATATCAATTAATAACCAAAGTAAAGAGATACTTAGATAATAATACACTAATAGTAGGAGACTTCAACAAGGCACTCTCAGCAAATGACAGATATTCTAAGCAGAACATTACCAAAGAAACAAGGGCCTTGAATGATACACTGGACCAGATTTCATAGATATATAAAACAGTCCATCCAAATGCAACCGAATACACATTCTTCTCAAGTGCATATGGAACTTTCTCCAGAATAGACCACATACTGAGTCACAAATCAAGTCTCAACCAATACCAAAAGACTGGGATTGTCCCCTGCATGTTTTCAGACCACAATACTTTGAAACTAGAACTCAACCACAAGAAGAAATTTGGAAGAAACTCAAACACATGGAGGTTAAAGAGCATCCTACTAAAAGATGAATGGATCAACCAGGAAATTAGAGAAGAATTAAAGATTCATGGAAAGTAATGAAAATATAACCGTTCAAAATCTTTGGGATACAGCAAAAGTGGTCCTAAGAGGGAAACACATTGCAATACAAGCCTCCCTCCAAAAATTAGAAAAATCTAAAATACACAAGCTAACCTTGCACCTAAAGGAATTGGAGAAAGAACAGCAAATAAAGCCTAAACCAAGAAGAAGAAGAGAGATAATAAAGATCAGAGCAGAACTCAAAGAAATATAGACCAGAAGAACTGTAGAACAAAATCAGGAGTTGGCACTTTGAAAGAATTAATAAGACAGATAAACTACTAGCCAGCCTTATTAAAAAGACTCAGATTAATAAAATCATGAATGAAAGAGGAGAGATCACATCCAATACCAAGGAAATACAAACGATTTTAAAAACATATTATGAGCAACTACATGCCAACAAATTAGGCAATCTAGAAGAAATGGATGCATTTCTGAAAACCTGCAAACTACCAAAACTGGAATAGGAAGAAATAGAAAACCTGAACAGGCCAATAACCAGCAAGGAAATTGAAGCAGTCATCAAAAACCTCCCAAAACACAAAAGTCCAGGGCCAGATGGCTTCCCAGAGGAATTCTATTTAAAGAAGAAATAATACCTATTCTACTAAAGCTGTTTTGAAGGATAGAAAGGGAGGGAATACTTGCAAACTTGTTTTATGAGGCCAGCATTACCTTGACATGGCCAACAAGTACATGAGAAAATGCTCCATATCACTTGCCATCAGGGAAATACAAATCAAAACCACAATGAGATACCACCTCACACCAGCGAGAATAGCGAAAATTAACAAGACAGGAAACAAATGTTGGAGAGGATTGGAGAAAGGAAACAAATGTTGGAGAGGATTGCAATGTTAGTGGGAATGCAAACTGGTACAGTGACTCTGGAAAACAGTGTGGAGGTTACTCAAGAAGTTAAAAGTAGAACTATCCTACTTGTAGGCCATGTCTATGTCTTCTTTGCAGAAATGTCTAATGTGAACTGGTACAGCCACTCTGGAAAATATTGTGGAGGTTACTCAAGAAGTTAAAAGTAGAATTACCCTATGACCCAACAATTGCACTACTGGGTATTTACCCCAAAGATCCTGATGTAGTGAAACACCAGGACACCTGCACCCCAATGTTCATAGCAGCAATGTCTACAATAGCCAAACTGTGGAAGGAGCCACGATGTCCCTCAACAGATGAATGGATAAAGAAGATGTGTTCTATATATATAATGGAATATTACTCAGCCATCAGAAGAGAGGAATACCCACCATTTGCTTCAACGTGGATGGAACTGGAGGGTATTATGCTGTGTGAAATAAGTCAGTCGGAGAAGGACAATCATCATATGGTTTCACTCATGTGTGGAATATAAGAAATAGTGAAAGGGATTATAAGGGAAAGTAGGGGAACTGGGTGGGAAAAAATTAGAGAGGAAAACAAACCATAAGAGACCCCCAACTCTGAGAAACAAAGGGTTGCAAGAGGGAAGGTGAGTGGCGGGGGGTAATGGGGTAACTGGGGGAAGGGCAATGAGGAGGGCACTTGAACGGATGACCACTGAGTGTTATACTATATGTTTGCAAATTGAATTTAAATTTTAAAAATGTAAAATAAATATAAATAAATCCCCAACCACTTAATAAAAATAAATTAAACTTAAAAATTTTTAAAATAGAGGCACCTGGGTGGCTCACTTAGTCAAGCATAGGACTCTTGATTTAAGCTCTGATCATGATCTTGAGGTAGTGCAATCAAGCCCAATGTCTGGCTCTACACTAAGTGGAGAGCCTACCTGGGACTTTCTCTCTCTCTTCCTCTTCTCCTCCCCTTATCCCTGCTCTCATAATAAATTAATTAATTAAATAAATAAATAAATAAATAAAAATAAAACACATCTACATAACAAAGAAAGAAAAATAAAATCTCCACTTAATTCTCATTCTCTCCCCAACCCACATCTCTCCTTCCCTCCCTCACCTCCTGTCATTCTTCTTAAAGGAATTATTACCCTCTTGTGGTAAAGACATATTTAAAATTTTTTTCAACTATTCCCTCTCGCTACAATTTCTTCTCTAGTACTGAATTCAAATAAAAGTAAAGTATTAAATTGAATGCTTTAAAAGAAATAGCATCTGCCTTTTATACAATATTTATATCTATATTCTAACCGTACGCATATACATAATACATTAAAACATGTGCCTATATCCATAAAAATATATCTAGAGCAGTTGTTCACCCGGTGTCAGCGATGGTTATTTCTGAGCTGTGGGATTTTTCCTCTGCTCCTGCGTCAACTTCCGCGCATCTTTTGATCTCTTTAGAACAAGCACGTTCTCTCTTTGGGTGTATTAGGAAGCCTATGGCTAGCAGAAGTGGACGTGCAAGGTGGTGGTGGAGGAGGGAGTGGGGCAGGTGTCAGGTGGACCGGGCAGCGGGACGGGGGGGGGGGGGGGGGGGGGGGGGGGGGGGGGGGCGGGGGCGGGGCCGGGCAGCGGGAGGGGAGGGGGCGGGGACCGGGCAGCGGGCACCTAGAGGGGAAGAGGGGGAAGGGCAGCGGGAGGGGGCGGGGCCGGGCAGCGGGATGGTGAGGGGGGAAGGGCAGCGGGCGGGGGCGGGGCGGGGCCGAGCAGCGGGAGGGGTTTGGGGGCGGGACCGTGCAGCGGGAGGGGGAAGGGGCGGGGCTGTGTAGCGGGCAGGGCGGGGCCCGGCAGCGAGAGGGGTTTGGGGGAGGGACCGTGCAGCGGGAGGGGGAAGGGGCGGGGCTGTGTAGCGGGCAGGGCGGGGCCCGGCAGCGAGAGGGGTTTGGGGGAGGGACCGTGCAGCGGGAGGGGGAAGGGGCGGGGCTGTGTAGCAGGCAGGGCGGGGCCCGGCAGCGAGAGGGGTTTGGGGGAGGGACCGTGCAGCGGGAGGGGGAGGGGGCGGGGCTGTGTAGCGGGCAGGGCGGGGCCCGGCAGCGGGAGGGGTTTGGGGGTGGGGCCGTGCAGCGGGAGGAGGCGGGGGCGGGACTGGGCAGCGGGAGGAGGCGGGGGCAGGACTGGGCAGCGGGAGGGGGCGGGGCCTGGCAGCAGGCGGGGGCGGGGCCGGGCAGCGGGCGGGGCCGTGCAGCGGGAGGGGGCGGGGCCGTGCAGCGGGAGGGCGGGGCCGTGCAGCGGGAGGGGCGGGGCCGTGCAGCGGGAGGGGCGGGCCGGGCAGCGGGAGGGGGAGGTCCAGGAAGGAGGAGGGGCGGGAGCGGGGGCTGCGGCGGGGGGAGCGCGTGCGGGGGAGCGGGCGGCGCTCCGGGAGGAGGAGCCCCGCGCGGCGAGGGAGGCGCGGGCTCGGGCAGGAAGCGCCGCCGGCCGCGCGCTGACCTACTTTCCTCGGGCCCCTGGGTTTGCGGCCTGGGCTCCTGCTGAGACAGCCCGGAGCCTCGGAGACACACACAGGTTCACCCCGGCGTCCCCGGGAAGGGGGTCCCCGCGCAGACGCCGCGTGCGGCCGGGCTTCCCGGCAGAGACCCGCCAGTGCAGTAGGCCCGTGACACCGAGTGGCTCCGTGGGACCTTCGGCCGAGAGCAGGCGCTCGCGCCCCGGGCCGCGGCTCCCGGCTGATGTCTGCGCTCCAGGCCGCAGGGAGGCCCGCGGGGCGACGCGCGCGCTTCCTCGGCTCCAGCTGCCTCCCAGCACCTGCCCAGAACTTGTAGAACAAGCCCAGTGTCACCTCGGCTCGGCCACTTTCCACGCCGTGTCCTTGGGCCGGTCACGATGCCCCGAGTCCCCGAGGCCTATCTTGCTTTTACAATGCAGAGAATGCTATTTCCGTCCCAAGGTCAGGGGGAGAGTAAATAAATAACGTGGGTCATGATGGCTGGACTGACCGCGGACACATGCCGTGTGTTCAACATAAAACGTGGTTTATCCACTCATTAGGAAGCCGCTTTGTCGAGGGCACCACTCATGGCCTCGGGTGCTCCACACCTGGTCAAGAGTGATTTATGTCATCAGAGTTACCTATGCCCTAAGACAGTTTAAAGTAACCATGTGCTTGAGGAAATGTGTCCTTTCTGAAATATTTCCTGTGAAATACTTTGGCCCTGTGCCCACTACCTAAAGAACTATGTTTTGGATCACTGGTATAAAAAATAATAAACACTTAAAAAGCAATTGCTATGAGCCAGATGGAGGGTGTCAGAGCTTTAGGTGAAGTAACTCTTGTAGCCTCTCTGTAGCAACCACCAGAAAGGAAACAGGCTGAAATAAGTGGTGGAGTTATAAACAGACATTTGTCATTTTGGGGTCAGAGGGTATCCATTCCCCCCTTTTCATGGTTAATATCTTTATTTCTTCTGGGGAAATGACCTCATCTGCACTGTGCATCTTGAGTAGCTGAGAAATCTTTTTTTTTTTTTTTTTAAGATTTTATTTATTTATTCATGAGAGACAGCAGAGGGAGAAGCAGGATCCATGCAGGGAGCCCAATGTGGGACTCGATCCTGGGACCACGGGATCATGCCCTGAGCCAGAGAGAGAAGTCAACTGCTGAGCCACCCAGGTGTCCCAAGTAGTGAAAAATCTAAGTCTCTTGCCCTCCCCACACCAAAGAGCTTACTCTGACCCAGCTTGGCCAACTGGACTCTCCCTCGCCCAGGACTTGGAATCACAATGGAAATGAACAGGACAGAAGAAAATACTAATTAAAAGGACAAAATTATAACAACAATAGCGCATTCTGCTGGTGATGCCCTATCTAGATTATTAATGCTCCCACCACAACCACCACCACCATGGCCCACAAGCCTCCTGTCTGCCCATCCAGAGCTCTGGATGCAGGAATCCAGCTAATATCCAGACAGCCGCAACCTGATATCCCAAGAGCACTAACTCTCCATCTCCCCCTCACCCCTAAATCTCTCCCATGTTCCTCGTCTCAGTGCAAGCCACCACCATCCTTCTAGTTTCCCAGCAGAGAGGCCTGGGAATTATCTTAGACTCTTCCTTTCTCATCCTCCACTCATCTGGTCTCCAGGCCTGTCAACTCTGCCTCGTAAAAGCTTGGAAACCCGTTCTTCCTTCATCTGCCTCAGTTCAGACCTTCATCCTTTGTCTCTTGGAAGATGGTGATCACTTCTCCAGGAAGATGCCTCCTATATCTGGGCCTTCCTCCTCTAACTCATCTTTCACGCCGCAGTCAGGGCAATCTTTCTCAAATCTTCCACATGTCTGTGTCAGGAGCTTGAAGCTCTTTGACAGTCTGTCCCTTGCTCCTTTGTAGAGCCCAGGCTCCTTATCATGGTAAATAAGGGCTTGTATCCCTTGCCACTCTGTTCCATTTCTTCTTATCTCTCAACACTCCTACCCAAGCACCTTCCTCCACTCACATGAAAGTTTTCACTGATGCAGGACATTCTTTGCTTTTTTGCTTTTACACTGTTCCCCAGTTCCACTCCGGCCACATGTTTTACTGCTTTGCATTTATCCTACAAGTGCTGTCTCAATCTGGCCCTTCTAACAACCACATCATCTCAAACAGAGTAGGATGAGTGAATGAGTACATTCTGCTTGGAGATGAAGAAAGGAGATAATCTCGCATTTGCTTTTTTCCCAGGCAGATTGTGGGAAGCTGGTTTACATTTCTGAGAGTGACTAAGAAGTAAGCCTGAAACTGCTGGCAGCCATGCTGCCACTACGAGGAAAACACTGCCTGGGAATGAAGCCGAAACAAAGGAAGACAGTTTGCCCATGAGACTGAGTTCCCCTGGTGACACTTCAGCCCCTAGATGCAGCTACAGCTGAAGTCAGACATAACTCTTGAACAATTGTGTAAACCATTCCCTCTTTTTGCCCAAGCCATTTAAAATGTGGGTTTTCCATCTATCACAAGCAGAAGAATCCTGATATCCCAAAAAAAAACACTAAATAAGAATACCCGTTGAGAGAAAAGCTTTAAAATCCACAAAATAGAAGTATAGGATCAACTTGAAGAGACAGAAATGGCCCAGCGGTTGGCAAGACTTAAACAAAGAAAGACTTATTGAGGGCAGATGTTGTGCCTAGATTCAAAGTTACCTGGCATTGTAAGTGTCTCTCAGAGGAGGGTTGGTTAGACATGCATGCCTGAACAAAGGAAAGTCAAGGAGAAAGAGTTGGCAATGCCCATCCAATTGCCATACAAGTTAAGAGGTATCAGAGTTCCCTTGGCAAGACTCCCCATCTAGTGCAAGGGCTCTGAACCTGGGGTCCCATGGCTGGGCTTCCTGGAGTTTTGTGAACCTCCTGAAATTGTATGTACAACTATACATCTTTCAGAGAAGAATGTCCATAATCTCAGATTCTCATGGGGGTTCATTACACCCCATGGGGGTTACAAATTGCTAAGGCAGTACACGAAAGTATTTCAGGCATTCTAACAGAGAAACTCTTCTGAAAGCCACCAAATTCTTTTATACCTTCCAGTCTCATTCTCAGGACACTCTCCAATAATCCTCTGTCCCATGCGTTTCCCCTCCAGGGAGAGATGCAGTGAGCCACTAATGGGGGACCCTTGGCTCCACTTGAGAGCTGTGTTTCTCACTGCCGAGTAAGAAATAGGGATATTGGCAGAGGGGGGCTGCATTATCCGAGGCAGCTCAGGTACAAGTACAGCAGGACTTGGGAAGTGGTATCTAGTATCTGTTGACCACATGTTCCAGGCACTTTCCTATATGTTATCTCACTTAATCCTAACAAATGTGAGACAGAAATTATTATCTCCATTTTTTATATGAGATCAAGGTTTATAGAGGCTAAGAAACTTCCACAGGGTTTCACAACTGCCTGACTTCCAAGACCATGTGTTTTCCACACGGCCAACAACTACCACAACCCCCATCCAAGTGCTGGTAATCACACTGGTTTGTGGTCACTTCGCCTGCGGTGCTACTGTCTTGATCTGCCCTCCCCGCCCCATGCACCACCACAACATGCTTCTAGCAGTGGACCCCTGCCTTCACCCCAAGCCACGGGGAATTTGAACCCAGGCACAACTACCTGTCACATCTTCTGGACAGAAAGGCTGATTTAGGGATGGAAACGACCCAAGTTCACACTACCTTCCTGGACTGTGTAAGTGGAGACCGCACGGGAGGCCCTTTGCCTCTTGGGCACTGGCGAAAACTAATCTTCAAGAGAAGAGAATAAAATCGATCAGCAACCAGAAGAGATGAGAGACAAGTAGCAGTAGCTCCAGCAGCTCCCAGTTCTAGAAGCTCTTCTTTGCATCCCATAAATTTCTCTAACAGCCTGGACAGAGTCACAACACCACGATGAAAGTGTAGTGCATGCCAGCATTTGACTCCCGTCAGTGAAAGCAGAATGATGTCATGAGAAAAAAAAAAAAAAAAAGAATGATGTCATGCCTCACTCAGTCTCAGGAGGGAGCTGGAAGTAGTTTAGAAGCTTCCAGTGAAGAAAGTTTGTCCCAGTAGATGGACACTTCCTAGCTTACCTAGAGAACCAATGTATTAGTCTGTATTGTGTTGCAGCAAAAGACTCCGAAAATCTTGGTGGCTTCCAACAACAAGGTTTATCTCTTGTACTCTGGTTTGCAGTCAGCTGCATCTCTGCCCCGCCCTGCCCCACATGTCTTCTCACTCCAGAGCTCAGGCTGAAGGAGCATCTGGGACATGCCGATCATTCTGCAGAAGGCAGGAAGGCAGGAGGCCAAGCCAGACTATGCAATATCTTCAAAAGTTTCTGCTCTGACATGGCATAAAATCACGTCTGCTTATATCACATTGGCTGAACAAAGGGCCAAGTCACATGGCCAAGTCACATGGCCAAGCCTGACAATATATTCCACCTACTGGAAAAACTCCTGGAAGAAATATATTCTACTCACTGGAATCACTGCTGGAAGTCATGTGGCAAAGGCTGTGGATATATAAAACCCTCATAGGGGGATCCCTGGGTGGCTCAACGGTTTAGCGCCTGCCTTCAGCCCAGGGCATGACCCTGGAGTCCTGGGATCGAGTCCCACATCGGGCTCCCTGCATGGAGCCTGCTTCTCCCTCTGCCTGTGTCTCTGCCCCCCGCTCTCTCTTATAAATAAATAAAATCTTAAAAAAAAAAAAAAACCCTCATAGGGAGGAAGAAGATGGTGGCAAACAATAACATAATCAATTACACCAAGAAACAAGCATGGGCTGGAACAACAGAACACATGACAAAGCTATCTTTTGTCAGAGGGAGCCCTCCAGCAGGGCTGCTGGGAAGAGGATGCAAAAGCAATGAGATTTGTGAATTGAACAAGGACAGAGCCCCAACTGCAGGCAGTCCAGGTTTCAGTGGCAAAAACAGAAAGTCCTGAGAGCTAAGTCTTTCAACATCTGGAACCCAAAGCGAGAATTCACAAAAGATGAGAATACAGTGGCCCAACGGAATGCCTGATGTGTGTGTCATAAGAATAATCATTATCTTGGGTTTTGAATAATTTTCCCGTCTGTTTTCTATTGTAGTCATTGTGCTACTTTCATAATTATAAAAATAAGCATTTTTATTTTTAAAGACATGAGCCCTCTGAAGCCTAAAAGAGCACGGGCTGTAGAGACAACTGGTTTCCAACGCCAAACTTCATGGTGATGAGGAAGGTTCATGTGTCGGATGATGCACCAAGGATGTGTCATTTCAATCCTGTGGGGAAAACAGTCCTGCCACCTATGGTAATGACTGACAAATGGAAAGCTGGTGGACTGGAAAAGCTTTTCCTTGGGCCGGGATGGGGGAAATCCCCAACCCAGATGTTCCAAGAATTTTCTGCTCAGATCCCATTTGGGGTTGAAGAAAGAGAAAGGCTACCATGAGTTCAGTATGTCTTGGAAATTCCGGGTTCCTTTCTGGCCCAAGAAAGGAGAGTAGGTAACATGAGCTTAAAAATGTCTTAGCACACACTAAGTGTGTGAGACAGTCAGCCCTGGGGTTTTGTGGAAATTAACAATGAGTTTGAGCTAATTTGCACCCAGTTTGGTGCAATGTGCATAGAGACTTTGGTGGTGGGCTTCTGAGTTACACAGACCTTTGAACCCTGGCCCTGTTGTGTGACAGCTCTGTGACTGTTAGCAAGTCACTTAATTTCTCTGTGCCTCAGTTTTCTCCTTGAAAAATGGGACAACAATAGCATCTATCTCATTGGGATGTGTTTTGGGGATTAAATACACACATGTGAAACTCCTAGCATTGTACCGGACAGCAGGCATACAACAGACTTCAGTTAGAAATAACTAATATAAGAGAGACAAAAATGATAGACATATGTGTATTTGCGGCTTTTCTCCTCCTTTCAAGAAAAGCTGGTGCTACTTGGTCATTATTTTCTCCTTCTGTCCCTTCTCACAACTTACCCTCCACTTCAGGGTCTTACTGGGGGGAGATGTGGCTAATCGGTGGGAGAAGAAGAGAGAGAAATGAGGATACGGATTTGCAGTGGAAAAGGCTAAACAGAACAAAAACAACAAGCAAACAATAAAGGAGAGAGAGAGAAGTAAAAGAAAAGAGGAGAAGTGGGCTTGAACAGTGAGGAAAATAAGAATTGGGACAAGAGACTTTGGAGCTATCTGGATAGTGGGAGAGAGGGGTACCCCAGATGAACCCAGGAAAGGGAATGGATTAGTTCTCTACTGCTGCATCAATTTTCCCAAAATTTAGCAGCTCACAGGAATACAAATACATCATCTCACAGTTTCTGCAGGTCAGAAACTGGGGAGACTGAGTTATTCTGGCTCAAGGCCTCTCATGGGGTGCAGTTACTGCATCAGGCAGGGATGAAGTCACCTCAAGACGAGATGACTGGAAGGAAGCCCCCCTCACACAGCTGTGGGCAGGAGGCCTCAGCTCCTCATCACAAGGCCTCTCCAGAGGGCTGCCTGGGTGTCTTCACAACGTGGCAGCCAGCTTCCTCAGAGGGAGTGAGCCAGCTCAGGGAACAGGAGGGAGCTGACCCAGCCCTGGAAATCCCCACCATCGCTTCCACTATATTTTGTTCACTAGTGGGCCACCAAGTCCAGCCCACTCTCAAGGTGAAGAGAACTGGCCTCCATCTTTTGAAAGGGGGGAGAGCAGATGAATTTTGGACATATCTTAAAACCACTGGAAGGATCTACGGGCATATCGCTGTGGATTGTGATTTTAATTTCCTTGAATATTATTGGGGGATGAAGCTTAGAATATTTTTTGCCTTGGCCATGAACTTTTTTGTTGTTGATTTACTATGACATGGTCCCTGGATTGGTCTTTACATTTCAGTATTATTTCCCTTATGCCTGAATGATATCTGTTAGCATTTCTTATAGTGTAGGTCTGCTGCAGGTGACTTCTCTCAGCCTCCTTCTGGTTCTGGGATTCTAAGGATACATATAAAAGACTATTGGATGTTGTCCCACAAACCAAGGCTCAGTTCACTTTTTGACATCTTTTCACTCTCTGTTCTTCAGTTGGACTATTATTACTCATCTGCCTTCCAGTTCCCAGATCTTGCCTTTTGCTATTTCAATCTACCACTAAGTACTCCCACTTCAGGTATTATTCATTTCAGTTCTTACTTTCACTGCTAGAATTTCCATTTGTTCTTTTTTTGTGGCCTTCACTTGTTTGCATAGGTCGCCTGTTCACTCCTTTAGTTCTCTGAATGCATTTATAATAGCTGCCCTAGAGTTTTCCTTTTCCAAGCCCAACATCTGGGCCATTGTGGGTTTAGTTTTTATTGCTTGCAGTTTTGCTTGACTAAATATTAAATTTTTCTGTTGCTTGTACATCTAGTATCTCTTCACTGAACACTGGGTGTTGTGATTAATCCATGATAGGGTACTCGTGGCTGTCTTTTTTTGTTGTTTTTTGGATTTTATCTTCTCAAAGGCACTGCTTCTGCAGTTCAGTTCCTGGTGGATCATCTTGAGCTAGTGTAGGTTTACTTTTAGGAGCTGTTACTCCAGATCTGTGGAAAGCCCAGTGTTTCCCAAGCTCCTCCAACTTGGCAGGACTCAACCATTAGTATGGAAAACTCTGCCTCTACTGAAAATCTTTTTTTTTTTTTTTTAGATTATTTATTTATTTATTTATTTATTTATTTATTTATTTATTTATTTATTTATTTGAAAGATAGGGAGGGAGAGAAAGAGAGAGTGCATGAGTGGGGTGGGGAAAGAAGCAGAGGGAGAAGGAAAGCAGACTCCCCAGTGAGCTGGGAGCCCAACACGTGGCTCCATTCCAGGACCCTGAAATCATGACCTGAGCTGAAGGCAGATGCTTAACCAACTAAGCCACCTAGATGCCCCTCTGCTCCAAATCTTATGACTCAGTTTTGCGTTCTGTTAGGAAAGGTACAAATTAGGTTCTAACCAAGGGCAGTAGTTGTCAACTGGGGTCATTCTGCCTCGAGAGGACACTTGACAATGGCTGGAGATATTTTTTGGCTGTCACAAGTCAGTGGTGTGGCATTACTGGTATCTAGGAGATGGGGGTCAGGATGCTAGATATCCTACAATGCACAAGACAGCCTCCCAACCACCCCGCCCCAACAAAGAACTCTCTTGTCCAAAATGGCAATAGAACCAAGGCTGAGAAATCCTACTCTAGGACAATCCTTTCTCCTAAGGTACGGCCTTCCTAGAAGCCAGATGCCATTAATGAGCCATTAACAAGCCATTAATGAGCTTTCTCCACTCTGGCAGGGCTGAAAATGCAATGAGTCCCAGACCAGAACTGCTGGTCCTCTAGTACCTAAACTCTGCTCTCAGACCTGTTCAGCAGCTCTGAACCTCTGATAGTCTTGTTTGCACGTGTCTCTCAGCTGGGGACTCAGAGGGAACCACACATATCTCCCCCTTGCCCCATGGATTCTAGCGTCTTCAGTTGCCCTGAACTCTGACCTATGCCTCTTTTAGCCAGTGGGACCATTGCATTCTGCTCAAATTCCTGTTCCTTATGCCACGGGTAGAACACCATCCCCAAGCAGGGAGCTGAATGGTTACAGGACTCAATTCAAGTTTCCCACTTCTGAGGGATCAGTCTTGTCACACTTATTGTCTACTGGCTGGACAAAAGTTACCCCCCATAGTTTGTCAGGCCAAGTTATTTATGGTGAGAGGGCTAATCCGTATCTTTACTCCATTGTGGCTAGAAACTGAAGTCCAGTGTGTTCATCTTGGCCTTTCCATTTCTAACCAAAACCTTATAGAAATTGGTGAATCTGAATAATTATGATAACATACCCACTGTAGGTGTTCCCAACCAGCTACTCACTGAAGACATTCCTAGTTCAGATTCTCATTCAACAGACATGAACTGAGCCATCTTGTAGATGAGGTTCACTGGATTTATCCGCATAACAGCCCTGAGAGGTGTGCATCATCATCCCTGTTTTTATGACATAAACTTGTGTCAGGAAGTGTAATTTTCCTAAAATTTAGGGGAGATAAAACAGATCCAGGGATCATATGGAAACACATCAGAAACATGAGGGGGACTCTCTGAACCTAAGTCCAGTGTCCTTTCTTTCCTTTCCAGCATCTGCAGCTGTCTTCCTGGGATCTATCCACCACCTCTCAGAGGAGATTAAATGGCCTCATAACATGACTGGTTTTTCCCTTCTCACACTCATCTGCTTTCTGCTAATTTCATTCATACTTTCCTTTTCTGGCAAGCCTGTATCTGGTGCTGGGCCTCTCTGTCCACATTTGTCCTGGGATATATCTGAGGCTAAATACTGCCTCTTTCCCTGGGATCCAGGAACTTACACTGTCAAGAAAATGTTTTCCAACATTTATATCACATAACTTTATTTCCTGTTAAAATCTTTTGAGACTTTTTAAAGTAATCTCTACACTCAACGTGGGGCTTAAACTCACAACCCCAAGATCAAGAGTCACATGCTCTACCAGCTGAGCCAGCTGGGCACCCCTCCTCTGTTAAAATCTTTTTTAAGAAAATCTCTCAAGTGTTAACTAAGCAGTTAAGCAATTTGGGAAAGAGAAGACTGAATGCTGTCTGTAGAGCACCAGTGAATACCGATCTACTTATTCCTACTTTTATGACTCAGGAACCAGTTTTTAGTTTGAAAACAGAGCAACATTATCTGTTTGCACTACAGAATCACAACAAAGAGCAACAACATTGTAGTGGGTTGAATGGAAGAATTAAAAAATATACACACACACACACACACACACATACATACATACATATATACCTTATAGAACACCTCTGGGTTCCAGAACTGTAGGAGAATAAATTTTTGTTGTTTTAAGACTCCTGGTTTTAGTAAGTTGTTATAGTGGGCACAGGAAACTTAGACAGATGTTCACAGAAAAAGGCAAATTTAATACACTAACCACACTGGACTTTTAAATATCTTTTCCGTTAATATTTGGTTTCCTGCTTGTTGGTGGATTTCTTCAATGACTAAATCTTGCTAGTACTGACAGCCAGCCATCAGAGCAGACTACAAATGTTTAAGTCAAAATAGGAGAAAAACTTAAAATTGAGAAATTAAGAAACAATTTTTCTGCTGATTAGGGAGTGATTGTTGTGTGCTTCCATAGCAACCTAGGTGGGACAGTTAGAATACTTTCAGCTGCAAGATGATGGAAAACCCAAACCAAAGTGGCTTAGACCTCAACAACACTTACTACTGGCTCACATTCTGGAAGAGCAAAGGTGGGATGGACTTCAGAGCCAGGGAGATAAAGTTGACAGATTTAATCGTCTCTCCACTCTGCCATTTACAGCGTTGGTTACTTCTTAAGGCTGTCCCCTTCACTGTTGGAGGGAAGCTGTCATAGGCAAGCATGGCTACATGCGTCCTCTTCCAGGTCCAGGAAGAGAGTCATAGAATAAGAGACAGAGACACAGAGAGATGTTTTCTGTAGCTCTCTCCTTAGAGAAGGTACTTTCCAGAAAACTAAAGAAAACCTTTCCAAGGTAATTGGCCAAAATTGGACCACATGCCTTTTTTTAAGCTGATTGCTAATAAGAATGATGGGTCATCCTAAAACTAAGGAGGCCATGAACTCTGAACTAGAAGTGGGTCAGGTTCCCCATGACCTCAGAATGCATTAAATGGGGAGTAGATATTTAAGCAAAATGGAGGTCTCTAAGGAAGGACCGGGAAGGGGACACTGATGGGTAAGTATTGTATATAAATGATGATGCAACAATACCAATGTGCCCACTATCCCATCTACCTTACAATATAAAATACAGCTATGGTTAAAGATCTCTGCATTCCCCTGCATAATTACATTCCTTCCTCCTCCCCAGAGTTACCTGCTATTTTAAATTTAGGGCTTATCGTCCCCATAGATTTCATTCTGTTTTTACTATATGTGTTTGTGTGCCTAAGCAATATGTTTCATTCATTGGTATGTTTTTAAATTTAATACACGTGGGATGTGCACATACTATTCTGCAACCTGCTTTTATTGTTCATCATCGGATCTGTGAGACACGTCCACGTAAATACGTGAAGTTTCAGTTCTCACATTTCCATGGATGCATTCCAAGGAATGGATTAATTCTCCTGTCAGTGAACATTTAGGCTGACGCTTTTTTCTTTAACTACTACAAAGAAAGCTGCTGTGAACATTCTCAGTACATGCTCAAAAGGAACATGAGTATATAATAGAAGTACCGGCACTGAGTTATATAAGGTTATATCTTTAACTTTCACTGTTCTCAGTAAATGCCAAACGAAATCATATCCCACCAGCTATGTCTGAGGGTTTTGCCCCTCCACACCCTTGCCAATACATGCTAAGCCCTCCTTAAAATGTGTTAGTCTTGTAAATGTTCTTTAAATAGTCTGTCGTTCTTGCTAGTCTCCTCCACATGGATGGGCAACCAACCACTGTGTTTACCCCATTCACTCCCAGACCCCAGACAATGCTTAGCACTTGGTAGGTTTTGTGACAAAATGGTGGGGCAGATGCTGAACTATTTTAGGGCAGGTTCCCAGCCTTATTTTTCTCTGCATAAATCCTTTGCTGTGTTGTTAGCAATAAGAAGGGAGGGAGGGTGTAATCGAGTTACCGGGAAAATCTTGCAATTAGCCGACTCAGCACACTCATGGGATCTGGAGTGTGGACAAAAGATGTCTCTACCTTTATCCTCAAGTTACCTATCAGTCAGAAGTCTTCTTCTCTCCTTCCCGGGGTGCTCCGGGTATCTAAGCCCACACTAAACCTCCTGGCCAGCGTCTTCCTCAGGCTCTGGCTCAGGCTTAGTTGTTCAGATCCATCCCATTTACCCTTTAATGGAGATGGGGGTTGGGAAGTAGGTGGGTGAACAGGGAGGAAGGGATGAAAAAAGAAGAAAACCAGCCTTCCTGGTCCCACCTTGGAGGGGAGCATATCAACACACAAATTTCTGAGCTCATAAATGGATCTGGTTTTCCCTCTGCTTTTTCTAGTACCTCCTTCTACTGTCCTAATTTAGTATGGGCCAAATTCCTAGAAAAAGACAAGTGTGCACCACACCCAGGACAGTGGGGACTGCATCCAAACTTTTTGTTTGTTCCAAAACCAGTCCCTGCCCCTGGCAGTGGTTCTCAACCAGGGGCAGCAGCGCCCTCTGGAGGCACACTGGAAATGCGTGGCGGCATTTTTAGTTACCTCCCTGCTTGGGAATTTAGTGGGTCAGGGCCAAGGATGTGCACAATGAACAGGCCTACAGAATAAGGAACTCTGGCCGAGGGTGAGGCCTGTCATGTTCACAAGTACGTCCTTGGGAGAGCCTGGCACATAGTGGAAGCTCCATAAGTCCTTGTTGAATGAACGAATGGGTGAATGCAGTCTTCTATGGCACCAGCTCACAGAACTCAAGTGCCTGCTCCAAGCACACACTGAAAACCAGAGTGTTAACTCATCGGTCTGAAACAGATGAGGAATCTGAAGGGAAAATATCCTCTCTGCCAGGAAGTAAGTGAAATAGTCTTTAAATGTGGGGAAAAGATTGTGTTCTCTATCCCTGGAAAGCTATGTAATCCTGTCTCCTCTCCCACTTAGAAATATGAGGGAGTTGAAAAGATACAGTCACAGTAAAAGAAAAGAAAAAAAAGGAAGAAAAAAAAAAAGCATAAATGCTCTGACATTACAAAGCAGCCAAAAACCTTATGCACATCAATCCCCTCCCCACTCCCCGGCCCCCTCACCACCATATGACAGTCACCATGAATGAACATCGAGGAACTAAATTTGCCAGAGCACTTACATGGGCTTTCAGGAGAAAGTGAAGGGAGTTCCCAAGCCTGTCGTACTCGGAGGGGGGAGAGCCAGTGACTGAGCGCTGGGCTCTAGATCAGAAGGCAAGGGTTTCAAACTATGCTGTGGCGCCCCATAGCCGAGAGACTTTGGGTAAGCTGCCAACTTCTCCAAGCCTGTTTCATCTATAAACTGGGTATAATGATACTTACCCTACAGGGTAACAATGAGGGTTAAATGAGAGAGTCAGTAGGGCACAGAGCACAGTGCCTGGCACTTAATAAACACATTATGATTTTATTATTAATTCTTTGAAAAGCAACCCCAAATAGCCAGTAATAAGACCACTGACCGCCTTGCAGAACAGAATAGACACTCAACCATTTAACCCAAGGACATGAGCAGACCAACAGAACACCCTGTTCTTAAAAGACACAGATGAAGAAATTTTATTCTGCTTCCAAGTCATTCTGTTCCCTGGTTGAACAACAGTATTGTGACTCACATTAAATTATAATTGTGTTTCTAGATCCCTCTGATGATAAAGATTTCACTTTTAGGCCTCTTTTTGCAAAAAGTGAAGGCCTTCCAGACAACTTATTCCTCGTTCAAACTTTACAAAATTCATTTATCTTCCCCCATCCTCCACCTTCCCAACTCAGGGCCACTGCTGGCATTTTGCTGTACGAAGGAATAGATGTGTGCTTTATTTCAATAACTTTGAGCATTGATAATAATGAAAACACTTGGCATCTGTTTTCTGTTGAAATGTGAAAGCTTCAGAGAAATATTTACAAAGCCTACTTTCCCCAACCACTGCTCTCAGATTTGATTAAATAACACAAAAAAACATGACATTCCAAATCAGAGTAACAAGCTGTTCTTGGGCTGTGTCGGGGCCAATCCTTTATATTTTCAAATTTATGAGTATGCTACTAGAGAAACACCACTTACCCAGCTGATCCAACAAATGCTCTCCCCTCTCGTTCACATGCAATAGTTTGTATCTTCCTGACTCAACTCCCAGTCACAGCCCCCTCCCACACCTTTGGAGATGAGGGGTGATGTGAGGAATATCTCCATAGTGCAGTGTACAAGTTGAGGCACATTCATAAGCTAACTGACCTTTTAGTGAAGATGCTCTGGCACAAATAAATCAAGGTAGAACAGGGAAGGCTTTTTTTTTTTTTTTTTTTTTTTAATGAAACTCAAGTCCCTATTCAGAAAGCTGAGAAATTCTTCTCCCTGGGAGAGCATGTAGGCAGGCAGCAACTTTCACACATCCAATTATAGAGATTTAAAGCAAACCCATTATCATTAAGTTTTACTATGTATAGGAGGCTGAATAATGGTCAAAGAGATCAGGTCCCAAAACCTGGGCCCTATAAATAGTATATTATTTGGAAAAGGGGTCTTTGCAATGTAATTAAATTGAGGGTCTTGAGATGGGGAAATTATCCGGGATTATCTGGTGGGCCCTAAATACCATCATAAGGGTCCTTTATAAGAAGGCAGAAGGAGAGCAAAAATAAGAGGCCATGTAGCTACAGAGGCAGAGATCGAAAGGATGTGGCTACCAGCCAAAGAATGCCAGCAGTCACTAGAAGCTTGTAGAGGCAAGGAATGGATTTTTCCCTAGAGCTTCAGGTGGGAACACAGTCCTGCCAACACCATGATTTCAGCCCAAAGACACCAATTTTGGAATTCTGGCCTTCAAGACTAAGAGAATAAATTTTTGTTATTTTAAGCCACTATGTCTGTGGCATTTTGTTACAGTGACCACAGGATATAAATGTACTATAAAAATAAAACGCAAATCATAACAGAGTCAAAATTTAATACTTTATGGGAAAATTTAATCCCATCCTCCCTCTGTTCCCATTTTATAGACCAGGAAATTAAATCAGAGAAGAGGCCAAGTGCCATGGTAAATCCACATACTGGGAGGCAGAGCTACGACCAGGTCTTCTGAGTCTCATAGCTCTTTTTAAAGAAAGAAGTCAAGCCTCCAGCCTGCTTGGGTGCCATTCTAACCTTCTCAGAATATTTCCGGCACTGTCCAATATTGTCCAATATGGTAGCCTCTAGCCACCTGAGGCTATTTAAATTCATTAAAATTAAATAAACTTTAAAATCCAGTCCCTTAGTCACACAAGCCACATTTCAAGGGCCCTACTACTCTCATGGATAGTCAGTGGCTACTGAATTACACAGCACAGGTAAACATTTCGATCATTACGGGAAGTTCTCCTGGACAGTGCTAGACTTGACACACAGAACACCCAGCCAACTTCTCACCAAACTTAAAAACTCCATGTCTGTTTGTTCATATTATATTTCCAACACCTAGTGCACTGGCTGGCCTGCTTGGGAACCCATAAAGACTTATATGAAGGTGCAGAGTGACATGAGGGATTGTGACCCTCTTACACTTTCTCCTTGCTGAGTAGGGCTTTCCTCTTGGCTTTGAGGGATACTACAACATTGGCCAAGTGCCACCACATCCCATACAGCTTCTTGTCTAGGCCCAAGAGCAGCACAGGGAGGCCAAGAATAAGACAAGGGGGCTAGACTGTTTCAAACCCTCATAGACCAAGGTCATGTCCTGAAAGAGCCTAGAAAGCATTCAGGGGCTGCTCCTAATTTGTTCTGATACCTCTTGGGATGCCAAGAGAAGTCTGACTCACTCTAGAAAATATCAATGAATATATGTGTGGCCCTTCAGAGTTCAAAAGCAATGCCATTGTCTCCTTTGATCCACACAACTGGTGAAGCTGAGACCTCCATTTTATGCCTGAGAAAACTGAGATTCAAAGAAGACAGACAACTTGCCAAAGATATGCAGAAAAGCCAAGATTCTAGTGAAAAATTCTAACTCTAAAAACTTGTTCACACCACCACCTCTTCTTCCTTCTTCCCTAAAGATACAGAGATATGTCCTAGGCCTTCTTGAGAACACAGACTGAGTCTTGCTCACCTGATATCCAGCAGTGCCTTCCTCAATCAAATAATGCTTAAGCTTGGTTTTCACATTTCACTCTTCCCCAGGGAAAACTTAAGGCAAATCAAGTCCAAAGGGAAATGAGACAAATAACTTGGAAATGCACCTCTGAGTAGTCAACTCCAGAAATAGAAATGTTATACAAATTCTTTTTTTTTTTTAAGTATTTTATTTATTTATTCATGAGAGACAGAGAAAGAGAGAGAGGCAGAGACACAGGCAGAGATAGACGCAGGATGCAGGATCAGATCATGGGACTCCAGAACCACGCCCCAAGCCAAAGGCAGATGCCCAACCACTGAGTCACCTAGGCATCCCAAAATGTTGTACAAATTCACTTCAGAGAAGTTCCTTATACTGACACAGAAAGCTACGTGCCACAATTGAGATAGGGTTTTTAGCACAGACAGCAGGCATTTTTGTCATGTGGCCAACATTCTGGAGGTTTTTTCTAACACACGCACACATGTGTTAGGATTCTGTGGACACTCCTAGTATTCTTAGAACACAATTTAAATCTCACCACACCTGAAATGGGATCATTTTATCCTCACACAACTCTATGCAGTAGAATTTAACCTTCCCATTTCACAGCGGAAGGAACCAAGGTTCAGACAGTTTAGGTAAATTTGTCCTCCCTCCATCACTACAGTTCATCAGCAACAGAGCTGGGATCTGAATACAAGGTCGGACTCTAAACTCCTTCTTGCAGCAGTACTCTGGCTCTCTACAAAGTCTGAAATAGACATTTTGGATTTATAGGAATTTGTCATGGAAAATAAGGCCTGGGGAGGAAAAAAGCCTCCAAAATAGTTATAAGTAGGCTTCCATGTAGATGGATGTGTACATATATATGTATATATACACGTATACCTCATATTTTGAACATACTCCTAATTTCATTCCTAGTGTTTATATTGTCAAAGTCTGTTGGTTTGTTTTTTTTTTTTTTTTTTTTTAGGCTACCCTCTGTCTTTAAGAGAAAAACCTAGAACCTATTAGAAACAATAAAAATAAAAATAAATCCTATCTAGGAAAAAAAAATCAACGGTATTGAGTCCTTTTCTCAGAAAAGGACATATTGATGACAAGTTATAATTCTAATGAAATTGCTTCTTGACTCAAAGAATCTAAGACTTTCCAAAAAATTTTTACTACGGAAATTTCAAGCATTCATTAGAGAGAAAAGTATAATAACCCTATGACTCAACCTTTTTTTTTTTAAATAAATTTATTTTTTATTGGTGTTCAATTTGTCAACATACAGAATAACACCCAGTGCTCATCCTGTCAAGTGCCCACCTCAGTGCCCGCCACCCAGTCTCCCTCGCCCCCCGCCCACCTCCCCTTCCACCACCCCTAGTTCGTTTCCCAGAGTTAGGGGTCTTTCATGATCTGTCTCCCTTTCTGATATTTCCCACTTATTTTTTCTCCTTTCCCTTTTATTCCCTTTCACTATTTTTTATATTCCCCAAATGAATCAACCTTTTATTTTCAACAGTTATCCACTCACGGACAATCCTGTTTCATCTAATCCCCCTGCACTCAACTATGTTTGCTGGTATTTTAAAGTAAATCCCACACATCTATCACTTCCCTCATGAATACTTTAGTAATGCATCCTTTTTCAAGGCAATCACAATCCATTATCACATTTAACAAAATTACAGTAATCTCTTATCACCTGAAACCCAATCTTACTTAAATTTTTCCAATTGTCCCCCAAAATGTCTTTTTTGCAGTTGGTTTGTTCCCATCAGAATCCAAGCAAGATTAATATATTGCATTTGGTTATGTTTCTTCAGTCTCTTAATTTTACACCACCCTCAAACCTGAACACAAAATGGATTTAACATTTAAACATAAGACCTGAAAAGTATAAAACTAGAAAAAAAACTTAGGAAAAAGCTCCTTGACGATGGCCTTGGCAACAATTTTCTGCAGATGACAGCAAAAGCACAAGCAACAAAAGCAAAAATAAACAAGTGGGACTACATTGAACTAGTAAGATTCTGCACAGCAAAAGAAACAATCAACAAAGTGAAAAGGCAATCTACAGAACAGGAAAAAATATTTGCAAGCCATATATGTGACAAAGGGTTACCATCCAAAACATATAAGGAAACAAAACAAAACATATAAGGAATTTATACAACTTGAAAGCAAAACAAAAAAAGCAAAAACATTGGATTAAAAAATGAGCTGAGGACCTGAACAGACATTTTTCCAAAGAAGACATACAAGTGCATACAGGTACATAAAAAGATGCTCAACATCACCAGTCATCAGAGAAATGCAAATCAAAACCACAATGAGACATCACCTCACACCTGTTGGAATGGCCATCACCCAAAAGATGTGTTAGAGAGAACATGGACAAAAGAGGATATTGACACTTGGGGTATTGGGAATTGCAAATGCTCTGTATGCAAACACTTCAGTTTAGCTAGGTCTAAAGCTCTCCACAGAATGCTTCAAGTTCTCAGTTCTTTACCCTGAAGAGCTGATTAAGAGCAAATGCCCTGAGAGTTTCATAATAGCTTTGCTCTTAAGATTTTGCTGTTATACTCGACATGACAATATGTCATATTAACACCCTTTCAATATATCACCAATAGGAACTGTTCTCAAAAACTTCGGTAGAGGGGTGCCTCGCTGGCTCAGTTGGTGGAGCATGCAACTCTTGATCTCAGGGCTGTAAATTTGAGCCACATGTTGAGTGCAGAGATTACTTAAAAATAAAATTGTTTGGGCACCTGGGTAGCTCAGGTGGTTCAGCATCTGCCTTTGGCTCAGGTCATGATTCCAGGGTCCTAAAGCTGAGCCCCCTGTCAGGCTCCACACTCACCACAGAGTCTGCTTGAGATTCTCTCCCTTTTTCCCTCTACCCCCCACCCCGCTCATTCTCTCTCCCTCAAAAAAATAAATCTTTAAAAAAAAATTAACTGGAGGAAAAGAACTAAGCTAGAGACGTGGCCAACAAGAGTAGGAAAGTCTTTAACCTTAAAGAAGTAGTCACTTTATGGTAGGTAGTTACATCGGAGATAGTGTAAGTCAAATTTTTCATCTACTTCTCTCCTGGGGATTTTATTTATTTATTTTTAATATTTTATTTATCTACTTATTCATGAGAGACACAGAGAGAGAGAGAGAGGCAGAGACACAGGCAGAGGGAGAAGCAGGCTCCATGCAGGGAGCCCGACGTGGGACTCAATCCCAGGTCTCCAGGATCACGCTCCGAGCTGAAGGCGGCGCTAAACCGCTGAGCCACCCGGGGATCCCCTCCTGGGGGTTTTATTAAAATGAAGATTCTCAGTGGGTATGAGGCAGGGCCTGACACTCTGCATCTCTAACAAGCTCCCATGTGATGCTGAAATTGCTGATCCGTGGACCACAGTTTGAGCAGCCAGAGTGCATATGTAGATGAAGGTGTATGGAGAGAATGCTCCCTTACAACTCCCCTTTCTGCCGTGCCCTTCCCACCTCCCCATATCCTCCCAACTACTTTCACTCCCCACTCACTATTCCTCTAGGATTAAAGACTTAGTCCTCTAACTGTTCAAAGTACAACCACTCCTCACAAGCAGCCATCTCTGCAGGTTAAAATTTTATGGAAGGTACACCTGCTCCTGGAAATGTAGCTGATTAGATTACCTAAAACTTTCCTAATAAAAAGTGCATATTTCAAATGAAATTTTTAAGGCACAGCTGACCTCATGGGAAAGTACAGAAAATCTTTGGAGGCTGAAAACACAATGCTGTAAAGCAAAAAAGTAAAAGTGTCAGCAGATGCTGTGCATCCTAGACCAGTCCCAGCAAACCTTTTCATTCACACACGGGACAAAGATGAAAGACGTTGGGTCTGCAGGAGTGGTACGGGAAATAAGAATACTATGTAGTGCCAGGAGCACCAAAGGGTACCCCCTCTAAATAAAGGCAACTAGAAAACAGCCATCCATTCACCAGCAATAGGGAGACCAGAGTAAAACCTAACTTATCTTGGGCTCTGAGAAGAAAAAAAATTATCACCCAGAATTCACAACCATGAGTCTTCCTCACCTAAACCTGAGCAATTTTCATTACTCAAGGGGTCCAGGAATCCCTAAACAACACAATTAGCACAAAAGGTGGCTCTGAGTCAGTAGCACCTCTGGGGCACCTGGCAGAGGCAAATACAAGAGCTCTGAAGGGTGGAGAGATACACCCTCAGGGACAACTGCACAAAGTCCAGTTAACTAAACCCACTAGAGATACGCTAATAGAAAAAAAAAACAACAACAACAACAACAACAACAACAAAACCACATAACACATCTCTAGCTTAGTTGCCATAAGGAAGAGACAGCAAACAAGCAGAAGTGTTAGATATCAAAAACTTCAAGTACTGGAACTATTAGATAAAAACTATCAAAGGAAAACTATTTAAAAATAAAACAAATAGGGATCCCTGGGTGGCGCAGCGGTTTAGCGCCTGCCTTTGGCCCAGGGCACGATCCTGGAGACCCGGGATCGAATCCCACGTTAGGCTCCTGGTGCATGGAGCCTGCTTCTCCCTCTGCCTGTGTCTCTGCCTCTCTCTCTGTGTGTGTGTGACTATCATAAATAAATAAAAATTTAAAAATAAATAAATAAATAAAACAAATAATAAAAAGTATTTTTTTTATTTTTATGAAAATAGGTGGATTTGAAAATGAACCAAATAAAACTTGGTTTTATTTGGGATTTCAACAATTACTGAAATTAAAAACTTCATGGTTGTTTAAACAGCAGAGAAGACACAGCAGAAGAGATAATAAACTGGAAAACAGATCTGAGAAAATCACCAAGAAGGCATGCAGAAACGTAAAGCAACAGAAAGTCAAAAGGGAAAGTATAATGCATATAATGTACATAATGGCAGAACGTTTTTACTACAAGGCATTGAATAAGCTATCTAAGCACTAGAAGGGATGAAGAAACTTCATGAACAATTCCTGAAGCCATCTGCAGAGCTGAATCTATGTTCCTGACACAATTAAGAGGCTGCTTGGCAAAAACAGGGGTAAACCACAGCACAAACATCTGGCCCTATAGCCACTCCATGTCCCCCATGATCCACACCAGCAAGACAAACACCTGACATCCTGCTCTCCCCAGTTCAAGCCCATTTCAAATTCAAATCTTAGTGATTAATGCACACTAATTCGTTAAATCCTAACTGTAAGAGAATCTGAGAAAATGGCTTTCCTGTTTCGGCGGTCTGGAGAAGCACATAGAACAAACATTGAGCAAGTTCATGTCCCACATAGAGGAACGTCCTTAACCAGGCATAGGTGTCTTCCAGGATTTTGTTTCAGTAACAAAACCAGTCTGATGCTTCTATTAAACACTGTACCAGATGCCTGAACCAAGTGCAATTTTTTTTTAAAGTATAAGCATTAGAAGAAACAATGCTGTTAATATATTCACAAGTGACATGACGGTCTACATAGAAATATCTAAAATAATCTATAAACTATTAGAATTAAGAATATTCAGCAAGCTTTCTGGATAGATCAATATAAAGAAATCAATTGCATTACATTAATAATAGTAAAATAGGACATGCAATTTTAAAAGTACCACTTAAGAGCAAATCTAGCAAAAGATGCATAAGATTGTCATTTAAAAATCATAAAAATGTATTTAAAAACATAAAAGACCTGAAAAAATGGACAGATATATTATTTAAACACCACTGAATTTAAACAATTCAATATCAATAAGATGTATTAATTTTACATCTGCAACTATTTGTGGTATAATTTAGAAATTCCTAGTGCAGTTGCAGATGTATCCTTACAGCTCAACAAAATCCAATGTTTATACTCAAGAGACACTCTCACAGGCTACACCAGAAGACATGTAAGAATGTTAATGATAGCATTTTAATAGCAGCAAAAATTTGCTATCTAAAAAAGACCATCAATAGGAAATGCATAAACTGTGGTACACATACAATGGAATATTACATAGCAGTTAAAATGAATAAAGAAGAACTTCATTTACTAGTATAATTGTGAAAAAAAGTAAGCTACAGAAGGCTATACACATCATGACAACTTCTAAGTAAAATATTTATACATACAAAATAATATAGTTTATGGATACTTACATCTATCTTAGAAGTGTAAAATCATACACAGGCATGAAATAGAGTGTAGTTACCTCTGATAAAGGAAGAAAGGGGAATAGGATTGGGCTGAGACACACAAGAAGGCTTCACCCACCTTTGTATTATTTATTTTAAAAAAATAACCTGAAACAAACATGGCAAAATGTCAGTTAATAATGCTGGAGAATGGGTACATGAGTGTTCATACAGTCTGCATACTTCTGTGAAGTTGACAAGTTTCCTTTACAAAGAGAATGGCAATGTTAGCTGGTTTCCCAAAGATAACTCACATGAGTGTGGCACTCTCGTCCCTCACAGTGTCAGAAGCGGTTCACGCTGGGTGAACTGGGTGTCTTCCAAGAGTGAGCACAGCTCTGCAAGCTCGCTTTCCCACCCCGCCTCTCTACCACCAGTCTCATTTTCAAGCATCCTGTCTTCCTGGACTAGCTGTACTTGGAGGAAGGAGACTGACCCCCAGGCCTCCAGCCTAGGCCACCTGCCCCACCTGGAATACCACTGAAGCAGAAGACTAATAACAAGCGTTCCTCTTGCCTCCCCTTGCGCTCTCCACTGTGAACCAGCCTCCTTCAGTGACTTCCCTGAGGGAGGCAGGCATGATCATGGATTTAGGCAGGATCTGGCATATCTGAATCCCCAGATATAACATCATTTAAAGGGCACCAATTTCCATCTGAGTTGGTGGCAAAGGCAGCTCACTTGGGACTTGGAGACTTGTTCTGCTAAGCATAGAGAGCTCTCTGGTGTGTCCACTGGCAGACCAATGACATTACCTCTATTGGTTTACCCCAAACTCTTTCTTAGGAAACAAACTCTGCGCTTTGAGCCAAAACCCCACGGACATTAAAGTGATTTTAAACTCCATTTATGAAGGGTCAGAAAAGGGTCAACTTTCTAACCTTGCCTTTAGTAAAACTGTTGTTGTGCTGTTTGCAGTAAAGTGTTAATAAATTTGTCATGAACAGAAAATCAGGGCTCACGGCGGTCTACAAAATTAGATTTCTCAGGAAAACGTTGGCCTGAGCTCTTCAACTTCAAGAGATGGTCCTTTATGACCCCAAACCACTAGAAATCCTAAGTGAAGTACATCTATCACTTCACTCTGCATCCTGCATAGACTCAACCATGTCTTCCCAGGGCCCTCCAAAGGAAACCCAAATTCTCCAACAGGACTTAAGTGGTCCTTTGTGACATGAGCCCTCACCTGGACGATGTCCAGCTCGTTCATCACTATAGCACCAGCACTCAATGCAGTACCAGGTGCCTGATAAAGTCAAGAGGACATAGGACCTCTGCTCCTTCCCACCCCATCTCCCTCTAGCCTCTTAGGCTCCTACTACAAGTGGCAATAAAAAACTAAAAATTAAAAACAGAAACAAAACAGAAATCCCCAGAAGGAAAGTGTGCTTGCTCCACAAAGGAGAAAACTGTGAGATTTCACGTTGACCACAGAGGGCTGAGGAAAGCAGGCCAACTGATGACATATCCTAAACCAGGTCACGGTATCGAGACAGAAAGAGATGCAGACAGCTGAGCACTGGGGCACAAATCCAATCATCAAGGTACAGGCAGGTCCCACTTCCTCCCTAATCTACCTGGCATACGGTTCCTCAGTCTTCCACAAATGACACACCCCTGTAGACTCTCTGAACTCCAGCAGTCCTGGACTGAAGGTGCTCTGTCGCAGAAGGCACAAAACAGTCTTGTGTTAGTGTACATCATAGGTAACAGGTACTTTCAACTGACACAATGTTAGAAATGGGAAAGGTGACCATCCGTGGGCAGTGATGACTCCTTGCATTCCTTCTGTGCAGTAGAGGTGTGCCACAGGGAGGTGGACGCAGCCGGGACCAGCTCCGGAGAGCACATCCTCACAGCTCCACTTCGATGACATCAGCCTAGTGTCTGAAATCTGCCTTGGCAGGAAGGTGTACACCACAGACAAGGGCAAACGCTACAAGTTAGGGCCTTTTATATTCATTTCTCAGGACCAGTTATTAAACATTTACTAGCTGATAACTAGTTCTTGGTAAACATGTTAGCGTGTCTGAGATTTGGGTCCTCAGAGAAGAAAAAGAGCCTGTGTGACAGCAGTGCACCTGCGCAGGCGGGTGTTTACTGCTCTCTGAAAGGAATACTTTGTTTCCTATGGTGCTTCAAGTTTTTAATTTCTCATTAGTTTTCTGGGGGAAAAAACAACAACAACAAGAGTATCCCTGTCAGCACAGGCCCTGAATCTCACTCACTTATGCATCCTCAAAGATTTCCCTCCACAAACCACTCGCTCCCTCCTTTCCGGCATTCTTTTCAAATATACCCATTCCCAGTGTCACTCACCATTTCCATTTGATTTTGTAAAACCCTCTCAACCTTACTCTGTCCTTCCCTTCAGAGCCAAAACTTTCCAAATACGCTGGCATCCTCCAGTTCCCTGTAAGGTCCCACCCACTCCACACCACAGGAAGCGGCTCTCAGGTCAGAGTTGACAGAGGAACTAAAGTGACTGGTGCCTCAGCCCTTCATTTGATCCAGTGACATTTCCTCCTCTGGAGCCCGCTTGGAACTCTGAGGCACCATTCTCTATGGTTTGCCCTCCCTCTCCAGGTCTGCTCCTTCTCCATATACAGGGCTCCTTTTCTCGTCCCAAAATAGTGATGTGAATGCACAGAGACCCACCCGTCAGTTATCCATACTTCTGGAGAGTTGAGGGGCATTAGGTAGGGTACAACATCTAGAAAACTCACAGATTGTCCAGATGTTCCACCAAAATGTGGAATTTTTAAAAAATCAAGCGACCCCAAAGTTTCAGCCTGCTCTATTAAACACCTCCGGTGGTCCACAAATCAACACTAGCCACATGCAAGCTGCTGTCTCCCAATTCTGTTCTTGTCCGACAGCAATTACATTCCAGACCTGCATCCTCAGAAGCTGGAAAGCCAGGGTTTTCTGCAAACCTCAAACCCAGCAGTGTACCCCACACGTATGCTACAACCCCTCCCACTTGGGGTAGAGCTCCAGCAGCAGGCAGATAGAAGTACCTGAGACCTCCTAGTCAGCCATGCTGTGTTCAAATTCCCCTCAAATCTAGACACCTGTTTGGATCCTCAAGCCAGGTCTCTATTTCAGGCCTTCATTTATTTACCACCCAAATCAGGGCAAAAAGCAAATAGGTCTCCCTGGGTGTAATCTCCCTTCTCTAATCTATCTCCTAAACTATCACCAGAAAAAAAATCTTACTAAAATACAAATAGAAACACATCACCGTTCCAAGTAAGGCCCCTCCACAAATCCCTAATCACCATAGTAAAATCTGCAACTGATCACAACAGCATGGAGGGGAAAAAACTCCCACTAAATTCAAAGTCATTTCTTATCTTCCTCCACCAACAGCTCTCATATTCCAGTCATGCTAAACAACTTGAAGCTTCCCCAGAATATATTCCATTTTCACTCTGTTTGTCAAAGGTTACCTTGCTCAGTAGCTTTCTTGGAATAGCTGCTTCCTTCTAAAGGCAGGGCATGGATGCCCTTTCTATGTTTTCTATGACAGCTACCTCATCGTGGTGCTGTGACACTACTGTATTAGTCAACTTGTCAGTTTACAACAAGCTGCTGAAGGCAAAATGTCTCATTTCTGCACCTGCAGTGACTGACACAGAGGAAGGGGCTGCATAAATATTCGTAAATCTCAGTCTTGAAAGGGTCCTCAGAAGTAATTCTACTCTTCCTCCAAATCCTCCGAGCCTTCATTAAATACCTGCTGTCCTGTGTAACCACCTTGCTAAGTGAATGTCCACACTCTTGAACACCTCTGATGATGGGGAAATCACTTACTCAACACTGACATCAGCAAGCCCTCATTCTGGACATACACACAGAATTCACTAGCAGGAGCTCACAGCTCACCGTCTGTTGACACCTCATCCAACAAGAAGGTCAAGGCCCTGCTGTGGCTGTGGCTAGAAGTTGCTAACTTCCAGATCCACACTGGTTTCAGGAACACCTGGCAGAAAGAGCACTGGGGGGTGCCTGCTAGAAATGAGTCTAGGAACAATAGAGTTGGGTCATTTCCATTATTGTGAACACAGCTGGGACTTCCAAACTCTTTTTGCCTCTTTTTGCCCTAGCCTGTGTCTTCAATGTTTAAGATCCAGAATTGCCACATGTCAAAGAGGTTAAGTCTAATGGGACCATTTTGCTCTAATTCCAGGAAAGTCTAAGAGAAAAGAAAAAATACGATTAAAGCCAATTATTTTATTGAAGGAGATAAGCAAATGCCCATTGTTGGCAAAGGGAAGAGACATGTTGGAAGTCAGGTGTGTTCGCAGATGAGAGAGAGTAACCAAGGCTCCACCCAACAAATATTCAGAATCAGGGCTTCTGTATTTCTCCATGGCTTGACTTCTCTTGGGTCACTTTCCAGTCAAAGGATTCTGGAGACCAAATCAGGTAAGATTCTTTTGGTTATCAACCAATAGTCTTTACATCTTCTCTCAGCCAAGGCATCCAGGGAAAGTATACAGGCAACCCTCAGAGAGACTACAAGTTTGGTTCCAGACCATCACGGTAAAGCAAATATAACAAAGTGAGTCAAATGAATTTTTTGGCTTCCCAGCACGTATGAAAATTACATTTATACTAGCCTGTAGTCTATTAAGTGTATAATAGCATTATGTCTAGAAAACAATGTACATGCCTTAATTAAAAAATACTTTATTGCTAATAAAGTACTGGAAGGTCTTGCTTCGATGTTGCTGCAGCTTCTACATTGGCACTTGCGGCTTCACCACGCGCTTTTAGGTTATAAAGACAGCTTCTTTGCTTTAAACCTCACAAATCAGTGTCTACCAGCTTCAAACTTTTCTTCTGCAGCTTCCTCACCTCTCGGCCATCACAGAATTGAAGAGAGCTAGGACTTTGCTCTAGAGTAGGCTTTGGCTTAAGGGAACGTTTGATCTTCTATCCAGACCACTGAAACAAGGCTGTTTTGCTTCCTTACCATTTGTGTGTTCACTGGAGTAGCACTTTTACTTTCCTTCAAGAACTTTCCCTTTGTATTTGGCAACTTGGCTCCAGCCTATCTCGGCTTTCAACATGCCTTTCTTGCTGAGCTTATCACTTCTACCTTTTGACTTACAGTGAGAGATGAAGGACTCTTCCTTTCACTTGAATACTTAGAGGCCATCGTAGGATTACTAACTGGCCTAATTTCAATATGTTGAGTCTCAGGGGGTAGGGAGGCCCAAGGACAGGAAGAGACAAGGGAATGGCTGGTTGGTGAGCAGTCACAATACATAGAACACTGATTAAGTTCACTGTCTTATACGGGCACACTTTGTGGCACCCCAAAACAATCACAATAGTAACATTACAGATCACCATAAGAAATATAATAATAATTACAAAGTTCAAAATATTGTAAGAATTACCAAAATGTGATACAAAGACACAAGGTGAGAAATGCTGTTGGAAAAATGGCGCCAATAGACTTGCTTGTGCCAGGTTGCCACAAACCTTCAATTTGAAAAAAACGCATTATCTGCGAAGTTCAATAAAACGAAGCACAATAAAACAAGGTATGCCTGTAATTTATTTTTCAGATTCCTCTGCGGGATTAAAAAGTCTTTTTCTCATCGCATTGCCATGCTCCCTGCTCTTGGTCCTCTTTTCCATGTACTGGAAAATAAAAGGAAGGGGGGAGAAAAGAGACAGCACATTATATTACCATTTGTACCAGCTAAGTTAAATATTTTAAAATATTTGCAAAATAAATTGTTTTTGCTGATAAAATTATTTGACTTTTACTTCACTGAATCTGAAATCACAAACACAGTACAGCACACCTACACTAATAAATACACAAATATTTACGGAATTAATTTCCTCCCAAAATATGAATTCAGTAAATATTTAAGATGAGTGAGTTTTGTCCCTGTTCTACAGGAGGAGCTCACAATCTATCAAAGTCGTCTAAGGCTGAACATTGCCGATTTCTACAAAGGTTAACAGAACATGGCTTCTGCCTTCTAATAGCTACTAAGTACCTTTTATAAAGTGCTTTATTATCAACATCCCTTATAAAAAAATATCACAATCAGAATTAAATATAGTGCTTCATGTACTCTGACAGATATGAACTACAGTGGACCTACTAGTTCTTATGACACAGATATTTTATTTCTATAAATATTTTCAAAAGTAATTGGCTTTTGGCAACCATATTATAACCCATTAGTTCACATGGAAACCTATAGTCAGCTGAACTTCCCAAGATTTTTTATTATGAATAGTCATCAAACCTGATGCTCTCCAAATCCTACATTTTTATGATCAGTTAGATCTAAATGTAGTTTTCACCTTGGAGGTTTTTAGCCTAGTATTCTGATCTGGCCAGTAGGTTACAAGTAACAGGAAATATACAGCCTGGCACTTAGAAAAAGCACTTGTTTAAACCAGAGAAAGTTGGATATAAGTGTTTTTATATAGACCAATAGACATATTTTAAAGGTGAATGAAGGATCCTTATGGAAAAGGGGGAAAAAGTAAAAGTAAATTCAAGTTGAAAACACTAAGTATATGTGAACAGCTAGACATCAAAATCTTTCAGGAGCCAGAAGTACAGGAAAAGGCCACAGAAAGAAAATCAGTGAGAGAGAGCTAACCAGGCGCCTGACTGGGTGCCCTGCCCCAGACCCCTGAGAGACAATGCTGTGAAGGTTTATGCTCACTGCATCTTTGGGTCCTGTAACCTCAAATAAGAGGAGCTAGGCTAGATTATCTCTAAGAAGTTTTCTAGATCTAAAGTTTTTATTGAAGAGTTCTAACATCGCTTCTGGAATCAGTTTTCAAACTTTTTCTTCTTCATCAAAGGGCCAGATGAAACACCAGGTCTCTTTAACCAAATTACAGATGAAACACCAGGTCCCTTTAACCAAAATCATTCCTTTTATCTGTCATACATTAATTTTTCTCTTAAGATTGTCAGAGGGAAAGGGAATTTTGTCACTTTAAAAACTATTTTTTAAAAAGAGGCACTGTTCTAAAACATGGAGGGATACCTAATCTGAGAAAAATATTTGGTTTCTATCTTTAATCACATATACTGGACTGCCTCTGGCAATCCCCTCTTCTTTGGGAGAAGGTTTTAAGGGTAAATCTTCAGAAGATAATACTTCATAGGCAGCCAAAAAAAAACAGTTAAAGAGCAAATTAAAACATAGTCTATGTTAAAATGTTTGCTAAGATATCTCCAAAGGGCAAGGTGGCCTTTGAATAAAAGAAGAAAAGAATGAATGTGATTTTATTCACAAAACTTCACTGAACGATACAACCAAACCAAACCAAAACAAATAAAACAACTAAGAAGGACAAAAGAGGATGCTACAAAAGTAGTATTAATGTAATCATTATTTCAATTAAAAAAAAAAAACCAAAAGCAGCGACATGGCAGCAAAGAGAGGCTAATGGAACTGGCCAGACCCTTTTGCTAGTTGAAAGCATCAAGCAATGAAGCACTCAAATGGTACGTGAAGGAGATGGTTAGAGGAGCATATGGAGACGGGAAACAGTCAACTAGAAAGCATTAAAGGCAGAGAGAAAATAAATGAGCACAGGTTCAGAAGACTGAAGGAGGAAAGAACAGAGAGAAAAACATCTATAAATCAGGTAATGAAGCAACATAAAAACCACACAAAGGACTTAGAAAATAAGTCAAGGAGAAAATCCAGAATTGACATGAAAACAAACTCAAAGTATGAAAAATGTCTCCGACGTTCTACCAGTCACTAACAGCTCAGGACCACCTGGGAAGAAAATTTTGTATAAAGATCTAACCACCATACCAATGGCAAAAATTATTGAACAATAAGAAGAAGAAAAAAATCTAAACTTAGGGGAAAAGCAATCTGACACAACTGAAAGCATGTGAGAAATAAACAGTTGTACTGAATAAAATATGGTAGGCTTCATTTTCCCATCATCTTATTGAAACAGGAACAGAGCCCTTGGGTTCAGTTTTCATATAAACCACCTTGCATAGAAGAAAAACTCTTCAAAAATCAATTTAAAATACTTCTACATGTACACATTTGTGCCAAGAAAATTATCACCCTGAATTCAGAACTCCAGAAAGTTCTTCAAACAGTAAAGACACTGGACAGGGATTCTGGGAAGAAAAAAAACCTTCAGATTGAAAAATACAAAAGTTGACAATAGATAGATGCTAGACAGCTTAAAATATATAACTAATACCTTTCAATATGAGGCTAATAGGAAAAAAAATTCAAAAATATAGAAAAAGAAAAAAACTGGAAGACAGGTTTTTAGTAGTTAAGAGATATTTAAGGGTTTTGGACATAACACAATTGATGTACGAAACAGAAATGGAATCAAATTTCTTTTTAAAGATTTCAAAAGCACTCTGCTGTATGCCCAAGTCCAAGTCATGGTCTAGAACTGGGTTTGGGAAATGAGTCGTCTTGACCAAGTCAAACCAGACCCGTGTGGCTCATACACGCCATGGTTATAAAGAAATTCACAATTTTAAACCTGTGAAGAGCCCAAGTCTAGCACCTGCCATGTTCTATGAGGAAGCAGAAGCCCAAGATGTGTTATCTGCTACAGCTAATAGCTGACTGACCAAAGTCTTTCTGCTAAACAAATTCAGTTTCCCGGCCCTCATGATTCATCCAGAGGAGTCACAATGATTGTAGTAAGAAAGTTGTTTTCATTTATGTGCATGAAAAAACAAACAAACAAACAAAAAAAAAAAATAGCAAAGTCCTAAAATTGTTCCCAGAAGAGGCTTTCATTTCTCCTCTGGGTTTTAGAGGAGAACATACACATGCAGTCAATCCTCTCTATTATACTAAAGTTTGGAATAAAAATTAGTAATGGCAGTATTCTAAATATTGTTCAGAAATGCTCTATTCTAATCTTCAACCATTTTCATCCTCTAACACTTTTCTTACCTCATTCTTCAAGCATTTTCTCATCTCCCGATCAAGATCATTGCAACGACCAAAAAATTTCAGAATGCTGTGCTAAAAGGAAGAAAAGGGGTAAATATTTTATCCCATATACAAAGGTCTCTGGCATAGAGAATTTAAATACTTATTCCTACAGAAATGAGTTTAATGTGTCACCACCCTGTTAATAAGCAAAGAGTTAAATACAGGTATAAAACATACAAATAAACGGAATTATCCTGGCCTTCCTAAAAGGAGGGATAAAAGTTCTCTTGGTAGAAATGAAAATATAAAGACTTTTCCTTGATAAGAGAGAAACCTATTAACCTGTAACCTATACCTATTAACTCACAATGACAGAGTGCAAATCATTCTGTTTTCTAATACTCTTTTCTTTAAGGACATGTGAAAATCACAGTACAACCATCGTCTATCACAGAGAGTAACACCAAAGTGCGATATGGCCATACTAACACAACCAGTGACTTCTTCACGAGTAAACATTCTGTCCCTTGAAGAATTACCTAATAAATGCTGGGTGCCAACGCTAATTTTCTCATTTGCCTCCATCCAAAATGTCATCAAAATACATCAGAAACACATAACACTATTATTATTAAATGGCTTATATGGGCCACATAAGTAAGCAACTAATCCACAATATAAGAAAACTTATGTTTGAAGTTCAAAGTCTGCTTTCTTTGCAAAGCAAAAATAAAAATCTCTTGGTGGTCTCAGGGCTTATGACGATTATCACGACAAAAAGTATGAATGCTCCAAAGCAGAATAAGATGAAGACTGAAGTCAAGAACACAAATTTTAGTCAGGCCATAATTAGTGTTTGCATATCACGATTTTTAAGGGTGGGTAGGAGAGCATGGTGATATCCTATAATGACATGCTGAAAGTGCTTAAACTTGTAATAATAAGCATCTTTTCCTTTTCTAATTAAGGCTTTCATGGAAACCAGACAACACGTAATTAATAAGCTATGCCTCGTGCTAGTCCTTTCTTTCCCTGCTTCACCATCACTGTACATGTCTTTTTCTGGTCCACAATGAATAAATGGGTCAGTTTTTCTGGCAAGCATTTAAGGTAAACTAAGATCTCCTACTGGTTACCTAAGGACCTTTGCAGAATAACTTCGCTGTGTATTTTTCTTTATTTCCTTGACAACAAATGAACAGGAACCATGCATTTTTACATGCCTTCTGCTGAAGGAGAAATAACAGAAAGGATTAGACTTTCAGAAGGCAATATTTCAGTTTGGCTTACATCGACTCATATCATCCCATAGACATACATCTTATTTTTAAATCCAAGATGGAAGGTTTTTGTTTTTTGTTTTTTTTTTGCTTTTTCAACTTTTAAACCCAATGAAGAATTATACTCTTGTGACATTACATGAAAAACCATCCCAAAGTGCTCCATTGGATCTGGGTTACGAAATGGCCAGGGTCTACACTTCTCTTGTATACACATGGCACAAGCCTCTAGCGTGTGATGTCTATCACCAAACTGACTGGGCAATTGATTGAAAAATGAATCGATTGGTATTTCAAAGACAATGTCCCAAGCACTAGGGAGACAGCATGAGGAAGGTGGACCTGGGCCCTCCTCTCAGTCCACAGTCAGAGGGAAGCCAGCTAACAAAGTGACTGCTGTAAAGCAGTAGTTTTCCAAGTGTAGTCGAGGAACACCCACAAGTTCCCAAGACCTTTCCAGGGGATGCACACAATAAAAACTATTTTCCTGATAATCAAAGATCTTACTCATTTTGTTCATTACCACTCTCTCACAAGGCTACTGTGGAACTTTCCAAACACTACACAAAAGGCAATATCACCAAAGACTGAACAGGAGGCAGATAGGAGGATCTGGCTATATTCTATTAAGCCAGGTATTAAAAAGAATTGCAAAAAGCAAGGTCATTCTTTTCATTCTTTTGTTTTGGAAAATAAGATCTTTTTAATGGAAAACTACTACATTAACACGTAATGGGTTTATTATTGTATTTTTATACAAATTAATTTTTAAAAAATTTCTCAGTTTTTATTTCTAATTCAGTAAATATTGATGGATATAGTCCACATACACAAAAGTTACCTAGGGTCCTCGGTAATTTTTAAGAGCATAAAGGAGTCATGAGATCAGAAAGTGTGAGAACTATCTCACAGTAGGAACTGTATTATATGTGGTTACTGGAGTACAGAGTGACCACACCAAGAGAATCTAGGCCTGGAAAGGAGGAAAGGAAAGGGAAATGACAAATGAATAAAACCTGGAGGATGAAGAAACCTGGTCTAGTGCACCGGAAGTAGAGATAGTGGAGAGCTATAAGATAAACAAGGAAAAAGTAAGCACAAAGGCTTAGAAGAGGAAAGCATGTTCCTACACAACTGCAGAGGAGCACACAGGAGCAAGTAGAAGAGGTGCAGGAGGGTGGTGAGACCCAAGGGATAAGTGGGGGCCAGGTTCATGAAGGCCCTGAAACACCACCAAGTGAGAAATTTAGATTTGACAACTGCAGGCAAAGGGAGCCATTAGAGGGGAACAATGATTCAACTTACATTTCAACAATCACTCCAGTGCAAGTGAATGAAGACAAAGAGGACAAAACAGGGTACTAGGGTGGCCCCACTAACACTGAAATTAACTGGTGTTAATAAACACATAAATCAGTGGAACAGATCAGAAAGCCCAGAAATAGGCCCAGTCACATATGGTCAATTGTTTTGACAAAGACAGCAAGATAATTTAGTAGGGAAAGGATGGTCACTGCAACAAATGGTGCTGCAACAACAATATCCATAGAGAAAGAAAGAAAAACTGGCTCATACCTCACATAATACACAAAAATTAACTTGAAATGAATCACAGATCTAGATGTAAAAGCTAAAACTCTACAAATTCCAGAAGAAAAAACAAGAGAAAATCTTTGTGACCAAGAAACAAAGATGCTTAGATGGCAAAACAAAAAACCAACCACAAAAAAAAAAAAAAAAAACCTAGTAATTAGACCTCATCAACTTAGAAACTGCTCTTTGAAACACAATCTTAAGAAAATGAAAAAGAATGTTACAGACTGAGAGAACATATTCACAATACACTCATCAGACAAAGGACTTGTATGACAAATGAAAAAAAAAGAATTCTTAAAATTCAATAATAAAGCAAACAACACAATTTTAAAACAAGGGCAAAAGAAAAAAATAAGAATAAATAAATAAAATGTAAACTTTTTAAAATAAAATAAAATATGGGCAAAAGACTTTATATGAATGGCCAATAAGCATGTGAAAGATGCTCAAAAACCAGCCATCAAGGAAACACAATCTAAAACCAAATGAGAAAAAAAAAATAAAAATAAAAATAAAAAAAAAATAAAACCAAATGAGAGAATAAATAAATAAATAAATAAATAAATAAAATAAAAACAAATGGGGGGCAGCCCCTGTGACTCAGCAGTTTAGCACCGCCTTCAGCCCAGGGCGTGGTCCCACAGGGGGCTCCCGGCACAGAGCCTGCTTCTCCCTCTGCCTGTGTCTCTGCCTCTCTCGCGCTCTCTCTCTCTGTGTCTCATGAATAAATAAATAAAATCTTAAAAAAAAAAAAAAAGGACACTACGGCACCCATAAAAATGACTAACCTTAAAAAGACTTACAGTATCAATTCTTGATCTAGATGTAGGCTGAAAAAAGTCTGCCTGAAGTATATTGTCAAGCAATAACAACAAAAATACCTAACTTCACAGGCCACAGGTATTACTCACTACCTTACTATTAGTCTTTAAAGTTTACTCATTTAAATGATGCTATTATTATAATTATATTATTAAAATTTAAATGATGTATATCATGTCTACAGTTTATGACTATCAGAAGGAAAATAACACATCATGCAAAGTTAAAGAAAAATAGAAATGCTCCTTACAGCTACCTCATGTAGCAAATATATGAAAAAAGCTAAGTATTTGACATTTGTAAAAATACCAGCTTAATTTAATGCTTTCCAAAACTGGGCTTCCTTTCTATTTTGGTTTAAACCATGGAATTTTACTTCCATCCCACTAACAAATAAGTAAACCTGTCAAATTAGACCAATTATAATTTAAATCTAGCTAACATCTAATTATTAAAAATGTTTCAATCTCCTTTAAACACAGAATGGTAAAGATCAAAGAAAATCTTAGAAAAATCTTAAAATCATTCCATTATGATCAGAAGAGTCAGAACTTAACATAACTGTTCTACTGCCCTATAATGAAAAAAAGGAAAGCGTTTTATTGTAAGAACGCGGATTCTAACTATTACATACCATTTCAGAAGTTCCCTAACGAGTTCCCTAACGAGCTACCACATGCTGCATTCTTACTAATCATGAAAGGGAATGGTGTCTGAAAAATCACAAGCATCAGTTACTAATCTTTAAGAAGTTAAGATCCATTCCTTTCCATTAGTGGAGGTAACATTTTACACCAGTGTGTTGTACCTAAGTTTCATTTTTACTTTCAGGTCGTTTTTCTGAACTCTTACATTTTTGTGACATTCCTTAAGCAAGTTAATCAAGACGTTGCATTCTTCAGTGTGCAAGTGTGGAGATAAGTCAGGATGCATCTTTAGGAGGTGACGGAGCACAGCAGGGCAACCTGTGGATACAAGAGTGTCTTGAATACGCGTGACTGTATTTGTTAATGCGACCTAACACTATTTCAGCAAAAACGTGCCATGAGCTTTATCAGAAAAGAATGCTGACCTTAGGCAAATTATTAAGCCTGACCCTGAGCTTCCTTATCCAACAATTTAACAGATTCAGCAGGTCATCAGATGTTGTTTGAAGAACCTGCAGGTTCAGAAAAAAGGCAGGACTCCACAAGAGACCCAATCCTGGAAATAAGTGCTCCAGAAGAACAGCTAGCCTGCATTAATAAACCTAATTTCAAGTATTTTCCCCACATTCCTGAAATTGATCACAACTCATTTTGTTCAGATGAAATTCCATAAAAGAATTGGTTTATTAATCCTTTTAAAATGCATATTCCTCTGAGGTTAAGCTCATTAGTCCTACATTACTGTGAACACATAAGGACTGCTTTCTTCCTAACATCTGGCTGAGAAAATCCAACTTAAACAATGAAGAGAAACAAAAAGCAGATGGGAAAAAAGTTTTTCAATTTAGCAGATATATCCATAATGCAGTTATTACTATGAAATCAAGAAGCTGAAATCCCAGAAATTAAATATAATTGGTTCTTTCACAAAATAGTAAATTAGCAGCCAACTTTCAAAGAAAAAGCATTATTTTGAAGTGTTTGCCAAAGTTAGGTAGCATTATTCACCTATTCTTTTTTTAACGTATTCTTTTTAACTTGAAAAAAGAACCAATTAATTGTTTTAATCTTTTAAAAGTTTCAAGAAAGAAAGCCTAAGAGAAAATAATGACCTTAGTTTGGGAAAAGAGTTCTTAGTTAAATAGGCCAAAAGCCCAATTCATTAAAAAAAAAAAAAAAAAAAGGTAAAATCTTATCAAATTAAAAAAAAAGTTCTCACTTCAAAATACACCATTAAGGGCAGCCCGGATGGCTCAGCGGTTTAGCACCTGCCTTCAGCCCAGGGTGTGATCCTGGAGACCTGGGATCAGGTCCCATGTCGGGCTCCCTGAAAGGAGCCTGCCTCTCCCTCTGCCTGTGTCTCTGCCTCTCTCTCTCTCTCTGTGTATTCTCATGAATAAATAAATAAATCTTAAAAAAAAATACACCATTAAAATAAAAAGACACAGGGATGTAAAATACAGCTAAAGGGAATGTAATCAATAATACTGTTCATACACTTATCATGGTGAGCATCTCATAATGTATATAATTAAAAGAAAAGAAAAAAACAAGCCACGCTTTGGGTGATAACAACATGTTAATGCGGGTTCATCAATTGTCAAAACATACAACTCTGGTGGGGGATGCTGATAGTGGGGCAGGCTGTACATGTGTGGGGCAGGGGGGCAAATGAGATCTCTCCATACGTTCTATTCAATTTTGCTGTGAATCTAAAACTGCTCTAAAAAATAAATATCCTACAAGCTACAGGCTAGGAGAAAATATTTGCTAATCATATATGAAAGAGGATTTGTTGAATGCTTACAAAGAACCCAACATTTAAAATGGACCCAAAAAATTGGCAAAAAATTTGAATGAATACTTCACAGAAGATGATACAGGAATGGTTAATTAAGCACACAAAAAATGCTAAACACCATTAGTCACAGGGAAATGCAAACTAAAATCACAATGAGATACCACTACACATCCTCCCAAATAGCTATAATCAAAAAGTCAGACAATAACAAGCATTGATTAGGATGCAGAGCAAACAGACCTCACGCATTTCTAGTAGAATAGTACATACTTAGGGAAACAATTCTGGCAGTGTCTTAAGGAGTTAAACAGAAACTTACCAAATGACCCAGAACATGAAACTGCAACTCCTAAGAATCTATCCAAAAGAAATGAAAACACATATGCACACAAAGGCATGTATGTGAATGTTCACAGTATTATTCATTATAGCCAATACCGGAAACAATCCAAATACCCAATAACCTGGTAACTGGATACACCAATGTGGTATATCTAGACAATGAAATACTATTTGGCAATCAACAGGAATGCACTGATACAGATATCAACACAGATGAAGCTCAAAAGCACTAAGCTAAATGAAAGAAGCCTGATTCAAGACTATACAGCATGACTCCATTTATGTGCAATGTGTAGAAAAAGCAAAACTGAAGAGAAAAAAGGCTGATGGGCCTGAAAATGAAAGTGAGGATTATTTGCCATTGGGCACAAAGAATATTTTTACATAATAAACACATTTTAAAATAGGATTGTGGTAATGGTTGCACAATTGCAGTTCACTAAAATTATCGAGTTCACTTACATAAAATGGGTAAATTTATGATATGTAAATTGTACCTTAATAGAGTTAATATCAAAAAGTTCAAGAAATTCAAACTGCCTATCTACCTTCCACTCACAAGTAAAATCCTCAAAAATATCTAAATAAATAATTCCAGAGAATTATAGTATTCCTACTACTGCAAAACTCAGTTTATAAAAATACATTAGTAGATCACTGTTCCACTGAGTGACTACTAAGTGTGCACGCACACACAGCATAGCACAGCTGAAGATCACATATCAGGCCATTGGGGCCAGCAAAGGGTTTAAAATGGAAACTAGAATGCAGCCAAGTTCAAGTTGGTTTGCCTGCTACTGACTACAAAACCTTTAATGAAATAATCTTTTTACAACAGAAAAATGAGACTTCACATAGTCTAACAATTTAGATCATCTAATATTATAACCAATATTATGCATCTAAACCTATTAGTTACCTGGTTGTCTGATTTCTGCCTCACTTTTTTCTGAAAGAAGATGTATACTGCCTTAGCCACCTAGAAAATGTCTTATTTTGTAAATATATTTGACAAAAATGTTTGCATATTTCTATCAATCAGCCCTCAGATGAGTGCTTTTACAGTTCAGAAACAAGCTTACAATGTAGTGAAATGATCTCTTTGGTTGGCAAAGAGTTTAGAAGACACTTGGCTGCTGAGATAAATACATGCACATTTTACACAAGTATCAATGCATACATATCATAATGTATATTTTTCCTCCCCCCATTACAAAAGTTTATGCTACTATAGACCCAGCCAGGGTACCAATGAGATGTCTTCCCTTCTACTTACTTATCCTAGGTAACTATGTCCAGTGAGAAAATAGTTTCATAGTTTCCTTTTCCTAGTCTTCTTGGTAAAAAGCTAAGCTACTACTTACCCTACACTTCTAAACAGTGACCAAATCCCTTATCTAACAAATTCCTTGCTTTACCAGTCTTCTCCCTCTTTCCTCCACCTTCTTTTTACTGAGATACCCTCTTCTGCGCCCAGTGTTGTCTGGCTTCATTAACAGTTGGTGTTCTGCAAGACTTTCGCAATTCACAAAACACAGCTATAAAACAATGGCATTGTTCTTAGGACACACTGGTGTTGAGTGCTGGTATCGCCCAGCAGTCATCTTTAAAAAGCCTGAATTCTAATCAGCATTATTATAACTCAAAAGTAACTTATGAACTGAAGAAAACTAAATGTATATTCCATATTCTTACTTTGAAGATTCCATCAAAGCCGTAAGAATATATCTACATTATTAGTGTAGAAAATAATTTGTTGAACACTTACCACACACTAGGCACAAGTCTTACAATCCTTCCAATAACTGTAGGGAGTAGGTAACTTCATAAATTCAGTGAAACCATAAGAAATTGACTTTTTGTAGTTCAAATATGCATTACTCATATTTTCAGAGTAAAACTGAGCCTCAAGTCACATAGTAAGTGGCACAGTTACTACCCAATGCAATTTCTCACCAGGACAGATTATTCCAATGTTCAAAATAGGAAAGGCATGCCTTCCCAGCAGTTTGTGGATGAAATAAATACAGATAGAAAAAACTATTTCCCAAAGAGCCTCTGGCTGGCTACAAGTTCAACAGACACTAATTCTAGGCCTACCTTCCAAAAATGTGATAATGTAATAATCCTATATTATTAGAAATAGAGGGCTTGTCTCCCTCAAGAAAAAGAACAGTACTACATTTGTCCTGATCAGCAAAGTCCAAAATACTGACAATGTGAGTATCTGGAGACAGTGCTCAGGATAAACATGGCTTTGACTCTCGGTTTAAACAGGAAGCCATTAATGAAACTGGGAATATTCACCAATATAGGGAAGTCCACATCAGAGGAGACAGTAAGAGAAACAATCTGGTTCAGTAGGACAATCAATGGATTTGAAATAAAAAGTTATGGATTTATCTGTCCATAAATTCTAACACTTTGGTTACTTACTCTGAGACCTAAGTCTCTTCTTCTGTAAATTGGAATTAGCTCTTGACCTGTATCTCTGGGTGGTCATGAGGTTTAAAATAACATCCGTGGAAGCATCTGAAATAGTGAGCAGTGACTGTGACACATGTAAAGTAGTGTTTGTATATCTGAAATGCTCTGTCACTGGATGGGAAAGGGTGAACTAAAATTTACAGTGGTGTTTCCAAGGTGCTTTCCAGAACAGGACTGGAAACCAAAGGGTGGATGCTAACAAAGGCAGAAGTCCTCTTCCTGGAGCTGTCCAACAAGGAAACTGGCTGCTCTGGGAAGTTCTCGGTTATCTGTCCTCACATACCCCAAGGAGACTGGCTACATCAATGAGGATGCCACACTGTATTCTTGCACTGCATCCTTAAGTTTCTTCTCAAATCTAAATCCACAATTAAATGATTTTAACCTATTTCCAAAACTAAAATTCTGTCCATGGACTTGCCTTGTTACCACTAAGAACACACGAAAGAATTTCAAAAGGGTAGGGCCAAAATAATTCTGAACATCAGCCACACTGTTGAACAAAGCTGAAGGGAACATTCATCTGTGTTAAGACTTCATGCATGGATGTTCACAGTGAGAAAGAGGAACAAATAAATAATAAATAAATTCCATTCAAACTGTTATCATTTAAACACAAAACTTCAGTCCCACCTGTGCATTGGCATCTAGAAAACATCAGAAGGGTTAACTTGTCACAGTTACAATGCTTCCCTTTCCACCTCAACTCCACTCACTGCTTCAAGTGTGCACACATTAATACCAAAACAGCCACTAACTCTTAGAAATGTTCAGCTGTGACAATTGGATGTTTTGATAACTAGGTGACAGGCCCCTGCAAAGCAACTTTAACTTTTACTTGGGGGTAGGCTGGGAGTACAGAAGCGGTATGATACTCTCACTAAAGACATAAAAATAATAGTCTTACTCAGGTCACTTCTTCGCCTTATTCTACCAAGACTGAGGTAAAATTTTCATAATGAATATTCCATGATAGATTTCAACCACCAGGTGGCACAATTTTAGAAAATAAACCAAGAGTAACCAATACCATAACTGTAGTAAAGCAAAATGCGTAAGCATTCCAGTAACACTTCAGCAAATCTAGAGTCACAAGGAGGAAACCCTTGATTTTAATGTCACTTGGATTTTCTTTAGAAATATTTTATTGTTGGTGGCTGCACCAGAAATTTATACTATAGTTGCAATTTCAAGCATCATTTTAGAACAACCAAAAAAGCAAGTTCAGGAAAGTCTCTTGTTCCAAGTTTGAAGAAGCTGTTCTCCAGCAAGAACTGTAAACTTAATGCTTTCCAAAACACATCCTTTTTAAAGTCTACTTTTCAGAAAGCAATGGAATTAAATTAGCATTTCTGTAACTATTTCAAACTATGCACCATAGTCCCCAGAGGTACCAGATACAGCAGGGTATTACCCACCCTACCCTTTCCTTTGCAGTTACAAAGTGACCAAATCTAAACATATGCTACTAAGTGACTCTTGCTCCCAAATACAGACCTTGCCCACCACTACTGAGAATAATCCCTAGGCTGCCTGGGGAAAAGGACTTGTAGTTCCACCACACAGTTTCTTAAGAAATGGGACAAGCTGTAGCTGTCCCTGAACATTTATCAGCACTCAGCAGATGCTGGGCATCTGTCAAATCATTTGAACTTGGGAGGGAAAAAAAAAAAAAAATCAGCCCATAGAACCCAAAGAATACACAGTGAGGGAGTATTCTTGTAAATGCACATAGTAAACGCCCAATAAATGTTTGCCAAATGCTGAATTTAGGATTACAACAGATCTGAGAATTGGTTCACACCTCAACATAGTTTTTTTTTTTCTTTTTCAAAGATTTATTTATTTATTCATGAGAGAGGCAGAGACACAGGCAGAGGGAGAAGCAGGCTCCATGCAGGGAGCCCGATGCGGGACTCGATCCCAGGACCCCGGGGTCACAACCTGAGCCAAAGGGAGATGCTCAACTGCTGAGCCACCCAGGCGTCCCAACATTTTTTTTTTAAAGGCTGAAAATGAAGATCATTTAAAATAAGTCAGTGCAGAATCCTATACATATAGGAAAAGAGATAAAGGCGTGTCACAACAGAAGTTTGCCACCACAAACTTCTTTTATGCATTTAAGATTTTAACTGAAGGATTCCAGAACTCGGATTTACTTAAGATTCTTCATCTAAAAAAAAAAAAAAAGTCTTCATAAAGCATCTATTGTGCGCCTACAAGCACGGTAATTTTTAAACCCAGTAAAAGGCACCTCAATGTTTCCTCTCCTTGAAAAAAGTGTACTGTTGGGGCACCTGGGTGGCTCAGTGGTTGAGCGATTGCCTAGGACTCAGGTCGTGGTCCCGGGGTGCGGGGATCGAGTCCCACATCAGGATCCCCGCAGGGAGCCTGCTTCTCTGTGTGTGTGTCTCTCATGAATGAATAAAATCTTTTAAAAAAAAAAAAAAGTGCACTGCTGAGGATCTCCCCGGATTCCCACTCTGCAACACGGACTGGTGGCAACTTTCACCGCAGCTGAGATGCGCCCGAAGACTCCCAAGACGACGACAAGAATAATCGTACAATTCTCTGCGCGCTCACCGCACCGAACACTGGGAAGGGCCTCCCTTTCTCACCAACGAGACGGCGGGTTATACCCATTTCACAGGCGTGGAAGCGGAAGCTGGAGGACGGGAGGGGCCCACCCACATCCCCAGGCCTGCGCCCAGCACGCTCCCTACTCCCCACCCCCGGCGCGTCCTCGGCCGGTGCCCGCGGGCCGAGAGCCCGGGGCGCGCCTCCAGCGACCGCGCGGCCAAGGCCCGGCGCGGGGAACCTCGAGCGCGGCAGGAGACGGGGCCGGGGGCCCCCTGGGGGCTCCTCGGCGCGGCCGGCCTGCCCAGACTCACCCGCCTTGCGGCCACACCGGGCCGGCTGAAGCCACCGTCACCAGCGAGGCCTCCCCATCCAAAGGCCGGCCCCCGGGACGCCGGGGGCGGGGCAGCTCCGGGCGGCGAGGGCTCCCGCGCCCTCCACGCCTGACCCCGCGGGGCTCCAGCGGCCACGGCGGCTCGCGGCGACTGCGGCGCATGCGCGCCCGGCCCGGCCCGGCCCATTTCCCGGCGCTGCGGAGGAGGGCGGGGGCGCACGGAGGCGCGCGAAGCCTTGGGGACGGCTCGCCGAACCAACCAGCCGGGTCTGGGGGCCGCGGCCGGCCGCGCTGAGCTAGTGTTCGCCGCTGGCAGGCGTGATGCGGGCATGCGGCGAGGTTCACTTCGGCCGCTCCCCGACGCGGCCCCCCGTGCCCAGGGTACAGTCCAAAGGGGAGGCGGGGCTGGGGGACGGCGGGAACTGCAATTGGTGGCTTCGAAGGCGCAGCGGGCGGGAACGGCTGCGGAGACACTGCGGGCGATGATGGACTGCAGGAGACCCGCGCGCGGCGTGGGACCGGGCCCTTGAGTGCGGCGGGAGCCCAGAGGAAGCCACACCCCGGGCCTGCGGGGCGACTTCTCCGCGACTACCACACGTCCCAAGGTGCTGGATTGGCGCTTGGCCTCGGGGGAGGTGGGGAACCACGGCTGCGGCTGGGACGACAGAGGGCAGTGACGCCCGGCCGTGACGTCACGTCCGCCCACAGTGGGGCGGGGCCTTACCCGGATGTGCGTCAGCTCCGGAGCTCCCGCGGGGCGTTACCTGACCCGCCTCTGCTCTCCGAGGGTTGTGGCTGCGCGCGGAGTTCGGTGTTTCGATTTTTTTTTTTTTCTTTTAAGTCAGGCTTGGCTTCCGGTTTTTTTTCCATCCGTGGGCCTCTTGTGTTTTTCCTTCTACTCCGATGGCAGCTCCTCCACGTAAATCTACAAAAAAGTTCACCTAAAAGGGCTCTTTTTTTTTGTCCTGCATTCATTGAACCAGTGACTTGAGCACCTGCTGTATGCCAGGCCCTGTGCCTAGAGCTAGGATTAAAAAGAAATTAGTCACGGGGAACCAGGAGCGTTTACTCAGGGGTTTATCAACCTTATGGGTGAGATTGAAGTCCATAGAATCTACCAGAAGTCTATAGAAAGGCATTTTGCAAACTACCCAGAATGGAGCCTTCCGAGGGATTCTAGAGAATCAGGCCAAAAAAAATGCAAGGTCTCACGCCCCGCTCGATGCCGCCCACCTTCTAGTTCAGATCAGCGGGGCCCGGGAATCTGCAGTTTTACAAGCTTACCCCCAAATCCAGTGTTTTTGATGGGAGACGTTGGTTTGATATATCACTGACTGTTGGACCCTGATTTTTTTTCCAGGTTATTTTATCTCCTCAGCACACTGCTTACAGAGAGTATCTAACATTTCTTTTCGTGTGCATTGATCAGTTAGAGACTAGCCATGAAGAAAGCATAGTTCCCAATATTGTAAAGCAATACAGTAATCAGTAAGTTAAAGCAAGATAATTAAAGACCATATGCACTACAAGGTGGGGGAGATACCCTTAGAATGGGTGGTCAGAATAAGTCAGACTAGAAGCTTTCCAAGCTGAGATAGCTTAGCTCTCCATTGCAAGAGCCCCACGTGAACAGGTGCAAGAAGAACCTTCTAGGCAGGGGTAACTGCAGGTACAATGGCCCTTCTCTGGAAAGATCCCTTCGTACTAGAGGAACTCAGGGTGAATATCGCTGGAGCTCAGAAAGCCAGGGAGAGAGGGGTAGGTGATGGGGAGGGAGGCAAGAAGCAAACACAGGGTCTTGTAGACCATGGTGAGGATTTTAGTGTTGACCTTGAGGGAGGTTGGTCCTGTATCTGGATAAGAAAACAAGTCAGGCTCAGTTCTCATGATCTTGATTCCGTTCTCACGTTCTTAATTCAGTTGTTTTTCTAAACCACTCCTAATAATTTGCTTTATTTTTGCTTTAACTGCTGTTTTCACTATCTTCTTAAAATCCTGTTGACTATCAGTATCTTTTTTTGGAAGTTGGCAATGGTGTTTTGTGTAGATTTTGTACAGTGTTCAACAAACACTCAAATGGTAGGAGTAAATCACAGCCTGGATTCTTGTAGAGGGGCACGTCTCTCTGTGTCCCCGCAAATCTCGTAGGCATGGTGGAAGCAAAGGAGATTGACAGGCTGATTTCTGCATCTTGAACATAGACACTGAAGTCCGTGTGCTCTTTTCTTGTTTGCAAGAGAGGCAGAGAATTTAAATTTAAATTCTGCATCTATCCTTAATCTTGTTTTAGAAATCACGCTTGCTTGCTTTTTATGTGCCATATTTTAAAAGGGGCCCCGGGGTGGGGGAGGGAGATGCGCATCAGGGTCTCCAAATGAAGTAGCAGAGTTAAGATCAGCTGTCACCCTTGGCCCACAGCTTCTGCCCCAAGGAAAATAATAAAAGGGCTCAGAAACCCCCACCCCAGGGCCACAGCTGTGAGACAGCCACTGAGCAATGCTCATGAAGATCATTGCCCTTGTCAGTTGCTGAGGGAGCCAAACCAGATTTGGGGCTCAAGACTTGCTGGACAGTTAAAAGAATCTCCCCTTCAGGCACCGGGCAGGAAAAGTGAGAGAGCAGCACTATGTTAATTGGTGACATCTTAAAGGAGAAAGAGACTACCATCCTCTTTACCTCCATCTCTTACTGTGTCCTCTAGACCAATACATCCCACAGGTTATTCCAGTATCTCCTCTTGGAGTTGAACAATTAATCTCAAAATGTACATGTTCAAAACAGAATTCTTGAGCTTTCTTTTGCCCACACTTCTAGTCTTCCCTAATTCAGGTAATAGCTCCGTTCCTCCAGCTGCCTGCTACAGACATTGTTATCACCTCTGACTCCTCTCTCTTGTTTCCCACATCTAGTCCATCAGGAACTCCTGTGGGCTCTCCCTTAAGAGCATATCCAGAGTCTGACCTCTTCCTGCCACCTCTGCTTCTCTCCACCTTCATCTCTTACTTGCCTTTTAGCAGCCTCCTGCCTGGCCTCCTGCTTCCACCCTCGCCCCCAGGACAGTAGCCAGACCGATCCCACCTCTTCTCAAAAATCTACCAGTCCCCAGTTTGTCAGAGTAGAAGCCATGATCCTTGCGGTGATCCCTGGGCCTCCATGTTCTCTCACCTTATTGCTCTCTCTCTTCTCTCTTCACTCTCTCTCTTTTCACTCACTCCGGCCTTACTGGAGGCATCCTTCGCCCTGTTCCTTGAAAGCCTTGGGGCTTTTGCACTTGCTGTTCCTTCTGTCTAGCAAGTTCTTCCACCAGCTAGCCATGTGGCTCACTCAGTCCCCTTGTTTGGCTCAAATGTCCCCTTCTCTACAAGGCCTGCTTGCTCCACTGCCACCTCATCGCCAGCCTGCTCTATTTTAACTACTGATCATTTCCTAGCACTGTTTATTCTCCCTGCAGCATTTACCACTTTTTTTTTTTTTAAGATTTTATTTACTTATTCATGAGAGACACACAGAGAGAGAGGCAGAAGACAGGCAGAGGGAGAAGCAGGCTCCATGCAGGGACTTGATCCTGGGACTTCAGGATCACGACCTGACCGAAGGCAGACGCTCAACCGCTGAGCCACCCAGTCGTCCCAGCATTTACCACTTTTAACACATTTTATGATTTTCCTGTTGCCTCTCTCTCCCCACTAGAATGGATTCTCCATACCAGCAGGGACTTTTGTCTTTACAGTTAAAGATGGAACTATCCCCCCGTGCCTATAGAAGTGCCTGGCACACACAGGTGCTCAAACTGTGTTACATGAATCAGTAAATGAATGAATGATTTACATATCATTACCATAAAAGATCAAAATACTCTAGCCAGTCAAGGAGAAGAAAGCACTAATTTTTAAAACCTCCAAAGTATATTTAAATATACAGCTTAAGGAGAAAATAAATCCTCCCGTTGAAAAACACTTTGCAGAGTGTCTGAAAGAAGATAAACATTTGGGTGTTTGACCTACAAATCAAAATCCTGGCTAAAAATATGCTGAAAAATTTAGTTCAGTTAAACTTTTTTATTTTTTAAAGATTTTATTTATTTATTCATAAGAGACACAGAGAGAGAGAGGCAGAGACACAGGCAGAGGGAGAAGCAGGCTTCCTGCAGGGAGCCTGATGCGGGACTCAATCCCAGGAGCCCAGGATCACAGCCTGAGCCCAAGGCAGATGCTCAACCACTGAGCCACCCAGGTGCCCCCAGTTAAGTCAAACTTTTATATTTGGTTAATACTTTATTGTGCTGTTTTTATTTTTATTAAAGTGCCAAAGAGATGGATGAAACTGTGGCCGAGTTTTTCAAGAGGACTATCTTGAAAATCCCAATGACTGAAATGATGACAATCCTCAAAGCCTGGGATTTCTTGTCTGAAAAGCAACTACAGAATGTAAACTTCCAGCAGAGAAAGGAATCTCTTGTTCATGACTTGGTTCTGCTCTGCGAGGTAACAGTGTTCAAAATGATGAAACTTACACATCACACCACCCCTTTGGTTTTTTCTTTCTTCCTTTTTTTTTTTAAACATTTTATTGGGTGACTGGGTGATGGGCACTGAGGGGGGCACTTGACGGGATGAGCACTGGGTATTATGCTATATGTTGACAAATCAAACTAAAGTTGTATGGAAAAAAGACCTCTTTCATGTGAATCTATTACTTTTTGTTTTAAAAAGATATCAGATTTTCAGAAAAGTTGCAGGTGTAGTACAAAGAACTTTCATATCCCTGTACATTCTTCCCTCAATCACTCTTAAATAAATACACGTTATGATTCAACAATTCCACTGTGGGAAATTTTTGTGGAAAAATTAATGGGGCACCTGGGTGGCTCAGTGGTTGAGCATCTGCCTTTGGCCCTAGTCGTGATCCTGGGGTCCTGGGATTGGGCTCCACACAGGGAGCCTCCTTCTCCCCCTTCCTGTGTCTCTGCCTCTCTCTCTCTGTGTCTCTCATGAATAAATAAATAAAATATTTTTTTAAAAAAAGGAAAATTAATAAAAAACAAGGTGTATATATGTATATACATATAAGTGTTATAATTGGTAAACGTTTATATACTTAGGTATGAACATGTAAATATATATATGTATATATATATATATATATATAAATAGAAATGTTAAGTAGCCTTGATTAAAAAAACAAAAAGTTGAAAAAAAAAGTTGGAGACAGCTATTCTAGGAGAATAGATAAATAATGATACATCCACATAACAAAATATTCTTCAACGATTGAAAAGGATAAACTAGATCTTTATGTACAACATTGAAAAACACTATATAATATACACGTATGTAAATGTAAATGTATAGGACAGTGATTCTCAACTAGGACAGTTTTACCTCCCAGAGGACACAGTGTCTGGAGACATTTCTGGTTGTCAGAGCTATGGGAATGCCACTGGCTTGTAGTGAGTAGAAGCCAGAATGTTCCTTAACATCCTAGGACAGCCCTCTACACAAAGAATTATCCAACTAATAAATGTCAGTTGTGCCCTCTTGGGAGACCCCGATGTAGAGAAAATTGAGAAGGATAGAGCTGATTTAAAAACAAAACAAGAGCCTGAAAGTGATGAATAAGAAGTAGACTGGGGGAAGAGTGGGGAGTGCTTGAACCGAGACACTTGTCAGGAGAGCATAAACTGGACACAGTTGCTCCAAGCAACCCTCAAATGTACTGTAAGTGGAGCAGAACCAAACTATCACCACTAAATATTTTATCTTCTCTTTCAGAAGAAGCGTGCAAGTGTCCATGATGCAGCCCTTTTAGACATCGTTTGTGAGTGTCGGTGCTTTGTATTTACACTTCCCAGTCCCATTTCATCAGAGAGGCCATGTTGTATGTAAGGGCTCAGATTCTTCCGTCAGGTGGACCTGGTTTCCATCCCTCTTCTGTGATGTACCAGTCGTGACTTGGCTGAGAAGTCACATTACCTTGCTAAGCCTAGACTCCTCCTAAGTAAAATGGAGTAAAACAGTAGCACCTACTTCACAGGGTGGCTTGGAGGGTTAAATCAGATTCTTGGAAAGCTCTTAGCAGGGTCACTGGCTATAGGAAGCACATAGTAGATTCTGTGTTAGGGTTTGTTATTAGCAGAATTTGAAAATATATTTCTGACAATGTTCTTATTACAATGTAGCTTTTTACCTCCCCTCTCCTTCCTCGTCTTTGGATCTTTTCCTTTGTGTCCTAGTTTTCTTTTCTATTTTTTTAAGATGTCTACTCTCCTCGTCAAGAGGCAACAGAGCGTAGGCCAGATTTTTTGGGTTCGGTTCATGGCTCTATCATTGTTTCCTGTGAGTCCTGGGGGAGGCCATTGGGAGCATAACAGAGTTGATAGTAAATGGGATCAATAAATGAGTAAGTCTATGAGAGAGGAAGAATTTCTATGCCTTACTATTATCATTTGACAGACCTACATCATAACGATAACATTGCATAAGGTTATGATGAGGATAAAATAAAGAGTCCTTGTCAAGTTCTTAGAACATAGCCTGGTATTTATTAGTTATTATCAACTTATATTAACTCCTTTTATGACCTGGTGCATAACAAATATTAACTTTATATTCTGCTCCAACTATGAAATAGCTGAATTCATTTACACATCAACCTCTGGTTAAGTCTGTCTAATTTTCAGCGATTGGATTACATCGAGACTATAAATGGTGGATCCACGTAGTTCCCATTTCTCACATGTTTGTTCAGATGTTCATTAAGCACTACTTAGTGGCAGGCTGTATGCTAGGTGCTGGTGGGTCAAACAGGTTGGTTCATTCTTACGAGGTCATAGTCTTATGGAGGAGGCAGGTTGCTTAATCACACAAATGCCTTCTTGCAGGCTATAGCAGATGCTATGAAGGATAACATAGAGGGGCTCTGTGTGAGCAGAGTGGGATCTGCCACACAGAGGGTTTAGGGAAGACTTCCTTGAGGACATGAGCTGAGAGCCAAAGGATGGGTGGCATTAACTAGGCAAAGGGAAGATGGGAGATTAAGGAACAGAAGAGCAAAGGGCACAGTGCTGGAAGTCTTGGAGCAGGAGGATGAAGTAGAGGAGTGGAGAGGTTAAAAATGGGAACTCGGGGATACAGGAGGTGTCAAATCAAATGAGGCATGGATAGGCGGATGATACAGAGCCTTAGAGGCCACTTAGAGGATTTCAGTCTTTATACTAAGAATAATGCAAAGCCTTATGAGCAATGAAGATTATGAGCAAGAAAGAATCAGGTTCTTGTTTTTTCAGAGCTCACTGGTTACAGTGCAGAGACAGAGACTGGGGAGGATGGGAGAGAACCTATAGGAGTCTGTTGGAGCATCTAAGCAAGGGAGGAAAATAGCCTGGGTGAGATGATAGTTGGGAGGAGAAAATTTAATCCATATAAAAGGTATATTTTGAACAAAAATGTGTCTGACCTAATTTCTCTGGTGTCATGTTATGTTAAATACATATTTGAGATATGTATTTATAAGCACATTACTTAAGAGTTCTAGGATATAACAGGATTAAGCTCTTCCTTCCTCTCTCAGATACTCAATTTCATCGGCACCGGAAAGTTTGGGATGTTTTTCAGATGAGTAAAGGACCAGGTAATGTTTCCCATTTTCAAAAAAATTGTGGCACCTAGGTGGCTCAGTTAGTTAAGCATCTGCCTTCATTCAGCTCAGATCATGATCCCAGGGTCCTGAGTTCAAGCCCCGTGTCAGGCTTCCTGCTCAGTGGAGAGTCTGCTTCTCCCTCTCCTTTTGCCTCTCTCCCCTGCTCCTTTTCTCTTGTTTGCTTACTCTCTCAAATAAACAAATAAAATCTTTAAATTTTTTTTTTAAGTAATCTTTGCACCCACCACGGGGCTTGAACTCAAAATGCTGAGATCAAGAGTCACATGCTTTTCTCACTGAGCCAGCCAAGGACTTCAGTGTTTTCCATTTTAAACTGAACACTTAGATTTTATATTTTGGCAATTTAAAAATGAATAGCAATATGTTCCTCTTAAATGTCTCTTCTTTCAAAATGAGTAATTTCAAAATTACTCTTTTGTGGGAAAAATGAAAAATATATTTGGTGATGCTGTGTCTGAGGTACCCGACAGCTTTGTTCTGATTTGATCATTGTAGCTCTTCGAGGTTACACAGAATGCTTACCTTCAGAGTCTTTGCAAATGTATTTCTAGAACACTGTACTCCCTTGATTTGTCTTTCTTTTTCTTTTCACTTTGACAGGTGAAGATATTGACCTTTTTGATATGGAACAATTCAAAAGTTCATTTAAGAAAATTCTTCAGAGAGCATTGAAAAATGTAAGAATTAAATTTGTCTGAATTTCCATGAAATGCAATATCAAGACATCTGTGCCGTTAAAATTTACCTACTACCTTGGGTTGTTTTTATTTTTTGGTAAGGATTTTAATTGTTAATATCCCATACTATGCTAAGCCAGATCAAAGACAAATCCTGCTTAATTATGAAAACTTCCCTCTCCCCTCACCTGTCAATTCAGGGCCAAATGCTTCTTTCTCAGAGGAGCACTGGGGGGATGCAATGATGGAACTGTTCTAAATCCACACTGTCTGGTACACTGGCTAGTAATCACGTGTGGCCACCAGTGTGACCAAGGAAGTGTAATGTTCATCTTCTATAACTGTAGTGAATTTTAGTGCAGTAGCCACGGGTGGCTGGTGGCTACAGAACTGGTCAGTGTAGCTCTAGAGCACCCGTGAATCTTCAGCTGCCATTCCACAAGTACCACTGAGGTGTTTTGTTTTTTTTTTTTTAATTTTATGTATTTATTCATGAGATACACAGAGAGAGGTAGAAACCGAGAGAGAAGCAGGCTCCATGCAAAAACCCTGATGCAGGACTTGATTCTAGGACCCCGGGATCACAACCTGAGCCAAAGGCAGATGCTCAACCACTGAGCCACTCAGGCGTCCCCCTCTTTTTTTTTTCTTTTTTTTTTTTTTTTTTTGAGAGAAAGAGAGCATGAGGGGAGAGGCAGAGGGGGAGAGACCATCTCAAGCAAGCTCCACGCCCAGCGCAGAGCCCAATGCAGGGCTCAATCTCACAACCCTGAGATAATGACCTGAGCTGAAATCAAGAGTCAGGCACTCAACCAACTGAGCCACCCAGGCACCCACCACCGAATATTGTCCCGTAGGTTCAGGCAGTCATTTTTTTAATGGCCTCCCTTACTTCATTCTCTTCCCACCTTGATCTGCCTTAGTTCTCCTTGCATGGCAAGACATCCCCAAAAACCTGCTGCAGTCACCGTGCTCTGGCTGTCCTTTCCAGAATGGTAGTGTTCCCTCTCCATACACAATGGTCTTTCCATCTCACCCTTTGTGCTCAGCTCACCCTTTGTGACTTCCACCATACTTGTACTTACCTTGTTCTTATAGCACCCCTCCTGTGAAAGGTTGGAATCCATCTCCTGCAGCCTCGTAGGACCGCAGGTTTGCTATTCTCTGTTCTGTTTCAAGTTTATAGTCTCTACTGCTTCCCACTCTGCTGTGTATAAACATGCTGAGGTCTCGGTGGAAGGACATCTACTCCCAGTGCTCAGCCTCAAGCTCTATTCTTTTGACCACAACGCTCTTGGAGAGAAATGTTCTTTTCTTGCTCCTGCTGTGTCCTGCTGCCACAGTGACATTGGCCCCCCCTTCCCTGTCCCTCTCCCCTCTCTTTGGCAGGAGAATAAGAGCAGCCGTGCCGACAGGGACATTTATCCTGGGCTCTTCTTCCAGAGCTGGCTCTCCCCCTGCAAGGGAGGCACCCCAGGGTGCTTCTGTCCATGACCATGTGGGCAACTCTGCCTGCACCCAGATTTTGATATCTGGGTGGCCACTTGCCTGAGCCAGTCACCAGTTGCTTGGCCTCCACCTACCAACTCTTGCCTTATGTCTAGCAGTGGGTCTAGCAGAACAGGCTGGAAGGGTGGTATTTATTGGCGACTTCAAAAGCCTTTCCAAAAAGACCCTCTGAAAGGGTAATACACCCTTGCTGGCTTCGTGCTTAAGCCCCTTGCATTCTGGCCACTGCTCTTGTCTTTGTGTTGAAACCGGGTTTTGAAAGGCCGTACTCCTCATAGTATGATCCCCAGACCAGCAGCATCCACGTCACCTGGGAACATATTAGATCTGCAAATTCTTGGGCTCCCTCAGACACCATAGGGGTGGGCCAAAGCCCTCCAGGTGATGCTAATGTCAAGTTTAAGAACCTCCCTGTTTGGCAGCACTAGTGATATCATAAAATCCCATGGTTCTCTTTCCCCAGTAATCCTGATTGCAAACAGCTACGTGTGCCAGGCCCTGGGCTAAGCCCTTGCCAGTCACTAACTCACTGCACCCTCCTGATAAAACAAGGTGGGTCTCCCAGTGGTAAGCGTCAGAGCTGGGGTTTAAACCCAGGCAGGTGGCTCTGAGCTCATGCTCCTCATGGTGACACTGGCAGGCTCTTACAGCTTAGTCTCTGCCCTGCACCAGATGCACAACATCCATTTCTTGTGCTCAGGAAGGTCACAAGAATTGGCAGTCAGACCCTCCTGATCCTCCATCTCTGTCTTCCGGTTGTCTTCTGCCCATCCGAAAGTGCACTTCATTGTCTCTGACTGACTCCCTTCCTTGCCTTCTGTCCTTTGCCAGAGCACCCCCCAAGTTTCTGCACTCAGCCTGCCTCCCGGTGAAGTTCGGCCATGGGAACTTACTTTAGTGGAAGCAAGGAGGGAGGTGGTGATGGAGTCATTCATCATTTCCCTTTCAGAAGCTAATGAGTTGTCCCAATGCCATTTGTAGACTAATTGAGCTTTTTCTACTGGTTTATCATCATTGGATTCTTCAGATTCATTCATGCTTTTAGAGTCTGTTCTACTTCTGATCTATTTCTCCTTGTGCACTCCTACATCCAACACCTGTACTCTACACTCCAGCCAAACTGAGCCAGTCTTCTTCCAGTTCTTTAACTTGCCACAGGCTGTTCCCTCTCCTCCTTGGAAGGACCTCCACTACTTGGCCTTGACACAGCTCATTCCTCCCCATCCTTCTGGCCTCCTCTTAACTAGTGCTCCCTCAGGGAGTGTCCCTGCCCTCCCCCCATGGCAGTTCCCCTGTCTTGTGCTACTGTCACCATACTCTTCCCTTTTCCTACTTTAATTGTCATAGTCCCCGAGAGGAAACCGACCATCCTGCCCCTCTCTGACACAGGCAAGTGTGCAACAGATGCTGGGGATGAATGGATTGAGCACATTCTTTGCAAATCGCTCATTCCTCTAATTCTGTGGTTTGTAAAATATTTTAATAACCATTAAAACAAGTCAGCCCTGTCCCTACCCCCAGTTACTCTTCTTTACCAAAAATGTCCTGGCTATTCTTCAAGAAGAAACTTAGAATCATTTTATCAGGTTTACAAAATGAAATCTTCATCGTGTTGAGTGGAGGTCTACTTAATTTATAAATTAATTCAAGGGTAATTGTGAGCCAAGAGAAGGTATGTCTCCTCTTTGGGTTTTCGGGGGTGGGGGGTAGTGTTTTTTATCTTTTGTGAATAATCACTCTTTGCTACTCTGTTCTTAAGTTGTTATTTTTTATTATATTTGAAAGATATTCATACCATGAGATAATACACTTTTCAGAGATTAAAGGAGAGACCCATATGGACCGTGGGTATGGCATGTGCACCTACTTTTCTTTAAACAACGAGCCTCACTGGCCCAGAATCCCTAGCCAGTTGTCCATAAATATAGATATTTGGTCTGGACCCTTCTGGAAGCAGCCTTTTTTATGAAGCCAAGCATGACTGGCTAAATCCTTTTGAGAAACCATGTTCCCACCCTGTTCACCCCATGCCAAAAGCGTAGAGAGAGCTGCTCTTAGCTGCAGTTCAGAGTTTGTCAGAGTCCTTCCTTTTCAGTGTCTTCTTCCCCTGTGATAGTCTTTCCTGCCCTTCTGTCCAGCACCAGGAACTTCTGTGGTCTGAACCCCACGCCTCCTGTCCTGACCATTCTATTTTTTCTTTTTCTTTTTTTTTCTAATTTTTTATTTATTATTTATGATAGACATAGAGAGAGGCAGAGACACAGGAGGAGGGAGAAGCAGGCTCTATGCCAGGAGCCTGACGCGGGACTCGATCCCGGGACTCCAGGATCGCGCCCTGGGCCAAAGGCAGGCGCTAAACCACTGAGCCACCCAGGGATCCCCTGTCCTGACCATTCTAGAAGAGTGAAATGTGCTCCCATATCTTCCTACTTCCATGGCCATGTATTTCAGTGGTTAGATTTCTTCTTTTGTCACTGCAGTGTGCCAAAAGCCTTTGCCTCCTGAATGAATTTCAGGCAGATTAGTGGGAAAGGCTGGGAGAACAAAGGAGCTTTTTTATTGGTCAGATCTTCCTGCTTGAAAGGCCAGCAGACGCCCACCACCCTGTGTCTTTTCTGTCTCCCTGGCTCCCCTGCTGTGAGCTGGCCCACATGTGCTAACCCTGTTTTTCAACTCAACTTCCTACTTTCCTCTTCATAACTTAACTAGCAGCTGGATAACCCCACTTTCCTAAAGGCTGACAATGGTGATATCATGCCATGTAGAGACTCCTGGAGTGAAAATAAACTTGCCCGCTGCTGTAGGACAGACATCTTAACCTTTCTTTGCCAAGGACACCTTTTGCTGTTAGTGAAACTTACACACCACTTCTTAGAAGATTATTTTTATTTTTTTTTAAAGATTTTATTCATTTATTCATGAGAGACACAGACTAAGAGAGGCTGAGACATAAGCAGAGAGAGAAGCAGGCTCCATGCAGGAAGCCTGATGTGGGACTTGATCCTGGGACTCCAGAATCATGCCCTGGGCTGAAGGCAGACACTAAACTGCTGAGCCACCCAGGGATCCCCAGAAGATTATTTTTAAATGCTATAATACATAGAATTACAAGAAAAACAAAATATGTTAAAAGACCATTATTAAGGCATTAAAATACTAAGTTGTGCTATAGTCATCATGTGTTTCTTATTAACACAGTAAGTACTCTCATAGTAGGTCTAAAAAACAGTTTCAAAGTCGTAAATTATATTTTTGAGGCAGGTGCCAACAATTGTAATGTATTGAGAAAATATTTGGGACAGTTTCTACAAAAAGCAAACAGGTCCTAACATTCCACATTTTGTTGCCTACCTTCACAATTAAAGAAGATGCTAAATTTCAGTTAGTTCTTAGGCACTCTGAGTTCTGACCAGGGACTTCAGGTTAAGAACTTCCTGCCCTTAAAAAAAAAAAAAAAAAAAAAGAACTTCCCACCCTTGAACCAATTGGGTAGAGAAGCTGGTATGAGAGGCAGCTGGGAACCTAACTGGGGAGTAATGGGTGGAGCCTGTGCTACAGGACATCCCATCCAGAGCCTTTGAGAGTGTATATCTCTGTGTGCAAGAGAGAGAAAGAGATTAACTCTTTATCTTACCATGTAAAACTATTCAAAACACTATGTTCTTACAAAGAAAGAAAAGACAAACTAAAATATATGTTTCAGTTGTAAAAAGGTAGCATATTTACTCTCCTTTTAATACCTGTAGATCATGTGGTATAATAATGATAGTCTATGCTAAATATACTAATATAATTAAATATGTAGCAATTCTCTGTGTTGTAAGTTACATTTGATTACCACACTAAACTTTTTTGTGGCCATGGCCAGTTAGGCTTGAACAATATTTATCTGAGCTATCCTTGATGAAAAATGCTTTGTCCTGACTACTAAAGGATGATATCTATTAAGGTAGTTTCTTAGGAAAATAGTAACGGTCTGCATTTGAGCCCTACCTCTTCAGGTATCTGAATATCATCTTTACTAGAAGAATGTGAGACCTAATATCTGAAAGCCACCTGGCCAAGATTATATTGGTTCTGTGAATATCCTTTTCTCTTAGTCCATTGATCTTTATTTAATCTTTTTTGGATCATAGAACCTTAGGAAAAATTTGATAAGTGATACAGGACCTCCAGAAAACTGTACACTTAAACATGTATGCCCAACTATACATCCAATGTAGGGAGGACACATCTTTAAGCTTCTCCACAAGGCTGTACCTAAATTATCCTCACTCTGGGCTAGAGAGATTACCTGAATATGTTGAGTACAACCAATTTTCTCCCTCTGGTAAAATGTTCCCTCCACATACTGCATTCAATCTTGATTTTACAGGCTTTGCTTTTGTAATGTGACACAAAGAGGCTATTCAGAATTAGACCCTGTCCTCTTCCATTGAAGCCAGCAGAGGTCCACTGAGCGCCTGCTAGGGCCAAGCACTGTGCTGCTCACTCGAGAAGGTCAGGCTGCTCTTCACACTCCACATGCTCCACACCCTCCACACCACACACGGAAGGTTCCTTGTATCATACACCAAGGGAATACAGGAAAACAGGAAGTACAGGAATACAGGAAATATTGCAGAGAGCCATCACTTCTTTCTAATTAAAAGAAATGAAAATACACATAAGTATAACATATCTAAGGCTCAAAGATATACACAGAGCACTAACAATCCATCTGCAGGAGTCTCCACATGAGCACACTGTTGCCATGCAGAGGAAATAATAACCTTGAGTCTGTGAGTAAGGCCAGATCTCTTATCATGAAAGGGAATACAGGAAAGCTCCTCACACTCCACATGCTTCACACCCTCCACACCACACAAGGAATGTTCCTTGTATCATACACCAAGGGAATACAGGAAAGCAGCCAGATAAAGAGTGGGCAGAGTCAGAATAACTGCCTTCTTTGCTAATGCCAACTGCCTCTTTGCAGCCTGCTTCTTCTGGAGTGGGATACAAGAGGGAGGAAGTAAAAAGATGTGGGCAAGCCAACTGTGCCTGTCTCGGGTGCCTCCTGTCCAGGATCTGGCCTCCCAGGGGAAGCTGGATTGAGGGGGAGCCTAAGAATCTAGGAACAGGCTTTTAAATTCCAAACCAACTGGCAGTTATATTTAGAAGTTTGGAAAAATCTGTGTTTTATCCATGAAATGGAAATGAAATAGAATTTTCTATATTGTTACCACATTACTTTGCAGTAATTATTAGCATCTGAGTTAAATGCATATGAGCATTAGGATTAATATATTAGAGCCCATCACTACATAGAAATCTTACTATTAAACTTTATAGTACACACTAGGTCTGTGCTTGATGCTGAAATGGCTTCATTATGAAACAGTTATGTCATTTGCAAGGCTGCCTTCATTCATAAATTTTTACATGTCAGGGAACAGTTTTTTTTTTTAAACAAGCCCAAGAAATTATTGAAAAATTGGGATATCCTGATTGTAGGATTTAAAACTTGTTTTCTTTCCAAAAGACCTGGCAAGGCATAATGTATCTTTCCAAAACAACCACAAAATCTTTTCCCAAAGATCCCTAAACACTGTAATAGAAAGTAGAAAAGACTGCTGGATCTCAGCCTGTGTGCAAGGTTATAGTAACATCCTTCACCCCTAAAGAGCACTTGCTGGTGCCACAGATTTTGTTTATTTGTTTAGATTTTATTTATTAGAGAGGAACAGAGGGAGCGAGAGAAGTGGACTCCCCACTGAACAGGGAGCCCGACATGGGCCTTGACCCCAGAACTCCAGGATCATGACCTGAACTGAAGGCAGACACTTAACTGACTAAGCCACCCAGGCGCCCCAGACTTTTGTGTGTGTGTGGCTTTTTTTTTTTTTTTAAGTAAGCTCTATGTCCAACATGGGGCTTGAACTCATGACCCTGAGATCAAGAGTCATACGTTGTAAAGAAAAAAAAAAGTCATATGTTGTACCAACTCAGCCAGCCAGTACCCCTGGTACAGATTTTAATTAGGAAACTTAACTCTTTTTTTTTTTCTTTTTAAGGTGATGGTCAGCTTCAGAGATGCTGAGGAGAATGCAGTATGGATTCGAATTGCCTGGGGAACACAGTATAGAAAGCCAAACCAGTACAAACCTGTTTATGTGGTATATTACTCCCAGACTCCCTATGCCTTCACTTCCTCCTGCCCACTGAGGAGCAATATACCTCTTCTGGGTCAGGTATGGAACCAATTACTATAAGCTATAATATTCTTATTGCTCTTATCTCAGAGGTTTAGGTAGGGTTAAACTGCTCAATATGCATTTTATATAAAATGCCACATGTAATTCTTGATTTCCTAAAACAAGCAGAAAGTGTTCTACAAGTGGTAGCATGGCACAAGCATGAGTTTGGAGTTCTCTCTTATTGTCTGTTAATCTAGAAGTAATGTGTGCTTAATACAAAAATTCAACCAAATATTATAGTTATTACAGATATTGGGGGATGAACGTGGTAATCCTAATAGTCTTGCCAATTTTCACTTCCAGGCACTGACAGTTGCTAGCAATCACCATAAAATTGTGAAAATGGACCTGAGAAGCCGGTATCTGGACTCTCTGAAGGCTATTGTTTTTAAACAGTATAATCAGGTAAGCACATCTCCATTTTCTCATTCACACTTGTGTTAGAAGCATCTGAGCAGGTGGGAAAACCCACCTCCAACAGAAGGAGATTATTTCCGATATTACTGAAGTGGAGAAAAGCCTTTAGTGAGTTAACATAAAAGGAAACCACAGTGCCTCACTGTCCTCTTTGTTAAATTGCATTGTGTTTTATACTATTCACTATTCACTAGAGTTTGTTACAGATCCCAGTTTCCAAATCAGCTATTCCAATTAGAATTTATCTTTGGAGTAACTTGACACTGTCTTTCAAAGCTAATTATATTATTCTATTATGCCCGAGAGAAGTAGAATTAATTTTTTTGTCCCATTAGTCAAGCAGGTGATATAGGAATTACAAGGAAGGGGGAAAGCACTGGTTTATTATTAAATCCCACAATTTATTTGTTGAAATTATTTGAAGGCATTGTTTCCTTTCATGATAAGAGATCTGGCTTTACTCACAGACTCAGGATTATTTTCTCTGCATGGCAACAGTGTGCTCATATGTTTAGACTCCTGTAGATGGATTGTTAGTGCTCTGGGTATATCTTTGAGCCCTTAGATATGTTATATTTATGTGTATTTTCATCTCTTTTAAGTAGAAAGAAGTGATGGCTCTCTGCAAGCCACTCTACGGAAAAAAAAAAATCTAACACTAAGTTAATGGTTTTTGCCCACAGTAACCCTCTCCCCTCTTACCCTCCACCCTCCCACCTGTTCTGCTATGACAGTTGAATTCTTAGGAAAATTCACACCGTCACATGCTTAATTATAAAAACATCAACTGCAAGTAAGATGGGATTGAGAGATTGGCTTCAGTAGCAAAATGATTTTTCCAAAAGGAGCGTCAGGGAATATTCTACGGTAATGAAGATGCAGCTATAAAGCTGAAGTATCACATTGCAAATTCTGCCTGGGATTCTTCTAGCTTTTCCACTTACCACCCAGGCTTCATCCAGAATCATTTTTATGCTAACAAAGTACAGAGCTTCTCATTCAAAACAGACATGTTGCTGGCCCAGCAGCCTCTGCCAGCCTCCTGCTCTGGGAGAAATGCTTAACTCAGCCTGGATGTGGCCTCAAATCTCTTTCTGTTGAAAATAAATAAATAAATAAAGATAAGATTTGACAAGCTGTTATGTACTAAAACCATTTATTATTTATATTTCAAGATGTTAAAAGTTAGGAAAAGAATCACTTTTTTTCCTTTTTCTTTTTTTAGACCTTTGAAACTTACAACTCCACTACACCTCTGCAGGAAAAATCCCTGGAGCTGGATATACACAGTATGTGTGTTTTAAGATAAAACCGAAATTTGGAAGCACATCATTCCTTTTTAGATTTCTGTCACTTGGGATCCCTGGGTGGCGCAGCGGTTTGGCGCCTGCCTTTGGCCTAGGGCACGATCCTGGAGACCCGGGATCGAATCCCACATCGGGCTCCCGGTGCATGGAGCCTGCTTCTCCCTCTGCCTATGTCTCTGCCTCTCTCTCTCTCTCTGTGACTATCATAAATAAATAAATAAAATTAAAAAAAAAAAAAAAAAAGATTTCTGTCACTTGGTAAAACATCTAATCATTAGGAGCCAGATTTTTTTTTTTTAAGATTTTATTCATTTATTCATGAGAGACAGAGAAAGAGAGAGGCAGAGACACAGGCGGAGGGAAAAGCAGGCTCCAGGCAGAGAACCCGACGTGGGACTCAATTCTGGGACTCCAGGATCACGCCCTGAGCCGAAGGCAGGCACTAAACCACTGAGCCACCCAGGGATTCCCTAGGAGCCGGATTCAAAACTATCTACTGCTTTCAGAAAAATTGAAAATGAACTTTCTGTTGAAAAGGGAAACTAAGGGGCTCCTGGGTGGCTCAATGGGTTGGGAGGCTGGCTGTCTTTGGCTCAGGTCATAATCTTGGGGTCCAGGGATCAATCCCATGTCTGGCTCCCTGCTCAGCAGGGAGTCTGCTTTTCCCTCTTCCTCTGCCCCTCCCCCAGCTCACGTTTTCTCTCTATCTCAAATAAATAAAATCTTTAAGAAAAAAAAATTGGGGGGGGGCACCTGGGTGGCTCAGTGATTGAATGTCTGACTTTGGCTTAGGTCATGATCCTGGGGTCCTGGGATCAAGCCCCACATTGAGCTCCCAGGGAAATCTGCTTCTCCCTCTGCCTGGGTCTCTGCCTCTCTCTGTGTGTCTCCCCATGAATAAATAAATAAAATATTTAAAAAAAAATTTTTAATGAAAAGGGAATCTAAGCTACCATAGGTTCCTTTTAGAATTTACTAGAACATCAAATAATAACACTTAAAAATTAACTTATAGTCAAGCATTTCTGTTGTGCCAAGCACCATACTCAGATGCTTATAGGTATCACTTCCTTCATCTTCATAGTGGTCTCCTGAACAGTCCTTTATTCATCAGGCAGCTGGGATTTAGAAGGGTTTAGTAACTTGCTAGGCAAAGTTACACAGCTAGTAATCACCAAAGCCAGGTGTGAAATCCAAATCTCTCTTGAGTGTGGAGCCCTGGAGCCCTGTCTCCAAATGCACTGGATAAACCAATCCTTGAATAATCAGAATGGTGACTTTGTTGCTACTTGAAGATGGCAGGAGTCTCTCCTGGAAAACCTGGGAGAAGAGAGTAAGAAACTACTGGAGTGAACTAGAAAGTTGAGAAGAGTGGTGGGATACAATCTAGATTTATAGAAATGAACATTTTCCTATCTCTCAGCAATGATTTGGCAATAAAATGAAATGGTACAGCAGTTTTGAATAAACATTTTTATGACTTTCCGATGGCATAGGAACTGCCGTTAATTTCATGTTAAGTAGAGAAAGCAGTATGCAAAATTGTGTGTATTTTATCATCTCAGTTTAGAAAATACTTATCTTTCTATTCATTAAGGAAAAGGCTAGACAGAAATACATTAAAATGTTAACAGTGCTTTCTATGCATTGGTAGAATGGGGGATTTTTATTTTATTTATCAGCCTGTGCTTTGCAACTTTCCTTTAATAAGAAATTATTGCAATCAAGAGAAGAAACTAAACATTATTTTTAAATGACACGAGCAAGTTGAAAGGAATGAAAAGAGGATACTTTACGGATGAAATACATTTCTAATATCTGTTTTCTTTTGAAATCTTCCATATTTAGTGGATTCTCGGATCATTCATGAAAACAGAATAGAAAAAGAGAGAGTCCAGAGAGTGACTCAAGAAACTTTTGGAGACTATTCTCAACCGAGACTAGAATTCGCACAATATAAGGTGGGACTTTGCTCTAAATGTGAACTACGAGTTATCCATATTTTTTTAAAAGAACAAAAACTTTAAGTGGACAGCTTTAAGAAACTTTCTTTTCCTTTATCACTTTTTTAAAAATTTTTTTCTAATTATTGAATAGAGTTGACACACGATGTTATAGCAGTTTTAAGTGTACAGCAGTGATGCAGCAATTCTATACATTACTTACCACAATAGGTATAGTATCACTTTAATTTTGCATAATGAATTTATGAGTTAGGATAGACATCTTTATCTATTTTTTTTTTTTTTTTTTTTTTTTTATGATAGTCACAGAGAGAGAGAGGGGCAGAGACACAGGCAGAGGGAGAAGCAGGCTCCATGCACCGGGAGCCTGACGTGGGATTCGATCCCGGGTCTCCAGGATCGTGCCCTGGGCCAAAGGCAAGCGCTAAACCGCTGCGCCACCCAGGGATCCCGATAGACATCTTTATCAATTTATTAAGTGCCTGTTAGCAAAGGGGACTTTTCGAAATTATGAATTTACCTTTATTTAATCTTACATATTAATTTAGTTATGTATAACTGGCCACAATCTATATTTTTGAGGGGAGAAAAGTTCTACCTTTCTAGCCCATCCATACCTAGAGCAACACACATAGTCGGTGCTCATAAATACCTGTTGAACAAAAGAATAAATGAAAAAAATAAGTCATGACATAACCCAGTTGGCATCACAGGAGAAAAACCAGTAGCCTAGTCAGTACTGCGAAATTAGCTCATTCCAGAAGTATGCCACTGCCCACCAAGAAGGCCAGCTTAGGGGCAAGCCCAGTGCCCCCAATAGAAGAATTCAAGGTTCATATGATGATTGCCCTAATCTAATACTTGGCATTCAACACCCTCCCCCGTCTAGTAAAATTCTTTCTGCGTAGCACCCCCTACAGCCACAGGCAATACTTTAAATCTGCCATTCATCTGATCACTCAAGCCTGACACCTATTTTCTTTAATTTGTTTATAGTGGGAAAAGGTGATTGATATATTTCACTTAGTGCTCCCTAAATGGCAGTTTTAACCCAGTTCCTTTGCACAGCCCATACTCTAGGACACTGGTTCCCAAATGTGGTCTCTGGACCCACCATATCAGCATTACTTGGGAATGGGTAAGAATTGCAGATTCTTGGCCCCACTGTGGTCCTCCTACTGGATCAGGGACTCTGGAGGTGGGACCCAACCATCTGTTCTTACAAGCCCTCTGGCTGATTCTGCCCACTAAAGGAACCATTGATCAGGAATAAGTAAGAATCCACAAATCTCAGTTTGTATATACAGTTTAGAATAGCTATACTCTGTAAGTCAAGGTACACATTGATTCATATAAGCTTTTAATTTTCCCTACTTTTTCTATTTTGAAAAATGTCAAACCTTCAGAACACTTGCAAGGATATTACAATGAACACCTATTTCCGCTTTGCTTCAATTCACCAGTTAACATTTTGCCACAATTCCTTAATTTCTTTTTGTTGATTTATTCTGAACCATTTGAGGTAGTTGCAGACATTACCCAACCTCTAAATATTTCAGGATAATGCCTTTAAATTTTAAGAGTCGGGGATCCCTGGGTGGCTCAGCGGTTTGGCACCTGCCTTTGGCCCAGGGCGCGATCCTGGAGTCCCGGGATCGAGTCCCGATTCGGGCTCCCGACATGGAGCCCGCTTCTCCCTCTGCCTGTGTCTCTGCCTCTCTCTCTAGGTCTATCATGAATAAATACATAAATAAATCTTTAACAATAAATAAATAAAAATAAATTTTAAGAGTCATTTTAACTAAAAAAAAATTGAAATTAGAATCTAAAACTCAAGTACCTATTGAAGCAGTGGATTTGCGTATTTGATGCTATTAAAGGATTGGGAGGTTGTTACTAATTTTTTTGATGTGGTAATGTTATGGTGAAATTTTTAAAAAGAGTCCTTCTCAGGTCTTTCTTAGATACATACTGAAATATTAAATGGATTAGCATCGTGTCTTGGATTTACTTCAGAATAATCCAATTGCCGTGGTCAGTAAGGAACGGGGAGGTAGGGTTGTAGATGATACAAGACTAGCCGTGAATTGATAATGGTTTCAGCTGCAGGATGTGCACACGGGGCTCATTATATTGTGTTCCTTACTATTGTGTACTTTTGAAATCTTACATGATTAGGTAAAAATAAATAGTGGTAGTGACTCAAAAGACATACTTTTGCATCAAAATGACAGATTACAAAAGATGGTGCTAATTTGCCGTTAAGAATGCAAACTAGGGGGCACTTGGGTGGCTCAGTGGGTTAGGCATGTGCCTTCAACTCAGGTCATGTGTCAGAGTCCTGGGATTAAGCCCTGCATCTCTCTCCGGCTCCCTGAGCCTTCTTCTCCCCCACCCTCTTCCTCTGCCCCTCCCCCCACTCATGCTTGCTGGATCTCTCAAATAAATGAATAAAATCTTTAAAAAAAAAAAAAAAGAAGGCATACTAAATGCTCAGGTCACCTGAAGGTGGAACTGACCTCCCAGGTCTCCTGTGTGTCAGGTGCCAAGTATTTTATGTGTGATACCATTTGATAACACTGGTTTTTCCTCTACATTTGCAGTTAGCAAATTTAAGTGGCTCACACACCCCTTAATCCCTGTATTTCTTGATGACAAGAATTAATAAAATGCATAACCTGATTCCATTATAGTTTGCCATTCCAGCTGATATATTTAGTAGTTATTTATAAATATATTCGTTGACAGCTTGAAACAAAATTCAAAAGTGACTTCAATGGAGACATCTTGGCGGAGAGAAAAGAGCCCCTCCGGTGCCTAATAAAGTTCTCCAGCCCGCATCTTCTAGAAGCATTGAAATCCTTAGCACCAGCTGGTAAGTAGTCAGCTTATTTTACAGGCAGGAAGAATTAACAGCAGACTACATTCGATCCTCTCTCTTGGCTGGCTAATTACCTCCAAGTGTTCTCCTGGCTCTCGTCTGCTATCCCCTCATGCCCTATTTTGCATGTTCTGCTTCAGTACATCATGAGGGTCCATAATCTGCCCTCAAATCTTGGCCATTGTTAAACTGACTCATTTTCTTTTCTTTTCTTTTTTAATTTCAGGTATTGCAGATGCACCACTTTCTCCATTGCTCACTTGCATACCTAATAAGGGGATGAATTATTTTAAAATTAAAGATAAATAAGATGTATGTGGTTTTTGTAAGCACAGCATCTCTTTGACTATTGTCTATGCATTTAATTAACAGCTAGCCGGATAGCTTCTGTGTATGAACTTGTGTTTTAGAAATTAATTCTTGATTTTGACAGTTCACAAATGTTCAATATATTTATTGGGATTGATTCTGTATGCCTCCTCTGTGTACCCCTCTCTCCCATATCCTGCAAAGCATAGCAACTGTGAGCTTTTAAAAAGTGACAACATGTCCTTTTTCTCCTCCATCCTGGAGAGATCAGGTTCTAATTGCTTGTTTCCAGGAATTTGTCTGAAGACTTGGATCCTGGAAAGAAGCAGCGAGAAACTATCCTTAACTCAAAACTTCCTAGGAAAATCATAAAATTGGTCCATTCAAAGGGTAGAGTTGGGTCCATGATGCTATAGCAGGAGGTAGCATATCAAATGATTCAGTAATATAAAATAATAGTTTCATTGTAAATATGATATTTTTCATAATCTGTTTTATCATATATTAAGACTCACCATATTATACTAATTTATGAATAAAGATTGAAAAGCTGGTATATTGGTTACTTCTGATGGAAATTTTTCAGTGATTATCACTAAGTAGCATGTCCTTTCTTAATTATGTTTCAAAATCTAGTCCCTATTTTGTTCCACAAAGGATTTGGGGTATAAAAACAGATATTATGACGATAAAATAGTCATGTAACAACATACATACAGGTACCTCCAGCTGCTATAAGTTTGAATAATTGAAATAGTGTCAGCCAGTGGGCGAAGCAGTGAAGAAAACATGAATTTGTGAATGAAGATACTTAAAAACTGGTACATCAATTACTTTTGATGAAAACCAAAAACAGGCTTAATATGCAGATATGTAAATACAGTCACAGAAGTGGGGCTGAAGAATACTTTATACTGTGATGGTACTGTCTACAGATTATAGATATGCAAAAAATATGTTTTTTTACTTAAATAGCAAATGGTATAGACACTTCCATTATCTCAGTGAGGCACTGAGTCTGCAGGGGCTCAGTAATGCTAATTTCCTTGTAGACCATAGACATGGTGTCGAGCACCTGTCCCTGTGTGCACACATGTGGGGGGCACTTTTGCTCAGTGCCTGAAGGCCTCTGTTAGTTCTGCACAGAGGCCCTGCTGGTTCGGGGATGGTTCCTCACAGGCTCCTGTCCTCCCTGGTGCTTGGCAGTGATGTGCAGTTGGAGCCTGAACAAGGAAGACAGTAATTCTATTATCCAGGCTACAGCGGAATCACTTGAGGCTGCACCTTGCGGCCTTCCGAGACAGGCACCTGTTTGAGGAAATGGGAATATGTGAAACTCTTTATCTGTTATGTACCTGATGTTTAGTCAGCCCTCAGTTCTTCTTTAAGAGGAATTATTCTTTAAATTTAAAGGTATAATTTGGTGCAATTCTATAGAAGAGGGGAGTTCAATTTCTTCATATGTCGCTGACTTACACTAGAACTTCTTTTATGTACTTGGTGATCCAGAGACACATACTGCATTCATCCAGATGCAGTCTTGGGAACAGATGGATCAGTAAGTGCAGACCCAAAGACCGCTACAGCCAAAGGAATTTATTATAAAAATGAATAGCTAACATTTATGGAGTACTTACTATGTCGGTGCTAAGTATTTTATGTGCCTTATCTTACTTTCATAACAATCCTATAAGGCTGGCAGCATTACTAGTCTTATTCTCCTGAAGTGAATAGCAAAGCTTAGGCTGGTAAGTGGCTGAGCCCACATTAGCCCCAGGCAATCAGACTTCAGAGCCTGCACTCTTAGACGCCATGTGGAAAGACACAATAGCTTGTGGGTGCTATCCCACACACCTGGGGTTTTTTTGGTCTCGCAGTACTTTTAAAATCAGAATTAGCTTCTGTGATAGGCAGAAATAATGCCCGCTTACTCAAAGATATCCACATCCTAATCCCTGGAATCTATAAATATATTACCTTACAAGGCAAAAGGACTTTGCAAAGGGGAGATTATTCTGGATTTCCTAAATGGAGCCACTGTAATCACAAGGGTCTTCAAAAGTGGAACAGGAATAGGAGAGAGCAGAGGGAGAAGTCCGTGATGTGACAGAGACTCCACTCACCATTACCAGCTTTGATAAGCTGGAAAAGGCAAGTCAGCAGATTCTTCTGCAGAGCCTCCAGAAGACATGCCACCCTGCTCGCATTTTGACCTAAACCTCACACTCGCGTCAGACCTCTGACTTCCAGAACTGTAAAATAACCAATCTGTGTTGTTTTAAGCCACTATGGTAATTTGTAACTGTAGCAATGGAAAACTAGTACAGCTGCTCATCTAGAAGTCAGAAGTTTTCACACAAAAACCTTCAAAAAATAGATCTAGTGATACCAAAGATGAATAGCAGCTGCCCTCCCCCCCTTTAAACAAAGGATGAATCTTCCATTTCACTGCAGTCCCCCCTTCTCCCTTTTGTCTACACCTGGCCTCCAATGCTCATTTACGTGGTCTAGCTAGTCCTTCCAAGGTCTTAGGCTTTGGAACCCTGCACTGAGCTATACTGTCCCAGGCCAAAAAAAAAAGAAGAAAAAGACACGGGCAAGTAAATCCAGCCTTCTTAAAATGATTAACTCAATCATAGCAACTCATTCGTTTGTATAATGCGACCTAGGGCTAGTTACTTCTCTGCAAAATGGAGGAAAACACGTATCGCCTCTCCTGCCGCTGAACATTTGGGTTGTTTCTAACCTTTGGGGAAATAAAGTTCCTGGACATACTGCTTTTTCTCCTGCCCAGTTATTGCCCCAGGTTAAGTTTTCCGGGAAGATGAAGGTGGATCCTTGGACCTACCTGTTCGCAGGAACCCCTGGGGCGTTTAGGGCCCCCCCCTCCTGCGGCGGCCTCCCGCAGACGCGCCCTCCGCGGCCGGCAGGGGGCGCCGCGGCCGTCCCGGCCCCGCCGGATGCTAATGAGCCTGGAAGCCCCTCCCCCTGCCGGAAGTGGCTGCGGCGGGAGGCGGGGCCTGCTCCCTCGGCCCTTCTGCCGTGCGGGAGCGATGGCGGCCTCTGAGGCGGCGGCGGCGGGGTCCGCGGCTCTGGCCTCGGGCGCCCCGACCGTCCCGACGGCCGCGAGGGGAGCCGCCGCCGCCGCCGCCGCCGCCGCCGCCGCCGCCTCGGGCCCGTGGGGGCCCCCCGGACGGCTAAGAGGCAGCCGGCCGCGGCCCGCGGCGGCGAGGCAGCAGCCCGCGGGTCCGGCGCCTCCGGCCCGGGAGCTGATCCAGCCGTCGGTGAGCGAGCTGTCCCGGGCCGTGCGGACCAACATCCTGTGCACGGTGCGCGGCTGCGGCAAGATCCTGCCCAACAGCCCGGCGCTCAACATGCACCTGGTCAAGAGCCACCGCCTGCAGGTGAGCCCGCGGCCGAACGGCGCCTCCTGGGGCCTGGCGCTCGGGGGCGCGGGCGCGGGCGTGCGGGGCGCCGCGGCCGTGGTCGCGCGTGTGCGGGTGCGCGTGTGCGTGTGCGGGTGCGCGCGGGTGCGGGTGCGGGTGCGTGTGGGGTGCAGCCCCGGGCCGCCGTCCAACCGGCCGGGGTCGCGGCGGGGCAGCGTGGAGCTCGCGCGCAGGGACGCGCAGCCGGAAAACCCTGTGTCATGCGCCGCGCCGTCGGCTCCGGCCTCGCGGCCTCGCGGCCCGGGCGGCCCTTCCCGCGACCTCGGTGGTTGCGGCCGCTCGGTGGGCCCGCGCCCCTCACCCTGCTTGCGCGGCCGGACTGCGCGGGGCTGTACCCCGCTGGCTGCTCCTCAGCCCACGCGCGATACCGCCCTCAGGCCTCTAGGCTCAGCCTGAAGGAGCCGCAGATTGGCCTCGAAGCCCCGTCGGAAAGTTTCCTCGCAGCGTTGGTAGGATCCGGGTCGCTCAGGATTGAGACCTTAAGGGAGATTTCTCCCGCAGGCCTTTCCGGAGGGACCCGTGTGCCACAGGACAGTAGTGCGGACGTCCCTTCCACCCTCTGTAAGGTGGGGCCGTGGGCTTTAACCTTTAGTGCGTGTGTGTGGAAAGCTCCTTGAAAATCCCGGTGTCTGGGCCCACCCTAGACCTGTTAGGTTACAACTTCCCAGTCGTTACGATAGGAAGCTTCTTCCACCACTTGTCACTCGCTTCTCTCTAGGCCAGCGGTGACATAATTCCAGAGCATGCCACGCAGAGCGGCCTTGTGGACGCAGCTTTTCACGGTCAGAACTGATTGAGGAATGAGTTGGAATGACCCTGGCGTGGTGCCTGCTCTGTCTGCCCCTCGGGTAAAGCCTCCCTGGAGATTCCCTTAGAATCAGGCTTTTTTTTTTTTTTTTTTTTTAGATTTTATTTATTCATGACAGAGAGAGAGAGACACAGGCAGAGGGAGAAGCAGGCTCCATGCAGGGAGCCTGACGTGGGACCCGATCCAGGGTCCCCAGGATCACGTCCTGGGATGAAGGCAGCGCTAAACCGCTGAGCCTCCCGGGCTGCCCAAGAATCAGGCTTCTGATAAGAATTTAGCAGGAGGTGTGAGGTTATAGTCTCTAGTAGGGCTGACGTGTTCCCATGAGAGGCAGTCCCCATCTGGCACCAGCTGAGCAGATGCAACGTCGTTCCCCCGTAAAGAAGAGGGAGCCCTGTTAGGAAATGTGCTGAGGACGGCCTTGCAGGTGGGCCAGCAGTTTCCCTCAGAATAGTTTCCCTTTCTTCCAGGACCCAAGTGCAGTAACTCTTCCGTGGTCTTTGGGAATGGCCTTCAGTCTTGGGTTTTCTGTTTCATATTGTTAACGAAATCCTTCCTTTTCTTTATATTTTAACCTAGGTAATTGAACTATGTATTTGTAGGAACTGTACATCCTTTGGTTCTCTCAATTCATATACAACAGCCAACACGCACCTTTAGTATCATGTCCTCAATGAGGAACAGCCAGGACACCTTACACCTCTGTGCACAAGAGAAGCTGCTGCCCTGACCAGGACTGTATTGGCCCAGAGATCACTCTAACAAGCACTTTGTGAGAGTTTTATTGTTCTTTTCTCTGGAATTGCTATCTGGAGCACGCTCTCTCTCTCTCACTCAAGACTCTGTGACACTCTTCAGGACTAGTTTGATAGCATATTAAGAATTTTATTTCTAATTGTGCTTTTAAAATATGTAAAGTTTAAGAATAATGAAGATAGCCATACATATACAAAATATACAAACACATGCAATATGCAATACATATACAAAATATAAAGTATAATAGGCTTAACACAGAGGAGTATGTTTGAGGCGAATACAAATTTTGATAGTCAAATCTTCACCTGGACGTTTCAAAGCAGCAGTATCCTCCCTTGCTTAGAACCTGTGGGAAGTCATTCTCCCACTTCTAAGCCATTTTTCAGATGTCTCTTGTGTGAAGACAGCACAGTGAGTGCACTCAGGATCCCTTTCTCAACTAGAAATGTTGAAGGGAAAAGTGGACTCTCCTGATTTTCCTTCGCAGGTCATTAGGGAGACCTATCTCAGCAGGAATTAAATCACCCAGAACCATCATTGTTTTGTGTTTTTCTTGCCCAAGGGGCTCACTTTCCTGCCTTGTTCTGCCTTTTTTTTTTTTTTTTTTTAAGATTTTATTTATTCATGAGAGACAGAGAGAGAGAGAGAGGCAGAGACACAGGCAGAGGGAGAAGCAGGCTCCATGCAGGGAGCCTGACCTGGGACTCCATCCCGGGACTCCAGGATCACGCCCTGGGCCGAAGGGAGGCACCAAACCGCTGAGCCACCCAGGGATTCCCCCCTTGTTCTGCCTTTTTAACCATAGCACCTAGAAACCCCTGAGCCTCTGCTGTATTGGAGGAAAGGAGTTCATTTTCTTTAATGAAGGTGACTTCTGTGACAAAATAGACATACCTGTACAGTGATGCCCCAGTGTGGTGAACCTCTACTTTCAGTCTGCATCCTGATTAGAAGGCTCTTGAGTTCAAACATTACCCTTGACACTTGTTTTCAAAGTATTAGAAGGAGGTGGCCTGAGGACAAGAGCCAACTGGGAGCTCTGGGTAGTTTTGAAAGCTGTTTGGAGAGACTCCGGTACCAGTCAAGTGTGTGCCTACTTTCTGTTCTGAAGGTGGTCTGAGTATATCTGCTTGGCAGATTTGCATAATATTCAGTGGGAGTTTTTCCTTCTGATTCTCTTGATTACAACTACTTGCAAAATTATAGTTTCTTTCCTAGTTTTCATTTTTTCTAGGTTATAATCTTTTATTTCCTTCCCCATTAGTTGCTGTATGGTCCTTATTTTATTCTAGACTTTCTTCAGAAGGTACTACCCTGCCCCCAAATAAATATTCCCTTCTTAATGTAAATAACCTTTCTGAAGGATGATGGGAAAGAATGGGGATTGAATTGTAAGGTGTAAGGACATACTGCCTTTTGGTTTTATGTGGGTTCTTATGAGATATGTCTATATTCCATCTCCTATAAGGAAATTGGAAATAACCCTGTCTAGCCTTGCCTACAGGGATTCCAGGGGGAATCCCTGGGGAAATGAAAGCTGGGGATTAAGGGAAAGGAAGAGTAGGAGTAAACGGACATTTTTCAGTTGTTAGAGATTCTTTTATTCCTCATGCTTGATTTTATTTATTCATGAGAGACAGAGAGAGAGAGAGAGGCAGAGACACAGGCAGAGGGAGAAGCAGGCTCCATGCACCGGGAGCCCGACGTGGGATTCGATCCCGGGCCTCCAGGATCGTGCCCTGGGCCAAAGGCAGGCACTAAACCGCTGTGCCACCCAGGGATCCCTTTATGTTCTCTTTTTAGTTTCGCACATAAAAGATAAAGCACAAAAAGTCTGGTGAATTTTGTTCTTGAGCATATTGAACAAAAGATGACTTTCTCACATGTGGTATTGTGCCATCCCCATTTCTTATCTCCCCATTCTCATCTTCACCCATCCTCTCCTTTGAGTGTATTGTCTCAGGACAAGAATGGGATGGAGGGAGGCTCCGGAACTGGGGTGGAGGGATGGTGATGGGGAGGCTGAGGAATCAGTTGGCCCTTAGAAAAGCAAAGTGTGAACTGCCTCAGGTTGTTGCCATGCCTGATAAACATGTTGCCATGCCATGTGATAAAGGCAACAACAGGACAATGGGACTGTTGATGTCCAGCATGGCAGTCTTTAGTGTTTAATCTTGGTGCATGATACGGTTTTGGCTTAGATGGCCACTCAAACATGTTCAGTATAATGCTCCCGGTTTTTACTGAACATTTACTCCATCTAGACATTCCCAAATGCAAAAGAAGGTATAAATACATTCCTCCTCTTGAAAAGGTTTGGGGGATTTTAAGTAGTTCCATTAGGTAAAACAGGTAAATAACAGAAGAGAAAGGCAATTCAAAGCTATATAGTAAGGGACTTGAATGTCTCAAGCTAGAGAAATTTGGACTCGGGTAGATTTGGGGTGCCACCAAAAATGTTTGAATGAGGTAATGACACGATCAGAGCTATACTTTAGAAAAATGAATCTGGCAAAGTGTGAATGAAAAAGATTGAATTTCTAGAGATGTTAAGGGGTTAATGATAAAAGCCCAGAGAGTCAGGATGACTTGAACTAGTGATGTAACAGTGAGAAAGGAAAGGTGAGGGAAGTGGTAGCTGCCACGTTAAGAGAAGTGCTTAATTGTCAAAACTCTGAAGCAAGCATGATGTTCAAAGTAGGTGAATGGATAGATGAACTGCGGTTCCTCCAGAAAACGGCATATTACTCAGCACTAAAAAGAAATGAGCTATCAAGCCAGGGAAAGACATGGAAGAAATTTAGATGTGGTGTATATACTCAATGAAAGAAGCCAATCCGAAAAGGGTACATACTGTATCATTCCAACTATATGACTTTCCAGAAAAGGCAAAAAAGATTAGTGGTTGCCAGGGTGGGTTTAAAGGGAAGAATGATATGAATAGGTGTAGCAGAGAGGATTTTCAGGGCAGTGAAAATAGTGTGTGGTAGTGTAACAGTGGATACATATCATTACACATTTGTCAAAAGCAAAGAATGTACAAGAGCAAGAATAAACCGAACTGTGGACTTTAGGTGATAATGATGTGCCAGTGTAGGTTCATTGATTGTAACAAATGTACCACTCTGGTAGGGGATAATTGCGAATAGTGGAACAGGCTGTACCTGTTTGCGGAGGGAGAGATACATGAGAACTCTGTGCTTTCTACTCAATTTCCTATCAACCTAAAACATCTCTAAGAAAATAAAGTTTGTTAATTTTTTAAAAGTGAAGTGAACAAGTATATGAGAATATGATTGGGAGTTTGAAAAGGGATCATAAGAGGCATGCCAAGCAGAGCTGTATATTAGAAGGGAGTGTGAATTTTGTAGTGACCCTATAGGCAGTTTTGTGGAACATCCGAACAACCTGGAACAGAAAGGGGCCATGTCATTGGCACATCACTAAGAGGAATTTTATAATTGCCAGGTAAATGAAAGATTTCTGAGTCTCCTTTAATATTCTTCCCACATTGTGCTCTCTCTTGCTGATAACACTAAATGGAAAAATAGAAGTTAACTGAAAGTATTTCATTAAAAAAACAAACAAACAAACAAACACTAGATGACTTGGTGAATAGGATGAGTTTGGTGATGAGACCATGGCAGTTATTAAAGCTAGCAGCTGCAAGTGTTTTAACAGAAGAGCCTTTCAGTCAGAATTTCATAAAGGACAGTATTTAATGTAAAGCACTGGTTTAGATTAGATCATTGGCATTAAGTTGTTGGCAAAAAACAAAAGAAGACACAAAACTCTCTGCAGCAAATAACTCAGCAATAATAACTGAGTGATTGATTATGTGATAAACACTATTCTAAACCCTATACATTTTGACTAAATCCCCACAACAGCCCTGAAGTAGATCCTGTTTTGCCTACTTTTCAGATAAGGAAACCAAGACAGTTCATCTTCTTAAGGTCACAGGAAAGTGACAAGGTAGAGAATTCAAACTATGGCAGTCCACGTTCCAGAACCCAGGGGTTTAACCACTATCCCTGAGGTTCCAAAGCTAGGCTGCACTTTGGGATCTTCTGAGGAGATTTAAAAACCAAATATGGATCCCTAATCCCTAACCCAAACTAATGGTATCAGAATATCTGGAGTTGCAACCAGGCAGAGATATTTTTTTAAGCGTCTGGTAATTTTTCACAGACCCTCGGGTTGAAAACCACTACCCTACCCTGCCTTTCAAAAAATGCTCTGCATTTAGCAGGCAATTGCTCTTTTTAAGCATTAAGACAATACCAAGAGGTGTACAAAAGAGCAAAAGTGTTTCTGCCCTTAAATTTAGTTGGAGAGACAGGAACTCTAGAAAAAATGGTAATATATAAAATAGCTTAAGTTTTACTATCTTTGAATTCAAACAGGAAATAGAGCTCTAGATATGGATGGTGGTAAGCAGAACAAGGAGTGTTGTTTACTGAGAATGTGTTCTGGGTTCAGTTTAATGATAATCCAGTACAAAATAATCCTGAGAGTTATCTATTGTATCTGTCTCAGAAATGAGTAAACTGGCTCAGAGAGGTTACTAGTTGGTGGTAGAAGTGGTTTATAGGTCTTGCAATGCCAAGTGCCTTTTCCACCATTGTATTCTGCCTGAAGAGAGCCAGAAGGTTGTAGGACAAATTGGGCCTTGATAGAAGGTGCAATTGTAATTAGGAAGAATGTGAGACTGAGTAGGGTGGTATATGAAAAGGGAACAGAAAAAAAGATAGGGTTATAATGGGAATTTGGAGGTGTAACACACCATTAGGTGACCCTTACAAATAAGTTTTTGGTATTTAAGAGACCATTTGAATACCCTAAATGGATATGAATATCTAGGCAGTATAATGCAGTAGGATTATAAAAGGGTGGACCAGTGTGGAAAACATGGAGGACTAATTGAATGTGATATGGAAAGATAAATTACATTGTTTAAAAATAAAACAAGAATACCTTCTTTTCCCCTCTGAGTGGACACAGACTCAGCAAGATCAACATGTTCCTCTTGAGATCATTGGGAAGGCAAAGGGAAGGAACCTTGGCCACATGGTTCTTCATTTCTCACTTCTCCAGAAACATTTATGGTAGAAAAGGAAGTGGACATGTTCGAAAAGTAATGACTTTTCTCATCAGAACACTAGATGACCAGAATAGCTGCTACGTGCTGCAGTAGCAACTGAGGCCTGAGTGAATGGGGACTTCTGCTACCTCCACTTTGACCTCAGTCTGTACTTCCTAATCGATTATGTTCTTTCCAGCTTATCTCTTCACTCAGCCAAAAGACCCAGGAGGCAAAGCATCCCATGATGGGGACTCAAAACTAGTCCCTCAAGCAACAGGGACTGCTTTTACACCAGCAAGACCCCAGGTGGTTGAACTCAAGACAGTGATTGACCTGACCTTCACTGCCCACTTGCACCGTACCCTTACATAAACCTGGAAGTATTTTCAGCACTTTGCAGACCATTTTTGAGATATTAGTCCACTGTCTTCTTGGTGATGTTCTCTGAAATAAATCCCATTCTTGTTTCACTACCACTTATCTCACTGCCTTTGGATTTTGTCAGTGGTGAGTGGCCAAACTTCGTATGTTTTGGGACCCCCAGAGTCAGGTGCTCCTGTACCCTTGAGCCCTGCTTACATGAATATATGTCCTGATGTTTCCAGTGACCTATAGAGAGGTCCACCCCCACCCACCCCCCTCACCACCACCACTACCTTCCTTTAGGGCAGATGGAAATTACACTGGAGGTCATAGGCCTCTCACCCCTGCAGTATGTGGGCTCATCAGGGGCACCAAGACAGAGCACTTCAGGCTTAAATTAAGTCACCAGTTATTTTAAACTCCCAACCAAAAAGTCAATCACATGCTTAATAACACAGGATGATTAGGATTATATGAGTTAATATATATAAATGCCTGACACAGAAATAAAAGCAATATAAGTACTGGTTACTGTAATGATTATTAAATGTCAAACATAGCATGGTGCCTATATTCAAGCTGCTATATCAAAAGTTGTGTTGACCAGCTTCAGCTACTTTAGTGGTACAACGATCAGAGAAAGTAATAATGCTAGGAGGAAGGCCTAGACCATAGTCAAAGGTTTTTTCAGGAGCTCCCGATAATTGAGAGTAGGATGAAAGGGAAGGAAACAACTGGAGTACCAAAATCTTGAGCCTGAAAAACTGTGAATATATCACTTACAAACAGAGAAAGCTGGCTTTAAGGACAGAGATTTTAAGTTTAGAAGGAGGAGTTTCAAAGGAATGGATAGAAGATTTTTATTTTTTTTTTTAATTTTTATTTATTTATGATAGTCACAGAGAGAGAGAGAGAGAGGCAGAGACATAGGCAGAGGGAGAAGCAGGCTCCATGCACCGGGAGCCTGATGTGGGATTCGATCCCGGGTCTCCAGGATCGTGCCCTGGGCCAAAGGCAAGCGCCAAACCACTGCGCCACCCAGGGATCCCTGGATAGAAGATTTTTAAACAGCATGGGTGTTTTTGTTTTGAAAAATTTTTACAGATTTATTGAGCTACAGTTTATCCACCATAAAATTTACCCATTTTAAGTCACTAATTATTTAGATTTACATAGTTGTGTACCAGCACTACAATCTAATTTTAGAACATCTTTATCTCCCTTAAAAAGATCCCTTGTACCCATCTTTAGTCATTCCTTGTTTCTGCTCCCAACCAGTTTTTTTGTTTTGTTTTGTTTTAATAATTCTTTAATTTTTTCTTTTGCAGGATGGCATAGTAAATCCAACAATAAGAAAAGACTTGAAAACCGTACCGAAATTCTACTGTTGTCCAATTGAAGGATGCCCTAGAGGCCCTGACAGACCATTTTCTCAATTTTCTCTCGTAAAACAGGTATTTTACTTGTCTTTAATTAAGTATACTTCTCTGAGGATGAAATACAGGTGATATAAACCTAACATGCATTCTAATCACTTACCAAACATAATTGGAAGACTCTCAAAGCTGCTTGTGAGAATAGCCTCCCAAGAGTCTGCCTGTTGGGGAAAATATGGGTAAGATATAAAACGAGTGAAGGAGATGTGGCTTGTTTGGGGGAGAAGACATACAGAAGTGAATTTGGAGAGAAAGACAAGAAGACTGGTTCAGCAAATGAGAATTGTGTCCTCCAGATCCTTTGTGAATCTGTGTGCCTCCAAGGCCAGAGGAGCAAAGGCACAAAGGAAAAGTTCCTTCTAAGGAAGTACGAAGCTGCAGAAGTCAGGAAAAGTTTCCGAAGCAGCTGCCTTAGGAGAAGGGAGGGGTCTAGCGAGTGAGGAAAGCAGTGACATAGGGCCGCAGAGCCTGACAGCTATAATACTTGTCCAAGGCTTTGCTTGAGGGGTCCTAAGAAAACCATGGCAGATGTTCTCCTGCCTGCAGCACTAATTTATAAAACCTAAACGGTGAGTGCTATGAATTATTTCCAAAACAGTGTCCTTGCTTTTCACAAAGCAGGAGTGGCAGGGAGAAGGGGCATGTGATAAACTGCAGTTTGCCTGCTTTTCCATCCTTTTGATTTAGACTGCTTTAGTTTGTCATGTAAACTCCTTGTTAACATGGGTACATGAAATGTTTTGAGCAGATGCAGTTTTCCACTTTGGTCCCTTCTGTGTTCTTCCTAGCACTTTATGAAAATGCATGCTGAAAAGAAGCATAAATGCAGTAAGTGCAGCAATTCCTATGGCACGGAGTGGGACTTGAAAAGGCATGCAGAGGATTGTGGCAAGACCTTCCAGTGCACGTGTGGCTGTCCCTATGCCAGTAGAACTGCTTTACAGTCCCACATCTACCGCACTGGCCATGAGATCCCAGCAGAGCACAGGTAAAGGGGAAGACATGGTGGTACAGAAGTCAGTGGCTATGGGAAGAGTTTCAGATGAAACTTCTGGAGAGCCATTAGTGCAGGGAGAAAGAAAGGAGGAATAATGGAAAATAGATGTGACATGGAAGAGGGGAACTTTCAGAAAAGTGAGCAGTACTAGCAGAGGACCCAGATCTACCTAACCCAGTTGTTCTTCCTTATTTCTTCCCATTTGAAAATCCCAACTTCCAGCATTTCCTATCAGAGGGATGTTAGGTTCTTGAAGAGTTAAGTTTTATCATGAAACTCTACTTCATTTTAAAGGTCAGATTTATATTTGGAGTAATAGCTTCCTACTTAAAGAAACAGTAAAAGTTGCATTATGTAATCTGGTAGCTTCCTCGTGCATGCAGAGTTAAGCTGAGTTCTGGAATACTCAGAGGTCTGCCCCAAAAAAAGATGTGCTTCCTCCTTCCCTACTTGCATGTTCCTGAACTTCTGCCCACCATATAGTAGGCCCAGAAGAGCACAAAAGGATGGATCTCTCTTCACCAGGTAGTCTGACCTCTGCTGTAGGTGTGGGGAGCAGCATGCATAAGTAATTGAAGATGCAGCATCAGGGTTGAAGAACGCTGCAGCCTAAACTTGGTTTTCTTTTTACTCTGTCCTTGTTTTCAGGGATCCACCTAGTAAAAAAAGGAAAATGGAGAGCTGCCTGCACAGCCAGAAGTTGTCCAGTAAGACCACTGAGTCCCTGAGTACCCAACCAGCTCCAAAACCAGATACTCAGGAACTGGAAACTTCAGAAATAAAGCTGGTCGCGTCTTTTGAAGACTCTTGCAGCTCTAATGCCGGAAAGCAGACTCTTACACCACCTCCAAGATACCCTCAGAAGTTGCTTTTACCCAAGCCCAAGGTGGCCCTGGTGAAACTTCCTGTTATGCAGTTTTCTCCCGTGCCTGTCTTCGTGCCTACAGCCGACTCCTCGGCTCAGCCTGTGGTGTTGGGTGTCGATCATCAAGGTTCTGCCCCAGGCGCTGTGCACATACTGCCCTTGTCAGTAGGAACCCTCATCCTTGGCCTAGATTCAGAGGCTGCCTGTCTTAAAGAGAGTCTCCCTCTTTCAAAAATTGTAAGTCCTGTGGCCATGGAGCCAATTAGTACAGGTGTTCAAGTGAACTTGGGTAAGAGCCTGTCTGATCCTTCACAAGAACTAGGGAACACCTGTCAGAAGAACAGCATATCTTCCATCAACGTACAGACGGACCTATCTTATGCCACACCGCACTTCGTACCTTCCACACAGTGGGCTGGCCCTGATTCCTCTGTATCTTCTTGTTCTCAAACAGATTTGACATTTGGTTCTCAAGTCTCCCTTCCCATTAGCGTTCATACGCAAACGTTTTTGCCCAGTTCTAAGGTGACCTCATCCATAGCTGCTCAGACTGATGCGTTTATAGATGCCTGTTACCAGTCAGGTGGGATCTCCAGAGAAACCCAGACCAGTGGAATGCATAATCTGACAGATGACAGAGTACAGATGGACCAAGCTGTAATGGGTGGAGACATTTTTGAGAGCGTCCATCCATCCTATGGTGTTTCTACAGACAGTATTATAAGCAGCAGCTTAGTAGCAGAGACTGTCACTCATGATTTGTTACCTCAGAACCACCCTAAGACTTTAAATCAAGATCTTGAGAAATCTGCACCAATTATAAACTTCAGTGCACAGCACAGTATGCTTCCTTCACAGAACATGACAGATAATCAGACCCAAACTATAGATTTATTAAGTGATTTAGAAAACATCTTGTCAAGTAATCTGCCCAGTCAGACACTGGACAATCGTAGTCTTTTGTCTGACACGAGTACTGGACCTGACCCCCAGCTTCCATCTGGCCCGACCCAGAATCCTGCAATCGATTTTGATATTGAAGAGTTCTTGTCGGCCTCAAATATCCAGACTCAAACCGAAGAGAGTGAGCTTAACACCATGACCACTGAGCCTGTCTTGGAATCGCTGGACATAGAAACCCAAACAGACTTCTTCCTTGCAGACACCTCTGCTCAGTCCTATAGTTGTAGGGGAAATTCCAACTTTTTAGGCCTTGAAATGTTTGACACACAGACACAGACAGACTTAAACTTCTTTTTAGACAGTAGCCCCCATCTGCCTCTGGGAAGTATTCTGAAACACTCCAGCTTTTCCATGAGTACTGATTCATCTGACACAGAGACCCAAACTGAAGGAATCTCCGCTGCTAAAAATATACCTACTATAGAGAGCAAAGTTCAGTTGAACAGTACAGAAACACAAACCATGAATTCCGGCTTCGAAACCCTGGGGAGCTTGTTCTTCACCAGCAACGAAACTCAAACAGCAATGGACGACTTTCTTCTGGCCGATTTGGCCTGGAACACAATGGAATCTCAGTTTAGCTCTGTAGAAACCCAGACATGTGCAGAACTACACACAGTCTCCAACTTCTGAAATTGATGTCCGTGTGTGCAACAGCTGTTACAATTTCCTCCTAGGTTTGGGAAAATGGGAGAGTGGGACAACAGTGTTAACACTATTGAATGTAGTTACTGATGCATTTACTTCTATTCTTGGAGGGTCTTTTGCCTTTTGTACTTGTAAACATGAAATTTGTGTATAAATGTGAGTGTATTATAAAGTGTAAGATGTTGATCTAAAAATATTGTTTCTGTGTTGCCTACGTTTGCCCTTTCACAGTTAGTCTTCCCATCTTAAGAACACAAGTGTATTTCACACCTTTAAAATCCATCTAGCAATTAACTGAAGCCAAGCTTACCAGGTACTAGGGTAGACTTTTCAGATCATCAAAACATTTCAGTGGAAATGTGACTTGCTTAACTTAAATTGCACCTAAAATATTTGAAAGTGCTTGTTAGAAATCCCTGTTTCCTGATAGTAAATCTAAAGAAATTGGATGCCACACATCAGATTTAAGCACCAATGCTTAGATGGCGTGGGACTCATGCTGCATGCAGCTTCATCTGCTTTGACATCTCACTTTTTTCTGACTTGAAGACAAAGGAAAATGACAGCTGTCTTTAGCTTTTGAGACCATCTTCGTGTAGTCCATGCCGTTCTTCCTCTGTATGAACTATTGCTGATACCAACCTAGGTGTACGTACTTTCCTCATAGGACGTGTTGCTGTAAAATTACTGCTTCATGAAGTAGCAGCAAGCACTTAGTGTAAATAGTGATCCTTCTAGTCTACGTAACTGTTCATTATCCCAGCTGTGGAAACACTGGGTGTGAATTGTGCCCGTTAGCTCATAATGCAGTGTGTCTGGGGAACATCCCTACTGCTCTCCCCTGTAGGCGAGGGTGGTGCTCCACAGCTGCTTCTCAAGAGTGTTCCCGTAGGCTGGATCTGAGTTTTGTCTCTCTAAGTGTTTATTTAAAAAAAAAAAAAAAAAAGGAAAGAGAAAAGGACATTCCCCCTAAATTTCAGTACTTTGTGTAAACTTAATAGGGCGAGAGTGCAAGCAACAATTACTCTAAAGTGAATCTTTTAATCCACCTCATATTATTTGAATAAGGAGAAACTTTACCCTAGCAAGGATGTTATTTGTGCCTTGAGGATAGCAAGTATAGAACAAATTCCACCTAAAATATGGCATTCTGCATTTTGTTGCTTTATTTGTTTAGACAGCAATATCAAACAGTCTTCAAAGAATAGGAGATGAAGACCAGTTACTTCAGTAATCAAGAACATCCATGTTTTTTAGATGGGAGCAAGTCAAATATACTTTGGAGGTTTTCTGTATTTAGGATTGTTGTCCAACTTTCAGTCAAGGAAAAATCGATGCAGTCTGTACGTTTTCTAAGTTTATTTTTAAAAATTCCTTCTGTGGCACATGCTTATGCTGCTGAAGGCTAAGTCCTCAAAATAAAACCTAAGGTGTGAACTAATAAATCAGTAATATTACTAATTCCTATCCCATAGAAGAATAGTGAATAACAAATCCTGGACAGATGAACCCAACCCGGTAGATCAGAGTTTGCTTTGGTCACAGTGGCCTATGATTATGGGTTTCAAAACAAACATAAAGCCTTAACTTAGAATTTCATTATGTTTTAGAATCGTCACTGCCTTAATGTTCAAACATTTAAGTTCTCCTAGTAAAGGAGAAATGCATGTTTGTTTATGGCTTTTTGTAAATACAAACGCAGTGATCTTTGGCTTTAAAAAAAATTTGTTTCTGTGAAAATGTTAATCCAGCCAATAGAGTTATTTACAGAATAGTTGAGCATGTCATAGTTCTTCATGTACAAGTAAGAACTGTTTTTCCTCCCAAAACCTTAGTTACCTGAATTGTCCTAAGATTATTCGTAAAAACTGAAGTTCAGTGATTAAAAAGAAGTTGGAATTCTACCTTTTTTTGTGAATTCTTTGACATAAAGTGACCTATTTTGTTGCCTTGACTTTTCACAAACCCATCATCTTCTGATAAAGGAGAGGTTGTGCCTAGTTATTTTCATTACCGTTTTACCTTTGTTCATGAAAATATACTAATTTCCTACTAGAAGAAAATGAAAAGACACTCCATTACTAAACTTTGTATTTTGATGTGAAGTTTTTATTTGGTAGAACTTATTTTATTTGATACACCTTAACAGTTTTAAGTTTTTGGAGAATTTCAAAGTAACTTACTCCCAATTCATGCATTTGCCAAAGGTGACCATTTTATAATGGAGTCCCCTTTATCTTTGTAAATAATGTAATTCTAGCTTATGAACAAAAATAAGGTTAGAATATGAGTAGTTCTTTGCTCAGTCACTAATTTGCAAAAAGCCCAATCGGTGTGTTTCTGATTTCTTGATACAAAAGAGAAATAAAAATAGAAAATTTTTGTAGACTAACCTGAAAGATGCTGAGAAAGGTTTGAGGCTATTTGGACCAGAAGAAAATATATTCGTATCAGTCCAGTTTTGAAGTTGTTTTATTAGTAGTGGCAAATTGACAGGGTGATACTTTCCTGTAATCCTTGATGGCCTCAGTTTTGGAAGGTTTATCTTAACAAGTCCAAACCTCACCAAACCTGCCATCTAATATTGACTCCAAGGACCATTTAAATACTCTGCTCTATTTCAAGCAGTGCTTCTCACTCCGGTCCTCAGGAGGCTCTTAGGAGAAATGTGTACCTTTGGGCATTTAGGGACAAAGACTTGAAGTCTCAAGTATTTATGTGGTTTTATTTTCCTTGCATTTCACAATAAATGTACGTGTTCCCATCAATAGTACATTAAAGTGTCGCTGATCAGATTCGGCACGTGGAAAGAGCATGTCAGTTTTCTGGCTTCATACTCCCAACATCCAAAAACTGTGTTAAATGACGGATTTTCATCTAGTTTCTTCAACAAGATGTTAGCTAGTTCTTATGGCCAAGAACTTAGTCAAGTAACGTTTCTTTTGCAGTGTTTTGATTCAAAGGGTTCTCAGTTGTGTCAATAGTATTGATGAGCAGACACCCTGATGTGTCAGCTTACATATCAGGAGAGGCAGGCTAAAGATGAAGGGGATTCCCAGGTTGTCAGTGTTCTCAAACTAACAAACATGGCACTACATTTAAAAACGTGTGTCTTTGAAGGAGCAAATGCCGGAAAGATGTGAATAAATTCAAGCATTGTCTGTAACACTTGAACTGGAAGAGTACCAATATTCGTTCATTTCTTTCAACTTCAGGAAAGAATCTCTGAATTTTGTATCACCTCACTAATCATAAAATGCACACATTTGTAACTTTGTTCTAGATCCACAGTCAAAATAGTGAAGGCTGGCATAGCAGAAACTCATTGCCAAGGCCCTGCCACTAACTTTTGGTACTTGACTGTGGAGCAAGTTAATATTATGGGACAGAATGCTACAAAAAAGAAACAGCAAAGTATTTTTTAAAAAGTGATACTCTTTTAGTTTATCAGTGAAACGGTCAAATGTGTGAAAAAAATGAAATTACCTTTTGAAAAAGTATCTCCATGGTGACTTTGTTACCTTCAAAAGTATATATGTCATTTCAATGTGAACCAAATTGTTTGGGTTTTTTTGTTTTGTTTGTCATAAAGGCAGGAGCTTATTAGCATGGTATGTGTCAGTAAGACCTTTTTACTGCTTTTGCCTGCAGCTTCTCTACTTTGCTTTCTGGTGATGCACTGCTCTATCCATGTCCTTGTTTGGTTTTATGATTGCCTCTCAAACATGTTGCTGTTTAGGACTGAATTTGAAGGTCATCCCCCTTTACCTTTTTCCTGTACTGTAACAAGAAATTTAGTGACTTCAGAAAATGTAGAGCTTGTGCTGCAATAAAAATGTGGCAGAAGTCAAATGCATCTGAATTAAGTAATCCTAAAAGGGTATTTAACCTTCCAATGCACCGCAATAACATCTCCCCATTTAAAGTGAGCCTTCAGAAACTACGATTTTATAGTACACTTTTAAAAGATTTATTTAGAGAGCAAGCAAGCATGCTAGCATGAGAGGGAGGGTGGGAGAGGAGCTGGTGGGACGAGAGCTGGACGCAGGGCCTGATCCAGGTACCCCCCGATCATGACCCAAGCTGATATCCAAAGTCAGATGTTCAACCGACTGAGCCACCCAGGCGCCCCTTAGAGTACACTTTCAAGAAACTAGCCAACTCTGCTTTCGAGATTTATTGGCTTATTCAGTTCATGGGAATACTTTTTGTTTAGCTATATTTGAGAGTGTAATGCTATTAATTGTAAGCTGCTGTCAGTTCGTTCTTTTTCACCTTTTTGGTAATACTTGCCCCATTTTAAAACCATTTAAATCGGGGATCCCTGGATGGTTCAGCGGTTTAGCGCCTGCCTTTGGCCCAAGGCGTGGTCCTGGAGTCCTGGGGTCAAGTCCTGCATCGGGCTCCCAGCATGGAGCCTGCTTCTCTCTCTGCCTGTGTCTGCCTCTCTCTGTGTGTCTCATGAATAAGTAAAATCTTTAAAAAAAATAAAAAAATAAAACCATTTAAATCACCATTCTCTAACGAGATACATGCACCTACGTAGTAAGTCTGGATTTAATGTTCTCTAGCTACTATAATAAGGATCTGACATTCCATTTTCCCGAAATTACATGGGAGAAATCAGTCATGAGGATTGAAACTAAGCCTTCATAGAGTCATGAACAGAATCAGAACTGGTGGTATTTATCCCAAATTAAATGTTTGATTTCTAGTTTTCTTCAGAACACATGCAGACCAAAATAAAATTGCTAACAGTCCTGTGACACTAAAAATATGACTAGTTTATGGTATGTTTTCAAGTTAACAGTGAAAGTTTTTAGAAGCAGAGAAATTGTTTCATTTGAAAAGATACACAGGGAAGAAAGGTTTGTAGTTTGAGCTAAATCGGGGACAAGAGCTATTTTCATATATACATATGATGTATCAACTTGCCAGTGGCTACAAGGAGTGGTATAGCCATGTGGGCCACCTCTTAATATTCACACTGAGTTAACACAAGCAGTGAATGTTGAGAGGATTGCTTAAACAGTAGGGAATTCTGAACAATGGCATTAAATGTAAACATGTCAACATCATTGAATTTTCTTGAGAACCTTGCCAAAGCAATAATGCACATTCTCAAAAGATGAATATGAGAATATTGACAGCTTTTTTTTTTTTTCCCTGGGCACTGGCTAAGCGGGCCTACTTTTCTTAGGAATTATCTCAGAGAAAAAAGCAAGCTTGTGATCGCTTCCTTCTGGGGTGTATCTGGGAAGGTACCACCAGAAGACCCTGAAGGACCAAGACAAAACTGAGAGCACCAGAGGGCTTTCGATCCAGAGCACCTGTGCTTTCCAGGATGCGGCAAGCCAGACATCACCACTCTTCCTTTGTCCCTGTGCCAGGACTTGTGCTCGGAGAAGCCACAAACACAGGCATTGGGTCCCTAAAGCATTGGTTCTCAATTGGGCTGATTTTGCCCTTGTGGCACTTGGTAATGTCTGGAGGCATTCTTGATTCTCACGACTGAGGAATACTATTGGTATCTAGCAGATAGAGGCCAGGGATGCTGCTAAATATTCTACTGTGTACAAAACAGTCCCTACAAAGAATTATCCAGCCCCTGAACAAAGGAAGGAGAAAATGATCCTCAACACTCATGTATTCGCTTAGGATAAAGATAATACCCAGAAGGGGCTTACAACAGTGCCTTGTAAATTCAAAGGAATTTCTGTATTGTGTGGCTGGTTTTGGCAGAGCTCGGGACAGTCTAGTCTGGACATCAAGAGCACGGCACAGAGTCCTGGCACCAGCGTCCCAGTGAGCTTGGCAGACGGTGGTAGAGTATTCCCTGGGGTACCAGCGACTGTCCTGATATGCCCTTGGTCATAGACACAGGAGCCCCTCTGTTTATTCTCCATCTTGCTTCTCAGAAGCCCCTAAGCTGCAGCACCAAGGTTGCACTGGACCCAAACCCAGATACCCCACCAAGGCCCAGACATGAGGCCTCAGGTCATGCATCTTGGCCTTCCTGGACAGCTGGGGATAGCCAGAGAGAAATGGGCAGGGTTTCTGTGGGCTCTCTGGGTCCCCAAAGCTCTTGAACTTGGAGGGAATGAAAACCAAATTGGTTCTGGGTTCAAGTAGCATGGTCCTTGAAGTACAGGTAAATTTCACAGAAGGAGGCCACATCCAGAATAAAAAGAATAAAGCTAAAAATTAGGGGAAGTCTCCCTGAGTAGCCAAAATCCTACACACGTGTCCAAATGTAGCCAGGCCTCATGGCTCTGTCAGGAAACATTGTCCAGGTTTCCTGCTGCTCCAGGCACCCCCTTGCCTCACCCAGACCCGCAGCAGCACCCCAGGCTTCAGCCTGGCCTCATCCAGAGAGTGACCTCAGGCCCTGCAGGAGCCCTGTGTCAGGTGCTGCCACAGTTTCACTTGGTGATTTTTAAAGTTTGGAGGAAAATAGGAGTTTGGAGAGTTTTATTAATGAGACATCCAATGAGAATGAGGGATGAAACACAGCCCTCCACGTGTGGCTTAGAGAGGACAAGAGGATCCAAAACCTGACTAGGACCATTACCTTGAGGCAGGAAGAAGGCTGTTGCCATAATGTGCTTAACGCCCTTAAATGGTGGGATTTCCCCTGAAAGTTTTTTTGGTGACCTAGATCCCTAATGGGGACTGCATTCTATTATATATTTTTCCTTGGGATGCCTGGGTGGCTCGGCAGTTGAGCATCTGCCTTTGGCTCAGGGCATGATCCCGGGAGTCCTAGGATCGAGTCCCACACCAGACTTCCTGCATGGAGCCTGCTTCTCCCTCTGCCTGTGTCTATGCCTCTGTGTGTGTGTGTGTGTGTGTGTGTGTCTCATGAATAAATAAAATCTTTTTCAAAAAGTATAAATATTATATATTTTTCCTTTATCTAGACATGGACATCAAAGACCAGTCTGGATGCCCTGATTCAATCTCAATGGAAACAGGCAAAACCTGGAGTGATTTTATCCACAGAAAACAAGCTACACCCAGGTTAATGCCAATAAGATCCCAGAGAAGCTTAATCAGGTTAATAGAAAAAATACCTAAAGAGACACCAAATGCGGGCAGCCTGGGTGGCTCAGCGGTTTAGCACCACCTTCATCCCAGGACGTGATCCTGGAGACCCGGGATCCAGTCCCACATTGAGCTCCCTGCATGGAGCCCACTTCTCCCTCTGCCTGTGTCTCTGCCCCCCCCCCACCCTCTGTGTGTGTGTGTGTGTGTGTGTGTCTCATAAATAAATAAATAAAATCTTAAAAAAAAAAAAAAGAGATGCCAAATGCACAATACTTGTATCTATTCATAGAGGAATCTCCTAGTCAGTGTGTTGTTGGCCAAACTAATTATTTGCTCAAAGAGAAGGATACTACAAAGCTTTAAATCTGGGCCCTTTCTTTGTTCAGACCAGCCCTCCTAATTCTAAATCATTACCCTCAAAATCTGTAGAATTTATGACCCTTATCACAACAAAAGGGTTTTTCTTACAAAAATATTCTAACTTAGATCAATGTTTTCCGACTGTCTCCAGATCTCAAAATGTAAGCACCCCGAGGCTAAGTAGGTGGGCTCTGTCCCTTGCTCACGCTGGTAGACATGCTTCCCTCCCAGCGACACTCCTGCCTATGTTCCATACTGAGCTTAGACATCATCTTGCTGTTTCTGAGATGAAGCTTGAAGAACCACTGACGCAGGAGGGCAGGCTGCCAGAGCTGGGTCCTCACACAGCACCAGGTCTCACACTTCACGGTCCTGACGCAGCGGGAGAGCAACAGCTTCTTGGGGGCAGAACCTAGATGGTTTCTTCATTCAGAGAAGAAGAGGTGGGCAGAACCTAAAAATTGCTTTTAGACTATAAAAAAGAAGTGTCCGACCTCAATAGGCAAAGTACACCTTTTAATGACCATTGTACTATATTCATTTCTGCATTTCTAGTGTTTTGTAAAAACAAATCACAAAACAATTAAAAAAAAAACTAAACTAAGAGACAAGACATTACAAAGACCAATTGTGGAAAGCAGATGTTTACAAACACAGTCCTACGTCTGTCTACCCATAATTTAGGGGACAGGAAGTCCAGAGATCAAGTACAACCTATCTTAAGCAAATGCAAACTATGTAATTACAGAGCGGCTAAATGGTTATTCATACTACAAAATGGTTTTTCAGAGCATTTCTCTACATAGCATTGTCACTTAGCACTTAAAATATAACTCATTTACAAATGTTTAATTTATATACAACGTTAGGAAATATGCATTGGGGTAAAATGAGGGAAGAAGGGAGAAAGTATTCCCTATTCTGTGTCTGTTTGGGATTGAGAGTTCCCAAAAATTAGACACAAGTTCAGACTGGAGGAAGCATGAGGGGTGACAGTCATAATCACAGTGACATTTTTTTTTCCCAAATAGTTATTCTTAACCTGCTTCCCAAGATGGACTTTATGGAGCTGCGGCTAAAACTTTTCCAGACATGGAGACTAGCATGAGGCTATGACCTAAGTATATGAAACCCTGGGATGTGCAGCATGTAGTGGATGCGGTATATCCGTGGATATAAGGATATGACACCTCAGACACAAGGATGTTTATTTGGACACAGGCTGGGGTTACCTATTAAAGCAATGTTTCAGATCTTTGTTGCAAGAGAAAATGAAGCATGATAGATAACTATATATGATAGATAACTGCCTGGTTCGCAAGATCAGGAAACAATTTGGTCTAAACAAGCCCTTACACTTGGCTTACGGCACGGGGGTGGGGTGGAAAGAACCCCTGCCGGTTGGCTCCAGGCTGACATGGGCAGCACTGAGGGAGGTCCTTCAGAGTCCCCACCATCCGCTTGGCTTCCAGGGGGAGTAGAGAGATAAGGCAGGCAGAGGCTGAGACTGGCATTACCAGCTTGCATTTTGTAAATGGCTAAGCAACAGAAGCAGGTGACACATAAACATGGGGTTTTGAGAATGAATTGAAACCCTTACAGTGAGGTTCCATTTCCTCTGGTTCTACAGCAAAAAAAGAAAAAGGACTAGGGGAGGGCCAGTGGCCGGGAAGAGCACCGCAGGAGGGAAGAGAAGAGAGGAGGATGGGATGGAGGGGGAGAGACAGGGAGAGGATGAAAGAATTCAAACAGTACTTATTCCCAGGGAGGTCTATTGTGGCAGCTCAGAGCAGTCTGTGAGTGGAGACTGGAATAACAACTCTGCTCACTGTGAGGGATGGCAAGAGCGTTCTCGGGAACACTTTGGTCTCCAACATTTGGAGCCTGTTTTCCTGCTTGGCCTCCGTGAGAATGCGCTTTTGAGCGTTGATGGGAGGTCTTGGCTCCCTGGCTCTGAATTTGGCTTTGTAGTTTTGCATTCCCTGTTTCTGCAAAAGCTGCACGGTGGTGAGATAGTGCACGTTGCTGGGATTGGGAGGGCACAGCAGGTTTCTCTCAGGCAGGAGGGACCACTGCAGACAGCACGGCTCCACATTGGCCAGCAGGGGTGTTGGGGCCACCCGGGGAGGGAAAGGCAGGGTGTCATTGACTTTGGGGTGCTTGGCCAGCTCAGTGGGTCTCTTTTCACCTTTCCCGTCAACTGTTTTCAATCCATATGCACAAGCCACACACTCATCCTTTTCCACACCCAGCACCTTCTCTTCCGGCTGCAAGAAAAAGTTCTTACTCTTCTTACCCAGAACATCCAAGCCATTTGGGGGTGAAGCCTTCAGGGGAGGCAGAACTAAAAGAGCCCTGGAAGTCAAGGAGTCTGAGATGGAGGGACCTCTGCTGGCACTTCTGGGGTCCTTGCCCCTAACAGTTTCAGGGGTGGCCCAGTCTTCCTTGCACCAAACAAATTCCTTTATTTGCAGACTTTTTTTCTCTCCCTGACTGTAGGTGGGAAAGCAGATCTTGCTAATCTCCCTGGAGGCAGCAGTGGGACCCTGAGGGGTCCCTTGAGTCTGGGAGGGGCTTCCTTGATCCTTCTCTGGACCCACCTCAGCAGGAGCCCCTGACCCCAATTTCCCAGCCTGAGGCCTGGCCTCAGTGCTCCCTTGGGAGAGGCTGCCACAGAGTAAGCAGCCGCTGGCAACTTCTCCCACCTTCGCCTTTTTAGGCTTCTTCCTGGGCCAGATGCAGGCAGTTGGAAAAGTCCTTCCCCAGCCTTGAACCTGCAAATAAAGTAGCATGTTACTCCCGGCTGAGCTGCTTACAGTCCAGCTGCTCCAGGGGTGACCATATCCCCATTGGGGGCCATCCTCTCGGAACTGGTATTTTCCTTAAAACTGACTCACCTTTTTTTTTTTTCTGTTGTTAATTTTAATACTATTTTAGCCTCATACTAAGTAATAGCATTTGTAATAGTGCTTGTTAATCTGAAATACTAGCAATTGGATTTCATATTAAAATACTAAGCAAAAATATCTGTAAATGGCCATCTTGATGTGCTGGCTCTATATGTTTTCAGATGCACATTAAAGTCAGAACTCTTAACATAAAATCAGAACTGTTTGTACTTGCCTCCCTACCAGGTTCTCTTAGACCACCAGGCTCTGTTATCAGACCCTGGGACACTGCTGTGTTGGACGGGCTGGAGGTAGAGAGGATGAGCAGAGGCAGGTCCTGGAGTCAGTGTATCCCAGAACCCCTGCGCCACTCTCCGCCTGGACACGCCTAGAGTCTCCTGGCTGAGCTTGCAACAGATTCACCATTAAATAGAGTTGCCAGATAAAAATACAGGACCACATCTGAGACATACTCAACACTAGACATATTAGGTACTGTCTACCAAAATTCAAATTTAACCAGGCATCCTGTGTCTTCATTTGCTAAATCTGGCCCTTATATGTTAAAAAAAAAAAAAGAAAAAAAGCAAACATAGTCCCCATGTTATTACTATGTTCCAGACACTGAGCTAAGGATCTATTGGCATTCATTCATTTAACCCTCACCACAGCACTTTAATTCAGGTATTCTGATGCCCAGATGACAAAGGTGGAAACTGTTGTTCAAAACATTATTACAGGGGCGCCTCGGTGGCTCAGTGGTTGAGTGTCTGCCTTCAGTTCAGAGAATGATCCCAGGAGTCCTGGGATTGAGTCCTGCATCGGGGTCCCCACAGGGAGCCTGCTTCTCCCTCTGCCTATCTCTGTCTCTCATAAATAAATAAAATCTTCAAACAAACAAACAAACATACAAACAAACAAAAACATCATTACAGCCCACAGCAGGTTCTGGCACATTCAGGTCTGTGTGTTTCCACGCAGGGGACAAGGAGAGGCTGTGAAGAACACAGTGTCTCCTGGGCCACCACAGGAGGCCAGCCTCTGGTTGTCTTGCACAAAAACATCCCTTTACTATCATTCGCGCCTGATCTCTGCACCCTCTCACTGCACATGCTCAGCTCCCCAGATTCCTCCAGTTAAAAAATCGTGTTTGGCATCCCTTTTTCAGAAAGTCTAGTAAGTGCCTGACGCTGAATTAGGCATTCCTGCCCTCCTCATACATCCTTTAGGGCCAGAATTTAGAGCTGAGGAACTTGGAGCTAGAGGAAGGAGCCCTCCCTGAGGTTATCGGCCTGTAAGTACTGAATCTGAATCTGGTCTTTCTTATTCCAAATTCCTTGGAATTCAAGGTATTCAAGTAGATACCCTGAATCTATTCCAACAAAAAACTCCCATTTTCTTTTGTATAGTTAAGTCCCAATTCTTAGATGGCAATGATATGTGGGAGCTGTAGGTCGCTGCCCTGTGCTACACTCGAGATAGCCAAAAGACACCTCTCCCAGCATCCTCCACCAGCTTCTGTCTTGGAACCCTGTCCCTTCATGTGCTGCGGAGTTGATGCTGGGTCTTCAAGAGGACCACATTCCTTGCTTCAGACCTCACTGCTCTTGACCCTGAGTTCCCAGGTGAATTTCCAGCTTTTGCAAAGAAGGGTCCCAGCACCTTAGCTAACAGATCCTCAGGCTAACTGGCCTCTCTATGGAAGGTGGCTTCAGCTGGAATGAGACAAGTCCTATACCCCTGCACATCCCGTCCTCCTCCAGCCAGACAAGGGGATTCATCTCCTGGTGATGCTTATTGAGCACACCAACTTTGACTCAGCTGGATATTTGAGAGAAACCTAAATTCTGGAACTTTAATCTTTTTACAGATTTCCCATTTAATCTGTTAAACAGGTGCACCTGTTGATTCCGAAAATGTTCTCTGCTTGTTTGACCTTAAGAGTCATCTGCACTGCTGCTTAAAAATCCAGATTCTTGAGCCCCACCCCAACCTATGCCAATACTCACAGGATGGACTTGGGCAGATGGTTTTAATAACACCCCAGGTGAGCCTGGGGTTGAGGCTGCTACAGAAGATCTATATCTCCAAGGTGTTCAGGTGGCCTGACAGGGGATCCAAGTCCAGAGATCAATGACACCTGGATTTTTTGATTCTCACAGGTAGGCTGTCACAGGTAAGCTACATGTTGGTTGGGTTGGTCTGAGTCAAACATGTATGGCCCTAAGGAAACCCATCCTGTGAGGTCCCTTGGCTCTGCAAACATAGGAAATTCTCACTAATTGCTGCCAGGAAAGTGTTCTCTGTCCTCATATACATACTGGCCCATGGGTCCCTGACACCAGCACAGGAAGTATCAAAGGGCCACAAGCCAGTGCAGGAAGCTAGCTTTGGTGGGAGAGAGGCCCCTGACACCCATCCTGAGACAAGGCCACCTGAGACACCAGCGGTGGGGGACTGGTTGGCAGAGAAAGTGAAGAGCAACAGGCAGCAGGCAGGAGGAGATGGCATGGTGTGATCATCCTCCACTGTGAACAGCAAACATGCTTTAAGCATGGGGCACATGTGGCATTTCTTCCAATTAAAAGAAAATTCTTTTCCAACAGCCCTTGGATATATACACTTGAAAGTCATTACTTTCAGTAGTAAACTGAACCTTCTAAACTTGGAAAGTTTTATATAGTCAAATAGAACTGTTTATAATCCTAACTTAGCTGGCACGAGCTTGCATGCACACAAGGTAGTGGGGTGGGGGGGTGGTACAACAGAGAGTACAAGACAAGGGTCCTCAAGACACAACTCTTTCAACTGTCAAGTAGACTTGGGGGAGTTGCTCTGCCAAGTGTTGGCCTCAGTTTCCATATTTATAAAATAAACCAATTAGATCAGGGTTCCTCAACATCAGCACTACTGACATTTAGGGCATGTTATGGATTGCATGACTGTGTCCCCCCAAATTCCCATGCTGAAGCCTGAATCCCCAAAGTAGTATTTGGAGGTGGGACCTTTGGGGGTAATCAGGGTTGATGAAGTCAAGAGAGTGGGATCCTCAAAATGCAATTAGTGCCCTTAAAAGAGGAAGAGGGTATAAGGGATCTACTTGTACCAACGAGGGCCATGTGAGCACAAAACAGGAAGAGGTTCCGCCACCAGAACCCAACCATGCTGGCACCTTGATCTCAAATGTCCACCCTCTGGAGTGTGAGCAATAAATGTCTGTTTTATATGCCCCCAGTCTATGGTATTCTGTTATAGCAGCCCCAAACTAAGACAGGGCTGGCTCATTCCTTGTGGTGGGGGCCGTCCTGGGCACTGTGGGATTTGGAGCAGCACTCCTGGACTCTATCCAATAGATGCCACTAGCATCCCCTTCCCCTCACCCTCAGTAGATGCCAGTAGCATCCCCTTCCCCGAGCCCCCAGTTGTGTGACATTGACAAGCATCACCTGAGAATCAGTGAATTCGATCAAATTTCCTTATAATTCTAAATTTAGGATTCCATTATTAATTCTAGGAAGAGTTTAAGAATAAACCCATGGTGTTCTGAGTGGAACCACTAGGACAGCAATCTCAGATTTCTTGGGGAGCTTAGCAGGGCAGTTAAGGAGCTTGGGTTCTGGAGTCCAGAAGAGCTGGATTTAAGCCCTGCCTTGACCTTTGGCTGGGTGATCTTTGGCACACTGTTTCACCTTTTGGATGCTTCATTTTCCTTGCTTGAAAAGTGAGGCTGTTCATAATACCTGCCTCATAGGGCTATTGAGAGGTTAAATGAATGGATATATGTGAAGCATTTGAGCTTGCCAACACCAACTGGCCACAAATACCCAATAAAAGGTACTGTTATCATTATTTATATCTCATTTCTATTCCTAAGGTTCCTAGATTTCAATGCTTTTTTTTTTTTTTTTTTGTAATTACTCTTTTTGGCAAAAGGAAAAGCTTGAACCAAAACACAGATGCCTGACTGAGGTCAGTTGAAGAAATACTCACGGCTTCTTCCCATCCAGTTCTGATGACAAACTCTTTGGCTTTTTCATCTTGTTCAAGCGTAATGTCACTGATATTGAGAAGACAACAAACATGATTCTTTTCACTTCTTTCATCTGAGCAAGTATATGTTAATTCTGCTTCTTCTGGGCTTTGAATTTCATTATTTTCACTGATTTCTAATTCAGTCTCCTTCTGACAGAGATCCATTACTGTGATTGTGGCCAAGGGTTTTTAACATCTTCTTCCTATAGCATGAAATGCGGGCTGGACTTAGTTATAATAATATTCATTTCTTTAAAAAACAAATCAATGACCCAGGTAAAATAACATCAAGACACATTCCAGAATAGACTGGAAGAAATATTACAAAATCAGCCATTGCCAGCCATTGGTATTATAAAAAATACAGCTAATTGGAAAGACTAATGGATCTAATTAAGGACTGAAGTTGGGACTGAAGAAGAGAGGATAAGATGTTAGCAGATGCTCTATCCCTCGTGATGGGGTAAAGCGTAGCAGGGAATGCAGGTTTGAGCACCCCTGCCCTCCACTCCAAAAAAAGGCCAGATGCTACTGTGCTAACACCACGGGAACTGTGGTCAGCATGGGTGACCTGGCCACTTTCCCTTCTTTCTCTTCCTGGCAACTCCAGATACCAGCCAAGGCTGGAGAGCATGTGGTCTAGGCTAGGTCACTCTGCTCATCCTACCCACCTTGGACGACTGGGTCCTTATGAAAGGGGAAATCTGGACACAGACACGCAGAAAGGGAGGCCATGTGAAGAGACACAGGGAGAAGAATGCAAGCCACAGAGACAGGCCTAGAGCAGATCCTTCCCTCATGTCCCTCAGAAGAAAGCAACTTTGCCCACACCTTGATTTCGGACTTCCAGTTTCCAGAAGTGTGAGGCAGTACATTTCTGTGGTTTCAGCTGTCCAGTGTCTATGGTACTACATCATGGCAGCCTTAGCATACTAGTCCCGTATGTGGTGGTAATGGTAGCAGTCACAGTGATGATGGGGGTGATATTGTCTATCATTAATGATATTTTCCCAGGCTGAAAAATGGGGCTTGGCCTTTATAATCAGTCAAAGAGTTAGGAAAGTTGTCATCCATTTTTTTTTTTTTTAAAGTAGGCTCCACACCCAGCATGGAGCTCCAGTGTGGGTCTTGAATTCAGGACCCTGAGATCAAGACCTGTGCTAAAATCAAGACTCAGATGCTTAACCAACTAAACCACCTATGGAAAGTTCTCATCCTGATTAGGAGCACAGACTTGGTTGCTAAACAGCCAGGGTTCCAATCCTATTACTAGTTGTATGATCTTGGGCAAGTTACATGTCCAAGTCTGTTTGCTTATCTATAAGATGGGCATGATTTTAGTACCTTCCTACAGACAGAGGCTCCCCCTGAGCACCATGAAAGCTGCAGAGATGAATCCCAGGGCCTAGGCAGTGACCTCCAATGGTCCAGCTGTATGCTAAGGAACAGCCAGTGCCTTCTTGAGGATTCCTGGCTTATAATGACACCCCCTGGGGACCACATACTTTGTTCTCTTACCCTAACATGATCCCTACTAGAAACCCACTTTTTAAATTTTCTGTTGAGGTAAAGATCTGTAACTTCTTTTTTTTTTTTTTTTTTTAGATCTGCAACTTCTTATAACCACATCTGTTTAATTACCATTTTGGCTTTTTCACATACGCTTAAAGTGGCATTTTGATGTAAATAAAGTTCCATTTACCTATGGAAGGTCACATATCTTTGGACATCCTAATCTTTTCCAATATGACATCAGAGGAAATAAATGAAATCTGAAAGGAAAAAAATGGTATTAGAAGTGACTAAAAACCACAAGTGTAATTCTGTTTATTAACAGAAACATGATTAAGGACCAGATTGTCCAAACCAGCCTGATCCCTTCATCTTATGAAATTTCACTTCAGTCACTGCTCAGGCCAAAGAAGCTCCCAACTCAGTCATGCACTTTCCTGAATTACAAATACATTTGTCCCACAGGAGCCCAAAGACTTAACAAGTATACAGTTCAAAAGGAAAAAGGTAGAGAATCAAAAGGAAAGTCGTTTATTTAAATAATAAAATAAATGTGCACTTGAGGTCAGTATAGCAAAGAAACAGATACAGTTTAGGAGAGATTAAGTATAGTAAGAATGTTCAAATCATTAAGAAAAAAGTTCTGTTCTGCACTTGAACTATCTCTGCTGGCAAAGCTCTCATTACTTAGCCTGTTCCAATGGCAAACTGCTCTGATTTACTGGTACTCCAACTTGGCTGTACACCCTACCCACAGAGATTCTGATTCTTATTGGTCTGGACAAAGTCTGGCCATCACTACTTTTAAAACTACCCTAACATGATTGCACAATCCTGCAGAGCTATCAGGAAGATATTTCTTATACTGACCCCAACACAGGTATTCCTGCCCCCTCAATATTCTCCACCCTTGTTGTCCTCCTTTGCCCTCCAAAGCTAAGCTCTGTGATGGGAAGCCCTCCCAACCATTCATTTCATCCAATGAAATGGATTTCATTTCAGGAGATCTAGGACACCTTGGAAAATGCTCAAGCATTTTTTCAGGAAAAGGGCTTGCATCAGAGGTACAAAGCTGTCTGTCACTGCAGAAGGTTGAAGAATCATTGATTCAAAGATTGCCTGTTGCCTCAGCTCCCCAATGGCCCTATGAAAAGGTTCCACATACTCTTCTGTCAGGTTAACCATCTCCAGCAACTTCAATGACTTGAAGTTGTCATGACTTCACATGACTTCATGACTTTCACATGTCATGAAAATATATGAAATCTGAGAGGAAGATAATATTAACTCTATATTGAGACAGACAGTGGAGGCCAAAGAGGCAGGTATCCAATACCCATCCACTATCCTTCCAATAGGAAGCCCCTATTTTGGAGTCAATAGAAGTTGGACCCAGTGAGGGTACCAGAGTAAGTTCCAATCGCATTATATTCCAAAGTGCCGAAAGAAACCCAGGTAATGATAACATTAAATAATAGAAGTAAGAGCTGCATGACAGTTTTTACTGTGCACCAGGCATTTTTATAGGCACTTTACATGTTATAAATATTGTGTTTTATAAGTATTTTATTCATTTAATGGAGGATCATGGGAACATATTGACTCCTTATGACCAAAAACTAAGAATCATCTCTGAAGTCAGTAAACATAGTATTCTTAGTCAAATAGCCAGATTACTGCATACCAGATTGCGAGGTGCTCCTCTGGAATACTGTTCAAGCTGGATAAGATGTTCCACTACAAAAATAGAATGTTGGTGGTCTTTTCCTAATTAGAAAAAAAAAAGAATTCAATTAGTGGAAAAACTGTCTTAATTTTAAATTTTTCTCCAATAATCATGCCTTCAAATTTTATTGCCCATTCTTCTCTTCCAACTCATGTAAGAGATGACAAATACAAGTATACAAAAAGCTATTAAGATCAACTAAAAGAGTGGATATGTGATTTCTTACAAATTGTATGCATTCTTACTTTTATGTTGAAATGCAAAAATCTGCATGGATGTGATAGTCATATTTTCTGATGGTAAATTATGCCTAGTTTACAGATTTGAAGTAAATCAATGGGTCATACTATTCCACTTCTTGACTTCCATGGAGTTTTACAATCATATGATCGAGAGCTCATTACTTTCCAAGCATCCTTTTTCACTCCACCGATAGCTCTGAAGATTAGAATGTTCTCAAAAACATCTGCAATCCTGAAACTTATGCTCCTCAATTCCTGGTGTTCCCCCAAAAAACAACATATGATAATCCTGAAAATAATTGAAGACAGCTATGATTACTTCAGAAGAGAATCTCAAATTCCCTCATCTTAAGAATGCACAACTTCCTGGTCAAATATAGTAACTGGAAATGGGGCTAATATTTCAAATGTGGTCATCTAGAAATGTCTTTTAAGTGTGACTCCCTTTGATCTGAAATCTACAGCTATTAATTGAACAAAGGTTGTTACAATTTTTTAAAGCTATATCTCAATCTTGATGAACACTGAGATGGAGGTCAACTATAAATTCTATATTTTTTCCCACATGGATGGTTAATAATCCCTGTCTTCTTCATTCCATATCCATGCTGTTAATTTTCTTTAAATTTTTTTTTCTTCTTTTGCACTAGATATAGACCTCTGAATGGATCAGATCCTTCTAAAATTTCCTCTTCTTAGTTTTTGACTATCATTCCAACCTGCTTAGATACTTGCCAATCTGACTCTGACACCCCACAGTTTGGCCATTCATTACCACTTTAAGATTTGCATTTGACGGGCATACCTCCTGTAACATCATCTGTCACTGATAAAACGTTGGTGAGGAGAGGGTAAAGGACAATGCCATGTGGATATGCCTTGTACTGCGGCATTTACTAATTACCAACTGGCTGCAAATTCACCTCATTATACAATTTATCTGGCCTATGCATATAAATCTCATCTACAGGATTCTTGATCTGTTGATTTAAGTAAAATTTTTTAAAAAAGGACTCTTACCAAGAGTTAAATGAATTTATATTTACATTGATGTCTATTAATTCTTAAAATATTTACTGTCTATAATAGGGATGAAGAATAGGTTGCCAATTGTCAGTTCAAATCAGTCCCAACACAACTAGGGTATTGTGTTGAGAAGGATGTTAAGGGTCACCTGGGTAGCTCAGTGGTTGAGTGTCTGTCTTTGGCTCAGGTCATGATCCTGGGGTTCTGGATCAAGTCCTGCATCAGGCTCCTCTCAGCCTGCTTCTCCTTCTGCCTATGTCTCCACCTCTCTCTATGTGTTTGTCATGAATAAATAAATAAAATCTTTAAAAAGAGAGAGGGAGAGAGAAGGATGTTAAGAGAGACAGGGAAGGATGTTAAGACTTGCCCACTACAGGAAAAAGTTGTGGTTTGATTAATGATGTCTGCAGAGAATAAAGAGTGCTAGCACACATGCCACCTATTTGCCATTGCTTATATAAAAAGTCAGATTCCAATGGCGTACTCTAGATTCCTACACCTGGTTGACACATTCCCAGGTTTAGATTAATGGGGGCTGGGGGAATGCTGATGGACCAGGAGAGGTCAAAAGCCCAGGATATTTAAATCAAAATCAAGCTATGATCCCTCAAAACTCCTTGCCACCTCCCTGGCCCTACACCGTGCCCTACACCCACCCCCATCTTCCTGGAAGTTTCAGGTTTTTTTTTTTTTTTTAAGATTTTATTTATTGATTCATGAAATACACACAGAGAGAGGCAGGCAGAGACACAGGCAGAGGGAGAAGCAAGCTCCATGCAGGAAGCCTGATATGGGACTTGATCCTGGGACCATGGGATCACCCCTGAGCCAAAGGCAGATGCTCAACCGCTGAGCCACCCAGGCGTCCCGGAGTTTCAGGTTTAAAGAATTTTGAATCCATGTCAGAATTCCTGCCAGGGAGGGATGCTTGGGTGGTTCAGCGGTTGAGCATCTACCTTTGGCTCAGGGCATGAGCCCAGGGTCTGGGGATTGAGTCCTGCATCGGGCTCCCTGCAGGGAGCCTGCTTCTCCTTCTGCTATGTCTCTGGCTCTCTCTGTCTCTCATGAATAAATAAATAAAATCTTAAAAAAAAAAAATCAGCCAGGGAAAGATGGGTTTCTGGCAATCTCAACTGGAATTCTGAATGGATGTTTCTGAGGATCCTTAACAACGTGTGTTGAAAGAAGACAAATCAAGGAATAGAAACACTGTTAATGATGGTGGAAGTTTCTTCATGCAGAGCCAAGCTTCAGGCATATGAAGTAGTTACGTCCTGAAGACTGTCTTGGGCACGCTGATCACTGTTAATATAGTTTCTAAAGGAAAATGATATGAAGACTTCGATCTAATTTACAGTTTTGGACGCAAGTCCGCAGGGAGTTGAATCTTTGCCTCAAAGTCAAGCACATGCGCCGCTCAACTTGCACAGTTTGTTCCCATTTTCAGGAATATAAATCTTATCTCTCCGAGTTCATTATCCGTGCCTTATGCCGATTACCTGCCCACACAGCACAGCAGCTTTGGCGACCCCGAGAAGGAGCCCTAGGGGCGTGGCTTATACACCAGCCCTTCCGGGAATAGAGCAGTAAAGCAGCGCGGGTCTCCCCAGCTGTCACACAGCTGACGAGTCTGCAGGAACGCCCAAGTCCTCAAGCACGCACTCCGCCTGTTCCGCCTGCTGCTCCTCAAGCCCAGGTGTTCCACACGGGGCTCTTCCCTCTCCTAGGCCAGCCCCTCCCCTTCCCTGAGCGGGGAAGATCCCTTCTTCCAAGATCCCTCCTGGTCCTCTTCATCCAGCAGTGCCTGCTGGGCCCCGAGAGATGCCCACCCTCCTCTCAAGCGCCCTGCCCGCCCGCAGAACGCGCCCACTCGCCCGCAGGCCCCGCCCCTTCCGCCTCGGCCCCGCCCCGCAGGCCCCGCCCACCAGCTCCTCCCACTGCCCCACCCGTTCCCCGCCCCCCCCTGCGCCTCTAACTACCTCTCCGCTTTGCCTCCCTTCCTCAGAGGCAGCTCCGAACCGGGCAGGGCCTCTCGCTCCGCTGCCTGCGGAGTCTGGGGCTTTGCCCTGCGGGCGGGGAAGCGGCCGCGGCCGCTCACACCCTCCTGTGGGGCCCACGGGATGGAAGGCCCCCGACAGCCGAGTCCCGCGGGCGGGCGAGGGCGGCGGTTGCCTTGGGTTACGGACGCGCTGGGGGCGGGGCCTGCGGGGCGGGGGCGGGGCCCGCGGGGAGGGGGCGGAAGTGACACAGACCCCGCCTCGTAACAAAGCTGGGGCGCGCGGGGCGCCGCGGCCGGCGGGCTGTGGGCACGTGCTCCCGGCAGGCTCTGCGCAGCTGCGCGCCCGCCGCCTGCGGGGGAGGGCGGGGGGGGGCGGGGGAGCGCCTGCGCCCGCCGTCGAGGGAAGGGGTCAGGCGGAGCCCGGGCCGATGCCCCGCGGACTCCGGCGCTAGAAGGCGAGGGCCCGTGGGCGGCTTCTCCTCGGGTTCCGCCGCTGCCGTCGGGCCGCAGGGCGCAGCGGTGCGCGTGGTCGGAAGCCCAGCACCTGCGGGAGGCCGGCGCACGGCGTCGCGCTCCCCGACCTTGGGACCCCGAAGGCAAGTAGCGTCGCGCCCTTGCAGGTGGGAGACGGTGCGGGGCAGCCCACTCCTCCCCTGCTTTGGGCCTCGCACTTTTGAGCACCTGGAGGTGCAGCCAGGTGCCCTGCGGCAGAGCCTGGACCCGGCTCACAACGGAGCCGAGAGCCCGTCCGCATTCTGAGTGTTTCTGCTGTATGAAAGCATTAGAGGTCTTTTATAGCACCGTGATTAAGAGGCACTCGGGAAGATAGCCACTAAGGCTCCTATACAGAACCCACGGTACTAATGAGCCTGGAAAAGCTATTGTGTGACATTTCTCTGGGATATTAGAACAAAGTACTTTTCTGGATACTTTTTTAGGTGTCATCTTCTTTACCTAAAATGTGCACATTTGTATGTTATATCCCACAACCTGGAAGAAATGGTATGCCTGCATACTTCTAAAAACAGTTGTACAAAAAAATAATAAAAAGTTGTACAAAACTGAGTTACTTCACTGCACATTTTTGTTACAAAATGTTCATAAATTTAAATGGTAGCAAAGTATTGACATCCGCAGTATCACAAATGTTGGCGTCTAGGAATGTTACGCCCCAGGGCGCCGGGGTGGCGGTCAGCTAAGGGCCCTGCTCATTTCCTGATCTAGGCTGTGAGACTGAGCTCTGCGCTGTGGGTCGGCTTGGACCTTCTCTCCCTCTCCAATAAATAAAACCTTAAAAAAATGTTGAACCTTTATCTGAATAGTACTGGAAGAAATCTAAATTTAATGAGTTTGATACTCATCAACATCTATTTAAAAATATAATTAAAAGATGGAAATTCTTTTGCTTTTTCTCCTTAAATTCATAATTGTATTCTTATTCTACTTCCTACACAGAACTTCATTCTAACATATCTATGATCGAAGACTTATTGAGTAGCCGTGTCACTTTGGGGTGCAACAACAAAATATTGAAAGCGAAACTTAAAGACTATAAGGCTAAAACAATCCAGTGTTTCCAGATTGAGAAATGTCTTTATTCAGTCAATACTCAGTTGACAAACATCAGAAATGTATTACATGTGTTGATAAATACTAGACAATGTTACTTGAAGCATATCAATGAAATGGGTGATGCTGTTCCTCCCCTTCCCGATTATCTGTGGATAAATATCAGTCAGAAAAAGATTCAGACCCCATTTTATTCATTTTCTAAATATATATAATCTGAAATACCTTGTCATACAAGATGCATATGAAAGAGTTTTGGTTTTTTTTTTAAAGATTTTATTCATTTAATTATGAGAGACACAGAGACTCAGAGGCATAGACAGAAGGAGAAGCAGGCTCCCTGGAGGAGCCAGGTGTGGGGACTCAATCCCAGACCCGGGATCGTACCTTGAGTCAAAGGCTCAGGCTCAACCGCTGAGCCACCCAGGCGCCCTAAAAGAGGTTTTGTTATAGCAGTCTCTCAACTTTTTAAAAATTCCTTTCCAAACAGAAATCACAGTTAGCAAAAAATATTTTAATGATAATAGTTGGGTTAGGTCCTCCTTCACTTATTTTGAAAACAGAAAATTTGAAATCACCTAACAGAAGGCTTTGTTACCTAGTCATGAAGGCTACTTTGTTTCTAGAAAGTATACCAAAAAACTTAAGAATTTTACTAAATGACTTTTTTTTTTAAGATTTTATTTAGTCATAGACACACAGAGAGAGGGGCAGAGACACAGGCAGAGGGAGAAGCAGGCTCCACACAGGGAGCCTGATGTGGGACTCGATCCCAGGACTCCAGGATCACACCCCAGGCTGCAGGCGGCGCCAACCGCTGCACCACCGGGGCTGCCCCCTTACTAAATGACTCTTAATTAAGCTTGACTGTAAGCACATTCTCATTAAGTATATGTGGAAGTTGGAAGATGGTTAACTGATTTCCTTCACAAGAACTGTGCCTGCACACCTTGCTTTTAAATGGGCTCTTTGTTGTAGTTTAGCAGGTAAAAACCTGATAGCATGACTAAGTAGAAACATTAAGGGTCAACTGTTTAGTCATGTTTACAAAAAGCCAATATAGGCTGAATCAGGATATCAGGAGTTCTAGTAGAGTAAGATCCTAGAGTTAGCCAAGGAATGTTTCAAAAACAGAAAAATAGAGGCAGGAGATATATGAAAACTATATTTTCTATTTTTGTTGTGAATCTAAATCTGGTCTACAAAGAATACTGATGGGGGTAGGTGGTGAGTTGTAAAGCCATTTTGCACGGAATAAAGAATTTAATCTCCTTGTAAAGTGAAGGCCCTCTCTGAGGAAGGCATATGTGTTTGGGTCTGAATGTTAAGCAGTAATAAGGACAATTACAATTAGCATAATTCTTTTAAAGATTTTAGAGAGAGCACAGTAGCAAGAGGAGCGACAGAGATGAGAGGGAGAGAATCTCAAGCAGACTCCCTGTTGAGGTCAGAGCCAATGCAGGCTGACCTCAGGTTCTTGAGATCCTGACCCCAGCCAAAACCAAGAATCACACACTCAGTGAACTGAGCCATCCCCTGGATAGGCGCCCATAGTAGTTTTTCTTAAAACTTAAGGCTGTCAGCGTCCTTAAACTCGGGGAAGTGATAAAATTTTTAAGATCATCAAAAAAATTTAATACCTTTAGAGTAACTTTTTCCATTTCTTGAGTTTAAATTATCAGCATTATTTTAAACCTTTATGAAACTGCTCTATTAAAACCAAAACCATTCAAAAGGAATATGAGGTCAGAGAAATTAAATTCTCTGTTGATTTACTTTTTGGAGGGCCACCGAATGCCTGGTATTTTTGGCAGCATTATAATAGAAATGAGGGTTGAAATGGTTCTGTATTCTAAATAGCAAAAGAACACGTTGCCATACCGTTTGGCTCTGAAAAAGTTCAGAGGGAGTCTAACAGTGCAAGTGTGTCTTTGAGAAAGGATGGGAGAATAAAAAACTGCCCATCTCTTTTAGATTATAATCACTGATGAACTTTTATTCTAGAATTGCCATTTTTGCTTGCTTCCCCTCTTAAGAACCTTCATCCTCCCTCCCTACCACCCCTATTCCAATTTAAGTATTTTTGTAGTAACATTACCTAAGGAATTAAGAGAATGCACCAGGAAATGTGAAAATCCTAACCATGGCTGCCCAGCTTTCTTTAAGTGTCTTATCATCCCTGCTACCTTTCTTTTCTGTGAAATGGTAGTATTTATGGATCTGTCCTACCTAGCTCTGGATATGGATTTATTTTAAAAATATTTTATTTTTTGGACAGCCCCGGTGGCACAGCGGTTTAGTGCTGCCTGCAGCCCAGGGCGTGATCTTGGAGACCCGGGATTGAGTCCCACATCAGGCTCCCTGCATGGTGCCTGCTTCTCCCTCTGCCTGTCTCTGCCTCTCTCTCTAGCTGTGTCTCTATGAATAAATAAATAAAATCTTTAAAAAAAAATTTAAAAAAATATTTTATTTTTTGAGAGACAGCACAAGCATGGGGAGTGGCAGCAGGGAGAAGCAGGCTCCCTTCTGAGCAGGGAGCCCAATGCAGGGCTCGATCCCAGGGTCCTGGAATCATGACCTGAGCCAAAGTCAGACACTTAACCAACTGAGCAACTAAGGTGCCCCTGGATATTGCTTTAATCATCATGAAGTAATGTATGAGAGTACTTCAAAAGAGTAAATCTATGTAATTGTTACTCATTCTTTTCTATTTCCAAAGGAGAGTCAAATTAATTTTTAATAATTAAAAATTGACTAATAATTAAACAAGGAGATAGTTACCAAAAATATTTTGAACACTTTGATAAGGTTGCAAAAATACAGCTCAGCAGTGACATGGCCATTAAAGGATGGTTTGTTTCTACTGAGCAGAAAGATTTGCTATTTACTTACATATTTCCTCTAGGTTTTCACATTTGCAGTTTATTCACCATCAGAAGGTAGTGGTATTTGAATATATCCCTTTTCTGGCACTAACTGGGAAAAATGATAGAAGTATGTCTGCTCTTGCTATGTCTATGTATTTATATATATTTATAGTTGTGTGTGAGTATATTATCATATCCCCATCAAAATATCAGCTTATTACACTTGGCTTAGAGAATATGGTATCTAGCTACTTAAAAATACCACTGGGCACTGTAAATTTGCTTAAGCAGATATTTACTAAGTCAGTGTGTGAGCTCTTAAAAAGTTTCACTATGCCCATTTCTGTTCCCATTACTTAAACATGAATGTGGTTTACTTTCTTAAGGATGCCATATGTTATGCTTATTAAACTTTTCCTTGTTTTCCTCTTATATCTTTTAACTTGGCAGCATTAAAAAAAAAAAAAAAAAAAAAACCACACACACACAAAACAAAAACCACCAAAGTCAGTGCTTTCTTAAAGATGACCAAAAATGGTACTTGATGCTATCAGGCAATTAGGTCTTTAAGAAAAACCAGATTTGTGATTAAAAGGAAACATTTTCTTGAAACCTTTCATTGTTATGGCTTAAATTTCCTTTTAAAAAATAACTTTCCATAAGTTAAAATTAGCATTTTCACAAATACTAGCAGAGTCACTCAATGAAATATTAACAGCAAAACAAAAAAACCATGATTAACAAAGTTGAAGATTTTATTATTAAACTATTTCTCTTCCTGCAAGGCTGTTGCTTCATTGTATAAAAATAGCACCAGCAAGTGCAGTAATGCTGCAAAATTAAGGTAGTATTGTTCCTTACCTGACACTATAAGACTAACAAACCTTTCTCTACTGCCAGTTATTTCCAATGGAAAGATTATTTATTTTGACCCCAAATCCTTGAATTACATAATTTTTTATAACTAGTTTTTAACCACAGATAATTTCAGGATTCTGAGTATCATAACTGGAGCCTAGCATAATCCAAAGGTGTTGCAAAAAAGATGCATATTGTGTTTATCTGCAATCATTGTAAAATTAAGGGTGTTTTCTTCCATTAGCATTATTGCAAGTAGTTTCTTTTTCCACGGATATTGCTAATAGTTGCTCTTTAAATCCTGTATGCACCACTAATTTAAGACAACTATGCTAGATTAAGTTGTTTCATACTAGTTTATTTAGGGTTTCATTTTCACTCCTCAATAGATTTTATGTATTTCTCATATGCTTCTTCACTCATTAATTCATCCAGTTCTGAAGGATTACTGAGTGCTATCTTGATCAGCCAACCTGCAACCAAAAAAAAGTATCATATTCCAAATTACCTTTTTAAAGAATAAAAGTCAGATTCATTCAAAATGTAAAATTTTTGAGTGCCTCAAAACTGATCTAGTATTCTTTATATAAATCACTCATTATTTATTCAAGGAGCTTTATATTTTAGCCTTAAGAATTCAGTTAATATTGTTGCATATCACAATTGAAAAGAAAACCAGAATAGATTCTACTATAATGGATTAAGAATGCTTAACCTCATGCCTATGAGAATGGCTAAAATAAAAACAGAAAACAAGTGTTGATGAGAATGTGCAGAAAAAGGAACCCTTGTGCACTACTGTTGAGAATGTAAACTGGTGCAGCCATTGGCAGTGTGGAGGTTCCTCAAAGTTAAAGACAGAACTAACCTATGATCCATTAATTGCACTACTGAGTAGTTATCCAAAGAATACAAAAACTAATTTGAAAGGATATATGCACCCCGAGGTTTACTGCAGCATTATTTACGATAGCCAAACTATGGAAGCAGCCAAAGTGTCCATCAGTAGATGAAGATGTAGTGTGTGTGTAAAACAGATTATTACTCAGCCATAAAGAAAAATATGAAGTCTTGCCATTTGCAACAACATGGATGGAGTTAGAGAGTATAATGTCAAGCAAAATAAGTCAGTCTGAAATACCACACTGAAATACCATATGATTTCAGTCACATGTGGAATTTTTTTAAAGTAGGCTCCACATCCAGCATGGACCCAACATGGGGCTTGAACTCATGGCTCCAATCAGCACCTGAGCTGAGGTCAAGAGTCGGATGCTTACCCGACTGAGCTACCCAGACACCCCTCATATGTGGAATTTACAAAACAAAATGAACAAAGAAAAAAAAAAAAGAGAGAAACTAAGAATCAAAATTTTTAAGTACAGAGAACTGATGGTTATTAGGGGAAGGTGGGTGGAGGGATGGGTTAAATATGGCATGGGGATTAAAGAGTATACATTTATTATGATAAGCTGCGAGTAATGTACAGAATTGCTGAATCACTATATTGTACACAGAAACTAATATAAACACTATATATTAACTATACTGGAATTAAATCTTTAAAAAAAATTTTTTAAAAAAGCCTTGAGTTGTCATAACCATCAACAACATTGAGAGATCCAAATATATAAGACCAGGGATAGCTAGCTTTAACAAAAGGAACACAGATACTGTAACTGCTGAGGTGAAGGGGAACAGGGAGCAGAAAGCACTACTAGTGTTAGAAGGGTTAGGTGAGGCAACAGAGAACTACAAACTAATCCTAATTTTGCAATTCATGGACAAAATGGAGAAAACTGCTGCTATTGCATTTCACCGAGTTATTAAGATGAAAATGTGACAAAACTGATTGAATAGGTATTATTCTGTTACCACCTACATCACACAATATGATTGGACACTTTATGTCTGAAGAGGTGAATACTTTGCAAGTGTTCATGAAGAGTCTACTACAGCTTAGTACTAAGAACTCTGAAGAATAAGGCGATGTTTTTATTGAGATCTTAAACCTAACCTTATATATTCAGTTAATCATATTCAGTTAACCTGTGTTTCCCTTTTTTAAAGCACAACATCACTACTTAGTTTCAAAAGTGCAAAAAGATGAAGTTATAATCTGCTGAAGCTTGCTTTAAATTCTAAATGTTAACTGCAGCAATAATCCTTTGAAAAAAATTCTAGCAACTTACCATCTTCATAACAAGATTTATTGACAAGTCCTGGATTTTCTGCAAGAGCTTCATTAATTTCAGTTACTTCTCCTGATAGAGGAGAGTAGAGTTCACTAGCAGCTTTCACACTTTCCAAAGCACCAAACTCATCTAAATTGAGAAAATTTAAACATTAAATATCAAAAGTCAATAACCTGAAAATATAAAATACAGAAGTAGTCACCTTTGATTCAGGATGATACCACATTCTAAATATCTTTAATTTAAAAATAAAACCACTGCTTATATCACCTATGAGAAGGGTATAAATATCTCAATAAAGTGGACCTGTTTTAGGAATGAACAACAAATGGTGACATATCTGAATACCAAATATGCTTTCATTCAGTATAAAACTCAATTTTCTTTTAATTTACTGTGGCTCCTAAAAAGCAAGTATCAGGAGATTCCAGTAATGGTGAAGTACCTCATGAGACCAGCCTTCCTGCAGATAGCAATTATAAACTCTAAACAAGATGAAAAACAACCATATGAAGGCTGTGAAGAGTGACCAAAGGTGGATTTAATCCTTAAAAGGGGGCCCAGGGCTGCCTGGCGGGCTCAGGAGTTTAGCGCTGCCTTCAGCCCGGGGCGTAATCCTTGAGACCTGGGATCGAGTCCAACATCAGGCTCCCTGCATGGCACCTACTTCTCCCTCTGCCTGTGTCTCTGCCTGTGTGTGTGTGTGTCTCTTGTGAATAAATAAATAAATAATCTTTAAAAAGGTGTGTGGGGGGGCAAACTGGGTGAGATCTTCCTTCATATAATTTGTACTAACAACCCCATTTAAAATGCACAGTGTTAACTAGAACACAGAGTAAAACCAGTCTTATTTGAGGGGTCAGAGGACGGAATGTAGGCCTGCCAAGGTGGCTAGAACCGAGGGCTGAAATCCTAGAAAAAAGGGGGCTATGGTTAAGAGATGACCCATAGACCTACATTTTGGGATAAGCAGAGAACCTATTATCTTCAGATTTTTAAAAAGCTCATCATGTATAAACACATGGGGGAATACCTGCAAAGAAATGAAAAATTGGGGGCGGGGGCACCTGGGTGGTTCAGTGGTTGAGCATCTGCTTTTTTTTTATATTTATTTATTTATTTATTTATTTACGATAGTCAGAGAGAGAGAGAGAGGCAGAGACACAGGCAGAGGGAGAAGCAGGCTCCATGCACCGGGAGCCCGACGTGGGATTCCATCCCTGGTCTCCAGGATCGCGCCCTGGGCCAAAGGCAGGCGCTAAACCGCTGCGCCACCCAGGGATCCCAAGCATCTGCCTTTTTGCTCGGTTTGTGATCCTGGGGTCTTGGGGATCAAGTCCAGCATCAGGCTCCCCACAAAGAGCCTGCTTTTTCCCTTTATGTATGTCTCTGCCTCTCTGCGTCTCTCGTGAATAAATTGAAAAAAAATGGAAATTTAAAAAGTGGACATTCTAGAACTGGAAAGTATAACATCTAAAATAAAATTCACTGGATAGCAATAACAGCAAAAGGGTCAGTTAATGTGAACAAAGAGCACCTTTTTTTAAAAAAGACTAAAAAATTAACAGAGCCTTAGTCACCTGTGGGACAACATCGAGTGATCTGAACTGAATGATTCTGAGAATACAATATACCCAAATTTGTGGGATATAGCTAAAATAGTGCTTTGAAGGAAATCATTATCTTTAGGTCTCATTTACAAAGAACATGTTAAAAAAATCAATGATCTCTGAGTTCTAAAGACACTAGAAAATGAACAAAAGCAGTCAATTCATGGAAAGGAGATAACACTTGAAAGAAGGGACAATAGTGGTGATTTTTTTTTTTAAATGGCATTTAGCCTGAAGACAAGACACCAATCTATGTCATTTGGGGCAGCCAAAGTTCTAAGAGGAAATCTCAGTCTTAATTGGTGTAAGGGACCAGAAGACGAATTGAGGCCACCATAACTAATAGAAAGTGAGGTGGGAAATCGTAAGGAGAGAGACTAAAAGGGAGAGCCCCAAATCCTATGTATAAACTCTGTCTAGGCCCTGAATGATGCCTGAACCATGCACGCACAGCTGGCATCCCAGTGAAGCCTAAAAGAATTAAACTTAGATTTTAGCTGCTACTCACTACAAGGGAGATGCAATTTACAGTTTGGGTAAAGAACGTACTTACTAAAAAGCCCCAATTTGCTACCTAAAGAAGTCAGAAAAATTAGAGCAAATTAAGTCTAACTTGAAGGAAGAAAACAAAGATATGAACATGAAATAAAGGGACTGTTAAGAATCAATGAATAAGAGATTTCTTAGAAAATATACAATGTTCTATACATAAATAAAAACATTAGTAACTTAGACATGTTAAAAATTAAAAGTTTATCCAAAAAACAGTTAAGAAAATGAAAAGGCAAAATCATAAACTATGACAAAACTTCACAAAATATAGATCTGAAAAAAATATATATAGATCTGAAAAGATTTGTATCTAGAATATATAGAATGCCTAAAAATCAATGGTAAAAAGACAACTCAAATAAATTTGGTAAAGGTTTGACTAGAGACTAAACACAAAAAAAGATGTGAGTGGCAAAAAGCACATGGAAGGCTGCTCAACAACACTTTGTTATCTCACTGTGGGATCTGCAGTGCCTAGAACTCTCTCATACTGCTGGTGAGAATGTAAAATGGTATAACCACTTTGGGAAGCTGTTTGTCAGTTTCTTATAGAGTTAAACATACAACTACTATACTACATGCCAGAAATTCCACTCCTATATGTATGTACCCAAGAGAAATGAAGACATCTACAGAAAGATTTCTACTAAAAAAAGTTTATAGATTTCTAACAGCTAAAAACTAGAAATAACACAAATCCATCAACAAAGGATTAAAAGGCTATATAATAGTACACTCTTCAGCAATAATGAACTACTGATCACTCAACATAAATCTCAAAATCATGATATTGGACAAAAGAAGCCAGATAAAATATAAAAACTGTGTGGTTCCTTTTAAATGAAGTTAAATAACAGGCAAATTAATCTATGGTGACAGAAATCAGAACAGGTTGTCTTGAGAAGGGTTTTTCAATCGGCAAGGTTTACAAAGTGTTTATGTTTGTCAAAACTCATTGTACACTTCAGGCATTTTCATTGTATGTAAATTTTACATCAATTTTCTAAAAGCCTTAGCAGAAAGTTTAAAGAGCATTCATTAGTTTAGATATATTTATGTTAATGTAAGTTTTTTAAACACAGCAGGTTTATGCTGCTCACTTGCTATTAAGAGATATTCAGAAAATGTTCAGTGAAATAAGAACTGTTCTCTAACAAGAAAAATGGACAGATAAAGATTATCAATCACAACAAGGGTCTTATAGTGACATTGGAAAAGGTTCCTGTGAAGACCTTCAAAATGGATATGACCTAATAATATATAACATATCCAGCTAGGATACTGAGAACCAGGAAGAAGAAAAAGTTCAAAGCAAGATAAATGATGGGGAAAGTTTAAGCAGAAAAAAATATGACCAATGTTGTCAAAGATACTTAGAAAAACAGATTGTTTACTGCCTCCAAGGAAAAACAGGTTTTACCTTCTCATCCTACTGTTGGATACGGCCATTTGAGAAAGTGATGCTTGAAGATTTTGCTGTCATTTTGTAACCTCTGGCACACTGAGGCAGAAAAAGTATGAAAAGAATTCATGTCCTTGATGACTCTTCACTATACCACTAAGACAATCCTGTTTCCATCTATCTCTAGACTTCTTGAAGGAGATAGAATAAACTCCAACTGTTCAATCTTTTAGATGAGTTTTCTATTACTTGAGTAAAAAGCACTCTAATTGATCCTAAGTGTAAACAGGTTGTTATGCAAAGTAAAGATACTTAAGGCATGAATAATATGCCAAGATGAGAAAAATACTCACCTTGTTTGTTCAGTTTTGTCCCAACTTCAGGCAGACTACAGTAAACAACATCTCCCAAAGCTTCCTAAAACAAACGAAACACAGACCTCTAAGAAATCAAATTAAACCTCCTAGTAAATAGGAACAAGCCAAACACTAACCTTCTATAATTCAGATAGTTCCTATTTTACACTCGAGGGACCACATTCTTTTGTTTTTCTTACAACTCTTCAAAAATGCAAAACTATTCTTAGCTCAGGACCTGCAAGAAAACAGGCTGCCAGCTAGCCTGGCCCACAAGCAGCAGTCATTCCTGTCACAAGCCATCCCATCAATATTCTAGGTCCTCTGAGAATAAACACACCTTGTGCTCCTCCATCTTTGCAGTTGTGCTTAGGCCATTTCCCCTGCTGTATTTGCTGAAATCCTACCCACTGATCTGTAAATCATCGTCCTCAGGCCTGGTACTCCCTGAAGACCTTGACTCCAAGTTAAGAAGTCAGCTCTCCATCAGGGGAGTTACAACCCTTGTGCTACTCAGATCACCATCCATCATGTACTGTTTTGTGTATAATTTCCCATGTAGGTGATTCTCGTATAAATAAACCGAGGAGGTGAAGACAGCGCCTGTACCGTATTGTACACAGTACCGTGTACTGGGCCACACATAGGCCAGTGAAGATACAATATGGGATCACTGGGAATAGCGAAATTAAGAGAAAAAGACTGGCTAAATAGAAGGTTTGCCTTTGTCTAGTCTGTGCCAATCTGGGTTTTCCTTCTTCATGCCCCCTGGTTGTGCATATGTTTTGTTATCCACAAAACACTGTCAACATCCCAGGCCTTCTGTTTCTCTTATTTTTCCCTTAACTGCCCCAACACCATTAAACATATTTCTTTCTTGAATAAGGTATGTTTACTTATAATTGTTAACCTTTTAATAATCTCTTAAAACACTATATACTGCCCTAAATTATATTTTGCTTGTTTACTTGATTGATGTTCTTTAAACATCAAAACAAAGAATAAGGGGCAGAATAATAGTTTTTAAAAGGCAGACAATCCAATTTAGGCAAGAGCAGACTGTTTTAAGTATTTCAAAACAATCCAATACCTGTGCAAAATTGCTGATTCCTACTGTTCCAATACCATTTTCTGTTGTTATCCATTCATGTTTGTCTGTGAATTTACGCACTAAAATAGAAGACCAATATTTCAGAAAAGCAGTGGTATCACTTCTTAAAAAGCACTTTTCATATCAATACTGTCAAAAGGCAAGACTTCTCTAGTATTTGTGTTTGACTCACTGACACCGACTTTTAGTAACATACTGCTGAGGAAAAACCAGATCACATGAAAAGACAAAATATCTTCTCAACAGTATCATTTAGGCAAAGATGGCCTGATGTGAATGGATACCTTGTGTATCTTTTGGAGATATGGTTATTCCAACATTAGTGTAAATTAAACATATAAACTATGTATACTTATTCATTTCTGGTCTGTCTTACAGAAGGTAGTCTGTCCCTCTGTAGACAGACTTGGGTTGAGGAAGCACAAATGCTCATAATGCTCATAAATGATTTAACATGAAAAAAAAAATGTGCCTGTTTAGGTGAAATTGACAGAAGAGGGCTTCACTGCAACTTGGTTATAAAGTGGAATCTTACATAACTGAAACTGACCTGCAACAATTATAATTTGACTAAGTTCTTAAAATTCCATTTTTTTTTTTAAGATTTTATTTTCGGGATCCCTGGGTGGCGCAGCGGTTTGGCGCCTGCCTTTGGCCCAGGGTGCGATCCTGGAGAGCCGGGATCGAGTCCCACGTCGGGCTCCCGGTGCATGGAGCCTGCTTCTCCCTCTGCCTGTGTCTCTGCCTCTCTCTCTCTATGTGTGTGACTATCATAAATAGAAAAAAAAAAAGAAAAAAGAAAAAAAAAAAAAAAAAAAAAAACAAAAAAAAAACAGAAAAAAAAAAAAAAAAAAAAAAAAAAAAAGATTTTATTTTCTATTCATGAGAGGCACACAGACAGAGAGGGAGAGAGGCAGAGACACAGGCAGAGGGAGAAGCAGGCTCCATGCAGGGAGCCTGATGTGGGACTCGATCAGGCCCGGGCCGAAAGCAGCGCTAAACCACTGGGCCACCGGGGCTGCCCTTAAAATTCCATTTTAATTGAATTCAACCTGCCATTGAAGAAAGTGGTCACTATCATTTAAAGAAACTTTAAGATCAGAACTCAACAGTCACCTCAGAGCTAAGGCATTAACTGGTGGAAAGTCTAGCTCTGCTCCACATTCAATGGCCAGGAAAAAAGACTGACCAAAGTTCGAGAGATGTGAAAAAAGCTATTTAGAATTTAATGTCAGAGCACTTGCTTTAAAGAATAAATTTTGGGGGCAGCCCCAGTGGCTCAGCGGTTTAACGCTGCCTTCAGCCCAGGGCGTGATCCTGGAGACGGGGGATCGAGTCCCATGTCAGGCTCCCTGGATGGAGCCTGCTTCTCCCTCTGCCTGTGTCTGCCTCGGCCTCTCTGGCCGCCCCCCTCTCCCCCCATGTTTCTCACAAATAAATTTTAAAAAATAATTTTAAAAATTAAAAATAATAATAAAGAATATTTTTTAAAAAGCATATGCTATTTTCTTAAATATACGTATCACAGTATGAGGCCAAGTATTTTTCCAAAACTAATGCATCAGAAATTAATAGACAATGGTTCATCAATTCAAATGCTTTTTTAGAGTAAGTCTTTCTGGTTCACTCTTATTCTTTATCCAAAAGATAGTTATACTTAAAACAGCATTAAATTGCTTTGATCACATAGCTATGATTAGAAGCAGAATGTAACTTACTGCTTTCTTTTCCCCCTAATCATTAAAAAAACTTTTAATTTCATAGTCTTCACTGGAAGAATTTCTAAAATGTCACAAAGGAACTTGCTTTGCTTCATTCCACTTGAAATACTAAATACTTAAGGTCAATCTGATCTTTCTGCAAAGTTTCTACTTGGTGTTCTGACTGGAATTCTCACCACCCCCCACCCCCCTGCCTTTTCTTGACTACTTCAAGTTGAGAAGCTCTTTTCTGCCAAAAAGCCTTCTGTAGCCTCCAGCTGGCTCCCACGGCATTCTGCACCACTCTCCCTGGACCGTGGCCCTACAATACACAGCACTTAAGGAGCTACACATATAGTCCTTTTGTCCATTCTCCCCAGGAAGGAGATGAAGCACAAAGCAAGCAAGAGCATTGCTTATTTCATTTTTATTTGTATTCTCAGTTCTAACACAGAGCTTACCACTCAGAAGTTTGTGAGTGAAGTAATTCTTTGTTTTAATTAAGTCAAGGAGATTCTGACCAAATTATCTATATAGGTATGTGGCTACACAACACTTAATTCTCCCTATCATGGTTACAACTCCAGAATTGGCTGATTACAATACCAATTATGAAAAGTTTACATCTATACCTTTTGAAAAAATTTTAAAAAAGATTTTATTTATTCACAAGAGACAGAGAGAGAGAGAGAGAGGCAGAGAGACACAGGCAGAGGGAGAAGCAGGCTCCATGCAGGGAGCCCGATGTGGGACTTGATCCCAGGTCTCGAGGATCACGCCCTGGGCTGAAGGTGGTTGAGCCACCCAGGGATCCCCTAAATCTATACCTTTTAAAAGTAACAACTAGAGCAGCCCGGGTGGCTCAGCAGTTTAGCGCCGCCTTCAGCCCCAGGTGTGATCCTGGAGACCTGGGATTGAGTCCCACATCAGGCTCCCTGCATGGAGCCTGCTTCTCCCTCTGCCTGTGTCTCTGCCTCTCTCTCTCTCTCTCTGTGGTCTCTCATGAGTAAATAAATAAAATCTTTAAAAAAAAATAAAACGAAATCTAAAAAAATAAAGCAACAAATGGACAACTATAAATATGACTTCTCTGAGACTGCGTATCAATTTGAGCCTTGCCATCTTGCCTAATTGTAAAGATAATCTTAGGAATAAGGTTGCTCACACTCAGTTTAGCAAATGAGCAACCACAAGTTTATATGAAAGACAGCAAGATTAGTAAGGTAAATGCCCGCAAGCCCACTTAATTTAAAGTCTGCAAGACTCTTTACAAGGCCAAGCTATTTAGGCTAAAGACAATGATTAGTTTAATTCTCCTTTAACCCTCAGCCCAATAGGATAAAAGTGGACAGGTCAGGTAAATAATTACTTTCTTACTGAGCCTTTAAAAACATCTTTGGCTTCAAAATGAGGTGTTTTCAGTAATTCATGAAAAGTCTGCATTTTCCTCCTTTCAGAGTCACTAATCAGGGGGCACCTGGCTGGCTCAGTAGTTGGAGCATATGACTCTTGATCTCAGGGTTGTAGTTCAGCCTCAGTACTGAGTGTGGAGCCTACTTAAAAAAGTATGTGTTTTAAAATCACTAGTCACGGGCGCCTGGGTGGCTCAGTGGTTGAACATCTGCCTCGGGCTCAGGGTGTGATCCCTGCTCTCTGCCTTTATCTCTGCCTCTCTGTGTCTCTCATCAATAAATAGATCTTAAAAAAATAAATAAAGTCAGTAGTCGGATAACAAAAATTGGCCAATTTTTACCTACTTGATTCTTTTTTTTTTTTAATTTTTATTTATTTATGTATTTATTTATGATAGTTGCACAGAGAGAGAGAGAGAAAGGCAGAAACACAGGCAGAGGGAGAAGCAGGCTCCATGCACCGGGAGCCCGACGTGGGATTCGATCCCGGGTCTCCAGGATCGCGCCCTGGGCCAAAGGCAGGCGCCAAACTGCTGCGCCACCCAGGGATCCCCTACCTACTTGATTCTATAATATTTAATAGCATTTACCAAATTCATTTCATCCGCCCAACAACTCTGTATGGTAGAAGTATTATCATAATACCTCTATTATGATAGAGGGAAAACAGACTAAGAAGTTAAGTGACTCTGCCCAAGATCACATAATTAGTAAGAGGTAGGGCTGAAATTGGAATTTGGGCCTCTGTTCTTAAAAACCCTGGTTGAGGGATCCCTGGATGGCGCAGCGGTTTGGCGCCTGCCTTTGGCCCAGGGCGCGATCCTGGAGACCCGGGATCGAATCCCACGTCGGGCTCCCGGTGCATGGAGCCTGCTTCTCCCTCTGCCTGTGTCTCTGCCTCTCTCTCTGTGTGACTATCATAAATAAATAAAGAAAAAAAATATTAAAAAAGAAACCCTGGTTGAACACCAGATCATGGGTATTGATATTCTAGACAATATTTAACTAGGTAACTGGAAAGTGCAAAAACCCAGCAACACTGAATAACCAAAAAAAAAAAAAAAAAGGTGCCTTGAAATTCACTTCTCTGCGATATGCTTTCCCTTTGTATTCAAATTGGTAATTATTGGTATGTGTCACCAACAGAACTAAAGGAAAGTGTTAGCAACCACAGAGAAGCATCTTTATGTTTCGGACTGGAGTAAATGTTATCAAACCTTCCATTTCCAAACAGGTTTCTAAAACAGTGAAATTAATGAGGCAACGGCCATCACAGACCTACACGCATCCCTAAGAAGCCTCAATTCCTGGAGGCGCAGGTGGCGTCTCATGCACTGGGGCTCGCAGTGAGGAAACTTTTCCTGCTGCAGTAACTGCGCTAAAGCGCAAAGTAGCACAGAAGCCAAGGCGGTCGTGGGCAGGGCCCCGGTTATTTCAACCCCAGGTCCGCGTGAGCCCTCATTTCTGTCCCAACACATTCAGGACCCGATACGGACTTTCGCAGAACGTCGGAGGGTCCAGAAGACTTCATCGCACTGTTTTTAGGAAACAGCGGAGCCTTCAAAGTCATGCTCACTTTTCTGCTAGTAAAAATCCAGCGCCAGTGCTTTCGTTTCCTGAAGTGCCCTTGCTCCGACTTTACCTCGGAGCTCTCAGCGACCCAAAGCCTACCATGCCCCGCTTCCAGGCCTATCGACGCGCACCCGCGGCATCACCACCTGAGGGCGCGGGGCTTAGCGACGCTGCGCGGTCCTCCAGCGGCGAGCGAGGGAGCCCGCCCCCGGCGGCCGCGCGTGTGCCCCGCGCTCCCCGGCCCGCAGCACCAGGGCTGCGGCGTGGGCCACGCCACCCGGAGGCGGCAGGCGCAGGGGCAGGGGCCGCGCAGCCCGCGACCCCGGCGGTCGGCCCGTCGCCCTCCGCAGCCCCGCTCGCCCCCACGTGCCCGCCCGCGCTTACCGGAGAGCAGAGCGGGGCCCGTGCGCAGCGTCCGGACGGCGTCCGCCCTCGGCCCCCAGGGCCGCGGCAGGCCGGGCGCGGCGGACACGGAGGCGACCCGCAGGCTGCACGCCGCAGCCCGCACGCCCCGCACCGCCAGGAGCGCCATGTTCGCAGAGGTGCGGAGGGCGCAGTGCGAGCGGCTCCGGCGCCCCGGCCGGCGGGGGCGGGGGCGGGGGCGGGGCCGGGGCCTGGGCGGCCGCGGACCGGAGAAAGCCGGAGCCAGCCGGCTGGGCCGGGGCGGGGGGCGGGGCCCGGGCGGGGGGGCGGGAACTCCGGGCCGGGCGCGGCCTCGGATAGGGCGGCGCGCGCGGAGGGGCGGGGACATGCAGAAGAGCAGGAGCCGCGGCCGGAAGGGGCTGAGGGCGAGGGGCGGGGCCTGGGCCGTGGTGCGGGGCGGGGCGGGGCCTCGTACCCGGGAGCCGCTTGGCCCGGGAGTGCACGCTCCGGTAGCGCGGGAGGGGTTCCCGGCGGCGATGGCTTCGCGGGATGCGCATTCCTGTGGCAGTGGGGCCCTGAGGTCTCAAGGAAGGTATAGGGTGTCCCCAGGCCTGTCGGAGGATCAAGGTCACCCGGAGCACGGCTCAGAGCCAGGTCTACGCGGAGTCATTCCGAAGAAGACAGTGGGGCATTGGCCAAAGGAGTTCAGACACGTGGTGTCTCTTTGACATTTCAAAATGCTGGAAACAGTCCGGGAACCCACGTTATTACTTTACAGATGCCAAGAGGCCTGGGTCCCCCACACGGACAGACCGAATCATGAAGCTCATAATGGTGCAAGGACTTGCCTGATTGGGTGGAGCCAGTCAGCCAATGCAGGAGCAATCCCAGCGTGCGCAGGTCCTTGCTTACCCAGCCAGCCCTGTGACCGGGGCCCCTCCAGAAAGGCAGAAGGCATGGCCCCATCCAAGGAGACAGAAAATAAGTTCTGGGAAAGGCCTCAACATCAACACAAATTAACTGGAGTGGGCGGGAATCAGCAAAGAAACCCCAGAGTGAAAAACATCTTAAGCTCCAGATCTTCATTATTCGGGGGTGGCCACCTAAATGTGTGTGTGTGTGTGTGTGTGTGTGCGCGCGCAGGGCTGTTTGGGAGACTCGTGTTGTTGCACCGAGCTTCCACGTCCCTCACAAAACGGGCATTGTCGTCAGCAGTCTGTGCAGTGGCTTGCAAGGGCTGTCGTGCTGCATTTTCCGTTCCCCTGCTATGTGCCTAGGACAGTGCAAACATTACCTTTTTAGTCCTCTCCAAACCCCGTTCTGATACCTATTACTTTCATTTCATTGGTGAGGAGCTGGAGGCTTAGAAAGGTTAAAAGACTTGCCCAGAGGGATCCCTGGGTGGCGCAGCGGTTTGGCGCCTGCCTTTGGCCCAGGGCGCGATCCTGGAGACCCGGGATCGAATCCCACGTCGGGCTCCCGGTGCATGGGGCCTGCTTCTGTCTCTGCCTCTCTCTCTCTCTCTCTCTCTCTCTCTGTGACTATCATAAATAAATAAATAAAAATTAAAAAAAAAAAAAAAAAAAAGACTTGCCCAGAAAGGAGTGGGGAAAGCATTCATAGCTTAGTTAAGCAGCTACTAGGTGGCAGTAGCAGGACTCGACCTCTAGTCGGATTCATGGTGCGCTGCTCTTAAGCTCTGCTGTACTTGCCTCCTTTGGGAGGCCGACTGGCTCACTGGTCTTCTCCAAACTCCAGATCCTGGCTAGCTTCTATAAGGTCAACATTCTGTTTTTATTGTTTTGGTATAAACCAACAGAGTATCCTACATGCCCTAAAATATTTATTCCCAGCTCGACTAAAGCATTTGGTGGGAAAAACAAGGTCACATATCAGTCTGTGGACCATATCTCACGATCTTCACTAAAACAATAGGAAATGTGTCATTTTTAAAAATTAATAAGCATTAGAATAATCAAAAATTCTCTTTTTTCGTAACTGATAATCTTTGTAACATCCATGGCTTGTGACTTGAAAAGTCATCTCAGCATGTTTGGTACATACAGACGCCTGAAACTTGCACATGGTTTTCTCTTTCAAGTGTCTTAAGAGGGACCCACTCATCCCTTTTTTTTTCTCTCTCATAACAATACAATTGGATGAGCTGCCAGTTTGATATTTACAGTCAGTAAAAGAGGGAAGAGTAGATGGGAAAGATGAGAGAGATGAAGAACTTACAACTTCTCCAGAACCTTTTGTTCTAAGATTTTCAGAATCTTAGAACTTTTCCTATTTAAAACAGACTATAGGGACCCCTGGGTGGCTCAGCAGTTGAGCATCTGCCTTTGGCTCAGAGTGTGATCCCGGCGTCCTGGTATCGAGTCCCACCTTGGGCTCCCTGCATGGAGCCTGCTTCTCCCTCTGCCTGTGTCTCTGCTTCTCTGTGTGTGTGTGTGTCTCATGAATAAATAAATAAAATCTTTAAAAAAAAAAAAAGTAAAACAGACTATATGAGGGTGCCTGAGTGGCTCAGTCAGTTAAGCATTTACCTTCAGCTCAGGTCATGATCTCAGGGTCCTGGGGTAGAGGCCTGCATTGGGCTCCCTACTCAGCGGGGAGTCTGCTTCTCCCCCGCCCACCCCCACTTGTGTGCACACACTCACATGTTTTCTCTCTCTCATAAATAAAATCTTAAACAAATAAAATAAAACAAACTATACATGTCTGGTCTCTGTACCAGTCTATCAGGACATGTGTGTACACCTTGCTATGGGGTATTTGATGAATATCTCTGCCCATATAGCTCATGTTCATATCTGGCACAATAAAGAATGGATGATGGACTTTTACTTGGATAGAAGACAATGAAATCCCCAAGGTTTTGCATATGTTCTATGTTGTATGGGTCTTTATAATAAAGGATCCATTGTTTTTGTTTTTGTTTTTAACTATCAGGGTAGGATCCTGATTTAACCGGCACAAAAACATTTAAGCTCTCATCCAGACAGAAGGCAATAGTTCAGTTCCAGGGTTAAGTTAGTCATCAAACATCCATGTTCCTCTCACCTTTCTATTCTGCTATGTTCAGATTATTCCCTATGGTCTCAAAATAGCTGCCAAAGTTCCAGGAGTCTTGCTTAAACCAGAAAATGTCTAGCAGCATAAGGCCCCATGTCTGTGGTGTCTCTTTATTATTAAGTAGACCTTTCCAGAAAGTATCCTGGAGACTTCATTTTTCATTTGCTGGAACTGGGTCCTGTGACTACCCTAAATCCCTCACTGTCAAGGGAAATGGATCACTATTACTAAGACATCAGGATTTGCCTTAGGTAGCAACAGGGTCACCTTCCCATGAGTCATGTGGGAAAGGAATAGATGTCTCCCTGAACAAAGTTGGGTTCTGATAGCAATGAGGAAAGCATGGGATGAATTTGGGGCAGGCAAACTGGAGAATCTGTTACCACAGATGAGTGAGGAAGAGGTACCAGATGGGTGAGCTGAAGAGGCTATGTGCTGTGCGTCCCCTGCATGGGGGAGGAGAAATGTGCCCTTATCCACACAGACACCTGAAAGCCTTTTCTTATTTAGGTCTGTGGTTCTCAGAATTTAGAGCATGGTTATTGAGTCTGATTATCAAGTCTGACTGCCCATTGGAATCACCTGGGGAGACTTTAAAACTATTATTGCCTGGGTCCTAGCCCAAAGGTTCTGATGCATTGGAATGAAGTCTGGGGAGTCTAGCATGCAGCCAAGGCTGAGAACCATTGATGTAAATCAACAATTCCCAAAGTATTGTCTAAAGAACACTAACTCTGACTAAGGTTGCTGCAGTACTGGATGCCTCAGAAGGGTTCAGGAGTCATTATACTCTTTATCTCTTGTGCTCATCTCATCCCAGGAGACTCACAGTGCCCATTTAGCATATTAAAAACTCTGACAATTCCCATGCTAAAGAACTTGTGTGACCTTTTTTAATCTAGCATTTCTCGCATTTATTTGATTCAGAAACATTTCCGGGGGAATGATGCCTGTTATGATGAATTTTGTTCCCTAAAGAGATATGTTGAAGTCCTAACCCCCAGTACTCACAATGTGATCTAATTTGGGAATAGGGTTGTTGCAGATGTAATTTGTTAAGATAAGGTCATAATAGAGTAGGATGGGCCCTCAATCCAGTATGACGAGACAATTTGTAAGATGAGGAAAAGAGGGGCGCCTGGGTGGCTCAGTGATTAAGTGCCTTCAGCTTGGGAGCCTTGGGACCAAACCCTGCATCAGGCTTCCTGTCCAGTAAGGTGTCTACTTCTCTCTCTACCCTTCACCCCTCCTCATGCTCTCTCTCAAATAAATAAAATATTAAAAAAAAAAGAAGAAGAAGAAAACCAGGACAGATACAAAGGAGGCCATGTGATGACACAGAGATTAGAATGTCTATAAGCCAAGGAACACCAAAGGACACTAGAGCTGGAAGAGAAGACTGTTCTCCAGAGTCTTCAGAGAGAGGATGTCCCCCCCTTGACACCTTGATTTGGGGCTCTAGCTTCCAAAACAGAGAATGTAAATTTCTGTTGTTTTAAGCCAACTAGTTTGTGGTACTTTGTTCCGGCAAATGTAGCCAACTTCTCTAACAGCCATTAACATCTCTTGGATAGATTTTGAGAAACCCTGAACTGGAATCATTCAGAACCAACCCCTGACCAACCAAGAAGATTAAATAGTCTATAGAGATGATTTTTACCCAAACTCCAGACAATATTTGTTTTATTTCTAGAAGGAAATACATTTGAACAAACAGTCTATCACAGTAGTGGTAATTGCATGTATCTGTATATATATTTATTTTTTTCACTTGTCAGACTTGGTGACTTTTCTATGCACACGGGAGAACATACAGAGAGACTATAGAATCACCAGTAAGCATAGGTCCAAGGCTCTGGCCATCTTCCTTCTAAAGATGTTCATGTGTGCATGAAGAGTTTGAACTTTGAGCGCAGCTGATGCAGGTGGAGGGGGCCCCCGCCTCTGATGGCTACTTGGGCTGCTCACTGCTGCTTCCAGGCTCCTCTCTTTTACGTTTAATAGCCAAGAAACCGAGTATTTTCATCAGTAACAAATCGACAATCTCTCCTTCTTCCGACAGCTGAAGGGGGGGAAAAAAAGCCCATGTGACATACCTAGAACCATCCTCTTTGGGGGCTTTTCTTTCTAAGGTGAAACCATGGCTTTATTGTCCAATTAGGTCTCTGCCAAAGTCACTTCACTCTTTAGAGTCTTTTTTTCTTTTCTTTTCTTTTTTCTTTTTTTTTTTTTTGTAGAGATTCTCCCTTTTCTGGGAATTCCAAGAGTGTGTGCTCCCACTTATTCCCCAGGAAGTTCCTTTTTTCCCTCTGATGAGAATAATAAAAATTCCTTCTACCACCCCCAGCAGAGGCTCTTACGAATTTATGTACAAAGAACCTTGTGCATTGCTGCTGGAAATATGAAACAGTGCAGCTGCTTTGCAAAGTAGTTTGCCACAGCTTCTCAAAATTTAAACTAGTTACCATATGACTTGTTGCAATAAATCTCTAATCCCAAGAAACACCTGGGTGGGTCAGTGGTTGAGTGTTTGCCTTCGGCTCAGGTCATGATCCCAGGGTCCTGGGATTGAGTCCTGCATCAGGCTCCCTGCAGGGAGCCTGCTTTTCCCTCTGCTTATATCTCTGCCTCTCTCTTTGTGTCTCTCATGAATAAATAAAATCTTTAAAGGAAAAATTTCTAAGCCCAAGATGGAGCTGGTCCTGCCTGGTGTGCCATGTCAGCAAACTGAAGTTTACAGAACTTTTGTGTCCCTATAAATGCTCCCCTGCCCAAAATGCAGTATACCAGGCTAGCCAGGACCGAAACACCAAGCCACTTCTGGGGTCTATACTTCTTTTCTATCTTACTCCAAACAAGGTTGACTCTGTGGCTCCAGCCAATCAGATCTTTTAAAAAAATTTTTCTCTTCCTTGTTCTCTATTCTTTATCCTATAAAAGCTTCTTGCCTTCCACCCTGTTTGTACTTCTCTGAATGGAGACTGTCTACTTCATGAAGTGTTAAAGTTTGTATCACTTAAGTTATCTGCTTTAATAATTTTTAACAGGTTCTCTGCTTCAGCTGTATATTGCAATCACATGGGAAGATATCAAAAATACCAGAGCTTGACTCATTCACCCAGAGATTCTAATGTACACGCAGGGCTGAGAATCACTGGACTGCCACCTTGGAAATCAGGAGACCCAATTCTGGTCTGTCCTTCATTTGCTTGTAGTCTCAAGAAGTAATTCCTTCCTTCTGGACCTGTTTCCCCTCCTATGAAATGAGGGCTTGGGGAGGTCTCAGTGTCTCTTAAATCCCCTTTATGTCTAATGCTACTCAGTATCTTCCTAGTTCAAGGTCAGGGACTGTTGAAAAATAGGCCAGAGGGACTCACCTGATCATTTTTTTGCTCCTCATTGAAGGCCACCAGAATGACAGAGATAAATAGATTCAGCACCACAAATGTCATGAAAATGATGCAGGACCCAATCAGGAAGGAGCCAAGCACTGGGCTGTAGTCCAGGACCTGTCAGGAAGAAAGCCGGAGTCATCCCCAGGAGTCCTGTGTCTCAGCAGTCACTTCCCCATAGGCACTCTCAGAGGGGAAACTGGTTCTCAGACTAGGCAGAGACTGGAACCAGGAGGGTCCCCTGCCGGATGGCAGCTGAAAGTATGGGCAGTCCATAAGGAGCTACCAGGAGAGGGAAAAGCCAACACCCCCTACTCCCTACTGCTACCATTTTCAAATATGGCTACCATTTCTGGCTAGGGCCGGGAACATTCCCTTCTAGATACCTCCCAGCTCAGCCCTCTCCTGAGTAGCCAGTACCTGATGTTCTCTAGTAAGCAGGGTCCCCGGGGCAAGCTACAGCCCTAGTATGGACGTGCCTGCCTAGAGGAAGGGGAACTTTCCTTTGTTCCCTGTTCATTGTTCAAAGCTGCCCTGTGCTTGCCAGGCCATGGACCCAAGGGGCAACATCTACCCAGGAGGAGGCACTTGAGGAGGGTGCTTTTTCTAACTTTCACAAAGGCTTGGTATACATGGTAGTGTCCATATCCCTCACCCCACCATACCCCATTACCTCCTCGTAGTTAAAGATTCCGAGCTGAAGGCTGATCATTGTTTCTGCTGCATCAAAGAGGGTTTTGTAGGAACGGAGTTTCCAACCAAATATTAAGTTTGACTGTTATGGAAAGAGTCCTCATGAACACAGAAGGAAACCAAGTGACCTCCCACCCCAGCCCCGATGCCTGTTTGACAGTAGAGTCAGTGTCCTGGGTCAGCCATATCCTTGGCCTGGCAAAGCCGTCTGTCCTTACAGGGGCTTGCAAGTGGGTGTGTGTACATACCCAGCTCTGTTAGGGGTGTGTATGCACCTCTGGGGCTCAGGCATCACGCACTAGGCCACTGTTGTGTTCACTCAGATGGTTGCTCTAAGCCTCAAGGATGAAACTGGGCTCTTTGAGGCCCTAACCTCTTTGCTCTGGGGCCGTTGGGTTGGATGACAAGAGGCTTCTGTCTGGGCAGGGCTTTCCCCACCGCCACTGTATTTCCTCCTTAGCACAGCATCCTTCCCCCCAAAGATTTCTGCTATTGTGTCAGGGAGGCCCAGCACTCCCTTGGCTCTGAGTTAGTGACTTCTGGTCCCAGGGGACACTGCAGTGTCCCTGCAGCTCCTGCACTGAAGATCAAGGACTGAATAAATCCACATGAATTAAGGGGTCAGGTGGAGTATTTTTGATAAAACCAGACTCTAGCTTTTTAGTATATACCCTCCACCACTGCATCAATGCACCTCACCCCATTTCTAAGGGTGAGAGAGGAAGATGGAGTAGGGTCAGAGATTAGGGAGTCAGGGTTGAGATTATAGGGACAGGAAAAGGATGAGGAATGGAAGGAGAGGCTTAGACAGGGAGTGGGGACCAGAATAAGAGGGATCATCAGGTTGTGTGGAGGTCAGGGATGGTGGAAAGTGAGATTGGAGGGGTTGGGGTAGAGAGTGGGTCAGGATTGAGGGGAGGGTCACAGAGGAGTGGGAGCCATGGTATAATGGAGAATGTGGACTTGGAGAGGATGGAGGGTATAATTAGATAGAGATCAAGATGTAGTAGAAGGCGTTTGTTTCCCACATTAATTGATAATAAAAGAGTTGACAGTGCAATGTTTTTTTCATTCACAAAGGAGTTGTGATTGCCAAAATGCTTTCAGTGTCCAGGGACTGAATGGAATGATTTTTGGCCCTAAGTTCACGCCCCAAGTGTAAGGCATCAGGCAGTGACATGGCCTGTGGATGTATCTGTCCTCACAATTCATCTCCACATCCCCCCACAAAGGGAATATTCTGTGCATGTCTGAACAATTGGGATGTCAAGAGAACTGGCATATCCAGGTAGGATCTAGATACAGAAAAGAATCCTTTATTGGAGGTAGTTGGCCCTTTTAGTCTTAGAGATTATTCCTCCTCACTCTTACCTGAGGTCTCCAGCCTTTGCCATGTGGGGTGGCCAGTTTATGAGCTCCAGCTAAAAAGCCTTGGACTCAGAAGATCCATCATCTCCCTCAGGTACCAAAATCTTCTTAACCCTAACCCTCAACTCCCCACCACTGAAAAGCCTTTGCTTCCAAGGAGACCAGCCCTGACGGTTTTACCAAAGGGACGACTCACCGCAATGGAGTAAGCCAGAAGCATGATGAGGATGACGATGATAAACCCCGAAATGTCCCCCCAAGCACGGCGCAGGGCTGATGTGATCATGTTCATTTTGGGGTTCAACCTGAGCAGATGCCAAAGCTTCACTGTGGACAGCAGTACCAGGAAGGCAATGATGTACCCAAGGGCAGCATCAGCCGCTGCTGTCTCACTGAAACTGATCCCCCTGTGGGACCAAAAGGGAAGACGGGATCTCAGAGACTATGAGTAGCTCACCCAGAGCTCATTTGGGATCAATTGAGCCCAGGATGCAGGATTGGATTTATGATGATCTCAGAGGCCCATCACGTCCCACAGTAGGTCTAGGAGGTAGAACTGGTCCAATTCCCCCAGCTAGGTGATGATGAACTGGTGATGATGGTGATGGTGGGGATGATGGTTATGATATGAATGATGATGATAATGAGGGAGGTGATAGTGGTGATAATGATAGGGGTGATGCTGGTGGTGAGGATGATGGTGAAGGTAATAAGGAAGATGGTGGGATGATGCCTCTGACAGGTATGATGATGTTGATGGTAGTCATGGGACCATTACCTAGCATTTTTGGTTTATGGCTGAAGAGCTTTGGAAGAATGGGAAAGGAGGAATCCTTCCAGCATCAAGAAGATAGAAGTGAGGGCATTCTGTGAGCCTCTCTTCCTGGTTTGGGGTCCCTAGGTGCCACGTCCTCCCTCACACTTGTCTGAGTGTATATCTTCCTTTGAAAGAACAATGGAAGTACCATTTAATTTCTGTGCCAAGTAAGGGCCTAATGAACCTCAACTGCCCTGTCTCATTTGACCTCCAAGACCACTGGATAAGGTTAAGTACTGCTGTCTCTACAGATATGGATTAAGATTGGCACAAGGTCACAGAGCTAGTGACATAACTAGTGGTAGAAGAATGAGAGTTGGAATCCAGGCATGTCTGATCCCAAAGTCTGGGTCCTTCCTGCCCTTCTATCCTACACTTCATTCCCTTTGTACCTTTGTACTTTTAATTCAGTCTTAATATTGGTGTGTTGTTAAAATGTCATAGAATCAAGGATGCCTGAGAGGCTCAGTCGGTTAAGCGTCTCACTCTTGTTCTCAGCTCAGGTCTTGATCTCAGGGTCGTGAGGTTAAGCCCTGTGTTGGGCTCCACACTGAACATGGAGCCTACTTAAAAATAAATAAATAAAATGGAATAGACCTATATATATCTAGTGACATGGATAGAGAACAGGCTATTGTTACAGGATTTCCTTTTCTTTGGTGCCCATGGTTCTTGGTCATGCTGGTTCGAAGAGTGAAGAGGTAGACCAGATAAAAAAGTGGTGGGCAGCAAATCAAAGTTTATTGAGCAATAGTAATGTGATAGTACAAAGTTCCTGAAGAGGGAGGGAACCTGAGAGGCTTGACACCAGAATTTCTAAGCCTCCGGGTTTTTATGGGCTTGTTGGCTGAGTTCTTGTAATCTGATTAACCCTCCCTGAGCCTGTCATCCAATCAGGCTTTTGTTACCCATCATTGTGAAAGGGTGGAGGGCTCCTTCCAGGGTGGTGTAAAATCCTTTTAAGGGTGGTTTTCTCTTAGGGCAGGGCCCCCTGTCTCTGCCTGCCTTTCTTCCAACTATCCATCATTACGGAACAGAATTATATGATCTCTAGTTTTTATGTGTGTGTGTTTTTAAAGATTTTATTTATTTATTGGAGAGAGAGTGAGTGAGACAGAGCACACGCCAGGGGAGGGGCAGATGCAGAGGGAGGAGCAGACACTTCACTGTGCAGGGAGCCCAATGCAGGACTCTATCCCAGAACCCTGTGATCCTGACCTGAGCGGAAGGCAGATGCTTAACCGACTGAGCCACCCAGGTGCCCTGATCTTAAGTTTGTAAAAGCAGTAAGCGCCTGAATGAAAGTTATCCTTCTACCTAATCTCCTGCCTTCCAGCATTATCCTTCCCTTTGAGCAGACTGGGGCTGCTGGTATGGATTGCTGCTTCCTCCTTTGGCTCCTGTGGCACCTTTCTCCTGCCTCATTTAAAACATCTAACGCTCTTATACCATTTAGAGCTTAGGGTTTGTGAGCTAAATGAGCCAGCAATAGGGTGGGAGGTTAGGAATGCAGAGTTCAAATTAAAGGCCTTGTATTTCCATTTCCAAATTGTGTGACCTCGGACAGACATCTTTTCTGAGCCTCAATTTCCTTCTCTGTAAGAAATGGATGTTGATCTTTTAAAAGTTTTGGGAAGATTAAAGCAGATGAGATAATACTGTTAAAGTGGTGTTTTTATAACTGTATAACATCCAACAATAAATAAATGTTATCCGTATCAATAAAGTCAGTGAATGAGTCAAGAAACACAATGGTTTAATGGAAGGGTTGGGATCCTAGAGTCACACAAGCTAGGTATTTGGGGTTTAAAAAAAAATTTTTTTTAAGATTTTATTTTTAAGTAATCTCTGCAGCCAACATGGGGCTCAAACTCATGATCTTAGGAGTCATATGTTCTACTGACTGAGCCAGCCAGCTACCCCTTAAAGATTTAATTATTAAGTAATCTCAAGCCAAGAGGCTCAAACTTACAACCCCAGAGTCAAAAGTTGCACATTCTGCTGACTGAGTCCCTCACGTAAGCTAGGTTTAAATTACTTCTCTGCCACCTTTTAGCCGTGTGACCATGGGGACGTTACCTCTGTGAGCTTCAATATCTTTATTTGTAAAATGGAGTAGTGATAATGTAAGCAGAAAGAGTTTAGGGAACCCCAGAAACAGAAAGACAGACCTAGCTTTTCTGACAAAGGAAGTCATCTTAAGCCCCCACCCACCTTGAGAATGAATCTAAGAATAAAACAGCCATTATCAGGCTGGGAGATAGTCTGATCCTATCAGGGGCAGTCAGTAATAAAACAAAGCCAAGATAGACCTGATGTGCATTCTTGAGTTCTCTGCAGGATCTAAACCCCCTTGAGTACTCAGATACCAAACCAACTGAAGCCAGAGAATTGATAATGATGACCTTTGCCTTCCTAGTAACTTTGACCAGGACTCAGTTACCCCAAGGTGACTTCTGCCTCAATTCCGTGCTGTATTTCCCATTGTGTGCACAAGGCCTCGATGAATATGTATTGATCCTTACCTTAAAACCTCCCTAATTTTGTTGTTTGGGGAGACAATGCTTTGGGAAAGATCTTCAGTGTTCTCCTTTACTTGTTGCAAGTAAAATCCTTCCTTTTCCTGCTCTTTTTGCTTGGTCATATCTTTTGGCTCAACACCCACCAAGAGGCAAACCCACAATTGGATAGCAATAGCGTCTACCACGATGTTGAGTTCTTGCAAGCATCTGAGAAGCTAGTGCATCATGACCAGCAGAGTAGACACTTTGTAAATGGTAGCAGATGTGTCCACACTGGTGGGCTACATCTTTTGGGAGGGAACCTTAACAGCATGTCCCATGGTTTTATGTTTGGGTCAGATTTGCAAAAAAGTAAGAAATTGTTCTATTTTGTCTTCAAAAAGCCCTTTCCAACTGTATATGTGTCAGGCCCCAAACCTGAATCTAAGTGGTAGTTATAGTTCCTTTTTTAAAGAGTGACCCCGATCCTCTAAGGATCAGTAAGATTTCAAAAGCTGCCCTCCGTCCCCCACCCCCCCAGACCCTGGGGCCATGGAGCTGGAGGAAGCAGGTCTAGTGTGGGAGTTGAGGGCTGAGGCAGAGCCACTTACTCCTCCCCGTGGCTCCTGTAGTGCTGGATGTCCCGTTCTGCCAGGATGGCCCTCTTCGCAAACATTGCCAGGGCACTCCAACTGGCTAGGATGATGGTCAGCTCCAGAAGATTCCACTTGCTATGGAAATAGCACCACTTCTGTTTTCTCATGAGCTTGCCCTGGGAAAGGAGCTGGAGGTTCTGCCAAATGCTGTACCCAGAACTGTGCCTCCCCATCCCTTCCACCATGACTCTCCGAACCACCCCAGATGACCCCCCAGCAGGGGCCTACTGTCTCCTGGAGAGGCTTCTCAAAGCCCTAGCCCCACGTGCATGGAGTGCCTGGAGCCTCTCTCCAGCCTTGTGCACAGACTGGTTATGAAAGCAGCCATCTGCTTTCATAACCAACTTGGGCTGCAGAATTTTGGAGGTACATAAGAGTAAATACAGAATCTGATAAGAAAAACATTTAATTATTTCTGATGCAAAAAATTGGGGAATGGGAAAGACCCTCCCACCCTTTCTTTCATAGAGCACTATGTATACATAGAGCACTATGTAATTGTATATTCTTTCTCTGCCCTTTTGAGATGTATGTAAATCCTTTTTGAAAGTTAAACTAGCCTCAGGTATATTTTTCTAAAGGACCTGGAAGCTTTCTCTTTGAGGTGCTATCATGAATCATGAAGGGAGATAGTTGGGTGACGGGCACTGAGGGGGGCACTTGATTGAATGAGCACTGGGTGTTATACTATATGTTGGCAAATTGAACTCCAATAAAAAAATATATATATAGAAATATATATATATATATACATATATATATATAAAAGAAGGGAGATAGTTCCATTCACTCTCAGTTTCCCTGGGAGGGTAGGAGCCAAATGGTAGGCACCTACCTCCAGGTTGCAAAATTACCTCCTATTGTGAACATGTACATTTATTTTTCCTTTTAATAAAGGCAGTTGGCAAACACAAGTGGCAGCCCCAATTACCAGGTGAATTTAGGGTAGACTAGTGGGACAGATGCTGCCGTAAATCCTCTTGAGGATTAATTAGTGTTTATTTTAAGAATGAATATGTAATGAGTCTTATTTGCCTGGCAATATGCAAGGGTGAGATTCCTTTCTGTCTTTGGAATCTGCTAGCAGATTTCCTGGGATGTGCATCACATTGTAGTGATGCTGACTCAATAAGAAACATTGTTTTCTTCGGAGGCAGTGGGGTTGTTTTTGGGGGGAGGGAGTTATTGTTTAATGGGTCCAGTTTCAGTTTTGTAAGAGGAAAAAAATCCTGGAGATGGCTGGTGATGATGGTTGCATGACAATGTGAATGTACATAACGCCACTGAGCTGTACATTTTAAAATGTTTAAAGTGGTGAATTTTATGTTATGTATATTTAGCTACCGCTATTAAAAAGAAATAATTTTGTTAAAGTCATTTTTTTTTCTTTGTGGATAGATAGGTTTTCTAGATTGGCAGATTTTATATTTAACCTTGTTTCCACATCAGGTGTCACAAGTCAAAGGAATTATGCTATGCAAGTTCTAGGCTTCCCTCCATTTTTCCCTCCCACTAAAGAGAAGCTTCTGTGGTCATTTCCTTCCACCTCCCTACTCTTGGCTGCTTAGAGACTAAGTTTGCCTCCATTATAAAGGGATGGAGAAAGGGGGGATGATTTTAAGAAGTGGCATTTTTAGAAAGATTTATGGGCTTTGCAAAGAAGTGTTGTGGGGGCATGTACAATCCAGAGGGTAGGATGGCGTTGGGTGGTGGATGGTCCTCCTTTGATGTTCGTAGGTGGTTATTTGATGACTGTTCCCTGTTGGGTTTGCATTGGTGACACTCGGAGACCCCATGGGATCCAGATTTTATGAGTCTGATGGTGCCACAGAGGGGTTGAGTGTCAAGTTCAGGGGTCACAGTCTCTGGGTTCAATTTTGGCCTTGAATAAATTCTTCATGTCTCTGGACTTCAGCTTCCTACTCTGTGAAATGAAGCCAACAGCACCTTTCTCCTGGTATTAAAAGAGAAAAGCCATGCAAGGTTTTTTGCGTAATGCCTATCACGTGGTGAAAACACTAAAGATATCATCCTCACTTTCGAGTGGCTGTGGCTGTTAAGCAGGGGTTGGGATGCCCTCTTAAGGTGTCTGATTTGCATTTTTGTTATGGGGAGGGGTGAGAGCATATACCAAGCTTTAGATGAGTTCCCAGCTTCCTCAAACCACCAACATTGTCAACATCTGCACCTTCATTTTGCAACATGGTGTCATTTAAAGGTGGCAAAGGGGATTTTTTCCTAATTCCCAGGGACCACAGGTGAACCACCGGCTGTGGGCACAGCCACCTCTCTCCTTTCTCACCTTTGACATTTTTTGGAATCTCTCATTTCCTCTCCCTTCCTCGCCCAGGAAAGACTACCCTCTGAGTCTCAGTTCCTGAGAAATACTAAAAGTTGGTCCCTGAGCTGGTCCCTCAGGACTACAGACGGACCAAAAGGGTGCCATGGCAAGAGGGTAGCAGAATGTTTCCCTCTCCCTTCTTTAGGCCTCACTTTGGGGAAGCTGTGTGAGATGGGACAGGCACACATTGCCGCCTCCATCCCCATGGAGTCATAGTCCACCCCTCACCTGCACAATCATGTAGTAGAGAAGAAACAGGAGGTAGATGGCCTCTGCTGCTACCACGAAGGGGTGCCAGCCGTCAGTGAAGGGGTACAGGCGCAGGCTCTGCAGGTTCGCATGTGGGAAGAAGGTTCCTGGGAAGCAAAACATGTTCTCACTCCTGGTTACCTGCCCACTCAGAGCCACCATTTCTGACTGGAAGTCATCAGTGGCATGATGTAAGCTCAGACCCTTCTGAGGGCTGGCCAGAGCAGAAGAGCAGATAAAGACCCTTCTGACCCACAGACTCAAGGGACTGGACACATAGTGGGTGCCAAAGACCATGGACATATGAGAGGAGATGCAGGGAGCTGCACTGGAAGAGCCACTCCCTATACTCTGCATCTGGTGTCAGCCATTCGTGCACTTGGTTACCTCCAGCCAAAGCACACTCACCCACTTAACATTAATTTACTCAAGGCTGGTTCAGCTAAAGAGGGTTCACTGAAGATCAATTCATCTATTGACCAATATGCCTAAAATTCAGCCTTTTTTTTGGATCATCTTTCATCCATTTCTGTGTCTTTTCTTTTGGGGGGTGGTATTGTAAAGATGTTTTAGTGATTATTAAAAAAAAACAAAACAGTTTGATAAGGCTACTTAGCCTCTGAAGACAAAGTCAACCCAAGAATGGCAGAATGGAGAGACAAAAACAACCTGGGTCCTTGCTGACATCAATGGACTGCTTGAACCAACCAGACCTGAAACCCACCCTCACTTCTCATTTGTAGAAACACATAATTTAATCAGAGGTGTTTGGGGACAGGCTGTTTAATTGGTCCTTAAGAGCCACAAAGGTGGCAAAATGCAGTAGAGGAACACAAGGATACAAAATAACTGCCTCCCCACCAAAGGATTTGAAAGAAGCTCTTAACAGTGGCCAATAATCATGGAAGTTGAAGGCCTTTTATTTTTCACTTTACAGTGTTCTGAAATTTAAAGAACTATATGCATGTATTAGTTTTATTAAAAATGTTATTGGATACTAAAAGTTGCTTAATATTTAAAGGAGAGGTGGTTGAATTTGGGGAAAATTAATTATTAGCTGAGGAAGCTTTAGGTAGTATTTTCCATAGATTTTGATAGGGGTAAAAGAGGCCAGAGGCAGGAAGTAGGAAGAAAAGTGGAACAGAACACAAAATACTGGAGTACATTACATGTAGTGAAGGGAAATATTTTTGAAGCTTTTGTCTCAGTTATATATATTTGTGTGTTAGAATATGATGTGAAATGTACTTTGTACTGTAGGTTTGAGGTACAAATTGTAAAATGCTGTTTTAAGTGAAATTATCTATTACCAGTTCGCCCCCTCCCCAGCCTTTCTCTGCCAGCCTCCCAACCCACATTCCCCAGACTGGGTAGCTCAAGATGATAAGCTGCCTTCAGACTGCAACTGGGTTCTCTCTGGGTATCTTGAGAGACAGTCTAGAGAGAGCGGAGGCAACTAGGAATAAGAGTGGAACAGCCCTGGAGCCTGGCCTTTAGGTGCCTACGGAGAACCAAGATCCACCCCCCAAACAACCATTGGCCCCAGAACTCTGGCCTGGGGCAGCAAGGCCCAGCCTGGTCAGGAGCTCTGGCCCAGAGGGAGGGGTGTCTGTCTTCCAGAACACTGTAGATGAGGTCACAGGCAAGGCTGCCCACCCAGGGCGCTAGTCTCCAGGGTCAGAGTGATGATGCAGAACAGGTTCACGTTGGCATTGTAGACAGTAAACTCCACAAAAACAGCTCTGGTCAGGCTGTCCAGCCAGGTGTTGTCAAAGAGGTACTGGAGAATTCTGTAGGAAGAGGGATATTTAGCGACATCTCCATCTATAGCGGCTCCCTCCCCCCTCTGCCCAGGAGGAGGCCAGGGTTTCCTATAGAAATGTATCCCTCGGGATCCCTGGGTGGCGCAGAGGTTTAGCGCCTGCCTTTGGCCCAGGGCGCGATCCTGGAGACCCGGGATCGAATCCCACATCGGGCTCCCGGTGCATGGAGCCTGCTTCTCCCTCTGCCTGTGTCTCTGCCTCTCTCTCTCTCTCTCTCTGTGACTATCATAAATAAAAAAAAGAAAAAAGAAAAAAGAAAAGAAATGTATCCCTCTGGCTCTGCTTCATGCCCTGGACCATAAGGCCTTAGGGCTGCCCTTGCAAGTGATCATAGTTTCCCACTAATGGTGCACTGTCATGACACCCATGGTCTCCTGGACGTTAGAGCAGAGGTCCTCAAAGTGTGTCCCCATACTGCCAGCATCCACATCTGGAAACTTTGTAGAAATGCAGATTCTCAGTCCCCACCCCAAGTCTCCTGAAACAAACTCCTCTGAGGATGGGGCCTGGGGATTTGTGTTTTGATGAGCCTTCCCAGGGATTGTGATGCCTTTTAAAGTTTGAGGATCACCATGTGAGAGGAACCACACAGAAAATCAGGGGCTTAGGCAGACAGCAGTAGCAGCAGTTGAGACCCCTCTTGGGTTGGCAGTTCACATGAGACCAGTTTCTGGAGGTCTGCCCACTGGTGTGGAAAGAGTATATGCTGGAAGAACTGGGGTTCAAATCCTGACTGCCTCATGGGGAAGCTAATAGCCTCTCTAGGACTCAGTTTCCTCAACTGCAATGGTGTTAACTCCAGTGCCTTGGGAACGTTGTGAAGAGAAAATGCAATAGTGTGTGTGTGTGTGTGTGTGTGTGTGTGTGTGTGTGTGTAAAAGTGACAGCTGTTATTACTGGCAGCAATAGTGATGGGCCTGTTTTAAAATATGCCCCTTCCCATTGGGTCTATGTTCCTGCTTGGAGTATAAAAGAGATAATACCTGTTGTTGCAAGTGGCAGGAAAACACCTCTTATGCTGAAATGGACTATTCCTGTCCTGTCCTTAATCCCAGGGGACCCCTGCCAGTTGTTCTCCCCAGGAGTTGGTTACCTGTGTCCCTTGGTGTTATGATAATAGAGTGGAGAAGACTGAGGTGCCTATGGGCTCACTACCTTGCCTGGGGCCACCCAGCTAACTAACAGGAGCAATGCCAGGGTTTCACGCCTAGGGCTCTCTAACCCTAGAGTGTGCTGGGAGAGGCAGTCGGCATGGGCTGTGGATATCCATGCACAATCATGTTGGGTATTCCAGGAATGCAAGGTCCTGGCTGGGCTTTACCCAAGGCATTTGCTGAAGCTGTGTTTGTAGTGAGCAAGCTCGGGGGGATAAGGTGACATCCTTCAGACAAAGAGCAGGCTTGCTTCTGCCACTATAGAAACAGTGAATACTCCCAACTCTTCTTCCTTGGTACTGTAAGTCACTACAAATAAAAGCATAATTCTTGGCTAAGGTTAAGAGCCTTAACTGCTTCCCACTTCCTGATGGTGGATGGCTTTGTGTGGTGGACTTCCCCATCCCTACACTGGCTCTAGCAGAAGCCACCAGACTCAGCCCACCAGGCTGAGAGTGCTGGAGAGAGACCCTGAGACCCCATTTTCCAGGGCCTGGAAATAATCTGAATACTTCCAAATCCCCTGGTCACTCCCTACAATGACATAAATGAGCTTGGCTGCATCAGCTAATCCGACCTGGACTCTAACAAATGGCTTTCCTTGGCCGCACATGAGTCAAGTGAGTCTTACCTTGATGTGCTTTTGCGATCAGTCCCTAAGGGGACCACGTAACCTCCTCCCCGGTACACAGTGAGTTTGCCCCAGATGGGATACCCTCGGCGTTGTCTCTGGCTCTGGTATTGCCACGCCTGGGAAAAGCCCCTGCTGTTATTGAGGATAGAGGCATTCCAGCCTTCCCCATAGTCTGATAGGTCTTCAATATCCAGGGAATATGGTGCATGACATCTGTCAAGAGAAGCCTGCAGGTGTGGGACAAGAGGGCAAGAGTTTTCCCGGACTCTCACTTGACGAATCTGGGCACTGCCAACCAGCTTAGAGTTCCCATCAGTGATAAAGCCTGGAGATGGAAAACAAGTGGGTCAGTTTAGACATCAAAGTCATCTTAGAGCATCCTGGCCTGGATGCTAATGTGAACTTGAGTAGAAGTTCTACTTCATTGTAGAAACAGTCAAGAGTAGTTCATGGCCAACCACAGGCTGCATTCCTCACCACCTTCCCACCTTAGGTGTGGTGTGGTCTACTTCCTACATAATCTTGAGGAATGGTACCCCCACCACCTAGCCATCAACTTGGAGACTCTTTGTGTCCTTTCCCTCAATGCCTACATCCTAATGGTCAACAAGGCTCATCAACTCTCTTCAGTGTTGTCTGCACCCATACCCATCTCTCTATCACCTCTGCCCCTCATCCCTGCATCAGCCCCATCGTTTCTCCCCAGCATCCTAACAACTCTGTCTTCCAACTTCCCCATGATTCCAGAATGATCCTTCTTAAATGCAAATTTGATTATGTTACTCCCTCATGGAGAAACTGTTCAATACCTTCCCATTTTCTTAAGCATAAAATATGAACTTCTGAGACCCTTCATGATTGGCCCCTATTTCTCTCTCCTGCTTTGCTTCTCACTGGTCCTCAACTCATACCTTATACTGCAGCCACACTCAATCTTTATAATTCTAGGAACGTGCTGTGATGTTTCAGACTTGCCTTTTCTCACATTGTCTTTCTGTCTGGTATACTATTTCTGCCTAGCCGATTCATGCTTGGTTATCTCTGATTTAGGAAGCCCTCCACTCTGCATCAGGGAAGAGTTAGGACCCGTCTCTCATGCACACACACACCCTTTTGAGGGTTTCTCCGTCAAAGCATATGGCCTTGTGGTTATCAGTTCTCTGTGAGGCTGATGGTGACAGTGGCTCACTCCTGTTCCTAGAAAGGAGTCTACACAAGGGGGCTGACACACGTCCTGGGGTGACGGGAGAGGGGAGAGGACCTGGGTAATGACTGTACAGGTTGCTCACGAGGGTGGTGTTGGCCCACATGAAGAACTCCTTGAAGCTTAACACAGCTGAAAAGCCTTGAGTGAAGCTGTGCTCCAGGTGTCTGTTGAAGTGGTAGGTGCTGGGGTCCCTCTGCCCATAGGCAACCAGCAGCAGCATCCACAGGAAGCCCAGGTATGCTGAGAAAGGGAGGCATAGCCCCTGGTCAGGTAGGGTCCCCAACTTCCACCAAGCCAAAGGCAAAAAATGAAGTGGTATGTGGCTCAGAATAGTCGAGGTCTTGCAGACCAGCTACTCAACCCCCTAGTGACAATGGAACCAATCCTTAGTGGGAATGAATGAAGTCCACAGATCATGAGCTTCCCGCCTAGGTTCAAATCCTCGCTCTGCCACTTCCAAGCCATGTGCCTTTCACAAGTGACTTAACCCCTCTGCTTTACTCTCCTCCTCTGTGAAATGGGGATAATAATTCTATTTCATAAAGTTTTGATGGTGAGTCAACAAATTAATATTTATAAAGCACTTAAGAATAGTGCCTGCCCAGAATGCATGCTACATAAATGCTCCTGGAAAAGAATCTTTTAAAAATGAGGCTCCGTCATGGTGCAATGCTGAGGATGGAGCAATGACAATGACAGTTGTGTTCTCTGCCCTCATGGAGCTCACCTATGGACAGGTGAGTGTGTAAGGGCCCTTTACATACAAAGATTTAGTTTAGGATGCAGCCATCAGGATGTGGGGGATGCAGAGCCTTACCCAGAATCTCTGGATCCAGGGCCTGGGAATATGCATCCCAGAAACCCCCTCCCTGGGATGAATTGGGGCTCTGCCCACACCCCTGGGCTCTCTTCATTCTGTAATATGCTGCTACTCCTATGCAGACTCCCCTGCTCTCTGCATTTGTCTGGCCCTATGTGCTCAGCCATTGGGAAGGCAAGGTGGGAGTGCTACAGGGTCAATGTCCTCCCCGGGAGCAGCCCTCACCACTGACCTGTGAGTGACAACCTGGGGGTGTGTACTACATGCCCCCACAGAGGACTGAGCTCCAGTTCCCTCATGGAACCCACTCATCAGCACAGTTTCTATTGCTTCCCTTCTTTCTCCTGTACTTTACTGTGTTTCCCAGGATCACCTCCCAAACCAACTACTTATACCCCAATCTGCTTATGGGAGAACCCAGACTAAGATACACAGTGATGTTTGGAAGGCCCTGGTCAGTAGCCTTGGAGAGCCTTTCTGAAGCCTTCAGGCTGAGAATTAAAAAACAAGGAATTAGCCAGAAGAAAAGACAGGGAGGAGAGAAGGTACTTTCCAGGCAGATTAGATTAGCCTGGGGAAGGGCCTGGGGTCCAGAGAGTGCAAGGAGTCCTAGGAGCTGCAGAACATGGTGTGACCACAGCTCAGGGCGCAGAGGGCTGGGAGAGGTGACCCAGGGTGGGCAGAGCCACGGTAGGGAGTTCAGATTTTATCCTAAGGGCCACGTGGGGCCACCAAGGGATTTTAAGTGTAGGGGAGAAGCTGGGGCTTCTTCAGTTCTGTGCTGACAACCAGCGAGTGGGGAGACTGCTTGTGGGTGACGTTGGTTGCCTACCCAAGATTTCTCTGATGAAGGCAAATGCCTTCTGTTCCTTGAGATGGGTGGTTTTCATCTTCTCGATGTCAGTGGTCAAAGGTGGCTGGTAAATGTCCTTTCTGCTGCATCTTCGTGCTCGGAACAAGGCAGTAGGGTCTGTGAAAGCAAGGGCATGAGGACAGTAGAACCAGCCTCTACTTTTGCATCCAGAAGTGTCCTCTCGCACAAGGAACATCAGGATCTATCATCCCTCCTCCTCAGGAGCCATTTTCCAGGGCTGCCCTCCATGCCTCTGCCCCACCATCCCTGTGCTCAGAATGCTGTTCCTCCTCCAGCTGGAGGATTCTCCTAGTGCGGAAAGCACAAGGCTCTCCCCACCCTGTGCTCCTGGACCCTAAGACAGGTCTCAGTCTCTCTGAAACCATAACAGATGGAAGAAGGAGGGTAATTTATATTTCAAAGTCCTGTCATGTCTAATTCTAAATATCTTCTTTTTCAAGTCACTTCATTGAGCTATGGTTTTCATAAATTTTCCCATTGGAAGGCTACCTCATTTGGTGATTTCAAGTACATGTACAGTTGTGCAACCATCACCACAACCCAGTTTTAGAACATCTTCATCAACCCAGAAGGTTCCCTCACGTCCCTATGAAGTCAGTTCCTACTTCCAGTCTGTTCCACCCTCAGCCTCATTAATCTGCTTTCTGTCTCTATAGATTTTTTCCTGGATCTTACAGTTAGATGGAATCCTACAGTGCCTCGTTTCTTGTGTCTGGTTTCTTTCACTTAGCATAATGGTTTGGAGTCCATCCATGTTGTTGTGTAATTAGTATTTAGTTCCTTTTTTTGGTATGGATACACTCCTGTTTGCTTATGTACTCACATCTAAATTATTTCTAGCTCTGGCTATTATGAATAATGCTACTATGAACATTCATGTACAGATGTTGGTATAGACATATATGTTCATGTCTCTTGGGTAGATTCCTAGGAGCGGCCGTTTAGCTATTTCAAATGAACCTGCTGTGAACATGTATATACACATTCTTGCATGGAAATAAGTCTTCATGTCTCTGGGATAAATGCCCAAGAATGCAATTGCTGGGGCATATGGTGAATCCATTCTTAGTTTTGAAAGGAACGGCCAAACTTTTCCAGAGTGACTGTACCATTTTATATTCCCAGCAGTGTGTGAGTGCCCCATATTCTCTGCATCCTTGTCAGCCTTTGGTATTATCACCACTTTTTACTTTAGCCGTTCCAATAGGGGTGTACTGTCCCAACTGTCTTTTGAATCCATGCCTTTCTTTCCACCCCCCACGGCCAGCACATGTCGCCTCTTGTCTGGATCATTCCAGTAGTGTTTTCCCCACTTTTACTTTTGACCCACTATTTCTGGTCTCCTAAGACCAGCCTCTGTAATCTTTCTCAGAGCACAAGATAGACCATGCTTCTGTCCTATGTAGCAGCCCTCCAAAACCCCAGCACTTCCCGGGTGCCTCAAGGCTGTGCTCCCCACCTACCACTCTGCCCTCATTTTGAACTATTCTCCTCCTAATTCCTTATGCTTGGGCTACACTGTCAGTAATCACTGTAAAATGATAAGCTCTGTCCTTTCTCAGGGGCCTTTGCAAGGGTCCAGGGTGCAGTCCCTCCCTTTGCCAGGCTCCAGGAGCCAATGTAGTTACCACCTCAGCAGAGGAGCCTGCATTCTCCTGGTCTCTCTCCAAGTTCTCCTTACATTTCACACTTGTGTTGTTAACTTGTTTAATGGGTCTCCCTAAGTAGGCTGTACCTTCCAAAGGCAACCTGCTCCATCATCCAGTGCTGCATTGCCTAGGGTGAGAGCAGAGACTGGCTTCAGATGGTCAAGAGGGAACCTTCTGAGGGGTGATGGAGCTGTTCCGAATCTGAATTAAGATAATGGTTGCACAGCTGTAGAAATCTACTAAAATCAATGAATTGTACACTTGCAGTGAGTGGATTTTATGTAAATCATGTTCCTAAGCCATCAAACTGCCTGGCACACGGCAAGTACTCCCTGGGTGGCTGCCAGAGGAATGACTGAATGAATATTTAATTGTTCTGGAAGCTGGCGTCTCTTTGGACAAAAATTACTCTTTTGTCTTGGGAAGAATATTTTAATGGACCTTTTGGATCTGCAAAGCCAAAACAAAAACAAACCCAAACCCTATCTTAGAGTGGAAGAATACAGGCCCATCGAGGAGGTAACCACACTATATAATAAGGTCAGTGCAATAATGTAGGTGTGCCTTTTGTATATTTGCTCCCGTTTCCTTTTCCCTGAATGTCAGAATATGTGTATAGAGTACTAGAGTGTTGATTCTGTTCTGTTTGCTAGTTTTTGTGATTGTCTTATTGTAGGCATTCTCAGGAGTTTAGGTTGGGAAGTATGAAACCAGGTTGGGGGGCAGGGGGCTGCTCAGTGGCCTCCTCTGACAGGGGTCAGCATGGCGCTGTTCTAATAAAACTTCATTTATGAAAATAAGCAGTGAGCTAGATTTGGCCTCCTGGCTGTGGTTTGCAGACCCTTGTCCCTGAACTCTCTGCAGCTCACCTCAAGCATGTTCTGTTTCAGTTTTTGTTCTAAGACCAGGGCCTTGAGCCTCGGAGGAGAACGCTGCTTGCTTGGGATTACACAGAGAATGACAGCCATGCAGAGCTCGGCCCCCAAGGGGCCTCTTCTGGCCAAGCGGTCATGCTTGGGTGCATGACCAGAGAGAAAGGCTGGGGTAGAGAAGGAACAAGGTTGCTCTAGAGACAGGAAGGAGTCGTTTGGTTTTGGATGGTTTGAGGGTGCTTCTCCAATCAGGGGTGAAGGATTGATGGAGCAAGAAGCTCAGCAGCTGGGCTCTATAGGACTGTCTTAGCTTCATTGGGTTCCAGGACCCTGCCTCTGCCTGTGCGCCATTACCTGGGCTAGACAGATGTCCTGGGAGGGAGGCCACGGGCTCCTCCTCGTCCTCCACTCTCTTCAAGACCAGTGCGAAGAAGGCAGCAAAGCCCAGCACCTGGAAAACACCTGCTATGAAACCCAGGCCTGGGATGGAAACTATCAACTGTGTCCTGGGCACAGAAGCCATGCTCTGGGGAAGTCAGGTGGGAACCAGCCCATCCTGTGCTGAGAAGGGATGTGGCTGTGAAAGGAGAGGGCCAGGGCACCTGGTCACCAAGCAGAGCCAGTGAATCCTGAGCTCCCCCTGCTTCTCACCCAAATTTCCCACCTGCGCCCCCACAGCCGGTGGACCCTCTTATGTCTTATACTACCTCTAGTGCAGAGTTCCATCTCCCTTCTCCCTCCGTCCCTTCCCTTTCTTCTGTATTAAGTAATTCATTCCATCCATGCCTTCATCTCTGCACCTAAATGCATGAACTTAGAAGGATTCTGTGCTTTGGTTGGGAGCAAAATGCCTCATGACTCTATTCTTACTATTCTCAGACTAGATTAGAGATGTCAGGAGTTGTTTAAATCTTCTGATAAAGGCTATTGGGGGCAGAACTGGGGAACTAATGGATGTGATGGGGGGGAGATTTGGAGAGTCTCACAGGCATCCAGATTCACTGTAAATATCCTCTCCTTTCTGTAGCCCCCACCCCCTACCCCAGTGCAATGATATATTCCTACCACCTGATTCCTTCCAGGGGGAGCTGTGGCTCAGTATTTCTCCAACTCTGACAGTAACTTTACATTTCAGAAATAGGAGTGCATCTTCCAAATGATGCACGTGTTTAATGACTTGGTGTTTTGTTTGGTTTGGTTTTTTCTAAAGATAAAGTTCCTACAAATTGCTGGCCTACCGCACAATTAAAAGGACTTCTAGAATTGAGGAAATATGGTATTATTCATATTTATACATATGACCTAGCACAAGATGTTTGTGACTTTACCTTCCTAATCTCAGGTTATCATTTTTAGTACAGAGACGAGGACCCTCCTGAGGGTGACTGTGACTCTGACTTAACACATCTTGGTGAGCTGCTTGTCCTGGCCTAGTCTCTGTACACCCCCCCCTCCTCAGCCCCAATCCCAGTGCTTGGATTATTATGGTGATTAACTTCATTATCATTTTCCCCCCAGCAAGGCACAGACAAGGTGCTGAGTAGGTTTGTAATGAACAGATAAAGAATGGCTGAGCCTAAGGACAGAGCAGCTGGGAGAAAGGAGAGTGTGGGCACAGGCGTCAAGGGCAGCCTCACCTTCAGAGGCTGGGTGATGAACACGCTCTCCACGAAGGAGATGGCCACGGAGATGAGCCATTTGAGGGAGCCGGCCCGCCCGTAGTGCAGGCCGTAGAGCATGGTAAAGAAGGCTGCCACGCCACTTGTGGCCGCCACCAGGAGCCAGCCCACTAGGACGCACCACCAGGGCAGGCCACGAGGAGGTTTGCTGGTCATCCGGAAGCTGTAAAGCAGGGTGGGTGTGATCAGAGTGGCACCCTCCGGGCTCAAGTTCAAATCCCACTTCACCCCCACCAGCTGTCTCGCTGGGGCCAAGCTCTTTGACCTCTTAGACTTTCAGTTTTCTCCTCTGTATCTCATACCCTACTCAAAGGGCTGTTCTGTATTCTATCTGGCAGGTAGACTTTTGTTCTGTTGAGGTCACATTTATTCAGTGCTTCAGAGCCAGTCCCCACATGAAGTGCTTTGCACAGATTTGCTCTGTTATTCATGGGTTTAGAAGACCTATCGAGTATAGAAAGCGCTAGATTATTCATGGGAAGCCTAGAAGGCTGGTACTCTATAATTTTTTCTAAAGTTTTTATTATGAAAATTTCTCATCATACAAAAATCAGTGAGCACTACATACCTCCAACAACTAGCTCAACAGCCATTCAACAGCCATCACTTCCCTGTTATGCTTATCCCATCTATCTTCAGTGTCTCTCTCCCTCCCTCTCTCCATTTTAGCTTTTGGGTTTATTTATTTTATTTTTTGCTGGGATATTTAAAAATAAATTCTAGACATAATGTGAAATCATCCCTAATTCAGAATATTTCTCAAAAATGATGATTTTCTTACTGAATTACAGTGCCATTGTCACACCAATCAAAATTAACAGTAATTCCTCAGTGTCATCTAATAGCCTGTGTACTCAGATTTCACTAATTATGTTTAAAAATGTGTTTTGAGTTAGGAGGTAGGAATTATTCCCATTTTACAGATGAGGACACTGCAGCTCAGAGAGGTTGAGGGACTTGTCCAAGGGTGCACAATTAGGAAACAGCCCACATGAATATGGTTCTAAACTGTAAACTACAACTGCCTTTGGCAAATAGCTCTATTCAAACCCTTCCTCCCTGAATTTGTACAGGAATCCTGAATCACTTCTGCCTGGGGAGATTTGGGTGAACATCCTTCCGAGGTGGCCTCGGATACGCTCTCTCTGCAGGCTCCCCCACTGGGGGCAGGTGCCCACTCAGCACCCAGGGGAGTGGATTACCCAGTGTATGCTGGGGGTGGGGTGCCCAGCTGTCCTCGCAGGCGGCCCTTCAGCATCTGCAGTTGGCTGAGGGCCCGGGTGTGGCTCTGGCCCTGCGGGAAGCCATGGGGTCCCACCAGCTGAAGCTCTTGCTCCATGTATTCCAGCTGAAGGTAGAGACACTGTTTGTAGGCATTGTCCTTCAGAGAGTCACTTGGGACTACCTCTGGCATCAGGCATTGCATTCGTTCTGGAGGACAAGGGAGAGAGAGCATCAGCTGGTGCCGAATGACAGAGCAGACTGCCTGCCGTAAAAACAGTGGTGTTAGTAACAGCTTCCTTATGTTGAGCACTTACTATGTGCCATGCCGTGAGAGATCTAGGCTGAGAAAGATGGGGAAAGGTACCAGGCTGCCATGGCCAGTTAGGATTCGTATGTTCAACTTTAGCTTTTTATTGGGGCACTCTCACAATTTCCTAATATATCGACAAAAGAAAACAGAATAAATACCTATCACCTGCTGCCACAACCTTTTGCCAATCTTGTTTTGTCTCTGCAAACTCCCCCCCACACACACACAACTTTTTTCTCTTTTTGGAATACCTTAAAGCAAATCCTAGACATGGTGTTATCTCATCAGCAAATAATATATACAAGATTTGCCTGGTGACAAAGATTGTTTTAGTCTTAATCTTTTGTTTTCAACTTATTTTTATAATGAAAAATGTTAAACTTAAAAGTAGAATAATGAGATAAACCTGCACACACCCACCACTCAAATTATCAACTTGTGGCCAACCTTGCTTCCCTGGCACCCAGCCCACTCTCTCCACGTGGGTGATTTTTTAAAAAAATATTTTATTTATTTATTCACGAGAGACAGAGAGAGGCAGAGACATACGCAGAGGGAGAAGCAGGCTCCAAGCAGGGAGCCCGACATGGGACTTGATCCTGGGACTCTAGGATCAGGCCCTGGGCTGAAGGCAGGCACCAAACCATTGAGCCACCCAGGGATCCCAACACATAGGTGATTTTGAAGCAAATTCCAAGGCCCAGGTCATGTCACTAAATATTGCAGTAGGCTTCTACAGAAGATAGGGACTCTTTAAAAATAAAACCATGATGTCATTTTCAACTTTTCAGTAACAATAATTCCTTAATCAGATGAAATACCCACATGGTCACTTCTTTCCCCAATTATCTCATGACTATTTCCCTACAATTGTTTTTTTTTTTTTTAATTTTAGCTTCCTAAAAAGTTTTAAAACAAACAAAGATGTTTTTTGTTTTAAATTACTCATTGCAAGAAAAAAAAAACAAACCTGAACATTTCCACTATTCCCCATACTTTGGCCTGGAGAGACCATGGGGGAGCTTGGCCTCTCCCAGCAGAACCAGGCCTAGGACTCTGGAGCCTAGGGGCACCTTCTCCCAGAGCAGTAAGGGCCCAGGTTGATCCAGACCAGTGTTTATATTTGCAAGAGGTATGTGAAGCTAGATAGGGGAAGTGGCAGGAGAGATCACCTCTCCCACAGCTCCTCAAGGTCACCAGTGAGAAGTGAATGAGTGGGAAGGTAACCAGCATTGTGAAGGGTACAGCTGGGCTTGGGCTAGATGACGGTGAAGGTCTGGGGCCTCCCTCTGACTCAGGCCTCCTCCCTCAGCCTCCTTGCAGAAGCCACAGCTGCAGGTTCTGACATCAGCAGCCTTTATGTTGCAAGCCCTCTGGCAATGTTTCTGGAAGATACCATCACTGCCGGATCAATTGTAACACCACCTACTGAATGCCTGCTTTGTATCAGGCTGAGTCTAAACTTTTCATGTGTCTTATGACTTCATTCAGTCCTCGGAATGAGCCAAGAGGCGAGGTGGATCAATACTCCCATTTTACAGGGGAATAAGCTAAGTCATAGGTTGAGCAACTTGTCCAAAGTTGCACAGCTGTTTTTGCAGCCGGGGGAGTCCCAGGGCCTGACTGACTCGAGAGTCCATAGTCTAAGGCCTCTGCTATGAACACCAAAGCCCCCAAATTCAAGGCCAGGTGTCCAGTGCAGGTATGAGCAGAGTTCCCGCAGAACTGCCTTCATAGCCCAAGCCCGGCTCTCTGGGACAAATCCTTCAGGGTAGCTGGAGCATGGGGTCAAGGTGGGGCTGACCACAGAGTCAGCATGGGCCCAGCCAGTAAGGACATGTGATCTTGTCTTGAGGTCATTGACTCTCAACATTCAGTGTGCTTTTAAGTCACCTGAGTGACTGGTTCAAACTGCAGATTCTGGCCTTAGCTACAAAAATGAAATCCACTATATCAGAGGGGTGGATGAAGAGTTTATGAATTCAAATTCCCCATTCTGTAGACCCTATGTCTGTATTCTATACAAGGTTTAGTGATTAGCCTGGTGCGCTAAAAATGGCAGCATTCTCAACCCTCACCAGCCAGTATGACAGCCACTGGCCCCCTTAATTTATTGAAATTAAGATAAGAAATGTAGTTTTCCCATCACACCAGCCACATTTCAAGTGCTCAGTAGCTACATGGGGCCAGGATGGTTGCAGATTTTAAAGAGCTCGTCACACAAGTCATGATTTGGCAGCAGGCTGTGTAAAAGCAATGCAAGAGACACCTAGGGGCTAAACAGTATGTGTCTGGAGATCTGTTGTGGCCTGGAGTGTGGGGTTGCTCCCCTGAGGAAGGAGGGCTTAAAACACTCCTTTAAAAACTAAAGTCTGATTAGGAATTAGCTAACAGAGGAGAAGAGAAAGAATATTCTCAATGAAAGGACAGGTACATGAGTAAAGGTCTTTAATGGCCAAGGCAGCTTGGTGTTGTAAAGAGAGCGGGTTGCCTGTGTGCACAGTGGGAGGTGATAGGAAGTGGTTGCAGTGGAGATCAGTGAGGGAGACCAAGTAGGACTTCACTCCCTAGTGATACAGACCTGCCTCCACCTGGCCCAGACATGCCCCCTTTCTCAGCTCAGACACATCAGGACTTACCTTTCACTTGTAGAGACCCAAGAGGCAGTATTAAAGGGTCCTCTCTCTGTTTGGCTTCCTCCCAGAACTCCTGCCCTTCCATGTTCTGTAGACAGATGACATCTTCCACCAAGACCAGCAGTTGATTGATGTCCATTAAGGTTGCTGAGTCCCAGCCAGAGGCAGGTGGTGGCACTTTCAGAGCTTTAAACAGGTTACTGACAAGTCTCCACATATCCTGCAAATCAGCCCAGGTTGGGTAAGGGAAAGGTGAGCTAAAGGTGAGGGGGCAGCATAGTGGTTAAGAGCATTCACCCCGGCGCCTGGCAGTTTGGGTTTGTATCCCAGCTTTGCCCACCGAGATATGATGTTGGATCATCCCAAGCTTCCATTTTGTCACCTAGAAAATCCCTTTTCTAGGATTCAAACTGGCTCATTCCAGGCTCTTTTTCTCAAAGTATGTCATGTATTAGGTGCTCAGTAAATGTTTATTGAGTGAATGAACGTAAAGGGAGTCCCTTCTGTGGGGATCCAGGGATCCAGCTGGGATCTATGATAAAAGTGTAATATTTTGTATGCACTAGGAACACAAAAAGTGTGTGCGCTTATATATATGTAGGTGTTTGTGTGTATGTATGTGTGCATGTGTGTATGTGTATGGTGTGTGTGCATATACATGTGTGTACATGTACAGGTATACAAAGGTATATATGTGTGTATGTCTTTATATATATGTGTGCAAGTGTACATGTCTGTAGGTGTGTGCATGTATACACATGCACCTTCACAATGTGTATTGTGTGTACACCTGTATATATGTGCACAACTGAACGTGTATGTCTGTTGATGAACCTTGGTGACTGATGCTGTCAGACATCATGGGGTGGATTGCCGGGCCTCAAGCCTCAGGACTCCCCCCCACCATTTCTGCCCAGGCCTAAGCACCCTCACACCGCCAAGGTTGAAGACATGCCTTGGTCACCACTTCAAGTGTCAGAAGACCATCCTCCATGGGCTGCAGTGAGGAGGCCAGACTGGGGGCGCCCCTGTCCCATTTCCCAGTTTTCTGCTCCTTAGTGACCCGAGGATGGGTGTTTCGAAAGATCTGAACAATTAGGAGGTTGATGGGGAACATGAGGAGAGAGCTCTCCAGTCCAATCATTACTTCCTGCCAGGTGAATTCAATTTTACCTAGAACAGAGGAAGGAAAGGGTCCATGGGAAAGTCTCCTCCACTGCTTCCAGAAAGTGGCTGCACAGTAAAGATTAATCTTGCCCAGAGAGAGGTCTCGCCCTTGAGTGGCTCCTGGGAGGTGACCTCTAAGCTCTTGAGATGTTCTGTCTGGTAGGTTCACCTTTGTTTACCTGAGATCTTGGGCCACACTGTATAGTCTATGTTAAGAGTGATTTATGATGTAGGCCTTGGCCACACAGTATCACCTCAGTCTCTGGAGAGGTTGGATGCTAAGGTCAGCCATGTGGGGGGGTCAGATATGTCTATGTGAGCAAGCCCCCAGAGAATAAAAATTCTGGACACTAGGGCTCAGGTGAGCGTCCCTGGATGGCAATACTCCATGTGTGTTGTCACACATCATTGTCAGAAAGAGTGAGCATTGTCACAGCTCCCCTGGGAGAAGACAACTGGAAGTCCCACCTGGTCCCTACCTGGACCCTGCCACATGTGCCTCTTTCCTTTCCTGGTTTTAATCTCTATCTTATATAATGAGCTTAATGGTGTTTCTGACTTCTGTGAATAGTTCTAGGGAATTACTGAACCTGAAGGTGGTCTTGGGACCTTGGGAGTTATGTGGTACCCACTGGCCACTAGCTCTGTCATGACATTGTGAGTTACCCAAGTCCATCTTTTGCTCAGCTGGGTCCTTGGGAACACCCCAGAACATGATGCTGGTCAGCATGGTGCAGAGAAGCAGAGAGAAGCAGCAGGACACCCTCTGGACACGGGTGAAGTTGCTCCTAGCTGAGCAGCTGAAGATGGAGTACCAGATGTGTCCATCCTGGAAGCCCGTGGAGGTCTTCATGAAAAACAGGTGGCTGTGAAAAGGCAGGGCAGGGGGCAGGGATGGGAGAAGACTGGTCTCTTCAGAGCAATCTTAGGATAAGAGGGAAGGGTTTGTTTCTAAGATTTATCCTCTATGTTCTCTAATGTGGAAGACATATAGCATCTTAGGGTCACTTAGAGTTAATGGGGCTCCAAACGGAGTGTGTTGGAATCCTAGGCAGCCCTCCTACTCACAGTGTGTCCTCAGACAAGTTCCTTTCCTCTTTGCATGTCAGTTTACTCATCTGCAAAATGGGGATTATAACAGAACCTGCCTCATGGGATTGTTGAAAGGATTAAGCAATGATTTTTGTAAAGCATTTGACAAAGTAGCTGGTATATGTGGGAGTGTTCATCAGTGTTAGCAATGATTATTTTTGTTATAATTTCAAAATAATAATGTAACTATAATGTTGTTAGGTTTATTATAGTTAGTGAATTAGAGGATACTGGCTAAAAATCCTAGGCTCTAACTTCAGGCTCAGTTTGAGAGAATCAAAATTGCAAGACAGAGTTTCTGAAAATGGCACCATATTGTCCTTAGGCATCTGTGTTGGTCTAGAATTTAGACTAGAATTCAGTTAGTCTAGAATTTAGTCTAACCACAGGACTTGCACAGGAGCCCAGATTCTCCTGAGAGTGTGTGGAACTGACATCTCCAGCTGGCGCCTGTTCTGGTGGCTAATGCCAGCACCCTTCAGGCTTGCACAGTACTTTGACCCATCACTCTGCTGTGCAGAGTAAAGGTACGTAGAAAGGTCAGGTACCAACACCAGTGACTTTCCACATGATTGTTCTACTCATCGTACTACTGACAGTTCAACAAATATTTGGTGAGTCTGATGCTGTGTGCCACATGTTCTCCTGGGCACCAGGATTCATGGGGGAATGACACAGCCCTGCCTTCAGACGACTCTTTGTCTGGTTTCTAGGCATCACACATTTGATGCATTGAGAGGATAATATCTGTTCTTATAATGGAGCACTTACTCTGAGCCACTCACTGTGCTAAGTACGCTACCCACATCATTTCACAGGACCTGCACAGGTCCCCTTGGGGCAAGCACACTGAACAAGTCATTCTTTGGATGTAGAAACTGAGGCGGGGAGAGATGAGCTGACTTTTACAAGGGCATGCAGCCAGTCAGAAGGAAGCCTGTGGAACTGTGCACTGTGTGCCCACATCGATGTTCTGCTTCTCCTGGGGCTCAAGTCTCTGTGACTCCAACTTCTTCCCTTTGCAGGCTGAACTATTCACAGTGGCAGCAAAGAGGAAAAGTCACCTTTTAGTAAACTCACTGGAAACAGACTTTGCTCTTGAACCCAACTCAGAAGCCATTTAAAGTAGAGGTCACAAAGCCAAATGCCTAGAGGGGCCTCTAAAGTCAAGTTAAATGAAGTGTGTTGGGAGTAAGGTATTAGGGAGTAGGTGAGGACTGTGGCAACACAGAGAACACATGACTCTTAGAAGAAGGCTGGTACTCCGCTCCAGCAGTTTGGAGTCAGGCAGGAACACTGGCCCGGCATCTTCATACTTGTCAGAATTTTGTGGAGTCTCTTGATTTTTTTAATATTGGTTGGGAACAGACTAAATGTCCATTGATAGAAGAATGGTTGGATTAGTTGTGGGACATTTAGTCTGTGAAATATTACTCAGCCAGTGAGGAAAACTTTGACCTAAACATACTGTCCTGGAAGGATGTTTATGGTCTATCATCAAAGAAAAAAGGTGACAGGCACCTGGTGGCTCAGTCATTTGAGTGTCTGCCTTAGGCTCAGGTCATGATCTCAGGGTCCTGAAATAGAGCACCACATTAGGTTTCCTGCTAAGCTTCTCCCTGCTTCTCCCTCTGCCTCTCTCCTCCACTTGTGCTCTCTCTTGCTCTCAAATAAATAAATGAAATATTAAAAAAAGAAAAAAGGTGACATTTAGAGTAATGCCATTTTAAAAGATAGAAAATAAACAATAGTCTGTGGTGTCATGTGTGTGTACACATGAGTGCGTGTGTATATATTTGTACTTGCTTTTATGTGTTTAACCAGATGTGGAAGGAAGGAAAGCCAAAGGACACGCATGCTGAAATACCCATCTAGGGTAAAATTGCATGAAGAAGGAGCGCCAGATGACCTGACATGGAATCACCATTCAAATCAGTCTGTTCACGAATATAAAATATATTTTTCTACAACATGTGTTAGGAAATATGGTAACTGTTCAACAATTTCACCACCTCAAAGATCTATGTCCAAGGGTCCATGTCCCTCCAGGGCCCCTCAATCCCAACAAGAAAAAATAATTGGTCATTAATGTCACCCAGTCCCAATAGCCAAAATGTGCTTTTATCTTGCTTTGATTGGATTGCAGTGCAACTTCCCTAGAGATGAAACAAGGTAAACAGCATTTCCTTAAAAAGAAAAAAAAAGTACCTGAATTGCTTCCTGTCCTTCTCTGTGGCCACAGGAAATACTTTGTCAAGGACACAGTCTCCGACATCGATGGACAGCCACGAGTTGCAGAGGAAATGCCACTTCCGGTCCCTAGCCAGGTCATGCACCAGCACCCGGCTCACATACCTGGAGAAGAGACCCATACTTCTGAGGACAAGGTTAGGGGTTGAGGCTTCTTTGGATACCATGAAGGTAACAGCTTTGCAAACCTGCATTTAAGAACAAAAACTCCTAAAAAGAGAGATTTTGTATTTTTCTGCACTGTTTTTATTTGGTGCCTTGACCAAAATGCCCTAATCAGTGGGTGAATTGGCCTCATGTGGGAGCTCAGCTAGTGTGGAGAGCCAGCTCTTTAGGCTGCCATGTTTTCGCAGATATGCTGCAAGAAGGTACATTCTGAAACTATTAACTCTGGTGCAGGGCAGTAAGCCCACGGCCAGTACCCAGATGCAAGTGAGGAAAGCCAAGTTGTGTAAATTGTATGCATTCAGGGAGGTGCAAGCTTAGGCACACAACCTGATCTTCCTGCAGGCTTCCACCCAGAGAGTAAGCCATCTATTTTGGACTCAGGATTTCATGGGTATCATCCAATCTGATTTAGGTCTTTGAGACCAAGGGAAGAAATGAAATCATCTCTCCTCTGCTGGTATATCAGCAGTGTAAGTGCTCTGTTTTGTTTTTCTAAGATTTTATTTTATTTTTATTTTTTTAAAATTATTTATGATAGTCACAGAGAGAGAGAGAGAGAGAGAGAGAGAGGCAGAGACACAGGCAGAGGAAGAAGCAGGCTCCATGCACCGGGAGCCCGATGTGGGACTCGATCCTGGGTCTCCAGGATCGCGCCCTGGGCCAAAGGTAGGCGCTAAACCGCTGCGCCACCCAGGGATCCCTTATTTGTTTATTCATGAGAGATACAGAGAGAGAAGCAGAGACATAGGCAGAGAGAGAAGGCTCCTCGCAGGAAGCCCGATGTGGGACTCAATCCCAGATCCTGAGATCACGCCCTCAGCCAAAGGCAGATGCTCAACTGCTGACCACCCAGGCATCCCATGCCCTGTTTTTTGTTTTTTTGTTTTTCAGTTGCAAGCCACTGATGGGTGATCAGATTGGAAATGACTCCTTTGGTCACTAGTTTTGGCCTCACACAGAATCCTCAGGTGGATGCTTAGCTCGGAGTTTGCCAGGTGTGTCACCTTGGACAAGTCACTTGTCTTCTCTGAGTTTAGATTTTTCCCACCTATAAAACAAGAATGAGAGTACTTGCCCTTGAGGAGCCAATGAGAAAAGGCACAGAAACAGGAAGGCTTAACTTAGTGCTCAGCTGTGACAGGTGTTCTTAGCTCTTCTACTAAAGAATCAGCCCAATGTCTCATTTAGTGTCCTCTTAGTAGGCAAGATTTGTCTTTACAATGGGCGTCTATCCCCATTTTACAGATGGGAAACTGGGGGCTAAATGAAGGTTGATGCTGCACATGTGCCAAGGGTAGGGCTAGCACTGGACCCCAGGGTTGCCACCGCCAGTCCTTCTCCTAGCTATTGATCCAGTGTGTGTGGCTTGTGGGTGGGTAGGTCTCTCTGACCGTCAGTGTCTCTGTCTATGAAGTGGGAATCCATTCTATGTATTTGCAGAGACATGTGAGGATCAGCCAGGCAGCAAATGCACAGTGCCCAGCTCTGGTGTGGTACTTAGTGGGTTCTCATGGTGTGCCCACCCCTGACTTACCAGGATGGCCGGTCCCCTGAGTTGTCATGCCATAGCCGCAGGCTCTTCAGTTCCCCCAGGGGGAACAGGGTGGAGAGTAAGAAGACATCCACTCCTCCTCGCTCAAAAACTGGGATGTCAGGGTCTGACAGGTGGTGGGGTTCACTCTCTCCATCCAGGCCATATAGGGTGACAGTCACCTGAAATCCAGAGACTAGGAGTGGCCAAATCCACGTGGTAACCAAGCCCTGGTGGATATGTTTCATTGGAATTTCCCAAAAACCTATGAGAACCAACATAGCATGGCCCCTTCATTCTCTCCTCTTCCCATCTTGGACCTGCCTGAGTTATTTTTCAGTGTATGAAGATTTGGGATGACACTATCTACATTTATATCTTCAGCACGAGTTATAAAACATTTCTTGGTAACCTTTTTAAACTTTTCATATATTTATTTGAAGAAGGGTAGGAACTGTCCCCCTCTCCCACCGCCAACAATTATATTCCCACAAGTCTCCCAAAGCACCTGGCACTGAGATATAAATCCATGAGTGCCCATTATCTTGAAAGTACATATTCCTAGGCCCTGCTCCAGACCTACCAACTAAAAATGCTGGGGACAGGGCCCAGGAATCTGCTTTTCTGTAGCCATCCAGGTGATGCTGATTTCCTAGCCAAACAGCTGCAGTTCAACCACCTGTGCTCAGCCCACATCCCTCAGCTTCACTGCTATAGCAATCCCTGCACCTACATCCAACTGCCAGCAGCTGCATCACTTTCCGGGGGTGGGGGTGGGGTGGGATTCTTGGGCTGTGAGAGCAGAGACTGGAAGAGCCAGAGAATGAAGGGTACTGTGAGCTGTCCTCCACCAATGACTGGTGGGATTGGTGCATAAATAAGCCAGCTCTCTCAGCCATCAGCTGGGATGACTTTGAGGCCCATGTTGGTTACTGTTTCCCATCATGGGACTAGCTCCAGCTGCCCAGTTTGGCAGCCTTTATTGTCTACTTCTGTTCCCTGTAGGCTTCTTGTCCCCAGTAGAGGATCCGCCCCTCAAATCAACTCCTTACACTGGAATCCTAGTTTCGAGTCTGCTTCCATAGCAGGGTTTCTTCACTATGGACATTCTGGACTCAATAATTTTGAGTGCTCTGGGGGCTTTCCTGTGCATTGCAGGGTGTTTAGCAGCATCCCTGGCCTGTGCCAGATACCCAAACTAAGACAATATCAAATTGAAATGTGACTACAACTCTCCAGAAAGAGAACTAGCCTGTGGATAACAAGTTTTCACTCCTTTCCTGGTGGACTTTTGAGTATCAAATGGAAATGAGATGAATGTTTCGTTAGATGGATGAAGTTAACTCCTATGTTTATTCCACAAGTAGTTACTGAGCACTTACTCCATGTTGGACAGCTCGTTGAGGACCCAAGACACAGCTATAAATCAAAATAAAATAATTTTTAAAATAAAAATAAGATAAATACATAAATAAAAATAAAATTTAAAAAGTAAAACGTAACTATGAGAGGCTCCTAACTCTGGGAAACAAAGTGTTGCATAAGGGGAGGGATGGGGTGGATGGGGTGAGGAGATGGGGTAACTGGGTGATGGGAACTAAGGAACTAAGGCTTATCCCTTGATGGGATAAGCACTGGGTATTATGCTATATATTGGCAAATTGAATTTAAAGTTTAAAAAAAGTAAAAAGTAAACGCTCTGCTCTAATGAAGCTTAATGTCATTTTTGAAAAAACAAACAAACAATAGAGCTTTCTCCAGGATAATATACACAGTGCCAGTGATTCTCAAACTGTGTTCCATGGAGCCCTCAGTTTTAGTAAAGGAACCCTGAAGGCTACCACTGAGAACAGTATATTCTGATGAGGGATGTGGCACAGGCTAGACTTAGCTAAGGACGCTGAGACATTACAGAGACAACCTGCTGAATGCTCCACAGCTAAATGCTCAAGAAATTCAGAGAGTTTATGAGTGAGATAGTTTTTTCACTACCTCTAGCCAGCCTGCTAAAGGACAGATGGCTCAGCCTGACCTCTTAGCTAGATGCCAGCTCATCAGTTTATCCAAAAAAATGTAACTCAAGACTCATTGTTTTCAAATGATAGGCATTTTTTTCTTTCCTTCCATTTCCTCTTTTCTCTTAAAAATTCTGTTTTCTCTTTATTCACCAATAACAGTTTACTGACTCTTCATATGTGAGCAAATTTGTGAGCAGGTTACCAATTAACCATCTGAGTTATTCTTTGGTAAGGATAAGGGAGATAACCAGAGGCACAGTGCTAGACCTCAACTTTCCCTTAACCTATTTTCCTCTATATTTTTAAATATTAGGGCTTGGGGGGGATATTTTGTTTGGCAAAAAGATTCTTTCCTTTAAAAAAAAAAAACAAACACCTTACAACACTAAATCCACCATGCTATGACTTGACAATGAGCCAGCAAGTGCTTTGTGGGGTGGGACATACTAACCAACACAGGGCAGGGGAGGGGGACTGTCTTGTATGATCAGGTACCTTCGAGGAAGTAGCTGCCCCTCTCCGGTGTCCAGTGTAGACTGTCACCAGGTAGTGGTACTGGGCAAAGGGATCATTGTCCTCCAGCACTGTGACCCTCACCTGGACAGAAGGATGACATTAGGAGGGCCCTGTCCAGTGGGTTCATCCACTACACAACAGCCAAGAGTGAGCTGGTCATTCATGACAAAGGGAGAGAGCAAAATTATGTATGTCATTTATTCATCCCACCAGGTGAGAATAAGTAAAATAAAAACCTTTTTTTTTTAAAGTACAAAATGCACTTAATATTCAATACAGTTCAAAAGTAGACTGGAAATGAACTTGGTATGAAGCTGAGAATGTTCAATGCTTGATCTGGTGAATGATACAAACTCTGTTTATATAGAATTTCTAAAATTGACAACCAGATTGCAACTCCAAGGGAATTTAAAGGGAATGAACGTTGAGGTGGTTTAGCAGCAAAACAAAACAAAGCCAGACTCTCTAGGCTACAGTGGGCAGATGAGCTGCCCGGATTAGCCAATGGAGGGGTTGTTCCCCCCCTTGTCAGGGATGCAAGATCCACCTCTCTTGAGGTCATGTGACCACCTGGGGAGGCTGACACACAATGGCAGACTGATGTGGTGTCTGGGCATGATCAAGACCTGGGCATCTTGACCCAACTTGGTCATCTCTGGAGCTCCTAGCTCAGTTTCTCTCTCTGCTCATCCTGCCTCCTTCTCTCCCTTCCCAGCGGTTGACCCTTAGCATCCCTTATGAAACACTGCTCAACTCCATTTCAGAGTGTGCTTCTTGAGAACCAACCTACAGGTGAGGCATTTAAAGTATTAATGTTTAATCCCTTGGGTGAATTGAAGACAGCAATATAAATGCTGCAACCGCTACTAAGTTTTATGCCACCTTAACATCCTAGGAGGTGTTGCTGTGTAGGGAGAGGACGGAAATGGAGGATATTTCAGAGCTTTGTGATACATCCTTGTAATCACTGATGTACTCACTCAAGACACAGAATTTTATCGAAGGCTCACTCACTAAATGTCATGGCACATACATTGGAAAAATAATCAGAACTTTGTTGTTGGCAATTTGTTGAGGTTTGGTCTCATTTCTATTCTCAGATCTGTCTTATGGTCAATCAGATCCAGGTTTGAATTCTGGATTCAGGGAGGTGGCTTTGGACCAGTTAGTTGCCCTCTCTGGTCTTTGGTCTCTTCCTCTGTAAGATGATAGAGGTACTGTGCAGTAAAGGGGGGCCTCAGAAGGCCTGGGCTGTCCAAACCCTACACATTTCAAAGAAAGGCCTGGTTCTTGGCCAGCTCCTAAAAGATAACCCCTATGTCCTCAGAATATCCAGCATGATAAGAGTGTCTTTGAATACCTTGGTCCATCCAGGTAGTCTGCTAACAATGTGGTTTATGGTAAGGGCTTCAGGCCATCTGTAAGAGCCTGACGTCTGGGTGTAGGTGGTGATGGGAAAGTGTTTTGCTGGAGCCTGAGTAAACTGAGTCATATGGCCACTCTGTATGTATGTGACTGACCCCCAGTTAAACCCTGGACACCAGGCCTCAGGTGGGCTTCCCCTATTGTCAATACTTCGTATGTACTGTCAAATGCCATTGCTAGGAAAATGAAGTCTGTCCATACAACTCCACTGGGGAGTATAAAGTTCTTGCTGGATCTCTCCTGGGCCCTTCCCTTTGCTGATTTTAGTCTGCATCCTTCACTGTAATAAACCATAATCATGAGGCTAACAGCTTTTCTGAATTCTGTCAGTCCTCCTAGTAAATCATTGAACTTAAGAATGGTCTTGGGGACTCTCAACACAGTATCTTCCCTTAGGGCTGTGGGGAGTATTAAATGGGATAATCCCTGGCATATAGTAAATCCTTAATAAATGGTCAGTAACACAATTCTCCTGACAATTTGATGACAAAAGCCATTTCACATATAATGAGGCTGAGGAGCTGGGTTTCCTGGGATGACCTGGATTTGCCACTAGTCCTTTGGCTTCCCACCTGGGCTCCATCCCCTAGAGATACTGCAAGGGAACACTCTACTCCTTCTTCCCATTCCTAGGGGCCATGCAACCTCACCTTGGCCTGATCCTGAGCATCCTTCCTCTTCGCCCAGATCACCACAAGTATGTAGGCCACACAGAGGCAGCCCACGGTGGTCACAACGACGGGGTTGTCCTCAAAGGTGGCAAAGAGTTCAGCAGTCTGGCGGACATCGATGGTGTTGGGCATGACCAGGAACGTGCTTCCAAAGAAGGTGAGGTGGTTGCAGAGGCAGTGTGTCTGGGAGAGGGTGGTCCGTGGCCCCACCTGCAACCCCAAAGAGGCCGTGCTAGAATGGCAGTACATCTGTCTGGGCTTGCTTGAGCCCAAGGGAGATGGACACCGCCATGACAGTCTCCCCATAAAACTGGCTGGGGAGACCAGCTTTAGGGTTCTCTTGAGCTTTAGCTTTTTTATTTAACTAAAAATTTTAGAATGCTGAGAATATTATCTATAACAACTATCTTTGTACCCATCATTCTCAGTGGGCAACTGTATATCTTGTCAGTCTTATTTATCCTTTTCAAGAGCTATTTTGGGTGAAGTTGAAGTCTCCTCTGCTCCCCACCCTCCATAAACAGTCATTATCACAACTTTGGTGTGTATCATTCCAGTATATTCTCCCCCTGATGCTTACTCATTGGGCAGATACATGTTGAGTGCTAATTCTAGGCCAGACAACAGGTTAGGTGCTGAGAGGACATCTGGGATACTTAGATCATCTGTTTCCCAGGGACTTGCCTTCTTCTGAAAATGAAAGTCCTGGTATGCCTGGGTGGATCAGCGGTCAAGCTCCTGCCTTTGGCCCAGGGTGTGATCCTGGAGTCCCAGGATCAGGTCCCACATCAGGCTCCCTGCATGGAGCTTGCCTTTCTCTCTACCTCTCTCTCTGCCTATGTCTCTGCCTCTCTCTCTGTATCTCATAAATTAAAAAAAAAAATCTTTAAAAAAAATAAATAAAAATGAAAGTCCTGTGCCCTGGAGGCCCCTAGTCCTGGCCACACTAGGATGATTGGTCATCTCACAGAAAAACAAAAAAATGGAGACTAGGGGAATCACATAAAGAGATGGGAAGGAAAAATGTTTAAATCCTAAGCTGCTGTCTCAGCACCAGGAAAGTATTCCCTAAATTTTACCCCTTAGATTTATGTACCAGGGACCCCTATCCTGGGCTTATGCTTTGAGGAGTGTCACTCTAGCTGCCCTCAGGCTGTGCACATCTGCACAAGATGGGGAGTCAGGGGTCCCTGGGGACATGCCCATCACAGCATATGCCACCCAGCTGTGTCTAGGGTGAGGCCCTCGGTGACCCCAAGAATGAGGCCCTCCTTAAATTTTACACTATAGATGCCTCACTTACCTTACCCTAGTCCTGGCTCTGGGACTCCCACTTCTAGACTATGGTTTAGGAACTTGGATCTGGAACTCCTTGCTTCTAGGGCCTGTATAGGCCTGTTCCTCAGGATCACTCTTCCCTGGTGGACTGGCCATAGGTGTTCCCACCTCTAGGCACAAGGGTGGCAAGATGTGGCTATGGGGGGCAAGGTGTGTAGATGGAGCTTGGGTACACAGTCCCCTGTATTATAGGATAATGAGGTTGGGATTGCAGGAACAGGAATGGGCCAGGACAGGGAACCCCTTCTGTGCTCTTAATTCACACCTGGCACTTAGGGCCTTCTCTAGATCTGTCGACTTCCAACCCTGCCACCCCACCAGGGCCATTTGGTAGGCTAAGGTTTCATTCAGCCCCACGTCTCAGCACCATCTTGTTATCCCAGGATCTACCAGGAGGTGTTAAGGTGGGAGAGAGCAGAAAACACTGTCATGCAGAAAGTTCTTCTCTGCTCAGCACATGAAAAGGAAGAAGCTGCTACAGCCCAAACTGCCCTAACAGGTAAGTCTTGTCTCTTTTCCTTAACAAGCCACCCAGCAAAGGCTGACCCCTCCACATGGGCATGACCCCAAATGTTTATTGACAGATTTTACTTCCGTGTTTGCTCCATTGTTTTTCTGTTTCCCAATCGTGGTCAGAATTTGGTGTGCAGCTGTGGGGCTTATGGGAACACCTGGCACTCCCAGAGAGGGTGGAGCTGGTTTCAGAGAAGAAAGCAGGTGCTGGTAATGAGACCACCTCAGTACTAGGAGCCCAGGGACCAGACTTTTTATGTCTACATCTCTGCCTCCCTTGGCTTTCACAACCCTCTCAGCATGAGAGTCTCTTGAACGCCGGGAATTAATCTGCTCATACCCTCGTGACAGCAATTGTACCTTTAGTAACCTTTGAGAAAATATATAAGCAAGAATCTAGGTTCTCAGACCCTTTGCAATAATTCTTCCTTTATCTGCTAAGAAAATCTACAGACCATAGATTGGGAGCTTTCTTCAGTCATGTAGAGAATTTGGTGCTGGTTTTCCACCCGAACTTGATCGTGTTTGCTTATTTATGGTTCTTCAGTGATTTCTATATACCTATATCTGTATTTACATCTATATAATGAGCATCAAGTACACAATATTGGATTCATATAACTTTTGGTCTCTGACATACCACCTTTGTATGTCCCACATTCATGGATGCATGTATTAGTAGGTGTATATTTTCAACAACATAATAAGGACCTGAAAACCCCTACCTACTCAAAAGTTAGAAACATTCCAATAACTTACATCTAGCTAAGTGGTCTTCCCCCCCATCTTTCCTCAAACTTCCCCCACCCAGTGACCATGGGTCCTTGATTTCCATTTCATGTGTAGTTTTTTCTTCTGTGTTCACTGTTCAACATGGCAATCACTTTGTGGAGCACTCACTGTGTGTCAGGTACCTCGCTAACTACTTTCTCCCCTAATCTTGCCAAGGTCCCACCCCAGCAGTAAGTGGTATCTATCATTTATCTCCATTTTCAGATGAGAATGCTGAGAGAGGTACAGTGACTTGTCCAAGGTCACCTGGCTAGTATTGATGAAGTAGGATTGGACCCAGGTCTGTCTGATGGCAGAGCTGTGCCCCTAGCTGCTGCAGCATCCCCCTTTCTGAGGACAGCCTTGCAAGGCATCCCAGGCCAGCATTGTGGGCATCAGACAGCTGCTGGGAGTGAAGGCTCTGGAAGGTCGCAACACACCGAGCGTCTTATTCATGAGGCACAAAGGCCTCTATTGCAAGCATGGGGAACACACTGTCTCTTGGACATGTCAATGCACCCGCTTCTTCTTGGCATTTTGGGAACTCCCTCCGTGTGGTGGCCGGAAGCCAGGGCAGGAATTGACAAGGGGGCTGAAGTTGTGGCAGAAATAAACCCAGAAGGAACTTGGCTCTGAGCCCCCTTCTGTGGCTCTGCTGGGGCCTGGCCTCTTACACTACTTGTGACCATTGTCATTTGATCATGTGTGCTATTTGCTTCTTGGCTGTGCCCTCTGCTAGACTGAAAGCTCACTGATTTCTCTAACCATTATATCCCCACTGCCTTGCACATGGTAATTATTTGTTAAATAAATGGAAGAAGGTATTTGTAGTCTAGTAGATGGAGGCAGATGTGTGATAAATTTCAGCTAGATGTGGAGGTTTGCTGTTCTTGGGGAGGGTGTTAAGAGCTGTGGAAGTCCAGCAGAGAGAGGCTCCTGATGTCTGGAAGTTCCCAAGGAGATGGCATTAGAATGGGAAAATTGAAGGGTGAATAGGAGTTTTCTGGGCAGGGTAGGTTGTTTCCGGGGAGAGAACAGAGTATGAAGGGCATGGAAGAAGGAAGAGGAACACCGATGCCCCAGAGATGGCCTCTGGTGGCCTCAAAGCCAATGTCTGGAAGTGTCATGCACAGAACTGAGCTGACCTGAGATAGGGATCTGATTGCAATTAATAGAGCCACGTGCCATCCAGGTGTTTGGCAAAACTGGATTGGGAGCTGGACACACAGCACTGCATATCCCTGAAGGCTCCTGCTCTGGAGACAGACTTGAGTTTGAGTCCCAACTCTGTTACCTACTAGGCAAGGGATTTGAGCTAAATGTGTTTACTTTCCTGAGCCTTTTTTTTACCACCTGTGGAATGGGAGTACCTAGTGTCTTAGAGGTTACTGTGGAGATCTGATGAAGTAATGCAGGTGAAGCATGGAACACAGCACCTGGCAGAGAATAAAGGGCTCAGCTCTGAGTTTGGTCCCCTGGAGAGGACACCCTGGCCTGGCCGCCTAGCAGCCCAGAGTCAACAGGGCTTCCCAATTATTTGTCTATTCCTTCAAGAGCCATTTGTTTTCAGTGGTGAGTGAAGCCCACTGTTCCTGACTTATGGGGCTCTCAGTGCACCATGGGAACAGACCTCATCTCAGGGACCTCCTGAGTAGATATGAAATGGCATAATGCTGTGTTTAGTGCTATGGAGGAGCAGATGTATGCACCAGGAAAGCCTACAGGGGGAATCTGATGTAGCCAGGGTGACAGTTTTCTCAAGGAAGTGACACTTGCGGCAGGATCTGAAGGAGGAGTTGACTAGACCAGGAAGAGGGGCATTCCAGGCACAGGGAACAGTGTAGGCAGAGACGCTCTGGTGGGGTACAAAATGGCCAGCAGAGACACTGGAAGGAAGCCCTAAGTGAGTTGGACACACCCAACCATGTTGCTCTGTCTTCTTCTTTGTATCCTCTCCTTACCTGGCACCCAGAGTTGTCCCAAGTCCCCTGGACCTCATCCCAGAACACACAATGGGACAGGAAGGTGGTGATGCCAACTGTGAGGTCCCTGCCAGGGATCAGTTCCAGGTCAGACTCGGGGACCACAGTCAGATAATAGACCCCTTCTCCAAAATGCAGGTCCTCTGGATTCAGGATCCACGTGGACAGCCCATCTGCAAGAAATAGGGATCCAGGTCAGCCGGAAGCCTCATGGAGCCTGGGGCTAACATCATGGAAGGGAGAGACCAAGGAGACTTGGCAGGGAAGCTCACTTTGGTGATCTCCCTAATGTCGTAGGAAAGCCCCCTCCTCCTGAGACCTGGAGGAGAGGAGAAGACACACTCCCAGGTCCGTGTGCAGAGCACAGCTTCCAAGTCAGATAGATGAGGGCCCAATTCTGACTCTGTCCCTTCTTGGCTGTGTGACTTTGTATCAGTTACTTAACCTCTCTGTTCTTATCTGGCAAGAGGAAATGCCCATAATGCCCATCCTGAGGGTTGTAATGAAGATTACAACAAGGTTACAACAAGGTTAGTTCTATAAGTGTTTGTCAGTTTCTTCAGGGCACGTAGTAAATGCTCACTTAATGTTGCCAAATGATAATAATAGTAGTAATAATAACACAAAAAATCAGCATTGAATGTGACATTATTTTTTTCTTTTTCTCTATGGCTTCTGATTCTCAAGTTTTAAGTTGGTCACCCTCTCCCCACCCCCAAGAAGCTCAAGAAGCTAGTCCAGTTGATGGACTACCTGTAGCAGCCATTGGCGGAATGTGAGCTTTTGCATCATAGCTGGTCTCATTGGGGTGGTAGCCATAGCCCAGGCTGAGTATGAGTGGGATGGCAGGTCTCCAGTGCAGCTGGATCCCCAAAGCTGCTCTGTCTGAAGTCAGGTTCACCCATAAAGCTTCAGGACTGGTCAGGTTTAACACAGTTGGCTCACTGTGCCCTTCCAAAAGCCGAGGCAGCAGGATCTGTTATCAAAAACAGTCAAATCAAGGGTACGTGGGGGTGGGAATGCCAATGAGCATCAGGGCTGCTGGACAGAGCAAGGCAAAGTGAGCATCCCAGGAATTGAGATCCACACTGTGCTGTGCTCATTCTATCAGTTTCCTGGGGCTGCTTAACTAATGACCACAAACTTGGTGGCTTACAACACCCCACATTTGCCATCTTACAGTTCTGGAGGCCAGAAATCCAAGATCAACTTCATAGGGATAAAGTTGGCAGGCTGATGCCTTCTGGAGATTCTAGGGAAGAATACCTTCCTTGCCTTTTCCAGCTTCTGGAGGCACCCATTTCCCTTGGCTCATGGCCTCTCCTCATATCACCCCAACTCCTTGCTTATGTCATCAGATCAGCCTTTTAAAGAAAATCTGACAGCTTAGAGCCTGGATGGTAAGAGTGGTTTATGTAATGAAGATGATTAAAATTCCAATCAACAGATATAAAGAAATGTTTTGATTGTATAGCCAAAGATTGGCAATGATATACATTTGTGGTTTTAAGCTAAAATACGATGTGTAACATAAAGACCATTCTAGGGCAGCCCGGGTGGCTCAGCAGTTTGGTGCCACTTTCAGCCTTGGGTGCGATCCTGGAGACCCACGATCGAGTCCCATATCGGGCTCCCTGCATGGAGCCTGCTTCTCCCTCTGCCTGTGTCTCTGCCTCTCTCTCTCTTTCTCTCTCTTTCTCTCTCTCTCTGTCTCTGTCTCAAATAAATAAATAAATAAATAAATAATCTTTTAAAAAAAAGACCGTTCTACTCTCCTCTTTAATCAACTTTCGGTCTCAACCAAGTTGAAGAAGAAAACAGAAGTGATCATGGACTTCTGACAGCACCCCCAACTTCTACCTCGATATTCTCCGACAGATTCCTCATGGGTATGAGATGTCCACTAGGGCTGGTCAAACAGAAACCACCAATAGTTCCACTGACATCAAAGTGACTTCGGGCTGGGAAGGGGCTCTTGGGGAAACTCATCACCTGAAACCAAGAACAAGAAGTGCTGGCTAAGGCCCCTGAAGGCTGGAAGGTGACTGCAACCCTGTGTGAATGATAAGCTTCCTAAGATGGGACAGACAAGTGGCCTTGTCCTATGGGGTGAGTGGGGAACCCGGCTGTTAGCTGTATCTGGCCTTCCTGGAGTGTGTCTGTCCTCCAGGGCTGAGGACCCACTCAGGCCTATAAAGCTATACAACTACTGGACCATGAAACCCTCCAAGTCTTTCTTCTTGGCAAAGCCAACAAGCCCCCAAGAGAGATATACTTGTCTGCCTTCACTGGGGCTCAAAGAACTGAGAGTCGGATGTGCCCTCACTTGGGAGTGAAAAGAACTCTGGGTTCACCATTTCCTAGTTATGGAATGAAGTCCAAAAAGCTTTATTTCCAGTAACTAATTGAACCAATTAGCTGGAGAAATTCCACAACACAGCGGAAGAAGGATGGATTTGGGTGTTGGAAGGCCCGAGTCTGCATCCCAGCTCTGCCACTTTGCTTGTGGCACTGGGTGAATCACTGAACCTCATCTGCAAAATGGGTGTAGTAATACTGTGTAACTGACAGGGTTGTTATCAACATAAATGAGCAAACACACATAGAAGTGACAAATAAGCTATAAAGGGCTGCTCCCAAGGAGGTTATTACTGTTGTTACCCTGATGTCCACAGGCTCCCAGCTGTCCTCCATGGAGCCAAGGGAGGAGGCCACAGGCAGGGTAAAGGTTGCAGAGCTGGCAGCCTTAGTATGCACAGAGGAGCCTCGCCAACTCCGGGGCTGTATTCTGGCCACAAGGTGAGAACATAGGTGTCAGGAGAGAGAGAGAAGAAAGCCAGTGTCAGAGGAACATCTCTTGCACTGCAGGGAACCCCAGCATTGCCATCAGAGTACATGGCTCTATTTCAGTCCCCTTAGATGGTTCTGCATGTTCATGTCAGTAGGAGCAGCACAAGAGCAGCTGATGGCCCCAGCGCTGGGTTGGGGGCTCTATGAGGACAGGGCATTCGCCAGCTCTGTTTGCTGCTGCGCTCCCAATGCCTAGAAGAGCACCTGACATATGATGGTGGTCAACACATACTTTGTTGAATGAATAAATGAGCTGATGTGGACACTTTTCCAGGCTTATCCCCTCTACCTACTTGATCTCAGATGTCATGGGCTTCTAGCCCCATCTTCTCTGGCCTTTGATGTCCCATCTGATTAGATTGGGGACCTGGTTTCAGACCCTAGTTCTGATCAGAATGCTGCTTCGGAAAACTGCCCCTGGCACCCAAGAGGGTAACCCTGGCATGAGGAATCAAAGAAGGGGGCTCACTACAAGAGTTGCAGCGGTGCCTGCAGGGTGGTGCAGCACCTGCTTGTCAGGTGGAGGCATGCAGGGTGGAGGGCATTCTCAGGTACTGTTAGGGTGCAGCAAGAGGCAGGCCCTCCACAAAGAATTCCCAAGGCCAGTGTATCTTGAATCCCCATAGCTCTGTGGAGCAATGGGGTTGGCCAGGCACACCCAGAACGTGGTGTAAAGTGGGCAGGCCCCCTTCATTCAGCCTCCCTGCCTGCTCGGCTCCAACATGATCCATCTCTCAGGACTCCTGGGTGGCTCCAAGATGGAACTTGGCACTCAACAGCTCCTTTCCTATGCTGTGCAAAGCTCTCTTGGGACCTCAGTGCAGCTGGTTACCTGTTTGTATATACAGAGATGGAAGGGGTGGCCAGAGTGGCTGGGAGGCCCCCAGGCAGTGTCCCCAGAAGGAGGGCAGCCTGCACATGCTCCACAACTCTGAGCAGCTGGGGCACGGAGGCCATCTGGAAAAGAAAACAGGGGTAACTGCTGGAGACCCATCTCTGTATGCTGTCTTTGGTTACTGTCACCAGGCTACGTGGGACCCTCAGCAGGGACTGGGAGAAGGCAGAGGAGTGAGGAAGGGACAGCACTACTGTTTATTGAGTTCCCGGCTCTGTGGGGAGTGAAAAGTAAGCACTCATGAAGATTCCAACCCCTTTTGGAATGTGAACCCCTTTTCATCCAAGTCTGGAAGGCAAGTGCTCTCACTATACCCATTTGGCAGATGGGAAAACAAAAGCACATAAAGGATAAGTGACTTGCAGAGGTCACATGTTGATAAAGACAAGTGCCAGGACTCACAGTGAGGTGCCAGGCATCTGGCTCCTGAGTCTGTGTGTTGAGCTGTCACACTGCATGCCTCTCTGGGCTGCGCTATTTGACCCTGACATCCACCCATAACCCAGGTCTTATTTGCGGGCAAATAGAAAGCCACAGGCAGAGCCATTTCACTGGGTCATCTGGGCTTGGACTGCTCCTCACCATACCCAGACCCCCAGATGAGGATGCAATGTCGCTGAAGCCAAAATATGAGGATCTGAGACGGGCTAGATGTTTGCACGAATTGTGTGTGTGTGTGTGTGTGTGTGTGTGTGTGTTTGTGTGTGTGTGTGTGTGTGTGACTGAGTGGATGTGAATGTGAATATGTGTGTGTTTGAGGGTGACCTGTGAATATAAGGAATTAAGTGTGTGTATCTGAGTATCTGAGCATAAGTGTGTGATTGTGAGTCTGAATGTGAATGTGGGTTTGAGGATATGTGTGAGTATGTGCTGGAACATAAGTGAGTGTCAATGTGGTTTTGTGTGTGACTGTAACCATGTGTGTGTGTGTGTGTGTGTGTGTGTGTGTGTGCAATCATGTGGCCATGTATGAAGATAGAAGTGTAAACGTGCATCTCTGTGAGTATGTGTAGGACTGTGTGCTTACATGTATGTGTGAGAGTGTGAGTGCTTATAAGTGTGTGTTAGTGTAGGAGTGTGTGTGAGTGAATATGTTAGTGTCTGTGGGTGTGTGTGAGTGCATGGGTGTGTTTGAGTGTGACTGTGTGTGTATGTGTGTGTGTTCCCCACATGCTACAGGACTATGGAGCAGCAAGAAATGGGTTTTCCACTCCATCATGATACCATCCTAGGAGGCCCTTCCCCTTGTGCCCCCATCAAGGACGCTGGGGCTGCCTCTCTTCTAAAAATGTACTGTGTGGGGTAGACATGTGATCTCTTCCATTGGTGGCTTATCTGAGATGAGACGGAATGCCTTGATTTGCAGGTGACATGTGAGACTGAGGGAAGTTATGTACCCTTCCCAAGTCTCAGGGTTTGAAAGCGACAGAGGCAGGATTGGAAGGCAGGCTGCCTTGATCCAGAGCCTGTGCTCTGCCTCCCAGAAGCTCTGGTCTCTGTAACTTTTCTTCTAGCTCCCCAGAAATGGTTTTAACCTCTTTGCCTCTTTTTCTTCATCTGCAAGATCTAGAAAGGCTGGTGTAAACTGGGTGTGTGGTAGCTGGGAGGTCTGCAGCTGGGCTGAGACACCTACCTGACTGCCCTTGGCCTCTGCATGCTTTTCCGGTCCCTCCCTCAGGGAAGCTTCCAGCACACTGCCCACAGCCTGAAACAGGTCCTTGGTGGCCGCCTGGCGCCCCTGGTCTTCAGGATGGGCCTTGGAACACAGTGCCAACAGGGCTTCACTGGCATGCTGCAGAGCCCAAGTGGCCTCCCACTGGATTTCCCAAAGGAGAAGGAAAAGCAACATGAGCCCTTGCTGATAGACTATCCCCTACACCATTCAAAGGACAAGAAGGGAGCAAGGTGAGAAACAAAGTAGGAGAAATCTAGGCCCATTGCACAGGCTGCCTGTGTCACTGACTTGAGGTAGGTTCTCCTTCCCTACAATGTGCTAAATTCCTTCAGGAGAGTAGCCTGGTCCATCTCTGAGTCTTCCCAGAGTGCCTTCCACAATGCCTAGCACATAGTAGTAAATGGTCACTGAGTGGGGGATGGGCTTGGGTGGAAGGATGGAAGGATGGTTGGGTGGCAGATGAGTAGATAGATGGATGGATAGATGGACAAGACACTTGTCCAGTTTTGTAATTATGTATGTATTTGTGAGATTATTTGTGTAAAGTGTTGCTCTCCCCGTACTCTGAAAGTGCTGTGAGCAGAGACTATGTCGTGTGACTTGCTGAATTCTTGATGCACAGTTTTTGCACAGTACCTAATATATATTAGGCATTCAGGAAGCATTTGTTGAATGAATGAATAAATTAATGCAGGATGAGTGAATGGAAAGGTAGAGTGATGGATGTACATAGATGGGCACTGAATAGATGTATGTACGTGGAGTGGATGGATGAGCAAATGGGTGTATAAATGGCAAATGTGATGTTAACAGCATCATGGCCCCAGAAATAAAGGTCAGCCTTGCTGGCTTCAGGCTGGAGAATGTGAGGGGCACAACCTCCTGAGAATAGGTGGAGCAGAGCCAGGATGGCTTTCCCCTCTTACTGATTTAGGGCTTCTTTTTTTAACCTTTCGTTACTATAACATGGGGAATATGGTGATTTAATTTGGGTTCTCCAAGAGGCAGAGCCTGAGGCAAGGGTTTAAGATGTAGGCAGGCAGAGTAGCTGGTGAGGTGGGGGTGGGAGTCAAAGAAGAAAGAGACAGGAACTGGCAACTGGACATCAGTCTGATATGTACTAGTGAACTTGAGTATGTATGAAGTGGGGAACATGGGTAGGTTAGCAGCAGCATCTGGGGACACATTTAGTGTCACCCAGTGATTAGAGTCAGGTACTCCCTTGAGGTGCCACTGGCAGGTAGGGGAGTAAGGTATGTGAGCACACAGGCTATGACACCCAGAATGAGACACAGGAGCTGCATCTTCTCTCTCGGCATCACTCATGCAGGATCATTGGAAAGAAGATAGCGGAAACCTTGGTGGCCCTGAGATTGAGGGACCTTTGACATGGGGGAGTTGTCAAATACCTACAGCAGAGTGTGTGTCCCATGGCTTGGCCTGGGACAGCAGATGGGCCTCACTTACCTGGGCCTTGGGTGTGAGCTCCTCACTATGGTGGGTCACCTCTCTCAGCACCTGGGCCAACCTTTGTACCTCCTGCATGTCCCCCAGGGTGGTAGTGATTGCAGATAGTGACCCCAGCACATGCTCTCTGACCTTGATGCAGAGGGAGGGAGATGGGGAGAGAAAATGTAATTTCAGTGGTTTGATGAAACGATTTCAGAAAGATTTGGGGTCAGAGCAAGTGACCAGGCTCATCTGGAGTTTTTCCAAACCTCATAGACCTCTCATAGGATATGTACTGGCCAGTGTAATGGCCTCCCAAAAATATCCATATCCTAATCCTTGAAACCTGTCAATATGTCACCTCACATGGCAAAAAGGACTTTGCCAAAATTTTTTTGGAGTTTTATTTTATTTTATTTTTTTATGTGCTCAGTGTGGGGCTTGACTCACACCCCTGAGATCAAGAGTTGCATGCTCCTCTGACTGAGCCAGCTAGGAGCCCCTGTTTTGGAATTTTAATTAAGTTAAGGTTCTGAGATAGGAGTGGATCTGGATAAACCAAGTGGGACCTATGTCACAGGGGTCTTTGTAAGAGGGAGGTGGGATGGTCAGAGCCAGAGAAGATGTGTGGATGGAGGCAGAGGTGAAGAAGAGGCTGGGGAAGGAAAGGAAAGGAAGTGAGGAGGGGAAATTTGAGGAGGGGAGGGAGGAGAAGTGGAGGGAAGAGGAAGGAAAGGAGGAAGAATATGAAGGTGCTGAGCTGCTGGCTTTGGAGATGGAGAGGAGTGTGGAGGCTTCTGGGGACCCTAGGGACCGTGCTCTCTGAGCTACGGAGCCCTAACAAGGGGCTCACTGGGGGCTGGTGTTGGCAGCTGCAAAGAAAACCTAAGAATAGAATTTCAGTACTGCCCAGGAGAACTTTCCACATTGATGAAACAGTCCTATCTCTGCACTGTCCACTCACCAAATGTGACTATTGAGCCCTTGAAATGTGGCCAACAGAAAACTGAATTTTTAAAACTTTATTTCATATTTATGCATTTAAGATAGGTGTAAGTACCTAGATATGGCGAATGGCAACCACCTGGCACAGCACAGATCCAAGTGAACAGTCCCCCTCTTGCAGCCTCTTCCTGACAGCTCACTCAGCCTACCTGTCTGACAGCCTGTCTTGGCAGCTGCAGAGTCTGGGCATGTCTGCTGTTAGCTCAGGGTGCATCTAGGCTCTGGCTAGGATGGAGGAGAGAATAGGCCAATGTATGGGGGGACTCTTGTCAGAATGTTCTGGAAGGAGAAACTGTGTTTGCTTTTACAAATCTTCCCTCCCTCCTTCGTCACTGTCCTGAAGGCAGCTTCCATGGAGATGCCACAATTCCTGACTCTCTGGCCAGGGGATTCATTCAGCAGGAAATGAGAGGGCAGGAGGAGAGAGAGCAAGAAGCTATTCTGGTGCTTCCCTCCCTCCACTGGTGGGTCAACTGCCTCATTCTTCAGAAGCTATTGCTTCCACCATGATGCCCCATGCAGCTGCCCCCTCCAGATTCTGGTCACTTCAGGCTAAGCCCCGACTTGAATCAACAGAACTCTTCTTAAATTCTTCTCAGTTATCCTGTTAGAGTTTTATGCCTGCCTCCTGCCAGGATCCCAGTGTTTCACGAGGAGATCTTGGATCAGGCTGCCATAGTCTGTGTGCTCAGGGACCACAGGATATCCAAATGGAAGTCTGCCATAGCTTATGTTCAGAGTGAAAGCAACCAAGACTGAGAACAAGAGGTGGGTGGGTGTATGGAGGGGCTAACATGAAACAGGGCAGGGCTGAGAGTCTTGGAGGGCAGGAGGTGGATGGGGGAAGAGCTCGTCTGGGTTGGAACCTCATATTCACTTCCACCTTAGAAATGTGAGCCTGGGCAAGCTGTTAAAATTCTCTAACCCTAAAAAAAAAAAAAATTCTCTAACCCTGTTTCCTCTTATGTGACCTAGACAGGGATCTCACCATTTATCTTGTAGGGTTTTAGTGAGAATTACATATCCATGAAGATCTTGGGGTTGGCAGCACAGAGTAGGTATTCAATAAATGTTAGCTATTTATCTATAAGTAGTTACTATGACAACCACCACTTCTTTGTATTAAGTACTTACCACATGTCCTACACCATGCTAAGTACTTTCATGCAAATCCTTCAGGGACCAGAGAAGTCCATCTTTTCTTCTCCATGCCCAGCAGGTGTATGTGATGCTGTGTGTGTGTGTGTGTGTGCGTGTGTGTGTACCTGCACCCACACATGTTCATATAGCAGGTACCAGGAGTGGAAGTAGTCCTACGCTCTGTCATAGTTGTTTGTCATGTCAGGTTGTAACACATGAAATGGCCATTCTGTGGATTACAACTGGTTGGATGTTGGTAATTTCAAATGGTTTGACCTAACCTTATGAGGAAAATACTATTTATTATCCCATTTTTCCAGTTGGCGAAACAGGCTTAGAGAAGTTCCTTCACCAGCCTGTGATGGTATAGATGGCAAATGACAGAGGTGCAATGACATCCAGGGTCTAACCCCAAACCATTAACTATATGAGAGTGGCCAGGCCACTTTTCTCCTCTGTTGTCATCTTTGACAGGAAGGACTGGAGTGATACTCTTAAATTCCCTCCTGCCCTGGAAGCCTTTGACACTGTGAGGCAGAGCAGGTTTCCATCATTTTAGGTCACTCGCCAAGAAAGGACCAGAGGGGGAGGTGATGTCAACAGCTAGGCAGATACTGAGGCTTCTCCACAGCTCCGTGAATTCCACTCCCCACCCTGAATGGCTGTACAGACCCTGGGGCCCCAGTGACAACCTAAAAAGGGGCCCGTTTGAGCACCTTCTTTCTGACATCCATGTTCAGCAGCTGCCCACAGCCCTGTCCCTGGCTCTCCAGGTCCAGGATGGATGACACAGCCGTGGCCAGCTGGAAGAGCCGTTCAGGGTCCCGCTCGCCTTGCAGAGTGGCGGTGACATTCTCCAGCACTGCGGCCTGGAATGCCATGTTCTCAACACAGATGTCTCCAAGTCCCACCTAACAGGGAAACCAGAAGCACGCTCAGTGCAGGGAAGACCTTGGCTCTCCAGTTCTTGTTCCAGAACCCGGAGCCCGAAGTCATGGTATCATGTGGCAAATCAGAGCAAGGCTGCAAGGCCTCACACTTAGTGTGGGGTCTCTCCTGAGGCTTGAGGGCAACTGGGCCCACTTGTAGCAGGCAGCCAACCACCACTGAAAGCAAGCCTTACGTGAGTCACTGCTTCTCCCTCACAGCCCTCCTCATCATGCCCCCAGTCCCTTTCTGCTCCACCTGGCCTCTCACCCTTGAAATTTACCCAGATTTTGTCCAACCCCTCTGCCTTGTAACCCTGATAGTTGATTTTGGTCCTCCTTCCTCTGGACTCCGATGACACTGGTCAGACTCATCCCTGGATCTTTGTGCTCCAAACCTCTAGGGCCCTATCCTTCTGCTGGCCACTGAGATATAGGATCTGCAAAGGTAGAGACCATGTTTGTTTTGTTCACAGCTGTGTCCCCAGGACCTGGCACATTGCAGATGCTCTGAAAATACTAGTTGAAGGAATGAATGAATCAGTGACTCAATGTGGTCATGCCCTTGGCTTCCTTCAACATAGCTACCCTCTTGGTGAGTTTCAGTTGGGTCAATAAGTTTTCTTAATAAAGAAAGAAAAGGCAGTCACCACCCACCTTCACCACTGCATGGGCCTGCTGTTTGTCCCCTGCGAGATTGGAAACAGAAATGACCACCGCCAGCATGAAGTCATTGTTTACTTTCCCAAGTGGCAGATAAACTGATGAGAGAGCAGGTTCAGGGCCACAGTGTAGACAGGATCCTAGTAAATGGAAACTGAACAGTTAGGGGGGCATCTCCAAGACCCCAGGGAGACTGGAAAACCATTGAAGTAGAGCCTGATGACAAGGGCACAAAAGACCCAGCTCATGAAGGCATGGCAAGCACTCGGGGACTCCATGCTTTCAGAGAGAAGACAGCCGTCTATACTGATCCACCAGCCTCTCTAGGTAATTGCAGGCTGCTATGACTTGGGAATAATTTTACTAGTATCCATAAAAAAATTTTAAAAACTTTTCCTCTTTGCAGGCTTAAAAAAAATTCAAGGTCATCAACCAAATTTAAAAAGGAAGAAGAGATCTTTAAAATTAGCTCAAAACATATCCAAGCTCACTCAAAAGTCAGTTCCTGTACCACGACCTTCCCAGGCTGGTGGATCTAAACAGCCTCCCCCACCCCACCCTCAGCCTCTCCCAGAAGTGGATGGCTGGGACACTGTGCCTGGGCCTAGAGGAGTCTTCGTGCTGCAAACCTCTCACACATGGAGCACACTTTTTGTAGCTCCCACAGGGAGACAGGCCCCTGTTTCGGGAGAGATGGCACCTCGTAGTGGAAGGGAATGCATAGCCCTGGGCCGGTACCTGACTCCAGACAGAAGCAGTACTCCAGGGGACCCAGGGCCGAGGATGTGTTACAGAAGATGGTGAAGCTCGTCAGAATGGTACCCTCTTCTGGAGTGATGGTGCAGCTGGGCACCTCCGGGGGAGGCAGAGAGCTGATCACGTAGGTGTCCTCCCCATAGGCATGCCTGGTCACTGCTGAGGAGTGAAGACAGAGAGTGTGTGGGGGACCGTGTGAGTCACACAAACCACCATGCTTCAGGATCGCCCTGGGAGCTTGTTAAGCATGCAGATTCCCAAGCCGATCTCCTGACCCCGACCTCTCCGGAGGTTCTGGGGTAGGGCTCAGTAATCTGAATATCTAACAATTCCCTCTGATGCAGGGTATCCTGGGGTCTCACTTTTTAAGAGTCAGTCCTTCTGTAGAACAGGGCTAATATTAGCTGCTTCCAGAATCTAGAAACAAGGTGACCCTGCCCAAAGCCTTGCTCTTTCCAGGCCTCCACCTGCACCAGCATCCCACACCACCTGGTGTTTCAAAAACAGTATATACCTGGAAGGGCTGGGCATAAAGAGAATTTAATCAGTTAAAAATGGATTCCTTAGCATAGACCTAATTCAGAAGGTTTAGGGCAAGCCTTGGGGTATTTATTTGATTTTATTTTTAAAGATTTTATTTGTTTACTTGAGAGAGAAAGAATGAATGAGAGAGAGAGGGAGAGAATCTGAAGCGGACTCTGCACTGAGCACGGAGTCCAATGAGGGGCTCGATCCCACAACCATGAGATCATGACCTGGGCTGAAACCAAGAGTCAGATGCTTAACTGAGCCACCAAGGCACCCCTGGAGTGTTCATTTTAAACTGGAATCCCAGGTTGTCCCCATGTGGGTGGTCTCTGGGCCACTTTGAGAAAAACTGGATCAAATGAACCCATCTGGAAGAGAATAATCACTCATCATTTGTCATTTTGATAATCTACCTTTCCCACCACACAGGGCTTGTTTAAAGTGAGAATCTTCCTGGCAGGACATGCACCACCCCAGAATAATATGTCACATCCACCCTGCATAATGCCATTCAGAGTCAGGAAACTGAGGGACGGAGAGTTTAAATGCCTTGCCTCCCAGGTAAAAAGTGATGGTGATGGGATTAACACCAGAGCCTGTGTATGGCCCCTGACCCTGCACTGAAGTCCCACATTTCAGGGCTTCATGTTTGTCTTGGTTCACTTTCTGGGCAAATGGGATCTGTGACAGGAGACTGAGGGGAGGCCTCCACACCTGTGGCTTTGATCCGGATGGCCTGGCCCCAGGTCTGCAAAAAGGAGCTGTTCAGCCGCAGTGTAGAGGTGTTGCTCTCAATGAGGATTAAAGCACTTGGCCAAAATCCCTGGAATCTGCAGGCAGCTGGGAGAGGCTCAGCCTGAAAGAGAACACCATCCAGAGCTCCTAAGGCTTCCACCTTGATGCTGGACCCCAGCAGGGCCGTGGCTTCCGACCCCTAGGAGGCCTTCCAGATTTGTCTCTGCTACAAAGGCACCGAGTGCTTACCTGGGACACACCAAATACCCAGTTTCCAGCCTTGTTTAGGTGTTTGTCTGAGGTCAGCTTCCCTTGTTGGAAAGCCTGCGACTTTTGTGCACAGGTCACTTACTGAGAGAGGCCTCTCAGGAAAATCAGAGGGGAGAAGGAAGCACAGTAGGGCAGAGAATGAAACTAGGGATAGAAGTGGCTTCAGGAGGTGTCCAGCCAGCCTCAACTGGATCCAGCAGGGAGCGTGAGGCCCACCACAGAAGCTGTCTCATTCAGAGGCAGGGTGGCTGGGCCATTAGACCCAACCTCCACTGATTACCGGCCGACAGTCACTGCCCAGCAGCTGAGGATAGGTGCATCAGCCTGGGAAGAGGAGCTGGGCTGGGGACTAGCAGCATCTGCTGGGAGGTTTCTCCATTGCTTCTGCTCCCTTGCATCTGTTCTCCCTTATGACCAGTGCCCTCCTTTTCCTCTGGGGAACACCACCATCCCACCTCCCCAACTCTGCGGGCTCTGACCCACCCCCAGCTCGGTACTGGCCATGTGACACAGGGTCTGGTCAGTCAAAGCAAGAGTGATCGCCAGTGTCCTCACCTTCTCCAGAGAAGTGTCCTCTAAGTACCAGTTGAACATGGCCACTGGGGAGTCATCCCCCAAGGTGACTCTGAGAACAATGTCTTCACTGGTATTTGCTGGCCTGCAGTTCTTCTCACAGCTGAGAGGGAGACAAAATGGAGTGCAGAAGCTCACTCAAGCCTCGTGGCTTGCTCTTTTGTCTGGTTCTTCTCAGGTCCTTTGCAAAGGTGGCAGAGGGCCTTTTTTTCAAGTGAAAAATAGAATAAAAGCAACCCAATGCCCCAACCAAAACCAGAACATAGTGTTGGTCATGGAGACGGAGGGATCTGTGCCTGCCCCAACTCCCACTCATTCCCTATGAAAGACAATGGTATGGAAAGTGCATGAAGCCCAGGGTCCTCAGATCCTGCCTCATATGAAAGGTCACTTTGCATGAGTCACTTAAATTCTCTGAGTCTTAGTTTCCTCACCTTCAAAGTGAAGGGATAAGAGCAGATGGTATTTCCGTGATTCCTTCTAGCTCTAACAATAATAAAGGAATGCTATGGTTTTATCGCATGTATGCCACAGGTTATAAATTATTTGCTTCATTATTCACTTATCCAGGGCTTACCACCACCCTGTGAGTGATATATCAGAATCCCCTATCATAGACAAGCAAATCAGGCTCAGGGTGCCAATGTGATTTGTCCCAGGTGACATGACTCTTGAGTGGGGGAAGGGAACATGAACCAGACTGTCTACATTCAGATCCTGGGCCTTCTCTATAGCATCCCTGCCTACATCTGTAAATAGACCCTTCGTCCACCTCTCATCAACTCCCAGTTTGAGGGAGACATCTCCTCGTTGGGACCTAGTTGAGAGACCAAGCTACCTTGAGCTTTCACCTTGACTACTGCAAGAGCTCCAGCAATCTCTGGGAACCCTCTCTTGCCTGCCTCCAACCTGCTCTCCACTCTGCTATCACAGCATTTTGAAGTAAGACGTGATCACGTCCCCAGCCTGCTTGCAACTAACTCTTGGATGGCTTTCTAGAACTCTTCAAAATCATGTCTGTGGCATAACCCACAAGTTTCCACCAGAGCCAGGCCCTGCCTCTTCCCCTAGTTTCTTCTTGCCCCTCTCTCTCTCCCTCCATACTTGAGCCACACCAATCTCTTTCACTTCCAGCTTATTCTATGCTCCCTCCCTTCGCCGCCCAGTTCCCTCTGCAGCCCCCTTTCCCTGCTAAGTTAATTCCTCTTCCCTGTTCACATCTCATCTGGGGAATGGCCTTCCCTGACCCGGAGTCAGGGAAGTTGTCATAGAGGTGAACCATCTCCCTCCATTTGTTGGGGTGGATCATTGCTGACCACCAGGGAGTGCTCCCTGTGAGAACTGTGACCCAGTCTACTGGGCCACCACTGTTAAGACCTAACCCCTACACCAGTGCCAGCTGGCTCTTCAGTAAATGGAGGCTGAAAGGGTGGCAGCACTGCAGAAGTTTGCTCTCTTGCCCCAACCTGACTCGAGGCCTGAGTTCCAGGGGGGCAGACACATAGAGGCACTGCTCCTCCTGGTTCTCTAGCTGTCTGCGTCTCCAGGTGACCAGGCGCAGGGTGATGGCAGAATTGGGTGGTGGCAGGCAGGATGGAAGAAGCACCAGCTCCCTCTGGTCTGTGCGGAGCAGCTGCCTCTCAACACAGTAGCTCCACTGGGCCCAGCAACGTCCTGAGAGAGAAGAGCAAACGCTGTTATCCATCCAAGGACCTCTGTGATTTGGAGTTTTTGGAAGAAAAGTCATAGATTAGAAAAGCAGCTCCAAAGAGGGAGTTTGGTTTTTAAAAACACTCTCACTTGCAGGGTGCAGGAATGCTACTGGGTAAGGATGCTTCTGGGGAGATGAGTGGCACTTCACTCTGAATCTGAGCACACCTGCAGCATATGTCAGCTGCTTTTGCCCCAGCAATTTGTATTGATGAACGAATGGGCAGGCATATATAGCAGGAGAGAGGCCAGGAGATTATACAGCTGTGCCTGGGAGAGCATCCAGGGCAGTTTCTTGTCCCTTGTGTAACTCTTACTCCACGTGGAAGCAGTTGTCCTCAGCTGTGTGTCTCTGTGGGTACCTTGGGGGCTATATCTCCATCTGGGAGGCTGCATGTCATCTGCTTTATGATACCAGCTCAGTAAATCCCTGTATCCTTTGCCCTTCATCTCTGTTGATTGATGTTTATCCATCAATCACTTTGCTTCCTCTTCCACCCAGTAGAGCATGGAACATGATCTAGGGTCAGGCCATCAGCTCAACCACTGTAACTCTATATTTGTATCCTCTATGAATTCTGATAATGAGAATTAATTCTGATAATGAGAAGTAATATTCAAAAGGATGTCTTGAGCACTTACCAATGGATTATCGAAAGGCTTCAAATTTTACATGATTTTTGACCTGGCTATTCCCTTTCTCAAAATTTTTTTATTTTCTCAAAACTTATGAAAGTTCACTACAGAGGCAAATAAAGATAGAACTACAAGGATGCTCATTACAATGTTGTTTTTAAAGGCAAATAATGCAAAACAACCTAAGTGTCTAAAAATAGGGCACGAGTAAATAAATGATCGGATACCAACTAGTCTATTACGCAGTTATTGTGAAATCAAGATGGAAAGGATGGCATTAAAATATGCAGGATATATTGTTCAAAGAAAGAAAACTAAAATAATATGTACAGTAGGCATGGCATTCATTTCCAAAAGAACTTGTGCCTCGCTAGGGTATAACCCTATAGAAAGGAGGACAACCATTTCTACATAATGGGTACTGGTGCTACCCTTTTGGTTTGTCTGAAAATACATCCTCACTTCTAGACTCTCTTCCCAGTGACATACCAAGGGGAAGGAAATGAAAGGAGGGATCCACCCAGAGAAGAGGAGTTGTTTTTATTTCATCACTGATGTTGTTTGTGGCGAAAATAAAGCAGATTGACTTTTAGGATTAATTACTGTCCTTTGATTCTCTGTAAGTCATGCACCTCCTTGTTGCCTGCCTTCAGGGCTACCTCTGCCTCGGTTTGCCTCTGCTTCCCCCCACCTTCCATTTCCATGGAATTCTCAATCTCTGGCACATGCAAGGTACACAAAATGTCAGGCGTAAGTAATGCCTGTCTGAAGGTTAAAAAACAGCAAAGCTGACCCCTATCCATTACTTTGTGTTGAGTTAGGACAGTTCTAGAGCTCTACAGCCACCTACCACATGACCACTGGAAGCGTAAATCCTTGCCACTGTCTGGCCAGCCCAGAGTCACAGTCGTGAAAGGATCCACATACTGACCAGGTTCCACATACACCTGCACATCCCCTTTCTCTCTCTGCAGAAAAAGCAGCTGGCTGGTGAGACGCCCCTCCACAGTTGGTACCCCGCCTCCCACCCCACAGCAATCTGTGCCAAGGGTAGTCACAGCATAGGGCATGGAATGGGAACAGACCCTGTATGATGCGCCTGGCTCACCTCTGGAGATGAATCACAGGGTAACTAACCTTATTATTATTTTTTTAATAAATTTATTTTTTATTGGTGTTCACTTTGCCAACATATAGAATAACACCCAGTGCTCATCCCATCAAGTGGCCTCCTCAGTGCCCGTCACCCAGTCACCCCCACCCCCCGCCCACCTCCCCTTCCACCACCCCTAGTTCGTTTCCCAGAGTTAGGAGTCTCTCATGTTCTGTCTCCCTCCCTGATATTTCCCACTTATTCTTTCTCCTTTCCCCTTTATTCCTTTTCACTATTTTTTATATTCCCCAAATGAATGAGACCATATAATGTTTGTCCTTCTCCGATTGACTTACTTCACTCAGCATGATACCCTCCAGTTCCATCCACGTTGAAGCAAATGGTGGGTATTTGTCGTTTCTAATGGCTGAGGAATATTCCAGTGTATACATAAACCACATCTTCTTTATCCATTCATCTTTCTATGGACACCGAGGCTCCTTCCACAGTTTGGCTATTGTGGACATTGCTGCTAGAAACATCGGGGTGCAGGTGTCCCGGCGTTTCACTGCATCTGTATCTTTGGGGTAAATCCCCAACAGTGCAATTGCTGGGTCGTAGGGCAGGTCTATTTTTAACTCTTTGAGGAACCTCCACACAGTTTTCCAGAGTGGCTGCACCAGTTCACATTCCCACCAGCAGTGCAAGAGGGCTCCCCTTTCTCCACGTCCTCTCCAACATTTGTGGTTTCCTGCCTTGTTAATTTTCCCCATTCTCACTGGTGTGAGGTGGTATCTCATTGTGGTTTTGATTTGGATTTCCCTGATGGCAAGTGATGCAGAGCATTTTCTCATGTGCGTGTTGGCCATGTCCATGTCTTCCTCTGTGAGATTTCTGTTCATGTCCTTTGCCCATTTCATGATTGGATTGTTTGTTTCTTTGCTGTTGAGTTTAAAAAATCCTCTAGGATTTTTGGAATCTTGTCTCACATTTAAATCTTTCATCCATTTTGAGTTTATCTTTGTGTATGGTGCAAGAGAGTGGTCTAGTTTCATAGGGTAACTAACTCTAATCTGAATTCAGACTCAGTACTAAGGGTCCGCCATGCATCCAACTATTGACAGAGCCTGCTCTGGGCCAAGCTCCATGCTTGATGCCTAGAGATACAGGAATAGAGACCTAGGTCTTGCCCTTAAGTTTGGGAGGGAAGACAGACAAGGCAATAGACCATTAAAACCCAGACTGCAAACTGCTACGGGGGGGGGGTGGGGGTGGGGCAGAGGATTATGAGAATGTGTAAGAGGGAGGCAGTAAGTTGAGAACATCTGCTCCTCTGAAGGTTTGATAGCATTCAATTCCTGGGTTGCTGTGGATTAAATGAGAGAAGCCAGTGACATACTTCCTATTGTGTCTGGTGCAGAGGAAGGCACAGAGTTGTGACTCTGCAAAGCAGATAGTTGACAAGCTTTGCCAGAGGACAGGACCACAGAGCAGTTGTGAAGGAGGAGTGAGCTTGCGGGTTTTAGGAGAGATTGGCAGGTATAAAGTGTACTCCTGGTAGGACCTATTAAATGGCCAGGCCTAGAGGGCTTAGTTTGGTGTAACAGGAGGCTGCATGGAACAACTCAACCCCTAGTGGTCTCCCATGTCCTGAGAATAAAACCCAAACCCACCTAAGACCTCATGTGATCTGGCCTAGGTCCATCTCACTGTAATCTCCTACATGCTCCCTTTCCCCTGTAAATCTCAGGCCAACTTCTAGTCCCAGGGCCTTTATATCTGTGCACCCAGAAAGCTCTTGTTCTGCTTTCTGGCATCACTGACTGTCTTATCTTCAGGTCTACACTGGAACATCACCTTCCGAGAGGCCTCATCTGATCACATTTGCTAGGCCACCCTGTATTGGTTGCTGTCACTGTACCCTGTTGCTTCTAGTTAGACACTTATCACAACTCTTAATGAGATGCTAATTTGGTGATTTCACCGACTAGGATCCAAGAAGGCAAGGACATGACTGTTTATGCACCTTTGTAGCCCTTGTCCCAAACATCAAGCTTGGGACATTGTAGATGCACAGTCTTCACTATTGAACAAGTGCGAGCACACTCTATGTCAACAGCAGAGTTGAAGACTCAGTCTTGTTGTAAAAACTGTGGAACCTGGGCCTGTTTTCTAAGTTAAGCATTAATAGCTATAAATTTCCCTCTGAACATTGCTTTAGTTGCATCCCACAAATTTGGATAGGTTGCACTGTCATCACTCAGAAATATTCTTAAATCTTCCTTGTGAATTTTTTCTTTGATCTGTTAATTTTTTTCAAGTGTCCTGTTTAATTTCCAAGATGTCTAAAAGGTATGTACATATTCCAGATATCTTATTACTGATTTGTAATATAACACTGTTCTGGTTGGAGAACATGCTGGTTTGATTTCATTCCTTCTGGATATCCTTTCAAATGGAAGAAAACTCTGTGCTTCCTAGTACTCTGGCTATTAGCACCAGAAAACCCAAACTCAAAAGTAAAGCAAAGTATTTAGACATCTTTTTTCTCGTGAGGTTAAGTATTTAAAAAACAAATACTCACATTCTTTTCCTTGGCCTTTGTTCTAAATGATCCTTGGAGACTAGAAGGAGCTGTAAACACAGTGGGAACAGGTATCAGACTTTGGTAGTGTTTATAAGGTTGCCAAAGGGCAGGGTCAAAGGGTATGTGCAAGATGCCCCAGGGGACCCACCTGTCTTGGAAGTGAGTTAGGGAAATTTAGCAAACATTCAGGCCATAGAAATGGGTAAAAACCCAAACCATCATGTCCACCACTGGACTAAAGACACCTCTTTGGTTAAGAAAGAGGTAGGCAGTTGCCAATGCAGATAAAATACACATGTAGAGACAGACATGTGACTGTATGCTATTAATGGTTAACTATCAATTGAGGCGGGGAGTGGGGAACTCTAATTTGTTGTGTTTGCTACTTTCTGTGGCATTGGTTTTCCTACTAAGGCAAATTTCAAGCTACCAAGCTGACCTCAGTGAACGTAGAGCAAGAGATGGACAGAACCAGCTCTGACAAGTGGCTAGGAGCCAGACTCAGCACATCATGGTGTATTTCTGGGTCCTTCTATTGGCCTCTTCCTAGCTATGTGAACCCGGGAGGGTTAGTTATTCTTTCTGAGTCTTAGATTCCTCACCCATTACAGAAAAGCAATCCCTATTTCTCAAGGCTCCAGGAGACCTGAATGTTGTGCTTATATACCATTGCTTTGTAATCTGTACACATATGTAAAGAGTATTAGTGTATCAAGTTAAAAAATGGAAAATGTGCATGCAATTGATATGCTCTGAAAAATACCATAATGTGAATATCATTAATGTCTAATTAAAGTGTAGTAATTGAAATAGAAATATGTTTTATCTGCCCTGGCAGATCTACATGAGTCTCTAGGCCTCAGTAACCTGGTTATTTTAAGATCTGGGTACCAATGATTTTTAAAAAATTTCTTTCCAATGCATTCTCATTCGGAGAACTCTAACTTTGAAGGTCTGAAAACTATATACAAAGTAAAGCTAAGATGCCAGACACAGAGGCCTTTATTAATCTTAAGAAGGAAGATGGTCCAGTAACCCTGAATGAAGAAATCAAGAGAAATAATTGCTGCCTCTGATCTTGCCATGAATTAGCTGAGTGGCTTTTGGAAAGTCAGTTAACCTCTCTGGTCCTGAAATTCCCTGTGTGGAAAAGGAGCCCTGTGGACAGTAGCAAGGACATTTGATGGTTTTTTCCCCCATCCAGGCATCTGTGCCCCCTTCTTTTGGTAACAGCACTTTGGATAACAGGTGACATTTTCACTGGGGAACCATCCCTCCCCCATTCCCAGTCCTTGGTTTGAGTGAAGCTGAGCCTGCATCGTGTTCCAGGTCGGCATGTGATTCTGGTCTGCCCAGACTGAATACCACTTTCCCCTGGCCTCAGCACGTTCCTGGAGGGAACGTCAACTGAGCTTGGACTGGTAAGAGGCAACCTCAGGACTTCTGGAAATATCCACAAAGAGGCATTCCTTATCTGGGGTTAAAGACTGAAGCCTGGCGTCCTCCAGCTGCTTGGGAAGAGGGAATCAGAATGACGCTAACATAGAACCAAGAGATGGGGAGAGACAGATTTCTCGTGACATTGAGTGACTGGATCCAGCTGTGCCTAAAGCCTGAAGTTTTCCTTTTCTGAGTTGAAAAAATTTCTCTTTGACTTGAGCCAGTTTGAACTGCTTTTCTGTCCCATGCTACTGAGAGTCCTAGCAAACAAAACTGCAGTGAACTTTAAGCTCTGTGACTGCTACTGTTGGCTGCCTACCCAGCAGCTAATACCCCACCCTTATTCTTGTTCCCAGAATCCACCTTGTCCCACAGAGCTGGAGGTGCTGAATACCTGCTTCTCAGCATCCCTTATAGCTGAGGTGCATGACCCCGCTGAGGTATCTGAGGGGAAGGTTGCTAGGACTAATGGGGAAAACATCCCACCCCACCACCCCATAATAAGAGCTATAGAGAGAGGAATGGGCTTGTGCAGCTGCTAGATAGTGCTGGGCTGACATGTGATGTCTGGAGCTGCAGCAGCCATGTTGATGAGACACAAGCCTAAGGACAAAACAGCAGCTCTGAGGATGGCAGGACGGACAACAGAGTGAGCCTGGGTCCTTGCCGGTGTCACTGAGCCACTGAACTACTGGAACTACTGGAACTACTTACCCCCTAATTTTGTAGTATGTGGGGTAATGGAGACTTGAACCTAAAGCCATCTTGGTTAGGCTTCCTGTTGCTTGGAGCCTAAAGCAGCATAAATAATGCAGACTTGGATGTTTTAGAATTCTGTAACAATGGCTGAATGTTTTACTGTATGTATCACTTCCCCTTAACATCTACATCTAGCAAGGTAAGTATTCAGAGCTCTGTTCTGAAGAGTCCCTCACTGGATCCCAAGCGAGTGCAGTGCCCAGACTCCTGGTCATGAGTTTTATACTCCCATGCAGAAATTCCTTGCCTGTGACAGTGATGCTTCCGACTTCCAAACTCAAGTTTGAAAAGGCATTCCTCACCATCACAGTGACCAGAAAGGTGCCTGCAATGCAAAGGATGGAAAATTATGGGGATTGCAATAAATTGTTTAACTTATGCTGAGACAGCTCTCTCAGCATATGCTTCTCAGGCCCACTGATTGCAGCATTTGAATCTTTTATCCTTCAAGCATTTGATGAACTCCTGTTGTATACCAGGCATGGTGCAAGGCTTTGGGGACACAGAGATAAATGAAATGTGGTCTTTGTCTTCAGGGTCCTTATAGTCTACTAGACAAGCAGGAGACCAAGTGCCAAACCACAGGAGGAATTGCCGTAGGGGCATTGTGGACACAGGGCAGGGGTCACTTCATGGATCATGGTTCACAGCAGGGCTAAAGCTAGAGTTCAAAGGACAATTAGTGCTCATTAGTCAGGTTAGAGAAGAGATTCCAGCAGAAGGAAAGACATGACAGGATTTTTTTAAAAGATTGAAGGGTAGGCACGCCGGGGTGGCTCAGCGGTTGAGCATTTGCCTTTGGCTCAGGGCATTATCCTGGAGTCCCAGGATCGAGTCCCACATCGGGCTCCCTGCATGGAGCCTGCTTCTCCCTCTGCCTGTGTCTCTGCCTCTCTCTCTCTCTCTCTCTCTCTCTCTCTCCCTCTCTGTGAGTGTGTGTGTGTGTGTCTCTCATGAATAAATAAAATCTAATAAATAAATAAGATTGAAGGGTAGATAAGGGAGAGAAGGATTTGTAAGATTTATTTGGGGTATGTGTGTATCCCACCTCTTTTCCCTCAGGGTGGAAGGTGATGGGTGCTACTTTCTCTTCTTGAATCTAGAGGGAAACATTAGAAGGGTCCCTTGGGAAGGTGGATATGTGTTCTTTGAGGTTGAGGACTCCCATGGAAGGGTTCCTTACTCATGTTCTTTAAGGATGGTTTCTGACAGGGGTAGGTGGAATGAGAAGGAGAGAGGGAAGGAGGAAAGGTCTACATTCCTGCAATTGTTTGGAAATAACTATAGTCGCTGGTAGCAGACCAAAGAAAAGGTAAGAATTCTCTATAGACCAGATGTTTGTCTCAGGGAGAGGGTATGCTGGAAAGGGTAGCGAGAATGAGAACAGAGGGTGACCCTGTTGGTGATCCAAAAGAGGCAGCAGCAGGGCACATGTGGCCAGCTGAGGGAGAGTCATCACCCTTCATCCTGGGAGCTGAGGAACATTGCAGGGACCTCAAAAGCTCATAGAAGCTCTCACAAGAGGTAGCTGCAAACATCTGCTGGGCCTTGAGAGCAAGGCCAGCCAGGACTGGGCCAACACCACCAAGTGAGGGCCTTCCTGTCCTACCTGGTTCCCTCTCTTTCCTCCTCACCCCCTTCATCCCTGGAGTCCTCCAAATCTGTTTTTCTTGCGGAGAGAAGACTACTTCTCATCTAAAAGTGAGCCAAAAACTCACAGGGCCTGAAGAGATGTTATCTATTATCCCCTGCCAAGCAACTTTTATAGAAGACAAAAAAATTAATTTGTGTTTGAATTATAGCCTATATATTGTGTGTATTTTCCATTGTCATTTCATTTTATTTCATTCTGGATTCTCCCTGTTTCAAGCTGGACCTCTGATACCTGGCGAAGTTCCAATGTTTTTCTTCTCAAATCTGTCATTTAACCTGCTATTTCTTTTGCCAGATCTGCTCCAGAGGAGGGCTTGGTAGCCCCACACCTGCACAATGTTGCCCCATTTCCTGCATACCTGCGGGGGACCGGGTGCCAGGTGGGCTGGAGACTCTACGACCCTCATCACATTCCTGCCTCCTGACTTCACCACACTGCCCTGAAGGACTCTCTGTTCTCTCCAGATTAAATGCAGATGTCTGCTATGGTCTCCTCCCCTAGTGGTGCCAGCCAGTCTGTCACCCTGTCTCTGTTCTAGCCAGCATCGTGACACTTCCTCTCTTGTTCCTCCCCCTCCTACCCTTGTTTTTACCTCTGTCTCCCCCAAGGGCAAGGACTAGTTTCCTGAACCACACTCTCCTCTAAAAATGATGGAATAAAAAAAAAAAATGATGGAATAGTTGGAATACTCCAGCTCCCTTTTAGTGGTTCTCAGGGGGAAGATTTTGCTGTCCAAGGGACAGTTGGCAATGTCTGGAGGTATTTCTGGTTGTCATGACTAAGGGGTCAGGGGCTCCTGGCATCTAGTGGATAGAAGTCAGGGATGCCACTAAACATCCTACTTTGTGCAGGACAGCCCCCACAACAAAGAACGATCCAGTCCCAAATGTCAGAAGTGCCAGAATTGAGAACCCCTGTGACTCTAAGCTCTATGGGGGCAGATAATATGTATCTTCCTTATTTTGTAACTCAGGCTGAATGCTGTGAACCAGGTTTGCGACAAGAACACATCAAAACTGGCTGGCAGGATCAAGGACACCCAAGTCAAGGGAAGAGGAAGGAAGTTTAGAAGGGGGCCCACCAAAAAAAAAAAAAAAAGAAGGGGGCCCACCAACCCCAAGTACCTTCAAGAGGAACTGCTACGTGGTAAATCCCAAGTGGTCCCTCGAGGCTTGCTTCTTCATGGGAGAAGGTTGCACTGAGTCCTGCCACTTCAAAGGTCAGCCCCTCCGGGATGCCATGAGCCACTGAGACATTGACCAGTAGGTCTTGTCCAAGCTCCAAGTGGTCAGAACCCAAGGAGGCCTGTAGCCCTGACAGAGGCTCCATGAAGTAGACTGTGATGTTTCTGGAAGGTGCAGCGGTGGTGGTGTTGCTGGTGGCTCGGATCTCCAGGTGGTGTATCCCTGGGCCCATCCGTTGTTGGGCTGCTCTGTCCAGGGTCAGATTGTAGGGTAGCAAGCCCCTCGGCGTGGTAAACTCAGCCAGGGTTGTGTTACCCAACAGCGCAGTGTAAGTTACCCCTGTTCCTATGTGTGGCAAGAAATATTTGAGAATGTTGGCAACAACCATGCCATAGATTGTACAGAGATAGTCAAGACTCAAGCTCTGAAGTCAGATTTTTGGATGTAGATGGGTATGCCCATCTACATGGGACATGGTATTGCCATAAAGACATATGGAAGGATAAGATCCAACCCCAAGTATTAACAGTGATTATCTCTGAGTATTGTGTATGTGAATGATTTTTCTTTTTGGCTCCTCTCTGCTCATCTGCACATTCTAATTTATACTATGCATGTGTTAACCATAAACTTAAAGGTTTGTAATAGAGATATGAGAACATTTTGTTGACAGGTTTGTCCTTGGAGAGAGGAAGGCTAAAAAGGGAGCATCTCCTGAGGCATGGCTGATTTTTATGCATAAGAATTAGCCTCCAGTCTTGTTCGAAGTAGGAGGAATAGGTGAAGTTTCCTTCCATCTCCACGGCAGACTGCCTGCAACCCTGCTCAACAGGAGCACTCAGCCTGTCCACGGTAAGATGGGGCTCCCTTATGGGTCGGGACTGACTGTCCTAACTGGATGCTAAATATTGTGGTTGACTCCTAAATCTGATTTAAACTACCAAATTAGGATTCTTTCCAATAGAAACCAAGCAATGTATTTCTTGTTTGAGTGATGATGATGATGTAGCTGATGCTGCCAAGAGTGATGTTAGCCCTCTGACTCTCATGTTTACTGCTCCCTCTCCCCACACTTGGTGAAGAGCAGGCACTCAATTATATTTGTGGAATGAAAAAATAAATGAAGGATTATCTTAGGCTTCCCAGGGGTACATAGCAGCCATCTTCAGCCAACAAGCACACCAGAACAGAGAGGAGCCCATGTTTAAGGACCCGCGATGGCTCTATCAAGTCACTGCTGACTGAGGCTCCGGGAGCTGTGAGGTCAGACTGAGTCATGTCCTCACCTCTGCAGCTCTCTTCCACGTGGTTTACCTCAACAGGCTTCTGTCCAGGTCTCAAATTAGACCTTTGCCTGCAGGAAAGATGCTGCATTGGTGAGGATAGGGTTGGTAGGGTCTCCATTGAGAAAAGGGATGATATTCAGAATATTCAACAACTGAAACTGCATGGTTTCAGTTGCATGGGTCCCAACCAAATAGGATGGATGTTCTGATAAATCAGAATGGACACTGTGACCAATCAGAATAGATGCTCTGACTGATCGGAAGGGACACCTTGCCTAATCAAAATGGATGCGATGACCAATCAGAATGGCCTCTGTGACCAATCAGAAAAGAAACTGACCAATCAGAGCAGAGAGCAGACACCAGCCATAACAGCAGCTGTGGCTATAGCAGCAAGTGTCACCAAATAGCAGTCCTGATCAGGGAAGCATCATTGTGCCAAGCTGGTCAATGCTGGCTGCACTGAGATGGGCTCAGGCCCAGCTGGTAGCTCTCCCGGTCTTCTCTAAGTTCCCCCAACAAGGAGTGACTTGGAAATTCAGTTCTGATGGGACCGTGGGCATGCAAAGAAGGGCATTCGGAAGAATGAGAGCTTCACTAGCTTCTAGTCTTATGACTTTGAACAAATTTCTGAACCTTTCCTCCATTTCTTCATCTGTAAACTGGAGATAACAGTAGTACATACTGGGTGGGCTAGTAATAAAGCATTTAGACCAGTTCTGGGCACACACTAGGTGCTAATAAATGGATAGCTAAAAAACCGACTGAATACATGAATGCTGTTAGTATTTACTAAAGCCTGGGATTTGGATGGATAGATTTGGAGAAAATCAAGGTGGCCCTGACCTTGACCATTTCTGTAGACTCACCTCCATCAAGTACCACTTGAACCCACAATGGGTCCCCAAAGACAGTGCGGCAGAGAGGGCTGGCTCCTGACATGGACAGGCTGGAGCACCCTGTCACACTGAGCCTCTCCATCTTGTCTCGGATTGTCACATGCTTCTGGGCCATCACATGCCACTCAGTGGTTGTGCACTCAGCAAACACAGTGAATTCCCCAGGGGCTGTGAACTGGTGGATCACACTGCTGGATGAACTGCCGGTAAAACTCAGTGTTACCAGTGTTGAGGACACAAACACATGCATTCACATATGTGTGCACACATGCACTCACCCACCTCACATTCTCCGGCTCTGCAAAGACAAATAGACAATAGATGAAGAAAGAGATACTACACAACCAAGCTCTTGGTTTTCATGAAGGTCTTGGTGTTCATGAAAGTCTGGAACAGCTGGGAGTGAAAGAAATAGCACTGCCCACCAGGAAGTTGAATATTTAGTTACAAGTCCTTTTTCTGCTATTTATTCCTTCTGTAGCTCACCTAAATCCCTTCTCTGGGTCTTCTTGCATACTGTGCCTCAGCCTACCACATTTTCCCCATGTATAAAGTGGGATCCTATTCCAAATGTATCAGAATTATGGGTATCTTTTGCTTCTTACTTTCCCAAGGGGACTAATTAAAAATCTCTAACATGGCCTATAAAGACCCACATGATCTGCCTTCCTGACTTCACGCCTATCTCCTGCCATGCCCCTCTAATTGTATGTCCACTAAAACCTTTTCAGTTCCTGGGATGTGCCACTTCCTGTCTGCTGTTCTTTGCTGGGAAGGCTCTTACCCATCTCTGCTCATACTCAAGCTGCCCCTTCTGTTCTCAGCTTAAACATCACTTCCTCAGGGAAGCCTTCCTTAGGTTCCCTATAAAAGGAAATGCCATAGCTTCACTGCTTCTCCTGGGGGACACTCATCCCTTGTGTGGTTGCTCAGTCACTCTCATTCTTCCCCTACTAGGTTGTCAGCGCAGACAGTATCTGTCTAATTTTTTATTATAACCTGGCATCTAGCTCAGCACCTGGCACATAGTAGATGCTGAGAAAAATTTGACAAGTGAATGTATTTTTGAAAAAGCTTAGAAAACAGTAACCTGACTTTTGGTGCTGACCACGGAGTAAGCCCACCATAGTCTATTGCTTCCATTGATTACAACTAAAAACCTGGGTAGAATTAAAAAAGAAACTTTCTGAGGATTCTGAAAAGTAAACAACAGCATACAGGTGGGGGAGAAAAATCAAAACTTTAAGAATTACCCATAAAGATGAGATTTTCTTGTTTCATGTATTTTCTTTCTTTCTCTTTTTCTTTTTTAACCTCCTTTATCTCTTGGCTTTGTCCCTAGGGTAGCCTGAGTCATGAAACTGCACAATGAATGAGGTAAACAAAAACCTCAAGAGAAATCCCCTCTGGTTGGCCAGAGAACCAAGAAAAAGAGACCTAGTGAGCCCAAGAGCACAGGGGAAAATACTTGTTTTTGTTTTGGGTTGTTTCTCTTTTTTCTTTCGTGGCCCTAACCCAGGCTGTCCTCTCTCTTGGAGCTGCACTGACTGCATAAGGTGATGCAGACACCACATCCCCAAGAGAAAACCCATCTTCCTATCCAGAGGAGCAATGAAAAGAGACCTGTGGGAGCTGGAGATTGTAGGGGAAACTCTAAAAAGGAGAGTTTTGGAGATGAGGATCCCCAACTTCTATGAACAACCCAGCACAAACCATGAGCTCACCCATAAATTATGCACGTGCAAAACAGACTCAAAGACACACAGCCAAGGCTTTGTTTGAATCAAACTACAATATAAACACCACTCGAGTGGCACATGAGTGGAGCAGACCCAAACGGTTTTGGAAACTGAATCGACATGGGAACCATTGCTCACAGAAGGCAAGTCATAAAGTGTGGTCTGAATTTAACTGGGTAGTTTGCCTGCTAAAACAAAATAAAAATCCATTTTACAGAGGATTTTAACAAGATCCAGAGTCTCAGAACCTAATATCAAAATGTCCAGAATACAACCCAAAAATTGCTTGATATACAAAGAATGAGGAAAATGTGATCCAATCTCAAGGGAAAACATAATAAATGTCAGCCTTTAGACTACTCAGAGGTTGGAATTATCAGATAGACTTGAAATCCTCCATTATAGCCATGCTCCGTGACATAAAAGTAGACCCTATTTAAATGAATCGAAAGCTAGACATCCTGAGTAGAGAAGCAAACTTTTTTTTTTTAATGGAAGTTTTATTTATTTATTTATTTTTTTTAATGGAAGTTTTAGAAGTAAAAAACAATACCTGAGATGAATTCATTGGATGCCTGCAACAGCAGAATAGTCACAACAGAGGGAAGTCAGTGAACTTGAACATAGAGCAAGAGAAAGCCTCCAAGTTGAAAAACAGATATTAAATAACTGGAAACATTAACAAAATATTAAATTTTTAAAAATGAGCAGAGCATCAGCAATCTGTGTGACAATATCAAAAGATAAAATATTTGTATCATTGGAGTACCAGTGAGAAGAGAGATTGGTGTAGAAAAATATACTGAAGAAATAATGGGTGAAAACTTCTCTAGTTTGGCAAAACATATATTTAAAGATTCACGAAGCTCCATGGAACCCCCCCCAAAAAAAGGAAAAAAGTTAAAACCATGCCTACACATACAGTAATCAAACTCCTGAAAATCAAAGATTAATGAGCCTGGAAAAAATGGCACATTACACGTAGAGATGTGAGTGACTGTAGATTTGTCCCTCAGAAACCATGGCAGTCAGAAACTAGTGGCAACATCTTTAAGAAAAGACCTGTTGACACCTAATCCTATATCTAGCAGAAATGTCCTCCAGGAAGTGAAGCAAAATAAAGATGTCAAGACATTCTCAGGAATAAAGAAATCCTCTAAGAGAATTTGTTGCTAGAAAATCTGCCATAGGGATCCCTGGGTGGCGCAGCGGTTTGGCGCCTGCCTTTGGCCCAGGGCGCAATCCTGGAGACCCGGGATCGAATCCCACGTCAGGCTCCCGGTGCATGGAGCCTGCTTCTCCCTCTGCCTGTGTCTCTGCCTCTCTCTCTCTCTCTCTCTGTGACTATCATAAATAAATAAAGATTTGAAAAAAAAAATAAATAAAATCTGCCATAAAAGAAATGGTTAAGGCAATTTTTCCAGCTGAATGGAAATGATACCAGAGGTGAACTTGGAATTTCAGGGATAAAGGGAGAGCCCAAGTAATGGTTAAATATTTTGGTTAATACGTAGATTTCTTTTCTCCTCTGAAGTTCTTTAAATGTGTATGACTTTTGGAAGGGGGTTTTCAATGTATGTTAATGTCCTACCTAGGACAATTATTATATAAAGGAGGATGGGCAAAGGGACCTATATGTCAGTAAGACTTCAACATTTTACTGAACATTTTTCTCGTCAAATATTAACTCCATGTAGATGGTGAGAGGTTGGATATGTGTATTGTAATCCCTGAAGCAACTACTAAAAAAGTGGTAAAGAGAGCTATAACCCAAAAAGTTAATAGATATGTTGAAATAGAATACTAAAAATATTCAAATACTCCAATAAGACAAGAAAGGTGAGGAACAGAGGGAAAATAAACAGAAGAGCAAAGAGAAAACAAATACAAAATAGTAGACCTAAATCTAACTATATCAGTAATTACATTACTTGTAAATGGTTGAAACACTCTAATTATTATGCCAGATGGGATTTAAAAAAAAAAAAGTCTCAACCAAAGGCTTTCTACAAGAAGTCCACTTTAAATATGATATAGATATGTTAAAAGTACAAGTATAGAAGCCATGCCAGCAGACACTAATCAAAAGGATGCTGGATTAGGCTTTATTAATATCAGATTATATAGTTTTCAGAAGAAAACACTAACTCTTTAGAGAAAGTGAAGGATGGTTTTGAATAGCAAAATCTGGGCTGTTTTTCAGGGATCTGTCTGGAAGAAGCAACTCATTCCATTCCCTGAACTCTGCTGCCAACTGAAATTGCCCAGAACTAAAAGGCAGAGAAGCAGATTTTTCCTGATTTGTCTCCCAATGAGCTCACCCAAGGGAGGAGACAACAAAGTGGCTTTTAGAAATTGCTGCCAACGAAGGGAAGATATTCTCAGAGTACAAAGCAATGGAGGCAACAGCTAAACATTTTGTTATAATGCTGTGAGCCAGCAATTCCACTCCTGGGTGCAAACCCAACAGAAATATGTACATATGCACACCAAAAGACATGCATTCATATGTTCACAGCTGCACGATTTGTAATTACCCAAATGGAAAAGCATTCGAAAGGACTACCAACACTAGAATAGATAAGTAAACTGAGGAATGTCCATACAATGGAATCATACACAGGAATGAGAAAAAAGAAATCACAGTTATACACAACAATATGGATAAATCTGAAAAAAGTACTATTGAGAGGATGTCAGATACAAAAGAGAGTACACTTTATGATTCAATTTCTAGAAGTTTCTAACAGGTCACACTGATCAATAGTGGTAGGAATCAGTACCCTTGGGAGCCTGTGGAAGATTCCTGGGAGACTGGTCATGTTTTGTTTCTTGGTCTGAGTGCTGGTTACATAGGTGTGTTCATCATATAGAAGTTAACTGAGCTCTGGTTGTGTGTGTGTGTGTGTAGTTTTTTGCATGTATCTTATGCTTCAATAGAAAGTTTAAAAATTAGTTTAAGACACTGTGACTCACTGATCTGTACATGCTGCTCGGTAGTTGATATTAATGGGATGCAGCTGTTCTTTAAAAACAAATAAAATGGAGAAGAAGCGCCCCTCCCCCCCCTTTTTAATCTTTGCTCATAATGTCCAATTGTTAGGAATACCAAGGTCTGGGTCATTTTGTTAATGTCACTCACAAGTTGCTAGCCATCTTGGTAGATGGAGTCCCCGACCGGATCAGGCAGTGTGGTGGAATGGAAAGGCTAAGGAAGCTTCCTCCATCACCTGCATGACCTAATGTCTCAGCACCCTTGTCCATGCAGTGAGGCGACAGCCATTCCTGGCTGGGTCGTCGTAGGGTTTACATGAGACTATGGCTGAGTAAGTACCTGGCATGTAATAGATTCAAATATTTAGGTGGTTTTTTTTTTTGTTTTTTGTTTTTTTGTATAATAGGATGACATTTATCCTACTTAGCCTCTTAAAAATACCGTCTACTAAAAAAAAAAAAAATACCGTCTACTTCTATGTAATATGAAAGTAATGGCAACAGCTACCCATTTTTAAGTATCAACTCTGTGCCAGTTCTTTTCTTCTTTGTAGTCCCATTTAGCCCTTAAAATTACCCAGTGACTATTAGCAACACTTGGAATAATATTAACAATCACATATCATGTACTGGAATGGCCTGAAGATTCTTATATATCCCCTGTCATGGATGCATGTCACCCAGAGTCTGCCCTTCAAGACCGAGGGCTGCATCCCCCAGCACTCTGGCATGTTAGTGGCGGAGGACTCACAGCTGAATCTATCTCCCCCTTAGCCAAAGGGAGCTGCCTCTCCTAAGATGTCATCCTGCATCCAATAGCAGCCCAATGCTAGAGTACAAAGGTTCTGCTCTCTTTTCTCAATAGAGACAGGTCCCCCAGCTTTAGAGTTCTCTGTAGGGATTGGAGGGGCCTGGATTGCTAGTGCATCCCAGTCCACCTTCTGCCCCTGCTCCATCCTGGTATCCCGCAGGAAACCTGCTGCACCCCAAAACAATTTTCTGGTACCCAAACTACATATTCTCTTAAAAACAATTTCTCTAAACTGGCTGGCATCAAGGCTCTTCATCAGTAGACCCCTTCTGAGTTTTCTAGCATCATTTTTCATACTCTCCACACACCCCTGAACTCCCGTTGTAGTAAGCTGCTCTGTGTTATGGAAGGAAGTTACACCCTTTCACATCCTTGACTTCATTTTCTCTACTTCCACTGCTCCTGCCTGATTCCCCTGAAAGACTTCAGTCTTTTGTGACCATCACCTTCCATATAATTCCTTTGATCCTCCCAACATCCTATGTATATCTAGGCCACTCTAATTTTTGTGTTGTCTTGAGAATTATCAATTGCCAGTGAAGTCCCCTCCTGCAGACTCGGCTATGTGCAGAGGCAGCTCTGAACAGACCCAAGAACGACAGTTCCCAGATCTGTCGGTAGGTGGTGCTGCGTTACCCAACGCTGGACAAGGACAAAGTTCACCTTAGCAAATTGTCCTGTAAGGCACATAATTAATTTCAGAAACCTAGAAAGTTTTTCCCATAACAAACAGTAAAGCAAAACAGCCTGACGTTCAAATGAACACAAGACATGGGGAGGGCATGGCAAGAAGGAGCTTCTAAAGGAGAAATCCTTTGACTGTTTCTATTTGAGATTGGATTCCCCCCATCAGCTCGTGTGATTTGTCTACAACAGAGCAGAAGTGTCTGATTTAGGTCTTAGCTTAACAAGCAAAAGAAGGGTTCTGTATAAACACATAAAAGCACGGGGACGTTCACACAAGGTATGTTACTTCTCTGTACTTAAAATTCATGCCATTTTTAATATTCTCATATTCTACCTGAGGTTGCTAGTGCTGATAAGTATCAGAAATTTCTCTCCCAAAGCTAACAAAAATGATAGAAGAAGGTGGGCAGGTAGTTTTAAGGTCCAAAAAGTTTTTTAAAAATAGATGAAATTGGATGATTTGAGAGGAGTGATGGCAGAGGGTATCACCATCTATTTCTTTTGGAAAGAAAAAAAAAAACAAAAAACAAATTCCAGTGGCTTTGGCTTCAAGTTAATGCCCAGAGGGATTGCGAGTGTAAAACACTGATTGTTGTTTCTCTTTGATTATCAAAAAAATTTAATCACAAAGAATCCAGAGAGCAAGATGACAAACACCCGTCACCTCACCATCCAGAGTTGACAAATACTGACATTTTGTCCCACATGCTCCCATTTTTAGCTACTGTTTGTTTATTACTGGAATGTCTTTGTGTAACTAAAGGTCTTAGCAGGGTTACTGACAGTCAATTTTGATTAATGCCAAATGCAAGTTGTCTAAAATTTGGGGGCTGGAAGATTGTGTAGCTGAGCATTTATTGTTTATTCAATGAAATGATAGCAAGCAAGAAGAAACCTGCAGAGCAAGGCCGTGGCTATTTGTGTCAAACATTTTCTTCCCCAAATCATCTTCACATGTAATTTCTCATTTTACTCCATGAAACAATCAAGGCCATCCATATAAATGTGACAGGGAAGGAAATGGAAACCCAAGACCAGGGATTGTCTTGCACATGTTAGCAGCAGCTAGGACTAGACGAACCTTAGCTTCTGGACATGCCGTTTTGTTTGGCAGCATGGCAGGATGCGTGAGACTTCAGAGTACCATTGGGTTTGAAACTAGCATACACTGGGGCAGATTTGGGCCATACACAAGGCTGGCCTTCTCTTGGCCTCACCCCACGCAGGGCTTCTAGCAATGCCGAGACTGCACAGGGCTAGATTTGGACCCCCTGGCTCCCACAAGGTAGAGCTACACATAGTTTGGAGTTAGGAGAGGGGCTTATGGGCCTCTATTATTTCCCTGGGAATTCATGTTGAACTGAGGACCCCTGTAAGAAGCCCCCAAACCCAATGAGGATCTGGAAATTCTGAAACATTTGGGGGCACCCTGCAGAGCAGAATGGAGCTTACCCCAGACCCAGGTAGGACTCTGAAATGTTATGAATTGGGTTCGGCTACTATCAGGTTGGGGAAGCTCTGGTCCCCTAGAGGATGCTCAGGCCCTGAGGCTGCATGCTGTCCACCAGGGGCTTCAGAGCCTCAGCTTTGATGCCAGACAATCCTGGCTTGCATCACCATGCTGCCACTCACGAGCTGCATAGCTTGGGCAATGCTGCTATATCCCTCTGAGCCTCATTTGTTTTGTCTGTAAAAACAAGATGATAATTACCTAGCTCAACACCATCTAATAGAATTACAAAGTGAGACATACAGAAATAGTGTCTGTTCTGATAGCCATATTGAAAAAGTAAGAATAAGTCAAATTAATTTTAATACTTTATTTTCTTTAACCCAATATATCCAAAATATTTTCATTTCAACATATAATCAATATAAAAACGTTAGTGATATACTTTACATTTTTTATGGGAAGTTGGAGGGGAAAACTAAATCTTCAAAATCCTGTGTGTATTTTATATTTACATCATATCTTAAGACCTGCCACACTCACTTCAAGTGTTCAGTAGCTCATGTGGTGGGTGGCTGTTCTATTGGAAAGCATAGCTCCAGCCGATAGGGTTGTAGTGAGGGTTGAATGAGATTTCATGTGAAAGCTCCTTGGCTGGACTGTTTTTAATATCGCTACTATTATTTTTTTATTATTCTTGCCAACAGAAAACATTCCCACATTCAGGTGAGCATCTTCTTCACCTCATCTGCTAAATCTGCTAAAACTGACTCCTTGGACAATGGCCCAGGAGAGATTCTACACAGAGCCAAGACGTAAGGACCCAGCTCTTCATGACTGTTCATGTAGCCTCTATAATAAGAAAACCTGTGAGTGCCACTTACTCCCATTCCTATACATTTGCCCCTTTGTACAGTGGCTCTGCCATTCCTTTCATCAACAGGTGGAGTCCATTCTTCACCTGTTGAATCTGGTCTTGGCCATGGAACCTGTTTTGGCCAATGAGACATTAGAAAATGTGACACAAATAGAGATTTGAAAAATGCTTGCACATTAGGCCTTGTTCTTGCTTGCTGCTAGAAACCCTCAGACACCATGCCAGTGAGGCTAGGCCAGCCTGTTGGGTGATAAGCATCACATGTCCCTGGCCAATATTCAGCTAACCACCAGACATGCAGGTGAGGACTTCTGAGGCCATCCAGCCCCAGTTGAGCTGGCCCACATAAGCAAAGCCACCTAGCTTATCAAAAGAACCATGAGAAATAATATTATTGTAAGCTACTAAGTTTTGGGATGTTTTGTTATGCAGTAGAAACTGACTGATACATCCTGAAACAAGACTCAGAGATTCCTCTTACCTGGGAGGGTAGTAGGGATCGAAAGTGTGGCCATCTCCCGTACTAATTATACATGACAGATTTCCAATGTAGGGAGAAAGGAGCCATGTCAGGGAGATGGTGACATTGTCAAAGATGAAACTCTCATTGGACACCATCAGCTGCAGGCCTGCAGACCAAAAAATGGAAATACTGTGTGCCATCAGAAAGCAAAATTACATGTTTTTGTTTAAAACTTAGTCTCCTCTATCCACCTGTCCATCCTTAGGTGGGGCTTTTTAAAGATTTTTTTTAAGTTCTTTTGAATTTTATTTTTCATTCATAGGTAATAGGTGACCAAGGTACAGAATTTGAAATTTTTATAAAGGATGTAGAGTGAAAAGAAAGCTTCCCTCCCTTCCTTCCTTCAGCCCCCTCCCCCCGCCAGAGGCAATCATTGTTACCAGTATTCAGAGTCACCTTCTAGGGATATCTTCACATTCACAAGCACATACATAATTTCCTATTTATACAAGTGGTACATGATATATACAGTTACTTTGACACTCCTTTTTTTTTTTTTTACTTATTATATCTTGGAGATTGTTCTATATGAATTTAGTTAGAGCTGCCTTGTTCTTTGTAATAGCTGCACAATGTACCCTATTTAACCAGGATTCTATTGATTATCTAAATATATTTTTATTATGTTTAAAAATACAAAATGCAAAGCTCCTTTAGGAAAATCTGCTTGGCTAAGGTGGCTAATGATTCATTGTAAGCCATTTAGCAGACATTAAATTTTACAAAACCTGACCTTTCAAAGTTGGCATGGAGGATGAGGAGGGGAATAGAATTTGTTGGGGCTTTACACAGCCCTGGGCTAATTTGTGCAGCATGATCTTTCTGTTTCCAAGCACAGACAAGGAAGGCAATTAAAAGGACTTTCCTGAGTTGTTGCCATCCTGATTCACAGCTACCTGAGGAAACCTGGACCATGGCTAGTGCCCTTTTGGGCACTGTGGCAGCGGGCACAGGGTGGGGGGATGCTGGATAAGTCTCTCCATTTACAAATCAGAAACATTGCGTTCAGAACACATCGATTCACAAGGGAGCAGGATTTTTGAAATCAAAGTTGGGGCAAAAATTTAGTTCAGGGTCTCCAGACCCCATATACCCCCTGGCCTAAGCAATGCGTCTGTCCAGTGACAGCCACACTGTGACTGGCAGATCTCCAGAGGGCACCCTTTGTTCATTAGCAAAACCACCAGATGGAAAGTGCTGCCAAATCACATGGTCTCTTCTTCCCAGAAAACAAATGAAGACATCCCAGTCACTCTCATTTCACCCAAGCGTGTCTAGTAAACTAATGCTGCTGGTGAAAGCTGTCCTCTCCTCTTCTCTGTGCGGTCCTCCCTTCTCCATCCATAGACCCTGCTCTCCCAGATGGCCCCTGGAGGCCCCAACACTCCCTGACTCACTCTTTCCCTTCAGAGCTCCCTGCCCATCACTCATGCCCTCAATAGAAGGTGCTGTTGTGACTAATTGTCTGGACGATGACATAGGGGAAGTGGCACTCACAGATACTCTTAGTGGGAATATAAATCAATGCAGCCGTTTTTTGGAGTGTAGTATCTATTAACATATAAAGAGCGTACACCCTGTGACCCAGCATTCCTTCTACTAGGGATCAGTCCTCTAAAAATAATCAGGCACATGTCAAGATATATGCACAAGAATGAGTGCTGCAGAGTGGTATTTAACAACAAAAAATCAGAAGCAACCAGAGGACTGGTCCAATACATTTGACATAATCTTATGATGGGATCCTATTCAGCTATTAAAAGAATAAGGTAGTGACTTGGATAGATGTCCAGGATATGTTATTAAGTTAAAGAAATTGAGCTATAAACTAATGCATTTAACATTATATTTTACACATATACATTCGTACACAGTCATGTGTAAAAACAGTTTAAAAAGCAGAGAAGAACTTATTCTGAACATTGAACAGTGGTTTCCTTAAGGAGAGTAGGACTGTAGAACTGAAGGAAGGGGCTCTGTCTTCTTGATTTGGACAAACTTTTATAAAGTGTAGTAATACGGGTTATTTTTATAGCTTTCAAAATTTGTCATTTTAAGAAGTCCCCATGTGGGGGATCCCTGGGTGGCGCAGCGGTTTGGCGCCTGCCTTTGGCCCAGGGCGCGATCTTGGAGACCCGGGATCGAATCCCACGTCGGGCTCCCTGCATGGAGCCTGCTTCTCCCTCTGTGACTATCATAAATAAATTAAAAAATCTTTAAAAAAAAAAGAAGAAGTCCCCGTGTGTTCTAAAATGTAAGTTCTTGGCAGGGTGATGTTTAGTGGGTGTAGGGTATGTAAGTGCAAAAAAAATCTTTTGATTTTTTTGAGTCAAGCAATGTTGGTCTTGTCTGGATAAATATCACTCCATGATATTTATCACTATTGGGTCACTCCATGAAATTTAATCTGAAGCATCCTGGGAGTTAAAAATATATATATTTCTTAATATATATTAATATATTTAATATTTATATTAAATCATATATTTAATATTATATAATATATTTTATATTTACAATATTAAATATATTAATATATTATAGTATTAATTTTAATATCTATATTAATATATTAAATATTAAATATATTTTAATATATATTTTTAAACTTCTGGCTTGATAGCTCATTTCTGCAATAGGAGCCTCAAACTCTTTACCCCACAAGGCTAAGCCAGGTGGGGAGGTCAGGCTGCAAGGAATCAATAGTGAGGAAGTCTCTTAGTTCACAGATTGGCCCCCGAGGGTAGTTGCTCCCTCTGTTCCAAGTGGGGCTGGACTTGGTGTGGAAATAAGGGAACTTGCACGTACTGGCAAGATGGGGACTCACCTTCCTGGCACTGGTACTGCACCCATAGGTAGCTGCCCTGGGTAGGGCACAGGTCTCCAAAGTAGGTCCCATCTGCAGCCACCTGGCATACCTGCAGCCCCTGGCACTGGCCTGGGAAGTGCCCGAATCCCAGCAGGAGCAGGAACAGTGTAAAGGACAAAAAGGGACAGGTTCAGACAGAGATGAATGACCTCTCATTCATTTATTCACCCACCATCCCCCCACCCCCAGTGGATATCTGCTGGTATCTACTGAAGACCAGACACTGTGCTAGGTATTGGGGGGAAGAAAAGTAGGGTTTTTGTCCTCAAGCAGCTCAGGGTCCAGCACAGGGGTTCTCAAGTCTTAGAATATACCAGAATCTCCTGGAGGGCTCTGGAAGACACAGATTTCTAGACCCCGCCCCCAGTGCTTCTGATTCAGTTGATATGGAGGACAGTGTAAGAATTTACTTTTCTAACAAGCTCCCAGGTGATGCTGATACTGCTGGCCTAGGCATCCCACTTTGGGAACCACTGGTCCAGTAGCATCCAGTCAGATGGCCTAAGTGGGAACCTAGATTTTGAGAACTGGCAAAAAGGGGGGAAAAAAATCAGGAATCTTATCTAGGTGCCCACAGGAGAGAGACATGTGGAGAGCCCAGGCCAGAAATTTCAGGTCATCCCAACACCTCTCCCTCATGCCCATGCAGATGAGTGGCATGCCTACAAAGGAGCCTAGGAGGAGGACAGGCAGGTGCTGCACACCTGGTTATAGGCCTGAGCTCCCATTTCCTTGCTGGATGTCATCTGGAACCCACCCTTAGCTCCTACAGCCATTCTCTGGTCCTTGTGCATGGCTCAAAGCCAGCAATGGGGTGTCGGATCTGTCTCACACTTGAACTCTGATCTCTCCATCAGCCTCATCTCTGGCTTCTAGCCAGAGAAATTTCTTTGCTTTTAAGGGGTCATGTGGTTAAATTGTGCCCATTTGGATAATCCAGACTAGGAACCCATAATTAGGTCTGCAAAGTCCCTTTGCTGTGTCAAGTAACATATTCACAGGCATGGTATCTCATCATACTAAGTTCCAGGGATTAGGGTGGCAAATCTTGGGGGCCATACTTCTGCCCATCCCTAACAGGAAGCCATAAGAGGGCAGAGTGCTTTTCATCCTCTCTCTGACTGCAGCTCCCTCTGGATAAGCGCTCTTTCATGGTCCTCACTTACACAGGGCAGCCTCGACCATGATCCTAGCACCTCCTGGATGGTCCTGACTTCTGATTTTGATAAGATCATCCCAAGTCATCCCTCCAGCCCTTAGGGGTGGTAGTGGCTTTCCATTGCTGCTAATCTCAGAGTTATATCTTTATCCCCTTCTTTGACTTCTCAGCACTTCCATACTTGATAATCAATTCCCTGCATTAAATTTCCTCTGCTGAAAGACCTAGCATGATTTCTGTTTTCCTAAAGGGACCTAGCCTGATACACTCCTCAATCAGAGTTCTGTACCCCTACTTTCTGCATTCACAGCCCTAGACTACACTTTCCAAGAGAGAGGAAGTATTTTGTTTTGTTTTTGTTCACTGCTCTATTTCCACTCCAGTTCACAGAACAGTACCCAGCACATGGCAGGTACAAAGTAAGTCTTGCATAAATAAACACATAACACCTCCGGAGGCTCCTTTCTGTTGTGGCATTGAGCATAGTGCTAGGTGATTGCTTGTGTTCATATCTCTCTCCCCATTAGACTGTGAGCTCTTTGAAAAACAGACTATTTGATTGATTCCTTTATCCACAGAGCCCAGGATAGAGCCTGGCACAATGTTGGGCTCAAAGAATGTTTACTGGCCAACTGACAGTGAATGAGTGAGTGTGGCACTTAGATACAAACAGATTTCCCTGGGATCCTGCCCAGCTCTTTTCCTCTGACCCCTCCCAGAAGGATGCAGGGTTCCTCTCCAATGTGCTTTCTGGGGGGTGGCTGCAAGGTTTGGAAACTTGCATCTGGGCCTTTGCAGAAATAGCCCACTAGGTCCCCTCAATGCCTCCATGAGGGAGGCACATCCATCAGCCCACCAAACCCAGACCTTCCCCCCTCAGAGGGGACACAGCCTCAGGAATGCCAGTGCAACAAGAAGAGTGCATGGGAACCAAGGAGCTGATTGCAGCATTTCCTTCCTTCACACCTGCTCTAAGGAGACCAGGGACAATGTGGGCCAGACGTGGAATGGAGAAGAACAAATCACTGTCCCAGGGAGACCTGGTACACTTTCCCAAACTGGGGTCGAGGCTGCTTGGCAGGTCCTGGGAGTACAGGGCACTCCTCCCTGAATCTCCATGGGCCCTTTGGGCAGAGGCAGAGCCATTCAGTGAATTGCCGAGAGGCTCTACATGGTGTGGTACTGACACTCCCTTGTCCAAGGGGGGCACAGAGAAACTAAGTCATTAGCAGAGGGTCACAGAGGAGATTCAGAGAAGCTAAGTCATTAGCAGAGGGTCACAGAGGAGATTCAACCTGAGACCGCAGAGCTTCTAGCTTGGGCACAGACTGCTGTGTCCTCACTTGGCCAAGAAGCAACAAACCACCTGCCTTCCTGGGACGTTATGGGCCCGATTCTACTAACCACAGCAAAGAGGAAGGAGGCCCCTGTGTCCTGGACAATAGAGGTTTCTGAGAACTTTGCACCCCCCAGGAGGGTGCCAGGAGTCCCCATAACCCCTGAAACTGAACCCTTCTCATGAGGCAAATGCAGCTCAGAGGCAAGTTTAATCTGATTTAGAAAAGCAAGGCCATGGAGAAGCTCTCCCACATGAACAATTGATGCTACTAGGAATGTGTATTTCAGCATTATTCATAATAGCAAGGATTGAGACATGACCCATTCCACTCTCAACAGAGAAGGAGACACATTATGGTATAGTTATAAACTGGACTAAGCGAATAAACTAATACATGTATCAAAATGGATAATAGGAGATTTAAAGCTATATTCACTGCTATAATGAGGGGATGTTAAGCAAATATGACGTAATGTTAGGATTTAAGAACAATGGGTAGTGAGTCTATGGGAGGTCAATAAAATATTTTTATTGTCTACATGCTTGGAGTATTTAGAAATTTTTAAAAGTTTAAAAAAGAAAGCAATGTTTCTTGCACCCAAGTGGAGTGGGGAGCAGAATGCCTCCCTGGCCCACTGAGGTAGGTTTGCTAGCAGGTAAGGAGGCGAGCCATGGCCTCCTTGCTTCCCTACATGGTTCTGTGGGCAGAGACTGGCCTGTTTTCCTAATGTGGGAGGCCCAGATATGAAGATTATTCAAGTCTTCCAGACCCCTTTACTGGGTACGGGATACCAGGAACTGCCCTGCCCCCACAGCCAGAGCTGTCCTTGGGTTCTTACCTGCCACTTCGTCCTTGACGCTGGTCCAGCTGCATTCCTCCTCCAAGGGGCGTGCAGCACCCTGGGTGCAATAATGAGGGGTCTGGCGTCCGTAGATGGCGTCCTGGATCTGGATGACTTCCCCTGAGCCACAGTGCATGGTGGCATTGAGGCCGTCACAGGTCAGACTCTGGCCAACCCCTGTGACAAAGGGAAGGGGACACCTTAGGAGGGACCAGCTGTGGTCACGGCTGGACAAGTGCCTGGTTGATGGGAAGTGGAAGGTGTCAGGGGTCGGGTCTGAGATGAAGGGCTACAGCAGGAGCCAGCTCCACAGCGATGAGAAATAGAACGTGGTGGGCATGAGCATGGCTCTGGAGCCAGACTGCCTGGGCTCAGATGCCACCAGCCATGCCCTGGCTCTGTGACCCGCTGCTAATTATCTAGCTTCTCTGTGCCCCCCTTGGCACGAGAGAGGGTCAGTACCATACCATGTAGGGTCTTTAGGAGGATTAAATGAGTTTTTACGTGCAGAGTAAGGGTTATACCAGTAGCCACTATATTCTCCTATTTTGAGTACCTTCCTTGAGCCTTATCTGAAAACAATGCCTGGCGTATGATAGATGCTAAACAAGCATTTGTAGAATGGATGAGTGACTTAGTGAGCCTTTGTATCAGTCCTAGAAGCTGGGTTACTAACCTCCCCACTAGGAACATCAGGCTCATGGGGGTCACTATGTTGAGACTTCAGGCCAGCTCCTGGCATGGGGTCCACGTTCAGTAACCATTTGTTGGAAAAGAACAATCTGGCTCAGATGAATATAGCCAGAAAGTAGGAAACTGGGTCCAAACTCAGGCCTGTCTGCCTGGTGGGAGAGCCACAGTGTAGGGCATGAGACCAAAATCTGTGTTCGTTTCCTATGGCTGCTATACAAATTGCTAGCACATTAATGTCTGAAGCCAGTACAAATCTATCATCCTCCAGGTATGAAGGTCAGAAGTCCAGAATGGGTCTTAAATAGGCTAGCATCAAGGTGTGGGTAGGCCTGGTTCCTTCTGGAGCCTCTGGGGGGGGAGACTGCTCCCTAGCCATTTTCAGCTTCCAGAGACACTGACATTTGTTGGATTGTGACTCCTTGATCTCGAAAGCCAGCAGCACTGCATCTGCCCATCTCCCTCTGACCATGGACAAACCTGGGTTCACGTCTTGTCATTGTCACTTCCCAGCTACGTGGCCTTGGGCAAGGAGCTTACCCTTTCTGAGCCTCACTATTCTTAGCTCTATAATGGGCCTACAATAGAATAGCAGAGGTGCTTCTACTGTGATGAATACACACAGAGTGTACAGCTCTGTGCCTAGAGGACCGGCTTGATACATATTAGCTCCTCATGGTGTGACTTCATACCAGTGGCTCCAAGGCCCTGGAAGCTGACAGATTCTGAGACAGGCTTCAGGTTGGGGCATAGAAGGGGGCAGTACTTTGGGAGGACTGTGACAAGAAGGTCCCTGAAGCTGCAAGTTTTCATAATTAGCCAGGCTGGGGGCCTACATGGCATCTATTTAAACCCAGATGGGGGAAAAGGGGTAGGAGGCCCTGTAGGTGCCCAAGCCCAGAATGATCCCTAGGAGCTAGGATTCTTCACTGAGGGGCTTAGAGACAGGGAGGGGGCTGAGCCCAGGAAGCCTGGAAACTTCTGTCAAGCCTGGCTTGAAAGTCAGAGGGTCATGGGGCAGCTTGGGTGCAAGACCAGGGCACTATGCCAGGACCCTGCATGTCAGGCAGTACCCAGCATGGGGCCACGGGCTGCTCGTGCTGAAGCTTTTACACAGAGGCCCCATGGAAGGGTCTCCAGGGTGTAAAGGGGGTCAATCATGGACAGCAGCTAGGAAGGACACAAGAGCAGAGTGTGGGGGAATTTAGGAATCAGGGATGATGGGTGGTGAGACTCAGACCCAGTCTCGTCAGGGCAGCAGGAATCAAGGGTGAGTGAGAACAGCCTCCTGGGTCATGTCTCCTTCATTGGAAGATTGGAAAAAGAGAGTAAATAGGGCTGGGCATTTGCCCCTAGATGCAGATATCTGAGAGGAAAAGAGGGACAGGAATGAGACTAGTAGTCAGGTTAGTAGGTAAGTGGATGAGGAGAGGCAGGTTGTGAGCTAGGGAGACAAAATGAGACAGGCACAGAATGCCACACAGAGATGGGTGGACATTTAGGGAGACACAGAATTAGAGACACAGAGAGACACACACAGAGAGACCCCACAGAGACAGAGACACAAAGAAAGACAGAGATGCAGAGACAGACACACACAGAGGGACAAGGAGGGAGGCCCCACAACAGAGGCCAGCTCACCAAACTCGCAGATGAAGGCAAACAGCTGTGTGCAGTTGTCTGAAGCCGCCCACCCAAAGGAAGCGTCTCTCCTGATGTAACCACAGGTGTTGAGAACAGGAGAGGCCTGTTTTCCATGCCAGTGGCTATAGCTCACATTGGAGGTGTCCAGCCAGATCCCTGGCCCTGGGATGGAAACACAACCACCAGGACTTGGAAACGTACTTCTGACCCCTTTTTATGAACAGGGCTTGCCTCAACTCAGCTCCCTGGTATGCAGGAGGTGCTCAATCAAGGCCAAGAGGCTGAGGGCCTTTCTTTCCCATGCCAACGACGAAGGGACATTGCTGGCTGTTATTGTCCAACACCCAGAAGGAAGAACTCAGCCTAAAAACCAGGGTGCCAAGTCAGGGACCCCAAACAAAGTAGCTTGATTGAGTACATGATGTTTCCAGCTCTGTGTTACTATAATCTAAAGAAAAGCACAGAAGTGTGTCTTGGGATGTTCAAAGAGAGGCAGGAGCCCTTGTCAGATATATATGGGCTATGCTGGGTTAAAATGGAAGCAGTTTTCCTTACTTCAGGACTCTTCAGTCCCTGATGTACTCTTGAAGAAGTGGTGTGTGTGCGTGTGTGTGTGTTACAAAGGCATTTCAAGGACAGAAACAGAAAACACTAAATATAAAATATTTACTCTGAAGACTTAAAAGTGTATATATTCATTTTGAAAAATAAAACAACTCCATACAGGTGGTTAAGAAATTTTTGGAGTGAAATGCAAAATGTGTAAAAGTAAAATGAAAACATCTCCCCTCTCCCAACCAATGGGATCCTCGCATTATTGTTATGTTTCTTGTGAATTGATCCAGACTGAATTGTACCCATTCATCATCTGTGAGTGCCTGAAATCTATTTACACAAATGCCATCATATTGCACATGGCACTCTGTCCCTTGTTTCTTAAATAACATTAAGTACTGGAGGTGATTACATGTCAGCCTACACATATCTACCTCATGTTCTGTAACAGCCATGTGATATCCCTTGGTGATTTTTAAATAGACACAACTCCTTTAGCTGCATATGAATGGACATTCAATATACAGAAATCCGCAGTTGCTATATCTACAAATCAAGAAACCATTCACTAGATATTACCTGAAGATGCACTTTTAGAATTCAAATCCTAAGGCTATGCATTTCCTAAAAGGAGCTTGCCCAACTGCTCCCTAATTAAGCCTTTCCATCGACTCTGGTATATAAGTGCTTAGCCCAAGACTGAGTTGCTTATTTCTAAACCCAGTAGCTTTGACAGGGCAATGTGAGGTGGAGGGACATTGGCCCAAGAGAGTCTTCACTGCCTTTCACCAGTAGCGTCCTCTTGAGTGAACCATTTCGTCCCCCTAGACTTCTTGTTCCTCATCCATAAAATAAGAGTAGCAATGTGTACCTCTTGGGGCAGGTGCAAGGATTACATATGAATCTTCATTTTTCCATTCTCTGCTATGTACAGGCACCAGAAAAAATGGCCAGAATCTGTTTCCTACCCTCGAGGATCTCATTGTCTAGGAAGGAAGACAGACACCTAAAAACTTAAAGTCATGCCGAAAATACCCTCCCAGAGGTGCGGACAAGACCTACAGGTGCAGAGAGAAGGACTTACCTGACTGTCCTGGGGTTGGAGAAAGAAGCCCTCACAGAGTAAAAAGTAAGGAAAAGTTTCTAGGAAGACCATTAAAATGAGACCATTTGATGAGAAGGGACTTGCTTTAATCCCGTAAGAAACGGGGAAAGGCATGTGGAAGTGCTTGCTTGCTTGCTTGCTTGCTTCTTTCTTTTTTTAAAGATTTATTTATTTGAGAGAGAGAAGGTGGAGGAAGGGGCACAGGGAGAGTGAAAGAGAAAGTTATGCAGACTGTACTCAGCACAGAGCCTGATGCGGGGCTTGATCTCATAACCCTGAGATCAGAACCTGAGCCAAAACCAAAAGTTGGATACTTAACTGACTACACCACCCAAGCACCCCTAGAAGTGCCTTGAGAATAGCTTAGTAAGTATTTCCTGAGACTCTGTTTTCTCATCTGTAAAATAGAAACAGCAATATTACCTCACTGGTTGTCATAGGGATTCAAGCTGATAATGGACTAGAAGTATGTAGGGATAGTGCCTTAGAAGAAGTCATTGCTAGTATTATTAGTATTGAGCACATTCAAACAAATGAATGTTTTCAGAGCATCAACTATGTGCTGGATTCTGTGCTAGGTACTGTACACAAGTGATTTCATTTGATCCACACAGCAACCAAAGAGGAGGATATCCTTACCATGAGAATTAGGATATCTTAATTTTGTTCCATGAGGCTCAGGGTAAGAAACATGAGTGAGAAACACAGCCACAAGCTTCCCGTGAAATACAGCTTTCACAGCACCTACCTCCTATGGTTCCATTCTGAGCCGAGTTCCCTACGAGTCCAATCCACCATTCCCTGTCCTGGGAGATGTGCTTCTGCAGGAACTGCTGTGTGTCTTCATCATGAATAAAGACCAAATGGCCCCCTTGCTCCTCGCACCAGCTCTGGGCACCATAGAAGGTTTGAGCGAAAGGCACAAATTCATAGCAAGAGTCTCTGAAGGCCACTTGGCTTTTGGAGCAAAAGCTTCCCTCCTCTGGCTTAGAGATTGTGGCCCTAAACCTCAGAGCAAGCCCCAAAAGTACCAAACTTGCTGCACTCATCCTTGAACCACTCCTGGAGCATCTGGCTGGAGCCAGCACTCAGGTCCTTCTTATACTGGTGCCTCACAATTATCTGCCATTCATCTTTCCTTCTCTCTTTGCATCAAATAATAGCAACTACCTCTTTTTAAGAAACAAAAGGCTCAGGATGAATGTTGTCTGCCTTTTTGCTTTGCCCAGCTCTTTTTTCAATGTCTGTTCCAAATCCAATTAATTTGCAAAATGGCCTTCGAGAGAAACATATAGCTCCTATCGCACCTGTCTGCTTCTCATTCGATCAACTGTTAGTTCTTGATAAAAAATTCCTTGCTATTGGTTTCATGTTGTTATCCTGGAGGACCACATGTTTCACAAGAAGTCATCAGCATGTGGAAAATATGTGATAAAAGAAAAATGGCAGGAAAGTGAGAGTGATGGGGTAGTAAAGAACCCAAGTTACATTCATCTCCAATCCTATTGTCTAGAGTGGTGGCTGTGCCCAAATGATAATCACATTCTCCCCAGCATGGCTTAAATCCTAATGGATATGTCTCCCTCTCTCTGATTCATCACATTATTACTCATGCCTGTTGGAGAAAACACATTTTCTATAAAATTGTTTTGATATCATTATGAAAACAATTAAAACTTCAAACCTGCTCATCCTCACCCACTGCCTAAACCCTCCATTTGGGTGTCCATGGTCTATGGATCAAGTTCAAGCTTCTCAGCTTTGTATACAATGCTCTGTATGAACTGGCCACTGACAGTATTTCCAAACACATACTCCAAATGTGAAGAAATAGACTCACTCATTGCTGATGGGAGTGTAAATTGGTACAACCTCCATTGTGGGCAGTTTGATAATATCTATCAAAAATTTAAAAGCATGAGCTCTTAGTTCAACTTCTAGAAATTTTACCTACAAATAAATTCATACATGTGCAAAATGTCATATGTATAAGGTTATTTATTACAGAATTTTTAAGAAGAAAGGATCTAATCTAAATGTCCATTGATTGGAAAGTGATCAATAAAACATGGTACATTCTCCATATGCACAAAAAATGAGCAAATTCTTTATATAAATATTTGGAGGGATATCTAAGATTTTTGCTAATATTGAAAGCAACGTATGAGAGACATTGTTGATGGTCCAATCCCATTTACACAAAAACATCTATGAATATTTATTTGTATGTGTAGAATAGATCTCATAAAGGACTTAAAGAGACTGGCAATAGAGATTGCCTGGGTCAGGAGTGGAGGGAGTTAGGTGAGTGGGAGAGAGGAGAGGGCAAGACTTTTACTTCACTTTTGAAACTTTTCCATCTTGTACCTTGTGAATATCTTACCTGTTCAAAAGGGTAAATTCTTTTTTAAAAAACATCTCATGGGTCCATCATCCCCCTACCAGCTCAAAGTTATAGCTCTTTGTAACTACCATAGTTCACTGCTAGCAACGTTTTTTTCATGCCTCTCTATGCCTGTGCTATTCCCTCTGCCAGGAACGGTTTTCTCTCTGGTCCTGCCCTGTCGACCTTCCTGATTCAGCTCAAACATCAGTTCCTTTGTGGATTTTGTAGACCTTGCCTCATATAATATGCCACTCCCTTCTGACTTTCCTTTTTCTTTTCTTTTTTTTTTTTTAAATAATTTTTTTTAATTTTTATTTATTTATGATAGGAACACAGAGAGAGAGAGAGAGGCAGAGACACAGGCGGAGGGAGAAGCAGGCTCCATGCACCGGGAGCCTGATGTGGGATTCGATCCCGGATCTCCAGGATCGAGCCCTGGGCCAAAGGCAGGCGCCAAACCGCTGCGCCACCCAGGGATCCCATCCTTTTTCTTTCTTTCAATAAAAACTTAAGATAGAGTTCACATACCATACAATCACCCATTTAAAATATGCAGATCAGTGGTTTTTAGTATATTCACAAAGTTGTGCAGCCTTCACCATGATTGATTTTAGAACTTTTGCATGACCCCAAAAGGAAACCCTTTACCCGTTGGCATTCACTGCCAAACCTCTATCCCGCAGCTTCTGACAACCACTGATCTCCTTTCTGGCTCTGTGGGTTTGCATCCTCTGCACATTTCATATACACAGAATCCCCAAACGTGTGGTTTTTGTGACCAGCTCCTTTCATGTCAGCATAGTGTGTTCAAGCTTCCTCCATCTTATAGTGTGGACCATTACTTCACTACTTTACTCCTTTTGTTTGTTTGTTTTCTTTTGACACCCAATAAAAGTTTATAGAATAAAATTGAATGAAGAGGGACACCTGGGTGGCTCAGCAGTTGAGCGTCTGCCTTTGGCTCTGGGCGTGATCCTGGAGTCTGGGATCGAGTTCCACATTGGGCTCCCTGTAGGGAGCCTGCTTCTCCTCCCTCTGTCTGTGTCTCTGCCTCTCTGGGTCTCTCGTGAATAAATAAATAAAATCTTTTTTTTTTATAAATTTTGTTTATTTATTCATGAGAGACACAGAGGGAGAGAGGTAGAGACACAGGCAGAGGGAGAAACAGGCTCCATGCAGGGAGCCCGACATGGGACTCGATCCCAGGTCTTCAGGATCATGCCCTGGGCTGAAGGCAGCGCTAAACCGCTGAGCCACCTGGGCTGCCCCTAAATAAATAAAATCTTAAAAAAACAAAACAACAACAACAACAACAAAAACTGAATGAAGAGTTTTCCAGAACTCATATATTCCCCCACCTTAGCTTCTTGTTTGCGGAGCAATGTTTGTTGTTCATGAGAACTTTCCAAATTAACTGAGTTTGACACAATTACAAAGTTGCTTCGGTGGTGGGAAAAATTGTAATTACTAACACCAGAGTTCCTCTTGGGCACTTTTCCTAGATAGGCCACTTGGGTTGGGCCAGGGGAGACAGCAAGGGTATGGTTTGTACTATTACAACAAAGCACAGCACTGGATGACTGGTCTGCATAAGAAGTCAGTGATTCAAGGTTGGAGAAAAGACTATATAACATGGGGTAGGACTCTAGAACATTCAAAAAAGATATTAGGCAAGGTGCCTGAGTGGCTCAATTTGTTGGGCACCTGCCTTTGGCTCAGGTCATACTCAGGTCATGATCCCAGGGTGCCTGCTCAGCAAGGAGCCTGCTTCTCCCTCTCCCTGTGTCCCCTACTTGTACTCTCTCATGCGTTCTCTCTCTCAAATAAATAAACAAAATCTTTAAAGAAAAAGGTATTAGGGAAATAGTTTCTTACAGCAGGGTGGCCAAAGACTTTCAGAACACAGTGGTCTAATATGTGGCTTTAAATTACTCACTTACGGGACACCTGGGTGGCTAGGCGGTTGAGCATCTGCCTTCGGCTCAGGGCATCATCCCAGGGTCTGGGATCGAGTCCTACATTGGGCTCCTTGCAGGGAGCCTACTTCTCCCTCTATGTCTCTGCCTCTCTCTCTCTCTCTCTGTCTCTCTCTCTCTCCTCATAAATATGTAAATAAATAAAAATCTTAAAAAAATAAAATACTCACTTGCTCTGACATAATTCAACTTTTCTCCCCCTCCCCATTTCCTCCTCTGGTCCCTGGCAACCATTACTCTCTGTCTCTATGGATTTGCAGATTTGGAACATTTCATGTAAATGGAATTATACAATATGTGAACTTTTGTGTCTAGCTTTTTTCACTCAGCCTAATTTTTTTCCAGCATCATCCATGTTGGAGGGTGTATTAGTACTTCATACCTTTCATATAGCTAAATAATGTCCTGTATATGGATATATTACATTTTGCTTATCCATTCATCCATTGATGGACATTTTGGTTATTTTATTCTTGCAAGAAAGGGATAGTCTCTTAATCTCTGCTTGTACCATGACTGGCACACAGTAGGACTCAATGAACATTTCTCAGCCTGGCGCCACCTCTCAGGTCCTTGGGTGTTGGGAGAGGTTGAGAGGATGTGATTGCTAATCCACCCATGAGTGGGACCCAGGCAATTAGAAGCTCCTCATGCCCTCCCCGTCCTTAGAATGTGCATTCTGGTTGCCTTCCTCACTCCCAGAAGCTGTCTCAAGGACACAGCCTTGAGATAGTGATATGGTGTGGAAATCATTTGGACAGTATACATGACTCAACCCAGTTAAAGCCTTTATATAAACTTTTAAGATTTGGCTGGTAAGTATGGAGATCTACCTAGGACAAGCCTTGTATGTTAAGTTCCCTTGCTTGTTAAACCTGCCGCCTACTAGTCTGGAGTGATCTGCTTCTTCCTTAGGTCTCTTCCTGCCCTAGTTGTACAGAGGCCAGTTTTCGAACCAACACCAGGGCTGACCCTTGACCCCCATCCCTTTCCCAGAAGCCCTTCCAAGCCCTCTGGAGTAGCCCTGCCAGTAGCCCAGAGCAGGACTCGATGTCATTGCTGAGTCATAGGCTGGAACACAGAGAACACTGGTCTCTTATCTCCAGGGGCCAAGCGCCTAATGACTTCTATTAGAAAACTATGTGGAAGGCCGCATACAGTGATAATGTATCTCCTGAGTAAAAGCTTAATTTACGTCCTCCATGGAACATGCTTGGAGACATTTGATAACAAATGCAAATCTGCAGGCTAAATTCCACTTCTGCTTTCTTTACATTCTGATAAATTGCAGACTCCTGGGCACAGAATTCATCTTGGTGAAGTCAGCATGCAATGTGCCTTAGCATCTGTGTACATGAAGAAAGTAAGTAGGGCATGCTGACCTGTGTGAGCCTGTCCCCAGCGATCTGACCCAGCTGCTTGAGCCTCTAAACCCTGCTTTTCAGGACCATCAAATGAAAACAGAAAGAGAGCAAATTTGGAGTAAGCAAAGTAAGCAAATTTGGGGTCTCAAGTCAATGAACATCTTCATAAAAATGTTCATGCCCTGTGGCACAGCCATCCCAATTCTGGGAATGGACCCATTTTAGTTTGAGTTCCCCCAGACGTTAATGAGACAAGAATTCAAGAGCAAGCAGTTTATTTAGGAGGGCATGCAGGAAACAGTAGCAGGGGAGAAGGGAGTACATTGCTTTATATGAATTGATGTTTTTATTGGCCATAAATGAATTGAATCTTTGCCCTCCATTCAACTGAAAAGACAACATAACAAGAGAATCCTTATGGTCCCCTTACCCTAAGACAGTTTCATTTCTTTGTGGTTCCTTCAAGTGCTTCTTGCCTTGGAGATGGGTGTTTGCTCAGGCACAACTGTGGTGTGCACATAATTAGTTCATAGGATGCTTCCCACTTAGCTTTCAATGGTAGGACTTTTCCATGTTGCTAAAGGGCTTTGGAATTGGCATGGTGGGGGCTGTGCTCCCTTTCCCTGAATGGACATTTACTACACCATTCCCACAGTGATAGACACTTTGTGCAGTTTTCGTCACTTGTTACATATTCAATTTTGCAATTCTAGTCAACACTGCTGTGAACATCTTTTTGCACTTGCCATTTAGCCTAAGCTATCTCCTGAGGGTTGTTAGCAGGCATTACCAAGGACCCATCTTAACCCCTCACACTTACCACGTGAGGCTTCTAAATGCAAGCCTCTACAGCTTTCTGCCTCCCTGTGCACACAAGGGACTGGATGGAGGTGCTTGAAAGTTTGTGCCTCTTGTGAAAAACTTTCACCCTTGATTGGCCAGGTTGGTGGATCAATTCCCCAGATCCCTCAAGATAACTCTAAAGCGCGCTGACAGCCCAACTCACAGCCCAACAGCCAGACTGAGCTTTGATTGCCCATGATGGTAACAGCCTTGATAATGCAGCATTAACATCTTCCCTCCCTGTTTCACTTCCCCATACTCTTCCTGGCATTTCCTGGCTTCCCCTCCCAAATAAGCCACTTGCACTTGAATCCTTGCCTGGCCCACAGGATACAAACATCTTCATGATTCTTGCTATGGACTCAGTGCTTATTTAAACCAGATCAATTATCTTTTAGTTTTTCATATTGCTGATCCCACTTGAGGACTCAAGTCCATTTGCCAGGTCAAATCCCAGGAAACAGGCTCACGTAGCTGAGCTGTGTCTTGCACACTTTCCTGATGGTTTCAATTTTATACTTAGGGATCCATCTCTGAGCAGCTAATAATGACCTCAGGGCATTGGGATGGTGGACGGTATTCTTGTTTTTTTTTTTTTTTAAGATTTTTTATTTATTCATTCATGAGAGACACAGAGAGGGAGAGAGAGGCAGAGACACAGGCAGAGGGAGAAGCAGGCTCCATGCAGGGAGCCCGACGTGGGACTCGATCCCGGGACTCCAGGATCACGCCCTGGACTGAAGGCGGCGCTAAACCACTGAGCCACCCAGGAATCCCCTATTCTTGGTTTTTTAGACGTGTATGTAGGTGAGTCCTTTGTGTTTGCTAAGCCGTTTGCTTCTGTCAGGTGGGTAGACCTGGATCTTGAAGGGCTAACCAGGAAGAATGGGGTGGGGATAGAGGTAGAGGTGAGGGGAGAGCTAGTAGAAAGAGTGCCTCAGGGAGAGGCCCTATAATACCAATTCCTTATTTCTTGTCAGTACCTCAGAACCAGTATAAACTACAACCCCCTGCATTATCATCCACACAGTGTTCTGCCTCCAGTTTCATTCATGCAGTTTCTTTACAAGAGTGCTTCTTTTTGGGGCACTCGGGTGGCTCGGTTGAGCATCTGACTCTTGGCTTCAGCCCAGGTTGTGATGGGATCAAGCCCCACATGAGGTTCTGTCTCAGTAGGAAGTCTGCTTGAGGTTCTCTTTCACTCCCCCTCTGCCCCTGCCTCTGCATGCTCAGCTCTCTCTAAAATTAAAAAAAAAAAAATCTTAAGCGATGCCTGGGTGGCTCAGTGGTTGAGCATCTGCATGCCTCAGGATGTGATCCTGGAGTTCTGGGATCGAGTCCCACGTGGGCTCCCTGCAGGGAGCCTGCTTCTCCTCTGCCTATGTCGCTGCCTCTTTCTCCGTGCCTCTCATGAATGAATAAATAAAATCTTTAAATAAAAAAAAATCTTAAAAAACAAACGAATGCCTCTTCTTATACATTTGCTCGTACAGCTGCATCCTTTTCTCAAGTATGGCTCAGCTATAAACCTCGTCTCTGAAGCCTTCTCAGAGCCTACAGGAGTTAACTGCCCTGTCTTCCATGTCCTCATAGCAGTTTAACCTACTTCCATGTTAACACTGTTTAAAAGTCTCTAGCCATAAAAAAAAGAGAGAGAGAGAAAGAGCAAGAGAGGAACTATGAGCTTGGCTGTAAAAATAAGTCCATGTATATATAGCCTTTAAAATTTCTACTTTTAAACTGTTTTTGCTTAATGACTATTGTGGGCTCAATTGTGTCTTCCAGAAAGACACGCTGGAGTCCTAAGCCTTGGTGCCTGTGAATGTGCCTTCTTTGGAAATGGGGACTTTGGCAATGTAATCAAGATGAGGTCATGGTGGGTGAAGGTGGATCCAAACACAGTGACAGGGTCCTTATAAGAAAGGGAAGAATCTGAGCACAGAGGCAAACAGACACAGAGGAGAAAAGGCTACGTGACAACAGAGGCAGAGACTGGAGCCAGGGAACATTAAGAACGGCTGGCAACCACACCAGAAGTTAGAAGAAGAGGAGGGATTTTCCCCTAGAGACTTCAGAAGGCTCATGGCTTCACTGACACTTTGATTTTGGACTTCTGACCTCCAGAACTGTGACAGAATAAATTTCTGTTTAAGCGTTTGTGGCGGTACTTTGTCATGGCAGCCCTAGAAAACCAGTATGATGATGATATAGCACGGTGAGGCCACGTGTCTGTCATTCATTCATTCAATAAATATTTGTTGAGCCCCCACTACATGCTAGCCACTGTGTTAAACCCTGGATTTTAAACTGGAGAATGACATGATCAGGCTTGCATTTCAGGCAGATCACCTGGCAGCAGCAGGGAAGGTAGATTGAAGTAGGTGGGATTGGAGGCAGGGAGGCCAGGAGAAGGCTGTTCCCAACAGGTGAGCAGTAGTGAGGATGGTAGTTAGGGGGCTGGAGGAAAAAAGGAACAATCTGAAGATTAGTTAGGAGGCAGAAATGTCAGGTCTACAGTTGTAAGTTGAATTTTTGTGACACTTCACTGACTGAGCCCTGAGTACAACACCATGGAAGTTAGAATGTTTCAGCTCAGGCATTAGAAGGTACTTCCTTTTCTACCAATAATGTCCTCTGTGTTTCAGTCTTGTTTCTTCTACCTCCCAGGTATAGCATATTATATAATATTATTTATTAAATAATTATTAAATAATTATTATTTGCTTTCCTTTCTTCCCTATTAAGCTGTGAGTTCATTGAGTTGAGGGCTTAATGATTTTTCCATCTTTCTATCTCTCTTGTACCCAATGTGATCTGCAGGTAATAGGACTCTGTGGGATTGATGAACCCTCCTATGTGTTAATGGGGTTAGTTGTGGTCTTTTGTTTTGGTGGTGAAGTCGGCCCTCCAGGAATCCTAGGGCAGCCCCCCTGCCACTCCCTACGTCCTGCTTCCTGTCCAGGTCTGTGGAGAGCAGTGGTGTTCTGGAGCTCACCACTGATACTCTCCCTTGGGAAGGCAGCTGCCACCTTTGCTAGGACTTTGCCTATACCTTGAACCCTGCTATCTAAGATTTCCACATTGTCTGCTCAGTTTGTCATGCTGGCTAATTAAAGCCACCATTTAGAAGCCAACTTAATTGGAAAACTGCAAAGTAATTTAGATATGATAACAGTATCTCCATAAAGGGAAATATTAACTCATTTTTGGCAGTGACTTTGAAATAGGAGATACAGAATTACAAAATAAGGCCGTTGTGTTGTGATTTTTTTTTATAGCAGAAAAACTTTTCGAATTCAGTTTTACTTCTTCACCATATGACTGCTTAATGGATGCAACACATCCCATGGAAAAAGTGGCCTCTGGAAAGGCAGCCTCCTCTTCCTTGCTGCTTCCCCACATTATAAGGTAAGAGGATCCCACGCTCATATCTTCTACCCCTCTGCCACATGTGCGATCTATGGCCCAAGGGCACAACCTCACCAAACTTCAGCTGCTTCCTCAATAAAAAAAGGGGGTAATAATAGTACCTGCCAGCTCTGTGCCAGAATTAGAAGATACGGTGTGTGCAAAATACAGAGGAGGGGACTTTGTCTGTGAATGCCTCAACTTCCCCCCACCAAAGGGAGGAGATGAAGGCTTCCTGCTTGCCCAGGGAGCATCTCGGGCCCTCCAAAGGGCAGACTATGTGTGGTCCCATACCAAGTCCTGCACCCTCTGGAAGTGAATTCTCTTCTACAGTCTCTGCATCGCTGCTGGAGGCAGTATGGCCAGCTTGTGCAAACGTGTGTGACTTGGGAAAAGCCTGGGAAATACTTGACCTGACTTGAGGAAGAGCCCTGCCAGGCAGCACCTCCATGGAACTCCCACCCTTCACTGGCTCTCTGCTTCTTCCTGCTTCCCTCTCGGCAACCCCAGCCTCCAGGCCCCAAGTCTGCAAACATTTACCTCTTTCTTCTATCTCCTGCGTGCCATCTTCCTCTGGCCCCTGCTCACCTCTCCGGCTTCTCTCCTGTCCCAGCCTCACGCCTCCAATAATCATCCAGAGCCATGTGGGGTGGCCATGTGTTGTGATGCCTCTGGATCTGCAACCTTCCCAGGTTCTCTGCTTGGCCAGCTCCCAGCTTCTGGTTTACCATTGCCATTTTCAGGAAGCATGGACATTCCCTGTCTTCACCATGCCCCTTGGCCCTGGAGGACTTCCCCCACTTCCTCTCTGGTGCCACAGCAGGCTGTGTCACCTCTGGTGTGCATCTGCTCCCACTGGATGGGTGGTATTACATATTTGAGGGACAGATGAATGAATGAGTGAATGAATGAACACATGAGCTATTTCACATTTTTACCATTGCCAACCATGGAATTGTCTGACACTTGTACCCTCTAAACTGACCTGCAGTGTAGCCATAGCTGCCTCTCTCCACCTCAGTCATATATAAATGCCGTCTTAGCAGCTCTCCTGCTAGCTCAGCATTGTCAGTAGAACTTCCCCTCATGATGGGGATGTTCTATCTGCACATGCCAGTATGGCAGCTCCTAGCCACATGTGTCTATGGAGCCTTTGAAATGTGGTTCATATGAACAAGGAATATAATTTCATTGTAATTAATTTGTACTTATATTTATATAGCCAGCTGCATGCTTCTTGTGGCTACTGTAGTGGGGAGCACAGCTAATCTCCTAGTTTAATGCCTTCGTTGGACATGATCTCTTAACTTAGGACACCATTGTCTACAGTATGAAGCCCAAATTCTTGCATACTTGCACAATCTAGTCCCTAAACCACTTTCTGCCCTTATCTCAGTGCTAGCAGAGATGATTAGTGATTCCAAGTATGGCCTCTGGAGTCAAGCTGCTTGGGTTCGAAGTCCAGCCTCAGGGGGCTGGCAAATTACCTAACTCCTCTGAGGGTCACTTCCATTATCTGTAAAATGGAGTAGAATACCTATACTTAGGGTTTTTGTGAGGAGGACATGCATTCCTATGTGCCAAAGGCTTAGAAGAATGCCTGGCACATAGGAAGTTCTCAGTAAATGGCACCTATAAATATCATTATTTCTCTCTGTGTCCCTGGCACAGCCAGCCTGTCCTCCTCACTGTCCCCTCACTAAATTGTCCAGCTCCATGTCATCATTCACACTAGTCCTCCTCTTTGCCTACCCAAACACTTCCCACTCTCAAGTGCACCCCTTCCTCCAGGAAGCCCTCTTTACCAACCTACCCAAGCCTGAGCAAACTTTCCTTCCTCAGAACTCCCATAATACTTCTTATCTGTGCCTCTTCTAGAGCAGCTGTGATAGGCAACTAGTTATTACTTACTGTGTACATGTCTTCACAGCCAGAGTAGAACAAACTTAAAATCCTAGACTAGGTCATGAATGTATATTTTACTTACAGGGACAGGCCAGATATGTATGCATTGTAACTGGAAAAAAATTAGCATTTCCGAGTATCATGTTAGCTGATCTTTCCGATTTTTCTCTTTCCCAAGAAAAGAAAGGAGAGGAACATGCTCTAAGCTCTCACTTATTCTCAGCACCACAGTGGATATGATGACAGTTTTTATAGTTTAATTTAAACTTGGCAGCCATCTGGTGGGCTAGGTATTATAATTCCTATTTTCAAGATCAGTCAACTGAGGGTCTGAGATTGAAGCAAGCAATACAGACACTCAGCTAGTAAGTGGAAGAGCTATGGCTCCAATGAAAATAGGTCCCTTGAGGTTGCTGGGGCCAAAGATGGCCCAATAAGGGACCACACCAGCCAGATACCATGTTCACACCTTTACTCAGCCACCCTCGGCTGGCTCTGGGATTTGCACTAACCAATAGAAGGCAGTGAAGTGAAACTATGCCAGTCCTGGGCTCATCCTTACAGGAGACTGGCAACTTCCTCTCTCTTGAAATACTTTTGGGATTTTTCCCATTGATTCCCTGTATGAGTGAAACCATATCATGTTTGTCCTCCGATTGACTTACTTCACTCAGCATAATCCCCTCCAGTTCCATCCACATCAAAGCAAATGGTGGGGAAAATTAGAGAGGGTGTCAAAACATGAGAGACTCCTAACTCTGGGAAATGAACAAGGGGTAGTGGAAGGGGAGGTGGGTGGGGGGATGGGGTGACTGGGTGACGGGTACTGAGGGGGGCACTTGATGGGATGAGCACTGAGTGTTATACTATATGCTGGCAAGTTGAACTCCAATAAAAAATATACAAAAATAGATAAGTAAATAAATAAAATCTTTTAAAAAAGAAAAAAGAAATACTTTTGGGAGGCTTTTGCTGCCATGGAAGGAGTCCAGCGATCCTGCTGGAGAGATCCCAAGGAGAAGGTCAAGGACAGGCCCTGAGGCCACATGGAGAGGGAGAGAAGCCCAGACCCAGCCCCCAACTGGCAGACCCAGTTGACTGCCAGCTGACTTGTAACCACATAAGGAACCCCAAGTGGTGAAAACAGAAACATTCCCAGCAGAGCCAATGAGCCCACACAATGGAGCCCAGGGAGGTAAGAACAATGACGGTTGCTTTAAGTCACTAAGTTTTGGAGTGGTTTAAGACGAGCTACATGTTCACATTGTCCTGCTCTCTTTTGCACTGGCCAGTTTTCGGTCCACTTGAAGGCAGCAATGCATTATAAAAATTGTCTGTGGGACATCCACTTTTGCTCTCCTACCTCCATCTATTCTTCAACCAGAGACTTCAGCAAGTGGTAAGCATTACCATGTAATGGGGAGGAATATGCACTGACTAGCTGTTGACCTGAATCATGTTCCTTCACATCTCTGAGGCTTTAAAAATAAGATTGTCAATGACTCCCTGGCAGGGATGTGTAGGAATTAAATAAAATACTGCTAATCAGACACCTAGCATGGTACTTGGCACATGTCAAGCATCCAGTGAATGATGTTTATGAGAGGCTGAAGAACAGGCCAGGAGACAGCTCCTACTGGTGACAAGTCTCTTGTCCCACTCTTCCCTTATTAGCAAAGACCTAGAAAGCAGAGGTCAGGCTTTCATGCGGCCAGAGCAATGCCAGAGCTTCCTGAGAAAGAGCAGCTGCTGCTTGTTATCTGTGTTTACAAAGAAGGAGGATGGACATTCAACATGAAGGCTGTCCTGTGAACCGCTGCAGGCCCCTCAACCCCTTTGGGAAATGTATGTCCTTTGGGATATGAAGACTCTGCCTCCCAACAAAAAGAACAACATAGGAGTGAAGAAGGCAGAGACTGAGTCTCATTAACTGTCTCTATAACCCCAGAGCCTGGCAACTAGCCAGTGTATGTTCAAAGAAGGTACAGAATTATTTTCCTGCTTCATTCACTGTTTTATTTCCAGCACATAGTAGGTGTTTAGTAAAAATGTGTTGAATGAATAAATGAATGTGGGGATGAATGAATGTTGCACGGCCTGTAGCCAACACTGCAGGTTGCCTGTCCCAAGCCATTGCCTCTGCTCCTTGCTAATGGATTCCTGGTGTGAGTCTGGTGGCAACATGCTGCCCAGGAAGCCTCCTGATGGGTTTAAGAAAATCAGGGCACTCTGGCTCCTCCTTGTCAGGAATTGGTCTAAGGGTGGTCATGCAATACCGTTTAGCCAATGAGATTTTTTTTTAAGATTTTATTTTTTCATGAGAGACACACAAAGAGAGAAGCAGAGACATTAGGCAGAAGGAGAAACAGAAAGAAAAAAAAAAAAAGAAGAAGAAGAAGAAGAAGAAGGAGAAACAGGCTCTATTTAGGGAGCCCGATGTGGGACTTGATCCAAGGACTCCGGGATCACGCCCTGAGCCGAAGGCAGACACTCAACTGCTGAGCCACCCAGGCGTCCCTAGCCAATGAGATTAAGAGAAAAATCTGCTTGGGCAGATTCTGGGAAAGGTTTTCCTTGGCATGAAGAGAGGGAGCTATAAGAAGGAAATGCCTCCTTTATCCCTACCTTGTGGCTCGGCTTTAGCACAGTATTCTGTAAGACATGATTCCTGGGTTGAAGGCAATCACTCATAAGCAAAACTGAGCCCAAGGATGAGAAGCCAGCCCTCTGAGGACGGCATGGTGGTGCCTGATGAGATGGGCCAGATGAGCTTCCTGGCCACCTAGGACCCCCAGATGACTTGATGTCTGAGACAAATGAGCATCCTCAGGGTTTCTGCGGATATTCTGTTACTATCAGCCAGAGCATCTTCCATTAACTTGCTAAACCTTCATGATATCATTATAGGATGAACTGTGTCTCCCTTCCACCCCAAGATTCACATGTTGGAGCCCCAGTACCTCGGAATGTGACTGCATTTGGAGATAGAGCCTTTAAAAAGATGATTAAATTAAAATGAGTCCATTTAGGGCAGGTCCTATTCCATCCTGAATGGTAGCCTTATAAAAAGTGGAAGTTTGGACACACAACCAGGAACAACCACATAAGGACATAGTGAGAAAAGATGGCCATCTACACACCAAGGGGAGAGGCCTCAGAAGAAGCCAGCCCTGTAGACATTTTGATCTTGCACTTCTAGCCGCCTGAAGTGTAAGAAAACAAACCTGTGCTATTTAAGCCGTCCAGTGGTACTTTGTTATGGTAGCCCAGAAAGCTAATACAGATACCCATTGTTATGATCAATTTATTATCCCCATTATCAAAAAATCCTGACCTCACCATGTATTTGTCCCCAGGGTATGGTTGGGGCCTTGGTTTCTCAGTATTATATAACAAGGCAATGATATCAACCCAAGACTGGCCCTCTCAGGTCCTCCACCCATCGACACATCCACCCGTTACTTCATTCAACAAAAATCTGACAAACATCCATCATGTATCAGCACTGAGTGGAATTGTCACAGAGTGTATACTCTGGAGTCGGGCTGCCCAGCTTGGCTTCCTAATTATCTCCTAGCCACTGTGTGACCTGAGGCAAGCTAGTAATCTTTCCTGACTTTCTGCATCTCTAGAATGATACTAAGAATACCCATCTCATAGGATTCTATAAAGTCAGAGCAAGCCGACACACGTAGAGTGCTTTGCAAAGCGCTTGACTCAGAGAAGGCGCTTGATGGATGGGGGTCATTGCTTTGCTGGATGTACAGAACGGACAAGAAAGGAGACACGGTCATGTTTTCCCTTCTGTGGTTTCAGTATTGCCCTCCCCACAAACCGTGTGGCCTAGGTATTGCCATCCTGTTTCTCAGAGTAAAGTGAGGTTCAGAGGGGTTGTGACAACAGTCACAGCTTTTAAATCACAGCCTTGAGATCCCAACAGGTCTTCAGACCTCTAAGCCTTGAGCTCTTTCTTTTTTCTCCTGCACTAGAGCTGCTGCTGGTGGTGGTGCAATTTTTTTTCCTGATCCCATAGTTTACGCCAGACATTCTCATTTAATCCCCACAAGGACACAGCTTTCACAACCTAGGAATAATAACCCTGACATGGATACACATGTTTAGACCAGACAGAAGAATAAGTGGGCATGTTATGGGATGGAATGGAAAATGTGGGTCAAAGGGAATTCATTGCCTTCTGAGCGAATGGGGAAGAAGGGGTAATAACTGGTAGCTGTTGGGGCCAGGTGCTTTTGCTAGACGCTTGACTTATAATACTTTGAGACTTTGATAGCATTACGCCCCCATTTCATGGTTAAGGAAATGGAGGCTCAGAGAGGATGAGGTAGACACATAGAAAAGGGAAGAATCTAAATCTAGTATCAACCCAAACAGGATCTTCCCCTGGACCAGCGATCCTCAATAGCTGCTGAGAATCAGAATCATCCAAGACGTTTTTAAGCATACCCAGGGCTGGGCTCCACCTTCAGAGATCCCGCATCAGTGGGTGTGGAGTGACTCTCAGCCCTGGACCCCGGAGAGCTGCAGCCAGGTGATCGGAGCGCAGCCGGGGGTGGGCGCACAGCGGACCAGGCGGACCAGGCAGCTGTCGGACTGGGCCCTGAGATCCAGGAACACAGTCCCGGCCCAGACCTGACAGGAACTGTACTCAGCAGCCACGTAAAGACCAGCGCCACACCCTGTCTTCCTCCACCCAGAGACGAAACAGCTGCTTTCTTTTAGTAAGAGAAGTAGAGAGGAGTCCTTTAGTCATCCAACGTTCATAGGCGCTTGAATGTGGGTTTTAGGCAATGGCATCACATGACAGACACAGATACAGGGGAACTCTGAAATCACAGAGGGACGTCCTTTCTCCCTCCTGTTAGACCAGGAAGTCGAACTGACATTTGTGTGTTTTTTTGGGTTTTTGGTTTACAATTCCTCATTGTTCTCGAGTAGAGTTTTTGGTTCCCCGTATTTGTTTAAACGGGTAAACATTTTATGTTTACTTCTCCAAAAAAGAAATATAATAAATTAAGTTGCTCCTTGCATCTGATTTTTTTTAAGGAGAGGGAGGCTCAGGGACCTTTATTCAAAAGAAAACCAAAACCCTCTCTCTGCTCAAGAAGTTCCATGTGCAGAAGGAATTCTACAGATTGACGCACTTTCGGCTCCCCTAATCCCAGGTCCTGATAGTTTCTCTTCTCTGATAAATCATCTCTACCTCCTGGGCTGGATCATTTCAGGCTGCGTATCTGTGCAGAATGCACCCACTGAATTATCCTGCCAATATAAACCCAGCAAAAGACTAGCTTTTCTTGCTTAAGCCAGAAGTGGAACTGGAAAGGGAGTTGGGGGGGGGGGTGGCGGGGGGGACACAATAAGAGGGTTAAAGATTAGCCAGGACTCATGGCTGGGGAACTGACCTTTGACCACAGATAAATAACACCAGCTTCCCCTCTTGTGTGCAAAGAGATACCAGGTTCTCAGAGCATCAGGAGGAGATGCAAGAGAAGGAAGCTGCAGGAGAGCAGGAAGGAAAAAAAGGAGGAGCCGAAGAGCAGTTGCCTTGAACACAGCAGAGTGTCTGTTCACTGTCAGCATCACTCCTGTTCAGCGCCCCATGCCATGGATATAATATTTGGCAGAAATAAGAAGGAGCAGCTGGAACCTGTGCGGGCCAAAGTGACAGGTGAGAGTTCCATATAGATGGCTGCCTCTTCTTGTATGTTTAAACATACCTTTTTTCTGGTCATAAAAGTAACATTTATTGTAAATTATTTTTGGAAAATATGGCAAATGATATATAGTGGGGAATGATCCACAAGACATATTCTCTGTGAAAATCTAGGTGTGCTTTTTATACACAGAAACTGTTTCCAGGGGGAGAGAGTCCTTTTCACTACTTCTGGGTGAAGAGCCCGGGAACACTACAACTGGCACACATACAGGGGAATTATTCTGCAAAGCGTGGCCCGTTCCAAGCTTTGGGTACATTTGTGCAAATATGTGCATCCTAAGTTAAATTCTAGATGGCATGAGAAGCGTACCTGTGCTGCCCTTCCTACATGCACATGCTGGAGGGCATGCAGAGCACGCCCTGGTTTCCTCACAGGTGTTCACTGTGACCTGGGCCTTCAAGTACCTGCAGAACCATAAGGCAAATGGACCCAGAGTGGGACGCTCTAGGAGAAAATTCTTTTGTGTCTTGTTTTCTTCATCTTTTTTTCTCTCTCTCCTCTTGTGTGCTGCCTCTGAGGATGGGTGAGTGGGCTGGCTCAGGCACACAGGAGGTTTCATCTTCAGATACTTGGACCTGGAGGTTTTTCCTGAGTGACCATTTCTCTATGAGCAAAGTCAGATTGGAGCTTTTCAACCAAAGAATTGTCTCCGAAGGCTTTTGAAAGGATAGCTTTTATGTTTGTTTTTCTCTGATTACAAAGGTAACATGTTTTGTATGTATATGTGTTTTTATGTACATGTGCATATATAAAAACTTGAAAATGCTAATGGGAACACAAAGGGAAATGAAATCAGCTGTATTTCCACCTCAAACACTCCTAATATTGGAGTAGTTTCAAGTTTTTAAAATATATAGTATAGGCTACAAATATTTTTTTCAAAAACAAATGTATATTAATTTTTTTTAATTTTTTATTTATTTATGATAGTCACAGAGAGAGAGAGAGAGGCAGAGACACAGGCGGAGGGAGAAGCAGGCTCCATGCACCGGGAGCCTGATGTGGGATTCGATCCCGGATCTCCAGGATCGCGCCCTGGGCCAAAGGCAGGCGCCAAACCGCTGCGCCACCCAGGGATCCCAATTTTTTTTTTTTATTTTAAAAAAGCCTCTGATACCTATCCTTTTATGCTCTGGGATGTCATGAACATGTTGCCCATAAGCCTTACATTTAATAATTGCATGGAAATCCTTGGAAACTTTAGAAACCTGGAATTCTAGCACCTGCAGACTTGAGTGGACCCTCTAGATCCAGATCAGCTGCTCTCCCCACCTCCATCTCACAGCTGCAGGCTCACCATCACCTGGGTGCTTGTTAGAATCACGAATTCCTGGGTCCACTCCAGACCCACGGAATCAAACACGCTGCGGGTGTAGCCTAGCAATCTGTGTTTCTACAAGCCCTCTGGCTGCTTCCAAGTATGAGAACCACTGCTGTAAATCACACCTCCCTCCTCGAGGGAAGCTGGAGAGGGGCTGTGACTTGCCTGCAGCCAGTGAAAGACAGGGTCCTAATCCTCAGTTGAGGCCTCCAGACCTGGGTCAAGTCTAATCAGTTGGTTTGTGTCCATTAACCAACTGCTAACTAAAGATTGTGCCTATGTGGCCACGTCTACTCACAGAGGCCATGTCCAGGCTTCATGTTGGGCTGTGCATTGTTGGCTCTGAGACCTCCTTTGCCAGTTACTGAAGCATTTCCTGCCTCAATTCTCTCTTATATCAAACCTCCCACGTGTGACTTGCCGCATAGGATTGCTGCAATGACTATATGATTTAATGCACCTGCAGCCAGTGCTCAATATGTGTTCTCCTATCTAGGGTTTTGACTGTGTGCTCAGATTCATCTCTCTCTGCTCTGCCTCACCTGCTCCTTCTCCTGCATCTGGGTCTCTGAATAGTCCCATATTCACTTAGTTGCCCAAGGCAGGAGACTTGGTGGCACTTCGGGGTACCCCTCCCTTCTTCCCCATATTCATTCAAACTCCCAGTCCTATCCATTCCACATCCTTCAACTCTCTGCTCTGTTGTTTCTCTCCATCCTCTCTCTCTGGTCTTCCCACCTCCTCTTGGCTCCTCCTTCTCCACACTCAGCACCACAGTCAGAGACAACTTTTGTCACTCCAAATCTAAGCCTACTCCATTAATACGAGCTGTCCAGAAGAGGCAGATCCTAAAAGACAAAGTAGATTAGCAGTTGTCAGGAGGACAGGGCTTTGTTTTGGGGTAATGGAATGTTCTGGAACTAGATGGTGATGGTTGCATAATATTGTGAATATATTGAAAACCTCCATATGGTACACTTTAAAATGGTGGATTTTTCTATGTGAATTTTATCTAAAAAAAAAGTGCACATGCGCAAAAATCTGATCCTCTCATTCCCTGTTTTAACTGACCAAGCTGTCCCATTCTTCTGAGCATCTAATCAAAGCCCTTGGTGTTGTCTCATTGACCTTTTTCACTTGGTCCCTGCCTAGCTCTCCAACCTCAATACTTATGGCTTCCTCATTTGAAAATTACAGACCAGGCTTGCTAAACAACTGACACATCTCCTGGTCTTTGAACTGGACTTTGAACTGGACTTTGAGCTGGACTTTGAGCTGGTCTTTGAGCTGGTCTTTGATCTCTTGGTTCAAGTTCCTCCAGAGATAAGAATTCAGATATAGGGATGTCTGGGTGGCTCAGCGGTTGAATGTCTGCCTTCAACTCAGGGTGTGATCCCGGTTTGGGGATCGAGTCCCGCATCGGGCTCCCTGAGAGGAGCCTCCTTCTCCCTCTGTCTGTGCCTTTGCCTCTCTCTGTCTGTCATGAATAAGTGAATAAAATCTTTTTTTTTAAAAAAAAGGATTCAGATGTAAGTAGTTTATTTGGGACATGATCCCAAGAAACACTGGGAGGGAAACCAATAAAAGGGGCATTGTCAAGCCACTGACCACTGTGAGCCATCAGAGCGGAACCCGCTGGGAATAGTGTAAAACATGCCTCATATTGCCTCAGCTGAGGGCAAGGAAGTGGTGACATATGAGGCCCAACTCCCCATCCATCTTTGGCTGACAGCCACTTCCAGAGACATTACCTCCAAGGTGTTCCAGCTTGCCCAGCGTATGGGCAGAGTAGCTCCCACAGTGAAAACAAAGCCCTCAAGCAGAGAGCTGAAGATAGTTGCAGAAAGCAACTTTCAAGGAGAGGTCATTGTTAAGAGGACAAAGGTGAGGCATCAACAGCATCTGCTCCAGACCCTACCCCTAGAGCAGTGCCATTCAACAGAGGTGTAATGCATGCCCACATGCATGTGGTTTTAAACTTTCTAATAGCCACACTCTAAGAAGTAAACAAACAAACCTATTACTTATGTAATTTTAAAAAGCTGAAAAATATACAGTGATTCCTCTATGTACAAAAAAAAAGACAAACCAGTGAAATTAATTTTAAGAGTATATTTTATTTAAGGCAATATATCCAAAATATTTTTAAGTTCAACAAGTAATATTTTTTAAATTGCTAATAAGATATTTTACATTTTTTTTCATACTTAGCCTTTGAAATCCAGTGTGAATTTTACACTTACAGCACATCTCCACTTGGACTGGCCAGGTTTCAAGTGCTCAGTGGCCACATGAGGCTGTGACTACTGTATCAGATAGCACAGTTCTAGAATGTTCTTTCCTCATGCCTTTTTGAGGCCAACACCTACTCCCCCTAAAGACTCAGTAGCTCTTCCAGGACACAGTCCCCACCCTCCAGCTCTCACCCCACCTGGGGATGAGATTCTGTTCCATGCAGCCCCCTTTGCTGAGCCTGTCACATTGCCTTTACCGTGTTGTGGTTTGAGTGTCTGTTCATCCATCTGCTCTATGGATGGTGAGCAACTTGAAGAGAGGGATGACGTTGGCTCATCTTGGTATCCTCAGTGCTGGCACAACTCAGGCATATCCTACCCTTTCAGGAAATAACTGCTAAAGGAATGAATGAGTACAGTGAGTCGTGTTGGGACGGTGGCCTCAATTCCTTTCCATGGCTGTGTCTCAGAGATTTTTTGGTTGGGACATGAAAACTTGGAAACAAAACTTCCTTTCTCTTAACAGGCAGGATTCCAACATGGCTGCAGGGCACCCTGCTCCGTAACGGGCCTGGAATGCACACAGTGGGAGAGACCAGATACAACCATTGGTTCGATGGCCTGGCCTTGCTCCATAGCTTCACAATCAGAGATGGTAAGAGCACTGTCTTGGTTTGCCATTGCTGCTGTAAAGACAGCCACAAATTTAGTAGCTTAAAACAGCATTAATTTATTCTTATAGTTGTAGAAGTGAGAAGTCAAAACTGGGCTAAAATCATGGTGTTGGAAGCTCTAGAGTGACAGTCCATTTCCTTGCCTTTTCCAGCTTCTAGAGGCTGCCTGAATTCCTTGGCTTGTGGACCCAGCTGCATCTGCAAAGAGCAGCCGAGCCTCTTGCACACCTGCTCTCTCTCTCTCACTCTCCCCATCTCCCTCGCTTCCATAATCACATTTCCTTCTCTGACCCTCCTGTCTGCCTCTTAGAAGGACCTTTGTGATGGATTGGGCCCAACCATATAATCCAGGAACATCTGTCTCAAAATCTTTAATCATATCTATATTGCCCTGTAAGGTAACAAAGTCACAAGTTTCAGGGATTAGAACATAGACATCTTGGGGAGACCATTATTCAGCCAACCACAGGCACAAACCCCCCTGGAAAGGCAGCCAAGGCTCTCTTTCAAAGATTCCAACCTGCAAATGATACACATTCTCAGTAAGATGAGCAAGAGCAGGAGGAGATTACTGGCTTTGGACTCAGATGTGCCTCAAATTAAAATAGGAAGAGCACAGAGCTGAAAGGAACAATATGCTGCTCAGTAGGCAAGGGAGAGCCAATCACTCAAGCAACAAGTTCAGTGCCTTTCCTAGGGGGAGATTGAATGGCTGAATAAGGCAAAATTCTGGGTTCAGGTGACTGGCTCATGAGGTGGATTGTAAACTCTTTGCTGTTGGCTGTTGAGCTGGTGTATGTCACAACAGCATGCTCTGAGTTCTTAGAGAATTTCAGGATGGGTCACATGAGGCTTTCGGAGGCTCAGGGTCACATGCTGGGGAAGTTCGTGTCCCAGTGCTTCAGCTTGGTGACATTTTTCTTTAACCTCTGTGTTCCTCACCGGGACACCTGCATCCTGATATTTATAGCAGCAATGTCCACAATAGCCAAACTGTGGAAGGAGCCTCAGTGTCCATCAAAAGATGAATGGATAGAGAAGATGTGGTCTATGTATACAATGGAATATTCCTCAGCCATTAGAAACGACAAATACCTACTATTTGCTTCGATGTGGAGGGACCTGGAGGGTATTATGCTGAGTGCAGTAAGTCAATCAGAAAAGGACAAACATTATATGGTCTCATTCATTTGGGGAATATAAATAATAGTGAAAGGGAATATAAGGGAAGGGAGAAGAAATGTGTGGGAAATATCAGAAAGGGAGACAGAACATAAAGACTCCTAACTCTGGGAAATGAACTAGGGGTGGTGGAAGGGGAGGAGGGCGGGGGGTGGGGGTGAATGGGTGACGGGCACTGAGGGGGGCACTTGATGGGATGAGCACTGGGTGTTATTCTGTATGTTGGCAAAGTGAACACCAATAAAAATAAATTTATTATTAAAAAAACAAAAACAAAAACCAAAACCTCTGTGTTCCAGCATGAAAAACTGGTCACTTCACCTGCCTTGGCCTCTGTTTCCTCCTCAGTAAGAAGAGCTTGATGATCCTCTCTGGAGAGCTGTCAGATAGTTAGAAGGGCCAGGCATCTAGCAAGGGCCTGACACCTGGTAGGCACAGAATAGATTAAAAACCACCATCATTGTTGCTGCATTTAAATCCCATCTTTATCTGAGCTAACGTGTATCCAAGCTGTGTGACCTTGGCCAAGTTACTGACCCTTTCTGTGTCTGTCTCCCCATCTGTAAAATAGAGATATCAGAGTTGCTGCAGAATTTAAAGGCATTAATATGAGTAAGGAGCTTTGTATAATGCCTGGCACATAATACATGCTTAATAAGCATCCCCCCCCTTTTTTTTTCTTAATTACCTTCTCTTCTAAGCCAGTCAGCAATTATTTTTTTGAATACAGACTCTATACCGGTGGCTTGCTCTAAGACTTCATGAATAGAGACCCCATGTGTGAAAACCATGAGCTCTGAGTTTGCAAAAACCCAACAGATTTTACTGAGACTCAGCTACAGAGTGGGTGGGTCCATGTTTCCTGACAGCCCTAAGCCTTAATAATCCCCTCCTTTTCTAGACACAAGTTACCAATGATTCATGGGGAAATAATGCTGTTTTGGATGACATGTACAAAAAGTAAAAGTACACTGGCTTCCTTTCCATGAGTCCCTGCTTTACTGGGCAGGTCCCAGTTTCTTTGTGGTCCATTTCAGGTGTTCACATTAGTGCTGCATGGGAGGTATGCTTGTCCCATCTTTGCAGATGTGGAAATGGGAACTTTAGAAAGGTTTAGTGACTTACCCAAGCAAGGTCACTGAGGTAGGGCTGAAATCTGACTTGTGTTTTCTAGGGTTCAAGTTTGCAACCATCCCTGCTCTCTTCTCCCCATCCCTACCACCCCCCTGAGAAACGGCAGATAGCTTAAGTGGCCCTTCTCAGCTTACTGAATGGTGGCTTTCACATGCTTCCATAGAGGCTCCAGAGACAGGAGAACCAGCAGGGCATAACCAAGCCATGGCTGTCTTGCAGAAGCATGGCTGCCATCCACCAAAAGCCTTGAGTGGGCTAAACAGGCACGTGACTGAAGTTATCCCATAGTGTTTAGACTTTCTGAAAGTCTCTAGTAGATTCTCAAACTAAAAATTCATTGTCAACGGTAAGTAGCCATTTTGTCTTTTTTTATGGGATGATCAGTCAGATGTGACCACAAATGGAGACAAGAGAGGCGTGGGAACAAAGCCTATTATACTCACAGGTCCTAGGAGGCACAGCATCTCACACAGGCCCACAGTGGATAGCACCAGGGTGGTCCAGAGGTGGAAGACAGGAGCAGAGGGAGCACATAGCCCGTAGCCTGTCCTAGGGTTTCCAAGGGATAGACAAGATGGGGCAGATTAAATACTTAGGATCAGCTAGTATGAATAGTGTTGGCAGGCTTTGGGCTCCAGGGGTGGTCTCTGGTTGCCTGGCACCTAGCCCTGGGGTGATGAAGGCAGAGGAATATTGCCTCCTGGAGTGCATGAGCCAGGTAGAGTAGATCTGGCTGTGGATTGGTTAGTTTTCATCTCAGAGACATGCTGGGCCCTTTGCTACTTCTAAGAATTGGCTAGTCCAGGGAAGGACCATCTCCCCCAGCTGGAAAGGTTTTTTTAAGATATCAAAACATAATATACAGAAAATTTAAAAACCATATGCAACAGCATGAAAGACTCAATTCTATGTGTGATCTGGAACTGGCTGGAAAATAGGAAGTACAGAGAGTCCACTCAATTACTTGCCTTTCCCCATCCTGTTCTTGAACCTGGCCTATGTCGAAAGTACATGCCCCACTCCACTTTCAATGGTCAGCTTGCCTTTCTCCAGCCTGGTGTGGGAGGCCCCAGAACACAGGGTTTCTGTTCAAATTGTTGTGTGTTCATTACCCAGCACTGGGTCTGGCCCGGAGCGGCACTAGAAAACTATTTATGGAGCCCAAACAAGGTGAAGGTTGTTTTGGGAGAAGGAAGCAATATGATCCCAGTTGATCTCTTCAAATTCACTACAGGGAGTGCTTGCTGGCCACTGGCCCAAGTGCTGCATGCCCATCCACAACTCAGTCCTCACGACAGCTCCTGAGGAAGGTACTTCTCAATTTTACAGATGAGTCTGAAGCCCAGAGAGGCCAAGTAACTTGCCCAAAGGCACACAGCTAAGGAGTGGTAGAGGTCAGGTATAAACCCAAAGCTCTCTAAATCCAGAATCCCATGACGTAAGCATTATGCAGTTCTGCTCTACTTCCCCCTCCTGCTGGCGACCTTCTCTCCTTGTCTCTCCAGCCCAATCCTCTCCAGGCTATCAGATTGCCAACATTGGTGTGGGATAGCCTGGCCTCATCTCTCCTCTCCTCTAGAACTCTCAATGGTTCCCCTTTCTACTCCTCAAGTAGAAACATAAACCAAAAATGTTAAGTACTACTATACCTGATCCAAGAAGACATGCACAGAGTAAGCAGTGTTCTCTGATTTACAGATAACACAAAGCCAATATTTCTCTAAGGTGGTTTGTGTACCTCTTACATTGGAATCCCCTAGGATTAAAGCTACAAATCCTGAGACCCCACCAAGAGCTGAATGAACCATAATCCAAGCATCGGTGTTTCTAACACATTTCCTAGATGGCCCTGAGTACACTGAGGTTTCAGAAAACCTTCAAAATGGGCCTCCAGCCTAGCTGTCCTGTCCCACCCAAGACCAAGTTCATCAGGATGCCGTGGAGGTGGGGGTCAGGCTTCTGCCACTGTTTCAAAGCAGCAGGTGATTTAGTGTACAGCCAGCATGGAGAACCAGAATCAGTGCCAAACCAGTAAGAAAAGACTGGAATAAGAAAGCAAAAAGACAGAAAAATTGTTTGTGGCCTTCAGCAGAAGCCAGTGAAATTTAATGCCTTAAAAACCTAACAAAAGGACGCCTGGGTGGCTCAGTGGTTGAGTGTCTGCCTTCGGCTCAGGTCATGATCCTAGGGTCCTGGGATTGAGTCCCACAATGGGCTCCCCGCAGGGAGCCTGCTTCTCCCTCTGCCTGTGTCTCTGCCTCTCTCTCTGTCTCCCATGAATAAATAAATAAAATCTTTAAAAAATAAAATATAAAACCTAACAAAGATTTAATTAAAGGAGGCTGAGTGGAGGAGAAGCTGGACAGAGGATATACAGGAGTGTTCTTATTTTTTTTTTTTAGGAGTGTTCTTTTTTTAAGCCAAAAATTATTTCAATTTTTTTTAAAGCATGAAGCCCAATGCATGGCTTGAACTCACGACCCTGAGATCAAGATCTGAACTGAGATCAAGAGTTGGACATATAACCGACTGAGCCACCTGGGTGCCCCTAAAATTATTTCAAAATTAAAAATTTGTTATAAAGCACACATAGAGATGAATGAACCCCAGTCTCCCTCCGCAGTACACTCGGTAATTTTTTTTATTAAGAGGCAAGGTCATTGTCTCACGAGAATTTGAATATGTGAATTCCAAGAGTCAGCATCACCGAGGTTTAGAGACAAAAGCCTTCCAGAATTTTGTCTGTTCTGAAGCGTTTTCAATTATTATAGCTTTACAGTAGCTTTTTGGAAGTTTGCTTAAAAGGGAGATAGATATAGATCTACCTATAAAATCTCCCACTCCCTCCAGAATATCAAACTCGACCCAGTTCTAGAAGATTCCAAGCAGGAGCACATCTGTTTACTTGTGTCCCTTTAGAAGGAATGTAGCTAATTGGGGCTCACCAGGGAGGGGGCTTCTGGGGAATGTTTGTTGTCCTCTAATCTCAGCTTCAGAGTTGAGTGTCAGCCTTGAGCTGTTCCAGAGACATGTTTTCCTATGGCCCTGAGCCCTCTGTGTGTGCTCTGGGCTGGCTGTTTATAGGAAATGGGCGGCCTGCTGACAGCCTGCCTGGGATGGGTGTTTACATTTCAAGTGAACATAATTCCGCATTTTAGGCAAAGCAGTTTAGCCAGTGCTTGGAGGTGGCGAACCTCAGAGTAAGTGACCAGTGAAGGACAGGCTGGCTCAGGGGGAGACCAGGAGGGCCCTGAAGTAGGTTCTGTGTAGCAGGTGACCAAAGACCAGTGTGTATACCCTCACCAACCCCCAGCTGAGTCTTCCTGCCTCCAGGATTTTGTTGGACAATTCAAAATTCCCACAACCATTACTTAGCAAGTGCATGCTGTGTGCCAATGGGCCAAACTCCTTTTATCACCCCATCTCATTTAAAACTGCCAGTCCTATCTGGGGAGGGCAGTGTGATCCCTAATTTCTAGTTGAGAAAAATGAGGTTCAATGACATAAGGAGACTCTCCCAGGATCACACGGCTTGGATTAGGACTAACCCCAGAACCAAAGCCTTGCCCACTCTACCTATTGCATCTTGAGAGCATATGTAGCTTTTATTGAGCACCTACTATATGCTGAGTGCTTTATAGTCCTTAACCTCACAGCAACTCCATAAGGAATGTGTCATGATCCTCCCATCAGAGCAGAGAGGACCAAGTCTTGCCTTGGACACAAGGCCAATTGCATGGTTTGTAGATACCAGAACAGGATTCATAGCTACATGGAGACTTGAATCCTCTCAGGAGTAGAGATATGCCTGCCCTGCTCACCCCTACTTCCTGGCCCACTGTGGTGATTAATACACACTGGTTGAATGCACAAACCCAGTTCCAGGTTAACCCAAAGCCATTCCTACCTATTTCTTCCTGTTGCCCCAGAACAGAGCCCTGCCTCCTGAAATATCTCAGTGATACTTATTTTCAGAGCAGCCACCTCTGAAAAGATGTTTGAGAAGAGGATAGATGGTTATCTGCACCTGGACACACACAGTTTGCCTCCTAAAGGCTGGAGAAAGAACTAGAAGGTCTTTCATGGTCTTTTCCAATTTTACGAAGACTAGCATCACCATTATTGCTATTATTTCCATCTAGGTGTACAGGTTGGAATCCTTACCACTGAAACAGACACTCACGTCCTTTGGAGAAGGACATGAAAACACAATCCTGAGGGCAAAACTAGTTGAGGCTATTCCAAGTCAAGATAGTGGCTCTCTGGGTCAGCAGGGGGTGGGTGGGGAGGGTGGGCTGGTGACTGGACAAGCTGTGTGGGGCTTCCAGGGGTTCTCATGTTCTGTTCATTAGGATGTAGTTCTTCATATGGGTCTGTCCAGTTTGCGAAGCTTCATCAAGCCATGCAGTCACAGCAGCACATCTCCTTAGATGATCAAACAGACTGGTCAAATGGATGGTGGTGGCTGTGTCAGCTTTGAATGCAGGTTACCCCTTCCTAGCTGTGTGGCTTAGAGTGAGGTACTTAACCTCTCTGTGCCTCCATTTTACCAACTGGAAATGGGTCTGCAGAGCCACGAGTGCCTAGGCCCTTTGTAGTTCGTTTGGTAAGAAATTTAAAACCTTCAAGCATTGTTTAAATTTTGTTTTATTTTGCTGTTAATTAGCAAATGACATTAGGTTGATTTTTGTCTCCTAAAGAATGCATTTCTAGTTGGTGTATTCTATACACTTTCAATGTTTTAGAATTCACCAGAAAATACACATAAAGTGTCCACACAGTACTTAGCACATGCATGCTCAATAGTGCTCATAGCACTATTTCCTTTCTTAGATATAAAGTCACCAGACAAGAATTTCTTGGGAAGGTATTCTCTCCTAAGCCCATCATTGTGGCAGTGGATACAAGAAGGATATTTTTCTGATCAACTCTTATTTTATGGGAATGAAATGTCAGTATGGCCTGGCCCTCCTTTTTTGCATATTATAGTTATACCCGTATTGGAAGCATGTATTAGACTACAGCAAGGTATGTGCTCTTTGTGGAGGGGAAGGGGTGGGAATCAACATGTCACTTGCTAATTAACAGCTAAATTAAATTAAAATTTTTTTTAAGTACGGATTTCAAATTGTATGCCAAATCAAGCTTGAAGGCCTCATGTATCCCAGTTGGGCCCCTGTCCTTAACCTCACCTCATTCATGCTGCTCCCAAGCCCCTACCTCATGCTGAAGCCCATCTTGACTCAGCCCTTGCAGGAGGTGGGGTTGCCTTTCCACCTCCAGGCCTTTGCTTTCAGAGTTTCTAGGAAGTGTGAGTGGAAATGCCCTACTCTCTCCCCTACTTGCACCTCCTCGATCTATTGTGGGCAATAATTTTACTCGTCTTCAAAGGGCCATTTCAAGTGCCACCCACTTCAGGAAGTCTTTCCTGATCCATCCACTCCCAGCTGGGCTTCCTCAGCTCTCTCTTCTCTTTTCCCCCACCCCTGCCCCCATTCTCTTCCAGAAGGAACCTGTGAATATACTACAAAAGTGTCTTTAAGTTAAGGGCCTTGAAGGTGGGGAGATTATCCAGGTGGGCTCAGTGTAATCACAAGGGTCATTACAAGGGAAAGAGGAAGGTCGGATTCAAAAAAGATGTGACAGTAGAATCAGAGATCAGAGTGATGTGACCACAAACCAAGCAATGCAGGCAACTTCTAGAAGCTAGAAAAGTCAGAGATGGACACCTTGCTTTTTAGCCCTGTAAGACCCATTCAGGCTATATCTTCCAAAATGGTAAGATAACAGATTTGTATAATTTTAAGCCACTAAGTTTGTGGTGATTTGTTACAGCAACTATAGGAACCTAATACAGGTCTAGAACCATCCAGCACATTTTCAGGTTAGTCTTGATGAACTGGTCCACAGTCCCTGCTTTTATGCAATGACTTAGATTTTAGATTTTAGATTTTCTCCAGGGTCTACATAAATTAGACACCCACACATGTACTGGCCCTCTCCCATATGCAGAATCAGGTGCCAGGTCACCCTCTGGTTGGAGTAGGTATCAAATGTTACTCTACGGGCTGAAATGGTCAATGGAAGGTTTCCAAGGCTGAACCAGGTCCTGGGGAAACCTAGGCAAAGTATGAGGCCTTCTGGACCAGTCCTCCAAACCTGACCTTCTCTGGAGGGATGCTAGCATATTGGAAGAGATGGTCAATGGGCCTCAGCACCTCTTGGCAAGGCAACTGAACGTGTCTGAGCCTCAGTCCCTGCTGTGTAAAATGGAGCTCCTAGGGATGCTTACCTTGCCTTATTGTTGTCTCAAGTGAGGAAATGTGTGTGAAAGCTCATCGCAAATACTCCTTGTATCCAGCACTATTAAAGGAGATCGTCCTAGTGAACTCGACTCCCCTTCCCATAATACCCCTAGAACTGCTGAGATTGACCTTAAAGCTCTGTAAAGGTGTCAGCACAGGATGATTCTGTGTCTTCTCTTTCAGGTGAAGTTTATTACAGGAGCAAATACCTGAGAAGTGATACCTACAAAGACAACATCGAGGCCAACAGGATTGTGGTGTCAGAGTTTGGAACGATGGCCTACCCAGACCCCTGCAAAAACATATTTTCTAAGTAACTGTCCATTTTGAATCTAGTCATGCTTTTCAATATCCACCAGCATGTGCTCCTCTGACAATCCTCTTTAGGGCACATGAAAACCTTCACCTGGCTGGGCTTTCCCTGTATATGCCACATAGTTCTGGATCACTGATAGCAAGAGAGGCAAAGAGCATCTGACAGATTATTAGGTATTTTTCCATGTGGCTGGTAGGAGAGCCATATGGTAATTATCTCTCAAAATTATAAACACACGTTCTCTTCAGGCTAGAGATAGGCTTGCTCATGGCTGGAATGGCAAACTTATAACCTTATCCACGGCTGCATCATTTGTTATAATGAGGAACTGAAAATAACCCTAATGTTCATCCACACAAGGGTAGTTAATAAGAGTGAAACTGTACAAGAAAATATCAGGCAGGAACAACAGCAACAACAAAAGTGATGAGGATCCTGTCTATGCACTGAATGGAGAGATTTCCCACATCGCTTATTGAGTGGTGGGCGCAGGGCAGAACAAGGTGTAGAAAGAGCATATGATATGTTTTGTGTTAGAAGAGCATGAAGAAATCTGGATTTATTTTTGCTTGTATGTGTGCAGAGGAAGTGGGAGGGTCTGTAAAGTGGGAAATTGGCAAATGAGAGAAAGAGATAGGGAGAGATTTTTAGTAGGATACGTTTCAAATCATCTGGGCTAGGATGACTATGAATATATTACACACTTGATGACTAAACTCTTGGCTGGGGAATCAGACCCACCGTCAGGATCTCGTGCTTGATACTCTTCGGATATAGAAGAGTTATGAAATGTGCTAGCAGTAGACTGCCCAGAGATGGAAGAGTGCTCCTGCTTTTCAGTAACTGACGTCATCTTTCTAGTTCCAGGATCCAGTGCTGGGGCTGGCACACAGCAAGCACTGAATTCACATTTGCAGGTTGGGAAGGAGCCAAGCAGGAAGCCGGGAGGGGGAGAGAAGGAACACAAAACCAAGGCTCCCCTAGGGCAGTTTTCTTGCTTCACCATTCGCCAGCAGGGGGGGCACTAACCAACACATGGATCCAGGATCTTCTGATCAAAACAATGATGAGTATTTTTCCCATAATTTGTTTGCTTTCCTTTAAAGAAAAAAAAAATACTAAACTAATTTCCTGGACAAATTCAAAATGTCCATTGTGGACTCTTATTCCTTCCAAAAGTAAGGATTATCTGTTTTGCTAGTCTTAGGAGGCCATTATGGATGGATATGTATGACTTCTGTAGAGCTTTTTTTTTTTTTTTTCTGTAGAGCTTCTTAAAATACTTTGGAACACTTTGGCTATTGTGGACATTGCTGCTATAAACATTGGGGTGCAGGTATCCTGGCGTTTCACTGCATCTGTATCTTTGGGGTAAATCCCCAGCAGTGCAATTGCTGGGTCATAGGGCAGTTCTAGTTTTAATTCTTTGAGGAACCTCCACACAGTTTTCCAGAGTGGCTGCACCAGTTCACATTCCCACCAGCAGTGCAAGAGGGTTCCCCTTTCTCCACATCCTCTCCAACATTTGTGGTTTCCTGTCTTGTTAATTCTCACCATTCTCACTGGTGTGAGGTGGTATCTCATTGTGGGTTTGATTTGTATTTCCCTGATGGCCAGTGATGTGGAGCATTTTCTCATGTGCTTGTTGGCCATGTCTATGTCTTCTTTAGTGAAATTTCTGTTCATGTCTTTTGCCTGTTTCATGATTGGACTGTTTGTTTCTTTGCTGTTGAATTTAATAAGTTCTTTATAGATTTTGGATACTAGCCCTTTATCTGATGTTATTTGCAAATATCTTCTCCCATTCTGTAGGTTGTCTTTTAGTTTTGTTGACTGTTTCTTTTGCTGTGCAGAAGCTTTTTATCTTAATTAAGTCCCAATAGTTCATTTTTGCTTTTGTTTCCCTTGCCTTCATAGATGTATCTTGCAAGAAGTTGCTGTGGCCAAGTTTAAAAAGGGTGTTGCTTGTGTTTTTCTCCAGGATTTCGATGGATTCTTGTCTCACATTTAGATCTTTCATCCATTTTGAGTTTATCTTTGTGTATGGTGTAAGAGAATGGTCTAGTTGCATTCTTCTGCACATGGCTGTCCAGTTTTCCCAGCACCATTTATTGAAGAGACTGTCCTTTTTTCCAGTGGAGAGTCCTTCCTACTTTGTTGAATATTAGTTGACCATAGAGTTGAGGGCCCATTTCTGGGTTCTCTATTCTGTTCCATTGATCTGTGTGTCTGCTTTTGTCCCAGTACTACACTGTCTTGATGACCACAGCTTTGTAGTACAACTTGAAATCAGGCATTGTGATGCCCCCGGCTCTGGTTTTCTTTTTCAATATTCCCCTGGCTATTGATTCCACACTGTGGAAGGAGCCTCAGTGTCCATCGAAAGATGAATGGATAAAGAAGATGTGGTCTGTATATACAATGGAATATTAATCAGCCATTAGAAAAGAGGAATACCCACCATTTGCTTCAACATGGATAGAACTGGAGGGTATTATGCTGAGTGAAGTAGGTCAATTGGAGAAGGACAAACATATGGTTTCATTCATTCGGGGAATATAAAAAATAGTGAAAGGGAAAATAGTGAAAGGGGAAAGGAGAGAAAATGAGTTGGAAATATCAGAGAGGGTACAGAACATGAGAGACACCTAACTCTGGGAAATGAACAAGGGGTAGTGGAAAGGGAGGTGGGTGGGGGGATGGGGTGACTGGGTGACGGGCACTGAGGGGGGCACTTGACGGGATGAGCACTGGGTGTTATACTATATGTTGGCAAATCGAACTCCAAAAAAAAAATATACAAAAAAAATACTTTGGAACAACCCACTAGCTCTTAGTGTCTCTGGTGTGGGAGACCTTTGGATTTTTGAGAGCCCAGGAGGGTTCAGTTGGTGGCCAACTTGTCCCAGATGACTCACTTCTTAGCTAATTCAACATGGTGGTATCTTTGAACAACTTGATACTGGAGTCCTCCAGATTCCTCAAGTGATCTTTTGGGACCCCAAACTTTTCTCCCTTAATTGAAGTAGAGTATTTTAAGTGGCAGGAAAACTTAAAGCCATCTTAAGTAGAGCTTTCCAATTGGGTAGACACAGCCATTGATTTGCTATTGATCTGCTTTCCCCCACAGAGCTTTCTCCTACTTGTCCCATACCATCCCTGATTTCACAGACAATTGCCTGATTAACATCATGAAGTGTGGGGAAGACTTCTATGCGACCACAGAGACCAATTACATCAGGAAAATCAACCCACATACCCTGGAAACCCTGGAGAAGGTACTATTGAATCTACTACAACCAGCATTAATTCCTGGCTTGTGAAAGGGACCCCGGGTGGGGCCATGTGGCCTGTAGGAACTCACAAGGGGCTGTCCCTCCTTTAATGCCATTGGATCCTGAGCTTCCCCAGTACAGCATTTAGCACTATATTCTAAGCTCCCTTAGGGCAGGGGCTGTGTCATTTCATTTCTGTGTCAGTGTTTGTTCTTAGGACTACTAAAACAAAGTACCAAAAACAAAGAATCAAAGTTCTGTTAGGACAACAGAAACTTATTCTCTCACGGTTCTAGGGGCTGGAAATCTGAAATTGGGGTGTTCGTGGAGCCATGCTCTCTGAAGGCTCTAAGGGAAGATACAGGCTTGCCTCTTCCAGCTTCTGATGGCTGCCAGGAATCCTCAATGTTCCTTGGCTTATAGATGCATCACTCCAATACACATCATTGGATTGGGGCCCTCCTCCATCCAGACTGACTTTATTTTAACTTGATTACATCTACAAAGGCCCTTTTTCCAAATATACGTACCAAGGATTAGGGCTTCAACATATCTTTTTGGAAGACAGAATTCAACCCTTAACAGTGTCCACTGTCTTGGCACAGAGTGGGAGCTTAATGGGAGTTTGAATGATTGTACCAAATTGTCTGGACTTGAGTAGCCCTACCTTGTATTGACCTGAAGAGGGAGGCCTTAGGCAGAGAGCAAAGAGGCAAAAATAAATGTCCAAGCAGATATCTTTCCTGGGCTGAAGCAAGTCAACATTTTCATGAAAATCAATAGACCCACTCATTTTTCTCCAGCTGGCTATTCGAAGCCTCAATGTCTTCTCCATACATTTTAATGATCTGTTAAAGGGAATGCTTTTCTTAGCTGTGAAATTATGTCCAGCACCTTTTAAGCTGAGCGGCATCGGTCCAACTGATGTATGCTTTCCACAAAGCCTCAGAGAGGAAATACTAAGAGAGAATGAAGCCTTCCCTGACTTTTGGCTGGAGGTCGTGCTATTCTGAGGAAGGAAAGGAGGACAGTTGGTTCCCCGGCCATGCATTATTCTGTGGCTGTGCCCTGTTGGGAGTTTTTGGGGGTGGTCATTATTGAGCTTGTTAGTCGTTTGGCTTTGACCAAGTGTTTTTGTAACTCTGTTCCCAGAATAATGCTATGAGAGAGGCCCAGAGATTTATGCCTCTGTGGTATGCAAAAGGAGAGAATTTAAATGACATAACCAGAGCAGCAGTTAAGATTAGAGCTAAAGGCTGCCCCTCTGCCCAGGTCATCGCTCTGTGGTGAGGCATCTGCTGCCATGCTGAGGACACCCAGCAGGACCAGGGGCAGCAGGGCCGAAACACAACAGCCACAGAAAACATACACAGCTCACCAACTCCCCTGCAAGCTCTATGCTGTAGGAGGCTGACTGTCGTGAGGTTCTATCAGGTCACATGAGTAAACCTCCTCTTTAAAGGTGAAGTCTGTCTTATTTTCAGATCAGAAGATCTGCAAAAGTAGCCATCATCTCTCTGAACCTAGAGCAGTTGCATTTCATCAAGTTTCACCTGCTCCCATTTTTAAAACCAGGTGGCTGTCATTTTGCAGGTTGATTATCGCAAGTTCGTGGCTGTAAATCTGGCAACAGCACATCCTCATTATGATGAAGCTGGAAATGTTCTTAATATGGGCACGTCCATCATGGACAAGGGGAAGACAAAATATGTGATCTTTAAAATCCCTGCCACAGTCCCAGGTAGGTCATTCTGGGGATATAATGAAGCACAGACACCAAGGGTGGCTCCCTCCAAAGAGTTCTGATTTTTATTGATGATGTAAGACACAATCTGAGACTTTCCCTCATGGGTGATTCAGAATGACCATGAACATACTTTTTTCCTTTAGGAGGAAAGAGATGTTGCTGGGCTTCCTTTTGAAGAATGAATTCTTTTACTATCCTAACCTGATTTTCTTTAGGCTCTAGTTCATTCATTCATTAATTTATTCATTATTCATCCACCATCTACCTGTCCATCCATCTGTCTGTTTATCCACCCATCATCCATCTAACTATCCATCATCCATCCACCTATCCATTCATCATCCGTCCAACCATCAGTTTGTCCACCCATCCATCCACTTGCCCATCAAATATCTTTTCCTTCCATCCATCCTTCCTTCCATTCATCCTTCCATCTGTTTTTTTTTTGTGTTTGTTTGTTCTTTTTGTTTTGTTTTTTGTGCTGCTGCCCACTTTCATCCCAGCCCCTGAACCCAGGTTCCTAGTGTCAATATGGGAGCTCAGCCCTGCTTCAGACCTTCAGCCTTTCAGACACCACTCCCCCCACCCCCCCACACACACTCTGTTCTCAGGACCTTCTGTACCTTTTCCTTTTAAGGCCAGGAAACTGGAGAAAATCCCAGGCCAGTTGTGATTGCATATTCCTGAGAAGAGGAGGCTCCTGACCCTTATTTGTCCAGGACCCTCCTGGGAAGCACACCCAGGAGACCAGGCCTCTGAGGGTAGTTGCACAGGTCTTAGGAGACAGGGAAGAACTATGAGGGTGCTTGGCTTGACCTGCCAGCTTAGGGAAATTGGCTTCCTTCTGTGATCCCTGCTGGCCCCTTCCCTCATGTCCTGGAGAACCTCCTGAGCTAATTACTAGACTCTGTTGGCTGAGGTGAGCCCGTAAGGTCAGAAGGCACAATGAGTATTCTTGTTAAATGGAATCCCATGACTTAAGCTAATGGAGGAATAGAGGGTCTAGCCAGGATCCTAGAATGTCAGCCCTGGGATGGTCTAGGCATTTGAGTTTGTCACCTCATATTACAAAAGGATGATGATGAGGCCCAAGGGGATCAGGTGACATGCTCACGGTCATGCTGGTCACAGGAGCCACCAACATCATGCCACCGGCTCCCCACTAAGCACCTGCTCTCTGCTAGTGGCTTCCCTGGGATTTATGCCTATGTCTTGCCTCCTAGGCCAGGGTGCTTTTCATTTCAGTTTGCTTTGTGCTCCATTTGTTTTGTGAATAAAAGAACCACCCCCAAGCCCCACAGCATCCCTCCCACCAGCCAGCTGTTTACAGTGTGCACAGGTGGCCACAAGAAAGGTGGGGACGCTTGCAGATAACTCATTATAAACCAGCCCCAGGCCTGGGTGGGGAGGCCTTTTGGCCAGTAGTGACTCATCCTTACAGAGGAATAAGAACAGGAACATGTACCGAGCACCTTTGCTGTCTGGATGCTTGGGTGAGCTACTTGGACTACTTCATGATTTCATTCTGTTCTCTCTCTCCACTCTGTGTCATTATCCCTAATAACAGAGGAGGTAGCCAGGCTAAGGGGGCCATGCTTTCTTGGCTTAACCTTTTGCCTTTGGCCGTAATGATAGACCATTCCATTACGCCTCAGTTTCCCATCTGTAAAATGGGGATCATTCAGTCTACTTCGATTGTCACAAGATGTACAATAGCCCCTTATCACATTGGGTACTTAGTCTCACTCCCAGGTGTTTCACAATGGTCAGAGTGAAGAGAAATTCATGGAAACCCTATGAGATACATCTTAAATGGTGGTCCTCAGCAAAATATTAAAGTTGAAGCCTGTGAAGCCAGCCCATCCTGTGGGTGCTTGATAGAAATGCAAGACCTCAGGCCCTAGCCCCCACATACTGAATCAAACTCCACACTTTGATCATGATCCCCAATGATTTGTGTCCATAAAGAGGTGTTGTTCCAGAACAGGGGCTAACAAGCTTTATCTGTAGGGGCCCAAGAATAAATATCTGGGCTTTGCAGACACGCGGTCTCTGTTGCAACTACTCAGCAATGCCACTGCAGCCTGAGAGCAAGTGTGGCCATGGACCCTGCATAAAGGAAGGAGTGTGGCTATGTTTCCAAAGAAACCCTGATGCAAAAGCAGGGGGAGGCTGGCTTCAGCCCCTAGGCTGTGGTACAGACCCCTAGCCTAGAGGCCTGGCTCTGTGGCTCAGTGTTTTCAGATCATAGCACCAGGTCTCACAGAGCAGGAGGGCTTAGGTGGGAAGCACTCAGAGCCCCTATGTGAGCCAGGCAGCAAGCCCTTCATTGGTTTAGTTGTCAGCTCTCATCCTAAGGTTCTTCTTAGTGGCCAGGTCAGTTTGAAAGGCTCAGGTGATGGTGGCGTTGTCTGCGGGCAGCCAGGTCCTGTGCTGCTCCTGAGGCTTGCCTTTCTCTAGAGGACAAGAAGGAGAAGAACCCCTTGAAGCACACGGAGGTGTTCTGCTCCATCGCCTCCCGCTCCCTCCTCTCCCCGAGCTATTACCACAGCTTCGGAGTCACGGAGAACTACGTCATTTTCCTCGAGCAGCCTTTCAAGCTGGATATCCTCAAAATGTCAACTGCGTACATCCGGGGAGTGAACTGGGCTTCCTGCATGGCTTTCCACAAGGAAGACAAGGTAAGGCCTGGCTGGGACCCCCCAGCCCCACTGGGCCAGGAGACCCCTCAACACAAGGACAGCCAGAGTGAGGTATCCTGGGAAGCAGACTGAGATGGAGGTTGGCGTGCAGGAGGTTTCTTAGGGAGGGAGAAATGAGCTACCATCCAGTCTCCCCAGAGGCATCATCCAAACTTCCAGAGGGCTCTGAAGCTGGATGGTCCTGCAGAGTTGTCCCAGGTTAGGGCAAGGGGGCCGGGGCCCCAAGTCAATGAGTCAGGGGAGCAGACTGTCCCTGTCAGAAGAGCGAGTGACCTTGGGCAAGCCAGCTCTCATCAGCCAGGCAGTCTACACCAGCCCAGCAGCCAAGGGCTACTCATCAGTGCTGACCTATATCTGGGCTTCTTGCAGCTTCCACCATGGGCCTTGTCCATGGACAAGGCCCTTCCAGCATCCTGGCAGCCACCGGTAATGTCAGGGAAGAGGTTCTATATATGATTTAGACATCATAATGACAGAGCATTCACCAGATAGTACAGCCAAACATCTTCAGGCACACCTGAGTGCTCAGAGTGTGGAGGCGTGCATATGTGTGTGTGCCTGCCTGTGTACATGCATGCTTGTATATTCAGGGGTGTGTGTATGTGCACATATGTATGTGTATGGATATATCTATGCATGGATATGTGTGTGTGTTTGCTTCCTGTTGAAATGAGTAAATTTTTACGTGTGATAAATATCAAGTAATTCTTAATGTCCTCTATTCAAACAATACACAAGTAGAGAAAGTAACATGTCAAGTCCCCTCTCCTCTCCCTTGCTGCTGCCAATCCACTCTCCAGAGGTAACCACCACTACGCAACTTTAAGACCTGTCCTTCTCAGGGAGGAGAGTGAGGTCCCTCCTCTGCTCAGAACATTCTAGTGATTTCTCATCTTCCTCAGGATAAGTTCCAAAGGCTTCACTGACCAGCCTGCAAATCCTCACAGGCCCATATCCCAACCACTGGCTCCCTGCTCACTCAGCCTCCTCTTGGGCCTCCTGTATCTCAAACCAGCCTAACATGTTCCTGCCTCGGGGCCTTTGCATTTTCTGTCCCTTCCACCTGGAATGTTCTTTCCCAGAAGTCTTCCTCCCTCAATTAATCCAGGTCTCAGCTAAAATATCCAGATCCTTGAGGCCTTCTGTGATGAACCAATCTCTAACAGACCCTGCCATAGGCTTCTCCATCCCCTACCTGTCTTCATTTTTCTCAGTAATGTTCATTGTCCAAGGCACATTATTTGATCACTGCTGGCCTCTCCCCCACTGAACTATAAGTTCCATGAAAGCAGGGGCTTGGTTCTATTCTGTATTTCCCGGAAAAGTGTTCCTGAAATGAACACACTGGAATGAATGCACTGGGGCAAGGGGGCCAGCAGGGAAGCCAGCTGTAGCTGGTTTTGCTCTTTGGCCCCTGGAGATCCGTTGGCCCTCAGAGAATCCCACAGTGAGAAGACCCGGCTGCCAGGAGGAGGGCAGAAAGCCCTGGGAAGGACTTTGGAATGCATTTAGAAGAGAGATTTCTGAAAAGTTCCTGCACCTGACTCAGGGATTGGGATCACAGAGAAGCAACCTGCCCATCGCCCACCCCCAACACTGTCAAAGCCTTCCTCCTCTGCATTCCCACTTAGCATTCAAAACTGGATTCTGGGGAAGGAGAGAAAGAGGCACATGAGCTGGGAGGTGACGGCCACAGAACAGCCTGGAGAGTCCCTCCCTGCCTTTCAGAAGGAGGGTGGTTAGGCCAGAAATGCCAAAAGAAAGAACCCCCACACATACCTTGAATTAGGCAACTGGGGTTGCAGATATGGCTAATTACCACCCAGAGTGATACTGCCTTGTGACACCCAGAGGTGTGTGCAGATACCCATATGGGCTCCTTAGCTAGAACAGGTCTTTGCACCCTAGAGCCTCCAGGATAAGGGAGGTTGCCATGACAACTGCATCCTGGCAAACCAGGCAGCAGGTGGAGGTCAGGAGAGGGTCCCAGAATGGTTGGTGTGGTTTTAGGGGCTCCAGCTGTGGCTAGAGCCCAAGGAGGGCTAGAACACTGGTCAGTTCTCCCTGACTTGGCCATTGCCAGGGAGCTAGTTTGTCATGGCCCACCATGAGTCACAGTCAAGTGAAGGGGGTAGAGGGACAGTGTACCCTCCAGAGTCTCCCCCACTCTCTGTCCTCCTGGTGATGCAGAGGCCCCAGCAGCAGAGCTTCCCTCTGTTCCATCTGACGGAAATGATCAGGGACGTGCACCAGCTGGCAGCTCCCATTTTCTTAGCCTCGCTCCGCTGGAGCTCTGGGGGAGGGGGATGCTCCAGGGTCACTAGCTGGTGGAGGGCAGGGCTAGGTCTTGACTTGTGCCCAATGTTATAGTGCCAGGCTGCTGAGGGAAAGCTGACCCCTTGGTGGGCATCTTCTTTCAGACTTATATTCACATCATCGACCAAAGGACCAGGAAACCTGTGCCCACCAAGTTTTACACGGACCCCATGGTGGTCTTTCATCACGTCAATGCCTATGAGGAGGATGGCTGCCTTCTCTTTGACGTCATTGCCTATGAGGACAGCAGCCTTTACCAGCTCTTCTACTTGGCCAACCTGAACCAGGACTTTGAGGAGAACTCAAGGCTAACCTCCATCCCCACCCTCAGGAGGTTTGCTGTGCCTCTCAATGTGGACAAGGTAATGGCTTGGAAGGGGACCCGTTTCATTCCTGGGGAGCCATGAGCCTTCGTGGGAGGGACTTTGGCACTCATTTAATTGACCTTGAAATCCAAAGTGAGCTGTTCTTAAAGGCAAAACATTTTTTTTTAAGGCAAAACATTTTTTCATTGTTTTTCCAAAAGTGCTGCATATTCATCATATAAACCTAAGAAAAAAGAGATTAGGAAAAAAGGAAAAAAACCCATGAACCTATTATGGATATATTTATATTACCTCCAACATCTCTCTCCATAGGTAGACAGACATATTGATACACATATTAATGTATCTGTATATATGTATATATAATATGTATTATATACTATTAATATATACTATTAATACATATCTCCATAAAGCTGTTAAAAATTCTGTGTAATATAACTTCTCTAAAACTTAGAAATATATATGTATATTTTATATATTGCTTAATTTCAGAGAAGGAAGTCACAGAATTCCACGCAGCTTTATTGAGACATAATTTCATATACCATACATTTAAAGTGCACCATTTCAGTTGCTTTTAGTAACTTCGCAGAGTTGTGCCGCCAACTGGATTTTAAAACCCTTTTTTGCCCCGGCAAGAAACCTTGTGCCCTTCCACCAAGCCCCTCCACCCCTCCACCCCCGGAGCCCTAGCACCTACCCACTTCCCATCTCGAGGACCTGCCTGTTCCAGACACATCACACACATGGAGACACGCGCAGGGCGGTTTCCCACGGTGGCCACCCTCCCTCTGCCTCGTGTTTCCAAGGTCTGTTTCTGCCACAGCGTGTGGCAGCCCTTACTTCCTTTTCATGGCAGAATATGCAAATACTTTTTTTCACTTATGTGTATATCTAAACATCTCTCCATGACCTCCAATATTGTTCTCCAACATCATTTTAGATATTTGTCTGATGGTCTCCACCAGGATTCATAACTACTCGCTTACCTAATGCCCTCCTGTTGATTAGTTCCCTTCCTGCATTAAAAATGACCAGTAGGCCAGATATTATCCTCAATTAGGGTGATGCTACCAAGGCTCCAGGCTTGGTTTCGGAGGCTACAGAGATTTCTGGCTCCAGAACTCACTGACTTCATGACTTAATTAATTTAAATGAAAGCAAATTCAATTCAACTCAATTTTGATGGCTCCTATTTACTAAATGCACTCTATGTGCCAGGTACTTTGCTAAGCATTTTATTTTCCTTGCCTCACTTAACGATCAGAACAACCTATGGGAGAGGTCCTCATGTTAGCCTCATTTTACAAAGAAACTGAGACTCAGAGAGGTTAAGGAATATGCCCAAGGTCACACAGCCTCCAGGGGCAGAGCCACGATTAGCCCCTGCAACAGCTTACCTTCCAACTGCACTTGTAGCTGGTGTGAAGGTACAATTCTACCATCCTCCCCAGCAGGCCTAACTCCTGGAAGGAGCCCACAGAGATCATCCTGACCCCTCTCGGGGTTCTGCAGGTCTCGGGAATGGAGGACTCTGCTCCAGAAGGCCCAGGGAGCCTTCCCCCAGTCTCACTGTTGGGCTCCTCGATGCAGAAGCTCAGGCACGCTCCCACTCAGTAAGCAGGGCTCTGCATGTGCACCCAGGTTTGTCTGGCTCTGGAGTCAGGGTTCTTTGCTATCTTCCTGGCATTTCCCCACCTGCAGTCATAGGTGTAGCTCTGTCATGATTTTCACCATATCTCCTATCACCTCAATTTAACATTCACAAAGTCATGTTTTGTTCAAACCATCTTACTCTTGAAAGGAAACCTGTCACCAGCCAGTGGAAAGCTAGCATTGCTTGTTGCAAATAGAAGACAAGCACGGGCATAAGGCATGGGCATAAAGCACTGGAGATAAAGCAAAGGTCTGAAGCTCCAGCCAGATATTCTTGCTTTTCAAGACTTAATCTCATTGTTAAAAAGAAAGTTCTAAAACTATGAGGTGTTAAAGACATAGTGGCACCTCACTGAGACTCTCCTCGACCCAACCAGGAAGACTGGAAGAGACAAGGGAATGAACTTTCTCCCCTCGTAGTTCAGGGCTGCTGAATGAACAGCCACATTCCATGAAGTCATCACATGGGCCCCTGCCCTCTGCGGCCTGTGCTCTGGGCGGCACCACAATGCCATGCAGTGCCATGCTTGGTCTCCTGGTTCCAGGAAGCAGTGGGAGGCAGGGGGTGGGTGGGTGGGCGGTGGTGTCACAGAGCACACAGGTGGCAAATCCCAAGGCCTGGCCCTGCCTCACGCAGACCTCAGCCTGGGGATGAAACAGAGAGGAAACGCTTCCTCCCACTGCCCACACACTGAGGGATTTTATAACCTTTTATCGTGCTTGAAAAATGATTTGCTTCCTTGGAACCAACCTAAGATGTTTTGCACGTATATTTTGAAAAGCTGCCATGTGAGCCACCTACTGCTTTGAAACTAGCAAAGAAGTGTGAGCCCTGGGAAGAGTAGCTCTGGCCACGCTTTTTAATTGCTATTTATTATCCCTTAAAAAGTCTTCTTGCTTCACTTTCAAGTTGCCCTGGCTGCATATGAAATCAAAAAGTTGAGCAGATGGACATGGTGGACATGTCCAGATCTGGCACCTCTAATTCCATCCTATCCAAGGCTTTTTAGGACAGACTGTGGGAGACACCACCTTTCTCTGGCACCCATCAGTCTGGGGCCTTCACATGTCACTGTCCCCCTGCCTGCAACCCTGCCCTCTTCCCATCAGGTTGGGGAACAACCTGTCCTCTTGCCTGCAGGTTGGACTCACCTGGGGGCTTTGAGACCACACCTGGCCTAGGTCCTGGGACATGGGGGTGGGGAGGAGGGTGGGGAGGGAAGAGCAGGGTCTCAGCCCCCAGGGGCTTCTAATTTGCAGCCAGTCTAGCAAATTCCTGCTCACCCTTCAGATGTCAGGATCATCTTAGTGAAGTTTGTATGCTGTGCTCTGCCCCTGCAGCTCCTTGCTGAACATTTATCCCAGGTAAAGGAGCTTGTTAGTCACCTGCCCTGGGAAAGCTTTGAGAGGGCCAGAGCCATTGGTCTTGTCAGCCATCTATCCCCTGTGCCTGTCACAGGGCAAGCTTGTAACTACTTTAAATCAATGAACGAGTGACAGGTGAGTGAGAAATGTGTGAAGTGGGGGGTCTCTAAAAGGACACGGGTGTTTCTTTAGCATTTGGAACATTTCCCACGTGGAAGGAATGTGCAATAGTGAAGTATATTTAAGAGTCTGGGACCTCCCAGCTGCCCCAGATTCTCTTGTGGTCCGGCCAGCTAGGGTCAAAGGAAGGTGGGGCCCCTTGGCACCCTCGGCCTGTTTATGTTGGGTGGCTCAGGGTTGTCTAAGGCGGAGCTGGGCTGGGAGGGGCGTGGACAAGTACAGACAGTTCAGGCGGCCGCCCTGCCCTCGTCCTGCAGGGCTAGGAGCGCTGCCTCCAGGTGGGTTCGTAAGCACTGGCCTTCCCTTCCGACAGCTACGTATGCACAAGGTGCCATCAGGGAAGGCGGCTTTGTGGACTTACAAGGAGCGGTTTCAACTGGCTGAGTAGATTTGGTTTTTGTCTTGACCCCAAGTGCAAAAACAAAGGTCCAGTAATAAAAGAAGCTGCCATTTACTGAGTGCTCAGTATGTACCAGGCCCTGTGTTAGATGCCTTTTTTCCTCTTAGACCCCAGCAAGAGGGGCCACTGCTCTAGACCTGGCATTGGGGGGAGAGGGGATGGCCTGATCAGGCTTTCTCTGGCAGTGTCCCTTCCTCAGAGGAGTTCATAGGGCTCGAGGGGCTGTGCCCACCCAGAGAGGGGCCTTCCCCTGCCCCAACCGTGAACCAGCTACCTGGGGTCCCTGGATACCCGGCCCAAATAGCCCCAAGACTGCTCCCAGCACCTGCCTCTCTCATCCTGAGAGCAGGCTGTGCCACTGGTGTACTGGCCTCAGACCCATGAGGTGGCCAGGGTTGGCAATTGCCTCAGTCATGCTGGCTGGGGTATCTGTGCAGTGAGAGAAAAGGGGGCAGAGACCAAGAAGGCCAGGCCCAGAGGCTGATCCTCATTCTGCCAATTCCAGCTCAGAACTCCAAGGAGTCCTAGAATTCCAAATTCACACATCCTTCCAGACCAGCCTTGTGCAAAAGAATCCGCTGCAATGATGAAACATTATCTAATGCAGTAGCCACTAGCCCCGTATGCCATTGAAATGTGGCCAATGCAGCTGAGGAACTGGATGTTTAATTGTACTTAATTTTTAAGTTAAGTGTAAATAGCCACATGTGGTCGGTGGTTGCCATACTGGACAGCACGGTTCCACATTAGGAAGGTCTATGTATTTGCTCAATGTATTTAGACATAGGGTTGGTGGGTCTCCACTCTTGTCTTGGGTCCTGCAAATTTTAGGAACTGTTAATGCTTTCCATGCTTCTCACCTGATTAGTAGGACACTCCTCTGAGTTGCTTATTATCCTCATGACTACAGATGAGAGAGAAAGTAACTTGCCCAACATCACAGGAACATCTGTGGGATTTGAGCTGGGATTTGAATGCAGGTCTGTCTGGGTCCAAGTTACTAACTACGATGTATCTGACCCTCAACACGGTGTTTTTATAACTATTATTTCATTGTAACTATAGCCTTTAGACACAGGTCAAAGCATCCCCACTTATGGTCACTACCTGTCAAAAAGTTATGAGTCGCCCTCATATTTTATAAATGAGGAAACAGGCTCAAGGAAGGCTTGGGGATGAGGGTGGGGAGAGGCTGCTCAAGTTCACATAGAAACCCCTCGAGTCAGGTTTCACATGCAGGGCTTCTGAACCCCAAAGCCAATGTTTCAGATAATTATCGAGATGGCTGCTTCTCCCAGGATTTCAAGGTAAACCTGTAGGATTTTGTTGACTTTGGGCTGGAAAGCTCTTTCAATGCTGAGCATGCTGGCCACCAAAAGTAGCCGAGTCATGTTCATTACTGCTGTGTGGAAAAATTCAGTTTATCCCTCAACCAGTCTGACCAGTTTTAGGCTGGAATTAAAAGACGTCTCTGAGACATACTCCCTGAGACACAAGCCCAGGGCATGCACAACAGGCCTGTTGCTGTCAGGTGACTTAGCAAGCACTGAGCAGAGCCTCCCCAGCGTGTGGTGTGGTGCAGGTGGAGGCCTTCAGACCTTCTGTTTACAAGACCCCACCGATGTGCTGGGTGTCAGGTGACTTTTGCATGCCTTTCATCTCATTTAATTCCTACAACTACCCTGTACAGTACATGTTTTGCACCTTGACAGTGGAAGGAAAACTAATTGAATCATGTATTCACTCATTCATTCAGCAGTTACTTCCTGGGAGCTATGTGCCATGCATTGAACAAAATCTGGTTCCAGTCTTCAAGAGGAAGACAACATGAAGGAAGCAGCTCCATGCAGGAGATAATTACAGCTCAGGACAAATGCCTCGGAGACACTGTAGATGCAGTTAGGGAAGGGGTTATTTGGGCAAAGACCTACAGGATGGGAACAGGCCAGCCCCAGGGTCTTTGTACCTGCTTTGCCCTCTGCCTGCAATGCTCTTGCTTCTAAGCAAAAGAATTCTGATGCAAAGGGCCTAGAGTCTCCTTTCCTCTGTGTGGCCTTGGGCAAGTCACTTTCCTTCTCTGGGCTTTGTTTTACTCTTCTGTCACTTGAGTTGAACTAAACAAATCTCAAAGGGCCCCTGCAGTTCAACTGCTAGGATGCAGCAAATTCACCCTCTTTCCCAGCAAAAAGCTGCTCATTCAAATAGGTTTCCTTTATTTTTTTTTTAAGATTTTATTTATTCATTTTTTATTTTATTCATGAGAGACCCAGAGAGAGAGAGGCAGGCTCCATGCAGGGAGCCTGATGTGGGACTCGATCCCGGGTCTCCAGGATCATGCCTAGGGATGAAGGCGGTGCTAAACTGCTGAGCCACCCAGGCTGCCTGATGCTGTCATTCAAATAGGTTTCCTTTATTTTTTTTAAAGATTTTATTTATTTATTTGACAGAGAGTGTGCACAGACACACAAGCAAGGGAGAGTGGAAGGTGAAGGGAGAAGGAGAAGCAGGACCCTGGAATCATGACCTGAGCCAAAGGCAGACGCTTCACTGACTGAGCCACCTAGGTGCCCCTGAATAGGTATCTTTTAATGATAAAATCCTTTTTTGGAAAATTTGGAAAGTAGAAAAGAGTTTAAATGAGAAGAAGTCAGCCATAACAATAATTCTCACCCTGTAAACTCCATGAAAACAGGGACTCGGTCTTATTTCTCCTCCTACATTGCCTAACCTGCACTCCCCTCAGTGGTAGTAACATAATAATAAAAAAATAATAAAAACGATGTAGGGGCACCTGGGTGGTGCAGTCGATTAAGTATATGACTCTTGGTTTTGGCTCAGGTCATGATCTCAGGGTCGTGAGATTGAGCCCTTTGTTGGGCTCCTCGCTGAGCACGGGGTCTGCTTGAGATTTTCCATCTCCCTCTGCCCCTCCCACTCGCATGCACACCACTTGCATGCACATCCGCTCTCTCTCAAATCTTTAAAAACAACATTTTCAACTGCAGCTAACATTTATTTAGTACTGACTGTTAATCAGGCCCTCTTGTAAACCATTTGTATGGATTATTTATTCTGCACAATACTTTGGAGACGCATACACTCTTTGCATGAGGCATCTACTATACCTTACACAGATGAGGCCACAGAACTTCAGCTTTACTAAGTCACTTGCTCGAAGCCCCATAGCTGGAAACAGGGAGCAATAGAAGCCCAATAAATGTTTAATCAATTGTTTTAAGTCCCTCTCCTGGATTACAATGACAATGGTAAGGCCCTGAACAAAGCCTGTAAATTGAAACCAAGGTATGCCCTCCCTAGACCTTTCACTCCAAGCAGTTATTTATTGCCTGTCTTCATTTCAGCAACGGTACATTTTCATAGGAGAAAATCCCAAAAATACAGATGAACACAGAAAAAAAAGTCCCCATAATCCCACTGCCTGCTGTCTTGTTAATAACTGGTGTATTTCCCTCAGGCTCTTTTAGGTGTAGGTTTTTGTTTTTGTTTTTTTTTAGCCTGATTGAGCTCAGACAGCGTATGCAATTTACTGCTTTTCTCAGGATTCTATCATGAGCATTTCCCATGTCATTATGAACTCTTTATAAACATCCCCTTAATGACTGATGCAGCCTTATACAAGTGAATCAGCCAGTATTTAAAAAGTGAGAACCTACCAGTACATTAATTTCACCTGTGAAAGATAAGCTAGGAGAAAAGAGCCAGGAGTTTAGAGACCCCCACCCCCATCCTACCACCATAGCTATGCTGTCTCTGAGAATAAGAGTAAAAAATACCGACAATATGCTAGCTGCTTCCTGTGGCTCATGTGAAGCCAGAACAAGATGACATCCACCGAAGCACTTTTTATAACATACTCAGTAAAGCAAGTGTCTGCTCTGGATAACCAGTTTTTGATTTTTTTTTAAACTGATTCTTTCAGAATGCAGAGGTGGGCTCAAATCTAATCAAACTGGCATCTACAACAGCAAGAGCCCTGAAGGAAAAGGATGACCAAGTCTACTGCCAGCCGGAGTTGCTTTATGAAGGTAAAATGCATCCTCTTTCTATGCATAAGGGAAAGGAGAGAAAATGAGTGAGAAAAATCGGAGAGGGTGACAAACATGAGAGACTCCTAACTCTGGGAAATGAACAAGGGGTAGTGGAAGGGGAGGTGGGCAGGGGGTTGGGGTGACTGGGTGACGGGCACTGAGGGGGGCACTTGATGGGATGAGCACTGGGTGATATGCTATATGCTGGCAAATCGAACTCCAATAAAAGAATATACAAAAATAAAAAAATATAGTAGATGCTTAGGGAAGAGGCAGGCTTTTGTGAATTCCTGAGGCCTCTCTGTACCTCCTTCTGATGCAGAGGAGCTGCATACAGACAAGGAACAAACAGGAAGGCTCTTGAGGTGCCCCAGTGGAAAGCATTTGGGGACAGTTCTCTTTCATATATCTTCAAACACCTCCCAGAAAGGCACTCAGCCAGAGGGTGGCCAGGGGTGGGGGTGGTCATTGGATCGGGTGACTTTCATGGCTGGCCTCTATAAACACTCTGATTTATTGAATGCTCACTTACTGAACAGGGAAAGTGTGTTTGCATTTCTACTTCTACACTTTCAGAATATCCTACAGAATAGAAGCCATCAGCCCCATTTTATGGAGGAGGAGATGGCTTGGAAAGGTATGCCCCCCACAGAATGTAAACCCCTCTAATAAAAGTTGCACCCATGAGAGCAGGGCTTCTCAACCTGGGCACACCTGATATTTGGGGTTTGGGTCATGCTTTGTGCCGGGGGTCATCCTGGGCACTGTAGGATATTGACCAGCATCCCTGGCCTTGATCCACCAGATGCCTGTAGCACCGACACCCTGAATTGGAACAGCCAAAAACCTGTCCAGACATTGCCAGTGTCTGGTGGGGGCACCATCACCCTGATGGAGAACCACTGCCCTAGAATATAAGCCTGTGAGGCAGGGACCATGTTTCTGTGCTCGGTGTTATCACCAGTATGTGACAGAAGTATGGCTTAGAGGGGTCTCTGCTCAACACAGGTGTGGAATGAATGGGCTGTACAGGACACTCAGCCAGAGGGTGGCCAGGCGTGGCTCTGCTTTGCTCCCCATGTTGGCTGCCCCATGCCAGGTTCAGGCATCTGGAAGGACACCATCCTAGAGACTTTGTGGGACAACCCCAGATTTGCGCATAAGAACCACTGCTATACAACAGAATCTGTGGAACCCCAGGCACTGGGAGTCTTTACAAGTGAATATATAGATCTTGGCCTCAGTTCTTAAGGGATCAACTTGCATCCCCACTCACCTGGCACATTGTGTGGGTAGATGGAAGCTTAAAACATTATGGTCTTTTTTGTATCTGAGGAGAGACTTCTTGCTTATTGTGGCAGTCTTGGGCAGTGCTGAAAAGCATGGCAATAGGTAAATCCCTCGGAATTCCTCCACCCATGGCAACTCTTTGGAAATACGCATCATCTTTCTGTAGTGTACGGGTTGCTTGGCATGTGTCAGGCCCTCTTCTAGAGCTTCCCAGACCTCACCCCGACAGTCTCACCCTGTTATCTTTGGACATTAGATGAGTTTGCTCCAAGGGCCTGGCCCATAGTGAGAGTCCAGCACAAGGTAAAAGTTGTGGGAGAACTTCTCTGGGAGGCAGGTGTCAGCATGTGTCATTTTTGTTTCAGAGCTGAGGACAGCAAAGCTGAAGATAATACCATAACTTTCCCAAAGACAGGGAGCAGAGCCAGGATCTGAAGGCATGTCTCTTAGACTCAAAAACCCTTAACCTCTGCATTTATAGTTTTACAAAATGTGTACGTACCATACCATCTTGAATATTCTGAAATGGCTTCTTCCACTTAATGAATATAGCCTGGGAATTTCCCCATTTCCTGAAGATTCTTCAAGAGCATGGTTTCAGTAGCCTCACAAAATTCGCAGGGATGAATTTTACTATTTTACTTAACCAAGTACCTGAGGCTGGTCATTTACAGGGTAGAGGTAAAGGGGAGGAGGGTGGTCTCCAGACCAGGTTTGAGGCCCAGGAGCACCATGCGAAGTCTCAGACCTACTCTGGAGCCAATTGTGGGCACCTTTTTCTGATTTCAGTATATGGGTGGTCCTTCCTGCTCATGGTCACTGTGACCTGTCTTCTTGGAACTTTCATGAATATTTGTCTGTGGGACTGGACATCTTCTACCTCAATAGGCCATTTCCAGGATCCTGGGTGGCTCAGCGGTTTAGCATCTGCCTTTAGCTCAGGGCGTGATCCTGGAGTCCCAGGATCGAGTCCAATATCGGGCTCCCTGCATGGGGCCTGCTTCTCCCTCTGCCTGTGTCTCTGCCTCTCTCTCTCTCTCTCTCTCTCTCTCTCTGTCTCTCATGAATAAATAAATAAAATCTTAAAAAAAAAAAATAGGCCATTCCCCTGCACTTCCCTTGATCCTAATCACTACTCATGCCTTGCATCCGTTTTAGGAGGCCTCTGTGTGGCAGATTTTCCATGCCTGCTTCCTCTTTTCTTGGACATTTTCATCAGCAGTTGGCTCTAACTGCCTGAAATATTCCATAAGAGCGGGGGAAGGGGAGTGATTTTCATTTTAGCACTCAGAAATTTAATCTGACAAGACAGGCATATATGTATACATGCACATGGACAAAATTTTAAGGTATTTTTTTATTACAAAAGTAATAGGCATAACAAAAATTTATCATAATTTGTACAGAGTACAATATAAATCATAAACTACAAGGAAATTATTATCCTAGCAATTTTCTCTACATTTATAACATAGTAGAGATAATTCTGTAACTAGCCTTTTATACTTTGTCTTATGGACACTTTCCCGTGTTATTAAATTTCTTCGTAAACATTAGTTTTACTTAGGTTATTATATTAATTCCCCAGATTTATTTATTCCCCATGGACACCCCTTTCCACAGCTTTAGAAGTTTTTTTCCACACCCTCATACATGTGCATGCATACATGAGTACTTTTTTTTAAAAGAGCTTTAAAAAAATTGCAGTAGCCTCTGATTTTAATCATGCAATTCTTTTTGATTTCTATCTTGGATAATTAAAGATGCTTATACACAAAAAACTAGGTCTATCTTTCCTTGCTCCTGAACCTTCTAATAGAGCCAGGGTAATTATCAGAGGTTCCCTCCCCCTGCCCTGTTACCAACCTTGATCTAATCCAGGGCCTGAAGCCAGTTCAGGGATCCTGGATTGGGAGTGGTTTTTGTGGACAGGATGCCCAACATAGCATGAAGGGTGGATGCTCCCAGTCCTCAGTGACGGGGGCTTCATCAGCGGTGTCATTCTCTCCAGGTTTAGAGCTGCCTCGGATCAATTATGCTCACAATGGGAAGCGATACCGCTATGTCTTTGCTGCTGAAGTTCAGTGGAGTCCCATCCCAACCAAGGTACCGATCCCTATGTGACTTGGGCTGGTGCTCCCTACAATGACTGTGTCTGCCTGCAAAGCTGAACCCTAGGTTCTCAGACTGGGTGACCTTGAACAGAAAAGGGAGGTCCCTTTGGAGCATATCAGAGAGTGAAGTCCAGTTGGGACAGTATACAATGGAAGCAATGACGAGTCATCCAAGAGAGGCAGCCATACCTGATGGACAGAAGCTCAGCAAAGAAGTCACAGCTGTAGTTTATCCACTGATTTCTTTATTCAATACATTTTATTGAGCACCGACCATGTGCTACAACATGGCAGCAGTGAGGCTAGGAAGTGAACAGAGTGATCCCAGTCCCTGCCTGAAGGAACTCACCCTTTCAAGCAGAGGGCTGAAACTTAAAGCATTTATTTTGTTACTTGTTACCATTTGTTGGACACTTACTGTATCCCAGGGACTATGCTGAGTATACAGACATCACTTGTCTTTAATGTTTTCATTTTTAATAATAAATGGAATATCTTTTCTCAAAAATGCAAGCAGTGCAGAAATGTACAAAGCAAAAACTTAAGGTTCACACACACACATAAATACAGGCACACACACACACACCCAAGCCACTCCCCACTAATCTCACATCCTAAGGGGAAACAGGTCTATTAAGGATTAAGAGAAATCCAGGGACTTGCACTTTTAAAACAACAAAAGGATAGTATTACACTTTAAATGTTTGCATCGAATACATTAGTTTATGTAACACATGTAAAAATTGCAACGTAGCTCCAAATACTAGATAAATTCAGGATTTTTATTTTTAAAACTTCAGTATGTAGTGTCAGTTATGTGGGGGGGCGGGATGGGCAGGAGGACCTTTGCTTAAAGATGGAGGAGGAAGAAGCTAGCTGCTTTCATTTCTGCCGCTGATCCTAAGTAGATGTCACTTGGAGTCTACACTGGAGGGGCTTAATCCTCTCTTTGTGGGCATTGATGTCATCTGTTCCCAGGGAATGAGCCTGCTTTCCAACAGGTCACTCATGTGTCTCTCCTCTTTGGATGTATAGATACTGAAATATGATGTACTCACAAAGTCATCCTTAAAATGGGGACAGGAACACTGCTGGCCAGCAGAACCCCTGTTTGTACCCACACCGGGTGCCAAGGACGAGGATGATGGTAAGACTCCAGGAAAGGGAGCCTGCCTGCTGTGCTCTACTTGCAATCACCCCTCAAACAGAGACATCATTTGGGGGGCAGTGACCTCCCTCCACGACCCCCACAGCACATAGCTGGTGGAACCAGGCTTTGAAACCCAGGTCTGTCCGAGTCCAAAGCTGTGAGGTTAAGGAGTCCCTCAAAGCACCCTCACTTCTGACACCAACTACAAGTTGAGCAGCCCCAAGACCACCCTGGGTTTCGACAGAGGGATGCACAGAACACACTAAAAACTACTGTTACTCATGGTTACAGTTTATCGAGTGAAAGGATGCAGATTGAAAGAAAAGATGCTCATGGGACAGAATCCAGGAGAATTGTGTGCATGAAGTATCTGGTTGTCCCTGGAGGTCATGGCCCACCCCAACTCCTTCAACAATATCCATGCGGTATCACCAACCAAGGAAGCTCCTCCAAGCCAGGAAGGCAGAGCTTTTTATTTTTTTTTTTATTTTTTTTTTAAATTTTTTTTTAATTTATTATTTATGATAGTCACAGAGAGAGAGAGAGAGAGAGAGAGAGAGAGAGAGGCAGAGACACAGGCAGAGGGAGAAGCAGGCTCCATGCACCGGGAGCCTGATGTGGGATTCGATCCTGGGTCTCCAGGATCGCGCCCTGGGCCAAAGGCAAGCGCTAAACCGCTGCGCCACCCAGGGATCCCAAGGCAGAGCTTTTTAGGGGCTTGGTCATGTAGACATGGTTGGTTGGCCATGTGGCTGACCTTCAGCCTTCAGCCTCTCTGGAGGTCAAACTGACATCTAAATCACTTTGTGAGGACAGATTATCAGGCTGGCCCCAGGTAAATAAAGACACTCTTCTGAGGGAGGACAGTATAGGGGCTTAGAGGTCACTTTCCAGGAGCAAAGCTCAGACCTCCCTTTGGGAGACATTAAATTATTCATTACACAAAAGCCCAGTTCCTTTCCACTTTAAAATTCATTGCAATGGCTGGGAGAGAATTCTTAACTATCTCTAAGCATGTGTCTTCTGCATGGAGCACCTGTAAATGCATATACTCCTGGGGATGCTAAGGAGGGCAACTAGAACCATGGGTGGGGCTGCCCCACTGAGCTTGCCAGCTGCTTCCCTCAGTGAGGAGTGGTTTTCTGCCTGGGTCCTGTCTACCTACTGGCCATGTGTGGCGTGGTATGGCACACCAAGCGGGGGACCCCACGTTACTGTCACCTCAGAGGTAGGGGATGGGGGGAAGCACCTCCTGCTGAAGCTGGCCTCCCACTGGGCTGGACCAGGGCTTCCCCTACATTCTCTTGTGGGCAGGGAGTAGCAATGTCTTCACCAAAGGAGAGGCTGAGGGAATGATGTCACTTACAAGGCCACACACACTGTGCCTACAGAGTTAGGATTTTAATCTAAGCCAATCATCCTGAGACCCAGGAGGCCTTGGGAGGAAGTTTATGGGCATTTATTTCATTTAATCCTATATAGAGTGAGTCCTTAGAATACATAAACACGCACGTGCGCGCGCGCACACACACACACACACATCCATTTTATAGAGGGGAGGGCTGAAGCTACTAGCGTGCTGCATGTGCATAAAGTGAGTTGGGCTCATTCAAATGCCATTGAGTGCAGCCAGTCTGAGTTTAGTTAAGTGCCATATATTAGCCTAAATACAGCATCTAAACTGATTCTCTATAATCAGACTTTCTAAATAATAGCCAAATAACCATTCTCCAACATATGCAATACTTACCAAAAAGCTTTCATTGTTCCCCATACAAGAGATTCTCTCCGTAACCCTGTGGGAGTAGGGAGGATAATCCCTACTCTGCAGATGAATGGACTAAGGTTGGGAGAGGCAGAGGGACTGGCCCTGGCAGGGCTGGAACCAAGTCTTCTGATTCCTAGTTCCCTGGCCTCTCCCTTCTCACACAGAATCTCAAATTTGTTTTCCTTTTATTTTGATTCTATACTTAAAGAGGACAGGGAGACATAGCTGAGAGACTTAGCCCTCCAGCTAAAGGAAGTTCAAGTGTGCATGTGCACTTTTACAAGGTGTCTCTCTTTGTTTCCCCAAAGGGATTATCTTATCAGCCATCGTCTCTACTGATCCCCAAAAGCTGCCTTTTCTACTTATTCTGGATGCCAAAAGTTTTACAGAATTAGCCCGTGCATCTATTGATGTAGAGATGCACCTGGATCTCCATGGGCTATTCATCCCGGACACAGACTGCAACACCGGGAAGCAGGCCCCTTCCCAGGAAGAGCGGGACAGGGCTCTGGACTGCCACGCGGCCCCACAGATCTGACTGGGCTGGGGCCTGGGCCCCTCCCCAGGAAGAAGGACTCCAGGGTTGCTTCTTCTCTGGGTGAAGGGGACATCCTTCATTTCGTTTTGCACTTATTCTTTCTGTGGTTGCTTTGAGACGAAGGTATGGAAATAGTGTGCTTGTCAGTATCTTTTCTTTCAACTTATTTTGGCCATAAAAACCTTGTTTAAAAAGTGGATCAAATATTTATTGATTAGCTCAAGCACTTCTAAGAAAGCCTTTTTCCTTTATTATAATAACAATGACCAGAAATTGTATTAAGTCATATAATCATCCTTCTTAGAATAAGCAACCACTGACTTGTCAAAGAAGAGACAAGTAAGTATTTTTCGCTGCTCCGTCCTGCCACCCCTTCTTTCCCTCTTTCCAGGAGACTAGATTGTGCATCTGAGAGTCCTAGCTTTCTCCACCGAGCCCTGTTAGTAAATTATGTGGCCAGGAAGGCAGAGTGCTTTGTGGTCATTCCATGCAAGGCATGGCATGATATAAAATAATAAAAACTTTAAAATCTGTTCCAACCTTATTTAATTTTTACGTGGCTTCTTTCCTCTGAAGTTCTTCTAAGACAATAAAATAGAGCTGGACAGTTTGTAGCCAGCTAGATGCCCCATTGTACAACCACTGGGACAGCAATGGTGTGTGCATTCCCCTTTGCAGGAGGGGGTTAAGGGGCTGGACACTCACTCCTAGCCATGGCTAGGGGGCTAGAATCTAGGATCAAGGCCCAGGGCTGGCATGAGGAGTTCTTGCCTAATGGTGAGAACTAGGGCAGTGAGCCATGCTAGTATCTGTATGGGAAAGTAGGTTCTGCAAGCTGAATGTGCTGCCAGGATGGACCAAGTGTTTGCACAGAGGTGAAAGCAGGTTGGTGGTGGGGATGGCAGAAGTGGGGAATAAGCCACGAAGGGTCTCACATGAGCACTGGGAGCTCCATGGATAGTTGAGTCCCACCTTTAGTCTAATGGGTGCCTGGTTTAGAGACCCAAAGGCAGACTGGATAATTCCAACATGCCCATGTCACAGGGTCAGGGGAGCTGGGAGTCCACCCTTATTCTGCATCTGCCTCCTACCCTAAGTCTGGATTTCCTTCGGTCACCAGTAGGGATCCAATGACATGTCTTGAGGACATGGAATAACCCAGAAGGGGTAGACCTCTGAGTGTGGTCTTGGCTTTTAACCTGTGGCTACCACGAAGCCACACTTAGCTCCCACTCAAATGTAGGCTCCATCAGGTCTGGGAGCTGGGTTTTTTTTTGGGGGGGGGGTGTTTTTGGACATTTTTATTGGAATAATTATAGATCCATGTACAGTTCTAAGAAATAATACAAAAGAGATCCTGCATGGACTTTACCCAGTTTTCCCAATAGTAGCATTATAGTACACTATTGCAACCAAGAAGATACTGACATTGATTCAACCCACAGATCTTTTTCACATCTCCACAGTTTTACTTGTACTCATTGGTGTGTGTGTTTAGCTCTATGTGATTTTATCATGTGTAAGTTCTTGTATCCACCCTCATAGTCAAGATACTGAATAGCATGTCAACACAAGGATTCCGTATGGTGCTTTTTTACCACAATACCAACTTTCTCCCACCATGAACCACCCCTCACCCCATCCCTAAGTCCTGGCAACCACCATTTCTAAAATGTTGCCATTTCAAAATTTTTCTATAAATGGAATCACCAGTATTAGCTTTCGGGGGTTGACTTTTCATAGCAGAACTGCTTGGAGATTCATCCATGTTGTTCTGTGTTGAGTGTTTTTGTTCACTACTGTATCTTCAGTACCTAGAACACCACCTGGTGCATAACAGGCTCTCAATATTCGCTTAGTGAATGCACGAGTGAATTCCTTCAATAAACAGATTGTTGGTTGATAATGTACCACCAAGAAATGGGTATTTCCTAGTGATCTCCTGGGAAGATAAGGAAGACCGTTCACATGGAATCCAGTGACAGCACCCAAGAGTCCCCAAGCAGATTCCTCTCCCTGCCATCCATGATCCCTCCCCGTTCTCTTTCCCTATTGGTTCCTCAAATCCTTTCTCCCATCCCAGCATTTCCATTTCACTGTTGGCTTATAGATCCCACGCCTCTGACCCCCGGCGATGGCAGAATGAAGAGCATCTTGCTCCCTCTGGGTGTCCCAGCACCTCCAGCCTTCATGAGATCAATTGGAAGGAAATGTCAGCTATGGTGGCCTAAGGAAAACATGATTAAGGTCTGCATGCAGATAGTAGGAGTGGAAAAGAGGCGACAAATGTGACACCTACTCATTACTCTACTTCAGGTATTTGAGAAGAGGGTGGAATCGAACACTTCCCCACCCCCATTCTACTCAACTGCAATTGCCAAACAGTATCCAGACCTACTCACGAAAAAGGGTGCAGTTCTGCAAGGAAGAAAAATATGTCTGTGGTTTGTTTACCGTGTTTAAGATGACAGGTGAGATACCAGACTGATGAGGAAGGCTGGCACACCAAATCTTTCTTTCTCAGTCTCAAAAACACCAAAGGTCGATGACAATACCTGATTTATCTTGATCCTTAACTCTGTCGTGTCTCATTACACATAGGCCAGGGTAATCAGCCCAAAATGCCATGGGAGCTAAGACGCATGTGCCTGTCTTGAAGGCACGAGACCTCTGTCTTACCCTCTCTGAGTCTTCCTTGTTATGCTTCATGTGGGTGTGACATGTGACCAGGAAGTGCGACGGGAACAATCAATCACACAGACCTGTTTATTGCTTTCATAAATCCACAGCATTTCACAAGTGCTCTGAGATGTGTCAGGTACTTGGTAAGCCCTCAAACGTCTGCTCACCCACTTTTTCCTTCAGAGGTTTTTCTAATTTGATTCCAATTCAGGAATAAGCTGGATGTATACTTGGGACAGATCAACTTAGGAAACATCTCAGTGCTTTCGAGCTACATCTGCATTACTGGTTCACATTTGTTTCCTCCCAACCAAAGTCACGGAGCTGACTCCATTGAGAACGTTGCTGGTCCAGGTTAAGTCCAAACACCTTTGATCACTTCTTAAGTTGTTTAAAGACTGTTTGGGCGGTTTTAAAATGGCCAACAGAAGTCTTACCCATGGCAAATCAGGACATGCAGTCAGAAGAGTCATTACCATCTTCCTCATCACCCAACAGGGATGAGACCTGTGGCTTCTACCTCAACTTCCTTCTAGAAGTTTGGATCAGCCACCAGGTGCAGACACAGACACATACACACACCTGACTGCACCAGCTGCTGGGCCACGTCAGGAAAGAGTCCCTTGAGGTCAAGCACCAGCGTCTTGGAGGCTTGTCCAGCCTTCTTGGACAAGGTGAGCAGAGAGAGATGTGAAAGCACTGTGTTTGGGCAGGGTGGGGATGAGCCAGTCTTCTTTCCTTTTGGTGATCAGGAAAGGCTTCCCTGGAGGAGTGCATCTTCAGGCGCTGCCTCAGTGTGTGGATGGAGCCCCTGACAAGTGCTGGTCCTTGCAGGCTGATAGTGTAGCTCAGGAAAAGGATTTGGGGACAGGTGTGGGTTGACTGAACAAAGCAGATGGAGAGTGACTTCCCCAAGAAAGAGCAGTTGAAAGAGTGAGAGAATTAGGTTATTTTTTTGTCTGATTATAAAAATCATATATATTCATCAAATACCTGGTTACATTAAAAAAGAAATGGGAAAGACACCCATAATCCTACTATCAAGAGAAAACTCCTGAAATCATTCTGGTGGGTTTTTTTTTTTTCAGTTTAAGATATTTTTGTGCACAGCTTAGAGTAGCAATTGGTAAGCTACCCACCAGTAACCTACCCCAGTTTATAACTTGCTTCTCTCACTGAACGTACGATACAGGTATTTTCTCAAAGTACTGAATTCTTCTAATGGGAGCACATCATTTCATCTTTGGGACATGGCATGATGTATACTATCCTACCACTGGATATTTAGGTTGCTTCCAATTTTTTACTATTATAAATAATGCCAGATTAGTAACTTTGCACACACATTTCTAGAGCTTACCCTTCGCCCCCGCTCTATTCAACTGCTTATTATTGCAATTTTCTTTGACTAGATCCCCAACGTGGTATTTCTGAGCCAAAGAGTAGAAAAACAACATTTGAGGTGTTCTTTGAAAGACCTAAGGTTTTGGTTGATTCAGAGGAAACTGAGAAGCCTTTATAGAATCCAAGAGGCTCACAGGGTCAAATCGGCTATAGGTCATAGAAAAGGGGGGTACTTGGTAATATAGCTTTCATCCAAATCCTCCCTTTCTCCTCTTCTCTATTCCATCTCCTCCATATCTTTCCACTCTGTGCAGATGCTCCCACTTTTCCAGGTCTATATTCACTTCACTCATTCATTCATCCATTCAGTGATTACCAAAATTGTGTTGGCATTTAATGCTGAGGTGTCCCAGCTGTCCTCAGGGAACATATGGCACAGTGAAGGACACATCACCAGGGAAACACCCAACACAATTCGGGGAAATGGTGGTAAGAAAAAGGAACACCTCAGGGGGTGCCCAATGCTGCCCTGAAAACCTGGGATAGCTCATACGGGAAGGATGGCAGTAGGGAACCAGGGGAAATGGGTGATCTGGATAAAGAAACAGTCCTGTGCTGAGGCTTGGAATCAGGAGAGAAGTTGTCAAATTTAAAAAACTTGAACCATGGGGTATAAACTGCACAGAGAAGACAGGTTTGGGCCAGATCCCCAATTTATCTGTAAGAAATGGAACTGGCACTATCTAAACAGAAATCTCCAGTGGCCTCTTCGAGGACAATCAAAGACTGATAGTCATTCTTCTATTTATTTTTTAAAAATATTTTATGGATTTATTTAGAAAGAGAGAGAGAAAGAGGGAGCAGGCATGGGGGTGGGGGCAGAGGCAAAGAGAGAGAATCTCCAGCAGACTCCTCAGCACAGAGCCTGACACAGGGCTCAGTCTCACAAACTGAAATCATGACCCTAAGCCAAAATGAAGAGTTGGATGCTTAACCATCTGAGCCACCCAGGTGCCCTGATAGTCATTCTTCATAATAATACTTTTTTGAGATCAAACTCACATACCATGAAATTTGTTCATATACATTTAAATAAAAATTTTAAAATTCACTCATAAAATACACAATTAAGTGGTTTTTGTATATTCAGTGCTGTGTAACAAACACCATGGTCTAATTTTAGAACATTGTCATCACCCCAGAAAGAAACCCTGTCTGCATTAGCAGTCTCTCCACCTTCTGTGTCCCCACCCCAATTCAAGACAACTCAAATCTGCTTTCTGTCTCTGTGGATTTGTCTGCTGTGGACATTTCATATAAATTGAATCACACAAGGTATGGAGTTTTTGTGACTGCTTTCACTTAGCATGTTTTCAAGGTTTGTTTATGCTGTTGCATAAATCAACACTTCATTCTTTTTGTGGCCAAATAATATTCCATTGTATGAATAGCCCACATTTTGTCTATCCATTCATCAGGTGATAGACATCTGGGCTGTTTCCTCTCTTTGGCTATTGTGAATAATGCTGCTATGAACATTATGTGGACATATGTTTTCATTCCTCTTACATATATTCCTAGGAGTGAAATTGCTGTGTCATATAACTGTGTGTTTAACATTTTGAGGAACTGCCTAGCAGCTTTTCAAAGTGGCTGCACCATTTTACATTCCACCAGACATATATGAGAGTTTCCATCTGTCCACATCCTTCCTAACATGTTATTGTCTGCTGTTTTTATTTTAGCTGTCCTCGATACAATGAAGTGGTATCTTGTGGTTTTGATTTGCATTTTCCTAATAACTAATGATGTTGAATATCCTTCCATATGCTTCCATACTGGCCATGTGTATGTCTTCTTTGGAGAAATACCTACTCAAGTCTTTTGCCATTTTTTTTTTTTTGCCATTTTTTTAAAAAATAGGCTCCATGCCCATTGTGGAGCCTGACAGGGGCTTGAACTCACAACCCTGAGATCCAAGACCTGAGCTGAGATCAAGAGTTGAACCCTTAACCAACTGAGCCACCCATGCACCATTCTCTTGACATTTTTAAACTGGGGTATTAAATTGAACACCAATAAAAATTAATTAAAAAAAATAAACTGGGGTATTTGTCTTTTTATTGTTCATTTGTAAGAGTTCTTTATATATTATGGATGTAAATCTCTTATCAAATATATGATTTGTAATATTTTTTCCCATTTTGTGGGTAGTCTTTATTTTCTTGATGGTGCCTTGAAGTACAAAAGTTTTAAAATTTTGATGAAGTCCAATTTATGTAATTTTTAAAATTTCTTCTCTGGCAAATGGACTCCAGAGTCCAAATTCTTAACCACTACTTTTATTGCCTGAATTTTACTCACTTTTCCACGTTCAGGATTTAGTACAGTGCCTGGGACAAAGTGGATAGATTATTTAACTTCTTTATGCTTCTCTTTCCTCATCCATGGAATGAGGATAGTAACAGAATGTAGCTCACAGGGCTACAGTGAGGATTAAATAAATCAGTGTTCTTAAAGTCCTTAGGAGATGTGCCTGCCACTTACCACCATCTGAGTTAGCTGAGGTTATGTGGGCAATTCAAGCAGCGGCTGCTACTCATAAACTCTTGAATGAAGGATGATTTTCCTCTCTCTGAGCAAGGCCTTCCTCCTGCTGTGGTGAAAGAACAAAGGGTCAGCCTCCCAGGCACCAGAGTGTTCCAGTCCACCCTGCTGGCCAGTGGCATCAGAAATGACATAAGCAGATTGTTGGCATGGCCCAAATAGCCACTGAACAACAAACTGTCTAATTGGGCATGGGCAGAACACAATTACGATGGTTAGAGAGCAGGGTCTCTGAGTTACTTGGTTTCAGTTCAAACAGCCATCTCCTGGGGTTGATGTGACAACTAATTGGGGATACTACATACCAAGGGCACAAGCCAGTCAGGCACAGGTTCAGTGGTCAAGAACGGGGAGTGTACACAGCAGGGATTTTTATCGGTTTGGTTCATCACTATATCCTTGTCTGAAATAACATTGGATTGTTTTCTATATAGCTGCTGGAAGAAATCACCACAACCATGATGATGTAAGCAACACAGATTTATTCTTACAGTTCTGGAGGTCAGAAGTCCAAAATGAGTCTTACAGGAATAAAATCAAGGTGCAGAAGGGCAGCTTCCTTCTGGAGACTGCAAAGGAGAGTCTGTTTCCTTGCCTCTTCCAGCTTTCTCATCCCCTGGCTTGGGATCTCACACCACCTCCTCCTTCGTCCCCTGCTTCAGTGTCCCATCACGTTCCTCCATCTGCAGTCAAAATCTCCTCCTACCTCCCTCTTCTTAGGATACTTACAGTTACATTTAGAGCACACCAGATAACACAGGATACCCTTCCTATCTAAAATCCTTAACTTTATGACATCTGCAAAGTTCCTTTGCCATCTAGGTGATATTCACAGATTCCAAGGATTAGGACCTGGATATCTTTGGAGACTATTATCCAGCTACCCCAAGCACCTAGCTCCTAATGTATTCAGTAAATACCTGCTGCATGAATGCACAAATGCTAGACATTGAACAGTGCCACCAGCATCACCTGGCTCGGCCCCTCCAGGAATGACCACAGTAGCACACATGGCCTCCTCGACTTCAGAACCTGCTCAATTCTCCCCTTCAGTGTGGATTTCCTGACCCCAACTTAACACTGTAACTCTTTAACTCCGTCATCACACACACTCCTGATCCCTTTATCCCTTTTAACTTCATTTTCCCCAAAGCACTTTTGGCCTTCTAGCACACTGTAAAATTTACGTGTTTATTATAGTTCATGGTATTTGTCCATCTTCCTCAATGGAATAGAAACTCAATGATTACTTTCAGGGCAAGGACTTTTCTGTTTTCATCTCCTATGTCTCCTAGAGGCCTAGAGCAGTCCTGGGCACATAGCCAGTGCTCAGTACATGAGTGTTGAATGAATATATGACCTGCATGGCCTCACCAAGTTTCTGTCAGCTGTGAATCTAGTTCTTTATCTTCTGTGGTTGATCGTGGCTTTCATAACAATGAAGGCATTGCCTGTGGTGAGGCCAATCGATTCTAGGCAACCTATGTATTATCCTATTCATGGTCTCCACCCCGTTCCATTAGCACACTGGCAATTTTGATCTCTAAAATACATATAACCTCAATTCTTATCTCTACCAAGACTTGCAAAAGTCTGGGAGGGCAATGGATGGTTTGGCTTTAGATATTTACTGAAGGGCAAACTTTTGAGAATTCAGATGATACAGAGATGGGAAGGTAAGTGGTCCCTGGCTGAAGTTGCTGGGATTTGTTGAGTTATACTGTTTCTAACTAGTCTTCCTGGAGATAATGAGTTTGTGTTTCTGTAGTTGGTCAAGCTTAAGAGGCTGGCTGTAGAGAGGTCCTGAGCACCTGAGGGGGCATGGTGGAGGGGCTTCAGGGTGTCCATGAGCTTCCTGCAACTGCATATGAACTCTTGTGTAAATGTATGTTCTTAAGGAGAGTAGAGTCTATTGCTTGAATCAGCTTCTCCATAGGAAAAGAGGAGAACTTTGGGCCCCAGCCATGAGGATTCTGTGATTCTGTGACTCATGACAAATAGCCCAAATTAACAGGCTACACACAGCTCCGGGAGGAAAGGCATGCCCCCTTCTAACCACCCCTACCCCCTAATAAGTCCCCAAGCTATTGTATTACAGATGCTGAACCAAGCACTGGTTCAAATCTCAAGTTAAAAAAAAAAAAAAAAAAAAAAAAAAAACAAATCTCAAGTTAGCCAGTCTCAATTTTTGCAAGGCTCTGGGCATTTCTTAAGGCCCCACTTCTTCTTACAAGTAGAATTGGGATTGCTCTACTTTCTTTGATTTTTATGAGTATGAAAATTCTTTGAGGGTACAAATGCTGTAGAATCACAAAGTATTGATGATAAAGAAAATATGTACTTTCTTTTTGCTACGAGGCAAAAAACTGACTTGTTTTCTATGCCTGCCTGCCTGCCATCCATCCATCCCATAAATCTCTGCTTCCTCACAACATGCATAAAAGCTACCACGTATGTGACAGAATCTTTTTAAAAATCTCGAATAAACCGAGGTTCAGAAAGCTCAGGTTACTCAAAATCTAGAAAGTGATAGAGCAGAGCCCAATTAAAAGCCTAATTCTGACTGCTGCAATGGCAGTGCTCACCATCATCAACCATCGAAATACTCCTGAAGGCAGAAGAGAGGGGAGCTAGCTCCCAGAAGGAAGGCGGGAGGACAAATCTACCAAAGATAGCACCTTGAAATGTGGCTCAGTGGTTGAGCATCTGCCTTCAGCTTAGGTCCTGATCCTGGGATCCGGGATTGAGTCCCGCATTGGGCTCCTTGAGGGGAGCCTGCTTTTCCCTCTGCCTAGTCTCTCATGAATAAATAAATAAAATCTTAAAAAAAAATCTGTGTTTTACCTTAAAATGCATGCATATGTTATATAGTGCATTCCATATTATGCCCATGCTTGTTTAAACATCAAAGAATTTCTCAGAAATCTTTAAATACAAATAATGCTCTGGGAAGGGGGTTTACCCCCATGTAGCTCTGCTACAATCTGCATCCCAAACTGCATTTTCCATGTCAGATGTTTGCTGTTTATTTTCAAGACTTATCTCCTGCATTGGACTAGAAGTTCCTGGAGGGCAAGAGCTGAATCTGATTCCTCCTTTCTCCCTCCTGAGGCCTAGTCCAGCATGCAGCATGAAAAAGCACAGAGATACTGAATTTGGCAAATATTTATTGCAAGCCTGCCTAACCAAGTTCAGGTACCATGGAGATTCAGTCGGATATGATGTGATCACTGCTCTCAAGACATTTACAATTGAGCTGGAAAGGCCGGGCTTCCAGAATCTGCCAGGAAAAGATCTTCCCAAGACTCTTGGCACAACATTTTAAAACCTTGGGACTGTACTGTAGCAATAGAAGAAATGGTAGGTAATTAAACACCAAACAAAAAGTGTCATTAAATAGGACAAATTTTGTGAAAAGTGACAACCTGTTTCTCTGGAAAGACAGCATTGTGTCAATTAGAGAGCACACCTTGCTGTCGCAAAGTACAAATTATTGATGACGAAACGAGTGTTTCCCAAGAGGGAAAAGTTGAAAGCAGTCACCTACTCTAGATGCTATTTTGCCAGAAGAGTCTCAGTCTCTGATGGCTTGGCCTTTGAGGGCCACATTCACTTCAGTAGCACAAATAAATCCATGTCCCTTTCTGACAAGCACGGGTAGGTTCTAGGTTTATTAGATTGAATTCTGTTCATCAGATATTTACTGAGTTCTGTTAGTGCCCGCCATGCAATGAGAAGCAAAGGTACATGATGGAGGGCTCTTGGCAATAAAACAGAGTCAAAATCCTGGCTCCTCCATGAATCAGCTGAGGGAATGTGGATCAGAGTTTTTAGCTCTCTGAGCCTTGGTTTTTTTAAACCACAGCATGGAGAACCTAATACTTATCTTGCAGGTCGTTGTTAAGGTTAGTTTGGGTGATGGGCAAAAAGCTCTCCACACAGGGGACTGCACTGACGACTCCACGGATGGGCACAAGAAGTGGGAATTGTGGAAAAATTAAGGAAGTGATGTCTAATTTCAAGAAACCTCGCATCTAGTGAAAAGACCAGTATGTTAGCAGACAAATGCCATTAGTGTGATGGGTGTGACTATTTTTCAAGTGAACATTTGCTGAGCACTTACTATGGGCCAGGTACTGTGTTTAACATTGTAGCTGGATAAGTGTATTTATTGTGCAGGAACCACAGTTGTTCCCCATGGGGAATGTAAGGCTCAGAGGCACTTTAAGGAACATGCCCAGGGGCACAGAGCTGGAAAGTGGTAAGAAGCAGGGTTTAAACCCAGCAATCTGACTCCAGAGGGAGATTTCAAGGCGAGAGAGAGAGAGAGAGAGAGAGAGAGAGAGAGAGAGAGAGAAACCAGGGGAGGCTTCACAGAGGTGATACTTCAGGCACCAGTCATAGGAAAAGGAGCCCAGGAAGGAGGAAAAGGCAGATGCAAACAGCTGGTGGGAAGTACAGCTTGTTCTATTTGGGAATTCAGGTGGGTGTGCGTAAGAGTTTGGGATGAGGATGGTGGGGATCTAGAAGATGAAGAGGGGGCGGATGGGAAGGATACCTCAATACCAGGCATAGGGACTTGGACTTTTACCTGAAGGAAAGGCAGAACCAATGAAGGATGAGAAAGACGGGGTCATGGCATGTGGGGAATGCACCTGTCTACTAGGTTCAGAGAGGAAATGACTCTGGGTGGTCTATTAGAATAATCAGGTCATATCACATTTTTTTTTAAAGATTTTATTTATTCATGAGAGACACAGAAAGAGGCAGAGACATAGGCAGAGGGAGAAGCAGGCTCCATGCAGGGAACCCGATGCGAGACTTGATCCCGGGACTCCACGATCACGCCATGGGCCGAAGGCAGACACTCAACCACTGAGCCACCCGGGTGTCCCCATATCACATTTTCTAACTAAATTACTATTTTCTAGATATTATGTGTGTGCAAGTCTCCCCTCTCCCCTACTGGCCAGTAAGTTCCTTAAATGTTGACTCTAACTGCTTTTCTTCTCCCATAAGGGTCAGGCAAATCTAGGTACTTGAAGAATCAGATGAATGAGTGATTACAAGCATGAACAAATAAATGAATCTCTGAAGAACTGAGTTGTGAGCTGGATTTAAGAAAATGCATGTAAGCTGAGGTGATGGATCATGGACCTAAATGTGAAAGGGAAACAGAAGCTTCTAGAAGAAACCTTAGGAAAATAGCATTGTGGTCACAAAGATTTTCAAACAGAACATGAAAAGCACTAGCCATAAAAGGAAAGAGTGATAAACTCAACTTCATTACAATTAAGAATGTCTGTTCATCAAAGATACTATTTAGAGAGTGAAAGCCAAGCCACAGAGAGGGTGAAAAAATGTATGTTCCCACATATACGTTAAAGAACTCCTAAATATCACTTTGAAGAACTAATTTTAAAAATGAGAAACAACTCAAACAAGCACTTAAATATATGTATTTAATATATATACACATGGACTTAATAAATATATACACATGCATACATATAGACATATATTAAAATACATACATATGTACATATACCACCACACACCCACCAGAATGGGTATAATTAAAAGACCAACACCACCAATTACAGAGGGATGCAAAGCAACTGGAATTCTCATGCATGATGGGTGAGAGTATAATTTGGTACAACCACTCTGGAAAACTGTCTGGCAGTATTTGCTAAAGCTGAACCTATGCCTGCCCTATGACCCAGCAATTCAACTCCTTGGCACATTGACACAAGAAAAAAGTGCCAATAGGCCACCCAAAGAGTTGTTCATAACAGCGCTTCTGTTATAGCCCCAAACTGAAACAATCCAAACATCCATCAACAGGAAAATGGATAAACATATAGTGGCCCAGTCATACACTGGCTCCTCCATGAATCACATTTACAAAAAAAAAAAGAAAATATATATATATTTATATAAAACATACAATAAACTATATATATATATATATATATATATACATATATATTGCTATAAACAACAAAATAGAAGAATTTCAAAAGACACTGTGAGTGAAACATGCTGGACACAAAGGTCCAAGAACAGGAAAAACCAATCAGTGACAGAAGTCAGACAGCGGGTTCCTCTGGGAGGTGTTGCCTGGACATGGGTCTATGGGAGCCTCTGGGTTGCTGGAAATGTCCTTTATCTTGATCTGGCTGGTGATTCCACAGGCCTGCTCATATGGACCAATTCACTGGGCTGTATGCTTAAGATTAGTGCACTCTACCGTATGTTATACCTCAATAAAAATGGTTTGATAATAAATATACGACAGTGCTAGTTTCAAAACTTGCTGGAGAAGAGGTCGGACATATTTCAGAAAACGTAAAAATGAATTTAAATGTTAAAACAATAAAAGGACTAGAATGGGGTGTTTTAAGAGCTGGAGCAGGAAAAGGGAGTGTTAGAGGATATGAGAAGACCAGCTGTGCCCACCTAGAGCCCAGCATCAGGGAGAAAGCCCAGGGAGGTTGTCAACCCAGATCCACAGAGGACCTGGTGGGTGGGGCCCTGACTGCACAGGGAAAGAGACTAGATTTTGGTGTGGAAGTCAACTAGAAGCTAATTCCTCGGGTGCCTAGGGGGCTCAGTTGAGCATCTGACTCGTGATTTCCGCTCAGGTCATGATCTCAGGGTCATGGGATCTAGCCCCATACTGGGCTCCACCCGGAATGTGCTTACTTGGGATTCTTTCTCTCCCTCTCCCTCTGCCTTCTGCCCACCCACACTCTAAGTAAATAAATCAAATCTTTAAAAAAGAGAGAAAAGAAGCTAATCATTCCTGAGATGGGCAAGGATGCAACTGAAAACCACGATTAGGATGGAGGCGGCAGCGACAACCAACCTAACACTTAGCATTTACTGAGCACTGACCACAAGCCAGGCCCTGTTGTCACCACTTCACTGGAGTCCTTTCCTTTAATCCTCCTGACCGCTCTGTGAAGTTACTCTGGCTATGCCAAGTTACAGACTGCAGTAACTTCCCCAGGGTTGCCAAGGGTCGCAGAAAGAGGGCAGGCAGGTATGAAATCCAATGAATTAAAGGAATTCAGATGACATGAGACATTTGAACAGGTCTGAGGAACAGATGGATTACTTACACAATGCAAATTCTGCAGGATACACGAGTTCATTGTACACTCAGCAGTGTATTGACCAGAATCCTAGGAAAAGAGCAGAAACTGAGTATTTTTTATGTTTTCAGGTATTTAAACATATAATACCTAAACTACATTTAAAGGGTACGATGTGCAAAAGGGTGTGGCTTGAAGGGGGAAGGTAAGGTTCTTGCACGGAACTTGGTTTGAAAGCAGTTATTAGGATACCCTACACCCAGAGCTGTTATACTGTGACCTCCTAAGATCTGGGAAGTTTCATTTTGCGTCCTTTGGGTCACTCTTGATAATTCATCTTCCTCTACGTTGGCAATGTCAGGTCAGACAGCAAGGGATGAAAAGGTTCAAGGAGGTTGCCCTGCCTTCCCCCCAGCTTCCTTCTTTACATTTCTTTCTTTTGATAAGTGTATATTTATTACACACATAATATATTCCATGCATCATTTTAGAGGCTGAGGATACAGTGATGAATAAAATAGGAAGCTCCTACCAGGCCTCATGAAACCCATATGATAGTCAGAGGAAACATACAATAAACGAACATACAATAAACTAAACATATATAACTATAGTGATCAAATGCAGTGAGGAAGAATGAAGTTAGCTAAATGGAGGGCTTTCGGAGGAGTTGATGTTTAAGCTCTGATCTAAGTAGAATGAAAGACAAGCTATGAGAACACGAGGAAGGAGACGTCCAGGCCCAGAAATCAGCCAGCGCAAAGGCCCTGAGGTGGGCATACATGAGGCTTGGTTGAAAAGCAAAAAGAACCATCCTGGTTAGTGCACACTGAGGGAGAGGACAGTGGGAGGAAATGAGGTCGCAGAGGAAATAAAGTTCACATAGGGCTTCATAAGCCACAGGGAAGTCATTAGAAGGTTTTGCATTGGGAAGCAACTTGATCTGATTAGCTTATAGGGAGAAAGAACTCATAAGGGGGCAAGAGAAAAAGCAAGGAGACCAACTGGGAGGCCATTGCTAGAGTCTAGGTAGGGGGCATTGATTAGTGGCTCTATCAGGGTGGTACTCCCAGAGGCTGTAAGATGAGGCTGGATTCAGGAGACTGTCTGCAGGAAGAACTGCAAGGTTTGCTGGTAAGAAGGGTGTGAGAGAAAGAGGTCAAGGATGTCCCTAATGTCCTCCAGTCCTTCAGTCCATCAATGAACGATGCTTCCACTGATTTGGGGAATGATTAGGTTTAAGGGGTAAACCACGAGTTGAATTTCTGACATGTTAGTTGCAGATGGCTGTTAGATACTCACTTGGAGTTGTTAGCAAGCTCTTGCTTGGTGTTCAGTGAGGGAATTGTAGAAAACATCTGACAGACATCTTACGGACAGAAAAAAATCTCAGTTCTCCCTAGTTACTAACACTTACTCGGCAAATACTTCTTGAGTACCTACGGTGTGTTAGGTACTGTACTGGGTGCTGGGGAGTACAGCGTGCATTTGGTCAGAAACAGTCACTATCTTCATTACAACTTAATTAGTTCACTGGTTTCTGAGACACTTCTCTGAATATTATGTAAATATATGAAATCAACTCTCAAAAGTTATAAATACTCAGATGCTCTCTGACTCAGCAATTTGGAAGAGCTTAGATTTTCCGAAAGAAAGGAGCTATATATAGATTTGGACAAATGACAGATTTACCCATAAAATATGCGAAGACCGCCTTAAAATGAATCAGAAGAGACTGTCTCAACCAAATTAATGTTTACAAAGAGTCAACCTAGTGTAATGGAAAAGCTTACAGGGCTGGAAGGCAGAAGCTCCGGGCCTGTGTGTTCTGTTTCAACGAGATCATATGTATGACCTTGACTGAGTCCTTGACTCATCTTGCATCAGTTTTCTCTTCAATAAATTGAATCTGAGAGTCAATGTTTTCTAAAAAGCCTCCAAACTATTAAGTTCTTTCTTTGCATTATTTCTCTTGCAGGACTCTCATTCTTCTTTCCAACATTTATTAAAAAACAAAACCCTAAACTCCAAGGTGATTCTTCTCTTCTATGAGGGCTCATTTTTCAAAACAAAATAAAGCTGTTTTTTTCCTTGTTTGCAACTGGAAAATTTTTTTGACTGTAAAAATGATCTATGATCACAAAAGCACAGAGGGTAGGACGTCTCTACAATGATACCACTGAGGTAATTATGTCTGTTTTCACCATCATTGTATCTGCAACGTGTCATATGGCAGATGCTGAATAATATTTGTTGAATGAATGACCATTTCTAATATCTTGTGAACATCCTTTTTAGTCTTCAGACCAGAAAAGGAGAAGGAGAAGAAAAAGAAGGAGGAGGAGAAGAAAATCCTTTCTCTGGGGCGTTGTTTAGCCACTAGAGTCACCAGAGACTGAAACGGTTGGGAGCCTACTGGATCTCAAATTACTGGTTTCACAACAGCTGAGATCTGAAATCTATGTCATGTAGGGAAACAATAACATCAAATACACCATTCTGATGGCTGTAAACAATATCAAGGGTGGCTCAGTTTGAGCAACAACAAGAAAGGCTACAAAACAGTCCAAGGTCTGACCAGGAGTGGCTCCTGCAGCTGATGGGAGGAGGGCAGGCTCTGCCCCACAGATCCTTCCTCCCACACTCGGCCCTCTTCCTTCCTTCCCTACAGCAGCAGGATGAGTTTTCTTGGGGCACCTGAGCTGACCTCAGCACTTTATTGCAAACCTAGCATCTTTTTGATTGTTAACTCCCCTCTCAGGAAACCAAGATGATTTTCAGATTACCTCTGGAAATGAATTAAATCCAGATCCTGGCTGCACACCCATGATGCATCTTTTTCTCCCAAATGGAAGGAGTGGCTAATGTTAAAAACTGAGACATTTGACATGTGGACATGAATTTTACAGATCTCTTGAAAAATCACTGGATTTGGCGGCACCACTACCCATTATCCCATGGAGCAATCAGCGAGAGCTAAGGGGCAGCCTCCTGCTCTAGAGAGTGTTCCTCAGCTCCATCATCCCCCAACCCCACTGTTACATCCTGCCTACTGTGCTCATTTACCCAACTTGCTACCTCTAATTATGCAAAAGCACTCAAGCGGCATCTATTAAGTACCAGGCACTGTGCAAGTTCCTTGGAACACTGAGTGAACACAACACAGCTCCTACCTTGGAAAAGCTCTTGCAAACTAGCTTAGGAACCGGCTAATTACAGTGCAGTAAGGGCAGCATGGAGAGCAGAAACATGACATAGCCCAGGGACTCTCCCCTGAGAGGCTGCCCAGATTCCCTAAAGGTCATGTTTGAGCTTGGTTTTGAAAGATGAGTTACTCAGGAGAGTGGACAACTGGGAAATATTGCAAATAGTGGGGCTGTTTGAAAGCATATATAAGGTCTGCTGATGAGCCGCCTGGTGCACAGGTGACCCTCAGAGCCAGCAACTACCTTTTTGCTGATCAGTGCAGGTCTGTCTACAGCTCTCTGCCTGGGTATCCCCTGATAATCAGAAAATCATCTTGGTTTCCTGAAAGGGGAGTTGACAAAAGGATGCTAGGTTTGCAATAAAGTGTTGAGGTCAGCTCAGGTGCCCCAAGAAAACTCATCCTGGTGCTGTAGGGAAGGAAAGAAGAGGACCCGAGCATGGGAGGAAGGATCTGTGGGGCAGAGCCTGCCCCTTCCTTCCTTCTGTCAAAATGCCAGAGAAGGTTCACCTCTACCAGGAAGAGCCTACCTGACTAATCCCCAGTCACCTCTGGTAATTTCAACTGAGGCAACACTCGCATTCCGGGGAAACTGGTCACCTGAGGGTGATTCTGTTATTTGAACTTTGTTTTGTTTTGGAACCTACTGATAGCTGAAGAGTCGACCAGCATTCCATGCAATTAATAAGTATTTACCAAATATCTATATTGTATATAGAGTAGTATTTCTTTGTCATGTACGTCATTTTTGACCCCAACAAGCGAGTTGGGAATGAAGACAAAAACTAAAAACAGACGATAAAATTCAGAAAACATTTATTAAGTGCCCGGTATTCACAATTTTGTTGGTCCTTCTTCATCCATCCAACGTTCAGTGAGCACTTCTAAGGCCCGGCACTGTGCTTTGCACCTGGAAACTGAGCCACTAAAATATACAAGCTAGCCGCGGACATGGATACATAAACCCATTTATAATGAGTTACCCGTCAGAGCAATGTTCAAAGTACAGCAACAACTTGGAGAGACATGTGTACCTAGTACCCCCAGGGTACTAGGCAGGTAGCATGGAGAAGATAAGTTCGAGCCGCTTATCTTGTTTTTGTTTCTTTTTTGCTTTTATTGTGACATTTTACAACATACACAAAAATACAGAGGCTAGTGCAATGAAACTCCATGAACCCACAACCCGCTTTGGCAATTAGTAACTCATCAGCACTTCTGATTCATCCATACCCTCCCCTGCTTCCCTCCATCCCTTCATTTTGTTTTGAAGCCAATCCTAGACATCTTTATTGTTTCACCCATAAATGCTGAGCGGAGTTTGAAGAAGGAACTGGGAAAGCCTAGAGCTTCCACTACTAACTTCCTTTCCCGCATCTATTCTTCTGCAGGTGACTCTGCCATAGGCATATACTCTTACTCCCGCAGTGACTCCAAAGCCTTCGCTATTGGACTTTTCTGGTTGGCTGAAGGAAAAGACTGAACTGATCCAGTGAAAACCCCCTCCTACCTTCTCTGAAAGGCTGACCATTCCTTGGGTCCTGGGTTCTGATTGCTAAATCTTCAGAAGAATTGCCAATTCTTTAAGAGCTTATTAGTTGTACAAACCAACTGATGTTTGTGCAATCAGGTTGTACAAACAACCTAGTGTTTGTCCAGGATGGTGGTCACGTCCCACATTTCCGTGTGCCCTCAACCTCCAGGGAAACCTCAGGCCAGCGCTGCTTCCTGTCACAACTCTGATCTTAGTCGCATCTGAGCAGCTGGCACCCTCCACACGGCTGCCATTTCCTATCCGTCTGGAAGGTACCAACATCCATCCCAGCACTTACTCAACCAGGACACTGTCCTGGGCTCCCTCAGAGTTGTTTTGTTTTGTTTTGTTTTAAAGCCACGTGGGTGGCTCAGTGGTGAGCGTGACCCCAGGGTCCTGGGATCGAGTCCCGCATCCGGCTCCCCGCTGGGAGCCTGCTTCTCCCTCTGCTTGTGCCTCTGCCTCCCTTTCTCTGTCTCTCATTAATAAAATCTTTTAAAACCTAAATAAGTAAAGCCACCCACTAATATCCACGTCCACAGCATCCCTGAATTTAGGACGCCGGCGCCCTCAAGTCTTGCACTACGTAGGCATCCTTCTCCTTTAGCACCATCCTCCTCCTCCTCTCGCCTCCACTGGGTGATCTTCACAAAACACGCTGCTGAAAGCCCTTTCAGAGTTCCCAGCCCCTGCGGGGACAAGGCCAACCCCCGTCACCGCGGACCAGGAGGCTCCGCAAAACACGGGCCTGTGGGTTACCTCTCCGGCTCCGCCCGCCGCCTCTCCTCCCAGCCTGCGGCCAAGCGCTCTACTTGAGGGCCCGCTTTCTCGGGTCTCTGCGCCTCTCATCAGGGCCGCGCCGCCGCTCACACGCGTGAGCTCACACGAAGTCAGCCGCTGCACTTTGCAGATGGAGAAACTGGGGATGGGCACCTTACCATGGCCACGCAGCGGAAGAGCCGAGGCTCGGACGCAGACTCCCGGCGCCAGAGGCCGCGGGCCCAGCCGCACTGACCCGGGAGCCAGCACGCCCCACGCCTCAGCAGCGAGCGCTCCGGGACGCCGCCCGCCCCTCGGCTGCGCCCCCCGCGCGTCCCCAGAAAGAGCGAGGCTTCTGATTGGCCGCCTCCGGCGACCCCCGGCGAGAGGGCGGCACCGACGGCGCGGGGGCGTCGCGGAGAAATGACGCAACGCCGCGACTCCTTAAAGGCGCCGGCCCCTTGCGCCGCGGATGGCGCAGGCGCGTTCCGGGGGCTCCCGCTTGGTCTCCGAGCGCTGAGAGCCGGGCCGGACGGGCGCGCGCGCGCGGGCTGGGCAGGCGGGGAGCGCGCCGGCCGCGGGCAGCTCGAGGGGTCCGGCGGGGCGGCGGGGGCAGCGGGGGCAGCGGGACCAGTCCGCCGACGACCCGGCGCCGCGATGGCCGAGGGCAGCGCCGTGTCCGACCCTCAGCACGCCGCGCGTCTGCTGCGAGCCCTCAGCTCGTTCCGCGAGGAGTCCCGCTTCTGCGACGCGCACCTGGTCCTCGACGGGGAGGAGATCCCGGTGCAGAAGAACATCCTGGCGGCGGCCAGCCCGTACATCAGGTGAGGAGGGGCCGCGCCGCCCGGAGCCCCCGGCCGCCCCGGCCCCTCCCCTCCCCTCCTCTCCCCTCCCCTCCCCTCCCCTCCCCGCCGCCCGCCGCCCGCCGGGCGCCGCGTCCCTCCGGGGCCCCGGGGCCGCCCCTGAGCTGCGGTCACCCTCGGGCCGGGCCTGTGCCCGCCGGAGCGCCCCCGGAGCCCGGGCCGCAGCCCTCCCGCGCTCCCTGCTGCGCCGCCCGCCGCCCGCCCGGGCCTCCGAGCTGCCCGGGGCCCCCGGACGCCGTCCTCGGCCGGCCCGGGACCCGCACCCGCACCCGCACCCGCACCCGCGGGCGGGCAGGGCGGAGCCTCGCCCGGGCCTGGCCCTCGAGCGCGGCTGAAGTTTGCCGGCCGCTCGCCTCCGCCTCGCGTCGTGGGCCGGGCGCGCCCCTCCCGCTGGGGAGCCAAACAAGCGCTTCCTCGCCGGCCCGGGGCGCGGGGAAGCCCCGTGGGACCCTCTCCCCGGAGCGGCGGGCCGACCCGAGGCCCACGTTCTCGCCGGAGGTGCCTTCTCCTCACTTGCGGTGGAAGCTCCGCTTAGAACAGGGCTGTGCGTTAGAGACACGTTGGAGTAAGCCGTAGCTAATTTTAGAGCACTTACTGTCGTTCTCAGGATGCGGTTGCAGGCGAGGATCCTGAGATTCTAGAGGCTCAGAGGGCATTTTAAAACTCAAGTAAAACAAAGCTTAACCTGATATGCTCGCCCCGCTTAACCGGGTTAATTGAGGTTGGTAAGATCCTGCCTAACCGAGCCTATCAGATCTTGCAGGGAAGCTATTATTCTCTTACAGCAACTTTCTTGCAAACTGGGTTGCTCTTTTAATAAAAGAAAGGAAAAAAAAAAAAAAAGCCAAAAGCTGGAGAAACTGTCCAGTAAGCTGGTTAAATATAGACTAATAGTAGAGACTGTCAGTGGAATCGACAGATCAGAAAAAGCAAAATGATGGGCACTGTGTTTTTAGTGCTGTGTCCCGGCCCAGCACAGCGCCCAAACTCCCATTTGCAGTTTTGCATTATCTGTGCTAAGTCAGAAGCCGTGCAGGCGCCCTTGGAACTTCTCCTGACTGCCTCCTGCAAATCCGCTTGCACTCCTTGTGGAGTTAAAGGGGGAGCGGAGAGAGTCTTAGTATGGAATTTGGATTGCCAGTAGGATAGCCCGCTCCTAGCTGGCAGTTCAGAGGTTTGAGCAATCCATGTCAAATCGGAATCAGCAGGTCGGAGTCTTCCCTGTATCCATAATATTCTCTGTTTGGGGAAACACTTTGGACACGTTATTGTTGTAGTCCTGTAAGAGGCATCCAGCAGGCTCAAAAGAACATTACAAATCACCAAGCCCATGCTTTCTATCCCCTTTCCACGCTTCAATTTTCCCCATAACCTCTTATCACTATAGTGTGCTCTGTATTTTACTCATTGGCTTTGTCCATCTTCCCCAACCACAGTGTAAGCTCTGTGAGGCCAGGAATTTTTCTTTTGTCCATTACTGTATCCCTGGCAGCCAGAAAGAACGGTGCCTCGTGGTTCAGCGGATGTGTTGAATGCGTGATTGCCTGCCCTTCTTCTCCAGCAGGTTGGACATTAGACGATTGGCTCTGTTATATTTCATTTCAGATGCTCAGTTATCCCTAATTGAGAAGAGCCCTAGGCCTGTTTTCTCCTTCCAGCTTTTTTGCTTTTATAGCTGTGAGCTGTTGGCAGATGACTTACTCTTGACTTCAGCTCACTCGTCTGATAAATGAGAGAGACAATGTGTCTTCATCTCATTTAATCTTTGACCTTCGCAGGAATATGTAATAGTGCTTTGAACTCCTCCAGGTGAGCACATGGGTCTCCAAAGTTAGTGGTGGTATTCCCTGCTGTATATGCTGTATTAGGAAAGGTGTGGTATCCTCTTGTGACAGGTGGCAAATCATGAGAATATTTAGTAATGTCAAATGTTACTTACTTATAATAGCAGTAACTAAGGCGTGAAATGTTACCAGTCAAAGTGGCTAAGCTGGAAGGGACTTTAGATCTTCTCTGGTCTGATCCTGTTACTTCTCAAATAGGGAAATGGGGCTCAGTGGGCCTTAGTGATCTGTATTATGATGAAGTTAGTAGTACTTAGTGGATGAACTCAGATCAGACTCCAAGTTACTGATGCCTCATCTTCTACTGTAGCCATACCAAGTTACAACCTTAACTCATACTTAACTATTTTTTGTGTAAACTCTACTGTCAGTCGATTCACAATGTTGTAATTTAAATGCTTATCAAGTGCTTTTATATACTGTCTCATTTTCATTTTCACTTTCAACCATCTTGTTTTGTAGGTAGGGTGGATATTTTTGACCTTTTATAGATAAACATGAATCAGCCAGTATAGGTTTTTTTGCCAGTGACCGATTAATCATTTTAGGTTTATTTGTAGACGTGGTAAAATGTTCTTGATGTCTTGGTTATCTTTTAAAATGGTCAATCTCAAGACTACTTCAAAGTAATTTGACTGATCTGTATTACTACCGAGAAATAAACTGTTTAATAATATTTGACACCTATGATTTTGGGCTTTTATCTGTATCTGTTTTGTTTGAAAGGAACTCTAAAGAATTATGTTGAAAGAAAATGAATTTGCATGTTCTAGCACTTGATATTTCTTTCCCTTTTGAAGCTTAAGCATTTAGGTCTGTGGTGTCATTAATCTATCTGGATTGGGTGTTCCAAAGTTTGGTAGTCTCTGAAATTTTATAAACATTTGAGTTTTGTTTATTTAATGTCGTTAGGTAATCTAGTTTAAGTAACTATCCTAAGAAGCATAAAGTTGTATGATTTAGAAACTGTTATATATTGCTTCTCAATGCTCAACAAAGGGAACCAATTCAGCTTTGTCAGAGTAGGAATTAAAGCAGTTAGCTTGGTATACTTTCTACTTAATATAGAAAAGCTTTTTAACCTAACTTATTGGTTTGATCTTTTCCTGTGCTTTATCTTTGGTTTAGGATTTATTTTTCCGCCTCATAGTCTTAGCTATCATACACTAGAAAGACTTTCAGTATAAAAGGGAAGAAACAGAAAATTTGTGTAGAGTACGTGTCATGCAGCGTCAGGATACAGATGATACTGAAAGGCAGGACCTTGCCTTGTCCATCATTAAGCTCAGTAAGTGGGATGCTGCTTTCACAGTACTCCCTCTACCCAGCTTTTCCTCATTCTGATCTCTGAATGATGTTTTCCTTTGGTTTGTTGGGTAAACTAAATCTAAATGTAGCCGATGACCTCTAAGGGTGGCAAAATTGAATTTGTTGATATAATGACCCACAGAATCTTTCCTTTCTCAGCAACCCTGAGACCTTCTGGGAAAGATTCCCTGAGGCTTATAGGAAATTTCCCTTTCTCTTGAATATTGCAAAGTTTGCTTTGCTTCATGTCTGAGGCTCTTCTGATTCTGGCACAATCCCATTGATCTGATACAGAGTTCAGACTCTTTTGTGAGCTGTGGTTCTTTGGGAATAAGATATGTGAAAAGGATTTGCAGAGAACTGCTGTATGAATCTGCGGGGCCATGTGCAGGTTCCTGTCTTTTATTCACTCTCTTTTGGGGAGAGAGGTGCTATTTATTTATGACATATATTCCACATCCATGATCCTCTCCAGTCAGAAGTTTTTTGAAACGATGCCATCAGCCTTGGCCAGTTGGAGGATGAAGTCCTCTGATTCACCCAACCTGTGAATGCCCTCCCAGATAGCATTGGTTTTAAACTGGCTGTTGAGCTTGCCTGTCACCTTGTCAGCCTCAACTACATTTACTTGCATGGATGTGTGGTCCTTATAGCTGACAAAGTAGTTGCTGGCGGAACATTTCCACAGCATGGACAGGTACACAAACTTGCCTGCATCCTCCTGCACGTCGAGGATGTGCCTACTGTCACCTCCACAAACATGGACCCAGAAAAGCCTCTATTCATTTTGAGAATTTCATTTTTTTTTTCCTAGAGGATCTATTGGAACATTAATTTATTTAGCATTTCCTGGAGCTAAAGTCCAGGAGAGTAAAGGGAAGAAAAAGTCTCAAGATTTTTAGATCCCTTGAATCAGCGGACAGTAAGAATGGCAGTTTGTCCCCCTTCCTTATTTTTTTCGGACAAAGCTGGTCTTGCAAGGGTGGAGTAGAGACGTTGGGCCCAGAATCCAGCCTACATTGTTTTGGACTGCATTTCTGGGATTTGGTTTCCTCATCTGCAAAGTGAGGTTGGCCAGGCCCCATGAATGGCAGATCCCCTTTAAGTCTGAATTGTGCAGCTCCATGGTATTTTTGTTTTGCTGTGTGTGTATATGTTGTGGAGAGGGGGTCTGTTTCTGTTCTTACAGCTTTATTGTATCATTTAAAGTTGTGTTGTGCATTGACATTAAAGCATTTCCTTTGCCCTGTCATACAGAATTTGGTTGGGTATTCTATATAAACCCAGCCTCGTAGAGCTGTTCTGTAACAAGCATTTACTTTATGTTGTTAATCTGGATGTATTCCAAGGCCTAATTATCGATGAGTCTGTTTTGCCATTTAAATCTAAACTTTGACTCATAGATGATGCTGATGAACTACTTATGGAGACTAATATGATCTCTGTAGGAAGTCCAAGTTTCAGAACAGCATAGAAATTGTCATCATCCTTTCTTTGGGCACCCGAAACCTGTCCTGTGCTTGATAGGCCCTAAGGTCCATTAGTTGTCTACTGTGTGCAGAGCACACTGCTAGTACCCAAGTCCCTTTTCTGAGACTTACGCTTTGAGTTTGAGGTCCCTTGCATGCAGCTGCTCCTAACTGTCATGGGATTTTGAATGGTGACTGTAGCCTGTTAAGTTGCTTAGTTAGTGCCCAAGGGTTCAGCTATAAGAAGCTTCTGTTCTGAGACTCTTAACTGAATCTTGAGTGTTCTTCAATTCAAATGGTGACACCTGCCTCTTGCTGTTCTTCATGGTGATGGGAAATAAGTTGGGCCTGAATATCTTGTAATGGATCTGGGCCTTGTTTGTGTCTAGCCGCTGTAAGGCATCCCAAACAACTACTTCACAAAATAACATCTGTCCTGAAGGGCTTGCAGTCACATCACACAAAATGATTTTTTTCTTCTTCTCCTCTTTGTGTTTCTCCCACTTCTCCTTCCCTTTTTTTTTTTTTTTTTAAAGATTTTATTTATTTATTCATGAGAGACACACAGAGAAAGAGAGGTAGAGACACAGGCAGAGGGAGAAGTAGGCTCTACTCAGGGAGCCCGACGTGGGACTTGATCCTAGGTCTCCAGGATCAGGCCTTGGGCTGAAGGCAGTGCTAAACTGCTGAGCCACCCGGGGCTGCCCTCTCCTTCCCTTTTTAGTGTTGGCATTTGTGTTTGATTCAACCCTGTGAGTTTTTCAGAACTGATACTAAAGTATGTTCTGTTTCAGAAGACCAAAGCAGTATTTTCTTTGGCTTCTAAGGAAACTAAACACTTGCGAGTTGGAGCTCCACATTTAACATAGATTACTCATTTCAGCCTAAAGGTATTTGTTTATTTATCTGAAACAGTGGTTCCTCCTGCTAGTAGCAGTGAATGCTCTAAGTCTGGAGAGGTTTTTGGAAGGTTTCAAATGATGAAACAAATCAGTACTCGTTAGACTAATGAGTCTGACATAAAGTGAAATGTTGAGTGTTTAGATTTAACTGTAGAACTTGCCTGAGGATTATTATGAGTAACAGTATATGTGATAGAAGTAAAAGGTAGCTCTAATGAGCACAGATAAGTTCTCATTCTTTAACCTATGCCTTTTGACTTCTACCTCTTCTTACAGTTTGTATTTTTCCCTGTAAGTCCTCTTCAATGTTTTTAAAGTAATTTCTCTTAGGTAATTTAGAGAGTCAAGCGAAGTGGTTTTCCACAAACTCTGGTTCTTAGGATGTAGATTTGGATAATACAGTCTAAGCGTCTGGATTACAAAGCCACTCTATTGTTTACACTGTTCATCAGTTTGTCTCATGATATCAAAGTGAGGTTTAAAATCTATTTATAATCCATAAAGAAAACATAATTAGGACAAATAAGGAGTCATTTGGCTTATAAGTACCGTGAGGTTAGTCCTTCAGGGAGCCGCATGATCCTTGGGCAGAAGACAAGTCTATCATTTTGTCCACTGAAGCTGTAATATAAATGAATAATTTGTAAGTTAGAATTCTAGGTTAAGGGTGGAGACGTGGAGGTATGGGGTGTGACAAGTGGCACTGTGGTTGCAGCCTTGAATTCAAGTACTTCCTGTGGGCTCTCCATCCCCTGAGACATGCTGGGTCCAAAGAAGGAAGGAAATGAGAGGCTGAGACGGAGTGGCATCTGTAGTTCTTTGGAGGGCAAAGGTCATGTGTGTCTAAATGCCCGCTAGTGCTCAGCCAAAGCTCTTGACCCCTGTGCTCAGAGGAGCAGAGAGTGAAGTCTTCTTTCTTGGTAGTTACTGCCAAAAAGTGACTTAGCTCTAAAATGATGGTCTAATGTTTGCTGATTCCATTCCTCTGTGAGAATAAATTATAATATTTTCCTCTCTATTCAGAGAGATTTAAAAAATAGAATACTTATGGAAGATAAGGTCTTGGTAAAATTTTGTTAAATGAGACAGCCTTTAAACACTAAGGCTTTGAGAGCATGTATCGGAAATGGAAGATGGAAGGTCTGGTTTTAAAAAATAGACTGCTGAGTTATGGGATATAGACAAATAAAATGAGTTATGGGATATAGACAAAATGTCCTTCATATCCGTTGTCAAGTTAACGTGCTGATGGGTATAGAACCTTAAATGTCGGGAACCCTGGGTGGCGCAGCGGTTTGGCGCCTGCCTTTGGCCCAGGGCGCGATCCTGGAGACCCGGGATCGAATCCCACGTCGGGCTCCCGGTGCATGGAGCCTGCTTCTCCCTCTGCCTGTGTCTCTGCCCCTCTCTCTCTCTCTCTCTCTCGCTCTCTGTATGAACATAAATAAATAAATAAAAAATTTAGAACCTTAAATGTCTATTTTTGCTCACAGATATTTTGTGATTCTTTTCAACTACTGAGTGTTTCTGTAGTTTTCTTTTTAGGAATAATTTGAAAGATCCTTTGATACTTGTGATTTTTGTATTTAGCATGGTAAGATGAATAGAAATACCGTGGAACATGGTTTCATAGTCACATGAGCATCTTCAGTAACTGGTTGCCTGTACTTCTGAATAATTATGAATTGTTTATTATTATTGAGCTCAAATTATTTTTAGACTTTTGCCACTTAAATCATATCTGTCCTTGAATTGGAGGAAACGTCTCATTGGAGTACGGGGTTGGTATGAGCCTCTTCTGAAGTGGCCGTGGTCGGAAGTTTGGGAAAGTGGCCCTGTGAAGAGCCAAGAGAATCCTCGGTTCCCCTTCTCTCCTTGCCCACTTCTCCTTCAGGGTGGAATTGGAGGCCAGTATCTTCTGTTGTCTTCCTATATAGTCTTTTGGTTAGTAAAAGGAAGCCTTTCCTACCAATGCCCAGTTTTTCTTCCGACACCAAAGCTAGTGTGCAAAGTTTAGACCTACCCTAGCATATAGGGGACATTGTGGGTGTGATTGGTTAATTGGTTTCTTTGTTTGCTTGTTGGATTTCCTGCCTGGCCCCTGTACTGCCTTGTGTGAACAGAGATACCAACTTTATCCCTGCCTGAAAATGCTAGTCCCTATGGTTGGCAGGGTGGGAATAAAATTTCAGTTTTCTCACCTCCTGCAGTTGGGGGATGGAGGGGAAAGAACAAAGATTGACTTCCTTTCCCTACCATCTCCTTTGCTATTGATAGGAAAGTGAATTATGAAAATATGCACCACTGTCACAGCTGTTGGTACACTATTTCTTTTTTAAGATTTTATTTATTTATTCATGAGAGACTCAGAGAGAGAGGCAGAGACACAGGCAGAGGGAGAAGCAGGCTCCATGCAGGGAACCCGACGCGGGACTCAATCCCGGGTCTCCAGGGTAACACCCTGGGCCGAAAGGCTGCGCCAAACTGCTGAGCCACCCTGGCTGCCCTGTTGGTACATTCTTAGAAATGTCATCCCTGCCTTAACCCATACACTTGTGGGATTGCACTTAACCAATAATAAACTACAGTTCAAGAATTAACATTGTCTTTTTTTCCAAAGAAGACATCCATGTGTCAACAGACACATCAAAAGGTGCTCGACATCACTCATCATCAGGGAAATGCAAATCAAAGTCACAGTGAGATGTTACTGTATACCTGTTAGAAGGGCTAAAATAAAAAAGATAAGAAATAGCAAGTGTTGGCAAGGATGTAGAGAAGGAACCCTCATACATTGTTGCTGGGAATACAAACTGGTATAGTCACTGCAGAAAACAGTATGGAGATTCCTCAGAAAATTAAAATTAGAAATAACATATCCAATAATTCCACTATTGTTTATCCAAGAAAATGGAAACACTAATTTGAAATATATATATATATATTCCTACATTTATTGCAGCATTATTTACAATAGCCAAGACATGTAAGCAACCTGAGTGTCCAACAATAGATGAATGGGTAAGGAAGATGTGGTATATGTATATGGTGGAATATTACACAACCATGAAAAAGGATGAGATCCTGCCATTTGAGACAATATGGATGAGCCTAGAGGGTTTTATGCTTAGTGAAATAAGTCAGAGTGAGAAAGAAAATATCATATAATTTCACACATAAGTAAAATCTAAAAAAAAAAAAAAAAGCCATAAATGAATAAACAACAAAAAGCAAAAACTCAGACCTAGAAAATACAGAGAACGAGCTTATAGTTCTGGGAGCTGGTGGGGGGTGGGGTGATGGTAAGGGGGAGATACAGGCTTCCAATTATGAAATGAGTAAGTCATGGGAATAGAAGGCACAGCATAGGGAATAAAGTCAGTAATATTATAATAGTTGTATGGCAACAGATGGTAGCCACACTTGTGGTGAGCACAGCATAATGTACAAACTTGTGAGTCGCTATGTTGTACACCTGAAACTAACATTGAGTGTCATCTGTTCTCAAAAAGAAAAAAAATCCATTTAAAAAAGCATTAAAAAAATAGCATTGTCTTAAAGTATTGAAATGTCCTATGTATTAACTCATCACAGCTTGAGTTGGCAGTAAAGGGACCTTATAGTCATTAGTGTTATCGGTCTCAGGGCTTGACTGTAGGTTTAGACATTTGTTCTTCAGATACTCCTGAAGATACTCTGACAGCTAGGTGCTGGGAAGACCATGGTAACAGGTGACAGACAAGGACACATTTCACTAGTTGACAGAGTATTGCACTTTCCAAGGCTTTGTTTTCTTTGTGTGCTGGCTGCTATCTGAGTGCATGTCCCACAAACAGTGTCAAAACTGAGACTAAGTACGTGGAAACTAAATTACTTCATATTTTTTCCTACCTCTGTGGGGCTAGGAAAGGAAATAAACATTGACCCAAAGACTTTTCAACTAATTTTTGATGTTCGCTTAATTTTTTAGTACTGTGTATCCTGATGTTGTGTGGTACCATCCATTTCAAGAATGGGAAAAGGATACATTGACTTTATTTTTGGAGTAGATCATTCTGAGAGTCAGCTGTAAAAGTATATTGAAATGACTCATCTGATCATTCACTACTACATTAGTGACCCCAGTTAATCACATTTACAGAAACACCTGTCTTTAAATAGAGAACATGGATTCTTGCTCAAAGTTCCCTAATATGCCCATTCATTCACTAAACTTTTCTTGAGTGTTTTTGTGCTGCACAGCCATGCACTGGGCACACGGGGCTCCAGCACCCGTGAGTCCATCTGAGGAGGCAGGCAGTGAAGAAGCTCACCACAGGGAGATGTAAGGGATGGACATGGGTGCTGCTGCAGTCTGGAGGGCTGACTGTGGTGGTAGAGGAGGAGGAGGATTTGACATGAGCAGGGGTGGAGGGTGGGGTTGGGCAGGGGGTAGCTCAGGGGGCACAGGAAACTGAAGGGCTGTGGTCCAGGGACGAGAACAGACTGGCACATCAGATGGGGGCAGGGTCAGAAGGATGCCAACACAAGATGGTGAGCGCTAGGTAGAATGGCATGAAACAAGGTTAGCAGGGTGGACAGGACCCCATTGTTCTGGGTTGGCACTCACTCTGTGCTCCAGTAAGATTAAACTTTCACTGTAGCATTCCCCTGAGTTTGGAGCTGACTGGGGAGGTAGTGGGGGGTGGGCAAGGAACCCAATAGAATCTTCCAACATAGTTTAGTTCAAACAAGAGTTGAGGTTTTATTTTAAGGGTTATGTATGGATAGACACTGAGGTTTTAAGAAGGAAAAGATGTGGTCCTATTTAGGAGGATGCTGCAGTTGTTGGGCCGGGAAATAAGGAGGCCCTGAACTAGGGTTTGTCAGTGAGTCAGAGTGAACTATCTGGATTACAGATAGTGGCAATAGGATTTGTCAGTGAGAAGAAGGGAAGGACCAAAGAGAGTCTTAAGTTTACATCCTCCTGATCACCAGGAAACCGTGCTTATCACTTACTGTATCAGATTAGGGACTGCTTTAGAGAATCTGTTCTCAAAGTTTACACCTTAGTTACGCAAAGACAGAGCATAGGATAGAAACTAATTGAATTGTATAAATGCCTGTGGCTATAGGAGTTGTGCAGGGGAAGGAGTACTTAGGTGATCACCTAAGGCTTCATGCAGGAAACAGAACTTGGGCAGAGCCTTGAAGAGGAAAGACTAGGGAGTGAGGGAGTGGTGGTGCCCACAGAGGGGCAAGGATCATTCAGGCAAGAGAAAGGTAGGCTCAGGATCAGAAGATGTGTATCACATAGTCAGTAGACTCACTGGACTGGAGGCTCAAATAGGCATGGTTGCAGGTGTGGATGACAGGCAGGTAAGAGCTATATTCAAGAGTGCCAGCTAATTAGCTGTGATTTTTATTCACTCATTAAACACTAGTACTATGAATGGAGCTTCACTTCAGGAAGATGACTTAGTAGTTGTACATACACAGGACTGGGAGGGCACTGGAGTTGCTGGCTGCTGTGGACAGCTTGCCGTGGCAGTATCCTGGGCACCAGAGAGTGGCCAGTATCCAGGATTCGGGAAGAAAGCAGCCTGCCATTCACTGAATGTGGGGACCAAGGATGAGGAAGGAAAAGAGGGAGGTAGCGGGTTTTCAGCCTGGCTGCCTAAGGAAAGTGGGGAACGTAACATTTTGTTTTGTGTTGAATTCTCTTCTGCTTCTTGAAGATTCTACGAGTGCTTCGCAGATCTGTGAATACGTATGTTTATTTTTACACATGTTTCTTAGCTCTGCCTTTCTCAACCTCCTCTTTCCTGGCAGACACATTTGTGCTCATCCTTCAGGACCTGGTTCCCATAGCTATTTCCCCAGTTCCACCTAGTAGTCCTTCCCTTTCAGCTCCTCTAGCATATTGTGCGTGCCCTCAGCGCTGCCTGCCGGTCTGTCATTTAGTGGGGAGAAATAGGTGGACTGGGTGCTTTCAGAGCCCTTGTCTTTATCTCTAGGGCCAGAGGCACTAAGCCCACTACTGGAAACCCCATCCACAAGAGGAGTGGGTTGGCTGCTGTCTATAGGGACTGACGAAGACTTGGAAGATCAGAGTTCAGGATGTTGGACACGCTGCTTCCAGACAAGGTTACACTTCTTGCTATAACATTTTGCTGAGTAGCTGAACATCTGCTGGGGTTGGGGCAAAGGGACAGAATAAACCATCCTACAGCAGAGGTTCCTGCAAGAGTCTTGAATTTGCTCTGTTTGAGATGCACAGTCAACCCAACAGGCCATTTCTGGTGCCAGGAAACCTGGGGAAGGGACCAAATTCTTTATTCAGAAGGAGCAGCTCCAGTGAGAGCGCTTTTGTTACAACATGACTAAAGAATTAATTGAGGAGCATTCATTCCCTTGACAACATTTTGGAAGGCACTTTCAGCTTCAAGTTGTTCGGAGAAGTTTATACCGGTAGATTGTAAATTATGGAGGCGCCAGAAGCAAGAAGGCGGCTTGAAGCTGCTGGAGAGGCGCTCAGCACATCCTTTCTGAAAGGGAGCTCATGGGGCTATGTTGAGGCTGTTTTTGTTTCTGTTTTTCTCTACCCCCACTATCTCCTTTCCCAAAAAGAAAAAAACAAAACCCTGTTTCTTAACCTTCATTTCATGCTTTGGTTTGAACTACTTTGAAAGGATGAATATGAACACAATAATATATTCATATAAATTCTTACTTTTCCGTTGAGTTTATTCAGGAGTTCCACTTGCTCTGCCTTTGAAAAGGCATAAGCCCTCCTTCTGACTCTCTACATTGGCAACGAGGGAATAGAAGGTGAATAGAAATACGGAAGTTCTGTAGTTCTTCGTGCCATTTGTATGCTGCAGCGAAAAAGAACCAGAGGAGCCAGTTTTCAGTTAAAGAACCCTTGTCAGAAGTGCCCCCAAATCAGAGGGCCAGCGCTTGAGAGGACCATGTTCATGGGGTCTTCAAAGGGCACAGAAGGAGCCTCTTTTAAATAGCATCTGAAAATGCATTCTGAGTAGAAAATCTGGAACTGTCTTGACAGGTTGTGGCATGAATATCTGTCTTTTATGTGCGTTTCCAGAAGGTCAGGGTGTGACCAGAGTGAGGGCTCAGGCTTGTTTCATTCTAGAGGAATTTTTTGCTTCACAAGTTTGCTGCATCATGATTCTGCCTTTGAACTCATCTTAAAACTTTAACATGCATTTTCAAACCTTGTCTTCTAAGAGGTAAATTTTATTGACTGCTTTATTTGCAAAATTACAAGAACCAGATTTAAATATTAAGATTTTTTTTTTTTACACAAAAATAATCACAAAAGATCACACAAGAGTTATTTTTATGTCACCCTAAATTCTAGTTCTGGACAGCGTACTTGTCATCCGGAAGGACCCGTCACTTATGGTTCATCTTTCCCTCTCCTTTCTTACAGTTCAATATCATGCCCTAATCATCCTTTTTAATAGCCAGTTGTTATTACATCATGTTGCTGTGTGATGCAACTTGCTTCATCATTCCCCTTTGACATTTTAATATCCAGTTCTTTTTTCTTTTTCTTTTTTAAAGATTTTATTTATTTATTCATGAGGCACACAGAGAGGAGAGAGAGAGAGAGAGGCAGGGACATAGGCAGAGGGAGAAGCCGGCTCCATGCATGGAGCCCGATGTGGAACTTGATCCCAGACCCTGGGATCATGCCCTGAGCCAAAGGCAGATGCTCAACTGCTGAGCCACCCAGGTGTCCATAGACTGGATTTTTAAATGTTGTATGCTTTCTACTATAAAAATATTTAGAGCAGGGTTTGGCAAAGTTTTTCTGTACAGAGTCGAATATTTTAGGCTTTTCAGGCCACAGGGGGCCTCTGACACATAGTCTTCTTGGTTTTTGTTTTAACAACCTTTTAAAAATATAAAAACCATTTTTAGCTCAAAGACCCTACAGAAACAGGCAGTAGGTTGTAGTTTGTTGACCATTGACCCTAGAGTATTAATTTTTTTTAAGTTCAGACATAGAAACTATAACCCTGAAGATCATCTTTATTTTTTTAAAGATTTATTTATTTATTATTCATAGAGACACAGAGAGAGAGAGAGAGGCAGAGACACAGGCAGAGGGAGAAGGGGAGAAGCAGGCTCCATGCAGGGAGCCTGACGCAGGACTTGATCCTGGGCCTCCCAAGATCACACCCTGGGCCAAAGGCAGGCACCAAACCACTGAGCCACCCAGGGATCCCCTGAAGATCATCTTTAAAGCCACTTAAATCATGTAACGATGACTTGTAGGCCAGCTTTGAGTAGAACAGAGATCCACAGTCAAGACTGATTCTCCCTGGCCCACCCTCCCATCTTCTCCTCTTTCTTCTAGGATGTTCTATTGCATATCTTCTTCCTTCTATATTTTTAATTTTTCCCTTCTCTTCTGGCTCCTTCCCTTGGCACAGAGACATGCTTGAGTCTCTTCCAGTGCCTGGTACATGGGAGATATACAAATGTCCAGATGCATCTCTGCATCCTCTGCTAACAAGCACATGATTCTTTTTTAAATTGTTATTATTTGTTTAAGTAGGTTCCATGCCCAGCATGGAGCCCAACCTGGGACTTGAACTCATGACCCCAGGATCAAGACCTGAGATCAATCAAGAGTCAGACACTTGGGCAGCCTGGGTGGCTCAGTGGTTTGGTGCCTGCCTTTGGTCCAGGGCGTGATCCTGGAGACCCGGGATCGAGCCCCATGTTGGGCTCCCTGCATGGAGCCTGCTTCTCCCTCTGCTTGTGTCTCTGCCTCTCTCTCTCTCTCTCTCTCTCTCTCTCTCTCTCTCTCTCTGTGTGTGTGTGTGTGTGTGTCTCATGAACGAATAAATAAAATCTTAAAAAAAAAAAAAAAAGACACTTAACCAACTGAGCCATTCAGGCACCCCAAAAGCACATAATTCTTTATATAAGGGTCTTTATCTTGTCCATGGTCTCACCTGTTTTTTTCCTTCTCTTGTCTCCTGTCTTATCACTCCATTAAAACTGCTCTTAAAAATTGCTAAATAGAATGACCAAATCTAGTGAAAACTTGAAAGTGTTTATCTGACTCGGCCTGTCTGCTCTATTTATCACTCTTGGTCATTTTCTTGACACTTGGTCTCTGCAGGCTCCTGTGACCCCTCTTGTCCCATTTCCCCTACAGTCAGCTTTTCTGGCTCTCCTCCCTTTTTCTCACTATACGTGATGTGGCACAAGGTCTGTCCTCCCCCTCCACTCTCTCATAATATCATCTACTCCGGAGATGCCGCCACCTTGGCCTCTCCTGAGCACCAGGCCAGCTCCCTTCCCCAAGGTGGGCAGTCCTCCCTTCACCTCGCTGGTCAGATTCCCTGGGAGAAACTGGAAGTCCTTAGGGATGCACCCCCACACATACATCTAAATGACACATCTCAGATCTCCACAACCTGTCTCTGCTTCACCATTACTGCTGCTCACATTCCAGCCACTGTAGTTCCAGAAGGTGACAGAACTGGTCTGTCTGTCTCCATGCTCGATCCCCATCAGTCTTCCACACTTGCTGCTGCTGCCACAGTGATGCTTCTAGAAGGTAATTAGATAATGCATAAAGCTAATGTCTTCCGAGATGAGGTTGATGCAGGTACTGGAGCAGGAAAAATACACCATGAGCCTAGAGTATTTGTGCCAGAAAGTAAGGAGGTGCCCAAAAGACGAGAGAGCCAACGTGAAAGAACTCTCAGTGCCCAAGGCTGTGGCAATTTGAGCAAGGAAATGAATATCAATAACATTGGATTATATACCATAGAACAGAACACATATCCACATGTGTAGGCATGAGTAAGTGAATTGAGTGGGTGAATAAATAAATGAGGAAAAGGGATAGCTTTTTTTTTTTCAGTTTTATAAAAAAATTTTTGGGAGAGAATGTGCATGCACAAGCTGGGGCAGAGAGGGACAGAGGGAGAGAGAGAAAATCTTAAGCAAACTCCACACCCAGCATAGAGCCCAATGGGCTTGATCTCACGACCCTGAGATCATAACCTGAACTGAAACCAAGAGTTGGACGCCTAATTGACCGAGCCACCCAGGCGCTCTGAGATAGCTCTTCCTTACTGAAGAATTTCCATTAATAAATGTAGATGGAATAAAAGAATAGAAAATCATTATTTGAGCACCATAATAATAATTATTACAGGCAAGATCTACCAGTGGATACTAAAATCAGTGGGCAAGAGTTTGGGGAGAGAAAGGATATTTGGATATTCTCAAATTATCTCCTCCAATAGATTTAACAAAGGGAAACTTTGGAACTTTAACTTCTTAATAGGAACTTTAACTTCTTAATGGAGAAACCCAGCAGACACCATCATAGCCAAGTGGCCAAGGTTAACATCCTTTTCATCAACATCACAACATGCTGCACAGGACATGATACCACTTTTGTAGGGTTTCTGCCAAAAATGTGTAACCTCAGTCTAATCATAAGAAATTAAACTAAACTTGAGGGACATTGTACAAAGTAATTGACCACAACTCACCAAAGAATCAAGGCCTTAAAAGGTGAAGATTTGAAGGACTGTCATGAGTTGGAGAAAATCATCAACTGAAGTTTGGAATCCCAGATTGGACCACAGAACAGAGAGAAGACATTAAGGGGAAAACTGGTGAAATCTGAATAAAGTCCATAATTTATTTAATAGTATTATACCAATAAATATTTAGTTCTTAGTATTGATAGGTATACTAAGATGATTTAAGATATCAACATTAGTGAAAGCCAGATGAGGGGGATATAGGAACTCTATGATTAAAAACTTTTCTGTAAGCCTAAAATTATTTCAAAATAAAAAGTTTTAAGTAATTCCTCACGTATAGCTCCATCTCCCTCAAGGGGAAGTCCAGATCTGTGTGTTTGCATAGGTCCTCCAGGAGCTGGCTCGCCCCTGTCCTCCTTCCCCATGTGCTACTCTCTCCAGCCATGCTCAGCTGATTGTCCCCGTCATTCCTTGAGTGCCACAATACTTACTTTACTGCCTTTGCTGTCCTCGCTTCTCAGTGTGAAATGCTCAGCCGAGGTCCTATTCAGGTCCACTTCTGTGAAGCCTTCTCTGACCAGTCTCCTTGGAGAACTATTTTGCCTCCATGGTACTTAGCACAGCACCTGCTCCACAGTCTTTACAGTGATTCACTTGTCCTGCCCCCTTGGTGTCTTTTTGTGTCTCCTGTGACTGTTCCTCTGTCTGCCTTTATCTTTCTTGGTATTGGCACGTTTGGTGGGTGAACACTTAATTTGGTAGGTTGTTCCTCAACTTGGGTTTGTTTGATTTCTTTTTTCTTTCTTTCTTTCTTTCTTTCTTTCTTTCTTTCTTTCTTTCTTTCTTTCTTTCTTTCTTTTTATTTATTTATTTATTTATTTATTTATTTATTTATTTATTTATTTATTTATGATAGTCACAGAGAGAGAGAGGCAGAGACATAGGCAGAGGGAGAAGCAGGCTCCATGCACTGGGAGCCCGACATGGGATTCGATCCCGGGTCTCCAGGATTGCGCCCTGGGCCAAAGGCAGGCGCCAAACCGCTGCGCCACCCAGGGATCCCTGATTTCTTAAATTTAGACTGAGGTTATGCATTTGTGGCGAGAAGACCACAGGAGTGACGTGGCACCCCTCTCTCCATGTACCGTGTCAGGCGCCATGATGTTGGTTTGTCCCAGCTTTAGATAACATTAGTTGATCACATGGTTAAAGATGGTGTCCACTGGTTTAATCCACTGTTTTTCTCTTTGTAATTAAGAATTATGGGGCTAATTAGAAATGACAAATACCCATCATTTGCTTCAATGTGGATGCAACTGGAGGGTATTATGCTGAGTGAAATAAGTCAATCGTAGAAAGACAAACATTATATGGTCTCATTCATTTGAGGAATATAAGAAATAGTGAAAGGGAATAAAGGGGAAAGGAGAGAAAATGAGTGAAAATATCAGTGAAGATGACAGAACATGAGAGACTCCTAACTCTGGGAAACAAACAAGGGGTAGTGGAAGGGTAGGTGGGCAGGGGGATGGGGTGACTGGGTGAAGGGCACTGAGGGGGGCACTTGACGGGATGAGCACTGGGTGATAGGCTATATGTTGGCAAATTGAACTCCAATTTATTTTTTTTTATTTTTTTTTTATTTTTTAATTTTTTTTTTTTTTATTTATGATAGTCATACAGAGAGAGAGAGAGAGGCAGAGACATAGGCAGAGGGAGAAGCAGGCTCCATGCACCGGGAGCCTGATGTGGGATTCGATCCCGGGTCTCCAGGATCGCGCCCTGGGCCAAAGGCAGGCGCCAAACCGCTGCGCCACCCCGGGATCCCCTGAACTCCAATTTAAAAAAAAAAAAAAGAATTATGGGGCTATACTTTGAGATCATGAAAGTATTCCATGCCTCATCAACTTTTGCCAGTTCTAGCATCCACTTGTGCTTTGTAACTCAGTCACTCCTTCTGTTAGTTATTAGACTCCTGAGTCTCAGGCTTATGCAGTTGGGTAGAGAATAGCACCGCGTCCTAAGATGGGGGACAGCCTGGGGGAGAAATAGGCTTTCAGCAGGCTAGGAAAGAGATTTCTTGTGGGACATAATGCTAGAGGCTTCAGACTTGTAGAAATAACTTGTGGCATTTCATTTTACTGATCCAAAGCCCATGGTTACAAGTGATGGTTCATCAGTCCCTTGAGATCAGGGCCCACCAACTAGTTGAGATCTGATTTCTGAATCTGTACCTGGTACTTGATGCTCTGCCTGGAACAGTGGAGGGACTTATAGCAAGGTCACTGGCCTAGGGCTATAGTTTTTATGGGTTTGGTCACACTTCGTCTCTCTCCCTTCAGAGATCATGTGCCTCTGCAGGTGTAAGTGATGTCACTTAAAGCTGTGCATGTCCACAGTCCCTGTGATGTGCTGTGTGTTACCACCCCCCCGCCCCATCCCCCAAACGCACACACTGCGGGTTTTCTCAAGCTGTCCTCCTGCTGAAGGTAGTTCACACTTTGCATGTTCTCTTTCTGAAAACATTATCTCCCTTTAGATAAATTTTTCCTTTGTTCAGATCACATGCCTCAGAGGCATACACTTTCTGTTCTCATATTTCTTCCAGATATTGATGTAATTGAACATGGTAACTCAGAGCAGTCTAAATAGGAACACTGTATTTCATCTTCAGAGTGGATGATGTGCCATCAGAAGGAAAATGGAAAATGTTTTTATAACTCCTTGTGTGCTGCCTGGTCGGTGGGGGAGCAGGGAGGTTGTCAGGAATGGCCAGGGCCTCTTCAGACTTGTTCCTACATCCTCTATGGTGAGCTGGTTCTGCTTCAGCTTCATTACTGTGGGGCATCTTGGTAGCATGACACCTGAACAGTAAACTCTTGCTTTTCCAGAAATTTTTCCTAATCTTTGCATTTTTCCACTCAGTGCACTAGTGATGGTGAACAGAGAGCGATGAAGCAGAGATGGGGTACTGGCCAGTTAGGCAGGTTTATTCACAGACCACGAACCTTCCCTACAGCCAACCTTAAAGTCCAGTTTACTGTTTTGTTTGTTTTGTTTTGTTTTTGTTTTTGTTTTTTAGATTTTATTTATTTGAGAGGGAGTTCATGAGAGAGAGAGAGAGTGCACACACACGTGCTCAAGCTGGGGCAGGGGGAGAAGGAGAAGTAGACTCCCGGCTGACCAGGGAGCCTGATGCAGGGCTTTATCCCAGGACTCCAGGATTATGACCTGAGCCAAAGGCAGATTTTTAACCAACTGAGCCACCCAGCCACCCTGAGTCTAGTTTACATTTGCCCTCAGCACAAAGGCAGGTAATGGCACCATGGACATTCAAATAGCTTTGCAGCAGGGGAACATTCAGTACTTGAAATTGCTGAATACAGCACACGTGGATTGGGTGCTGGGGGAAGCATCACCTCCCTCAGTGTGGGCGAACCAGGGAGATGCAGTGTGGAAAAGCTCACAACTGTTCAGCTGGTCAGTAATACCATCTGCACAGTTGTGCTTGTTTTGTTTCAGTAACTGGCGTTGCAGTGGTGAAATTCATCATTCCCCCAGCCTGGCTGTATGCTGCTACTAACTTAAGTCCATACGTATTTGTCAAGTGCCTGTTTGGTACCAGGCTCTTCATGAGGTATGGAGGTAGAATGGTAAACAAGACAAAGCCCCATTGTCATGGATATGGACATTAAATAGATGTAGTTTATGAGATGGTGATAAATTCTATGAAGAAAAATAAAGCAGGGAAGGAGGTAGAGATGTCATCTTATTTTTTTTTAAGATTTTTTTATTTATTCATAAGAGACACAGAGAGAGAGAGGCAGAGACATAGGCAGAGGGAAAAGCGGGCTCCCTGCAGGAAGCCCGATGCAGGACTCTATCCCAGGACCCTGCGATCATGACCTGAGCCAAAGGCAGACGCTCAACCACTGAGCCACCCAAGTGCCCCTAGAGGTGTCATTTTAGATAGTGTGGTACTTGGGCTGCTCTTTAGAGCAGAGACTAGGAGTAAAGTATTAAACCATGTGATGAGGGGAGGTGGAGGGCAATGGTAATATTCCAGGGGTGAGGGAATGTGTCATGATAAGCTGGAATGCTTTTTAAATGTACACAGTCTTGGAACCTGACTCATTTGGTCTAGGAGGGTACCCAGGGATCTGCTTTTCTCTCAAGAGTTTGCCGCCAGGTTCAGGCGGTACTCTTAAAACCTATTCAAATTATGAATCATTGCAGGATGTGTGTGAGGCAGAAAGTTTTGATGGTAAGGAAGTGAAAACTAATTCGTCTAGGTAAGAATAGCTGGAGGCTGGAAGTGAAGAAAAAGGAATGGAGGGAGAGTGAAGGAAATAATGAAGGAGAAGTAGTATGGAAGCTCCATTAGCATGCCACCCCAGTAGTGAGGCTCCCCTCCTAGAAATCGTAATAGGAGGAATGCAGCCCTGTCCCAGCTCTGCATTTTCTTTCCTTTACCCACCTCCCACTTGGTAATCCTGGCCCTAGGTGTGCAGTGTTAAGCTGGTGGCAGTTCCTGGCTGGGTCCACAGCAATCATACCCCTGCTTTCCTGTGGTTTCCTCTCCTCATTGCTCCCTGACTTTGATCCTGTAGGAAGAGCATCTTAGTGGCTGCTCGTGAGCCTTTGTTGGCCCCAGTGCAGGGGTTGAGGAGGGACTCACCTAGCAGTCTGTGGCATCTGGTGCATATCTCCCCAGGGGAGTCTGGGGGCTCCATGGGCCTCCCTCTGGGATCCCTGCTCCTGTCTCAGATACCCATGTAAATGCTTCTCTTTCACATAGGTGGCATTCTTGTGTGGCAGGAACCATGGGAAAGCTGGGTTCCTGTCCCCCTCCCCCCCAAAAAGAATAGGCCATAAAAAGCCTTGTCATGGGATGGTGCCTTCTGTTGACGGAAATATTACTTGCAAATTTATATTTCACTAAGCTGATTGGGGAGGGTTCACAGCAAGAGTGACCTTTCAGTTCAGGTACAGAGATGAGGCCCCACAGATGCGTCACCTCCCACGTAATCAGCGCCCCCACCAGAGTGGGACATTTGTTACAGATGATGGACCTACACTGACAGATCACTGTCACCCAGAGCCCGTAGCTTACATTAGTGTTCACTCTGGGTCATACACATTCTGTAAATTTAGGCAAATGTATGATGTAGGTAAGTTTAGGCAAAAGTATGATGACAGGTCTCCATCACTGCAGTGTCATACAGAGTAGTTTCACTGCCCCAACTATCCATTTTTGATATAGTTTTTAGGAGCTCATGAAGATGAAAGAGGAGGGGAGGAGCATCTGTAAAACAGATTCCCATCCCCACCCCCACTTCCCTACCCCACCCCTGCTCTGGGAACATGAATTAGGGGTTTGGCTTAAGTGGGCAAATGTAGTGATGAACCTAAGCCCCTCTGCACACATCTCAAAGAGCCTGCTGTCAGTAGCTACATAGTTTGAGGCGACATGAATCATTTAAAACCATATGAGTAATGCCCATGAATCACCCCAGAATTTCTCTAAATCTTGACTTAAACATTACATTCTCTTGCATTCTATTTGAGTGCATTTCCTTGCTTTTATTGGAGAGGAGCTTTTGCATCAGAGAGGAAGAAAAGTCACTTAAATGTATTCTCTGTCAGTGTTACATCACATCCCATTCAATGATGTCTAAGATGGTTCTTGGAAGAGTAGAATCAGTCCTGGCTACCTGAGCAATTTGACACATTGAATTTTCTCAGCAATTGGAAGCCAGTGAGAAAAGAACTATTTATAACCCAGCAGTTTACTTTGGCTCTGTTATACTCATTTAAAAGTTGTAGGCCTCTTTCAGGGATGTAAAATTTTGAATAATACCAGCTTCTTTATTAGCTACTGGCCAACAACATGTTGTTGTTTTACAAAATCTCTTTCAGTGTTGCCAAGAATAAGAAAATTGATTTTGTTTCACATCTGTTCAACTTTAATAGGACAGAAAATAAATGCTTGCCCAGAGGATAGGTGATTGGAAGAAAAATAAACTTGCACTGCATATTCCACAGAAGTTGTGTTATAAATCCTAGATCACTGATTAAGTTGGTGGGACTTCACCCTCTAGGACTCCACAGGACGCCTCTAGAGTCAAGTCTCTGTGCTAACTCATTGGTCTGTTTCAGCAGTTTTGTCCAAAAATGTTTAGGGGTGAGAGAGTTCTCAAATCACCTTACTAACCTCTTCTTTTTACAAATGAGAAAATGGGCACAGAGGGGAAATGTCTTGCCCTAGAAACAAAACTGGGGAAGAATGCAACTGGCATGGATATTTATATCTGAACACCTGAGGCCCAATTTTATAATACTCTCAATTATTTCTAGTTTTTCAGCATATGATAAAATTCTCAAAATGGTATTTTAAGACTACTGCATTTTCCAAGAGAGAGTTTATAAGTTGACATCACATGATAATAAAAACAAGGATACTGTGACTTCCAGTAAATTTACATATGACCCTATAGCTTCCTAGGGGAAAGATGAACACAGAAAGGAACGGTTGATTTACCTCCTGTTTTTTTTACGGGCTAACTTTCAAAACAGAGCTGTCAGTTATTAACACTTTGGGTTAGCTTGCCTGCTTGCTTGCTTTTTCTTTCTTTCTTTCTTTTTAATTTGTTAACTCATTCAGTCCAGCTCACTGAATTCTCTAGCAAAGGAAGGAAAAATGATGTGCAAGATGAGAAAATTCCAGATATAAAGGGGAAAGCTATGGAGAAAATGTGTTGGGCTCGAGAGTGAGGACAGTTCATTGGTGGATCTTGGGCAAATTAAGTTATTTCCTGAAGGAAAAAAATGAAAGACAGAATGCAACAAAAGCTAAAAGGACCAAGAGACTTAGCTGGGGAATCAGAAAAAAAAAGTGAAGACAAAAGGAGGGAGAATAAGACACAGTGGAGGTTACTGAGTTGGGAAAGGATGGCAGGTCTCCAAGAAATGGGAGAATAAGAGAAATGGGAGGTAACAGAATGATGGTAGGCTCTAAAGCAAGACTGTTTCAAAATAAATTTGAGTGACGTGACTCTTACCAACTAGGATTGGAAGGGACTCAATCAGCTTTCACTGTATTCTTGACAGATGGGTGGTCTGGTCATCCAGCCTACTGGGACATCACCTGCACACTGCTGATGGTTAGATAGCAATCTGCCACAATATAAGTGTATGTGTGGCAGTTAAGAGTTTAGACACTTGTAGCAATTTGACAAAGTAATTTTATGCTTATTGAATGAGATGATAAGACAATCAGGGCCTGCATTTCTTTTTTTTTTTTTAAATAGTTTTTTTTTTTAATTTTTATTTATTTATGATAGTCACAGAGAGAGAGAGAGAGGCAGAGACACAGGCAGAGGGAGAAGCAGGCTCCATGCACCGGGAGCCTGACGTGGGATTCGATCCTGGGACTCCAGGATCGCGCCCTGGGCCAAAGGCAGGCGCCAAACAGCTGCGCCACCCAGGGATCCCAGGGCCTGCATTTCATGTGTCTTTTTTATTTCATTTTTCTAATAATCCATTTTTTAATTGAGGTATAATTGACATAACGTTGTATTAGCTTCAGGTATATAACATAATGATTCTGTATTTGTTTACATTATAAAACAATCACCACAGTTAGTCTAGTTAACCTGTCATCTGATATAGTTATAAAACTTCTTTTCTTGTGATGAGAATTTGTAAGATGTACTCTCTTCGCAGCTTTTAAATACACACTACAATATTATTAACTGTAGTCACCATCTGGTACATTATATCCCCATTATATTTTTACTACATTTTAAAAAATACTCATGTGGGATGGATTACAAGTACCAAACATATCATGGGTGATTTGGGAAGCATCAATTAACCCCTTGCTACTCTGAGTTGGTCTGGAGACCAGCAGCATCTGTGCTGCCTGAGACTTTGTTACACATGCAGAAACACAGGCCACACTGAGACTGAGTCAAGACCCCTAGATGATCCCTATGAACATTAGAGTTTGAGAAAGCCCATGCTTTCGTCCTTTCAGCATTGGACATGTGAGACTATAAAAGTTCTTCCTCCTACTGCTTCTGGTTCTGTTTCACTATACCTGAGGTCATGCAGGAAAAAAACCATGTGACAGTGCTTGAGATATTTAAAGACCACTATCGATTCAAACGCTTATTTTACAAATAAGTGTTGAACATCTATTCTCTGTGAGCCACTGGGCTACACTATAGGGTTACTATGATAAAGAGGACTCTGGCCTCAAGGAACTTAACAGTTAAATAAGGGAGTTAGGAAATGGGATATATACTTAAATGCCACAATAAAAACAGAATTTGACAAACCCATAATATAAAGTGTTTGGGAAATCTGTAGCAGAGAAATTATTTTTACCTACATGGAGGTAAGGGTGGAGGTGCAGCCTGTGGCAGGGTGGAGCGATAAAGAATAACTTTGTGTGGAACTGGCATGTAAGCCATTCTTTACAAGATGGGTAGGAATGGAGTGTGCACAGATGGTACCAGGAAAGATCAGAAGCAGGATAGGAAGAGGGAAAAGTTTGGGGGCAGGTGTAGGGATCTGAATTTAAACCGTACTTTTAAGTTTTATAATTTAGGCTTCAGATGTTTAGAGACTTGATGATACAGTGATTGATTTTTCATGGGCTTTGAAAAAGGTCTGGTTTTAGAGAAGTCTGAAACGGTCCATACTTATATTCAGGCATCTTTTTTCTGTCCTCTTAGCCATCTCTCACTGAGAGAGAAAACTTTACTCTTAATTATAAAAACATAAGACAGTATAGTCAACTTCCAAAAAAATGGCAGTGAGCCAGTCACATGGTTGAAAACTGAAAAGGGACAGACAGACAGCTAGGAAAGGTCTACTTGTAGTTCTGCCCCTAGTCTAGAAGGCTCCTCCTCCTACCATCCACAGCACGCACAGGCAGGCACAGCCAGCTCTTGTGTGAACATGGATTACTTTAAAACAGGAACAGCGCCAGTTCTAGGTTGAGGCTCTTCCACCTGATTATGTTCTGGAGTTACAGCCTTAAAATAGTTAGCAACTTTCTCAGTCTGGGTCTTGTCTGGATTAAAAAGTCTACACAGTAACTTCAGCAAAGAAAGCTTAATATAAAGAATTATAAACTACAACAAGAGATTTGGAGTAATGAGAGATCAGCTAGTAAGAAGAAAGGAAAACTTAAAAATACAGGAATAGCCCAAGCAGCCACCACCGTGGGCTGAGCTCCAGATGTTTTGGACAGGGCACAGCCACACTCCCTGCATGGCAGGGAAATGGCACAGCTGGAACTTGCCAGAAGTCTTTCCCCTCGGGTGCCTGGGAAAACTGTTCATAAGAAGTGTCAAAACTGCCTGAGGGAATTCCAGGGGAGACTGCAGTGGGCTGCTGGTGGCTGGCTGAGCACTGTAGGAGCTCCATGCTGGAAAGATTGGCTGCCTTATAGGAGCCTTCCAAGCTGCTAGACCAGAACCAAGAAGCACTGTCTTTCCAGCACTCCCTACTGAAAAGCTTAACATCATACCAGTTGACAAAAGAAAATTATTTAAAAGGCTCAGATCTGTTTTCACAGAGCATGCAAAAAGGAAGAATCAGTGATTGAGAAATACAAATAGTTATGACATCCTAAGTGAAAAATACCATGTGTGCTGCCAGAAAGACCACAGTGCATTTCAGACTTGGTCTTAGTCTTAGCACTTACATGATTTTTCTCTCTTGGTCGGGAATTAATAAAAAATTTTTTTCTTCACTTATTAAAAGTGTCAAGCATATAGATAAACCCTGGAATGCAGCAAGCAGAAATGAAGTATCTTTCGAGTAAAACTATTTAGTTCAATAGGAACTGTAGAGGCAGGAATAGCAGACATGAAATAAGGAAAGAAACAAGGTCAGGCAACACCCTTTTTGAACTTGGCCACAGTAATTTCTTGCAAGATACATCCACAAAGGCAAAAGAAACAAAAGCAAAAATGAACTATTGGGACTTCATCAAGATAAGAAGCTTTTCCACAGCAAAGGATACAGTCAACAAAACTAAAAGACAACCTACAGATTGGGAGAAGATATTTGCAAATGACATATCAGATAAAGGGCTAGTTTCCAAAATCTATAAAGAACTTATTAAACTCAACACCAAAGAAACAAACAATCCAATCATGAAATGGGCAAAAGACATGAAGAGAAATCTCACAGAGGAAGACATGGACATGGCCAACATGCACATGAAAAAATGCTCTGCATCACTTGCCATCAGGGAAATACAAATCAAAACCACAATGAGATACCACCTCACACCAGTGAGAATGGGGAGAATTAACAAGGCAGGAAACAACAAATGTTGGAGAGGATGTGGAGAAAAGGGAACCCTCTTACACTGTTGGTGGGAATGTGAACTGGTGCAGCCACTCTGGAAAACTGTGTGGAGGTTCCTCAAAGAGTTAAAAATAGACCTGCCCTACGACCCAGCAGTTGCACTGTTGGGGATTTACCCCAAAGACTCAGATGCAAAGAAACGCCGGGACACCTGCACCCCGATGTTTCTAGCAGCAATGTCCACAATAACCAAACTGTGGAAGGAGCCTCGGTGTCCATCGAAAGATGAATGGATAAAGAAGATGTGGTCTATGTATACAATGGAATATTACTCAGCCATTAGAAACGACAAATACCCACCATTTGCTTCAACGTGGATGGAACTGGAGGGTATTATGCTGAGTGAAATAAGTCAATCGTAAAAGGACAAACAGTGTATGTTCTCATTCATTTGGGGAATATAAATGATAGTGAAAGGGAATATAAGGGAAGGGAGAAGAAATGTGTGGGAAATATCAGGAAGGGAGACAGAACATAAAGACTCCTAACTCTGGGAAATGAACTAGGGGTGGTGGAAGGGGAGGAGGGCGGGGGGTGGGAGGGAATGGGTGACGGGCACTGAGGGGGACACTTGACGGGATGAGCACTGGGTGTTTTTCTGTATGTTGGTAAATTGAACACCAATAAAAATTAATTTATTAAAAAAAAAAAAGAAAGAAAGAAACAAGGTTGTCTAAGTATCTTCTTCCTACCTCCAGAAACATTATCCCATCAGTTTCATCTTTGGAGTCTCCCAAGGCCTCTTACTGGCAGCAGGATGGACTGGCTTTCTTCTGCTTATAGATAGCTGCTGTCCTAGGTCCATTCTGCACCCTTCCCTGCATTGACTTCACTTCTTTCCTATGTTGGAACGTGTCTTTTCATTCCTGAAATCTTCCTCTTTCTTGATGTACGCCTTTGTTTTGGGGGGGCACATTTTGTAGCAGCACATTGAGAAAGGTTGCATGGGAGATTGTTTTGAGACCATGTATGGCTGAAAATATCTGTTGGATCCTAACATTTGATTGGTAGTTTGGCTGGTTATAAAAATGTAGGTTGGAGGGACACCTGGGTGGCTCAGTGGTTGAGTATCTGCCTTTGGTTCAGGGCATGATCCTGGAGACCCAGGATCGGGTCCTGCATCGGGTCCTGCATCGGGCTCCCTGCATGGAGCCTGTTTCTCTTCCCTCTGCCTGTGTCTCTGCCTCTACTGTGTGTCTCTCGTAAATAAATAAATAAAATGTTTTTTAAAAAAATCTAGGTTGGAAAGAATTTTTCTTCAGAAGTTTGAAGTCCTGTGCTCTTGGGGCAGCCCTACATCCATAGCTTTAGATCTTTCCCTTTAGGGCTGATTACATCCTCCAAAGAGTCTTCCAGTTTCTTGCCTGGAGAATATAGGTCTGGCTTTCAACATGTAAGAAGAGCAGAACTGAGGGGGAAAAATTGACGGTCTCAGCATCCAGTGTGTAAACACTATATTTGCTCTGTTTTTGGTACCATACACCCATCCTCAAATGTGCCTGATTATCCTCCTGTGACCTACCCTCTGTTTTTGACTCTTCAGGATGTCAATCCGTTATCTTGCACTAGAGCTAGGTGGGGAGGGCCTTACAGGGAGTCACGTATATATGTGGAGGCAGGACCTGGGAATTCAGCTCCTTACTACCACTGGTCAACCTGTGTCTTTTTGGCTCATCTCTCACCCTCCTTCCGCAGCTGCCTGATTTGACCAATTCTCAACCGTGAGGGCGTTGGGGGTGGGGCGGTTCTTAAGTGCAATTTAGATTGTGTATTAGCTTTAGTCAGTGCTAAGTTACAAATATCTTTCAGATCTTGGGTAAGACCAATTCTTAAGACACAAAAAACATTCACCATGAAAAATCATTCTTCAAATTACTCATTGCCTTAAACAAATGTGCCAAGTCTGCCAAAGATTTAATACCAAGAATATGACAAAGAACTCATACACCTCCATATGAAGATAACTCAATTTTAAAAAATGAAAAACAGATTTGAACTTAGCATGTGTTTCACAGAAGAGGAAACACATGTGACCGTAGACATGAAGAGATGTTTGACACTTGTATGTCAGGGCAGTGCACACAACCACAAGGAGAGTGGTTTTGTGGGTACAGTAATATCAAGAAGCAAAGGAAAATCAAATAGGATTTAGGATGATAATTACTTCAGATGGGGAAAAGCAGAGAGATGAATAGTGAGAGGGTATGTTTGGGTAGAAGCAGGTTCTTTGTCAACTTCCTAGCTTTTGTTTTGGGTGGGAGGTTCGTGGGGTCCTTGTTACAGTACTGGAAATAGATAATGAAATACTTTAAAAAAATAAGCCTAACAGAGCTAGACTCCCAAGGTGAAGTAGAGATCCTTGCTTAGGTGGCTCTTAGTTCTATGGTTGTCTGTTTTGTTTTTTAAGAAGTAGTATTCGGAATCCTGGAACAAGTGTTTTGTAGTCAGAAGTTATAAGTTATATATATATATATATATATATAAACTAACTACATTTCCTAGGCCGGGTTCATATGCTGATAAATATCTACCTTGTGCTGAGTTTTAGTGCATAAATATTTATAGCTATTTCTGTTCTTTCATAGAAATTTTACATTTTTTTCCCTTTCTTAGGACAAAATTAAACTATAATCCTCCAAAAGATGATGGATCAACCTATAAGATTGAACTTGAAGGGATATCGGTAATGGTTATGAGAGAGATCCTGGATTACATCTTCAGTGGGCAGGTATGATGAGACACACAGGGAGGAAGACGAAGTAGAGGCCTCTCAAGCTCAGGGTGAGGGTCTCCTTCATCCATTCTATGATCCAGCAACACCGTCCTCTTCATCTGTCATTGTCTGCGTGATGTATATCTCCTGCTGGGAATGGCACCCAACTGTTCTTCCAGGGCTCTGCTCTTAAAAGAAAAGCTGACTGAGTAAAATCTTAACCCAGTCCCAATTTTTGTATTTATCATTCCAAGCTCCACCTTCCATCATGAGATAGAAAGGAACTGGGATCTCCTTTCATAGCTGTCTCTAAACCTTAATTCCCATCTTGCTCTGTACCCCATAGCTTGGAAAGGGGAGCTTCCTTGGGCAGAGGGAATTGTTTTATAGGAAAAAAAAAAAGAGTTTGAGATTCGCGCATATGACAGGCACCTGCATTGTATTTGTGATGCCTGGGTACTGTTGCTTCAGTAGGACCATTATCCCTGTTGCATCCCATTCTTGCTGATGTCCCTTTACTCTCTGTGCCCACTTATTTTGCTGGGGATTTAATGAAACCCAGGGAAGAAGGTGATAAATAATGAGACTTTATTTTTCTTTGCCATCCTCAAGCCCCCAACCCCTGATTTTATGATTTAAAGTATAACATGAGGGCTCTTAAGAATAATCTTAGGTTGAACCAGAACTAGCTTTTTAACAGGAAGAGGTTATTATATCTTACATGTGGTGATGTGAGAATGCATTTTATCTTTACTCTTTTTGAGAGCTTCTTTCCTGTTCTCTCCCTTATTCCTTCCTCATCTTACTTTGCCTTTCTCATTTGTGAGAGCCTCATCCTACATGTTTTCTAAGTATCCTAAATGTACTGCTTGCCTTCTCTGGATACATTCATTCAGTCAACTTTGGTGATTGTCATTCTTTTTGAAGTTTTTGGGTTAATTTCATGACACTATTCCTTCCTTTTCTCTGAACACTAGGTGGTGGGGGATGCATGTAGGTTATATGTATGATTGTTAAAAATGAATGCATTTAGATTAATTTTGGGACAGTCCTTAAAATACTGAAGATACTCAGAAGCATCAGGAAACTAGACTGGGGACCAATCCTCGTATCTAACTTTTAAAATCAGTTCAGCAGCAGCTATAACAAGTTGTAAGCCAGTAATTGCATATTCCTGTTCAGGCTTGGATTTGAATCTTGAAACCTTATTTACAGGTTGACTTCTGTGTTTTGTTCCCAATTTAAATTAATTACGGTTTAAGAAAAGAAAAATAAACAAAAAAAATTAATTATGGTTTAAAACCATAGTTGCAACATAAGTTATAACAAACTCCTTATCTGGCAGTTTAGTTTTATCAGGATGGAATGTAGTGATTTTCTCACATGCCTGTACCTGACTGGTGTACGGCTATCACTGTTTTGTGGCTGAATTTAATATGTCAAGTAAACAGGAAATTTTTTCTTACTTGTGACTTACTCGACACACTTCTTTCCACAGTTTTGTTGCTCAGTTTATAAGGTGATTGACAGTCATACATTTTTTTTTCTATATCTGTGGTACACAATGTATAAAATGTGGCAAAATGTTTCTTGCTGTACTGTACCCTGGAACCTCTCCTTCACATTTTCAAGTGTAGGACAACTGCCCATTCTTTGGGAAAGAAGAGTCTGACCGTTGTGATTGTGGTAATATTTTAGAGGCTTGTTTCTTTAAATTGCCTTAGTGTTGCATGCAAAAACTGAAGTGGGTGGATGAAGAAGCATCAGAAGATTAAAGAAAAGTGAAGTTCATAACGATAAACAAGAAATCTTACCTTAGGAGTTCCTTCCAGAAAGTAGATTTGAGACCAGAGTGTACGTGTTGCACTGAATGCAGTTTGGCATTTGGAATGAGGTCCTTGGGCAGCATGGCCCTCCCTTCTCCAAGGGGCTGATGTGTTTCTGGCAGGCCATCTGGCAAAAGATGGAACGTGGTATATATCTAGAGGCAAGATTTGCCACAGTTCCAGTGCTAGTATTTAAAGAACTCCCTTCAGTTTACCACAGAAAGGAGAACTTTCCACCTCCTAAGCATCTCAGCCACTTAGGCCTAGAAGTAAGCAATATGAACAGTGCACCCAGGAAGGGTTCATGATAGTTAATGTTGGTAAAGCAAGGAAAGTGCTGGGAAAACTCAACCGGCCATATTCTGTTCACATCGTTTGAAGATTCGCCGGTGCCCTCAAACTCCTTTTGAAAAAGATGACCTAGGTTGGACTGTGTGAAATTGCCAATATTTGATCATCTTTGACCTACAAAAGTGGAACTTTCATGTAGTTCCACCTAATAGGTTAGCAGTTTGGGCTTTAATACATATATTGAAATGTAAAGTATTTGTGATACTCCTACAGATCCGGCTGAATGAAGATACAATCCAAGATGTTGTACAGGCAGCAGACTTGCTCCTGCTGACGGATCTTAAAACTCTGTGCTGTGAGTTTTTGGAAGGGTGCATCGCCGCTGAGAACTGCATTGGCATCCGCGACTTTGCACTCCACTACTGCCTGCATCATGTCCATTACCTTGCCACAGAATACCTGGAGACTCATTTCCGAGATGTCAGCAGCACAGAAGAATTCTTAGAACTCAGTCCTCAGAAGCTTAAAGAAGTGATTTCTCTCGAGAAGTTAAATGTTGGCAACGAAAGATATGTGTTTGAAGCAGTAATTCGATGGATAGCACATGATACAGAACTAAGAAAGGTACCTGTGGTTTATAACATGGTCTGACTTTGCCTTTTTACTTACTTATTCCATTCATTCCTTCATTTATTTAGTCAAAAGTATAGATGTTCTGTCTCTCCCCTTCAACTTGAAAGACTTACAAAGTTGTGATTTAAAAGATGTCTGGGGGCACCCGGCTGGCTCAGTCGATTGGCCTCCAACTCTTGATTTTGGCCCAGGTCATGATCTCAGGGTCATGAGATCAAGCCCTGCATCAGGCCCCACCCTCCAGACTTGGGATTCTCTCTCTCTCCTCTCTCTGCCCCTCCCCCTACGTGATGTCTCTTTTTCTCTCTCTCTCTGTCAAATAATAAAATCTCTTAAGAAAATAAAAGATGTCTGTGGTACATCTTTGCATAGTATCATTGAAGTGGTTGTTTTTTTCAGACCAGACTATAAAAGCTCATGTAACTCATAGCAATAAAAATATTAATACTTGTAAGGAACATAATATTGTTTGTGCATTGCCTTTAGTGGGAAAATTAATTTCAAGCTTGAGGTGGGGATTATAGAAATTCAGTGTCTCCACTGTCTTGTTCAGCATCCATCCCTGTATCATTACTGGTGACCCATGCAGGAACTCTGATATAGGCAGCAGAGTGGGAGGGGGCACACACCGCTCTGGCAGAGGAGTGAGGGGAGTGGACCTCAGGAACCTCTGTGGTATGGGCTGTCCCGGGAGTGATTGATACCACTCAGCACAAAGCAGGAGATCACTCTGTAATGTGGCAATGCAATTCCAGATGGGAAGGTTGTGGGAGCAACAACTGGGAAGGAAGAGTCTCAGAATTATCAGCCTTTAGAGCCAAACTGTTACTACAGTGTGGGAGGGGCAAAATCACAGACCTTTAAGTCTGGTATTTATAGACACCAGCTTCAACTACTATATTCAAAATAAGGTTTTAGAGTAGTTTTAAAATGTATAATTGCATTGTTAATCATTCTCAGCAGCTGTTGATGTAGGTTTTAGTGAATATCTTGTAACTTTTAAAATTGTATCAGCCTATTTAGGAACTATGAACTACTGTAATAGAGATGGAAACTGTTAGATCTGTAATGATATAGAAATATACACTCCCATATGATAGTAGTCTTGGCATAGTTAGCACAGCTAGCATTGGTTTTCCACGTTCATTGGGTAGATAAGGAAAGAGGATAAGAGAGTTCTGGATTCACTGCTACTCATAGAGACCACTGTCACTAGCTGTCTCTTCCTTTCTTCTAGGGATGAGATTGCCAGGGAAACAAGAGGTAGTTCTTCACCCTTTGATTAATCTGAACTTCATGCCTTAAGACCTCTTGGCTTTTGCCACTCAGGATATGGAATAGTATACCTTAAAATAACCATTCCAAAACCAAGAAAAGCTAGTCCCTAAGGACTTTGACCTCATGTATGTAGTATGCTGTATTCCATTATTTCAAATTTAATGACTGATCCTGAAAGGTACATAATTCATATTATATGTGTTAGATATTTTTTAACAATAATATTTGAAGAAATACATAGTACTCAGGATTCTTCTGAACTTTGGCTTTTCTGTATTTTTCTTGTAATGTTAATGTTGATCCATTTTGATTATCTGTTCTACATAGCTATTACTACATATAATGTCCCCATGAATGTGATTTAACGCCCAGCACATCCAGCTCTGTGAAATAAGGCCACTGCAGCGGAGTTCCAAGGTTTCCTATTGCTAAGGTGACCCTTTAGGGTGTAAAGAAAGCTGCTTGAAGCTTTTCCATGATACATCAAATATAAATCTGATTATTTTTTAAGTTAAATTTGTATTTATCGAGGCTATGGGGAAGTAGAAAGGGCCAGTAAGGCATATTCAAGCAGTACTGGCATTTGTGACTTGCCCACTGATAATCTGTTAACAATTTTAGCTTTCCATGAGTCAGAAAATGTGTGTTCTAAGAACTGTGTGCTATGTCCTACATTTTTTTCTCCCATCCTTCCAACCCTCTTGTGCAGGTCCACATGAAGGACGTGATGTCAGCACTGTGGGTTTCAGGGTTAGATTCCAGCTACTTACGGGAACAGATGCTCAATGAACCATTAGTACGAGAAATTGTCAGAGAGTGCAACAACATACCACTGAGCCAGCCACAGCAAGGGGAGGCCATGCTGGCAAACTTCAAGCCCCGGGGCTACTCTGAGTGCATTGTGACTGTTGGTGGAGAAGAAAGAGTGTAAGTATGGATGTGAATCGTTTCAAAAGTCATAAAAGGGAAGAGCTATTTCCGTGTAAACAGGAATTCGTGGTATTTTTTGGTATCTAAGCATAATAGCAATAGATTTTTTAAAAAAGTGTTTTAAACATTTTTAGAGCAGTAAAACTAGTCATAGTTATTATGAGCAAAACTATATAAAACACATTAACTGCTAATCAATTATTTATTTCCTTAGTTCACGGAAACCAACAGCAGCGATGCGATGTATGTGCCCTCTTTATGACCCTAATAGGCAGCTTTGGATTGAACTGGCCCCTTTAAGCATGCCAAGAATTAACCACGGAGTTCTCTCAGCAGGTACCATTCTGTGGTCAATTTTACTTAAACACAAGATCGAGTAATATGTAATTTTAGGGTTGTACAGAATGACTCGAAACCTTTTTAGAGATTGGATTTTAATTTTAAGAAATAATATTATCTCTATGATGACATCTTCTGTGTGGCTCTAGCTTTCAGGACTTTGTGAGGAGAGGAATGTCTTCTGCTGGTCTTTATTGTTCCTGAATCTTTAATATGTAGCTATTTTTAAGACTTTAGTAGAGGAGCATTTTACTTGATGACTTAACTGATAGAACAGTATTCAGTGACTCTTACGACCTGTTAGCTGTATGGCCACACCTAGAACACAGAATTCCTTTGAGCCTTGATAATCCCTTTCTGAAATTCATGCAATTTAAACTAACTGTATGAGAAATAGAAGTGTTATGTAAAAGCAGACATTTCATGTGAGACTTTAGAAAATACTACTTACATTAGCAATTTCTTCAGGTTATTTTACTACAGAAAGTTGTTTCACTTGACCTTCACAAGTAGGAAGCAACTCCACATCAGCCAAAGCTCTCACTCAAGAAGGTGATAGAAAAGGTTGTACTTGCTGCCTTCTGACTGCTGCCTTTCTCTTCACCTTGCTGTCTTGTTTTGGGTTCACCCACAAGTGCTGTTTCACTAAACTCTAATTATTATCAGTAGTCTTCTAACTATTATCAATAGTCTTCCTGGAATCCTTTATATTTTATAGTCTCTGCTTGCCCACTAATGTTATTTTAAAGATTTTGAAAGCTATACCATACCATTCCATATTATAGAAATGGCTGAAGCTATACTGTAGTACAGAAATGGAATCATTTTATTGGTTCCAAGATTGTTGAAGTTATTGTCAGTAATAAACGGGATGCAGTTGTGTAGCCGACAGAATGTGAGTCTGATTTCCTTGTTCTCTCTTCTCAGAATTAGCTTTCTTACATTTTATTTCCATAATATGTGCATTTATTCATAATTTCCACATGCACACACCTACCACAATGGTTCCTGTGTCACAGATTTTCCAAGATTTCCTACAGGAGTTGGTACTTTAGAAACATTGAACAGTGAGGATGGGGTTGTGTCCAATTGTAGTGAGTTGAAACTGTGACATGACCTAGTGGTTCCTACTTATCCTGCCTGTACTGTGTTTCTTGCTTTCCTGCCTTTTTTTTTCAATTGATGGACTTTTTTTTTTTTTTTTTTTTTGGTTATTCACTTTGTTCTCTCTTACAGGTTAGAAGTTATCCTTTGTATTCCTTTGAAAGTCATAGTGGATACCATAGCCTGTATTCTTAAGTTACAAAAGCCTAAGTGCATTTCTACTCTTTTTCATGTTTCACAGGCTTGCAGCATTAAAATGTATGACTATTTATGAATAAGTATCTGCATATGAACATGTTTTATTCATCTGTGTTTTGAATATGTATATATCTATAGAGTGTTTAGATTTACCCACACATTCACCAGTTTCTTTGTTTTTCCTTCTTATTCCTCAGACCTTCCATCTCTTATTTTCCTTCTCTCTGAGGTCTATGTTTTTGAATTTCCTTTATTCTGGGTCTATTGGTAGCAAACACTTTGATTTCTTTGTTTAACAATGTCATTGTTTTGCCTTCATTCTTAAAGGATACCTGTGCTAGATACAGAATTGTAGGGCATCCTGACTCTGGCTTGGCCTTTCCTCAAATCTGGAAAATTCTTACTCATTTTTACATCTTCAGATATTGCCTCTGCTCTGTTGTCCTCTCTCCTCCTGCCTTCATTTTGTTTTGTTTTCCATGTTTTTGCCTCTCCATGTTTTGCCTTCTTGATGGTTTCTTTTTTTGGATGGATTTACCCTCCATTTAATGAATTCTCTTTGTGACAGATCTGCCATTAAACCCATCTATTGAATTTTTTAAATTTTATGTTTTTTTCTTTTTTTATTCCTAGAGATTCTCTTTAAATCTTTTTCAGATCTCCTGTGGCACTTCTGCAGTTCCTTTTTCCAAGAGTTCTCTAAAAATTTGTCTTTCGGGGGCACCTGGGTGGCTCAGTTCAGTTAAGTATCTGTCTTCAGCTCAGGTCATGATCTCACAGTCCAGGGATTGAGCCCCACATTGGGCTCCCTGCTCAGTTATGAATCTGCTTCTCCTTCTGCCTTTGCCCCTCCTCCCCACTCGTGCTCTCTCTCAGTATCTCTGTCTCTCTCTCTCAATGTCTCACTCAAATAAATAAAATCTTTAAAAAAAATTTTTCTTTCAGTAAACATAGTAAGCATTGTTATTTTATCATCTCTTTGGTTAGTCCAGTGCTTGAAATTTGAAGTCAGTGCAAGACTGCTTCCTATTGTCTGCTGTTGCCAGTTCTTCTTCATAGAGTCTAGTTTCTGTGTCCTAATATCTTTGGCTGGGTATTGATCATTTTATTAAAAATTATTGGGATCCCTGGGTGGCACAGCGGTTTGGCGCCTGCCTTTGGCCCAGGGCGCGATCCTGGAGACCCGGGATCGAATCCCACGTCGGGCTCCCGGTGCATGGAGCCTGCTTCTCCCTCTGCCTATGTCTCTGCCTTTCTCTCTCTTTCTGATGACTATCATAGATAAATAAAAATTTAAAAAAAAATAAAAATAAAAATAAAAAATAAAAATTATTTGTATGAATAATTTGATACTTTAAAATCTTAGAATATTAAAATCTAAAGATTAGATAAAAATACTTTCTTCCACACAGGTTTTATATTTGTTTCTTCCAGTTGCCTATAAACACTGAAAATTTGGAATTGAATTACTGTAAATCAAATTCAAACCTTGAGGGTCTCCTCGACAAGGAAGGAAATTTAAATCTAGGTGTTCTGGTTCCTGTTGAACTTTGGAGAGGCTCTGCTACCAGAAGTCACACTTCCTGTGGGCCTGGGGTTTTGATTTTTGTTCCTCTCATGCCCTCAAAAGGTGGGAAGGTTGGAAATTATAAGAAAGTTTGGAAATCTCCCAGATTGGCAAATGTACGTAGAGCAAAATGGTTTCCATGGGTGGTAACCTCTCCGGCTCACTCTTTTCCTTTCAGCTTTATCATATTGCCCTGTTGGCTTCTTCTCTTTTAAGATTATTTTATTTCAAAATGTTTTGTCCTACAGTTTAGCTGTTTTGCACAAGAGTTGGTACAAATAACCTACCTAATCCACCATGACCTAAAATAAGAAGTGCAACAGTGACTCTTAGATCCTGTTTTGAATTTGAAGCACATAAAGGTGCCCTGGACCTGAGCACTCCTGGGTCTTGAATGAACAGATGTGGGCTGTGGATCAGAAGTTGTTTGAGAATCACAGGGAGAATAGAAATAGATGGAGCTGCTTGGTCTGTGTGGGTAGTGCCAATCTTGGTTGTACACTGTAGGGTAGTAGGAATCCACTCAGATGTGGAGTGATGTAAAATGGCCAGAGTGACTCACAAACGTGAATTAGCCTCTCTCACCGAGGATCAGATGAATTGTGATGAAGACCTCAAATCCACTCTTATAATTAGAGTAGTTGCCTCCACATAACTGTCCCTACAGCTGTGGCATTTATATTCAGGAGATGGAAATTGAAGAAAGTTTCATCTTTCCTTTGTCTTGTTCTATTTTTGCAGAGGGATTCTTGTTTGTATTTGGGGGCCAAGATGAAAATAAGCAGACCCTGAGCTCAGGAGAAAAATATGACCCGGATGCAAATACATGGACGGCATTGCCACCAATGAATGAGGTAAGACGTTCTTTTTCATTAGTTTGGTAGTGTGTCTTTCCTTTTGCACTTTTGTTTTGTGTCTGTGTTCATGTAAGGAGAGAAGTGTAGGCCCTGCCACAGGCCCCTGCCCACCATGCTTGTACCCACTGCCTTAGCTCTCCTCTCTGTGCCTGCCTTTGCTCCATCAGGCCTCCTATGGTTCCTCAAACCTACACACACTCTTGCTTTGGGACCTTTGCCAGACACCATCGTGGCTCCCTCCCTCCTTCTGTTGGTGTGTTTGCATGGGGCACTTCCCAGGTAGGCTTTCCCTCCCGCCCCTCAGTGCTCTCCCATCTCTGCCCACTTTCTTTCTCTTAACGTCACATGGCACCTTTCACATACTGGGTATTTTTTAATTGTTCACATAAACTCCTTGATGGTGGGGGATTTTGTCTGTCTGCTGAGGACTCTGCTGTCAGCACGAAAATAGCTCTGGGCACCAAGGGGAAGGACTCTAAGCAAATATTCATTAACAAATGACCCCTCAGGCTTCCGTCATTCTAGATGGCTGTAGCAGGAGCCTGGCCCACCTCCCCATGCCTCTCCCAGCCTCAGGCAGTGCCTGAGCTGTGGTTCCTCCTTTCACACACTAGCTTCGAAACACTGAACTATAGCCCACTGCTAAACGCAGATAGTTTTATTGAACCAGAAGGTAATAGTTGTTCCTATTGTTCTGAGCTGTTGTGAGTAGAAAATTATAATTCCACCAGTGAATTTATCGTGTAGGTGATTCCCTTGTTCCAAATCACACCTGGGTTGGGTTCTGTCTCTTATGGCAGAAGGGTGAGCCGCTAGGGCAATCACAGATACCAGAGAGAGATGGTTTTGAGCATGGCACCTCTTTGCTGGAACTCTGGAATACCTGTCATTGTTATTAAATGCATGGATATCTGCTTTTAGTCTGGGAGTTGGCCTTTTGTATACAGAGATCTTTGATGTCTTTTCAGCCACGACATAATTTTGGAATTGTGGAGATAGATGGCATGCTGTACATTTTAGGAGGAGAGGATGGTGAAAAGGAGCTAATTTCCATGGAGTGTTATGACATTTATTCCAAAACCTGGACAAAGCAACCTGATTTGACCATGGTTAGAAAGGTGAGAACCATATCTTGTAATTACAAATTGGGCTTTGAAATTAGCGTTTCTTCCTTTCCCACATTAGCCTTTTAGTACAATCGATAGTGTTAAAAGAACTCATGACTTCTGTCCCTGTCAGTGGCTTGCCTTCATTATCATCAGCTGTACACCATGATAGGAGATGGAGTGTGTGTGAGAGCTTATCCTGATGGTAAGTTCTCTGCCACACGCCTGTGCTTAACAAATGCTTTGTGAACACCCTCACTTGGGAAGCAGCCAGGTCTTCCAAACCTATTTTCTTAATCATCATGCAGGCGTGAGGAGAAAACAGTCTACAGGTAAACACGGCCATTGCACCAGGAGTAGAGTGAAGACATGGCTCCTGTTAGCTGTTTAGAGCGTGATCTGTCTTACTCTCATTCTTTGGTGTGGGAGGGAGGGGCTCTTCTTCACAAGGAAACTTCGTCCAGTCCTGTGGGGATTTACACTTCGGCTACTGTGTTCCTGCTCTCTCTGCTCAACTCAGTTGATGCAGGAATTGAGTGACATGATGCTCAACAGAATCTAAATATTGGAATCTGCAAATAGTGGTGGAAGAATGGAGAGACTAGAGAAGTCCTTAAAAATTAGGGACATAAAAAAAAAAATGGGGACATTTACATATGTCACTGAATGCACTTGTGTCAGATGGAGTTAACGAACAGTACATGTATTACCTCCTCTTCTTGTTTTTAAAATCTTGTGTTTGTAATATTGGAAAGCACCATAGATTTACTATTAGAAATCGAATCCTTTCCCAGACACTCTACAGTGCTTTTCAGACTAGAGTTAGTATTTGTCTAATATGAATAATTAAGTGTTGCCTCCCTGCTTCTTACTTTCTTTTTCCAGATTGGCTGCTATGCAGCTATGAAAAAGAAAATCTATGCCATGGGTGGAGGATCATATGGAAAGCTCTTCGAATCTGTGGAATGTTATGACCCAAGGACCCAGCAGTGGACAGCTATCTGTCCGCTAAAGGAGAGAAGGTACAAGAATGTGGATGTGGACTTTGTAGGTGCCCTCTTTCATTCAAATAAACTTTTCACTTGACTTGGTATTTGGTTTCTATAAAAGTAAATGAATAGTCCATCTCCTAAAAAGGCAGACCCACATATTCATGAAACCCTGAATGTCGCAGAGTTAAAACCAGCGTAAGAGGAGTTTGGGAATCAGGCTGTGAGTTATAAATCCAGCAGCTAATATCCTCCGTGTGGCCTTTCAGATTTGGAGCTGTGGCCTGTGGAGTGGCCATGGAACTGTACGTGTTTGGGGGAGTCAGAAGTCGTGAGGACATCCAGGGGAGTGAGATGGTCACGTGCAAGTCGGAATTCTATCATGACGAGTTTAAAAGGTAAGTATGAGCAGTTTCACGTAACTTGTGCAACTTTTCCTTTCTGCTTTCAAAGTCGTGTCTTAGATTAGTTTTGTTTTCAAGTTACTTGACTGAATTATCCTATTTAGGACATTATACCTAATGCCTACTAGAGGTTTAATCAGAGACTTGAGAAGTATTTGTAGCTTAAAACCATAAGAAAGTGTTTCTTACATGTATATCAAACCTTGAGCCTTGGTTGTTTGAAATCGTTGTTGGCTCCATCTGGCTTTTAAGAAGGAGAAAGCTAACTCCTTAACCTGGTATATAAGGCCTTCTGTGATAGGGCCTTTCTCTATTCTTTCTGCTACTGTTCAACACAGATGCTTCACTTGAGTTACACTGAGCATCGTTTTTCCCCAAAACATGTTATGATGATCTTAGCTCTATGTCTTTGTATTACTCCTTTTGTCTAAAGTTTCCCTTCCAATATTTATCCAGTTAATACAGCCTCTTCCAAAACTATGCTTAATCACCATTGCCTAGAGAAAGCCTTCTAACATCTCCTAGTCCAGTTTAGGCTCCTCCATCTGTGATCCCCTAACATTCAGTTCATGTCTCTTGCATTGCAATCGTTAACCATAAGATTCTTGAGGGCAAGGTTCAGCTCAGCTGTCCACAGATCCTTATCTCCAGAATCGTCCCTGGCCTGTGTTAAACGCTCGACAGAAAGTTGATTCAGTGGGTGAAGTGTGGGGTCACAGAGTCTTAAAACGTCTGACTGGTTGCCGTACTGGTCCTGTAGAGTAGCCACCCTCCCACCAACCTCCTTCCCTTCTCTCCTCCCACAGGATTTATTGTGGTAACCACTAAACTGGACTATTTAAACCCTACAGGGAAATGGTCTCGTAAAAATTCATCTTGTTACAGTATTTCAACCCTGTCACCAGTAGGGGGTGCTAGAAGGCAATGTTTAATTTCATGTTTTCCATTAGGGCAAACCATGAACAGTTACTTTAGAAATATATGTAAATGTTATCTAACTTTTAATGTATTTTAAATTGAGGATATTTGTATAGCCTCTCTAGCCCATCCCCCATGAATTACAGGGGTAGACCCTCTTAGGAAAACTTACTAGACAAAGTATGAGAGCAATTTAGAGAATGTCTGCTATGGTGGGGAGGGGACAGAATTTTGGACTTTTCTACATCTCTCTTGATACCTTACTGTGGATGCTAACTGTCAAAGGTATAAAGTGGTATGTTAACTCCTCCCCAAGCGAATCTCAAGACTGCTCAGCGTCGTTTATAAGCAGTGGTTATTTCAGCTGGGTGGTAATCCCAGATCCAGGGATCAAGCCCCACTGGCAGGCTCCCTGCTCAGTGGGGAGTCTGCTTCTCCCTCCCTCTGCCTGCCACTCCCCCTGCTTTTGCTTAGCACGCTCTCTCTCGCTCTCTCTCTCAAATAAATAAATAAAATCTTTTTAAAAAATTAAAAATATAAGCAGTGGTTAGTGTGTTTGGTTTCCCATAAAATACTGACTTGTGCTTTCTTCACAATGACTGAGCTACTGTTTGGGCAGTGTGAACTAGAGGCTGCCCCTTGTTTGCTGGAGTAATCAAGGCCACTTAGGTATGCCTCACCCTACCCTGTCCCCATTTGTATATAGGACTTAAAATCTGGCTGCAGAGTTTCTCAGTCTGCCCCTGACGTGCAATAAATTGCTAGAACTTTTATATTTCTGTCAGGTTGTTCCAAATTAATAGTTGATAAGCTTTAAATATAAGCTTATTACTTGCTTTCAGTTCATAAGTATTAGACATAAGAGTATGGCTCCTTCCTTGCTACTTAAAAGCACTTCCAAATAAATTCATGGATCATTAGTTTCTTTTTTTGGATCCAGTATTAGTTATTAAAGTAAGCTGTAGGCCCAGTGTGGGGACTGGAACCCACAACCCTGAGATCAAGAGTCATGTGTTTTACCAACTGAGCTAGCCAAGTGCCCACCAATGTTAGTTTTTAGGTAATAGAATGAAGAAAGCTAAATTTCTTTTGTCAGTATAACATATAGGATTCTTGTTTATATGATGCAGACATAACACTAAGTGCCACATATTAACTTATTTGTACCTCATTCAGTCTTCAAAACAACTGAGTCCCTATGTGCTCTTTTTATTCCTACTTTAAACCAAAACACAGGTTAAGTAATGTGCCAAGAGACACAAAGGTAGCAAGGAGTTTGAACTCTAGCCCCAGGGTCCATCTCTTCAGCCACCACACTACATTGCATTAAAAATACAGGCTTTCCTGTAAATATCTATAGGAAGAAAATAACATACAGCAGTAGTTTATTTCTTAAAAGAGCAGATGTTTCCAAGTATGTTATATTTGCGTACTGTTGAAACTGTTGCCAGATGAGCAATCTGTATTAGATTGGAGACCATTTATTGTTTTTAAGTAATCTCTTGTCTTTCCTGTCTTTGTTCCCTATTTTTAGGTTAAAACTTTCCTGGAAAAATGCCATATCTTATTTTCTGTGTTTCTGACTAAAAACAAAATGGTTTGAAGGAAAGCAAAGAAATTGCCATAAGTTACATCATGTCATAGTAACAACTTAATATACCCAGAATGACAGGCAGTCTCTGTTCCCGGTGTCTCTGCTCTTTCACTGATACCATCCTCCTAGTTATTCATACTCAAAAAAAGCTCATTGTTGATTCTCTCGCATGCTACATGTCTTATCAGCTGCCAAGTCTTGTCTTCTTTTTTAGACTCTGGAATATTTTCCACATCACCCACCTTCATTTCTCTGCTCCTGCCCTACTGTGTTCACTTTCTCATGTGTGCAATGGCATTAGCCTTATAACCTGTCTTCCTGTGCATTTGGCCTGTTTGTGTTTAATTAATCTGACTTTGGTCATTTCATTCTCGTCCTGGAAACTCTGGGTATTCCCCCATTGCTTACCAAACAAAGATAATAGTATGTAGCCTCCTGCTGGAGTCCTCTGTTGTCTGAGGTTAAGAGAAATGTTCAGTCTTTTCCAGTCTCTTCCTTCCCATTGTCCTGCACTCCAGCTCACCTCTTAACCCATCCTGTGTTTGACTGCCTCCATGCATCTGCTCAGTCTGGATTCCCACCTTTTGCTTCTATAGGACAGTCATGGTGACTGTTGAAGTCAAGGCCTGTCAGTTTCATCTTTTGATCCCTGAAGGTATAATTGAGCAGACACACTTGACAACCGGTAGAATCTTGTGGTGGTTCTCTGACCCAAGGCTTGGGGGCCATTACAGTAGGAAGGATAGCATGGAAATCACTATAACTTTCCTTTCCTACTGTGACAGAAAACCAGAAACAGTTCCACATCCTTGAGGAAGTTAGAGCAATTAGTGCCACCATCAAAAACTTGAAAATGCAGGAGTAGGCAGCTATTAACCCAGCTAATGCTTTGTCTTGGCACCAATTTGCAAGGATTACCAGAAGCAGTTTGCCCTGCAGGGCCAGCAGTACCCCGGTACTGTCTGGCCTCAGGCCTATGTTGGTTCTACTGTCTACTATATGTTAGTCCAGGAACATTTTGATCACCTTCGTGTTCCTTTAAAGCATCATATTGATCTCCCCATTGACATTATGGTGTTTGGATCGATGGTTAGGAAGTAGCAGGTACTACAGATGCCTTTGTAAGAGATGAGGAGCTGAACGCTCTCCTGACAAATCTGTTTCAGCCACAGTCCAGTCAAGAGACAGAAACCACATCAGTACCCTGAACAGGGAAAATTTAATTCACATAATTATAAACTAGTAAGAGGTGGTTAACTGCTAACTGATGAAAGAGAGCTCTGATGAACGCAAAAATTGCTACTGTAGAAAACGCAGCTACTACTATCTTTAGGGCTGAGGGAAATCTCCTAAGAAGGAGCAAATTGTGAAGAGACATCCCCCCACCCTGCAAGGGTGTGGTGTGGCCAGTGCATGCAGGACGCTGCGTGTTGGGTGGCAGAGAGCCTTGCTGAGGACCCACACCTCTGAGTCTCCTGCACACTTGCAGGCAGCAGCTGATGGGAGGAAGGACAAAGGCATAGCAACCCCAGGAAAGAAACCCTTCTTGCTGCCTGGCCTTGCAGTCCCTCCGGTGCCCTCTATTCGCAAAGCCCACCACTGCGTTTATCTTTTCAAGGCTGTTTTTCCACTTTGTTCTGCCTTCCATTGGCATCTGCTCTTGTCTATATTATTTCCTTCCTCTTACTTTCTTTGGATTTATTCTGTTCTTCCTTTACCAGCTTCTTCAGGTAGAATTTTAGATTTTTTCATTTCTTTACTAAAATCTCCCATCTTTTCATCATAAACATGTTTCCCTTTCTCTTTTGAATGCAGTTCTGGTAGCCACATTCAAGTTGCCACCTGATAGATAATCCCAGCATTTGGTCATCTTGGAGTTGGCATCTGTTTATGGTTTATTCTCTTGAGAATGGGTTCTCATTTTTCTGGCTTTTCTTTTGTTGAGTAATTACGGGTTGCATCCCAAACATCGTGAATGGCACATTGCTGAGGCCCTGACATCTCTCCTGGCACTTCAGAGCATTACACGGAGAGTTTCAACAGGCCTCCCTCGCACCTGCTTAGGCTCCTGGCAGGCTGTCACACTGCTGCACATGGCGGTTCCAACCTCTCTTCAGTTCTATAAGCCAGCCTCAGTTACAAGCACTCATGACTCTGGGTCGAAGACTTGAGACAAGTGCATACGTATAAAATTAGGCATCCTTCTCTGGCTCTCCTCTTTCTGAGACTTGTATTCACTCAGGAGATTCTGGTTGCCTCAAGACACTCTGCCCTGATTCCAGTGACCACAAAGACGGCAGGATTTTTCTCCAGGGGTTTCAGCCACCTGGAGCTGCCAGTGTCACCCTGCCTTTGGTCAAAGCTACCGAAGATGCAGAAATTCCCTTCGTGTGCGTTGCTTCTTCAACTTTCACTTTTTATCTCAAACCTGCCTGCTTTTTCTCAGTCTTCAGAGCCCTCAGGCAGTTGTCTTTTGTATCTTGTCCAGAGTTTGTAGCTGCTCCTTGCAGGACAGTCAGCCTGCGGAGAGTTGCTTTCTCCCCGGCCAGAAGCAGAAACCTCTGTCCTTCCTTCTCCTCTCCAGTTGATTGCTATCCCTACCCCCATCTCTCCTTGCCTGTCTTTCCCTCCTGCTCTGCTCTTGCCAAAGCTCGCTGCTACAAACCAGGCTATATTCTAAAAATCTCCTGCACAATGGACATTGCTAATTCTAAGTTACCAGAGGACATGTCTTATAGCCTCAGGTCCTAATAAGCCCATGTTTGGAAACATTGGAACTAAGGGATACTATTGCTTTCATCTGTTACAAGCATGACTGCTACTTACAGATGCCCACTTGGTGCTAGACAGTATGTGAAGTATTTTGCACTGGCCATGTCATGTCATCCCCACAGGTCACTGGATGTTAGTGGTGGTGTTTGGTATCCCCACTTTATAGATGACAGCTAAATTGTCTAAGGTCAGCGAGGTGATAGATGGCAGAGAAAGAAGGCAAAGCCATATACCTTTTATACCTGCTTTAGGGATCCCTGGGTGGCGCAGCGGTTTGGTGCCTGCCTTTGGCCCAGGGCGCGATCCTGGAGGCCCGGGATCGAATCCCACGTCGGGCTCTCCCGGTGCATGGAGCCTGCTTCTCCCTCTGCCTGTGTCTCTGCCTCTCTCTCTCTCTCCCTCTCTGTGACTATCATAAATAAATAAAAATTTTAAAAAATATATATATATATACCTGCTTTAAAAGCAGCGGCTAAGTACATGATGCAGTTAAGTTTTTATGTTAGTTTCACTTCATTTGAACCCTCAGCATTATAGGAAATAGATCAGCTAGGATTATTTTTCTGAAACTCAGGAACTCTGAGTCATTGATCTGCTTTGGACCAAAATTGGTAGATCATCTACATAGACTGGTTTCTTGAGCTCTGTTTAATTATTCCTGGGAGGAATAATGTGAGATTCTCAACTCTACAAAATTATGCCAAAATATTGTTGTATTCTGATATGCTTTTCAGTAACAGTCTAGTCATTGATGCTCATTTAGAAGTACCAGTTACTCTTGTGAGCATACACATGGCCCCATCATGAGTTTGCCCAGAAGAGTGTTGTGCCTCTCCCCTGAGTTTGGGCCTGGGTATAAGGTTCAGCCACAGACAAGGCCTGGGGGACAGTCATTGGATTCATTTGATTCAGAACCTGGGAAGAATTTAAATGTCAAGGTTTAGATAGCGATGCTTAGCCCTGAAGACATAAAATGTGAATAAGCCAGTTATTGTAGTTTGATATTTTCAAACATTTTCTTTCAAAGGCCTGTTCATGTCCCTATTTTTACTTTTCAGTGAGAGCTCTTGAATTTTTCCCTTCCCCTGTTTCCTAGAGACATTTTGAAACCAGGAGCCAAGCTGTAGTCCCAGTTCCAGCAAACTGCTGGATACCAGTCAACAAGATGGGGGTATAAGATGAATCAAGTGTTGAATGAAGGTTTTTCGAATATAGCAGCTTTACGTTAGCTTGCTTCTGAGTTGTTATGTGATCTTGGACAGATAATTTTGCTTCCCTGTTTCTTAGAATTCAAAATATGGAAGCTGCTGCTTTATAACAATCTGGGAAGAGTTCTTTGAAATAAAAGCACTGTTCTTAGTGGAACAGTTTCACATTTATATTTGACGTCCAGATGTACTAGGTCTGAGCTGCTGGCTTCTTGGACACTTCATAGCACAGAGAGAACAGGAATAACGTCCGTATGTCATATGCTCCAATAATGCATGTCAGCCTGGACATTTGTAGTTCTTAGGGTTTAGATATGTTCCCAGGGTCTGACTTAGAGCTGCTTTACCCCAGCTATGTCATTAGCTATTGAAAGGAAATTATTTGTTCCAATTACCTTAAGTGAATGTTATTATATAGTGGAATCCACGGTTGTTGTGGTGGTGGTTTTTTAAACAAAAATCACTTCTATTTTGGAATAATTTTACACTTAAAGAAAAATTGCAAAAATAAAATCCCCAGTAAGCCATTCACCCAGCTTCTCTTCGTGTTAACATCTTACATAACAATAGTACAGATATCACAATCAAGATATTTATGTTGGCACGGTATTATTAAGTAAACGCTAATCTTTATTCGAATTTCACCAGCTTATCCACTAATCTCTCTTTTCCCTTTGCTCTAGGATGCCATGTGGGAACTGACAACACACTGAGTTGTGTTTCTTTAGTCTTTTTTAACCTGTGATGGTTCTTTGGTCTTTCCCTGCCTTTCATGACCAGGATATTCTTGAAGATAGTTGGTCCGTGTTTTTATAGGATATCTCTTAATTTGGATTTGTCTGATAATTTCTCGTGATTGGGCTGAGGATAGGCATCTTTGGCAGGAGCACCACAGAGGTGATACACTCCATCAAGGAGGACATGCTATCTCCATGTCTTATTACTGGTGACAGTAACCTTGATTACCTGGTTAAGGTAGTGTCTGTTGGGTTTCTCCACCGTAAATTTGCTATATTTCCCTTTTAATTTATAAATACATTGGAAGAGATAAATGAGAATGTGCAAATACACCATTTCTTCTCAAACTTTCACCACTAATTAAGCACCTATCAGTGGAGTAGTTACACCAGCAGTAGTTACAACTGTGGTGGTTTCCTAATGTTGATCTGTTTCCCTCATTCTGTCTACATTTGTTAACTGGAACTCAGTAAAGAAGACCGTTCCCTCCTCCCTATTTTTTTTTAACATATTCAGTTACTTATTTGTATCTGTATGAACTCACAGATATTTTTTTTTTTTATTTTATAAGTTATAAATCCAATACTATCATTATTCATTTTGTTGCTCAGCTGTTCCAGCTTTGGCCACTGGGAACCTCCCTATTAGCTCCATGTCCTTTGGACACACCCTACCCTTCTTAAGCCCTTCCTGTCTGGCAGCACAAGATGCTCCAGACTCATCTTGTATTTTCTGTCTCATCTGGGGAATCAGCTACCTCTTTGTGGAGCCCTGGATCCTTTTTGTGGTTATTAAATTGATTTTCAACAGAAATGCCAAGGCAATTTAGTGGGAGAAAGAAACGTCCTTTCAGCAAATGATGCTGGAGCAACTAGATATCTGTATGGAAGAAAAGTGAACTTCTACCTCATACCATACCCAAAATTCAACTTGAAATGTATGATAAGACCTGAATGTGAAAGCTGAAACTGTGAAATCTCCAGAAAAAAGCATAGGAGGAAGACCTTTGCAACCTTGGAATAGGCAGGGATTTCCAAGAAGGGCACAGAAAGCATGAACTATTTAAATAAATAAACAAATAGGAATTTGTCAAAATTAAAAACCATTCTTCAGAAGGCTCAATTAAGAAAACAAAAAGATAATCTACAAGCTGGGGGAAATATTCATGATATATGTATCTAACAAAGGACTTGTATCCCACAACACAAAAGAATCTTAAAATTCAGTAGGAAGACAGAAAACCCAATTTTAAAAATGAGCAACTCTTGGAGCAGACATTTCACAAAAGAAGATAGATAAAACGGCCAGTGAGCGCACATGGAGATAGCCAGCACCCTTCTTGGGGAAGCCCACACCACTAACACGGCTACAGTCAGAAAAACCAGCAGTATTGAGAGTAGGCTTGGTAATGCCAAGCAGTTGGAATTCCCAGACATTGCAAATTAGAATGCAGAATGGCACAATGCTTTGGAAAACAGTGTGGCATTTTCTTATCGCATAGAATGTACCTTAAGCCACAAAACCAGTCAATTCCATGACATCATCCACACAAAGAAGATTTGCACTCCAGTGTCCAAAACCGCGTTATTCACAACAGCCACACACTGACAATCACCCAAATGAACATGAGCAGGTCAACACATAAACCAGTTCTGGTCTATCCATATAATGGAATAACACTTAAAAAGAAACGAATTATTAATGCACACAACAGTGTAGATGTATTGTGCTGAGCAAAAGAAGCTGATTGAAAAGTGCATGCTCTTTACGTTTTAATATATGTGACATTCTAGAACAGGCAAAACTAGTATCCATAGTGACGGGAGAGAACTCAGCAGTTACCCGGCAATGGGGATGCAGGTCGAGCTGAACTGGTGCAGTTCCTAGTGCTGTTTGTTGGCTCCCCAAGTTTGATGGTCTCCCTGGATATTGTGGTCATCCTCTTGACTTCCTTGGATTTGCCCATCTGTTCATTTTCAGGTGGATCTATCTTAACGACCAGAACTTATGCATCCCTGCCAGTTCCTCTTTCGTTTATGGAGCTGTACCCATAGGAGCCAGTATTTATGTTATTGGAGATCTTGATACAGGTAAGGACGTTGTGGTGATTTTGCTGGATCTGTTTCCTGGTGACTCCAAGGCGCCTTGCATCACCTTTGCCGCTTCTCATGGTCTAGGTACCAATTACGACTATGTGCGTGAGTTTAAAAGAAGCACAGGAACCTGGCATCACACCAAACCACTCCTTCCATCTGACCTTCGCCGCACGGGGTGTGCAGCCTTACGCATTGCAAATTGCAAGCTTTTCCGCCTACAGCTTCAGCAAGGCTTATTCCGTATCCGTGTTCATTCACCTTGAGGAGAAAACAGAGCAGAAGCAGAGCTCCTGACCAAGCGCACCTAACACGGCTTTCTGCGAGGGGAACAGAGGTGGCAGCCGAAACTTGCTCTGTGTGCCGGGCTTTGTATGGTAACTCTGGTGGTTTTACTATAATGCTTAGAAGCCTGAGCTTCCACTCTTGTTTGGGAGAACCTGTAACTGTTGAAAAAGCTAACTTGGAGGAATCCGTTCCTCCAGTTAGATGTGTCTGCAGACAAACAGGCTAGTAAATGTCAAAAGGAGAAGGGAAGTGGGAATCGGTATCATGTAAAATAGTGAAGTTAAAATACTAGGGTGCATTTTTCCTGAAGGGAACTCCTATCTGAGTGACTGCTGTGTTCTAGTACCTGGCTTTGGTAAACAAACAAAAATCCATATATGCAAATCAACATATCCAAACATACCAAGATTGCTTTTCTACTGCACCTGGAAGGAAATATCACGCCTAATCCTGCCCGACAAATTAAGGTTTGTGCCTAAAATGTTAGATTGGACTGTATGCCGGTTAGTCTCCATTTACTACTAGTACTGTGTCCTAAGAATCTTTTTTAAATTATATTATCATGAATTGAAACTAAGATAAAATTTCTCTTTTATGACATTCTATCTTAGTCATCTAAAGGTTCAATAAATTAATGAGTCAGGTTGCAGCCCTCTTGTGAACTGAAGGGAAGTTGCTAACTTCTGTGTTGATTCAGGTGGGTCTTGCCATAGTTTCTGGGGTAGTTCTCTTGGAGTTGTGAAGGATCTCATGCAGTGCCATTCTTCCTTGCAAATAATTAGAACCATTTTATAAACACGAGGTTATTAAGCAGAATAGGAGATTTTCTAGAAGAAAGACCTAAGTCAGACAAATAATAAAGATCTACTATGACTACAAAAACTGTCCAGACAAAATATATAGGGATCAAAACCTTCAATCTGTCCGAAAGCACACAAAGTCTTGTTTACTCCTGTTTGAGATTGAAAACTTGTCTTAGAACGCATACCTGTGTTAAGAATCTAGTCTTTATAACAGAATTTTCTCAATGCCGTTCACTAGCAAGAGTTTTAGACAAATTACATTATAAGTAAAGTTTGGCTGGTAGAATAAACTACCTCAACTTAATTTCATTCTGTTCATAGTAGAGCAAATTCATCTCTTCCTCCGCCTCTGCTCTTCTACAGCTTTCCTGTGTCACCCCACACTACCCCACTTCCCACTGAGGGAAAAAGTCTATCATTAGTAGCACTTACCTTATAAGATACTTTGTTTTCCATTCAAATTATGCCACCTTAGTGTGCAGTCGGGGACTTCAAAGTGCTTGATGATGTCATAATTTGAATTTTATGCAATATCAGATTTCTAATCAATTTAATACCAAACTCTTCATTTCTGATTGTTTTCTACAGCTTTTTCCCCCCTCTTGGTAAATGTCTAGAAGAAGCAGTATTTTGTCTTAATGATTAATAAATGTATAAATGTATCATTTGGTTATAAATTTGAGAATAGGAGTTTCTTCTGGAAACTTCCTAGATGGAATGCTTGTATATTGTTAAAAACATGCATATGAAACATCGCTTATATTTCCCCACCCATGAACAGAAAAGAAGGATAAACCCCATCTGCAGCTTTTTTTCTTACACCTGTTAGGAGTCAGTACAATGCTATAAACGTTGCTGGAAGAAGCCTTGCCTGTGGGGGTTCTAAAAACTGTTATGTGTGGCAGAAAGTACTGGTAAAAGAAGGCATGCAGTGTTTATCTTCTAGATCAGAGGCAGTAGGCCAGATTTGCCACACATTCATATATCACAGTCGAATTCGATGTATAAAGTAAAGTTGACCTTTTTTCTTTGTATTGTGTACCAGTCAGCTGTAGTCTGCACACTGTCCCAGCAATGCCTGGGGTATCTTTTCATCAAAGCAAGCCATATGGCCACTGCAAAGAAAGGAAACTTCTTTTTTTCAATTAGATACTCATTTTCTAGGAGAAGCAAATTGCTGGAAAAGTTAACTTTCTTGGATAACCTGTCCTGTGTGGAACAGAACCTTGGCCTTCAGAAGTTGCAGCTGAGGTACATGAAAGCAGTGACTGATGTCCTATGAAAGCCATGACAGTCAGCAACTCTCTCTGTTTAATCTCTGAAGTTTAAAACTTTCCAGTCTACGCCAGGCCTCTCCAAGGAGACAATTCATTGTTGAGGAGTGAATGGGTCGCTATTGCAATATTTACAGTGCCTGCATGACTTGGTCAATTCATTTTATAAAAACAGTTCATTTTTAGTTTTTTATTCTGTTCATTGACACGGTAGCTGCAAAAATTTAAGTAATGTTTTTTACAATAAATTTGCCACATAATATGGGATGCTATAACCAACAGAAGCTGCTAAGTGCCAAACTGTTATTTTCATATATATGTGAAATATATATGAAAAAATATATATACATTATGTTGAAGTATAGGAATATATTTAATTTTATTATGTTCCAAAATTAATCATGACTTTTTTTGTAAATGATATTTACTTCAGTATTGTGAAATAAATTTTAACTCATTTCATGCAGGTTCGCTTTAACATTCCACTTACGCCTTGAAACCTCTTTTCTTGATAAATTTTTAATACTTCTTTATCATAGGCACTTTTACCGGGTGTAGGTTGGAATTGGCAGTTGAGGACAGATCTTAAAATTTTAAATAAAATAATTTTGGGGGAAGTGCAATGTATTTTCATTAACCTGCCAACAGAAGGAAAGTTGTCTCAGGTTAGAGTCAATGAATATTTAAAGGATCTCTCCTAGGCTACAGTCTACAGTAGGCTTGTTTGTTTGTTTGTTTAATGCATCCAAATATAGATTTTTCGAAGAGGTAAGTGTTTAATTTAAAATGAAGTGGTTTTTTTTGTGAGCGTGTGATAGTGTGTATATCCTGTGAGAGGGAGAGAATGTGTGTGTTATGTGTCTTGGTAAGTTTGTTTATATATGTTTACTTTTTAAATTGTAGTTCCAAACTACATATATTACTGTCTCCTGGTGCTTCAGATAAATTCTTGAGCCCGTGGCCCTTCAGTTTATACTACTGTGTTAAGCTCACATCAGGTGTAAATATCCATAGTGTTGTGGTTTGTAGTAAGTTTTACTTGATGTTTGCATTTCTTTACTGGGATTAAAAACAGTGTTTACCAACTAGTACAGTTGGTAGACTATAAAGATTTGGCCTAAGAAATTTTTAAGTTCATTGTTTATTTCATTAGTTCTTTATTTCATTGCTGTGAGGAATTGATAGCTAACAGTAGGCTTTGCTCAAACTGCAACAATCCAGAGAGAATATATGAGTGATGATATTCTTTGTACTGAAGTGTCTTGTTATATTGCACTACCACTTCAATAATGCTTTGAAGGTGCCATTTTTATAATTTATGGGGGGGGGTATCCTCAGGCAATATACAGGAAACACATCCTTATATTGACCTGGTAAAGATAGGGCTGTCTTTGCTATGGCACCTTCTTATTCATGGTAGTAAGCTAGGTTTTTAGAGAAATTCTTTAGCTGCCTTGGTCCATTGGGGTTCCATTTGGTGCATTCTGACTTCAGTGTACCAAACAAAAAAGTTTTCAAAGGAGTACTAAAAAAACACTGCAGTGTTACCTTCTTGTTGGTCTTCTTAATTCCAGAGGAGTCTCCTGTGGTCAGATGAAGACATTTGATTATCTGGGGAAAGAATGAGGTGGCCCTTTGCATGAATTTAAAAGGCACTGGAACCCCCTTAAAAAGCACCTGGTGGAGGGGTAGGATGAGACTGCTCTCTTTCTGCGGCTGCCCCTCACGTGTGTGAGCCTTGAGGGGAACCAGGGAGAGTGGAGACTCCAATTAGTGTGAAAAAGCTGCCCTGGATTTAATCAGCAAATGCTTCTAGAGCACCCACTAAGAATTCTATTTGGATTTCTGGGGAGCTGTCATGCTGCCATCCCTCTAGATCATAAACTCCTTGTGGGCAGCAACCCTGTCTTGGCCATCTGCTAATCCCAGTGCTTGGCACACAGCAGGTAGTCAGTAAATGGTTGACCAGTGCATAGTACCCTTGAAATCAAAGCAGTGTTCTTCACAGGATTGAGAAGTTCTCTCATGAGCGATTTATTTTGCTGGATTTTAGATGAGAAACTTTGTACACAGACTGGCTTCATATTATAGAGTGAGAAACTAATACAGAATTAAAAAAATGCAAAAAGTGCCTGACATATGGACTCAGAATTTGGTGGTCTCCAAATGTTCTGTAGGATTTGGGGGGGGGGGGGGGGGCTATACTCAGCACATCTAATGCCATTTATCGCATTTAATGTTGGGTTTTATTTATTGTTTTTTATATATGGCTCCAAGCCTTTCCCATAATAAACTGCTTTGATCCTCATGTTCCTGCAATGGGTGCAGAGCCCTCCACTGCCCCCCTCATTGGACAGAGAGCAGTCTCTGAGGCCCAGTAGATACGGCTTCATTTCCCACCTCTCACATGAGTAGAAATCAGAAGCAGAATCCGGGTCTTTCTATTATCATTTCACCGTTCAGCCTTTGAGACTACCACTTAATTTTCTAGGCATACAAGTATTTTTAGTCATAAAATAATCATTTGTGGCATAACATAAGCCTCCAAATATGTCCTTTTATAAGTTACACAGATGTAAGCTGAAAGATCTTTGGTTTTCTTTCCGTTAGCCATAGGAAATTTAAGAATTTATTAAGGTCATGAGAACAGAAGTACCAAGTGTATTTTATGGAGAAGCAGTTCTAACTTTTAAAAATCTGGAGCTTTATTTTATACTGCTTTTCTTACCACATCTGATCAGTAAGGGAGAAGAGATTGTGTCTTAGAATGTTGGAGAAAGTATTTTGGTAACCTTCTAACAACCCCTGAAGTACTCTGTTTAGTCAGTTCAGGAATTACAGAAATGTATGGTATAAAGGTGAGGGATGACCCACTTGCCCATAACCAGAGAATATGAAATCAGGTTGAGGTTTTGCTGCCTCTTGGAGGTAAAGTCAATAGTATTGAAAGGTAGACTTTTCCTTTTTTGCACACCAACTGGTAAAACTTTTTAAACTTTTCTATTTTTTGGAAGTGATTCTATTTTTAATCTTAAGCCTATCTCAGCTTTGTCTCATGACAGTCATTGTGTTTATGTGATATCTGAGGAGCTCAGTTATGACTCTCTTCTTTCGTCTAAGGGCATACTTTGAGGAAGGCTTGCTCATGTTTGGTTCTGATACTGAAGTTCTCTAAGTGATTGGGTCTTTAAGCTTCTCCTCTTCCTCACCACGTCATATACCTGATAGATAAAATGACATTGCCTAATTACCTAGAGGGAAATACCTGTCGCCTTCTCTTTTCTTTTTTTGAGATAAAAACTAATACTTTAAAATTGCTGCTCAGCCGAAATTTGGGCTAATTATAATTTTTAATATTGGCGTCCTTGTGGTCCAACCTAGCTGCCGTAAATTCCTCAGTCACTGTGATCTGCGTTAGAGAAGTGATGAGCCGGAGGGAGGAAGGCAGTGCACACAGCCTGGGTATACACTGCATTAAGGTAACGAGGAGAAAGATCAGGCCTTCCGTGTGACTTGTATAAATACGTGGCCACTTAAGATAATTCAGATCCCAAGTAGATGCAGGTTCAACTTTCTTTCTGGTCAGCAGATTATATTTATTAGACCTTTATTTTTGGTGTTTCCACAAAAATCATAGGTTTTTAAATGCCTTATTTTTATTGTTCCTACTCATCAATTAGAAATAAGACATATGTTAGAACCTTGGATTGAATTTTTTCCAGTTAAACCTGTGAACTTGGTATAAATATGACTATATGTAGCTCACTTTATCATGTTTCCTGTTTAATTGGATGAGAATTACATGCACTTATTCCCTTGTTCTTTGTGTTTATAGGAAAAACTCTGTTCTCAGCTACCTCATTATGTAGTGTTGTGCTTGATCCCCTGCCAATTTAGGAGAATTCAACACATTCTGTCCTTTAACAAAAGCCTGGAAGCAAGCAGCGGGTGGCCTTGAGGAATACAATTCTCTAAGGCATGTTTTCCATTTTACTACCTTTTTTTTTTTTTTTAAATAGGCACTTTTAATCAGGAGGAACAATCATTCTCCTAGAGCTGCTGCAAAATGATTACTTGAAACTCAACTTGAACTTTAAAGAGTCTTTAAGAGACTATGTTTTCATAACGTAGGAAAGTAGTATATTTAAACTGCACTGCTGTGTAAGACAGAGGGCTCACTCCCCATCCTGCTATGGTCAGATAGGAGGTGTCTGTGGAATCTGACCCAGAATATGGAGCTCAGATGCTTGGGGCTACCGTGTTTCATGGTCTGCAAGGTGCTACTGTGAGCAGTTTAAGGAGCTATGAAGTGTATTTTCATGAATTTGTTTCCCAGGAATCTTTAATTTTGATGAAAACAGAGGCTCATTAGTAGATTCGTCGTCTCTTCGTTCTGATCTGACATGCTGGGGTTGTGAAAGGAAGTACAGAGTTGATTGAGGTTGACCAAACAGCACAGAATTGCATTATACTTAAACTCATGAGTAATTGGATTTGTATTGGACATCAGTCAAATGTGCCTTGTCCACGTGGCATACGTGGGCTCTGTCCGCACCCGCATCTGTCAGCTTCCCCAGTTAGTAAGTTGGGCGGGGGGGCCACAAGGCCCCCCGATGCCCTGCAGTCACACCTTCCCCTCCTGGGGTGGTTTCTCACGGGAATTACCCAGCATCGCTAGTGCCCAGAAGAGTTATGCCCGTTCCTAAAAACCTAGCCAACCTGGAATAACTTACGGACCAGATAAAACCTAACAATGAAACGGTCACTATGCTCTAATACAATCTCGCTGTTCAGCTTGTGCTTTCTAGAGCAGAGGGCAGAGTTTCTCCCCACATGACAGTACGTCAGCACCATGTGGGTCTGGCAGCAGGTGTGAGACCTTTTCCTGAGTGGTTTCCAAGAGAACCGAGACTTTCTGCCTTAGAGCCTCAACTTTTTCAGTTATTTTGAGGAAAACATGTATAAACACTTGATGTACTTTTTCCCAAGCAAACCTAGTGGCTTCAGGCACACACAGGCCATGGTGCCAGGTGCAGGTGAGATGAAGACTAGCACCGCAGGCTGTTGGGGACCCTTCGGGACCCTTTAACCCTGAAGCCCAGTTCCTTACCTACAGATGTAGGTTAATGGGGGTGTTTACCTCTTTGGGCTACTCTGAAGATCAGATACGTTTTAAAGGTGAGAACCTAGCACCACCATGCTTGAGCTGTAACCATGGCCACTATGGCCACTCACCACAGCCTCGGGTCACTGGTCAGGGGGCAGCACTGCCCTCGTGGTATGTCCTGGCCTTGGCACCTCCCCATTCCAATGTCTGCTGCCACAGGATCTATAAGTAAATGGATATTTGTGTTGATAAAATGATTTACTTTCTGGACCCATGCCATTGCTCTCCTGCTGCTCTAATATTTGAATTCAGGATGATTCTGTGGAACTGAAACATCCCATAATATGTACTTATAATATTTAGAGTTATTTTAAATAACCCACAAATCAGAATTTGCCTAATGAAGTCCTCTAATAATACTTAAAACTCTTTATCAAAGTTGAATCTTTCTTTTTACCCTAATATGTCACAAGTAGTGGGCTATACTGGTCAAATAAACTGGGTATATTTTACATCTCTATTTGAGATCAGTATACCTATTCTCTCTTAACTTGGATGCTATGTGAAACTTAAGCAAACAAAATTTGTGTTACAAATACATTTTTGTGTATGTGTGTATGTAGAGCTTTTGCACCTTCAAATAAAGTAGGATTACTTAAGAAAGTGATACAGAAAGTGAGCCCCTTAACCCTTTCCTACGGTCACTTCTCTCCAGTTCACACCCTGGGACTGGCAGATGTAGCAACATGGAAAGCATTCTATAAAATCATTCTCGATCTCTCTGTGAATAAGAAAAGGCAGTTGAAACAGAGCCGACAAGGCTGAGAAATGTATGGAACAGCCGTGCCTGACAGTGCTGCCCAGAATGGCTGGAGGTTTGTAACGCTTTTCTTAGTAACATATAAAAAAGAAGGCTGAGAAAATTGCTGAGAAGGATGAAGTGTTGGGTATTAGGGTCTGCAGCGCTGTGACAGTCTAATAAATGGCTAAATAGAGAGTCTTATATCTAGGTTCAGAAAAGATAGTTCCTAAATGAAAAAGAAAGAAAATGGGTGGGGCAGGAATCATTGATGATTTGAACATAAGCCAGCTGTTTAAAAATAAGAATAGAGGCAGGCGCCTGGCTGGCTCAGTCGGTAGAGCATGTGACTTGATCTCAGGGTCGTGAGTTCAAGCCCCATGTTGTGGGTAGAGCATACTTTAAAAAATAAAAATTAATTAAAAATAACAAAAAAAGAAGAGTGTTTGTGTGGGGGACTGGTAGCCAGAAAAGGAAATCTCTTCTGCTACTCTGTCCACGGGCTGCCCTTGGATGGGCCCCAGGACCCAGTTCCGGGTGCAGCCATTGGAGAGACCTGAGCAAGCCCGAGGTAGGTGGTGGGGGCTCTGGAGGCCTGAGGCTCTGGCCTGTGGGGATGTCTTTAGAACATAGCAGATGTGCATGGCTCAGGCCGACAGTGAATGTGGAGACAGAGTGGCCTCATGGTAAAATGGGTGCCCTCCCTGGTTCTGAGCATTTATCTCTGGACATGCCCCTAGGAGAGTTCTTGCGGCATGATCGTGTCAGTGAGAGGGTTCTTGCTTTGTTGTAAGATACTGGTCACGATCTCCAAAGCTCCTTGCAGATGAACAGTTGAGTAAAACATGGGGGTGGGAGGGCTTGTACTTGCACATTGATTTTTAAGGAGAAGAGTCCTTCCCTTTCAACCTGTTCTCTCTCTCTTCCCTTCCTGCCTACCACCTATCCACAGCCTCCTTACTGTGGCCTCTGGCCAATAGCCATGGCCTTCTTCAGCTGAACTTTCAGAAATAGGCACAGTTCTAGAGATTTGCCTAAAACCATACTGTCAACTAGTACAGCAATTATTGCTTTTTATCTCCTTTTTGCTTGAAATCTGTCAGTACCTCTGCAGATTTAAGAAAGCTAATAAGTAAAAACTGCATTCTTTTGAGCAGGGCCTAGAGGTGGCCAAGGCCTGGGATGCTCTCAAGGGGGCTCGTGTGCTGGGCCAGATGGGCTGGCCTACCACCTCAGGCCCCTTCTAGCTTGATGGATTCTTGTCTTCCTTTGAGAAGAGTTTCCAAGGGATCAGATTCCACTGGTGGCTTTACTTACCCTCTTCTATGAAAGCCTAAGGCAGTCTTAGTCCTGGAGGGATAGGAGGTTGCGCCTCACTCTGCGTGTCTCTTCTGGCCCCACTGGCTTTGGCAAAGATCTGCCCCAAAATAGAGGAAACAGGCGTCAGCTGGGGCATGCACTTGAGTCCTTGGGAGGGAGTCATCTGTGCTCTCCCATCTCTTGTGCTTTTCTCTACATTTCTTGAGTTGTCTTCACTTACTAATCTCCATTTGAACCGGTGTTGGCTTTCCTCCCCACATCCCACCGTGGCTGCCCAAAGACCAGGAAACAGGCTCCTCCTCAGTTGGCATGTCTCTCTGTACCAGTTCAGGGACTTCAGTCATTGTGGAAGAAGTTATTTTGGTCTTGTTTTCAAGGGTCATCTTATTGACACACTCTGCTTGGCCTTCCCACCCTGCCCTCTGCTCCTCATCCCATACCTGTCCCAGCCGAGGGTTTTAACTACTTATAAAGTATGTATCCCAAAAAGAATGGGGGGGGGGGCAAGAAAAAAATCCTCCTCTTGTTCCCCAGACTATTAGCCTAAAAATATTTATTGAAAAGGCATTCTTCTGGGAGCTCCTGACCCAAGCTTTGTGACTAGCACTTTCCACAGCCAGCTGGCCCTGGCTGGCTGCAAGAGAGCCAGACCTGTCCCCTAGGCCCCGGGGAGCTTCCCAGAGTCCTTGCCACCCTGCTCCTCCCGGGTTAGAGCTCAGGGCCAGAGCCTCCCTCTGAGGTATGGCCAGCTGCAGAGCTGAGGCTCCCCAAGCCGTTGGAGACTAGAACAGCCTCCCTGGGGCACAGCTCGGCCGCCTTCCACACCTGCCTGGAGGTCCTTGGGGCTCCTCTCCGAGCCAGGAGAAGGGGCTCCAGATGCCACACGTACTACCTCAGCACCCAGCCACAAGGCACTGTGCGGGTCCCACATCACCTGGCGAGGCGTGTTCAGGGGGCCCAGATGGCTCGCCTGCACCCCAGCCACCTGCACACCCACCGCAGGACCGGGCCCGTGGGCTTCGGCCCACACAGTCCTTGTGAGCGTTCATTCGAGCGCAACAAGACCATGGTCTCCTTCTCTAGTTAGCTCTGACTTAAAAACACATGCCACTCAAATGGTGAGTAGAATCGGAAATTAGAATTGCTCGTTTACAATCAGAGAGAGACCATTTCTTCATATTTTTTTCAAAAGAGATTTTGCTTCAAAAGAAACTCCAGAAAATAAATGTATTACTATTAACCTAGCATGTGCTTATTGAATTTAACTCTTAGGCTTTGTAAAAAAAAAAAAAAAAAAAAATTTAAAAAAATTTAAAAAAAAACTATGTAGGATCTGATACATGGGGCAAAAGGGTATCATCAGCTTAAAAACAAACCAATTTCTGTGGGTTCACAGCATCTTTTTCCCTCCGTGGGACCTCAGAATTCAAGGTCTCCATGAAAACAGCCAAATTCCATGGGGCAGGTAATTTTATGGTGGGAGATATACCAAGTGGCCTTTTAGTCAAGAAAAGCACAGGCTATTTAGCAACACTTGCCTAATTAAATAATCCGTGGCTTTTTCTGCTGATGGGATTCTTTTCATTTTGACTCATTTATAACACAGCTTTTGTTTGGTTCCTCACTCCTGTACCCCTTCGTGTCACCAGGGACACAGCGATACTTGTTTTGTTTCGAATCCTACCATTCCTGAATTGTGACAACCGCACAAAAGGAGTCATGGCTTCGGCAGAAATGTCGAGCACTCACAGCAGCCTACTGTGCTTTTAGCGTGACAGGCAGCCTCGGGCCGACTTCGTTTTATTGCTGTATGTTCCTGGGAACAGGGATGCTTGAATCTGTGATTGAGATCCATCCATAACTCATTATAAACGTGTAGATTCATTTGGTTTTAATCACTGATGCAGATCTCCTGCTAGAAGAAAGCTATCAAGGGAATTCCTTAAAACAGGACTGTAAATTCAGTTTGACTCTCCAAGATTCAGGGCTGATCTTCACAGTGGGCTCCGATCCCACAGAATTGCTGGTGACAGTCCTGTTGGCTGGTCGCCTGCATAGTAGCTGGCCTAACTGGTCAAGAACTGGTTTTTAACACACTCTTGCTTTGCCATTTTGATGCTTTTAAAGGAAAATTTCATAAATACCAAGTTCAGAAGACACCATATCAGAACTCATCTGGTATGAACGCTTAATTAACATATTTATGTTTTCTGACATGGCACATACAGAGAATTGTTTTAGTTCAAACCCTGCAACTTTTATAACCTGCAAAGATTCCAAGTTGAGCAGTCTGCTCAGATGTGTGTTCAGCTGAGGTTGTATTGTGTGTGATAGGTATCCTGATCTTTCAGGAAGCACATATTGCTAAAAATTAAAAATTAAAAAAAAAACATATTTGCAATGAAATACACAGAAGCTAAATGAAAGACATTATATGGACAGTTGGAAATATTTGAAGTACTGGGAAGCTGCAGCTTGTAGAATTGTACTCCTCAAACTCAGTAGGACAAATAAGAGAAACTGTGCTAACTTGATTTTGCTGAAATGTCATGTCTCAAACATCCTATGGTCCAAATGTACTCGTTTGTTCTGTGGAGTAACTTTCTATTCCTTTGCTGGTATGAAATTTAGCAAAGTGAAAGTAATTTTGAATTAGTAACTTTTCTTACAGAGTTGCTTTATGGTTTACAAGTGATACTGATGCAAAAAGAGTTTGTTCATTTTGTCAAATCCAGTAGGACGCACTTTGTTCGCCTGCTTCAGTGTGTTGTGGGGTAACTGGGTCGATCCCTCTCAACAAGCACAGGACTTGTGCTTTGGGAACATACGGCAGTTGTGCTGTTCTCTTGTACCGAGGATCAGTGAAAGTGTTTTATCTTTTTTATGTAGTTTGTATTGACTGGATTTTATAACTGTAAGAAAACAGAAACAGAGTGTTGTATTTTGATCTGAAATTTGTCTATGGTAAAGTAATTTTGTTTTATGTATTGGAAGTTCACTTAAAACTTGAAATATTTTCTAGAAGGGTACTGAACAAAATGAATTGTCTTTAAGCTGTTTAATTAACCTAATAAAACAATTTGATGGGGAAGGCATTCTGATCGGTTCTAATTTTTACAGCAGCTCCTAGTAAATTTGCATTATCGATAAAGCTTGACTTGATTTCCAAACAGAATATTGTCCTTTTCGCACCACAACTGAAATGGTTTGGGTCTCAGCTGCCTGGATCCTGACTCTTGATCCAAGGTCTACTCCTTGACGGCCACTCGCTGTCATTGCCTTGGTGGCTTCCAGCCCTACCAGAATAAATCTCTACTCTGTCCTTCCCCCAGAAACGGTTTCAAATTTCCTTTCCTTGGAAGAGAGAAAGAAATTACACTTCTGAGTAATAGAGGATCTTGATACTGATAATGTAGTTAAGTGTTGAAGAATTCCTCCTACGGCAAATAGAAGTCTCTCTAATTTCCTCTTACTGCCGTGCCCAAAGACAGCAAGCCTACAATGGCCAGTGCTACTGAAAACATGCCAAAGGGAGATGTCCACCAAAGGTCAGGGGCTTAGAGAATCCACCAGTAATGTCAGAGTTATGTAAGTCTGATAGAATCCTTCCTGAAATCACAGCAAGAGAAGAAGAAATGGAACACCTGTAATGGAATGTGTGTATATAGGTATATGTACATGTGTATCTGTGTGTGTGTATAAACCCAATCCTAGAGGAATATACCCCAGATTGCCTGTTATAAGTGGGGGAGGTGCACTTTGCTGGTTTTGACGCAGATGGAGATGTGGGGATGTGTCACCCCGTCACCCTCACACTGTTGGCTGCTACCGAGGAGTACATATCTTGTTCACCAGCTCTGTGTCGGGGCTGCTAAGCATTTCACATGTTAACTCACTTCATCCTTCCAACAACCCATATTATTAGCAGATTGACTGAGGCCCAGAGAACTTGTCACTCTGCCAAATGCATAGGCCCAGGACTGGGGTAGAGGCAGAGCTGGGATCCAAGGCCAGGCCATCCAGCATCCTATCTCTCTGGGAAGGGGACAGACCTTTTTGAAAGCACTCATTTGTTTTCTTAATGGCCAAGGGTGGAAAAATCAAAACATTTTGTGGCTGAAGGAGTCAGTCAAGGGAGACCCCCAGATGAGAGCCCATTAGGAGGTCCATGCTGCTGCTACCATTTTTATTTGTATTTATTTTTTAAAAGATTTTATTTATTTATTCATGAGAGACACAGAGAGAGAGAGAGTCAGAGACACAGGCAGAGGGAGAAGCAGGCTCCCTGCAGGGAGCCTGATGTGGGACTCGATCCTGGGTCTCAAGGATCAGGCTCTGGACTGAAGGCGGCACCATACTGCTGAGCCACCCGGGCTGCCCACTGCTACCATTCTTAGCTGGAATAAAGGCTGATGAGAGCCAAGGTCTAAGACCTTTAAGAATCTTTAAAGGTCTTTAAAAATCTAACACCAAGTTTGAGTAGGTCTGTGTGTTTTGTTTTATTTTAAAAGAAACCTGTACTGGTTCATCCTGTATTTCGACACAAAAAAAAGAAGAAAAAAACTGTAGCTTTCTGGAAAACTCAAGGGAGTTCATTCCTGTGACCTGCCTGTCGGTTCAGAGCAGCTTCTGAAATTTGGGTGTGAGAGGGGTGTGCTCTGAGTTATCTGCACTGGATTTTTTCTAAGGGCGGGATCAGCTGCTTCCACAGACCCCAGTCCTTTGTACCCGAGGCTCCTGCTCTGCATGCCATGCATTCCCTGCTGATAAAGTCGCCTGGGGGTGGGGTGGGGTTGGGCTGGGAGCAGTGCAGGGGCCAGGGCCCCAGAGGACAGAGTTCTAGGATGACCTTGGGAATCCATTTCCTGGGCTGGATCATCGAGGTGGGGCCGGGTGGCATCTCCGCTCTGCTTTCAAAGTGGAGGATCAACACTTGACACACATGCCAGGACGGCTGTCAGAACAATGGAAGGTATCCAGTGTTGCTGAGGGTGTAGAGAAATCGGAACCCCCAGGTGCTGCTGGTGGGAATGTGAAACGGTGCGGCTGCTGTGGAAAACCGATTGGCAGCTCTTCGACATGTTAAGCATTGAGTTGGTGACCCAGCAGTTGTCCTAGGTGAATACACCTAAGAGAAACCGGGACTCCAGCAAACATCTGTACGCGGGTGTTCACAGCAGCATTGTCCACATTAGCCACAAGGTGGAGACATCCCAGATGGCCATCCATGGATGGATGGATGGATGGACGGACGGATGGATACACAAGCTGTGCTCCATCCATACAGTGGAATAGGTCCAGCCAGGAAAAGAACCAGAGCACTGACATGGTCCATCCACCGCAGGCAAACCTCAAAAGCACGATGCCGAGTGAAAGAAGCCAGACACTAAAGGCCACATAGGATTCCACTGATACAAAATGTCCAGAAAAGTCACGTCCCTAGAAATAAAGTAGATCCGAGGTTGCCAGGGCCTGGAGGCAGGGGGCCGTGGAGGCTGAGTGCTAACGGGCATGGGCTGATGAAAATGTTCTGGAACTAGGTAGAAATGCTTGCACACCATTGTGACTCTACAAAATACCACCAGCTTATGTGTACTTTTCAGTGGTTTGTGTTAAGTTCACCTCAATAAAAACAAGGAGGGCTGGGATAGAGAGCACAATTAAGAAAACGGATCAACACGGAGGCCGCCTCTCTGAGCAGACCGAGGAGTTAGGGAGTCCAGTGTCCTACACAAAGCACCGTGGGCTGCAGACGCCCCTGAGCCAACCGGATTCAGGATACAGATACGGAGGGAGGTGTGGGGAGGCCGCTCAAAGGTGGCACCCCTGCAGGTCTGCCAGTGTTTGGGGTGATCCGCAGATGCCTTCTGCACCATCGGGGAACTGAAAGGGCCTCTGAACTACGTTTCTAAATTAGATTCAAGAGGAGCCAGTCTACCTGTTAAACACCAGACTGCTGGGTTTAAATCCAGTCTCCACCTCCCACTTGTTCTTTGGGCCGAGTGCTCCCCGCCCCGCCCCCCGTGCATCAGATCTCCTGGGGACAATGACAAGACATGTGGCCACAAGGTCATGGGGCGAACTAAATGAGCTAGTACTAGGCCGCGGGCCGCACTCGGGAAGACCCTGTGCTGGTTATTACCCTTCTGCCTCTTAGCTTAGCTCGGTCAGCACTGCTACCTATAAACAGGTTTGGGAAGGAGCCGTGTTTTGCACCCTGTCGCCACTGCTGGGCCGGGCCTGCCTCTCCCCCAGTGGCAACGAGCGCCCCCTCTCGGGCAGGGCGGCCCACTCACGGCCGCCTGGGAAGCTGAGGCCCCGCTAGATTGTTTGTAGAAAAGGCAATGCCCGCTCCCCCGGGCTGAGGCGGGGTGCTCACAGAATTCCCAGCCTGGGAATCTTACCGTAAGGGTAGATATATTTTTATCCAGCAGGATATACTTATCAGCCAGGGCCAGGAAAGGGGAAACTGACTAACAATTCCAGCCCGGCCACATTCTCCAGATTCTAGAGCCGCTGCAAGGGTTTTGTCTCCCTGATGCAGCCGAGAGACAGCGAGGGAGGAGGAAGAGGAGACATCACCTGCCTGGGGAGTCAGCTGTCTTCCCCCCCACCCCCGCACTCTTTACACAGCCCAGAGGCGTGGTGGCCAGCATCCACTGAACACCCGCCACCCCATGCTGGGTCCTTAGCAGCTGATTATCTTCCCAACGTTCTTAAAGATCATGACCCTCACGTAACAGAGAAGGTCACAAGCTATTTGAGTCCCTTGGTCCAAGTCATGTGGCTGGTCTCAGGCAGAGCTGGGATTTGAACCCAGGTTTCTGATACCTGGGCCTGTGTTCTTTCTACAACTGTCCTTTTGCCTTTGTGCTGTCTCCTTTTGTCGTTAGACACAGTACAGTGGGACTGACACTAACAGAGTGTCCCCTCCAGTGGTCCCCAGCGGCACCTGGCCCCAAGACAAGGCCAGAAGAGCCAGCTGTGCCGGGGGAGCTCCCTTTGGGTGTACTCGCTATGTGGCAAAGCCTTGAGACACTTAGCCCCTGTGGCAGGTGGGAAGATATCCGTGCACCCCCAGCCCATGTCCCAAGTCTGTTCATGTCCTTATCCCCAAACCAGTGGACCTGTGAGCTGACGTGGTGAAAGGACTTTGCAGATGTGATTAAGTTAAAGGTTTTGAGATGGGGAGATTATTCTGGATCATCCAGGTGGGCCCCATGTCATCACAAGGGTTCTTATAAGAGGGAGGCCAGAAGAGCAAACCGAAGACATTACAACGGAAGCAGGTTGGAGTGACTCAGGGCTGTAGGCCACAGAGTACGAGCAGCCTCCAGAAGCTGGAAGAGGCCAAGGGACAAGTTCTTCCTGGCAGTCTCCTGAAGAAAGACAGCCCTGCAACCCTTTGACTGCAGCCCAGTGAGACCCTTGTTGGACCTCCTCCGGCCCCCAGAACATCAACAAATCCACTCAGTTTGCAGTCCTATGTTACAGCAGCCGTGGGAAACTCACACTGCCCCACCTTCTAGAAGTTAGAATTTGATTAGTATGGAAGGACCCAGGAGGAGGACCCCGGGGACCCCTATGTGCAGCCAGAGCTACAAACCATTCATCTTCAGACATCTTGGAAATGATACACCTGCTTCCATTATTGGCCCAATGTGGCCAGGACTTTCATGGGACAGAGCTCACTGGTCCTACTTCCCCCTAGATCTGAGCCACTCAGATTTTCTACTCTCCAGAGGCTACAATAGAAGCCCCTGGGGCCTCCTGAGTTGCTGGAGGCCCCTCCTTACCTAGGCCTCCTTCGGACAGCATTGAGGACCAGGAATCTCAACAGACAACTCCTCCTGTCTTCATCATTGATCTCTGCCAGTCCCACCCAACTCCACTGGAAAACCCATCCCCCAAATCTTAGCCCCCACCCTTTGCAATCTACTTTCTCAGTCTTTGGAAATCCCACCATGTTCCTCCTCAGCTTAAGAATCCTTTGCTGCTGTCCCACACCTTGAGAAGGAAACCTAACCCTCTCCCTGTAGGCTCTGAACCACTGCAAGGTGTCCCTCACCCAGTGCTCCAGCCTCATTTTACACCACTTGACACCTCCCCTTGGCACAGGATCCCTCTGTGACCACAGGGCATTGGCACATGCTGTGCCTCTTCACCCACCACCAATCCTGGCTCCTCACCCTTCAGGGTGTGGCATTGATGACACCTCTTTATAGAGAGCTTCTCGTCTCCTCTCCCCCCAGCTCTGGATCGGAAGGACTGAGGATGCCAAAAAAGCCTAAGAGGTGCCAAAGTGAAGCAGAGAATCAACTTCTGATTCTCTACCAATACAAATAACATCCAAACATCAGGTCTTCTCAGTTCTTCTTCCAGGTAGGGGTGATGTTTCGCTTGCCTCCTCATCCCTACTGTCAGAGCAGCAAAGCTGAAGAAGTCCTAATTGGAGCAGGCGCTCACCCCCAGGGTTAGAAGTCAGTAGGGAGAGGCAAGAACAACTGCAGACCAGAGAGGGCCCCCCCAACTAGTGGAGGCAGCCACCTCTAGCTGTTGCCCTGTTGCCGTGCAGAAATGGGGGCCCAGTGTCGCCAGACCTGACTTTCCAAAGAAGCTGGAAAGCCTGCAGTTCTATGTGAAAGACTCTGATCTCTGCATTTAAAGTCAACTCAACTTTTCAAAGAATTATAACACTGTTCAGACCAAGCAAATATGCCTGTGGGCCTGATTTCTGACTTCTGCCCTATTTCATCACCTGGTTTATATCTTTCCTAGTCAAGGATAAGTGAAAAAACATGGCCATGATGTTTTGTGGCTGCTGCCACCAAAACCTGGGAGTTCATTTTGTCATCTCTTGAATTTGGGGCAGTCCCATGACTTGCTGGCCAATAGAATGTGGCAGAAATGACATTGTTCTAGTCCCAGGGCCTGGCCCAGAATGGCCATGCAGCTTTGCCTTTGCTCTCTTAAAACCCTCCAGCCACCATGTAAGCCCTCAGGCTAGACTCTCAGATAGCGAGACCAGGTGGAGAGGGAGGAGGCATGGTGAGATCCTCTGAAGCCCCCCAGCCCTGTTAATGGCACCTGATGCCAGCTGAAGTGACAAGGGACCTCTGGCAAGACCAGCGAAAGAACCTTCCCGCTGAGCCCAGCCCAATCTGTAGGACTGTAAGAAATGAATGGTAGTTCTGAGGAGTCCTGTGTTTGGGGATGTTTGTTATGCAGCAACAGATAACTGACACACAAACCTTATCACAGGCTTTCACTCTCTTTGCTTACTTTCCATCTCTTTTCCCTGTGCATCCCACTCCTCACTCACTCCCTGGATGTGGCTCCATTAACCCACGGATCTTGTCTGTCCTGGTCTCTCTTGGGGTCCTAGAGCCTTATATGATACCCCATGCTGAACCCAGTGTTCAGTAACGATCTGTTGAAGGAATGAATAAGTAAGTGTTTAGTTCAAAACATTTATAATGCCAGCCTCCTGTTGTAAGACACCATGCTAGACATGAGAGGTGACCCAGTCCCTCTAGAGGGAACTCCTAGCTTCCTAGACTCGTGGCTTATCTTCCATCGCCTTCTTTTCTTTTCTATTTCTATTTATTTTTTAAAAGTAAGCTCTGTGCCCAACTTGGGGCTTGAATTCACAACCCTGAGATCAAGAGTCTCAAGCTCTACTGACTGAGCCACCCAGGTGTCCTCCTAAGTTATCTATTTAAAATGATACAATGGGGGGCATCTGGCTGGCTGAGTCTAAGTGTCCAACTCCTGATTTTGGCTCAGGTCGTGATCTAAGGGATCTAAGAGATCAAGCCCCATATCAGGCTTCAAGCTGGACATGGAAATGCTTGAGATTCTCTCTCTCTGTCTCTCTCTCTCTCTCTCTCAAACTAATAATAATAATTAGAAAGGTCCCTTAGACCTCGGGCTGATGTTTCAGCCACATCCCATTCCAACATGCAGAGTGGAAGAGGTAAGGCTTCACACTCGGGCAGATTTGGGCATGGATCCTGAAGCATTCACTCCTCCATCACGTTGTCTTTAAATGGAAACAGAGGCTAATATCTTCCTGAAAGACTGCCAGGAGGCTTGCCCGACATGCACACGGTGCCCGTGTACGCATCTTGCCCCTCTAGCCTGGCCCGTGGAGGGGCACAGAAGTGTTGGTCCATTTGTGTCTGTGCTTGCATCTTATTATTTTTTTAAAATTTTTTTAACAAACCCTTATGTCAAAGGCTGACTTTTTTTTTTTTAAGATTTTATTTATTTATCCATGAGAGACAGAGAGAGAGAGAGAGAGAGAGAGAGAGAGAGAGAGAGAGGCATAACGCAGAGGGAGAAGCAGGCTCCATGCAGGGAGCCTGACATGGGACTCAATCCCGGGTCTCCAGGATCACGCCCTGGGCTGAAGGCGGCGCTAAACTGCTGAGCCACCCGGGCTGCCCCCCCACTTTTTTTTTTTAAGATTTTATTTATGTAGTCATGAGAGACACAGAGAGAAGCAGAGACACAGGCAGAGGGAGAAGCAGGCTCCTCGCAGGGAGCCCAATGCGGGACTCGATCCGGGGACCCCAGGATCACGCCCTGGGCCGAAAGCAGACGCCCAACAGCTGAGCCACCCAGGCGTCCCTGTGCTTGAATCTTAGACTGCAGGGGATGGGTCTGGCCCTGGTGCCAACTGCATTTTCTCTCTCTCTGCCAGCCTCTAGCCCCTCCCCTCAGGGCCCTGGGCCCTGAGCCTCTGCCAGCTGCCCCTCCTTGGTGGGGGGCCACCTCCTGACCACCCCGTCACAACAGCCGGCGTGACCGACCACTGACTTGTAGCCACACTTAACGCATACTCTTTTCCATCTTTTATCCTCACGAGAACCTGTGAGGTATTTTCAGATGAGAAAACAAAGACCCAGAGAGTTGAAGTCATCTGTAAAATGGAAGAAGGAGCCAGAATGTGTCATCCTTCGTGGGAGAGAGACTCAAGGGCCATGGAAGGGGTGGGCCCAGAGCAGGGCCACAGGCTGGAGCTCAGAGTCCTCCGCCTGCCCCCACATCCTCGCTGGCCCTGCACTGCTCCTCCTGGCACATCCCCGGGAAGCGGGGGGCCAACAGCATGTGACTTAGGAGGAAACAGGGTGGGTCCCTTCTCGGGAATTCTCAGGAACTTGGCTCAGCCCCGGGCGGATCTCCCACAGCCCTTGGCAGAGGCAGGGCTGGGATGACTTCATGTTTGCATTAGACGCTTTCAGGACGGGACAAGGCTTGTCTTCGTATTTCAGGCCGATGACCTCGGTCTGAGTGGGTGACCTCCCTCCTACCTGCTGGGAGGTGAGATCCAGACTCGCCAGGATCTTGATGCTGAATAAAGAGTGACCTCGACCCAAAGGGCTTCTGAGCCACCCTCCAGCATTTCCTGACACCTGCTGGGTGCCACCCCCTGGCCCTGGTGCCCGAGACACCGCCCCTGCCGTGGAAACTCTGGCCTGGTGCATCTCGCTTTTGCTTGAGCATTGGAATCGCCTGGGGAGCCCTGACACCTGCATTCGGGCTCCACCTGAGGCCAATTAAATCGGAACCTCTGGCTTGGGACCCACAAGTCGGCATTTTTCTAAAGCTCCGGGGTTGATTTGCAACCTGGGCTGAGAGCTGCTACTCCAATGAATAAAAGCATTGGTGTTGAGCATTCATCTTGTACCAGGCTCCAGGAATTTTGTATTTGTAAATATTAATCCATTTACTCTTCGCATGGCCCCTCAGAGGCAGGTACTATTACCATTAACCCTATTTTACAGATAGGGAAACAGGCACTGCGTGGTGACGTCATTTACCCAGTGCTAGTGAGTGGCAGGCCCAGTATTAAATCCCAGATAAGCTGATCACTGAGCCTGTGCCCTTAAACACCACACAGTGCTGCCAGATGAGATAGGACAGGCCTCTGAAAACATGGACAAGAAGAAGATCTGGAAGTCAAAGTGAGCCACAGGCCAATATGGCCCCTTAATAGGAAAAGCATGGGTGTTTTTGGAGCCTAGGGTGGGGGGTCTGAGTTTGAATCCTTCACCTGTCACTCCCCAGCTGCATGGCCCTGGCCAAGGAGGTTAGCATATCTATGCCTCAGTCTCCCCACGGGTGAGTGAGTGCCCACCTCCTCCAGAGCAGGTGAGATGGCAAATGGAAAACACCCAACACGGAGCCTGGCGAATGTGGTGGAGGGTGTTCAGTAGGGAAGAATTCTGCATGTTCCTCCCTGACCTCCCCATGTCCACCTTGGTGCCTCCTCAAAGAGAAAACCTCAAGAGGCTCCTCGGCACCTCCTGGATCTTCACGAAGCGCTGCCAGCCTGGGACTCACCCCACAGAGCTTTGAAAGATGTTAGAAGAGGCTCCTCTTCCCCAGCCAAGAAAGGATCTTCCCTTACTCAACGTTCCCAATCAGGGAGATGGATGGGTCCATTGTTCTTGGGAGTGATGGGTTCCCGACCACCTGGGGATCCCTGACCTTCCACTTGGCAGTGCTGAGGTGCAGGAACTCGGGGTGCATGAGTACCAGGCCCTGTGTCTTTTGCACCAACCCTGCCTCTGTTGCTTCTCAAAGAAGGAGCTCCAGGACAGAGCTGCTCCAGGGGATGGCAGCCAGAAGTAGCTTTCGCAAGCACGTGAGCCCACCGCCTCTGGGGTCAGTGAGGCGTCCTCAGCGTCCTAGGCAGGCCTGTACTCTGGCCACAGCTGAGAGGGCCAGCCAGGCATAGGAGAGAGCACTGATCCCAGGGTCCGGCCCAGGGTTGAGGCACCTGCGGAGCCGTGGGGCTACGGGCACGGCATGGTCTTTGGGAACCTCAGCTTTCTCATCTGGGAAATGGGCTTGATAATAGAAATGAGGATTGAGGGGGCGCCTGGGTGGTTCAGTGGTTGAGCATCTGCCTTTGGCTAGTGATCCCGGGGTCCTGGGATCAAGTTCTGCATCGGGCTTCCCACGGAGAGTCTGCTTCTCCTTCTGCCTAACTCTCTACCCCTCTCTGTGTGTCTCTCACAAATAAACAAAATCTGTAAAAAAAAAAAAAAAAAGAAAAGAAAAGAAGAGAAAGGAAAGGAAAAGAGAAAGGAGAGGAAGAAAGAAAGAAAGAAAGAAAGAAAGAAAGAAAGAAAGAAAGAAAGAAAGAAGAAAAGAAAAGAAAAGAAAAGAAAAGAAAAGAAAAGAAAAGAAAAGAAAAGAAAAGAAAAGAAAGAAATGAGGAATGAGCTAGGTAATGAAGCATGGGACACATCACAGCCACTCAATCCGTGATAACTATTCGCCCTAGTAGTTCTATTCAAATAATTATCAAATAAATGTCCAGTAACTAAGAGGAGGAGTTCTAGTCATTAAGATAACTTTTGTACAAAGATTATCGTGGGCCTCCGTGAATGCAATAGCCAATAAATAGTAGCTGATATCTGATAATATCCAATATCCAATATCTAACAATAGCGAATAAAATAGCCATAATAAGTAAGAGTAGTGGTTATATCCCCTCACATAATTCCCAATAAATACATTGGGATAATAGTTAAATCCATTAAAATCATTTTAATACTAGTTTTTTTTTTTTTTAGTTTTTTAATTTACTTATTTATGATAGTCACACACAGAGAGAGAGAGAGGCAGAGACATAGGCAGAAGGAGAAGCAGGCTCCATGCACCGGGAGCCCGACGTGGAATTTGATCCCGGGTCTCCAGGATCGCGCCCTGGGCTAAAGGCAGGCGCTAAACCGCTGCGCCACCCAGGGATCCCTTAATGCTAGTTATTGTGGGCTACTGTGAATCCAAAATCCAGTAAGTAATATCCAGTGAAATAGGTAGTAGTAGTAGTAGTAGTAGCAGTTCTGTTCATTAGAATAACCTGGAACTGTCTTCCCCCCTCCCCCCACGCGAGGAGCAAGGAGACCCTCCTCCCGCCAAACCCCTAAAGATCCAGGGCCCAGGCGGCCGGCGGCGCCGGCAAACACAGCAAGCGCCCGGCAGAGGGCGCCCAAACCCACGGGCCGAGGGCTCCTGCCCAAGGGAGCGGGAGGTTCAGCGGCAGGAGCAGCGGGAGCAGCGGGAGCAGCGGGAGCAGCGGGAGCAGCGGGAGCAGCGGGAGCAGCGGGAGCAGCGGGAGCAGCGGGAGCAGCGGGAGCAGCGCGCGCCGGTGCCGTTCCCTCCCCTCCTCGCCGGGTCTCCGCCGGGGCCGCCGGCCACTGGTAGGCCCGGGTGAGTCTTCCTGTGACGCTGGAGGCCCCACGGAGGGGGTGTCCTGCTCCGACATGCGTGGTGGCCCTGGTCGGGCTCGCCCAGACCTTGGGAGGTTGGGGGTGGGCCTGGTCCGCCCCCTGCTAGGGACAGCTGCGTCCACGCCCCCTCAGCTGCCTCTGGGAGCGCGGTGGTGTTCTCGGGGAGCAGTGCTGCGGGGCCGCCTCCTGGCTTTGCGGTGGGGGGGGGTGTTAGGGGCTCCAGGCCCAGCAGAAGCAACTGCCCCTTGCTCCTGAGCGTGGTCAGCAGGCGCTGGGCAGTCCCTGCAGACACGCACTCTTCCTTAGCACTCAGCCGTGGGACTGTCGAGGATGCCTCTGGAAGAGTTCTAGAGTCTCGGAGAGGCAGGTGCATTGGCCGCGGCCGGGCCTCCTGCGCGGTGGCCGTGGCCGTTACCCCACACCGTGGCCATGGCCGTCACCCCCACACCGTGGCCGTGGCCGTCACCCCCACATTTGGCCGTGCTGGTCACTCCTGCACCTTGGCCGTGGCCGTCACCCCGACATTTGGCCGTGCTGGTCACTCCTGCACCTTGGCCGTGGCCGTCACCCCCACACCGTGGCCGTGGCTGTCACCCCCACACCGTGGCCGGGGCCGTCACCCCCACATTTGGCCGTGGCGGTCACTCCTGCACCTTGGCCGTGGCGGTCACTCCTGCGCGTTGGTCATGGCGGTCAGTCCTGTGCAAGTCCCCGTTTCCTTGTCTGTACTCATGGTGACGGCGATCCGGGAGGTTTGTTGGAGGATTGTGTGGGCGGTGCCTGCACAGGACCACTCTCCTCGATGCCCGCTGTTAATCCAGCCCACTGTCCCCTGCCCACCCCCAACAAGACAGGCCCCACCCCCTGTCCCCCACCCCCACCCCCACCCTCCAGAGAACTCTGGCCACCTCCATCTGCCCCCTGCATGGCCCCTACTGTCATTTCTTGCCCCTAGATAATCTGGGCCACCATTCTCTCCCCTTGCCCGAACCCCCAGCCTCCTGAATAACCTCCCTGCCTCTGGTCTCAGCCTCCCCCGTCCACTGCCCAGCCTGTAGCCAGAATGACTTTTCTAAAATGCAAGTTTGATCATATAGGTTCCTGCTCAACATCCACCAACGGCTTCCCGTTAATGTAGGAGTAAGTTGTAGCTCCTCGACATGATTCACAAGCCCTTTGGTCATCCGGTCAACGACCGACTCTCCAGCCTCATCCCTCTAGGTGACAGGGCACGACCATGGGGGGTCCAGGCAGGTTGGAAATAGACCCTCCTCCTGATAGTTTTTAAGTATGTGCACTTTTCCACAGAGGAAAGTACATTTTTTGTTAATATAAAGGACATCTTTCTCTCTCTCTCTTTTGGCGAATACAAGAACATGCACTCGATCCGAGTAACCTGACAATTGATCTAGAAGTGTCTTCCATTTGGCATTTCCTGCCCTCATTCAGTGGGTCAGTCACATTCCTTACAGACTGTATGTGAGGTGGATTCCAATTCAAAATCTTACCCACCCAGTCGCCTGGGTGGCTCAGGGCTTGAGCATCTGCCTTCACCTCAGGTCGTGATCCCCCCGTGGTCCTGGGATCGAGTCCTGCATCAGGCTCCCTGCAGGGAGCCTGTTTCTCCCTCTGCCTATGTCTCTGCTTCCCTCTCTCTGTGTCTCTCATGAATAAATAAATAAAATCTTAAAAAATCTCATCCGCCATAAAGAACCTCTACCTTTCTCACCTGAAGAGGGGCAGCCACATGCGCACAGCTGGTCTCAGAGCTGCATCCTCACACGGGATGTACATATCAGAACAGAGATGGGTCAACATCAGGCAAAGGTGCTTTTTCAGTTTCCACCTGAGGGCGACGTTTAGATCCCCCTGCCACTGCTTCATTCCGTGGTGTGCAATGTTTCTTGGCGGGTGCCCTGAGGGCTGGCGCCTGTCTTTTCAGCCCTGGCTCACTGTCACAAAACCACTTCCCCAGCTCCTGACTCAGGGGCTCGAAAACATTCAGACCTGCCACTTCATTTATAAACTAGTATTTTGGGGCAGCCCTGGTGGCGTAGCAGTTTAGCGCCGCCTGCGGCCCAGGGAGTGATCCTGGAGACCCTGGATCGAGTCCCACGTCAGGCTCTCTGCATGGAGCCTGCTTCTCCCTCTGCCTGTGTCTCTGCCTCTCTCTCTCTCTGCATCTCTATGAATAAATAAATAAAATCTTTAAAAAAAATAAAATAAACTAGTATTTTGTAATGTGACTTTCTATCCTGAAGCTGAATTCACAGGTAGAGAATTCACCTGTGCGTGTGACTGCCAAAAACATCAACATAATGCCCTAGTGATAATAGGAAGGAGAAGGATTAATAGGAAGGTCATTTGTCATAAAATCATATGTGGGGATGCTGGACCCTCTCAAAGATAGAGAGAAGGAATGAGAAGCTTGCCCCGTTCGAGGATCCCCAGGAAGGCAATGGCCACAAGCACAGACGGTCACAGGTGTGCCTCTGGATGGGGCCATTGGCGATGCGATTTTTAGAAATGGTGACCAGCTGTTAGTTACTGTCCAAAAGAAACAAAGAACAACTTTCCCTCTATTGACATGGTGGTTGCACTCCTGGAAAATTCAGGGACTATTAAACTGGGCAGGGAAGGGACATTTGCATTTATATGTAAAATGAAGTCAGATTCTAGACGCAGATAACGTCAGGCAGGGTTTCGCCTACATGAACGCTGGGGTGCTGGCGGCGGGGGGTATGTGGGATGTGGGTCCAGGTTGGTCAGAGAGGCCCGGCCGGCCCCCCACAGGACGTCTAGCCTTCCTGCCCACTGCCGCCACCGAAGGCCAGGGGCTCCGCACACCTGTTATCAGGACAACAGCCGGTGGGGCAGGGCACCCCCTGCACCCCAGCAGGCTTGGCTCGTGCCGGCCCTCCCTCGCCTCCGCACGGAGGGGCCCCTCTTTCTGCAGCTCTTATTTGTCATTCCTCCTGGAAGCCCCCCGACCCCGACCCTGCCAGGCTGGGTGAGCGCCCCCTCTGCCCCCCAGCCCCACGCACCTCACTTTGTCCGTCCGCCCCAGGAAGCCGGGAGCCACGGCCCTTCCCCTTGCTCAGTCAGTCCTTGTCAAGCTCACGATCCTGGGAGCGGCTCCTGCCTCTGTGCTGTGCTCGCTGGATCCTCCCACCAGCCCAGGAAGGGCTCTTTATCCTGTTTCAGAGCAGGAGACTGAGGCTCAGAGAGGTCAGGTGACAGGCCCAAGGTGACACGGAGACCTGGGATGCGAATGTGGAGTCTCAAAGCCCCTAGAGAGGCATCTTGGCCTCATTCCGCCTTGCTGCCCTGCTCAGCCCACCCAGAGGCTCTCCAGCACGGACACGACGACGGGGGTTGTGATGCTGCCCTTCCGGGGAGTACGGACGGCACCTGCCCACCCCACCTGCCCATCCTCCTGCCGGCCTTCCTGTCCCTTCCCCACCACCTCCAGCTCAGCCCCCTCCACGGCCCAACCTGCAGTGCTGCTGCCCCCACCCCGCTCCCAACCCTGCGCTCCTGCCCCGGCTCTGCAGGCCTGAGTTCCCGGGCCCCCCTGACAGCAGCGCCTGGAGGGTGGGACCTATGCCTTGCTCACCCTGGGAGCCCTTCCGCCTGGAGCCCGTGGGTGCTGGCCACGTGTGGATGCTCACAGCTGGCTGGGCTCCCTGTTAGCCAAGAAGCTACAGACTCACGGCAGGGAGCAGAGGAGCAGCAAGGTGCATCCTTCATGGTCTTGAAGTTGCTGAGGAGGCTGCTATCACCTAGCCGGACTGGGGCGCAGGCAAGGCTCAGTGTCCAGTGCCAGCACCGAGCCAACCCTGTGTCCCCCTCACCCAGAACAGGGCCGGCTCCACAGGCTTCGAAGAGCTTCCAGCCCCAAGTGGATGAGGGGTTGCCCTGTGTCTGTTGTAGTGTGTGCGGAGCAGGAGCACCGTGGGTCACACAGCAAACGGCCTGGGCATCTTCCTTGCTGGGTCACTCCATGGCTGCAGTGACCAGTGGCTGGCAGTTTAGCCTCCCCGTGCCTCAGCTTCCTCATCTGTAAACTGAGTTTGGGAGCAGATGATCTTCAAGGTCTCTTTGCTCTTTGTGTTTTAGGATTCATCCAACAAACACAACAAAATGTTTTGAGCGCTGTGTACCTGGAGAGTGAGATGCATTCCAGAACCAAACTAAAGGGCCCATCCTACCTAAAATCAAACCCTCCCCACTCCCTATCCTCCATCCCCACTTTATTTCTCTTCTTAGCTTTTAACAGCGCCTAAAATACCTTAGATGTCGTGAATTTGTCCCCTTTGCCAAGCATCTCTGTCTGCAGCATCAAGAGCAGGGCTTGGCACATAGTAGGCACCCAATAAGTACACGCTGAATGAGTGGATGAACGTATGAACAGTTTCCTGGGTCGAATGATCTGTATGAATCTAGAGTACAAGCTCACAAGGACAGCAACAGTGAAAACCATCTTTTTTAAAAAAAAAATTATTTAAATTCAATTTAATTAACATTCACTGCATTATTAGTTTCAGGGGTAGAATTTAGTGATTCATCCGTTGCATACAACACCCAGTGCTCATTCCATCAAGTGCCCTCCTAATGCCCATCCCCCAGCTACCCCTTCCCCTCACCCACCTCCTGAAAACCATCTTTTAGGAGCGGGTGGTGATCCACATGATATTCCTGTTACCTCTTTGGCGCCTCCTCAAACCTATAAGAGCTTGCAGCAGGCCAGGTTAGCTCTGCCTTCCAGAGGAGGGGAGCAGCCCCTAGACCATAAGTGAGCAGCCTCAGCACTGCTGGGGCTCCAGGATGCTGGCACCTTCCTCAGCTGCCACAGCCCACCCTCCCAGCCACAGTAAGCAGCTCCCCAGATGTTCTGTATCTTTTTTTTTTTTTTTTCATGTTTGATGCCTTTGCACGTGAAGTTCCCCTTGCCTGGGAAGATCCTTCTCTAGGCAATCTTTTCTCCCTCCCTGTCAGGCACAGCACTGCTCTTCCTTCCACATCCTATGGAACGAGCACCTTACCTCCGACCTCCCTGCAGCATCCTGGACATCCGCCCATTCCAGCCCAGCATCTGTGTGAAGGACGAAGTAGGCACTTGCTGTCCACCCACCAGGCTGGGAGCTCCTGGAGGGCAGGTGGTGCTGCCTTCCAGATGGGTGGGAGGCTGAAAGCAAGTCAGTGTCATGGCAGGCATGGCCGATGCAGGCCCCCAGTAGGCAGGCAGGCTGGCCAGCCACCAGCACTTGGTGACGACCTGCTGGGGGAAGGCGTGCATGTCATTGCCCAAATCCCATCTGCTGCTGGAAGGAAGATTCCTGGGAATCCCCATGTACCAACTTTTTGTGCTGAATACAAAACTTTTTTTTTTTTTGTCACTCCACATGAAAGCACCTTATTTTTTTTTTTTTAATTTTTATTTATTTATGATAGTCACAGAGAGAGAGAGAGAGAGAGGCAGAGACACAGGCAGAGGGAGAAGCAGGCTCCATGCACCGGGAGCCTGACGTGGGACTCGATCCCGGGTCTCCAGGATCGCGCCCTGGGCCAAAGGCAGGCGCCAAACCGCTGCGCCACCCAGGGATCCCTGAAAGCACCTTAAAATGAGGTGTCTAGCTCTCTGTAGAGTATCTCCTGACTCATCATTCCATTTTAATCTTTAAGAAAATTAGGGTGTAACATATACTATAAAATCTTAAATATACAGCTCCATGGCTTTTTACATGTTTACTCTGAGAAACTAGCACTTAGATCAAAATGCAGAACTTGACCCCAAGTCCCCATCTCCCTCCCAGTCAGTACTTCCAAGGTAACCCCCCTTCTGACCCACCCAGCAGGTCATTCACCAAGCAGGCCAGGCTGTTTTCCAGGGTTACCATGACAAATCACCATAAACTGGTGGGCTTAATACAACAGAAACCTATCCTCTTACAGTTCTGGAGGCGAGAGTCTGAAATCAAGGTGTGGGCTTCCTTGGAAGGCCCTAAGGGAGGATCCTTCCTCCTGTCTTCCAGCTTCCAGAGGTGCAGGTGTTCTTGGCTTGTGACCACATCCCTCCCATCTCTGCTTCCATCCTCACATGGCCTCCCCTCTTCTCTGGGTGTCCCCCTCTGTGTGTCATCTATAAGGACACTCGTTATTGGATTTAGGGCCAACCCAGGTAATCCAGTATGACTTCATCTGGAAATTCTCAACTTAATTACATCTGCAGAGACTTTTTCATAGTTTCTGGGGATGAGGACGAGAACATATCCTTTTGGATTCACCATTTATCTCCCTACAGGTACCAAATGCACAGAATGGAAGTTACTGCCTTCTCATCTTTGTCTTCTTCTTCTTTTTTTTTTTTTAAGACTTTATGTGTTTTTTAAAAAAAGACTTTATGTGTTTATTTGACACAGTGAGGGAGCACAAGCAGGGGGGACAGCAGAGGGAGAGGGAGAGGGAGAAGCAGGCTCCCTGCTGAACAGGCAGCTGGACCGGGAGCTCGATTCCAGGACCCTGGGATCATGACCTGAGCTGAAGGCAGATGCTTAACTGATTGAGCCACCCAGGCTCCCTGCCATCTTTGTCTTCCTTGGAGTTCTATCATGTCCATTCAGCACCAGTCTCTCTCCGCCTGCATGGGAATATAGGCATATATGTATGTGTGTCGTTTTCCCACAAACAGCATTCTCTACACCCTCCTGTACTTGGCCTTTCTTACTTAATGCATCTTAATAATCATCCCACAGCCATACAGCTGCCCTATTTTTTTTAACAGCCGTGTAGTCCTCCTTGTATGGATATACTCATTTTTTTGAAGCATTCACCTCCTGATGAGTATTCAGGCTTCTTGCAATCATCTGCTATTTCCACCAGAGCCACAAAGACCACCTTGGCAAGTGGTGTCTTTGACAATGTGCATGACCCTATCTGTGCAGAAAATTCCTAGCTTCCTTTCCTTGATTTGCAAAAGATGATATAAGAGGATTAAAAATAATCTTTAAGGGGCGCCTGGGTGGCTCAGGTGGTTGAGTGTCTGCCTTCGGCTCGGGTCGTGATCCCAGGGTCCTCGGATCAAGCCCCGCATCGGCTCCCTGCTCAGAGGGGAGTCTGCTTCTCCCTCTCCCTCTGCCCATCCCCCCACCACCTTGTTCATGCTTGCTCTGTCACTCTCTCAAATAAATAAATAAAATCTTTAAAAAATAATAATCTTTAAATTGTAAAAGAATCTTCCCTGAGGTGTCTGGGTGACTCGGTCAGTTAAGCATCTGACTCTTGGTTTCAGCTCAGGTCGTGATCTCAGAGTCCGGAGACTGAGCCCCACTTTGCCCCACTCCATGCTCATCAGGGAATCTGCTTGAGATTCTCTCCCTCTGCTTCTGCCCCGACTTGTGCACATGCGCTCTCGCTTTCTCTCTCAAGCAAATAAATAAATCTTTTTTTTTTTAATTTTTATTTATTTATGATAGTCACAGAGAGAGAGAGAGAGAGAGGCAGAGACACAGGCGGAGGGAGAAGCAGGCTCCATGCACCGGGAGCCCGATGTGGGATTTGATCCCGGGTCTCCAGGATCGCGCCCTGGGCCAGACAGGCGCCAAACCACTGCGCCACCCAGGGATCCCAACAAATAAATAAATCTTAAAAAGAAAACAGAATCTTGCTTTATCCCCACCAAACCCACCTATTCCCATTCCAGCCTGGTCCTTGATGGGAAGCATTTTGTAAAGTTGCAGGTACAAGACATTTAGGATTGTTATTCTGTTCCATAAGATACTACTTCACATCATAAGAGTTTCCTGTGTCGCTGTGTAGTCATCAGTTACATTTTTGTGGCTATGTGACCATGTCCCTGGCCAGATGGGTCATGATGTACGAAGCCATTGCCCTGTGTGGACTCTTCAGGTTTATTTTCCCTTCCAGATAATTCTGCAGAGAACATTTTCTTTCCAATAGCTTTTTAATTCTTAAAAAAAGGATAATTTCCTTAGAATCGTTTTCCAAGCATAATATTATTCAGTCAAAGGGTATGAACAATTTTGCAGTGTTAACTACAGGCTGCCAAATAGCTTTCCCAAGGAGACAGTCTGCCCGGTCCTGACTCAGGTGGTAGCCAGGCCTGCCCGCCTCACCAGCCCTGACCCAGCATTGAGGACTAACTACTCTTATCTCAAGGAACACATGTGTGGGCTTCCTCAAAGTTGCTTTGATCTGGATGCTTCTGACTTCTCCATCTTCGCCATCCCTCTGCTGTGGACTCCTACAGGCTTCTAACCCCGGCACAGCCGGGACTGAGCCGTTGGTCTCAGTCTGCTCACGTCCCCCCTCTTCTCCTGTTTCCTCATCTGGAAGATGTAAGGTGACCACCATCCCTGTTTCCCTGGGATGCGGGATTTCCAGGGCTAAAGTGAAGCCTATCCCAGGCAGGACAAGTCGGTAAGTCTAGTAAAATCAGAGGACCCCTGTTCCCAGCCCCCCACCAGCCCACCAGAGACGTGCTGTGATTCTACTCAGTCAGACCAGCTGACTGGATGCAAGGCTAGGGCCCCTCCTGCCACACGGCTGCTGGAGGATGCTATGCCTCCTCCCAGGACACCAGGCATCCTCCTCCGCCAGCACCCTGGTACCCAGGAGCGGGCAAGCACACAGGAGGTGCTCACTGAGTCGGCACACAGCAGACTCCTGGCTGATTCAGATCCTGCTCTCAGAACCCTCAGGGGCCCCCTGACAGGAGCAGGTTGCGGTGCGGGGTGGGAGGTGGGATTCTGGCCACTGGCGAGATTCAGCATTTTCCATAAATTTGTTTACTCTTTGCATCTCCTCCTGGGCCTTCCTAGGCTTACAGGCTCTGGGATTTGCATGCCTTTGTTGCTGGAAACTGAGTTTGTTTTTGTCTTGCTGGCAGCTTCTTTCTCTGCATATTTTAGTTCTTTTCTTTCCTATTACCATGATGTGAAAGGTGTATCTGAAGTTTTGTGTTTCTTTATGAAAAAAAAAATAGGGAAAGAAAATTGCTATGTCGTGCTACTCTTTCTGGAGTCTGTGTGTGTGTACATGCTCAGAAATATGGGCAAAATACTGCTTTGTGAAACTCACCCTGTAAACGGAGAAACCCTCAGGATGTCTGCTGGGAGAAGGGGTGACGAGTGCCAGAGAAGGATCATGAATTAAGGAGCATGAACCCAGACTCTTGTGTACAGTTTTGCATGGAGCCCACTCCTGCCCCTCACCTGTGGGCAGTGTTTGTTGAATGCACGAATTTTACCTTATTTTCTTCAATCCTTTTTAAGAAGGGGATATGGATTTTTAAGGGGAAGGGGAAGAAGGATTTTTAAGAAGGGGATATGTCACCACTCTCCTGTGTGTCTCTTCTCATGTGTGTTTTGATGTCACTGCTATTCATTTATGCTCGGAGAAACTAGACACAGCATTTTTGTGTGTCCACATCTACGTAAATGGTATCATGCCATCTGCATCCCTCTGCAGCTTGCTTCTGTCGACTGCTGACACTCTCAGGTAGTATTCCACCAAATGGATAGGCCACAGTCTATGAGCCACTCTTTGGTTGATGGCTGTATTGGTTTTCTGGGGCCACCATGATACAGCATCACTGATGCATGGCTCAAACAACAGAAATTTATCTTCCCACAGTTCTGGAGGCTAAAGTTCAAAATAAAGGTGTTGTCAACATGGGTTCCGCCGAAGGCCAGGAGGGGAGAATACATTCCAGGCCTAGTGTCTAGTTTGCTCCCAGCCTCTGGTGGCCACAGGCTGGCATTCCTGGGCTTGCAAAGGCCATTCTCCCCCTGAGTCTTCTCATCGCTTCCTCTCTGTGCATTTCTGTCTCTGTGGCCAAATGTTACCCTTTGTATATGGACGCCAGTCATGTTGGAGTAGGCCCACTCACATGACCTCATTTTAGCTTAATCACCTTTTTAAAGAACTACCTCCAAATAGAATCATATTCAGAGGCATTGGGGATTAGGACTTCAATGTATGGATTTGGGTAGGAGGGCGGCACAGTTCGCCCCATGACACATGTGAGGCCTTTGGTCTCCACCCTGGTTGCACCAACCCACATTTGCCAACAGGACGCAGGCTTTCCTGCTTCTCCACCATCCTCATGGCTACCTGACTTTTTCACTGTCTGACAACCTGACGGAGGAGCAGTGGCACACCACTGCCATTTAACTTGTCCTCCCACCTCCAATTTTTTAATGAAATTGAACATCTTTTCCTAGGTTATTGCTTGTGCTTTGGTGAATTCCCTATTCATACCTTTGTCCATTTTACAGGTGGACTTAAGAGTTATCTTTCTGTTGATTTGTAGGAATTCTTTGTAAATCCTAGGTCCTAGCCTGCACAGCAAGGCTTTTCTGTGGGTCTTCAGCTTGCATTTACACTTATTTATCCTTTGATGTACAGAAGCTTTTGATTTTCATGTAGTCAAATGCTTCATGCACTAAGGTTTATCTTGTTTAGGAAATCCTTCCCTACACCAAGGTCATAGAAATAATGGCTTATATTTCTACTAAATCATTCAAAGTTCTGTTTCTCAAGACTGGGGCCTCATCTGTGTGCATGATGTATGAATTTATTTGTGTGTGATGTATGAAAAAAACATCATTTTGTTTTCCCAGATGGATTGCCAGTGGCTACACTCACTGCATTTCACACCCTGGTATCCCCAGTGGGCTGAGACCCCAACATCAACACCCACTGCATACCTGGGGGTTTCCCTCTGACAGAGCAGAGCACCCAACACAGTGACACCTGTGCATGAGCCCAACTCCAGCCTGAACGGTAGCTGTGTCCTTCCAGAAGGACTGCAGAGATGGGCACTGTATTCATCTCCTGTGTCTGTCATAACAAATTACCACAGGCACGAGCCTTGAAATAACAGACATGTATTCTCTCATAGTTCAGGTGGCCAGAAGTCTAAAGTCGAGGTGTTGGTTCTTTCTGGGGCTCCAAGGGGGAACCTGTCCCATGCCTCTCTCCTAGCTTCGGTGGCTATCAGCAATTCTTGGCATTCCTTGGCCAGAAGACGCATCCTTCTAATCTCTGCCTCTGTCTACCTTCTGCTCTGTTTCTGTTTCCCCTCCTCTTCTAAGGATTGTCATTAGATTTAGGGCCTACTCTAATCCATGATGATGTCATCTTAAGATTCAGAAGTTAATTATATTTACCAAAACCCTTTACCCAAATAAGGTCACAGTTACAGATTCTGGGTACACACATCTTCTAGACACATTCTACCCACTACAGGGATAATCTGAAATGGGATGGGAAAGGAGCAGGCCAACACTGGTTTCCCTCACCATGTATACTTCCTTCTGGCTCCCTGGTTTGTGACTGGCACCTTGTCCGCCATTTTCTTTCATTTCCTCCTCCCAACCCCAAATCTGGTGACATGTTACTGGAAACATCCCTGGAAATAAATCTTAAGAAACTGGTTCAACAGCGTTAAAAAAAATCCTCTCTTTGTAGTTGCTTTGTTAATAATATTGAAAAGTTGGAAATAGCCCCCAGGAGAGGAGGTAATTACTTAACTATTTCAATATATTTGATCATGCAAACCTGCTGATAGACTTAGCAGTAGGTGCAGGAGAGGGCAGAGAACAAGACTGCAGCCATTGCTGGCTCGAGTGAGGAGGAAATTTTCCCAACATGAAGTTCCAAAGAATCACCTAATGTAAATTAGGAAGGGGTTGCAAAGGGAAATCCCAGTTGCTTTCGGGTGCCTTAAGGTAGTCTGAGTCCCTGAAGCTGAGTCATGAGGGCTAGGTTAACTTGGGTGGACCAGGCAGAGACAGGAAAGAGGGTACAGGAGGAACTCACCTCACTGGGACCTACAGCTGCCCACCCAAATGACAAAAACATGGCAACACAGAAAGGCTCGTAATTAGGTGAAGAATACAGCATAAAAAATGGATTCCAAAGGGTCCTAGAAAAAAAGAATTGCCATATGATCCAGCAATCCTACCCCAGACATCTACCCATACGGAAAAACTGGGCTTCAAAGAGATGTGTGCACACCTATGTTCAAAGGCAGAAACAACCCAAATGTCCATTGATGGATAAATCCAATGGGGGTGTATCCATATGAGGGACTATTATTCATTAGCCTCAAAAAAAAGAAAGGAAATTCTGACATATGTTACAACTCAATCAATGTTGAAGACATTTGGCTAAGTGAGACAAGTTAGTCACTAAAGGACAAATATTGTATGAGGCCACTTATATGAGGGACTCGAGCTGTCAGATGGTGGTTTCAGGGGCTGGAGGGTGGAGGGGTCATGTTTAATGGGAACAGAGTTTTGGTTTGGGAAGATGAGAAAGTTCTGGAGATGGATGGCAGTGATGGTGCTACAACAATGTGAACATTTCACGTTACAGAACTGTACACTTAAAAATGGGTAAGAAGGCAAATTTTAGATCATGTGTATTTTACCACAATTTTTTTTTTTTTTAAAAGAGTGTCTAGCCCTCTGGCGGAGAGCCGCCTGCCTCTGTGAGTTCCTTTGTCCATTTAGTGAATCTTGGTCTCTCCTGTCAGGTGAGGTGGTGAGGAAAGCAGACAAGATTGCTGCCTTCCTGGGGTTCCAGGTGAGGAGGCAGGCAGACCTTTCTCGAGTCACACTATCAGATACATGCATGAATTTCTCATCAGTGATTAGCTCTGTGACCTTGGATGATCCACTTCTCCTTCCTGAGTTCGTTTCCTTCTCTGTGAAAATGGGGACAATAATTTGCGCGATAATGAAGCTGGAGGACCAGCGAGTGTCCTCTAAATGGCCCAGGTGAGAGTGCTTAGCTTAGGAGGTGCACTACGTGGCTTAGCTCCTTTTCCGTAGCTCTGCATCAGAAATATCTGCTCAAGGACACACTGACATAATTTGTGTTACACAAGGGTAGAGTCACGCAGTATATATATATTTTTTAAAGTATGCAAAATCCTTTTAAGTGTATCGAAGTTTTAGATGGATATTATCAGGGTGTGGAGAATGAGAGATGGGATGTCAGGTAGGAAATATTCTTTAATCCATATTAAGGGATTTACTAGCTGGGTGATCTCAGGCGAATAACTTGGCATTCTAAACCTCAGTTCCGTTTCCTTAACTGCAAAATAATAGTACCCACCTATTAAAAATTCTTTATTATAGGCATTTTCAACCCCTCACAAAAGAAGGAATCATCCAATGGCCCTCCACTAATCAACTGCAGTATAATTGCCAATGGTGTTTCATCTGTACTTTCTCCTGCTGGCTATTTTAAAGTGAACCCCAGACTCTTTAGAAAAGAATCACTATGGGGCACGTGGGTGGCTCAGTGGTTGAGTCTGCCTTCAGCTCAGGTTTTGATCCTGGGGTCCTGGGATCAAGTCCCTCATCAGGCTCCCCACAGGGAGTCTGCTTCTCCCTCTGGATATGTCTCTCTCTCTCTCTCTCTCTCTCTCTCTCTGTCTCTCATGAATAAATAAATAAAATCTTAAAAGAGAGAGAGAGAATTGCAATACCGTGATCACACCTAAATTTTTTTAAAAACAATTTTTTTAAAAGATTTTATTTATTTCTTTGAGAGACAGAACGAGCAGTAGGGAAGGACAGAAGGAGGGAGAGAGAGAGAGAGAGAGAGAGAGAGAAGCAGACTCCGTACTGAGCAGGAAGCCTAATGTGGGGCTCCATCCCAGGACCGTGGGATCATGACCTGAGCTAAAGGCAGATGCTTAACTGACTGAGCCACCCAGGCAGCCCTTTTAAAACAATTTATTAAGATCATCTAATATCTAACCAGTGTTAAATCATCCTCAACTGTCCCATAAATGCCTTTTAACTTGATTTGCTCGAATCAGGATCTGCAAGATCCACACATTACATTTGGCTGATATATCCTTTTCCCCAGCATTTTATTAGGACAGTATTCAAACATTCCGCAAAGGAGGAAGAATTGAACTGTGGGCTCCAGCATAATCCTCTAGACTCAACCACTAACCTGTTACTGTGCTTTGTCACATGTCTTCCCATCCCATCTCCCTACAGTTGATAACACTTTTATTTATTTATTTTTTAAGATTTTATTTATTTATTCATGAGAGACAGAGAGAGAGAGAGAGAGAGAGAGAGAGAAAGAGGCAGAGGGAGAAGCAGGCTCCATGCAGGGAGCCTGACGTGGGACTTGATCCCGGGTCTCCAGGATCATGCCCTAGACTGAAGGCGGCACTAAACCGCTGAGCCACCTGGGCTGCCCTGATAACACTTTTAAATCTTTTTAAATCTAAATACTATTCCCTCTCATGTTTTTTCCTTGCCATTTATTTGCTGAAGAAACTGTGTCATTTGTCCTGTGGGATTTTTCATTTGAGGATTAAATGAGCTAACATGTGTATTGTGTTTAGAAAATAGTAGGTACTGAATTAATATTCATTATGGTTTGCTTTATTTATTTATTTTAAAGATTTCATTTAGTTATCTGATGGGGGAGGGGCAGAGGGAGAGGAACAGCAGATTCCACACTGAGCTCACGACCCTGAGATCATGACCTGAGCTGAAATCAAGAGTCAGAGCCTCACCCGACTGAGCTACCCAGTTGCACCAATTTACCTTTAAAAAAAAAAAAACAAAAAAACTCATGTGTATCTAATTATTTTTCCAAGGGAAAATATGTCATTTTTGTAAAAAAAGAGTAAAAAGTTTTCCAAAGTCTCTGGACTGTTAGGACTTTTCACAGCTGCGCTAGTTTGTGGCCACACAAAAGGGTGTGTCACCTTGTTGGCTGGGCCTGCCCGACCATTAGGCCCCCCTGGATGGACCCCATAGCAGTGGGAGGTGGTGGAACTAGGGGGCCGTGGTGGTGGGAACCAGAGCTCAGGGGAAGTGGGGGGGCAGGAACCAGGATTGTCTCCTTCCCTGGGGCAGAGGGATGCAATACCAGGATGGGGGCTCAGAGGACAGGCGGGGGGGGGGTGGGGGGTGGTGGGAAAAGCTGTAGAAATCCCAGGAGAGGGTGGAGGCAAAGGCACACAACCTTAGGGATAGAGAGGGACTGTACAGCCTGCTTTCGAAGGGCTGGGACAGATGGAACAAGAGGAAGGTGAGCCTCCCCAGGAATTTGACACCATAAACCAGAGAGCAAGCAGCCAGATGAGAAATACTCCGTGTCCGCCATCAGCCGCTGGAGAAGAAAAGCAGATTGGTGGGAGGAAGCTCTGGGGTGAGGGATCAGGAGTCTGAGCCTGGTTTTGTGGTCTTGGGGCTCCTTACTTCCTAGGAACCCTATCTTCTCCTACCTGCAAAACAGGAGGGGTGGACAGAAGGCCTCTAGGGGTTTCTTTCAGCTCTGGCAAGGCAAATGTTCCATCTTACGATACTCCCTGGCGATGAAGGAAGCAATCGTGCCCGCTAGGATTTGGATGCATCCATGACCCTTTTAGCATTTTCCTTTCCAAGGAGGCAGACACCAAGTACGGGCTCAAAACTATGAATCATCAAATTGAAGTACAGAATGAACACAGACTGCAGCATGCACCATCCTGGAGTCCAGTCCCCACCCTGCCGCTTCCTGGCCTGTGATCTCAGGTAGGGTTCCACGGCGGGTTGGTGATGTCTGTCATGACTGAGGAAACGGGCAAGGCCAGCTTTCCCTCCCTGATCCCAGATCTAGGCCTTTTGAAATGCAACTAATCCTCAGGGTAGACTGGGCTCCTTAACCTCTGGGTAGAATCTGCTTGAGATTTTTAGCCAAACAAAATAGAAAGTGAATAAATATGGAACCAACCCACTTGCCTGAATGCCTGGCCTGGAACCCAGCCACCTGTCAACCACCACCATTGTGAAGCCATGTGGTCAGGGGTCACGCCGGCTGGCTTTGGTTCACAGGTTGTTGTCCACTCAGAAAGAGGCTCATGTGCCCATCATGTGCTGTGCAGGTTTAATGCTGCTAACTGGAGCCAACTGGAGCCCGAGCTGGCACAGAGGTGCAGACAATGGACTGTCCGTCTGAATAAAGCCTCCCCAAGTGCCTCACCAGTGTTGAGTCATGCCCCGCCCAGGGCACCCGGAGTGGCTTCTCTTGAATCACCACTGCTCCCTCTGAATGCTTGTGAGCGTGAGGACAGGAGGGCAGACTTGTGTTGGCCTGTTCCAGAGAAAACAGGAAGAGTGACGCCCTCCAGGGCCGAACGAAGCCTGGGGAGTGAGGTGTGCAGTGGGGTAAGCAAACTGGGGACGGAATGGAGTGGCCCTTCTGTGGGCGGGAGGGGTGTGCCCTGGGATCTATTAGGGGTGGAATCGTGTCCCTGAAAAAGATGTCAAAGTCCTAACCACCCCTCCCCCCACCAATCTCAGACTGTGACCTCATTTGGAAATAAGGTTGTCGCAGATGTACTAAGTTCAGATGAGGTCATGGTGGAGTAGGGTGGACCCCTAATCCAATATGACTGTGTCCTCATAAAAAAAGGAATTTTGGATGGAGGCTCACACAGGGCGAATGCCTTGACCATGAAGGCTGAGATAGGGGGTGATGCATCTACTGGCCAAGGAACACCAGAGACTGCCAGCAAGCCACCAGAAGCTGGACAAGAACAGATCCTTTCCCTAGCCCTCGGAAGGCACCGATCCTGCTGACGCCTTGATTTGGGGCTTCACGCCTCCAGAACTTGAGGGAAAGAATTCCTGTTGTCCAAGCCGCCCAGTTTGTGGTACTTTGTTACTGCAGCCCCACGAAACTCATCCAGGTGCTGAAAGACCAGAATCCTGGCTTGGCACCTCTTCTCTGGGAGACGCCAAGCAAGCTGCTTTCCTTTTTTGAGCCCGGGACCTGGAACCTGAGGCCTGAAGGCCTGGCCGGATTAAGTATAGCCAGGTCATCGGATTCTTTACCTGGACACTTGTGGGGGGTGGAAAAGTGGGAGGCAGTGACCATTTAGCCCCGGGACTGGGGGGGAGGTGGCCATTTGAGGCGTGGTGCCAGGCTCACAGGCAAGGGCATGTTCTGTGACGCACCACAGAGATGAGAAAGAGGGGCGAGAAAGGGCTCTGTGCAGACCCTGCCACGACTCCTATTCCTCCAATGCCTGGCTGTTCATCGTTGGCTGGGTTTTCATTTGTACATTCTTTCCACAAACCCCTTTTTCTTGAGGTCTCGCAGGGACAATATTTGAACTGATCTCTTTGCCTGCTTTTATTTTTTAAAAGATTTTATTTATTCATGAGGGACACAGACACACACACACACACACACACACACACACACACACACACAGGCAGAGGGAGAAGCAGGCTCCATGCAGGGAGGCTGACGTGGGACTAGATCCTGGGTCTCCAGGATCAGGCCCTGAGCTGAAGGCAGTGCACAAACGCTGAGCCACCTGGGCTGCCCTCTTTGCCTGTTTTTAGAAGTGCTTTGAAGGCCGTGAAGTGGGGTACATGTTTCCTCAACAACAGCAAGCCTTGCTGTGCACAGGTACAGGGTAAAGGGATAAAGAAGCTACAGGTCTGGTCCTGGGTGGTCCCAGGCCAGCAGAGGGTCACAGGGCTGTGCAGAGAGGCAACGGCAAGGCCACCTTGCCCGCTCCGCCAGCTCCAATTCAGAATGGAATCAGGAGACAGCCAGCGAAATTGCTGTTTTCCATTGTCGACCGGTTAATGCTTTGGTGAAATATTTGGTATTACGTTCTTCTCCATCCTCATTTTTCTTTCTTCTCTCACTTTGAGAGACTTGGGCTAAGAGAGGAATTATGAAAAAGCATGACTGTGAGGGGATCCCTGGGTGGCTCAGCAGTTTGGTGCCTGCCTTCAGCCCAGGGCATGGATCCTGGAGTCCCACGTTCGGGTCCCACATCGGGCTCCCTGCTTGGAGCCTGCTTCTCCCTCTGCCTGTGTCTCTGCTTCTCTCTCTCTCTCTCTGTCTCTCATGAATAAATAAATAAAATCTTTAAAAAATAAATCTAAGACAAAAAAATAAGCACGACTGTGGCTAAAATAGATAACACACACGGTGGGTAAGAGAGCGGGTCTGTTACCAGATTGGCAGAGTGCAGACATGATCTTGGGCAAGTTGCTTAACCTCCCTGTACCTCAGTGTCCTTATCTGTATAATGGACAAAATAAACCTCACTGCACTTTTGTGAGAATTAATTTAAAGAGTCATCCTATGCAGAGTGCTTATACCAGTGGCTGGCACACGGTAAGCCCTATGTGGTTATTTGCTATGATTATTAATAAAATAAAGAGATGCATACACTTGGTGAACACAGTGAAAGAAGTGGTTGCTACTTGTAGTAAGACATTTCTTTGTGTCTGGCTCACAACACCCATGTGACCATCCTTCTCACCTTTAGGGAGTGGTTGCCAACAAACATATTGGTACAAATTGACTCAGACATTGGCCGGGGTGGGCGTCTGGTCCAAGCTGAGCTGACCAAGTCCTCCTCTTGGAACTGGGCCAAAGAGATCCTAGTTCAATCCCAGCTGGTCTCGTCAATGGCCACCTTCTGTGATGCTGAGGTGACATAGCAGAGAAGGCCAGGGTAGAGGGAAGGCTGGTGCAGAGAAGACTAGACCTACAAAGCAGAAAGAAGGCCCTGGGCCCTGGTTTCTGGTCTTTTCTGAGACCTGGCTACCTTTATGCCACTGGGGTTCAGTGGGACACCCTTGATTTAAACTCTTTTTGAAGCTACTCTGGTTTCTGTTGCTGCTAAAACATCTTGGCTACTTCTGGACGCTGCCTCCTCACTTCCCTGCCAGGGCTGTAAAGAAATGTCCACTCCTTTCCCTTTGGCCCAGGCAGGCTGGAATCAGTTCTAGTCTGGTGTTGTGACCGAAGAAAGCATATACCAGGAATAAGAAGCCATTCTTCTCTACCATTGACTGAGTGCACCAACTTCTTCCTAAGCCCCTTCTGGAGCACTTACGCACATTGTCTCGTTAGCTCAGTGGTGAATATCACGATGGGATCTCTGTTTCACGGAGGAAGGGTGAGGGGCAGAGAGTTAGGAGATTTGGTTAGCATCACTCAGCTAAGAAAGGTGGACAGCTGGGATCTAAATCTCAAGTTTGTAAAAAAAAAAAAATTAAAAAATAAAAATAAATCCCAAGTTTGTGCATTCCTACCTGGAGCCCCTGCATGGCATCCTCCTGCTCTCCTGCCGTGGGGTCTGAGACAAAACCCTGGCTCTGCCTCAGCTTCCTTTAAAAAAAAAAAAAAAGATTTATTTATTCGTTTATTCATGATAGACATAGAGAGAGAGGAAGAGACACAGGCAGAGGGAGAAGCAGGCTCCATGCCGGGAGCCCGACACGGGACTCGATCCCGGGACTCCAGGATTGCACCCTGGGCCAAAAGCAGGAGCTAAACCGCCGAGCCACCCAGGGATCCCCTGCCTCAGCTTCCTAATCTGCAGATGGGGTGATACCATCACCCTTACCCATGTGAGCATTGTCTGGAGGGGTGAATGTGAAGGGAAATGTGGGCAAGTTTTGGAAGGGCGGCAGGTACTCTGCGCATGTAACACATTCCCCCCCGGATACTTCCTTTCTTTGCTTCTTAGCAACTGACTCAGAGCGGATGGAGGGGAAAGAAGTGAGGTCACATTTAAATTGGTCAATTTGAGCAGCTCACCGCAAAGGCTGGTGTGGGAGAGAGATGCAATTAATCTGAAAAACACAGTGGTTTTTATTTTTAAAAATATGATCCATGGCCTTCAATCCTCTGTGTAGCTGTGCCAGGCATCCATTTCCGCGTATCAACAGCGGCCTGGCATTTGGGCTCTTCCTAAAGTCCCTGTGAATTTTTAAAAAAACAAATGGTGCCTAAAAAAAAAAATTAAAGCAAATCAACGCATGCGTGTTGCAGAAATGTTGGGGGTCGGGAGAGCATAAAGAAGAAACCCCTACCCATGTTACATCCATGTGACGGATGTAGTAAGTCAACTATGAAAGAGACTGTGGTACCCACACCAACATGGATGAGTGTCGGAAGCTGTCATGCTAAGTCAAAGAGGTCAGGCCAAAAGGAGTATGTAACTTTTGATTCTATTTAGTTTTTTTTTTTTTTTTTTTTTTATGATTTATTTGAGAGAGGGAGAGAGTGAGCTCGAGGGGAAGGGTAAAGGGAAAGAATCTCAAGCAAACCTTCCCCCCACCCTGCCAACCATGAGCAAGAGACACTGGCCCCCAACACCGCCGATGATAAGCAAGGAGCCTGACTCGGGGCTCAATCCCAGAATCCTGAGATCACTACCTGAGCCAAAACCAAGAATTGGATGCTTAACTGAGCCACCCAGGCGCCCCTCTTCTGACACTCTTTATATGAAGCTCAAGGAGGGGTACAACTATCTCTAGTGACAAGGCAGAGCAGGGGCTGCCTGGGACCAGAAGTGGGTGGCTGGGGTCCACCGTAGAGGAGCCACAAAGAGACTTTTCTGGGGTTGCGGGAATGTCCTGTGCTGCTATCTTGATGGAGATGGTGGTTACATGGGTGTAGACATTCTTTGACACTTATCAACCTGTTCCCTTGAAGTGGGTGTGTTTTATTTCATGTAAATTATACTTCAATAACATGGATTTAAGCAGTGGAAAAAATGACCTGTGATCCGTCACTCCAGAGATAACTGCTATTAAGGTTCTGTTGTGCGTGGGTAACTCAATCAATCAATCGGCTGATTGTGTGTTAGAAATAGTAGTTCCAGGCAGCCGGGGTGGCTCAGCGGTTTAGCGCCGCCTTCGGCGCAGGGTGTGGTCCTGGAGACCCGGGATCAAGGCCCAAGTCGGGCTCCCTCCGTGGAGCCTGCGTGGAGCCTGCTTCTCCCTCTGCCTGTGTCTCTACCCCCTCTCTGTGTCTCTCATGAAGAAATAAATGAAATTAAAAAAAAAAAAAAGAAATATTAGTTCCAGGTAAACACTCGATCCTCTGTAATACTTTTATTAACCTCAGACATAATTATTTAGTGAAAGCGAGGAGAGGAAGGGGGAGAGGATGGTACTTCATGTTCCTTTGGTGCTCAGCTTTGCCCTCTGAAAGCAGAGAAGTTTGCGGGGGGGGGGGTATGTGCAGTAATCATTCAGCTACCCAGTATCACACACTGCTGAAGAGGAAACCTGCTCCCAGCCCCCCCCCCACCATGAGCCTAGAAAATTAGCTGACTTCACATCAGCTCAGAAGAGGAGAGGGAGGAGGATGTTCATCAACTTCAGGATGAAAACACGACTCCTCTCCTCAGAGCAGAAGAATAAGCACATTTTATTATTTGATCAGTACATTAAATGCCACCAGGATGGAGTGTGTGTTCCATTATGTTGGTGTCTCATGCCTGTTAAAAATGAGGTTTGGGAATGCTCTCCTGGCTGATGTAATTTTGAGACGGAGTTTTCAGACGAAGCTTCCGGAGAGTTCCCCCAAAAGAAATAGCACCATGGGTAGGTGTGAAATTGGGACCACTTAAGAACAATTTTCTTGCCTGCTTTTGGTGCTTGGCATTTTATTACAGGCATGGGCTCATGCCATTAAAGAGGCTCCAAAAACACGACTTCAAACAGGTTGCAACTTCTTCTATCCTGTGGGTCCCTGTGTTCCTTGACAGCCTGAGGAAGCCAGCTGTGTCTGCTCCAGCCCCTGGGGAACTGGCATCTGAGGAGGAACATGGATTGCCTGGGCGTGGACAATATGAGCTCCTGCAGACGGCAGCCCACAGGAGGCCTGGGAAGCAGCAGGTACCGGCTGCAGGGCGGGAAAACATCTTCTTTCAAGCCAGAGGTTCTCAACTGGGGGGTCATTTAGCCTTCTAGGTGACACGAGGCACTGTCTAGAGACATTCTGGTTGTCACAGCCTGTGGCTGCTACTAGTGTGTGTGGGTAGAGGCCAGGGATGCTGCTAAGTACCTCAGGGTGCACAGAACAGCTGCCTGCCAGGAAGGACTGTCCGGCCCCAAACATGACTAGTGCCAAGGCTGGAAACCCTGCAGAGATGTTGTCGTGAGAGTGTGCTAGTCACTGGGCAAGTGGGGAAGGTCTGGACGAGTGGAATAGATGGAAAGCCAGCGCTCGGGGCCGGGTCAGCGCGGTTCTAAACTGACAGTAGCCATGCCAGGTGGCTACCGTGGATCCAGGGCACCTGCTCTGTGCCAGGCTGTGAGCCCAATGCTGATGATCTCATTTAATGTCTACGACCTGGAAAAAGGCTCAGTTAGGACCCCACTTTATAATAAATCAACAAAATATACACAGGTGGGAAAGGGAATGGCAGGGAGTTTTTTTTTCTCCTGGAATACTTTTTTTTGGGGGGCAGGTGGTTGGAAGGGAGGGGTGTCAGGTTACCCCCATTCACCTATGAGCCCTGGGAGGGCAGGATCTTGTATGAGTGGATCTGCAGTACAGAAGTCCTCCTTATCCGTGCTTCGTTACCCGAGATCACCCTCAAGATTACCCTGTCCAGAAGCAGATGATCCTCCTTCTGACATCTTTTCAGAGGATCAACAGTAGGGGCACCTGGGTGGCTCAGCTGGTGGAGCTTCTGCCTTCAGTTCAGGTCATGATTTCAGGGTCCTGGGATCTAGTCCCACGTCAGGCCCTCTGCTGAGTGGAGAGCCTGCTTCTCCCTCTCCTTCTCCATCTGTGCTCTCCCTCTTTCTCAAATAAAATTAAAAAAAATTCAGAAGTAGCCCAACGCTACAGCACATGTCTATGTGATTCACCTCACTTCATCTCATCTCATGTAGACATTTTATTATCTCTTATTATCACAAGAAGGGTGAGTATGGTACAACAAGCTATTTTGAGAGAGAGACCACATTCACATAACTTTTATTACACTCTATTGTTATGTTATTATTAGTCATTGTTGTTAATCTCTTACTGTGCCTAATTTTAAACTTTTATCATTGATATCTGTGTATAGGAAAAAACAGTCCATATAGGGTTTGGTACTATCTGTGTTTTCAGGCATCCACTGGGGATCTTGGAACATATCCAAGGAGAACTAACTTTATCTAGCAAAGTCCTTGGCACTCTGGAGGCACAACTAGATAGGTGTTTAATGGAATTGAAAGAATGGAGCAGGGCAGTGTGGCCTAGTAGTTTGAATATTGGTATTGATTTTGAACCAGTCAACCAATAATCACTATGTAGCTCCTTTGGGCTGGACCCTAGAGACATGGGCATTTTGGAGTTGACCCTATACTGGCTCATGAGAGCCGGTTGTTGGTTTCTCAGAAATTTTTCAAGTTGGTTGTCAAATAGCTACTAAACAGGCTTATATTATATAACGTTACAATTAAATTTTTTATGTATATTTAAATATTTTATTTATTTATTCATGAGAGACACAGAGAGGCAGAGAGAGACACAGGCAGAGGGAGAAGCAGGCTCCCTGCAGGGAGCCTGATGTGGGACTTGATCCCAGGACACCGGGATCACACACTGAGCCAAAGGGAGATGCTCAACCACTGAGCCATCCAGGTGCCCCTAAATTATATTTTTAAAAGGTACTAAACCTCATCATTTCCTAATCATTCTATTATATTTTATTAGTATCTCTGTTCTGAAGGTTATGCCTATTGCAGGGCTCTCCAATTTTTTCTGTTGTAAGGGCCAGATGGTATTTTATGCTTTGCCAGCCACGAGCTGAATCTGGCCCCTCAGCCATGGTTTGCTGGTGTGACCCCTGGGATATTGTGTCTATATGTGGACATACACTATGATGGGATGGATGCATCTCTTCCCAGCTCCTTGTTCAGTGATGCACTTTGGTAGCTTGAAGACTGCCATGGTGGGAATATTTACACCAGGGAAGTCAAATGCTCTAAATCAGATTCTTGTCTTTCAGTAAGTTGACTGTTAAACATTTACTAGTAAACCACTGGGCACAGTAATGGGCAAAACTGGAATGAACCCTGCCCTCTTAGAGGGTACAGGGTGTTGGGTTTGTGCACCATTTCATGCTGGTGAGGAGAAGAAAGGGGCTATGCAAAGGCTGGTGGGGATCTCCACTGGAGACCACCCAACTACAGGCATGTCTCCCAGGAGGGGCAGGAGTGACAAAGGAGGGGGCTGAGGTGGACCTCTCCTAGGACTGGCCATCAGCCCCATGTTCTCCTCCCCCACCAGGGACTTTGCTATTTCATCACATTCCTTTGTGGGCAGCCAGCTCTGTCTTTCCCCTCTTAGCTCAAGGGGAGACTTCAGGCACCTGGGAGGTGAGATGTGAGCGCATGAGGGCAGTTTATTGCCGTTCACTGCAACCTCAGCTCCTAGAACTGTGCTTGCCACAGAGTGGGCTCTCCACCCATGTGGCCCAGGAAGGGCCTCGCTTGTTCTTTGGAGAGTTTGGGTCTGGTGGCTTTAAGGACGACTAGGGCACATGATCCATCCATGGAAATTTGTTGGGCCTGTGTTTCCTACATAGGTTGGGGAGCTGAGGGGGGGATGTTCAGGGCGGCTTCTGATGGAATCTGGCAGCTAGACGCATTGGTTTTTAGGTCAGGAACCTGGGACAGTGGGAGGCAAGGGGCTCTGCATATCACCCACCGAGTCCCAACGCTGCCCAGTGTACGGACCCGGTCCTATTGCCTGCACATTCCTAAGCACTGGGGAATAGGTGAGTGTGACTATCAATTGATCAATCACTGCATATTTGTTAAGCCTGATCACGTGCAGGCGCTAAGCTAGCTCTGCTGTGAGCCAGGAACTGCCAGCTTCTGCCTTCATGGAACTCTTCTTGCAGCATCTTGGGGGCTCCGTGTCACTCACTTCAAACTAAAACCAAGAAGTAGTATTTAAAGATGACATCAATTCAAAACTTTTCCCCTGAGCACCTGCACAGGGAAACATTACAAAGAAGGAGTGGGGGGAAAGCGTGGAACTTTAGGTCAAACGGAATTACGGGTTCACATCTTGGCTGGATTCCCACCAGTTGTCTGATCATCTCTGAGCCTTAACTTCCTCACCTTTAAGAGGGGGATGATAATGATTTGTGTCTTCTGGGCTCCCTGGGGGAGAAAGAACAGACATGAAAGCTCTGGCATGGTACCTGGCACTTGGCATGCTGCTCATTGTTATCATGATATGCCTATGTAACGTTTACAAATCAACCACTGAACCCAAGCAGCAGCCGAGGATGTCTGGAATGGTGCTAGAAGAAATCAGGGATTTTTGCTCCCTGGTAAATCTCATCCTGCTGGAGTTTACCCCCTGGATGGGGAGAGGAGGGTCTGCGGATGTCCCTAAAGTGGACAGCAGCTGCTCTGAGCCATCCTACCCCGGGACTCCACGTTGGCTCCTATCATCTCCCTCCTGGGTACTCTTGACAGCCTCCTCACTGACTTCCCTGTCTCCAGGTTGCTCCTCTGCAAACCTTGACCATGTCATGCTGTGGCCAGTGACCTGATGAAGGTGATATCCACAACCCACTCCCTTGCATGGTCCATGTGGCGGCTTTCCACTGCTCTTGGTCTGGTCCCATTTCAGGGCACTCAGCCCCAGGTCACCTTTTAGCCTTCTGCCCTGCAAGCCTGGGGCACTTTGCAAGCCTTGTCAAATATATGTAGTTTCCTGGACAGGCTGAGTGTTATCTGACTTCTTACTTTTGTATGTGCCATCCCCTCTTCCAGAAGCACCTTTTCCCTTCTTTACCTGATTCCTGAAGACCTCCTGGAGTCAGGACATGTACCCCGGGGCCACAGTTTAGCTGGATCAGGTGTCCCCTCTCTTTTCCTGTAGCCTAAGCACAGCGTGATCATTGCCTTTACATTGTCCTAGACTCTAACTCTGAGCCTAATGAGCTAAATGCACCTGCAAGTTACTCAGCCTCTCTGTACCCTCACCTGCCAGAGGGGATGGTGATGGCACCTAGATTGTGGTTGCTCTGAGAAGGAGCAGTTGTATGCATGCAGAGCACTTAACATACAGGAAGAGCTCAATAAAGGGTTGAACAACTGGCCTAACCCCACCCCTTAATGGCCTGGAGGTTTTGGTCACAATCATGCCCTGAAACCACATCTATATCATGAGGTGGGGGTGTGGGCTTGACCCTTCCTTGCTTATTTTCTCAAGGCTGTAAACTTTAGAATTCGAAGATCAGAATTTGCCAGCAAATGGTGGAGGGTTGACCAATTCCCCATTTTCTCACCTAACTGCCTCTGCAGGGGGCCAGGAGGAGAGAACAGCTCTACCCCTCTCCTGACACAGGCCCTATGTGCCTCCCCACCCCTGCTGCAGCGCTGGCCAGGCTCAGGGATAGGATCCTTGCCAGGAGCCCCTCCATCTTGTCTGTTCTTGGGAGAGGGGTGGGGGGTGGGGGTCTAATTCCCCCTACAGGGATGCTGTGGGCAAACTGCCAGCATTCACCGTGCAATTCAATACACACTCACACGCTCACATATTCACTACGGAGGCACCTTCACTTAACAAAAAAGGCAAACACCTGGGGGTTTCAGTGGTATTAACTGCAGACCTGTGTGGCTGTGAGAAAGTCTGGCCGAGAAGCTGAGCATTTGCTGGGTGGCTTTAGGTGCCTCTCCCGAAGACAGAAAGGACATGTCCTTGTTGCAGAGTTGGAGGTCCTCGGTGACACCAGGGTGCTTCCAGTAGGGCTCTCTCCCAGCCTCGAGCGGGGCCTGGCGCTGCTGGGGCGCAGGCAGAGGAGCGGCCCTTAACTCTGGGGAGGGACTCTGTTGTGTAGGTCCCTAGAGTGGGGTCAGACTCGCGGGGGGGGGGCAGTCTGTCCCTCCCGGGGCCGCCTGGGGACCTCAAGGCCCAGGGCCCACGGACCTCTGTAAAGAGGCGGGGGGGGGGGGCGGCTGGCGGGGTCTCGCAGGCTGAGACAGCAGCGTGAGCTCATTGTCCGGATGACCGAGAGGACATTCTCAGTTGGAGGAACCATCCCTGGCCTTGGCCCCCTGTAGCCAGCCAGGTGGCCAGCCTGGGCGTGGGGGGGGTCCGGGGCCGCGCAGTCCCGCCGCCCGCCCCGCCGCCCGCCAGCCCAGCCCGGCCCGGCCCCGGGCTTGCACCTGGCCGCACCTCGGGCCGCCGCGTCCGTGCGTCCCGGGGCGCTGGCCGTCCGGGTCCTGGCCGCCCGGGGCGGGCCGCTCCGCTCCGCACCCGCCGGCCCGGCCCCGGCCCGGCCCCGGCCCCGGCCCCCGCCCGGGCACCCGCCTGGGCACCCGCGGGGGCGCGGCTGGCCGTGACGTCACGCGCCCCGCCCCCGCGGCCCCCGCCCACCCCCGCGCTCGGGGCGGGGCAGGCCGGGGCCGCGGGGGCTCGTCCGCCGCCGCCCCCTCCCCGGGGGCCGCCCCCTCCCGTCGGGCCGCCCTCGCCCTCGCGCCCTCGCGCCCTCGCGGCCGGGCCCGGCGGCCGACCCCGCCTGCGAGAGGCCGGAGCCGCGGCGGCCGCCGCCGTTGCCGCCATTGACGTCAGAGGGGCGGGCACATGACCCCGCGGGGACCAATCGCGCGGGCGCCGAGCGGCTTCTGCAATCTCTCAACTGAGCCGGCCCCCGCGGCCCCCGCCGCACACTCGCCCGCGGACGGCCGCCCAGACACACGTACTGTACACACGAGCGGGCGGCGGGGCCGAGACACGCCCGCCGCCGCCCCGGCCCCCGCCGCGCCCGGCCCCCGCCGCCGCCGCCGCCGCCGCCGCCGCGAGCATGCACCCGACGAGCTAGGAGGAAGCGGAGCCGCGAGGAAGCGCCCGCCGCCCGCCGCCCGCCGCCCGCCGCCCCGCGCCCGCCCCGCCGCCGCCGCCGCCGCCCCCAGCCCCACGCCCCCCACCTTCCTGGGCGGGGGGGGGGTGCGGGCCGCCGCGCGGGGGCCCCGCCGCCCCGGCAGCCCCGGCCAGCCCCCTCTGCCCGCCCCCGGCCCGGCCCGGCCGGCCATGGATCTGACCAGCAGCGCGGGCGGCGGCGGCGACCCCCGGCAGATCGAGGAGACCAAGCCGCTGCTGGGGGGCGACGTGCCGGCCCCCGAGGGCGCCAAGCCGGGCGCCGTGCCGTGCCGCCGGGCCCTCCTGCTGTGCAACGGGATGAGGTACAAGCTGCTGCAGGAGGGCGACATCCAGGTCTGTGTCATCCGGCACCCGCGGACCTTCCTCAGCAAGATCCTCACCTCGAAATTCCTGAGGCGCTGGGAGCCGCACCACCTCACGCTGGCCGACAACAGCCTGGCGTCCGCCACGGTGAGCCGCCCCGCGCGCCGGCCCGCGCCCCCGGCCCGCGCCCCGCCCCCGCCCCCGGGCCCCCGGGGCCCCCGCCCGCGCCCGCGCCCCCGCCCCCGCCCCCTCGGGGACCGGGCCTCGAACTCTGCACAGGACCCGGCCCGCCGCAGCCCGGGCCCGGGGGCTCGCCCAAGGCCGGCGGGGCCCGGCTCGACCTGCGCGGGGGGGGGGGGGGCACGAAACAACCCCACAAATAAAGAAGGAAAACCTAACAACCTCGGAACCCCCAAACCCAGAGAATTTCCAGAAGCCCGTCCCTTCCTGGGCTCCACTGCCTTTTTCCTGCCCAGGCTGGGAGGCAAGACCGGCTGCTTCCCTTTCTGTGAAAAATCTCTTGGGCACGTTGAGAGGCTGGGAGGGGGGGAGGGGGGGAGGGGCAGGGGTCCCGGACCCCCTCCGCGCCGAGGGCGGCCAAGTTCTGGGGTGGAAGCTGGCCTGTGGGCCCGGCTCTCGCATTGTCTGTGGAGTGTGTGTATACGTGCGCTCTGCTGCCGGGTTTATTTTGTTATTGTTATTGTTTGGAATACATGGCTGGGACTGGGTCCGCTGGATGAGCAGGAGAGGAGTCAAGCTGTGTTTCTGAAATCCAGGCTGCAAGGTGGAAGACCGCGGTGGTGGGGTCGCCGGGGATGGGGGGTGGCGGGCAGGAGCCTGAAGCAGGATGCTTTGTGTTTTGCAACAAGGACAGTTTAAAGCACCAGCTCTGCTCGGGCCTGAGCCTTGCCGAGGGGATCCCGTCCTCCGGGCGGCTGGCAGGTCTTCCCCAGAATGCACACTCCCCCTGGAGTGGCCTGATCCTGTTTACCAAGCACAGTTGTTGGAGGGGTGGTGGTGGTGGTGGTGGTGGTGGTGGTGGTGGTGGCAGTGGTGGTGGTGGCAGCAGAATCCAATGCCTGCCCACACCTGTGCCAAGAAAACCCAGCCAGGAAACAGGGTGTCGCTTACATGGCATGTCACAAACGTGTAGCGTGTGTAGACATTTCCCCTGGATCCATGTTCCCTTGGCAGTATGTCACAGGCCGTGACATACACTCCAAGGAATGGGGAGGGGGAAAAGTTAGCAGAAGAAGCCCTACTCATTGAAACCACTCCCCCCTCCCGAAAGCATTGAAGCACACGAGGACTCTTATTCTGAATTTTGGGTCCGACGTGCTCAGAACACCTATTTTTTTTTTTTTTTTCTTTCCTGTGGGCAGGTTGGTGCAGTATCTGCAAAGACTTCTTCCTCAGGGAGGATCGCTAGTTGCCGCGAAGCGGTCTGTCCCGGGTTCAGGCTCATACATGTTCTTAAACCCGTCGGAGCCACAGGCCTTGGCGTTTGGCTTTTCGTTTGATGGAGGGAGAACCTTAGAGAATTCACCAGCACGCAGTGTTTCAGGGAGGAAGCAGTGCCCTCAGTAGTTCCCTGCCTGGGATCAAGAGCCCCCAGATCTGGCTTCAGAATTTTCCCCTGCTTTGGGGAGGGGGGTGCGTTGTTGCTTTTCTGGCCACCACCACCCTTCTTCCCCCAACATGAAGGGGAGCTGGGAGAGGGAGGAAGTTGTTGAGAGGCACAGGGACCCTCCATGGGAGAAGCCCGGAGTGTGCGCTGCTGCTGTTGCTGCTGCTGGCCATGGTCTGGGGGAAGCCAGCCTTGGAGTCCCCCCCCCCCCCAAACTTACTCTGATTGCTCAAGAGGTATATAGGAGAGAGAGAGGAAGAGAAAACAAAGACTGAGGCTGGCCACTGGTTTCTTAGGCAGCGAGAGGCCCCAGCACCACCTTCACCCACCGAGGTGGGTGGCACCTTCATGGCTTGGGCCTCTCTGGAGAGGAGCTGTGATTTTCAGGACGGGGGACTGAGGGCCATCCGTGGAGCAGATTTGTCTCAGCAGAACCCTGTTCTGGTGTTGGAAATGTGGAGGAGGAGCTATGAGCAAGTGTCCAGTGGGCTGGCAAATCTGCCTTCCTCTGCCTGTGGCCACCAACCCCTCTGAGCAGGGGGTGTCCTTGGATTTTGCGATGGTGGGCTCCACCGGGGGCACAGGTGCTCTCTGTGCCAGCCCCTGTGAGTGTGGAGGGGGCTGCTGAGGGCAGTCCCGGCTGTGGCGGTGGCCTCCAGGGCAGAGGTGGGGTTGGAACTGCACCAGGGCCCTTGTCCCATCATGAGACACCTGGTTGGTGTCCAGGCTCTGGGGAAGCAAAGCAGCCCCTGAAGGGCTTCCCTGAGGCCTGGGCATTATGTAATCTGTCTGCATTTTATAGTGTGGCCCAAGCACACTGTTGAGAAATATTAGCCCAAATGAAACAAAGGTGAATTTGAGTGTAGTTCACTACAACAGAAGCCCTGGGCAGCCCAGTGGCTTTGCAGAGTCCCCTGGCCCAGCCTCAAGCTGCCGATAGATCCGGTATGTTCCTTATCAGGCCTTATCGTTCCATGAAATGTACATCATCCATGTATTAACCCGTCTTGCACAGCCCAGCTCAGAACCATCTGGTAATTATCTAGTTAATTGTGTGGGCTTCAGGAACAAGGCTCAGAGTGATTGATCTGGATTCAAACCGATAAACAAACCAAATACACTCCTGCCCAAACCATCTTTGGAGTCTGTCTACACTGATCCAATTAACTGGATCGTTGTCAGAGATAAAGGCTTCCAGGACCACAGCTGCATCAGGCTAGGGTGCAAGCACATGGGGAGCTCCCAGCCCGCCCCGGTAGGCTGCTCCAGCTGGGTACACCCTCCCAGGTGGACCTCAGTTGATTCCCCGCTGGGGGGATGGGCTCCATCTGGGGCCTTTGGGGGTTGGCCTCGTAGCCCCCTGGCCTGGCCGTAAACTTTGCCCTCTGTGGGGTCAGGTTGGAGCTTGCCCCTGTGCCAGTCTCCCGGGCCAGTTACTGATTAAATCCTTGCAGAGCCAGCAGAGTGCCTGACGCGGCCTGTGACAGCGCTGGGCCTGATGCACTCTGCTCGAGACTTTGGATCCCCAGTGCTCATAAACAAAGAAGGAAACACAAAGGCTACAGTGACCTGGCTGACACGTGAGGGGTGATGGGGAGGCGTCGGCCTCCTCCCCGGGGTACACACGACCACACCTGCAGGCCTGCCCAGACCACGGCCTAGACGCGGTGCCTCATTCCCCTTTTGCATCCAGACTTCTCATTCCCCCAGCCTCCTTGGGCTTTTCGTGGCTGCTGACTGTAGTGTGGGTTGTAGCCAAGGGCCAGGAGTTCTGCAGAAGCAGCCGAGTCCCCAAGACCAGAATCCATTTTGCTGTTCTCATGTGTGGGTTGAATTTGATCACCTGCTAGACATGTTTGTCCGCTGGAAGAGGGCTTTTGTCTGCGTGCTTTGTTTCTCTGCACCGAAGAAGCACAAATAAGCTGCCTACCTTTTCTTTCACCTTATTTTATTACACGCAGCACATGGCAGCTCAGAACGGTGGGTCCAGCCCGAAAAGTCGTTTATTCCTTGACCAAACAGGTCGGGGACTGGAGCTCAGGTGACAGTGGCCTTCTTTCTTTTCAAGCCTTAATTCCTCAGTGACTTGTTTTTAAATTTTCTCCATGCTGCAGCCCCGACTGCAAGGTTCCTGGGCTTTTTATCATGGTGAGGAAAAGCGAAGTCGCCTCAGTCCTTGTTGGTCTCTATAGTCGGGTGTTCTCTCGGGGACAGCAACCTTCTGAACCTGGAGGATTTTGTTAACTAAGCACCTGCTGGGTGTTCAGTGCTGAGTGGAGAGCCCATCCCCACAGTGTGGTTCCCGCCTGAGAATTAAAGTCTGTGTCCTCCAGGGTAGTCACAGGTCCCCCGGGGACATGTCTGCGTGTGCATGCGCACGCGTGTTCAGTTTTTTTCCACTTTGTCACCTGCCCCACTCCTGTCTGTCCATCCTTCCCGCCTTTGGTTTATTTGATGTTTTCTGTGGCAGTGAGTAAACAGAAATAAATTTTTTTTTTCTTGCAGTACCATTTGTCATAAGATTTTGGAGTCTATCAAGTTTGTTTCCCGGGTAACATGTCTGATTGGAACGGTGGAGGGGGGGGGGCCGGAGACAGAGGAGGAAAAAAAATCTAAATTCTCCGTAAACAGCAAACATGTTCTGCCTTTCTCAGGTTATAATAAATAAACACATTTTAAGGAGGGAGTAAGTTTTGATGCTGCCATTTGCCTAGTACATGTGGAGGTGCTCTCTCTGGCCATGAGCAAAATAGTGCCAGTCCAGGTGGACGGTTTCATGGCATGTGGCTGGGCTTTGCTGCCAAACTGGCGATGGAGACAGGCGTGTCCTACTGGCTTGGGCTCCTTGGCCTACAAGTGGTTTCTGGCTTGGCATTTCTTGCTCCTGCACCCGCCGACTCTCCTGGCAGTGGGAGAGGGCATTAGGGTAGCCTGGCAGTGTGTTGTCCTGAGACCCCAAGCTGTCTCACGGTTCCTTATGGCCAGCCTTGGGGAACCAGGGTGGCTTCTTCTCCAGGCCGGCCAAGCTTAGACCACGTGTATGGCACCCTCGTGGTGTTTTGGTGGAATAGACATTTGAGGTGGTTGAATTATGCCTTCGATTAAAGGATTAAATGAGATTAAGTGAGGCAATGTGATATGGTTTAGGGCGTCCCCACCAAGAGGCAGAACCAGCCTGGGCTTTGCTGTCACATGGAGCTGGGTCTTAATTCTGAGGTTGTGATTTCCTGGCTGTGTGATTTTTATTTAGCACATTGCTTTCCCTTGGTGGGCCTTGCTTTCTTTCCATCTGGGGGATGGTGTAATCCTACCTCATTTGTGGGGTTTCTGTAAGCTTTGGAGATTATTCAGAGTCATACCTAGTAGGACAGCCAGCATAGGGTAGGAATGTGAGCAGGGGCCAATATTCCAATTTGCGTTTTCTTAATTGCCCCAAGAGAGCTTCTTGAAATTCTGCACAAGTAGAAAGGACTGTTGCTATTTAAAAGTGGGCAGTCTCTAGAGAAAAGTCTCCTTCGATGAGCAGTGTGCTTGGGAAAGTTAGGGGTACTTAGCAGATCTGGTGTATTTGAAGGCAGTGAGATTGTTGAAAGCAATTTAAGGAAGGCTCCTCAGGAACGCAGTCTAGTTTCTTTAACAAAACACCCCACAAAGCTCTCTTTTTTTAATTGCAACAATAATGTGTGCATCAAATAAATGCAGATGGTACAACAAGGCATATCAGGAAAAAACGAGCTTTCAGGCCCCCCTAGTCCCCTGGTTCGCCTCTTTGTAGGCTCACCCTGTTCCTCATTTCTTATGTATCCTTGCTGATCATTCTGGGCGTTTACATACCGCTGTGGGCCGTGATTGGTCACTGGACAGCATCTTTTGGAGATGATTCCAGATCTGTGCATGCACAGCTGCCTGACTATTTGTCACGGTTGTGTAGTGCTCTGTTGTTGAAGTGCGACATGATGCTGGTAGACCATCTTCTGTTGTTGGACATTGAGGATAGACCCAATTTTTTGCAGTTTGAAACAAGACACTTGCCATTTTTATTCAGTGGAGTTGTTCCCGTTTTGATTTTTTGGATGTGTTTTGCTTCTTTGGTGGGTGTTCAAATATTTAGTCCCAGAAACCTTTGCAAGGAGGAGCTGACTTTCCCTCAGAGGGGGAAAGGGAGTGTGGCCTGGGGTCATTGCTGCCTACAGCCCTACTTCCATCTGGCTTCAAGTCACCAGCCACGGAGCCACCGTGTAGAGACCTGGCCCCCACGCCCCAGGAGCGGACCACAGGTGAGGGGGGCGCTCTGAGCAGTCACGCTGACCTGTGGCTCGAGGGCAAGAGTCTGTGCAGCCCAGGCTGGCTGTTTCCTGCTCCACCTGAGAGCATCGTGTCTATCCCTAGACTTCCTGCTTCCCCAGGATGGGAGCCAGGCTGCCCGCCCCGTGGTAGAGAAAGGGAGGAAGTGAGAATGTCTCTTCCCCACTCCTGGCCCTGGTGACAAAGCACCCAGTGAGTTCAACGGGGCGCCGAGGGAGGCGGTGCACCATTTGAAAGGAAGCTTTGCTGACATCAGCAGAGCCATAACCAAAGGGTGATGAGGCCTGTGTGTGTGTGTGTGTGTGTGTGTGTGTGTGGTGTCCCTGTGTACTGAGGCAAAGGAGATCTCCGAGGAAACATTTTTGGTGCAGACATTGGTGCCTGTGTTCAGTGGCCAGTTATACCTGCCACGTGCAGGTGTGTCAGTGTTGGGCTGTGCAGGGCGGTAGCTGCAGGGGAGCTGCCAGACCCAGTGGAGTGGTCAGACAGATGAGCTGGAGTCCCTACCCTGCAGCTTCCTAGCTGGGAGGTGACCTGCCTAACAGTCTGTATTTACCTAAAAAATTCAGATTGTGGGGATTTCTTTTTAGCCTTGATGCCTGTGAGGTTAAGTGAGGTAAGGCATGATAGTTTATTCACACATGTATTCAACAGACAAAGTGCTCTAGGCACTTTGAAGAAAAAAAGACCCTGCTCTCTAGAACTGCCTGTTGGTGGGATGGATGAAGATAATAAACTACTAAACAAGGAGATACAAAATTTGTCTGTTGGTAACAGGGGTCCTAGGGGAAACAAAGCAGGCAGGTAGATTGGGTGTTCAGAGCCTGGGGACTGGCATCCTTGCTGCTTTGCACATGGCAGTCAGGGAATTGGGTGAGAGCATCCCAGGCAGAGAGAGTGGCAAGTGCAAAGGCCCTGAGGCTGGATCATACTTAGAAATCACCTAGTAAAGTGGCATTTAGTAAATGCTGTGCAATTGTTATTACCTCTGTTTTCTAGGAGCTGTTATCATCTATTCAAAATATTTATGAACACCCAGAATCTAGTGTTAGGTGTTAGGCATACAGGGAGCTCCCCACCCCATGGAGCTTTCATTTTAGTGCTTCTGGGGTGTGTGTGTGTGTGTGTGTGTGTGTGTTTTAGTTAGCCCAGCTCCCTCTCAAAAGTGAATAGCTTTGGAGCAGTGCTGTCAGAGACTCTTAAATTATAAAACAAAACTTAAAAACCAGCTGCCTAAAAAAAAAAAAAAAAAACCAAAAAAAAACAAAAAAAAAACCAGCTGCCTTTGTCCATTTTGAGTTACAAAGGTCGGAGGACCTAGAGCATGTGAATTATTGAATTTGCCTCTGGCATTTTGGTGGGGATCGGGGGAAGTGGTGAAGGGAAGTATGTTGCCCAGAGACCCTTACAAATGACTCAGCAGCAAGACCGGTATTCACACCCAGGACTCCTGCCTCCCAGCACCTTCCAGTGCCTTCTAGAACCTTCCTGTGCCTTCAGTCTTCCTTTTTCTTTGCTTTCCTGCTGTTTTCAAGCTGCTATCAGAAATGATATCAAGAAAGCATATAAGCAGATTAGGCTGAGTAAACTCCCTTTGGAGGGAAGCAGAAGAGCTGGATTCTCCAGTCCCTGGGCTGGTTGGGTCTAGCTCAGGTGGGGTCATCAGGAGAGGGAAGATAACACTGGAACTTTTGGTTTTTTTCCAGGTGTCTTGAGTCAGTCCCAAGCTCTAAAAGGCCTGGAAAAGCTGCAGACGGGAGGTACAATCTGGAGAAACTCAGGCCCAGCCTGCCTGGCCCCTCTTTGGCTCACTGTCTGAGCCAGGTGGATGTGATCAGTGGCACATGCTAGCGTGAGGCTCCAAGGGCCAGTGGAGCCATCCGTGTGAATGGGGCTGGGCAACAGTCGGGGTAGGTTCACTCTCTGCTGTAACAACCAGCCCCCAAATCTGGGTGGCTTCACACAGCATGGCTTATTTCTTGTTCTCATCAGTCTGGTGGGGGATTCTGGCCTACTGGGCACCTGGCTACTTCTTGTGGTGTCACTGGCTGCTCTCGGGGGCCTCACGGAATGGGTGATGGGGAGAGGGTGAGAGTCCCAGGCTGAGCTGTTGGTAGGTTTGGCCACTCTGCAGCTCACACCTCTGTCATGTGACAGCCGTTGAGCTCAGAGAAGCTGGGTTCTGGAGAAAGGAGGCCGTGGAATGATGAGGACTCCCCCCAGAATTGCTGGGATGCCGCAGAGGTCTGGAGGTCTTCAAGGTACTGGCTGCAGAGTTGCTTCTCTGGAAGGGAAATGCAAATGCCATGAGCTCTTCTTGTTCCTGGTTTGAGCTTAGTGGTGGGTCAGGAAGTTTGCAGTCTTCTCTCTGGTCGAGAATAAAATAGGCTAAGCAAATGTATTGCAAAGAATGGAGCAGTGCAGTCATGGTTACAGTAACATTTATTGACTGCCTACTGTGTGCAAAGAGTTGAGCGGAGAAGCATAGGCAGGTGTGTGCCCCAGCGTGGGTGTGCATGTCCGTGAATCTACGCACATCCAGCGGATATATATATAAAATTATTTCAGACTCTTGCAGAAACATCTTAGTTAAGAATCAGTGGGCTTATCAGTTTAGTGTTTGCTGGTGTTTGGCAGACATTCCTTTGTGAATTTGTCAAGTGAGTTCAGGGAACTGGTGTTGGGAAGTGAATGCCAAGTATTTGTAGAGTAAGCACCAGGCACTAAGTTTGTGAGTCGAGTACCAGACACTGTGTGTGCAGAGGGAGTCTCCCGGGTACTGCGTTTGCCAGTGAGTGCTCCCTGGTACTGTGCTTACAAAGTGAGTGCTCCCAGGGACGGCACTTGCAGAGTCAGATCTCGTCTTCGGTCCCCAAGGCTCAATTACACTGGGGTACACTACAAACTTTGATGCACTAGAAGTCAGAGAGGTCTGTGTCTTGTCTCGCTATTTGGAGGGAGGAGGAAGTGCCGCCAAAAGGGCAGGTGTTTTCAGGAAGGACTTTGCAGGAGAGACACTTCTAGACAGACCCAGGATTGAGACGGGCAGAGATGGGGGTGGGGGCCAAGGCTGGGAACCCACAAGGGGAGAAGTAAGCAAGGAGGGTGAGGCCAGACCCCCTGGGGCACATTCTGGGTGGCCTGTGCCATTCTCCCTGAGCAGCGTGCACCACAGGAGAGTAGGAGTCTGAAGTGGAGACGGGATCACTTCCCAGAGTGGGAGCCTCAGGTCAGGGCAAGGTTGGTGCTGGATTCACCAGGGCATGGTCAGGCCAAGAGGGCCCTGGTCACATTGCAGAGAGACAGGACACTGGCTGCCAGCTGGGAGTCTGGGATCGCCCCCAGTGGAAGCTTCATGAGTGCAGGGATCTGAGTCATCCGGGCCAGGTGTCTGTCACAATAGTGACCATGGTGGCAAGAACTTGTGAGTGTTCCTTTTGCCAGGTGCTGTGCCAGGTGGTGACATGGGTGATCCCTGTGCAGCCCAATGACATACTGTTTCTCTGTCCAGTTTACAGATGGGGACATTGAGGCCTGGCTTCTCAGCAGATATTCTTTGGCTAGATGAGCAGATGAGCGAGTGAAGGAGTAAGGGAATGACTTTGCTCATGGTTGGTTCTTCTTTATTGGAAGGGGAGAGGGAAGAGCTGTGCTTAGACTTCCACCCTCCACCCCTGTGACCCTGTGTGTCTCTGGCCCTCTGCGTGACAGGCATATCACACTTACACTGCTCTCCCCTCCAGGACTGCCGAGGCAGACGAGATGGTGTGTGCAGCGGACCTATGTGGCACATGGTGTGCACAGCCAGCCTCAGGGGTGGACACAGGCCCAAGGGTTCCTGGCCTGCTGCCTTACCCGTGAGGCTGCCAGGCTCAGCTGGCCAGCTGGGAGCTCCTGATGGGCTTCCATCAGAGGCCTTTGATACTTTCTAAGCCCTGGACCTGAAACCTCCCCTGTCAGCTTTAGCTCCCAAGGCTACCCCTCTGGAACCTTCCCTCCAGCCCCAGCCTGGTTCTGGGGTTCTTAGGAAGGTAGCACTGTCAGGCTGAGGCCCAGGGCAGGAATGGCGGTTTGCTTTGGATCTGCAGTGGGGTCTAGGGCTGGCGGGCTATGAGGTGGTGGGGCAGGGCTGCCCCTTTGGAAAGGGGAACAGTGACTTGGCTGACATCCATCTCTCGCTCTGGTTGATTCATGTGTCATGGCCCTGTGACCGAGGCTTGCTTTGGGAGTGGGGAAGCTGAAAGCACTTAAACTGTCCTTGTGTTCTGGTGGCTGCTAAGCTTGGGGACCCAAGCAGGGTCAGTCTGTGGTATCCGATGGATGCAGAGTCCCACATGCAGAGTCCCTTGGATGTATTTGTGCATTTATGCTCACATCAGCCTCCGGGGTTCCTGTTTATACATGGAAACCGAAGCTCTGAGAGTCTCAGGCTATACATCTGGAACCCAGACAACCTACATCCAGAGCTGAAGACCTTCCCCACGTGCTGCCATGTCTCCTGGCTGGGCAGGGTGAGCTTGTTTAATCATCACGATGCCCCTGTGAGGTGTTGCTCCTATTTCCCCCATTTTACAGATGAGCATACTGAGGCCCAGGGAGATGATATCACTAGTTACACAGCTAGTATTGGTTGGAGCCAGGATTTGAACCCAGGCTGTCTGGCTCCAGAGTGTAAGTAACTGTGGGTATCCTGGGAGCAGGGCTGAAGAGCAGACGGTGAGAAAGACCCAGAGTGGCCAGGCTGGTGTTCCACACTGAGAGGAGGGCCTTGCAGTGGTGGAGTAGAGGTGTGTGTTTGGGGACAGCACAGTGTTTCTTCGCCCTGGGGGGTGCAGGCCTGTCTGTGGGAGAGCCCAGGTGGACATTCTCACTTGCCCCATGTCAATCTCAGGATGGTGGACTGAGCCCTGGGGAGTCTTACTTTCCCAGCCTGAGATGGCCTGGCCTTGAGGAGGTGTCCATCAGAGCTGGCTGTGATGACCTGACTACGGTGAGCGTGAAGTCCAGGGTCCACTGGGAGTGCACGTCCTGCCCTGCCCTGCCTGCCATCCGGCTCCACTACCTCGGAGCTCTGGCATAGCACCTCTTCTCTCTGCCTTGGTGGAGGCCAGCAGCCCCTGGAGTCTTCCCTGACCCCCCAGTGAGGGCTCCCTTTCCCAGCCTGATGCCCCTTGCCTCTTTGCCTATCAGCCTTCTCTACTGGCTGTTCATGTTTGCACTTGTAAAATGAAAACAATCACTCAGGGATGATGATCTTATAGAACAAAGAAGCAAAATTTCTCCCTATGATCCCAGCCTCCCAGAAGTCATGCATATGAACATTTGAGGGGGGGGGGGGTTGGCCTCTGTGCTTTTCCTAGATGAGTATGTAAGGCACCCATGAGATCCTTTGCACAGCAAGCAGGGATTAGGTCTTGTTCGTAAACACTAAGCCATTAGGACCATTATCTCCAAGTTTTTCAACTTTGTGCCTGTTGATATCAGGGCCCAGATCATTCTTTGTGGCAGGGGCCATCCTGGGCATTTCAGGATGTAGAGCATCTCAGGCCTCAAACCACTAGATGCTCCTCATAGTTGTAATGGCCAAAAATGCCCATAGACATTGCCCCGTGTCCCCTGGGGGCACCAGTCCTGGTTGAAACCCCAGTTAGCTCATTTAATATCCTACCCACTCTGAGGGGCTCTGTTTGACAGAGTAAGCCCTGGCTGTGCACTGGCCTGTGGCAGAGCTGGGAGCTGGTCACCTGGATCCACCAGAACCCAGCACAGAGGGAGTAAGGAGAACTTTGTGGGGACTGCAGGAGCCCAGATGCCTGTGTCTGGCCTGGCATGGGGCCAAGTGGCAGGGCTCTCCAGCAGGGACCCTGGAAGGAAATCCCGCTGGCCAGAGCATTAGCAGGCTTCCCACCCCTTTGATCCCTAGATCGGCCCCCCTGCTGTGCCTGCCTTGATGACTCAGGACTTCAGAGATCTGGGTTGTTGAAAGGAGAATTGCATCATGCCAATAAAATAAAGAAAGAAAAATTAGCATTAGAAAGTTTTGGTGTGAGGAAAATGAAGCAGCCTGTCAGAAGTAAAGCGTTTTTTTTTGGGGGGGGGGGGGCGGGAATGTGGCGAGGAGAGAGAGAGGGCTGGTGGGGAGGCTACCTGGTTACAGCGCTCTTCTAAGAAGGCCTTCATCTGCTTGACTGAAGCCCCACCCAAGGCCATGCATTGGGTCTGTCTGCCTTTTGGAGCTAGTTGAACCACACCACCAGAAAAGATACAAAAAGTTGCTCCTACACCAGGAGGTGTATGTGTGGGTCCTGCCAGCAGGTGCACTGCAGGAGTGAGGGGCTTAGGTTAGGGCTTAGGTTAGGTGTTGCTCTCTTCTAATGCCCTGGTGGTAAGCAGGGCCCCCTTTGGGCCAGGAGAGCCAAGCCCTGGCTGGATCTCAGCCCTTATCCAGCCCTGGCATGCCCTCGTCCACGTTCAGGGCAGCCTTGCTTGAAGGAATCTATGTTGAGGATTGGGGAGCAGCACACACCCTGCCCCCACTACGGAACCCATGGTGGAGATGGAGACGCTAAAGACCCTGCCTCCCCAGGTCGGTCCCCATCAGGGCCCTCACTGTCATCAGGTAATGTGGTTCCAAGTGCTGGCCACTGTTGTTGGATTCAGACGCTTGATATTAGGGCCTGTGGCCAAGGGCATGGTCCAGTTCTGTTTCCACATCTATAAGAGGGAGATAATAGTAGCCACCTCCCAAGCTGTCCCTAAGGGTAAAGAAGATCGTAGATGGGGAGCTTAGAAGAGTTTAGAAGAGTGCCGGCATAGTCAGTGCTCAGTGGATGCCTGTTCCATCGGCCCCACCCGTTTTATCATGGCTGCTGCTTCCCCTGCATGTGTTCCTGCTCCCTGCTCAACTGTCAGCTTCCCGAAGGCAGCATCCTTTTAATCCAGTGACACCTGATGTCATGCAGTCCTTTGGCTGAATGCAATTGCTCTGTAGTGCATCAAAAGCCCCCAGCATCATAGATTGGGAAGGGACTAAAAGCATCTAAAGTTTTCTTAGAAACCCTGGCGCTGACTGGTGACCTTGGAGCTGTCCAGGAAAACCTCAGGGTTTACCCCTGACCCTGTCCTGTGACCTCAGGCATCAGAACGTGGAATGGACCTCAGCCCTGTCCCCAACACCAGCCACCATGTGTGTCCCTGACTTGAGTAAGATAGAAACCCACAGCTGGGAGGATTGAGGTATTATTGGTGGTTTTCACCTTAGCTTTCAGCAGCAGTGCTTGGAAAATGAGATTTTGATCTTGGAAAATATGATTTAAAAACAGAATTGAAAGTCACTTTTGTTTTCTCAACGATATTGCCCCTGACACTTGCACAGGGCCGACAGAGTGGTGTCCGGCCCGAGTGTGCCCGTGGTAGACCACTCATGGCCCTTCCAGGAGGCACACCTCTGTGTATGTCCCATCCCCAACTCCTCCCACCCCACCCCCCACCCTAACAGGCTTTTTGTCTCCTCCACCTCCTTAGATCTGCGATGACAGAGTCCCAAAACCCCCCTCCCTTTTTTTTTTTTTTTGGTGGTAGCTCGTTGTGTCGTTGTGGCTCTATTTACACTGTCAGTGGTGCCAGGGGAGGGGCTTCTTCCTCAGAGCCCTGCTGTGCCAACATTTGAATGTGGAGTATTAAATGTGTACACACTGGCTTCATAGAGCTTGAGTCTGGTTGTTTTATCCCAATATTCCCATCCCAGAGGAGGAGGAGATTGCTGTCCTTCCTGTTGGATGAGCGCTGGGAGCTCTGAGTCCCCATGGGCCTCCCTGGCGAGCCTTCTCAGACATGGGTCCTGGTCCCCTGGCAATCCCAAGATATCGCTCCATTCTTGGCTTTTCTCTGCACCCAGGACCTGGCCATGTGGCCTGCCTTAGTGGCCTCCATGCCGTCTGGCTTCCAGAGGGTTTTGACCAGTGGGGACCCTGGAAGAGATGAAGGTTGTCGACCCCTTAAGATTGCCGTGGGCGGTCAGGGTCCCTCAGTCACAGCTCCTGTCCTGTCACTGCCCCCCCCCCCCCCGGCCTAGTAATGGAAACACCTGTGGTGGAAATGGGGTGACCAGCTGTACTGGCCTGCCTGGGACTGTCCCAGGGAACCTCTCTCTGTCTGCATTCAAGCGCTGTGTCCTGGGAAACCTCGCAGTCCAGGCAGAATGGGACAGTTGGTCACCCTGGGGAGAGAAGCCATCTCTCGTGCTTTCCCTGTGTTCTGCCCACACCTTGGTATGTCGTCCTTTTGTTACAGTTTCTCCAAATTACACCATTTTGTGTCTGCCATCTGTTTCTTCCTGGGGCCCCGGCTGATACACCAGGAGCTTCAGGAGGATGGAGTAGTTTTCAGTGCTCTTCCCTTTTAGCGCTCACAGTAACCAAATGGGCCATACTCTAAACATGGGAAAATGAAATCAAATCTCTTGGACGTGGACTCTTTTCTGAAAATACGCTGCCTTCACAGAATGGTGATGATCATCCCAGGGGCACAGGCACTGCGGGCTTGTTGCCGTGTTAAGAAGTTTGATGCGCCATTGTGTTTAATCATTGTGACAACTCTGTGAGGGCTCTCCAGGGTCAGGAAACTGAGGCTGAGTGAGGTGAAGGAGTTAGCTCGAGGCTGAGGCTGGGTGAGAGGTTAGGCCAGGGTACAATGCCCAGTGGAGCAATCTTCGAGGTTGGTATGTTTACTGATTGATGAGGTGTTTTACGACCCAGGCCAAACCAGACAAAAGCCACTCTTGGGCCGCTGCTGGCTTGGATGGGGTGTCTTATTGGGTGTGCAGGCAGCAGATCTGATGTTTTCCACTTCCTCCCATGTGGCAGGGCTGTGTGCACAAAGCATGCAGAATGGGCTGGTCGGCCGTTTTGGCTTTGCTGAATTCAGCCATGGGCAGTGCTGGAAAATGTTAGTCTGTTCTTTCCTTTTCCATCCCCCGCTCCCTTTAAATTTTTATAATTAGAATCAGAGGCAGAGAGAACCTGCAGGCCATCTAGTTCTGGGATAGCAAATACATGACACACGTGCTGCCACTCCTAATTCCCTCAACCCTGGTAGACATTGCTAATCAATCCTGGCATGATCAATCCTTGCTAGTGAGCCTGGAGATGGCTACTACTAATCAATCGTTGGCCTGCAACCTGTCTCCCACTGTACCCATTCGGAACCCGAGACCTAAGGACATTAAATGACCCTCGGGGGAGCCCCAGGACTGTAGTGATGACCCTCTGTTGAGAGATGACTTTGGGTTAAAAGTCTGACATCAAAACAAGGTGTGGTGTAGGGGGAAGGATCTGGGTTTTGCACAACAGTGCATGGATCTCAGTCTAAATCCCAGTTCTGCCTCTTTCTGGTTGTAACTGCGGGTAAGTCACGTGACTTCTTTGAGCCTGGTCTGTGAAACTGGAAATCGTAATCACTGCATCCCACGGTTGTGAGAAATAAGTGGCCTGGAGTATTTCTTCAGCATCTGGCAGATACTGATTGAGGACCTAGTGTGTGCTGGACGCCCCTGTAGGCGTGTCCTGTGGCAGTGCACTGCGTGGACAACACTCCACCCTAGGGAGCTCCGCTGCCTCATAAAGATGAGGCCTGACTCAAGTAATGCTGGTTTTCTTCCTCTTTCCTTTCTGCAGGCCTATGAAATCGTACTGTTATTATTAATTTTTAACGACTCCTCTGTCACATCCACTTAAATTTTGGCCTGTTTGTGCTCTGCATGACTTGCTTTGGGAAGTGATTTATTCTTTCTTTCATTCCTGGTTTCGTTTCCATCCTCACAGTGGAGTGGATAGTCAGTAGGTCTGTTTGTCAGTTACAGGCAATGGAAATGACAGGTCTACCCAACTGAATGAGTGTGCCAGGACACTGGGTCTTGGACTTTTCTGAACAACTCACCCCTTTGTGAAAATTTGATGAAAGCTACAGACCCTTCTGCTGATGAAATGATAAGATAACAGGCTCGTGGGACTTAGCATCCGTAATGTAGGCATTCTTGGGGAATCCTGCCTGGACTATGATCTGGACTCCCAGGTCATAAACCAGTCCCGGGGGTCTGCGACACTTCACGAGCAGGAAATGGAACTTTGTGCAGAAATAAACATGTAAATGATAAAAAAAAAGTTTCATTAAATATGAGAGATCAAGATTTTCATTCAGAGTTCTGTTGCTTTGGCTGCAGAAGTGGGTTTGTCCACACAGCATTTTCTGTGCTTGTAGAGCTGTGTTTAGTCTTCTTGGTTATGGTGAAGTATTTTTTTCTTTTATCCTAGTCTGGAGTTTCAAGGTTGTTACTTCTTGCCCCTAAAATGTTTGTTTTCAGATTTAGAACAGTTCTTCTCTCCTCGATAAGGCCGAGCGCATCACCGAAGCCGCGCTGTAGTCGGTGCAGGGTGACTCTGCCGGCATCGCAGATGTGGTGCAGTGCTCAGCCCCACTCAGTACGCAGAGTGACCTTGGGCCGCCTCACCTCTCTGACCTGTAGAGCTAGGGGACAGAGTGGCCACTAACCCCTAGCAGTCAAGGATTAAAGACTAATCATAAAAAAATAGGCCCGGAGAGTGTCCAAGTAGGCCATGGTGGACTTTGTGTTTGATCACCTTGAACTTGACTCAGAAGCGTGGATCCTCTGTGCTGTGAAGGGCTGCTGTTTTTATTGAGTGAATTATGCTGGCTGCTGGCAAAGTGAGCTGAAGTGAGCTGAGTCCCTTTGTAAGGTACAAGATGCATGCGGTTCTAGGACAGCAAGGAGGCTGACCAGCATAGTTAAGAGAAACCAAGTGTCTTCCTTGGTGGGTAACGTAGAAGAAGACCCCCAATAAATGAGTTCCCTCGCTGTCTTACTCTTCTTTTTTTTGAAGTTTTTAATTTATTTATTCATGACACACACACACAGAGGCAGAGACACAGGCAGAGGGAGAAGTAGGCCTCCCGCAAGGAGCCCAGTATGGGACTCAAACTTGCATCCCGGGATCACACCCTGAGCAGAAGGCAGATGCTCAACCCCTGAGCCACCCAGGTGTCCCCAACTCTTTCAACAAGAGCCGGGCACCCATCTTTAGCCATATTCTGGAGTGAAACATGATTTAAATGATAAGAGATAGAGAGAGGGTTCTGTGCGGCCATTTCAGATGTAGACCTGGAATTCTGCAGGGATGATTGCTTTACCACTGGATTTTGCATTTGCATGTTCTGAAGCCAAGAAAAGGAGTTGAACTTTCCCTTTTGTTTGCTTCATTACTCCCACCACGTTTGGCAGTTTGGCGGGATGCGGTTGTGTTTTTTTATGATGCTCAAATTCTTTTTTAAAAGTGTGCTGTGTGCATGGAAGCCTCTCCCTTCCCTGAGGATTTTGCAGGGCGATCCAAGCCAGCTCTCTGTCCAGCTGGGTACCGGTTGCCATGTGCTAGGCTGGGCGTAATAATGGAATCTACCATTTCTTGACAACCTACTGTGTGCCAAGCGCTGGTGCGTCTGTTTCATCTTCACAGCCATCTCCTGCAGTGGGTCATGTCCGTGGCTTCCAGGGTCACACAGCTGTGGGTCTCAGAGCACGATTCACACCCAGGTCAGGCTGACCTGAGCCCTTGTGCTTTTTCCTAAGCCCCAGCTTTTGTGACCTCAAGGGACTTCCTGGGTGATCTTTATGTCCCCAGCCTTGTAAGATTCCACTTAAGGAAAACTGAGTAGGCATTGGTTGGCCAGCAATGAAAGGCCCAGAGAGAGCTCTGCTTCTCCAGCCTCCAGCCTCAACAGCCTCCCTGCTGAGCTCAGATGCAGCCAAGGTTGGCCCCATCCTCTCGGTTACTGGCCAAGGTGGTCTTCTCCAGGCTGCGAGCTCAGAGGCAAGGTTGGTGCCCCTGTGTGACAAGAGCCTTGGCCATATGTACAGGAAGGGGGAGTGCAGAGAAAGTAACCTCATCAGTCTCTCTACTTCACAGATAAGGAAACTGAGGCTCCAAGGGGCGGGTGGCTTGAGCATGGCCACTCAGATATAACAGGAGAGGTGTTCCGAGCCGGTGTTCACTGCCCGTTTACTTTGCCTGGGGGAGGTGCATCTTGGGAGTTGGCATCACGACCTGGAGGTGTTCACCTGCCAGCATCTTCCTAGAATCCTCCCTGTGTCAGGAAGTGAAAGAGCAGGTCACTGAGTCCATGTCTGGTCCGGTGGGGACTCATCATCATCTAGACCAGTGCTCTCGTTTTTATGGTTGGGTGGACCAAGGCCGGGGGGCAGACACTACTGGGTCACATCCCTCCCTGAGTGCAGCTTCTGGTTCTCTCACTTTGTCTTCCCTCAGTCTTAGGTATTTAGGTATTTGAGGCTCTGAATGTTTTTTTGTTTTTTGTTTTTGTTTTAATTGGAGTGAAAGGTACACAGCATTTAAAATTTTAACCATTTGTAAGTGTACAATTCAGTGGCATTGAATGCATTTGCAGCGTTACATTACCCTCACTGCTCACTGTATCTAAACTTGTTCGTCTCCCACATAAACTCTCTATTAAATACTAACCTCTCCTCCTCCCCCAACAGCCTCTCTTCTATCTTCTCTCTATATGAATTTGCCTGTTCCAGGTAGCTCGCATAAGTTTAATCCTGTAACACTTGGCCTTCTGGGGTTGGCTAATGTCACTCAGCATGATAGTTTCAGGGTCTACCCACATTGTAGCATGTATCAAATTCCATTCCTTTTTATAGCTGAGTAGTATTCCGTTGTGTGAGTATGGCCACGTCTGTGGATGGACACTTGGCCCTGTGAGTAACGTGGCCACGCATGTGGCGGCAAACAGCTGTCAGGTTGACTGCTTTCAGTTTTGGATGTATAGCCAGGAGGGGACATCGCTCTCCTAAATATGTTCATCTCCATCTCCCTCATTGCATAGAGAACTTGGGTTCATTGTAGAAAAATCAGACAGTACAAATAATGTGGAAAATGAAATTTACCTGGAATGCTGCCAGTTACTGTTTTTGCAGGTGGTCACTTGTGCATGTTGTTTCTGTCCATGCAGGATTATGCTGTGTGCCCACAGTCTTCAGTGGTGTGGGATGGATCTTCATTTCGAAATACAAAAACCTTTGTGTAAGATCTTGGGACTGAGGGAGGCGCCCCTCAGTCTTTGCCACCCTGCTGAGGGTTCGCCATCTCCATGAAGTATCCCTAACGGGTGCAGTTTGAGTCTGGGAGGGCCGCCCAGCAAGCGCCTGGCGGCAGGTTGGCCCTCAGCAAACATTTGTCAAACAAGGGAATAAAGAAATGAGTGAAAGAATGAATGAGTGCGATGAACAGCTGAGATGTGTGGCTGGGGTGAATGAGTGGTGGGGGGTCCTCTCAGGCTGTGTCTTCCCCCTGGAGCATGCAGCGGGGCCCTTTGGGCAAAGCAACGTGAACACAGTAAGTTGTCCCTCTGCCGAGTCCTTGCTCACATCTGCGGGAAAGGCGGAGAGCGTCCCTGCAGCAGAGGCTGTCCCTGCAAAGCTGCGTGGGAATTTACTCACAGTGACCGGGTTACCACACAAATGTTTGCTTAGGGTCCCCTGTGTGGTGGACACTCAGCTAGCGGCTGGGCAATGGGGTGACCAAAGCAGGGTCGCCCTGAAGGACCTTACATTCCAGAGAGGGGTCACTCTTGCACGTGCTAATTTCAGATGGAACTACTAAGTGTGACAGACATCTTTTTTCTTTCTTTCCCCCTTCCCTTCATTTCTATCTCTTTTTAAAAAAATTAATTCAGTTGGCTGTTTCTTGGTTGATTGGCAGCCAGGGATGTATGTGTGGTTACTGGGTTCGAATCCCAGCTCTGCCACTTGCTAGCGATGACCTTGGCAGTGACCTTAAATGTGGTGAACCTCAGTTTTCCTGTCCATATAAAGAAAGCTAGTGGTGTCTGCCCCTAGGCTTTTGAGGAGGCTTGATGGTGACACACTTTGGAAGCACTTAGCACAGTGCCTGGCAGCTCCGAGTTCTCAAGGCTTGCTGTGCTGGTCACGGGGAAGAGGCGGCGAGTGTTGGGTTGTGAGGCTGCTGGCTGCGTGGTCTTCAGACGACCAGACCAACTCCGTCCAGTTGCTTGGTCAGCTGGAGAGGTGGACACTGCACAGCATCACTTCCCTGGATGCCATGGCTGAACGAACAAATGTCCAGTGCCCCCTCCCTGCGGGAGGTCGTCTCCTCCCTGGGAACAGAAACAAAAGGGCCCTGCTCTGAAAGAGGCCCTTGTTCCTCACCAAGTTCGGGAAAGGCAAAGGCGACTTTCAGCAGACGGTTCCAGGAGTGCTGTGGCCAGGCCAGACTCTGGGTTTCCTCTGTGCCTCACTGGGGGCTGGAGCCTTCTGGTTGGATGATCGTGATGACCAGAGCATACAGGAAAATGAACAAAGAGAAACCCTCAAACTACCCTTTGAAGTGCTCTTGTCCTTACAGGGCAGGGGCAGGGATCTTTTTGGGCACAGAGAGGTTGATTTTAGTTGAACAAATTTCCAGTTTGTTAGGCACAGGGCTCAACGATGCCTCCTGCCCCATGTGGGCCCAGCCTGAGCGAGTGTGAGTCGGGTACTTGGGCTTGGTTTGCCGCTCGCTGTGGTGGCCGGGGCAGTCCTTCTGTGTCTTGGAGGGTCGGGCCTCAGGTTCATGGCATCTTGGCCATTGATGGGGGTGGAGACAGAGCCAGGGTGCTTGCAGGGCTGGGGCTTGTCACAGGGCAGCCCCTACAGTGCTGCCCCCCAACCTCTCCACAGGGGCGCCCCTCCACCTTCTTCCCTCCCCCTGCCATGAGAAGGCAGGAGGATTTAGTTGCTGTCCTCTCAAAAATGCCATTTTTACCCAGGTTCAGGTATGGAAAGAACAGAAATGTAGTGTTTTATCAGCTCTTCCTTCTGGTTCCTGTGGGCTTGGGTTCCAGTGAACAAGACCATAAAATGCACAACGGGGGGCACTCTGTAGCCCTTTGGAGGCTGAGGTGAACAGGAGACAACCTTGAGGTGACTGGTGGATTTGGGAGGAAGGGGAAGCCACAGTTCCTCTGCCCCCAGGGGCCAGCTTGACTCTGCCTCCAAAATCAGTTAGAGTGGGCTCATTCCCTCCCCCTCCACCCCACTCACACACTCAGGCACGTGTGTGTCCTACAAGTGAGGAGTACAAAGTGTGAAGGGCCTGGCTTCCCGCCCCAGCTCTCTTGGTTCCTTACATAGTGGAGCCTTCTGCCAGAAAGTAGGGCAGGAACGAGAAGATGCACCCCGTGCCTGCATCTCCTGTATGCACTCAGCGTTTAGGCATCCGTGCTTGAAACGTGCACTTACAGAACACCTACTGGGTGCCAGTGTTGTGCCAAGGGCTGGGAATACAGAGATGCAGAGACTCTGACGTACCTAAGGGTGACAGGGGAGCTGGTGGAAGCGCTGGGGTTCCCCGGGAGACAGCTGCTGAGCAGAAAAGGGGTCGCCTTGGGCTAGTGGGGAAGGCAGGAATAGCATTGCAGGCTAAGAACGGCATTGGCTGAGCCCGGAGGTGTGGCAGGGTGGTACATCTGTGGGAGGGAAATGCTTTTGGGCCTGGAGTGTGTTGAGTGGGGTGGGCCCAGGTGAGCTGTCCTGCATGCTGGGCTCAGGACTTTGGACTTGCACATGGAAACCAGTTCCCTGGAATGCCCCCGAACACCTCGTTCCTTCCTGCTCAGCCTTGAAAAAGCCTGTTCTTTGCCCTGACTTGATCATCGTCGGGTCTGAGAACCTAGGAAAGGCTGAACTGGTGAGGAGGGTGGGGCTCAGTTCGTTGCCAGTGAGGAAATGGCCTCTCTCCCTCAACCTTTGGTGTTGGTTGAGAGGCCCAAAGGGGCGGGCCCTTGACGTCATTTCAGGCAGGAAGCATCTAAATCCAAGATAATGGAGAGAACCTTCTGGTATTGGAGATGCTGGGATCAGTCTGCCATGGCAAAAGGAACCCTAGGCCAGTGATCAGAGTGGTAAGCTGGAGTTTCACCCTAGGTTCCACCCTCACCAGCTGTGTGACCTTGGGCAAGTGGCTTTACCTCTCTCAGCTTTTGTTTCTCATCAGTAAAATGGGGTGGATAGTGGTACCAATCCCCTGGGCTTCTGAGAGGATCCAGTGGGAAAAATGCACGTCCAGCATTAGCGCTGTACCCAGCACAGAGAAAGTGCAGGAGAAAGAGAGAGCTCTTGTTACTGCTACTGTTACTAGCAGTATTGCCAAGACCGCAGAGGAGGAGGGGCCTGAGTGAGCCCAGGGGAAGGAGTGGCCAGAAAGGGCTTCCCAGGGCAGGTGACCTGGAACTTTGGAGTCACACATTCCTAAATTCAGGCTCTGCCAGTCTCTGGCTCTGTGTGATGCTGGGCAAGTTGTTGCAGTTAAATTGAGGACGTAATTTCATTCTGTCTCAGTTGTCCCTCCTGGCAAATGGGATAGTAACACTCAACTCTCAGGCTGTGGTGGGGGTGTAAGAGCTGTCAGGTCAGGGGTCCTGCCCAGATCAAGTTTCCTGCAAGTCTTGGGAGGTGGTGTGGGGAGGTCTTCTCCTTTCCGGTGGAGCCCCCTCAGACAGGTGTGGGCAGGAGCCTGGAGGGCCTGTGACCTTGTCAGGAAGTTGGCCGAAGTCTGCAGGTAAAGAGTGCTTCCCTGAGCCCTGTTGGAAGCCCTGACTGGCCTGACAATTTACCCAGAGCCCTGTGTTATCTTTTGCAGAAGTCGTGAGCAGGAGGAAGGACGAACCACTTCCTCTACAGCCTTCAGATTTATCAGGCATAACTTTTGACAGTTTCAGTTTGAAGAGAGAAAAAAAAAGATGTCAAGAAGCATTAGATAAACAAAGTGGCCTCACGCCTCTGCCCTCTGCTTCTTCCCCAGCTGGGACCAGGCCTGTCCGGGGGGCCCCCGGTGCTTGGCAGAGGTAGTGGGTGTGCAGGTTCCAGAGGCGGCTCACCGTGGGAACTTTCTTTGTTGGCATAGACCGCTGGCCACGAAGTTGGGGCTTCAAGCCTCTGCCTGCTGTTTCCTGGCATGTGCATTGTGGCAGGGGGTGTCTGCACCTAGGCCAGGTCGCAGAGCCAGATGTTTCAGAAGTTTGACCTCAGAGCTGCTTTCTTTCCCTCTCTGGAGAAATGTGTCTGGACAAAGCGCTAAAGATAAGGCCTGACCTGAAGCTGCTGATGGTACCTGGGGAGTCAGGTCTGGGTGCTTGCTCCTCCACCAGCCTGCCTGTTAAGATGCCACATGAAAGTGGACTCTTGGGCTAGATTTGGGGGAACCACAGGGAACTGGGATTTTGTAAGTCAGAAATGATTAAATATTGGTTTTAAGTACTTGGAATTACTAGTTTGTAAGTAAACACAATTCCTGACTTCATGATGTCATCTCTTTGCTGTAGCCCTGAGACTCCCAAGAGGGGAGTGCAAAAAGAAGTGCAAAAGGAAACCTTTTCCTGAGGAGGAAAGGGAGCATAAGGACTAGTGTAGGTTTACAGGTGTATGCATACAGTTGTATACTCGTGTAGAGATGCACGCATATACAAACACATGTATGCAGGCACACGTGATGTGCACACACAGTGTACACATATGGTGTATAGTGACACATGCATACAAGTACATGTTACATACTATGTGTGTACATACATATACATATACACGCATATACACAACTTCTTACCCACCACATCCAAGTCGCCAGCTTTATTTCATAGGAAGGGGAAAACAATGGCATTTCACTCAATGGGATTTTACTCCTTGCATTGAAATTTACTAAGTGTGTGTGTGATTTTGGGCAAGTCATATAAGTATATAAGTCAGTTTCTTCATCTCTAAGATGAAATCAGTAGTAATATTTTTTCATTATTTATTTTTAAAAGATTTTATTTATTCACTTGAGAGAGAGAGAGAGTGTGTGTGAACACGACTGAGGGGAGGGGCAGAGGGAGAAGAAGAAACAGGCTCCTCGCTGAGCAGGGAGCCCCATGAGAGGCCCGGGCCCAGGCCCCCAGGATCATGACCAACCCAGGCGCCCCAGCAGTAGCATTTGTGACCTGGGATTGTGGTCAGAATGCAATGAGAGAATGCATGAAACAAGCTAGGACAAGATTCAGGACCCTGAAGGTGTCTAATTAAGATGAGCTCTTCCTATTTTTGGTGTCCTTTATGGTGTCTTATCTTCAGTGTTCCCACGGCACTTGGTTGGCCCAGGGGTTGGGGATTTGACCCATCTGGCCCGTGGTTCTCCTGGTTATGAGTAGATGGTGAACTCCATGACCCATTCCACACTGCTGAACATCAACTCTGTGCTGTGCACTGTTCTAGGGCATTCTAACACAGCCTCTGCTCTCTGGAAACTTAAGTTCATGGGGGCAGGGAGGTGACAGCCAACAAGTCAGCAGTCATAAGGCCCTTCAGAGGTGGCAAGTGCCAGCATGCAGATCAGACAGGCAAAGTGGTGGAGACAGGTGGGCTGGGGGCACATTTTAGGTAGTGCAGCCAGGGAGGGCCTGAGCAGACAGCACTGATGGAGGGACCAGTCCTGTGGGGATCTGGGGAGGAACATTTCAGGAGTGGACAGAGCAAGTGCATAGGCCCTGAGGTAGAAGTTTGGAGGGGCGGTCAGGGGCCAATCATGACTGCCATGGCGGCCTCAGCAAGGAGCTTGGATTTTTTATTCTGAGTACCTGGGAAACAGGGGCATGATAAGATCTCGTGACCTTTTGCAAAGGCTAGTGAGAGAGGGGTCAAGGGCAGGCTGTGTGTCCTGTTCTTCTCTTGTCCCTTTGAGCCACGTAGTGGCTACACTCCATGGGTGTCAGGTCTGCTTATGTCCCGTCTGCTGCGCATGCCCTCAGTGACCTGATCTGTACAATGGACCTGAGGATAGGGTTCCTCATCCCCGCACGGCCCTGCCTGGTGGCCCTGCCTCCCGTGTCCTTCTCCGAGGTCAGTTCCTTTCAACTCCCAGAGCACCAGCACCAGCGGCTGACGTTTCCCGGCTTGTTTGTTGTGGGGGAGGGGTATTTAATTGCATTCCTCCTGAGTGAATGACACAGAAAGGGCAGGGGTATGTCAGCGACGCTGCTCTGTAATTTTCGTGTCTGGGACGGGTTTCAGAGCTGAGCTGTTTTCCTCTGACCGGCAGCGGCTGGTGCCCAAGTCAACAGCGGGGCACTCTCGAGATTGCCTTTGTTGGTTTTCTTTCTTCTTTCTTCTTCTTCTCCTCTCCGTCTTCTTTTTCAAATAAGTGTTTTTTTTTTTCCCCTTCCTATGAAATAAAGCTGGCGACTTGGATGTGGTGGGTAAGAAGTAGTAGTTCCTGTCCCTTTGGTGTGGGAGTCAGTGGGGGTTGATTTAAACATTTATTTCCCATTAAGAGATTCATGGGCTTGGAAGCTGGCATTAGAAGTGGAGTGATCTCAAGTCCCGACTGGTGATTTGCGATGCCTGCAGGACTTGGGTCTGCCTCAGAGGGAGGCAGGGACATGCTGAGTAGAGGTTGCAGGCGGGTGACCCACGGGCCAAGTCCAGTCTGCCCATATATTTTCCTTGGCCCACACAGTGTTTTGGGAAAAAAAAAAAATCCTTTAGTAAGTTGTCTGCATTTAAAAATCGGGAGAGTTGCCCTTAAAAAAAAATTGGATTTCCATTTTCTAATAATAACAACAAAAGCAAACACGTTGTCACTTACTACGTGCCCGGTGCTGTTCTAAATGGTTCTCTCTGCTCCTCTGATTCTCAGAACGGTCCTGTGATGCCGGGGCCTTTATTATTGTCCCTGCTCCGCGGCCAGAGACACCGAGGCAGAGCGTGGACCAGCGCACTCCTTGGCCGTGCCCGCGTTCCTGTCTGGTGGCTGTGGGCTGGAGCCGCTGGCGGCCGCCTCTTTCAGTCTGGACACTTGCTCTGCACTTCACCTGCTTATTCGGGCCCAGGGCCTGCCTGGGGCCGGGGGCATTGGGCTTCAGGCCCTCTTGAGCCTGGAGAGGTTGAGATGGGTGGTAGGAGTAAAGCTGCTGGTCTTTGATCGAGTCACCTGTCGCTGATTTACCATCCCTACACCCCCCATGTGCAGTTCCTGTTCACCCAGGCACATCTGGGCCGGGCAGATCACATCCCACTTGTGCTCTGCGGGCGGATTTGTGCCGGCTCCCTGATTTCGGTCCAGACCTCCAGGGGGAGGATCCCAGGGGTGAACTGAGTTAGACCACAGGAGAAGATGAGCCCCAGCCTCCTGTTTTGAGGCAGAGATACAAGGCCCCCCTACCCCCCTTGTGGGAGGAGCTGCCAAGGGTGCCCAGCCCCAGGCACCCTCCTTGTGGGGCTTCCCTTGCCCCGGCCCCGCCCCTCCTGCCAGCGCCCGCCCTGCACTGGGGAGCAAGCCCAGGACGGTGTCCGAGCTGAGGCCCCGCCAGCCTGGCCCAGCCCTGCACCACGCTGTGGGGGGAGCACCGAGGGGAGCACAGCTTCTGCTTGTCTTTGTCAGAATTGCTGGTGGGTGGAACGTGGTTCTGGGGTGGCCAGGCTGGAGGGTGACTCACTTGGAAGCTTTGAGACGTCATTTCACCTAAGGAGGCTTCAGCTACGTGGAGGTGAAGTGGCCCTTTCCACAGAGGGCTGTGGCTTCGTGGATGGGGCTGCTGCGGTCAGCGTGGCTGCCCTTCTTTGTAGCAGAGAGGAGCGTGGGCCGAGAGAAGCCACCATGTTGGGAGGCTTAACCCTTCCCTCTCTCCTTCCTCTCTCTCTCTCTCTTTCTCTCCCTCTGTCCCACCCCCATTTCTAGGTGCGTCTAAAAAAGCCCTCTTTATTGCGATGTGCTTGACATACAGTAAGCTGCATATTCTGTCTTCCTTTTAGAATGCTGAATGACGTCAGCCATCCAAAGCAGTATATAAAATACTGCGTAACTATAACCACCCAGTGTAAGAAAGAAACCATTCCAGCTGCAATTTCTGATGCTTCCATGTGTGCTTCTCTCTGATTTCAACCTCTGCGTTTCTCTTGACCCTGAAGTCTTCACAGATGTCTCCCCTTGCTGGAGTGTGAGAGTTTCTCCTGCTCCTGCCTTCCTTCCTTTTCCTCTTCTCATCCTCCCCGCCATCCGTCGCTTCCTCTTGCCCTCACTTCCCAGGGGCAGTGCTCTCATCCCGTGGGTCTCCTGAAAGCCATCAGGAGAGAACAACAGGTTGGAGTCCTGAGTTTTAGCACCAATGTGCTGGATGCCTTTGGATTTCATCTGTGGTAGGGCTGTGATCATTCGTGCAGAATTGAGCTGATCCCCTGAGGCATAGAGTAGGTGCCTGATAAATGGTAGCTACTAAATAAATGGTAAATCATCCACTGGTAAAGCTAATCCATCCACTGAGTGTGCAGAAACCATCAACCTTGGAATTGTTGGCCTTGAATTCTCAAGGGGCAGATATTAGGGCATGGTGTGGGCTCTTGAAGTCAAGGACCTCGCCACTGGGGTCATGTCCATTCCTACCGAAGATGGTACAGTGCTCTGCCTTGTGTGGAGACAGCCAGGCTCTCATCATCTGCAGTCAGACTTGATTTATCCTGCATTTGGGTTCAGGGTTGATGTAATATTAAAAAGAAAAGAAAAAATAACAGCAACAAAAAACAACCCAGCAGCTTAAACAAAACAAAAGTTTCTTTCTTTCCTATAAAAGAAGTCTGGGGCATAGGCTGTCATATGAGGACTAGTGTGGTTGGTCTGTATTCTTCAAAAGGACCCAAGCTGCTGCTTCTGTCTTGTTGCTCCACTCTTCTTAGCACTTTGCCTTACGGTCCAAGTAGCAGCTCAGATTCCTACCATTGCATCGATATGCCAGTTGGTGGGAAGTGGGCTGTTGGCCACCATGTCTGCATTCCAGTTAGCAGGAAGTGGGAGTGGCAGAAAAGAGTAGGGAGAGGAGGACTTCTACCCTTTTAAGAAGACTTCTGCTTTCATCTTATTGGCCAGACTAAGTCACATGGCAACTCCTAGCTGCAAGGAGTCTGGGGAATGTAGTCAGGGAGACACATGGTGAACAGAGCACAGATAGAACCTCGTGTTTCTAGAACAGGCCATCGTTTGGAAACCTGTTCACGTGTGGAATGGTGGAAGGAGCTATAAGTCTCTTCACAGGAGTTGGGATAAGGAGTGAGCTTTCTTCAGCAAGGTTGTAAGGTACAACAAAGGACCATCTTACTTGGGGATCCCAGGTTGGTCAGTGGTTTGGCACCTGCCTTCGGCCCAGGGTATGATCCTGGAGTCCTGGGATCGAGTCTGGCATTGGGCTCCCTGCATGGAACATGCTTCTCCCTCTGCCTGTGTCTCTTCCTCTCTCTCTCCTTCTCTGTGTCTCTCATGAATAAATAAATAAAATCTTAAAAAAAAAAAAAAAAGAACCATCTTACTTTTCATGGTACCAGAAATTGGAACCACAGTCCTGGGACAGTGTTGAGGGCAGAAATTCTGGCTCCCTGTACGTGGAGGAATAGGAGAGGTAGTAAGCTCTCTGAAAGAGGAAGTGTGTGAGCAGAGGTTTGAATGGACGTGTGTCAGGGAGGCCACTGAGCGTATTCTAGACCTGGAAGGAACGCTCATGGAACGTTGTCAAGGACTGGCTCTCTGAAGAATCCCATCCAGGGGTGGCAGACACACAGACCATGAGTTGTCACACCTCCATCCTGCTGATGGTGGACATCACTCATCCATCCTGGTGCCCTGCTGCACCCAGAGCCTACCTGTTGACAGAAATCAGCTCATGAGATAAACCCATTTATCTTTCCCGAATGAATCCAGCTCTCTCATTTCTGCTGGTGAGGACGTTCAGGGCCAGACAGGGAAGTGATGTACCCAGAGGCTCACTGCCAGGGTGGCCAGGGGACCCAGGGCTCCCAGAGTCCAGTCCCTTTCAGCCACACCAGTACCCCTCCTGTGGGTCCTTCACCTCCTGCAGAAGACGCCTGGAGCCTCCTGGAGCCAGCGTGGCTGCGTCCTGCTGACCGGAGCTCAGCACAGACAAACCCTTCTGGGAGCAGGCTCGCAGAGCAGCACCTGCCACCCATCCCCAGTCTGGGCCTCGCTGGACACCGGGAGTCGGGGGACTTGGGCAGGAAGTGAAAGTGTACGCCAGGCCTTTTAGTTCTGCTATTGACCCGGCAGGGTTTTTCCTGGGGGGAGGGGCAGAGGCCCCGCTGTGTTTTCTTTGCTTAATCTGGCCTTGCCCCATAGAGAAAACAGACGCACAGTCTCCATCCTGTTTGTAAAGAGGGCGTTCAGTTACTCGAAGTTGCTCGCCTGGAAAAACTGGGAAGCTGTCGTCTCCCGATAGAAGCGAGTGAGCTGTGTGTCGGGGACGGCTCACATGGGGCTGGGCTGCTCTGCTGATGAGGACAGTGGTGCGTTTGGACTGTCAGCGCTTGACTTTTTAAATTGTGGGGAAATGCACATAGCGTAAAGTTTTGACACTTTAACCATTTTTAAGTGTGCTGTTCCTGAGTATATTCAGTGGTGCAAGCATCACCATCATCCATCCCTAGAACTTTCTCACCTTCCCACATTGAAACTGTGCCCCTTTAACCACTGACTCCACATTCTTTTCCTTCACACCCCACCCTGGGCAGCCACCATTCTGATTTTACCGGCTCTCTGAATTCCACTGCTCCAGGCTCCTCCTAAAAGTAGGAATCATACAGTATTTGTTCTTTTGTATCTGTATTTTTTTTTAAATTGAGGTGAGATTCCTTTAACATAAAATCAATCATTTTAAAGTGAACAATTCAGTGGGATTTAGTACATTCACAGTGTTGTGCAAGTCCTGCCTCTGTCTAGTGCCAGAATATTTCCTCACCCCGGAAGGAAACCTCCTACCCATTGACAGTTGCTCCCCATCCCCCATACCTCTGGCCCTTGGGCACATGGTGTTTTTTTTTTTTTTTTTTTTTTTAAGATTTTATTTATTTATGAGAGACACAGAGAGGCAGAGACACAGGCAGTCCCCATGCAGGGAGCCCGACATGGGACTCGATCCCGGGTCTCCAGGATCAGGCCCTGGGCCGAAGGCAGGTGCTAAACCGCTGAGCCACCCGGGCTGCCTGGGCACATGATTTGAAACCTGTGAGTTTATATATCTTAGGCACTCTGCAAATACATGTTGAATGAATGAGAGAAAATCATTGCCAGTTGCTGAAATCATGATGAAAACTTGGATTTCCCGAGCACCTGCTGTGTGCCAGGTGTGTGTAAGCATTTGTGCTTCTGCTCTGCTTGTACCAAGTGATCTTCATAACCCTTGATGCTGGGCCCCAGCCTGGAGATGCAGATTGCATTGGTCTAGGGGCGGCCTGGGCATTAGCCTTTTTTATATAGCTCCTGAAGTGATTCCAGTGTGAGAATGGCTGATATGCATTATTTTTATTGAGCTATAGTGCTCCTTCTAGGCAGGTAATAGTATCTACATTTCATAGCTAAAGGAACAGGTCAGAGAGGTTAAGCAACTTGTCCAAGTTCACACAGCTTCCAAATCTTTGAGTCCAGAGCCCTGACCTGATCCTTTCTCCTACTTTTCTAGATAGTTCTGTTGTATGTGATTGCATAAAGGGGGCTTATAGCTACTCAAATGTATGCTGTGGGACAAACTAACTACAGACTACCTAACTAGCATTTATGGAGTGCTGACTGTATGCCAGGCACTATATACTTCATTCGCCTTTTCTTATTTGACCTCTGCAGGAACCCCATGCAGGGGACTGTGGTAGTGACATATGTTTCCCCATGAGCTGGCCCTGAAGAGGACATGATGATTGGGGAGACAGGTGGGGCTCTATCAGCCATCATCCAGGAGTCTCCCCTCAGTCATTGTGGTGTGGAGGTGAGGGGAAAGGGAAGGTCAGCCAATGTGGTGTGGGTCTGAGGACCAGACTTGACACCAGACACGGGAGAAGCTGTGTATCCTTGAGGGTGTTGGCTTGGCTTCTGTCTTCATTCAGGAACATCGTGTCCCATGGCTTGTCCCTTGCTCCTCATGTCTGTGTTTGAGATATTTTGTGCCATAGGGCTCGTTCATTCAACAACTGTTACTCAGACCTGATGGCCTGGCTCTGTGTGGGGCTCTGTGGATGTGTGGTGGGCAAGACAAGCATGGTCTCTGTTCTCCACAGGCCTGAGGTCTTGCACAGAAGTCAGATCGTAGTGGCAGACCCTTACTTGAGTATGCCAGGCTCTGTGGGTCCGTGGGTGCTCTCATGCCAGCCTCATGGCAGTTGTGGCAAGCCCTTTGGGAGAGATCAGGAGAAGGTGACACAGAAAAGTTAGGAAATGTTTTCAAGGTTGCACAGCTTCTGAGAGGTGGAGGCTAAAGCTGCACAGGGCTGTCCAGCTTCAGAGTACAAGCTCTCAGGCACTGACATAATTATGAAAGAGGAAGTCCCAGGAGCATCTGCGTGGGGTCAGACCATGCTGGGGCCAGGGCAGGCCCCCTCTTGAATGGAGAGTGCAGGCAACACGTTAGTTTCCTATAACTGCTATAGCAAAGCACCACAAATGTGGTGGCTTAAAACAAAACATATTTATCATCTTACACTTCTGGGGGTCAGAAGCCCAAAAATATGGTGCTGAAATCAAGGTGTTGCATTCCTTCTGGAAGCTCTAGGGCAGAATTCCAGTTTGCAGAGACTGCCCACATTCTTTGGCTTTGTGGTAGCTTCATCCTCCCTCTGCATCTGCTGTTACATCTCCTTTCCTGACTCTGCCCCTCCTGCCTCCCTCTTCTGAGGACCCTTGTGATGGTATCAGGCCCACCCACCCAGATATTCCAGGACAGTCTCCCCATCTTAAGAGCCTTGACCTAACCACATCTGCAGAGTTGCATTTACCAGCTAAGGGAACATATTAATGGGTTCTGGGGATTAGGACTAGCATATCTCTGGGGGCCATTGTTGTATATCCCACTGCAGGGGAGAGTGGGGCTGGCTGGGGTCCTAGAGGTGAGAGCGTGGCAGTTGGGGGTGTTGCTCCCTGGGTGTCTGCCTGGAGTGAGGACCAGCAGGATGCGCGGTGAGCCAGATAGGGCATGCTGGAGGCCAAATGAGCCATGGTCCAGACAGGGAGTCAGGCACCCGCTAAGTGATTTCTGAAGAAAGTACCTCTTCTCCTGTGAGATGTGAGGGCACAGGAAGATCTATGAGTCCCAGGAGGGTGGAGCCTGGTGGGGAGGCCCCTGCCCCAACCCCATACAGGAGTTTTGGTCAGAACTGGAAGTATTAGCATCCTTCAGGATCCAGTGAACTCTGAGACAGGAGGGAGTTTGGCTCTGTGGAGTCAGGCAGGCCCCACATAACTGCATGTGGACACCTGGGCTTTGAAGTCACTGGAGCTGAGTGGATCCAGTCTCCACCACACTCTAAGCTGAGCCTGTTCTCGAGGCTAATCATGGGATGTGCCTGGCACAGAGCAGGCCCATTCACTTGCTCATTCAGCAGGTGTTGCTGGAGCATCCTCTGTGTGCCAGGCAGGGTTTGAGCACAGAGCAGAGCAGATGAGGTCTTGGCCCTCCTTAGGCCCCATGTGGGAAGAACATGGATAAGGAAATAGAAAATCTTGTCAGCTGCTGATAAATTCTGTGGAGAAAAACAGGATAAGGAGGACAGGAGTGCCGGTATGAGTGGGGAGGAGTGCAGTGTCTGTGTGTGGTGGTGCTTTAAATAAGGTGGACAAGGGAAGATCTGGATGAGGTGACATTTGAGCACAGACTTGAAGGAGGTAAGGAAGCAAGCTGTGTAGTTATATCAGCATGTGCAAAGGCCCTGGGGCACGAGTTTGGTGTTTCCTAGGAATGCGAGGAGATGGTCAGAGCACAGCAAGTCAACTTGAGGAGGTTCTAGGAGTTGAGGTCAGTGAGTCAGTGAAGAGCCAAATGGTATAGAACCTTGTAGGAACTTAGGTTTTGATTCTGAAGAAGAGGGCTGTGCTAGAGCAAACATTCAAGAATATGTCAGCTCCTAAGCTTGAAATGCGTCCCCCTCTCCCTCCTGCTCCCCCCGTCTCCTTCCTTTCCTGCACTGCCCACTCTGTTTTGTTGGAATGGCTGGCCCATTGGGGTGTGCCACATTGAGCCCAGGCCCCAGTCTTACCTGCAGTCTGATCTGGGGACTTGACTTAGCTGTCCCCTCCTCCAGGCAGCCTCGGTGCTGGTCAGATACAGCCTTTGCTATTTATACAGCACAGTGGTTTACAAACCCTGCTTCTAGAATTTCACAACCTCTCCTGCAGAGCATTATCTTTCCAGGCAAATAATGGTGATCTTTATCCAAATCAAAGGACAAAAATTAAGGCTGTAGATAGAATTGTCTGCGTTTCAAGTTTTCCACCCACTACATTTTCCCTTAAATGTTGAGTCCCATTGGGATCTTGTGTAAGAGAGCATTTGTTACGGATTTAGTTAATATTTGTTGAACACCTACCTTGTGTGGGGTTTTCTGTTAGATGTCAAATTTGGTGGTGAATGAAACAGGTGCCTTCTCTACCTTTACAGAAAGCAAGAACAGAAGTCAAAAGTAATTTCAGACTTGTTTGGACGTCATCCTTTTCCATAGGTTACTCCAGGTCAGGCTGGAGGACTGCCTGGTGGAAGCTATCCTTCCCTGTGTGTCCTGCTGGTCCCACTTCCTTCTGGCAAGGTCAGTTTTTGTGAAAAGGCCCTGGCAGTGGTGGGGTTCCACTTGCCAGTCTGAGGGAAATTTCTGAGAGGTGCAGGAAGCAAAAACGGCTGTGCAGCACTCAGTAGGCCCTGGCAGTGTTGCCACGGTCGCCCCCTCCCCGAGGGGGGTGCTAGTGTATGTTGACACTAATGGAGAAAGATTACCCGGGTATAAAAATCCCTGCAGTGCTCCTGGTCCCTGCTTGAGGTAGGAGTGCAACCGCCCAGTGTGCACACAGACCCAGCTCATTGAGGACTGACTGTTGGCTATAGACTTTCACAGACACTCAAGAGATAGGAATATTGGCAGATCCAGTACCCAGAGGCCCTGGACAGGGCTAGAGGTGCCAGGTCGTCCTCTTTCTGCTGTCAGCTTATGGGGCTGTCTGAGGTTAACTTTTGGCTTCCTTACTCCTCTATCCCATCCTGGGAACGTGCTCTGCCCAGCAGCACCCTCTTCCCTCCCTCTGTGTCTTCAGGCAGCCCCTGAAGACCTCTCTTCTGTCCAAGGCTTGCTTGGTGGCTTTCGAGTAGCAGTCCCCATCCTGCGCTGCATATCACAGTAATGTGGGAGCCTAAACCCTGATATTCTGACGCCTGGGGTTTGGGGTTCATGTGATGGGGTGGTGGGGGGCCTGGGCTCTTCTTTATCATAACACTGTCTATTGTAATAGCTGCAGAGTGTTCTAGTGCACATATGTACCATGGTCTTATGACAGATGTTTGAGTTGTTTCTAAATTTTCCTACCATAGTACGTTCTCCATCCATCTTTTTGTGAGATCCTGTCAGTCAGGAGATACTATAAATGCTCTTGAAATGGATGGGGAAAGATCCCTGCATGCCTTGTTTAGCTCACCTGTCTGATTTCTGCCTTTCGCTGTCTTTGAGCTGTTTTACAACTTTCATTGTAGAAAGCCGATAATAACATAAATGATTTTTGTCCATAAAAATGCCCACTAATTGTGCCTGCGAACCCAGTTAAGATTGCTGCTGGACACCACAGTTTGTAAACACTGGGTGATTTTGACACACAGCAAGGTGGAAGTCTTGGCTTAGAAAGTTCTAGGAGAGGGACGCTTGGGTGGCTCAGTGGTTGAGTGTCTGCCTTTGGCTCAGGGTGTGATCCCAGAGTTCTGGGATCGAGTCCCACATTGGGCTCTCTGCATGGAGCCTGCTTCTCCTCTTCCCTCTTCCTATGTCTCAGCCTCTTTCTGTGTGTCTCTCATGAATAAATAAATAAAATCTTTACAAAAAAAATTCTAGGAGATTTCTAACCTGTCTCTGGTGGTCCCTCTGCACTCAGGGGAATGGATGGCTTAGTTAGCACTCTGTGGACAGCCAGTCAAAATAGTAAAAAGAAAACTAGCATTTGCTGAGCACTTAGAATATATTGCCAGACACTTTATGAGAGTTTTTGTTATTGTTTAGTTATGCAAGTAGCATTTCATACGGATGAGAAGCAACTTGATGAAATAGGCACTCTTATTAGCCTCCCCCACCCTGTGCAGATGGGGAAGTTGAGGCAAGAGAAGTTGCTGGAGATAATATGGTTAATGAGAGACAGAGTGGGGGCTTGACTCGCATAGCCTGCTTGTGCCACCCCATAGAGCAGTTGGAACCTGGTCTCTTGCCTGGACTCTGCTTCTTCCTTCACTGCGTCACTTAGCTGCTCTGAGCCTGTGTCGTGGGGCTGGTGACCCCGAGCCCCCAGGCCTGCTGCCAGATGGCGAGGTGTTAGGTGTAAACCTGGCGCCATGCCTGGCAGGCTGAGAGGGGGCTCAGTGAGGCCACACTCAAGGCCATCACCCTGTGTTCTTTGCATGTTTGTAAGCACATGTGTCACCTCCTTGGTCAAGAGTGAGTGCTTGTGTTGGACTTCACAAGTGTGCATCTAGAGGAGGAAAAGAAGGCAAATCTAGCACGGAACAGCTTTCTTGGGGACTCTTCAAGTTTCCAACCCCTGGGGCTGTGAGGTCTGTAGTTGATGGACTTAAAAATTGAGGGAGAAGTGTGCACACACTCTGTGCCAGGGCCTCCCCTCTCTTCTACCGGCTAGTCCTCAGAGCAACCTCGGGTAGATGCCATCATCCTCATTTGACAGCTCAGGAAGATGAGGTTCATTCATTCATTCATGGGCTCCTTCACTCATTTACCTCCCACGGGCCAGATCTGCACTAGACCCCAGGACACAGTGGCAAATTGAGGAACTGCACTTTGGGTCCTTACTGTGGCTCCCTCTTCTCCAGGGAAGCTGAAATGATTTGCCCAGTGGTCCGGAGAACTCAGGAGAGGTGCCCTAGGCCACACAGCCAGAAGTGCCAGGGCCAGGCCTGTGTGCCCTCCCCAGCCATTTTGCATTTGAGCATATGAGCTGACTCTCCAGGGAGACCCAGATGTGCCCTAGCCCCATTCACAGTTTCCGGGTGTCCTTAGCCCAAGGGGTCCCTCACCCAGTCCCCAGAGAGACCTAGGCTCCCCAGGAACTAATTTCTTAAGAGAACTTTATGGCTCTTAACTCCCTAAGCGGATCCAGATGTGCCTTGTGGCTGTGCAGCTGCACATGTCCTGGCCACAGCCAGCTTGGTTTGGAAGCCCGGCCCCGGCAGCCGCCAAGTCTGGAAATGAAGTAAATGAGCGAGTTGTTCTTGGCGATTTTCCCCTCATCTCAACCCAACTCAGATCAGAGTCGGGCTCTGACCTCAGGCATCACACATTCCAGCATTTCCCTGGCCTCCTGGGGTTCCAGGGCCCACGACAGGAGATGAGCACGTTGGGGGGCATCGAGTGGGACAGGGGGCAAGCATTCTGGAGGGAGTGTGGGATGTGGAGGTTTGGGGGCAGCTGAGACAACTGCATTCCTCCAGCCGCCAGTCCTTGCAGAAACAGCCGGGATGCTTGCTGGGCTGGGGCTCCCTCCAGCATGAGGGGGTCCAGGAGAGAGGCAAAACTGGCCGAGCAGTTGGGATAGGGGCTGATTTGGGCACCCCTCTGGCCCCCCAGTGTCTCTGCCCTGTGGGAGGGCACCATCCCAGCTTTCCGAGTGCTGGGGGCCCTTCCAAGAGCTGCACCTGGATTCCTGAGGTCTTGGGGAACCCGGTTCAAAGCTGGGTGGTCAGGAGCAAGCGTGGTGCCGACTCCTCCACCCCCCAGGTCCAGACCAGACCACACAGACCTCAAGGGTGAATCACTTTGAAGTGATGGGGTTCCGGGGCCTGTGGCAGGCTGAGGGAGCCAACTTGGCGGGAATGGGCAGGCCAGGCAGGCTTGTCCCACTTGGCTTCCGGGCAGCTCCTCCTCTCCAAAGGCGAAGGAAGCCAGAGACCTGGAGGGCAAGGGGTGGACTTGGGCGTCAGAGAGAAGCTGAGTTCAAATGTCACTTCCTAGCTGTGTGACGTTGGCAAGTCACTTAACCTCTCTGAGCCTCGACTTGCTTTCTCTGCAACTGGGGGCATCTTTGCACCACCTTCAGAGGGTCTGTGTGAGGATCATAGGAGAAAATCCCTACGCAATGATTAGCTTGGCATCTGGCTTCAAACTGGTACCAAACAGTAGCTTTGGGAGGACTTAGCCCCATCACCATGTCAGAGCCACCCCCAGTGACACGCAGCTTGGACAAAAAAGATGTGCTAGTTCTGCTGGCAGTTATTAGGGAATCTGCTGATGCCCCTGTCTCACTGAATCCGTGCCCCCAGCTCCTCCTCTGTACCAGCTCTGGAGAGGCCATTGGTATGCCCTGTTCATTATTATTACTGTTGGGGGCTGGATGGCTTGTGTATCCTAAAACTGAGAGTATTAATTAACTAATGAATTAACTAATTACTGGCTACATGATCAAAGCACACTAAAGCTGAGAGACATTAATCAGTAGTTAAGAGTTCAGATCCCAGAGCCAGTCTGTGTGAATTTTAAATTCCCTTTGTCCACTCACGAGCTGTGTACCCTTGGGCCACTTTCTGAGTCTCTGTGCCTTAGCTTCTCAACCTGTAAAGTGGGGATAACACAGTCTGCCTCAGGGATGGTGGGAGGATTAAGTGAGGTGCTATGTGTTCTGTGCTTAGAACGGGGCTTGGTGCGCAGGGGAGTGCTGTGTTGGCTGTTATTCCCGTGATCATTCCTTTATTTTTCGACAAGTCCTGATTATGTGTCTGGTTCTCTCCAGGAGGAAGTGGGAAACACCAGGCTCCTGGGGCTGCTGTGAGGGTGACCTGCCAGTCTTTTCCCATTGGTGGCCACCCCTGGGGTCACCCGCTTCCCTCACTTTTCCTCTGCCCCATCACAGCTCTGGGACTACTGGGACCCTCGAGCCTCCAGACCCCCTTCTGGGAACTCTTGTCCACCCCTTGACTCCCTCTGCTGTCTTGCAGCCCCTCGTGATCTTGATGGGATGAGGAATAATGGCCAGTGTGGGTAGAGTGGTGATGGGAAAGTCAGCTGCGTGCTGCTGTCATGTGACTCCTGGTGCTGGGCGGTTACTGCGAGCGGGAGCCGGCCTCCCAGGCATCCTTGCGTGCTCCATTCACAGCTCAGTCTTTCATTCAGTGTTCCCATTCTCTTTGCTGTCATTCATTCATTTTTCATTTTATCCAATGTGTGGTATGTCCTGGCCTCATAGGCGTGAGAGATGCAGCCCTGAGCAAGGACTGTACTGATGTTGCTGGGGATGGGGAGCTCTCAGAGGCTGACTTGAAGGGTCAGGGCAAGCTTCCTAGAGGAGGTGATATCTAAGTGGATACTTGGAGGAGGAGCTGGAGTTAGCTGGGTGAAAGGGAGAATTGGGGCTTGTTCCCTGTATAGGGGACCTTACCTGCAGAAGCTCAGAATCACCGAGGCAAGGAGTGGATTTCCAAACCTGGGGTGGGGGCGGTAGTGCTTCCTTCTTGCATCATTGGATGCAGGGGCCTAGATGAGAAACCAGCAGTACAGGTCTTGTTTTGGGGGCCCCCGTTCCAAAAGTGCTGCTGTACCTGGAGGTCCAGGAGCCCTTCGGACCAGGCAGGGACCCAGCACACATGATCCTCAAACTGACCCACGAGGCCACCATTCCCCTAGGCCCCAGCCCCTCAAGAGCCATGGTGTAGGCATCTGGGCTTTGGAGCCCCCGTCCTCTCCGTGAAGTGGCACTACCATGCCTAGCTTATGGTCAGGGAGAGAGCTGAGCCATGTGCGTGAAGTGCCCAGTGCAGGAGAGGGTTCTGCAGGTGGCAGCTCTTTTCTGTAGACATCCAAGGTCCCAGTCCTGGCTGGGGTGGGGGTTGAGTGGGGGGGTGGCATGTGCCCCTGGGAGGAGGGAGGAAGAGAGAGACCCTGGGGGGGAAGGAAAGACCCTGGGAACTTTCCCAGCCTTTCAGTGCTAGGAATTTGGCTTGCTTCCTCCAGGGGTTCCAGAATCCAGTAGATGTACTGAAATCTGTAGTTCCCACTTCAGCAAGGCAATCCGTCATGCTTCTGGCCTACAGGATTCTAGTGTCTTCTCAGTGCCAGCCTATTGGTCCCAGGGGAGCAGGCAGGGCAGCAAAGAGGGTGTGGAGCTTATGGATACCGTGGTGGCCTGGCCAAAGGCCTGCAGTGGCCTGGGGAGTCTGACGCCCTGTGGGAGCTGAGAAAGGTCATGTTGGCCTTTGGTTAAGTGTGGCCAAAGGCTCCTGTTCTCTGGCAAAATCATCAGCCCATTTATTAATTGATTAGTTCAACATTGAGCTCCTACTACATGCTAAGAAAATGGCACTGCAGTGAACAAAGTCTCTTTCTCATAGTGAGGGGGGGCCCTGCTCCTGACCTGATAAATATGTCGTATGTCGCAGGTGTGGGTAAGGACCACAAAGAAGACTAGAGCAGGGTAAGAGGGCAGGAATATCCACCATGTGAACAGAGTAGGCTTCGCCAGAGGAATGCTTGAGCTGAGATGTGAAGGAAATGACCAGGGGAGCCACCTGGGTATCTGCTGTAGAACGTCCCAGAGAGGGAGCAAATGCAAAGGCCTTGAGGGGGAACATGGCAGGCTTGGAGGAGCACTTGATATGGCCAGGCAATGAACTGTGTGCATGACACACACTGTCCACTTTTACCCAGTAACTCCGAGAGGTTATAGCCCTGTTACAATCCCCATTTTACTGGTAGGTCATGTTGAAGCTCAGGGTGAGTCAGTACACAGCCAGTAAGTGGAGGAGTCGGGATTCAAACTTGGGGCAGACTACACAGCCTTGGTTCATGCGTTTGTGCAGTCACCTTCATCCTCATTTGGCCGCAGGAGTTGGATGAGGGACCAGGAGTAGAGGTTTTCGTTTGTGGGTCTTCCTGTCCTGTTACTGTGTGAAGTGTGGTGATGAGCAGGTCCGGGCTTTCTCCTTTGTAGGTGCTCGGCTATCAGCCTGGTGGCCAGTATGTAATAGGGCCCTGATGTGTGTCCTGTGTTGTGGGGGCAGATGGCCATGGCCAAATGTCCAGGGGTTTTGAGCTCTGGTGTCCAGTGTTGGCCTCACATGAGCCCAGGAGGACGGGCCTAGAGGGTTTGATGTGGGGCCTGGAACTTCCTGCCCAGAGGGCCTGGTGTGAGTCTCGTCTCTGTCACCACATGGCTATGGTGCTGAGGAAGCCCTGCCCCCTCTCCCCCCTTTCCTAGTTTTCATCTTGGTGAAAATGGGGTCATTAAACTCCCTGCCCTACCTTCCTTCCATAGCTTTTGGTAGATCACGTAAGATTACATGTGAGGTAGCCTTTTGTCAGCTCTAAGCCCTGTATGCAAGAATCCCAATTTTTCCTTTACTTAGTTGCAAAAACACTATCAAAGCAACATTAAAGGCAGTTTAAGAAGAAGAGAGAAGGAGGGAAAAATCTTTACTCACAGTTCTACTCCATAACATAACCACAGATATCCCACCCTACCCACACACACCCCAGCTGAACGGATTTGAGCACACCTTTGGATAAGTTCTGTGCTTTCCGAAACCCATGCCACTTGCTACCCTGAACTCAAGAACCACAGAGACTTGGACTGTTTGATGTCCTTTGCTCTCTGAGCTGAATGGATCTGGCTACTCAGACTGACTTGTACTGGTTTTCTAATTAGTCCTTTCGGTTTTTGTCTGTAGATGCAGGTATTTTTATGGTTCTACAGGGTTCTGTTTCTGTTTCCCCTCTGCTGTCATCAGCATGGATTCTCTTTTGCATGGTCTTCGCAAGCACTATTTTTAGTGGCTGCATGATAAGCCACCACACCGTGTTTTATGGATGTGTCGCCTGTTGGTCAGATACTGAAGCCATTCCCTGCCTTTCCTCTGTAGTAGAGAAGCCATAGCAGAATCTGTGTGCTCGTGGCTTCTTTCCCCCTTTCCTTACGGTGATGGATGATTATTTGGAGAAATTCCCAGCAAGGAGATTGGTTGGTCAAAGGGGTATGAACGTTTTGTTGGCTTTTGATGGCTTTCCAGAGTAGGTGAACCCATCTGGAATGCCATGGGCAGCATGAGAATGCCCTCATTTTCACACAGCCCAATCAGCTTTGGGTTTCACGGATTTTCTTTTTCTTAAATTAACTTTGTGGCTTGAAAATGGTGTGGTGTTAAGTGTCATAGTCAACAGTTGACTTTGAGACACATGCCTGAGACATGTCCTCAGCCTGTGCTGTCCTTTTTCCTTCTGCCCCTTGTCTCAGCTATTAGCACCACTCTTAACAGCAAAGATCCTGGAGTCCCCTCCAGCTAGGGTCGGGGGGCAAGGAGCAGCAGCAGAGAGGGGCTCCTGACCAAGGCGAGCAACAGGGACAGGGAGGTGGCCCCAGTTCTGCCTCTGGTGGTGGCAGTGTCCCCACAGAGTGAGAGCACGGTCCTGGCACACAGGGGGACACCACCATAGAGTGCAGAAGCCACCTGTCCAGTCCTCCCTGGGGCCGGGCTAGGTGTCCGCGTGATGGGGCTGTGGGTGCCGGGACATAGCCGGCGGTGGGGTGGTAGGGTGGATTGGGAGATGCGACAGGTACTAGCTTCTCCTGCACCTGCAAGCATCTTCAGATGCAGGCACCAGTACCATTGCCTGCTCTCTGGCTGGACAGAGGATTGCATGCAATTGGCTCAGCGAGGCCCTGGGAGCAGGCCTGTCATGCAGGGCACACGTCCGTGTGGCCCAAGGGGCGGCCCTCTGTAGTGAGGCCCATGGTGGCAGCAGTCCCACGGCCAGCATTGGAGGGAGCCCCAATCCAGGGCCTTTCCCACTATATCCCCCAGCAGTGTGCTGATTCCATTTGATCATTCCCACTTCACATTTGGGGAAACCGAGGCTCAGAGAGTTGGTGACGACAAAAACAGGAACGGTGGCAGCAGCAAACCGTTCATGAGGCCCTGATGTGCACAAGGCACATGTGCCAGCCGTGAGCCTCCAGACTGTGGGCCTGACCGATGAGGAGATGAGCTTGAGGAGGAGCAGTGGGCAGCTCAGGGCCATGGGGCTTGCGGGGCCGCAGTGCCAGTTTGAACGCAGACCCCCTATGGCAGAGGCCAGGCCAGGCCCGGCCTCCGTTTCAGTTTTCAGGCCCAGCTGATGAACTGGAGCTTTTCAGAAGTTTTAAGAAAGATGATTTATTTATTAGCTGATTTTTTAAAAAATCTCTTAATGAATTTTTTTTTGTATAAGTATGTAGAACTGTGATTCTATATGTGATCTATGTGGTTGAAGCCAGAGTCCTTGGTTCAGAATGTTCCAGAAGCTTGCCTCTGGGTTCCATCCTCATGCACAGACTGGTCACCTGGCGAAGCGGGGGCAAAGTTAGGTTGGCATCAGGCTGTTGGAGCTGCCTCTTCCTGGGTCTCTAGCCTATGGAGGCCCCACTTCGTCTGTGCCTTGGCCTCAGGGAAGTGCTGTGCACCTCCACTGCTGCCCAACGGCATGTATGCCCCTGCTTGCTCACCGCAGCACCGTTCCCCTCTCTGTTCCTCGCCAGGGCTGAGGGCACCCAGACTGGGTCCCAGTCCAAGGAGGGTGTTTCCCGATCTGTGCTGAGAACGGAGTAGATGCTGGGGTGAGGGCTCCCCAGAAGTGGCCTCTATTGACACAGACTGGGTGGGGGCATGGGGAGGAGCCACATGGCTGCACCTCCTACTCAGTGCTGGCAACTGCTCTGGGCCTTCTTAGGAACTTTCCAAGGGAAGGCCAGACAGCCCTCCTTTCACCTTGGGGAGGAAGTGGAGCAGGACATGTTTCCCACAGGAAGCTGACATCAAAAGGAGGTTTGGAGAGAAGTGCTGGTGGGTTCCTTTCCTGGGACTAGTGTTCAGGCGGCTCCCCATGCCGAGTGCCACACACGGTTCTCTGCACGGTTCTGGGGGTCACGGTGTGGGCAGAGGGGCTGCCCTGCTTGCCTTGCCGTGATGCCACGTCTACGTGGTCAGATGTGATGTGGCTGGGATGCAGACTCCTTTGGCTGACCCCAGTCCTGGGCTCCTTTGACCCCCTAGCACTGCCTGAGGGCCTCTGGGTACCTGGAGCTCTTGTACACAGAAGTGATTTTTATCATGAGTGTTCTTAAAAAGAGGAAGTAACAGTAACTGCCATTGACTGAGAGCCTCTTCCCTGCACTATATTGTTTAGCCTGCTAAAGAAGTCCATGACATGGGCGCCATTGTTCCCGCTTTGCAAATGAGGAAACCGAGGCACAGAGTAATTATATAATTAGCTGTAGACTATAGAGTTGATGGCAGACAGGACTTCCACCCAGTTCTGGTGACTAAAGCCTGATACCTGGTCACTCCAGGTTTTGGGCAGGTTAGGTGACTTCTCTGAACTCCAGTTTAAAACTTCTCTATGTGGACCTCATTATACTCCCTATGGGAAAGGTTTGAATTAATGAGAATTACTAACTGTAGAGTGCCTGGCCCATAACACAGGGTCTCATGAGGAACAGATGCTGAGGCTCAAAGTGCACCTTCCTGGCCTGGGGGAAGCAGAGGAAGAACCCTGTGGGTGAGACCCCAGGCAGGTTGGGCACAGTGGCCAGTGGGAGTCAGGCAGGTCTGCAGGGCTGAGGCTCCCCTGAGGGGGTCAAGTGGACATGTAGAGGAGCTGCCTTCGATAGTGAGCATTGTAGGGACCTTCAGGAGAGCAGATCCATCCAGCCTGTCTGCTGTTGCATTTCCCACAAGGAGGGAAGTTATGGATTTCTGCCCTGGCGTCCAGGGAAGGATGGGACTGACTGCTTGGGTGCGGTCCACTTGAGAGGACAGTGGGGAAGTGTCCCGCACTCACCATGCTGGTGTGGCTCTGCCCAGCTCAGGGCCTGGATCTGGAGCTGGTTGAAGTCACAGACATGCTTATCAGAGGGCAGGCAGATGTATCCCCGAATCTGGGATATTCTAGGTCCCTCCTCCTTTGTGTTTTATGGAAGAAATGACTGACACATCAAAGCTGTTGGCTGCTGTTGTTTTGAGGCCATGGAGCTAGCTTGGTAGAGGAGAAGCAGCCCTAGCATGGCACCTGTGAGAACTGTCCCCTCCTCCTGGAAGTCCTCCCTGATGCTCAGTGGCAGGCACCCATCCTTCAAGGATGTCGGCTAGCTCCACTCAGCTATTTCACTGTTGGCTCTTGTTCTCCTTCTACCTTATTCCCTGACCTAGACAGGAAGTTTTTGACTCCTCCATCTCACGCCTTAAACATGCATGGTTGTGACATAATCCCCACCCTCCCTGGACAGAGTGACCACTCCAGGAGGAATGGAAGGAGTAGAACAGCTGGTGACCAAGGGGGGAAGCCTTAAAGATGTTGAAGAGCTTGGGTTGTCAGCTCAGCTCAGCTGTACCTCAGTTTTCTTATCTGTATGATGGGGATAATAATGGGCCCTACCTCCAAGGGTAGATGTGAGCCCTAAGTGATTTCCCACATGTGACACGTGTCAAGAGTCAGGCCCATAGTGAGCACTCTAGTTATTGCTGCCGATTATTGCGCTTAGTCGATTAAAAAATGAACATGAAGGCAGTCTTTTTCTGTGCCTGCTGTTGTACTGAGGATATAATGGTGAACCAAAGCAACACCCTGCCCTCATAGGGCATTACTGGTCAGGAAGAGAGGGACGGGAAACAGATTAAAGTACATGAAACATGCCTACGGTAATGGTGGGTGCCATGGAGGGGGTTAAGCAGCACACCGGGGCAGGGCGTACAGCAGGGAGTGGTTTTCATTGTCAAATTGGGTGAACTTTTGTGCACATGCTTTCGTGATTTTGGTATCACAACGATCCTCAAACAACATCATGAAGAGAAGGTTTGTAAAGGCGTGGCATCCAGGTTGAGGTGGGGGTCAGCCCCCACAGATACCCCTGAAAGCCCATCTGGGTGTCCCAGGGAACACAGTTGGGAAACTCATGCTCCATCTGATGGGCTTCTTCCCAATTAAACAATCCGAGTCTAAGAAGAACATTCTGTTAAACAGAACGGGGTGGAGAGTGGGACAAAGGGCAGGTTTAGGTGGGAGCAACCAGCACCAACTGGAAGGCAGCCCTGGGGGTGCCCACATGCATCCTGGCAGTGGGGCTTTTGGCTCACCCTGTACTGGCGGGGAGTTCAGGTATTGGAAGAGGGCCTGAGGTGGATTTGCAGACACAGTGGGGTTTCTGGGCTGTGGGAGGGTCTCATTGTAGAGAGAGGGGAGGATACAGCTTAGGGCCAGTGAACACAGCCCATGACATCTGCGCTGAGTCCCTTCCAGCCCTGCCTGGCAGCCTCCCGTAGCCATGGGACCCAGCAATTGGGGGCTCCCTTCTGCCCAGGTAGTTCTGGGCCCCTGATAGCTGCCATTTCTAAGAACAACCATCCTGTGAGAAGACCTGCTGTGTGTCTTAAGACTTTCTACCTTGGGCAGGGTCCTCCCCTCCATAACACCCACTATATGATGGCTCCTTACCCCAGAGGAATAGCTTGGCACTTGGCTAGCTTGAGCCACTTGTCCAAGGCTGCCCAGAGCTGCCCAGTTGGAGTTTGGGTTTGCTAAGCATGTCAAGGTGGGGGTTGAGAATCCTTTTCTGAAGAGCCCCTGGACTCTCCTGGAAGCTTCTGGAAGGGTTTTGGCGGGGGCGGGGGGGGAAGGGGACTTTCACTGTCATCAGCTTGAGCACTACCGGGCCTTACGACACAGGCTGCTTTGAGAAGTCACAGTGATAAGTCATCCTGCTGGTGACGTCCAGCGTTGGCAGTGCGGCTCTCCAAGAGTGTCCAGGCCTTGGCAGTGGAGATCTAGCTAATCTAAAATCCCACAGGACTAGAGCAGAGCTTGGAATGCCAGTTTTCAGAATTGACACTGAAGGCCCCTCTATGGAGCTGCCAGGCCTGCATTCTGACTCTGTGCTGACAGAGGCCGGCCTGGAAACCTCCACACACACCCGGCCTCCCCCTCTGCACAGGCGCCTCAGGGCCCGTGAAGAAGGCTCTTTCTGGCTTTGTAGTGTGGGGGCCTGGGTCCTTGGCACGCCACTGTTACCACTGCTCACACCTCTCTGAGTTGGCCTTTTCCCAAATGTGGCGTGGGCCCAGTGCGTCTGCCAGCGCTTCTGCTTCATTCCTTCTCTGGGCACAAAGTTTCAGTTTCCTTTTCATTGTTGTTTGTTTGTCTGTTTGTTCATTCATTTGTGCGTGCTTGCGTTCTTCATTCGTCATTCGTGTTCATTCATTCATTCTCAGACCAGGGTGGTCACTGAGAGGACAATTAGAGTCAAATGAAGCTGGCCCAGAAGCCCGCAATCCCAGCTGTGGGTCTGTGGGCAAATTAGTTCGTCTGTTTCTTTGTCTGAAAAAATGGAGCTGGTCCTCTTCCTTGACCTGTTGATAGGGTGAACTGGAATAATGGGCGTGCAGCCCCTGACACAAATGTGTCCAGTGGATGACCCTTGTGATGTCATGTGTCTGTGTCCCTCCCACCCCCTCCCTTCCCCCCTTCCTGCTTTCCTCCCTTCTTTTCTTTCTTTCTTCCCTCCCTCCTTCCTTCCTCCCTTCCTTCCTGAAACACAGGATTGAGCCAGATGTGGCTCGTGTCCCCAGCCTTGCTGGTCTGGGTATTCTCCTCGATTTTTCTCCACTCACACTCTGCTGGAGGCTCCCAGCAGCTCTGAGGGGTCCCCCTGGGTCTCTGGCCATGATCACCCATGCTGCTCAGAGCTGCCTTTCCCAGTGGTGTCATTAGACCTGTGCTCACCATGATTCGCTCCTAGTGGTTCTAACCCACATGCATGCATGCTCTCAGAACATGCCTACACACCCCTGCACACACACATACACGTGTTCACATGCCACACTGGTCCATGAGCAGCATGTGTCTTGAGCACTTGCATATACTTCCTCCTCCAGGCATCGTGGTTACACACAGCACACATGTTCTGGAACAGCCAAATACACCTTATCTTGCACACGCATGTACACTCAGCCCACGTTTCCCAGGCCCCGCATGTGTGCACATTCCCATGTATTCTGTGCTGTGCACACCTGGATGTACATACACAGGCGTCTCTGCCCAGCTTTGTAACCACTCTCGTACACTCACATACTTATTTTTTTTTTAGTACACATCTGTAGCATTTATAGGGCCGCCTCTAGGTGCTTTATAAACACAATCCATTTAATCCCCCTGACAGCATCATGAGTTAGTGACCATATTAGACCCATCTTCTAGGTGAGGAAGCTGAGAGGCGGACAAGTCAGGTCAGTTATTCAGGGTCACCGCTAGTATAGGGCTGGGCCCAGATTCAGTCCCATCCTGGCTCCAGTCCCGGCTTGGAGCCCTGGCATGACGCGTTGCCCCGTGAGCATGTGTGAGCGTGGCACACACCCCTCACAGCATATATATGTGACCACTGAGCACGTGTTCTTAAGGTCATGGGTGCACATACCTCACACATGTGTGGAAGGACACACAGCACACACGTCTGAGAACATGCTTCTCAGTCTCACACAGTCTGCGCTTTGCCCTGTTTCGGGTTCCTTCCAGAGTCCTGCTCACCAGGCTGGAGAGGGAAGTGATTCTGCAGGTCTAGGCTTGCTCACTTGAGGCCACCCATGCTCACCCTCTCCCTGCTTGTGGCCTCTCCAGCGCCCCTCTTCCTTCTGTCAGGGCCTCCCCTTGGCCTCCTTCCTATCCATCTTCTCAGCTGGCACAGGACCCCAGCACCCCAGCCCCACAAGCCCCCAGGAATCTGTGAACGTTGGCACTGGACTGGGCCGAGGACACGGCCATGTCCCAGGGAGCAGAAGTGACTGGTCCAGAGGCTTCCCATGAGTCCGCAGGAAGCTCGCGTTTCCTTCTGGTCCTCCGTTTCCTGACCGAGCTCCTTGCTCCTCCCCACCCCCAGCCCCACCCAGCAGCGCCCTCTGACTCTGCACCACGCCCTCGGCGCCCAGTCCTGTCCGGGACCCGCAGTTGTCTCTGCTTTCACAGGCACGTCTGGGCTTGTTGGCCTGGTTGAGACTCTCTTCTATTTTGGCCTCGTCAGAAGCGTCCACGGACTTCTGGGCCACGACCCCCCGTGTCCTTGGCCCCTCACCTGCTGGGCTCCCCCGCACGTCCTTGTCTGGACTCGTTTCCACACCTTGCTCGGCTGGAGGAGCCTCTGCTTTCCTTCTCCCAAACATACCGAGCCTCCAGAGGAAGCACGTCCCCCCTTTGCCTTCTGCCACCTGTAGCCTTTCCTCATCTCTGCTCCTCCTTCTGGTGTGTGCTACCAGCTTCAGCCCCTTAACCCTGAGAGCTGATGGTCGGTGCTACCTGAGGACCACTGGGTGTGGAGCCACCGGCTGGAGTGAGCCCCAGTAACTTTTCTTTCCGTTAGTTTTGACTTTTCAGCAAGATGCCCTTCCTTCCTCCCTCCCTCCCTCCCCTTCCTCCTCCCTTCCCTGCAGTTTTTCCTTTTTTCTTTCCATGTGCCAAGCACTGTGCTGTGTTGAGCCCTGAGCACCGTTTCTTTGAAAGCCCCACAGATTGAGCTAACAAAGGAAGAAAGCTCCAAGGAGATGAGAAACCACCTGATTACGCAGGTGCCCTCTGCCAATCGGTTAAAAAGTTTTTATGAGCAAATCTGGTGGTTATCCTTTGGAAAATAAGCAAAGGCAAACCACTTCCTGCCGCTTCCAGGAGCTGCCGAGTGCCTGAGCTTTCTAAGATCTACCGAGAATCTGAAACTTTAGGCAAGCTTCCTCCGTTTTCCTGGAGGACTCGGCAGTTTGTGTTGGTGAAATCCCACTGGGCCCCGTAGGGTTGAGATTGCATTTCAGTCTTGTCTTACGGCGGAATGTCTGAGATCGAGTAATTTGGTGAGAGAGAGAAAAAGTGGAACTTCGGCGTGTGCCTCCTGGGCAGCAGTGCTCGCCCCATCCAGGCTGGTGCCTATTGGTCTTGCAAATGCCACATCGCCTCAAGGGACCGAGACCCCCTCTTCTGAGTCAGCCAGCTCTTTGGGCCCAGGATGAGCTCCAGCAGTACCCTGTGCCAAACGTGGATGCAAGGCTCCTTGCACTTCCTACTTGACCCGTGTCATAAATTTTTAAATGGGGAGAGAGTATGCTGTCGCTCGCCATTCAGAGTAGCCAACTGTTGAGAGGGTGGGGGACAGGACTACAAGGTGGTCAAGAAATGGGCCCTGGGTCTTAGACTTGAATTCAATTTTGCCACCAACCAGCAAGTTACATAAGCCCTCTATGCCTTAGTTTCCTTGTGCATGAAACAATGATTTTAGTACTCCCCTGGGGATGGCTGGAAGACTTCTTATTCAATAAACACACATAATGCACCCACCACATGCTAAGCCTTGTACTTAGGCTCTGCAAACATGAACTATATAATCTTCACAATGGCCCTTGGAGACAGCTAACCCCTAACCCTGTTGTACGGATGAGGAAACTGATGCCCAGCTGGTCGGTAGCAGGACTGGGCTCTAGACCAGGGAGCCTGGCCCCAGAGTCCAGGCTTGTCCCCACTGAGCTACATCGCTTCTCTAGGTAGAGTTAGTTGAGCTCCTCTGGAGCAGCAGCAGGATAACCACTTATCCTGTTTGCTTGGGACAGTTGCAGTTCATACCTATTTATAGTACTGGTATCATTATCAGCTGTGCCCATTTCACTTCATTCTCCTGGTTTGGAGGAGAGACCACATGGTTGGCTTATGTATGGAGCACTTAGGACAGTTCCGGCAACTCTGTGGGTGCTCAATTCATGGGAGTGATGGAGGGAGAGGTGACGGCCATAGAGGATCCAGCTTGTGTAGCCTGGGGATGCCTTAGTTTCTGCAGAATGGAGAGGTCCTCCTGTATCAACCCATTCACCGACTGTCCCCTGGGCATCTCTCCCATGCCAGGCATTTGGGCATCGCTCTAGGGTGGTGTGAGGAGGGAGAGATGAGACACAGCCTGCAGTGCTGGGAAATGAAGTCACACCCAAGACCTGCCCTTCTAAGAAATGCAAAGTATTACCGTTATGATCCTATTCCCATTGCTTTGTTTGGCAAATTGTGACAGTATGTCACTAGCTGAGCGTATTCTGATTACCTATTGTTTGAATTAAAAAAAAAAAAAAACAACCAAGTCAGGAAAAGGCTTCTGGTTAAGGGCTGGTATTTAGAAGTTTCCATTCTTGAATAGGCCTCAGGGCAGGGCCAGCGCCCAGGCTGTATGGTGCCAGGTAATCGGTTTATCTTTGGTGTACATCCATCATGCCCTGTCTCTCTGTCCTTAGCTATGTTTGCAGGATGTCATGGGACGTGGCTTTCCCAGACAGACTGCTCAGCAAAGACATGCTCCAGCCTCCTGGTAGATATTTTATTAAAGACCTGCCCTCATTCAGCACACGCTAAACATGGTGACTAAAGAACATAGGTCTAGAGTAGGTGACCAGCGCATTCCTGTTGGCCCAGAAGTGTCCCCATTCTAAAATCAAAAGTCCTAAGTCCCAGGAAAACTGGACGGTTGGTCACCCTACTCTGGAGTGAAGCCAGCCCTGAGTCACCAGACCCAGCTCTGCTGCGTGACTGCAGGGACGTTACCCAACCATGCTGTGCCTCAGTTTCCTCTCCTGCACGATAGGCTTCCCTGTTCCTATCTCACAGGGGCATTGTGAGGGGCAGTAGTTTCTGAGAAGTGTTGAGCACAGAGGCACCTTACAACTGGCAATAAACACTGGTTTCATAATGGTTATAAATTACCGTAAGATTTTCGTCATGGAGCTAAGGCAGTAGATGTTATGCTCTGATCTCAGTGGACCACGAGGCAGTCTGCCAAGGCCCTCTTTAGATGCCAGTCTGGTCACCTTACCTGATAGTGGGTGTCTGGAAGCACATTCCGAGTCTCAAACCAGTGCCTGGATCTCTGAGGCTGCTTGAAGCCTGTGGCCCCACTCCAGATCCTTGAGCTAGTCGTGGGGCCTGGGGGTGACAGATGTTGTCACCTGGGAGTAGGACAGGACAGGGCTGAATGGCTGACATTTATTGAGCGCCTTCTTCACACCTGGCATTGTGTTCTATGTGTTTTCTATATAAATCTTCACCTGAAAATTCTCAGTCTACAAACAGAGTCAAGGCTTGGAGCAGGTAAATTTTATCTCCAATGTTAGAAAATGCAGAGCTGGGGCTGGAGCTGCATTTGTCTCTCTCCATGGACTATGGCGCTAGAGGTGTGGCCTGGGGATTGGGGCCCATCTGTGAAGAGACAAGTCCAGAGGTCTAGAAACTTCTAATTTGACATTACAGTGATATTTTTATTGTATTTTCAGAAGTATTGGATTAGAAATTACAAATTAAAAAAAAATCTGGTCTATTGCCATAGAAGGGTTGAGAAGCGTTGCCCTGGGCCCTGCTCTTTGAACCTTTGCAGTGACCACATGGGTGAGGCTCTGCCATGGGGACAAGGAGCCTGCCCACCCATAGCTTTACACAGTCCAGGTTTATTTCTCCTTCGTCTCCGGAATACCCCAGGACCCAGACTCACAGAGGTCCTATCTCAGCACTTGCTTCTGCTGTCACAAAGGTGAGGACCAGGGATGCGTGTGTGCAGGTGGCACACCTCACTTTATGTCTCACTGGCCGGAGTGCCACACAGGCACACCTGTGAGCTAGGGGACGGTGGGGAGCAGGGGTGGGGGGGAACCTATCATGTACCAGATAAAGGAGGAGGCTGTGCCTGCTTAGGGACAGTGGCGCTGCCACACTCATGCCTGTTCTTGCTCCCAGATGTGATGGGTCCTCTGGGTCCGGACGACTCCCACAGCTTTAGGGCTGCTGATTCTGTCCTGCCATTCACGTTCCAGTTTTCAGAGGTGGTAGAGCCCGTGGGCCCCAGAACATCAGGTTGGAGCCTCGGCACTGGGTTTCTGGTCCCTAGTGAAGGATGGCTCTAGAGTGTTGTTGGTTTGGGAACCGGAAGTCTTGTCTACTTCCATCAGGCTGTGTGAGGGGAGAAATTATGAGCCGTGTCAGAAAACTACTCTGAAACTTTGACCAGGATCATTTCCCTCCTGGGACCTTGGGTTTCTCCTTGGTGTGAAATAGTGGCTAGTTTAAATCAGGAATGATACAAACTATGGTTTTATTGGGTGCTTACTATGTACTGGGCATCATGCTCAGCAGTTTACACACAGCTCCGTTCATCCTCCTGCAACCAGAACAGGTGGGACTGTCTTTAGCCTCTTGTTATGGATGAAGAAACGAAAGCTCAGAGAGGTTAAGAACGTTCTCCAGGTCACACAGCGGGATGCTGGTTGAGCTGAGGCTGGATCCAGGCCGGTGTGGTTTTGAATTTGTACTCCTGAACTGCTCTGATGGTACTTTCTGAGTTGGAGTCTGAGGAGACCATAGTGAGGAAGGGTCCCCAGAGAAAGGTTCAGTCCTTCTAAAAGCCCAGTGAAATCTTGACATTTATTATTGAGATGTGGGTCCTGGGTCAATTCAGCCATTATATCACACAGGGAAACCCATCCTTCCTTTTATTAATATTTATTGTTTTTTAAAAACTGTTCTTATGCTATGGAAATAACATTGGAAATGAAGATGAAAACAAAACTTAGTAATGGCTTTGGAACACTAGGTCGAGGTGGGGAAATGTTTTCCAAATACAAAGATTATGAAGCAGGAAGAAAATAAAGTGCGTTGTGTGTGCGCATGTGTGTATTTTATTTTTTAAAGATTTATTTACCTGAGAGAACACGCGTGCATGTGCACGCACACACACGTAGAGCCGAATGTGGGGCTCTGTCTGAAGCCCCGAGATCATAACCTGAGCCTAAATCAAGAGTCGGACACTCAACCAACTGAGCCATTTAGATGCCTCTAAAGCGTGTCTTTGATGTTGAAATGACTTGCATCCTTTTCCCCACCCTTAGATGAGGCCACTTGGCTGGCCCTAGCTCTCTGGGGTCTTGGATTCCTGCCCTCTGCAGACACTGAAGGCAGGCCACAGACTCCTCATCTCAGCCCATGGGGATGTCAGGAGCTCCAGAAAGCACAGGCTCACCCAGCGTATCTTCTCCATGTATCTGTTTGGCTTGTCGATTCAGAGGGAAAAGATTGAGTCATTTAACTAATAAGTAATTTAAAAATATGGCTCCAGCCTCTTGGAATGAGCATTTTATGTGAAGGGTGGAAAGGTTAAGTACCTTAACTGGGGGGTAATTGATAACATAGCGTCCCTTTCTGGAAGTGTCCATTTTAGAAGATTTGGTGAGGGGGGGAAAGGTTAAACAATCTAACTAGGGAGTCATTTAAAATACTATTTTGTTATTAGAGCAAATGCAGATGTGGAGTGGGATAGAAAAATTCTCAAGGCTTATTAAGATTAAACACATGACTTGAGTGAAGTTTCCAGATGGGGTAGATGTGGGTCGCTGAGCGTTTGCCTTCTCTATTTTAGGGTTGTTGCAGGAAAAAGAATCCTGGGCTCTCGGGAGGGTTTGCTGTGACCACGCCAGTAGTGCTGTGCCTGCGTGCCCCCGGGCTTCCCTGGGATAGCAGGCCAGCCTTGTGTCTGTCGTGAAGGACGGCATTGTCTCATCTCCGGAGATAGTCTAGGTCCACACCAGCAGATGCATGCGTATGTGTATCTCCTTCTTTGTGTAGACAAGTCACAGAATCCTGCACACAGGTTCCTGTATTCTTTTTCCCCCGAACAGTAATAGGAGATTGTTACAGATCGCTTTCTCGCTGTGGCTGCAGAGTACGCCACCATATGGAACTGCACACCATCCCCTTCTGATGGGTGTGTCTCCAGCCTTTTGCCCTTCCAAGTAATGTTGCAGTCATCTGCCACATGCATACATCTTTGAGACAAGCAAGGGTATCTCTGGAATAAATTCCTGGAGGCGGAATCATTTGTTCAAAGGTTATGTGCCTCTGGAGTATCAACAGCTATTTCCAAACTGCATTGCCCTGGGAGGGTGCCCCCTGAGAAGGGTCCTGGAGGCCTGGGCTGGCATGCAGAGTGAGCAGGGACCAGGATGGGGATTGCCATTGTATCCCTGGGCTTTCTATGCCGTGTGCTCCGGCAACTATGCAGCCCGGGCTGGGAAATGCTAAGGAGGACAAGTGTCACTGGCCCAGGACCGGCCTCCTTTGGCCTTGCCGGCCACTTGCTTGCAAAATGAAGCACATGACGCATTCATTGGGAAGAAGTGGAATTTGGATGTTTGGAGCGCTGAGCCCCCTTCTTGCTTGGCTGGAAGGCCCCCTGTTTCCAGGAATTCAACTCTTTACTAAAAATGTAGATTCCCTTTCACTTGGCTTCAAGAGCAGCAGCTTTCATGATGGGAGGGGAATCATTGATTTATTGCTTTTTAAATAAAGACCGCTCTTCAGGGAGAAAAACCAGCAAGTCCCCAAGAAGAGCAGGTTCATACAGGTCTCTGAAGGTGATGCAAGCTCCCTGCGTGGCAGGCCCTCTTCCTGGATCCTGGGTCATCGTCCTCACTACTCTTATTAGGTCCATCCTACAGATGAGCAAGCACAACTAGAGAGGAGCAGTGGGCAGGACCACCAATCTTGTATGCCTTCATCCCTGTTGCCCAGGTGCCCTGCAGCATGCCATGGAGGGAGTGGGGCTTGGAGGTAGTCACTGTGTTTGAAATAGGGGCTCCTCTGCCTCTTGGCTGTATCACCTCTGGCGCCTCACTGAACTTGAGGTTTTGCAGCACTAAGAATGTGAATGACCTTCATGATAGGCTGGGTGCTCTTGGAGTCATGGCTGGCTGCCTTTTGCTCCTGCCCTGTCTGTCCATCTCCCTCTGGTCATCCTGAGCAGGTCGGGCGAGTGTAGCCCCAACACAGAACTCTTCCCTTAAATATTGGAGCAGCTCCTGAATACTGCCTGGGCTCCCCAAGGGCATGGTCGGACCAACCATCTGTTTGGCCCTGTGCCACAACTACGTCTCCATGGCTGGGTCTTACCTGGGACCCAGGACCTCCAGACTCCTGTCTTCCTGTCTCCCTGGTCAGAGGATGGGCAGGAGCAATGTCCTCTGGTGGCTGGAGCATGACCGTGTGATGGATGGCATGGAGTGGACGGGCCTCCCCCTGCCTCTCTGGGTGGAACTCCAGGTGTCCTTCTCTCCATCTAGAAGTCCTGCCCTGGAGGCCTGTGCCCATGTCTAAATCGATTCTGGTTGGCAAATAGAACCTCATTTTCTGATCAATTTACATTTACACTTTTGGATGAGGATGCTTTTCTTTTATCTCTGATGGGACATTTGGCAAAAGCCCGACTGGCTTTGGCTTTGGCTTCTTGCCCTGTGTGCACCCTGTCAAAGCGTCCTCCCACCACACTGCCTTCTCCTTCCTCCTGTAATTTGTGTTTCTCATGGCCCATTTGGGGACAGGGAGACATCTGCTCCTCAGAGCTGCCCCAGAGCTACCCCAGACCGAGTATTGGGGCCTTCACTTCCTGGGTGAGCACCAGAACGTAGCTTGGAGATATACCCGTGACAGACACCCCATCTCCGGTGTCCTCACCCCCTGATAACAGTGACGAAACCAGTAAGGATAGTGATAAGAAGACCACCTGATGTTATCAAGGGCCCTGGGCTAGACACTTAGTGTGGGTTATTTTATTTAATCCTTATGACCACCCTGTGAGGAAGCACTGTCAGGATGAGCAGAGGAGTAAAGTGAGGGCTTGCAGCTATAGGGACTGACACAGACTTGTCACCAGCCAGCAACAGCTCGGGGATTCAGGTCTCAGAGGTGCAGTTCCAGAGCTCCCTCTGCTCAGCTACCCTCCACCACCCTTCTCTGCTACTATCTCAGTCCAGCCTGAGACTGACGGTTCTCTCTTTAGTTAAAAAAAAGATCAGACCTTCATTCTGGGAAATTTGAGAAAACACATTTGACCACAGAGAAGAGTTCGTGAACCCCTGTGTGCCTGTCACTAGCTTCCACAGTTACCAACTCAACAGCCATTCTTGTCACTGAACTACCCTCCCCTGCGCCCCTCTCCCCTGACCACTGAATTACCTGGAAGTAAGTCCCTGACATCCTGTCATTTCATTGGAGATTACTTTCGTAGGTTTCTCTAAGAAATGAGGTATCTTAAAAAAAAGGGAAAGAAATATAAATGCAGTGCCATTCTCAATGCTTAATAAACTACCATATCCGTGATATGAGATGCCCGGTCAGTGTTCACATTTCCCCAGCTGTCTCATAAATGATTTTTGTTGAATTGTTCAAATAAGAATCCAAATACCGTCTGTACATTATGTTTGCTTAATATGGCTTCTGTGTTCCTGTTCTGTTGATTGCTTCCCTGTGGTGTCGTTGATCATGTTCCTCTGTGCCCTGTCCTTCATGTACATTTGCTGTACATCCTGTGGCAGTCTAGCTCATTCTGGACCTGTGCCGTCCAGTACGATGGCCACCAAGTACTTGAAAGGACCAATCTGAGTTGAAATGTGCTGTGTGATGTGCGCACCAGATTTTGAAGACTTAGAATGGAAAGAAGAATTTAAAATATCTCACTGGTGATGTGCTATGTGGATCACCTGTTGAAGTGACGATATGTCGGACACAGAGGGTTAAGAAGTGAAATGTACTCTTTGTAGGTGGCTCTGTGGGCTTCCCGCACCTCCTGGGGCTGGGTCTCCAGGTGGGTATGATTCATGAGGCGGTTCAGGCGCTGGCCGCCTAGCCCATCTGTTCGCGTAGTGGTCATCAGCCGTTACACACCAAGGGTGCGGAGCGCACATAGTTTGAGTCTACCTTTTCTCACTTTATTCATTAGATGGAATTACTCTGAAAGAGGCTTCGCTTCATCTGCCACTTGGTTGTTCTGATGCTCAGTGCATGCAGGAAAGGCAGGGGGAGAAAAGCTTGCTTCTTCCCCTTTATACCAAGTTTTATGGTAATGAGCTGTTTTTGTAGGATCCTCCAAAGGTTTGTTTTGTAGTTTTTTTACTCTCCTATGAATTCATGGATTGACATTTATATTTGATGAGTTGTAACCAAAATTCAGTGCAGTTACCTATTCTGTTTGATGTTCAGATTGTCACACCTTTGGTTGGAGGGAGCCATTTACTTTGGTTTCTGTTCCTTGCCTAAATCCTTTACAAATCTTTTGAGTCCTTCATCTAGTTAGCCAGAGAGTCCCCCTCGACAGAAGCTTTCAGTGGGGCAGGCCTGTGGCCATGGCTGCTCATCAGGCCCAGGCTATGGGGGCTGCCTGCCAGCAGGCTATTCCTAGGTGCCACCTTTCTCTTTGGCCTCATTGCCAAGGTCCCAGCCAGAGGCCAGCAGTGCTGGCTCAGGCCCCACGCATAGTAGGTGTTCCGGAAACGGCTGTCCAGGGAATGAAGGGACTGCAAGCTGATCCGTCACACCACCTGGCTGGATTGGATTCCTTTCCACCCTGGGATTCTCCAGGGAGGCTGGCTGGCAGATAGAGCTGGCCTTTGATTCTGAGTGTCAGGACACCTTTCTGGGGCTGAGCATGTACAGAGCTGGGATTAAGCCTGCAGGGTCACACTGAGGTGGTGGGATGAGCACTGGATCTGGACCCTTCTCAGAGTGGGGCTGCCCCCGTTCCCAGGCCAAGCTGTTTTGCAGGGGGCTCAGGCATGAGTCAGCCCCCAACTCAGTTGCCAGACTCCTTGCTGGTGCGAATTTTTAAAATTCCAGCTCTCAAAATCTCCGGGTTTGGTTTTCAGTCCACTAACTTGCAGCCTTTGCACTGTTGTCTCTGCTTCAACAATATTGGCTTTGCTCTCCTTAGCCCTGGCCAGGCGTCCTTGCCTCTGCAGCCCAGCCCAATCAGGGGCTGAAGGAAGGCTTTGTGATTTGGCCCCAAAATGGACCATGGAGCTTCTGTTCTGGTTGCTACTGCTAGTTTAAAAAACAACACAACACAACACACACACACAAAAAAAATGCTGCCAGCTTTGTTGAAGCCCAGAGAATCCTCATCCCCAAAATAATGTGTTTGTTTGTTTGTAGAGGATGATTTCATGAACTTACTACACAACATCCGGTGACACTCCCCATCTGTTTGAGGGGTGGGTCTGTGTCTGGGTTTGTTGGGAGGAGGGCAGGTGTTCCAGCCCATGTGGTTAGGGGGTGGGGTGGGCAGGGAGGAGGTGAGGGACCAGGAAAGCTTCCCCTTTGGCGAGGCTTTGACCACCCCTGGAGGATTAGGGTAAGAGAAGTTTCCCAAAATGGCACAAGGAGGGAGGAAGAGGCAGCTGAAGTCAACCTTAAGAACACATTTGGCCCTGGGGGTGGGGTGGGGGTGGCAGGAGTGTGATTCTAGAACAAGTGCACCATGTGTGGCTACTTGTTAGTCTGTGACCTCGGATAAGTGGCTGGACCTCACTGAACCTGCCATTTCTACATCCACAAAGTGGGGATATTGTGAGGATAAAATGGGAAAACCCATGTGAAGCTGTAGCATATAGTTCCTGCACGTAGTGAGCACGCTGTAATAGGTAGTGCTAGCGTAACCAGGTACTTGCGGTTAACTTGTGTGGGCTCTGGCTCCACCACTTAAAAACTAACTGCATGTCCATGGATTAATTTCCAAACCTCTCTGCACTTTGGTCTCCTCGTTGATAAAATGGGCTGTGAAGTATAAGTGACCAAATATGTATGAAATCCGTAGATGCTCGGCATGTGTGTGTGCTGTGTCAATGCTGGGCATTATCATTCTGGTTAATGTTAATACAAATATCTATCAGGTAAGATGACCAGAAACCCAGAATGGGGGGCCCTTTACTCCAGTGCCAGAAGGTGCCAGAACAGCTCACCAGAGCAACATCATCAGAGGATCAGGTGCTATCTTCGTAAATCTCCCACAGTCCCGGAAGGAGGCCACGTCTTTCCCATTTCCCAGAGCTGGAAGCTGAGGCTAGAGACTATCCATGGCCACACAGCCAGTCACCAGCAGAGCCGGGTATCCCCAAAGCCTTTAGCCTTTTCCCTGTGCCTTTTCCCAGCTGGACCGAAGCACGACACTAGCAGAGAGAAATGTACTGGCAGCCAGCCTTTATTCTGTGCCAGGACATGCCAGAGAACCTGACCAGGATTTCAGGATCAACTGGGCAGGTGAGACTGAATCCTCTCCCTCTGTGCTCGGAGGCTTCAAAGTGACTCACAGCCCAGCGGAGCATCTCGGCCTCCTGGTTCCTGTCCTTGAACCTCCGGGTCCCTCCTGCTTTAAAATGTGGAAATAGATCACTGCTGGGTGGTGCGGACGTGTGTGGGGATGTGAGGGGCGGGGTGTGTCCGGTCTGGCTTTGAGGGCCGGGCAGGCGGGCACCACTTGGCTGCTGCTTCAGAGAACACACTATCGATTTTCTATTGAGTGCCTGAGAGTGCAGGGCCAGGATCGGGGATAATGAGAGGCGTGTTTCGTCAGTCTGAGAACAGCTTCGATAGCTATCAGGAAATCAGTTGTCCGCCTGGCAGGGCTCTGAAACCATCCCTGCCTGGCTTTATTCTTTTAGCAAACGTGTCTCCTGCACCAGGCGCTATTCCAGGTCCTGGATGTTCAGCTCTGCGTGTCTGAACCAGTTCCCCCCCTGGGTGGTTGGTTCCTCACCCTTCTTCTACTCTGGCGGGGATGGGGGAAGGTGGGGAGCTGGGCAGACTGCCTGTCCCAGGTGCCCGTGTCTCTGGGTTCAGCCACTGGAGATAGCAGGTGGGAGGCTAGGGGATTTCCCCCTGCCTCTGTCCCCGGAATTCTGACAGCAGCTGCGACTCCCTTGTGGCTCCACCTGCCACCGGACAGGCCCTCTGGTTCTGTCACCAGCCCCTGGGCTTCAGGAGCTCTGCTTTCTCCTTCTGTGCCTCCCACCAAGAGGTGATGGCAGCGTCTTGCTGGTGCTGACCTCTGGGTCCCCTCATTGTCCCCCATTTGGTGTCTCAGCTATGCCATGCCTCTGCATCCATTTTCCTGCCTGAAAGCCCTTGGTTCAAACACTCCAGGGACTTCTGTCTTGGTGAAGACCTTGACTGATCCAGCAGGTGAAGATCCCATAGTCCTTGCTTCTGAGTGATTTCTAGTCCCATCACCCAGCTGCGGGTCTGGGCCATAGTTCATTTTCCCTTTGTGGTCTTCTGTGCAGGGAACTCTCTGCCCCTCATCATGCTCTTAGCCTGCTGCGGCCTTGCAGGCAGTCTGGGCTGTCCCCTTAGCCACTTCTCTTTTCTGGCACCCCTGGGCCCTCGCTGAAGTACACATCGAATCATGGCTTCTAACCTCCAGTCTGCTGCTTGCTCCCCACCAATCTCCTGTAGGATCTCAGTCATGCTACACAGCTTTCTCTCCCTACAGCACAAGCGCTCTCTTCCTGCCTGCTGTTTGCAGGCATGTACTCTTCCTAGGCTTGGAATCTCCACCTAGTGCTCTTCCTGGGCACTGTGACATCTGTCCCTCTGTCTTGGCCAGCTCTAACATAGGACCCAGCTCTGTGTTCCCTCTAGAAGAGGCCGACCCTGCCTCCCCAGCCTAGGTGTCTCATCGATGGCTGGGTACTCTGGACTCCTGGCTCCCCGGAGCCAGCACCAGGTCTGGCTGTGCATTGCCGAATCCAGGGGCCTAGTGAGAAATAGCGAAGCACCTAGGTGTTTGTCCGTCTTAAGGAAATTCTCTTTCACTCACCTAGAGACATGCCCAAGGACGTGTAAGGGAACAGAGTGAAAAGCTAGAGATGGTGGCCAAGTTCATCAGTGAAGGACTAGGTTAATAATTTTAGTACATTTATTCTGTGGATTATGATGCAGCTGTGAAAAAGAAAAGTCAATGTCCAATGCGTAGCTGTGGAAAGATGTGTAAGACACATTGTTACACAAACACGTAAAACACAAAGTATTTTTTTTTTTACGTGTACATAAATGCCTAGAAAAATGATTCCAAGGAAACACCCCAAATTGATAAAAGGGATTATCTCTGGGGAAGGTGAGTGAGATTAAATCCAGGTAACGGGGACTTTGCTGCTTTTTGCTCTTTATATTTCTGTATTGTTCGAATTTTTATGACAACATTCCATCCACATGTTAGCTGCATAATTGTAAAATAAGTGATGGGCTCTCAAGGGAAAGAACACCTCTTCCCCCATCCTCACGTTTGAGCCACTGTGTCCAAGGAATCTCCCCTCAAGACACCAGGGAGGCTGGAAAACACTTTCCAAAAGAGCAGCAGCGACTCCCTTGGGAACATATCAGAAACGATCCCACCCTTTGGGAATGCCATTTTTGGAGTTAGATATTTCCTGGAGACTTGGAAGATTCAGCCATGGCACAAAGTTGGCAGTGGCTTGAAACATCTATTTCAATGTTGACCTCCCGCCACAACAATGGAACCTTTTATAGTTCTTGGATTTTCTAGGAAATTGGACACCAGCAGATTTGTGGAATTTCTTCACAGGCAAAGTCAATTAAAGGAGTCTTTTTGAGCACCACTCTACTCTCCCAACTCCACCTTGATTACTTGGATGTGCAGGTGTGCACGTGTGTGCTCACGAGTATGCACACACATGTGCAAGTGTATGTATGGTGGGGTGGAGGAGAAAGCCGGTAATGCAGCTAGGGGACTAGTTGCTCTTTCGAAGGCTCCAGTCAGTGGGATACTGTTTCCTAAGTTCGCTTCGAGACCCCCGTGGCTAAAGCCTATAGATGATCTCAGCCCTCCATTTCCTATTTGGCTCTCTATTTGGTTGAAAGATAGCTGAGCGCAGAAAATTTGTCACAATTCTAAAACTGACCTGCCATCTGCCAAGGGTCAGCTCACCCGGCCTGCTGGCTCTCCTCTGAGCTTGTTGACACCGAGTTGGGAAATGAAGAGAGGTGTCAGGGTCATGAATGAAAACAGTGGCCTTATCGTGGAGAATGGAACACAGGAAATGCCCGGACCTGTCTGGGAAAGGAGGAGGGGACAGATGTGAGAGAGACTTTCCACTAGAGTCCCCAAAGTGATGAGGCTGGGCCGTACCCCTTCAGTTTGGTGAGAGGTTCGCTGTGGACAAGGGAAGGAATGTCTGCAGTGCACTGCGTGTGAACCAGGCATGGTGCTGGGCTTCTGGCTCACATGACCCTGTTTATTTCCCAGGTAGCCCTGTGTAGTATGTGCCAGCCAGCTGAGCTCAAACCCACTGTCTACCTGCTTCCTGTGCTCTGTGCCTATTGGTATTGATTTAAAAATGTAAAACAAAACCCCTGGATTACCGGTCTTAACCGCTACAGCAGATGAGAGCAGAGCTTGGGCCCCCAGAGAAAGTCCTAGCCTCCTGGCCCCCTCAACTCACACAGTGCAGGAAGTGGTTTCTCTGGTCTGTTTTCCCACTCCACCACACCCTTGCTGGGCTTCCCGGCCCCCCGGGCAGGCGAGGAAACAACATTGCATGGTACAGATGGTACTTCGACCAGGCTCCTGTCTGTGCCTCCTGCTTCCTGGCTCTGTGACCTTGGGCAATCCCTTAGCCTTTCTGAGCCTTGGTGTCCTTATTAATAAAGTGTAGTTGCTCTGGAGCTGAGACATTAGAATAAACCATATGTGGTCGCCCGGAAGTTGACCACTTTGAATCTACAAAATGGCAGTTTCATGTGGCTCTACGTATCTATATGCCATGGAACTGCCTGTGTGAGGGACTGCGGCCTGTTGGACTCTTGTTCCCTCCTCACAAACCCTCAAGGTTAAGGGCTCTGTCTTCCTGGACAGTAGTGGATGGGAAGTGTCTGCCTCGGGATGAAGAGGGAGCATTGAAATTGTGACCCCCCCTGAGAGGCCCTTTCTGTGCTGAAGGGGGCCATTAATCAAAGCCATCATTATGCCAGATTTGGGCAGTGGAGGGGAGTGGGCCCTGCAGGGGTGCAGCCATGGGTGCTGCCACAGGTGCTCTTATACGGCCAAGCAGTGTCATTTTAAGTGTGTCATGTGCTGACAGGCACATCCCAGGCTGTTTGGGGAGTAAATGTGTGTGTGCTTCGTGGAGTCCAAGCGTAGCTGACTCCTTTGGGGTGGGAGGCCATGCTAGGTCTCCAGGGTCTACTGTTTGTGTCTCAGCTGGCTGTGTTGTTAGGATGCAGTGTAGCAGGTGACTGAGAGCCTGGGCCCTGGAGTCCAGCTGGCCAGCTGTGAGCCCCAAGTCTGCCTCTTGCCCGCTGTGTGACCTCAGACAAATTGCTTCACCTCTCTGCATCTCACTCTCATCTATACAGGTTTCCACCTCACTGACTCTGTAAGACACAAAAAAGATGCTCCATGTAAGGGATCTGGTATAATGCCTGGCATAGAGTAAGCAGTCTCTATGGAGTAGCTGTGAATGTTTACCTAAAATAATGCTTATTAAAAATCAGTATTAGTTCTTATTAACATGTAGGGCCTGATTCATGGAACACTGCATTGGGAATAATAAAGGTGACCAAAATTTCTCTGGGCCCATGAGTTAGAGATTCAGACAGCTCTGCCCAGTGTACTGTGTGATGCCAGGTTGCTCACTTAATCTCTCTGAGCTTCCTTCCTCTGTGAGATGTGAGTAGGAAGTAGGGAATTAGATTTATGAATATGGTTGTGAGGATGGAATCAGATGCCTTTTCTGGAAAGGCCTTACCCAGTGCCTGGTGTGCCACAGGGGCTGCTGTAGTGAGCTTGTGGTTCTTACTCTAGGAGCCTGTGCTGACACAGTCTGTTGTCTCCCCTTGAGCCGTGGCCATGTATTGAAAGAGGTACCTGTAGGGCTTTTACCTGATGTGTTTGGCCCTGGAGGTTTTTGCATCCCAAGAATAGGAATGCACTTTCAAAAGGATTTAATCTGGGGGCAAATGAATTTTTGAGGAGCAGGAGATGGGCTTTTAAACCAAAATACTGGTTGCTTCAGAAGGGTTCTCTCTGTCACTTCCTAGTCCTTGTGGCTGTGGACCACAGGACCCCATCAGCCCCCTGGCCTTGCAGGAAGCCTTCCTGAGTGGCCGCTGCATCATTGCTTACGGAGCGGATGGTACTGCGCGGTTGCCATGGTAGCAGCAGGATGTGGTTCCTATGGTGATGGTCGGCAGCGGCAGGAAGACAGCAGAGGTTTCAGTTAAGTGGTGGCTCCGTGTTCGCCGCCCCCTGAACAGAGCAACATGAGCTGCCCCCACTGCCGCTCTGCTCCGTAAACTGATGACTATTGAGGTTGCTGCCTCCCCGAAATGCTACCACTGCTTCTTGGAAGGACAGGGCTGTGCAGGGGCATTTCTGCTTCTGCTTCCAGAAGATAAGGGGCCCAAGTGTCTCCAGGGGCACATCAGCTGGGGAGGGGACTGCATGGATCCTGCATCCAGCAGGCAGGGTGTGTGGGGAGCTTCCCCAGAAAGCCCATCTCTCTGGCTCCCGGAAGGGGAGGCCACCTTTGTTTGCAGGCAGCTGTGGGATGGTGGACTCCCAAGAGAAACCCAAACGGTTTTTAAAACTCTCGTCATACCTTGCATTCAGATTCCCCAAATGGTCACACTTTGCTGGGTGTGTGTGTGTGTGTGTCACTTTGGTTTTCAAGCAGGCGATATTGCTCTTCAGTTGAGGGTTGATGAGATCAGAGAGAGGGGAAAAAAAAAGCCTTCTGAATGTTTCTTTTTCCTTTCTGTCATCCCAAATCTGACAGAATTTCCCTCTAGGAAGGTGAATATGTGATACAATGAAATGTAGCATGCAGAATGATGTTTCTTTTTTATCTAGAAATGAGGGAGGGAAAGTGTGTAAGCAGGATTCAAGGGGTACTGTTACAATTTAAGAGTAAATCTGAAATTTAGGAGCCGCGCGGGCGGACATGGGGGCTGCTGGCTGGTGTCAGTGTTGGGCAACGCCCAACATTTACACTTGATAAGGCTTCCCAAGGGAAAAGAAATGTCAAGTGTCTGCCTCTTGCTGAAATCCTGTCAACCTAGTGTGGCAACACAATTCACTCATGTTGGTCAGGCGCTCCGATTGGTGATCGGTGATGTCATTGGGTTTCCGGGCGTGTGATTGGTGGATTGGATCCTACCATCAGAGCCAAGCGCCAGGTGGCTATACCTGGATTGAAACAAGAGGGATGACTAGTTCTCCGGAAATTTGTGTTCATGCATCCCCTGCAGGACACCCAGGCCCCCTCAAGTGCTTGTTTAAGGAAGTGGGAAGACCTCCCCCCCGCCCCCCCCCCCCCCCCCCCCCAACAGCCAGAGGTGGAGGAGTGCCTTCTAGCAGAGGCATGTGGCACCAGGATTCTGGATTCCGTCGGGGAGGGATCCCATTTAGTTAGCACTGGAGCACACACTCCATGCTCTGAGACACTTTTTCTTTTTGAATTTGAGAATTTTAAAAAAAGATTCACAATTTAGGATGGACGGATAGATAGCAGAATTTGTTACCTGACCATATACAGGTGTCAAAGTCACTTTCAGGTCAGGCAACACAAATAGAAAGCAAGAAACACTAGTACTTAAAAAAAAAAAAAAAAAAAGACATTTCTCCCGCCCAGAACTGACCACTGTTAATATTTTATTCTCCTTGCTTTGTCTTTTTAAGCAAAGGAATAAAATATTACCGGAGAAGTTATGATTACCTTGACATTCACCTGTAGTTCACTACCTGCCTCCAGGTACCCTTCTTCATAAATTTGGTGTGGGTATTTCCATTAGACTTAAACACTTCCACATACTGTAAACAGTGCGTAGCTTTGTTTTGGGTATGTTTTTAAAATGTGCTCACAACTTGGCTTCTCCACTGGGCATTGTTGGTTTCTGTGTCTGAGATCTGCGTCGGTTGATTCATACAGATCCAGCCCTTTCTTTTCACTGCTTCAGAGTACCTCTGTGTCTGCCTTCTTGTTCTACTTGGGGAACAGCCACAGATGGGGGACAGGTTCACCCTGTCCTGTAGGTGGGCCTACAGAGCCCACAATCACTCAGCTGCTTAGTGGGCTTGATAGCCACCCTACCCTGCCCCCATTTTGGTGGGACTCCAGAGGCAGGAGCACCTCAGGCCTGCCTGGTCCCCGGCCAAGCAGCTGACTAATTCAGTCTGTTGAATCCAGGTTCCCGAGTCACCCAGCCCAGCCATGTTTACCTGATTAAGTCACTGCCAACCCCTCGCCTCCACAAAGGGCATCATGGCCTATAATGCTGTCTAAAAAGGAAACGTGTTGACAGCGCTGTTGTTGGAGGAGTGCTGTGCCCATTTCCCCAACTACCTTCAGCACCTGGCTCAGCTGAGCACCGGGAGTCCCCATCCAGTGGCACTGAGCTCAGACAGCCTCCTTGCTCAGGGAGTGGGGACGTAAGGCTGACCTCATCCCTCGGCTCTCTCCCAGCGTCGGGGCCTCTTGAACCAAAAGTGAACCCCTGGCATGCTGGCAGAAACTCGCAGCTACTAGTTCCTGAGTCATTGGGACCTCAGGTGTGTGTGTGTGTGTGTGTGTGTGTGTGTGTGTGTGTGTACTTGTGACAGCATGCAGGCATCCGTCCACCACGGGTTGGGTCCTTTTTCCATGCCTTTGACTGTGGCTCCCTCTGACCCCACCTCTGTCCATGGCTTCATGGAGAACACTGCCCTGTGACCTGCTGAGGCCATGCCACCATCCCTTGCTTGTAAGAGAAGTCTGTTTGGGTGCCAGACAGAGCTTGGTTCTTCCTGTTGTCAGTAGGCATCTCGAGCCTCCAGCTCATCGGCTCTGGGGGTAGTGTGGTGAAGGAGACGGTCATATCTGGGGAAAAGCAAACGCACGCAGACCTGGACATCAGAATTCATCTGGTGGCCCGGCCTGCCAGCCCTGTCCAGGTGGGTGACTTTGTGTAGGGTTAACTGAGTCAGCTGTAAAGGGATGTCACGCTGCCACTGACCTCACGGCATTATCAGAAAGTCCCGGTGGGATGACATGCTCATCCCTGTGCTGGGCAGGTGAACATGGCCCTCTTTTATAGAGGTGGGAACTGAGGTGAGGCCAGAGAGGTGAAGTGACATGCCCGTGGTGGCATGGCAGTTCATGTGGCAGCCCAGCTCAGAACCACCAGGAGGTTGTCCCCGGCCACAAGGGAGGCCATTCTTCTTAACGGTGACGGTCTTCCACGTTCCACAGAGACCTTTTTTGCTTTATTTTTATCTGGTCGGATACACATAACATAAAATTGGCCATTCTGGCCATTTTTGGGCATACAGTTCTGTGGCATTAGGGACACACACATTGCTCTACACCCATCACCACCACCCATCTCCAGCACTTCTCCGTCTTCCTGCACTGAAACACTGTCCCCAGTAAATGCTGCCTTCACATTCCCTGTCCCCAAGCCCTGGCAGCCACCCCTTCTCCTTCTGTCTCTAGGAATTCTACTCCTCTCAGTACTTCATATAAGTGGAATCATAGACTGTTTGTATTTTTGTGGCTGGCTTATCTCACAGAGCACACTGTCCTCAAGATTCATTCCTACTGTAACGTGTGTCAGAATTTCTCTCCTTTCTAGATCCATGTCTGTGTGTGTGTACACACCACATTTAGCTCCTCTGTCCATCTGTTGGAGGGCGTTTGGGTTGTTTGCACCTCCTAGCTGATGCGACTAGTGCTGCTGTGTATGAGGGTGTGCAGGATCTCTTTGAATCCCTGCTCTCACTTTGTCCAGGTCTCCACCTAGGTGCAGGGAGCATGTTAGCATCAGGAGTAAAATAAAGGGAATGAAAAGAAAGCTCCTGACTTCCAAGAGTCCTCATCCTCAGGTCTATGGATAGAGTTCAGGGAATCTGTGAGCTTGGATGTGAAAAAAGACACTTTCATGGTCACTACCATGTACCTGGAATGTCACATTTCCTTTGGTGAGGACCGTACGCACAGATCTCTCTTCATAGCCTGTTCCCACTGTTATGGGCATCTCGAATATCTTCACATTCGTCACCACTCCGAGGTGGTGGTAGTTGTCAGACTTACAGCTAGATCTCGTTACTTGATGCAGTAAAGAAGTCATCTTCCACTCTATCATACATTTTAAGAAATATTTTGATTATTATACTTCAGTGTGATGGGTTTCCTTTGCCATCTTTGTGGGAGTATAGCAGCATTCAGCTTTTCTTTATGCTTGAAAAAAATATAGAATAATAAAATGATAGAATTTTAGGAAAAAGTGTGTTTCACAGTCTTATAACAACTTTATAGAAAACTAGTATTTGTGAGGAAAATGTTGAAATTGTCACTTGCCTGGCATTGGGAGTGAAGACACGTCTCTTCATACAGGCTGGCTGTATGTCCTGTGACCCTGTGGCTCCCACCTCTGCCACAGGCCCCATGCTGATGAGTCCTGGATAAAATTTAAAAAGCTGAGTATAGACAGAGACCCCACATGAGGTTGGGGTACCCTGTAACTGAGCTCCTGCGTTGGGATGCCTTGGCACAGAGGTGGGCTCAGGCGTGGAGGAGGTCCTGCCTCATACCTCCTGCTTTTGAGTCAGCATGGGAAATTGAAATAGCTCATTGACTTTTTGCTAATCCTCCTGGTAATGGCTCCCTGCTCCCTAGAGCTTTTCTCTCTGATCTAGCACAAATGATGCTTCTGTCTGGAGTTTCTGGCATATGTTGGCCACGGCCTAGCTGAGTTCCCCTGGCATGGATGGTGACCCTTGCTCAGGCCTGTTTCCACCTTCTCTCCCTCCCTCTTTGCTTTTACTCAACAGGTGTTTAGTGCCCATGCACTCACCCATTCTCCATATTTTCCTTCTGTCTGCTCATCCATCCATCCATCCACCCATGCATCCACCAGCCCTTAGTGACTACTCATTTTAAGTCAGGCCTTGAGGCTAGCACGATAAATGGACTGTGCTCTTGGACTCTGAGCTGCTCCCTATACCTGCTCTTTGAGAAGACAGATAAGTAAACACATCCTTGTCAGACAGTGTGATGTGTATAATGGGATGAGCAAGGGGGAAAAGGAGAGGTATCCCCACCAAGTTAGAAGGATCAGGAAAGGTTTCGTGGAGGTCATGATGCTGACGCTGTGTCTTAAGGATGTTGTGGGATGGGTCCCGTGAGGTCGGATAATGGGGAAAAGTGGGCACCTGGGTCCCCTGATGGTGGGAGACACAAAGGGGAGTGGTCCCTGGCACACTCCGTGTGAACCTCTGTCACCAAGTGTGGGTGAGCTGAGTGTGCGAGGTCAGGTGGGAGATCCAGCTTTGGGGAGGTCACCAGGTGGGGCCTGCACAACCTTGCAAGGGTTGTGGGCTGGGAAACCATGGGGCCCTGGAACTTTTACACAGCATGGCTTTCAGACTGAGGGCTCACCCCCAGAACCTGCAAGTCCATGGCTTGACATGGTGAGGGATTACACTGATGTGACTGAGTTCCAGATCTTGGGGTGGGGAGGTTCTCATGGGTTACTCAGGTAGGGTCCCTGTAGTCACAGGGAGCCACAGAAGAGGAGAAGTAAGGACCAGAGCAGAGAGGGGAGCAGTGTGCTTCAGAGTTGGGAGGAAGGGCCACAACACAAGGCATGAGGACACCTCTGGACACTGGACGAGGCTAGGTGACAGGTCTTCCTGTGGAGCCCCCAGGAGGGATGCAGTCCTGCCCACACCTTGACTGCAGCCCAGTGAGACCCATCTTGGACTTGCAACCTCCAAAACTGTAAAACAATAAATGTGTGTTGTTTTAAGCACTAAGTTTACAGTATCCCTTGTTACAGTGGCTGTAGGTGCTTGATGCGCATCTGGGAACCTGTGTACTAGGGCTGGGAGTAAGGATGGGCATTGTGTGAGGCTTTTGGGCCAGGGATGGTTGTACTGTCACCATTACGGGAGAACCCCCTTCAAGAGTTCATCTTCCCTTCAGGCAGCTGTAAAATGGTTTTCTTCATAGATAAGTGATTGTTACCATTAAGGCCAGGGGACAATTAATCTCATTTAGGTTCAAGGAGACTCTCTGGTCCTGATCCGTTCTGACCCAGGTCCCCGTGTGTTCGTTCGAGCCTTCTTCCTAGGAGATCCTGATCATCCCCAGACACAACAGGATATGAATAGAGCCCCGCTTTTGGTGGTGGTTGGGGGGGAATCCCTGTAAAAGTGAGGGGATCCCTCAGAGCCCTTGATGGATTTCCCGTTACTCATTTCTCCTGTTCTGTTGGGCGGGAAGGTGGGGTGTTTAGTGAGTATCACTGTAACCTGTACTTTCTAAAGTCAAACAGATTTCTCTTGGTGGGAGTATTCCTCTTTGTGGGATCCGTGCAGCCTGTCTGACTCAGCGACTCACCCAGCACTCTCTGCAGCTGACACTCCTGACAATCCACTTGACTCTCCTGCCTCCAGCTCACCAAGCCTGCTAGTTATTCACCTCCCCTCCCTCCCCAGAGGCAGAGCGGGAGCCTCTCCCGCCCCACTCCCACTCTCTCCCGGAGCTGGGGGCCTGTGTGACTGCTCCCTCCGACACTGGTGTGTCACCAGCAATGGAAATAACACCCAGCGGTACAGCCGGGAGCCTCCTCCAGATACTACCCAGGGCGGCATCACTGAGTAGCACTGTGTGCAGGCGCTCTGCTCTCTTTTACATATATTATCTTATTTGATCATTACATCCTCTGCATTAAATTTTTTTTTCTTCTGACATCCCAGGGTTGATCACTGGAAGAGCTAAACCTAGCACCCAGCACATTCACCCCCTCACTGCCATTTCTCTTCTTCTGCCATTAGCTTTTTTCTTTTATTTTTCTTTTAAGATTTTATTTCTCTGAGAGAGAGAGAGAGAGAACAAGCAGGGAGAGAGGGAGAGGGAGAAGCAGATTCCCCAGTGAGGAGGGAGCCCAACACAGGGCTTGATCCCAGAGATGATGACCTGAGCTGAAGGCAGACTCTGAACTGACTGAGCCACCCTGGCACCCTGCCATTGTTCTAATACTGTCTCGGATGGTCGCTATCATGGGTTGCATTGTGCCCCCCCCCCCAAAAGATATGTTCAAGTCCTAACTTCCAGGACCCGGAAATGTGACCTCAGTTGGCCTGGGATGCCTGCACATGTCATCAGTGTAATCCGGTCTGACCTTTGCTTGGAGAACTGGGTTCATTGGGTTCAAGATCATTCTCTTTGCTTCCAAGTTAACTGATTTCAAGAGGTCAAACTGTGTGTTTTGTTTTTTCCCAGACTGGCTAATTGAAACCATTGCCACAGCCAGGAAAGGGGGGTGGGTGGGATTATTGACTAAGAAACATTCATTTCTGTTGCAAATTACTAGTTGTGGCTGGTTGTTGATTATCTCACCTCTGTTGCTATTTGTATTTAGAAATGGCTCATAAATTTTGCTTACGTGGGTCTGGTTTGTCCTCTAAAATGAAGCGATTGCATAGCCAATAACTCCAGAACCATACTGTGGCTCAATCGCTTCCATTTAATGGAGCTCCCCAATTGTCAGATTTGGAGCCGGTGCTTTGCTTACATTACATGATCTGTCGTTGGCATAATAATCTGGTGAGCTCCATTTTACAGACAAGGAAAGTGAGGCGGGGGACACCAGAGGTCACAGAGCTCATATGTATGGGAGCTGGCTTTCCCACTGTGTTCTTCAGACTCAAGATACTTTTCTGTCCGGCTTGTCTTCCTGCTAACTGCCAACACGTTCATAATCAGATGACGGAGAGAAACAAATACATGTGATTGGTAGAAGAACGTGTGTGTGCATGCACGCATGCACATGCCTGTGCAGAAAGCCTGTGCATTTGTATCATTGTCTTTCAGAAAGTTGACCATCACTGATGTTGAAACATTGCCTAAACGACCTTTCCTGCCAGGCCAATAAATTGAGCTCCCCAGGTAAATCACCTGGCTTATTCCTAGGCTCTTTAAGAACCTTTTAAATCCTGAAGATAGCTCTGCACCTCCCCAGGGGTCAGGGCTGGTTGTCCTCAGATGGGTCCTGCAGGCCAGGCCGCAGGAGCCTCCCTCAGCTTGTCCTGTGGCCAAGCCAAGAGAAGCTTCCGTGGGGCCAGAGGAAAGTGGGAGGTGAAGCTGGGGGACCTGGTGCTGCACAGTGGGCTGGCAGGATGCCCTTCTTTTTCTCCACCACCCCCAAAGGAGGGCAGAGGCGTGGCACCAGTGTGAGTTTGTACCCTTCTCCCAGAACGTGATTGATGCCCGGCTGATCTCTCAATGATTAACCATGTGACCTTGGGCACACTGTGTCACCTCCTGGGCCACCTGCAAAGGCAGTGTAGCCTTCTGGGAGTTCAACTCATGGCTTGCACAGGACCTGCCCAGTGGTGCACCTGGAGGCCTTTGCCCCAGCTGGTCCTTCCTCCTGGGATGTCTCTGCCCAGCTGTCCACACTGCCTTCTCTGCACTTCTGTTTCATCTTTACTCAGAAGTCATCTAATAAGGTTTCTTTGGCTGTCCCACCGAAAATGTTGGCCCTCCCCCTGGTATTTTATTTTAGTTCTCATTCTCTGCCTTATTTTTTTCTTCTTAGCACTTACCCAGAGTCTAACAGACTATGCATGTCTTATTTATTTTGTTTATGGTCTCCTCCTGTTAGGAAGGCAGGGATCTTTGTTTGTTTTCTGGCCCTCCCGCTACCGTCTCCCCAGCGTTTGGAACAGGGCCTGCTCCATGTACAGACTCACTACTTGCTGAGTGAGCTTAATGGATGAATAAGTGAATCGGTTTAGCTCTGGAGGGCCCCGCTTTGCTCGTCAGAGGATGAAGTCTGCCTCCTGACGAGGGTAGCACTCACTCACTGGTAGATACACTGAGTGAGAGCTTCTGTTATTGTTGGTATTATTATTATGTGCTTCATCTTTAAAATCAAGGCACTGCCTCTGAAAGGTCCCCAGAGCATGAGCAGGGGCTGAGTCAGTGCAGGGTGCAGAGAAGCTCCAGTCTGAAGGAGATGGCAGGTAGACCCTCTTTGGCAGGGTCATCCGTGAGCATCCTCAGGGCGGCCAGGGTGGTGGTGGTAGGGGGAGTGCAGGGAGCAGCCGGGGAAGGAAGATCCTGGAGATTAATGTTTTCTTTTTTTCCTGCTGTCTGATTCCAGGTAGGACAGGAGAGGGGTGCCCTGGGAGCCTGGCTCACAGCTCTGCTGCCACCCCCAAACCCCAATGTGAGTCTGCGTGTCTCCACCAGGCTGGGGCCAGGGCCTGGTCTCCGTCGGGGTTCCTGCACCCGGGCACGTCCCGGGCAGCCTGTGGTCGGGCTGCGTCTCATGGCCAGGACTTTCAGGAATGCACCCTCTTGACCACACAAGCAGGGCCACACATGCCCGATTGTAGTGAACTCTGAACTCTTTAAAGGAGTGTGAGTCTCACACAGCACCCTCAGTGAGGACTTGTCGCCTTAAATCTCATTTACCCACCGGGTTTTATGGGTTCCTTAACCATTTGCATTTCTTTTGTACGTGTTCAGATTCTTTGTGTTTCATTTTTAATTGGGGCATGTGTCTTTTTTTTTTAAGTAGTTGGGAAGTGTTTCATTTTTGAGATAAAAAATTGTGAATCCTTCCTCAAATCACAGGTCATGATCCAGCGTTGTCTTTTCTCCAGCCTCTCACTCAGTTTTGCATCGGGGTTTTTATTTGACATATAGAAGTTTTACATTTTTCCATGGTCATATCTGAGTGTCTTAATTAGTGGCTTCGTAATGAAATGTCTTAGTGGTATAAAAAGTTCTTCCAAATTTCAAGACAGGGTAAACATTCCCCACTTTTTTGGTAGTGCTTTTTTTTTTTTTTAAACGTGGAACTATAAAATTAGTCTAGAATTAATTTTTGGTATAAAGTGTGAGGCAAGGCATAATGCTGTTCTTTCCCTCTTTCTCAGGTAAGAAAATTGTCTAGTAGTATTCACTGAATAATGTTCCCTTTTCCCAATACTGTAAAAATCACAATTCTCCTGTACTAAAACTTCCAAATACGTGCTAAAGTCTCTCCTGTGCTTTCTGTCAGTTAGTGCTGATTTATTATCCTTGCCCCATCACAGTATTGTTTCAGTTATTTATTCGAGGTTCATGGTATTTGAAAGGTGAACCCCTTCATTTTACAGATGAAGGAACAGACACAGAGAAGTCAGTTATTTTGCCCAGTCACACAGCCTGATGGAGGGCTCTAGAGCTCCTATGCATATAATTTCCAGCATAGTTGACCCTCTCATAGGTGACATCTTGGTGTTCCTTTCTGTGCTCCTTACATTTGTGTCATGTTTGCTTACAGCGTATTACTGGGATGCTTTTTCTCTTTTTAAGCAGCGGTGGTAAGTTCTGTTTTTGTCTAGGTGGAACTAATTATAAGTATCTGCCACATAAAGTTATTAGCAAGAATGAGATTAGAGGGGTGCCTGGGTAGCTCAGTCGGTTAAGTATCCAATTCTTGGTTTTGGCTCAGGCCATGATCTCAGGTCATGACATTGAACCCCACGTTGGGCTCCATGCTCAGCAGGGAGTCTGCTTGGGATTCTCTCTCTTCCTCTCCCTCTGCCTTCCCCCAGCTCGCTCTCTCTCTAAAGTAAATAAATAAATCTTTAAAAAAAGAGAATGAGATTAGATATGAAAATTTGGTAGTACTATACCTGGCACATAAAAGTATTTAATCTGTTAATAACAATTATTATTATTGGCCAACGTATTGACTCTCTGTAGGGTGTGTCCTCACTTTGTACCTTTCACCTTTGGGCAGAATGCACAGTAAATACACTGTAGTCACATGTCCTTGAATTTTCCGGATATTCCCAATGGCAAATATTTGACTCTCTTACTCACCACTCCCTCCACTGAATAAATTATTGGGCTAGCCCCACACTCTAAAAGTGCTGACAAACTGTTACAGTAACTAGAAGTTATATACTCCTGAATATTCCTATAGCCACAAGGTCTCTAGGTCAATTCATGTGTCTTGGGCTTCTGGAGAAGACTGTACACTCTGACTTCAGGGTGAGAGTGTCTTGGATCTCTCTCCAGGGAGTTGTGTCCCTGTGGGCCCAGAGAACCTCAGAGATGTGGGATGCCAAGTTTACAGTGTCCTGTGCGTGCACTGAAGTGTGCACTTCTGGGTCAGTGTGATCCTTGTCTGTGGTATAAGCTCTGAGGTAGAGACAGCATCCCCACCCCGAAGTCTGCAGAGCAGACCAGGCAACAGAAAGACGAATTTCCCTGTAAAAACTTGGAAATGAGATAAGTGTTAATTACTTGAGAATTACAGCAGAAGAGATCTGGTTGCTGGGAAAGCTAATGATTGGTTCATTGAATCCATTTGGAGGGTGACGACTAAGGGAGCTTGGAAGAGCCCCCATATCCTTGTGTAGAAATCGGGCGTCACCATCTTGTCACACTCACGTGGGCATGGGGGGGGGTGATGAGCAGTGAGCCCAAGTTGTGCCCACATGAACCGTCAGGTTGTAAGCAGCCTTGGTCATGCTCTGAAGGAACCTATACTTAGTTGTTCCTTGAATTGGAAATAGGTGGTCTTGCTTTAGAATGAAGTCAAGAGTGAGCTTTCGGGGGGTTGCCAGAGTAGGGGGGTGGCGGCAGAGAATGAACTCGCAGCTAAAGGGAAAAGGGTCGTGTTATCTGAGAGCAGGGTCCATCCCAAGTGTGATTGCTGAGCTTCTCAGCACCTTAGGACCTAGATGGGGAGAATAAGGATGAATGGTGGCCCTTCTCCCCAGGATCATACTTTTGGACTAGGGGATTAGGATGTACCCAAGAGGCAGAAAGCAAGGTGAGGGGCAAGCGTAATTAGGGATGGCAGGTGTGTTTCATTGGGTTGAGAAGGATTCTGAGGCTGCATTTGAGCTCAGCAGGAAAGGGCTGAAGTCTCCTTCCATGATGAGAGGACCAGACACCAAATAAAACCAGGAAGCCAGAAAGACACTTTGCAGAGGAGGAGGGAGGACACAAAGCACAGACAGGAGTTTATTTTCGTTTAGTTTCATGATGAAGAAATGTGAATGTAAAATATTCAAAGTGTAGAAAAATAGAAAACCCTCAGGAATTCTGCTCTCCAGAACAATCATTGCTGTTATTCATGGCTGCTTCTCCTAGTACTTGTCTAGATCCCTGCGTGTTTTCCCCAAATACGTTACTTTTTGTGTCCTCTTTTCTTCACAACTATTGCTTCTTGGTCAGCTTTCCATGCCTTATGGCAAGATTTTAAAAATGTAAGCCCCGGTACAACTTGGTGCCTTTCTCACCAGTCATTAACTCTGGGGCATTATAAATAGACCTTCAGGAATAGAATATTCACTTAAAGTACTTTTTTTTTTCCAGTTGTGGTAAAATACATATAACACAATTTACCATCTGAACCATTTGTAAATGCTTAGTCTGATAGTGCTAAGTATATTCAAATTGTAGTGCAACCAATCTCTGTAACTATATGTGATGGGTCCTTTTTTTTTTTTTTAAGATTTTATTTATTTATGAGAGACACAGAGAGGCAAAGACACAGGCAGAGGGAGTCTTCCTACAGGGAGCCCAATGGGGGACTTGATCCCGGGATTCTGGGATCATGACCTGAGCTAAAAGCCAGTGCTCAACCACTGAGCCATCCAGGTGCCCATATGTGGTGGGTCTTGAATGAAGTCCTGCAGCCACTTCTGGGATGGGCACCTAGTTCCTGACCTTTAGATGAGGTGGGTAGAGTTTAGGGCAGGTGGTGAGCAGAGAGACCTTTGCAGTAGGGTGACTACCTCCCCAGTACCTCCCATTTTACAGACGATGAAGCTAAGATACATATTGTTGTTGTTTTGCGGGGGGGGGGGGGGGGTAGATATTATTGAAACATAAATCTGGAAAGGTGCACAGATACTATATGGCTGCGCAGTGACTTATACAAACAAGTAACTTGCCAGAGACCATAGGGCCAGTCGGGGGCAGACCTGGGATGCAGACTCAGGTCTACTGCATCTGTTCCACCATACTGCCATTCAGGGGACATGGGGCCTGGGCAGATCCCAAGAATAAAGTTAGGTACAAATGGCCAGGTCAGGGGTTTTATGAATGTTCAGTGGAGGAATTAGACGTAGGTGTTCATGGAGCTGCTTGTCTTGAGCAGCGAAGGGACCATAAGACACCTGTGCCATGAGAGCTGCAAGTTGACATATAGGACAAAGGTCAGCCAAAGGAGCGACTGACAATTCTCAGAGGGAGAAGCAAAACCCAGCGTGCAGAGTCTTGTGCAGGTGGGGTGTAGGATGAGTGTGGGAGTCAGGGAGTCGGGGAGAGAGCTATGCTCTGGACAGAACAACCACAGTAATAATTGACATTTGCCAGAGGCCTGCCCTGTGCCAAGCTCATTACACATCTTATTGTACCCCTCCCACGAGGTAGGTAGTACCATTGTACCCATTTTTAGAGGGGAGGACCAAGGCTTGGGCAGGTGAAATGCCTTGCCCTCAATAAGGTATCTGGTGAGAAGGAGAGGGATGGGGGCCAGTGTTATCAGAACGTCACCCATGACCACCACGCTCTGTGGTCTCCCCACAGACACCTAGAAGTCAGCACGCCCAAGAAATGGAGAGCCAGCAGTGGGGTCTCCTGCTTGCAGGAAAAAGATCCCAGATCTGACTTCAAGGGCTTTTGTTGGAACAGTGGAAACACCGTCAAACCAGTTTCATTGTCATGATTAAGTGTGCTGTGGGTTAGCTGGAGTTTTGTCAGTGGATTTGCTTGAAGCTGGCGTGTATCCCCATATTCTTACTTCATAAGCAGAGTAAGTTGATATCTGCAATTTAAGAAGAGTCTGGTTTTGGTAGGAAGTTGATTCAGTTACTGTTTTATAAGATTTTCTTGGTCTGGTCTTGATCCTGTGGATTTCTCTCGGTTTTGGTAATTTCTGGGTGGTGATCTGTCCTCTGCCATTTAAGCCAAGTCACACTGGCATTCAGCGGCACCCAGAAGAATGTATGAGAGTAGCCTCATTCCAAGAAGATACAGAAGGGTCAAGGTGGAAGTGGCACGTGACATCTGTGTTATATGATCTCGGGCAGTGATAGGATTATCTGACTTTTTTTTTTTTTTTTTTTTTTGCCACTGGCAAGTTGATTCCTTGTAAGGTCATTTAATTTCATCCATATCCAGTGAAAATTGTGTTCCTTTTGAATTAAAATAAAAGTAATGGCGTTCATCTGTTTTGGGAAACCTTCATCTGTTAAAGCTGATATGATCAGTCTGTTTACAAGTTCACCATGGGTCAGAACAACAGTATTTATATTCATATACACAGGACACTCGATTAGATAACACAGAGGAAGAGCACAGACTGATGGGGCATGATTACCCAGCACCAGGCAGCCTGGACTCTGCAGTCCCCTTGCATGTCTTAGTAGCTGGGGATATCCCTCTTGTGACGCAGGATCCTGCAGCAAAACAGTCGGGTGTAGCCGCCTGGGAGAAAGAAGCGCTTGCAGCAGGGATTTTCCAAGCCGGCATCTCAGTGGCACAGAAAAACATCTTGGGAATGTTTCCATGAGCCCAGCAGTCGAGGGCTTATGCAGCATGTTGAAAGGGTTCTCAACAGGACGTCCTTGGGGGTTGATAGGGATGGGCGGGGGCAGCTGCCAAATGTCTGGCTGCCCCAGGCGCCTAACACAGATGTTTGCGGAGCCCACAGGGATGGAAGAAAATGAGGGCCCTTTTGGAAGCACAGGCAGCAAAATCAGTGTTTTCAGGTGCAAAGGACACTTCTGCCAGAGAATCCTGTATTGACTCCCAGTGCTTTTAGGAAACATTCAGATTTTGATCTGGGGCTGCATATGATTCCATCTGGACCTATGTTTCCCACCCTCCTCAGCACCGTGGAGCTCACTTACCCGGCTCTAGCCACACAGGGTCCATTTCCTTTGTTCAGCCAGGCCACACTGACCACCTCCAGGGCGCACTGGCTTACTGTCCTCTTTGTAAAGACTTCCCTTCCACCCCCACTCTCTCCCTCCTAACCAACCTCTTGTCCTCAGCCTCAGGGCCAACGCCACAGGGGGCCACCTGCCACAGGAGACCTTTTATGGTTTTACCTGACCTCTGACCTGGGATGGGATAGGTAATTCTCTTTATGGGCTTTATCAGCACTACACGCTTCACAGGAAACCATGACTCATCCATTAGTTGTCCTATGCCATGTTCACAGCTCTGTCCCCTACTCCAAACACTGTGCCAGCGGTTGACCAGGATCCACTAGTGGGGGTCCACTAGGAAATGAAGGAGAAACAAACATTTGTAGTGAAGGGTTGGCAGTAGTCATCTAGTTGCAAAATAATCCCAGCCACCTGGGGAGGGCCCTCCTATTGCTCCTTCTTGGTGAATCTGCCAGACACACAACACAGTGGGTTAAATGGAGAAACCAGTCAAGGCCCGAGAGTGGTTGGTTGCTGTGGCAGCTTAGTGCCTACGTTGACCTTGGTGTCTGCTCAGAACACGCTGGTTTGATGAATCTACCAACTGTTTCTGGTCCTGCCCAATGAAGCTCTCCAGCCCACAAATGCTTTGACCACGCCATTCACTGCTCACCTTAGCTGAGAGGCCATTCCTGTGAAGCCAGTAACTGGTTCTTATATTCAGTGTTATTTTGATTTCTTTTTTTAAGCTGCAGACTTATCGGGTTCTAGGCTTGTTTGTTTTATATGCCGAACTCTTCTGTTAAATCTTATTGATTAAAACAAGATAAAACTCCATTATCTACTTAATATGGACATATGTTCTTGTGAAAAATGATGCCTTACAGAAAAATAATAGGAAGTTCCCCTTCCCGTCCCACATCCCATTCTTGCAGCACTTACAAATTTTTTTTTTTAAGATTTTATTTATTTATTCGTGAGAGACACACAGAGAGAGGCAGAGACATAGGCAGAGGGAGAAGCAGGCTCCCTGTGGGGAGACCAATGTGGGCCTCGATCCCAGGCCCCAGGATCATGACCTGAGCCAAAGGCAGACAGATGCTCTACCACTGAGCCACCGAGGCGCATCCCAGCACTTACGCATTTCTGTATGTTACATCCAAGCAGATAGTTTTATAGAAACTATGTAGTATAATGTTATTTAAGAGTTTATTTAGATATAAGAGGAAGACTTTTGTAAGTATCTTTTTGTAATTTGCCTTTTCACTTAATAAGACTTTGTGGAGATGTGCCCGTGTTAGTTCAGTAGAACCATGCAAATCGTGCTCACTGGACTTGCTCCTCTAACTGTAAATGTCAGGAGGTTGAATCGGTGGGCTAGGGTAGCAGGCACCCTGTTGTCCCCTCCCTTGGTGTGTTGTTGATGGGGGAACGGGCTTTCTGTGGCTTCAAGTTGTGTTGTGTGTTACCGAGGGCCAGTTGTACTTTTTTCCAGACCTGAACACGCTGGTTGTGGGTGTTGCCATAATTGCACAATTTACTTGAAGATTATGTAAACCTATGCAATATGAGTGTAAGGAGAGAGTGGTCGTTTTTATGGAAGCCAAATGGAAGGCTTAAGAAAGTAAGCCTTCCAGTAAACGTTACTGGAATCCAGGAGCTGTTGTGGGCGAAGCAGTGGGGAGGCTGTTCATACTCTGACAGCCCCAGGAAGGAAGGGGACAGGAATTGGCTGGTATGGATCGCATAGTGTTGGGCTTTATGTGAGACAGACAGTGAGCATGTAAGAGGCAGGGCCATCTTCAAGGAAAAGGCGTTGTGTCCCTACCATGAAAGATGGAGAACAAATAACACATTTTATGTATTGCCAGGAAAGATAAGATATCTATATCATTTTGTAGTAATGATTGACTTCTTCTGGATTCATCACCCAGCTGCTGGTCCTGGTTCACTTACTACCCCAGATTCCCTAGAATGGTTGTCCCTCCCGCTCTGCCCCTGCCAACGGATGTGAAGGTCATTTGTCACCTTTCACTCTTCAACGCGGTGCAGGAGCAAACAGCTCTTCTGAGATGCCGTGCACAAATCAGTTGTGGGTAGATGCTGAGACACCGAATTGCTGGGTGCAGGCCGGCCTCATTTGAGGGGAAGCTGGCACTGGTTGATTCCAAAGCTGAAGACGTCAGGCTGGGAGCTCTGTGAAGGCAGGAGCAGGTGTTTACCTGCGGAGGGTTGCACACGGGCTGGATCTTAAACGTACAGGTATGCAGCCAGTGCTCAGGTGTGTTTGTTCAGCAAGCATTTCTTGAGTCCCACGGGCGTGCAGGAGACTGTGGTCAGCACCGGGGCAGTGGGGGAGGGGGGGAGGAGAGGGGAGGGGAGATCCCTGGCCCAGGGTGCCTGGTATTGGGAAGCAGGTGGAATCATTCTGTGTGTGGGAGAATAGACTGCATAAGTGTAGTATTCTGGACCTCAGTCTGAGGGGAATGCTCTCCACCTGCCTCCGTGTACTCGGGCTACCCTAACAAAATACCACACAGGGGGCTTGATCATTTATTTCTCACAGTTCTGAGGCTGGAAGTCTGAGCTTAGGGTGCCAGCGTGGTTGGCTCCTGGTAAGAGCCTCTTCCTGGCTGGCAGATGGTTGCCTTTGCCCTGTCCTCATGTGGCTGAGAGAGCGAGCTCTGGGTTCCCTCCTCTTGTGAGGACGCCAGTCCCAACACAAGGGTCCCACCCTCATGTCCTCACCTCAACCTAATTACCGCTGAAGGTGCCCCTTCCCAGTCTCATCTCATTGGGGCTTAGGGCTTCAGGACGTGAATTTTGGGAGGTTTATTGCAAATACACACATTCAACCCATGACACCAGCCCCAGCACAGAAATGGTGAGAGGAGGGACGTTTTACAATGGGGCAAAATATACATGGTTGACCTGTAGCTTTGCTCTTTAGGGGGATGTAAATTTTCTGTTCTATGCTTAGTGAGAGGTAAGTTCAGGGGTCCCTTCCAAAGAGTGTTTGTCTGACCCCCTGCTGACTTGGAATCTGTGAGATGTGGAGGGTGAAGGTCCCTGGCATTGTGGGTCCCTGTGTCCCCGTCGGTTCTGCCTGTTGCTTGCTCTGTGGCCTTATAGAAATTGCTTCACCTCTCTGGGCTTCAGTATCTGACAGGTGGGCTAGGGCAGGTTTGGGGAATCTGAAGACAGAATGGTCCTGAGATGGCACAGAGTGGCACCTGTGGCCAGGCCTTGTGGCCACTCTGCCTCAAGCGACCAATCCCTTCCCGTTGCCTTCCCCATCACAGCCAAAGGTGCACCACAGCCCGAGAGCTGCCTGCATTGGTACCAGGAGAACATTTGGTAGCAATCGTATGCATCCCCATGGATTGCTGCTGACCACTATGATGGCACTGGGCAGCAACCCCACATTAAAGTTCAGGGCTATTTGGACTCTGCTGCTGTCCCCCTGGGCCCTGCCGCATCTGCATGTGTCCCTATCTCGTCCTAGTGGAGGTCTGAATGTGCCGAGAAGGCCAGCCGTGGCCTGAGTCTGGGCCTTGGAGGCAGAAGGCCTGAGTTGAAGTTGTGGCTTTTGCTTGATTTCAGGCATGTCACTTCTTCCCTCCGTGCCTCTGTTTCCCCATGTGGTTAAAACAGGATAAAACAGGCTATGGGCTTTGAACAGTACCTGACTTCTGTATCAGGCCTCCCAAAGAGGGAGTTTAATTCTGTGGGACAAAGAGAAAGCCTTATTTGGCCCAGACAGTGTCTCTTTCCAAGGAAATTTGAGTTCATTGTTTAAAAATCAACTCCCTCCAATCCAGCTGTGGCCCCTGAAGCCCATTCTATTTCAAAACTACCCCTTTCTTTCTAAAGAAAAGGGTTTACTGAGCTAATTGCTGGTATGAACCATATTGCAGGGAAGAGGATTTATCCTGCTTAGAAGAAGGCGACTATTTTAAGGAACCTTAGCACATTTTTATTTGCATCCATCCACCTGCTGTAAGAAATCTCCATTGTGAATGAGCCTCCTTGGGGTGGTGAGACTGTCAGCTCTGGGGCGGGAGGAGCAAGGAGAGAGCCCGGTGCAGACCTCTCAGGGTGAAATTGCCCCCCATTATTCCACCCATCCCTGGGGTTCCCCAATCACTTCCACCTCCTGTGGCACAGCTCTGAGTTTGTGGACACAGACCCACAGACTTCCCTTTTAAATGTGGGAGGAAGTTTCCTTTTAAAACAGGGCCCAGGCTGGAACGTGGTGCAAGTGAAAGAGTGGCTTGTGGCAGCGCCTCTGGGGCTGCATGGTACCCCTAGCCTGTGAGGGTATTCTCTTAAGAATCACCCTTGAGCTCTCCTGTCCTCCAGGTGTGAGTCTGTGTGCACATGCATGTGGGTGCGTGCGTCTGTATGCAGGTGTCCAGGAAACCTCCCGTTTATAAACACTTCCTCCTCCGCATAGCCTGAAAGTGGCTCCCAGGCTCCGATGTGGCTTTTAGAACACACCCTTTTTGCTGCGTCTTGGGGTCTGGAGGCTCCCACTTCTGCTCTGGGCTCAGTGTGGGGAGCCAGACCTGTGATAATGTGCATGTATGTGGATGTGTTTATATATGTGTGTGGCTTGTTGTGTGTCTACATACATGCGTGGGGGGGAGGTGTGTGCTCCCCATCTTCAGAGTTGAGTAACTCGAGGAGTAGCACTTAAAACTCCCTGTCACCCACAGGACTAAGTTCAGCTCCTTATTTTCCTGGCGGAGAAGACTGGATTTGGCCCAAACTCAATCTTTTCATTTTCATCCCCTGCCAGTTCCTTACCAGACACCTTGTGCCCCAGCCACAGACCGCTCTCTACTGTTGCCCAGAGGGCCCGTGATCTTGGGTACTTTTAGGCGTTTGAGGATGCCAGGGATCCCCATTCTGTCCTCTTTCCTGGCCCCACTCATATGGTGTGAAACCTCCCAGGCCTGCCCAGTCCTCCCTCCTCTGGACAACTTCGCCTCCCACGTCCTTGCAGGACATGCTCTCTACGTGCACCATTGCATTTAACACATCCATTATCCCAGCAAATGTCTTGTTACCTGAGAATAGGTAGAGTTGAGCCATCACCACACCTAGCACAGTGCCTGGCAGGGTGTCCATGCTCGGTGCTGGTCAGAGTGAAAGAACAGATGCTTATGTTGTGTGGCTAAAAGAGATCCTTGCAAACAACATCAGTAATAGTCTGTGTTTATTGAGTGTTGCTTTGGTGCTGGGTCCCGGGCTAAGCACTTTCTCTCTCTGGATACACTTAATTCATGCCATCCTGTGGGGCAGGCGCTGGCATTATTCCCCATTTTCAAATGGAAACAGGAAGCTCAGGAAGGAGGAGCAGCTTGCAGCAGGTCGCAGGGTTCTGTGCGGTGTGTCCAGAATGCTCACCCTGAGGTAGGGCCAGGTATCGCTCGGCTGATCTGCTTCTGTCCTGGAAACCAGCCTCTCCTTGGCATTGCTTCCACGTGACAGCAGCTCTCGAGCCCCAGGTGCCCAGCTTTCTGGGCCCCAGGAACCACCCTGCCTGCCTGCCCTCCCACGTGCCCTAGGATCTTTGCTCAGGATTTCCACGTGTGCTTACAAGTCTGGGTCTCAGCTGAATGAGAGCACAGGGTCCCTATGTGCCCATAAGAGAATTGCTAAATTTGCTTCAGGCAGTGCCCCCACCCCCCCAACCGGAGGCATACCTAGTGATTGCAGGGAGAATCCATCGTGACCTACATCGGAAGGAAGTGGGGCAGGCAGTTGGGGGAGGGGGGGAGGCACAGATGATGCTTGCTGTGAATGAGAGAGTTGCCGAGCATCACCGTCACCAGTTGGGGATGAAAGGCAGTGATTGATAATAGAATCTCACATTCATCCTCATTCCTAGGAGTTCTAATTTTTCTGAAACCTCCTGAGGGGACCCTGCTACCTGAGCAGGGAGTCGGGGAATAGCAGCCCAGGGGAATGAGGAGCCCTAGTCTTTTCCTCTGAGGCTAGAGTAAGCCAACTTGCCCTGCTTCTTCCCTGGCATTAGGGGGAGAGGGACAGACACTCGAGAAAGGAGGAGCCTCCCTTGCTGGCAGCACCAGGTGAGACAGAGCCCAGGATGCAGGAGGCAGGTGGTCACTTTAGTGAGGATGAACTGGGCTGGAAATCCATTCCGAAGCCAGCTCAGTGCACATTTTCCCTTTCATCAGTTCTGTAGGCTTGATGGCGAGGGGAAAGAGGCTCCGAGCTGTAGGCCATTCGTTCATGCATATGTTCATTTATTTAATTAATGTTTATTGAGGGTCTGTATCCCAGGAAGCAGGTCAAACATTGGAGATACAGTGGCGGGCAAAGTCTACCTGTATCCTGCCCTCACAAAGGTCTTAGCCTACTGGAGAAGATTGATGCCAGATGATTGTAATATGGGGTAATACAGTAGGATAATGAACATCACGCATTCGTTCAGCCAGTAGGTGTTGAGCACCTACTATGCACCGGGCAATGTTCCAGGCCAGTGCTGCTCAGTATGGTAGTCACTAGCCACATAGGGCTATTCAAATTTAATTAAAAGCCAACAAAATTAAAAATTCAATTCGTCAGGTTTCAAATACACCATGGCCACACGTGGGTAGCAGCTCCCATACTGGCCAGCATAGATACAGACTGCTTCCAGCATCACAGAGTGTTGTATTGCATAGTGCAGGCTCGAGACTCTGCTGCAAAGGTGAGGCACTCAGAAAGGCTCTCTGCCCTCAGAGTTCCAGATCTTACCGCACTGGACACAGAGCAACATGTGTTCCATTACCAGACAGAGTGACAGGTGCAGAGATGGGGACACACAGAAGCAGGGCATTTGAGCCAAGCCTGGCCTGGAGGGAGGGATGTTTCAGTGAAGTCTAAGTCATGTGAAGAGGGTACAGGGCAAAGGAAGAGGGGCAGGGTGTCCCAGGGAGGGGGAAGCCTGTGTGCAGGCCTGGCCATCAGGAGGAGGTTGGAGACACAGAAGGATCTTAGTGTATCTGATTGTAGATACCCTCTGTATTGACTTGGCCTCAGGGCCAGCTGAAGGTGGAAGAGACCAGGCCACACAGGCTCACCTCCGGAGACCGACCCCCTCCCTGGGCATGTGAGCAGAGGGTCCCACAACAAGGTCAGCCAGACCCTTGGAGTAGGGTCTGGTTCTCAGGGCCAGGGTGGACATCTTGCTTAGAGGGACACACTGGGCCTCTGAGACAGACTGCCCTGCCAGGCAGAAGCTGAGGGTAGCAGGTGGAGAAAGGGAGAGGAAGGGGAAGGAAGTGTCTGCTTTGAGCTGTCTGCAGGCTCCAGAAACCAGGGTGTCTGTTCACTTGGTGCCCAAGAAAACAACATCGGAAGTAGCCCCTCCTCCCCTGCTGGGATGCAGAAAAAAGGCGAGGCAGAGGCTGTGACCCTGGGGCAGCTAGGGTAGATGGGATGTCTCTACGGGGAGGCAGGACCCCAGGCCTGCGATTGGTCCTGCCTGGTGCCAGGTGCTGCAGGCAGAGGGAACCCAAGTGCAGTCGGGTAGCCAAGGGGCTCTGCTGTCTCCTGTCACCAAAGCAAGTCACAGCCACTGGTCCAGTTTCCTTCTCTGCAGTCTGGTGACAATAATGTCATGCTGTAGGGCTACTGGGACAATTTCAAGGTACTAATAGCCTCTGGTGTTTATGGAGGGCTTTAAGCTGGGATCTCTCACCAGAGGCCCTGCTGACACATGAGGTGGATCTTCCCCTCTTGGGGGCTATCCTGTTCATGGTAGGGTGTGAGCAGCACCCTTGGCCTCCACCTACTAGATGCTAGTAGCATCCACCCCCAGCATGATGCCTGGCAGTGTTTCTGGACAAATGCCTATGGTTGCAAACCCCTGTTTGCCATGCATTGTTCTCTTCATTCCCATAGCAGCCCATTTGCTCTATAGACGGAGCCAGCTGCCCTCAGAGCTAAACTGTTGACACCGGGATTTGAACCCAAGTCTGTCTGCTTGGGTTTGGGCACTCGGGCATTGACTCCATTTTACTGTTGGTCTGGGTAGAGGGAGCACAGCCCAAGGCCAGGCGCACAGTAGGTGGTCAGTGAAGAGGACTTTTCTGATAATCTCAGTGATCCACAGCACTGGCTTATTCAGTCAATAAACCAGACCCTCCATGCTGGCAACACAGGGTCGAGAGGGCAGGGTCCAATCCCCAGCTGCTCCCTGACTGGCTTGACCTACAATAGCACCAGGGGGCCAGCTTGAGGGTAGAGGGAGTCATTTGTGCTTCACAGGCAATGATTAACCTGGCCAGGCTGGGAAATCATTGGACGGCCAGAACTTTACCCTGGAAGATGCCAGCCTTGCTGACGTGGGGCCACTGATTTCATACCAGCTCTTCTTCCCTCCGACTTGTGCTGCCCCACAAGGTCAGGAGTGCGTAGAGGACCGCTGCGAGATTTTGCCTGAGTGGATTTCTCCCTCTCTTCCTTGCAAGGCTGGGTTTTGTGTAATGGGCACATATGCATCTGTGCATGTGTGTGTGGTGGGGGTATTGGGGCAGCAGCCCTGAGAGGAAGGCCCGAGGCCTCCTTGTTTGTTTACTGTCTTTGGAAACCACCATCAGTGATGAAATCATCCCCAAAGGGCAGAGGTGGCAGGGACTGGCCTTTGCTAAACCTGGCAGTCTGGGCCAGCAAGCCTGGAGCAGGGCCTGTGCCCTAGTGGGGCACCGGGTGCTGAGGGGCTCCCTCATGGGTCACTGCGTGTCCTCTTCCCCTCCGTGTTGAGAAACTGTGTGTATACTTGGATTTAACATGTGCCAGTGTGAGCTCTGTGCACCCATGTGTGTATTTCCATGTATGTGCTTGTCCGTATATGTTGCACGTGTGTGGTATGACCCACCCGTGCCGTGGTTGTAGGGCGGAGGGAATCAACTCCAGGTGCCTGGCCCATGCCCCTGTTGACCCCATCCCCTTCTCCCCTTATTCTCACACATGGTGGATACACAGCTGGGCTGGACACACAGCTCTGCCAGTTACTTGTGTGAGCCACAGCTAGTGATGCACGCTCTCAGAGTCTCAGCGTTCTTCTCTGTGAAAGCGGAGAGTAAAAGCAACTTTGAGAAGGTGCAGTGAGGATCACAGGTGACACATGTGCATGTGGCTGGGGGCCCAGCTGGGAGAGGTCAGGCAGCAGATGGCATGTCCCCCCAGGTTGGGAAGGCGTGGCCTTGCCCACCGGAGGCTCAGGAGAGCAGCAGGGACTTTGGCAGCATTGGGCAGAACTGCATAGATGAGTCTTGTCCCATTAGCTATGCTCTTGGTGTGGCCCAGTCCTGTGGCCACTGGTGCCAGGGGAGGCCTGAATTCAGTGGGGAGGTTGGTGCTTCCATAGCTTGCCTGGTCAGAGTTAGAAATTACTGGAAGGCTGAGGTCAGAGATCCTGGCTTTGCCCACTGATGACCACCATACTGTCATTCTTTTTTTTTTTTTTTTTTAAGATTTTATTTATTCATGTGACACACAGAGGCAGAGACATAGGCAGAGGGAGAAGCAGGCTTCTCGCAGGTAGCCCGATGTGGGATTTGATCCCTGGACCCTGGGATCACGCCCTGAGCTGAAAGCAGATGCTCAACCACTGAGCCACCCAGGTGTACCCACACTACCATTCTTCACGTGAAGCTGCTGCCCTTACCCCTGGCAACAGCCTGCAGCGTTGTCCATATGTGCCCAGGAGAGGACAAAGACCATCCTAACCCCATTTGTACACGCTGCCTGCCCCGCCTGCTGTCCAGCTCATCAAATAGATCCAGAGGGTTCTCCGTAACCACAGACAACCAAAAGCTAAGAAAATGGGAATATTTTCCTTGCCTTACCACCGCTTTCTGATTAGTCATTCTTAACTAATTAGTAAGTGACAAATGGGAGAGGAAAGCTCTGAAAATATCCATTGACATCCTAGAATCCCAGCCAGAGTCATGGTAGAGGGCCTGGCAAAGAGGCAGAGAAAGAAGACATTTGAGGGTCCTAAGGAAGGAAGCACAAAGGACCACGTTGCATTGGGTGTGCTGGGAAGATGGCTGCGGGTGTACACTGCAAAGGCACACTTGGGACATGTGTAGGACATGCAGAAACTGCCCCCTCCCCCCACTATCTGGAAGAAGTGATTTCACTTCACGGTCACCAGGTACGAAGGTGGACTTCCCCTTGTCCAAGATGGAAGCTGTGGAGGGGACCCTGGGGATAGCGTAGGGGTCTCTGGGCAAGGTGGCAGCTGCTTCCGGCGGCAGCCAAGACCCCTCAAGTGGCCGGTTCCACCAGGTATGTGAGTGGCAGCTGCTGCTTCCAAGGACCAGTCCCCACGTGCCTTACCGAGATGGCATGTGTTATCCCAAGCCTTCCAGTCCCATGGGTGTAGGATGGCTTCTCCCAACTCTGTAGACATGTCCATGGAGGGTCCTCAGGGACCTGCTCCACACGGGCAGTGCACAGGGGCCCGGGTGGAGGTGCTCCCGGCCGCTGATGCAGTCACCCACACACACAGCCTCTGGATTCCCTGGGGCGCTCACCACCAGCAGTGCTGTCCTTTAACCTCGGAAGTGACAGGAGTCATGTTTGTTTGTTTGTTTCACCATGTTTGTTCCACCCAAACCCGTCATGTCACCATGGCTTGGCTTCAGGGAGGCAGGATCTTCATCTTTCACATGCTGGGAAGTAGGAGGAAACCAGGTCCCAGTGGCTATTAGTAATGTCTGCCATATCACAGATGTAGGTTCAGTAGGGCTGATTGTCACTGGCCAGAGGTCCCATGGGTGCTCTGCAGCTTCCTGTGGCTGCTATGACCAATTCCCACAAACCTTGTGGCTTAAAAGCCACACGGACATATCATCTTATGGCTCCAGAGATCAGAAGTCCAAAATGGGTCCCCTGGGCTAAAACCAGGGCATCAACAGAGCTGTGATCCTTCTGGAAGATCCAGGGTGGCCAGTCCTTCCCAGCTTCCACTGGCTGCCTGAGTCCCTTGGCTCATGGTGACACTGCCCAGCCTGTGCTCCTGCCATCACATCTCTGCCCCTGCCCCTACTGTCTCCTTCTTACAAGGACATTGTGAAGATGTGGGGCCCGTGGCATAACCCAGGCTCATCCCCCATCTTAGGGGCCTTCATGTAATCCCACCTGCAAGTGGCCCATGTGCCCTAGCAGGCCCATATTCACACGTTCTGGGGATTTGGATTGTGGGCATCTTTGGGGGCCATTGTTCTGTTGACCACAGTGGGCCAGGCCTAGTAGGAGGAAACAAGTCCCCACCCCCATCCCCACCCTATGCCCCCATTTGCCAGATGTTGGGCTGGGGCTGGGGATGACCAAGTCCCTGCCCTCACAGAGTTTCCAGTCCATTCCAGAGGGGGACCTGGCATCAAGGGGAGTTTCCATGGCAGGCGGATTTTATCAGGCACCACAGCCACCTCCTTTGAGGGGGTGTGCGGGCAGGAAGTGACTTGTCAGCAATGGTCTGAAGAAAGAGGAGAGTAAGGGAAGTGAAGTGGGAGTAGGGATATAGAGATGGGTTCCTTGGTCACTTGCTCTAAGCACCCAGGGCCTGAGCTTCCATTTCTGGAAGTCACTCCTCGTTTTTGTTCACCCTGTCTTGTTCTCAGACCCCTCTGCCCCCTGCTTTTCTGGAAGATGGGAGGGTTCAGCTCCCTTCCTGCCCTGGTCTGTGGCCCTGGAGCAGGCCAAGCCTCCAGGAGGCCAACTGGACTTGGCTGCAGGGATGTGGGACATAGGACCCAGGACCATATTTGCAAAGGCAACAAAGTTGAAAGGCAGGCGGGCAGGCTGGGTTCAGCTGTTTGCACTGGGGGAAGTGCTGGCCTCAGAGATGCCTTCCTCCTACCCCGACCAGAAAAGGGAGATTGTTTAAGACTCCTCTGATGAGGAACATCTATTCCAAACAAACTCTGCTGCCAGTGCTGTGCCATCCTGGAACAGGGAAGGTAACTGTGACATGCTGTGCCACCCCATCACGGTGGTGAGTGAGGTTGCTCAGACCAAGGGGAGGGCAGGACCTCAAGAACAGCCTTGAGATAAAGGCCAGGCACGCTCCACCAGCTTTCAGCACACCTCCCCTCTCAGCCCTGGAGATGCCATTGTGTCTTCTCTTTCCTGTGCCCTTGCCCCTTGCCAAAAGCAGTAGATGGCATGGCCAGGATTCCTCTTTGGGGTGGAAAGAAAATCAAAGAATGAGGCATGAGCTTCTAATTAACAAAGATAGATTGCTGCCAGGGGGGCCACCCTCGGCTCCTTGGGCTGCAGTCTACCTGAATCACCGTCCTTTCGCATGCCCCCATTCCTCAGTGTCCCAGTACCCTCTGGGAGCAGGACCCAATAGACAAGTTTTTCCAAGGGGCTATGAGCAGAAAGGATACGTTTCCATGTCAGAATCAGATCCTTAACAGGGATTTAGAGCAACTGTAGTGAGTAAGTAAGTAAATGTTTGTCTTCCTCACTAAGCTCAGTGAGAGCAGAGACCCTAGGACGTAATGGTGCCGAGTAAGTGTACATTGAATGGAACCTGCCTTTGCTGTAAGAATTGAATTTTGCCTGAGTTAACAAATTCCAGGTGTGTAGTTTAACATCAGAGAAAATACCCTTTTTTTTTCAAAAGGTATTTCTACCTGTTATTCTGTATCTGAGCTCATTTAATGGAAGGGAAATCTCCTGCACCAGGTGCATGTCCAGTACCCTAGGGACGATCGCTGTGCTATTTCACTACTTTCCATAACTGTGTGCGGGGCAGACATCATTAATCAACTGCAGCTCTTTCCTGTTGAGCCTCAATGCAGCTGCAGAAGCCTCCCCAGCACACTTCCAGGATGCCACTTCCAGGCATTGAGAGGTCTGCAAATCCCAAGTTGGCAAATATCCCTATGTAATCTAATTTATCTCAGACCTTCCATTCAAATTCCTACTTCCTGACTCAGGATAGATGCCATACTTCTTTCATTTTCTTCATTTACCAGCATCAACAAGTGTCCTTCCTATAGCCACTTTACTGGTTGAGTAACTCTGGTCAGGCCACTTTATTCTTCTGTGGACCTTCGGTGCTTGTCTGTAGAATGAAAGTAATTGTAAGCCCTGGCAAGACTCCATGAGGACCCAACCAGGGCATAGAGCACTTAGTGCAGTGCCTGCTAGCACCTAGTGGGCACTCAAGAAACGATCGCAGTCTAAAAATACATTTGTCTTTCCCCTAAATCCACAGCAGATTGAGCCCCTGGCAGCAGGTGGCACTGGGCTGGAAGCACCCAGGGAGGCCTAGCCCCATCCATAGCCTCTGGCAAGCCCTCCTTAGCTCACTCCTGCATCAGGAGGGACACCTTCTCTTGCCCTGGTGCCTCACCCCTCCATTCATAGCCCCAGGGGACCACCCCACACCAAAGGGCCTCACCTCAGGTCGGCAGCATCGGGTGAAAAGCCAGGAGGAGAAGAAAGCCTGTCATTTCCTTTCTTGCAGAAATCCACAAGAAATATTTCCAATGTTGTCATAGTTATAATAAGCAGCAGGCATCATCCAGGGAGGGGAAGTGTGTTGGAGCTATGCGGGAAAAAGTTCCCCCAGTTCCTTTTTCTCCAGAGTGGTCGCTGTGGCTCTGGAGAAATCAGGGCTCCCCTGGGCTTCCAAGGGGAATTTTTGTCTCCTTCCTGATTTAGCTCTAGGGCACAGAACTACACCCCAGCGGGTGTACACACTGGCATGGGGACCCTGCAGACTTGCTCACATCACTGCCAGGCCTCCCCCAGGCAGATCTGAGCACGACCCTGCTGGCCCCAGGTTGCCAGACAGGAGGTGGGTGGAGAGGGCACCCAGCTGGGATCAGGACCCGGGGGTGGGGGTGGGGGGTGGGGGCCCTTCTGTGCTTTGTGCAGCTTGTCAGGTGTGTTACCTGGGCAGGTGTGTTTCATCTTTCCTGCCCCCTGCTGGGAGCATGCAGCTTCTTCCTCTGTTTGTCCCTGGGTTCAGATTCCTCCCAGCTGTCTCCATAGCTCCATATGCCTGCTGTGGCTCTAGGCACGCCCTTAGCCACAATTTAGTGCAAGGAGCCCAGCAACCCTGGCAGGGCATGCCGTACCTGCCACCCTACATTGCTGAGACTGACTCTCAGGGCGCTGAAGCCCCTGACTCAAGGTCACACAGCTTCCAAGTGACAGAGCTGGAATGTGCACCTGGCCCTCGATTCTGGTGCATGTGCAGCGGAACTGTGTTGCCTCCCTGGGACACATGTTGGACCTCGGCTGGAACTTTCCATGGATGAATAAATAAAACTGGTGGTAGGGAAGAAACTCAAAACTTAAGAGGCAAGAAATGAAATCCAGGAGGTAGTTTTGATGTGGGTCAGTGTGGAAAGAAGGACTGTCTTCCTGGCCCTTCCCTCCAGCCCCATGGCCTTAGAGGAGCCGTCTCCACCTCGCAGACCCTCCACTCTTGTCCTGCAGGGTCCAGAACCCCCGTTCCCTTAATCCATCCGTGATCGTGCATTCTAGAGGGAGTGAAACCACTCGATACCAGTATTGCTCCTGGGACTGTTCCCTGTCCTGATGCCAGAACAAGTGATTGTTCTCCCTGGATCTCAGCTTCCTTGTCTCTAAAATGGATCAGTAGTAATGCCTGCCAGCCTTGTCATGCAGTAAGTGCTCACTAAATAGGAACTTCTTCGTGGCTGTCAATTATTTATCATACAGCTTGAATACAGTCCCTGCCAGATAGAATCACCATCTTCTCTGCCTTTATATTTATTTCCCTGAGACGCACACACCCAGGATGAGCTGGAAATCATGCTGATGGCCTCCCTTAGCTCCCGATGCCTCCAGCTGGGGGACGCATCTCATTGGGGTCAGAACACAGGTTCTGGAGTCACACTGGCCATGCTGTCACCCTCTGACCTTGGGCAAGTCCCATCTCTTGTCCAAGCTTCTGTTTCCACTGCTATAGAATGGGGAATCACTATAACACCGATCTCACGATTTGTTTCAAAGTCTGAACAAAACATCATCACCTGCTTACTTAGCCCTGTGCCTGGTGCACTGGGGGTGCCCAGTGAGGACGGCTTTTAGCAGGATGCTACAGATATCTCGATAGATGTTGTTGCTGTTACATTAGGGTGTGTGTAAGTTGGGGAGGAAGGGCTGCCTGTCAGAGCTCTCATGCTTTCCTTGCTCTTGCTCCAAGAGCCTCCCCCCCCACTGTCCCTCCCCCCCACTCTGGTTTTGCTCGAGCCGCCAGATGGTGTAAGTAGTGCCCAGGGCCATCTAGAGGGTCAGGAAATTGTGGATCTGGCCTAGTGCTGCCAGTCACTGGGCCACGGCCCTTTCAGGGAGGCAGGAGCTGCCCAGGGGCTAGGAGTGTCCTGCTGTGGCATCTCTGCCATGGCCCTGCCTTCTGATAAAACCTAGACCAGGGCCTCAGCAGTGAAGCTGGCCCCTTACCTGGCTACAGGCCACCTCAGTGTGCCAGTAGGGGCCTATCCTACTTGCTGGACCCCACTGGGGCCCAGCCTCCTCAGGGAGCAGGGCAGATGCAGCTCAGAGTGTAGAAGGTGGGGGTGGGGTGGGGAGACAGGCATTAGTGGTTATTGCAGGAGGGTGTCTGCTCTAGAATGTGTCCATGGCCCTGACTTTACCTTCTTGCTATGATGCATAATGCTGCTCTGAACATAAGTGTGCAGATACCTACTAGAGTCCCCACTGTCGATTCTCTGGGCCATGTACCTAGGAGTGGAGCTGCTGGGTCAGGTGGTAATTCTGTGTTTGATTTGGGGGAACTACCAAACTGTCTTCCACAGTGGCTGCCTCCTGCATTCCACCAGCAATGCACGAGGTCCCAGTTCCTCCACACTTGCTCAGCACTTGTTAATTTTCTGGTGTTCTGACAGTAGCCATCCTGATGGGTGTGAAGTGTCATCTCCTTGTGGTTGTGATTTGCATTACTGGAGACTGAAGGGGGATTAATGGTTGCCCTGGGGCAGGGGCTGCTGAGTGGGGCCTTAGTGTGTGACAGGGACAGAGTTTCAGTTTGGGAGGGTGAGAAGGTTTCAGAGACGGATGGTGATGGTGCTGGCATCAGTGTGGGAACATTTCATGCTATTGCACTATATTCTTAAAAATGGTTAAGATCATGAATTTTATATTACATATATTTTATCACAGTTTTAGTTTCTTTTTTTCAAAAGGAGGTGCCACACTGGAGAAACCCAAGTTGACCAGCATACTCGGGAGCAGTGCTCCTCAAAACTGTCAGGATCTTCAGGGACAAAAGAGAGACACTGTTCCAGACCAGAGGGAGCTAGGGCAATATGAGGACACATGTAATGTGGGGTCCTGGCTGGGATTCTGGGCTAGAAAGAGGGCTCTGGGGGGAAGCAGTGAAGTCCAAATGAAGCGTCAAGGTCAGTGCCAGCGCTGCTCTCTGATTATGACCAGTGTCCACGGTCATAAAGATGTTAATATGAGGGCAATGGGTGAGAGTACAGCGGAAGTCACCACAAGTCCCTTTACCATTTCTCCAACTTTTTCATTAACCTAAAACAGTTTGCAAATAAGTTTAAAAGGGGAGGGACAAGTGTCTGGTCTGGGTGGGAGTGGGAGTGGTCAAGGAAAGCCTGCCTCTCTCCCTACAATGTTCCTTCTGAGTTAGGACCTGATGGTGGGGTGAAGCCATCCTTACATGGGGGGGGGGCAGGGGACAGGTGAACGGGGCAGAGGTACCCAGCCTGCCTGCTGAGAGAAGCGCTCCCCACCCCCATGCCCCCTAATTTACTTTCTATAGCTTCGAACTTGACTATTTCAGGTATCTCACCTGTGTGGAATCATACAGTGTTTGTATTTTAAAGACTGGCTTCTTTCGCTTAGCCTTGCATGTGTATGCCCTGTTTTCTTTACCCATTCATCTCTCTGGACGCTTGGGCTGCTTCTACCTTTTGGTTATTGTGAATAATGCTTATATGAACATAGATGTGCAAATAGCTCTTTGAGATCTTGCAGTTCCTTTGGGTATATACCCAGAAGTAGGATGGCTGGATCATATGGTGGTTCTATTTTTAATTTTTTGAGGGATCTCCATACTGTTTTTCATAGCGGCTGCACTATTTTACATTCCCACCAGCTGCGGGGAGAGTCCAGGGATGCTTCTCAACACCGTGCAATGCCCAGGGCAGCCTCCACCATGAAGAGTGATCTGGCCCCACGTGTCAGCAGTGTCACAGTGCAGAAACCCTGGGTGTGAGTGAGCAAGGGGCAGAGAGAGACGCAGAATGAGGTTGCAGAGGTGGGGGTGGGTCTATGCAGGCATGTTGCCATGAAAATTGTGATGAGCATGTCCCAGAAGAGGAAAAATGATAACCATAGCAGCAGTTTGTATTTGCTGAGCACTTCTCAGTATGGCGGGCACCACAGGAAGTGCCTGTGTTCTGCACTATCTCATCTAAACCCACACAACATTAAGAGCAGCTGAGAGCACGTTGGAAGTGGGCCACACACAGTAGGACCTCAGGAACCCGAGGTCACCCTCCTTGCCCACTGTAGACTGTGACTCTGTTCCCCTTCAGCATTTTCCCCTACTTTCTTTGTCCTTGGGAAAGGAAGACAGAAACACTGGTGGTCAGGCCAGCAGATAAGACAGCCATATAAACACCCAGCCCCTCCCAGCAGAACCTGTGCAGCCGGTGGTTGTGAGTGATGGGGTGGGGTTACCTGGCAACCAGGCCCATGAGTCCTGCCTGCTGCCCTGCTGCCTCCAGGACTTCCTTCTCTGTGGGGTTTCCAGCTTCTTGGTACCCAAGTCAGGGCATGCTGGGCAGGGGGGAGGGTGTTATTGTTTTATATTCAAAGAGAACACCACACCTGGCCCTGAACATGACTGATTGGGTTTGGAGAAGGAATAATGATGACAATTTATTAGTGCAATAGCAACAGTGGTCGTTTATTGAGCACCTGCTGTGTACTGGGGTATCTTGCTCATGGTTCTTTTGTTTGTCTTCATTGAGGGCCTGCTATATGCTAGGCACAGGAGATACAGCAGTGAGCGTGATGGGCAAAGTCTTTGTTTTCATGGATCCTACATTCTGGTAAGGAAACAGAATAAATATGTGAACAAATACATAATATTTTAGGTAGTCACAAGTATTCTGAAGAAATAGGGTAGGGTAAGATGACATACAGAGGACTCAGGATGTCATTTCCTGGGGCTAAGGGAAATATTGGAACAGAGCCTTTAATTAAGGGAATCAGCCACGAAGATATTTAGGGGAAGTGTGTGTGTATGTGTGTGTGCACGCGTGCGCGCGTGCGTGTGATGGGTGGGTACAGCATGTGCAAAGGTGCTGTGGCAGGAGCAGGATTGGCAGATTCAAGCAGCTGCAAGGAAACCAGTAGGGTTGGAACAGAGTGAGTGAGGAGGATAGCAAGAGCTAAGGCCAGAGAGGGCAGAGGTGGGCAGCAGGTCACAGAGTGTCTTTCAGGCAATCGCCAGGGCTTTGGGTTTTCTTCTGAGAAGGGAGTCTTTAGAGGGTTTTGAGCAGAGGAGGGACACAATTCAACTTTGGCTTTAAAAAGCATCACTTCGCTGCTGGATGGAGAATAGTCTAAAACTTGAATCCAACAGCCATTTGCCATGTGTGTGGCCATTTAAATTTAAATTAATCGAGGAACACCTGGGTGGCTCAGTGGTTGAGTGGCTCAGTGGCTGAATGTCTGCCTTTGGCTTGGGGCATGATCCCAGAGTCCCGGGATCAAGTCCCATGTCGGGCTCGCTGCATGGAGCCTGCTTCTCCTCCCTCTGCCTGTGTCTCTGCCTCTCTGTCTGTCTCTTGTGAATAAATAAATAAAATCTTTTAAAATTTTAAATTAGTTAAAAGGAAATAAAGTTGAAAATTCAGTTCCTCAGCATGGTTGCCATTTCCAAGCCCTCACCAGCCAGTGCAGATAGTGAACACTTAAAGGATCATGGAAAGTTCTGTAGGGCAGTGCTGTTGGAGGGAGGTGAGCATGTATACCAGGCACCTGCTGGAGTTGCTGAGCCAGTTCAGGCAGGAGAGGAGGCTGATACTTCGCCACTTGGTGGCGCTGGGCGAGGCCATGACAGGTAGGGGGGACTCAGCACTAACGTGGAGGTACAGAGGACAGGGTTGGGTGTACAGGTGCATTGTGGGAAAGCCGAGGGCAGCTGGGGGATTGTTGTCTGGAGAGGCCGTTATGGGCTGAGGATAATGGTAACTCATGTGACTATGTAGGTGATATGCACCAGGTACCGACTGAAGGCCATACATGGGCCTCCTGCAATCCCTATGCCGGCCCCATTTTCCAGGAGAGCCAATGGGGCTCCACAGAGGGGCGTGACCTGCAGGACTCACCCTCACCCTGCTTAAGGTTCGAGCACCAGGATTCAAAACCTGGTCTTCTTGACCTTGATGCTATTCACAGGGAATGTTTTACTAGCACTTCTCTTATCCCAGAAGCCACCCATGAGGTCCCAGACCCTCCCACCCCCAAGCACACTCATTAGAGACTGATCTATGGTGTTGGCCATGCTTGGCAGGCCTCTTGGGCCTCAGCAGTGCTCACTGGGCTCTGGCCGGAGAGAGATTGGGTCATGTAGCAAAGCAAGGCTGCTAGGATGCCTGCCTCATCCTTCCCAGCGATCCCCTGCCCTCCCCTGTCACAGGCAGACTACTCTTGCTGGGCTTCTGAGCACCCTGAGTGGCTCACTCATCTGTCCAGGGCTGACTCTGCTGGCACCAAAGAGCTCCAAGGTCATAACTTTTACAAGTCTGTGAGGGAAATAGGCATTTCCCCATTTCCCAATTATGGAAACAGGCTCAGAGGGGTACAGTCACTTGCTGGAAGTTACACAGCCACAATGCAGTAGACGTGGAATTTGAACTTCGGGCTCTCTGAATCCAAATAGCCATTGCCCTTCACCACTGGGATCCATTGCCTCAAGCTGAAGCGCTGGCTAGTAGGGCCTCCTGTGGAGGGTTGTGCAGTTTTAATTTCAGACCTGGTCCCAGCCATGGGTTGAGTGGGCTGGAATTGCATGTGCCCTAGCAGGGCACTGACCCACCCAGAGAAAAGGGCATCTTGCTCTTTGCACAAAGACTCCCCCCAGCTCACCAGACCATGATATGTATTGTCTAAGGGCAGGGGTGGGAGGGCTGTGCTTATTTTGTAATTCCCACAGCCTGGCTGGCACCCGGGATGGCTGGCATCCAGCATGGTGGACACAAAGAAATAGGGAGAACATAGCAAAACCTGGAAGACTGGCTGGGGAGGCATCTTGGCTCAGTGGTTATGAGCTTGTCTCTTAGAACTCACGGTCCTGAGTTCAGATCCCAACACTGCCTCTTTTGCCTTTGTGACTCATGCAGCCTATAAATTTCTATTAAGTGCACTTTCCTTTTTGTTAAAATGGGAATATCGGTAATAATAATGTCCTCTACCTGGTAGAGCAGCCCTTTTCAGTCCACAGGCTGGCAGCATCAGCCCCACCTGCAAGCCAGTTAGAGATGCAGGCTCTCAGACCCTACCCACACCTCTTTGCGTTCCTGTCTGGATTTTCACAAAAAACTCCAGGCCATCTTCTATACTTTAAACACAGGAGGTGCTGGTGCGGATGGCATGAGGTGCTTCAGGCCCCACCGAGCACAAGCAGTACATTGCTCCTGCTAGGCATGTCCCGTGTCCTCATTAGCAATGTCATCTGGAGCCACCGCCGGTCACGTACTCTGAACTCTTGTCATTACAGCACTTCCTGGTGCAGAGATGAGGTGCCCTGGAAAACAGATTGATACCTAGAAAAGCTTCTGCCTTTGGCCTTGCTCCTGCTGTGAGTCGGTGCTGTCTGGCCATGTACTGCTCCTCGAAGAGCCAGACTCTACTGCAGAGCACGGACTAGAGACCAGTGCTGCTGCCTGGCTCTGAGAGCGGAGCCCAGAAGAGCTGTAGAACTGAGCCCAGGCCCCACAGGCCAGCCACTGAGATGGGCCTTCTCTCCTCTCTTTGTAATTTTAGGACAGATCGATACATGGTCTGAAGGAGCCCCCATCAGGGTGGGCTAAATAAATCTCCCAGGAGAGGAAAGAATGCAGCACTTACACAGGCCAGGGTGCCGGGCGGCCCAAGAGGGATTGCCAGTAAAGATGTGTTTGCACTGGGCCTTCGTCCGTGTTGCCCTCTGCACCCCTGTGTAAGTTGCCTTCCTTGGGAGAACTTTCCTAAGATGCGTTTATGAAGACCCCTCGAGACTCCATTTGAAAGTGCACATGTGTATCTGTGTGTGTGCAAGTTATGTATTTAACGCTCTTGCAGAAGTAAAACCACAATGCTGTTAGGAATCTCATTTCTAGGTACTGTGGCTCTGAGCCCCTTGTTGGCATCCTCTGAGGGCTGATGGGGGCCACGATGATGAAAACAAGAAGAAGGAGCAAGTTCTCTGAAACCAGCCCCTCTTGAACCCGAGTGTACATAGCTGCATGGACATCTGTTCCAGGAGGGTGGTTCCTGGGTGATGGCGGCAGTTGGCTGGGCTGCTCTGTATTTTGGTTTTTTTTTTTTTTTCTCTGTATTTTGAACAAGCAAACCCAGGTATTTCTGATGTCTGAACTACAGATCACACTTTTAGGAATTGGGTATTGGGGAAAGAATCAGCAAGTTGAGCACATAATAGGTGCTCAATAAATATTTGATGAATGGAGGCATGTCACATAGGCATGAATAAAACATGAAAGAGCTAATGGATAAATAAACGCAGAACGAGTTTACACATGACAGTGTGCTGAAGGAGAGTGTCTGAGAAACGACTAGTACGTGTGTGCTGGGGTGCCTGGCTGCAGGTTGGGAATTCCAGGACAGCAGGGGTAGAGCAGGGGCCTTCAGAGTGGGTTCAGTGAAGAGTGGTGCTCTGGGGTGCCTGGTGAGGGCCTGAATGTTCCAGGAGGGAGCTCAAGACGTTCTTGAGCTCAGTTCTGGGAGTCAGGTGGAAAGGGAACAGTTATCATGGCATCTGTAGAAATTCCTTACTGGGACCAACATCAGGGCAGTACCGTGAACTTCAGCCCAGAGTCTGGGCCCCATCTGAGCATAGAGAGATGGCTTTGACTTCATGGCCCACCTTCCAAAGGGAAGTTGGTTCTTCTGGGCACTGTTGGGCTTACTCAGAGGAGAGGAACATTTCTTCCTAGTCTTTACTGTGTAAACTCCTACGCATCCTCCAAGACCTACTGAAGTGTACTGCCTCCAGATAACCTTCCCAGTTCTACATGCAGATCATAACAGCCTAACTGGGGGGAGCTGTGGGAAGGCGATTGGGGCAGGGCTGGAAGCCTGGCTCCATACTGGAAAGGAAGGAGACTCTGCTCTTTCTCACTCTCGTCTCCAGGTTCCCAAGAAAGCACCCCATATGGCCAGGCTTAGGGTACATGCCGACCTCTGGACCAGTCACCGTGGTTACCAGGCAGGGTTCTAGTATGTGTGCGCAGCTTCCTATGGTAACCATGGTGACCCCACAGCCAGTGGGGGGCAGGGACATTCATGGGGGGAGTGATGGTGACAGTAGCTGCACAGCTTGTGCCCCTCACCCAGGAAGAGTTCACTTGCCTCGTGGCCTCTGATTCATGCTCAGTGGGAAGGTAGTGTTCAGCACACAGGTACCTGCGGTTCTGTTGATCCCCCTTGGAGACCTTGTGCTCCATCAGGACGTGCTGGCCTCGCCCGTTTTTCCCCACAGCCCTGTGTTGGGGCCGGCGCGCAGTGAATGGACACAGATGTCACACGGGTGGATGTGCCACCTCGTCCCCTCCTCTGGGTATCAGGACTGGGACCCAAGTGTGTACAGCTCCAGGCACTCGACAGCCAGCAGGAGGCTTCAGGAGAGAAACTAGAGCAGCAGAGAAATAGTTGGTCCTTTGAGGCTGAAATCGGGCAGCAGGAGATGTGGGGGACCGTTGACTGTCATTTGTTTAGACAAGCGAGGCTTCTGCCACTCTGTCTCAGACACTCTGGGGGAGACAAAGGCGCTTCTGATGGGAGGCTGCCCTCTCCCCAAGAAGGAGGGCGCGCCGGGGCGGCTGGATGCGTTTGCTTCCAGATGAAATTATGTGCTTGGGGTTTGAGTGGACTTAGGCCTCATTCATGCATGTCTGTTTGCTCAGCCTGCCAGGCCCCCATACCTGGTCTCCCAGCCTCCTGGGGACAGATTGGGGCCTCGCTGTTCTTCCAGGGAGTTAAGGAGCATTATCCTCCCCTGTCCTCTCTCTCCCCAGTAGCTATCACTCCAGGCGCCCACCCATGTGAGGCTGGGAGGAGGCGTGGAACTGGAGCCACGCAGAGCTAGCTTTGGGTCCCAGCTCTGCTGCCGTTTAACTGTATCACCCTGGGCATGTTACTTAACCTTTCTGTTTCCTCCTCTATACAGCAAGGCTCATGCTGCTTGCCTACCAGGTCTTGGCAAGGTTCAAATGCATTCATTCCTATTTCTCCTAGGATTTAGCAATCCTGCTCTTAATGATAGTCCCAAGAGAATTGAGTGCTTTATCCACCAAAAGACATGAACAAGAATGTTCAAAGCAGCCTTAGTAATTAGTCTGAAGTTGAAAATGACCCAAATACCCATCAGTAGTGGAGTGGATAAACAAAACCATAGCACAATCACACAATGGAATACTATACAGCAGTCAACAATGATAAATACAGACAAGGTGTTGAGCAAAATAAGCCAGACACAGAGGAGTACGTATTACACGATTCCATTTATATGAAGTTCAGGGGCAGATAAAACTGGCCTATAGTAATGGAAGTCACAAGAATGGTGACTTCTGGGGGACACTGACCAGGAAGGGGCACAAGGGAGCCTTCTGGGTGCAGGGTGATGGTCCCGTGTACGTGTTCATACCCAAATGTTCATCAGGCTTGTGTACCATCATTGCACAGGATCGTATGGAGGTAACACCTTGAACCCTCCTATCACTCCCAGAGAGAAGGATCCTGCAGCCATAACCGTCCTGTAGATGCTCACTGGGGAAACACCAGGCTACATTCTCAGATCTTTGCTGCCTGGTGTGAGAGCCCACCAAGGAAGTGCTGCAGCAGCCATGGTGCTCTTGCTGTGCCTACAGGGCCTTGAGGGTCCTCGTTGTCCTCAAAGGGTGTCATGCCTGGGGTGGAGGCACTGATGCTGCAGGCCAGGACCCCCTCATCCTTGCATGTGGCATCTGTGTAAGGCATATTTGGGCCTCAAGAAAACTGACCCTGGGAGCATTTACTTATTGCCCCAAAGTTCCAGCCCCACGGTTGGAGGCAAGACAGACTGACTTGCCCTGAAAACCCCTTCACAACACCTTTGTGAGCCTCAGGTTCCACTTCCGTAAGGATGAGGCTGTGGGGGTATGTGTGAAGGTCGCCCAGGAGAAGCCTGTGTCACACTGGATCACGGTTTAAGTTTGTTGGTTTTATTGACTCATTGCTTCCCTGTCAGCTGCCTGAAGGCAGGGAGTTCCGTCTGTTTTGTTCCCTGCTGTATCCCCAGCCCTTGGCACATCATGAGCACTGACTTGTTAGTGACTGGTAAAGGGTCCTCCTCATATTTCCATGTCCAAGGCTTTCTTTGGGGTGGAATTGAGGCCAGAAAACTTGAATGTACTCAACTCAGGAATGCTGAGTTGTTTGGTGTCAGGTTCAATTTTTTTTTTTTTTTTTTTTTTTTTTTTTAAGGCTGGAAGTCACTAGGAGAGGACATTTTACAGATGTGTCAACTGAGGCCCAGAGACATGCCAGGGACTTGCCTTCCAGGGCAAGTGAAGGAGAGCAAGGGAACCTCTATGCTTGCCCCCTGGTGTTTGCTGTGGACGGTGACGCGATCACTTTGCCTCTGACTTCCAGCTTGTTATCCCCCCCCTCCCCGCTCTTCCCTGGGGCTCTGGCCACAATGCCTGTCCTCTGCCCACTGGAGGTGCGGACATCAGAAGGGAGCTGTGTCCCCATCTGCAGGTGAGGGGCTGCTCGGTGACACCCTGCAACCTGTGGGCCGTGTGTTTCCCGTCTCAACTGGGCTGGGGCCCAGAACAAGGGCCCCATGTCTCGGGGGTGAGTCACTCTCTGTCCATGCCAGGCAGGAGCTCCAGGGGAAAGGGCAATGACCCCACAGACTGCAGGCCTGGTGGGAGGAGGCCCAGGCACAGCCCTCAGCTCCCTAGCGGAGAAGGGAGGATAGTGGAAACTTTGACATTAGTGAGGATCAACCTCACAGGCCAACACGAGCCCTGAACCTTGGCTCTTTCTGTTCAAGAAACCACAAAGGAAAGGGGAACTGGATCTGGCTACATAAAAAAGTGACCCTTGGGCATGGAAAAACAGACAAATCAGCCTTACCATAAACCGATTTGAAAGGCAAATGATGAGCTGAGAAAATGCAAGTTGCAGCATATTTGACAAATAAAGAGTTAAATAACCTTAATACGCAAAAGGTTTGCATGAATCAATGAGAAACTGACTGCCTCCGGGTGGGGGGTGGGGGTGTGTGCAAAGCACAAAAGGAGAAGTACTGTGGCCAATAACTATGAGAAAATAACAGCCTCTCCATGATCAAAGAGATGTGCACTAAAAAGAAAATATGATGCAATTTCTCGCCTGGAAAACTGGCAAAGATTGAAATATGATAATGCATTTTCCAAGGAACAGAGGTGCCTGCAGCGCTTTTGTGAGGCCTCTTCCTCCTGGGTCTGTAATCCCTCTCTGAATTGGTTGCTCTTTGGGTGACCTTCTCTGTTCTCTCCTGCCGTCACCTTGTGTCCACTGAGAATGTTAGCAGCTGCCACTCATGAGCACCTACTGTGTGCCAGGCTTCCTGCACGTTTCCTCTCACTCTGGACAACCTATGTGGGATGGCTTATTGCTTCATTTTGCAGGTGAGAAATCTGAGGCTCAGAATGGTGAAGGGGCTCAAGTGACATCTCATGTTGAGTGGTGGAGGCAGAATTTGAATCTAGAGATAACGAGCCCCTGAGGCCATGCTCTCCTTTCATGTTCTCCTTTCTGCTTCTCTTCAGACCACCATTTGAGCCCTGGCTGTCGCAGAGGAGAGGAGAGGACGTTGACTGGGGCCCAGGCGATTCTGGCATCTCTGGTCTTCGGTTCGACTTTCTTTCCAGAAGTCATAGCCTGCAGGAGCTAATTAGACAGGATCAGTCCTGCCAGGGAGGCCAGTGGGTTACAGAGGCACATCCCTATCTGGGCCAGGTGCCGTCTAATGCTTTTGCTTATTGGAGCAAATTATCCCATAAGGACCTGAACCCTCAGCGTGGGAGTGTGGGAGTGTGGGTTTCTCCTGAAGCCTGAGAGTCCCGAAGCACAGAATATCACAGACATGTACACATGTGCACATGCATGCACACCCATCATGCACACACTCAGGGAGAGCAGTGTGGCCAGGTAGTAGAGAACGTGAATGAGGATTCAGGTGACCTGGATCTGAGTCAGTGGTATGCTTTCTGGGGAGTGGTGCATTTTTAGGGGGGGCGGGGAGAGGCCTTGATCCATAGTGTTACCAGTTTCTACAGTGTAAATACTCCTACCATGGCCAGAGCAAGACCACTGCATGCAGAATGGGGAAGAGACGTGCACAGCTGGCTCCCGGCAACCAGGAAGGGCCATATCTGTCACATGCCACTGCTGCTCCACTGCGCCCCCACTGTGGGAATGATAACCTGCTTTACAGGCTTGGGGTGAGGACGGGTGACTGAATATGTGCAGCATGCCTGGTGTGGCACCTGGGCGTAGCAGGTGCTCTGTCAGTGTTTGTTATTATGTGCGTGTAACTGCTCACTCACTGCCTCAGTCCATCAGCATCTGTTCACTAAGGACCTACTGTGACCCAGGCCCATGCTGGAATCCTCCTTTGTCTTCCTAGGAGAATCAACAGCAAGGAAACTGAGCCCCTTCTGCAGGTGGACTTGGCCCGACCCTCATTTGCTGTGATTTGAGCCGAGGGCAGCCATGTTAGAAACCTCTACTTGTGTGGTCACCCGACTTTGTAGCTGGTGAGGGTCAGGAGGGCCCACACTTGGCACCCAGGTGTGTGCCAGCTGCACATGTGCTGACAGCTGATCCCTGCACCCCATGTCATCTGTGCCAAGGTCATGACCTGGCCCTTCAGGAGCGACTGTCGTTGGGGCAGGCACAATGAACCTGGCTCCACCACTTCCTGGTGATGCCTTGTTCCAAGCCTGAGTGTCCTCATCTGTAGAATGTTTTTGGTTGAGGAGGGAGAGGGGGTTGGTTTTGAAGAGGCTGAGGCCAAAAGGTCCTTTCCCATGGTATGTTTCCAGTGAGTGAGGCACACTGCTTCATCAGGCTGGGGTCGGCCAGAGTTGGCGGGGGCCTGGCCCCTGGGGAAGGACAGGTGGGGAAGAGGGAAGAGGCTTTCTGTGGTGAGAACACATGTCTGAGGAAGACATCTGCTCGCCATGGTTCCCAGCCCCCTTCTGTGCCCCCTACGGGTCTTCAGGTCATTGTACCCCCACTGCCACCCCCACGGCCATGGCAATCAGGAGCACATTTTCTAACCCCTTCGGGTGCCAGGTACTCTGAAGGTGAGCCTTCCGGTCCCTGTGACCACCCTGCAGCATGTTCCTGTGATTCCACCTGGTGGGTGCGAAGCAAAAGTCGGATGCTGAGGTCACTCGCCTGCTCACAGGGACATGGTCGGACTCAGATTGGCAGCCTGATTTACCTCTCTCCAGATGCTGAGCTCTTTACATACCGCCATCCCACCCCACCCCACACACCCCCAGTTAACAGCTTGGAGCCATTTGCTTTGGTAAAGAGGTAGGATTAGTATTTGCTGTACCTTAAGAAGCTTCTGGTAGTGACTTCCTTCCAAGGAGCACAGTATGGACAAGGGAAAGAAAGGAATAATGTTACTGTGGAGAAACCTGACTGACATCCCTCAGCCAGTAGGTCACAGTCAGCAGCGGTGACAGGTCATGTGAGGGCGTGTGCCCCAGCTATGATGTGAGGAAAAAGGGTGCTGGACCTCTGGGGCCTTCTTGCTAAAAACTACAGGCCCCATCTAATCCTGAGAAAACCATCAGTCCAATCTCGGTTGAGGGCCATTCTGCAAAACACCTAACCCACAACTGCTCAAAACGGTCCAGGCTATCAAGAACAAGAAAAGTCTAAGAAACTGTCACAGCTCAGAGGAGTGAGCCTAAGGTGATATGACGACTAAGTGTTGTGGGGTATCCTGGATGGGATCCTAGAACCAAAAAGGAATGTGCAGTAAAAGCCAGAATAGAGTGTGAACTTAGGTTATAGTAATGCATCGATATTATTTCCGTAGTTATGAACAGATGCACCACACTGGTGTAAAAAGGGGGTGTGGAGCATGGTGCATGGGGTGCACTCTCCATGCTCTCTTTCCATTTTTCTGTAAACTTGAAATTGCTCTAAAAATATTTATTGAAGAAAAAAAAAGGTGTTGCAGGGAGGTGTGGGCTCATGTGGCTCCCTTCCTGGTGACCCAGAGCACAGAGTTTAGTGGGCACACAGTGTGGGCTGGCGTGTGCCCTCCTCATTGCCATGGTTGGCCATACCCTGCCCCCCCCCCCCCCCCCCGCCGGAGCTTCTCCTTGATGCCTAGCAACAATCTCAGCCTCTTCTTGAACCAGCAGACTTGCGCTCGACCTCCCAGGTGCTCCCCCGCCCCAGCCCCCTCAGCCTTCATCTCTCAGGAGGAAGGGTATTGGGAAGAGCTCCACCATTGGCCTTTTGGTGGACTCCCTCACCAGGACGCCCTTGGCCCGACCCTGGGCACCAGCCCAGGACACTTTGATGTAGTGTCCTGGCTGGTCCTCGGGCTGTTCCCCTCCTTCTTTGCCCAGGGCTTTTTTGCATGTTCTTCTCAAGGCTTCAGAGACCTTGAGCTCACCATCTGAAGCGGCCATCTCTTTCTTGGATCTCCAGAATGGTGAACTCTGGCAGCCGCCTCAGACTCATCTTCCCATCTGCCCATCACATCAGCCTCCTGCTGGGCCACCGAGTCCACCCTGAACCTGCCCAGAGCAGCACGCAGCCCCTGTTAGCACTCTTGCTCAGTGGGCAGGAGCACTGTGGGAGGAGCCCTCCCACTGCGAGGCCAGACTCTGGGGGCGCAGTCTTGGGAAGAGCCCCCCTACACCCTTGCGAATTTCATGGGATGGGGTGGGAGCAGGGTTTTTAGCTAAGTGAGTTCTTTTGAGTTCTTCCATTTATTCTAAATTGTTACTTGCTTTTCTTCTGGGCCTTTCATAGTGGCAACAGTGACGGGGCAGGAACCAGTGTTTAGAGCACTTACTGTGTGCAGGCACTTGCATTTCTTCGTTCTCCCCACGACAGCCCTGGGAAGGAGTCTTCCTGCCCCTATTTACAGACAAGCAACTGAGGTACCATGGAGCACCTGTTAGTGGTGCCTGCTGACAGTGGTTGAGCTGGGATCTCAAACTCGATTCAGTCTGATTTCAAATCCAGGCTACTTCTTTGTGGCCCTGGCTTGCCTGGTGACTTGCAGCCATAGTCAGAGGGGCCCAAGGTCCCCAGTGGATGGTTGTGAAATCAACCTAATGCTTCTCATGGAAAGTGACATAGTCAAGGTCGGTGACCAGCTGGGACTTCCCTGTTCTAGCACCAGAAGGCCCTCTTTCTGGGAAACCCCTTGTCCCAGGCCAATCAGCATTTTGACCACCCTGCCCCCTCCACCCCAATGCAGGTTTTGTGACATTTCATGTGCTCAGTAGCCACTATAATTGGATGGCGGAGGTACAAAACCTTTCTATCACTACAGAAAGGTCAGCTGGACGGCGCTGGTCTAGAGGGTGGGCACCACCAAGGCTGCCCAGCTCAGGGATGCCCAGCTGAGAGCCTGAGGAGCCCACCTGTCTCAGTTCCCCATGCTTAGCATCCTGCTGGAGGCTGCGAATCTGCCTTCATCTCAGAGTCTCCTTGTAACCCTGCAGCCCCTTTGTCCAGACTGCCAGCTTCTCCCTTGACCACTCACCCCCCTACTGCTTGCCCTGCCCCATGCTGCCTGTCAACTGGCCTGGACACCCTTCCCAGCCCTGGGAGACCTCCCATCGGCCAGCAGGTTCAGCACCTGGCACTGCTGTTGATTCAGCTGGACTGGAGCAGGCCCCATCCTGGGCTTGTGGTGTCTATAATCCAGCAGGAGAAGGTGATGGTTTGGTGGATCGTGGGAAGCCACTGAAGGCTTTTGTCCTGGACATACTGGGAAACTTTCAGGCACTAAAAAATTGACAGGGGACTGAAGGGGTGGTGAGCAGATAGGGGGAGGTCAGGTTAAGAAAGAGGCTTTGATTTTGAACTGAAATAGCCCCTCAACTTGCCTCATCTACTTACCCATCTGCGAGTAGGTTTGATGTGCCAGACACTGTTCGGTGTGAGAGATGCGTAGATGACCTCTGGGGCTCTGTCACCATCCCTACTCTTAGGGGTTCACAGACATACGAGTAAATACGTTTCAGCACAGTTGGAACTTACTCTAGTACGACCGAGTATTAGAATGGACCCAGTGTAAGGTCATGTGGGCAAGGACTGTATCGTCCCCTGGGGTCCCCAGGACTCAGTGTACAGTAGGTGCTCATTAAGTGGTTGCTGGAGAAACATTTTATAAGGTGTTGTCGCCATCTGCTGAGATCTTTCTCATCCCCATCTCATCCCACCCTCTGGGAGGGGATATTTGTTGCTCCCATTTTATAGAGTTGAAAGAGGCATGCCCTGTAATTCTGGAATGTACTCAAGGAGAGTTCTTTTTAAGATAACTAAGATGTACTGAGCACATGCTAAACACTTTAACTGGATTATCTTTTTAATCTGCACAACAAATGTATAGGGGACAGAGGAGGAAACTGAGGCACAGAAATAGCCAGGCATGAGCCCATGTCGCATTGCACAGCAGTGGGACAGGGTCCCCGAGCTTCCTCTCCAGCTTTTCCAGGCTCAGAATGTTCCTGTGATGCTGATTTGGACTGAACTGACCCTGGCACCGACTCCCTAGCCCTCACCTTCCACATTGCCTGCAGAGACGACTGCAAAGCTGTCACCAATCTAGCTTTTCCAGGAGGCTTGAGGCAGCAGTGACTCGAGGCTGCAGGGAACTTTTCTCCAAGTTAAGCCAATGGGTCTCCTGGGTGATGATCGGGGCCCCAGGAAGGAAGGTCCCACATGGCGGCTGACTTCATCCATGAGTGCAGAATAAACACCACGATGAGTGGCCCTGGAGGCTGCAGCCAGGGCCCGAGGACACGCCCTCCCTGCTTCCCTCCCCTACTCGCCTGGTGCCCCCAGGGATGCCTGATTTACTGCCAGCGTGACAGCAGTGCAGCCCCAGCCAGAGTGTTTTGAACTTTGTGTGGGCGCTTTGGAGTTCTCAGTTCAAGTCCTGCCTCTGGCACATCCTAGCTATGGGAGCTGCGCATGTGAGGGGAGGGGTCTGTGCCAGTCTCAGGGAAGGACATGTTTCCGGCAAAGGGTCTGACTCAAGGTCTGACCATTCTGATCCCTTAATGAACACCTGAATAAATTTTACTGACAGCTCATTTCTAAAACATAAGAACAAATATAAATGCTTATTTTGTACTTAGTGCTATTCTAAGCACTCAGTGTATGTTACCTTGCCTAGTCCCTGTAACAACCCTCTGGGATCAGTGCTACCGTCTTCCACCAGATCTGCGACCCTGCTGCTTGTAAGATTCCCCATTCTTTTATGTACCTTGGAGAGAGAAAAGGATGCAGCCAGAGCCTTGCTACCCAACCAGCTTTAAGGGAGGTTCAACTGTGTATCTTTGAACTGATGAAATGTGGTTATGTCCATTCTAGATGAGGAGATCAAGGCAGAGAGGTGCATAACTTGCTGAGCACGCAGCTAGTGAGAGGCAGAGCCAGGATTCAAACACTAGTGGCCTCTTACCAGAGCCTGATGTCATAACCACTGCGCTATGCTGTACAATTATGTGAACTAGTGTAGACAGGGAGTCAGAGCACAGGATCTAGAGTTGGGTACAGTTGTAGGTCCCACTCCCATGACTTACAAACTATTTGGCTTTGAGAGGTCCCTGTGCCCCTCAGCCTTGGTGTTCTCAGCTATAAATTGAAGTGTGATCAGCATGGGTTAAATTTGGTGAAGCTCAAGAAGCACTTGGCCACAGTGGAGGCTGTTCTCTACTGAGGCTGTGATCATCACCACAGTTACCACCACTGCTACCATCACCATCACCACCATCAGTACCAACTGCCATCACCACCATCCCCGTCACCTCCACCACTACAGTCACCACCATCCCCATCACCTCCACCACTACCGTCACTGCCATGCCTGTCACCTTCACCACTACCATCACTGCCATGCCCATCACCTCACCTCCCCCACTACCATCACCGCCATGCCCATCACCTCCACCACTACCATCACTGCCATGCCCTTCACCTCCTCCACTGCCATCACCCCCATGCCCATCACCTCCACCACTGCCGTCACCGCCATCCCTATCATCTCCACCACTAGTCACCACCATCCCCGTCACCTCCACCACTACCATCACTGCCATCCCTGTCACCTCCACCACTACTGTCCCCACCGTGCCCGTCACCTCCACCACTACAGTCACCACCATCCCCATCACCTCCACCACTACTGTCCCCACCGTGCCTGTCACTTCCACCACTACAGTCACCACCATACCTGTCACCTCCACCACTACCGTCACTGCCATGCCCATCACCTGCACCACTGTAGTCACTACCACTCGTTCATTCAAGGTGAAGGACGCTACATATAAAGTCTCTTCCTTGCTCTCCCTGGGGACTTTGGCACACTAGATGCAGCATCTCACCTAGTCAGTGACCATCCCAGCCCTGAGTCATATGAGTACTGGGTCTTTCCTAGCATTAACCTTCACATTGTCCATACAATGTACAGGTCATGCCTGTCTTCAGAAAGGAAAGGCAGGGGAATATTTTAATTGCTCTCAACCGCTATCCTGGGAATAATAGGCCATAACATTTGATTTGGAAAATGAGAGTGTTTTGGAGTTGTGTACATATAACGGGGGAGTAGGAGACACCACTTGATGAATTCTCTCTGGAGCACCAAGATGGAACACAGTGTGAGTCCTTTGATCCAATCTGCCAGCAAGCCCAGGGGCTCCACTCAGGGTAAGGGTCCAGGAGAGATCAAGAGTGGGAAATCCCAATGACACTGAGATGTGTCAGCTTTTGTTTCCGCATCTGTGATGTGGGCACTGAAATGCTGCATTTCCCCTTTCATATACCAATTTTGGGAAATAAATGTGTGATTTTTCTTAATTCTGAAAACTTTTGCACGTGTGGTGAGCTTAGATAATTCTTACAAGGGCTTTTTCTGAAGGGACATTGTTAGAGACACAGTGGATTCTTAGCATGGAATGCCAGGTCAGGTCCTCACCTGTGAAAGGAGAGGAGAGCCGCAGGGAGTGGGGGGTGGGTGGGTGTGACACTGCTGGGGAGAACTGCACCCCATAATCCAGGCTTCCAATACCACCCAGAGGGATTTGGACATTTTCCAAGAGCTAAGGTAGTGCCTCAGAATTTCTTAAGAAGGGCTGTGGTCTTTTCATGCTGTTAAGAAGGACTTTTTCCCAAATAAGTGAACTACCACCCTCATCTCCAACCCCTGCCTTCCTGGTGGTGCCGGGAATGTCTTAACCTACTATCTCCTAATGAGCTTTGTTATATAATGTTAATAGGGGTGCTAGCAGAAAGTAAAAAATAACAACTACCACCACCACGACAAAACAAACACAACTAGAGATTGTGTGACGTAGAAACAGCATAGGCAGGTTTTGTGGCTGCAGGACTTCTCAGTGCCTTTAATATGTTACTGTGAATTGTAGATCTCGGTGAGGGGAGTAGCAGTTCTCTAAATGTATTTGTCCATGGGCTCTCTCCCTTCCTTCCTTCCTTTTTCATCCAAAAAATGATCTCCTTTTGGAACCCACGTTAGAGCTGTCCTTGTGGATTTCCCCATCCCTTCCCCCGGTTCCTTCAGCCCAGAAAGTATGAAGTCTTCATGGATAGGCTACTGTGTAGGATATTTTTCCTGAGCAGTCGGATAAGGACACCTTGGGCTTTTCCACATGGGAGATGTTGCAGAAGGCTGTGAGGCTGTGTGCAGGCATGCTTGGTAGCCCTCTCTGGGGGCTGAGACCTGGAAGCAGCAACACCTGCTCCCTGCCTGTGCTGGCTGCAGGCATGTGCCATTGCAGATAAGCCAGATCTCCCTCCACTCTGGTCCTTGGGGAAGGATGATGACAGAGGTGAGCCCTTCAAGCCACCTGCTGCCCTGGAGCCATCCACTGCCTGTGAGGTCCCACGTCACTCAGCATCAGCTGACCTCTCCTGCAGCGTCCTTCTCCCTTCTCCGTGCTGGCTGGTGGAATGGGGGGAAAAGAGCATTTGGCCAAGAGTTGGGAGACAGATATTCCAGACTTTCACTTGAGCCACCCACAACTCTAGTATCTTCTCGTCATCCAGGACAGCCCTCCAGACTCTGGAAGGCAGTTTCTGCCTTGAAAGCAATTCTTTTCCTTAGGGAAAATGGTTCACCTTGAGTCTCCTTCCTGAAGGGATCAGCAGAAACCTGCTGGGCCTGTTTTAGGGTTGGGTCCTATTTTGGGACGATGGGAGGAGACATGGGCTTATTCCTAAACCAGAGCAGAATGGGAGAGTCCCAGGCCCTATTGAGGGGGCTTTATGTTTAATCTGTTGGGACTCTAGACAAATATTTCACTTGAAGAAAGTATTATGCTGCTTTAAAAAAAAAAGATTTCCAAAGTACAAAGCTGAGATAGATGTGTCATTAGTTGTCTTTCCAAGGAACAAATGTTTCAGGTAGAGCTCAACTTGTCAAGATCTTCGGGTTCATAAGAGTTCCTTCTCTTAGGGCCCTTGCAGGCCGGGAGGGTTAGAGTCTGGGGGCACCTCTACCTGCTTTATCAGCTGCCACATGCCTCCCACCTCTTCCCACTTTTGCAGATGCCGTCACCATCGTGAACTGAGGGTTTTTACTAATGTGCCAGGTACTGTGTTGGGCACTGGCATTCATTTTCTCATTTCCTTACCTTAGCAATGCCATGAGGGCACAGCTATGACCAGACCAGTTCCCAGAACACACAGGAGCCCAGCACTCAGTGAGGAGGGATGTCCAGTGCTCCTGGCACCAGAACTTCTGACATGGTGCGCTTTGTGCTGGGCACTGAGCTAAGGCTTTAAAAATTCAGATAAAATTCCCTTAACATGAAATTAATCATCCTAAAGTGAATGATGTTGTGCAACCACCTCTTCGGATTGCAGAACATTTTTACCACTCCAGAAGGAAACTCTGTGCCCATTAGAAGTCACTGCTCATGTCCCCCTGCATCCCTCCTCCAGTTCCTGGCAACCACCAGTCTGTGTTTTGTCCCCTGGTTTTACCTGTTCTGAAAACTCCAAATACTTTAGCTCATAAGCACACGGTCTTTGTGATTGGCTTCTTCCACTCAGTGCGACGTTTTCAGGGTTTATCCATGTTGTCGCGAGTCCTTCATTTCTTTTTATGGCTGGTTAATATTCTACTGCTTGGATGGAGCACATTTGGTGTGGCCATTCCTCTGGCACTGGTGCATGTGGGCTGTCTCTACCTTTGAGTTATTGTGGATGATACTGCTGTCAGTGTCGTGCTTGAGTCCCTGCTCTCAATTCTTTGGGCTGTATACCTAGGAGGGGAAATGCTGAGCTTTGTATTTTTAGGAACAGTGATATCTTTAACCCTCACAAAACACCCTGAAGTAGGTGCAGATGGGGAAACTGAGGCACCGTGTTGGAACCACCTACCTCACATCAAACAGCATCCATGCAGCAGAACCCAGGAAGTCTGACCCTCAAAGCCCAGAGAGAGCCTCCTGTTCCCTGCCTCTGCCATATAGGGCCTGGAAGCCGAGAGACTGCTCCCCACTTGTAGGAATGCTCCAGGGCTCAGCGCGGTAGCCCTGGGAGTTCCTCCTTGGAATGTTTCTTTGCTCACATGCCAGTTCAGCCCCCATTTCTCTGAGCTGGATGAGGCCTAGGCACTGTTTTTTTTTTGTTGTTTTTTTCATAGATTTTATTTATTTATTCATGAGAGACAGAGAGGCAGAGCCATAGGGAGAGGGAGAAAGCAGGCTCCCTGTGGGGAAACTGATCGAGACTCGATCCCAGGACCCCGGGATCACGGCCTGAGCTGAAAGCAAATGCTCAATCACCAAGCTGCCCAGGCACCCCGTAGGCACTGTTTCTAAAAATCACTTAGACTGAGCTTGAGAAGGACAGGTAAATTTGAAGGGGTGGGCACCAGGAAGGGCTCCCGCAGAGGCCTGCCTGAGAAGGTGGTTCATGGCCCTGATTACTCCCTGGTGCTCAGTGGGAGTGTTTTCTTTGAGGTAGTGGTGGACCTTGCTACTGCTCCACAGAGGAACGCCTCACTTACTCTGAGACCACACTGATCCCAAACACAGCCCAGAACCCCAGGAAGAAGCACCCTGCGAGGTGGGAGCTGCCTCACGCTGAGCTCACCCCCTTCACTCCATCACACCCTTGGGCGCAGGCCACGAGCATATGGCTGGGGTTGCTGAGACTGTGGAAGTCGATGTAGCTCATGAGTTAGGAGGATGAAGGGGAGACTTTGAGGGACCAACACTCTGTCCTCGAAGAGCAGAATACCTGACAGCCTGAGATCTGGGGAGTAGGAGGGGAAGATAGATGAATGAAAGAGAAGACGCAAAATGCACAGCAGTTGGGGCCGGTCACGGCAGGGGGCCAGCAGTTCACCACTGCTTCGGGAGCTCCTGACGGTGGCAGTGTGCGGTAACAGATGCTCCCAGTTGCGATTATGTCATCAAGAAAAGGGCAAAGGGTATTCTCCATGGTCTGTCAAAGCTCAGAAAGAGGAGACATTTCTATCTAAAATTATTAAAATTTTTCTAAAGGGCCTTGGCACTCAGAGGGTAAGCTCTGGCTCGCGTTGCCTCTGACCTTGGCTGCCTGACGGGGCAGTGAAAGGGGGGATTGTTCCCAGGCCAGTGAACGAGATCCTGCCAACATCTGGGCTGCCTGGCCCCTTTGTCTCCCCACCGATGGCGGGCAGCACTGGGAAGGTCCCAAGCCCCCTGTCTATGTGAACGTCCTCGCCTGCTGTCACGAGTCCTGCCCCCGAGGTCGGGGCCGTGGGCCCCTCATACAGCTGCGGTCCCCCACAGCAGCAAAGACAGCTCTGTTCTTTGACCCTGACTACAATCGGCCACCCGTCTCTTCTCACTATTTGTTGAGCAACTGTCCTAGGCTAAATCTGAATTCTTTCTTAATCGGTGCCCAGTTTTGCTTTGTAAAAATACATTGTTGGGAAAATTTGTCCCTGGGTAGGGAGGCTCACCAGCACACAATGGAAGTTGCCAGTAGAGCTTCCTACAGTCAGGTCAAGGATGTGGAGGGAGCAGCGAGTCTCTCCTTTCCCTGTTCTTTAGAACTGGGGCTACTTGGCGATACTTTTCTTTGGATCCACAGTTCCTCATCCCCCCTCGCCCCCCGTCTTTGTGCAGGTACCTCCAGGTACACCCTTCCCACATGAGGTCTGGGAAAGACCATCTGGTAATTCTTTTGTATGTGTGTGTGACTTAAAAACAGCAGTTATTATCTCACACCATTTTGAAGGCCAGGAAGCAGCTTCACTTCCTACTGGAAGCCCGAGTCCCTGGGCCAAAGGGCTTGGACTTCTCTCTCAAAGGTAGAGCAGGGCCATCCAGAATCATTGGGCAGAGGAGCTAGATGAGTGAGTTGTGTTTTAGGAAGAAAGCTTTAGGAAGAAGTGTTTGGAAGACAGTATGTCTGGAATCAGGAGATCCAGACAGGAAGCCTTTGCAGTATTCCAGAAGAAAAACAAGAGGAGACAGAACCGGAACAGAGGATACAGGAAAGTGTGGGTGAATTGAAGGGGCAAGTAGCAGCTGGATTTGACCCTGGTGACTCACTAAATTCAGGCGTTGAGGCTATTGTGTACGACAAAGCAGTTGGGTTTTGCACGTGGCCAACTAGTAGACATGGTTGCCACCAGCCAGGCCTGGGAGGACAGCAGGAGAGCCCACGGGGTAGGTGTGGCTTGGCTGGTGGTCTGGAGGAGCCTGGTGGTCATCAGGGTGGTGGTGACCAACAAGCAGTCACTAGAACATGAGCCCTCCACATAGGCAAGGAGCCTTGTTTTGCTCGATGATGTGTCCCCAACACCCAGAAGATGCTGGAAGCACTTCTGTGGCACACAGGAAGCGCTCCATAAATATTTGATAAATGAATAAACCTTGAGTCTGAAGCTCAGGAAGCAGACTCTTAATCCTGTTTCTGGATTATTTATTTCAAGCTGAGTAGAAGGCTGTGGTGTGTGTGTGTGTGTGTGTGTGTGTGTGTGTGTGTATAAAATCATCTTTCTCTGTGTAAGAATGACCCTGTTTTTACCTAAAGTGGTCATCAAGTTTTCATGGAAATTGCTGAGGCTATTGACCTGGTGTTGGGAGTGTGTGGACACCGATTGATTGGTAACACTGATGGCTTGGCTCCTCCTCTGAGGGAGGCTGACACTCTTGGACATGAACTCTGTTTCATCCTATGTGGACCAGCCCAGGGTCATCCATCATCTGAATTATTAACACATGATTAGAAGCCAGGAGATGATTTCTGCTCCTTAAATGGCCTCTGAAGGAGGGAGCCGCCTGAGACCCCAGCTCTCCCCCTCATTGTCCTGGAAGGGGACGCCACTGCTGCCTGGAGTGCAGTCTGTGGGGCCTGCACACTCATACATGGGAGCCTTCCTGGGCGGCCCAGGCCCTCACTTGAGGAAGAACGGAGGCTGTCAGCCCCTGCACCCACCATCATCCTCATGTCTGTAAAATTCTTAGAATTCACTGCATTTAGACTTTTTAATTGGGGTGAAATCCACATAACATGAAATTAGCCAGCGTGAAGTATACACCTCAGTGGCCTTTAGTGCTCCACGAGCCCCACTTCTGTGTCACGCCCCACACTCACATCACCTCCCAAGGCCACAGATGCTCCCTGTCCCCTCCCCCAGCCCCTGACAATCTCTCACCTGCTTTGGGTCTCTATGGACTTGCCTCTTCTGGATGTTTTGTGTAGGTGCAGTCCTCCACTGTGAGGCCTTTTGTGTTGGGCTTCTGTCATTTAGTGTTGTGTTTTCGAGGTTTGGGTATGTTGTAGCCTGTGTCAGTATAAATTCGTCCTATTTTGTAGGAAGATTCATGTCAGACTTTAGAGTTTGCCGACGCTCCGCTCCATGAGGTAGCAGCCCTCAGCTCTCTTCCCCAGACTTCAGCAGTTCCTGTTAAGGTGGCCCTGGCTGGGGAACAACCCCGCCTGTCCCTCTCCTGTGTCCACATCTCCAGCCTGCCCCTTGACCTGACCAAGGCCACGGGACAAAGCACACACCTTTAGCGTGGCCTTCCCAGCCTGTCCCAACCCAGTCTAGCTCTCTAGATTTCATCACCCAGCTGTTTCCCTTGTGTGTACCAAGCTGTAGCCAGGCTCACTTCCCACCATTCCCCATATACGGTCTTCCTCTTGCCCCCCAGATCCCCCTCCATCTCCTTGGCCCAGCAAATTCCGACTCGTTTCTCAAGAGTCAACTTGGAGCAAAATCAGTGATTGTCTTTCTCCCCATGGGAGAGTCAGCAGCCCCCTTGTAGCACTTTGTCTCCTGTGCTCACCATGCCCCCCCCCCCATTCCCCACGATCTCTGGGAGACAGAGCACAGAGCCCTGTCTGTGAGTGTTTGTTGAATAAGTGAGTGATCCAGTGAGTAAACAAACAACATTCTCACACTAAGACTCCATTGCTTCTCTTGATAGCTTCTGTGATTTGTCACATTGTCATTGACATGTGCTCCTGTCTCTGCAGAAGTGGTTTGGGGTCTGCTTGGATCTCTGCAAATGGCATCACTCCACACCTACCCTCCAAACTTCAGGATCTAACTCATCGAGGCTTGATAAGGGATGGGATTTTGGAACCCCCTGACTCTTGAGTAAATGGCGGGTAGAAATGGACCTCTGTTGGATAACACATTTAGCCGTGCTTTTCACAGACATAGCAGAAAACACATGTGGCCTGTGTCCCTGAGAGGAGATAGCTAAGAGGAGTGTAGTGTGGCTCTTCCTTCATTCAGTGAGAGCAGCATTGATAATAGAAAGACATGGTTGTTTAAGGCTCACCTAGTTGCAGAGACATGTAGCAACCCCGATCCTTGCTGGCAGTCCCGTGAGTCACTTCTTACACTTTAGATTACTCGATGTCTCGTGTATTCGGGGAATCAAAGCCTGTGAGCCCCCAGCATTCCTCAGTTATCCAGTGGGAATCCAGGCATCACAGCCTGGTGTTCAAGGCTCTCCATAATCTGGATCTAACCAGTCTTTCTGACTCATCCCCCTCAACCTCTGTCTTTCCACCTGATAAAACTGCTATTCTCAATTCACCCTTCAAAATCCATCTCAAACATCGTGTAACTTTCCAAAGTTTTCTTGAATGACCCTATAGCTGAGTTAGTTCACCTCTCCCTGGGCTCCCATGGTTCCACATCTGCAGATACCATACACACAAAATTCTGATAATTAATAGGCATGTCTGATTTCCCCGATCAACTGAGAGGTCCTTAAGGGCAGGGATTCTGGACTATGCTTTTTCTTGGAGCAAATTCTTGACAAGCGAATGAGAAGGTATCTGTGTGGGTCTGTAACACTGGGTAGAGAGGGAAGGGTAGTAGAAAACTCAAGAGAGGAAAGATCTTTGGATTCAAATCTGCGGATTTCCAGAATCCTAGGCATTCACATATATCTGTTGGGACCCATGAGCTATTACCCTAATTTTGAAAACTGTAAACAACAGGAAGCATGAGATAGAATCTTTGGGGTTGGTTATTGGATTTTGTTTTTCAGTACAACATACATGATTTGATTTGACAATACCAGTTATATGGCGTTGGTCTGGAATGCTGGTGGACAGAAACACGGGGTCTTTTGTTTATGAAAAAAGGGGCCATTGTGACTCATAACCATGAGCAGGGGTCCTGCAGAATGCACCTGGACGGTTGGAGTGGCTCTGTACAACTAGCACTCATTCCTATCTGTCTGTCCTGTGCTGTATCAGATGTTAAATATTTTCACTCTCACCTCTTCTCATTGTGTCATAAGTAGATTGTTTTCTGTTCTAGGCAGGATTTTAAAAGGTGGAATGCCTGTGGGTAGGACTGATGCAGTGGTTAATCTGTGTCACATATGCACACATGGGGACTTGGACTAGGAGGCTTGCTTCACCTTCATGCCCAGAACCACCACTTAGAAAGTCCTTGGCTTCCCAGCTTCCATGTAGACCATCATACCCATCATCTTGTGTAAACCAGTGGCAAAGCCAAGGCACCCAGGGGTGAGGGGGCTGCAGAGCCTAGTGGGGATCAAGGCATTCTGAGTCCACATTCCAGAACTTTGCTCTTCCCACCTGGCTTGCTGACATGACTGAGCCTGTCTTTCCCCTCTCTGCCTTGGGGGAATAGTTTGGGGCTTTTTGTTTTTTTAGATTTTTTTTAAGAGCAGTTTTAGGTTCATAGCAAAATTTAGGGGAAGGCACACAGTACTCCCATATAGCCCCTGCCCCCCACACTTGCATAGCAGTCCCCATAGCAGCATCTTCACCAGAATGTACCTTTGGTACAGTTGGTGAACCTACAGTGACTTACCATTGTCACCCAAAGCTCATAGTTTTACCTAGGGTCCTTGAGTTTGGACAAATGCACAGTGACATGTATCCACCGCCACAGTATCATGAAAGTAGTTTCACTGCCCTAAAAATCATCCATGCTCTGCCTGTCATGCGCCCCCCCCCCCCCCCGAACCTGTGGCAACCACTGATCTTTCATGGTCTCCATAGTTTTGCTTTTTCCAGAATGTCATAGAGTTGGAATCATATAGCATATATAGCCTTTTCAGATGGGCTTTTGTCACTTAGTAATATGCATTTCAGGTGTCTCCATGTCTTTTCAGGGCTTCATAGTTCATTTCTTTTTAGCACAGAATAATATTCCACTGTGTATATGTACCAGTTTATTTATCCATTCACCTACTGAAGGACATCTTGATTGCCGGGTTTGGGGCAATTATGAACAAAGCTGCTGTAAATATCCGCGTGCAAGTTTTTGTGTGGACCTGAGTTTTCAAGAGCAGATTTTTGGTGATGCTAGTGATCCCACCTCAGGCCAGCTTCCTTGGAGAAAGATCAATGGGTTTGTGCATAAGCAGCCAGCGTGTAAGGGTTCCCTTGTCACACAAGCAGCCAGTGTGTAAGAGTTCCCTTGTTACACATCCTAGAACCCTTGGGTGGAAGCCTGCAGCCCCCTCAGGCAAGATCTGAGCTGAGAACAATCAGGGATTTCCCACTTCTTTTTTGAAAGACACCAGCAATGGCTGCCAGCATTTGCTTCCCCGATAACTATTGTGTTTATTTGTCTTAAGATTATACTCTGCCTGCCTCCAAGAAGGCTGTGGCTTCTCAAGACACCACGTGAAATGAGGCAATTAGGAGTGCACAGAACGAGCCCCTCCAGATCCCCAGGGATGGGCCCCAAGCATCCCAGGCCTCGTTTGGCTGCTCGGAGCTTTCTGTTCAGGCAGGATGAGGGAAACACAGCTTACATTGTTTTTGTTTTCTGACCAGGAAAACCACACAAATCCTTCTCGTGGGATGGATCCTTTCCCTTCCCTGCCTTTCTTCTCTGCTCCCCCGCTCACAGATGGAGCCTCTCTAGGAGATTCTAGGTAGGCCTGTCAACCACAGTTGTCTATAAAGGGAGAAAGTGCCTTGTGTGTCAATTCCAGTTGTTGACGCAAGGGTCTCATTAGCTTGGTCCTGCTACGTCACCTTCTGGTGGTCTCATTTCTGGCCGGGGGTGGTTTACCTTGGGAAATACCAACAGTGGTTCCCCATCCTTCTCTAGTATTATCTCTGTGTGATGGTTAAATTACACTCTAGTTTCCTATGAAATTATTTGGCCATGCCAAAACCCAACATCCGCTTTGGCACTACCTGCTTTATTTATTCCACTTGAGCTTATCATTTGACATTCCAGCTCTTCTGCTCATTCATACTGTGTTCTTTCTGCCCCCTCCCCCCTCCACAAGGGAAGCCCTGGGAGAGCAAAGACTCTTCTCTTCCCAGCACACAGTAGGCCCTCAGTGCTGCACATGCTGACAATGTGTCACTGTTCTGTCTAGACACCGTGCTGAGTGAGTCACACACATGGGCTCATCCAGCCCTTGTAGTGACCCAATCGGCGGGGCTCCGCTATCATCCCCATATATCACAGATGAGGAAGCAGGTTCCAGAAGACTAACTTGTTCTCTGGCCCTGAGGCCCAGAATCTCTAGAGGCAGAGCCGGTGTGTGAAGTCAGGGTTTCTGACTCCCCCGCCTGGGTTCTTTACCATTACAATTGGAAAAATAGATACAATTCCTTATATTCTGAACACACTATTGCTTTTCAATAAGTTTATATTCATAACAACAGCATGTACCTCCGTTTGAGACACAGTGTGCCTGTTTATGCAGACATACCGTTTTCTCAGTCTATGGGCTATGCTTGCAGACAGGGATGGGTCCCACTCCCCACGACATCCCCATGGCATCCCCACAGCCTGGCACGTGCCTGGCACACATGGGCTCTCTCTGTGGAACGATGTAGGCGTACATGATAAGAGAAAAACAAAACAAAACAAAACAGCAAATCTCAAGGCCCCACCATGGTCTTTGTCCATAGATCAAGAACTATTGACCCAGAGAAATGTAATCTTTTCAAAGGAAATTTTTTGTTGAATTGTATAAAACACCTACAGAAAGGCACACAGATATCAAGTGTACACATTGGTGAATTTGCACAAAGGAGCATGTCCTTGTAACCTGTGCACAGATTAAGCAGTGTGACCCCTCCGCCCCGACACCCTCCTTGGTCCCCCGTCCAGCCACCACTCCCCCAAAGGTGACCACCACCCTGACCTTTATCAGTATCTGTCCGTCAAATAAAAGGGCTTGTGCAGCATGTACTCTTGTGGGATGGAACTCATCCTGTTGCTGAATAGACATAGTTTGCTACTACCATCGGCAGATGGTTCTCCATTGGGTGAATGCGTGTGACTTCTTTATGCATGTTATTACCAGGAGCATCTGTGAAATGCTGCTGACAGTCTTGGCGACGTGCGATCAGTGTACACTTTCCTGTTGAGGAGCTAGCTCCTGGGCACCAGAGGGTAGGGATAGAAGTAGCTATAGCAGAAACTGCCACGTCCTGTCCCAAAGCGCTGTGCCAGTTCAGACTCCTGCCAGCAGTGTGTGAGTGTCGGCCTCTTCCCCATCCTGGCCATCACTGGATACTATGTTTTTCCCCTAGTTTTTAAAATTATGGTGAAATACACAGGAAATTGATTACTTTAGGGGCACCTGGGTGGCTCAGTCAGTTAAGTGTCTGACTTTGTTTTTGTTTTTTTTAAAATATATATTTAATTTATTTATTCATGAGAGGCACAGAGAGAAAGAGAGGCAGAGACACAGGCAGAGGGAGAAGCAGGCTCCATGCAGGGAGATGTGGGACCCGATCCCAGGACTCCAGGATCACGCCCTGGGCCGAAGGCAGGCGCGAAATTGCTGAGCCACCCAGGAATCCCAAGTGTCTGACTTTGACTCAAGTCTTGATGTCTGAGTGCCAAGATTAAGCCCCACATCAGGCTTTCTGCTCAGCAGGGAGTCTACTTTTCTCTCTCTTTCTCTCTCTCCCTCTGCCCCTCCCCACTGCTCATTCTCTCTCTCTCTCTCTCTCTCTCTCTTTCTCTCTCTCTCTCTCTCCCTCCCTCCCTCAAATAAAATCTTTTTAAAAAAGGAACTGATCACTCTACCCGTTTTTAAAAACATACAGTTTCGTGTCACTAAGCATATCACACTGTGTGCAGCTGTTACCCCCACCCATCCCCAGAGCTGTTTTCCTCTTGCAAAACTGAACCTCTGTCCCCAAGGAACACTAACCACCCATCCTCCTCTTCCAGACTGTGGCGACCACCACTCTCCTTTCTGTCTCTAGGTATCCAGCCACTCTAGGTCCCTCCTGCAAGTATAATCATATAATATTTGTGTTTTTGTGTCTGGCTTATTTCACTTATTTCAGTGCTCTCAAGGTTCATGCAGGTATGTTATTTTCCTTTCTCTTTATGGCTAAATAATATTCCACCGTACGTATGTACCTCAGTTTGCTTGTTCACTCACTCGTTGATGGGCACCTGGGGTTGCTTCCACCCTCCGGCAATTGTGAATCATCCTCCATGAACATGGGTGTGCAGATATCCATTCAGGTCCCTACTTTCATTTCTCTTGGGCATATTCCAGTAAGTGAAATTGCTGGATCATATACTAATTCTGTGTTTGATTTTTCTAAGGCACCTCCACACTGTTTTCCATGACAGCTGCAACATTATCCACTCACACCAGCAGCGTGGAGGTTCTAGTTATTCCATATCCTCTGTCAACACTTGTGTTAGTCTGGGGTTTGGTTTTTGTTTTGGTAACGGCCATCCTATTGTGTGTGAGGTGTTGCAAGTATCTTTTTTTCCAAAGCCATTCTGTGAAGTGTGTAGTGATCACATGGGGGTTTTAATTTGCGCTCAGGATAAAGTTATGATGAATTTGTCTGGATGTCTGCCTTGAAGATGGGTTGTTATACTCTGGGGTGTGGTAGGTGATGCTAGTCACCATCAGTGTGATTTCTAATTATTGTGATGGAGCTGGTACACAGTAGGTGTACCCTACATGCCTGTTGAGCTGAGTGAAATTACTGGTGAGAGTGACAGCTGGGTACTGGCATTCCAGAGGTGAGAGCATAAAGACCCCCTTGGGCTGTGGATGGGATGACCCGCTGCTATATGTCTTCCTTTGCAAGATGTTACCTGTTCCCTTCCCAAGTTCTTATACCAGCATCTGATTGCAACCCAAATTCAGCATCCTGTGGAATAGAAGAAATAGAAAAGTGTCCACGACAGAAACAGCTGCTTGTAGCGACCGCTGTGCCCCCACCCAGGAGCCTTGAAATGACATCATACCTTCCTAAGTGGCATATGAAAGACCAGCCTTGAAGCTCTGACCTAATCTGGCCACGTCCATTTGGGTGTGATTTGTGCAGGGCAGCACCTTCTGGAAATAGTGAATCTTCATGGGCTCAGCACTTTGGGACTGGCTCTGGTCTCTGGCAGGCCTGTGCCCAGATGGCACTTGCTACCTGTGCAAGGCGTCGTCTGTAACCATTTTGGTCTTCTAGTGTGTTGAGGCCAGCAGTCAGCCATATATTTTTAATCAGTGCCATTTTTGTTTGTACTAGAGCTTTTTTCCCCTACGACAGGAAAGCCCAGTGACACCATATGCTTTATATCCCCAAGGGCCCCTTTCTTCCTCTTTCTCCTTCTCCCCATCTTCCTCCCTCTCCTGCAGCCGAGGGGCTGCTCTGTGCCATTCACAGATACCAGTGTTATCGTTATCATCATTATGGGGCTTCACAGTAATTACGAAAGTTGGGCAAGGGTGAGGCAGGATTTAAGTCTTGGCTCCATGGCTTCTTTGTGACTCTTCTGCTCGGTGCCTCATTGACATCATCTGTAAAATGGGAAGAAGATGCTGCACACCTTAGGGTGTTCCTGTGAAGATTAACGGGTGCTCAGGAAGTCCTGCATGTGTTCAAGCTCCAGGAAACTAGCTTCCTCCCACACTCAAGTTGTCATGGAAGGTAGACTGTTTCCGTCTGTGATGGCACAGGCCTGGCCAGCAGCAAGTTGGCATCTGACCAGGGTCTTCTGTGATCTCAGAGAAGAGGTGTCGAATCCTGTTGGAGAAGCATGAGTTGCTGAAGGGTAAGGTGGGTGGCCCTGAGGAAATGACCGCATCCTTGGAGCGTGGAGCATGGTGAACGTTTCTGAAACTTGTGTCCGCTTACCACTGGTGATGCTTAGCCACTCTGGGGTCTAGCTCGGGGGCCTGCAGAAGGATGCCAGCAAGGAGGAACAGAGGGAGAGGGAGAAGCAGACTCCCCGCTGAGCAGGGAGCCCAACTTGGGGCTCGATCCCAGAACCCCGGGATCATGACCTAAGTCAAAGGCAGATACTTCATTGACTGAGCCACCCAGGTGCCCTCAATAACGTTTTATTAGAATATAGCCACAGTCATTTGTGTATTGTACGTCGCTGCTTTCACATCACAATAGCACTGTTGAATTACAGCAGAGACCAAATGACTCACAAAGCCTACAAAATGTTGTATGAGCCTTTACAGAAAATACTTGCCAACTTTTGGGTTAGATCAAAGGGCTAGGGCAGCCCAGGTGGCTCAGCAGTTTAGTGCCGCCTTTGGCCCTGGTTGTGATCCTGGAGACCCAGGATCAAGTCCCACGTCGGGCTCCCTGTGTGGAGCCTGTTTCTCCCTCTGCCTATGTCTCTGCCTCTCTCTCTCACTCTGTGTGTCTCATGAATAAATAAATAGAATCTTTAAAAAAAAAAAAAAAAACCACAAAGGGCTAGAGTTCCAGTCCTGGCTTCGTTAATCACTGGGAGAATGGCTTTAGAACAAGTCATTTCTTTTCTCTGAGCCTCACTGGTCTCAGCTGTAAAATGGGATCCTGACGGCACCAATCTCATGGGTCATTCTAAGGAGTCAGTGGGAAAATATCTGCCAGTGGCTGACACACATAGGAGGCACATAGATGGTCCTTGATCAAGACACCCTGGACATAGAATAATGTGACACATTGAAAAAGCAGGATCCCTGTTCTCAGGAGCTCATGGCACACAAACAACTGACCTTAATACATAGAAAGGTCCCAAGGATGAGGCGTGCCCACCTGTGAGGACACAGAGACAGATGCCCCTGTTTCCAGGCTGTCCCAGGCCAGTTTTGCCCCAGCTGAATTACAACCATCAACTAGAATATGTTCTTAAAGACCGAAAAATTCACTGTCTGATCCCTGCTGGTCTCCTTACATCTGGAACACCACACGGGTACAGAGAGGCCTGCATGACATCAGTGTGTGATCTGAGTTAAATTACTACTGATATTAACAAAGAAAAATACAGTTGCTGTCCTTAGCCTTCCACTCAGTGCTCTAGAGCTGTGATCTTGAGCAAATGTACCCTTTCCTTTTGCAAAAGCATCTGTGCCGAGCACGGGGAGGACACTGGGACACACAAGGGAGCAGAGCTGGCCCTTTCTGCCACTGTAGCCACAAAGTTTCTGTTTTGCTACCACTTCCTCTGTGGCTCTCAGTCAAGTTTTGAGAAGGGTGCTGTCTCTCCTGTGGGGCTAAGAAGTCCCCTCTGTGGTAGATGTGCTCTGCCTTTTAAGAAAATTGAGCTCTGTCTCTGGCCTGATTCCATCCTCCAAACTCAGGAATCTCTGTCCTTTCCAAGGCATAACTACCTGTGCTAGACACTCTACAAAGGAGCTTGTTGCCACAGGTAACTTCCCTGTGATTCCCTACAAATGGGTGTCTCTTGGGCTTAAATATAAGCATTTTACCCTGTGGCCACCCAAGAATCCCACTCCTGGGGTATTTACCCAGATACTTTTATCTCTGCTCTGCCCCCCCCCCCAAATATGTACAAAAATGTTCACAGCAGCTTTATACACAGTAGCCTAAACTGGGAACAGCCAAGGATCCATAGATACCCGTAGTACATAGAAAGGAACACCGTTCTGGAATTAAAAACAGTAAGCTACAAACCTATGTATTTACAGACACGCTGAACAAAAGGAGCCAGACACAAAAGCCTGTTGCCTATTGTGTGATTCTATGTGTAAGAAGTTCAAGAACTGACTTATAGTGATAGAAAACAGACAGAGGCACCTCCAGGTCATGCAGATGGGGGAGGCATGAGGGAGCCTGTTGGATGGCTGGAGGCATCCCATTATCTTGACCTGGGTGGTGGTTGTGCAGGGCTGAGCCTGCCCCCAAAATATACCCTGCTAAACACATTAGACCTGTGCTCTTCCACCCTCACTGTTTATGTTTGCCTTAATTAAAAAAAAAAAAAAAAAAAAGGAGAGAAAGCCCAAGAATTGGAGAAAGTTGGGTGGTGGAAGGTTGTGCACAGGTCTGGGTCCCATCTCAGGCCCCCTCAGGAATCTTTGAACCTTCCTGCTCATCCCACAACTTCCTGTTTCCAGACTTGGGGGGTCCTCCATTTGCGGCTTCCTGGACTTTCTGTGCCCTCTGCTGGGAGTGCCTGGCACTCCCCTCCCCACCTAACGCAGCTCAAAGGTCACTCTGAGAAGCCTTCCCCAACGTTTCTGCCCTGTTCCTTGTCCTTTGTACCTTACGTTTCTCTATTACAGCGCTTATCACATTGTGTTGTTGTTACCTGTGTGCACCTCTGCCCCTACTTCCCATTAGGAGGCCCACTTGGGCACACCCTGGTCATCTGGGGCTCCCAGGGCAGTGGCCAGCAGAGTGACCAGGCATCATGGTATAGAGGATACAGATCTGACCCCTAAGTCAACGATGTGGCCCTTTTGCTGACCACTGGTGACCTGGGGCCACCATTTAACTGCTCTAAGCCTCCCCTTCTTCCTCCATGAGACAGCGGTCCCAGCAGTGCCCATTTCCCAGGGGCCCTGTGCAGAATAGGCAGGATGGTGCCTATGGACTGCCTGAGGGTCTGGCATCTGAGATTGGCTCGACTGCTGCTGCTCCCTGACAATATTTGCTGACTTGGTAGGTGGAAATGTGCTGACTTGTGTCACAGCCCCCAAGAGCCTTGATCAACTTCTCGGACGGCAGAGGTACCCAGGGGCACAGATGCAGAGCACCACGCCCTGGGGACTCAGATTTCCATCCCACAGTGGTGACTGAGGTTGGAGAGTCCGAACATGGAAATATCAGTTCTTCCTCTGTCATTAAGCCTCATGAGCCATTTGCCCATAAAAGGGGGCAGCTGCCATGACTGGACTCATGATTAATGAGCCAGAACATGCCTCCTGACCGTCTCCACCGAGTGCAGTCAGTGGAGAACAGCCTTGGCCTGCCCCGACTGGCCCTGCCCTCCCAGCCAGCCTCCAGGCACTGCTCTGCCAAGGGTAGGCAGCAGGGAATGGGGCCAGCGGCTCTGGCACGGAGGGCTCGGTGGAGATGGAGCCAAGAGGCTGTGGGCGAGTGAGTCTGGGGGAGGCAGTGTCTAATACACGAGGTCCTGCTTGTCATTGGTCTTCCAGAGCCAGCTGATCACCTCTGTGCTCAGGGCCAACTCCAGGCTGGAGCACCCCTCTCCATCCCATCTTTCTGGAGTCATCTGTGGGTAAGGGAGGAATTTGGAGAGCATTTGCACAAAGCCCATTCTTCCTTCTTGTTGAGGCTTGAAAATAATCACCTTGGTATAATGAGCTCCTGCTTGGCACCTGGCACTGTGTTGGGAGTTGAACTCCTTGAGCTCAAGCAGACGAGCCCTCACCATATCATGCCCCTGCTTTCAGCCCTGTCCTGGCTGCCTCTAGAGCCACCCTGGTATCCCCCTTGGAGTTATACTAGCAAGTTCTCCCAGGTGCTAAGCACAGGAGGGCACTTCATTATTCTCTGCAGCACCTGTAAGATAGGTATGCTGTTACCTTTTTTATTACAGTGTAATTCTCATACCATAAAACTCCCCATATGGGTCATGTGGAAACTCTGGTTAACTTCTCCACATGCCTGCACCATTTCATGTTCCTGCCAGCATGGATGAGGGTTCCAGTTTCCCCATATTTTCTCCAACACTTGTGATTCCCTTTTTAAAAATAGCCATCCCAATTGATGTGAATACTATTCTCATTTTTGCAAGAGAAAGGAGGCTCAGAGAGGCCAAGTCACTTGCCTGAGGCCACACAGCCAGCAAGTGAGAGAGCCTGGATTTGACTCTAAAACTTGTGATCTTTTTTTTTAAGGACTTTATTTGAGAGACAGTGAGTGTGTGTGAGAGAGAGAGAGCACACGAGCAGGGCAGAGGCAGAGGAAGAAGCAGACTCTCCTGCTGAGTAGGGAGCCCGACGGTGGGCTCGACCTCAGGACTCCAAAATCATAACCTGAAATGAAGATGGACACTTTATGGACTGAGCCACCCAGGCACCCCTAAAACTTGTGGCTTTTCAAAAAACCTTTTATTGAAGCATAACATACATGCAGAGAAGTATACATACTGTGTCCTGCTTGATGCATTTTGACATTGTGCTACTACCAACCTGAATTAAGGCCTGGAACAGTGCTGAATGTCCAGAAGCTGCCTCTTACCGCTTTCTGGTACTGTTTCCATTCAGGGGTAACCAGTAGTGTACCAGCTCATCCTGGTTCTTCCGGAACTTTCCTGGTTTTAGTGCTGAACATCCAGTGTCTCCAGAAACCCCCTCAGGCCCAGGCAAAGCAGACAGCTGGTCACCCCAGTAACCAGTACTCTGACCTCTCACAGCATGGAGTAAGTTTTGCCCACTTCTGGACTTGATATAAATGGAAGCAGCTACTCTGTTACTTCTGTGGCTAGTTTCTTTTCCTCAGTGTTGGGTTCATGCAGTTTGCATGCTGTGTGTAGCCGTAGATCATTCTTTGTCGTGTTGTGTTCCATTGGGTGAATATACCACACATTCTTCATCTTTTCTTCCATTGCTGGACGTTTGGGTAGCTTCCAGTTTGTTCTAGTCTGGGGCTGCAGAGTGCTTAGGCAACGTGTGTACAGGTCTTCATGAGAACATATGTCAACATTTCTTCATAGGAATGGGACAGCTGGCTGCACGGGGTGCATGTGTCCAGCTTTAGCACATGTGAACGCACAGTTTTCCAAATTGGTTTAGCAGTTTCGGAGCATTCCAACTGCTCTGTATGCTGAGGCTTGTTGCTGTCTTTTCCCACTTGAGCCATTCTGCCTGAGGATGGTGTGGTAGTGTTCCCCTGTGGCAGACCCCCTCTGAGGTTTAACTCACTAGCTGTTGTAGACATTCGCCAGGATGTGTACCCTGAAGGTCTCGATTCTCCTCCCAGCTCTGTCCTGAATAGCTGTGCGCAGTTGGCCAAGGCTCAGAGCCTCTACTTAGTCTATCACAGGGGGTGATGGTAATACCTGCCTCCCAGTAGGGCTGCTGGAGGGGGGAGGGCCATACAGAGGTGGGAGGTGGGCCAGGGCAGTTAGTAGGGTTGGTCCTGGCCCCTGGGCCTGCTGCCAGCTCCTCTGGGCCTCAGTGGGAGCCAGGGCTGGTCCCTCCACCTAGGCTCCTTTCTAGACTCACTTGGTCAGTTGCTCAGCTGTCAGAGGTGCCGAGGGGCAGGCACAGGTAAAAAGTGCCATGCCCTGAGAACACAAATTTCTGTCCATCAAAGTCCCCCATTTTCCTGGGTCACCTGCCTCCTCCCTGGATCCAAGACTCCATGATTGTAGGGCTGTGTCCCTCACCTTCACTGCTGTGTCCCCAGATATTGGCACTAGGTTGCCCACATGAGGGGTTCCGCTTGTTGAGTGACTACGTGAATTCAGTCCTGAGGTGACCATTGCCCTAGCCACATTCCATGAGCTCAGGAGGCCACAGGAGGCCACTGCACTGGATGGTGCACATACAGAGTATTTCCATCATCACAGAAAGGTCTTTTGGACAGGGCTGACCTAGAATTCCTTATGCCATGCAGAACTTCGTTATTAAGTTCCCTACAACCAATAAAAGAAGGTTAAACCAAACACCATAAAACACAAGAGTGTATTTTTCTCATGAGAGATTTTCTTGCTCAAAACCAAGTTGCTTTTACTTGACACATAATTCTAACACTCTTGGTGTTCTGATTCCACAGGCTACAACAGAAGAGCAGTAACTTTGTGAGGTAGGGTACAGGGGAAGGTACGTTGGCAGCAGGAAGAAGTAGCCATTTGGTGCCAAGGGAATGGTTGGAGAAGCCATCCAAACAGACACAGCATCTCCAAGTCAGAGGCCAGTAAGTGGAGCAGCAGGCAGCTCTGGGCTACAGCTCACCAGTGGATGGTGGTACTAACAGTGGCCCTGGGGCAACCAGAAAAGCTGAAATTATGTTGGGTATCTTTGGTTTATGGAAACAAGGGGAGGGGAGTGTGAAAGGCATTTGAGGAGATTTGCTCCGGGACTGGGGCCCAGACTGACCCACGTAGCAGCAAATTGTTACCGCCGCTTTGCTTTTGCGGTACAGCTTTCCCTTTGTGGGATTAAAGAGAACATCAAAATATTTTGACAGGCCTTGCCCAAATGAGCCTGTGTGGGTTTCTGCCCTTGAGGCCGAGTGGAGCCGTAGGTGGCCTGGGGACCTGTGGGGCTGGGTGGCAACAGGCAGGCAGATCCTGACACCCTGGCTGTGCCAGGCTCTGGTTCTGGCACCCTCTCAGACTTTGGCTCCTGTGTGCATAGCACATGTGTGCACTGTGCATGCCCATCAGTACGCACGCTGGGATGTGGATCTGGCTGGAGGGCTTGGCAGAGCATGGGGTGGAGGTCGCAGTCCTGGCAGGTGTGAGATGGAATCCTGGCTCTGTCTCTTAAAAGCAGGAGTCTGTGGCAAGTGTCATCATGTCCCTTTGCCTCAGTTTTGTCTGTAGCGTGTGGATCAACAAGGATGAATACAGCCCCCTGCAGTGTTACGTACAGTGGAATGAGATCATGCCTAAAAAGTCCTCTGCGTGGTGCTGGCCACATGGTACCTCCTCCATACATGCCAACCAGGGGGCACTGGTGTCTTTCTCTGTGGGAGGGGCTTCATGAGGCTTGGGTTTGCAGAGCGCATGTCCTTTCTTGTCACTAAAAAAATATGTTACTGATTATTCACCATACCTAAAAGGTTTGGAAACCACCCAGATGTCCTTTAGCTGATGAGTAAGTAAACCTGGCCTGGCGTATCTATTCAGTGGAACACTACTCAGCCATAAAGAGGGACAAAGTACTGATACGTGGTTCGCTACAGATGAACCTCTGAAATGTTACATGCACAGAGCTAGAGAGAAGGGCCACGTGCTGTATAATTGCATCAATACGTAATGTCCACACAGGCAAATCAGTGGGGACACATAGCAAACTGGTGGTCAGCAGCACTGTGGGGGAGAGCTCATAGGGAGTGACCACTTCACGGTCTGGAGTCTCCTTGGGGAGGGCTGAAAATGTCTTAGAACCAAACTGAGACAAAAGTGGCACAACATGGGGAATGAAATGCCACTGAGTTGTACATCTGACAATAGTTAAAACTGAGACAAAATTTCATCTCACATGAATTTTCTAACAAGCAGCAGGGGGAGGTGAGCTGAAACCCACTCCTCCCATCTGAGCGCTTCGGTGGCACCACGATGGAGGGAATGGTGCTGTGGTTATTGTTACTGTTGTCATTGTTGACTATCCATGGGGACTGGAAAGAACTTCCCTCCCCTCTGACCGGATATCTCTCTTTCGAGGCCAGGGTGTGTGTTGAGGGGGCAGGTGGCAAGAGCAAGCCCTCCCTCATTCGAGCTGGGCAGTGCCACATGGCATCAGGCTGTGTGGAGTGGCTCCCTCTACATGATGACTCAGGCAGCATCCACGCAGGCACAGAGGGGACCTGTCTGTGGTGTGGCTCACCCAGCAGAGTACAGGAGGCATGGGCCACTGCCCCCACCCCGTGACAAACAGCCTGTTTTTGTCCACCCAGGTCCCCAGTGGGGGCAGGGTTCCTCAACTTCCACATTCCCTGGCCTGGAGAGGTAGCTCATGGAGAGTGTTTCCAGGCCTGCTTCTCCTCTTGGGGCCTGGGAGCCTCTTCCCTACTCCCCTTCCCAGGACTGATGCTGGGCACCTTCCCAGCACGTACCTTGAGTCAGCCTGGAGCCTCATCTGGGAGGTCGCAGACATCATGATTCATGTTGGCTTTGAGAGAAATCCCCATGGAAACCAGCAGGCAGGTTGGGTGGGAGGGAGCTGGCTCCCTGGAAAGCAGGGGGAGGTGAAGACGGGGGGCCTCGTGGAGGGTGCTGCTTCAGGGCCCTTTGGTCACCCTACTCCCTGCCCATTCTGACGTGGGAAGTCTGACGAGGTGCCCAGTTTGGAATGTCAGCTCTGAGGGCCTTGGGGGGCCAATGGGGGGTCTGATGAAGCCCCTCCAGGCTCTGCTGTATTGAGCCCAGATCCAGGCATGGAGGAGACACCAGAGATGAAGTTCATCTCAAAAACAGAAGCAGAAGCAGAGTGTTCTCTCTCTGAGGGGCAGACACCAAGAACTCTCCGAGGCTGGCCTCTCATTGATCCTCAGAGCAAAAGGACAGAGACCCCCGCCCCCAACTTGTTCCTCAGCCCCCGGAAGCATCCCTGGGAGCCCAGACCCTGGCTTACAGACTTCTGGGTGTGCTGTAGTCACCTTGTGGGCAGTTGGCGGCCAGGCAGCCCCTCTGAACTCACATGGGCCAGAGCCAGGCTTGGCGCCCAGGATGAAAGCCACCACCCCCACAGCCTTAGCCAGGGCTCCCCAGGTCTCTTAATATCTCTTTAATGAGAGCAATTTGGCAATGATGTAAAATATGCTCTTACCCTTTGTCCCAGTAATTCCATTTCTGGGAATCTGGCCTAAGGAAATAATCCTAAATATAGGGTAGAAAAACATGTTTCACAAGGATGTTCATTGTGGAGTTGTTTATAGTAGCATAAAATGGAACAACCACACTGTCTATGGTGGAGGCAGAGCAGTGATAAAATAGTGGCCAAATGTCTTATAGCCACTAAATGATAGTTCTGGAAATTACTGTCTAGGATATAGGATGTGCATGTGATGTAACATTATGGAAAAAAAAGAAAGAAAAAGAAAGAAAGAAAAAGAGAAAAGGCAAGTTACAAAATCAATATGTACCGTATGACTTGGGCTGTGTAAAGAAAGATCATGCATAAAGAAATCCTTCAGAAAGTAGTACATGCCAAAGTGCTAATGAGTGGTCTTGACATTTTATCTGAAAAGTTGCCTCCCATTCATCATCTTCCAGATTATCTATAATATTCACGCATTGCCTTTCTTAGTCAGGTTGGAGTTATAATTTACATTCAGGGAAATTCACCCATTTGGCATTCAGATTTGTGAGTTTTGACAAAGATATACAGTCAGGCACCACCATCATTGAGATAGAGTACTTCTATCACCCCAGAAAGTTCCCTCATGCCCCTTGGTAAGTGGCCCCACCTGTGCCCCAGCTGCTGCTGACCACTGGTCTGATTTCAAGCCCTGTAGCCTTGCTCATTCCAGAATGTCACAGAAACAGGAATCGGGCAGTGTGCCTTGTCCTGCTCTTACACGTAGAAATAACTTAGTCTGCTTATTGTCCTCTTATATGTACCTCACAGAGCTGGATTTCCTAGCTTCCCTCAGGTGGAGAATTTCATTTTTCCTTTCTATCTGACTCAGCCTTTACCCCATGTAGGAATCTCCTCCGCTGTAGCTCTGATCATCGTGTTCAGATTACCGGGGAATTATCAGTTATCTGTGAAATTGTCCCAGCCGTGTGAAAGTACCTAGGACGAAGGAGGTCTGTGGCCAGTTCTGGCTCACACCTAACTCTGAAGAGCAGCATCGAGGGGCTTTCAGGCCCGATCCGTCCCCTTTCCCTTGCAAGCTTCCTGGGCTCCCGCCTAGGCTCCGTCTGGGGAGGTGACACTGGTGACAACATGGCAGCAGTTAATTCCTCTTATAATGAACATTTTATCATAGGATACTGTGAGACATGCAGAAAAGTGACAAAGGCAGTACAGAATTTCCATATACCCCAAACCCACTACCCTGGTGGTGACCATGTCACAGAAACAGGATACATTTGTCACAGCGAATGAACCAGTACTGATATGCGTTATTAAAGTCCATGCTTTATTCAGTTTCCTATGTTTCTACCAAATGTGCTTTTTTGGTCCCAGGACCCCATCAGGGATCCCACAGTGCATGGAGTGGTCAGTCTCTGTAGACACAGGCTTCTCACGGTGGGGCAGTTGCTTGAGCTTTCTGGGTTTTGATGAGTACTGACCAGGTGTTTTAAGGAATGTTCCTCAATTGGGGTTTATCTGATGTTTTTCTTGTGGTTACACTGGAATTATGGGTCTGGGGGAGGAGAACCCCAAAGATAAAGTTGATTACTTCTCACAGTAGTTCATTTTATTGGGCTTTTCAGAATGTTCCAGATGCTGTGCTAAAGCCCTCGACAGATTGGATCTCCTTTAAGGCTTCTAATAATCCTGTCTATTAAATTCTCATTCTTACCGTTGAATGAAATGGGCTCAGAGAGGTACAGTAACTTGCGTAACATCACACAGTAAGAGGCTCAAACCCAGGTCCTGTTGATTCTACAAATTTTACTTTTAGCCAGTATTGCTTCCAACAGTGGGAAAGCAGTACATCTGCTATTAAAAACCAGTATGTATTTATTTATACCCAACCTTTCCCCAAAAAGCCTGTGTTGCAACTTCTAATCAAGGCCACATTGAGGCAACCGAAGCAGGGTCGTGAGAAAGGCAGATACAGGCGGTTAGCAAGCCCTGCCTCCTGGAAATCGCACATGTCAGCAGCGGTCATCTCCCGAAATGTGCTGCCACAGACCTGGCACCGTCACAGGGCAGTACAAAGCCTCGTCGTGCTCCAGGTCCGTGAGGAGGCTGACAGGTGTGCTTTCAGAGAAAGGAGGTTGGCCATTTGCTTGGTTTGAATAATCAAGTCCTATTAATGTTCGGAATGGGCCTTTTTCTATCTTTATATTGTGTGGTATGGTCTGGCAGTCTTCCAGATGTGCTAGCGGCCACATCTTAGCCCAGGTCCTCCGGGGGTACCAAGGGGTCAGCGGGCTGGAGTTTGGAGGCCAACTGGACCTCAAAGAGGGAGAGAGGTGGGTGTGAGCCATATAGGAAGGCCTCCAGCACATCTGGTACCCAGGTGCCATTGCTTCCTAAAGGATATATTCCTAAAGGAATTTTTTAATTTATTAAATAATTTTTTAACTTTTAAATTTTAAAGTAATCAAAACCCTTCATCTTCCCAAGGATGTTATATATAGTGATTATAAGTAGTACATGGATGAACACTTTTATTTTTTTTGAACACTTTTTTATTTAGGAAAATATTCATTTATTAAGAAAATAACTATTAGCTTCTAGATGCCAAGGTCTGTTTGGGCACTTGGAACAGAACAGGTGGAAATTCCTGTTCCCGAGTGCTGAAACACTAGCAGGGGAGACAGACAGCAGCAAACAATAAATATTTGAATGTGGGTTCAGAAAATAATCATATAACCAATCCTCCAAACCCCTGGTTTCACTGATATTCTCAGGACAAGATGTGCCGTTAGAGCTGAGTCACTGATGGCAGGATGTTGAGAACATAGTAGTGCATGGGCTGCTGGCATAGGGTAAAGGGTGAAGGGGAGCCCACACATTTGCCTCCGGGATGCACCAGGGTAACCGTCTGGGTCAGACACTGCGGCTGCAGGGATGGGTGTTGAAGGGTGGCCTGGTGCTGGAGAGAAAGGCAGGATGAATTTGGCTGCCCCCCACCACCACGCCTGGGTCCCAGCCTTGTTCCATGCCTGGACTCATGCAAGAACTTCCAGGCTGTCCCTGCTTCTGTCTCCTCTTCCTGACTGGTCCCCCTGCAGCACTTCACCAGGAACCCCAGCTGGACCCACAGGTCCCTCTTCCCAAGCCATGTCTTACTGAGCCTTCCTCCTTTTGGCCTCCTCCCTGAACGTGCCCCGCCTGTTCCCACCCCTGGGCCTTTGCACAGACCAGGGGCTCCAGGTTGTATTTTCCCTCCACCTCTCCAGGGCACTGCAGCTCTTAGCCCTGTGCATACTTTTTTTGGTATCTTGGTGCAGCACTTGCTATTTATTTGCCTATTTTGTTTTTTGCCTCTTTGTGCTACTGGGCTGCTGTCTTAGCCACTGCTGTATTCCCAGCACCCAATGTGTGGGCTGTAACATAATAGGTGCCCAATAAATACGTCAGATGAATGAATGAGTACATGAACAAATCGATTGATCAATCTCTCTTATTTCCTGAGCCTGGTGGGCAATCATAGCGGGGAAATTTGAGTCAGTTTATGCCCTCAACCCTCTCCACCTCCAGCACCACCACTGTTTCTCAACTTTGGCAGACAGAAATGGACATTTAAGAGCTCACAGGGGTCCTAAATCCTGATGGTACAATGAACTCATCAGGCCGTGGATTTTAGATCACATCCCCTCTTACTGATTGGTTAGAGCGCTGATTCCTGAGTCACCAGCTCAGTTCAGCCCTGGCCAGCCCCCTTCCCAGCTGGCTGTCCATGAGCACGTCACAGGATACCTCAGCTTCCTCATCTATGCAATGAGATGGCCCTGGCACCCGCCTGTGGGACTCTTGTGAGGATGGAAGGAGAGAGCGCTTGCCATGTATCTGGGGAGTGCTTGGCTTGGGAGAGGTTAGCTGTTATATTCTACCTTCTTGGCTGGGTTACACTTGCCTCTGATTCTGCTGAAGTACAGCTTCCTGGGGTCAGAGTGACAAGGACACTGCTGGTACCTGGTGGCCAGCACCTCCCCCTGGTGCCTTGTCTCTATAACAGGGAAGAGGGACTATGAATTTCTCTGTCCCCATCTGCACCCCAACATTGGCCAATGATAGCTGTCACTGTTCTTTCTTTCCACACAAATGGTTGAGCCCTTGCCACATGCCAGGCACTGGGGAGAGAGGACAGGGACCAGGACAGACAGGGGCCTGACACCTCCAAGCTGGAGTGTGGCCAGGAGACAGATATCAGCAGATGGCACACCATATAAGTCCGCAATAATTAAATGGGGTGTGGGGAGCACTGGGGGTATGGGGAAGGATGTGACCAGGTGGTCTATAGGGCCTGAAGGGTAGCTGAGCCCCCAGATGTCCCTGCTGAGCTGAGGCCTGGACAGTAGAAGTGGAGAGGCCAGGGATTGGGCCACAACCTTTCTGGGCCAACCTGAGTTTGTGGTGCCATGGGCAGCTAGGCCCATTGGGGAGCACAGATGAAAAAAAGAAAGCAGGCAGAGCTGGAGGAAGGAAAAGGACCGGACCTGTGGGCCTGGCAAGGGTGGACGGGAGTGTGGGTTTCGTGCTTGGGCCACCGGGAGCTGTGAGAGGACACTGAGCAGGGAGGAGGGGGATTGAGTGTGCCGACTTGGAGCATGGCCCTGGGCGCAGAGTGGGGAGGTGCACATCTGTGCAGGGAGACAAGACAGGGAGACCAGTGGGGCCTGTGACTGCTTTCTGGGTTGGAGAAGGTGGTGGCTCGGCCGCAGTGAGGGCTGGAGAGATGCAGGCTCTGCCCTATGCTGAGCCCCATGGACACCCCGAGGAACAATGCACAGGCTTTGCCCTCCAGGTGCCCCCAGTCCACACCCCCAAACACGTGGGCAAGCTTCCACCACAGCCCGTTCCCGCCAGCTGGGACGCTGCCAGCCAGGAAAGATGGAATTCCTTTGGTTCCCAGAGTTGCCCAGTGTCTGTACAGTGTGCTGGTGGCCGGGGCGGGGATGTGTTCTGGAACCTTCTGAGATGTGGATATCGTGCCTAATCTTTTCTTTTTCTTCTTCTTTTTTTCTTCCTGCTGCAGCCAACTGGGTACATGGAAAACTCAGTCTCCTACAGCGCTATTGAAGATGTTCAGCTGCTGTCCTGGGAGAACGCCCCGAAGTACTGTTTACAGCTCACAATTCCTGGGGGGACGGTCTTACTGCAGGTAGGAGAAGCAAACATGAGCAAGCAGTTTCTTCTGCCCTGCCCCCCGTGCTCTCACCCTCTGCTTTTCCCTCAGAGGAAGACGGCCAACTACCAGGAGGAAAGGTTGTTTAGCTTAGGGGGTGCTTTTTTCTCAGACGTAAGAAAGGTATTAACTGGGGCCCTCTGGGAAAAAGGAAGAGGGAATGTGCACAGACTGAGCTCCCACTGCATGCCTGCTACAGCCCAGGAGCTTTAGATCTCAGGCTTTGTTGTCTCTGAAGAAACCTGAGGCATAGGTCTTCTGATTTCCATTTTGCAGATGAGGAAACTGAGGCACAAAGGCATGTTGTTAGGCCTTAAAAGGCTATGGAAAAGTGAGTAAGCGAGGAGGAGGTTCTTCTTGTTGGTCTTTGGAGACTCTGATGGAGCTGTCTCCTTGGAACAGGGTGCATTTCGTGTGTATTGGTCAGGGCTGTTGGTTGGAAATGATGCAAACATTCGAACTCTGAGGCAAAAAGAGAACTTGATGCTGTAAATATATTAGGGTAACTAGGCAGTAAAAGACCTTCAGGAATGGCTTGATCCAGGAGTCAAATGATGCTAATATTCTCTTCCCATCACCTGGCTCTGCTTCTGTGTGTTGGCTTCATTGTCAGGGAGGGTCTCTCTATGCCTGGGAAAGATGGACTTCTGTCCTTTAAACATTGTGAGAGCCCATTTTCCTTCTAATGTCTTTCTATAAAATCTCATAGACGATTCTGATTGGCTCTGATGTAGTCCCACACATCCCAGGGAATGCCTTACCCTAGGTTACATACCCACCCTTGACCATAGCCCTACCAAGACCTTAGGGTAGGTCCACCAAGAAAAGAACTGTGGCAGAAAAAAATTGCTGGAGTATATACACACAACATGTTCTGTTTCATTTCAGGCAGAGCCATCCCCATTTCCAGCAGGGAGCCCAACTCAGAAACTAATTAGAGAGACTGCACACTCTCATCATTGGGAGAATAGGCCTTTCTTTTAGGAACAATTTCTTTCTAACTCTGCCCCTCCAGGGAGATCTGCCCTGAGCCCAAAGAGATGCTCCCTAAAACGTGCTTCCAAAGTGGCCACTAGATTGCATAACAGCATTTGAGCCAAGAGGCACACAGTTCAGCCTCTGAGGAATGCTGGGTGCCACAAGCTGACTGTAACAGCTAATTCTTCCTAAAAATCCTGTTCTTTACTGTCACCTCTTGGAGAACGCCAAAACCACGCTGGACTGTCTTTTTTTTCTTTTATGTGTTCTCACCTCTTCCCTCTTTGCCTCCAGCCTCTATCTGTCCTTCCGGCCCCTGTGGGCTGGGGCCTGAGCAGCCGTGGAAGATTCAGGAGGGCAATGATAGGGTTCTGTGGAGAAATTAAGAGGAGGAGTATAGAGAAAAATCTGTCTGTCCCCTGTGCTGCGGGAGGAAGGTAAATAAGCCCTTCCTTGGCCCCATCCTTGAGAGGTCCAGGGCCCTCTGGGGAGCAAAGCTGTAAACACATGGCTACAGAGACAACAGCTAAAATAGAGGCATGTCCCAGAGGACTGGGAGCCCAGAGCAGGGAGTGACTCATTTGGCCTAGGGTTCCAGAGAGGGCTCCCCTGGGATGGTGACGTTACAGCTGGGTATAGAGGGGTGAGTAGGAGTCGAGATTGAGGGAGGGGGCATGTACTCAGGGTGGAGGGAGTGTGAGTACAAAGCATGAACATGGGAGAAGGAGAGGCAGGTTCAGCGCCCTGTGAATGTGTCCAGAGCCGTGGGGTCACAGCCAGATCCTACAGGTCTTATTAGCTGAGTGAAGAAGCCAAGGCTATATCCTCAGGGCAGTAGGGAGCCACTGAAAGCTCCTAAGGGGTAAAGGAGACAATGGAAGGCAGAGAGGGCTGAATGTGGGAGTGCCAGAGGGAGGCAGAAGGGAGGGAAACCTCCAGCTGGAGGAGCCCCCATCTCCTTGGGTGTGTAGTAGTTGCTGCTTTGCCAGCAAGAGGGCCTCTGGGGCATGAGGGGGCAGTGTACCCCTAAGGAAGGCCAAACGTCAGTGAGGCTTGGAGGGATGTAGGTTGCTGGGCAGTGGAATGTCCCTTTAACCCAGGCTGTGGCTGCGGGCCGGCTATGATGACTCGCCTGGCTGGGGCCACATCCGGCAGTGGCCTCACGTCAGAGCTCCCCCTGCTGAGCCGACAGGCGGGCCTGCTTCAGCATCCCCCTTGCTTGCTTGCTTGGTCTCTGCCCCCCCCAGCCCCCACCCCACTGGCTCCGTGGACAGAGGCCGGAGCGGGAGAACGGGAGGAGGAGGAGAGCAGGACTCAGAGCTAGGACTAGGACGGGGAAGCAGACACAGCCCTCCACCCCATTCCTTTGGAAGCCCAGGTGGGTGTAGTCCCCCATCCCCCCCGATGCCTCGACGCCTCGATCTCTCCCTTTGCCCCTTCCATCCGCTTCTACCTTGCTTCCTTCTTGTCATCACCCTCCTCCCCCTTCCCATGATTCACGGATAGCTGTGGCCGTCTTGTTATATAAATGGGTTCCAACTCATCTAGGAGATGGGCTTTGGGCTGGGGGCCTGTGTGGTGGTGAGGTGACTGGGGGGTGCCCGAAGCCCAGGGTGGGGCCCTGCAGTGCCAGGCACGGCGCCCCTCACGTGCTCTTGTGACAGGCAGCAGGATCCTATGCTTTGGGTTTGTCCTGGTTCATATGGCAGGACCCGGAGCTGTGGCATCACCGCAGTCCTCCCTGCTGTGAGTAGAGGAAGGACTGAGAAGCAGCCAGGTGTGCCTGGGCGACAAGGCTAACTGGACGAGCTTCGTCTGGGTGCTCCTGGTCGGCAGAGGATGAAAATGCCTTGAGCCATGCTGTCCGACAGTGGCCACTGGCCACACAACCATCTGCATCTGCGTGTATTACATCAAATTAAGAATGCAGAGCCGTGGGCCACTGGCCACAGTTGCAGTGCTCAGAAGCCACATGAACCTAGTGGCTCCTTATTGGACAGTCCAGATGAAGGACACTTCCATCATCACAGAAGGTTCTGCTGGACGGGCCTGGACCCTAGCAGTTTGCATTTTGACCCCGTGCTCCACCCACCCCTTTCCTGCTGGAGGAATTAGTCTTAGAGTGCTGGGGGTCCGCAGTGTTCTAGCATCACTGAAGAGGTTCGTGTCCTCCTAAGAGCACGGCTCCTCCTTACCTAGGAGTGACGTTGGGGCTGCAGGGGTCCCCACCCTCACCTGCCAGTTTCTTCCAGGCTCCGTATCCATGTGAATCTATTTCCTCTCCCTCCCCTCTCTCCCCCTATTCCTCCCCCCCATTCCTCTCCCTCTCTTCATCTCTCTCTCTCCCTTTATTCTTCTCTCCATCTATTCTTCTCTGCCTCTCTCTCTCCCTTACTCCCTCTCCCCCTTCTCCCTCTCTCTCTCTCCATCTCTCCCTCTCCCTCTCTCTCTCCCTTTCTCCCTCTCTCTCCCTCCCTCTCTCCCTTTCTCTCTCTCCATCTCTCTTTCTTCCCTTCTCCCTCTCTCTTCCTCTATTCCTGTCTATTCCTCTCTCCTTCCATCCCTTCCTCCCTCTCTCCGTCCTTCTCTTCTTCCTCCCTCTCTCTCTCCCTCTCTTCATCTCTCTCGCCCTCTATTCCTCTCTCTGTCTACCCCCCATCCCCCTCTTTCTTCCTCTCTCTCTATCTCTGGCTGTGTCTCGCTCTGCTTCTGTTGCAGTTTCTCTCTCTGATGTCTTCCTCCAGGCCTCTCTCCACCCCAGCCCTTCTCTCTGTGCCTCTCGACCTCACTCCCTCTGTATCTCCCCCTCCCTCTGTCCCTCCCTCTCCACCCTTGTCTGTCTCCCAGAGACCTCCTTACAAAGCTGCTTTGTTAGAATTGGAATCGCGCCTCCCTCAGACCCCGGGAGCTGACCTATCTGAGTTCAGGGCAGGTTCAGAGCTACTCTCGGGCCAGCGCGCCTTCTCCCAGCCCAGGGACACCGAGCGCTCTGCCAGCAGGTCGAGTCTCCAGACAAAGGCGCCAGCCTCCCAGCCTGGTCCAATTGGTGTGTTTCTGGATGCTTTGTGTTTTTCAGCGTGAGCTCCCTAATGCCATGTTATTAGAATCCCCGGGTGCGGAAAGGGCCTATTTATCTTCTTTCCACCTTAACTCCCTTTGTACTCCCGTTCCATTGTGAGAACGCAACGACATAAGAACATAAACGGTGCAATGAAAGCATCCGGGGCCCTCCTTGCCGGCCGTGGGGTGGGGTGGCCGGCCTCCGAGAGCCCTGTGGCGCTGATCATCTAGCATTTCTGCCTCACGGTCGGGCGTCTGCCCATCCGTGAGAAGTAGACAGAGCGCCCTGCTCCTAAAACAAGGTTTCAGACGGAGCCAGAACAAGGAGACTGTCCTCCTCTGATGGTCTCCAAGGCTGGCTCTTCTCCCAAGGGGACCTCCGGAGGCCAGGCTGCAGGGGCAGGGACAGGGTGGGTTCCCTTCTTACTGGAAGCTGGCGAGAAAGAGCTTTCCGGTCTGAAAAGCACGTGCTGTTTTTTCCCTAAGAAGTCGGGCCAGGAAGGAGAACTTGGGAACAGTCACCCACAGTGCACCCTTGGCTGTTTTTCTCACCTCTCGAGACAATACAACAATGAGAGAGAACTTGGCAACTTTCGAAGAGGAAATTAGGCAGAATTTGCCTGGAACGAGGCCCTTCCAGTGTTCGAAAGATTTATCGCTGGGAGAAGTTGGCGCTGGCCGGAGCAGGGCTGCCTGCTTTCAGGGGCTCTTTCCCATGCTTGAGTCGAGTGACCCTTGGGACTCTGAGCTCTGCCCCGTGTCCCGCGGGGCCGAGTCGTCCTGGCTTGGCCGCCCGCACAGCAGCATGGAATCCCTGTGCAGAAACTCGCCCAGTCCCCCGGGCCAGGCCCAGCCCAGGCCACTCTCCCTTTCATTGGAAGGCACTTAGAGATGCCTGCGCCGGGATCCTGGAAGTCCCCCAGCAAGCAAGCTCTGTCCTCCTTCCTCCTTCGAAACTAGACAAACCAAAGGAAGGAACGGTTCACGGCCCACCCTCTCTGGCTCCCTCAGTGAGAGATGCACCTCCCCTCTTCCGGAAGAAAGTTCTGGCCCACCCTCTTGTTTGCGGGGTGGGGCCTCCTGGAGATTGGAACAGGAGCCAAGCCTTCCTCCTTCCCTTTCACCAGCATCATGCCTTCAGACTTCCCAGCCCAGTTCCTGGAAGCCTGGTAGAGCCCAGGCACGTGGCTCTCATGTTCAGGGTGGACAGCCTGTGTGGTCACACAGACCTGAGTCCCAGCTCAGCTCCACCACACACTCTCTCTCTCTCTCTCTGTAGCCTCAGGCAAGCAGGGATAACCTCCCCGGATGGCTGGTTTCTCTGTGAGCTCAAGTCATGAGACCTGCCTCCTTGGACGATGTGAGGATCATCAGTGTTATTACACATAAAATACTTTGCACTGTGCCTCATCACATGTATTTAAGCAAATACATGTTGGGGAAGAGAGGGTTCCAGACTGCACAGTTCCTTTCAAGTTTTACTGCATGTGAAATTTTCTTCAGTGAGCAGAAGGGGTGATGCTTCATCCATCCATTTAGCTGTCCACCCACCCAATCCATTTGTACATCTGTCTGTCCACCCATCTATCCTTCCATCTACCCATCCAACATCCATCCATCCATGTATCCATCTGGTCATTGATTCGACAAGTCAGCCAGTCTTTCACTTAACAACATCTCTCTCTATGGTTTTTGTGGACACCATGGTGAATAAGTCACACATGGTCCCTGACCTCTAAGAGCTCATAGCCTTGACAGAAGGAACAGCAATTGAAATGAGCAATTGCAGGACAGTGTAGTTCTGTTAGGCGAGGCAGCATCACCTGATGTGGTCAGGGATGGCGAGGGGAAAGCATTTCAGGTGAGACCTGAAGGGTAAGTGAGTAGTTCAGCAGGCGGTGAGTGAGAGGGTGAAGGCACAGTGTCCCTGGTAGGATGATGTTCTGTGTGAAAGCCAGATGAAAAGCAAGGCCGGCCAGGTCATGCTAGATCGTGCTACAGTGACAAGTAGCCCCAACTTCCAAGTGGCTCAAAACAACAAAGGATTATTTCTCACTCAGGCTACACATCCATCGTGGGTTGGCTGGGAGCACTGCTGACGGAGCCAGCGCCATCAGGAATGTTTCTGGTTACCATGGCAAGGGCAAAGGGCCCTGCTAAATACAGCACCAGCTCCCAAGAGCTTCCACTGGAAGTGACACGGGTCACATCAGCTCATGCTTCATTGGCCAGGGCAGGCCCTGTGGCCACGAGTCCCTACCACATGCTGGGAAGAGAGCTGGCACCTTTGGGAGTGGACACCAATGACACCGCAGCAAGTCCAGGCCTTGGCTTGCTCACCAGAAGAGTGGCAGGAAGGGATAGGTTGGGCTGGCTCAGGTTGAGTCCTTAACCTGTTATCCGTGGTGTATTCCAAAACTTGCCTACACACTGTGTGCGTTTACCTGCATGTGTGTGTGCTGTACAGATGTGCACTTGGCTGTGATTCTACAGCTTTTTTTCCATCTCTCAAAGGGCTTCAGGTTTCTATAAATCCCCCCCAAAACTGAGAACTCCTGGACTGGGTCAGATCCTTGAAATCCCTTTGAACCTTCAATTCAAAGAGCCTCATTATTACAATGGATGGACACTGTCTTCCTGCAAAGTGTAGCCAGCCTGGGGGGCAGAAGGGCGACTGTGGCCACCCCTCCTCCCGCTCGTGCTGGATAACGATGAGCCCAGCGGGTGGGCTGGGAGACATTTGCTGCCTCTGCCTCCCAGGCAGAGGCGCACAGTTGTACAGTACCTCCCCTCTGCCTGTAGCGTAATGAATTCATCATGCGAACTTCGCGACACCAGCCTCACCCAGGAGGTGGCAGTTAACCTGCCCGGCCTCTGCCTCCTTTCCCTATCCTGTGGGTGGGACTGATAAGCTACAGAGGTGGGATGGGGCTCAGAGAGTGGCGGGAAGGAGTGCCAGGAAGTTGAGAAGGGAGGGTGGCCCCGACCAAGGCTCTGGGGGAGGCAAGGAGTTTTGAGATCAGAGAAGAAGGGGGCCAGTGGCTTGTGCCAGACAAGGCCGTGAGGGTGATGGTGAGGTTGAGGCAAGGCTGGGTCAGCTCCCAGGTGGGTGGCACGGCCTTCCCACCTGCTCTGAGCCTCCGTTCCTCACCTCAGAGTGATATGTGCAAAGTACTGTGCTCAATGCCTGGTGGGTCACATCAGCCGGCATTACTTCCTGTGGGATCTTGCTTCATACCCGTGCCTCAGAGAGGCAGTCTTCCCAAGCCTGAACTACAGACAGGGAGGTCCAGAGTCACACAGCTGTTTTCAGCTGGGATCTACAGACTGCTGTGCTGAACCCAAACCAGCCTTCTTCCCAGAATACAACACTGACTTCCTCCCGTTGAAACACTCATAGGAAGATGGATATGGCCGGGCAGCTGGGTTGTAATAGCAAGGGGGTTCACGTTCTCCCACATGAGCAAGCACTGGGAACATGTAGGGTATTCCTCCTGGAAGGATAGGCTGTAAGCGGAGGTGACCAGGGCAGGTGAGATGGAGTTGTGTCCCTGAAGACACCTTCCTCCCCATCCAGACCATGAGGCCACTGTGAAAGGCAGGACATAGTGGACCCAACTGAGACCTGAAGATGAGGTCCCAGGTGCCAGGGCAGGAGAAGACGTCTCTGCATCTATTCCCGCTCCACAGCAAACTGGCCACTTTGAGGTCTGGGCAGAGCCAGGCTGCCTGTGAGGGATGTCAGGAGGGCTCGAGGTATAACCAGGAGAAGCTGCAGCTCTGGGAGCTGGCTGGCTCCTTTGGGAGGAAAAACTGCAGAGAAAGTTCTATGGAACATCCATTTTTGAGAAGGAAGAAGTGTCCAAAGGCGTCATGTAGATCAATCAGGATTCCCAGATGGAAGCAGCCAAAATGGACTCAGGCAGTCTCCAGTAAAAGAGGAATATGCTCGAAGGATTGATGGGAGCCTGGAGAACAGGCTTGGGAAATGGACTGGAGCTGAGGCAGGTGGTGGGACCATATCCTAGCCTTAAAGACACCTGCCCAGGAAGACACTGCTCTGCCTCGTAATGAATTCTTTCCTCCTTCATCCTGACATTAACTTTGCTCAAGACCCCGAGTCCTGGGCAGGAGCTCCAGACTGATATAGCCTAGATCACCTGCTCACACTCAACCAAGAGAGGGGCCGGGCCCCCTTAAAGATCCCTGACTGGCTTGCATGGTGGGGAGGTCCCCGGAATGGGACACACTGCGCCAGGTCATGAGGGAGTCAGGTCTGTGTTGGATTTGGTTGCCAAGGCAAAGGAAGGGAATCACCGTCTACCACTCACTACCACTGGTCTGCTTTCCGGTCTCTCTTGCTTTGTGTGTTCATTCTTGCTTGTGCAACTAGCCCTAATGGTACCAGGCACTGCTAATCAGCACTGAGGATTTGGGAATAAAAGTCTGCCCTCAAGGAGCTCACAGCCCCCTCATTCATTTGTTCATTCATTCATTCAGCAGGTGTCACTTGGTCATGCAGGTGGTAGTCACACACAGGCACGTGTTTCCGGAGCATCACGCTGGAGCCAGTGAGCACAAACAGGGAAACATGCCTTCTTCGCCTGTCCTTCCTCCTGCTCCTCTCTCTTCCTTTTTGTCCTCACTTGGTCATTCAGTCTAGCCAGTGACACCTTATGGGCACTGCCTGGGCCCAGTGCATGCCCACAGAACCAGTAGAACAGCCCACATCGGCCCTAGACCAATGTGGCCAGACTTCCCATACTCATTTCCTACTGCTGCTGTGACAAACTGCCAACAAGGTAGCAGTTAAAACAACACATATGTATTATTTGTTTGCAGTTCTAGAGTCACGGGTCCCACTGGGCTAGAATTAAGGTGTCAGCAGGGCTAGTTCCTTCTGGAAGCTCATGGGACAATGGATTTTACAGCTTCAGAGACTGCCTGTGCCCCTTGGCTTATGGCCATGACTCCAGCCTCTGCTCCGTCTCTGACTCTCTGACCTCCTGCATCCCTCTTGTGAGGACCCTTTGATGACTTTGACTCATCCACATAATCCAGAATAACCTCCTCATCTCAGGGTCCTTAATTCACTGAAATTTACGAAGCCCCTTTGCCACCTAAAGTAGCATATTCACAAGGCTTAGCATGTGGACAGTCTGAGGGTCCTGTATTTGGCCCAGCATGCCTGCCCCATTCTCTGGTCCATGTGGTGTGCTAAAAACACACACTGGGTTTGTGCTGGGGCCAGCTCATCCCACCTTGTACCAGCTCCTGAGAGCCAGTCCTACACCGTCTTCCCAATCGTGGTCCAGGGACATCCCTGCTGGTGGCACAGAATCCTCCAAGGTGGGACTATTCACAGCACAGAAGGTGGCACGTGCTGTGATGGGGGCCTTTTTTTATTCTGGAAAGCCTGTTGTTCCACATTTATCAACACACCACTGGCCGTGGCCGCATGGATACTGATCACTGCTGTTTGTAGAGCATCTGCACGTGCCAGGCCCTGAGCTAAGTAAGCATTTTACAGGAATTATCTCATTGTTTGGGATCTTTGCATTGGTCTCCCTAAGCATGGGATGTATTTTATCATCCTAATGAACAAGAACTGTCATAAGACCACAGAGCCAGGTCAGCGCTGATAGGAGGTGACTCAGCCACAGACTCTCGGGGTGCTGCCGGTCCCGTGGCAGACTCTGCTTTGGCCTCCACTTCCTCGGTCAGGTGGCACAGGCTCTGCATCTTTAGGGGACTGGAACCCAGGGCTGTTGGACACTCAGTCACCGTGGAGGTCCCAAAATCACATAGAAGGTATCCCCAGGCCTGTTCCCCACTCAGGGCAGAGATAGATGCAAACTTGCCTTGCATCCATGGGCTGGTATCAGCCTGTTTGAGATTTGGAATGAGTCCCTGAACTTGCCTGCAGGAGCCTGACAACCCTCTGCACTGGCCACTGAGCTGATTCATTTCATATTCAAGCCTAGAGATTTCCCCAAACTCTGCCCTGGGAGAGTGGCTGAGCTTCACCAACACTTTGGGTGGGATACTTGGGTCCCCTGGGCAGAGGGTGACCCCTGAAATTGTAACCACTTGTACATGCTTGTTTGTGTGTGTCTGTATAGGTTGGGTCCATGGAAGCTGGACTCTCATGCTTGGAAAGAGGCTCCGACCTTTATCAGTCCCTGGACCGACAAGGTCAGGGTAAACTTGGGGCAGAGGGCCGTGGGGCTGTGGGGTCCGGCAAGAACAGACACTGTGGGACACTTGGGTGGCTCAGTGGTTGAGCATCTATCTGCCTTTGGCTCAGGGCATAATTCCCAGACTCTGGGATTGAGTCCCACATCAGGCTTCCTGAATGAAGCCTGCTTCTCCCTCTGCCTATGTCTTTCTTTCTTTCTCTCTCTCTCTCTCTCTCTCTCTCTCTTTCTCTCATGAATAAATAAATAAAGTCTTAAAATTAAAAAAAAAAAGGCAGACAGGCATGACAATGCTGACAGTACCAGCCTCCCAGGGTAGACTTGCGAGGACTGAACAAACCAGTCCATGCATGGACCCTCGTGCTGTGTCTGGCACACAATAAATGTGCCATAAATACTGCAGTTGCCACCAAGAGCAGTGAGTGAGAGCAGCGGCAGTGTTACGCATGAGAGTTGGCTGGACCTTCCCTGGGCCCTGATGTGTTCGAGATGAGTTGATGACAGCGGTGATGGCAGAGATGACTGCATTTCTGGTGACCACCTACTGTGTGCTGGGCCTGGTTCTCTCTGCTCCACAGGAATCATTCCCAGTCCTCACAACACTCTTGCAAGGTCAGGGTTAATGGCCCCATTTTACAGATGAGAAAACCCAAGCCAAGTTGCCAAGGTCTGTGAACTAGGGTGGCGTGGATCTGGGAAGGTTTTGCTCCCTGTGTGGTGGTGATTTTTAATTCAGGTCTGCCTGAGTTCAAGGCTGGATGCTTTCTTCCCTGCCTTTCTGCAGCTGGCAAGAGGTTAAACCCACAAGCTCTGAAGCCAGCCTGCCTGCTGTGAACACACTAGTTGATGTGAGATCTTGGAGCCTCGGTTTTCCCTCTGTGAAACGGACATAGGGCTGTTGTGAGGGCTGATGACAGTATGTGAATAACAAGTGCCAGGTACCTGGAGCAGTGCCTGGTGGGAAGGAGGCACCTGAACCGCTCCCACCCCATTGTCCCACCACCATGCCTGCTTCCTTTCCTCCCAGCCCCTCCCATGATCCTAAATAAGCCAAGATCTGTGTACAGTGAGCACTCTTCCAGCTACCAGTGTCCAGAGTCACTCCTACCCAGCAAAACACGCACACAGGGGAATGATGTCTCATTTCAGGAAAAGTCCCCCTGGTTGTCACTTCTGTTTTGTACCCAAAAGGTTCCACTGGGCAGATCCCTGTGTCAGGGCTGCAGAGCAGACCCCGCTGGGCAGAGCAGGCTGGGACCCCTGTACTGTGCTCTAAAATGCTGCAAACTGGTGACTGGACCTTGCTGTCCTGTTCTTGTCGTTGCAGGCTGCCAACAGCTACCTTCGAGACCAGTGGTTCCATTCTCTTCAGTGGAAGGTAAGTCCTGACTCAGTTTCTGATTGAAGGCGGCTGCCTCTGTTTTGGGCAGCCTCCTGGCTCAAAACTAATCTGTAACCTGGAGGTGTAAAGGTGGACATCCCTTGCCTTCCAGACGGCTTAGCCGAAGAGCCTTGCCCCATCGTGGAATGGGTTGTGTAAATCCCCTTCTGTCTCTGATGCTCGGGACCTTTCTCCTTCCTATGGCATTCCTGCCCCATTGGCCGCTGACTTTGCCCATGAGCTTTTCAGCCTTTGCCACTTCCCAAAGGATCATAGAAGCATTTGCTCTCAGAAGAGGGGCTCTATTAGGGGGCTGGGTGAGGCAGGGCTTGAGGTTTCAAGATGCTGGGTTGAAAATAACTTCTGAAGGTTGCTCCAAACAACCAACATTCTTCCATAATTTCCACTTCCTCTCAGTTACCTGGTTCTTTGGCCTAATTTTCCAGTTCAGCCTCCTCATAGGATCGTCCACAGCCTTTTAGCATGTCAGGAAATGAGTTCTCTGCTGGTCACTGTCAAGACCCAGGGGCCAGATCTACTGAGAAAGATCCTCCCAGCCCCCAGGGAATCCACATTCTGCCCCAGGGTGTGGACTGTGCGGTCAGCCTCTCTTTATGCCCCGCCTCCCTGGCCCTCCCGCCCTCTGATCTTTTAGTTTAGAACAAGCTGTGACAGTCCTGTGGCCTCACAGGGCCAACAGGGCATGGCTGGAATGACCGGTGCATGTCCTGAGCTGTCATTGTTACAGTTAGCTGGAGAGCTGTGGAGCGTGAGCAGCTGGCCGTATGCAGGGTATAAGGCCTCATGCCATGTTGGGCTGAGCCGGGGAACACTCGGAATTCCTCCCGTGCCTCCAAGGGACTCTGGTCACAGCCAGCCCCAGGATGGAAATACAACCCCAGAAAGTAATTCCTAGCCCCAAAGAGGGCCACCCCTCCCTTCTCCCCTGACAGCTGCAGGTCCTCTCACTTTGTGCCCACGTGGCAGTCTCGGAAGCTCACCAGAAGTCTCCACGTTGGAGCTGCAGAGGGAAAGGACTAGAATTTATTGAGCACCTACTGTATGCCAGGAACCTGAACCTGGGCCCATCATGGCCACTTCATCCTCGCCCCAGCCTGGTAAAGCTGGTTATTGTCACTGCTCCCATTTTCTGCACAGGAAAGGTGAGGCAAGGCTGGAGCCCAGCCCCCATAGCTTGTCAGGGCTGGAGGCAGGGTACAAACCTAGGTCTCCCTCATGACCACAGGTTTCTGAATGCAGGCAGAAGGCAGCAGGTGGCAGCCAAGAAGGCCCGGTGGCACATTTCTGCTCACAGAGTCAGCAGGAGCCACTGAGAGCTCAGTTTCCCCAGTGCGATTATTCCTTGTCCCTGAAGCGTGGCTCTCCGCGGCTCTCTGTGGCCCTACGCATCCCCAGACAGGCAGGGCTTACGTCAGGACCTTCTGAGGGCCGTCTGGGAGTCAAATGCCAGAGCAGTCCAGGGGCAGGGAGGATGAGAGGGATGGTATGGTTGGGGGCTCGGATGGAAGGGGCCATTTCATCGCCGTAGACCCCAGCCACTTGGCTCCTCCCCTTTCTGTTCTCCGAAGGTGTTTTCCCAGTGAGTGGCAAGTAGGTAATCGCCTTGCTTCCTCTGCTCAGGAAGGGGCAGGAAGTACTTGGAGACATCCTGCCTCCTTGACAGGCAGGGGAAAGGCCCCATTGCAAAGAGGGCCAAGACCAATGTCAAGGGAGAGGTTGGCTGTCTTGGGTGGTATTCCACAAAGCTCGGTCGTGCCCGGTCTGCTTGTTCTTCATCTGTTGTCTGCAGCCTATGGGAACCCCTAAAAGGCAAGGCTTGGGGAATTCGGGAATGGTGTGCAGCTAGCAGGGATGACCAAGAAGGTGGGCAGAGGAAGCTGAATTTCAGAAGATGGACAGGCTAGAAAGATGATTTGAAAGTGACAGTCTTGGGACGCCTGGGTAGCTCAGTGGTTGAGCATCTGCCTTTGGCTCAGGACATGATCCTGGAGACCCAGGATTGAGTCCCGCATCAGGCTCCTTGCATGGAGCCTGCTTCTTCCTCTGCCTGTGTCTCTGCGTCTCTCTCTGCCTCTCTCTGTGTTTCTCATGAATAAACAAATAAAATCTTAAAAAAAAAAAGATAGTGATAGTCTTGAAACATACAAATTTAATCATCAAGTATTGTGGATTGAATGAAAAAAAAAAAGATAGTGATAGTCTTGAAACATACAAATTTAATCATCAAGTATTGTGGATTGAATGAGTACAGAATTGGGGATCCCTGGGCTTCTCGCAGTTTTCAGGAAGACCTGGATATCTACACTCAATTTTGGTGCCATTTGGTTTCTTTATGGTTGTTAAATTTAAAAAAACAAACCACCCCACCCCCCCGCTGCCAAAACAAAAACAAAAACAAAGAAAAGCATCCAGGAAACCCGAGTCAGAGCTTCATGGAACTGGAAAATGCCTGGCAGTGTATGGCCCTTTTGCCAAATGGTAGGTGGTGGCCTTTGTTCCCACAATATAAGTTTTCACTTGTGTCTTGTCAGGTATAAAACTGGCAGATTTCCCCCTTTAACAACTGACACCACCCCACCCCACCCCACAATAATTTAGGTAGGCTGCCACCAGGTGGCAGCGGTATCTTAGTGTCAGCAACTTGGTTTCGGTTTTGATGAGACTGGAGGAGGTCTCTTTTCCTTCCTTTTTAAAATGGCGAGGGCATCTAAGGTGTTTTGGAGGCATGTCCAGCTCGCAAAATGAACTGAGAGACCTGGAATCAAATTCTGGTTCTATGGCTTACTCTTAGGGTCTGCATAGATTCTGGCAAGTGTTCATTAATTCAGATGCAGTTACACCATACCAGGCATGGCTGTGCACTTTCCTGTCCCTTGTCATTAAGCAAATGAGGAAACCAAGGCTCAGAAAGGTCTAATGACTTACCCTAGCCACACAGCAGATTTTAGTACAGATCTATGGGGCTGCCCTGCCTCCTACTTGATCCAGCTGTACCTGATTCTGAGCTCTGAACTCTTCAGCCCACTTAGGATGAGACCTTCTGCCTCTCCTGATACAGCCTCTCTTTTCACTATATTTATAAGCAACCCCTTGGCTCTCTTCTCTTCCTCTTTTCAGTGTCTTTGTCAAAATTCTTGCAACCTCAGCTTGATTTTTAAAATATTCTAAATATTGTTTAGAATATTGTCACTGTTCCCCTACACTGTGTGTGTGCAAACTATAGCTGCCATGCACATGGAGAACCCATTCTTTTATTTGTAAATAATGTTGCCTATTAAATACTACATCCCCATTGGTTTAGTTTTTACTGAGTTGTACTGGTATCTCTGGGGCATTCTCAACAGAGAATTGCTCCTGGGGGAGCCAGATTGGTTCTTTGGGGCCTAAAAAATGTTAAGGTAGTACACTAGTACGTGGCCCTCCAAAGTTCAACCCCATTCATCAAAATCTTATTTTTTTAGTATTTAATTTCAAAGGGAGGAAGGGAAATAGGAGGGCACTGCCTTCAAAAGCTCCAGGGGAAGGGGGACCGAGGATAACTAGAAAAAGACTGGGAAATGCTCAGTCCGCCCCAGGTGATGTTGTGGGACAAGACAGTGTAAATAGGACATCTGTGTGATATCCTTGCTGCCTCCGCTCTGTCCCAGCAGTCCTGTTGTTCAGTGGCCTCAGAGCTGGGCCTCTGCCTTCTCATACTGTCACCGTCCACTTGGGGAGTTTCCTTGGCCCAGACTCTCTGTTCGGAGCATTGTCTTATCTCTATGAAAAGTCCATTATTGATGCTTGCATGTGAGGAAATCCGAGTCACCGGCCCGAGTTCCCAAGACTACCCAGAAGGGGAGTGGGGTTTGACCCACAGCCCATCTCCCAGATTCCCTTTCCTGCTCCCCACCCCCGCTCCCCAGCAGCTCCACTCTTTCTCTCGGCCTCCTGCCTTTGGCCAGCACTGTTCAGGGAGATCTTTCTTGCAGGAGGACTAGACAGCGAGCATCACCAGTCCCTGGAAGGAGGGTGGGATGGGGTTTACTCTGGGCAGTGGGACAGCAGTGCTAATGCTCCCAGGATCCTCTGGAGCAGAGCATGCTGTCCTGAGGGCTCCCTGGAGAGGCCAGTCCTGTTTGGTTTGGGTGGTTTGGCCCCTGAGGCCAATCCCTAGGGGTGTGGAAGCATAAACAGTTGTACTGAGTTAATGAAGCCTCATTTCTGAGTTAGAGAAATGCACCTTGCAGGCCAGGTCGTATGGAGACAGGCATGTCTGTGTGTGCAGGACTGGGAAGGGACAGACCTGCTTACCTGCACAAGGCCATGAGGGGACAGCCCTGTCCCCGTGTGCAAGGCACGTGAGGGCACAATGTGCATTTATGGAGCTGCGAGGAGACTGGCCTGTTTCTGTGTCCCAGGTTTTTTTTTGTTTGTTTTTTGTTTTTTTTTAAGATTTTATCTATTTATTCACGAGAGTCACAGAGAGTGAGGCAGAGACACAGGCAGAGGGAGAAGCAGGCTCCCTGCAGGGAGCCCAATGTGGGACTCAATCCGATCCCGGGTCTCCAGGATCACACCCTGAGCCAAAGGCGGCGCTAAACCGCTGAGCCATCTGGGCTGCCCTGTGTCCCAGGTTTTGAGGCAAGACACCTAGCTGTCCACAGCTGTGAGGGTCAGGCCTGTCGGGTGGACAAGCACCCAGCTGGGAGGAGACATGCTCCCCCATGAGGGAGCCCCAAGAAGCAAGATATATGTTTTTACATAGCTGGTGCTTGTGGTGCCTCCAGCTCTGAAAAACAGCCTTTTCACTTCCTGAGAGGGGTTCCATTGTAGGCCGTGGCACAGAAGTCTTGAAAACCAAGATGGTTTTATCCCCACGGGGAAGTTGCATTACTAAGAACAGTTCCTGAGGTCTGTCCCAAGTGCTGGGGGTGGAGAAGCAGACTCTGTGTGAGAGGAGAAGCTGACCTGTTTTCCTGTCCCAAAGCTGCGGGACAGAGGAATGCCCTGGGCTCTGTCAAAATCCCAGCTCAGTTGTGTGTCCTCTGGCATTCTGCTCTGGCCTGGCTGCCTCCTGTCCCCAGGCAGGTTTCACCACTGCCTTGTGGTCACCCCTTCTCTGGCTCTGTCCCTCTTCTATACAGCAGGAGGGTGGAAAGGAATGTGGGAAGCATGTGCCTGTGTGAGTGAATGAGAGAGAGAGAGTGTGTGTGTGTGTGTGTGTGTGTGTGTGAGAGAGAGAGAGAGACAGAGACAGAGACAGAGACACAGAGAGAGAATGTTGCATATGAGGGGTCACCACGTCAGGAGTGCATTGGGTATGGAGCGTGTTCATTTGGGCCTTAGTTTTCTCCTCTGTCAAATAGGGATGATCCAGCACCTTGCTCACTGGGTCGTTGTAAGGTGGGAGGCTCCCTGCATGTGAGGCAGTTAGAAGGGGGCTGGCAGGCTTGGCTGTGTGAGAGCATCACAGGCACTCCATCTGTGTGGTTCAGTGCCCCCCCCCAACCCCTGCACTGCCCCTGCAAGGCATGTTTTAGTATCGGGGATGAGTAGAAAGTGTCCTCAGGAGGGCCCTACCTGTAGTGGGTGGCTGGTTGACCATTCCTTAAAGGCTTTTGAGCATTGCTGTGCCTGGCAACTCATGTACATTCACTCCCTTAGTCCTTTCATGGTCCTGCCAGGTCTTCACTACCCCATCTCCTAGATGAGGGGCCAAGGACATTGCCAAGAACAGCCAGCTCCTAATGATGTCACAGTGGAGCTTCCACATTGGGCCCTGGCTGAATCTGACATGAGAGTGGCCCATCCTATGCTTGGAGCCCCCACCGAGGCACAGCCACCACCATCAGGGTCCTCAGTGTGCAGGTGAAGACTGCGGCTAGAAACCTAATCCCCTCCCTTATTGGGGACTTGTGGGGGCTTGACCCCCACCCTACTTCCACACGGTGAGGGGTGATGGTCCAGCTGCTGCCCAGATTCCCAGGCAACTAGGTCAGAGGGACAAAGGGCCCTAGAGCCGATGCCCCTTCCCTAGAGAGAAGCTCAGGGGAAAGAGTGGACCCCACAGTAGGTACCGTCCCCCGCCCCAGCTCTGACTTTCCTCCTAGAGCTGCTTCCCTCTTCCTTCTTGGGCCTTTCTTCCTAGGGAAGAGCCACTTCCGGTCCTGCATCTGTGGCCCAGACACCTCCCAGAGCTGCAAACCCTCCCAGCCTGTGTATTCCGAGTCTTCATCCAGCTCCCCCTACCCACCCCACCCCGCAGCAAAGGCAACAGGTGGCCATCGTCACCCCTTTGAACCCTCATGAACGCAAGGAGAAGCCTGTCTCCCTCTTTCCATTTCACAGATGTGGAGAGCGAGGCTGAGAGGTTAAACCCCTTGCTCAGGGTCAGTCAGCTGGAGTGTAGACAGAACTCTGAGTCCAGAACCTGGGGTGGGTCTGGACCACCCGGACCGCGGTGCACACGCTGGACAGTGAGCTGACACTGCCTGGCCATCTCCCATCTCCTTTCTCTTCTGGTGTCTGGAGTGTGCAGGGCCTCAGTGTTTCTGTTTTGCGCAACATTTCATGAGAGCTTTACATTTTTCTCTCGGTCTCGCAGACGTCAGCACAAGGATTATGGGAATTAGCCTCTGACTTGGCAGTCCCATTTCTCACGGGTAAGGGCTGATTGCCCTACCCTGTCCTGTATGCCCCAGGACCACCATCCAGCACCTGTCCTGGGCCCAGAAGGTCAAGCTCAGGACCAGCCCACCTCCACATCTGCCCCAAACATGCTGTATCCCCAGTGTCCTCAGACACCATCATTGAGGCTCTGCATGCCCAGACCCAGCCTTGCTCCTGGCTTCCCATTGCCCTGGGCCACTGCTCTCCTGTGTGGCTCCTGGCTGGGCTGGCCGATTCAGGCCAGGATGTCCCTTTGTCTAGGGGGAGGGCAGTGACCCCTGCTCACCCGCCTCTGCCCCCACCACCCTACTCTCTCTCCTTCCGCTTGCTTCCTCCATCCTGTTTATAACCGCCTTGAAAACACCTTTATAACTGCATGAAGGGCAAAGTCCATGTGCTCCTGCCAGCCCCCACCCCACCTCGGATTCCTCTCTGGTTGCAAAAGTCCTTGCGGACCTCGGCTACCTTAGTGCGGATGCTTTGGTAGCTGTGGCTGGGTGCACAGCACAGACCGGCCTGCTAGCTTTGGCACGGGATTGCCACCGAAACCTTTCGACGTGTTCAGGCCAACATGCATGAGCTTCCTAATGGCTACATAACATCTGTGAGGAGGTTGTGGCCTGAGTTACCACACGACTTGCTGTGGTTCAGGCTGTTCCGGTTTCCTCAATTACGGATAATGCGCTTGTGCCTTTCCCCTGAAACTAAGCTTCCACTTCTTTGGAGCTACTTTTGTAAGGCACATTTCCAGAACTGTGGTTACATTTCTGGAAGAGAAGGGGTATTTTTTGTGGCTCTTACCACATTTGCCAATATGCTTGCAAAGGAATAATTTCTGCAGTGCCTAAAGGTGAGAGCTTGGGGCTGAACTGCCTGGGTTCAAATCCCAGTGCCACCACTCACTGGTGGTATAACCCTGGACTACTTAGTTTGCTCTCTCAGCCTGCTTTTCCTCCTACAAAAAGTGGGGCTCACAATAAGACCAAACTCATTAGATTCTTGTAAGGATTCAATGGGTCGGTAGCAATAAAGAACTTAGAAGAGCACCTACCATGTGAATAAGCATTAGATCAATGTTGATTATTCTTACTCTGTCTCCTTTATGTAGAAGGGTCCTGGCAGATGGATCCAGAAGAAGGTGGCATTTGTAAGGCACTGCCATCAGCCCTTAGGGGGCCCATGACAGGCTTCACTGGTCAGTCACTGTGCTGCTTTCCCCTAAGGCAGAACTCTGCTCAGCAGAGCTCCTGCTGGCTGGCCTGAGCCGATGGAGGGAGCAGAAGCTTCCATCCCCCCTGCTCTGTGACCTTCTGGACCATTAGTACATCGAGCGTTGCTAGGATCTACACCTAGTCATGTTGGCTCTGGCCTATGCTGCTTTGGAGCTTGTTCATGGGAGTAGTTGAGCTTCCAGACTGATGCCCTGAGCTTCTGGTTCTCCTCTTGGGAAAGGCATGAGTGTGACTTGCCTGTCTCCAAGAAAGGAGGTAAAACAGGTGGGAAAGGATGGGCAGCAGTTGGCCTCAGACCTCTTCTGGGCCTACGCATACATTTGCTTCATGCCTTTCCAGGTCAGAAAGGCCTGAATTCCATCCAGATTCATTTGTGGCTCTGGGTCAGAGACGGCTTTGTGACTTCTTAACAGGGAGCATAGGGACTTGGTAGAGATGGTAAAAGGGGCAGCCTTCCCAAGAAGCAGGGCTGGGGGAGGAACCTCAGCTGAGGGACGGCATGGTGGAGCAGAGGCCCTCACAGGCCGCTTCTCTGGCACCCGTGTTACATGGAGCTGAATGGAGGCCTCCAGGGCTCAAGTGGCTGGCTCCCAGGAGGACACAGTCTCCAGACACAGCAGCTACCACTCGTGCCCTTCACTAGGCCATCGGGGCCCTATAAGTAATAACAAGGGTGGCCTCGGGGATTGAAACTAACAAGTGGCAGAGGGCTGGGTAGCCCTGGGGAGAAGATCTCATGCCCTGTGGGCTTTCTTTACAGGAGACAGAATGATAGTTAGGTACCTCCTAATATCAGGAGCTGTACTGGGGGCTTGTGTGTGTGTGTACACTCCTGAAATCTTCCCCAGGTTTGATTAGGCCCATCTCAGAGGAGGAGCTAAAAGTGGAATGGGCTTGTCCACAGTTACACAGCTAGAACCAGGGTCTGAATCAGGGCAGTTGGCTTCCAAGCCCAGCGTCCTCCTCCTCCCAGCAGGAGATGGCACCACCATGAACCTGGAGAGGGTGGGGGCATGAGCTCAGCAGCCCCCATCTCTGAACCCAGTGAGGCAGAGGGGTGCCTGGCAAGCGTGAGGCCCTTGCAGAGTGTCTCCACTATTCCTGACCAGAGCTCTCTGGCATAGACATGGGACAGTTTGGTCTTGCTAAATAAATGTTCCATTGAAAGAATACATATAGAAAGGTACACAGATCAAAAGAGTATGCTGGACAAATTCTCCCAAGTTCTCAGAGAATTGACTTGAGTAACCAGTCACCCAGATTGAGAAACAGCAGCTGCCTCCCAGGCATCTCCTGGGCCCCCAAACCCCTCTGCTTCCCCAACCACCACCACAGAAGACCACTGTCCTACCTTCTGTTGACACAGATTGGTTTTGCATCCCACTTTAGTTGCCCCAAAGTTTTCCAAAGTGGTCATGCCAACTTACCCACCTGCCAGCAATGTCTGAGAGCCCTCAGGCACAGGACACTTAAAGATTATATTTATTAAGGCTTTTTTTTTAAAGATTTTATTTATTTATTTATGAGAGACACACATGCACACACACACACACATACAGAGAAAGAGAGAGGGGGCAGAGACACAGGCAGGGGGAGAAGCAGGCTCCATGCAGGGAGCCTGACGTAGGACTCGATCCCGGGTCTCCAGGATCCGGCCCTGGGCTGAAGGTGGCGCTAAACCGCTGAGCCACCCCAGCTGCCCTATTAAGGCTTTTTTGATACTAAAAAGAACAAAAAGATCTAAAAAAAAAATTCCTGCTGCCCATAAACCTTATGGTTTATGGTAATACATTTTAAGTTAAAATAAAACAAGCTACAAATTACATGTAACAAAATGCACATATTTTGACTGTTGGGTGTAGTGAGTTTGGGCTGTTGTATTCACACGAATAGCCACCATCCAAATTCCTGTCACCCCAGAAGATTCCCTCATGCCCCTTGTTCCCCCAGATGTCCTCTGGCAACATTTAAGGAGAATGAAAGCTGTGGGTACACATGGCAGTTTTCGAAGGCACAGGAAGGTGTAAGAGGAGCTGTCTCCTCCCCATGCCCGATATCCCAAGGCAGTCCTGTGAGCCTCTCATAGGGGCTTTCAGAAGGTTCTGTGCATATTCCTCTTTAAACACCACATAGCCCATGTTACCCACACTATTCCCTTCCTTGCTTCTTTATCCTTTCATTGCATATCATGGCGATCTCTCTGTAGCAGCACATATCGATCCCCTTCATCCCTTTTTTGGTATTCCGTTCAAGCAAGGGCCAAACTTAGGGACTTTAGATCTTTGAGTAAAACACTGTTGTATAGATGAGGAACCAGAGTTTGCGACAGTGGATGGGGTGGGGGAGCATGTGTTGAGCACCTACTGTCTACGGGCCAGAAGCAGTGAGAGGTGCTTCTTGCTATGTGACCCTCAGCCCTCAAGACACCCCCAGCTGTCCCCAGTTGGTAGGTCCAGAACCTGAGCTGAGGGGTGGGGGTGGGTATAAAGACCTGCCTCAGGCCACAGAGCAGGAAATGGAAGAGCTGGGTTTGCACCACCTCTCTGGGACCCCAAGCCTTTCCCTGTCTCCTCCTGCCCCAAGAAGGGTTTCCCCAGCCCCCACCAGAAGGCTGGCCTTGGGCTCTGGCCATCCAGATCCAGGACCGCCCCCCCCTCCCCTTGTGCAGGAAGGTCTTCCCTGGGCCTCTGGAATGGCACATGACAGCCAGATCTCCAAATGGCCGAGAAAGAAGTGCATTCGTGGGTTGTTTTTTTTTCCCCCAGACAAGGAAGGGGGACCAGAGCTTTGGTGTGTCATCCCACGCATGCTTTGATGGGGGTTGATGAGTCACTGAACCATACAAGGAAGTTTTTTCACGTAAATGGTTTGCGGGTGAACTTGTTTTCTGCCCTTTAAGGCAGATTTTTTTTCTTTTTCTTTAAAGAAGAGCTTTTAAAACAGAAATGTGAGGCAACATCTTGACTAGCAAGACCTTTTGTTCTCCAGCATCTGCAGTGGGTCCCTTGAGCAGCTGGGTGGTGGGCAGTGAGCCCCTGAGAGGTGGGGCCTTGGCGGGTGGTCGGGCCCCCAAGGGGAGTGTGGCCTGCTATTCTGCTAGCCTCTGAGGCTCCTACCCGACTGTTGGCTCTGTTGGCTCGGAGACGAGGCCAAACAGACACGGAAAAGAGCAGCACCTGTCCCCACAGAGGAATCAAGGCCTCTCCTCACCTGATGATCATAAAATACCCAGCGGGGCAGCCAGCTCAACTCTCTGGGTGGAAAGGTTCTGGAGAAAGGCTAATTGACCAGGACACCTGGGCAGAAGCACTGCAGACCTGGTGCCGTCACCCACGTCCTGCTCCCCGGGGGATCCTGGTGCCCTCTTAGAACCCGTAGATGGTTGCACAGAAACCCCTGACATGGACACTGGTGCCTTTCTGAGGCACCTGATGCCACCCTGACAGCCTGCTGACTGTGATCGCTGAAGACCAAGGTGGCTTATTGCCGGGTGGGAGCCAGAGAAATGGCGGGCGCCAGGCAGATGCTCGGGTAAGACCCCCTGGCAGAGCAGTTGGAACCTGACCTCCACCTGGAGCAGATGTCTAGGAATGTGTGGACTCTGAAAAGCACACCCAGGAAGTCTGGGGCCAAGTCAGTGTTAGCCAGGCAGTCCATTGGTGTCTGTTGGCTCTGAAGTCATTGTCACCGTCTACATCTGCCCCCAGGCCTCCCAGCCACAGTGGACATAGGGGTGCCTGACCAGTGGTTCTTAAAGTGGGGGTCCCCAGGCCAGCAGCATCTGCTTCACCTAGAAATTTCATAGACGTGTAAGTCTTCTGTCTCGTAATTGTGAATGTTCTCAGGTGATCCTGATGCCCACCAAAGTTGGAGAGCTGCTACAGTAGCCTGAAGAAAGGGCAGACAGCAGTAGGCATTTATTGAGTGCCTACTGTGTTCCCTCCACTTCACCTGTGTTGTCCTGTTTGGGCTGTACAATGTCACTGAGGCGTGGGGATTAAATCCCCCTTTCACAGGCCAGAAAACTGACTCTCAGACTACCTTCCCTGTGCATCCAAGCCAGAATTCAGACCCGGGTCTGAGCCTCCTTCTGTGTCCTCCACGCCCTGTTGCTGGGTCCCTTGCGGCCCGACATCAAGCATAAGTGGCAGAACAGATCCATGGCTTTTGGGTCGCTCTGCCAGCACCTCCCCCAATTGTGCAGATGACTTAGAATCACCAGGATGGACACCCTTCCAAGTTCCACTCCGGGCTCCATCTCTGACTTCCCCTGGGCGAGCCTTGGCATGTCTGTCCTCCACGAGGCAGGGACAGCCGCTGTGTCAGTCCTGCCTCTCCACGAGAGCCCCTAGCTACTCAGGAAGGCAGAAGCACACAGCACCCTAGATTCAAGCCCACTGCTGTTACCTGTCCAGCCATGCACACTGCAGAGCAGCTGTACATTAATTAGGGAGCTGAACCTTTTTACAGGTCGCTCATAAACTTGGGCCCTTTGCAGAAGGAGCCACCAGCCCGGAGAAGGCAGCCGGACAAGGCAAGGAGACTTCCCGAACAAAGGGATGAACAGATCAGATGCCACTTGAAGTAAGGTGAGCACTAAAGTGCTGAGACAAATCAACAGCGGAGGCCCCCACTGAGATGCTACCCTCTTGAGACTGAGTGAGGGAACTCCTTATTTGGGATGGAGGCTTCCCTTTATCAGGCCAGGCGGAAACAGGGCCCCAGGGTGCTGTCCCTGCTGCACACCCCCCCCCCCCCATTTCAGGGAGTGAACTCCCACATGGCAGAGGAAGATGGGGCCTCTGGGATGGTATGTACATTTTTAAACTTACTCGGTGGGTTGCTATTATAACCATGGGTGTTTCCTGTTAAGGACTGGCAGGAGGCCCCCCTGCAGTTTTTACCTAAGGTTCAGTGTCACCCTGCTCCAGGCACAGGAAGGCCACTGGAAAAGTCATTGCAGGGTGGTAATAGGATCTTCTCAAGGGGCAAGTTTCAAAGGTGGGGTCTCTGCCTTGCCTGGGATATGAAGGGCCTGTGTCATGTTTATTGCTAGGACAGGCAGGACGAGCCTCTGGCTGTCTGAGAGCCTGGGGAGGAAGGATGGGCCACGGTCCTGGAGATGCTGGTGGGCTGCGCTGACCGGGGAGCTGGAGCCACGGCCCAGCAGACCACCAGGAGGATCTGCACAGAGGGCTAAGCCCAGGCGGGAGGACTGCTGTTTGCTTTGTTCTCATTTTCTAAAAGTAAATGCTACCTTTGCCCACTGATGCACGAGGTGGCTTTATAAAAACACACAGCACAGGGAAATCTATACTGATTGATTTGGAGTGCCTTCAGGGATTAGGAGAGGAAGAGCAAGATGCGGGGACCTGTGCATAATGTGATGCCCCCCTTTTTTTTTTTAATTCTTATTTATTTATGATAGTCACACAGAGAGAGAGAGAGAGAGGCAGAGACACAGGCAGAGGAAGAACCAGGCTCCATGCACCGGGAGCCCAACGTGGGATTCGATCCCGGGTCTCCAGGATCGTGCCCTGGGCCAAAGGCAGGCGCCAAACCGCTGTGCCACCCAGGGATCCCTGTGATGCCCTTTTTGTAAAATGAAATGGGAGACAAAACAGCAAAAACCGAGAACCAAAATAAGTCTATTTGCCCTTGATTATGTGTGGCCGTGGAGAGAGCTCTCAACAGATCTGTCCAGCCTACCACCTGTTTTTATGAAGAAGGAGGATTTAGGGGACACAACCCCACCCACTCATGCTACCATAGCAGTGTGTGGCCAGAAAAGCCTGGGCATTCTTACCTGACCCTTTTCAGAAAATGTTGCCAAACCCTCATATGTATGTGGCATTAGCACGGGTTTGGGGGTACAGGGATGGGGAGGACGGGTGGGAGACAGGTGAGGTTAACAGGAGGCCAACATATATGATACAGATAAATTTATGTAGACATTTATGCTGGTGTGTGTGCACGTATGCACGCACAGAAGGAGAACTCTTGGAATGATGGCCACCAGCATGCAAACATGTAGGCAGTCAGCCACACGATGGAATTTTGGTATTCTTTACTCTCCACCGTAATACAGTCTGTATAATTCTGTCTTCCAGCAAACATATGTTATTTCAAAAACCAGGTAATCTCCTGGAACACTGAAAAGTTAAAAATAATAGGAGCTCAGATACCTTCTGGCTCTTTCCAAGAACGTGGGATTCTGACCGCTTTGAAAATTCTGTGGAAAGACAGGACCTCCTTCATGATCCCAATTTCTGAAATCTTTGTGGATTTTTTTTTAATATTCCTTTTTTATTAAATACACAAGACATGGATGTGGCTTCCTGTGACAATTTGAAACCTTACAGATAAAGCTGAAGCTCCTCCCCCACCCCGGACCTTGGTTTTCCCTCAAGCCACTTCCCTCTTCAGGAAGATGCCTGTCATCAGCTTGACACCCCCCACACTCTGTGCAGTTCATGTATGTAAATATATGTGCACACGTGTGTGTGCACGTGTGCTTGTGTTCACTTCTACATCTACTGTACGGTGGAGGCGGAGCCCATGGCAGACCTCCTTTGTTCTTGTAACTGCTGTCTCGTATGACCCTGTGCGTGGGGCCACCGTTGGTTTGACATGTCTCCACTAGAAAACCCTGAAACACTGATGATGTTTCAGGGGTTTCTAGTCACCCTCAGTTTTTCTCAGAGGTTAACTATGTTCAGTCAGCATTCTGCTGCACTCAATAACTACCATTTATTGAGCACCTACAAAGTGCTGTCATTCAGCCTGAAATATCACAATCTTGTCAGCACCTACAAGAGGCAGGTGGTACTATCGTCTTCATTTTACAGAAGGGGAAATTAAGGTTCCAAGAAGTGATAGAATTCGCCTGAATTCGCCTGCATAGCTTGTACACAGCAGAACAGAAGTTCGAGGTCAGATATGCCCCACTCAGTTTACAATGTTGCACACATCTGAGAGCTGAGAGAAGGCCTTGCCTGAGCCTCCAAGCCCCTGGGAGTTGACAGGTGGTTGGGGAGGCAAGCGAGCAAAGGGAGGTGAGGGTATAGTATTGGGTGTATTGAGTATGAAACCGGGGTTCCCCCCCAGCCTCCCTAGAGTGCTGTGATCAGCTGTGGAAAGCATGCACAACACTTTCTCGGGTGTCTCGGATGGTATTCCAGCGGGGGATGCTACGGAAAGTGGCCTCCCCTGGCTTATGGCCATGTGGAGACGGGTGCATTTCCAGAATGCTGAAAGCAGGTATGGAGCAGTAGCCATGTATGCTCACAGTCTTCTTGACCCTGACTCAGGACGAGCAGGTCACCTAAGGCGGGGGGGTCAGGTGCCGCTATCGTACAGACAAGGAGACCACCCCTCTAGGCTCTCATGCAAGTAGAATCATCCAGTATTTGTCTTTTTGTAACCAGCTTATTTCATTTAGCAGAATGTCCTCGAAGTTCCTTTGTATTGTAGCATGGGTCTGAATTTCCTTTTTCTTCGTACACCTTATTGTCTACACCACGTTTGTCCATCTACTCATCAGTGGACACTTGAGTTGCTCCCACCCTTTGGCTGTAGTGAATCATGCTGCTGTGCACATTGGCGTTTAAATATAATTTAAAATATACTTATGACCCCTCAAATATAAGTAACTAGGCTTCACCTTGCCCCCAACACCCTTCTGATGAGATTGTCCCATGATTGGACTCTGTTACTGGAATGCTGTTTGAAACCCCCCAAGTGGCCCTAACACGTGGCCAGGATGGAGAACCTTGAAATGGTTATCTCAGGACGTACACCTAGCATGGAGCCCACCGCAGGAGGCCCTGGGCTGTCAGCCGGTATGACGGGGTTGCTCTGGACTCGCATGTGACCCTCATAAAAGGAAAAGGAACTCCATTTGCTCCAAGCCAGAGCCCACCCCATGACTCCTCTCTCTCAAGGACTCGAAGTTGGCCCTGTGCTGACATCCTGAATGCCGGGAGCTCCACTGCAGCTCCCCTGGGGGTCCAGGTACCTCCTTGCAGCATGGTTGAGATGGCAGGTGCCCAGGTTTACTGGCAGCCCAGGGCCTGGTGTCGAGTGTAAACCCTCTGAGGGAGCAAGAAAGACACGGGGGTCCACTTCCCCCCCAGGAAGAGAAAACCCAACAAATTCCAAACTGAAGAAGAGCAGGGAGAAGAGGCAGGTGAGGGCAGAGGGTGGCACCCTGGATGTCCGTGCCCCCACCCACACCACCACACGCCCATCAGATGGGCTGCAGCTTCCATCTTCATAAAATAAAAGGGTCGGTCAGCTTGAGTGGCTGAAGCGGGTGGTGGAGCCAGCGGGAGGGCTCCGTCCTTGCTTTACTGCTCACCAGCTGTAGGAGTTTCGTGGGGCTGCTGTGACAAAGTGCCATGAACCCCAGGGGACCTAGAGCAAGAGAAATTCATCTCAGAGTAGTGGGGCCAGAGATCCAAAATCAGGGTGTCCCCTCTTCCACGCAGATGTGCCTCCATCCACACACCCTATGGGAGGTCCTGGTCCTTCCTTCTTCGGAGTTCTTGGCTTGTGGATGCAGGGTTACAACCAGCTTCATGTGGCAGCCTCTCCCTGTGTATGTGAGGCCCCGCACGGCCTTGCTATAAGATTGCTGGTTGTCGGCTCTAGGGCCCGCCTCTGATCCAGCCTGAACTCATCTTCACTTGATGGCACCGGCAAAGACCTACTTCCAGATAAGGTCACATCCACTGATATCAGAAGTCAGGACTTGGATGTAGCATTTGGGGTACATAACCCACACCACCAGCAGCATGACCTTGGGCAAGGTATTAACCCCTCAGTCCCCCTCCTGTGTATCATGGGGATAGACTCCTAGGCCCTACCGGACCCCATCTGGTTCTAGAGTTGGAATCTGCCTTAAAAAAAAAAAAAAAGATTTAGTTACTTATTTTACAGAGAAAGCACACATATGAGCGGGGTGAGGGACAGAGGGAAAGGGAGAGAAAACCTCAAGCCCACTCCCCACTGAGCAGGAAGCCCCATGTAAGGCTTGATCCCGCGACCCTGAGATCACAACCTGAGCTGAAACCAAGTGTCGGCTGCTCAGCCAACTGAGCCAGCTAGGTGCCTCAGGATTTGCCTTAAAACAAGACTCCTCACATGGTTTCTGCTCACATTTTGTTTGCAGAGCACTCGATAGGTTTTAAAAGACTAAGTTCGGGGCTTGGCACAGCAGAAGCACTTCAGACATGTCAGCCATTATCTCTGATCTTTGTTTTCCTCCATTTCGTAAACCCCGAGAACACCTTCCATGTGCACTGAGAAGTTCCAGTCACCACACACAGCAGGGCAGAAGTGCATGAGGCATAATCCCTGCCCCAAGGAACCCAGAGCTCAGTGAGAAAAACAGCCACATGCAGTCTTTTAAATGTGGTCAGATGGATGGATCCATGTGATGATTGGATTTTGCCAGGTTCAGCGGGCCCTGAAGTGCCAGGTAGGATGTGGTGCCTGGTGGGGAGCCTGGCACCAGGGCCAGTTCCTCTCCTCACCAGCCTGATGCGTGGTTGCCCAGGCAACCAGCCGATGCCCGGGAGACAGCGCGCGGCCACCGTGCCCGAGTTCCCACTGTTTCCTTGGAAGCAGTAATGACTGTGGAGAGACCGCCTCCGGCGGGCATGTAGGGGGCTGAGTGCCCAGGCTCTTCTCTTTCAAACAAATTGTCTGTCTCCCCAGGACCTGGCTTTCCAGGCAGGTGTCAGCTGGACACCCAGCTGCAGTCATCCTGGAGCTGCTGTGGGGCAGCCCCGCGTTTCGGAGCAGGTGCAGCCTCCATCAAGGCAGAGGAGGCTCTCAGGTGTGCCTGCCAGAGCGGCTCGGTGGTGGGCCATGAGGACCCACAGCTGCACTCGCTCCCAGGTCCAGCTCTGGCTCTTACTTGTCATGTGACTCGACTGCTCCTAGCCTCAGTTTTTCTCCTCTGGAAAATGGGCCTAATTACATCATGCACCTTGTTGAATGGTTGTGAAGATTCAAAAAAATTAGTTTATATAAAGTGCTTCACACAGGGCCTGGCCTATGGAGAGCACTCGGAAGTGGGAACTGTTATACTCTCATGTCACTTGTCACTGATGTCATCATGCAGGGTGGTTGTTCCTGGAACGCGGTAACCACTGAATAAGTGGTAACCAATATTACTGTGTTTTGTAACTTTGTTAGCTTTACCTGCTAACACAATCCATGCTTTACCTGCCAGCTAATGGGGGATGAGGGCTAGGCCTGTGTCTCGTTTTGTGTCCTTTGTCTTACTCCCAGTGCCTCCATGGAGCCACTGCCCAGAGTAGGCATCCCTGCACTCCTCTTGAAAATCCTGAGTCCCTGGAGGGTAATCAGTGATGAATCCATCTGTCAATTAATTGTACCAGCAGGTAACAGCTCGGTAATTGTATTGGCTAAATTAGCATCTCTTTGCACGTCCACAGGGGGGCTGAGAGGTTTTGAGCCATCTCAGGTTGATGGTCAAGACCTGAGAGCTTGGGCAGCCCGGATGGCTCAGCAGTTTAACGCCCGCTGCCTTCAGTCCAGGTATGATCCTGGAGGGCCGGGAACGAGTCCCATGTCGGGCTCCTTGCATGAAGCCTGCTTCTGTCTCTGTCTCTCTCTGTGTGTCTCGTGAATAAATAAATAAAATCTTAAAAAAAAAAAAAAAAAGACCTGAGAGCCAGGGAGGCAGTGTGGGGGGTGATACGCATGGGTCAGTAACAGGCCAGGCTTGTATCTGAAGACAAAGTGATGATCTTTGATGCCAAAAGGGTTTTTTTTTAAGATTTTATTTATTTGGGCAGCCCCGGTGGTGCAGCTGTTTAGTGCCGCCTGCAGCCCGGGGTGTGATCCTGGAGACCTGGGATCGAGTCCCACATCAGGCTTCCTGCGGGGAGCCTGCTTCTCCCTCTGCCTGTGTCTCTGCCTCTCTCTTCGCTCTCTCTGAATGAATAAATAAATAAATCTTAAAAAAAAAAAAAAGACTTTATTTATTTATTTATTCATGAGAGACACACCGAGAGAGGCAGAGACACACAGGCAGAGGGAGAGGTAGGCTCCTTGCATGGAGCCTAATGCAGAACTCAATTCCAGGACCCTGGGATTACTACCTGAGCCAAAGGTAGACATTCAACCCCTGAGCCACCCAGCCATCCCTTAAGATGTAGTACCCAGTCACTCTGGAGGACTAAGAAGGCCAGCGGCCTAAGCGTTGGGGCCCCCAGAAACACACTGTTTAGCAGAGATGAGTACCTACGTGGCCCCGTAGCGAGTCATGAAGGAATGAGGAGGTCAAGGGCCCCTCTCTAGGAATCAGAGAAGCTGGAGAAGTTGCCCAACCAACCAGTCTTCTGGGTGTGCAGGGGACATTGGGGGACACCACCCTATAGACCTGGGAGGGAAAGTCAGGGGAGCAGGACAGGTAGGCAGGGTGCTACTTACATTCTGGCCCCAGAGTGTTGCCTGAGTATGAATAGAGGCAACGAATGTGTTACTCGTCCTCTGGGGACATTGGTGACAGGGGCCCCGAGGACCTTAGGACAGCACTGCCCAGTGGAACTTTGTGCAGTGACGTGAGTGGTCCTTCTCTGCGCCGTCCACTATGGTAGCCACTGGCCACTTGTGGCTGTCGAGCACAATGTGGCCAATGGGACCGAGGCACTGACTTTTTCATTGCATTTCATTTTAATGAAGTTAAATGTAAGGAGTCACATGGGGCTAGGGACTTTGGGCCCGGGCAGCACAGCTTTGGGCCGTCTACTGGAAAGAAGTTCTAAAAGCCAGTCCGGTTCCTCCCTGGCTCGTTTTTCTCGGCAGCTCCAAGGAGCTCCCGGGCCGCCTTTCCTTCACTGACGGGAGGTGGGAGCATGCGTGCTTGTGCGAACCTGAGCCTCAGAGGCTGCGGCAACCAGCAGAGCAGCCCCATCACCGGGAGGCGCGCTTCCAGCACATTCTGAGTCACGCCTCTCCTGGTAAGGGGCACACTCCCGGCGACAGCTCGTCTCCTGTGGAGGAGCCGACAGGCTCCACTTTCCCAGGCCGGAGAACCCGGGGCGTCTGTGGTTGCCTCTGCCGTGGGAGCGGTTGCCGGAGAGATGGCGGATGTTGCCCAGGTAACGTCCCCTCCCTGACGAGCAGAGGGTGAGGACTGCAATGGAGTGACTGACTGGCTCTGGCTCTGGCTCTGTCACACAGGAGGCAGGAGGCTCTCCCCGCTGGCTCTATTGTTTCGGGAGCTGGAGGGGCTTAGTCATGGATGCCAGGAGCCCTGCTGAGTTCCATGTCCTCTGGACCCCTCACTCCTAGGACTTGGTAGGTGACAAGAATGAGAGCTGCGGGTTAGCCAGGAATGGGGCTAGGAAGAGCCACGGAAGCCTTGGGCAGGATTTGGTCTGACCTGACATTGCAGATGAGGCAACTGGAGTACAAGTAATAGGCCCTGCGTTCCACGAGCACTGGGGCTGTCTGCTTTGCTCGCTGCGGGGATCCTTGTACCAACACAGTGCTTGGAGGAGAGGGCTCCTGGTCATTTCTGTTGGATGGTTGGATAGATGATGGATGGATGGATGGATGAGTACACAGGTGGATGGCTGGGTGGACAGGTGGATGGATGAAGTAGAGCTTAGATTTGGACTGAGGTCCTCTGTTGCAAACTTGCACTCTTGACCACTAAGCAGTACTGTCTCTGTCCAGCATCCTCCCCTACCTGCCTGAGTTGGGGGGGGGGGTTTCTTAAACACTTTAATTGAAGTATGATTTACACACCTTAAAATCCACCAGTTGTAAGTGTATGATTCAGTGATTTTAGTAAATTCAGAGTAGTACAGCCATCACCACAATCCTGTTTTAGAATATTGCCATCATCCCAGAAGATGCCCTCATGTCCCTTTGCAGTCTGATCCCTGTTGCCACTACCCAGCTCCCCAGTCCCTGGCAATCAATGACTGTTCCACCTTCTGTCTTTATAAATTTGCCTTTTCTAGACGTTTCATATAAAAGGAGTCCTACGATATGTGGTTTCCTCCTGGCTCCTTTGACTTAGCATCATGTTTATAAGGTTTGTCTATATCGTAGCACATATGAGTAGATCCATCCTTTTTACTGCAAATACTAGCCCACTGTCTGGATAGACCACATTTTGCTTACCTGTTCACCAGCTGACGGACATTTGGGTGGTTTCCAGTTTGAGGCTGTTAGGAATAATGCTATGGATGTTCATGTACATGTCTTTGTGTAGAGTCTGTTTTTATTTTCTCTTGGGTCAATTTCTAAGAACAGAACTGCTGGGTCGTACGACAAATTTATGTTTAATGCTTTGAGTAACTAACAAACTGTTCTCCAGTGGTGCTGACTACTGTGTGTTGCCATCAGCACCACGCACAGATCCTGTTCCTCCACATCCTCACCGACACTCGGGATCATCTTTTCGGTTACAGCTAGCCTGATGAGTGTGAAGTGGTGTCTCTTTATGGTTGGAACCTGTATCTCCCTGATGGCTCACCTTGTTGAGCAGCTTTCCGCATGCTTACTCCTAGATTGGCTTTGGCTGGAAAAGCCAGGGGTTGGCAAACTTCTTCTCTAAAAGGACCAGATAGCAAATATTTGGGGCTTTGCAGGCCATGTTGGATTTCTATCATGAGTTCTTTGGATTTTTTTGCTTCACAGCCCCTAAGAACATTCTTGGCTTCCTTCCCCAGAAAGGAGCAGGGGGCCAGGTTTGGCCCCTGCCGCACTTTGCCAACCCCTGCTTTAGGTCCCTCACAGAGAATTCCAGGGCCCCTGCTGAAAGAATCCCAGTGGCCCATGGGGTCCACGCTGAACATGGCCGAAGGTCACCCCTGCCTCCTGGTGAAAGGGCTCCAGGAGAGGCTCCTGCAAGCCTGGCCATCAGGGTTCCAGAGGCATCCCAGTCCCAGCCCCACAGTGATTCATCACCAGATGAGTTCATCAGAGTTCCTGGGATGAAACCTGCTCATTTGTCACCCCAGGTGGAGTGAGTGGGTCCCTGGGGGTCCTGGGCTGGTCTCCCTCTGTGCTGTAGCTGCTCTGTCCCAGACCTTAGAGCCTCTTGTGGGTGCCAGCAGCCTGTCCACCCCCCATGACTATGATTTCACAGCCCTGCTCTCCACCTGCTGCTCCTCCTGGCCCCTCCCGCAGCTCCTCCACCCCCTAGTTGCCTGGCCTCCAGCTCTCCAGGCCTGGTGGACTTGTCCTGGCCTTCACTGTATGCCACCAGGCATTCTTAACCCCCTTCATCACTGTGTCTCCTGACAGATCTACCCCTCCTCTCCACTGTCTGCACTAGCTCTGACAGATGTGATAGAGGGAGACCTTTGGAATTAACCAGAGCCGATTCTGACTCCTGAATTGTCCCTTTCTCGCTGTGTGACCTTGGGCGGGTCGTGCCACCTCTCTGGCCGTGAGAGTGCTGTGTAAATGGGATGCTAGAGTCCTGTAGCAAACCTTGCAGATGTGCCCCTCAGCCACTCCACTCTGAAGGCTACTCCCCCACGACTACATGTGACTGCCTGGGGGCATGTTCTTTTCTGGCTCTGAGAGCACTTTGTACTGGGCACAGTGCAGCCAGAAGTACGGCAGTGTCCAGGGGGCTGGTGGGTAAATGCTGCAGCTTCTTCACTCCCTGGTGGGGGAGGGGTAGTGCACAGTCTCCTCGAGTCCCCACAGGATGCACAGCCACCCACACGGTGGTCATGATGCTTGGCAGCACCCTGTTCACGATGGCCTCCCCCTCCCCACCCTGCATTGCTTTACAAATAAAGAAACCATTTGCACTTGGGTTCTTGTCTTAGGGTCTACTCTGGGGGCTGCTTAGCCTTGGCAGGTCCCCAGCTTCCAGGGTTACAGTGAGGATGGAGTGAGGTGATGGCTAGAAGCGTTCACTGTGGTGCCTAGTGCATAGTATGTGCTCAGGACACATTGGCCCTTGTGACAAACCCTGGGACTTTCTGATTTGGATGCACCCACAGGACCTGGGGATGCCCATTAAGTAGGGGCTCAGGCATTCGCAAGAGAGCTATTGTCCTTCCCCCTCTAAGGAGGTGTGTGTTGGTGAGCGCTGAGGGTCATGCTGTGCAGGGGCCCCTTTTGCCTGACCTTGCTGCCTCAGAGTCTTGGTGATGTTTGTCTGAGTGTGGAGGACTGCGGACAGCACTTGCGGCCACCAGCAGCCCCCCCACTACCACCACACCCCACAATGCATTGGCCATATCTGGCGAAGTTTCAACGAGGGTCGGATGGAACTATGTTCACCAAAGATTAATGATTGCTATTTCTAGGCTGTGGAACTTCGGAGGCCCTTTTTTCACTTACCCTTTTCTTTGTGCTTTTCAACATGGTTTACATTTCTTACAATGAGCAGGCATTATTTTCACAAAAAAGAATGAAGTCATTATTCTTTCAAAGGTAAATAACTTGCAGCTGATCAGAAGATAGGGCCCTTATGGCTCAGACCGTATTCCACTCTGGAGTCTACTGTGGGAAGATGAGGATATACATCATGTGGTTTTCTTTGGGGCTTAATATACGGCAAGTTTCTGTGACCATTTCGCAGCCATTTAAAAATAAAGCAATTCTCTGGGTGTGGAGCAAAACCACTGTGTCCAGGACTCAAAGAAGCATTCATCTTCAGGGATGGATCGGGTTCTTGCCTTGGGAAGTATCTCCAGGGTATTAGACTTTGGGCACTTTGTGTTTGCACCAGACCAGGCAGTTCGGAGGTGACAGTGCTCCTGGCTAATGGTGACAAGGACTGGGGCTGGTTCCTGGCCCCAGGAAGCCTCACAGAACTGGGTGTGTCTTGTCATTAAAATCATGGACTCAACAAATGCTCGTTGTCACCATCATCCCCACCAACTGCATATTTACTGTTCACTTAAACACCCTCTCCTGACAGTAGCTATGCATGTCTTCTAGTCCTTGTAGGATCTAAAATGATTGACAAGTCAATGTTTCTCGTGTTTCCTCTCCCTTGCCTGAAGAAAATGATGCTGCTTCCACTCTCACCACTTGTTTCCTCTGCCCTGCTGCTGCCCCTCAGAGAGGGCTTGTGCCAGTCTAGTTCTTGATGAGGGATGGTGACCGGCAGAGCACAGCCAGACCAGGAGGGAGAATAAAGAGGCTGTCGTGGGCAGGCAGGCAGGCTCGCCAGCAGGTTAAAGAGTGGTAGCAGGGGACAAGCTACATTGAAAGATTGGTGCTGTGAGGTGCCTGGGGGACTCAGTCAGTTAAGCATCTGCCTTCAGATCAGGTCATGATCCCAGGGTTCTGGAATGGAGCCCCACATTGGGCTCCCTGCTCAGCGAGAAGTCTGCTTCTCCCTCTCCCTCTGTCTCTCCACTTGTGCTTTCTTTCTCTTTCTCTCTCTCTCTCTCTCTCAAATAAAAAATTTTTTTAAATGATCTGGGATGATGAGGGAAAACAGACTTTGGTGTGAGTTAACTATGTGGGTGATGCTGGTGATAATGGTGATGATGGGGCATGCATTAGCAAGTGAGAGACTGGAAAATCATGAGTTTGGGAACAAACAGGAGAAAGAAAGTGGGATCCTATTTGCATTGCTGTGGGCTGTCCCTTCTATCCTTTACAAGCTTTTCCATAGAGGGAGGTTAAGAATCAGGATTCCCTTCTTGTGGCCAGTATCTGTTCTGCCTGGACTCTGCCTTTGAATGTGACTCCTTACAGAGAGTGGACCACATGGGTCCAGAGTTTATAAAGGTCATCCCATGAAAGACGCTGCAAAGTATTTTCATGCCTGATTTGCAGAAGAGGAAACTGAGGCTCAGTGAGTGATATGCTTTATAGGAGGAACCGGACCCATCTGACTCCAGAATCTACCGTATGTTCCACACAGAGGTCTCACTCAGCACAGTTAACTGCTCAGGTTGATAAGGAACAGCTTCCCTCAGATACCTCCTTGAAGGCACTGGGTTCCAAGACCACTTTGTAATTCCAAACTCGGAAATGGATGGTCAGGGAGACCCTGGCAGCACCGGGGGCCAGTGGGGGACCCTGACCTCCTCCCTCCCCACTCCCTCATTCAGACTCTGGCTCAGAGATTATGACTTGTCACCCTGGCTGGCTGCTGGCGCGGTGACACTAAACTTAGGTTTTCCCCAGGGAGCAGAGCACTTAATGAAGGAGTTCATCCAGTGGAGACTCCCAAGCAAGCCAGGGCAGCAGTGGGGCAGGCAGCTGCAGAGCCGGGAGGGAGTTTGGCTGGGACCTCCGCCTTCTGAGGGCTGCTGTTTCCATGATGTCAGAGAGGCGGAACTCTGCCCCACATCGAGGGAGACAGCAGCCCTCGCCCCAGTGCTTTCCAGCTTTGGACGCAGCCCTGAGCAAAGGTGAGAATGCTCGTCTTACTCACCAGGCGGAAACTGAGGACTGCCTTCTCGTTTCCTGGGGGCCTCTGGGCTTGTCACCACCTGGCTGGAGTTGGATTCCTGACCCCCAGCCCATCTGTCCTTTTTCTTAGCTGGGCTCCACTCTCCAAGGGGACCTCTTAGGACCAGGAGGAGGGAAACCATGTCTCCAGCTCTGTAGACCCTTGAATGCTTCCACTCTGCATGTGATGCTTAGGGAATGCTTTTGGCAGACGTGAGCCTTTTCATTCTTTTTTTTAAGTCACTGGAAACAGTGTGGAGATTTCTCTGCCAGTGTCCAGGAGGCCTGGTTGTTTGCAGGCATAGCCTTTGACTCCGGGCAAGACTTCTTTCTTTGGGAGTCCGTTTCTTAGGAGGGAGCGGTCCACAGCAACGGCTTCTCAGGGCCTTCTACGTCCTAATGTATCTGTTTCTTTGATCATCTTTTGTCTTCCACCATGAGCACATCAATAACATGTCTGTGTCTCTTTCTGTCTCCCAATCAGAAAAAGATTTACAAATATAAGAAAGTCCTGAGTAACCCAAGCCGTTGGGAAGTTGTGTTGAAGGAAATCCGAACTCTGGTGGACATGGCCCTGACATCCCCCCTGCAGGATGACTCCATCAACCAAGCCCCACTGGAAATCGTCTCGAAACTGCTCTCAGAGGTAAGACGTTCCTCCTGTTTGATTTTGCACATCGCCCACCCCTCCTTCCAGTTTTCTTCCTTTCCCTCTGCTGAGCCCGGTCCTATACCAGGCAGCAGAATTGGACCTGAGTTTACTCTGTCTCCACATTGCCAAAGGAGGCGAGCAGCCTGCGGGAGCTGAGAAGGAGGTTTGCTCCTGTGCCTGCAGCCGAGCCACCCCAGGGGTGTGGCAGGAGTGAAGGGGCAGCTGTCACCACCCTGCCATGCCCCACTACAAAACGTGGGGTGATTGGTCTTGGGCCTGAGGCTGGGCTGGCGGTGATGATGGTGAATTTCAGTGAATTTCAGAGTTTTCCAGTTCATGCCCGAGCCAGAGCACGTCTGGAAAACCCCCAGACCGCGCTTCCTCCCTGCCCTTTGGCGTTGGGGCCGGTTGCTCCACCCATGTCTGTCATCCCCCCCCTGCCCTGGCCTGCATTAGCTCCAGGGGCCCGGGCAGCAACGACTTTCTGCCCCCATCACCCCACAGAAGCAGAAAATCCGGCAGCGGTTTTCGCAGCTGGCACTGCTCTGCTTCACCAGGTGGCCCCATGCTAGGGTGTGTGCCACACCGGACACTGGCCTGGGCATGGGGATGAGGACAAGCCCCTGCCCGCCAAAAGCCTGTGTTCCAGCGGGGACAGACAGGGGTGTGGGGGCTCAGTCAGTGTCAGTCACGCTGTTGGCGGAGACGTGAGGCTGCTTGGAAACACTGTTTGCTCTGTCCCAGGCCCTATTCTCAGCTCCTCACAGATACTAATGCTCGTCTCAGTTGTTTGCCTGCCTGGCCCCCTGGAGACACTGCATTGATGACTCCTGATTTAAACTCTGCGTGGCCACCAGAGTGATCCTTCTGTCCTCCTCCCCTGGGAGGGGCCCCTGCTCTCCTGGCACCCCCGGTTTCCTGGGTAGTTTCGAAACATCCCCCTCTGAATCCATACAAGCTCCCTCTGCCTAGAACCACCCCTTCCTCTGCGGACCCAGGCTGGTTGCTGCTCATCAGCCCAGGAAACTGGCCCAGACCTTCCATGTCTGCTGAATAGAGGGTCCCTTGCCCTGGAGGCAGGTGGGGGGAGGAGGTAGAAGGTGAGCGGCAAAGGTGGTCGCAGGTAGAGGAACAGAGGACGTGCTCTCAGGTGTGAGGCAGCTTTATTTCACAGAAGAGTGAAGACTCGGGCTTTGAAATGAATCACACTCAAGGTCTGGAATTTGAGACCAGGGTGGGTGCTGTATACCCAACTTTGAATCCTGGCTTCCCACTCTGAGCAGGGGCTGGCTGCTTACCATCAGCAAGCACCTGCTGTGTGCCAGCAGGTGTCAGGTGCCATGTACACAGCATCTCGTGTGGTATATCCTCTCTGAGAGATGGGCCTGGCTGTCTCTATTATACAGGCAAGGAAACTGAGGCCCAGAGACACTGAGGGACCCACTAAGGAAGCAGCAAGACTGGAAATGCCCCCTGAGGGCTCCCTTGCTCTCACAGCAAGGCCATGTCACCCACCCCCTTCTGCCCCACCAGCCCCACCCCCACCATCACACCATCCTTAGATCAGGCTCGCTGTCAGGACGATGGGAAAGGTGGCAGGCAGGCCAACCTTCAACAGCAGTGATTTCCCATCTTACATGTTTCATCTGACCGCACGCCCACAGGCCTTTGTGTCACTTCTCAGGCCAAGGTTTTAAAAATCATCTGATCCCCAAGCACTAGGGTGGAAAGATAAAGGCATTTGAAGGGGAAAAGAAAAGAGGAAGAAGCTTGCGTCTGTTGTGTACCTACTGTGTGTCAGGCAGGGGGTCAGTATTAATCACCCTGCCATTTGGTAAGGGACAAGAGCTGGGGCTACAGCCCAGGCTTAACACCTCTCTGAGTGACATGTTTTTTGAATACATGCTCTGTGACCACTGCTTCGGCAGGCATTGAGAGCTGATACTTTACACTTCTCCAGGGACCCTGTGAGGTAAGTACTAAAATGTATAGCCAAGTAAACAAAGGCCTGGAGAGGCTGTCACTTGTCCAGGGTCACTTGGATGAGTGATGGGCCAGGATCCACGCCCAGGTCTGTCTTACTGGAAAGCTCACGCTCTTGTGCATAGATGGGGCATAAACCTGGATTGGTGAAGACTTTCTGGTGAGGGGGGCAACCCAGCTGTGTGAGACATGGTGGTTGAAGGCAGGTATTGTGGAAACAAAAGGACCTGGTTCTACCCTTCAGGTGCTAACTGGCCTTGGATAGTTTCCTAGGTCTCTCACTACCATGTTCATCTGTGAGTTGGGGCAAAGATTAGCACCTATTTCATAGAATTAAGGATCAGGTGCTCTAATATATACCAAGTGCCTGGCCCTGTGCCTGATATGCAGGGAGCGCTTGATAAATGGTCACATTTTTATTGTCATGGGAGATGGTTATGATCTTGACCTTAATAAGCACTCCCAGCTGAAGAGTCTGGGGGATGGATGGAAAAACAAATGCTCTTTCCTCCTTGCCCTTTTTTGTTTAGAGAATATGGGCTAGATTATTTGTTCTCTTTACTCACATTGTCCCCAGGATCTCCTTCTAGGAGGCTCGAGGTATCACCACACCAACAGAAGGTGGGCAGGATCCCGAGGAAGGGACTGGGGAGGGGAGGGGGCTGTTAGTTCTGAGAAAGGACTGTTCATCCACTGCCCAAACAAAGCTGGCTTCCCTGACTTCCTGGGCCCTTGTTGAGTTGAGTGTATGGAGAAGCCACTCAGTTTAGAGTTCCCAGGCCCCCTGTGATGCACTGGCTGTTCGTAGTTCTCTCCCCCCAGGGTTGAAAATGGCCTTGGTGGAGAGAAGCGTCCCCGCAGAATGGCACAGGCTGCCACCAGCGATTAGAACAAAGAAATTGGCATCTGTGCTTGCTGAAGGCTCTTCCTGGGAAGGTGCACAGGTGTAGTAAGGAACAGGCTAGTGCTTTCAGAGCCGTCCACCACAGCCTGAGAAATGGAACAGCCCCTGGCTAGGGCCAAGCACCATAGCTCGGTAGTTAGAGATGCAGGCTTGGACATTAGGACAGACAGCAGTCAAACCTCCCGGGCAAGCAACTGAGCCTCTTGAGGCGTGGGTAGCTCATCCGTCAATGGGAGAGTAGAACCATCAGGTAGCTCACCTGCTGACGGGAGAGTAGGAGAACCATGGCAAGAAGGAAATGGGTGAGATGAGGCTTACGAAGTGTATTCAATCTGAGCATAGTGAGCCCGTCATCAGCCATAAGGAAAGACCAAAGCCAGGCTTCCACTGACCCTGGGCAGAAAAATTACTGATGTTTAACAATCTGCCATAAACAGGCCCCTTAAACTCTTCCAATATCCACAAAAAGAAAAAGCCATTGAAATCAAAAAAACATCTTTTCACCTTCCTGTGTTCCCGGATTCTAAGCACTGAGGGCCAGGCTCTCTCCATGGGAACCTGGGACTTGGGAAGGTGCAGACAGGCCCTGGTTCTGTGGCCGTCTTCACCCGTTGAGCAGCCAGATAGGAGCATATTCATGGCCCACTAGCTTCTGTTTTGCTTCAGTGGGTTGTAAACTCGTTAGATATCCTGATGCTCTTAAACCTGATGCCAGGTGGTGAGCAGGGTGGGGCTCTTTCCAGAACCCAAGAACTGCCGCTCTTGCCAGTTCACTGGTGCGTTACAAGGGAGGAAACGTGGCTCCATTAGGAAATCTGAACAGACACCAGTAAGCGCCCAGGCCCACCTAAGCGAATAGCACACCTCAAAACTAGCAGAGAAGACAGTAGAGATCGTTTCTGAGTTTTCCCATGACTTCTCATTTCTCACACATTCATTCCTTTCCTCAGTCACATAGTCACAAGATGGTGGTGACAGGTACCAACTGGGTGGGAAAATCCCAGATTGAGGAGAAAAAAAATTAAGTATAATCCATTCAACTTTCTCTTATTTCTGTGAGTTAATTGTTACAATTCAGATTTAGCCAAAACTTGTTCAGCTCCTTGATCACCATTCTTCCCTGGGAACCCAGTTGAGAACCACTGAAATAATATGTGTGCTGTGCCTAAGAGATAGCGTGGCACACAGTCAAGGTTCAGAAGACTGTTTCTTTCCCTGTTTACTGTGAACCTGCCTTCTGGCTTCCTAGGGCATATGTATGACGAGAACGAGCGTGGGGTTAAGCCCCATCTATGTATCCTCTCAACAGAAGCCTACAGAGGATCCACATTTATGGAAGAAGAAACTGAGTCTCACCAAGGAGGAGTGACTGGTCCAAGGTCACATAACTCACAAGGGGGGAACTGGGACTCGCAACTCAGTCCCCCCCCCGCCAAAGCCATACTTTTCTCCCTTCCTGGCTGATTCTTTGAGGGTGTTCTGATTTGCTTAATTAAGAAAAAGCAATAATTGCACTATCTGAGAGGCTGAAGGCGTTTTAACTGTTCGGACTTTGAGATGTAGATGTTCCATTTTATTAATACTGTTTTGTTTTGTTTTGTTTTGTCTTCTTTCCGTACTCCCCACTCAATCCCTTAGAACACAAACTTGACTACCCAGGAGCATGAGAACATCATTGTGGTAAGTCTCTTGGGAACCCTCTCCCACTGTCCACCTCCCGCTCCCCATAGTCCTTCCCCCAGCCTGAGGGACTTCTCGAAGCACTTGTGTAATCCACCAGCATGGCAAACTCGCTCATTCCTGTCTTTTCTGTCAAGCCAGATGGGTCTGCCCTCCTGCCTTTGCACCTTTCAGAGCCCCAATGGATGGGGGAGGGGAGATGCAATTATCAATCTTTGAGATTTGTAGCAAATGTGTCTTCATTGCCTCCTCCTTCCTGACTGTGCTGGGGTGGGGGGCGGAATTGATGGTAGAGAGCGTATAATTTGTTGAGAGGTAAACCATATTAGCTGAGAGGTAAGCATTCTCTTTCTTGCCCCAAGACATGTCTCCTAGTCAATCCACATATAGAACCTGGATTTTATTCTCTCTGATATGCAAAGTGAGGTCATATTTTCTAGGACTTGACTATGATGTAAACACCTTCGGAGTATAATATCTTCCTGGGTGACTAAGCTCTAAAATGTGACTCTCACTAGAGAGAAATGAAGTTGCACCCGTTGGAGGCCCAACACTGTGCCGTGTATTTGAATCTTAGGTAACTAAGACAGCCCCTACTCCTAAGGAGTTTATCCTCTACTGTAGGGAAGACAAGTGAGATCACTGTACAAACAGGCACGTAGTGTAGAGAGTAGAGTGATAAACTCACCTGAGAGAGAAACCATGGTGCTTCCTGGAGGCAATGGTGTCTGAACTGGGTTTTGAAGGATCAATAGGACTTTACCAAATGGCAAACAGAGTAAAGGCATTCCAGAGAGAGGAAGCAAAACATGTCTAGAGATGTAAAACAACGTGGTACATTCTGGAAGCTTCAGCATTGCTGGAGTGTAAGGTATAAGGAAGTGGGAAGTAGGGAGGCAGAACTTGAGACAGAAGTGAGAGGCAAAGCCTTATGTGCCCAGAAGGGACATTCACCTGCCCAAGAGGGACAGGACCCAAGAGGTCCTGTGGCTACGGCCTTTGAAACAAGGGTAACATGCCAGATTCTATGCCTCTCTGAGCTGAATTAAGGTTTCATGGGTCCTCCCACCTGGCCCTGCCAAGCCCAGCCTAGAGAATCACCCTCCTCACGCCAGCTGGGTCTTGCGGGTACCAAAGGAGGTGAGGCCCAGGCCATTTATTATGGAGAATGAGGGGAGTACTTCCATGGAGCCCCAGCTACAGTGCCTGACACATAATAGGTGCTCAGTGGGTATTTGCTGAAAATATAGGTGTTTTTTTTTCCCCCTATGGTCCACCCTGACCACCCATTGCCTTCTCTTGCTAGAAGACAGGGAATGTGAACCTGGGCACCCCCAGTCTCCACCCACCTTTCTCTGGTATACTGTTAATTAATAGGTTTATTTAACAAACATTTTTGGGCATGTGAGTACAGGTATGTGCCAAACTCTAGTCTCTGTTCCACAGACTTAGAGTTGCTGTTGAGAGATTTACTGTGTGCTAGGAGAACCTGGAAGGTCGACAGATATTCAAATAATAACATGATCAGGGGTTGAGATTTGTTAGGGGAGCACAGAGGACAGACACCTAACATCCTCTGCCAGTGAGGGTGCTGGGAGGATGACAGAGGGCTTCCAGGTGGAAGTGAGCAAACTGGATCCTAAAGGATGAAGAGGAGTACTCCAGTGAAAAGGAGTCCAGGGAGAGAGCCCAGCCCGAGAAAGGCAGAGCAGTGAGACTCTGGCTGGGGGAGAAGCAGATGAGGACATGGGTGCCGGGGAAGAAGTTGGCATCTTCCTCTCCCTGCTGGCAGTACCTGTGGGCCCCACCGTGCGCTTCAGCCCTGGAAGAAGGGTGAGGACTTTGGACTGGGGATGAGCCTGGGGAAGGTATTTTGATCTGAGGGATCCAGGCTGCTTTTATCCAGCTAATTTGGCTGAGCTGACCCCTTCGTTAGGCTGGGCTAAGCTCCCCTGCTCAACAGACATGCCTGAAAACAGAGATTTGTCTGAGGTCTGCCCCCGACCCTGCGTTTTACAGTCTCCCTTTCAGGGCTCCTTATTACCAGTGCCCTTATTGTCACTGGGAAGCCTCCCTTTGGCCCGGGGATTGCATTATCTGATTTGACCTCTTGGCAATTAGTCTTCTCCCAGTGAGGCTTGGTATTTTTTTTATGTGCTTATTTTTCATGAATACTTTCACAAGTAACTTGAGTTGGTCTTAGCCTGTCTAGGGTCAGGCGTCCATCTGTGCAATAGGTAGTTGTCGGCTGGTGACGGCTGGTGCGTCCCTGGACGTGCATGAACCTGGAGCCCAGCTGCCATCCCGCATGGTGGGCTTGAAGCCAACTGTGGGCTCAAGTTTAGAGATGGTGCAGACCCTGGGCCCCCCACCCCACTCACTATGACCATGGGCGAGTCATGGGATAACTTTAATTGGATTCTATTGAAAATATCTGTTAAGATATTCTTTAAAAATACTTTTGCAAGTATTTCATGAGTATATTTCATTAGAAAGAAAGAGAGAAAAGGATTTCACCCTATCTGAGTGTCCTCTCCAGAGACAGCCCCTAAGGGTAACAAACCCACACAGATACAGGTGGGTTTTTATTTTTGTTTTTTGGCATTAATGATGTGATGCTAGATGTGTTGCTCTGCATTGGTTCTTTCATATAACATGGCTTGGAGATGCTTTCAAATCTCTTTGTGCCTATCCACCCCAGGGTTTTCAGATTCAGTACCTGTGGCATTTGGGGATGAATCATTCCTTCTAGGGAGCCTGTCCTGGGCATTGTAGAATGTTGAACGGCAGCCCTGGCCTCAACCTAGTAGATGCCAGTAGCACTTCCCTGTCCTGATGATCAAAAACATGTGGGACGCCTGTATGCCTCAGTGGTTGAGCGTCTGTCTTTCTCAGGTCGTGATCCTGGGGTCCTGGGGTCCTGGGATTGAGTCCCACATTGGGATCCCCGCACAGAGCCTGCTTCTCCCTCTGCCTGTATCTCTGCCTCTCTCTCTCTCTGTATCTCTCATGAAGAAATAAATAAAACCTTTTTAAAAAATATGTTTCTAGACATGATAGCATCCCCTGGAAGGCAAAGTCAACCCTGATTGAGAACCACTGGCTCACCTCATACTCTCTATTGGCTCTAGAATATTTTTATTTAACCAGATGGCTATTCAGATCATTTTCAACTAACTAGACATACTAAGCCTCAGCCTCCTCATGTATGAAATGGGTACAGCAACAGTGCCTTTCTTACAGGGCTCCTGGGACAGTTTAGTGAGCTCATGCGCCTAACATGCTCAGCAGATGACCAAGCTTATAGAAACAGCATGAAAGTATAAGCTCTTAATTAATCATACCTTTTAGAATGATCGTAACTCTGTGATGAGAGCAGCCCTTATAACTTCCCTGACTCTCTGTCTCTTCATCTGTATAAATGGGAATAACTCCTGCTTGACCTCACAGAGTTGTCATGAGGATCAAATGAGATAATAGCATGGAAGCCCGGAGCCCATGCCTGACACCCACTCTGGGCACTTAAATCCTTCCCATTTCTTTATTCTTTGACTCATTCCGGAGAAAGAGAGTCTGGTATGATTGAAGGGGCTCAGGCCTGCACGTGGTCCCTCCTCGCAGAGCTGGTCCGAGAGCTGGGTCTGGGGAGCAGAGCCAGGCACCCTGTCCTGCTGCCCCTGCTATGGCCAGACCAGCACAGTGGGAGGGCTAGGCATGCGGCTGCAGAGAATCCCCACCCGGTGTATGGAGCCAGAGCCGTGGGCCAGCCTTGTGCCACTTGTGTACTGTTGTCTTTCATTGCCCCATTTCTCCTTAACTATGGTCACCAGACGGGGCTATTTGTGTTCTGGTTGTGTGGAGGGCCAGGGTTGAGAAGCAGTGTGGCAAATAATTCAGGCGTCCGAGTCATAGCCATGGGTTCAAGTTCTGCTCCGCCATGTTCTGACTGCGTGACCTTGGACAGCAGACCTAATCCCTCCCTCCCGCTGAGAGAAGGGGCAGGACTCACAGCCCCTCCCAACACAGCAAAGATCACACATGATGCAGTTAGCACTGAGCCCAGCAGGGAGCGTGCCCAGGACAGCGCCTGCTACTGTGGAGGTTGCTGTTGCTCTGTCTCTGTCATGGGTGTCATTTCTGGCCCATGTAGCTGGAAGGGGACTATGACAGGCCAGCGGGCTCAGCCTCACGGGGAGTGAGGCGCCCACCAACCCCAGCCCACACTGTCCGGAGAATGTTCTGTGCCAGTGGAGGTATTCTCTGCTCTCCCTGGCACAGTGGCCACTGGCCAAACGGGACTCCTAGCACCTGAGATACAGTTTGTGTGACTGAGGAACTACATTTTTTATTTTATTTCACTTAAAATGGTTTATTCCCTGTCAGTTAAAATGTGAGTAGTTGCACGTGGCCAGTGGTCTCTGTGCTGGCTGGTGCTGCCCCAGACGGATGAGACCCTAGGCTATTGGTCAGCCTGGCTGCTGGTGCTCAGTGTCAGTCACTTCCTCCCTCCCAGAGGTACATTCGCATGATGTCTGGTCATCTCTTCTTGGCATCCAGTGATGCTTCCTTTCCCCAATGGCCCCAGGCCCAGTGGAAGGCCTTGCTGAGAAGTCCCTGCCCATATCCAAAGGCATCGCTGTGGGGAACAGATCACAGAGACCCTCTGAGATCGAGCAGGCAGGTCTGAGCCGTGAGAGTCAGCGAAGGGAGAGCGTGTCCTCACCAAGCCCTCTTGGGAGTCGGGCCAAATCACTACCCCTTGCCCTGTGTCCAGTATAGCCCAAGTCAGCCCCCATGTGTTGGTGGTGCTCTGGGCAGCAGGCTTATTCTGAGGCTGAGACTCCAAAGCTTCTAGAGTTTTCTCTCACCAAATCCCCCCAACAACTCTGTGAGTCACTTGATAGGCTAGAAGACTAATGCCCAGAGAGATTGAGTTGCTCACTCAAGGTCACACAGCCTGGCAGTCTTGGTGCTGGGTTCTGGGTCTCCTGTTTGCTAATCTTGTGCCCAGTGTGACAAACAGGAAAGTGAGCAGACTTCACATGGTGTTGACCATCCAGTACCTGACATGTATGGAGAGCTGGCCTTACCAGGGTTTATACCAGGAGTTCTCAGTTGGATGCAGTAGGCAATGTCTGGACACATTTCTTTACAGTCATTCACATATTTTATTTGAATCAGAAGTTTAGCAACATCATCACAACAGAGATTATGAAAGGGGAAGAAAAATCAAGAATCAAGAGTCATTTGGGCCCTGGGAACCTTGTGCAGGAATGACAGTGGGAACCAGTAAGACTCGTACAGCCAGCTTGAGAAGGCTTGGTAAGGAACGAACTCAAGGGATGTCACGTATTCTAACCTCCCTTAATATAAAATGACCTGTGTGGAGGCTTTCTGGTTGTCACAACTGGCTGAGAGTTGCTGCCAGCGTCTGGCGGGTTGACCACAAGGTCACTGCTCAACCCCCTGTGAGGGATAGGGCCATCTGACCCTAGGTGGCGACACAGCAAGGCTTGGAAGGCCTCCCTCCCGCTCCTGCAGTGACGCTCCCTGCCCTGCTTTCTAGGCAGAAACTCAGGCGTTAGCAAGAGAGGATATAACGTTCTAACAGTTACACTGCAGTCAGCTTCAGAACTAGAACTTGAACCCAGGACTCTGACCCCAGCGCCCAGGGTTATAACCGTTGCACTGTCCTGCCCCGTAGCCATGGACTGTTCATCTGAGGGAGATGTGGATGGACAGCAGTGGGTCACGGAGCCCCTCTAGTTACCAGCATCAGTATAGGTGTGGTATACCTGGAGGGCAGCCCAGAGCTTTTATCAGCTTCTCAGTGGGAGCCATGAGCACAGCCCACCCCCCCCACCCCACCCCCACCTGGAGATGGTATGGATTCTTTCCTAGAGATTCCAGCTGACGTTTGTTCGTTGTCTTTCAGGCAATTGCTCCTTTGCTGGAAAACAACCATCCACCACCAGATCTCTGTGAATTCTTTTGCAAGGTATGGCATTACTGAAATGGGGCTATGTCCACAGGAGGCAGCCTGCCTCCCTGTATGCATGCTGGGGTGGCCTGGCACGATTTGCTGAAAACCCAGGCTTCCCCAACCTGGGTCAGGGCCCTGGACAGAGCCGGAAGGCCAGCCAAGGCAGTGCATTCTTAGAGCTACAGCTCGCTCTGTGCCAGGCAGGTGATAAGCAAAGCCCACAGTCCAAACCAGTGGGTCACGGAGGAGCATCCGGCTTTTCCTTGGAATATCTTTGTAGCCGTCTTGGGAAAAATTTGTAGCAGATTTTCTGGGTTTCTGACGTCAGAGCCAGTTTATTATTAGCCACGGCTCCTCTGAGCACCGGCTGGCCCACAGTGGGGCACAGCTATGGGGCTTTTCCTGAACAGGGAAAGCAGGCAGGGATGCCAGGTCAGCAGGGAGGAGCCACAGAGCAGGCCATACACTCCTTTGGACCCAGTGCCAGGCTCCCAGTGGGATTTACATGGAACATACCCAGGGTACGTTGGGGACCAGTCATCCCTCACTCTGAAAGCACCCTTCAGCAGTCCGGGGGCTGAGCCAACATGCAATCCTGTTTTGTTCTTTGCTGTGTGATTTTTTTTTTTTTTTAATGTAATGATTTGATGTCCTTGGAGAGACGCAGAGCCTGGATGTGCTACCCCAGTGCTCTCTGCTCTTGCACTTGCTGACTCACTTCACTGGTGCTCCTTTCTTCCTCAGCTCCTTCTACAGCCACATGCTGTCCTTGCGGGGGGAGGGGTGCATGGTGTAGACTATGTCCACCAGCAAGACGAACACGTGGCACAGCAAAGCAGCTACCTGGGAGACCTGGTGGTTTCTGGAGGAGGGGTGAATGTGGTACCCTTGGTGCCTCTGCACCCGCTCAGAGAGCATGCTCTCTTTACGTCAGGGGACAGGAGCTGCAGAGATTACAGAGACAGGGATGCATTATCCCCTTTGGAGAGTCTCCCCACCTTTTCCAGCAACCCACAGAGCCAAGGGGGCGCCCAGCCTGCTGGCCCAAGGTGCCCAGGTGCATTCTCAATGTGCGTGTATGGGCATGTGCCCATGTGTGCCTTCTGGGCCAGGCAGGTGAGCTTTTGAGGTTGTCCCTGCACGTGTCTGCATGCGTGCAAGAGCGTGTCTGCACAGGCCTGGGGCTTCTGTGCTGAATCGAGGCCCCCTCCTTAGGGGCTTGGTAAAACCAAAGACAACTATAAACGGGCCTTCTTTGCCCCCAGTACTTGGGGGGCGTCATGCCCTGAGCCGGGTGGGGTCAGATAACCCAGCACGTGGGCTCCTGAGAGGCTGGCCAGCTGCTCCCTTCCCTATCACAGCAGGTCATCTCCTCTGTCCGTATTTTGTCCAATTTAATCCACATCTGCTCCTTGTTCCCCTCTCAGGCTATATGGTCTCTCCCAGATTTCATGGTTTTCGAACTTTTGTTCTAAAACAATGGATCTTTGTTCAAAGTAAATCATACCTGGGGGTTCCTGGTAGCACAGTTTAAAAAGTAGTGATGTAGAAGAAGCCATTGTTTTTGGCATTTCTTGCTAGAACTCTAGTCGGTCCTGAAACAGGAGGCTGCCCTGCCCTTTGGAGGGAGGAGTCCCAGCCTGGGACTGGGGAGCTGCTGTGAGCCTGCAGGCTCTTCATCCTCTTGGGGGGTCAGCACCCCAGCATCAGGTATCTCATCCACCAGAAGTCCTGCCCAGACGGGAGAGCTCAAGGGGAACAAAGCCGCCCCCACTCAGTCCACCCTGGGCACGCCTGGGCAGCCTCGCCTGCCAGATTTTTCAAAACCAGGATTCTAAGATCTGAGAAAAGTGTATTGCTCTTGGATTTCCCAGGAAAGCCCTGATTTCTAATATTCCAAGTCCTGCGTCCTCATCCAGAGGTTAGAAATTCAGCATCCTTAGGGCAGGGCAGGCTATAAATGTGTTGGCGTGGCCGGGCCTTGTCTGTTCCAATCAGAGGCCTTCAGTTTCAATCTGAAAAACAGAACACCACCCCGATAAAGTACAGAGTACAGTAAAGGTGCATTTGACAGCTCGCAGACTGCTGCCAGCTCATCAGAGCCAGTAGCGGAAAAGCCACAGAACTTCCAGGATTCTGGTGTCTAGGCACTAAACTCCTGGTAATCTCCAGTTTTCAAGACTCCTCTGTTCAACCGTGCACTCTGAATCTTGGTGCTGCAAAAAGGGTCACTGTAGTAAATACGGTGTCGGAATGGACGGCTGCCTGTACCACCTGAAACAGTCTCAGACCTTAAGAGCCACAGACCAAGTCAGGACTTCCAGAGGCCCGATCAGCTCTGGGTGGACCCTGCCAGGCTCGCCACTGACTGTATCCTCCTGTCTCCTCAGCACTGCAGAGAGCGGCCCCGGTCCATGGTGGTCATCGAAGTGTTCACCCCCGTGGTCCAGAGAATCCTCAAGCATAACATGGTGAGTTGCCCTGACACCCAGACTGTGAAGCCAGTCTTTCACTTACCCCGGCCTGACAGCCAGGGGCTGGGGTTGGGATTCAATTTAAGTTGGAGTGTTTGTGCAGCCTGTCCTCCTTGGCTATATTTTTTTCTCTTAGACAACAGGAAGAATCTTTTCACAGTAAAAATAACAAAAATAGTATGGCTGGGGGAGAAAAGAAGTTTCCCATGTGTCGAGTCACAAGTAATGTCTACAGACACTCTGCCCTAACGTCTTCAGTAGGGGCTGTCCATAGCATGTTCTTCTAGAGGCAAAGGCTGGAAAGGGCGAGAAGAGTGACTGTAGCATGGAGAAACCTGACAGTCACAACTGTGGCTGGCCGGTCACAGTCATCAGCAGCGGTGATGAGTCATATGAGGGCAGGGACCCTGATACAGTGTAAGGAGAAGAGCACTAGACCTCTGGGGGCTGCTTCTCTCAAACCCACAGGTCCCGTCTAATCCTGAGAAAAACATTTGACCAGTCCCCATTGAGGGACATTCTACAGAATACCTGGCCAGCACTGCTCAAAACTGTCCAGGCCATCGAGAACAAGAAAAGTCTAAGAAACTGTCACAGCCCACAGGTACTTAAGGCAACATGATGACTGCATATAGCGGAGTGTCCTGAGTGGGATCCTGGAACCAAAACAAGACATCAGGGGAAACAGAGGCAATCTGAATACAGTATAGACTGGGCCGTATAGACTCTCAGTCCAGGGACAGCAGCAAATATCATGCTTTCTCCATGCTACATGTGGGGATACTGAGGCTTGGCAGAGTCCACTCACTGGCCCCACAGGCCACAGCTAGGAGGGAGAATAACTAACATCTGCTCACATATTTATTGAGCACCTGCTTAGAGCCAGACACAGTGTGACACTCCAGCATATTACATTATTTGACCCTTATGAAAGCCCTTATGAAAGCCCTCCTTTCACGGATGAGGTGCCTGGGACCCAGAAAGGCTCCATAGGTCATTCAGGGAACCCATAAGCAGCCATGAGTGCTCCTGAGGAGTGCTGAGGAACAACAGTCGAAAGCAGGACCAGTATTCCAACGTGCCCTACCAAGCCAGCTACCAGCCTGGACCCAAGTCACCTGGGTGCCATGTGACTGTGGGGCAAGTTGGGGTACTGAATCTGGTGTGGGGTGTTTATGGCTATTGCCCCCCTGCCCTGTCAAGATTCAGCATGTGAAAACAACAGTGTCTCCACACCAGCCCCCTAACCCCAATCCAGATGGAAGTGTATGACACGTGTGCTCCCTTTCCCCATCCCACACTCATGGCAGACATCGGCAATCGATTGCAGCACTCTTCCTGTAGAGCCCAGAGATAGCTTCAGATCTGTCTCAAAACAGCATTCCAGGTAGCCCCTAGTAATTGAACGGTGCTAGTACCATATGGATTCTATTTACCATCCTCTGCCCTGAGCAGTCACACACTGTAATTGAATTGCTGCTTATTTCTGAGGTCCTCCTTGATTTGAGATAAACACATTTCTAGTTTTCTGAGCACAGGGGAGAGGAATACTCCATGCAGTTCTTTCTCCAGAACTAACAAAGAAATTCCCCATGGTGGTGATGTGGAGTGTGAATTTGTGCCCTAATTTGGGCTTTTGTAGTTTCAGGGACACTCTCTGGCTTCAGGCTGCTGCGAGGAAAAGATTTCTGATTATTAACTTTAAAATCACTATCAGCGTGGTGTGAGGTGAAGGCTGTACCCTTTCAGAGTCTAGAGGAGAAATCTCAGAGGTTTTTTTTTCCGCTTTTTTCCGCAAAGGACTTTTCTATCAGGACCTGTTAATGGCAGAGCCACACCCCCCAGGGTATATTTGTCTGGGCCCATGCCTCCTCTAGCACTTACACAGTTTTGCATATTCCATGTTCATCAGTAGGCTGGTTAATAAGGCTTCTCTTGGGAAGGGGGGGAGGGAGGGTTGACTTCCAAGGGAAAAAAGTCAAAATTCAGGCAGCCTCCCACAGCTTAACTGTACAACATCTCCCTTATATTTGGTTAGTTTTATGGGCCTAGAGTGTTGACCACATAATAATTTTCTGAATAAAATTCAGAACAGCTTCAGGGCAAATCCAGAATTTATAGCATCTGTTGTGGCCTGGCAGAGATCAGGGACCTTCAGGCATGAATCCTCACTTCACTTTTGAAGAACTCCCCAAATGATCCTCTGCGTCTAGGGATGTGATAAAGTTTCACCGTCCCATTTTGCTCTTGGCGTCTACTAATTACATGCTATGAACTCTAGCAGAAGAGAACTGTAGATAGGATAGAGGGGGATTCGTCTCTTCTGCAGAAGAACAGATGTATGTGAAGCAGTGATGGTGGCTTCTGCTAGGCATGGGAAGCATGGCAGATCTTTGGTGAAGCTCATCTGATGCCCCCTACAGCTTATTACCAGCCACAGGCCAGATGCACTGTTTTGAGCTGGAGCTCTCAGCTGGCGTAAGGAGTCTAGTGACTGGCTAATGGGTGTGCCTACCCTGCCACAAGCCACATGACTGTCAGGCCCCTCCCCTTCTCTTCACCCCATAGGCACTGTTCCTCATTAAGGAGTCACTTAAACATTTGGAAGATGGAGGAAATCATACACCACAAAGGCATTCTGGGATTTCAGAGCTTCCCTTTTCCTCAAGAGTGCTTCTTTTGCAGATATATCATGTGTCCCACTTCATAGATGAGTACATTGAATCTTAGAGAAGAGCCTTAGAGAGTGTGACTCAACAGGACTGAAATAAAAATTAGATACCAAAGGGAAGCAGTCCTCTAGAATGTTCTCCTGGAGATTCTAAACAGTTTGTTCAACTGTATTCTCAAGAATGACCGTGGTCCCTGTGCCCACATGCCACTCATTGGAATGTTGTTGTAGCAAGGGACGCAAGAAGATGTGGCTGTGGTTCCTTGTGGACCACTGGGTGATCTGACTCCCTACTTTATTTCCATGAGGAGCATTTTTAGCTATTCCAAAGAAGTAAAATGTTTTTCACCCACCTGTCAAAAAGCCATCAGACCCATCTATAATATTGATTTCCAAGAAAGTGACCTTGACTATCTGGAAATCTAATAGCAAAGATAAAGATAGTTATCTTTAGCAGGGTTGAATTGAAACAGTTTTCATGGACTCCTAAACCCTTGAAAGTGGAAGAGGGCATAGAGATCCATGGTTACATCCCTCACTCCATGACACATGATGAGGCCCCAAGAGGACCACATGGCTTTCCTGTCACCCTTTTCCAGGGCACTAGGGGATTTGACATGTCTTCCTCCATTTGGAAGCACCATCAATCAAGTTTTAGTCTTCTCTTCATGCAAGAGGCTTCATCTAGCCTCGTGCTCTCTCTACGTACGTGTGAGTTATGTGTGTTTGTGTGGGTGTGTATGTGTGTGCACACATGTACATATATTCCTTCTGGGCTTTCCCATTGGCTTATGCTGCCCTCTGTCTGTAAGGGCAGGATTCCTTGTTAGGGAGAATGGAAACAGATGAGCCCCTCATTGTCTTGGGGTCCCCCATTCAGCCTCTTGACTCCACGGGAAGAAGCACCCAGCTGCTCTGGAAAGTTGCTCCTCTGAGCAGACAGGAGGGCATGAGAGAGATGTGTTCTACCCAGAGCTCCCATGAGGCCCCGCACACAGTCTCTTAGATCCATGAAGAAAGTCTCCACCGTTTTACTGTAAATTGGAATGCTGATCCAGTTGCTTTTTATTGGGTTCCACTTTGTGGGGGCAGGAGGGCAGATGAGTTTGGAGATGTGACCCTCCCCCCTGATGTTGTGCTGGTCACCATCCTCACCACACTGACCTGTGCCTCCTGACTGTTCAAACCCCAGTCCCGGGTTTAGATGTCCACAAGCAGAACTGCCTTCCCTGAGGTCCTGGCACCTCCAGGCCCCTCCCCGTGAATATGGAGGTGGATACAGGCTCCTCTCCTGACAAGTCCCTGAGCCAACAGCCACCATGTGTCTCTTCACTCTCAGATGAACTCTGTCACCTGCCCCAGTCATGCGCTGGGGAAGCTAAGAAAACAATGTCCACCAGTGCTGCTCATTGGAGTAGGCAGGAGTCTCTGTCCTTGTTCAGTGCCCCCAAATTAGGCATCAGCTGAGGTGAGATGCAGGGCCTCAGTTGAGCTGGTGGATGGAGACATCCTCAGCCCTGGGGCCTGGGGCCTTTCCCTAACGTTGAGCAGATTTACCCTCCCCTCCCTTCTCTTGCATCCTTTTTCCCACAGACCCATAGGCATACCTCCCTCCCCAGCCACTCACTGTCCAGAACACACACCTCCCTTCCAGGCCATGAGCATCACACACACGTACACAAACATGTCTCTCACACAGACACACCTCTTCCCACACTCCATGTCTCTCACACATACCCTCCCACACCCCACGTCTCTCTCACACACACATGTCCTCCCACTCCCAATCTCTCTCACACACACCTCCTCTCACACCCCACATCTCTCACACACCTCCTCCCACACCCGTGTCTCTCACACAGACACACCTCTTCCCACACTCCATGTCTCTCTCACATACCCTCCCACACCCCATGTCTCTCACATGCACGCGTGTCCTCCCACACACCACTGTCTCTCATACACACCTCCTCCCACATGCCATGTCTCTCTCACACACCTCCTCCCACACCCCATATCTCACACACCCTTTCACACCCCACATCTCTCTCACACACACACCATCACCTGTCCAGCCAGCCTTTTTCAAGCTTGTCCATCTGTCTCTGATCCTACTTTTTGATTCCATGTGCCATGTGAGGGTAGCTTTTTCTACAACCAAAAGGACAAGGTCATCAAATGTTCCTTAGGTATTTTCTGGAACCCAGTGGGGGCTGGGGTCAGCCTAGAGCAAGAGGAAGCCATCAGGGATGCCTAGGTGGATCAGCAGTTGAGCACCTGCCCCCGGTTCAGGGCATGACCCTGCGGTCTCAAGATCAAGTCCCACATCAGGCTCCCTGCCTGGACCCTGCTTCCCCCTCTGCCTATATCTCTGCCTCTCTCTCCCTGTGTCTTTCATAAATAAATTTTAAAAAATCTTAAAAAAAAAAAAGAAAGAAAAGAAAAGAGGGAGCCATCTGAAGAGCCCATAACTGGAAACCATCTTCACCTGGGACCACGTCTGGTTCTTGGACCTCCTTCTTGCCCTCTTGCTCAGGAGAAGGAATAGGCATCTTTTCATTGATGATGTTTGGGGACGCCCAGATGTACGTTTGTCCAGGGCTACCTTTATCTCCTCCATACCCCCAGGAAGTCCCACAGCCCTCCTCCCAGGTTGGACATCTCCTGACTGACTTGCTGAGTGGCCTCAGATAAGAGCTCACAGAGAGCAGGGGGCCCAGAAACTCTGAGGGGGCTGCAAAAGGAGAGTCTGCAGCTTCCCCAGGGACTGTGGGAGCCCCAGCTTACCATCTGCAGGCCCCCTCACCACGTTGCAGAAGAGAAGCCCCAGCGGGCCTGGTTTCTGAACATGGCTATGTGGCAGGTGGACCCCTGGGGGCATTGGTGCCATGCCAGTGAGTTTGCTACGAGTGCCAGAAAACTCTTCGGGATCAGGACATTTTCTGAGCTCCAGGGCAGCCATCAAAGGGTATGAGCAAGAGTGTGACGAGGTCAGTTTCTTGAAATAAAAAAAATGTGTGCTTTCTAGAAAGAAGAGCTGGGTGGCAATACCACTGTTGCCTTCCACACCAACAGTTGTGAGCAGAGCCAGGTCCTACTGCCCCTTCTGAGATCCTGACCTCTGCAGCTGGTCCCAGCTCCTCCCTTCTGCTCTCTCTGCAGGACTTTGGGAAATGCCCACGGCTGAGGCTGTTTACTCAGGAGTACATCCTCGCCTTGAATGAGCTCAACGCGGGGATGGAAGTGGTGAAGAAGTTCATTCAGAGGTGGGTATCCCAGCTGGACCCCCTCCCGACCTTGCCTGCCAGCCAGCTCTCCTCTTGCTCCTTTAATGCCTGGAGAGAAGCTGCTTGTATTCAAAGGTTCCGAGCATCTCATCTTCCAGGGGGATCACCCGGGTCCTCCCAACCACATGTGCTCTGAGCCACTTCCTAGCTGTGTGACATTGAGCTGGTTGCTGTACCTCTCCGGTCCTGTTTGCTCCACTATCCCCGGGGTGGTTGTATAATGAAATAAGATGATACCTGAGGAAGCCCCCAGCACAGTACCTGACATGTAGTAGGAACTCAGGAATTCGTACCAGTCCTAAATAATATTGTTTCCGTGGGTCCCAGCCCTCTCCTTTACAAGTACCAAGTGTGTCAGGAGACAATCCCTCACTGGCCCTGGAGAGTCATCACTGAGGGCTTGAACAGCTCCCTTCCAAACTTGGGCAAGAGAAAGCCAGATATTCTGGTTCTTACTCACTTACGGTATTTTTTGAGGAGAGGGGTTGCTTTTTCTTGGATTTTTAAATTTTCTCTCTGTGCCTCCATCTCCTTATCTGGAAAATGAGAACCCCAGTACTCACTTCATCCTGTTAATGTGCACATTCAGTGAACTGGTACCCTTAAATACTAGGAACTGTGTGAGCGCGAGGCAGATGTCAGCGATCATTGTCATAACTCTTCTCATTTTTTAAGAAAATCAAAATAGCCTGTTTAAGCTGGTTTTGAAGCTACGTGTTTCCTAAAAATACTCACCTAGAACTCAAAAAGTATTTCTAAATCCCAAATAAGTATCCCTCCACTGGAGTGTAGGTGACTTCAGGTCCCTTTAAAGTACCCAGTTACGGTTTGTAAAATTTTTTCAGGCTAGGCTTCTCTTATCCCGAGTGGCCACAGTGATTTTCCAGGAGTGTTTGATATTATTCCCAACCTCCACATAGCCTAGGAGTAGCAGTATTGGCCTCATTCTACAGATCAGAAAACTGAGGCACAGAGAGAGCCATAATAAAGAACACCTGGCTTTAAGGGCAGACTTAGCAAATGTGTCCCAGGCTCCATGCTGGGCCAGAGTGACCATAATAATCTTTTCTTTCAAATAAGGCCACTTTTGAGACTGAAATGTGGTACTACGAATTATTATTCCAAAACCCCTAGGTGTAAATATGACTGTCCCAGCACATGTGACTACCGTATGCTGAGTGTTTCCATGAACTGGGGTCCTAGTTATAACCCACTGAGGAGGGGCCATGTTCCCCTTTTATAGCTGAGCAAACTGAGAATGGACTTGAACCAGGCACGTGGATCGAGAACTTGCAGCCTGGAGCTTGGCTCTCCGCTAACTGCCCGTGGCAGAGCCAGGACCCAGATCCTGGTACTGCTGGATCCCCAGCAAAGAGCTTGGTGCGCCCCCTACCCTGACGGGTGCTGCGGCCTTCCCCACCTCCCCACACAGGCACCACTGTTGTAGCTGGCCTGCTCACCCTGTCCTCTGCTCTCTTCCAGCATGCACGGCCCTACGGGGCACTGCCCCCACCCCCGGGTCCTGCCCAACCTAGTGGCCGTGTGCCTGGCTGCCATCTATTCCTGCTACGAAGAGTTCATCAACAGGTCAGTTGCTGCTGCCACCAGGAGAGCCTGCGTGGGGGCTGCCACCACCTCGGGATGGGGACAGTGAAGGGCCAAGTCACTGGAGAGGGAGGCTTGTACCAGGTCAGGGAGTGGCATTCGCTGGGACTGCCTCAAGTGTGTTTGCCAATCCTGAGTGCCCCTTGATTCCCAGCCCAGAACCTAGGGATGTTACTGGAAAAGCAAACACTGTGAATCAACACTGGCAACTGTGAGGCTGTTGTGTTGACTTGGCTTCAGGAACAAGTGTTTTATTCTGAAGATTTCTCATCACCTGGCACACAGTGTGTGCCACATTGGGCCTTGTGTGAGAGCGAGAACGTATGCACACAGGTGCAGGTGTGGGGGGGCGTTGTGAGTGATGTCCACGCGTGTGAATGTGTGGGTGTCTGTGCACAAGGGTTGGCAGTAGGTTTGCTCCCTTTCCACCTTATCTTTGTCAGCACAGGATTTTATTTTGCCTGTGGTGTGCATGTATCTCTTGAGTGCCCATGTGTCAGGCAGGGTTTTAGGGGCTACTGGGGGAGATAACCTACAATACGCAGGATTGAGTCGGAGAAAGGCTGAGAAAACAATAAAATGGAACCAGATGGTAGAGAGCGACCAGAAAAGGGCATGGCAGGGCCATGGCCTTGGGTCTTCCGGGGCTTGGGTGTAAGCAGCTGATTAGAGAAGTAACCCTAGGAAGCTCTGCGAGGAGACCCAAGAAAGGAGGACAGCCAGTAAAGTCTGATGACCACTGCAGGCACCTGTGCATTCCCCACTGGGACCTCCCCGGAGACTGTGTACAACACGTCTGAGTCATTCCCCTGAGGTAGTTACCTGCCAGCTTCCATTCTGTTCTGACTGAGGTTCACTCCTGGGATGCAGAGTGACGCAGATGCCACTAGTTTCTGTAGAACTTTATACAGTGACCTCTGAGGCCATTAGGATATGATGTGTGGGACCAGGTGGCATCTGCTGTAGCTCCTCTATCCAGTTGTTCAAGTGGTACATTGCACAACTCCCAGAGACTAAAATGTGTATAGCTGGAGCTGGGAGCATAGCAGGAGTATATTTCAGTCCTTAGAGAGAAGGCAGTAGAGCATTCTGAGACACAGAAAATCTACAAATGAGACCTCTGAAACAAACACTGTACTTTGAAGTCTTGGGGAAGGGGCCACAAAAACTTATTCAGGGCATATTTTCTTATGACAGGACTTGAAAAGGATGGATTACTGTTTTTAACGTCCTTAGCCCTAGGTCCTGATACTTGAAGTGGGCCTGTCCAATCTTGACTCATTTTCCTGTTCACAAAGAGGTGATAGTACCCCTGGGGCCAGAACATGAAGATGTCATGCAGTTCATTCCCAAGTGCTTGTTCTATGTCCTACAGCATGTTATATTAAAAGCAAAATAAATGAAAAAAAAAAAAGGAAAGGAAAGGAAAGAAAGAAGAATGTCAGAGGGTGGCACATGGCTGGTACAACCATCCCAGCATCCCTTGTACACAGTCATTGTCTTTGGCCTCCCACACTGAAGCTCTGCAGCCGGCCTGTATGTACTTCTAACGCAGGCCACCCTGGGAAGCAGGAAAACCATTGGAGAGTCACACACTCTCAGACTCCTTTTCTTCCAGAGGCCTGTGACACATCCCGGCCTCCCAGGGCCCACTTGGTGGACACCTGGCCTGAGATTGGGAGGGGGCAGGAGCAGTAGCACGATACAGCACCTCCCAGAATGCTCCCACCAAGTCCTCAAAGCCCTGCCAGGTGCCCTGCAGCAGGCTTCCCTGACTCAGGAGCAGGAAACAGAAGAACACAGGAAATCCCTCTCCTGACACCCACCCCAGGAAAGGGGCAGGGGTGGAAAGGACCAGAATTAGGAACTGCATACACTATTGCACGTATAGAGGACTGGGGCAGCAGCAACCGGCTCTTGTCCATCTCATCCTCTCAGCCCTCATGTGGTGACAGCTCTCGAGCCAGGCACAGAAGGCACAAAGGTGAACCAGCTAGATGGAGCCCTTGCCCACCCAGAACGGACAGCATAGCAGGAGATGGAGGAGGAGGGAGGGAGCGAGCAAGCAGTTTTATAGTATGTGTTGGTCAGGGCCGTGAGGGTGGAAGCCAGACGCATCATTAACGTGGTTTGTGTCTGAGAGTCTCAACCCTGGCAGCCTGTCAGCTGGGAAGGGTTGACAAAATCAGAACATATGCTAAGCACGCACATACCCTGTGACCCAGCTGCTCATAGCTTTTGCTGTATTCATCAGAAGACACGTGCAGGAATGTTCTAACAGCGTTATTTGTAACAGCCCCTAACGAAAATCTGCCTCAACTCCAATGTCCTGCAACAGTAGAATGGATGGGTAGTTGGTGTCCGTTCACACAAAGGGATGCTATAGCGCAGCAAGAATGGTTAAACCAGAACAATCAGCAAACCGTGAATAAATCTCCCAAGTGCAGAATTGGGCAACAGAAGCCAGACCCAAAAGATAACATACAGTGTGTTTCTTCTTCCTGGAATTTCAGAATAAGAAAAGGAATATGTGGTGGTAGAGGGCAGAGAATGGCCACCTTTGGGATGGGGAGGTAGGTAGAAGGGCATGAGAGAAGCCTCTGGGTTTCTAGAAATGTTTCCCACCTCGATCTAGGTGAGGGGTTCTCAACTGGGAGCAGTTTTGACCTCCAAGGGGCACCTGACAGTATCCGGAAGCCTTTTGGGTTGCCACAACTCGGGCAGGAGGAGGGGTGCAGCTGGCATCCAGCGGGCAGAAGTCAGGACTGCTGCTAAACATGCTGCCGTGTGCATGGGAGCCCCCCGCAGAAACTGACCTGGCCCCCCATGTCCATAGTGCCAGGGTGGAGGAATCCTGACCTGGTGGCTACGTTTTACACAAGGGGATGTGTAAAAGTTCACGAAGCTCTGCACCTGAGATGGAAGTATGTGACCATGAGTTTAAGTTCCAGCCAGGGTGTACTAGAACCCTACGGGCATTTGGAAGCATAGCACTTCCCAATTCCATGGTCAGTGATGGCACCTTGAGAGTTTGGGTCCAGTCATGGTAGTATTCTCACCGAGGACACTGGCAAATACTACAGTCAGGCTCTTTTTTCCTGGTGAGTTATTTACATCAGCGTAACACTGGTCATATTTTAAAAAAGAAAAAAAGGACTGCCTGGGCCCCATCCTCCATAAATCTAATTTAAACGAGATAGCCCCAGTTTTGTTTTTTTGTTGTTGTTGTTGCTGTTTTTTAATTTTAAGCTTCCCAGGCAAACTGAGTGTGTGGCCGGAGTTGAGAACTCCTGCTCTGGGGGGAGGTGAGGAAGGGATCCTTCAGGGAGGTAAAACCTCTCTTAAGTTGAGAGTTCCTGGCTGTCGGCAAGGCGAGAGGCAGGACAAATGATCCGGGCAGAGAAAACAGCACGTGCCAAGGCCCAGCAGTGCAGATGGGGTTGGCATTAGTCACCTTTTCCATCTGTGGTCCTTATGTACCTGCCTCAGAATCCTCAGGCTCCTTCTTTAAAAATGCAGACTGGACACAGGATTTCCTGGATAGGCCCAGGAATTCGATTTCTGTGCAAAGTCCACAAGTGATCTGCTCCTGGATAAAGACCACTGTAGGGGAGGCAGGGAGGGGAACAGTGTCACAGAGAGAGCAGAGAGAGAAAGAGAAGCAAAGATGAAGTTGGAGAGGAGAGCAGCCAGGCCAGGCCAGGCCTCCAGCTTCCTGTGCTGAGCAGCTCCTGGGGGTGACATTAAAATGCAGATTCAAGATTCAGCAGGTCTGCTGGGGAAGCCTGAGACTCTGCTTGTCTAGCAGCCTCCCTGTAATACCACTGCTGCTGCGCCTGCTGCTTGGGGACCATGCTTTGAGTGGCAGCGCTGGCCCTGTGTTTCAGTTGTGGAGTGTTCGTTCTGAGAGCATTGGGGTCGCTGATAGGTTTTAAGTAGAGACAGGATTTGATGAGATGTCAGTTTCCAAACTCCCCCACTGGCTGCTGCTACTCGGAGGATGGACCAGAAGGTAAAGTGTGACCTTGGGTGGATCCCAACCAGGTGCCCAGGGGGAGACCTCGGGAGCGTGAGGCGGGTCCTGCTGCATCCTGCATAGGCCTGTCCCAGCTCCTAGCTCAGAGCAACCCAGCCCCCTTGGAGCCCAGAGTAGTTTCCTTTTAGTTCCTCCAGGAAGTCACCGTAAGGGCTGCAATACTGCGAGACCTTTCCCAGGCTCAGGTTCATCCCACTCTGGTGGTCAGTCCCTGGAAGATAAAGTCCTGTGTCCTCTGAGCCTGTCCTCAGTGCTCTCGGTGGGTACACGATGTACTCACAAAAGAACAGACAACTTGACCCAGGTTAGCATAGCTCGCTGGAAAATCACCCGATCTGAGCCAAACAGCCTTGAAAATCCACTCCTAAATCCCAGCAGAGGCAAACAAAGGGAAATGGAGTGTTGAGTATTTGGGTAGCAAATTAGCTCTGAGCCTGCGGAGATGATTACACTGCCCCCATACACACCCCGGACCACACACAATTTTCCACCAGCCGTTGAATTCTCGGACTTTAGTTGATGGGTTTTGCTCTTCCCCAGCAGAGTTTATAGTGTATTTATCAAACATCCTTGGTGGGCTCAGCTGAGGCCTGGTGTGTAGCACGTGCTGGAGAAATTCAGGCCTTCCAGGTACATTGCATCCGAGATGTGTGCTCAACCAGTCCTTGTGTACGAGGAATGCGTACATCTCTTTGTGAGCACAGGGCACTTGTGTGTGGCACATTTAGGGAGAGCCTAGACAAGCAGCTATTTGTGATCATGCTGTCATGTTCAGAGTCTCTTGGAACTGTGGACTCAACCTTGACCACACATGAGAGCCCAGAAAGTTACTGGTATCTGGACCCCAACCCAGAGATTCTGATTTTATTGGGCTTCGGGATGTTCAGTACCAGGGATACCGGTATCCAGCCAGGGGTGGAAAGCTCTAGTTCAGGGGTAGAAGTGTAAAGGTGGCAAATGGAAGAAATCAGGGAAGATTTCATGGAGGAGGAGGAGGATCTGCACAGGATCATACAGTATCTTGGAAGCCACCATGGTGGTGAGGAATCAAGGCTTTATAGTCAGAGACCTAGTTTCAAATCCCAGCCACCTCAACTTAGAAGCCCTGTGATCAAGGATAGGTCATATGACCTCTGAGAGTGTCTTTCCTCACCTGTAATGTGGAGATGGTAATACCGGCTGTTCAGAGAGGTCTGAGAATATCTGTGTGGTCTGTGATGGCGTTTAGTGTTGTGCTGCCCAGGAGCACCAACAAAGAAAGCCCATTGCTGGAATTGCCTTCATTTTAATGAGACTCCCACTGAATGGCCAGGGGGAGGGAGGGGTGCTTTAACAAGCCTCAAGGTTCTGACAAGTCCTGCTGTATAGAGGCCTAATTTCATTGTGTTTGGCCCAGCATTTCCCACACAGATGTGACATCAGTGATGCCACAGAGCCCTTTCCTCAGTGAACGCCTGTTAACAAACACCATTCCTCCAGGTGGTTGGAGATACCATCCCTGGAGGTTCTGCAAAGAGCCAGGGTGATTCTGTGGACAGGAGGGACCTGCGGACTGCAGGAGGCTAGAATTCTGGGAGTTAGGGTCCCTTTGAAGTGAGCTTCCAGGTGGAGATGGATGCTGAGCTTTCTCACCTGGCCAGGGATGTAGAGGTGAGGTCTGGGCCCTGCCCAGGGGGAAAGAGGGGCAGCCAGGTTCCAGGATGCAACTAGAAGCAAAGGCACTCAGGAGATCTCCTTAGCTGGCCAGGGAAGGCCTTGTGGTGGAGGTGACCACCAGGGCCTTACGGGTATCATACAGAAGTTGACATTCACTCGTCCATTCCTCAGCTGTGTGTGGAACGGACTTCAGCGTGAGCTTTAGTGAGACACTCAGATGTGGATGCCACCTCCACCTCTCCCTGTCTTCACACTAGGAGCAGAGTGCTCTCCCAGACTGAGCCACAGTGTCCTCGGTGATAGGACCTCCTCACCCCCGGCACCGCCACGGGGCTTCAGGGAGGTGATCTGCTCGATAGAGCTCGGTGTGTTCACTGGGCTGTAGCTCGTGGCGGGTGGCCCATGCTCACACACCCTCTCCGCCTCTCCCTCCAGCCGCGACAATTCCCCCAGCCTGAAGGAGATCCGGAACGGCTGCCAGCAGCCCTGCGACCGGAAGCCCACCTTACCTCTGCGCCTTCTGCACCCTAGCCCAGACCTGGTGTCTCAGGAAGCCACACTGTCCGAGGCGCGACTCAAGTCGGTAGTCGTGGCCTCCAGCGAGATCCACGTGGAGGTGGAGCATACCAGCACTGCCAAGCCGGCGCTGACGGCCAGCGCGGGCAACGACAGCGAGCCCAACCTCATCGACTGCCTCATGGTCAGCCCTGCCTGCAGCACCATGAGCATCGAGCTGGGTCCCCAGGCCGACCGCACACTCGGCTGCTACGTGGAAATCCTCAAGCTGCTGTGAGTGTCCCTTCTGCATGCCTGTCACCGGTAGGGCAGGAGAGGGGGACTTGGCTGTGCAGCTGCGTGCAGCTGTTTGCCAGTTCAAGGCAGTCAGGGCGGAGCCTGCTGAGTGGGTGGGCACAGGTATAAGTGTGCACACTTCAGGTGTGCATAAATGCAACTGGTGCACAGGATGCATATTGGAGGGCATGAAGGCACACATTTAGGGTGTATAGGTCTATGAACATATGCTTGTGCGTGAGAGTGTGCATATGTGTGGGGGGTATACAGAGGGCTACACGTGTCCATGTGTTCTGGAGCATCCGGGCACACGTACAGATGTGTGCATAAGCATAACGTATATAGGTGTGCCCATGAGTTTGAGAATGCGTGTGTAAGTGTCTGCAACCGCTGCCAGGATGTCCATGAGCACATGGGTACCCAAGTGTGTCTGCGAGTGTGTGAATGTCTTTACATTTTGAGTTTGTGAGTGCGTGTATGTTTAAGTGGCTTTGAGTTTGTGGGCGTATAACATGTATGTGGTTGCTTGAGTGTGTGTATGTGTGTGTGTGAGTTGGATGTGGGGTTTATGTGGATTTTTCTGGCAGGGTTCTATATGTGTGTTTGGAGTGCTTGTATGTGTAAGTGCACAAGTATGAGTGGGTCTGGGTGCTTATGCTGCTTCTGGGCATGAGCAGCTTGAGTGCACAGTGTGGGTCAAGCATTTGTGCACATAAGTTGGAGTATGTGTCTGTTTCTCTGTGTGCATGCCTGCAGATACGCCTGCGAGCCAGCATGGGACCGTGTTTCTGTGTTGTGTGATCTGTGCGTGCTTTGGGTGCTTGGTGTGTCTTTCATGTCAAGTCCCAGGGCCCTGACTCCCAGCCGTGCCCAGTGGGCAGGGATAGAGGGTGGCGTGCAGATCAGCCTGTGTGCAGGCCTGGCTGATGGGAAGAGCTCGGAGAAGGAGACGAGGCTCAGGTCTGTTTCGGTTGGTGCTGCTTCTGAGCTAGCTGCTCCGGGCCCATCCCTACCCCTCCTCAGGTCTCGGTTTATGCCTCTAGAATAAAGGGCTCTTAATATTTGACCCTCAGGGGGCTTTCCAGTTCTGCCGTTCACACTTGTACCACCCAGACCCGTCTCGAGCTCACGCGCACCTGTTTCGTGGAGACCCAGGCAAAGGGGCCTCCTTGGTCTGTAGATCCCAGAAGATGCCTCCCCATGTCACTCCCACAAGTGCTAGGCTTCAAATGGAGCTCTGCCCTACTCTCAGGACTGAGTCTAGACCCTGGCATTTCCAGGTGCAGTCAGTGCTGGGTAGGGGCTTTTCGGAGGGATGATGGGCATGACTCTGTGGTCACATCTAACCCATGCATGGTGCCTGTCTAGTGACCCGGCATGAGGGCCCCTCGATCCAGGGGTATGCCTGGCTCCCGGGGCTGGTCAATATTGCCGGACTTTCACCGAGTCCCTGTGTTGTTGCTTGGGTATGCAGCCTGTGCTCAGCCTCTCTGGTGAACGTGGTGTTGCCAAGAGTGCACTGGTGGGCTACAGGGTGGAGGCATCTGTCAGTTGCCTGGTGAGCTGCTGACCTGGACTGGGAGCTGAAAAACCAAGGCCTGTGGTATATACATATACACGTACTTGCACAAATGGATACACAGGTGCATGCACACACACCGCTAGGCACACATGCTCAGAGAGCGTTTTTGAGAACACAGTCATTTTCTTTAAAGCAAGGGGCAGCCCCCACTTTCTCCCAGGAGCGGCGATCGGCCCTCCAGGGGACAGGGCAGCCATGGCCTGTGCCTTGCCCCAGCCCCCTTCCTTCCTCCAGCTGTTCTCCATAAACACCTGCAACTCCCAGGCCTTCTGCCGGCTTGTGCCCCAACTCACATTTCTCATTACACACTGAGAGCTTGTGCTTCATCATGCAGTTGACACATATTTTTTTTCCTTCTTCGTAAACACGCTCACAAATGCGATTCTGTTCTCCTGGTCTGCTCCCATTGCCCACGTGGCCCAGCTGCCAGGGTGTCGGCGAGGGGGAGGGGTGGTGGGTCAGGTGCCCGGTCCAGGGCTGGCCAGCAGGAGCCGGGTGGATTCCTGACCGCTACCCCGAGTAGCACCTCACCCCTGCCCGAGGGTCTCCACAACAGGCTTATACATGTTGGAAGTCTTTTTCACTTGGCGGAGGGGAGGCTGAGAACACAATTGGGACCTGATAAATTCTCCTAGCCGCCCCCTTCCCTAACCCTGCTGCTTGCTTGTGTCGCTGGCCAACATGAGGCCCTCAGACACATCGGACTCACAAACCCCAGCAGCTCCAGTGGATGGAGGAAAAAGCACAGATTCAGAGCCAGATGCTGCATCCGGGGCCATGGATGCCAGGGGTGTCTTGTGGCCTATGGTGAGTTACCGGTCTTCTCTGAGCCACAGCTGCCTCTGGGCACGAGCATGAGGTGGACATTCCCTGGGCGCCAGCGCAGTGTAGACGGCTCGCAGGCACAGATACTGGGCAAGTGGGAGTTACTACAGTTTCTGGTTATAACGGTGTTTCCTCTATTTTGAGATACTGTTGGGAGTGAGATGCATCCTTGATTTAACAGCAGCACTTTGAGAGGAAAAAAGCCCGAATATGGCATTCAGTGCACATTCAGATTGCACGACACGTGTGCTGTCTGAGAATTGAGGACTTGTGGCCATCTCACTTCACCGGCTGTGTAACTGGGGCAGCCTTCTTGGCTCCTGGGATTCGGTTTTCTTGTCTGTACAATGGGTGTCATGACAGAGGGCCTTTCCACTGCTGGCCCGGTGCTGGTTCTTGGTGAAAATGTGTGGCTGTTACCAACAGGAACACTCCCTGCTGAGAGATGTGTGTAAAAAGGAAAAAACAGAGAATTTAATATGGAATTGGGGGAGGGGGTCTTAACAGCATTGTGGGGACCAAAGAAGCCACACTTAAAGCCTGGGCCTGGCCCATCCACCAGGACAGGCCCTGCCGCTCCCCAGAGCATGGGCAGCCCAGCTCAGCACATAGCCCCTGATTAGTTTCGTGCCCACAAGAAGGCCTGTGCATCATTAGAATCTGACACCTTCGAAAAGTAACATAAGCCCCAAGAAGTTCCCTGGAGACCCTTAAAAAGGAAAACTCTTCCCAGCACAGGCCTGTGAGGCCCAGGCTGGGTGGTACGATGGAAAGAATGTGGACTCAGAAGCAAGACCGAGCGGGTTTGGGTCTCTAGGAGTTTGGAGTCCTCCTCTGAACCTGCAAGCTGTGTGCAGTTCACACATTTATTCCAGCATTCCTCTATCAGACGCTAGCCGTACATGTCCACTGGGCTAAGCTCTGTGCTAAGTGCCAGGAGTCCCAACTGACCTCCTTCCTAGTTCCCCTGAACCCGAGTAGCGACGACATTGCCCTGCCTAGTGGGATGGAGTGTGGGAAGCTGCTGATACACGGGAGGCCACAGGCAAGGGCATGGGCTTCTGACCAGCTCAAATCTGACTACTTGATCTTTTGCAAACACATGCATTTTGCAAGAGGTCTTATTGGGCTGGAAGTGAGCCAAAAGATGCTCCATCCCTCAGGGGCCTCCAGGGAAAATGCAGACAGATTTTGGGTTGTCCTAAAAACTGGGCAGCATAACCAGAACGTAGAGGCAGGCACTGGGTGGTGGACACAGGAAGTGTCATGCATCACCTGGGACAGTGCTGCTCGGTAAAGACCTGCCCCAGCCAGATGCCACAGCTCCCCAGTGAACACCAGTGGTTTGCTGCAGGGACAGGAATTGTTTAGGAGTTCGGACACCCTGTCAGACGAGGAGTGGCTGAAACAGCTTCCAAACACACAGACCTGAAGAGGAGGGTGGCTATGCTGGTGGAACTGAACCAAGTCCTGGGAGCATTGCCAGAACCTGATGCCCCCAGCGCAGGGAGCCACCACACTGTGTTGTCTGGCTTGTGGCCCAAGGGGGCTGGCATTCAGGTTGGGTGCTGCTGGACATGCAGCTGTCAGGGCAAGGCCTGCCTGATCAGGCCAGTGTGCTGGCGACTCCTGGCTTCTCAAGGCTCACATGGTGCACCTGCCCTCTGGCTGGTGCATCAGCTTCCATCATGTGGGTAGGGCAGCATTCTCCCCACATCATGCAGAAAAGTCCTGGGAAGCAGGAGGAAAGCGTGTGCTGGGAGGAAGCATCTTGTCCACGGGGCAGCTTAGAGCTCTGGTTCAGGCAGCAGCTGTCAAGTCGGCTTCCAGTTCTGCTGCGTGTCCATTGTATGTCTGCCAGGGCAAAGCAGCTGCCCTAAGCCCTGGGAACCACCCTGTTCCCATTTCCTGTGTCCACCCCCTCACCTGCCCCGCTTGTCCCTGGTGTTACCCACACCCACCACAGCAGGAGAAAGGTTCTCAGCCATCTGGCTTCTAAACAATCCAAGAAATGCCATGTGAGGCTAGAGATCGGTCCCCGTGCTCAGAGTCCAGCTTCCCCTCCTATTAGCTCTGTGACCTTCGGCAGCTGTCCTGACCTTGTTGGGAGGTCTGGGGAGTTCTAGAGCCAGTCTGGCCCCATTAATGTGAAGACTGAGTGTTTGGTGGTTGACACCTAAGGCTCATCGCAGGCTTTCGGGATGTTCAAGGTGCCTATAATGTAGACAGACATACAGCACATAAAGAGATACACAGCATATTGGGAGAACAGTCAGAGACAAATGTCGAGAAATCTCCTCGGGGCAGGAGGCAGAGGAGCACCAACAGATGGTGGTAAGAAGCTTAAGAAACACTGGATTCTAAATGCAAAGGAGCCCCAGGGCCATAGGCCCACGATTCAGGTCTGGGTCCTTTCCTCAGCCCAGGCCAGTCCAGGCAGTGTCAGGCCCCTCCTGTGGGCACAGCTACTGGGAAAGTGGGAGTTTCAGATCTGTAGGGATCTGACTGTAGCTTCCCCCTCAACACAGGCCATTGGATGAGTGCTTCAAATACGCCCTCCTCCCAGAATCCAGCTTCCTATCCCAACCAAGACAGGATCCAGGTCAGACTGCATGCTAGAGCTTGCAGCTACTGAGGACACATGCTGTTCCACTTATCAACATCCTCTTCCACGTGCAAGTGAACCCCAGACCCTGGTTGCAGCTCCCTAGTGTGTGCTGGGTCCGCAGCTCAACAGGCCTCTTCTGGGCACCAGCCATCTGCCTGGCCTGGTGCCCAACCTGGCAGGTGCAGAGATAAGATGCGGCCCCTCCTGGGGCTGCTTCAAGCATGGTGTGTGTGCACCTGGGCACCCGGGCAGTCTGCAGTGGGGGTGGGGGCGGGGCCACTCCAGTGGCCTCACTCCTAGTATGTGGGTTAAAGTACTGGGACCTCAGAGGTGCCTGGTTGGCTTAGGACAGTCAGTGAGCACTGGCTACCTCTGGATTTGCTTTCCAACAGAGGCATTTGAGGTCAAATCCAAGGTACCAGTTGGTGACTTGTACAAATATGAAACATCTGTGGGCCTTGTTTTTCTTCTGCAAAATGGGTTGTCATAACTGGCACCTTGCAAGGTGTCTGTGAGTATTACCCAGGGCACGTGTGGCTGCTCTAGTGTCTAGTAAAGGCCCACCCATCCCATGCCCTGCATGTTCCTGCTCCTGACCTCCTGGCTCCTCCTGGGGGGCAATTGGTACAAGTGTGTTGGGGGCAGGGTGGGGGCCCTGCTGACTCCACAGCGGCCTCCAGGAGCTGTTGCTTTGCTTCCTGGGACCTCACTCTGTAGCCACTTTGCTGGTTACTTAACTGCTCCCCGTCTGGAACACAGGCTGATCCCGTGGGCTCAGCAGGCCCCAACACGCAGTGAGTGCTCAGCACATCGCAGCTGTCACTGTTGTTCATGCTAACATCTCTGTTCTCAAGCAACCGGCCCCGGACCAGGGTAGGGGCAGGACCCTTCTGTGCCTGGTTCCACCTGAGGCCTCAGCTGCCGTCTGTCAGAGGTGGCAACTGCCAAGCCTGGATTTGATCTCTCATCCACCACAGCTGTGTTAGCTCGCACAGTTAACCTCTCTGGGCCTCAGTTTCCCCATCTGTTGAATAAGGCCCATCTCATTTACTTCCCTGTGAAGACTAAACAAACAGAGGTAAAGGTCTTGGTGCGATGCCACGCATGTGTAGTGTGCTGGCACAGTTGCAGCTGCTGGTTTTTTTTTTCCGTTACTGTTACTGTCACCGTTGTTATTACTGTCATTAGCCGTGACTGTTTTGTTAAAGAGTTGTTATCTGGGGATCCCTGGGTGGTGCAGCGGTTTGTTTGTTTGTTTGTTTGTTTGTTTATTTATTTATTTATTTATTTTAAAAAGATTTATTTATTTATTCATTCAGAGAGAGCGAAGAGAGAGGCAGAGACACAGGCAGAGGGAGAAGCAGGCTCTATGCCGGAAGCCCGACGTGGGATTCGATCCCGGGTCTCCAGGATCGCGCCCTGGGCTGCAGGCAGCGCTAAGCCGCTGTGCCACTGGGCCCGGCGCAGCGGTTTAGCGCCTGCCTTTGGCCCAGGGCGCGATCCTGGAGACCCGGGATCGAATCCCACGTCGGGCTTCCGGCATAGAGCCTGCTTCTCCCTCTGCCTGTGTCTCTGCCTCTCTCTCTCTCTCTCTCTCTCTCTCTATCATAAATAAAAATTTAAAAAAATTAGGATTATTAAAAAAAAAAAGAGTTGTTATCTGGACATAACAGTAGAAGTATCTGATAAATCAGGAGGGTTGACCCAAACTGCAAATAAATAGCATGTGATTTTTATTTTTTATGAATCAGCCTATAAATTTGCTCCTCAGTTCTGGTCAAAAATGAGAATGCCTTTGGATTCCCAACATAAGCCTCCTTTGCTGGTCAGCTTGGGTGGCCGCACAGCCAGGTGGCTTCGGCAACAGAAATTTGTTTTCTGGCAGTTCTGGAGGCCGGAAGTCTGAAATCATGGAGTGGGCAGTGGGCAGGGGCAGTTTCCTCTGAGGCTTCTCTCCTGGGCCTTCTTTCCGTGACCTCACAGGGTCTGCTTCCCTGTGTGTGTGTGTGTGTGTGTGTGTGTGTGTGTGTGTCCTTGTCTCCTCTCCACGTTAGGATGCTAGGCACACTGGGTTAGGGCCCACCCTGATGGTCTTGTTTTACCTTCATCACATGTGTGTCTCTAAACACAGGCACGCTGTAAGGTGCTAGGGTTAGGGTTTCGATCTGATAATTCCAAAGCCAGAAGGAGCAACGATCTGGCATCCTGGGTACAGGGGTGAGGTGGGATGAAACCCCAGGGAGCCGGAGGGCTGGCCCCTTCGGCTGCCATAACGAAATCTCTGGACAGGTCCTGTCAGGCCCATAGATACCAGCTGCTTGTCTTCCCAACTCCCTGGAAGCAGGAGGTGCCATGTGAGTCTCTGCCAGACGCTCGCTCGCCCTATCTCGAGCCATCCGTGACAGCACATGGTAAACCTCTCCTGATCCAGTCCAAGCCTAACTGTCACTCCTTCTCTCTCTAGGTCAGACTATGATGACTGGAGACCGTCCCTGGCCAGCTTGCTTCAACCCATTCCATTCCCCAAAGAGTAAGTCCCATCCCCGTCTCTGCCCTCAGTGGTCCACAGATCACCCCGGGAACACCAGGGACAGTAGTGGGAGATGGAGAGGTCGGTCTTCAGCTGTGGGACCCCTGGGGACACCTCCACCCCCCTCAGAAAGACAGGGAGATTACCTCGCTGCAGCATTACAGGATGCACTGAGTAGGAAGGCACACAAAGCCCTCCCCACTGGGCCTTCATGCCATGAAGTTAGTGACTTTGATATGCTTCAGAGGAGACCAGGACTACGTGCCTGTGCTCTCCAGTGGCCACGGTGAAAGACACAAGAGCGGGCACGTGGAGTCATTTTCTGTGCCATCCCGTGATATGCTGAATGCTCTCTCGTCACACCCATTATGATTATTCGCTGGTGTTCCACAGCGACTTGGGTCAGAGATGGGCCCCCCATCTCTCTCTTGCCAGCCCTCCTCTCAATATTGAATTGATCCGAGGAAAATAGGGAGAAAACTGTCTGGTGGCTAATGGCCTGAGGAGAAGGCTTTGTCTGAATAACCAGGCCCTAAAATGCCGCCAGGCCTCTGTTTTGACAGATGTGGAGAAGCCAGGCCTCGGGAGGCGGCTCGGGGCTCTCTCAGGAGCCCATTAGCGAGCCTGTGTTTATGAGATGCAGCTCTCCAAGGGGGGACATTACACCCAGTAATTGCCCCATTTGCTGGCCCGGCTGGTCCCTGGGGCCCCCAGGACTCGAGACCGGAGAAATCTGACTCCTGAGAGCCACGCCGTCTCCAAAGAGCAGTGGCGTCATGGGCCGCAGCCGCCGTCCCCATGGCCCTGGAGACACACGTGACAGTTGGCCCATGATGCAATTTACCTGGAGAACGGTCCCCAGACGCCCCACTGCTTCAGGGCCGTAATTAGCACGGCCGCAGTCGTAGAGGAGCCTGGGTCATGGGCGCTGTTGCAGGTGCGGGCCCTGGGGGCTGGGGGGGCTCCCTCTGTTCCCCTTCCTACTAGCTCTGCCCCCTCAAAGGAGGCTGTTGTTGTACAGTTCCAAGTAGGGACGAGATGTCCATGTTTCATTCTCAGCCTCCTTCTCACTCTTCGGATCAGACAAAGCCTCACCGTTCCCAGAGGAAGATCTCTGGATCATTGTGGCTTCAAAAGCACCCCACTAACTGCAGTGTTCCTCTGTTTTTGTTACAGAGCTCTCGCCCACGAGAAGTTCACCAAGTGAGTATTTGGGCAGCGCCCTCACTACCTCCTTGCGGTGTGAACGTCCTCCCTCCCGAGGCCGTCCCTCAGCGGCCGGCCCCCAGCGGCTGGCCCTCCATCCAGCCCGTTCATGCTCACTCACATGCATCCCGGGAGGCAACCGTGGCCCCTCCTGGAAGTTCTGCAGCACGTGTCCAGGCCTGTCCGGGCGTCTCCTGACCCCACCCACTCGACCAGGCTCCCCAGGCCTCCCCTCAGCCCCCTTCACAGTCCTCGCAAACCAGGGCCCAGGGAATGACTCTGCCCCCACCCCATATGTTTCAGGGAACTGAAGTACGTGATTCAGAGGTTCGCCGAAGACCCACGACAAGAGGTGAGGGCTCCCTCCCCGCTCGAAGGCACCTGTCAGGGCCTCCTCTTCTACCACGGGCATTCATAACAGTTGACGAAGGCTCTGTGCCTTGTGCATAAACACAGCCACCTCCCCATGATGTGGGGAGAGTAAGCCTGGCCTGAGATGTCTGTCCTTTACTGGAATCCCAGGCTAACCAGAGGTGGTTTCTCACTAGCTGGCAGTTTCTTCTTGGAGCATGGGCCCTGCTTTAGGGGCAGGCTGGCACAGGGCTTCCAGCCAGTTCCAACATAGTGCCAGATCCTCCTTACACCTGCCGTTCTGAGAATCAGCAAACCAGGGGAGACATCTGAGCTGGGATCTGAGCCGAGTTTCATTCCCGAACATGGTGGCTGAGAGCCTCCCTGAGGGGCCACTCTGTCCCTCCAGTATCTGGGCTTCAGGGAGAGCTCAGCTTCCCCCCATCCCCCACCCCCGGAGGCTGTGTGAGCCAGGACTCAGCGTGGCCTGGGTTCCTCCATCCACTGTATCAGCATAGCAATAGCTGGCCTGGATTAGGTGCCTCACCCTGCATCAGGCACGTGCATTTTCTCCTCGAATCCATCCCACCAGCACGAGTATGTTCTCTCATCACCCGGTCCTACATCAGAAGCACCCTCCTTTTAGCGTTGGGAACCCTGAAGCTGAGGGACGTCCCCATGGTCCACACAGCAGGTACCTGGCCAAGGCAGGATTCAAGCCCAGGGAGTGTGGCTACAGAGTGTGTTCAGTGGCCAGCTCTGCAGCAGACGCACTGGGCCCGACAGGGCTGCAGGAATGAGCAGGATGAGGAGGAGCTCACACCCCCCTTCTCCGTGGGCATGGAGCTGGGGGTGTGACGGGCCCTGGCTCCCAGGTGGGGACAGACAGGACACGTGTACCCCCAGCAGAGCAGGCGGTTAAGGATCGACAGAGGAGGAAATGGTTTCTTCCCCACAGTGGACCCAGAGTATACTTTCTTCAGTCCCCACTGTAAACCAGTTCTAGAAGGATCAAGTTTTAAAACACCTTGATTCTCAACCCTGATTCCAAAAATGGTCCTCAGGTACAGTGGGAAGAGGCAAAAGTGGCAGATAGGGAGCTCTTAAGTGGTCGAATCACGGTGCTGGTCTACACCATCCTTCACTGCGTGTGAAGACAGATTCTCCGAATTCCCCTGGAAAGTGAGCCTCTATTTCAAACACAAACTTTGAAACTGACAAATAAAAGTGGTCCCAGCTGCTTCCCAGAGCAGAGAGGCGAGCCAAGTGCTGGGAGGGAGCTTCCCAAGCCTGGTACCGACCACGGCCCCCAGGGACTGGTGAGCAAGGGGCCGGTCCTGGGGCTTCGGGGGGAGGAGGCCCTGCCCCCAGCAGGCCCCTCGCCAGGCTCCTGCTGCTTCTCCTTTGATTCTGTTTCTCTTCTTCGCTCTCGCCTCCCACCTTCTCCCTCCTGAAGAAGCCAGAGCTATAAATTGTTTGATATATTTGCTGAATAGAGTTTCATACTCTTGGTTCCTCATTTCTTTGAAGTAGACAAATTAGCGTTTGATATCCTTCCAACTCAGAGGGAAAAATCAAAGCCCCACCGCCTCTGTTTTCTGTTTACTTATGTGTGGGTTGTGATCAATTGAATATCTGTGAATAAGTGGCTTTTGGCAGCAAATTGTCCTTCACTCCTGAAGGAAACAATCAGGCACATCTCAGCGCTCTTCTGAGGACAGGGAGGAGGGAAAGAAGTAAAGGTCTTTGTCTTCCTCCGGTTTTCTCTCTCTCTCTCTCTCTCTCTCTCTCTCTCTGCAGTTATAGGAGGGGCCAGGGTGGATGTGGAATTCCTTACGCACACGTTTGCACACGCACACACACATGCCCACCCACACACTGACAAACAGAACTCAGGGAGGGTGGTTGAGACCCACCGAGAGAGCTGTGCTTGTGCACGAAACTGGCCCTGCCTGGACAGAGAGCCTCCAGGGAGAGGCACAGAGACAGAGAGGAGGCGGATGCCATGAGAGTGAGCAGACAAGTTCAGAGAGAGCTGAGGGCAGAGAGCAGGAGAGAGTTAGAGTGTGCAGAGAGAGAAGGGAGAAAGAAGAGCTCCCCACTGCCCCCCCGAGAAAGGCACAAGAGAAAAGGGGACTGAGCCTGGGCAATTGCTTTGAACCTCTCCCCCTGCCCTGAGTTGGCTGCAGATTTGCTTTGATCCAGGGCAACTGACCAAGCCAGGCCTGGCCCTTTGTCCCGCAGAGCTGATGGTGAGTGGCTGGAGGTGCCCAGTTGATGGATGCCACAATTTTTCCCAAAAGGCCTTCCGTGGTATTTAGTAGGAGGTGAGAGTCACTGGACTAGAAGTTAACCAGGTTTCTTAACTGCTGGACTTGTTGGAGCCTTTAATGTTTGCATGTAGAGCCCCCCAGGGGCTGACCACCGTGTTCCTCCTCTGCCGCAGGTGCACTCGTGCCTGCTGAGCGTGCGGGCCGGCAAAGATGGCTGGTTTCAGCTCTACAGCCCCGGAGGGGTGGCCTGCGACGATGATGGGGAGCTGTTTGCCAGCATGGTATGTAGAGCAGGACCCCTCAGGGGGCTCCGTGGGCAGGCCCTGGGTTGGCCTCCCTGGAGGAGGGGGGCGAGAGCTGCCCCCATCCAGCCGTAGCCAGCCTGGGAATGTCCAGACTGCCCCAAAACTGAAAAAGAGGGTGGTGCTGAAGGTGACCATGAGGTATCACTTCCTTATATCTTGCCTGAGCGGGTGCCCAGCGAAGGGCTTGGAGTCCCTGCTCTCACTTGGTCCCACTCAGCCCCGTGAGGAGGTGATGGCGTTACCCACCTCACAGACAAGGCCACTGAATCCCGAGGTGCTCACCGCCCAAGCTCACACAGCTCACTATAGTGGCAGCGTTCAGGCCACTGAGGGCTTGACCTGCACAGGGATTCTAGAAGGCCACTGCAGATCCACCAGTCTCCCTGACCTTTGCAGTGAGAAGCCAAGGGCAGGATGATCATCTCACCTTGGAGGTGAGAGATCTGAGGTTACCAAACCAGTAACTGCACCTTTGGTGACTTCTAGTACTTTCTTTGTGCTGCATATCCCACATGCACCGTTTCTTCATCTTCAGCCTGACCCCTGAAGCACACCCATGTTGAAGCAGCCTAGGGAGGTGTGGGGGCCTGCCCGAGGTCACACAGGCCTTCGGCCTCCACATCCCTCCCTGGATCCAAACCACTCTGTCCAGAGCCAACCCTTCTGCCAGTGGCAGCGTGTCCATCTCCTGAAGGGGGCAGACTCTCCTCCCAGTGGCTGGAGACCCCAGCTGTCCTGCTTGCTGACATCACCAACTGAGCTCTGGCACCATGCATGTTCCCCACCCCGAGAAAAGAGGTTCGGATGGCAGCCTTGCTATGCACTCGCCTGATGACATGGGCCGGTAACTGGCCCACCGTGGGCTTCGCCTCCTCGTCTGTGAGCCAGGAAGTGGCGTGTTGGCTTCTTGGGCTCACCTTGCACTTGAATGCGACAGTGGGTGCAGGGTGCCCAGCCAGGGCCTAGCACACAACCTGCTCAGAGGTGAGGGCTGCGGTTGGTCTCGTCTCTGCTGCGGGGCCAGCAGCTCACGAAGCTCTCCTCAGTGACAACAAATCCGGCGCTGCCTCTGGAACCTTTCTTGAAAGCGACTTATTTTTAGAGCCTCTTCCTCACGCACTGGCCCTCCACTCCTCACCCGCTGCCTGACAAGCCCCTCTCAAGTGCCCTGTACCTCCTGGAGATGCTGGCCTCTGCCCGCCTGCACCCCCCCTCACCTCTCACGAGGGTTACCCTGATGTCACAGCTTTACCATGGCAACAGCCAGCCAGTGATCCCCCACCCCTCGATGTGGAGACTCAGTGTGCGAGAGAAGTCGGGGAGCTGGCCGCTTCCCAGCCTGAGAGATTGCGTCTGTGTGCCAGAGTTGTTAATGATGGAGCGGAAAAAATATACATGGAAGAGGAAGCAGGCAGCCCCTGGGATGGCAGTGCATCGTTTCCATGGAGACGCAGGGCACAGGAGCGGTCCCCGTGATGAGCTGCCGTCTCCAACCATGGAAGGGTGTTTGTTCTCACACCAAGTTGGGGGAAGGGCACATGGAGTGTTTGCCCCCCCCCCCCCCACCTTGCCCGGTTGGTTGGGGCTCCCTGCCCTTGGGCGCCATCTCCAGATACGCCAAAAAGAAACACAGTTTTCTTAATGGCTGCCCTGCTTGTAAAGCCAGGTGGAGCAGAATTTGCCAATTCCTGGATTTCTGGGTCAGGTGATCTCTCAGCACCTTTGGAGCTCCCAGAGAGTTTGAGAAGGGGGAGGCGAGGCTCCCTATCATTTCTCTGTCCCTCAGGGGGTGGCCCTGTACCCCCTAAACACTAACTCCCCGCCCCCTGCCTGCCCTGGCAACCACCACTCCACTTCCTGCCTCTGAGTCTGCTGCTCCAGGCCCCTCCCGTGCGTGGAATCCTGCAGGAGGTGTCCTTCGTGATTGGCTTGCTTCACATAGCACCATGTCCTCAGAGTCCCGTGTCAGGGAGGCAGGGGGATCTTCTGAATCCCTCTGTGGGGAGGGGTCTGAGGACCCTTTCAGATCTAGTGTCCAGATAGGATATGGGATGGGTCTTCTGGTTTGGGAATCTTTCTGGCATCCCAAAAGCAGGCATCTCTGGCCACAGCCCCGCGGTGGCCACCGCTCTTGATTTGGCCTTCTCTCTTCACAGGTGCACATCCTCATGGGCTCCTGTTACAAGACCAAAAAATTCCTGCTCTCCCTGGCGGAAAACAAGCTGGGACCCTGCATGCTCCTGGCCCTGAGGGGGAATCAGACCATGGTCGAGGTAAGGAGCTGACCCAAGGCCCTGGCGAGGCTGCTGTCTCGTCCTGTCCTTCATCCTTGTTGACTGAGCGCCTTGCAGGAGCCCAGAGCTATGACAGCAGCTGGGAGCACAGCAGCAGATGAGGTGGATGTAGCCTCGGCCCACCCTGAGCCTCGAGGGAGCATGCGGCCTTCCTCAAACAATTTATCCATTTCACTTGTGTTCTGTGTTGACCCAAGGGATCAAGGGACATGTCTGCCCCATTTGTCTGTTGCTGTGTAACAGACCACTCCAACAGGGGCTTAACGCCATGATACTCATTCATTGGCTCACGGATCTTGGGGTGACTGGGCTCAGCAGACAAGTTCTTATTCTGGGTCTCTCATGGGGAGGCTGGAGCATCTGGGAATCCAGACCTATCCACACAGCAGCCTGGGGCAGCAGCATTTCCACTCACCAGGGAGTGGAAACACACACCTGGCCCAGTTCCTCTCTATGTCCTCCTGAGGCCCCCAGACCTACTGTCCAGAGGCAGACTGGCACGATCTGTATCGCTGTTCCTAACGCACCTCCAAAGTCAGCCGGTGTTACTTTGCCAAATTCTATCCATGAGAAATGCCAGCCCAAAGTTAAGGGGATGGAGATGAGAACACCTCTTAGTGGGAAGAATTTGAGCCCTAGAGCTTCTTCCCTGCCAGGGGGTGCTACAGTGAGTTTTGGAGGCCAGCGTGTTAACAAGAAGGCAGGAGTAGAGCATCCAGGCCAGGGCAGCACTTGCCAGCCCTGCAGCAGGAAGAGGTGTGGTGGAAGGACAGGGGGAGCCCAGGATGGTGGAGTCAAGGGGCAAGAGGTTGGGGATTTGGGTGTATGTGCCTGAAGAGCCTACTACGTGCCCAGAGGCCCTGCTAAGGATCTTGGAGGTTTGTCCAAGTGGTTTTCAGGGGACTTGCAGGGACAGGGGTGAGCAGGGAGCCAAGAGGCAGGTGAGCCATGCCGTGAGGGCCTGGGCCCAGTGGGCTCTGCTTGGAAAGGGAGAAGTCCTTGGAGAGGGGATCTCGAGGCAGGACTGCCTGCATGTGAATCCCGGGCAGTAGGGCAGGGCAGCTGCCTGAGGCTCCAGGACACAGTGTGGCAGATGTTTCCAGGGCTTCAGTTTAATTCAGCAAGCATGCCTTGAGCACCAGCCATGTGCCAGGCAAAGGGAGAAAACCAGGGATGGAGAGGTGTCCTGTCTTCTGGGCTCTCTACCAACCCATCAGGCCCTAGCATGTATCCTTCCTTCGTGCATTTGCCAAGGGTCTGCTCTATCCTCAGCTGGGTGTACACGAACGTTCCCATTGTATGGATGGGAAGCTGCAGCTGGTGATCAGCCCAATGTCACACAGGCAGAAATGCAGAGAGGGGATAAATTGGGTGCTCACTTTCAGGATGAGATTTTAGGATACACAGAGCATGCCGAGCTGATCCATAGACCCCTGTCCCCTGGAGTGTGGGGCTGGTGGCCCAGAAGGAGGGTTTGGCCCCCTGTGCCTATAAGGAGCAGCCCTGCCTGGAGTCTCAGGCTGGCTGTAAGGCGCCTGCCCTGCTCTCGAGCAGATCCTGTGCTTGATGCTGGAATACAACATCATCGACAACAATGACACCCAGCTGCAGATCATCTCAACCCTGGAGAGCACGGGCGTGGGCAAGCGCATGTACGAGCAGCTATGCGACCGGCAGCGGGAGCTGAAGGAATTGGTGAGTCCACAGCCCAGCTCTGCAGCTCAAGAGCTGGGCCAGCCAGAGGGAGCATAGCTGAGGCACAGCAGGGCAGAGTCCAGGACTGCCTGGGCCTGTGTTCCAGCTAGTCCTCCTCCAGACCCTGAGAAGTCGGGACTACCACCCGCCACTTTTCCAGATGATCACAGAGAGGTCAAGTCATTGGCCCAGAATCACACAGCTCCTAGGGTGCCTGGCCAAGAGTACATTCACACCCCCAGAGTCATCTACATCCCTTAGGCCCCTCTTCAAGGGCACCAGGGCTGGACCTCAAAGTGGCAGTGAACTCACCACCCTGGGCCCCTGGGGCCGTTCTCACACATGGCTGGTGGGGGAGGGTGTATAAATACCTCAGCTCCCTCTCTGTGCAGGGGGCACATGTCTGAGACATGACCCAGAGACCCCCAGTAGTAGCTGTACACTAACACTCTCTTCCTCAAGGGGCATTGCTGTCTCACTTCCCTGGTGGTGTTTCTTGGGATCCCCTCTGTGATAAACCACCTACACCCCAACCTGGTCTCAGGGCCTGCCCCGAGACCAAGACTGCCATGTTGCCTTCTAGCACCCACCCGGAGATGAAAATGGCACTGTGTGATGTTAACAAGGAGGGGTATGCATGGTGGAAGCTCAGGGGAAAGGATGGGTCTGATCAGTCTGCTTCTGTTGCAGCAAAGGAAAGGCGGGCCCACCAGGCTAACACTGCCCTCCAAGTCCACAGTGAGTTGGTTTCATTTTCCTGCGGGGCGGGGTGGGAGGAAGAAGGTGATTGGGCCTCCCCGCTGGGGAACAGCAGAGTGTCTGGCGGAGGTGAACAAGGACAACATAGTCCTTGACAGGCCAGCTTTTCCAGGAGGGAACCAGGTTGCAGGAAACCAAACATGATAAAGATTATTGTTGATGTGTTGATGTTAATGTTATTATGTTACCAGTTAGTAATAGTAGCTAATATACACGGAGTATATTCGTGCCAGATACTGGGCCATGAGTTCATTTTATCATCACAACACTATGAAGCTATGCTTTTATCCACCCCCATTTACAAGTCTTCCGGAATCTTAATTCTTTGTGTCCTGCTGCTCCACTGTCCTTGGCATGAGACTTTAACCTCATGGTCCAAAAAAGCTGCTCAATCTCTAGCCGTCATGTCTCCATTCAAGCCAGCAAAAGGAAGAGCAAAGGAGACTATGCCCCTTCCCTCTAAGGACATTCTGAAAGTCCTAGTGGACACATTTCCCTATATACCATGGTCTGGATTCAGCACATGGCCGCACCTGGCTGGGAGATTAGCCTTGAGGGCAGCCACATGATGGTTAAAACTCAAAGATTCAGTCACTGAGGTGGAAGGGAGAGCAGATATTACCCTTGGTGACCTCACGGTTTAATGATCACACATGCAGTGACCACACAAGCCTTGGAGTCGGGTGGCCTCAGTGTTTGCAGGGGAAATGGGCACAAGCTGCTGTCTGGGAGGGTGAATCGGCCAGGTACACATGTACGTGGGAGGGACATGGCCTCAGAACACCCCAGTCGGTGACTCAGGGTGTGAGTCACAGTACTGGAGGCTTTCTCCCCCACCCACAGGGACGTGGAGGCAGCCCCTCCCTCCCCAGCGGCCCCCTCAGTCCAAGCCCCTGAGGCACACCATCACCCCACCCCTTGGGGATTCGTTGCCCTCAGCTACAGCTCTCTGCAGGGCAAGGGAAGGGGGTGGGGAGGGGATGTGAAGGGGTCTCAGGAGCTGCTGGCAACCCCAGGCCTTCCCCGAGACCCAACCTGCCCGTCTGTTTGCAGGACGCCGACTTGGCTCGTTTGCTGAGTTCTGGCTCTTTCGGGAACCTGGAGAACCTCAGTCTGGCCTTCACCAACGTAACCAGTGCCTGCGCTGAGCACCTCATCAAACTGCCTTCTCTCAAGCAGCTGAACCTGTGGTCCACTCAGGTGCACACCGCCTGCCTGCACCCTGCTCGGCCCCACCCCCACATCATGCCCCCATGCACCCCTGCTCTGTACCTGCTCTGCACCCTCCACGGCTGGCCTTCCTGCCCAGAGCCCATGGCCCTGTCGCCTGATTACCTCACCCCCTCCCCAGCTCAGCACCCATTCCCTAGGCCAGAGGAGGTTTAGGGTCTCATGAAGCCCAGAGGCCCATCTCACAATTGGAATTGCTGAGGCCCAGGGCAGGGATGTGCTGGAAAAAGTCTTAGAAGCGCTGAGAGGCAGGGCTGAGAGGTGGGCCGGTCTCACACAGCTGCCAGGGGGGCGCATGGGCAGCTGACAGGTCTTTTTGTTGTAATAACCACCACAGCACACACATGCATACTGCCCACGCTCAGGATCATTTGCGCTGTTGAGCATCTGACGTGGATCAGTGCATGTGGCTCCATACCACACCTGTGATGTGTAGGCCCCACTGGCGCCCTCGTTTTACAGAAGAGAAACCAGGGTGCTCCTGGCAGTCTGCTTTCCAATCCCGCCCCACCCCACTGTCCTGCCCGGGGAAGAGCTGCCTTGGCCTCCAGTTGTAGCCAGAGCCACTGAGTTCAAAGCCCTGGACAGACAGCAAGACTCCTGGGAATGGCCCTTGCCTGGCCCCCATCCCACCAGCAGCAGCTGGACTCGAACCCAGGTCGGGAGAAGATTGGAGTCTTTGGAGAGAAGTGAGAGCAGCCCAGAGCCCCAGGGCGTGGAGGCTGTGTCCCCATGACCTTCCTCCACTGCTTCCCCAGCCTCAAGGTCATTTCCCTGGGTGCCCTGGGGAGACCTCTCGATCCCCAGGGCTGAGAGGTTCTGTGCTCCACAGTTTGGAGACGCCGGCCTGCGGCTCCTGTCGGAACACCTCACCATGCTCCAGGTGCTGAACCTGTGCGAGACGCCCGTCACCGACGCCGGCCTGCTGGCCCTCAGCTGTGAGTACTGAGGGGGCCACTGGGAGCAGGGAGTGAGGGCTGCGTCATTCACACGTGCTCGCATTCATTCACATGTTCACTGAGCACCTGCTGTGTGCCAGGCACCGTCCTCAGAACAGAACAGGAGGGAAATATCCCTGAACTCAGGGAGCTTGTATTCTAGAAGAAAAGGGAAAAATGAGTACCCATACCCTCCAGATACTTGCCTGAGAAATCAAGTTCAAGGCGAGTGCTCTAGGACATTGCTGCCCCGCTCCCCTGACCAGCAGCAGCCATCACTTGGGGTTAGAGACGTGAATTCTCAGGTCACGCCCCAGGCTTCCTGTCTCAGAAACTGCATTTTAACAAGATGCCCATGGGATTCCCGCACACTGTTCACGTTTGAGAAGCGTTGCCCTAGCAGAAGTAGCCACAAGGGGCGCCTGCGTGGCCCAGTTGGTTGAACATCCAACTCTTGGTTTTCTTCTCAGGTTATGATCTCATGGGTAATGGGATTGCGCCCCACATTGGGCTCTGTGCTCAGTGGGGAGTCTGCTTGGGATTCTCTCCCTCTGCACCCCGTCCACACTCACACATACACTCTCTCTTGCTCTAAAATAAAAAAAGATCTCGATATACATACACACACACAGACCCCCAGGGAACCCAGAAATGCTGATTCCTGTACCCCAACCCTAATCTCTCAGACTAAAACTCTTGGGTGCTGAGCCTGGGAATCTGCAGTTCCCATTTCTAACCCACTGATTTAGACCAGAGGCCCCATGCCTTGGCTGGGAGGAATAGAAGGCTTCCTAGAGAGGCGACTGGATCTGGGTGTACAAGACACATACGTAGGGATTGGCCCACAGGGGTTTGCTAGGCCGTGGCCATGGCTCCTGCAAGGTTGTTGGCAAATTCCAGATGGCTTGGGAAGGGTGGGAGCAGGAGACAGGAGTGGTGGAGGGCAGGAAGATGAGGTTTGGAGACATTTCTCTACAAATGTGCTCCTTGGACACTGTCATTGGAGTCACACAGTCCCTGGCACAGAGCATCACATCTCTAATGAGCAGCTCCTGACTAAACTGAAGTTTGAGAACTGCCCTCAGGAAGTTGCGGCCTGGGTCAGCTCCACCAGGAGAGCGTCCAGAGTTCCCCTGGGGGACAGGCCAGACCTAGTCCACGGGGGCCAGTGTACAGTGTGGCAGGCAAGCTCTGGGGACATTCGGGGTACAGGCAGTGGAGGGATGTGACAGAGGGACCAGAAGGGAGGGAGGCTTAGAGGGCAGGGACAGAACAGAGGTCCAGACCAGTGCCTGCCTGAAACAGACCCCCTGGCTGTGCCCCTGAAACTCTACTTTTCCACCCCATCTCCTAAACGGGGGCCTGGACCCCAGCAGTCAGTGCCCCTAACTTGACTGTCCTGTACCTGCAGCTGCCCTTGTGGAGGTCTCACCGACTTCACGACTGTGTCTGTCTGTCCTTATGCAGCCATGAAGAGTCTCTGCAGCTTGAACATGAACAGCACCAAGCTCTCGGCTGACACCTATGAGGATCTGAAGGTAATCCATCCCTACCCCGCCCCCGCCCCCCCCCATCCATCCGTCCATCTCCAGCATCGAGACACTGGCACTTCACCCTCATGGAGCTTATTCTCTGACAGGAAAGGCTGTTACACCTGCTTACTTAAGGCAGTAAATCGAATAATGGCAGGTTGAAAGGAGTGATAAAGAGGAAGCCAGCAGGGAATGGTCCCTTTGAAGTAGAGGCCCTATAAATGAGACCTAAAAGATAAGCCACAGATGCAAAGGGTGAGAGGAAAGGCAAGCGCCAAAGTCCTGGGGCAGAAAGGGTTGGCATGAGCAGACTTTGTGGTAGATGTGACTAGAAAGTAAGAGAGAATAGACTGGGGCCAGACTGAATGAGGCCTCGTAGGTCACAGAAGGGCTCTGGACCTCATCCAGTAGAAAGCTTTCAGAGGCTCTAAGCAATGTAGTGAGTTATACTTGTAAAAGCTTGTTCTGGCTGTTACCAGGAAAACTGATTTTTTACGGGGGCGGGAGGTGGTGCAAGCAAGAGTAGAAACAGGAAGAACATTTATGGGGCTGGTGCAGTCACACATGATAAGAGCCTGGACCAGCAGCCTGGGCTAGGTTGGCAAGATAAAATTGGGGAAAGGAAAGCAGATCCGAGTGGGGAAAGGCAGGGCGCATTTTGTTTGTAAAACAGGCCTTGGGCATTAGTGGAGCTGGGCCTTTAGCAGCCTGCCCCCATCCCCCTGGGCTCCGTACCATCTGCCCCAGAAGGCGTGAGTGGGGCTGCAGATAGCCAGTGCCAAGGACGGAGGGGCTGGGCCAGGCGGCCAGATGGAATCATGAGTACATTGGCACCTTCACACGCTGGAAGCCACTGGGAGGGAATCCTCACCAGCAGGAACCCCCCTACACACACACCTCAGCTTCCACCTCCAGCTCAGCCAGACTCACAGCTACTTCCAAAGCACCTACTATGTGCCAGGTCCCTGTGGAATGCAGTAACCTGGGCAGGACAGGGCTCAGGGACTAGCAGGGAGGGCACAGGGGACAGCCAGCCCTGCTTACTGGGGCAGAAGAGCCTTCACAAAAGGAGGGCCTAAGAAGTGAGTGTGCGAGGCAGAGCTGTCCGCAGGGTCCCGAGGAGCCCGTGAAGCAGGGGCAGGGGTGCAGCCGGCCTGAGTGCCCCTCCCGGGGGGGTTCAGACCTCGCTCGGGCTTGTCACCGACACAGACTTCAGGGCCTCCTGTCCAGGCCCCATGGGCATTTTGACCCCACTGCCAAGGATTGCTATGACCCTGAAAGCTGAAGAAGCACAGATCCAGACACGGCCCCCAAGCAGCCAAAGGGTGTACGTAGTTGGCCACTTGTGGAGGAAAGCCACTTTCACTCATTTGAGAGACACGTGGTGCCAACTTGCGGATCCTGGCCAGTGAGGCCCAGCCTCTGTGCTGCAGGGATTGGACCAGCCTGGAGCTGGCCTCCCTGCCTCTAGGGAGGGGCCTGCACTCCGCACCAGGCGCACCAGGCGAGAGAGAGAGAGAGAGAGAGAGAGAGAGAGAGAGAGAGAGAGAGAGAGAGACCAGCCAGAGCTTCCCGTCTTTCAGGAGAACCTGCAAACCTAGATCCCTGTGCTGCAGTCTCCTGGTTCCGAGGGGTTGGCTTAAAGGCTTTTTGAGTGCCGCACGGGTGACTGCAGCCGCCCAGTCAGTAAGCTCTGCCGGCCCGGGAGAGGAGCACTGTGCACACTGGCAGGTCATGGTGCAGCCGGAAAGTGGAAGGGAGGGAGTGGAGGGAGAGAGCAAGTAGCCGGCTCTGTGCGGGGAAGGCTTGCAGAGAAGGCGGCTGTTTGTAAAAGAAGGAAGGGAGGAGCTGTGTCTCGCTCGCAGCAGGGATGGCTCTGAGCAACAGCAGGTGGGATCGGACGAGGGGGACCCAGGGGGAAGAATCGCAGCCACCCGGAGTACCTGCCCGCACGGTGATCCCACCCCACTCGACGGTGATCCCACCCCACTCGCCTGCCCGGTGGCTGGCAGTGATGGCCTGTCAGCAGGAGGAAGAGAGAATAGTCCCCATCGGCAGAGCACGCCACGGGGGTCGGGCAGGCCGTGCTGTCCGCCAGGCATTCTGTCCTTAGCACCGTCCTGGGTCCTGGGAGCCGGGGGACTGGATCACATGGCTCCACAGACGATGCCCGAGGCCCCCCGAGGCAGGGGGCTCTGCGCGCTCGCGTGGCCAGCACAAGGCAGGCCTGGGCTCTCACCCCAGGCTTCCGGCCTGCAGCGCCAGGGATGCACAGCCTCCCGGAGGAGAGGGGGCGTGGGGTCCCCTGCAGCTGTCACCCGCGATCCCGGGGCCCACCCCACATGCGTCCTCACCGGGGTCACCCAGGGAGCCGCCCGTGGCGAGGCGGGGGAGGCGAGGGGGGCCGGGCCACTGAGGCGGGCGAGCCAGGCTCCTCCTTGCTGCCCACAGGCCAAGCTGCCCAACCTGAAGGAGGTGGACGTCCGCTACACGGAAGCCTGGTGACCTCCGCGCGGCAGGAAGGAGTCCGCAGCTGCGACACACAATTCTTGACTAATAGCCTAGAGCGCCGGTCCTGGGGTCCCACCCCCAGCACCCGGCTGTGAGCTAGATGGGGGAGTCTTTCTGGGGGCGGAGGGCGGAGGGGGGAGGGGGTGGGGAGGGGGGCCGCAAGCACGCCCAGCCCCGCCTAATTCTTTTAGCTTCGTAATTGGAAACCTTGACCTGGTCTAAAATGGACTTTGTAGCAACCAGAGGAGCATCAGCGGGTCGGGGGAGGGGGTGGGGGGGCGGGGGGCTCGGGGAGGGGGGACCCTTTGTGGATTTTCTTTGCCTTTGTGTTTAACGCTGTGTGGGAAAAGTCAACCCTGATGCCACCACTGTCACACGACCTCGATGGGCCTCGCGGGCCAAGGAAGGACACGTCCTTCCTCAGAGGCTCCACCGAGACCCCCCCCCACTGGGAGGAGAAAACCCAGACATGTCATCGCACACCATCCTGTGTCCTCGCCATTGCTATGCAAAGTGATTCTCGTTGTACATAAGATTTAAATAATGCGCCTATTTAAGAAATGTTGACAAATTGCGGGTCTGGGACCTGCCTCTTATTTATGGAGTCTTTGCCCCTCCCCCCCTCCGCCCTCCCGCCCCGCCCGCCCCTGGCCTGTAGTACTGTATAAACCAGTCAGCTGTTGGGGTAGTGCTAGTATTATTGTTATTTTTTTAAAGGAAACAGACAAAAAAAAAAAAAAAAACTCCTTGGAAAATGAATTGCTTTTTTGTAACGGATTCCGTATGCCACTGCTCGGCCGTCTGTCCGTCCACCCGCCCGCCCCCACTGTGCATCTCCACCTCCCAGTGTCTCCAACTTGCTCTTGGGTGGGGGTCAGGCTGGGGGGGGAGTGGGGTCCCCACGTTGTAGTCTTGCTCCTGCCAGGCCCCAGCTTTCCCTCAGCCCCCTTGTACACATTTGGGGGTGCTGACCTGTCCCCCCTGCGCCCTGCCCCGGAGAGCTCCCATCTCCGGAGGCCTCAGCCACCCTGTCCCGACTGAGACTGGCCCATGGCCTCCCCGCCATCCTGTGCTTCGCGTGGTCTCCTCATGCATGCCCGCTTCTTTGCATGGTCTCCTGGGAGAAGAGAGAGACGTCGCCTCCACCAGCCTGACTGCCCACCCCCCCCCCCATGAATGTGACCACTGCAGCACAGACGCCCCTTCTGTCCCCACCCCTGTCCCCAAGACACACCAACCTCCGTTTATTTTGTAAACAGTTGGCTTTTTCTTAACGAGCCCTCACTGTACAGAACAGCCCTTCCATGGTTTCCTTGGGGTCCCCTCTCCCCCCAGGCCCCCTTTTCTGTTGGTTCAGCACAAATACCGCCCCCTCTGGCACCTCCAGACCTAACCCCCCAGTCAATGTAATTGTTTTATATATATTTAATCTTATTCAATGGAAACCATGCTTTTGTCGTTTTATACTTTGCTAGGTAGACTTTATTACCCCCCCGACTATGCCCTCATTTTTTTAAAAAAGGAAAAAAAAAAGAAATTGGGTTTCATTCTTACTTCATTTCCCGTGCCAGGTTTTATTTTGTGTGTGCGTGTGAGTGTGTTCCGTTCCGTGTTCTGTTGTTTTCTGTTGTTGTTGTTTTCCGTTGTTTGGTTTTATTCTCTCCCCTCTGGTCCCATACTTTACAGCACTCTGGTGCAGGAAGAAGCAGAAGCAAAAACAAACAAACAAACAAAAAACTTTAAAAAAGGAAAAAAAAAAAAAAAAAAGAACCAAGACATGCCACCTTTCCTCTTCGCACTGTTGCTTTTCCTGATGGTTAATACTACTGTCACGTAGCTGTGTTCAGAGATGTGAAATACTTTCAGGCAAAAATAAACTGTAAGTGACTCATTGACATCTGGCCTTTCTGTGTGGCTTCAAGGGAGCCTTTCGGTGGGGATGGGCTGGGGACGAGACCTAGGCCAAGGTCAGGACTCCACAGCGGCCAGGGCTCCTCAACCTCGGCGCTGTTGACATTCGGGGCCAGACCCCGCTTTGTAGCGAGGCCATTCTGTGCATCCTAGGATGTCACACGGTGTCCCTGGCCTCGGCCAGCTAGATGCCAGTAGCACCCACTCCCACCCCCAGCCGTGACAATAAGAAATGTCCCCAGGGGATAGAATCACCGCCAGGAGAAAACCCAGGCCAACGTGTGCATCGGGGCATTTTCTGCAGCTCTAGCCCAGAACTTCTAGGAGCAGTGCGCCTGGCCTTCACCTGGGGGTCTTGGGAAAATGCAGATTCTGATTTTGCAAGGTCTGGGCGGGGCCCGACACTGCATTCTGGGACCTCTGGGCCACACAGATGCCACTGGTTCATGGAAGCGTCTCTGATTTTCAACCATCCCTCCAGCTGCCCCCTCACCCAGACGTGCCCACGAGGCACCTCAGTGTGTCCGAGGAGAGACTTTATTTCTACCCGATCCCAAGTCATTTGCCTCCCAGGGTTCCTGACCCAGCAAGGGCGTTACCGCAGTCCAGTGGCCCTACTGTCCGACCCACCCCATGTGCAGGCTGTTGCCAGCCTTCTGAAGCCACTCCCAAGTGTTCCCGAGTCTCCTTACCCGTCTGTGCCTCCACCTCCCCCACCCTAAGCCAGGCCCCTCATCTCTCCAGCAGACTGGAGTGGCACCCTCACTACCTCCCAGGTCCAACCTACACCACCTTCCTCCCCTCACCACCTCCCCTGCCTCCCTCCATCCCTGCTCTCCGTTCCCTCCTCACTTCTAGAGGCCTCTGTACACCCACTAAGTGGACAGCCCCGGAACATGATGAGTATTAGCTGCCCCACCTCTGGCCACACAGGGAAAGCAGGTGCCATGGGTGAGGGTAAGGAGGGTCTTGGATTTGCAGGGGTGACGAGTGGGCCCTGGCTTCATGATGGCCAGCTTGGGTGGGGACGTGCATGTGCGTGTGCAGGTGCGTGTGCAAGGCACTGCCAGCTACTCCGTCCCTGATCCTTCCCCCCACCCAGGGGAGGGCCTGGCTCACCCCAGTGCACATAACTACCAACCAAATGGAAGGGGGGACCCTGCCAGCCATCGTGCCCTCAGCCCTCCTCCTCACTCTGTTCTGCATCACCTGGGCTCCTCTGCCACTGGCTTCCAGGGGAGCCTGGAGATTGCAGGCTACCCTGCCCCGGGGCGGGGGGCGGCAGGAGGCTGGAAGAGAAAGGTCAAGGCGTTTCTTCCCCTGGGCATCCCAGCTGGGCAGCCTCTCTCCATGACTCGGGCTGTGGGAGTGATACCACTGTCAGCCCCCGGCTGTCCCCTGGTGGGACCTGCGGGCTCCTGCTAGGTTGGGAGCCTCACGTCCTTTGACCCCAGCTGCCCTGCACAATGCCCAGCGTCCAGCCAGTGCCCTCCCCCCGGCACGGCCGAGGCTCCCGGTGTCTTCCCTTTTAACCGGTAGCTTAGAACGACAGAAATGTATTCTCTCATGCTTCTAGAGACCAGAAGCCCAAAGTCATGATGTCGGCAGGGTCACAGTCTCTCTGAGGAGAAAACTCTCCTTATCCCTTCCAGCTCCTGCCCCCCACTGTCCCCCCACCCCTCGTTGTGGCTGCGCTCCTCCAGCCTCTCTGCGTCTGCCTCACGCCCCCCTCCCCCGCATCCAATCTCCCTCTGCTTTCTCATATCAGGACCCTGCCGTTGGATTTAAGGCCCACCTGGATGATGACCCAGGATGACCTCACGGACAGCTCCTCAGTGTGACCACATCTGCAAAGATCTTTATACAAATAAGTTCACAGTCACATGTTCCAAGTGAATGTATCTTCTGGCTTCAGCTCCCTGCGGGGCAAAGATGGGGGTGAGATGAGCCAGTGTTTCATTAATCATACTCCGAGGTCTGGGATCCATCCTGAGGGCTTCGGGTGAGAGGGAGATTGCAATTACCTTACTCATTTTCTAACAGGACACTTCCGTAGCACTCACTGTGTCCCAGGCACGGCACCAAGGGGTTTGCAGGTCTGAACTCATTTACTACTCCTGCCGAGCCTGGGAGGCGGGTACTAACATGACCCAATGGGGAAGTGGAGGCCAGGAAAGCCTGGGCCTCTGGGTCAGGGTCACCCAGGGAGCAGGGCATTTGGGGGTAGATCTCCACTGCTGGCTGGTGAACGGACGGGGCTGGGACCAGAGCCGGGACCACAGAGACACAGATTCCAGACGAGCTTAGGAGTAAAGCTGCAGAACGTGGTGAGTGGTCTAGAGGGAAGGCCAGCAAGGACTCAAGGATGATGTTCGGTTTCTCGGCTCACTCCCCAAGGCAGGCTTCGAAGGGCCTAGAATTTGTGCCTCTGCCTGGCAGCAGTCCTCAGTGATGAGCAGGGCTGCCTCCCTCCTGGTGGGGTGGGGCGCTCCAAGGCCTGCTTTCCCCGGCATTGATCAGCTGTCCCCAGCTCGCCTGCTTGTTGGCACCTCCTGCCATCGTCTCCTTCGTTTACCCTTGATCCCACCTGCATTCCCTGGGACCACTTCCCAAAGAAGTTACCTGTGCTGGGATCTTTTTTTTTTTTAAAGATTTTTTTTTATTTATTTATTTATTTATTTATTTATTTATTACACAGAAAGAGCTAGAGGCAGAGGGAGAAGCAGGCTCCATGCAGGGAGCCTGATGGGGGACTCGATCCCAGGACTCCAGGATCACGCCCCAGGCCGAAGGCAGGCACCAAACCGGGATCCCCTGTGCTGGGATCTTTATCTCAAAGCTTGCTTCCGGGGAAGCCCAAACAAAGACAGGGACTAACATGCTGGGGGACAGAGGGAGCCCCTTCCTCCACAGGCTGCGGGAACCCTCCTAGGGAGACTGCACGGTCGGCAGGTAGTTCTGCCCTGACCTCAGCCACGCCGGGGACCCCAGAATCAGCTTGCATCTGTTTTCAGAGCTGGAGACGGTGGCTGACGGAAGCTCTCATACATTGCCGGTAAGCATAGAAATGGGTTCGACCGCTTTGGAAAGCGTATCGGCTGAAGCTAAATATCCGCCCACCCTGTGATCCCACAACTCCGCTCCTGGGCGTACACCCCAGAAAGCTGAGGGCTCACGTCCCCCGAGAGACACAAGGATGTTCACAGCAGCATTCCTCGGAACAGCCAAAGACGTAGAAGCAACCCAAATGTCCACTAACAGGAGAATAAACAAACCAGGGTAGGCACACGGTGGGACAGCACACGTGTCCCCATCAACAGGACAATGAATAAAGCCACAGTGACACAGTCACGTCGGAATTCTGAAAGACTGAAAAAGAAAGCCAACTACGGACCCCCATAGTGACATGAATTAATTGGACAGACCTTACGTGTGTGAAAGGAGCCACATAAATGAGGGTTTGCCATAGGATCCTATTTACGGGAAGTTCATGAACAGGTGTGAGGCATCTGTGTTTATAGGGGTCAGAGCAGTGGTTACTGACACTATGGGGGTAGGAGGTGTCATTGGGACGGTAGGAGGGAACTTTCTGGGGCGGTGAAACCCTCTATCTCTTGATCTGCGGTCACACAGATGCTTAAACACTCACAGGACTCAACATTTCAGATTTGTGCCATTTACTGCATATTACACCCCCTTTTAAAAGTAACATCAGGGGACACCTGGGTGGCTCAGTCGAGTCGGTTAGGTGTCTGCCTTCAGCTCAGGTCATGATCCCTGCGTCCTGGGATCCAACCCCATGTCAGGCTCCCTGCTCAGCGGGGAGCCTGCTTCTCCCTCTGCCCCGCTCACGCTCACTCTATCTCTTTCAAGTAAATAAATAACATAACATATTTTTTTAAAAAGTGGCATCAGGTGGACACAACCCAAATGTCCACCAACAGGTAATAAATGTGGTATATACAGACAACGGCCTCTCACCCGTCTGTAAGAAGGAATGAAGTGTGGATACACACTCCAACATGGATGAATCTTGAAAATGTTATGCCAAGTAAACCAGACACAAAAGGCCACATACTGCTTGATTCCATTTATAGGAAATATCCAAAGTAGGCAAATCTATAGAGAGAAACAGCAGATTGGTATTTGCCGCGGGCTAGGAAGCAACTGCTTAATGGCTATGGGGTTATTGGGGGGCAGAGGGGTGATGAACATCTTTAGCCACAAGATAGAGGTGGTGATTGCACAATACTGTATTCTGGATGCCTCTTTGAGATGGTTTATGTTACAGGAATTTCACCTCAATTTTTAAAAATGTCATCAAAAAAGAACTTATTAGAGAAAAGATGGCTGCTGTGTCTGGGCCTTAGGAGGGTGAGTGGTGCCAACACCCGACTTTCTCGTCCATCCTCACAAGCTGCCTCCCGGAGAATGTTTGTCCCCTCCTCAAAACACTCTACTGCCACCTGCTGGGAAATGGTCACTATAAACATGCCAGTTTCCTTAATAATTAAACTCCCTTAAGTGTGACACCCTTGTGCAATGCACAACATGTACGACTGTATACAGTAGGATAGCTGACTTGATTTTTCAGTGTACTCTGTTCAGATTTGGATTGGGCCTTGGAAACCTCAGTGCTGCCTCTCCCCGACCCCCAGCCCAGCCGTGCCCTCTCCAGTGCTGAGTCAGGTCAGCCCGAGCCCAGCTCCCTCAGATTGGCAGCGAGGTGAAGTCCACTGGGGCATGCATGGAGACCGGCCCTTCAGACACACCTCCAGAAGGGGAAGCTTCTCCAAAGCACACTTGGTCACCTCCACAGCAGCAGGAGGCTGAGACCGGCTAGAAGGTCTCCACCAAGCCCTTGGCTCTAGACCTCTTGGCTGTGTGCCCTCTAAACGTAATGGTAGGAACAATAAGCTGTTCCTCGGAAACACCAGGCTGTGTCCCCGCTCTGGCGTGCCGGGGAGGAGGAGGAGGCTCGGGGAAAGGGGCGCTGGCACCCAGCTGCTTCCCGAGCGTGGTATACCCGCTGTGGCAGCTTCTCTTTGGGGCTCCCCACAACGATGGCCACAGGCCATCCCCTGAGGTGGGAAGTGGGTCAACGATTCTCTCACAGGTTTTTTATTTTCATTTTTTATGGATAACTATCTCCTCTGGTGGTGGCTGTTCAAGACATGCCCTGCCTTCTAGAAATAGGACGCAATAACATAAAATGTCCTAGTAGCCACATTTTATGAAACAGGCAAAATTAAACTATATTTTTCTTAACATACCCCAAATATCATTTCAACACGTCAATATAAAAATTATTGAGATATTTCACACTCTTTGTTTTCTGCACAAAGTCTTCTGTATTTGGCATGTCCGGCACATCTCAGGTGGGACCGGACCGGTCTCAAACGCTCAGCAGCAGCCGAATTTGGCCCGTGGCCCTCACGCGGACAGCACAGCTCCAGAATTTCCGTAAACCCAGAGCAGGGGAAGTGGCAACATGGTAGGAGGTGGAGAGCAGCAGGTGTGCAGGACTTGGAACAGCTTCACACGGCAGTGAAAGGGCTTTTGCTTCGACGTGGGCATTGAGAGGCCGCCTCAGCGCTGCCCGTGAGCCACCCCAAGCAGGAGGGTCAGGCGCACATCGGGAGGCCGAGGCCTCTGCAGGACTGACCTGCAGGGCTGTCCGTCAAGCCCCCAGGCCCTCTGGAAAGCAAGCTTCTGTCCACTTTAACTGACTTTTTAAAAGTAGCGTGTTCATTTATGAGAAAGCTTGGTAGGTCATCACTGCATTTCTGTGGAATGAATGAGTGAATCAATCAATGGAAAACCCCAAAGTGGGATCCCTGGGTGGCGCAGCGGCTTGGCGCCTGCCTTTGGCCCAGGGCGCGATCCTGGAGACCCAGGATCGAATCCCACGTCGGGCTCCCGGTGCATGGAGCCTGCTTCTCCCTCTGCCTGTGTCTCTGCCTCTCTCTCTCTCTCTGTGACTATCATAAATAAATAAAAATTAAAAAAAAAAAAAAAGGAAAACCCCAAAGTAAAGGTTGGCCTTGAGCTGAAGACAGTCCCGCGTCCCCAGGGCAGCCGGGCCACAGCCCCGCCATGAGATGTGGATGTCGCCCGGGTGTCCTTCCTCCAGCTGGCCGCCAGCTCGCCAGGAGAGCGCCCTCCCCTTGCTTCCGGAGCCTCATTCATTCACACAGCAAAAAAGCGTTGCTCTGAACCTCGAAAACACCGAGCTAGGTGGAAGAAGCCAGTCACCAAAGTCCACATATTATAGGATTCCAACCACAAGAAAGCCCAGAATAGGGAAATCTATGGAGAAAGTCACTAAGGGTTGCTCAGGGCTGAGGGGATGGGGGGGGGGGGGGCAGTACAGGCAGAGCCAGAGGGTTGCATTTTGGGGTGATGAAAATGTCCTTCGGTGGGGATGTTGGCGTGACTCTGTAAGGATCCTAAAGACCCCAGAGCGGTACACTCTACTTAGGTGGATGGCGTGGTCAGTGAGTTATCTCTCAATAAGGCTGGGTTTTTTGTTTTTTTTTTAAGGTTTTATTTATTTGAGAGAGAATGGGAGGGGGTGGAGGGAGAGAGAGAGAATCTGGAGCGGCCCCCCCAGCGCGGAGCCCCAGGCCACGCATCATCCCCCCACCGGGAGGCCATGGCCCGAGCCGAAATCAAGGACTGGTGGCCAATCCCACTGAGCCACCCAGGCGCCCGCCAATAAGACAATTTTTTTCTAATTTATTGAGCACCCACTGTGTGCAGGGCACGCTGCCGTCTCGGTGGAAATGGGGGCCGGGCCATCCTCCAGGCCGTCCTCCACCCCAGCAGGCCCGGGCTGCTCAGCAGGTGGAGCCCAGGGAAGGGCCAGGCGCGGGGCCCAACCGGCCAGCCCAAGAGGGGAGGGGGGGAAGGGGGGGAGGGGGGAGGGCAGGGGGGGCAGGCTCCCGGGACGGGGCCGCTGGTCCCGGAGACCGGCAGCCAGGGCTGTGGAGCGAGCAGCCGGCCGAGAGCCGCTGGAGGCCAACGGGGCGGGCGGCGGCCCGGCCCGTGACGTCATCGTCGCCATGGAGACGCCGCCGCCGCCGCGGCCCCGGGCGGGGAGGGGGCGGGAAGCGCGGCCCGGGGGTCCCGCGTCCTGGGAGCCGCCGAGGCCAGGGGAGTAACCGCTGTGCCCCGCAGCGCCCCCACCCCCGCGCCCGGGAGCCGCGGCCGCCGCCTGCTGGTGCCGCGCTGGGAGCACACCGGGCGTGGGGCTCTGCCCACCTGCTTCGACCTCTCCAGATCCTTCAGGAACTCCCCGTCCAGGCTAGTGGGCTTCAGCCTCGCGTCCGCGTCCTCCTCATCTCAGGCCGCTTCCCTCTTCCAAGGCGGCGAAGGCGGGGAGCGACGCGCGTCCGTCCTCGCCCAGGCTGCTTCTCAGGCTGCACACGGGGGTGCTCACATTGCGGCCCAGGTGTGCGCGGGCGAGGACGGGGTGGGGTGGAGGCGAGGGTCCTGCAACATGGTGCCCCCGTTGCTGGTCACCCACCTCCCTCCGCTTCCCTCGGGGGCAGGGTCTGCTCACCCTGCGGCAGCCTTTTCAGGTGGGATGCTAGAAAGTTCTCTTGGCCCTGCTTCCCTCCTGGGGTCCATGTCACTCCCAGAAACTCACACCTTCCTGACATGCCATGGTCACCTCTCCCCACCCTGGCACCTCTTACCAGGTCTCCTTCCTGATTCGGGCAGGCACAGGATGAAGACTGGGGACACCTGCCTTGCCTGAGGGTGGGTGTGGGGCAGTGGGCCTGAGCGGGAGACCTGAGGAGGGGAGCATCTCTTTTTTTCTCCCCACTCCTATCTTCTGTTGGTTCTGGGATGATCTAAGGGAAGGTAGGACCTTGGCAGCCACTTTGTAAGAAGCCCCAGGGTCTGGTCCTCAGTTTTCTGACTTTCTCTAGAATGTGGAGAACTTAGACCTGGATGATTTCAGGCAACCACCTCACTTGACTATCTGTTCATCCGTCTGATATAGGTGAGTTTTGGTGGAGTGGGGTCCAGAGCCAACCACCAGGAAAGAATTCTTGAGGCATCTTTGGTGCAAAATAGTGGTTTTATTAAAGCACAGGGCAAAACCCTTAGGCAGAAAGAGCTGCCGCCCCCAGGTTGTGAGGAAAGGCTGATTATATACTTGGAGTTGGGGGAGGTAAGGAAAAGCGAGGTTTCAAAAGGATTTTCACGTGTTAAAGAAGACTCACTGGATTCCAAAGCCCTTGCCATTGTTAAGGTTGTTTTTCCCTCTAGCAAGGCATTAACATTAAGACAGTTGTGGGGTGCACCTGGGTGGCTCAGCGGTTGAGGCTCTGCCTTCAGCCGGGGGTGTGATCCGGGGGTCCTGGGATGGAGTCCCACATCAGGCTCCCTGCACGGAGCCTGCTTCTCCCTCTGCCTGTGTCTCTGCCTCTCTCTCTCTCTCTCTCTCTCTCTCTCTCTGTGTCTCTCTCATGAATAAATAAAATCTTACAAAAAAAAAGTTGGGAGCTTCCTGGAAGAATGTCACATACATCCCATCCAGGAGTGGGGGGGATTGGTTTGCAGGGTGTCAGTTTGTGTTTTGTCCTCAGCTAGGCTTCTGCTCCCTCATCACATCCACCCGCCCATTTATCTACCCGTCCACCTTGTAAAACTGCTGCGTGCTGGTCACTCAGCTACATGTGGGGATCTGGTAGTGGAAACAGCCCAAACCCCTCCCTTGGGGAGCCTGTGTTCTGAGAAGTCAGACAACAAACAATAAGAAAAAGATACGGTATCTTCAAAGGATAGATGTGATGGGAAGAAAAGGAATCCAAAAAGGAGGATAGGGAAAGTGGTGGACAGGTGGCCTGGGAAGGCCTCACCGAGAAGGGGACATTTGTGTAAAGACCTGAAGCAGGAGAGGAAGGAGCCAAGGGAAATTTGGGGATAAGAGCCTTCCAGGCAGTGAGAACGGCCAGTGCAAAGGCCCTGAGGTGGGAGCAGGTGCGGAGGGTTAGAGGAACAGGAGGAGATGGAGCAGCCAGAGCAGAGTGAGCGAAGCAAGGAGGAGAGGGGGCCTGAGTCCCCTGAGTCAACGGTCCGCTGCTTGGAGGCCTTGGGTTTTACTGATGCTCTGCGCTCTTGCTGGGGATCCTCCCGTACACCATGTCATCTTATCTCCAAAATACCCTCATTATTCCCATTTCATAGATGAAAAAAAACGAGTAATAAGATAGGATTCGTCTGGAGAAACGTGTGTATGGTGGGGGGCGGCCCCAGGCCTCTCTGATGTTCTCAGGGAGGAGACAGTGAGGCCTCTGCCATCAGAAGGAAACTGGCTTTTCTGCGGCTGCTCCACTTGGCTTCCAGAAAAGCCCAAATCTTCCTGTCACAAACTCCCCCGGGGGGCAGGGGGCTCTGCTGTCCCCAGTCTCCCCTACTCCAGGCTGGTGGCCCTCTGAGCCATAGCCAGCAGCCTTAGCATTTGTCCCCGGGCGGGGGGGGGGGGGGTCGGTAGAGAGACAGAAGCAGGTTTTTTCTATCAGGCAGGCCTAAAGGATTTGTGGGAGGATTGCGGGTGGTTCTCAACAGGAAAAAAATGAGGCTGAATGGGCTGGGAAGGGGGGAGCTGCTTCGAGGGAGGTGACCAAACCGCTAAGCCCCCTGGCCTGTCTCAGCAAGTAACACAGACGTGATGTTTAGACAACGTTCGCTCATTCATTCGACAGATACTTAAACATGGGCCGACTTTGTGCCAGGCTCTGTGTTCTGTGAGGAGTGTGTGGGCGGCTGGCAGGGTGGGTGGGTGAGTAAGTGGGCGAATAAAGGAACAGACGGGAGGATGGATTAATGGATAGATGGACAGATGAATGAATGGATAGGGAGGTGAGTAGAGGGGCGGATGAATGGGTGGCTGTGGAAAGGGAGGAGTGGCCGGTTTAAGTGACTCATGAATGGGGGTATTAAGTGCCTACTGCAGTGTAACAAATCACCCCAAAGTGTAGCGGCTTAAAACAACAAGTGTGGATCTCACCGTTTCCGCGGGGCAGGAGTTCAGGAGCGGCGCAGCCGGCTAGTTCTGGCTCAGGGCTCCCAGGTGGTGGCCATCGGGCTGGGGCCGTGTCTTGTTCGAAGACATTCTGGGCTGGAGGACCCTCTTCTGTGATGGCGCTGTTGGCAGGAGGCCTCTGTTCCTCACCACATGGTTCTCCAGAAGGCTTCGAGAGTGTTCTCGTGACATGGCTCCTCCAAGGGTGAGCGATCAGAGAGAGAGAGAGAGAGACACCAAAGCAGAAATTATGGTGACCTTTACCACTAGAGTTCTCATGTCCTCTGCCATCACTTCTGCTTTTCCCTGCTTATCAGCAGCAAGCCACTGAGACCTGCCCATGCCCAGGGGAGGGGAATTAGGGCCCACCTCTGGGAGGAAGAGCATCAAAGAATTTGTGGACAGATTTTAAAACCATGGCAACAACAGGGACACCTGGGTGGCTCAGCGGTTGAGTGCCTTTGGCTCAGGTCGTGATCCCGGGGTCCAGGGATGGAGTCCCACATGGGGCTCCCCGCAGGGAGTCAGCTTCTCCCTCTGCCTGTGTCTCTGTCTCTCTCATTAATAAATAAATACAATCTTTAAAAAAAAATGTGGCAACAGATCAATGGACGGTGTACTCACTATTCTCTGATGCTGGAATTTTAGAATAATCTCAGATGGTGGCCTGCTCCTGAAATTCTCCTGGGACACTTGTAGATGCTCCCAGTGCTGGGGCTCCACCCCCAGGTCCTCTTTTTTTTTTTAAGATTTTATTTATTTATTCATGAGAGGCACAGAGAGAGGCAGACACAGGCAGAGGGAGAAGCAGGCTCCATGCAGGGAGCCCGAAATGGGATCCGATCCCAGGACTGCAGGATCACACCCTGGGTCGAAGGCAGGCGCTCAACCGCTGAGCCACCCAGGCGTCCCCACCCCCAGGTCCTCTTATTTGAATTGCTCTGAGCAGATTTGGACATTTGTGGTTTTGTTTTGTGGGATGATCTTAAACTTTAATCGTGACATTTATGCTCCCACTACATTTTTTTTAATGGTGGTAAAATGGGTATAATGGAAAATTGACCATGTTAGCCATTTCCGAGTGTGTGGTTAGGTGGCAGTAAACACATTCACACTGTGGTGCAGCTATCGCCTCCAGAAATGTTCCTTTTCCCAAACCGAAGGCCTGCCCATTAAACATGAACTCCCCGCTCCTCCCTCCTCCAGCCCAGACTGAGCACCACTCTCTGTGAATTGGACCACTCGAGGGCCCAGGCGAGTCAATCCTGTGCATCTGGCTGGATTCACTCAGCACAGTGACTCGCAGGGCTCATCCACGTTGGGGGACAGCAGTTTCATTCCCCTCGTGGCCAAACAGCCTCCCATTGTCCGCAGGGACCACGTTTTGGGTACACATCATCCGCCAGTGGACTAAGGTTAGGTTGTGTCCACGTTGGTATTTTTAAGGCTCCAAGGTGATTCTGAGAAGTTAGAGGGATGCAAACCAAGGCCTGAGACCAGTGGTTCTCAAGCCTGGCTGCACATTTGCATCACCTGCTAGCTGTTAAAAAAAAAAAAAAAAGAATGCCTGGTGAGCCTGGCCGATCCACTGGATCAGGATCTCCGGAGGTGGACCTGCCAGGCTGCGAAAATAGCGGGCTTCCAGGGTGTGCACTCATTTCCAAGCCTCTGCTGCCCCCCGGTGGCAGCACCTGGGACTCTCCAGGACCCGCTTGGCCTCCCACAAGGAGCCCAGAAGGCCCAGGCCCAGTGCCGTCCCCTGGGGGACTGGGGACCCTGTAAGGCTCCACCTGCCTCCCTCCCCCACTATTTCCTGGCTTCCATGCCTAGAACAGATGAGTCTATGAGGAGAAGGCACGGACAGGTGGACGACTCTATTTCACTCCTTGCCAGCTGCATGACCTTTAACAAGCCACTTAATCTGTCAGGGGGAGGACCACTGCTGCCTGGACAAGTCCCTGAGATCGCAGTTAAGTGTGTTAGCTTTGGGGAGAACCTAGAATTTCTTATCCTTGGCTCTGCTGACATCTGGGTGGATGATTCCTCGTGGCAGAGCCATCCCGGGCACAGTATGGTTTTGAGCAGCATCCCTGGCCTCAACCCACTAGATACCAATGGACTCCCCAGTTTTGACAACCAGAAAAGTTTCCAGACATGACAGCTGTTCCCTGGGGGTATGGTTGCCAGACAAGATGCAGGCTTCCCAGTTACATTTGAATTTCAGATAAGCAACTTGTAACTTTTTAGGATAATTATGTCCCAAAGATTGTATTTTTGTTTGCTACATCCAGAACCCCTACAAAACCACCTCCATTGAGAGCCACTGCCCTGAGAGTGTGATACCTGCTGGAGGCTAAGCCACCAGATGGAGGAGGTGCAGCAGGAAGGCACTGCCCTGGCCTGGTCGGGCCCAGGATGGGGGTTTCCAGGGGCAGCCCAGCAACCGTGAGTGAAGTGAGCCCTGGGAGAGGAAGCTGGGTTCACAGTTGGGCAAGTCCCTCTGGGGGCTCAGAGCCACTGATGTGCTGGGGGCAGGGGACACCTTCTCCCAGCACCTGGGGACACAGCAGTTTGTGGCCAACTGCAAGTTGGAGCAGCTCATCCCCAGCTTTTCCCCAGAGAGAGCTCTCAGTGGTGGGGAGTCAGGTCCAACGTGCTCATTGGCAAGAAGAAACAGGCTCAGAGAGGGGCAGTGACTGGCCCCAGGCCACACAGCCAGCTTGTGACGGTGGTAAACCCTTCAAGCCAGGACTTTTGCCCCTGGGGTGGAGACTGGGAATGTCCTCAACTTGTAGTAAGTCTTCTGAGAGCTGCCAGCATTTTCCAGATGCACTGAAGCCAGGCCTCACCCTGAGGCTGGGCCAGCTGCTCCCCGTACTACTCCAGGGGAGTGCTGGGCCCCCTCTGGGGCTGCCCCTGTCGTGACCATCTCTTGTCACTGTCTGGTAAGGAGAGCGACATGAGGAAGTGGTAAAGGGCTGGACCCGGAGCCAGACTGTCTGGGGCCGAATACCGGCTCTGCCCTTCACACACTCTCACCTGTGGAGCTTCTTCATCTGTAAAATGGGAGTAATGAAAACGATACCTACTTTGTAAAGTTAGGATAAGTTTTTGGTGAATTAACAGGGAGGAATGCTTAGAACAGTGTGTGGCAGGTAGTAAGGTTTACTACGCATCTTACTTTCTTCCATTCTTCTGGTGACATCAACCCTTCTCCCTTAGGGAGCTGGTTCAGTGGGACTGTCGATCAGCCACCAGCCCAGCCCTGCCCTAAGAGACTTGTGAGTCAAGGAAAGAACAGTCACGGTACTCTATTGCCCAGTCACTGTGTCGATGAGTGAGAAAACCCTGATGAAGGGCTATTGAGTCCCTGGATCCAGCTTGACCTGAAGCTAGATCCTGAATGCTAAGACAATAAATTCCTCATTTTGCTTAAGCAAGTGCGGTAAATTATTTTTTTTTAAGATTTTATTTATTTATTTGAGAGAGAGGACAAGTGGGCAGAGGGGCAGGGGAAGAAGTAGAAGCAGACTCTGCTGGGCAGGGAGCCTGATTTGAGACTCAATCCCAGGATGCAGAGATCACGACCTGAGCTGAAGGCAGACACTTAACTGACTGAGCCACCCCAGCACCCTGAGAGTCCTGATCCATGTACCCTTTTCCTTCATAAAGCAAGAGAGGTTCCTCCAAGATAGCTCCCTTCTCCCATGGACCAGGCCCCTCAGCTTGGCTTTGCTCCAGCCCACACTAGGCCAAATGACCCACTCTCAAGGAGTCAGAGGGAGGTTCTCTGTTTGAGCTGTGATTGGAACAAGAGGCAACAAACTTGGGGGCACCTGGGTGCCTCAGCTGCTAAGCGTCTGCCTTCTGCTCAGGTCATGGTCCTGGGGTCCTGAGATCGAGCCCCATGCTCGGCTCCCTGCTCAGCAGATAGTCTGCTTCTCCCTCTCCCGCCTCTCACTAGTGCTCTCTCTCAAATAAATAAGTCAAGTCTTAAAAAAAAAAAAAAAAAAGAGGAAACAAACTTGTATAAAGTACCTCAATGTGCCACGTTTAGTGCTGGGGCTTTGCTGTTACTTTAGCTGCATGCAACAGGTGAGGAAATGGTGGTTCAGAGAGGTCCTCTGACTTGCCCAAGCCCACACAGCCTGGAAGCAGAGTCACTTCAGTGTAAGCCCAGGTACTCGGGTTCCAAAGCAGGTGCACTTCTCACTGCACCATATGGCTGATTACTGCAAGGGGGGATTGTTTTCTGTTGTTCCATTAAACAATTTTCTGAATTGTAAAGATATATAACATAAAATGTACTGTGGGTGGGGAAGAACAGTTTAAGTCAGTGTTGCCCTTCTCAGCCAAAACATGACCTAGAGAGAACTTATTACTCCAAGTGGCCTAGTGTCCTGGCAAACAGCTGTGAGGTCCCATTCATTCCATTCATTCATTCTCTAAGGTCCATTCATTCACTCAGCACATATTTATTGTGTCCCCAACGGGTGCCAGGCGATCGATGCTCAAGGCAGGGCCCAGTGTTTAAGGTCATTCTTGGGATTGACTCTGTGCCTGCCCAGCCCCAAGAGGGAACATTATCCTCAGTCCTGTGCCCAGGAGCCTATCTTAGTCCCTCTTGGTCACTCTAGTTCCAGCAGAGCCCTGGGCAAAGAGCAGGTTCAAGATCAAGGAGTCTAGATAAATGGCAGAGTCCCGGTCCGGCCAGAGCAGGAACTACCAATGCACGGTCCCTGAGAAACGATTCTGGCAACAAAGGGACTTAGGGGCACTTAGTGCAATGATGTACAACGTGCCTAATCACTGCTCTGGGGTGGGGGTGGGAGTTGCCACTGCTGAGACCGAGGTCACACACCAGTACACACCAACACTGCAGGTCTACCTATGGACAGTGTTCTTTTTTTTTTTCTAAGACTTTATTTATTTAGGGACGCCTGGGTGGCTCAGCGGTTGGGTGTCTGCCTTCAGCTCAGGGTGTGATCCTGGGATCGTGTCCCACATCAGGCTCCCTGCACGGGGCCTGCTTCTCTGCCTGTCTCTCTCTCTCTGTCTCATGAATAAATAAACAAAATATTTTTAAAAAAAATATTTTATTTATTTGAGTGAGAGAGTAAGAGAGCATAAGCAGGGGGGAGAGGGAGAGGGAGAAGCAGGCTCCCTGCTGAGCAGGGGGGGACGTGGGGCTCCATCCCAGGACCCTGGGATCACGACCTGAGCCAACGCCAGATGCTTAACTGCCTGAGCCCCCCAGGCGCCCCGTATGGACGGCAAAAGTGGGGTGCCCTGTAGGGGGTAACCAGGATCAGGACCGCGTCTCCGGGGCCGTGATGCTGACGCTGGACAGCCCCTCAGAGGCCTCCCCCACCTTCTAAAATGTCCTTCTAGGGGGCAGCCCAGGTGCCCAGCGGTCTGGCGCCGCCTGCAGCCCAGGGCCTGACCCTGGAGTCCCGGGATCGGGTCCCGCGTCGGGCTCCCTGCGTGGAGCCTGCTTCTCCCTCTGCCTGTGTCTCTGCCTCTCTCCCTCTGTGTCTCGTGAATAGATAAATAAAATCTTTAAAATAAAATCCTCTAAAAAAAAAAGCAGGTAAGATAAAACGTCCTTCGGAATCACCTGCGGCCTCCCGTCCTGTAGCCTGGGGCGGTCGCCGCTGTGTCCTTAGTCCAAGAGGACGCTTCTTCACGTTCCCTCCTAAGACCCGGAGCCGCCCCGGGGCCTGACCGACGCGGCACGAGCCGCGGGCAGCTCGGGCAGGCGGGGCCCCAGGAGCGCGGGCCCAGGGGCGGGCGGCCCGGCGGCGCGGTGGCGAGGGGCTCCCTCCTCCTCCTCCTCCCGACCTGGAGTCTCAGCCACGGCTCCTCGGACGCTGCGGCCACCAACAGGCCGAGGACGTGGACGCCGCCTCAGGCCGGCCCCGAGTCCCCCGGGCTTGCTCCCACCGCAGCCTCGGGGCCGCGCGCCCCCCACGAGGCCCCTCCGGCCCCGCAGACCGCAGACCGACCGCCACTCCCAGGAAACACCCGCCCGGAAGCGGAAGTGCGTCGGCGGGTGGTGGGCGCACTGCGTTATGGGAGGTGTAGTCCATAGAGGCCGAAGAGTCCGTGACAGCTGTGCATTTTGGGAAAGGTAGTTTTCGAGGGATCTGAGCGCCCTAGGCGGGAGCCGAGGTGATGCCTAAGGCGACCGGGGTGGAGGGGGGGGCGCTAACAATTGTTAGATTAAGAGCGAATACGTGGGACTTGTTTTTTGTCTCTCCCAGCTACCAACACGCAGAGGGGCGGAGAATAAGACCTATAGCGCGCTTCTGTGATGGCAAGCAGGCCTGACTGCCTGTTCCCCATCCAGACGAGTGAACCAGCTGCGTAGCCTCCCCGAACCTGTTTCCTTATCTGTGAAATGGGCAAATTGATCATTCTTGCTTGGCAGGCCTGATAACATCCATCGAGCATCCATCAAACACCTTTGCTTAACAAATCCCTCCTCCCTCTGAATCCGAGCGTACGGAGCGCACGGACGTCCTAGTAACCGAGAGTAAGAAAGGGGCTCCGGGGCACCTGGGTGACTCGGTTGGTTCGGGATCTGCCTTCTGCCCAGGTCATGACCTCCCAGTCCTGGGGCTGAGGGCACAGGCCGTGATCCCGTGGTCCCGGGGTCCCGGGATCCAGCCCCAAGGCAGAGTCCTGGCTCAGTGCGGAGTCTGCGTCTTCCTCCCCCTCTGCCCCTCCCCCTAGCGTTCGTTCTCTCTCAGATAAGTGAGGGCAGCCCGGGGGTCCAGCGGTTTAGCGCCGCCTTCAGCCCAGGGCGCGATCCTGGAGACCCGGGATCGAGTCCCACATCGGGCTCCCTGCATGGAGCCTGCTTCTCCCCCTGCCTGTGTCTGTGCCTCTCTCTCTCTGTCTCTCATGAACAAATGAATAAAATCTTATAAATAAATAAATAAATAAATAAATAAATAAATAAATAAATAAATAAATAAATAGACGATGGCAAGGCCTCCAGTATCTTGTAAGTCCTCCTTAGCATATGAAAATCCCTTTGAAATCTCCCTTTTTACTTGCTTCCCCCAACCCTTGGGTATATAATCAGCCTCCCCTCACAGGCCCAGGGCAGCCGCTCTTCCTGCCCACGGGTCCTGTCCCCAGGCTTTAATAAAACCACCATTTAAAAAAAAAAATTATTTATTTATGATAGTCACACACAGAGAGAGAGAGAAGGAGGCAGAGACACAGGCAGAAGGAGAAGCAGGCTCCATGCACCGGGAGCCCGACGTGGGATTTGATCCAGGGTCTCCAGGATCGCACCCTGGGCCAAAGGCAGGCGCCCAACCGATGCGCCACCAGGGATCCCCAAAACCACCATTTTGCACCAAAGACGTCTCAAGAATTCTTCCTTGGTTGTTGGCCCTGGACCTCACCTAAAACTTCATCATGGGGAGGTTTGATTGTGGGTTATATATTGGCTAATAGCATGGTATCACTGTTGACTCTCCTGAGTGTGATCACTGAATTGTGGTTATGTGGAAGAGTGTCCTCCTTAGTAGACACCTGCTGAACTAACTCTGGGCTCTTGGACAGTTTAGAAAAAAAGAGAAACGGAGGAAAGGATATATTAATAATTGGTGAATCCAAGTTTAAAAATATAGTTGTTCGTGTTCCTCCTCTTGTAACTAAAAAGTAGGCATGAAAAAAAAAAAAAAAAACAAGGAGGCTCCATAGCACTGATGAGAGGGAAAGCTTCTATAAACATTGGCAAGATTCTTTTTTTAAAGCAAGATGCAGAGGTGGAAATACACAAAACACCCAGACAGAAGACCCAAGAAAGAGGGGACAAAGGCTGCCTCTGGGGCAAGGACCTGGGGGAAGGGATGAGGAGTGGAAAAGAGACTTGCTTCTCACACTTACCCTTTTAGAGGTTTTTTTTTTTTTTTAAGATTTTATTTATTCATGAAAGACACGGGGAGGGAGGGAGGGAGAGAGAGAGAGAGAGAGAGAGAGAGAGGCAGAGACACAGGCAGAGGGAGAAGCAGGCTTCCTCCAAGGAGCCGGATGTGGGACTTGATCCCAGATCCTGGGATCACACCCTGAGCCAAAGGCAGATGCTTAACCCCTGAACCACCCAGGTGTCCCCCTTTTAGAGCTTTTAATTTTTTTTTTATTTTTAAGCTTTTAAATTTTGTATTATGTCCATGTATAACCTGTTCAGATACCAAACCAAACCAAACCAAACAAAAAACCAATAACTTCAAAGAAAACTGTTTCTGGGAAAGCACTTGTGGTCAGAAAACCCCAGACTGGGCTCCCCTACTCCCCAGCTGTAGACCTGTTGGGAAACCCAAAACAGAAGGAAGGAAAACCAGTTACTTTCACATCCTTTCCCACATCTGCTCCTCATCACAATCTAGTGAGCCAGGCAGGTTTTAGTGGACCCATTTTATAGATTAGGAACACTGAGGACCAGAGAGTCTTAGCAACTTGTCTAAAGTCATGTGGTGATACACTATTAGAGCTGAGGTGGAAACTGAGCCCTTTCCAGTGACCCAGCCTGGCTCTGTCCCTCCTGAAGGTGACCTCTCCAAGCTCTGAGGGTTGGATATGGCAGGAGAGGGCCCAGGGTAGGAGGGTAAGGTGGGGTTGACTTCCAGGCTCTGGGTGCTCACTGAAGCTCAGCCCAGCTGCCTTCCTGCCTGTTGCTTTTACTTGGGGCTCCCCAGCAGGAAACAGAAGTCAAAGCATAGGCTTGATTTACATGTTCATGCGCAACTGATTTGGGGCTTTATTTGGGGGACGGAGAGCTAACTCAGCCAAAGGGCCTCTTCCCTGAGCCCATCTGAGCTGCTTTTTACCATCTCTGTAATCTTCAACAAATCTCAAAGTGAGCTTTTTAATTAAAAAAGAATAAAGTAATAGATGGATATTGTTATCCAAACAGGAAAGCATTTGACATTTCTGTCAAATTTCAAAACATACATACATGTTTTGATTATGCGATCCAGCATTTAAAATGGAAAAATGGAAAATGGTTTTTTTTTCTGTGAATATTCTCCCCCAAGTGTTCAAAGATACAGATGGAAAAATGCATTGCTAATAAGAGAAACAAAGACACAGAACTGTAAACAACCCACTAGTAGAGCCAATGTTTAATTCAACTGGGCTCCGTCCACACGGGACAAAACCAAGGACAATAAGGTTTCCTGGATTTGCTGACCTAGAAAGATGTCCATAATATATTGTTAGATAAAAAAAAAAAAGATCCCATTTTTTGGGGGGAAATGGGCTATAAGCATACATACACCCAGAGAGCTACAGGTTTGAACAAACGTAGCAGGCAATTTATAAAGTAGGAGAGCAAATTATTTGATTCAAATGTAAAAAGTGCATTTCATTTTAATTTCTCTGAAGAATAGTGAGATCGACTATCTTCTTTTTAAATTGGCCAGTTGTGTTTCCTCTTGTGTGAATTGCTAAAATATTACTGTCCCTTGGTCTCTTCTCATGCAAAATGAGTGTAAACTTCTGGCACCAAGTCTCGAAGAGCTTCTATTTACATTTCCAAGGCTTCCTTTGGGGTGGGGGATTTTGGAAAAGAGGTTACTGAACTGGAAGCAGAGGATGGTCTCAGTCTTAAAGCAATGAGTTATCCTGTGAGATGAGGGGCTCTGAGAAATAAGGGCGTCTCCTGCCCAACACATTGCTCCCGTTTCTTCCTTTTTTTTTTTTTTTTTTAAGATTTCTTATTTTATTTATTCACAGAGACACAGAAAGAAAGAGGCAGAGACACAGGCAGAGGGAGAAGCAGGCCCCATGCAGGGAGCCCAACGCGTGCGGGACTCGATCCCAGGTCTCCAGGATCACGCCCCAGGCTGCAGGCGGCACTAAACCGCTGCACCACCGGGGCTACCCTCCTCCTTTCTTTCATTTCTAGAATCTTCTCAAAGATGTGTCCTCTTTGGTTCTTGGTGGGTAGTCTGAACGTGGAGGTGGTTGTACCGTTTGAAAGAGGGAGGAGCTGGAACCAGAAATTGGTTGCCAAGGTTTGGAAAGGGTGAGGCGAGTGAGGGGCCCAGGGGCACCCTACCAGAAAAGATTCAGGAGGCACATGATTTAAGGAGGCAGTCACCCTCAGGCTCCCCTAGGCCCCTGGCGCACCTCGCCCGGGTCCCAGCCCTGCTGACTGCTTCTTGAGGACACAAGGCAAGATCTGCAGAGAGCTATTGTGCTGTAAGGCTGGGGCGGCCCCGGGTACTCTTCAGAGCCACCTCAAGACAGTGGTAGCAGCAGACTGATAAAACTACATCCTCCTGGAGGGCAAGGTGGCCGAGCTCTGGCTCAGCTCCCGAGACTGTCCCCATGGGACCCTTCAAGCCTCCCCCGAGGTGTCTGAGGATTTTAGACTCTGCTGTGAAGAGGGTTCAGGGTAGACCTCTGGACAGATGGGGATCAACCATTTTTGTGCTTAATACTTTTCTGCTTCTCTCTCCATTTGTGGCAGCTGCATGACTGGTTTTCTCTAGAGGTGCCCTGCACCCAGCCTCCCCTGGCTGTCATCTATCAATGTCGTCTACACAGCAGGCATTGCATTTAGCACTTGACATCTCACGCCTCGCCGAGTTCTCACCGCAGTCTTGAGAGGTAAGGACTTTGTTATCTCCACCACGTTCCAGATGAGGACACTGGGGCCCAAAGAAGGTCGGCGACCTGGCCTTGACCACAGAGCTAAGAAGCAGCAGAGGCAGGATTTGAACCCACAACTCCAGAGGCACGTTCTTCACCACGATGCCCGGCTCCTCCGTTTCTCATGAGCTTTGAGCCTGCTGAGTGCTGGCCACTAGATTGGGGGTTCCCACTGTCCCACAGAGGCCCTCAGAATTTTCTAGAGCGTCTGCAGGAGGTCACCGTGGGGTTAAGGCAGGTTCTATCTTCCCCGACCTCCCTGGGTAGGAGGTTCCCAGAACTACAGGGCCAGCTCTACGGCCCCTTTTCCCCGCGAGGGGAGGGGATGGTGTGAGTTGGGACACGTCCTCTTTGAACGTTCTCTCTTGCTGCTTCTGACCACTTCCTCTTTTCCCTGGGGCGGAGGCAGCTGTGGCGGCCCTGGTGGCAGCCATCCCAGCAGTGGCCCAGGAGGCCTCTGAGTCTCTCTTGGAAGCGCTGGCCCGGCTGGGCTGAGGGCATGTCTCCACCTGGACTTCCATCCCCAAACCCTCCACCCCCGGGCCCTCCCCTGAGTCCCAGAGAGTGGAAGGGGTGCAGGGTGAGTGGGTTCCTGACTCAAAACACTGCCCCCGGGGCTGCCCACCCCCCATTTGGGCTCCACCTGGCCCGAACCTGCTTCCAGTAACTTCCATGGAGGACATGGCCCAAGTTCACAACTCCTGCCTGCACAGCCAGACTCCTCAGGATGCCCAGGGAGGTGAGGCCCCCGGCTCTGGGTAGAAGCCCCAGCCTAGCCCTGGGCACCTCAAAGACGAGTCCTCCAAGTGAGCAGAGGAGCTGTGGCCTGGGAAGAAGTTGGGCGTTGAGAAATGTGGGTTCCAGGCCTGGCTCTGCCACCTGGTAGCTGGTGTGCTTGGCCAGGTTGCTTTGCCTCCTGGGTCTCAGTTTCCCCATCCATGTAATGGGCACAAACCATAACACTTCCAAAGGTTGCAATAAATAAAGGCCATGCTACATGTATCATGCTAAGCAGAGAGCCTGGTACAGAGCGTCTTGCCTGCCCCTGGGCAGAGCCTGCAGCGGGTCTGAGCCACCCGGGGTGTGCCCCCCTCCCCGCAGCCCCTGCCGAGGGAGCCTGGTCACAGCTACCCCGACCTGCTGCCCACCTCTGCCCATCCCAGCAGTGCCCGGCTTCCTACCCGGAGCAGGTTCAGCCCTCAAACTCAGTTGACAAGGAACATCACGTTTGTTTCCTCCATCGACCACCACCCCCTCCCGCCCCTGATAGCGGCGTCAGTCACCTCTGGCTGTGCCCACCCCAGGGTTATGCCCAAGCCCTGGGCCATCATTTGTTTTATGGTGGTAAACTGTGCATAACATAAAATGAACCATCTTTAACGAGTATGTGTACAGCTCGGCGGCATTAAGGGTACTCACGCTGTTGTGCAACCATCGCCACCATCCGCCTGCAGGACTGCGACTCTGTCCTCGTTAAACACAAATGCCTACCCCTGGCCCAGCCCCCTACAGCCCCCACTCACCTTTCTTCGCTATGGATCTGACCGCTCTATGTGACTCTTACATGCGGAATCACACAGGATTTGTCTTTTTGTGACTGGTTTATTTCGATTAGCATAGTGTCCTCAAGGTTCATCCGTGTTGGAGCATGGGTCAGAATTTCCATTCTTTTTCTGTTTGAATAATATTCCATTTATACGTTTAGACCACATTTTGCTTATTCACTTATCCATCAGGGGACATCCTGGCTGTTGTGAGTCATGCCGCTACACGCAGGGGTGTGCAAATATCTGTATGAGTCCCTGCTTTCAGTTCTTTGGGGTGTATACCTAGAAGTGGAATTTCTAGAACATATGGTAATTATGTTTGATTTTTTTTGAGGAACTGCCCTAAGTCTTGAGGTTTTAAATAGGACACAGGCATTGGGGAAGCCCCTCTGGCCCTTCTGCGTACAGGGAGATATGAAATCAGAAGCTAGACATCGTGGGTTCAAATTCTGGTCCTGCCGTCTCCCAGTGGTGTGACGTTGGGCGTGTCACTCACCCGCCGCGCTTTGGTGTCTCAGCTGTAATGTAGGATGAGAAGAGCAATCTCACCACTTCCCCGGCCCTACACCAGCCTGGCCCCTCCATGGAGCATCCCTTTGGAGCTGGCCCCGGGGGCCTCCCCTTCCCCTCCTCCCTTTTTTAAAGATTTTATTTATTTATTCATGAGAAATACAGAGAGAGGGGGGCAGAGACACAGGCAGAGGGAGAAGCAGGCTCCATGCAGGGAGCCCCATGTGGGACTCGATCCCCGGTCTCCGGGATCACGCCCTGCGCTGAAGGCAGCGCTAGACCGCTGAGCCACCCGGGCTGCCCTTCTTTCCCCCTTTTTCGGGTCTCTGGGACTCTCTTTCCCTGTCCATGGCTTCACCTCTTGAAAACAAAAATCGGGAAGTAAGGCCCCAGACTAACCGGGAGAACCTGAACCGGGACCAGAGGGGAAACCGTGGAGCCTGACCAACACGCTGGCCTGGGCATGGGCCAAGAGGAGCCCTCTCTTCTTTCCTTTGACCTTGATCATGCCATTCTCCAAGACCAGGTCCAGTTTAGGGCCGCGTGAGGAGAGCCGGGAGGGTCGCTGAGGACCGCCCACAGGCATGATTACAGGGACTTACAGGGACGGGGAAGAGGGCTCTGGACTGGGATGAAAGGAGCTGTGGTTTGGCACTTTCATCTTGAGGAGAGACAGCGGGAGGGTTCCGGTTAGTGGCGGTGGCTGTGGAGATGAGATTACCTCTGTCCCTGGGCCCGCAGCCAGGGCTCGCTGGCAGGGCCAGGACAGTCCCACCTCTGGTGCAGGCCCAGCTGGTATGTGGGTGCCGCCTGGCCAGCTTGCCTGGTCCAGGTCCCCAGCCCATCCCCACCCGGGAGGAGCTGCTTCTGCCAGCTCAGGGTGATTCCAGAAGGAAGGTCAAGGCAAGACCTGGCAGGCTGAGGACTTTGGTCCTTAGAAACCATGCCTGGGGGTTGACCCAGGGACCCCAGGTCCTAGGGACCCACTTCTAGCTTTGCCACCTCCACCTGGGACAGGAGGGGACAGAGAAGCCTCTAGGATGCCCCCCCCCATCCTTGCCTCCCCATTATCTTCTTTTCCCATCTTCATTCCTTTCCTATTTTCTCTTCTCTGTTCCTTTTCATCTCATACCAGGTGGTGGGTGATTTGGAAATTCACAAAGCAGTGCACTTCTCTTCACAGTTTATCCACATCCAGAACCCGTAAGGAATCAGCTCTCAATCAATTCTTTAGGAATTTCACTAAAGTTGGCTTTAGTGAAGGACTTTTTGCATGACCCTCTGGGCAGAGCTCACTAACAGAGACTGCTACTCCTGGCACTTCTCCCTGGCATTGCCAAAACCAGGTCTGTCTTCAATATTTGTAGGCATCCCCAAAGTGGCATTAGTATCTGTTCTGGGGCATTAAATAAAATATGCCGTGAAGATTAAGTATAATAACATGTAGGAAATGCCTGGTACATTGTAGTCATTAAAAAAATAGTTACCATTAGCTTTTTATTTTTAAAAATAATGATTATAGGGGCACCTGGGTGGCTCGGTCAGTTAGGCATCTGCTTCGGCTTCAGTTGTGATCCCAAGGTCCTGGGATGGAGCGAGGTGTTGGGCTCCCTGCTCAGTGGGGAGTCTGCTTCTGCCTCTCTCTCTGCCCCTCCCCCTACCTGTGCATGTACTTATGTGCATATGTGTGCTCTCCTCTCCCCAATAAATAAATAAAATCTTAAAAAATAATGATTATTGGGCAGCTCTGATGGCTCAGCGGTTTAGCGCTGCCTTCAGCCCAGGACGTGATCCTGGAGACCTGGGATCAAGTCCCACATCAGGCTCCCTGCATGGAGCCTGCTTCTTGCTCTGCCTGTGTCTCTGCCTCTCTCTGTGTCTCTCATGAATAAATAAATTTAAAAATTTTTTTAAAAATAATGATTATATAAAAAAGGAAGTGCGTTTTTATTTTATTTATCTATTTATTTTTAAAGATTTTATTTATTTATTCATGAGAGACACACAGAGAGAGAGGCAGAGACACAGGCAGAGGGAGAAGCAGGCTCCATGCAGGGAGCCCGATGTGGCACTCAATCTCGGGTCTCTGGGATCATGCCCTGGGCTGAAGGCGGTGCTAAACCTCTGGGCACCCGGGCTGCCAAGGACAGTGTTTTTCAAAGTATTTATTGAACACCTACTATGTCCCAGGCAGTGCAACATTGGAATTCTGCCCTGGGAGTCCAGCTGACTTTTCCAGCCTATGTCGGAAGCAGTGAGCCCCACAAAGGTCATCATCCCCCCAACAGTGTAAAATGAGGGAAATGTAGGAAGAGGAAGAACCAGCTGTGTGTTCTTAGGCAAACTGCTTCTCAGAGCCTCTGTTTCCTGATCTGTAAAGTGAGGCTGGAAATCCTCCCTTCCCCTTCTACTGGGGTCGGGGGTCCGATGAGATAAGCAGTCTTGGCAAGCAGGAAAGTGCTGCTGGGAGGAGCAGATGGGTGGCTCTCAGTGGAAGACAAGGCCTCTGCCTCTATCTTTGACTGAAGTACTTACTCTCAACTCCTGAAAGCCACCTCTGCAGAAGCTTGGAGAACACCCCTCAGGGACAGTAAACGTGCTTTTCTCCAGTGTACCATGGCGTTAGGAAAAGAATGTTCCGCAAAGTCCATCCAATGACCATCATTCCCCTGGTGACCCCAGCTATGGGTGTGGCCATGCCCTTCCTCATCTGTCCCATGCCCTGACTTCGGGCTAGTTGACACTGTGTGTTTCAAGGGAGACCAGGGAAGATGACAGCATTCCTGGGAGGAGAGATGGGCTTGTCCAGGGGCGTGGTGGGATTTCAGAGGTAGGTGCTAAGGCCATGTGGTAGAACCATCACTATCCCATTAGGATAGGGAATAGGATTGCCAAGCCTGGGGACAGCTGGGGAGGCCCGGGGGATGAGCAGCATTTCCCCGGGGGGCCACCTAGATGGCTTGACTTTGTCCCTCCTGCTCTTCAGACAGAGATTAATGGGATAGTAGTAATTTGCTGCTGGGTCTCTATTATGACTGTCAGCAGTCATGAGGTACTTATACACCAGTGATTTATAAGAGTACCTCCTTTAATCCTCACAACAAATTTAAAAAAAAAATATTTTATTTATTCATGAGAGACACAGAGAGAGAGAGGCAGACACAGGCAGAGGGAGAAGCAGGCTCCCTGCGAAGAGCCTGATGTGAGACTCGATCCCGGGACTCTGGGATCACACCCTGAGGTGAAGGCAGCCGCTCAACTGCTGAGCCACCCAGGCGTCCCTCTCACAACAAATTTATAAGGCAGCTACTATCATCTCCATTTTACAGGTGAAGAGGCTGTGGTACAGAGAGATTGAGTATCTTGCCCAAGATAGCACGGTGAAGGAGCCGAGCCTGGAGCCCAGCCTAGGTGATCTGAACCCAGAGCCCATGCAGCTGACCACGCCATATACTGTCATGGGCCAGGGGGATCTGAGTAGGGGAGAGAACAAGCAGAGATCTGAGTAGGGGAAAGAAAGAAGGTAATTCTTAGATCCCAGGTCCCCTGTGAACCTGGCATTAATATTGGTGTTGAAGAGTCACAGATGTCACTAGAAAGGTGTCACTGGCTCTATTTTATGGATGAAGAGTAGGAGCGCAGAAAAGTTGAGTTGCTAAGCAAGGGAGCTACACTTTGAACTGGATGTCTACACTGCAGAGCATTGCTCTTTCAGTGACCCCACAACCTTATCTTGCTTCCTTGGCAGTTTGTTCTAAGACTGATCTGTCTTGGGAACCCTGGGACCAGGAGCCCAGGCCTGGAACAGACATAACAGACATACCAGTCTTCTACACATGTTTTCTTTCTTTCTTTTTTTTTTTTTCCACATGTTTTCTGAAATAATATAAGAGATCCCAGTTGTTTCCACTTGGTGCTACTTTGGGCAAGGGAGAGGAAATGTGGTAGGAAGTGTAGTGACCTCGCATCTTCTGTGCATGGATGTTTGCTGAGCCTGAACTCTGCTGAGATGGAGAGTTTTGAAAGAGAATCATGTTGGATTAGTTGTATCTCCTTTACTTCGGGGGTGAGTTAAAGAAAAAAGAAAGCTCTAGAAAAACCCAAATTAAAAATTCCATCCGTCTTCCTTCCTATTTCCCGTCCACCCACCCATCCATCCTTCCATCCCTTTATAAATCTCCATTAGTAATCTCTTGCTCCCTGACCCCAGAACTTCATGGTTCAAACAACATTAATTCATTATCTTATTTTGGAGGGTAAGGAATTCAGGAATGTCTGGCTAGTCAGTGCTGGCTATTGGTGAGAGTCCTCAGTCCCTCTCCACAGGAGAGCCTTTCCAGAGGGCTGCTTGAGTGTCCAGCATGGTGGTGGCTGGCTTCCTCCTAGGAGAGCAGCCCAAGGGACCAGCGCAGAAGCTGCAGTGCCCTTGATGTCCTAGCCTCACACATCACACGCTATCCCTTCCAGAGGATGCTGTCAGTCAGAGTCAACTCTTGTTCAGTATTGGAGGAGGCAACACAGAGGCATAAATCCTAGGAGATGAGGCTCATGGGGGCCATTTTGGAGGCCAGCAACCACCATTCATCCATCCATCCGGCCATCCTTTTGTCATCTACCCATCCATTCAATCAATAAACATTTGCTGGGCTCCAGTTTGTGCCAGGCCCTGGAAACAACACATATACACCCCAAAACCAACCCAAAACTGACAGAAAAGAGGAACCCTAAGAGAAGAAAACCATTGTTGAACGTTTCCCTCCTGTTTTTGTTTTTTTTTTTTTAAGATTTTATTTATTTATTCATGAGACAGAGAGAGAGAGAGAGAGAGAGGCAGAGACACAGGCAGAGGGAGAAGCAGGCTCCATGCATCCATGCAGGGAGCCTGATGTGGGACTTGATCCCGGGTCTCCAGGATCACACCCCGGGCCCAAGGCGACGCTAACCCGCTGGGCCACCGGGGCTGCCCCTCTTTTTTCTTTTTTAAAACAATTTTATTGAGGTACAATTCACATACCATACCATTCTCTCACTTAAAGTATACAATTCAGTGGTTTTTGGTGTATTCATAGAGTTGTGAAAACCATGACTACAATCAACTTTAGAATGTTTGTACCACCCCAAACAGAAACTCCCACTCTTTAAGTATTCACTCCCCATTTCCTCTTTTCTCCAACCACCTCTAATCACACACTTATTTTGTCTCTATGGATTGGTTTGTTCTGGATGTTTCATGTAAACAGGACCATACATTATGTGCTCTTTTGTGACTGGCTTCTCAGCATGATGTTTTCAAGGTTCATCTGTGGTGTAGTGGATGTTGGTCCTTCATTCCTCTTTTATTGCTAAATACATTCTGTTGTATGTGCAGACACCATTTTGTTTATCCACCCATCAGTTGATGAACATCTGCCTTGTGTTTCCATCATTGGGCTATCACAAATAAGGCTGATATTAACATTCACGCACACGTTTTTGTGTGTCTTCAGCTGTCGGGGGTCTACACCTGGGAGTAGAATTGCTGACTCATTGTAACCCTATGGTTAAACTTTTGAGGAACTGCCATATTATTTTCCAAAGCAGCTGCCCTGTTTTACATTCCCACCAACAAGGTAGGAGGGTTCTCATTTTCCCCTCATCCTTGTCAACACTTGTGATTACTTTTTTCTTTTTTTTTTTTTTTAAAGTAAGCTCTACTGGGCAGTCCTGATGGCTCAGCTGTTTAGTACTGCCTTCAGCCTGAGGTGTGATCCTGGAGACCTGGGATGGAGTCCCACATCGGGCTCCCTGCATGAAGCCTGCTTCTCCCTCTGTCTGTGTCTCTGCCTCTCTCTCTCTATGTGCCTCTCATGAATAAATAAATAAAATCTTAAAAAAAAAAAAAAAGTAAGCTCTACCCCCAGAAATGGGACTCGAACTCAAGACCCTGAGATTGAGAGTCGCACATTCTACTGACTGAGCCAGCCAAGTGCCCTTGTTACTGTCTTTTTTATTTTTGCCACCCTGGTGTGTGTGAAGTGGTATCTCATTTGATTTCATTTTGCATTTCCCAGATGGCTAATGATGTTGAGCATCTTTTTCATGTGTTTTATTGGCTGTTTGTATATCTTCTTTGGAAAAAAAATCTATTTGGATTTTTTGCCCATTTTTAACTGATTTATGTGTCTTTTTGAGTCATAATATTCCTTTATATTCTAGATACAACATACAAGTCTCTTATCTAATACATGATTTTCAAATATCCTGCCCCATTCTGTGGGCTCCAGTTCTTTTCCACTGTACCTTTTTTTTTTCTAATTGTTAAAATATTTACTAAGGTATTTGGAAAATGCAGAAATATATAAAGAAGTGGAAAAATAATCACCCAGAGATCATGATTCATATTTAATCATATTTCCTTTTTTTGTCCTTTTAATCAATTCATTTATGTATTTTTTTTTTGACGGGTAATCTTTGTACAGATACAGAATTCTAAAATTGGCATTGAGTATTAGTGACTAATGACTTTGTTTTTAAAGTGAGCTTTACACCCAACATGGGACTTGAAATCATATCCCTGAGATCAAGAGTCACATGATCCACCGACTCAGCCAGCCAGGCACCCCAGAATTCTAAAAGTTTAATGTAAGTTTCCTGCCCTCAGCCCCAGCCACCCAAACTCCTTGCTAGGGATAGCCACTGTTGCCACTTTCCTGGTAATTTTTTGGAGAGTTTATTTTTAAAAATTTATTTATTTATTATTTATTTTAAAGATTTTATTTATTTATTCATGAAAGACACACAGAGAGAGAGAGAGAGGCAGAGACACAGGCAGATGGAGAAGCAGGCTCCCTGCGGGGAGCCTGACATGGGACTTGATCCTGGGACTCCAGGATCACGCCCTGAGCCAAAGGCAGACACTCAACCATTGAGCCACACAGGGATCCCTGGAGACAGTTTGTATGCACATACATATACACATCAAGGTCCCCTTAAATTGTAGAATATTATCCTTTTTTTTTTTTTTTTAGATTTTATTAATTATTCATGAGAGACATAGAGAGAGGCAAAGACATAGGCCAAGAGAGAAGCAGGTTCCCTGTGGGGAACCCAATGTGAGACTGGATCCCAGGACTCCAGGATCACAACCTGAGCTGAAGTCAGACACTCAACCACTGAGCCACCCAGGTATCCCAGGATATTATCCTTTCTACCCAGCACTTGCCAACAGCTTCTTTCCAGTCTTTCAAGTCAACTCACTTTTTCTTTATACTGTTAGTACACTGTTAGTATACTGTTATACTTTATACCCTAAAGATACAATATATCCAGCAGTTGTAGGAGGTAGACCAGGAACCCATTCTAGTGTTGGCCAAAACAAGGAGTTTACTGAAGTATGTTAAGTGGCTTGTATATTTTCCAGAAGGATGGAGATCCAGGTCTAGAATCTATACCACCTGAAGCAAAGCAAAACCTGGCACTGGAGAGTCCAGTGGAGACCTTGCAGCTGATCCTCTGATGCTGCAGCCTCTGGTCCTGATGCTACTGGACACCAGTGTCCACGCTACTACCTTTGCTGGGTAGGTGCCCTCTGACCCCTGCTTCTCCTGTTGCCAGCTTCTGAACACAAGCCTGGTGCTGGTGCATCTGCCTGGTGGGGCAGACGGGGAATATCTGGACCCTACCTGCTAGGGAGTCTGGGAAAGCAAGGGTCTGGCTTCCTACCTTGGCAAGGCGTAGCCTCATAAGTGGGGATAGCCCAGACATAGGAGGGCAGGTTCCACTGTGCAGCCACAAAAAATAGCATAAAACTTTAATGTAAGTATGTTTTAATTATAGAATTATAATTCCTCTGATTGTAAAGGCATTGCGTGAGTGAGAGGTGGTGTGTTGTAATCACTAAGAATGCTCGGTGCCAGGGCTAACTAGGTAGCTTCCCTATTACATCCGTCCCTTACCTGCCTTCTTACCTTTGGCATGATTTGAACTTCTGCGTGCCCAGCTTCCTCATGAATAAAATGGGGATAATAATCAAACCTCGCTCTGAGGTTGGCCTGAGGACCGAACAAGTTATCAGACAGTAAGGTTTAGGACTGTACTTGGCTCATCATATTTGCTACTTTGCTCTTTTTTTATTAACCCAAAATTCAAACATTTTAGAACACACAGAAAAGTTTAACAAATTGGACAGCCAGCATCCTGACACCTGTAATCCTCTGCTGTGTTGGTTTTATCACAACTCTTTCGATCTGTGTTTCTTTCCAGTCATTTATACATCTTAATTTTAATGTGTTTAAGAGCAATGGCAAATCTATATATATGTCACTATTGTCTTTTTAGTTATTTCTTTATTTTATTTATTTATTTATTTTTATTTCTTTATTTTAAAATTAATTATTTATCTCTCTGTTTTTTTTGTATTTTTAAAGATTTTATTTATTCAAGAGAGACACAGAGAGAGAGAGAGAGAGAGAGACAGAGACACAGGCAGAGGGAGAAGCAGGCTCCTCACAGGGAACCTGACGTGGGACTCGATCCCCAAACTGGGATCACGACCTGAGCCAAAGGCAGGCGCTCAACCACTGAGCCACCCAGGAGTCCCTTTAAAGCAATTCTTCAGTGTTAGTTTAAATAATATGTGTGTAAAATTTGTCTTGTCCTTCCCTGTCACACAATGAGCTGAGTCCGGTAGGGTGAAACAGAATTTGTCACCTAGAAGGAACAGCGAGAGGACAGATCAGTGGCTTCCTGACAGTGGGGACAGCTGCAGTGCAATACACGCCCCCCCGCCCACACACCAAGGCAGGCTGATCAGTGTCCCTTCAAGTGGATGTTTAAATACTTGTTCAGATTTTAGAGGAGAGGAGGAAGAAGAGGCCCCAGGAGAGGGCATAGATGGAGAACTTCAGATGGCAGGGCCCTTCCTGTCTTCTGGTGTCCTGCACAGTTCTGCTTGGCCCCAAACCTACAAGCCCACTTGACAAAGCAAACTCCTCATATCAATCATCTGTTGCCAAAACAAGGAGCTTAAAACCACAATGCACATCAATTATCTATAATGGTTTCTAAGGGTCAGATGGTATGGGCAGGTGTATCTTTGGAAAATACAGTAACCGCCAGCTGGCTTTTGAATGGACTCCCTCTCCTCAGAAGGCTGCTGAGCCACCATTACTTATTACCCAGGCACGTGGGGTCCTGGGGGGTCTCATCCTTACCCCTGGCAGTTACCTTTCCAGTTACTAGCTGGGCTCTCTGACAGTTCCCATTGCCCGTGGCAAGCCCAGTTTTCTTCATCTTGTAAGAACCTTGTGTCCACCCCCAATTTATGTCCACCAGGAACCTTCAAATGTTCCCAGATTTGGATCTAGGGTTTTTGCCAATGCCATCAAGTTACGATGTCATAGTGGGTTGTAGTGAGTCCTAAATGCAGTGACTGGTGTCCTTATAAAAAGAAGAGAGGACACAGAGAGACACAGAGAGGCCATGTGACAATACAGGCACAGGTCGGAGAGATGCATCTACATGCCAAGGGACACAGGGCTGCTGGCAGCCACCGGGCACTGGGAGAGAGGAACCTCCAGGAGGAACTGACCCTGCTGACACTTTGATTGGGGACTTCTGGCCTCCTGAACTATTACAGAATCAATTTCAGTTGTTTCAAGCCACCCAATTAACGGAACTCTGTTGGAGAAGGTCATCCTGCCAGGGACAGTGTGGTCCCTTACATGTCAGTAGCCTGGCTGGCTGCTGGGCAGCTTGGTTCAGATCTGATACAGGGGTTCAGTCTGTGAGCGATGTCCGCTGTGGACACTGGGCTGCATGGCTGAGGGAGGTGACACCCCGGGAGAGAGCTGGGCAGGACCACAGTGGCAGGGAGGGTTCAACAACAGATGAGTCACCAAAGTGTGTTGATTTGCTCCGGCCTTTTTAAAATTTTTTAAGTTTGAAAATCCAGATTGTCCTTCTCGGGTGTGTCCTACGTCTCCCTGTCTCCATTGATTTTGTCAACACAGGCGCTGTTTATGGTGGCCACAGCTGTGACCTTTAGAACCAAGGGGAAAACCAGGCTGTTGTCTCCCTACTTGGGTCCATAAATTATAGTTGCCCCAAAATATGGAGGATGTGGGGCAGGGGCATGAAAGGCAGCCACTCTTAGGGGAAGGCTCAGTCCCTCCCTCTTCTGCTAGCAGGAAGACCCCTGGGAGGATGAAGCTGTGCCCCACTTCATGGCTTTTAGGGATTCAGCCTCCACTGTGTACCCCTCCAAAGCAGTCGGGTTCCCCTCTTGGGGCCTTTGCACTTGCCTGAGAAGATCCTTCTCCAGATCCTCACTGAGCCAGCTCCTCCTCCTCCTCAGGTCACGCTCAGATGTCACCTTCTCTGAGCCACCTTTGTGACTGCCCTAAGTTTCCCTCTCACTTCCTCCATTATACCCATCTGCTTTGTCACAGCGCTCATTGCCATCTGGGATGACCTTGGTAAGCCGTTTCCTTGTTTATGGTCTGTCTTCCCCATTAGAATCTAGGAGCCACGGGGATTTTTGGTCTGTCCCCAGCTCCTGTAACAGTGCCTGGCACATGGCAAGCGTCTGATTAGCACCTGAGCGACAGAAGGTCTGTGCCAAGAATGCACAACCATGGAGAGAGAATGTCTTGACCAGTCTTCCCGCCCTCAGCCTGGCTCCCTCAACCCACCCTCGCACAATGGGTTTTCCAAGCCAGAAATCATCCAGACCACTCTCCCATCCTAACACCTTCTGTAGCTCCCCAGTGCCCCCCAGCCAGTGTCCAAACACCTTAGTGAGACTCAGCAGGCCTGCGTGAGCCAAGCCCTGCCTTCCTTCGGGGCACGTACACCCTTCACTCCAGCAGAACTGCACCCTGCCCGGAGCGTGTCATCTGCATCATCCACGCTGCTCTGCCGTCTGCCACCCGCCTTCTCCCCGTCCTGTCCCTGCTCAGCTGACGGCCCTCGCCTTTCACTAGCCTCACTGCTTTCAGGAAGCCTTCCTGACCCTGTTCTCCCAAACCTGCATTCATTACTAATTCTCCCTCACCCCCCCCCTTGGCCTTATCATCTGTATTGTTAGAATCTACTTTTAAAGTAAAGTATGATTTGTACTCAGTAAAATTCACCCTTTTGCGTACATAGTTTTTTTTTCTTTTGTGTATATAGTATACGAGTCTTGGCAAATTCATATAGTTGGGTCATCTCACTACAAGCAAATGTAAAACAATTCCTTTGTGCTTTTTTGTAGTCCCTGGCAACCAGTGGACTCTTGTCTTTGTGATTTTACCTCTTCCAGAATGTCACATCAGCGGAGTCTCACTGTGGTAGCGTTTTGATTCTGGGCTCTCTCACTTAGCATGATGCAGTTGAGGTTCACCCTTGGTGTCTTTCCTACCAGTTTACTTCTGCTGATCGATTAATGCCACTTCGGTGAGGGCACGTTGGTTTATCCTTTCATGCGTTGAAAGCCATTGGGGTCTTTTCCTCTTTCAGTGATTATGAATAAAGCTGCATGCAGATTTGTGCATGGACACATGTTGCCATTTCTCGCAGGTCAATTCCTAGATGTGGGATTGCTGGGTCCTATAGTCAGTGCTGGGTCCTTTTTTTTTTTTTTTTTTTTAAGATTTTATTATTGATTGATGAGAGATGCACAGAGAGGCAGAGACACAGGCAGAGGGAGAAGCAGGCTCCCTGTGGGGAGCCCGATGTGGGACTCGATCCCAGGACCCTGGGATCACACCCTGAGCCCAAGGCAGATGCTCAACCACTGAACCACCCAGGTGCCCTCTGTGCACCTTTCTAAGGAACTGCCCATCTGTTTTCTGGCCAGCCTGCCCAGCAAGGAGGCTGCACTGTTTTGCATTCCCAGCAGCTGCTCCACACCCTTTCCAGTACTGGGTATTGGCCGTTGTGTTTACTTTAGCCATTTTAACAGGTGTATAATCTATTTTTTTACCTGCTCAGCTGTGACCTCCTGATAGAGAATGAACCTGTCCTCTCCTCAACCACAGAGCCTAGAATAGAATTGTGACTGACCCATAGTAGGTACTTAGTAAATACTTGTGGGTTGAGGGAGTGCTCTATTGAATTGGTGTTTAAGGAGAATTTGTCTTGGATTCCATGGGGGGCGGGTGAGTCAATGTGCCCTCTCCCAAAGTGTCCACTTGCTGAACGCTGACAGCCTTGTTTTTCAGTTTTGTTTTCTAGTATAACTAAGGTGTGCTCAGTAAAGAATATTTAGAAAACACTGAAAGCAGAACAAGTCAGAGACAACCTGTTAACATAGTGAGCAGCCTTTTAAAAATATTTTTTTTATTGAGGGATGCCTGGGTGGCTCAGTGATTGAGCATCTGCCTTTGGCTCAGGGCATGATCCAGGGGTCCTGGGACTGAGTCCCTGCCGGGAGCCCGCTTCTCCCTCTGCCTATGTCTCTCCCACTCTTTTGGTGTCTCTCATGAATAAATAAATAAAATCTTTATAAATAAATATATAAAAATGTTTTTATTGAGATACACATAAACTTGCACAGGTTGTAAGTGTAAGGCTCATTTTCATCAAGTGACCATCCCTTGTCACTGCAGGATCAAAAAGGAGAATGTCACAGCCTCTGAGGCCCCTTCCTTCTGTCCCCCTCCCAGGCAAAGAGAACCACTATTCTGTCCTTAGGGGCACTGATCAGCTTTAACCAACCAGCTTGGTTTATAACAACTCTCTCTCTCTCTCTCTCTCTTTCTCATGCTCTTGGAAAGCTCTTATGCTTCCTTCAAGACCCAGTTCTGATGTCACCTCCTCTGAGAAGTCTTCCCAGCCCCAGAAAGTGTATTGGTTTATTCCTCTAATCTAGCTTTTATCATTCTTTGGTAATAAATGCCTCTTTCTGCTGTCTCTCCCTTGAGTGTGGAATGGGCTGCCCTGTTTACTTAATACATGGTCAGTAGGTTGAATCATGACCTGCCAAAAAGATCTAGGGCCAAACCCCCTGTACCTGTGAATTTTGTTTTTAAAGATTTATTTATTTATTTGAGAAAGAGTGGGGCAAGGGCAGAGGGAGAGAGAGAAAGAGACAGAATCTGAAGCGGACTCTGTGCTGAGCCCAATGTGGGGCTCAATCTCACGACCCTGAGATCAAAACCTGAGCTGAAACCAAGAGCTGGATGCTTAACCACCTGAGCCAGCCAGGTGCCCCTGTACATGTGAATGTGACCTGAATTGGAAATAGGGTCTTTGCAGATGTAATTAGGATCTCAGGATAAGATCATCTTAAATTCAGAACCCACCTTAATATCCAGTGACTGGTGTCCTCACCAGAGAGAGGAGAGAGAGATTTGAGACACAGGCACAGGGAAGAAAGTCACTGAACACCGAGCAGAGGTGAGGAGATGCAGCCCCAGGCCAAGGAGGGCAGGGGATGGCCAGCAGCCACCAGCACCTAAGACAGAGGCAGGCGCTGTGCTGTCCCTGAGCACCTCCAGAGGGAACCACCCCTGCCAACACTTGGACTTTGGGCTCTGGGCCTCCAGAACCGTGGGAGAATAAATTTCTGTTGGTTTAAGCCATCTAGTCTATAGTAAGTACTTTGTAGCTCAGCCCCCGGACACTAATCTACAGGGTGTGGGGTTTCCCAAGGACTCAGTGTTTGTTGAATGAGCAAGAACCAGGTTGGGAGCTGTGGTGGGAACAAAACGGAGCCCGCATCCTGGGGTGAGCTTTCTCTGGCTGCCTCATGTGACAACTGCAAGACCCCCTGGGCTGCCCCCATGACATTGCCCCCCCCACCCAGCTGTTACCTTGTTTTGCTGCACCCCTCGTATGCCGCCACCCCTCCCCATGGCTTCCCGCCTCCAGCCAGATGTGGGTGCCCCTTCCCCGGGGAATTGCTGAAGCCAAATGGGCTCATGACCCAGTCCCCATCAATGACATGAAAGAGAAAGCGTGCTGTGGGCTTTTGGGAGAGTTTTCCTCTTTCTTGCTTTCCCCCTTTTCCGTCTGGCTGCCAGGAGTGGCAGATATGGGAAGAATCTTCATCCGGTTGATGTACTTGAACTTCTGCTTGCGCGGTGCCCGCCTCCCAACCACTCCTGGGCTTGGGGGTGACGTGAGATTAAAGAGGGCCTTTCTCCCACTCCAGCCGTGGGCGGTAGGGACTTCTGTGCTCAGCAGCACAGGTCGCAGGTCGGGAAACAGACGCCGACGAAGCCACTTCGCTGGGGACACAAGCTGGGATTCCTACCTGGGCCCGTCGGTCTCCCCGGCCTGCATTTTGAGCTGTTCCCCCACAGTGGCTCTTGCTTTTCAACTGTCTCTCCTGATCTTTCAGGAGGCTGAGGGCCTGGGAAGGGCCAGCTGCAGCAAGTTCTAAAGCACAGCAGGGACGGTGTGTTGTGTGCTCACAACAAAGCAATGACTGCCCTGTCAGCTCTGGGGTCCCCCTTAAGCAGGATTGGTGCCCAGGACTTGCACACGCATTGGCTGACTTGCTCCTCCACGGCCACCGTCATAGTGATGAAGAAATGGCCCCACGGAGGGTGGCAGTTCTGTGCAGAGCCATGCAGACAGTGAGCTATGGGAGAGGGCTTCCACCTTGCCCAGTCTCACTCCAGAGCACCCCCCGCACCCCCCCACCCCGCACCGTCCCCGGCTCTCCATCTATGATGTGTGTACCTACAGGGAGGGGCTTTGATGATCACTACTGCTGTCCTTCAGCCCAGCAGTGCCCGGCTCCTCGAAGCTACTCAGCAAGTGTTTGTTGAATGAATAAATGAGCCCCAAGCAATGAGGCTTGAGAAGCCCAAAGGAAAACCATGGGACCAGAGGCTCTTCCAAGCAGGCCTCACTGTAGACAGCAGACTCCTGTAACTCAAGAGCAACAAAGCAAACAACCTGATTTAAAACTGGGCAAAGGACTAGAACAGACATTTCTCCATAGAAGACAAAAAACTGGGCAAAGGACTAGAACAGACATTTCTCCAAAGAAGACAAGGTATGTGAAGAGGCACCCCAAATCACCTATCATCAGGGAAATGCAAATCAAAACCAAAACGAGATAGCCCCCTCTCACACCTGTTAGAGGAGCTAGTATTTTTTTTTTCTTTTTTAGATTTTATTTATTTGTTCATGAGACACAACACACACAGAGGCAGAGACACAGGCAGTGGGAGAAGCAGGCTCACTATGGTGAACCTGCTGTGGGACTCGACCCGAGGACCCCGGGATCATGCCCTGAGCCTAAGGCAGATGCTCAACCACTGAGCCACTCAGCTCCTAGCATCCTTAAAAGAGCTAGTATTAAAAAAAAAAAAAAAAGGTAGGGGATCCCTGGGTGGCTCAGTGGCTCAGTGCCTGCCTTTGGCCAAGGGTGTGATCCTGGGGTCCTGGGATCTGGTCCTGCATTGGGCTCCCGGCATGGAGCTTGCTTCTCCCTCTGCCTGTGTCTCTGCCCCCCTCTCTCTCCCTGTGTCTATCATGAATAAATAATAAAAAAATAAATAAATAAATAAATAAGGTAATGGGTGTTGGCGAGGATGTGGAGAGAGGGAAACCCTTGTGCATTGTTGGTGGGAATGCAAACTGGTGTAACCACTGTGGAAAACATTAAGGAGGTTTCTCACCAAATGAAAACCAGAACCACTACGAAATCTAGCAAACCCACTCTGATCTATCATCTATCTATCTATCTATCTATCTATCTATCTATCTATCTATCTCCAAAACCTGAAGATGGGATCGTGAAGGAATACCTGCATTCCCATCCTCATAGCAGCATTACTCACCATAGTCAGGATGTAGGGACCATCTAAATGTCTACTGATAAATATACGGATAAAGAAAATGTTCTATGTACCTACAATGGTATTACTCAGCTTTTAAAAAGATGGAAATCCTACCGTTTGCAGCAATGTGGATGGACCTGGAGGACAGTACGTGAGTGAGGCGACCTGGTCAGAGGAGGACAGCTGCTGCAGGACTCTTCTCCTGTGAGGCATCTAAAGGACTCAAGCTTCTAGATGCAAAGGATGGAATGATGGCTACCAGGAGGTGGGAGCATGGGGAATGGGGAGGTGTTCTAAAGTTTGGTTATAAAGTTTTTGTCACTCAAGATGAGTAAGTTCTAGAGCTCTGCTATGCAACATTTTATCTACAGTTGACTATACTGAATTACCAAAGAGAGAGTGGATATACCATGTTAAGCGTTCTTGCCACACTCACATACATAACATAAGGCAAAAAGCAACAACAAAGTAACACAAGGAAACATTTGGAGGTGATGGATATGTTTATTACCTTGATTGTGGTGATGGTAACAGGCATCTGCATCCGTCCAAACTTATCAACTAGTATACGTTAATTATGTGCAGCTTTTTGTATAAAAATGATGGTTCAATAAACCTGAAAAACAAAATAGCAGAGGTTTCAGGCCCCGCCCCCCCCCCCCCCCCCAAACTGCTAGGCCTGGCTTGACCCTGACAAGGTCTGGAAGCCAGCTCTGGGTGGTACTTCCTCTCCCAGAGGCCTGCCAGCCAGCAGCTGGGACTGGGCTTGTCCCCAGGGGACGTGCACTTCTCTGAACAATGTCGGGAAAGGAAACCAAACGCGAAGGCTCTCAGGGGTTTTCTGCTCATTTTTGGCCCTGGGGGTGGAGGGGGAGGCCAAAATACTCCTGGGGCAGGGGCAGGGACTTCACTGGGGGCTGAGAAGGGGCCCACCACGTAACAGACTGAGAGGTTGTTACTTATTGACAGCCCTGTTGTCCTTAGCAGTTGTTACCCACTACCTTGAATTCTTTCAAGAACTTTCTAAGGTAGGATTTATTTCTTTTGAACAGCTTTATTGAGATATGTCATATATACACAAGTCACCCCTCTATTTTTTTTTACCCCTCTATTTTTTTTTAAAGATCTTATTTAGTTATCTGACACAGAGAGAGAGCACAAGCAGGGGGAGCCACAGAGGGAGATGGAGAAGCAGACTCCCTGTTGAGCAGGGAGTTGGATGTGGCTGGATCCCAGCACCCTGGGACCACGACCCTAGCGGAAGGCAGAGGCTTCACTGACTGAGCCACCCAGGCACCCCGATTCACCCCTCTATAATGCATAGTTCAGTGGCTTTTGGTATATTCATAGCACTGTCCAACCATCTTCACAATTTTAGAACTTTTTCCTTGCTCCAAAGGGAAACCCCGTACCCCTTCCCCTACCTGTGTGCCCTCAGCAACCACTAATCTACTTTATGTTTCTAAAGATTTGCCTCTTCTGGACATTCCAAAAGGACAGAATGATGAGGAGGGAAACCAGGGGTTCAGAGAGGGTGACCGCCACAGCTAAGGAAGTGGTGGACTTGGGACTTGAACCCAGAACAGAACCTGTCACTTTGCCACCATACCACAGGGTCCTTCTTTCTGACGACGACATTCAAAACTGTCAGCTCTGATGCTTGAAGCAGGATGCCTGTTTTAGCTTGTCCCATTTAATCCTTGCCATTGGCCTGGGAGGCAGGTACGGGTTTTGCAGAGAGGGAAACAGAAACCCTGAAAACCCTGAACCCTGAGGGCCTAAGCGGCCGGTGCACCCTGGCAGCTAGCGAATAGAAGAGGGTTATGGGGAAAGGACATGTGTGTAATGAGCAGTGGCGAGGAACACAGGATAAACAGTTGAGGCAATTGCTGATGAAAAGACAATTTTCTTTCAGGTTATTCCCCCTCTCCCCCTCCCCCTCTTCTTCTTTCTTTTTATATGAAAAGGAAAAGAAAGTTCCCTCCACCCTTTGAGGTCACTTCCTGACCCATTTGTGAATCTGTGTGGAGTGGTTACAAATTCACTTCTCCCTGCCTGAATGCCTCCTGTTACAGCTGGATGGGCAGTGGGACTCTGAGTCCATGGGTGCTGGCACCACACAGACCTGGGTTCCAATCCTGCCTCCACTGTCTACTGACTTAACACCCGCGAGTCCTCCCTGTGATGGTTTTTTTCTTTTTCTTTCTTTCTTTCTTTCTTTCTTTCTTTCTTTCTTTCTTTCTTTCTTTCTTTCTTTCTTTCTCTTTCTTTTCTTCTTTCTTCTTTTCTTTCTTATAGGGTGGCTTCTCCCCCTACCTACTGTTCTTTGGAAAAGAAATGTCATTTTGTATTTTAGTGCTCCCAGAAGGAGGAGGGGTAGGGAGGAGCTAATGTCCCAATTATTTTGAGCAAACAAGCTGAAGTTTAAGAAAAAGAGATGAGGAGCTCTAAAGATTCCCATTCATCGCACCAGCTGAGGCAGAGAAGAAAAGCTATTAAAAATATGAAGAAGCCAACTGCCATGTACTGTGACCATCATTTCATGCCGATATTTTAACTGCCAAGATGCTGTAGGCTTACAATCATAGATTAACAGAGAGTTCTTCCATGCTTGACCCCAGGGACCAGAGAGAGCTTCAGCCAGAATTAGCATCTGTTTGGACAGAGGTTAGGAGTCAAGGCTTCCAGGAGTGGTCTCCAAAACTTCTGATTGCACACAGTCTCATTTTGTCAGCAAGAGATTCAACATGCTTCCCTATACGAGCAGATTTTGTAAGAGTAAATTGTCCACATACGTGGTTGTACCAAGGTATCGTGCACATCGTATAACATGTAGCAAATTAAAAGTGTTAAAAGGATTGATGGAAATAAATATAAGTTGGAGTACTTAAAAAAAAGGCAAAGAAATTTAACCTAGAGTTAGCCATATTTCTTGGAAATTGGCCCCATGATTCCAAGTGGCTGACGTTATAAGAAGCCTTTCACAGATCTCTTTAGAAAACAGGGCAGCCAGTGGTCTGTGCGAAATAGTCACTGGTACACTCCTGAGATGGTGCAGGGAAAGAAATGAATCTATGGATTTCTGAAGTTGGTGAGGTGAATGCATCTGGTGGCTTCAGAAATAACATTTTCGGTAGGAGCAACATTCATAGGTTCAAAAAACGATGTAGCTCAAGCAATTTAGGAGCAAAACTGATGTGCTCTGACGGCTCTGTGGGTGACCCTAACACTGGCTTTGATCACGAAGGCACTTGCATCAAAGGTGCACATGAAAAGTGTGAATTAGGGACGCGTGGGTGGCTCAGTGGTTGGGCGTCTGCCTTTGGCCCAAGGCGTGATCCTGGGGTCCCTGGGTAGGTCCCACATCAGGCTCTCTGCATGGAGCCTGCCTCTCTCTCTGCCTGTGTCTCTCATAAAGGGGCCGAGGATTAAATGAGACAAGCTAAAACAGGCATCCTGCTTCGACCATCGGAGCTGACAGTTCTGAATGTCGTCATAGGAAAGAGGAAGGACCCTGTGGTGTGGTGGCAAAGTGACAGGTTCTGTTCTGGGTTCAAGTCCCAAGTCCATCACTTCCTTAGCTGTGGCGGTCACCCTCTCTGAACCCCTGGTTTCCCTCCCCATCATTCTGTCCTTTGGGATGTCCAGAAGAGGCAAATCTTTAGAAACATACAGTAGATTAGAATAAATAAATAAAATCTTAAAAGAAAAAAAAAATGAAAAAGAAAGAAAACCATTGTCTCGTGAAACACCAGAACGCCACTGGGCCACCAACTAAATACCATAGCGGGCATTTGACTATCACATCCGTACGCTTCTGAGTTTGCAAAGTGAGTCATTAAAAAAAAAAAAAAATCTCACTGGGAAACAGATCAAGTCCCAATTGTACCTTCCTTTCGGGGCCGGGCCGGGGCGGCGCTGCTTGGATCCCGCCTGACAGATGGGGAAACTGAGGCTGAGCGTCTGCGTGCGGAGTGCCCGAGGCGGCCCTCCCCCGTTCCCGCGGTTCTCAGGGCTCGCGGGCTGCACGGGGGCAGCGGGGTGCAGGAGGCGCCCCACGAACGCTGCGCCGCCGTGGCCCCGGCGGGCGGGCGGGCGGGGCGGGCGGCCTCGGGGCGGCGGGGGCGGGCCGGGGCGGGGGGGCGGCCCCGGGGTCACGTGGCGCGCGGCCGCGGCCGAAGCAGAAGTAGCAGCGCCCGCGTTGGAGGGCGCGCGCCGACCCCGGAGGGAGCGGCGCAGCGTGCGGTCGGAGGCTCGCGCTGGCCTTGGCGTTCAAGGCTCCTGCGCCCGCCGGGGCCCGCGTTCCCGGCCGCGTCCGTGCTGGGGCTCGCGGGCTCGGCGCTCGCGGGCTCGGGGCGGCCAGGCGGACCCCGGCACTGCCCCGTGTTACACAGGAGGCTGCGGGGGTGGGCGGTGGAGCGGTACCGCGGCGCGCACCGTCACCCAGAATCACCAGGAGGGTTGGGGGGATTCGTGATCCCCGCTCCGCCCTCCCCAGGTGGGTGCGTAAATCGTTGTATGTGTTCGTCTGTGCGTGTTTTCGTGGTTCTGGTTTGGAACCCCAACGAGGTCATCACCCCCATAGCAGAAGAATTGGAGGGAAAACCGTGTTGTCTACACAGGGCTTGGCACCTGGATGCTGGCGGAGTACGGCAGAGGCTCTTTGCAGCACCCTGATCTTAAACCAGCCTGAGAGTGTGGTGGGTTGGGGGGGGTGACGTGGCACAAGGACACAGGTGGCCTTGTGAATCAGCTTAATTTGAATTTCAATTCCAGCTGTGTGACCCTGGGTACGTTGAAGAACCTCTCTGAGCCTCAGTTCCTTACCCTGGATACTACTAGGGCTCCTCAAACCTACATTCCAGGGCTGTTGAGAGTTGGGACCTATCTATGGAAAGGGTGCCCTGGCTAGTTCTTGACCCTCTCTAGCTAGGGCCATGTGTGGGGCTTGGCCGTCATCCTTAGCTGTAGTTCTGCAGAGAGGGGCACGTTTAGGGGCCCATGCCAGGCCCAGGCAGGTAGCCTGCTGCGAGGCTGTGTGTGCTTTGCATGTACCAGTTCAGGGACGTACTCACTGGGGGCTTCATGGATGCTGAAATTGCCCAATGCTGCTGCTGCTGCCACTGCCGCCTCCCCCAACTGGTCTCCCCACCCCACCTCCATCCTCCCCTCCTACGTGACAGCCCCACTTTGAGTGTGTGATGCTTCCGTAGAAGAGGCAAAGGGGAGACCCCATGAATGACCCTTTTGCTGGGTGGAGTCAGTGAGAAAGTGCCGGTAATGGGGCACCTGGGTGGCTCAGTGGTTGAGGGTCTGTGTGCTTTTGGGTGCAGTCGTTAACCCCGGGGTCTGGGTCCCGGGATTGAGTCCCTGCAGGGAGCCTGCTTCTCCCTCTATGTCTCTGCCTATCTGTGTGTATCTCTCATGAATAAATAAATAAAAACCTTAAAAAAATTGCTGGTAAGAAAACTTCAGAACCCTTCTTAATTTAGAAAACAGTAAAAACACAGGAAAAAGCTCCTCCATATGTTACCACTTAAATTAATAAAAAGTCAAGACCTCACCTCTCCCCTTCCCTCCTCTGAAAGTCACCACTTCCCCTAGACTTATATATAGGCAGCCTTTTAAAACCTAATTCTGTGATGCTTACTGGCTTGCCACTCTTCTTTCATCTATTTCATGAATCTAACTTGATCTGTAAAATTTCCTCGTGCTACCAGATAGCTACTGAGCATGCTTTAGCACTCATGTCCCATGATTTCTTTAGGGGACCTCTCTCCCCATTGTGTTCTTTTCTATTGCCAGTAATGCTTCTGTGAACATCTTTGTGTTTCTTTCTGCACAGAGGTGATTGCTGATCAAAGCATATGCGTGTTTCATGGTTTCACAGATGATCACAGGTTGCCCCATGAGAAAATGGACTCTTTCACGTTCCTACCTGAAGTGGATGATATTGCCTGTTCCTCCAATAAAATCTGTAGTTGTGGGGTGGGTGTGAGACGCAGCCACGCCAACCTTCCTTTGAGCCATTGGAGGAGCAGCTACCCCTCTCTGTGATGTGATTGCAGAATTGAACAGAGAATCGTTCTGTGGGATTTGATACAAACTGCTGTATGGGCCTAATGTGTGCTGAAGGCACCGAAAAGAAGTAAACTTCTCTGCTTCCTGGTTCTGGGTCCTTGAATCCCAGAAGTTTATTTCAAACAGAAGGACGTGTAAAGTAGAAATGGCAACACCTCTTACTAAATCTCTGATACCATAAGTCCTTTTGCAGAGTTACCCAGGGAGGATGAGATGAGAAACAGGAACAAAAAAGGGATTTCAGGGCCATTTCTTTCTGTCTTTCCTTCTCTTTCTTTTCTGTCTTTCTTTCCAGGAGTAAAATGAAAATTGCCTGTGATGGTAGTGCCTTCCCTTGGGGAGAAGGCCTTGGAGACCTCTTTGCCTATGTTTAATGCGTCGAGCTCTGGAAGCCTGAGTCAGGAGCTGGCTGGATTTTGTTGGTTGACTGCAAGGATCTTATGGCCCTGAGGACCTCTTTCCAGTCTTTGGCGAGAGGCAACAGGAGAGACCTGATGTTTATTTTTTTTATTTATTCATGAGAGACACACACAGAGAGAGAGAGAGAGAGAGAGGCAGAGGCACAGGCAGAGGGAGAGGGAGAAGCAGGCTCCATGCAGGGAGCCCGATGCAGGACTTGATCTCGGGTCTCCAGGATCAGGCCCTGGGCTGAAGGCGGCGCTAAACCGCTGAGCCACCCGGGCTGCCGCAGACCTGATGTTTCTAGTTGAGCCAATCCACTGGGCTTCTGAGCTGGAAGTAACCAGAATCTGGGAAAGGTTAAGTCCAAGGCCTTCCCAGAGCCAGAATCAGAAAGGACAGAGGGTCTCACTGCCTCCAGACAGGCAGGTTTGGTGGGGGTGGAGGTGTTGTGACAAGGTTCCCTATTGGTGCCCTGCTGCATGTCAGCCTGCAGACCTGGGAGGAAGCTCTAGAGGCACATGGCTTGGGGGGGCGGGTGGGTGGTCAGCATGGTGAAGAGGGCTGTGGAGCTGGGGCCAGGTGCAGATCCCGCTTCTGCCACTTTCCAGCTGTGTGACCTTAGGCAGGTCCTTTAACCTCTCTCAAGAGGGATGGGAGTGCCGAATTAGTTACTTTCTGGCCAGATTCTGCTGCAGGATTCTTTTTTTTTAAAAAAGATTTATTTATTTATTCATGAGAAATATATATAGAGAGAGGTAGAGACACAGGCAGAGGGAGAAGCAGGCTCCTTGCAGGGAGCCCGATACAGGACTGGATCCCGGATCCCAGGATCACGACCTAAGCCAAAGGCAGGCGCCCAACTGCTGAGCCACCCAGGTGTCCCCTGCCACAGGATTCTGAGTTCAGAAGGCAGGTGTTGACAGAGTTGGGATTCAGACCAGGGTTCTGAATCCTGGTGCTGCCATGTTTGTGTGTGACCTTGATCACCTAACTTCCCCTCTCAGGACTTGGGTTTTCACCTCTGGCAGTTCTCACTGAGATAAAGGAGATGAACCAGGTACAGCAGGTGCTGGCACTTGGGGAAAGCCATAAACAGCTCACCTGTCTGGGATTGGCCTCAGGCACCTGGCTCAGCCCGTAGTCCTGGATTACAGGGTGATGAGGCAGGAGGCTCCTCTCAGCCTGTGGCACACTCTACCAGTCCTGCTGCTGGGCCTTTACTTAGGCCTGTTCCTCTGATCAGAACCTTGTTCCTTCCTGCTTCACCTTTTAAAAAGATCGGGTTCAGATGCCCTCTTCCAGAAGCTTCGTCTGACCTCTTTGGGTAGGAGTTGAGCGCACAGGTCTGATTCCAGGTGGGCAGAGAACAGGTGTAATTCATGGTTTTATCTCCAGCTGCGAGATACCTATGGAGCTGCCTTTGGTGATGGGCATGAGCGGGAGTGGGGGGGGGCAAAGGGTAAGGCTGGGGCCTCTCCCCATTATCCCTCATTTGCATATCAGTCCCCAGCACCCCTGCTGGCACAGAGGAGGCACCTGCATGTCGAACAAATGGCTGATGACTATCCTGTGAGGCCCCTCTAAGAGTTGGGGGCCTGTCCGTGCACTAGCTTTCCAACCTTCCAGTGCCCTGGGAGGCTGGTGGTAGCCCCATTTTGCAGATGAGGGACCTGAGGCCCTGATTTTGAGTGGCCTGACAGGAGGCTGTTGGAAAGTGGACGCAGAGTGAGGGCCTGCCTGGCCCTGGCTGGACACCTGCCTCTCTATGGAGCAACAGCGTGGGCTCCTGATCCTGTGGGATTTGGAGGGTGGGGAGGAGATAAGATGCACAGGACAATGGATGTAGCTAAATCTGAGGAGTACTGACCTTGCATTTTTTTTTTATTTTGTAAGATTTTATTTATTTATTTGAGAGAGAGAGCGCACAAGTGGGCAGAGGGAGGAGCAGACTCCTGCTGAGCAGGGAGCCTGACTCAGCTCCATCCCAGGACCCTGAGGTCATGACCTGAGCCAAAGGCAGACATTGAACCTACTGAGCCCCCCAGGCACCCCACATCATTGTTTCAAGGGCCTCAAGATACACTATTTGGTTTAATCCTTCCAAGAGCCTTGGAGGTTTCTATAATCTGTCTTCTCCTTTACAAGTGTGGAAATATGGCTCAGGAGTGGAGGAGGGTCTACAAAGTCTCCCATTGGACTCCCCTCTGCAGAGTAAGGGCTCGGGCTATGGCTGAAGCAGGCTGGTCAGAGAGGTTGACATGATGTCATCCTGTTTGAAAGGTGTCTTTTAGCTACTGCTCTGTGCTGGTCTGTTGGGGGCTGGGGTGGAATCAGGAGACCAGGTAGACGATTAGAATTGTCCAGGTCTGAGATCCTGGGAGGAGCCAGCCACCTGGGAAGAGGTGTTGCATTTGCTGATGGATTGGATGTAGATGTGAGGACAGCCAGACAAGGAAGCCTTGAGAATTTGGGGCCTGGAACGTCTCTGTGTGTGGGCATGTGCGATGTTCCAGAACACCTGCTGCACACTGAGCGGGATGCCAGGTGCCCTGCTAGTGGCGTTGTGCTTTTAGGATCCCTTACCATCCCAACAGGCCCATTTGCTTTCTTTAATAAAGATTTTATTTATTCGTGAGAGACAGAGAGGGGCAGAGACACAGGCAGAGGGAGAAGCAGGCTCCATGTAGGGAGCCCGATGTGGGACTGGATCCCAGGACCCTGGGATCACACCTTGAGCCGAAGGGAGACACTCAACCACTAAGCCACCCAGGTGCCCCTAACAAGCATCTAGAAGAGATGGGACTGAAGCTTTTGGAGATTCTCCAGCCTGCCCAGGGCCACACACCAGACTTGAACTTGAGGATGCTGGGCCCTGATATTTTCTGTCCTTTTGGCTCCATTTCAGCACAGAGATCTCCCCAGACACATTCTGAAGTGGCTTAATAGGACTTTTTTTTTGTTCCCAGCTTCACTTGGGGAGTAAGGGGATGCTGAGGAAAATCTAGGCAGGATAGAAAAGGATGTTGGGGGTGGGGAGTAGGGCCAGTGGGCTGCTTTGGCTATTCAAATATTCTGCTGCATGGGAGTGTGTGGGGAGGGTAGAGGTCACTGCCAGACCAGGGTGATTTGGTTATTCAAAGCCAGGATAACAGTTCAGTCACTGAGGTCAGGGGGGCTCCTCCCATACCTCCACTTCTATTTAAACCTCTGGGTGTCCTACCTGGGTTGTCCGAGTGGTCAAGGGTTCCTCCGCCACAAGAACCATTCTTCCACAATTCCTCCTGATGGGCATGAGACAGGGTTTTGGCTGTTAGCTGATCCCCCCCCACTAGTTAACAAAAACCAATTCACTTCTTTATTCTGCCCCTGCAGCGTCCTCTTCCCTCACTGCTCCCCCCATTCTGCCAACAATGACTGCCCTGGTCCACGTGGACAGCCTTCCGGAATACGAGAAGAGTCAGATCAAGAGAGCCCTAGAGCTGGGCACTGTGATGACGGTGTTCAGCTTCCGCAAGTCCACCCCAGAGCGGAGGACCGTCCAGGTGATCATGGAGACGCGCCAGGTGGCCTGGAGCAAGACAGCCGACAAGATCGAGGGCTTCTGTGAGTACCCTTGAGCCCTGGCGCCGGCACCTGTCCCCTTCCTGCCTTCACTTATCGCGCTTGATCCCTTCCCTTCTTCTGGAAATGCAAGTGTGGCCATTCTGTCTGGGTCTCTGATGGGGTTTAGAGTAGGTGGGGGAAGTCCAGCCAGCAGCATCCTGGTGATGTAACGGAGACCTGCGTGGGCCAACTTGGAAGTGACGTTGAGGCGGCTCACCTGGGCCAGCAGGGGTGCGTGTGCTCCCTGCCTGATGGCATCGGGAACCCTTTAGTCTGCCCCCTTAACAGCTTATGACGGAGCTGCAGAAACTCCTGGCTTGGTAGCCAAATGCCTGTTTTGTCTTACCATGAACCACAGAATGAGAGGCCTTTACTTTTGTTCCATGTGGACCGAGCACATCACTGAGGATTCTGTAGCTTTTAAATGAAGCTCTGGTCCTGGGGGTGGCGTCTTCTTTCCCCACCCGCCTTAGATTGGGCAATTGGTTCAGTTCCTAAAGTTTCTAAGACTGTTTTTCACAGAGTAAGGAGGCTTAAGCAATTTTCACTTGCAGAGACTTGCTTTAATTTGCTTTTTAAAAATGGACTCTTTTTTTTTTTTTAAAAGTCAATTTGATTGAAAAATTGAAATATACACGTGGAAAGAAACCAAACAATTCATTGATAAATGTCTCTCCTCCCCAGCCCCACCCTGGGCCCTGCAGCCAACTCATTACCTAGTTCTTCTGTCTTCAGAGTATTCTGTGCTTGTGTGACACGCAGGTCCTGTTTTTCGCACGAATGAGTCCCTACTGCTTACACATCTGCACCTTGATTTCTTTTTTTAGTGATTATTTGGAGACGGTTCTGATCCACACTTGGGTCTTCCTGATTCTTTCACAGCCACGTAGCTTCCGGCTGTCCTTAAGGGTCTGATCCCTGGAGAGGGACGTTCGGGTTCTTTACGGTCTTTTGCTATTAGCTACAGCAACTATACTTGCATTCTTCCCTTTTTTATTTTTATTTTTTGATAACAGCCCTATTGAGATAGAATTCACATACTATACAATTCACCCACTGAAAATGGACAATTCAGTGGTTTTTAGTGTATTCACAGATCTGTGCAACCAGCTACCACCTCAATCAATTTTAGAACTGTTTCATCCCCTCAAAAACAAACCCTATCCCTGATAGCCCTTGCCCTCCTCTCCTGCCCTAAGCAACCATGAGTCTTCTGTCTCCATTGATTGTCCTGTTCTGGACATTTCCTATAAATGGAATTCTGTAATATGAGGCCTTTGGTGTCTGGCTTCATTCACTTAGTGTGATGTTGCCAAGGTTCATCCACATTGTAGCGTATGTCAGTACATTGTTCCTTTGTTTGGTCGAATAATACAACATTGTATGGGTTTTCCATAATTTGTTTATTTGTTCATTGATGGACATTGGGTTGTTTCTACTTGGCTACTGTGAATTGTGCTGCCCTGAGCATTCATGTACAAGTGTGTTTCCATTTTTCTTGGGCATTTGCCTAGGAGTGTAATTGCTGGGTCATATGGTAACTATGTTTAATTATCTTAGGAACTGCCAGACTATTTTCAAAGTGGTTATAGCATTTTACGTTCCCACCAGCAGTGTGTGGGTTATCCTTGCCTGCTTTTAGTCTAACATGAACAGAACCCGAAGGACAGCTTCCTGTAAGTGTTACTTCTGAGTGAAAGGGCCCTTTGGCAGCACCCCTCAAAAGCCCAGGAGGTACCTGTTCCCAGATTTTAATCCATGCTGCTGTAGGGTTCTGAACTTGGCCATCCACAGGTGACTTAGCTTCATTTGATTTCTTTTTTTTTTTTTTTTTAAGATTTTATTTATTCATGAGAGACAGAGAGAGGCAGAGATATAGGCAGAGGGAGAAGCAGGCTCCCCACGGGGAATGCGATGCAGGACTCAATCCAGGACTCCAGGGTCATGTCCTGAGCTGAAGGCAGATGCTCAACCACTGAGCCACCCAGGTGTTCCATGATTTCTTATCATGAATCAGATTAAACTGCATTCCAAAAGGTTTCTCCTGGCTTTGGAGCCAGGCAGGTCTCTGGTGGCTCAGAGCCAGAGGCCCTGCTTTGAAAATGCCCATGTACATAAGCAGCCCACTTTCCTTCCAGTTTTGCATGCATTTGGCCACACTTGACCTCCCAGGTGGCCCAGAAACCTGTTGGAGCTGGGGTGCGGGTGGGGGCCTGCAGGGTGTAGAAGGGGCGCTCATGGTAAATGCAGGCATGCCATAGTGAGAGTGGACAGTGGGTCCCAAGCCCAGCTGATAATCAGAACTACCTGGGGGTTTTTAAAAGCACAAGCTACTGGAACCTTTTTGTGAAGCTCACTCGAAGGGGCATGAGATGGGATTTTGGCTCCTGAAATCCATGTCCTGTAGTTTCTCTCCCTTCAGTTAACTCAGTGGATTTCTGCCCTCCCTGGAGAGGCTGAGGATGGCTGTCATTCACTAGGTGGTTTGGAACTCAGTAATTTTATTTTATTTTATTATTTTATTTTATTTTTTTATTGATTATTTGAAGATTTTATTTATTTATTAATGAGTGACACACAGAGAGAGAGGCAGACACAGGCAGAGAGAGAAGCAGGCTCCATGCAGGGAGCCTGATGCGGACTTGATCCTGGGACTCCAGGTTCACGCCCTGAGCCAAAGGCAGAACCTCAACCACTGAGCCACTCAGGTGTCCCTCTATCTGTGTTTTTCTGAGCTAAACCTGGCCCCTCATTTTCTTCACTATGACCTCAGATGGCACATACTCTAATGTATCCATTCTTTGATTTTACACCTGAGTGATCGTCTGGGTATAAAACTCTCAGGTCCCTGGAACTCAATATTTTAATAAGCTAGGTTATAATAATTATATTATTATAATATAGTTAGTAGTCCTGATAATTAGCTAGGTTTGGTATATGCTGCTCTTGAGACTTCCATCCATCCTGCCATCCCTCTTTCCTTCCATATTTGAATGTGGAATCTGCCAGGCACTGTCCTAGGTACTGAAGACATGGCAGTGATGTCATAGACTCCGATCCTCATGGAGCCCACACTATTGCACAAGGTACAAGCAGCATGGGGTTTGACTTCATGCACTATTTGAGGAGCTTTGCTGTGTGACCATGGGCAAGTTCCACCTGCTTTGTGAGATTTAATTCTCTTATCTCTAGAAAGGGAATAATATTAGTGTCTACCCCACTGGGTTATGGTTGGGAATGAATAAATGAGTTAATATGTCAGAGGAGTTGAACATGGTGCATGGCATGGGATAGGCACTTACCCAGTGGGAACTGCTGCTGTAATTTTTGCCATTGTTGTTGCTAACAATGAGTGGTGCGGGGTGGCAAAATCTTGCTCAGGTGTTTGGACTTTATCCGGAGGGCAGCAGGGATCCACTGAGGGTTTTCAGAAGAGGGATGAGGCGGTCACACTTGCATTTTGGAACATGCACTGGCAGTTCTGTGTGAGGTGGATGTATTCATGGAAAAATGACAGAAAAAGCCAGTTCTGGGGTAAAGAGTTTAGTAACAGTGCTCCCTGACGACTTAGAGAACAAGCCTTCAGGTCCTCGATAGGGACTCTCAGGGCTATATTTCCAACCTGCTGTTGTAAAGGTGACATCCCGAGGGGGACCTTCAAGCCACGGTGTTCCTTCAGGGCTGCTAGGTAGCACAAACATGCAGGTTACTGTGCTGTCTGCTGGCTAGTGTGAGAGGACCATGAGCATTTGGTTTTGGTGGTGTGTGACCTGTGAACAGAAATTATACACCCTCGCTGCCCGTCAGGCCTGGGTAACAGTAGACACTCATGGGTCCTGCTGTCTAAAGCAGTGAGTAGTTCTCAACCAGGGAAATCCTCTCCCAGCCCCCCAGGACCATTTAGCAGTGGCTGGAGATAGTTGTCATAATTGGGGATGGGTGTGTTCCTGGCATCTAGTGGATTAAGGCCGGGGATGCTGCTAAACATCTTAAAATGCACAGGACAGCCTGTACCACAAATAATAATCTAGGACAAGGTGTCAGTAGTGCCGAGATTGAGGAACGCTCAATCTTGGCTTTTGGGTCATGTGCTGCTTTGCTTAGAACCATAAAATGTCAGTGGGTATAATAGGGTCTCTCTTTGAATCCTGTCATGATTGAGCACTTTCATGTGTTCCACCTGTGTTTGCTGTCCTACTGGGTGCTGGACTGCTGGGTGACAGGAAGAAGGGTGGAGCTCCTGCCCTGGTGGGGAACAGACTCAGCACCCAGCCATTGCAGGGTTGTGTGATCAGTACCACAGTGAGGGTCTGGGCTTGGTACTGTGTGAGGAAGGAAGGTTCTTACCCATCTGGGTGTGAGAGCGATGGTCGGGAAGAGGGGGAGGCAGGCTCATGGAGGAGCTTCTTGTGTTGTGAGTTGAAGGAGGAGGCTAGCCAGGTGGCCTGCAGGATGGCCATCCTGAAGTGAGATCAGCAGGTGCCGTTGAATCTAGGCGAGTAGGTTTGTGTGCCAGAGATTTGGGCAGGGCTCACCTGGGTGATTTTACACTTTGTGGTCTGGCCTCAGGCCATTTGGTGGTACTCAGCTGGTATGTCACTTGGTCTGGAAGGTTGTAGAATCTTCACTCCTACATCTGATGCCTTGGTGGTGATGGCCGACTGAGTGCCTACTGCCTGCTAGTCCCAAGGTAGCTTGACTTAACATGATGCTTGGCATCCTCCCAGAAGGTGTGTTCCATGAATCCTATGGCTTGGCCTCAGAAGTCCAGAACGTCCCTTGTCCCAGTTTAGGTCACCGGCTGAGTTGGGTTCAAGAAGTGGCCTGCACGTCTGGGGTGGGAAGGAGCTGGTGGTGGCTGGCCACCACGAGAGCACCTGGACTCCGGATCCAAACTTGTAGCTCAAATCCCCGCTCTGCCACCTACCTAGTAAGTATGTGATCTGAGGCACTCTTTGTCTCATTTCCCCCATCTGTCAAAGTGAGATAATAGCTTCTATCCAATATGAATTTGATGAATTTTACGATAGGCAAGAATTAAGTGAATTTTATGTACTTTTTAAAAAATATGTGGGTGATACTGCATAATTGCAATATAATACAATAGAGGAAAAAAGACACTGGTGGGGAGTCCCTAGGCCTGCCTTCTAATGAAGACTGTGGATCTTAAGCCATTCACCTCTTGGCCATCAGTCTCCCTTTTGTTTTCCAAGAGGGATGGGGAGATGGTGACTGGGATTTCTTCCAGCCCTGGCCTCTGGGAGAGCCTCTGAATATAGAGGGGGAGCTTGTGGGACAGTGGGAGATGCAGTGTGTGGTGTGTGTGTGTGTGTGTGTGTGTGTGTGTGTGTGTGATTTCTCTTTCCTTCCAGGGGCACCAGCTGAGTCTCCAGGTAGAAAGGAGCCCACTTGGGGCCCTTTCTGAGTTAAACTGTTACGGTCCTCCTGCATCTTCTGCATTTGGGAATGTGTCAGGAGCTGACACGGTGCCACCTGTTTGTGGAGTCTGGATAGGGTTGGTGAGGCAATGAGCTGCCTTCGAGGGCGTGGACTGGGCGAGGGCCATCTCAACTGAATAGGTTTGTATCCTGAAATTTTCAGTCGGCGCTTATGCATGTTTTCTCCATCTGCTTATTTTTGGCAAGTTGTGGCTGCCATGAATTGAGGGATTCTCAAAAATAGGAGCTGTTCTGTTTCCCTGGTGTTGGGTTCTTGGCTTGTCTGCCTGGTGATGATGATGGCATTGCCAGTGACAAGAGCTGCCTCTAATGAGTGCTGTCTACTGGTCCGTGTGGAAGCACATCACATGCACCAGCTCATCACCTCCTCATAGTGACCCCAGGAAGCAGGAATTGTACCCATTCTATTTACGAGGACAGAGTCCTGCGGAGTCGAAGGAATGTGCCCAAGGCCACACAGCCACGAACAGGAAATACAATTTGTACTCCTTCTGTGGCCTTCAATGTCTCAAATCTTTTTCCTGCTGTGTTACTTTCTCTTCCTGGGTGCTCTAAGGTGTTTCAGTTCTGTGTGTGATAGAGAAGCACCCTGCCAGGGACCCAAGAACCAAGTTCTGCTCAGAGTTGGTTTTTTACAATGGGGGGGAATGCATCCATTCCTTATGTGTGCAGAGGACACACCGTGCTGGAGATGCCAGGAGATGAGGGGACTTGAAGTGCCCTGGTTAGCAAGGAGATAGGTAGCCAGGAGACTGCATGATGTGGACAGGTGCTGACAGCCAGGGCCAGTGAAATGGTGGAGTTCTGTTTTTTTGGCTAGTTCTGAAATCCATCATGGGGCTTCATAGCCATTTAAAAACAATATTTTTGAAAGATGTTATCAAAATATTTCCAAAACAATGGAGAAGTGGATGTTTTTCCACTGGCATCCTCCATCAAAGAAATCCACATTCCTTCAGTCAAACATCCCATCACAGATAAGATTCAGCCAGTGTGGGCACCTGGGTGGCTCACTGGTTGAACGTCTGCCTTTGGCTCAGGGTGTGGTCCTGGGGTCCTGGGATCGAGTCCTGCATCGGGCTCCCTGCTGGGAGCCTGCTTCTCCCTCTGCCTATGTCTCTGTGTCTCTCTCTATGTCTCTCATGAGTAAATAAATAAAATCTTTAAAAATTTTCAGCCAATGTCCTCAGTATTTATGAACTTATTTGTTGATTTAGATGTGTAGTTATGGTACACAACAGCACAGACACCAGAGCCCAAGTGCCGGGGGTCCAATCCCAGCCCTGCCGCTCAGATGGGGTATGATTTTGGGCCATTTGTCATCTCTTTGTGTCTCACACTTGTAAAAAAAACCAATGAAAGAGCCAATTGCACTAGATTTTTTGGGAACATTAAGTGAATACATGTGAAATGGTTTCAACACTGCTGAGCGCTGTGGAGGCAGGTGCTCAAGTATTAGCTGCTCTTGTCATCCTTGTCATGATCATTGTCATTGTCTCATCAAACATAAAGGCAAATGGTATGGTAGAAAGGATGATATAAATATTAGAATTTCCACTAACGTGGTGGAAAATCACATGGTGATTTTCCTTTCTGGTTCCCTTCTGGGGTATATATTCTCCATGATAGAGACTGCTGGTATGAAAAACAGAATTGACCTTTTTCTTCTTCTTCTTCTTCTTCTTCTTCTTCTTCTTCTTTCTTCTTTCTTCTTTCTTCTTTCTTCTTTCTTCTTTCTTCTTTCTTCTTTCTTCTTTCTTCTTTCTTTCTTCTTCTTCTTTTTTTTTTTTTTAAGATTTTCATGAGTGTGGGTGGAGGTGGGGGAGGGGAACAGAAGGAGAGGGACAGGCAGATTCCGTGTTGAGCATAGAGCCCGATGCGGGGCTGGATCTCAAAATACTGAGATCATGACCTGAGCTGAAATCGAGAGTCAGACACTTAACCATCTGAGCCACCCAGGTGCCCCGACCCTTTTATTATTGATATTGATTCAGACCTGCCTATATGCTGGATGGTTGAGGAATTGGCTTCTGTGATTGTTGTTTCAAGGGTGTTCTGTCCTGAATGATGATCACTTGATGTTCTTAGAATTTGTTTCTTTGTTGATTTAGGAAATACTCAAAGAGGACTCAGTGTGTGTTGGGTGTTACACTTGTCCCTGGGGATAAAGTGGTGAACAAGACTGTGGAGATTGAGGGTGGGGCTCTCCTGCCTGGCAGTACCACTATCTCCTAAAACATGAGGCCACCTCAGGATCGTCTGTCCAGCCAGCATTCAGGGGAAGAGGGAGAGTAGAAGATGCCTTAGAGGTTTTTGTGGGCCAGTCCTACAAGTTGGAAGGTGCCCAACTTCCACTGACCAGAACGTGGCATGTGACCAGCTGCAAAGGAGGCTGGGAAATATGGCCAACCTGTGTGCCATTAAGAATGGGAAATAGGTTTGGTGGGCATCTTCTGGGTTCTTCATGGTCCCTAATTTTGGAGAGGGGGCAGATGTGGCTATAGGAACTCCACTGATGACTAGAGACTAGAATGAATAGGGGCTTGGTTGCGGGGTAGGGGGTGTGTGTTCTTGGAGGAATTCAAGAAAATGAACAACCTTACCCTATTAGTGGGCCTCATGGGAAGGGAAGGCGGTGGCTCTGTGGACTCTCCCATCCTGTCTGTGACAACAGCCACTGTGGTAGCTTCTCTCCATGGATAGATCTTCCTTAAGCTTCCTTGCAGCCATGGCTAGATCCTCCCCAGCAAGGCCTTCCTCCCTCCTGACTCACTGTGCAGGGGGCTCCTCCCTGAAACCTGAGGTGTCCCATCCTCCCAGGGATGGGCCCCTCCAGGAGACCTGTGATGGGTTGGGTCTGTTGGAGCCAGTGCACAGGCATCTGTAAAATGGGAAGGATGGTAGTGCCTGCCTTACAGGGTTGTTAGGATCAGATGTGCTCCTGTGCTCTTAGGCGCCGGGGAAGCGCTCTGTAAGGTTTGCTCTTGTTATTATGGCTCATGCTTTTTCCTGGTCTCTTGCAAGTGCATCTCCTGAATTCCCTATTCCACACAGCCAGGCCTCCCCTTCGAAGACCTTATGCCTGCCGAGTTAGGTGTGCTTGGTCTGCCTCGGTGTTCCCAGGGCTGTGGAGCGTGGACATGGGTCTCCTTATCTGGCTTTTGGGAAACTAGGAGTCCCGCCTCAGAACTCCACCTGGCTGTTGGTGAGGAAAGGAGAGGCGGCTGGAGTGTGGGTACATTCCACTCTGAGAAGCCAGAGGGCCGGGTGCAGGGAGCATCTTGCGTGTCTGCACGCCTTGGGATGAAGGTGTACCCGACTTTGTGTAATTAGAGGCTCCTGAATAGTTTGTCCCATCTCTTGTGGGTGTCTAGGGAGGGAGCAGTTACAAGCAGTCCCTTTGTGAATCCTTTTATAAGCTCCAATCCACTGCCCACCATCCAGCGGATTTTAGAGATAAGAATGCATTTTCACGTATCAGGGTAGCAAAGTGGCATGTCTTGTTTTGTCTTGGAAGAGATGTAAGTGCTGTGCAGTTTGAAGTTGAAGCCAGAAATCCTGGTGTCGGCTTTTGTTGCCCTCTGGCGATGCCTGACTGGGAGCCAGGCCCTCCGTGGTCCTCAGCCTAGACTGTGAGCTCTGGGAGGCAGACACCTGTTTGTCCAGAGGACCAGCAAGGACTCCCAGCACCCTGCTTGTGCCCAGCCCACGGTGGGTGCTTCACAGATATGTGACCAGTGGACGAATCAGAGAAGGACCTAGATGCCCCTGCCTGCCTTTTTCTCCCCAGAGATGGTAGGATCCAGTGTTAAGATAGGGCGTCTCTATGGCAACTTCCTTTTTGGCCACACACACAGCATTTCCGGTCTTGGCCTTGTGCTTGCTGGCTGCTTGGCCCTGAGCACTCCATGCCTCCATGCCTCTCATGAGAGAGATGGGATGATGGCAGAGCTTCCTGGAAGGATACTTGGGAAGATTAAATTTGTCAATGTATGCAGCATGCCTGGTATGTACTTGACTAGGGGTGTCTCATGCTCCTGCTGCCCTGAAGGCCTGTCACTGCCTGCATTTGGGTGTTCTGGAAAGCATTCAAGGGGCCATATTGTGGCCCATACACTGCGGACACAACCTCCTGCTGTTTGTGCATGCAGGGGGCCTTTTGGGGTTAAGGTCTCTCGGATTCCAGCCTTGGGTGGGCCAGTAGCCCTGGCCTTTCTCCCCTGGGGCTGGGGAGGCCTGTGGCTGGGGAAGAGGAGCGTCAATAAGTGGTGCTGTTTTGGAAACAGAATTGGTGATATTGCCAGTTTAGAGCAGAGGGGCCTTTCCCACTCACCCAGCACACTAGAAAAAGCTTTCATCTAGAAAAAGCTTTCATCTGACCTGAGTCATGCAGGGATCCAGGGGTGGCAGAGGGCTTTGGGGGGTGAGGTATCTAGTGTGTGAAGGATTCTGTGGTGAGGAAAGGACAAAGAACACGGGTACTTTGTAATTTGTAGAACGGAGACTGGCAAAATTAGTGTCCACACAGCATGATAGAGATGGGAAGAGAAGACCCTGTAGGGCACATGGTGAGGGGATGGGGGTGGGATGCCAGCCTCAGGACTGGCGGTCTGCGGGATGTCATTGGCAGCTGTCCCCTCCCCATCATGCCCAGCCAATCCAGGCTACTCCTGGCCTGCTGCCAGCCTCTGCTTGTAGGCCTGGAGTCTGCCTGGAGGAGGAGGACCTGTGTCCCTGGAGAACTAAGATGGTTGAGCATGAGTGGTAGGCCAGTTTCCTGCTGAAGACCACTCTGAGCTGATCCCTTCTGACCTCATTGTATTTGCCCTGATTAAAATAACTCTGATTTTGTTCTCCTTGAAGAACTAACATGTATTCATTAGCAGAAACATCTTTAACTACATCTGGGTGATGGTGACAGCCCCTTCCCCCAACCCAGAGGCATGTATGTTAATACTTGATCTACACCATTCCAGATTTTTTTTTTTTTTGGCAAGACCTAGATACATTTTTATAAAAGGCAACCCTTTTGCAATATTCTTTTCCATTTTGTGCTGTATTGTAACCACTTCTTATTGTAAGCTGTTCTCTTACGGCCTGACTGCCTGGGCTCAGATCTTGTTGCTGCAGGATGTGAGGGCGATCTGGCTGCGACATCTGTCACCCCATTGATCGCCAGGGTTGATTCGGCTGATCTGGCTGGCTAGGCGGGTGTCCCCTTCCTCCCTCACCGCTCCATGTGCGTCCCTCCCGAAGCTGCGCGCTCGGTCGAAGAGGACGACCATCCCCGATAGAGGAGGACCGTTCTTCGGTCAAGGGTATACGAGTAGCTGCGCTCCCCTGCTAGAACCTCCAAACAAGCTCTCAAGATCTTGTTGCTGCTACTTAAAATGTTAATGACCATGGAAAGTTGGCTTCTAGTTGTACCCATCTACAAAGTGGGATCATAATAGAGCCTGCCTTAGGGGATTCTCATGGGGATTAGGTAAGCGAATTATGTCACACTTCAGGGTAGAGCCTCACAAGTATCCCAGTGCACCCAGAAAGTTAGCTGCTGCTGCTGCTGGTGGTGGTGGTGATGATGGTGGTGGTGGTGGTGATGATGACGGTGGTGGTGGTGGTGAGGACAGTGATTCCTATATACTCTGGTAACCAGAATAAAGTCCCCCCTTCCCACCCCAAGATGTCCCCATCCTGATCGCTAGGATGTGTGACAACATTATCCTGGATGGCAGAAGGCTCCCTACAGATGCTCCCCACAGATATGGCAGAAGGCTCCCTACAGATGTGGTTCAGTTAAGAATCTTGAGATGAGGAAATGATTCTGGATTATGTGGGTGCGCCTGATGTAATCACAATGGTCCTTGTAAGTGAAAGACCAAGGAAGGAGGGTCAGAGTCTGAGAAGGAGATGTGATGACAGAGCAGAGGTCAGAGAGGTTAAATTAGTCACTTTGAAGGGGGGGGGGGTTCCATGAGCCATCCACAGGCTACCTCCAGAAGCTGGAGGAGGCACAGGAATGGATCCTCCCATAGAGCCCTTGGAAGGAAGAGAGCCCTCCTGGCACCTTGATTTTAGCCCCATCAAACCCATACTTGACTTCTGGCCTGTGCAACTGTAAGACAATAAATGTGTGTTGTCCTAAGTCACTAAGTTTGTGGCGATTTGTTATAGCAGCCATAGGAAATGAGTACATCCTTCTTTCTAACTTAGACAAATCATATTTGCTTTGGATCTATGTTTTTTAATAAATATTATACATATAGATTAGTCCTTATGTATACCTCTTCCTCCATAGAGAAACTAGAGAAACTTTGATAATTATTCCCATGTGTATTTTTTTACATTTCAAAAAATTTAATCTTTAATTGGCATATAATCTGTTATTTTAACTGCCCTTAGGTTTCACTCCATGTCTCCTAATAGGACACCTGTCCAATATTTTTTTTTAATTTTTTATTTATTTATGATAGTCACAGAGAGAGAGAGAGAGAGAGGCAGAGACACAGGCGGAGGGAGAAGCAGGCTCCATGCACCGGGAGCCTGATGTGGGATTCGATCCCGGGTCTCCAGGATCGCGCCCTGGGCCAAAGGCAGGCGCCAAACCGCTGCGCCACCCAGGGATCCCCTGTCCAATATTTTTTTTAAAAGATTTTATTTATTATGAGACATGCACAGAGAGTCAGAGACCTAGGCAGAGGGAGAAGCAGGCTCCATGCAGCCCGATGTGGAACTCGATCCCAGGATCCCAGGATCACACCCTGAGCCAAAAGCAGACTTTCAACCACTGAGCCACCCTGGTGCCCTGACACCTGACCTTTAGATGATGGTTATTTTGGTTTCCCTTTGGTGGAAATCTTTCTAAGCACATGCCTTCTGTTTTGTTTTAAATGGCTATAACCTTTCCACCTTATCTTTTTATTTTTATATTTTTTAGTCAATTTTCTATTTTTGGATATCACGTAGCTTATGATTTTGCTATGTCAGATATGGATCCTGGCAGTATTTTTAGTGCTGACCGTTGGGCATGTCCCTGGTAATTTCCATAGGATAAATTTCGAGAAGAATTTGTGGGAGGAAGGGAAGGCTGTGTATTGGGCTCTGGGCACAGTGTTCTGTGGTCCGCAGGAAGGCTGTACTGATTTGTATGTGCACCCACCACCCTTGCTAGCATCCGGGCATCTGTCAGCTTTTGTATCTTTTACAGATGTGAAAATCACAGGCAGCGGGGGGCGGGGTGGTGGTGTCTCGTGAGTGTTGTGCTTCCCTCTCCTAGTTGGGCATTTGTTCTGTCCTAGGCTGTGAAACCAGCAGTGTGGTGCCGCTGGTGGGTAAAGGACGTGGATCTCACTGTGGTATCGACAAGACCACTTGGGACAGTGGTAGGCGAACTTGGGAGCCCTTCCTGTGGGTCGAGGCTGCTGACAGGTGCTCATTCAACCCATGCAGCAACCCTGTTAGCATGTAGTTCCAGTTGTTCTGATTGCTCAGCTCGTGTTTGCGTGTCTCAGGCCATCTTCTGGGATGGATTTCATGTTCTTTTCCTTTCTTGAGAAGAAGGCTTTGAAGGACCTTCCACTTTGGAATTGGCTCCACAGGTGTGTTACTGCAGAGAGCTACCAGATTTAGGGCTGCCAAGAGGAGGCTGGATTCAGATTCCCTGAAGCAGGTGGCATCTTGTTTGTCTCTATTTCTAGCATGAGTGCTCCCAGTAGGTGCTCAGTTAATGTGTGCCATTGAGCTACTATTTTCTTTTTCTTTCTTGTTTTTTTTTTTAAAGAAGGAATCTACTTTTTTAAAAAAAGATTTTATTTATTTATTCATGAGAGATGAAGAGACACAGGCAGAGGGAGAAGCAGACTCCTCTAGGGGAGCCCCATGTGGGACTCTATCCCAGGACCCGGGAACCACACCCTGAGCTGAAGGCAGATGTTCAACCGCTGAGCCATCCAGGCGTCCCTCTACTTTCTGTTTCTATAGATTTGCCTTGTCTAGACATTTTATAGAAATGGAATCATAACGGGTAGCTTTTTGCATCTGACTTCTTTGTTTTTACATCACGTTGAGGCTCATCCATGTTGTAGTGTGGATCATTACTCCATTCCTTTCTGTGGCTGAGTACTGTTCCATAGTTAGGACAGACCACATTTTCTTTACCTGTGTCGTCACTCGATGGACCTTTTGGTTGTTTCTACTTTCTGGCTGTCACCAGTAATGCTGCTGTGAACGTGTGTGGACAGATTTTTGGGGAAATAGGTTTTCACTCATTGGGTATATACCTGAAAGTGGACTTGCTCGGTCACTCATAACTCTGTGTTTTCTTATTTGAGGGGCAGCCAGCCTGTTCTCCACAGTGGCTGCCCCATCTTACATTCTCTACAGCAGTGCGTGAGAGCTTCAGTTTGTCTGCCTCTTTGCCAACACTTATTATTGTCAGTGTTTTTGATGATAGGACCTCCTCCCCGGTAGAATGGCTATCTCTTTGTAGCTCTGATTTGCATTTCCCAGGTGGCTCCTGTTCTATAAGTAGAGCTCCTCATATCCCAACAAATACTTTCTTTTGGCAATATGTGGTTTTGCTTTCACTTTCTTGGGGCTGGCGTTGTCGCATGGGTGCTTACCTTGGGGTGAGCTTCATGAGAAGCACATGGACATAGACGTCAGTCAACAGGGATGTGATTCCCAGCTTAAGTCTAGAATTATAAACGTTACCTATTACCTTTGTTTTGGGGAGGACCAAAGGACTGTTTTATGAAGGTGGTAGCTCATCTGAGTTGCCTTAGTAAATGTTCAAGATCACTTGGATGCTCTGGGTGAGGTGTGGCATAGATTTTCCTTCATTTCAAGGTTTAATACCTTGGCCTGGATTTTTAGCTTCCCTCCTCACTTCCTGGCTTGAGCCCCTCCACCTCCTGTTTGGCCACCAGCCATCCCCTGAGAGGAAACAGAATCAGGAGGCACTGCTGCCATAGTGATTATTACATTTGTTGAGAATGTACCATGAGCCACCATTGTGCTGAGCACTGCAAGCACATGTGTATCCACTTGACCATGTGTATGGATATTTACGTATAGTTTGCAGTCATCACATTAAGCCTGTGACTTAGGCCTTGTACTGGTGAATTAAGTGAGCTTGAGTGGCTGGCACAAGGTTATCAAGCTTTTTTAGAGGAACTACATCAGGCCAGTCCTGTGCAATAAAAACTTCAGGTTGAGAGATTGAAAAGACAAGCCACAGACTGGGAGAAAATGTTTGCAAAACACATGGCTGATAAAGGGCTTGTTTCCAAAACAAAGAGCTCTTAAAAACACACCTGGGAGTGGCACCTGGGTGGCTCAGTTGGTTAAACCTCTGCCTTTGGCTCAAGTCATGATCCCAGGGTTCTGGGATCAAGCCCTGTGTTGGACTTCTTGGTCACCAAGGAGCCTGCATTTCCCTCTGTTCCTCACCCCACTCATGCTCTTTCTCTCTTCCTCTCTCTTTTGCAAATAAAAAAATCTAAAAAATAAAACACAACAGGAAAACAACCCAGCTAAAAAATGAGCAACAGATCTGAACGGACATTTTATTCCTTCTTCCCCCATCCCACCCACCTCTCTATTCTGTAGCCAAACTGGCTACTTCTAGACCAGCGCTGTCCAGAAGACACAGGATGTGAACTACCAATACCAGCCATGTGTATAGTTTTAAATTCCTAGTTACCACATTTAAAAAGGTACAAAGAAAAACAGTGAGGAGTACCTGGGTGGCTCAGTGGTTGAGCATCTGCCTTGGGCTCAGGGTGTGATCCTGGGGTCCTGGGTTTGAGTCCCGCATCAGGCTCCCTGCAGGGAACCTGCTTCTTCCTCTGCCTGTGTCTCTGCATCTCTGTGTCTCTCATGAATAAATGAGTAAAATCTTTAAAAAAAAGTGAAATTAATTTTAATATATTTTATGTAACTTGCTATATCCAAGGTATTATGATTTCAACATAAACACAGGATAATTACTGAGGTTTTACATTTTTGTTTTTGGCCTGAGTCTTCAAAGTCCAGGGTGTATTTGATATCTATGGAACATCTCAGTTTGGACCCATCCAGTTTTGCATGCTCAATAGGCATATCTGGCTACTACATCGGACAGCATAGTTCTAGAACATACCTCCTTTTTGCATTACCCACTTCCTGTATTATCCCCACACTCTTCCTTCTTCCCCAAGCAACAGAAGTGTGCTCTATGTGACAGCTGTTGTGATGATCATGATGGCAAGTCTACATCTTGCTTCGTGAGGTCAAGTGGCTTCATTTTCCCATGGAGATGGGGTCGTGCATGTCTGCTGGCTTTGCCATCTCCCCAGGCATCTGTCATAGATTTAGGTGTGACACCTGATCGCTGGGCCAGAGGGTCTGGTTCTAGCTGTGCTTCTGCAAGTTACTGGGTGACCCAGGTAGATCTTTCTTCTGGGGGTGGCCTGTATCCTGGGTGGCACTGATCAGCTTGCCCACTAGGAAGTGTGTTCATGTACTTGTGTGTGTGCCCATAAGCATGTGTTTCTCCTCTGGCTGCTGTTTTTCCAGGCTTCTCTGTCACCTGTCCTAACCCTGGAGAGTGTGTGTCTGATGGCCCAGTTACAAATTGGACTGCCCAACGCACAAGTTGGGGTCTTTTGGTTGGTGGGGTCAGAGGCTACTTTCATCATCAAGAATTCCTGGAATGTGGGGCTGAGAAGAAGGCTCTGTAATGCACGGAGTCCAAGGAGCCAGGGCGTGGGGAGCAGGAACAGGAACCACCTCTGCCATTCCCCGTTCATCTTTTCTCTGCCTCCCTCATTTCCTCTTTCTCTTCGTTCACAGACCTCGTCTATGGATCTGATCATGTGGCCCTTCTCTTGGCATCCACAGTTGGTCCTCATTTGTGGGTTCCAGTCCCAGGTTGGCCCACTCCCTAAAATTGATTTGTAACCCCCTGCACCAAATCTCATGGCGCTTCTGTAATCCTTTGTAGACATGAGTAGAGTGGGGGAAAATATTGAGTCGCTGACACATGTGTTCCCAGCTGGCTTCTTGTTTCAGTGCTCCTACTGGTAACAAGTGTCCTTTTCTCAGATGGTTCTTGCCATGTTTTTCGCAGTTTTGTGCTTTTAGGGGTGGTTTTTAAAATAGCCCCCAAGTGAAGTCTAGTGTTCCTAAGCACAAGAAGGCTGTGGCATGGCAGATGGAGAAGATAACAGGTGTTAGAGAAGCTTTATTCAGGCCTGTGTTCTGGTGCTGTTGGTCGTGAGTTCAGTGTTTATCCACAGTGCATATTAAATGAAGAGTCTTTAAATAGGAACACACAGGGGCTCCTGGCTGGCTCGGTTGGTAGAGCATGTGACTCTTGATCTCAGGGTTGTGGGTTGAACCCCATCTTGAGGCTAAAGAGTACTTAAAAATGTAAAAAGAAACACACACACACACACACATATACACACACACACACATATACACACACACAACCGAGGTTACGTATTTATCAGTTGATGAAAATGTGACCAGAGGCTCACAGGAACCTAACCCTGTGTTTCCTTGGGAGCACTGATTCAGTACTTGCTAATTCAGGGTACACAGTGACTTTACATAGTATAATACCATGAATGGTAGAGAATTGGTTGTATATGTCAATCCAGGAGGAAGACTCTGTTCCTGTTTTGTCAGGGGCCCACCACTTGGGCTGAGGATGTGAATTCTAGAAAGACAAAAATGGGTTCTGGTCAGAAGATGGGTGGGAGAGCATGCATCTGGCTTCTTCTCTCAGCTAGAGAGAGTCTCCTGCCACCAAAGCCACCATTAGAAGACTCATGGATTTTGGAAGGAAAAAGGTCTGTTTCTTTAGTATTAGTGTCTTTGATTGCAAAGTAGTCAAAGCTGTTGGGGAATTGGTATGTTGGAAGTATGTGGCCAGGAGAACACATCAGGCTGTAGCTGTCAAACCAGTCACAGGTAGGAGCCACTAGATGGTCATCTTGTTGTGTTCGTTTGTCGTGGCTTCATTCATTCCCTCCATGAGTCATTCAGTTAGTAACTATTGATAAACCAAGGGCAGTCATTGAGTTGAGAAAAATAGATATGATCTTTATTTATTTAAAGATTTTATTTATTCATGAGAGACACAGAGAGGCAGAGACACAAGCAGAGGGAGAAGCAGGCCCGATGTGGACCTCGATCCTGGGACACCAGGATCATGCCCCGAGCCAAAGGCAGATGCCTAAGCTGCTGAGCCACCCGGCGTCCCTAGACATGATCTTTAATTTCACATGGACATTGTTAGGTAATGGGCAAACATTGGTTAAATATGGACATGAATGCACATACAATGAAGACAAGGAGTTTTCCCCTCTCTGTGAGGCCTCTGGGAGGAGGTTTTGTACGTGATGGGAGCCAGACTGAATCAACAGTGGCCTTGCCAGTCCCAGTGACCTGCTTTGCCGCCCAGAGCCACATCTGACCTGCGTCCCCAAGGGCTGACGGTCTGTACTTCCTGGGGTGACCCTGGGGTGGTTGATGCACTGTGGGAGGTCCCATGACATTGTGTGTAAAGAGCAGCATTGGACTCAGACAAGCCTGGGCTTGACTCTGAGCTGTGCCATTGTGTAGCTGACATCCCACTGGGGTATCCACATCTATAAAATGGGCTCAGTGAGGGTATCTGCCTTGTGGGTTGGTGTGCAGCCTAGAGGCTCATCTGTGAAGCCTAATTTAGCTCACGCTTTTTTAAAATTTTATTTTATTTATTTAAGAAAGATCTTATTTATTGTCTCATGAGAGACACGAGAGAGGCAGAGACACAGGTAGAGGAAAATGCAGGCTCCATGTAGGGATCCCCATGTGGGCCTCAATTCCAGGACCCCAGGATCATGACCTGAGCCAAAGCTAGACGTTTAACCGCTGAGCCACCGAGGTGTCCTCAGGCTCATGCTTAACTGAGTGCTTTTGCTGGCGGTATCCTCATTTGGGGATGACTTTGCTTACCAGGTCCTGGACTTGCCAAGGGGAAGGTCTTCCCTGATGTCCGTCTCCCGAGAAGGAGATGCAGCTCCCCACCCCAGGCCTGGAAGCCAGTTTTGGGGGTGGTGCCTCAGTTACTTAGAAAAAGCCTGTCACAACACGACAACTCTGTGGGTCAGGAATTTGGGCGGGCTCACCTGGGTGATGGTCCCGTCCTACCTGTTGACCTGTTGCCGGCTGGAGTCCTCCAAGACTCGACTGATGGCTGGGTGGGAATTTCCATGAAGGCTCTCCTCCCCCGTCTGCCCCTGGTGCTCTTGCTGGCAGTTTCTTTCTCCCTCCTTCCACATGGTTAGCGTGGGGTTGAGACTGGCACAGGGTCACTTCTGCCACAGTCTTTGGTTCAGAGCACATCATAAGGCCAGCCTGGTCTCCAGGGGAGGGAAACAGATGCCACCTTCTATGGAAAGAGTGGTGAAGAGTTCATGGGCGGCTTTGGTCCCCCAGCAGTAGAGTCCAGGGCAGCCCAGGGCATCTCTTGGCCTTGAGCTTGGATGTATGCAGAGATCCAGAAGGCAGCTCTGGTAAGAGGATGGGTGGAGGGAGGGAGGGAGGGGCCGGGGAACCCAGACCAGGGTCGGTGTGTTTGTGCCAAACTTTGGGGCGAGAGCAAAAATGTCTTAAGAGACTGTGGGAGGAATGGGGTCGGGTCCAGGGATGGAATGTTTGTTCTTCTGTCCTGCTGCTTCATTGTTCTCCTCAGTGGGTCATGAAGTCCTTTGAGGGGGCCTGTTACAGCTGAGACAAGAGGTGGGGATATAGTCTCAGGCGAGAGCATTCAGGAGTGAGTCTTGCATCAGGGTCACCAAGGTGGGGTGGTGCAGGGATCTCCCTGAAGGATACGCAGGGGGAGATGAAGCACCAGACACTGGAGAGCAAAGATTCAGCCTCCTGTCCTGGCCTCACTGCTCCTTGCTGTGTGACTGTGGGCACTGGATGGAGCCTCTCTGAACCTCAGCCTCTTTGTCTAGACAAAGGGGTGTAATGGATGGATCATAACTGCCCTCACCCCATGGGGTTGGGGTGAGCTAATGTCAGATTTGTAGCACAGGGTCTGGATCAGAGTAAGTGCTCAGTACATGTCAGCTGCTGAGGATAGTGCTCACGTGGAGGCACCTTTACTACTGTTAGGATAACGCTCACATACCTGACCTTTATTGGGGCAATTGACATGTGGGGTTCTCTTCGTTGGGGTGATTCTCACGTGGGGTTCCCTTTATCAGGGTGGTTCTCACGTGGGGTTCCCTTTAGGACCAGGGTCGCTTGTTTCAGTAATTCTTTCAACCTGCCAGATCCCCTCCCAGGACTAAAGCTTCCAGTTGCTGAGGTTAATTGTGAAGTGTTTCTTTTTCCCAGTTATGAAAGGAATGTGTGGTCCTTGTCAGCAGTTCGGGAGTTCAGGAGGCTTAAAATAAACCACCTGTGACAACATTGCCTGCGAGGACCATTAATGCTGTTGGAGGTTGTGTGAAGGGGAGCAGGACAGAGAAGGAGGGGATCCTTCCCCGGAGGATATCTGCTCCCTGGTGGGCCTGGGCTAGTGTGGCCTCCAGGCCTCCTGACCCTCCCCGGGGGGTCTCAGCCTGAGCAGTGTCGGGGCCACACAGGACAGTGAGGTGCTTATGCTTGGTTGAGCCCTCTGAATGCCAGGAGCAGAAGATATGGCCCTGGGGTCCTCTGTCCTCCAGGAGGGGGCTTTGGGGAGCTGCAGGACATCGTCTAGGGCCTCCTAGTTTGTGTCTTCCGAGTAGCCATGACCGGATGCTGCTTCCCCCTTCTGCCCACCCCTGCCTGGCTTCTGTTGACTTAACCTGTGTGGAGGTTCTTGTTCTTTCAAACGCCAGTGGGGAACAGAAGCCATCTAGAGACAAAATCCAGCCTTGTTGTGGGCAATCCAGTTTTGATGCCTGATGCTCCAACCTCTGTGGAGGTGGCTCCTTTGATTCTCAGGGTCGTCCTGGTGGGAATCCTTTTGTAGAACTTCAGTGTAGGAGTATTTAGCGCTCTCAGAGTTACCCTTCAGATACAGAACCGTTAAGCATACCCCATTTCAGGGCTCTGAGAGGGACCACCAGACAAGTCTGAGAAGGGGACCTTGTCCCTTATTGGAAATGGTTACTTACTCCTGAGAATGATGGGGTCTGAGAACCAAGAGCGTTAAGGGCATTGTTACTTGGACACCTGGGGCCACAGTCCAGTTCTGCTCTTTTGAGATGGGCACTGGGGCTTCTCAGATCCAGGTTTCTCTGCTCCTATATCCTATCCATTTCACAACTACCCATTTAGGACCTAGAAGGTGACAGGCACTAGAAGTGTTGGGTGCTGGATAAGTAGAGGCAAGTGACACGGACAAGGTCATTCTCATGAACCTTGCAGGCTGGTGGGAACAGAGGGATAATAGAAAGGAAGACGAAGGCCTGTCTTGCCCGACGAAGACAACTCAAGGGGGCAGGGGAGAACCCTTGCGAGGCATGCTCAGCAAAGTCCTCTCTGAGCAGGAGACATCCAGGCCTCAGTCTCTCCATGTATAAAATGGGAAAAATAGGAGAACCTAGGTCACTAGGCAGTTATGAAGGTAGAATGAATTACGGTCTGTAAAGCATCTACCCTCGAAAGACAAAAAGATGTTTTACATGTCATTACTGTTATCCTGGCTAGAAGGGAATCTTATTTTTCCTCTCTGTGTGTGTGTATGTGTGTGTTTATGTGTATGTGGTACATATGTATGTACATGCATACTCCTGCCTGGGTGTGTGTGGGGGTGTTTCCTTCTACTGTTCACTGCTGCCTGGAGGTTTTTTAAGAGGAGGAGTGCCCTCTACCCATCTCAGGGAGCTTCTGGGGGCTGGACTGCTGACCCTGCCTGCATGGGTGCCTCCGTTGTGCCCTATTCTTTCTTTCTTTTTTTTTTTTTTAAGATTTTTATTTATTTATTCATTAGAGAGACGGGGGGGTGGGTGGGTGGGCAGGACTACTCAGGCAGAGGGAAAAGCAGGCTCCATGCAGGGAGCCTGACGTGGGACTTGACCCCAGGTCTCCAGGATCATGCCCTGGGCTGAAGGCGGCACTAAACCGCTGAGCCACCTGGGCTGCTCATTAGTGCCCTATTCTTACTGCATCTGTGAGCATGCGTGAGCTTGCACACTTGAGCGTGCGCGCACACACACACACACACACACAGGAATGCGTGCATACACAGAGCGGCATGTCAGCCAAAGTAATACAATCATTTTTGGTGACATGTAAGAACGCATAGGTTCTTCATGAGGTCCTTACTAAATTTACTTTTCATTAATTCTGTTCTTTTGATGCCTGAAGATTGTGAATGGTCTTCTAGCCTGTTTATTAAGCTTGCAGATGGGCTGTGTTAGAGCGGGTGCATGGTGTAGCCTCTGTGCTTCTGACAGGGAAGTGGGCCGTGTTGATGAGAAGGCAGACGATTGTGTGGCTGCAGAATGCATGTATCTGTTTGGGAGACTCTGAGGATTTTATTGTTACAGACCGAGGCTTTTATAGAGTAGTGGTTAAGAACCAGCATGCAGTCCTGGAGTGCTCCCTCTCTGGCTCTGTGACCTCATGCAAATTACTTTGCCTCTCTGGACTTTTTTCTTTACAGAACGAGGATAATCAGAACAACTACCTTGCAGATGCTGGTGAATTTTTAGTGAGTTTTTTTTTTTTTTTTAAGATTTTATTTATTTGAGAGAGAGCATGAGTGGAGGTGGTGGCAGAGGGAGAAGCAGGAGAAGCAGATTCCCCGCTGAGCAGGGAGCCCAACATGGGGCTCAATCCCAGGACCCCGGGATCATGATCTGAGCCAAAGGCAGATGCTTCACCAACTGAACCACCGAGGTACCCCTTTAGTGAGTTTTAATTCACATGCAGTGCATTGTTTGGTTCCTGGCATACAGATAAAACTGAATAAACATAAGCTATTACTGCTCGTGGTGGATTAAGATCATGGGCTTGGGCCAGACAGCCTGAGCTCAAATGCTCACTAGTGAGTGACCTTGCATGAGTCACTTCACTTGTTGCCCCTTCTATTGAAAATAGGGGACAATAACACCCACTTTATTGGGTTGTGTGCACTCAATGAGTTACTGCCTGAGTGACTAGAAGAATGTCCGGCACATGCTAACTGCTGAGTGAACGGTAGTGGTTGTTGATGGTATTGATAGTGCTTTTAGGTATCTATTGCTGTGTAACCAACTGTCCCCAAACTCAGCAGCTTAGAACTGGCTGGATTTATTATTTTGCATGATCCTGGGCAGTGTTTACTGGCCATACTGGTCTCACCCACATGGTTGCTCTCAGCCAGCCTGGAAGTTCTGAGGCATCTGGCCCACATGGCTGATGCGTGGGACTGGCTGTGGTTTGGGGGCCTCTGTGCCCATGCAGCCTCCCATCCAGGATGCTGCCCTGGCTTCCTAGTGCGGGGATCTCAGCAAAACCTTCAAAGATGCAGAAGGCAGGAGCTTCAGAACTTGCACAGGGTCACCTCTGTCTCCTCTGACTGATCAAAGCAGGTCACAAAGGCCAGCCCAGATCCGAGGAGAGGGAGATAGAGCCCTCTTTTTTTGGCAGGAGGAGCTGCCGGGTGTAATGGTTGCATTCATCAGCATATCACGATGTCCTCTTCCTCTGCTTCTTGAGGGTCACTGTCCACTCCCTTGTGCAAGCTGCTAGCACGGTTTCGAACACCCTTTATTAAGTGTATTTGGTGTGACAACAGCATCAGTGAACATTGTTGTTAAAAGACCAGTTATCACAGCATACCTGCTCTTCGTGAAGACTTCAGAGCTACATGCAGAAGTTCAGAGGCTACTTTAATGGTGATTCTTTAACACATGTGTTGAACACTCAGGACACATCAAGCTCAGGCCTGGGGGTGTGCAAAATCCAGACACACTCCCTGCCCTCTTGGAGCACGTGGTCTCAGGTTGCTTACTCCTTAGAGGAGAAAAAAGGGATTAAATGGACCTTTGGGGTTGAGAGCAAGAGCTCAAAGGAGAAGTCTGATTCTGAGAGGGAGGAGACAAGATAGAAGGGCCTGGCCGTCAGCTCCCTGTTCCTTCCGACCACGTGACCTGGGCTCAGTCACTTCCTCTCTGTGGCCTGAGTTCTGATCTGTGAAGTGTGGATGCTAGTACTTACTTCATGGGGTTGCAGTGAGGATTCATTGAGCTGGTGTGGAAGCTCTCAGAATTGTTCTGGTCACTTCTACTCTCTGGGCCTTCCTTGGCTTCCTCATTGGTGAAGGCCTTTCTGGCTTGGATTGTTTGAGGCTTCCAGGCAGCTCCACCGGCCTCACTGTCAGGTGTACAGCCCTATGAGTCTCTGATCCTGTCGTGCCCCGAGCAATGACTGGCCCATCCAGATACTGCAGACTTGTCTGAATGGGCAAACGTCAGTCTTCCCTTGCTTGGGGCCTCAGACATCCTGTGGCTGCAGTGAAACGGAGCTCTGGAGGCCCCAGCTTCAGGAACCATCTGTCTGGAGAGAGCTGGGTTTCTGGACACTCCCAGGGCCTGGATGACCGCCAAGCCAGAGCCATTCATCTGGGCACAGCCTCTGTCAGATGTGGCAGGCCTGGCTGGCACCCACAGGCAGAGGGGGCTGGTTGAAATAGCTTGCATGAGGGTACGCCTTGTCTTTCCCAGGGGAACTGAGGGCTGCCTAGCCCATCACCCTGGCCTAAGGGAGGAGGAAGGAGGAAACCATCATGGGAGTTGGTGTTTAGATGGAACATGAATCAGGGGAGGTTTGCTGCTGTTTCCATAGACTAGTAGGAGCTCATAGGACTTTTTAAAATTTTGGTAGGAGACTCTTAGAATCAAAAATAAAAACTAATACACACTTGCAGTGAGACAGGAGGACATACCCAGTACCATCATTTCATTTCATCCTTCCAGCTTCCCTCCCCCACCATTATAATAAGTTATAATATATTTCCTGATTTACAGATGAGGAAGCCAAGCCCTAGAAAGGCCCAGTGACTTGCCTAAGGCCACACAGCCAGCAAATGGCAGAGTTAGAGCCCAAAGCCTGGCCTGCCTGCTGCTGAGGTTTGCTGGGCATGCAACACAAAGCTCCTGCTAGGCCCAAGGCTGCTTTGAGGGAGTGTATGGAGGTGATGGAGGCTGGTCTGTGCCCCTTCCAGAGCCAGATGACTGGGCAGGGTTGGCACGTGGGACTCATGAGTCCCCTTATACAGCCCGATTCAGAGAAACTAAGGATTGGGCCCAAGCACTCAGGAAGCCTGAGCCCAGCTGGATACATCTCCTGACTCTTTGTCTAGTGCTCTTCCACCTTCCTTCGGGGACACAGTCACCCGGGATAGCTCAGGAACGCTGGACTGTATCCCCTTGTAGGTTTTTTTGTTTGTTTTTTGCTTTTAATTTACATGGGCTATGGTTTTGTTTTGTAATACAAGAGGAATGCATGTTTATTGTAGATACTTGGGAAAATATAGAAAAGCGCAGAGAGAAGAAAAGTCTCTCTCCCATTGCCTACCTTCCAGGGATCACTGGAACTAAATAGGAATTTGATTGCTTTTCTATAAAGATGTCAGACTTCATCTTTGAGGGTTTTAATCTTCTGGGAGACAGAAGATGTGCCTGGTGTTTTTTTTTTTTTTTAAACTGTTTAAATGAACTTTATTGAGGTTTAATCTACACACAATGATATGCACCCATTTTAAGGATATAGTTTAGTATACTTTGACACATCACCATCCTGATGAAGACAATCTATCCATCAACCCAGAAAGTTCCCTCCTGTCCCTTTGCAGTCCATTCCCTGTCCCCAGGCAACCCCTGACCTACTTGCTGCAACTGTAAGCTTGTTCTGTTCTAGAATTTCGTATTGAAATTACATGGAATTACATGGTATGTGCTCTTTTGTGTTTGGCTTCTTGCACTCACTGTGATGTTCTTGAGGTTCATCATGCTATTGTGGATATTAGTGGTCTGTTCTTTTCTATTGTGGGTGGTGGTCCATTGTCTATACCCTTGCATCTATTTACCCTAGTATCCTGATGGGTGACTTGAGGCACCTCAGTTTCTCCATCTATAGAATGGGGGATGGGGTTCTTAACTACATGACTGGATTGTTTTAAGGATTAAATGAGCTTCTGTGAGTGATAGGAAGAAGGCCTGGCACACAGTAGGTACTAAACAAAATGGTGAGGGTTGTTGTTAGTAATAATCATGATTTCTGTTATGTATTGTTATGTAACAAATAGCCCCCAGAACTCAGTAATAGATAGAAGAGTTTCCAGTTTGGGGCTCTTTCTTTTCTTCTTCTTCTTCTTTTTTTTTTCTTAAGTATTTTGTTTGTTTATTCATGAGAGACATAGAGAGAGAGGCAGAGACATAGGTAGAGGGAGAAGCAGGCTCCCAACAGGGAGTCTGATGTGGGATTTGATCCCAGGACCCTGGGATTGAGACCTGAGCCAAAGGCAGATGCTCAACCACTGAGCCACCCAGGCATCCTGGGGCTCTTTCAAATAACCTGGATGAGTGAACAAAATAATTAAAAGGGCAGCTTCCTGGCTTCTGCTGGCATCCTGGGCTCAGGTACTGCATATCTTGGTGACCGGCTGAGAAGCAACCACTGCTGAGATGGGTGGGTTTGGTTTTGAGGTGGGTCCCAGGGCCTCTGATCCGCTCAGCACTGGCCCTACCTCTTGCCCTGCGTCCTGCTCTGAGTCTGGTTCTGGTCTTGCTGGGTAGACCCACAGCTTGCCTCATTTGAGCCTCAGGAAGTGGCCTCTGTAGAAAAAAAAAAGAATGCTCAGCGGGTGGTGAGCTCTGGGCCAAGTGAGCAGATCACTGGAGCGCAAGGCTCCAAAATAGACCTTTCTCTGCTAAGCCTCTGAGCAAGTGGGGGCAGAGGCAAATGCTTTGCATAGTTTCTTACCCCAAAGGAAAGATTTTATTATGAACAACTTTTTGAGACCCAAAGAAAAAAAGATATCTCCAGAGGATCCAAGTTTTTTCAGAGCAGCACTGAGTGAGAACCAGACAGGCCTGGGTTCAAATCTCTTATCTTCCATTTGCAGGCTGTGTGCAAGCTTCTTAAGCTCCCTGAGCCAGTTTTCCTCCCTGTTAATTGGTAAAGATGAGCTTAGACTCTCCAGTGTGTATTCAAAGTACCTTACCGTGCATTTGAAACATGGTAAAGAAGCTGCAAATATGGACTATCATTTTCTATTTTCCCTCTTTCCTTGTCTCAGTATGTGTGCCTCTGTTTTTCTCAGCTTCATGTGTGGTGAGCAAGAGGGGATGGGTGAGCTTTGGCTTTCCTAGGAAGATGTTTCCAAAACCATTTTTGTTTTTTTGTTTTTGTTTTTTTTAAATTTTTATTTATTTATGATAGTCACACACACACACACACAGAGAGAGAGAGAGAGAGAGAGAGAGAGGCAGAGACATAGGCAGAGGGAGAAGCAGGCTCCATGCACCAGGAGCCCGACGTGGGATTCGATCCCGGGTCTCCAGGATCGCGCCCTGGGCCAAAGGCAGGCGCTAAACCACTGCGCCACCCAGGGGTCCCCCCCAAAACCATTTTTGAAATAATACACCTCCTTCTCTGTGGGTCACTGGAGAAGAGTTAAAAGGTAGACCTATATGGTAGGCATGAATCATGGCTGCAAACATATCTACATCCTAATCCTTGGAACCTGCAGGTACATGTTACCTGATGTGGCAAAGAGACTTGGCACGTGTGATTAAGGATGGGGAGATCCTCCTGGATTATCCAGACAGGTCCGATGTCATCACAGCATCCTTATAAGTTAAAGAGACAGGAGGGTCAGCGTAAACAGAGGTGACAACATGATAACAGAAGTGGCAGTTATGTCCTTGAAGGTAGAGGAAGGACCATGAACCAAGGAGTACAACCAGCCAGGCCACTCACGGGAAAGTGGAAGGAGAGTCTTCACTGGAGCCTTCAGATGGGGCCAACCCATCCCACACCTTGGTTTTAGCCCGGGAGTGACTGTGGCCTTGTAACTGGAAGAGAGCAAGTTTGTGCTGACTTAGGTCACGAAACTTGCGGTAATTCATTACAGCAGCCGCAGGAAACCTAGCGTGCTTGGTTTATGTTACTATGGTTCGTGATACAGCACCTTGTGTTGACACTTAAAGGGTTTTTGCCCTTCTGGCTTGAATGGACTGTTTGATCAGACTTAGAGATGCGGGGTACCCGGGCTGCCCAGGGGCCTGGCCTTGGACCTCCAATCTCTGTGGGTGGGTGGTCAGGGCAGCTGCTGCGGGGGGGGGGGCGTCCTCTCTCTTTCTCTCCGAGCAGGAAGAGGGGGAGCAGCGTGCTGGGCCAGGCCAGCCTGTGAGCCACCCCCACACTGGGGTCCAGGTAGGCCAGGGAGCAAGCCTCCTCTGCGCCTGTGTTCTCTGAAGTCTGCTCTTCCCTGTGTGCTGTGGATTTGTGTTTAAGTTTTGAGAACGATTATTTTACTTTGATTGAGCACCAAATAGGCCCTGGAGATGTGTCAGAGACCACGGCCAGCCTCCTTGGAGAAGCAGGCCTGGGCTTGGCTCCATGACCGTCAGGACCCTGTTTAGATCTGTCCTGGGGCCTCTTGACCTGTTCCTCATATGCCGCATTTCTGAGGCAGTAGGGCGCGTTGGAGGCTGGGCATCCAAATTCAGTAATAACTGTTATGATTAAGAAACAACATTGGTGCTGAGAAATGCAACCTGTCCCATAGCCGGGGTCATCTTGAGGTTTGCCATTGTGTGACCTCTGCCCCTTCTGTCCTTACCTATGACCTCTCCTTTCATTGGATTCTGATTCCCTGTGGCCCTCAAAGATGTCCCGTCCTAGTCCCCGGACCTGTGAATGTGCGAGCTCACCATATGACAGATGTGATCGAGTTAAAGAGCTGGAGGTGGGAGATTATCCTGGACGGCCTGGGTGGGCCTCATGTCCTCACAGTGATTTTTAAACTTGGAAGAGAGGCAGAAGGTCAAAGTCAGAGGTTGAACAAACCTGGCTGTATGGATCGAGGAGAGGCCACAAGCCAAGAGATGCAGGTGGCTCCTGGAAGGGGTAAGAGGCAAGGAAACAGATGCTTGCTGGAGCCTCCAGAAGGAACAGCCTTGCCAGCACCAGGGTTTTAGTCTGCCAACACCCATGTTGGAATGTCGATCTGCAGAGCTGGGAGATAGGAAGCTTGTGTCGTCTTAAGCCAGTAAATGTGTGGTTGCTTGTTAGAGCAGGAGCAGGAAACAGGTCAGTCCCAAATGTGTATCTCCATCGAGATGTCTTTCTTTGGTCCATTGGGTAAATGTTTGTTGAGTGCCAACTGCATGCTGGACACTGCTGGCATCGGGATCCCTGTGTCAAGCAAGGGCCTGGCCCTCAGAGTTCACTGTGTAAGGGGGGGAAGAGATAGGACGGTGACAGTGATACCACGGTACACGCAGGGCGATGTGGAATCATAGGAAAAGGTGTGGGATCAAACTGTGGGCTGCAGGAGGTTTCTGCTTTCCTTTTTTAAAAGATTTTGTTTATTATGAGAGATGCAGAGAGGCAGACAGGCAGAGGGAGAACCAGGCTACCTGTGGGGACCCTGGGATCATGACGGAGCCAAAGGCAGATGCTCAACCACTGAGCCACCCAGGTGTCCCCACAGGAGGTTTCTTAGGAAAAGTGATTGAGAGAGAGGGATGTTGGCTTTGGAGGAAGCACCCTGGAAGTGTGCAGCTCTGGCTTGATTCTTTCTCCTGGGGCATCTAGTGAGTCTCTCCAACTCAGGCTGTCCAAAATAGAACATGTCACCAAAAATGAGGCCTTCCCTTTTATTTTTATTTTTTTTTTAAGATTTTACTTTTAAGTAATCTTGAACTCATAGCCTCAAAATCAGGAGTCACTTGCTGTGCTGACAGAGCCAGCCAGGCACCCCAAGCCCCTGCCCGTTAAAACCTGCAGCATCTTCCCCACTGTGGTGAGAGGGCCACCCACCTTGCTCAGTTACCCATGCCAGAGTCCTCCAGACCCCTCTCTCCATTACCTCTGAGAGCTGTGGGTTTTCCCCCTTTTTGGAGATCTGTTCCCCCCTGCCAGGGGCAAAGCTCTTGAATCCCAGGCTCAGACGTGGAGGGGACGGAGAAGAATGTCAGTAAAACCTGTCTCTGCACACAGGTAGCAGGGGGCTCGTAAGTGTCCCAGTCAAAAGGGTGCATTCGGAAGGTGGGCTTCCTTAGGTGCAAATCTCAGCTTTGTCCTTGCCAGTGTGACCTTGAGGTCCTCCTGCTTCATCTTGTGTGCCTCTGTCTTGCTGACGACATGGGGACAACAGGAGGACCTATGCTGTAGGGATGCCTTAAAATTCAGAATGTTAATGTATAAAAAGCACTTTCAGTACTAAGCTTGGTAACTGCTGGTGGTGGTTGACGGAGAAGCCACCAGAAGTCAGAAGAGCAGCCACTTACTAACCGTGTCCTCCGAGTGGTCTTAACCTCTGTCCTTGGTGCTTTATAAATGCTCCTTATGCCTCTTGATGAGTCTACCCATGTTATAGATGGGGAAACAGAGACGCAAAAAAAAAAAAAAAAAAAAATAGTATGACCTTCCTGAAGCCACTGTCATCTGGAACAGCTCTTCCATTTCCAGTGTGTCTTTCAAGGCAGCTTGAGGCAATTTGGAGCAACTCTTGGGTGTTTTGAACATTCTTCCTATATGCTCTTGCAAGGCTTGGGTTTTAGTTCTGGAGTCTGCAGAACCAGCCGCCTGCTTCCCCTGGACAAGCAGTCTAACGAGTGAAGCCAGGATGCTTGGCTCAGAGCTTGTCTCCGCATCCAGCCTTCTCCATTCCCATGAGGAATTGCCTTGTAGAGAGAGAAGCTCCACTGCTTCTCTATCACTGTGCTCGTGTGGCCTCAGGATGTACTTCCCTATTGACCTTGTGCTGAAGTGAGACTCACTGGACTTTTTCAGGGCATGTGAGGGAAGACGCCTAGTAAATTAATGTCTACTCTGCTTACAAAGGGTCGATGTTGTATTGGAGCGTGGGCTGATTCTGCAGTTAAGTTTTCAGACCCGAGAATAGACTCTTCCCTTTATGGCTTTAAAAATCCTACCTCCTCTGTTCCAGATGAGGGATCAGAAACTCTCTTACCTATGAGAGACCAGGCAGGTGACCTAAGTAAGAGAAATGCCTGGGTCTCAGAAACAAATGCAGGCTGCAGGGGGTGGTGAGATGGCAGGGTGGGTGAGAACTGCGGTCAGCGGGGAGCTAATGCATGCCTGGTCAGGGATGGGCAAATTGTACCCCCCTCTGCAGGCTCAGGGGCAGTAGATCTGAGGCTGAAAACATAGGTCGTTACTGCAAAGTCTCGTTTGAACAAATAACATGATCTTGACCTAACAAAACACATCAGCCTGCAGGTGCAGTTCTCCAATAATTTTTAAAATTTGTGTGGATTGTGGAGGATCTTTGTGATTTTTTTTTTAATTGAGTGGCATGTGATGCCACCTCCTTTGCTTGTATCAGCCACAGTTTTGATTGGTGGGTTCTTGGGATCCAGTGAGGATCCTGGGAAGATACACTTGTATGATCTTATGCAAGTTATAAAACTCAGCCAGGACTCGGTTCCTATATCTAAGCTGGCCTTTGCAGCACCAGCCTTCTAAGGATGCTGTGAAGATGGAATGGTGTAACATTTTTCAGAGTGCCTGGTAAAGGGTATGTTGCATGGAAGGTTTCAATAAATGTGAATTTCCTTCCTCTCAATTTGTGTTCCTTCCTTTCCCAAATCTTGGATTTAAAAAAAAAAAAAAAGGAACTGAGTAGGGCTTGGTAGTCCAGGGGTTCATCACTAGAGGTATCCTGCCACCTAGCCCACGATTTTGGTTCTTGTCTCTATTGGTTTTGTTCACACTTGGCTTGGGTCTGGGGATGTGCTGAGGCAGTGTGGCATACGTAGAAGGAAGCATAAATACTGTCATGATTCAGAAGCAGTTCTCTTACAAGTGCCGAGGCCCTGTGGCCAGGGAGTACTTGCTGAGTGTAAAAAAAAAAAAAAAGAAAAAAAAAAAAAGGAAGGGAGGCTATTGGGAGGAGAGTGGCTGGAAGTAGGGTCAGTGAGCTGTGGGCATGTGGCCATTACAGAGACTCTGCTGCATCGACCATCTTACGGTTTTAAGCTTTCTTTTTTATTCGAAGCAACACATTATTCCATATAATGAATACTGATTAAGGTGAATTACCATGTCACTGTCCCTCAAATCTAGAAGCCCTACATGTGTCTTCCTTATCATTCCTCTCCTCCCAGCTAGTATCTGCTTTTCTTTATGGCTTGACCATCTATCTATGCAGCATTTTGCTTTTGTCACCAAATAATAGTTCAGGAAATTCCTCCAATTCAGCTGGCACAGATGGTCTGATCTGCCCCCTTTACTGATTTCAGAGTAACCCATGTTATGGCTGAACCACAGTTAATTCAGCCGTTCTCGTACTTTCACTGTGTTTCTAGATTTTTTGTTTTGTTTTGTTTTGTTTTAGCCACTGCAAACATTGACAGATAAAGGGGACTCCTTGCACTACTGTTGCACTAATAATAATAATAATAATACCCATTTACTATAACAAATTCAAACAACGTGAGAACTGGAAAAATGGTTTTTTTCCTTCTTTCCCCCAAATCCTGGAGGTAACCAGTACTAACCATTCATGTATTCTTCTTTAAAAAAATTTATTTATTAGAGAGAGAGAGAAAGAGAGAGAGAGAGGAAGCACATGCAGGAGGAGGGGCAGAGGGAGAAGAGAGGGAGAAGCACACTCCCCGCTGAGCAGGGGCCCTCACGCAGGGCTTGATCTCAGAACCCCGGTACCACGACCAAGCCGAAGGCAGATGCTTAACCAGCTGAGCCACCCAGGCACCCCTCATTCATGTGTTCTTAAAAGCATCTTTCCTATGTGTCTATAAACCTACAGACACACACACTTAGGTACATAAGTTTATGTGCAGGTTTTAAAACAAAAACAGGTGCGTATTCTCTGCAGCTTGCCATTTCCCTGTACTGGCCTCTGGGCAGTCTTCTAGTCAGTACGTGACTGTCCTTTCTGGCTGTGTGGGCTTCCAGAGGGTGGCTGCACTCACTGGTGGGCAGGGGGTCCTTTCCCAGTCATCCAGAATAGAAATCCCCCTGTGCCTGTGTCTTTCTGTACCTGTACTGATACATCTGCAGGATGGGCCCCTACAGGTGGAATTCCTGGGTGTGCACCTGGGATGTTTTAATAGATTGTGTCCTCTTATCCCAGTGAGGTTGGATCTCTCCAACTGCAGCCTGGTTTTAGAGGGACCATTGAAGGAATTCTGTTGTGAACATTGAATCTCTCAAACATGTCTAGACCAGGAATTGTGAGAGAATCCTAGAATCAGAGTTTTAATGATGATGAGGGATGTGCTTCAGCTCTGCCTTCTTCTGCTTCTATGGTTTTCATCTATTCGTGAGCTTTTGTTTTTCACTATTTTAATTAATAGTTTTTTTAAAAAAATAGTTTTTCAATGGTAAAATATTTCAAACATATATAGCAGAGCAGAGAAATAATACAAATGATGCATGGTGACCCAATTTTACCAGCTCAGTGTTTTTTTCATCATATTTGCCTGAGATATTTTTTTGATATTTTTTTTTTAATTTTTTTTTTATTTTATTTATTTATGATAGGCACACAGTGAGAGAGAGAGAGGCAGAGACACAAGGCAGAGGGAGAAGCAGGCTCCATGCACCGGGAGCCCGACGTGGGATTCGATCCTGAGTCTCCAGGATCGCGCCCTGGGCCAAAGGCAGGCGCCAAACCACTGCGCCACCCAGGGATCCCTTTTTTTGATATTTTTAAATTAAATGTTATATATATGGCTATAAAGCTTCTGTCCTTTCGCTTAAAAATAACCATTTTGTGAAGCTCTGTACCCTTCTCTTTCGTATTTAACACTCTTAATATACTGGTATGACTGGAATCACAAGTACCCATGACAGTTGTTTGTGTCTTTTAAATACATTGTTATCATTTGTATAAATTTTTAAGCTTTTTGCAACCTCCCCCCCCCCCCCCGCCGTGTTTTGTTTTTGTTTTTGAAGATACATTTTTAATTGTAGAATAATTTTGGATTTACGGAGGAGTTGCAACGCCAGCACAGAGAGTTCCCACATACCCTTCTCCCCTCATTCTTCCATCCTCTGCTACTTGATGAATTTGCCCAAAGCCAGAAATTAACATCCGTATGTGACTGTTAACTAGCTTTTATTTGGGTTTTATGGTTGTTTCACTAATGTTGTTTTTCAATTTCAGGATCCATGCGGAATACCACATTGCATTGTGGGGTTTTGATTTATCCACCTCAATACATAGAGTTTTTTTTAAAGATTTTATTTTTATTTATTCATGAGAGACAGAGAAGCAGAGACATAGGCAGAGGGAGAAGCCTGATGCAGGACTCCATCCCCGGGCCCCGGGATCATAACCTGAGCCAAAGGCAGATGCTCAACCACTGAACCACCCAGGTGCCCCATATAGAGATGTTTTCTTAATTATTGAGCCACCAGTGACAGCACCAGTGTACTCACTCCCCACAGTGTCAGACCTTCCTGTTGGGTTCCCTTTCTCTTTTGCCAGCAGGTCTGCGATTGGCATGGGTGGGAGTTCCTTGCAGCTGTACGCTGAGAAGCAGAATCGCTGGGTGGGAGGGAGTGTGCATTTCCAGTGTAATCTGTGATTGCCAAATCATCTCCAGGGGCTTTGGTCTCCCTCTTGACTGGGTCCCTATGTGGTGTCAAGCACTGTTCCTGATGCCTTGGTTACTGGAATGAGCAAGACAGTTCCTGCCTTTCAGGGGGCAGGAAGGTAGAACTAAATAATGGAAGACCACCTACTCAGGGCCACAGCAGGGGAGGGGACGCGGCTCCAGGCAGGTGCAGCGGGGGACCTAAAGGCTCCAGAAGGCACACATGCACACACACACAGTGTGTTCTAGCTGGTACCTCCTGCTCTTTCTAGAATGTGCCATGTACATTTCCCTCTTGGGGCCTTTGCTCTTGCTGTTTGCTCTACTGGAATAGTCTTCCCCAGACATCCACGTGGATCTGGCCTCATTTCCTTCAAGCCTCAGCTTGGAGGATGTCTCCTCTGGGGAGGCCTCTCCGATCACACCTGCTACCAGAGCCCCTTCCTTGCCCTGTCACCTACCGTGCGTCACTCTGCTTTGGTTTTAATTCTTATAGCACTTACTGCTACCAGATGTAATATATATTGGTTTGCTTACGCATCTGCCCCCGCTACAGTAGAATTCCTTGAGGGTAGGGATTTGGTCTGTTTGCCATGGCCTGCTCCCCCCAGCCATACCGGGCTCATGGGACTCAGCAGCTCTTTGTTGACGGAGCAGTGGATGGGCGTTGCCAGGACTGTGATAATCTGTGGGTGATAGCGGCAAGCATTTAGCACTAGCTTTGTGTAATGCACTCTGCTAATAAGCTCCTTGATGTGAACTGTTGTCCCCTTGAATCCTCAAGTCTGCTCCTGAGCCTGGCCCTGCTTTAATGCTGGGTCCAGCTTACAGGGGGAGATGGAGGCCAGAGTGATGTGGCTGCCTCCTGCGGGGGCAGAGATTTGGACCTCTGTCTGACTGCAGCCAAGCTCCAGTTGGGAACCTAGGCTCAGTCCCAGGCAAATGAGGGGAGACGGGGAGGCAGGTTGTGGGTTACACCCCCAGGTTGTGTAGTCAGACTAGTGTCTGTATCCTCTGGGCCGGACTTGGATTCTTGTGTGGAGGGGACGTAGGACAGACCTGCTGGGCTGGGGTGCTTTGGGGGCGGGTAACCCTCTTGCCCGACCGATCCTGCCTTCTCTGAAAGGGAAGGAAGACTCTCACCTTCTAGCTCGCTGTAACAGGAACTGCCGTCCCCCACCCCCCAACCTTGGTTTGCAAAACTGAGCCTGGTGGGGAAATGAAGGGCTGGCTCGCTAACCACAGTGAAGACTCATTTGCAAAGGCAAAGCAGGGGCAGCAGGGCCCTTCTCTGACCCCAGCAGAAGGCATCGACTTGTGCAGGCTGCCTTCTTGCTGGAACCACTCAAGCCCCATCACTGGGCTTGGAGCTTGGAGGCAGTTACCAGCTCTGGGCTTTATAGTCTTGTGACCTCAGTCTTCTCCTCTGTTCAATGGGAATGGTAATAATAATAATAATAATAATAATAATAATAATAATAATAATATACATGAAGTGCACAAATGAGGAAATGCATGTAATACCCCCTCCCTATGCCTGCTTCTGCAAACGCTTGGAGGGATATTAGCTGTTACTACTGTGGGGGTGGTGGACACAGCGTCCCTCTCCTGCGCCCCACTCCACACAGTAGCCACTTATTAGGAATAGTCCTCAGGTTAAACAACAGAGGGGTGAAGGACTATCTTCTGATGCATGCTCCTCTTGTCCGTTTTGAGCAGAATTTGGCATTTTAGATAAACTTCTGTGATCAGTCTGACAGTGGGTTGCCTGGTGGCATAGCGAGGGTCAGACCCGTTCTTGCAAAGCTGAGGAGTGAGTCAGGGCAGGCCTCCTTCCTTGGGGTAGCCGTAGGGGAGCAGGGTGTGGTCCAGAGGAGGCAGGTGTGAACACGGGGGGCGGGGAGATTCCAGCACCCCCCTTTGGTAACTGTGTGAAGCTCCTTGCAGACCCAGCTCGCATGGTGCTGGGGCCACCTCGCTAACACAGGGCGACAAGTGATTACAGTAAATGAGAACCAGGAAAGGGGAAGTGGGGAAGAGGAAGGGAAGTCCTCCAGAGCAGGGGCTTTGAGCTGGGCCTTGAGTTGAGCTGCGTGCTCTTTCCTGCTCTTAAGATTCCTCGGAGAAGCTGCTCCTTCCCTGCACTGAGCACACAGCATGAAGGTCCCCTCTGGGGGTTCAGGGACCCCATAAAGGCTCACGGAGGCATTTAAAGAGTGAGGCTTTGCCTTTCCAAGGACGGCTTTCTAGGCCAAGAGGGCCAGGTGAGCCATGCCTGGGAAACACTTCTGGAAGGCCAGGGCCTTCTCTGGCAGTCTGTCCATTCCGCCTGAGCCCTTCCCCTTGAGCGTGGACAATGTTATAGCCACCATGGCCCAGTCCCTGCCAGTGAAGCGGGAGGGCCTCGTACTGTGGGGAAGCATCTGGAAACCCTGACCTGGCCTGTTGATCATTAACAAGGTGGAAAGGTATTTCTGCCTGTCTTATCTAATGATGGACTCTGGCAGTGGGAGCCCTGAATGTCCCTGGCATCTCTCTCTACCTGCTGAGACTGGGCTTCAAAGAAAGGATCCACCTTTGGCTGGACTCTAGCCTGTTCACTTCAGGGTTTTCCAAGAGGCCGTTGTGGGAGCAGCTCTCTCAGGAATGGAAAAAGGAAGGGAAAAGAGCCGGGCCACCTTGCCCACAGCGCTCTCTCTGTGAGACGCCTGTGCGTCACTACCCTGCTGTCTTTGGCATCAGGGTCCAGGCAGGTGGCCCAGTGAATGACTTCAGTTTCCTGAGCCAACTGTGGAAAATGGGGGTTTGTTCCCAAGGTTGGCAGGATGAGTGAGGAGACGGTGAAGTCAGCTCTGGCACCTAATAAATATTCCATAAGGAGGGTCCTGTCTGTTCTCCATCCAAATCAGGTGCTTCTACCCTGGGTTTGACCTTGGCAGGGCTCCATCTGCTGCTCGTGGAGTTGGTAGGTCAGGCTGTGTGAACGCCTCCCTGCAGGAGCTGGCATGGGTGGTGTTCGAGAATGCTGGCCCTGGAGCTGGACAGGCGGGGCTCAGAGCCCCCCAGTTCACTCAACCTGCTGGAGCCTCCATTTCCTCCTCTGCAGAATGGATGGGTTGATAACAGTGACCACTCCCCTCTTAGGGCTGCAGGCGGCACCCCTGAGATAATGGACACCAAGCACTTGACTGGTGTTTGATAGACCAGGAGCTCTCAGAGCCCCCACTGCCTGTAAGGGTTTTGGCGCTGGGATCCTTGCAAAGATGCTCCTGAGAGCGAGAATCCAGCAGAACCCAGCTGGGCAGGGTAATGAGCTCGGGGGTGAAGGAGGTCTTCCTCCTCTTCGTTATGGTTAAGAGGACAGGCTTGGGAGCTAAGACTCCTGGGGTTGAAATCCTGGCTCGACTAGTGTAGCCTTAGAAAGTCACTGCATCTCTGCCTCGGTGTCCTCCTCTTTGGAATGTGGAGGGCGATCTTAGCCCTACGTGAGCACCCATGTGTCCGAATCCCTGGCATACTGTTTGGCTCTACTAGATGTTTCTGTAAATGTGGCTTTCCTTCCCCTCCCTTCCCCTCCCTTCCCTTCCCTTCCCTTTTTTTCTTCTCTGGTTTCCTCTGAAGCCAAGAGGTGGGTAGGAAGATGAGGACCAGCATTTTCCACGGGAGGATTCAACATCAATCAACTTGTGGAATTTTCTTGGAGTTGAACCAAATCGCCTGTGTTCTCAGAACCTTTCTTTTCCTATAAAAAGCAAAGACAAAGCATCTGATGGGAAGAGCAATGTGTTTATGTGCAGGGCTGCTCGTTGGGCTGAGGTTAGGGCCGTGTGTGTTGTAATGAGTGGTTGCTGCTGAGAGGGGTCCGCGTTGGCTGTCCCCCGGGGTGCCATGCACAGACTCCTGGTGGACGTCCCCAGGAACCGCGTTCTTGGCCAGCGACATTGTTGCCCGTGAATGCATGGGCCCCCCAGCCAGGCCTCGCTCCAGCCCCCCTGTAGGCCACTTCCTCTGGGTTTCAACTGGCTTATCACAGGGCTGCATGAGCATCTATTTCTGGCCTGCCTGGAAATAGTCTGGATCCTGGCACAAGGCATGCACAGAGTCAGTTCCTGGGATGGAGAAGCCCAGCCCAAGGGGATGGGGTCAGGAAATCTCCCTACAGTGTCCTCCCTGGGGAGACTAAGCCTTGGGTGCCATGATTTTCAGACCTGGCCCAGGAAACAGGAATCACCAGTGGGAAGGTGGTTCCCTAGGTCCCTTTTGGTCTCTGAGTGTGTCAAGGAAAATATCTGTTTCATATTAGCATTTTAAAATTTTTATTATTTATTTATTTATCTATCTATTTATTTATTTATTTTTAAAGACTTTTTTTTTTTTTTTAATTTATGATAGTCACAGAGAGAGAGAGAGAGAGGCAGAGACACAGGCAGAGGGAGAAGCAGGCTCCATGCACCGGGAGCCCGATGTGGGATTCGATCCCGGGTCTCCAGGATCGCGCCCTGGGCCAAAGACAGGCGCCAAACCGCTGCGCCACCCAGGGATCCCTTTAAAGACTTTTAAAATTTATTCATGAGAGACACAGAGAGAGAGTGAGGCAGAGACACAGGCAGAGGGAAAAGCAGGCTCCCTGCAGGGAGCCTGACATGGGACTCGATCCCGGGACTCCAGGATCACACCCTGGGCTGCAGGCGGCGCTAAACTACTGGGCCACCTGGGCTGCCCTGGATACTCTATTTTTTAATTGAAAAATTTATTGAGATGGGTAGATTCACATAAAGTTGTAAGAAATAACACAGATCTCATGTAGACACTACCCTGTTGGTGCCAGTGGAACCATCTTGCAAAACAGTAGTGTGCCAACACAGCCAAGGTACGAACACTGATTCAGCCCACCCTCCGTCTCATCCACATTTCCCCAGTTTTACTTGCACTGTGTGTGTGCGCATGCACGCGTGTGTGTGGGCATGTTAAGTTCGATGCAGTTTTATCACATATGTGTGTTCTTGTATTTGCCACCACGCTCAAGACCCTGGGTGGTTCCATCCTGACAAGGATCCCTCTTAATGACCACACCCACCTCCCCAAGTAAGGTATCCGTATGGTAAAATGCACAGTGAGTGTAAGCTCCAATTTACACAGGAGGACACCTCTGTGACCACAACCTCCCTTCCCCCAACCCAGATCAGATCTAGACCACTCCCCACACCTATTGCCCCCAGGAGGTCCCCACCCTCAGACTTGTCTCCATCCGTGAGTCCTGCTTAGCTCACTTGGGCTCATTCCCTCAAATCTTTAATTTTCACCTCTTATAACCCAGAACCATGGTGTGTGTGTGTGTGTGTGTGTGAGGGTGGGGTGGGTGCGTGGTCTGTGGCATCTGCTGTTTCTAGGCAGAATTTAATAATGTCCTATTTCCACTGCCTTTGTGTTGTCCAGTGCCTGTTATATATGGTGGGTGGAACTGGGTTTCTTTTTGCCAAAGACAAACTCCTAAAATATAGGTATATATACAGTTGAAAAAAAGATGAGTTGATTTGAAGACAGATATTAGACAGAGCCAGCACTATGCAGGTGTGGCAAACTTCATAGATTTGATGATCAAATAACATTTGAGGAATAGTGTCAGAGGCATGTATAGCTCCAAAAAAAAAAAAAAAATACAAATCCCACACCCAAATCAAAAACTGGTCCAGTGTGGGTGTGGTGGGGCGGGATCTATATATAGTCTTGGTCCAGTAAAGGCCTTCTGTGTAATTTTGATAAACAGTACTGGTTTAAAGCAGAGCCGATGAAAACTTCCAACAGGCCGTTGTGTAAGATGGTGAGCTGTTCCAGAAGGTCTTAGCAATTTTTGTTCTAGGTGCATTTCACCTGTTCTATAACTAATACATATTTTGAAATGGACTCATTCTTTTTTGACTTAAATTCATATAGAAGGAACTTTGATCCTAAAGATTAGAGGTGCCAGATGTGTATTTTTTCCCAATTCATATTAAAATGTCACAATTAAGACATAACAAAATGTGGATACCATTTAAGTTCCTTCCGCAGGATCCCATGTTGGGATTATTCCCACTGAGTTTCCAGTAGAAGGGAGAAAACTCAAATTCAAGTAATCCTAGAACAGTGAATATTTGAAGAATTTTGTGATGGTCGGTGTTTGGGATTTTAGCTGGCTGGTTCATAAAGCCCCCTCTCTTTCTCATCTTCTTGTGAACTTGGAAACAATTGAGAAGCCCAGATAACTAATACACAGTGACAAGGAGGCCTGCTCTGTGTGCACCTCCTGGGGAGTCTGGCTTGGAATGGTCTCTGGCCCCTGACCTGCTCACTCTGTCTCTGGCACTGGTGGACGCTGCCAGGGAGCAGAGCAAGGCATGTGGTTCCTGGGGGACAGGTCAGACCAGAACTGGACAAGGAGGCTGAGCTGGGCATGTCTAGTTCCTCCTGCTGGACTCCTGTCTCCCCTGGGGAGACAGGTCCCTGGAGGGAAGAGGAGCTCAGCCAGTGCCTCCAGTATCACTGAAAACTCTGAAACATCTGTAAAACAGTTCATTCAGCACTTATGTATGAATACAAAGCCCAGCAGTAACAGAGCTCCTGTGGAAACACAAGCCTGGGATATTCCCCACTAGAGATCATCACAGTCTCTACGCTTGTTTCTTTCTTAATTTTTTAAAAAATATTTTATATATTTAATCATGAGAGGCAGAGGGAGAAGCAGGCTCCCTGCGGGGAACCCAAAGCGGGACTTGATCCCAGGACCCCAGGATCACGCCCTGAGTTGAAGGCAGATGCTCAACCACTGAGCCACCCAGGTGTCCCCAATTGTTTTTCTTTTTTCTTTTTCTTTCTTTCTTTTTTTTTTTTTTAAAGAAGATAAGGGCAGTCTCCCTCACCCTTGCCCCCAGTCCTTAGGTTTTCAAAGGACTTTAATATCTAAAGCCCATGAAAACAGTTTACGTTTTACCAAGTTCTTTCAGGTGTATACATCAGTGGGATGATGGATCTTCATTCCCATTTTACAGATGAGAAGATAGAGACTAAGGCAGAATAAAGAAATCCATCCCAAGATGGACTTTAAGCGCATGTCTGCTAGATTCTTCCAAAGTTGGGCGCTTTCAGCTCTTCCATGTTGACCCTGTTAAAATTGTTCTGCGGTGTATCTCACTTGTTCATCTGTTGTTCAGGTTAGATGCTGTCACATATGTGCAACAACCAACACTCTTGCTTTTTAAAGCAGAGTCTTTCACTGAGACCTGATACCCTGAGACAAAGTGAAACCCAGCATTGGGGAAGGTGTTGTTGGAAGGTGGTATGAGAACGTGCATCCCAGCAGCGAAATTAACCTTGACTGAGACCTTCTGGGGGCCACGGGGCTCCTATTTAGTGTAATTTCATGTTATTGGCGGAGCAGCTCGGTGAAGGAGGTAGTGCACTCAAGGTCGGCACAGGTGAGGAAAGGACAGAGAAGGGACAGGGTTTGCCCAAGCACCCAGGTGCCTTTGGGGTGACTTGTCCAAGCCCTGGGACTTCCTGTAGGGCTTTCTCCACTGCCTACTGCCCACCACTGGGTTACCTCCAGCCTTCAGGACTCCACCAAGTTGCACGCCCTCAGAGCAGCCTTCCTTCCCCTTGCTGGGGAGAAGCCCCAGTGTAGACCTGGTTCCTCTCTGAGGTGTTTGGTGTGGTTGGAGGCTTACATGTTCACGTGCTGGTATGTGGGTGGGTCTGTCCTGCTCAGGCTTCTGAGGGTGGGGAGTGTGTCTGTGTGCTTCCCCCCAGCACATCCTCAGTGCGATGCTCAGCCACTGAGCCTGGCTGATGGAATGGCTGATGGGTAGACAAGAGAGTGGGGATATGTGTGGGAAGGTGTCACGCTCCCGTGGTCTCCTTTCCTCTTAAAATATGGCTGGAGCTTCCCTGAAGATGCTTTTTTTTTTTTTTTTAACAGTATTTTATTTATTCATGAGACACACACACAGAGACAGAGACATAGGCAGAAGGAGAAGCAGGCTCCCTGTGGGGAGCCCTATGTGGGACTTGATCCTAGGATCCTGGGATCATGACCTGAGCCTAAGGCAGACGCTCAATCACTGAACCACCCACGTGCCCCCCGAAGATGCTTTAAGTCTGGTGGCAGATAGTACCACTCGAGGGCAAGTGTGGGAATCAGGGAAGGGGCACGTGCCTGCTGTGAGCAGGAGGATGTTCCAGGAATGGGCGGCAGCTTGAGAGTGGCCCAGAAAGGAAGCAGGGTTTGAAGAATGGGGTCATGGGGACAGCCAGCAAGGGGGTGGTGGTGTCAGGTGGGAGAGTGGGAGGAGGCTGGAAACCCCAAGTGTGTGCCTGCAGGTGATGAGTGGGGAAGGCCGTGGGAGGGTGGCCGGACCTGGGGAAGGCCCGAGGTGATACTGGGAAGCTAAGTTTGTGCAGAGATGAGGCCTCACTTCTGTGGCTGTGTTATCACTTCTTCAAGCAGGAAACACGGCTGCTGAGCCCCACCACAGGAGCGCACATGGCCCGAGCTCTGGCCACCAGAGCCTACTTTGAAAATAAAGTCGGTCATCTTAATGACTCCGTGCCTTTGGCAAAAATTTCAACCCAAGCAGATCAAGCCTACCATTTGCTTGTCATCCTCCCTACCAGGAACCCTCATTGTCAGCAAATTGGCAGACTTCTACGTGTACAGATAGAGGTATTCCTCCTTAGCTGAGTCTAATACATTCCTGGAAACATGAGGGAGAGCATCTTTTTTTTTTTTTTTTTTTTTTTGATAGCTGTCTGTTATTTCCTATTACATGGATATAAATGGTGATGCATTACAACTGATTGAAAAAAAAAAAAAAAACCACAATTCCCATCCCCAGTATTGCTTAATACCCTTAAACACCTGGAAACCAACCCATCAGATATACCTTAATTATTTGACTTTTTAAGATTTTATTTATTTATGAGAGAGACAGAGAGGCAGAGACATAGGCAGAGGGAGGAGCAGGCTCCCTGCAGGGAGCCCAATGTGGGACTTGATCCCAGGACTCCAGGATCATGCCCTGAGTCGAAGGCAGACGTTTAACTGCTGAGCCACCCAGGTGTCCCAATTATATGATACTTAATGAACTTGTTCCTGGGCATGTTTGCAAAGAGTACATAGGGTACTAACTATATGGTGTTGGTTGTGAATTTTGATTTTTTTCCCTCTACTTTGCAACTTGATGACAGTGCACTACTCTGTTGAAAATACCTGAGATGTCCTCTAAATTGGACTCTGGTAGTTGGCTTGTGAGAAGTAAATGCTAGGACTTGAGCAGGACTTACTAGGGTGGACAGGACACTAGGTTTGATGCGTGTTGATTTTCAGCATTGGGAGTGCTAGACTCGGTCATCTTCTGTTGTAGGCTGATACACACCAATATTTTCATTGGTGCCTGTGCACGAACATCCTACAGCAGGTGTAATCTGGGTAGTATGTTTTGTGTAAAAAAATATTTGCAAATTAGAGTGGTATTTAGATAGTGAGAATTTGAGTGATGATAGACACCTGTGCACAACATGTACATACACATGTATGTATGTACATGCAGACAGACATGTGCAGATGTACAGACACAGGCACATACCTCCAGTACCCTATTTACATAAACTTGTGGATTTTTTTTTCCACATCAGTACATATGGATCTCTCTCTTCGATTTTTATATATATATATATATTTTATTTATTAGTGAAAGACACAGAGAGGCAGGGACACAGGCAGAGAGAGAAGCAGGCTCCATGCAGGGAGCCTGACGTGGGAGTTGATCCAGGGACTCCAGGAGCACGCCCTAGGCCGAAGGCAGGCGCTCAATCACTGAGCCACCCGGGCAACCCTCTCTCTTCACTTTCCACAAGTAAATTAAGACTGTGTTTTTTCCTGGGACGCCTGGGTGTTTCAGTGGTTGAGTGCCTGCCTTTGCCCAGGGCATGATCCTGGAGACCCGGGATTGAGTCCTGTATTGGGCTCCCTGCATGGAGCCTGCTTCTCCCTCTGCTTGTGTCTCTGCCTCTTTCTCTCTGTGGCTTTCATGAATTAAAAACAAAAACAAAAAAAACAACAACAAAAAAAACTGTGTTTTTTCCTGTACCTCATATGAGTCTAGCTTTATTCATTTGCATTAATAATTAAAAAAAATAATAGCAGGGATCCCTGGGTGGCGCAGCGGTTTGGCGCCTGCCTTTGGCCCAGGGCGCGATCCTGGAGACCCGGGATCGAATCCCACGTCGGGCTCCCAGTGCGTGGAGCCTGCTTCTCCCTCTGCCTGTGTCTCTGCCTCTCTCTCTCTCTCTCTCTCTCTCTCTGTGACTATCATAAATTAAAAAAAAAAAAAAAGCTAACAAGTACTTAGAAGTTACTACATCTTTATGAGTTGTAGTTATGAGGCACTACTTTATTTTTTAATTATTTTTAAAAATTATTTATTCAGGAGAGGCACAGAGGAAGAGACATAGGCAGAGGGAGAAGTAGACTTGCTCCTGGGAGCCTGATACGGGACTTGATCTCAGGATTCCAGGATCACGACCTGAGCTAAAAAGGCAGATGTTCAACCACTGAGCTACCTAGGCATCCCTACTTTTTTTTTTTTTTTTAAGATTTTATTTATTAGAGCACAACTAGGGGGAGTGGCAGGCACAGGGCTAGCAGGGCTAGCAGTGAGTTCTAGCTGGAAGCATCTGTTAGAAGCTGGGATTCAAACCCAGACCGGCTGGTTCCAGAGTCCATCCACTGGTCACCAGACACATGCTTCACGTGACTCGGGTGGCAAGTTTGCATCCCGGGCACTAGAATTTTATTTCCGCTGCAAGTCAGAAAAGTGATTTGGGATTGACCTAGTTGCGTGCAGGAGGCCTGATTCCCCTCCCCCCTATCTCTGCTCTGCACCCCATGCGCAGTGGGATCATCACTGAGCAAGGTGCCCCTGTGTGATGCAAGATCAAATACATGGCAACAGAACTGACCAATGGGCCCCTCAGACTTTGTTGATCACTAAAGAGACAACCACCCTAGCTGGTGAGGGATTTCCTTCCTGCCTTTTTGGGGCTCCTGGTAACCAGGAGGGTACTGCATAGCGGGCAGCCCTCTGATTCATCTGGAGCTGGGCCCTCCTTGCTCAGAAGGCCTGGGAAGTAGTAGTAATAGTCGTGAAGGGTAGAGCCACAGGCCCATCTGCAGCTGACTTTCCGGCTGTGAGCAGTGCCCTCTCTGGTCCATGATGGCTGGACAGCCCCATGGCATGAAGGAGGCACCTCACAGTTAGGCCCGCAGCCCTGAGAGTATGGACTCAGGAGGACGGCTTTCCACTCCTAGGAGAAACAGGTGTTCACACAGAATCTTGCATGTAAATGTTCACAGCTGCACTATTCACAGTAGTCGAAAGGTGGAAACAACCCAAAAACGTCCATCGACAGAAGAACAGTTGAAGAAAATGTGGTCTGTCTGTTCTAGAATATTACTTCTCCATAGAAAGGCACGAAGTACTGACACTTGCTATGACACGGACGAACCTTGAAGACTTTATGCCAAATGAAAGAAGCCCCATACCAGAGACCACCTAGTGTAGAAATCCCTTTATATGAAATGTTCAGGAAAGGCACATCTGTTAGCGGATGAAAGTAGGTTCATGGTTGCCAGGGCTGGTGTAGGGACAAGAGGGAAATGGGGAGTGATAGCTACAGGGTATGGGTTTCTCTTTGTGGGCATGAAGGTGTTCTTCAATTGACTCTGGTGGTGATTTGCACAAGTCTGTGAGTACGTTAGATGCTATTGAATTGTGCACTTGAAATGGATGACCTGTATGGCATGTGAACTGTATCTTGATAAAGCTGTTACATTAAATGAGAATATGTTCTCTATAACCCCAGAACCACCTCTGAGCCAGGATGCCGTCGGGGTGGTGGTAAAGAACTCACAGGGGCAGTGACATCTTGTCCTGTCTCCATGCGGGGAGCCCAGAGAAGCTGTCCTCTGCAGTGCCTGTGAGTTGGCCACATCTGTTACTGCCTGAACTACCTACTGGGTCATTGATCCCTCAAACATACTGATCCCTGTGTCTCATGGGGGTAGCATAGAAACTACCGGATTGATGACCTGATGTAGCAGAGGCTGCCGTGGGTTGGACTCTGATTGCTATAGCATTCACTTCTGTACATTGAGGACAGCTTGGTGTGAACCCTGCAGCCCTCTGCTTGAGGACCAGGTAGGTAGGCCTCAGACACAACCCTTGACCAACAGCAGGTGGAGTTTGAGGATAAATACCCCAGCTCCCAGGATGCCTGGGTGGCTCAGTGGTCGTGATCCCGGGGTCTTGGGATCAAGTCCCAGATCAGGCTCCTTGCATGGAGCCTGCTTCTCCCTCTGCCAATGTCTCTGCCTCTTTCCCTGTGTCTTATGAATAAATAAATAAAATCTTAAAAAAAATACCCCAGCTCCCTTGCTCTGTGGTGGGGCGAGGACTCCCAAGAACCCCTGTGGGGTCATCTCCAGGTGCCTACAGAGGGCCAGCTTGATGACCTAGCAGTCTCCTCCTCAGCAGCTTTCCATCCCTGTCTCATGTCCCCACTCCTCTCCTGGTGTTCCTGGGATCATCTCCCAAGTAAGAATCTGATTCATTCGTTCCATGGGTACCTGAGTTCCTGCTCTGAGCCAGGCTCTGGTGCAGGGGGCAGTGAGGCTTCAGCTGTGAGTGAGGGGGACAGACACACGATCCCTGTTTGCCTGGGGCTTGGAGGAGGATGCACATCCCCAGGTACATGAACCTGTAAATACAAACGTGCAAGGGAGGGGCTGTATAGGGTGGTTATAAAGGTAACAGAATGAATCGTTTCAGGGAGGGTGGAGAAGTCAGTCAGGTGAGATCACAAATACAGTCAGCTGATGACAGAGGAGTCAGGGCAAGCCGTTGCAGAAGGCCTGGTCTTTCAGGAGCATCACCAAGGAGCCTGTCCTTCCCCAGGTTGGGGCAGGGGGAGTGTGGTCCCCATGATGTCATGCAGGTGATCGGCCCTGCTGACGTGGTGGGTGCCTGCAGCCCTCTTGCAGGCTGGGCCTGGCTCCCAAGCAGGGGTCCTTGCTGGTACTGAAGGGGAACCCAGGACCTCTTGCCTCCTCAGGGTGGCCATTTCTCTTTTGTTCTCTTGCCACGTCTCACGCTTCTCCCTCTCTGACTTGGTATGTGTGCGTGTTCGTGTCTCCCTCCCTCCTTGTCTGGGGGGCCTGCCTGGTGTCTCTGTCCCTTTTTGCCCTGTCTGGGTGTCTCCGTTTGTGTGTGTGCATATCTCCATGTCCACCTCCCACTGTCCCATTTCCAGTGCCTGTCCCAGGCGCTCTGCCCCCTTTCCCCATTCAACAGCTATTTATTGGGCTCCACTGTATGCCAGCTACTGTGCTAGGGCCTGGGGTGCAGTCCTGAGGAAGGGAGCACCTTCTAGGGAAGAGGTTCTGAGCCCACGGAGTCCCACCCACAGGTGCTGCCTCTGTTCAGGGCTGTGGAGAGAGGGGCTGCTACCATAGCAAGAATCGGAGGGTTTTCTGAGTTCAATGGTGGTTGAGCTGAAACTGGAAGGGGGAACTTGGAGGTAACCAGACCCAGGGCATTCCTAGCAGAGCCCACAGCACGTGCAGATGTCCTGTAGTCGGGGTGACCCCTCACTGGGTGGCTGGAGCACGGAGGGTGTGGGGCCAGATGGGGCTGGTGGGGTCCACATCGGGCCTTGGATCTCAGTCCTAGGAGCACTGAGATGTGTTCAGAAGGTTTGAAGCCCAGGAAAGGTGTGAACATACTTATTTATTTACTTTTTAAAGATTGATCTAGAGAAGAGCGTGCACATGCGAGTGGGAGCAGGCGCAGAGGCAAGGGGAAGCAGACTTCCTGTTGCGTGCAGAGCTGGGTGTGGGGCTCGATCTCACGACCCTGAGGTCATGACTTGAGCCGAAATCAAGAGTTGGGTTTAACTGACTGAGCCACCTGGGCTCCCCACATGAGCGTATTTAAGTTTCATAAAAATGGCTCTGGGAGTAACTTCTGGCTCCTTCGCTAGGCCAAGCGAGAGATCCCAGTGGCTTGGATTATGGCGTTGGCCATGGGAATGGAGAGAAGTTGACTGAGTCAAGCGTAATTTAGAAAGTAGAACTGGTAATTGCCTCAGGATAAGGTCACAGCATATGAAATTTTTTCTTCATGTACGTGTGTCAAGTTTTTATTATAACTTCACCGTAAGAAAAACTCACAGGAGGCCAATTCAAAGATTTTACCAACAAGGACAGAAGATAACCACTGCTAGACTTGATAGGAAAAAAATATATATATATATTTGCTTCAAGGCGTGAGCATGTTGACTGGCAAAGGTTGGTGGGTAACATTTGAGGAGAACAAATGTCACCACCTTTCATGTCTTAGATGAGGCGAAAACAGTTCAATCGGCAATGCCAGTTTCCTCCTAGAAGGCAATAAATTTCAGCACACAAAAAGGGTCTGTGTTTTGCTGTTTGTTTTTGAGGAGTGAGGGAAAAGAGATAAGACTCCAGGTTTCTGGGTTGGGTCAAGGGTGGGGATCTGGTGCCCCACCCCCCACAGGATTTAGAGGCACCCCCCTCCCAAAATAATACGTTGAAAAGTGGTTTTTAAGACTTACTGGTTTGCAACAATTTTAGACTCACGTGAACGTTGCAGAAATCCTGCAGGATTTCTGTGTCCTGTTCATCTGGCTTTCCCCAGTGATAACGTCCAGTCACCAAACTCAGGACTGACACTGGTATGGTATGATTAAAATACAGACCTGAGGGGCACCTGGGTGGCCCAGTTGGTTAAGTGTCTGCCTTCAGCTCAGGCCATGATCTCAGGGTCCTGGGATCAAGCCCTGAGTCAAGTTGGGCTCCCTGCTTGGTGAGGAGTCTGCTTCTCCCTCTCCCTCTGCACCCCCTCCCTACCCACCCCCAATCATGCTCCCATGCATGTCTCTGTCTTTCTTAAATAAAAAAAATTTTAAAATATAAAAATAAATTGCAGACTTGGTTTTCTCTATTTTTTTCTGTGGACTCGAGTTTTGTTTTGTTTTGGTGTCTAGGTCTACAGAGTTTTCTCACATGTATAGGGTTGTGGAAATACCGCCACACAGAGGGTGCAGAACCGATGCCTCTCATTTAAAGCCTCTTTACATTCCTTCATGACTCCTGTCCACCGAACTGTTTTTGGTCCAACCAAAACAAGACCCATGGGAAGAAAGAGGAGAGCTTCCCGTTCATTCCACCCCTCTCTCCCCTAATTGCATTCACTGCACCCAAACTCCTGTTGCTACCTGTGGAAGCTAATCAACCCTGCTTTCCTGCTGATCAACCCTGACTCTAAATGCCTTCATTCACCGGATTCCTCCATCCCAGGTCCAGGCTCCCTCCCTCTCCTCTCATTTTCAGGGACACCTTTCTTTCCTGCTTCTCTCTTCCATGCAAGGACTGAGATATATGTGCCAGCACTCTTAAGGTTGCAAGGGTAGAAACTCAGGTCACACTAACCAAAGCTAAAAAAAGAATTTACTATGTCATGGAAGTAGCATTTTCTAGGACAGGTATGGCTTCCAGTATGACTGGACCTAGGGGTTCAGTCTTTTCCTGGGCTCAGTCTTTTCCTTCTACATTTGGGGAACATGCTCCCTGCTGCCCCCAGACTCCTGTTTTATCAGCCAGGCAGCAGCAGTAGCAAGAGAAATTTTATTAATATTTCTGGCCAAAATGAGTCCCAGGAGGATGCTGGTATGCCCAGATCGGACCATGTGCTCATCCCTGGACCAATCATGGTGCTCCACGGTAGGGCCCCTTGGCTATTCCTAGGGTCCCCTCTTTGACTTGTGATAGGTGGTTAGGAGAAGCAGATCAGCTTCATCTGAAACATGTGTAATGGGTCTGTTCCAGGAAAGGTGCTTTTTTTTGACAGAAAAAAGAGGAGGAAGGGACTGGTTGAGCTTGTCTCTTTGTGATGGACCATGGTCATCCTGAGGCAGGGGGGGAGCTCTCCCTTGGGTCAGGTGGCCATCTGTGGGGATGAGGGGTTGCTCCTGGGTGATTTGGCCATCCTGTCGGGGGAGGAGGTCACTCTTGGATCAGGTGGCCATCTCTGGGGAGGAGGGCTTGCCCTTAGGTCTGGTGGCCATCTTATGAGGGGAGGGGTCACTCTTGGGTCACATGGGCATCTTGTGGGGTGAGGGGTCATCAGACACTGGGTCAGGCAGACACACTGTGGGGGAAGGCATCTCCCTGGGGTCAGGTGGCCATCCTGCCCAGTTTGGTTAGGAAGGGACTGGAGTCACACAGCATCAGGAGTTATAGGGAGGATAGATTTCCTTGTTTCTGTTGTCTGTTGCTATACCAGCATCCCAGTACTTAGTAGCTTTGAACAGCAAGCTTTTTACTTATTGCATGTAGACCTGCAGTGTGGACAGGACTGAGGGGCTGGGGAGTGCAGGAGTTGGGCGGTGCTTGTGGGGTGGGGTGCGGACCTGTGGCTCTGTCCTCAAGTTGAGTGAACTCCAGCTTCTGATGAGCCTGTCTCAATTGTCTTTTAGTGGATATCATGGAAATCAAGGAAATCCGCCCAGGGAAGAACTCCAAGGATTTTGAGCGTGCAAAAGCAGTCCGCCAGAAGGAAGAGTGCTGTTTTACCATCTTGTACGGCACCCAGTTTGTTCTGAGCACACTCAGTCTGGCAGGTGAGTACACCTTCATGCATTTTTCTCCTCGCCTATGCCTGGCTTCCTTCCTAGGACGTTCTCCAATAGCAGAATGCTCACACCTGCCTGCCCCCTCCTGTGTGTTCGGAGGCATCATGGTTTTGAATTCTAACTCTACCCCTTTCTAGCTGTGTGCCTTTGGGAAAGCTACCCAACCTGTCTGAGAGCTGCAGTTTGCTCAGCTGTGAAATGGGGAGAACGGTAATGCTTGCCTCATTGGGGTGTTGTAAGCATTATGCTAAGGTCCTGCTTGGTGCATGTAGAGAGCTGAAGGCAGGTTATATATAGTTTTTGTCCAGCAGAGCCTGGCCTATTCCCCTAAACTGGAGAAACTATCCTGGAATATTCTGTCTCACACATATGTGCATGCACACACACAGATTCACGCATGCACACACGTACACATAGTACACTTGCCACATGCATACACACATATGTGCGTGCATACATACACTCACATAGACACATGATCCGGAGGTGAGATTTCCAGCTGTCCCCATGAATCCACCAAAAAGCCAAAGGGGCCTCTGAATGGCCAGAAGATGAGCTGCAGAAAAGCTCAGGCACTTCACTCAGGAGCAGAAGCTTGTCACTGCCTTCAGGTCTCGTCTTAGGATTTATTGACTTAGAACCATATGTGCAACTGTGAATGGTGAAAGAGAAAATAAATCCCATTAAAAGTAGACCAAAGTGGAGGGGAGATGATGAAGGCTAAGCAGTGTCAGGGGCATTTAAATTAGGACCAAAAAGCTCTTGTTGATTTGCTTTTGCACTTTGCACTTGCTCATCATGCACCTTTGAGCATGCACTCTGCACGGGGCTGTCCTAGCTGCCACCGAGACCCAGTCGCTGCTGTTATAGAGCTCACAGTGCTGTGATAAGAGGTATAGTCCAGTCACAATACAGCATGCTGTAGGAAGACAGAGGGCCAATGTCAGGGAAGCTTTGCAGAGGAGGTGACTTTTAAATGGGGTTTTGAGGCATCAGTAGGAGTTGGGAGGAAAGAGGTAGACCCATCTAGGGAGACAGTGTTATGTGTGTTGAGGGCTTAAAGGAGGGAAATAGTGAGCTGGATGTGGGAATAATGAATGGATGTCTGATTGATGGTGTGTGGCTGGTGCAGAGATGGGCAGGAGAGAGGGGCCTGTGCCCATGACCTTCAGAATTGTGTCCACTTAGCCCTGCTGCAGGCTGAGGCCTGGTTGTTCTTGGTAGGGAGACCATGAGAGCCCAAGCAAGTCTTAGAGTCCAGGATGCCAGCTCTGGTGTCTTAACAGAGCTCTGGAATTCAGTAGAAAGGTCCAGTAGAGAGATGAGCAAGACCTGGATTCAGATCCCAGCTTCCCACGTACAGGCTCTGGGGCAGGTGTCCTGACACTTCTGAGCTTCATTTTCTCCTCATTCCCTTGGGAAGAGTGGGAGCAGCAACCTTGGCATGTTCTCATCCAGATAAACAAGGTACCTGGTCCTTAGGACATGGTTAGTAACTCAGCGAGGTGTTTGCATTGCTAACTGATGAGGAAATGAGGCACAGTGGGCTGAGAAATCAGCTGAATGTCACACAGCCCTGAAGTGATGCAGTGGGACCCTGTCAGTGATGCCAAGCTCTCACCTACTGCTTGGCACTACCTCTTTCCCCTCTCCCTGGCCTTGACTAGAAGAAACAGGAGATACTGAGGATTGCTCAGGATTGTGGTGTGAATTATCCCAGGCCTGCACTTTATTCACTGACATAGGAGTAAAAGCTAAAACTCTTGGGGCGGGGAAGGTCATACTTGTCACCCTTGCCATAGAAGGGACATCTTGGGCATGTGGCTTCATCTAAGACACAAAAAGCAGGTCTTAGAACCACAATGATGTGAAGGAGATGCCTTCTTCATGTCCTTGTGCAAAATGGGAATCCAGCACTGGCTCCTCTTGTCCCTATGGTCTGTGTGGGGCTGGGCGGCCAGGGCCCTGATCTCTCTGCAGAGGTCTTCCCAGGGAGTAATAGCATCTCTGTTCCTGTTCACCTCTCCAGCTGACTCTAAAGAAGATGCGAATAAGTGGCTCTCTGGCTTGAAAATCTTACACCAGGAAGCGATGAGTGCATCTACACCCACCATTATTGAGAGGTATTGACTTTGCGGTTTTTTTTTTAAAAGATTTATTTATTTATTTATTTATTTATTTATTTATTTATTTATTTATTTATTTATTTATTCATTCATTCATTCATTCATTCATTCATTCATTCATTCATGATAGACATAGAGAGAGAGAGAGAAAGAGAGAGGCAGAGACACAAGCAGAGGGAGAAGCAGGCTCCATGCTGGGAGCCCGACGCGGGACTCGATCCCAGGACTCCAGGATCGCACCCTGGGCCAAAGGCAGGCGCTAAACCGCTGAGCCACCCAGGGATCCCCTCCTTTTTTTTTTTTTTTTTTTTTTAAAGATTTTGTTTATTCATGAGAGACACAGAGAGAGAGAGGCAGAGGGAGAAGCAGACTTCCCAAAAGGGAGCCCGATGCTGGACTGGATCCCGGGACTCCAGGATCATGCCCAGAGCCAACGGCAGATGCTCAGCCCTTGAGCCACCCCAAGTGGCCCATTGACTATGGCTTTTTATCTTGAGTGCCCATATTCATTTATTCTGTTCCCTTAGCCAGTGTGAGTGAAGAAAAGAAAAATGGGACATTTTATCTTGGAGGCTCACTGAGTGTCCTGGAGGGAACAGGTCCTCAGTAGAGGCTGTGGCCTCTCCAGCATCTCGTCAAAGAGCCGTCCCCCCACCTCTCTCTGGTGGGGTAAGGAGTGTACTGAAACTGAGATGGAAACATGTTGTTGGAGGGGAGGTCTGGGGAGGACCGAGGGCTTCCTTCTTACAGGATTAAGAAGTGGTTCCACCAAGTCATCAGAGGACTTGCAGGATTTGCCAGCTGCTCAGGACTGCCCTGTCCGTGTGTCAGTGTCATGAGGTCCACACGGGATTGGCATGTGGATGACTGTCCCCTCGGTGAAAACCCTCTGATCCGCACCGTTTTTCTCATCAGCCTCTCAGGCGATAATGATCATCATCAGAGAGGATTGTCAGTGTAAAGAATGCCAGCCTGTACGAGCTGGAGGGGCCTCTTGGCTCGGCTAGGGCGTTTCAACCACAAGGAGAAAACCGCTTCTTCCCAAGCTGCTCAAGTTAGCAAGTTGGAAAGCTTTTCTTGTTTCCAGAATCCTTTGTCCCCATTCCATAGAACTGATGGAGATTCCTGCTGTTTACTAACTGTCTCTGTCTCAACTCTCTTCCCAGTTGGCTGAGAAAGCAGATTTATTCAGTGGACCAAACCAGAAGAAACAGGTAAGGATGTGTTCGTGTTTTTGTGGTTTTTCTCCAGATCATCTTGGCCTCTGACGTTCTTTCTTGGATCAGTGCAAGGCAGTCAGAGCATGTTTTGTGGTGTGGAAAGGTCCCCGTGAGGTCTGGTTGGACCAGCGAGGTCCCAGATGCTCTGCCAAGCGCTGGGGGTTGATGGTGACAAATCCCCACTTCTCTGGGGCCTTACTTCTGTGGATTTTCAGGCCTCTCTGCAGAGACAGCTTCTCTGCCTTGGAGCCCTTGGATCTTATCCTTGAGGCTCTCATATTCGAGTACCTTCTGTATCCGGGGAGAAAGGAGATCGCCATGTGCCTGCCCTACTTCATGGCTGGAGAGAGGTTGACCATAAAGAAGTAACCCAGGGTGACTCATGGCAGTTAAACGGGCTGGGTAGACCTGGCCGGCGGACGTGAGAGACACGAAAACATGTAATTCAATGTACTTGTTCCTCAGAATAGTGTGATTTGGGGCCCTTCCCCGTCAGCACACATGGTGCTCTGTGCCAGACATTTTTTATAACAAACAAGGTTTGACCTTGGGACTTGGCAGTGTTATTTCCTTACTGATGAGAAATTATTTCCTTCTTGATGGATGTAGAATTGCTCCTGGCCTGTTAGTATTACCACTAATACTGGTACTTGGAGAACTTTGGGTCTCTCTGTTTGTAAGCATGTGTGAGGAGGAGACAAACAGGATAAAGCCCTAGACGGGGGATCCCAGCAGCGAAGTGTTTTCTGGTCTAACAGTTTGAAAGAGGTGATAGCAATTTGTATTTCTGTCTGTGGTGCAAGGGGACACCCCTTTCACCGTGCCCTGTGTCACCAGACCTTTGGTGATCTGATGCGTGAAAGGCAACAGCAGGTGTTTGCTTAAATGTGTATTTATTTGAGTGAGATTGAACATTCTTTCGATTTTTTTTTTTAGGCTATGATCCAGTTATTTTTTTAAAAAGATTTTATTTATTTATTTGACAGAGAGGGAGCACAAGCAGGGGAAGCAGCAGAGGGCGAGGGAGAAGCAAGCAGGCTTCCGTGGAGCAGGAAGCTCGACCTGGGGCTCGATCCCAGGACCCTGAGACCATGAGCTGAGCCAGAGGCAGACACTGAACTGATTGAGCTGCCCCACACCCCTGCTCCAGTTATTATTAATAATGTAATGATAAAACCTGCCATTTATGGAGCACTCAGTTTGCCACACACTGTGCTTAGCACTTAAAAATCATTGTATAATTTTCGCCTTGCACAAGACCTTTTTAAAAAATTTTTATTTTTTAATTTTTTAAAAAGATTTTATTTACTTATTCATGAGAGACCCACAGGGAGAGGCAGAGACATAGAGGGAGAAGCAGACTCCATGCAGGGAGCCCAATGTGGGACTCGATCCCAGGACCCCAGGATCACGCCCTGAGCCAAAGACAGATGCTCAAACACTGAGCCACCCAGGTGTTCCTTAAATTTTTTTAAAACGATTTTCCTTCTGGGATGCCTGGGTAGCTTAGAAGTTGGGCATCTGCCTTCAGTTCAGGGTGTGATCCTGGGGTCCTGGAATCGAGTTCCGCGTCAGGCTCCCTGCATGGAGCCTGCTTCTCCCTCTGCCTGTGTCTCTGCCTCTCTCTGTGTGTGTGTGTGTGTGTCTCAAGAATAAGTAAATAAAATCTTAAAAGATTCTCCTTCTTTCTATTTGTTGAGAGATGTCGGCAGCTAAGCTCCCCAGCTGTCCCCTGGTGTCCCTTTCCACCTCTGAGGCTCCATCACCTGGTGATCTCAGAGCTTGGGCTTGCCTCCTGGTTTCTTCCACATATGCCATCCGAGGGGCTGATGGAGAAACAGTCGCCACCAGTGGTGAAACGTTCAATAAGGTTTTTAGGTCTGCCAGAAGTGCACCGCGTGTCGCCCTGTCCATCCGCCCTCCCTCCCTCCTCCATGTGCCAGTGTTCCCTGCGTGTGGTCCCGCGCAGCAGGCTGCACACCTGCGTTAAGGAGGTGGATCTGGGGAGGCCGCACTGCAGGACTTGGTTCACACTGGTCTCTTTCAGCCTCCGAGGTGGGGCCTCCCTGATGTTTCCTTTCATCAAAGCCAAAGGTGGCTTTGGGGTGATTCATTGTTGAGGTTGGCACAGGGATGCCAGAGGGAGCCCTCCCGGGCCCCCTCTCCATGCACGGGTGCTACGGGGCTGTTGATTTGGTTTGGGGGTCCGCCTCCGTCTTGTCGAGGAAGGGCAGCCTCCCTCCGGCTGTCTTGCTCAGAATGGGTTCCTGCGCAGCCTTCATAGAGACCCGTCTTTCCATTGGCCGGCCCGGAACCCTCCGCAGAGGGGAGGTCTGTTTCTGCCTCGATGCCTCCCGCTCGCCCTCCTGGGCCTTCTCCGCATGGGCAGAGGCCCCGCTGCCCTGTCATCGTGTGGAAGATCCACCTTTCCTGTGGTTCTGGGAGGCCGGGAGGGAGTTTTTCCAAAAGGAACTCTGACCAAGGAAGGTACCAGTGAAAGAGCAACTGACTTGTGCTCCTCCCTTCCTGTCGCCCACGGCTGGTGGCTGGTGGCATTTCCTGAAGGAGGACAAAGGAGTGGCAGAGGCACAGCAAGACTCTGGCGGCGGGAGGCAGGCGGGCTCCCAGGCCTTCCTGCGGCCTGCACACCTTGTCTCCCTGTGGAGCACCTGGGGCAGAGCGGTGGCCGCTGGCCCTCCTTGAGAAGTCGGCTTGCACCAGCCAGCGTGCCGAGCGTGTTGCATACTTCTGGAATGCTCGCAGGCCACTGAGCTCGGTACCCTTTGACCCGTTTCTTGAGGACACTGAGGCCAAGTGGGGTTATCTGACCTGTCTGCAGCAACCCAGCTTGCCAGGTATGGCACCAGACTGTCTGAGTCAATGCAAAAGGAGCCCCCACACTGTAAAACTATGGCCTGAACTTTCAACTTATTTTCATGTTGTTTGATTTAAAAGAAAGGGTTTCCAAGTCTTACCTTTTAACGGTGTTGCTTTTTTTTTTTTTTTAAAGGTTTTATTTATTTATTCATGAAAGACACACAGAGAGAGGCAGAGATATAGGCAGTGGAAAAAGCAGGCTCCCTGCCAGGAGCACCATGCGCAGGACTTGATCCCTGGGCCGCAGGATCACACCCTGAGCCAAAGGCAGATGCTCAACTGCTGAGCCACCCAGCGTCCCATAGACAGTGGTTATTGAATGAACTCAAAGCTTTTCTCTTTCAGCTTGTTTATTTTTTAAAGATTTTACTTATTTATTCATGAGAGAAGAGAGAGAGAGGGGCAGAGACCTAGGCAGAGGGAGAAGCAGGCTCCTCACAGGAAGCCTGATGTAGGACCATGGCCTGAGCGAAACGCAGATGCTCAACCACTGAGCCACCCGGGTGTCCCTCTTTTAGTTTATTTAATAACTGTTTCTACTCACATAGGATCTAAATAGCCTCCATTCACATGGGTGCAATTTAATTCTGCGCTACTAGAAAACTCTCAAAATGTATTCTGAGGATGTGCTGTTAATATAATCTTTGTCTTAAAAGGTTAACCCCTTTACGCAGAAATACAGAGACCCCACAGCAGCGTTCCTTGTGACCACTGAGAATAATTTAGTGCCACTCAATAGAACAAACCAGCTGCGGTGGGAGGCTTACGTATTACTGCTTGATGTTGCTTTTGTTTTTTTATAAGTTGTGTTCCTGAAAGCTAGTAAAAGGCAGAAATCTTCCCTCCCACCACTCCCCCACCCCACAGCCTGGAAGTAAAATCTGTTTGATGGGTTTGATTGTGGTAACATCCACACAGCATAAAACCTACACTTGCAGCGTCCGCTTCTGTGAGAGCAAGTGCGTTCAGACTGTGGTGCGTCCCTCCCCGCCATCCTCTGCAGAGCGCTTTTCATCTCGCACGAAACTGTCCCCTTAAACAGTCCCCCCCATTTCCTCCCTCCCCACCCTAATAACCTCTGCTCTGCCTCCTGTCTCCACGAGTGTGACAGCTCTGGGTCCTGCGTTCCGGTGAAGTCAGGCTCTATTTGTCTTTGGGGGACTGGCTTGTTACACTTAGGACCCCATCTTCACGGTTCATCCACGTGCCCGTAGCAGGTGTCAGACTTTCCCTCCTTTCTAAGGCTGCACAGTACGCCCCTGTGGGTGGGGGCCACGTGTCGTTGATCCGTCCATCTCTTGATGGACACTTGGACGGCTTCCCGCTTTGGGCTGTTGACTATTGTTGCTGTGAACCCGAGTGTGCAGCGCCTGCTTTCAGTTCCTGTGTGCGTTACTCGGAAGTGGGATTGCTGAATCCACTGGTGGTAGTGCTGCGTCCTCAGACGTGGGCTCTTCCGCTTCCCACGGTGGCTGCAGCCTTCAGTCCCACCCCTGGGCTCCAGGGCTCCAGGGCTCCGGCCTTCCCACTGGCTTGCCAGTGCTTGTTTTTCCCTCCCTCCCTCCCTCCCTCCTTCCCTTCCTCCCTCCCTTCCTGCCTGCCTACCTCCCTTCTTTCCTTCCTTCCTTCCCTCCCTTCCTGCCTCCTTCCCTTCTTTCCTTCTTGTCTCCCTCCCTCCCTCCTTTCCTTCCCTTCCTCCCTCCCTCCCTGCTTCCCTGCCTCTGTACCTCCCTTCTTTCTTTCTTTCCTCCCTTCTTTCCTTCCTTCCTTCCTTCCTTCCTTCCTTCCTTCCTTCCTTCCTTCCTCACCCCCTTCCTTCCTCCCTCCCTGCCTGCCTCCTTCCTCCCTTCCTGCCTTCCCTCCCTCTCACCCTCTTTCTTTTGAATAATAGTTATCTTAATGGGTATGAAGTAGTAGCTCATTTTGCTTTTGTTTTGCATCTCCCTCATTGCTAGGGATGTTGAGCATCTTTTCTCGTGCTTTTTACCATTTGCACATCTTCTCTAGAGAAATATCTGTTTCGTTCCTTGGTCCATTTTAAATTTCACCTTAACTATTTTACACCATATTCTGCTTCCCAGGGCTGACCGTGGGCTAGGAACTAGACAACCTTTTATTTTTCATTCTTACACTCTCATTTGGCATTACCTTTTGAAAAAGCACACATAGATTAAAAAAAATGAAAGTAATTCATGTTCATCATAGAAAATTTTATTAATACTGGAAACTAGAAAAAATCTGTCTAAATGGGATATTAAATGGTAAGCACCGTTAACCCCAGCTACATCTAATTTCAGTAGATTTCCACCTTCAGTGTTTACTTCATTAAGATCTAATTACACATATGATCTTTTTTCCTCTTTTTTAATCTCTAAATTTGGGGACAGCTTTCCCGAGCAAAGTTGCAAAGATAGCACATCGAGTCCCTGAATACCCTTCCTTGCGGCTTTCTCTTATGCTCCCCTCAGGCGTTACTGTGGCATGTTTGTCAGGCCTGAGGAGGAACAGGTGTTGGCACAGGACTCTGAACTGAGCCTGGGGCTTGATTTGGAGCTCACAGTCCCCACCCCCACCCCCACATGCTTTGAGATCTATCCGCAGACCCTCTGTCCCACTGCGTGGTTCTGCGGCTTGATCTCCCCTGAGCCAGATCAGTGTCTCCGTCTTTCCTGCCCTTGACAGTTTGAGGAGTACATCCAAGCATTTTCTAGCATGTCCCTTAGTTGGGGTGGGTCTGACCTTTTTGTCATGATGAGGCTGGAGTGACGGGCAGGCTGAGGTTGTGGGTGTTTGGGAAGAATGTCGCAGAGACGAAGGTCTTTTTCATCCCATTGTCACATCGAGTGGTGCGTGTTCTCTGCGGGGCTCATCAGTGGCCATGTAACCCTTGATCACCTGGCCAAGGTAGTATCGGGAAGATTTCTCCTTTGTAAAGTCACCAACCCCATTATTTGGGAATAAGTTGCTGAATCCAGCCCACTCTGGAGGGGAGGATTAAACTGTTTTCACAACATGTTAAACAGTAAGAATGTCTATACTTCCTGCGACTCTTCAGGAATGTGATGTCAGTGACTGCAAGAGCAACCAACCAAGGTGGGCAGAGCACCTAGGTGGCTCAGATGGGTAGGTGGCTGCCTTTGGCTCAGGTGGTGATCCCAGGGTGCTGGGATCGAGCCCTGGGTTGGGCTCCCTGTGGGGAGTCTGCTTCTTCCTCTTTCTCTGCTTGCTCCTCTTCCTGCTTGTGCACTTGCTTGCTCTGTTTCCCTCTCTCTGTCAAATAAATAAAATCTTAAAAAAAAAAAAAAAAAAAAAAAAGAGGGATGCCTGAGTGGCTCAGTGGTTGAGCGTCTGCCTTCATCTCAGGTCGTGATCCCAGGGTCCCAGGATCAAGTCCCGCATCAGGCTCAATGCAGAGTGCTTGCTTCTCCCTCTGCCTGTGTCTCTGCCTCTCTCTCTGTGTCTCTCATGAATGAATAAATAAAATCTTAAAAAAAAAAAAAAAAGAAAGAAAGAAATCAACGGGAAGTTGATATTTGGTTCAAAAAGTTGTCTTTTGTTTGTCATTTAACTTATGTCTAATTTTTCCCTATGTTCAGGTCACCAATGTGACCCTCATGAGAAGCATTTTTGGGGTCACTGTAAGATTCTTGGCCCTGTGCCATGACTCCATGGTCCCCCATTGAGCAGACATGCTTGGCTTTCCCTGAGTCTTACCTTCCTGCTGCTGCTCGTGTTGATGGGGGCTCCTTGAAGTCAAAGGTTTGGCTGGTTTGGTCTTTCTAGTGTTCGTCGGATGAAAGAAAGTTCTCCTTATGTCATTCCTAGACATAACATGGAATGTTCTGGGAAGTGTGGGTGGCTCAGCAGTTGAGCGTCTGCCTTTGGCTCAGGGTGTGATCCCGGGATTCTGGGATCGAGTCCCACATCAGGCTCCCTGTGAGGAGCCTGCTTCTCCCTCTGCCTATGTCTCTGCCTTTCTCTGTCTCTCATGAATAAATAAATAATATCCTTAAAAAAAAACATGGAATGTTCTAGCTTTGGAAGCTTTCCTTATGACATTTCCAGGCCTGGGGAGACTGAGTCAGAGGTGTCAGTGCTTTAACAGTAACTCATGGCTTTTTAGAGGTAACTCCCCCTCCCCAGTCTTGAGCCTTTAGAGTTTAGTTATCTGTTATCTAAGTATTAGGTTCTGGTTCTGCGGTTGATGCAAAAGGTGAGCATTTCTGTAATCCAAATACTCCTTGAGAAAGCCCCACCCCATCCCCTGAACATTCTGTGAGGGTCCCTGGAATTGTGTTACCTGGTGTGAGGCTCACAGGGGCTGAGTCCCGTGGAGGCACAGGAGCCTGTAGGGCTCATAGCAGTTTGTCTTCCTGTCTCCAGATTTTTTTTTCCTCCCTCTGCTTTTTGCAGCTGAGCATATAACATGGGATTTGCAGAGGCTGAAGCTGGGTGGGGCAGAGGGAAGACTGTTGGGTCTTCAGGAGGCAGAAGGGGCAGCGGTTGCAGGTGGAAGGCAGGTGTGTGGGTCCAGGTCTCTCCTTCAGCAGGAATGCACGTAGGTATCATGCAGCTCATGCTGTGGCCCTAGAACATTGGGACCACCTGGGGGGCTTTGGCCTTAGGCGTGTATTGTCTCCTCGGCAGAGTTTCTGCTTCACAAGGCTTGGCCTGGAGCTCAGGAATCTGCATTTCTACCAAATTCCCAGCTGAGGTTGGTGTTGCTGGTCCAGGGACTCTACTTAGACAAGCAAGCTTCCAGAGCTGCTCTGTCCTATATGGTGGCCCCTGGCTCTTTGTGGCTATTAAAATTAATGAAAATTCAATAAAAAAATTTAGTTCCCGGGTCATGTTAGCCACATTTCACATGCTCAGTAGCCGCATGTGGCTAGTAGCTACCACATTGGATAGCCCAGATCTAGACTATTTCCATCATTGTCAAAAGTTCTATTGGGCAGTGGTGAGATTTGAATCTCCGCTTTAACACTTACTAGTTCTGTGAGTTTGGGTAAGTTCCTTAATTTCTCTGTGCCTCAGTGCCTCTACTCTGTAAGAGAGGGCTGACAGTTGTTGCCTCCCTGGGTTGGGGTGAGGTCACAGTGGGTTGGTGTGTGAGAATGCTTAGATGCCCAGCTTCTGGTGAGTATGACTGTCTGTACAGCTGAGAAGCCGGGGGTGGTGGTGGTGTGGGTCCAGCCTTTGGGTGGCAGGTAAGTTTACTGGGGCTGCCAACCCCGGTGGCATGGCAAAGGCTGCTGGGGCGTGATGCTGTGGGAGCTGGGACGGTGCCAGGCTGACAGGGGGAGGTGCCACGACTGTGGAGTGATGCCTGCCACAACGGAGGCAGGGGCTCTTTGTGGCCCTTGGCAGGGATTGTTTCTTGCCTTCCCTCTACAGAAGAATTGCCCTGGTTCCGAACCCATGGTCACAGGCTGAGCCTGCAGGAACCAGAATCTGAGATGGGGATTGGGGGTTTGTGTGCAGGAAGTCTCCTGGGGAGGGCGTGGGGGATGGACACCTGTGGGTAGTAGCAGGAGTTGGGCTGCTGTGGGTCACAGCCACGGCCTGCAGAGCCGTCCTCTGTTGAGGTCCCGGGAGGGCTGCAGTCATTGGATGCTGGATGCAGCCTTGCCGAGGCACTCTCTTCATCTGATGATGGCAAGTTCCAAACGGGGAGAGGGGTGTAGTGGGGGGCTGCTGGATTCTTCCCCTCCAGCAGCTGGGGAGTTACCGAGCCTGTCCTGGCTCAGGGTCAGGCAGTGCAGCACAGATCACAGGTCTGGGGAAGGAGGGAATGAGGAAGGAGCTTGGGGGGCAGGGAGGTGAGGGGAGTGGCAAGGTCCTGGCACAGGAGCTTAAGGAAGCTCTGGGTCCCCACCTTTACCTGGCAGCTCAGTTGCTCTGCTATAAGGTAGGACTTTTGGAGCAGATGGATTCGGGTGCCCCATTGCTCAGAGTCTCTTGGCCCCAGATCTTGTGTTTGCTCCACTGGCTCCCAGTGCCCCTGTCTCTATACCTGGATGTGGGGAGGTTTCTTGACCCTGTTTCTGCCTGGAGGTTCTAGATTCCCGAGGGGACTCTGACCTCCTCCTTGGTCCTGGATGAGCCCTGCAGGGCCCCCAGCTTGGCCAGACCTTCTCCTTGCCCTTTCTTGTGGTGCTAGGCCCTGCTGTTCTTCTCCCTTCATCCGGTCCTGGCCAGGTTCTTCTTGGGCACCCCGGGGGCTGGGTCAGAAAGGGGGTCTCAGCCAGCCTGCTTGACTCTCCGGCCAGCCAGCCCCGCTTGAAGGTGTTGCTCTCAGCCTTTCTGGGAAAACCCTTGTTGCTGCCCCTGAAGCAGTCGGGGGGTAGGGAAGCATCTGGCAGGTATAGGTGTCTGATGTTAGGGAGGCTGTTAGACTAGAGGTAAAAAGGCTGGAGGTGGGGACACAGGGATGGCCAGGAGCTCCACTCAGTTGTCTCCAGAGGCAGTTGCTCAGCGTAATGTGCTCCCTTCTTCTGTAATGTGCTGCCTTCTTCTGGATGTGCCGGCACAAGCTGAGTTGACAGTGTGGGGGAAACTGGGCCATTTTCTGCCCACATCCTGGGCAGGCTTCCTTCCTTGGCCATGCACAGCCCTGTCCAGACTGACAGCTGCAGAACACAGAGCAGTTTTCTCTGACCACACCAACAGCACCCCAAGACCACCCTCTCTCGCTCTAGTCTCGCTCTCAGCTCTACAGCCACAGGGGTCTAGATCCTGCGCCCTTGACCGACCACCCCGACCCCACACCTCTCTGCACTGTTCATGCTATTCCTGGAGAGGTGGAAAAAGGCAGTGGTTACAGGTGGACTTCCCTGGAGTCCCTGTTCCATGTCCTAGCCCCAGACCTCTCTGAGCCTGTGTCCTCACCGGGAATGTGGAGATGGTGACGGTACCCACCTCATGCGGTCGTTAGAGCATGGAAGGCGTGTCTGTGCCTGTCCCCTGGAGCAGTGCCTGGCATTGTATATACGCTGTTAAAGTTCCACTGCCAATGTTGGTAACTGGTGCTACTATGGGTATTTCTTTTGCTCTGAATGTGCTCTCTCCTTCTTTCCTCTGCACCTGAACTTACTACCTGGCCCAGGTGAAAATCACGCAGGAAGATTTCTGTGATGTGGTCCACGTGACTATACCTTTTGGGATTTGATTCAAACCTGGGCTCTGCTGTCACCCAGCCCTTGACCTTGAGCAGACCCCTCTCCCGTTGCCTGTTCAAACCCCAAGGGTGGGTAATGCTTCCTGTGTGTGTGCGGGGGTCAGATGGAGTGAGGGCTTAGGTAACATTATTGCCTGGATGACCCGCAGGGCAACCTGGCACATAGTAGGGGCTTGTATAGGGTTGGCTCCTTCCCCTTCCCCTCTGGCCTTTGGGGAGTCACTCCCCTTGGTTTGAAGCCCCAGGACATCTCCTATCCACAGAGGTTATGTGGCCTCCTGCCACCATGTTCTGCTCACACTGTGAATCTCTTATGTGACCTGAGTCCTTGGCCCTCCCTGAAGGGTGGAGACCAGCCTTGTGTGACTCAGATGGAATCCAGGGTCTCTTGTCCCCAGTCCCTCTACCCATAGAGGGTGCTCTGGAGGGCAGGGTGAATGTAGCCCAGCCCTCCACAGTTGAAGCGGCTAGAGCTGAGGTTTCCCTCTTTTGCAGCATCAGCCTCCGAGAGTTGAAGACCATCTTACCCCTGGTCAACTTTAAGGTGAACAGTGCCAAGTTCCTCAAAGATAAGTTTGTGGTAAGTGTCGTAGCTTCTTGGTGTGGCGATTTTCCGAACCAAGGGTCACTTAGCCTTTGAGCCCCATTGAAGGGTGCCTAGGAGAGCCCAGACATCTGTCCAGTTCACCGTCCTAGGTGAGGACGTCATCCACACCATCCATGCAGTCCTAGGTGAGAACCACGAGTGCGGTCTTTCCCTTCACTCACTGTCCCACAGCCTGCTCTCCTTCAAGTAACATGAACAAATTTGTTTCTTTCGGAAAATATTATGAAAGGTTCCCTAGGTAAGGTTGTCAAGAGCATGGTATTCTGTATCCAAGCCCTCATAATATAGCTGTCAGAGTGGGCTCCTCTCTGGCTTTCCCCCAACTTCCTACCCAGCCCTCCTTCCACTCATCATTGAGTTTGTATGTGGTCTGCTGTAATTACGCTGTTGGGAGGTAAAGTGGGTAAAGTCACTCCAAGGGTGATGGCGTAGGGTAGGGCAAGTGGGGCCTTCCTGAATGGTGTAAGGATGGAGATGATGCCTAGGCACCCCCCCGACTGGTGCTCAGAGAGATCCTGAATCTTGTCAGGAAGCCAGTGATGCTCCATCTCCCTAGCTCCAGTTGTGGGACTCACATGACCTTGCCACTTGCTTGCCGGCAACCCCGGTCATAGGCTTCCTCAAGCCAAGAAAGGGCATTCATATTTGTGCCAGTGAGTTCTTGGAAGAGTTCACCCACTTTGTGGCTACCAAGCCATCTTTTGACCTGCCTAGAGCATTCCAACTATTCCAGGAAGGCAGAAACAGAGACAGTGGGAAGTGTTACCATTGATCACCACATCTTTGGAATCTTGTTCTTTATCAGGGCTTCCCTGAGCTGGCAATATGTAGATGTTACTGGTTTGGTTTGGAGGAAGTCCTAGGGAGTGGGAGTGGGTGGTGGTTTTTGTATTTTACAGATGAAGAAACTGAGGATCTGAACGGGATCAGGTAAATCATCCAAAGCCATTAAGCAATTCAGAGGACAAGCCTTGACTGGGGTTGAACTCTAACTCCAAAGGCTTGGTTAATTTTCCCATGCTTTTAGAATGCCCTGTCTGCCCAGACCTTATTACACTAGGTCTAGATTTGGAAGTGTCTTCTGCCCCCAGAGGGAAGAGTTCTGCATCACAGCTCTTGGAATTCTGGCTGAGTTGCTTCCATTTAGGGGGTTCAAGGGCAGGATCTTACCTGGTGGGGCCCCTGGTGGGTGTGTTCTCCAGGCAGGTAAATTAGGAAACCCGTGGACAGTTTGGGCTCAGAGGAGTGAGTTTGGTTTTGGCCAGAGCTGTGGAAGAGCCATTCCACCTGGTAACAGTGAGGCGGCATTCTGGTGGGGGACGTAAGAGATCGCATGGTCACTTTTTTTTTTGTCTTTAATTTACAGGAAATTGGTGCACACAAAGATGAGCTCAGCTTTGAGCAGTTCCACCTGTTCTATAAAAAACTTATGTTTGAGCAGCAAAAGTCGGTAAGACAATTCTTGAGCAAATGATCAGTGTTTCTGTTTCCCCTGTGCCTCAAAGTCTGGCATGTCCCTAAGAAACCCATGAGACCCGTTGAGTGTCCCCTCTCAGCAAGGAAAGACACAGTGGGAATGACCGTGACGTCCTCGTTTCATCTGTTAGATTGGTAGACGCGCGAGAGAGCTGTGGGGGAAATGGAAGGAATGTGAGAAGTCTGGAATTTAATTTCAGCCTATGAAAGTAAAACAAGTTCAGTTAATTTGGCTGCACTATCTCCTCATGGAAGGAAATTTATCAAATCATTAAGGGTAACCATCTCTGGGTTGAGGGATTATGTGTGTGATCTTTTTAAAAATGCTTTTATTCAATATTTATGAGAATATTTTTTATTAAGATAATATGCCATTTTAAAATTAAATTAAGATGTGCATACATTTTGACCTGACGGTGGCATTTTGGGAACTCTACTTGAGAGAAATGAGGGCATGGGGACCTTAGAATTTATTACCAGATTGTTTGTTGCAGCATTACTTATTCTGGCAAAATACCTGGAAGCCATCTGCATGCCTCTCAGTAGAGGAATAGCTGAGTGAAATTATGGTCCATCCATACCATGCAACATTATGCAGCTGATTAAGAAGCCTGACTGAGTCTCTCTGTTTGTTGATCTGGAGGGATGTTCATGATATTTTGTGAGCAAAGCTGGCAGCAGATTCACCCGAGGAACTAAGTCTGATGAAAAAACAAAACCAGAACCAAAACCAGGATATAATAATCCTCCTCCATATGTCTCTGTGTGTTTTTATGAACAGGGAAGAAGTATGGAAGGATACACACTTCGCATTTAATGTTGATCTTGTCTGTGTATTGAAGGGGTTTGGGAAGATGGGCAGCAGAGATAATTGCGTTTTTCTTTGCACACCTCAGTTTTCTTTGACTCGTTCCAAAGAGCACATTACTCTCGCTCTCTCTCTCTCACACACACACACACAGTCCCATAAAGCATAAAGCTTAAACAAAGGGGTTCAGTGCAGTGTATGGAGCACAGTGCCTGGTGGGTGGCGCATGCCCCAGAAGCAGGAGGCCCTGTTATCAAAAGAGGGCTTTGCAGGTAGCAAAACTAGGTCCAGAGCAGAGCTGCAGAGCAGAGAGGATGTGGGACTTGGAGCCAGAGATCTGGTTTCTCCAACTAGCTATGTGATCTGAGGCTCTCAGCCTCAGTCTTCTCATCTGTGCAGTGGGGTTGGGGATTCCTGCCCCACCAGGCTCTTGGGACAACTGAATGAGGGCTTGGGATGGGAGGAAGTCAAGAGTGCAGGCATTTTCAGTGATGAGCATATGAAAGTCACTAGAAGGTGGGGTGCCTGGCTGGCTCAATTGGTAGAGCATACCACTTTTGATCTTAGGGTTGTGAGTTCAAGTCCCGCATTGGGTGTAGTGCCTACTTATTAAAAAAAATACAACAAAGTCGCTAGAAGACACTTACTAATTGCTTTCTGCATGCAGTCCTGCAGGTGGGCACAGGATGAGGTTTCTTGATAGGTGACCACTAGCTGTAGGATTTTAGATGTATCTGAGGCAAAGACATGGGAGCAGCATCTCCAGTGTGCCTAGATTGGGGGAAAAATACATGATTTTTTAGAGTAAAACATTCCACTGCATTGTATTAATTTTCACATATTAGTTCTTGGTTTGCCAAATAGAGTACAGGGGATTGAAAGACCTGGATTTCAGCCCCAGCTTGACCTTGGCTGACCACAAGTGATTTTGGGAAAAGCCATCTTTCCCCCCTTCATTCAGCTGGCTCTGTAAAATGAAGATATTAAATCAGGTCATTGGTTATAAAACATTTTAAATTATGTAACCATCCTCTCCTTTTTTATATGAAAACTTAATAAAAAAAACCTGCTGCATAAAAGCTGATCAAAACAGCTTTTTAGGTTAAAATCTGTAAGTTTTATTTGTAATCAGTTCTTGAGAACAATGAAAATGTCTGATGACAATGTACCAGTGGAATCCAGAATAATGACAATTGGTGTCTTATGCAATTGACCAGGATTGAGAAAACCTTGATTCACTCAAGATAAGTAGTTGCAAATAACAGTTTTTATAATCAGTTGCCTTGAAATTTCAGGATGCTGTCTCATCAGACAGATGGCAGGCAAAGCTTGAGAATAAGGTTTGCACCAAAGCTAATTCATCTGCCAGCATAGGTTAACCCGTTGATGGTCTGTTTCCATGATAAAATTCCACCTAAGACTTATTTCAACCTCTACTTTCTTTATGGTTCTTTTTAAGGTTAACGTGTGTGTTTGAGAGGGAGGAGGTGGAGGAGAAATTTGAGTCCGATTTCTGCAGAATCGCTGAATCCTCTGGGGGTAATTTAGATTGCCCAGTTTTGGAGAGGAAAAAACATCTGTACCAGAGGCTCCTTCTCTTGGCCAGAACCCATTCAGCCTGCATTCTATTAGACTTGGCCTAATGGTTTAAATGTTTTTCAAATGAATTGCCTACGTTTAAAACTTAAGAGATTTCATGTTAAGATCTAGATTTTTCTGCTGCTTCTGAAAAAAAATTGACATGTGGCTATATATGGGTCCTGAGTTCCCCATGAGGACATCTGAGTAGGAAGGAAGCAAGCATTCTCTGGCTTGCCCAGCTCCCACCTACCCCCGACCCAGCCCCAGTCCCAGCTTTCTCTACTAATTTATGTTGCCTGCCACACCCCAAAGGCTTTTGATCTCCAGCACTGGAGGGTGTAACTGACTTGTAATTTGAATAACAAAGCCCCAAGCTCTATAGATAGATAGTGGCCAGTTTGAGAAACCTCACTACTCTTGTGTAGGTAAATGCCCCTCCCCTTCTGTCAGCATATAATTTGCTTCTTGAGCTCCTTGCTGGCAGTACAGAGCACAGAAAAGCAAGAGCTGTGTGCTCGGAGAGGCTCAGCTGGATTTCTTAGGCTCCTTTGGGGAGACAGGGCTCCCCCTGGTGATGGGCAATTCCCCCTCGCCCCCCAGACTAGATCCAGGAGTGGGTTCCTGCTCATCAGTAGCTATGGATTTCCAACTTGAGGTAGCTAGCTGCACCTGCTTATGTTTCCACAGCCAAGCCTCAAAGCTTCTAAAAGTTTTGCAGCAGCAGGAAGACATTTAATTCCATGTGTGTCCCCGAAGGTAAGCCTCTAGCTAGGCTGTACTAACAATATTACGAATAGAGATCATAGCAAATGTTTCCTAAGTGTGAACTATAACATACGCTGGGGCTGGGTGCTGTGCTGAGTGTTGTCCATGCATTTAGTTCTCCTCACAATTGTGTGAGAGGCACCAGTATTATTCCCATTTTACAGATGAAGAACCTGAAGCTCAGAGAGCTTACTTGCTAGAGGTTATACAGCTCAAAATCTGCAGAGCTAGGATTTGAGTTCCCTTTTGCCCAACTTCAGTGCCCAGCCACCAATTAAAAGCCACTTGCTTTTAATTCTGAAAACATTTGTATCAAGGGACATTTCAAACATATACAAGCAGAGGCTATACTGTAGCAAACCCCATGTACCCATCAGCTAGTTTCACCAATGATCCACTCATGGGACTCCTTTTTCATCTTGCTTTAATCCACTTTCCTCTGCTCATGTAATTTTGAAGCAAACCCAGCATTGTATTATTTCTCCCTCGAATGCTTTAATGCTCAGCTTTGTAACTGTTCCTCTGCTACCTCCCCACCAAATATAGGAAGGCCTGCCTTGGTTAGTGGCGCCTGGGCAGGAGGCACTTACAGGCCCTGATCATCCGTGAAGATGGCTCGCTAATTTCCTTCTTGCTCTTGGTCCAGGACTTGAGTTTCACCCCTGTGGGATGCGGTGGTCAGGTAGCAGTTTAATCATCTGCTTATACCCCCTGTCCTTTCGTACCATCTATTCTCTGTACCCTCCGGTAGATTCCTTTGGAAATGTGTTACGGTTCTGTATTAGCTGCATTGCAGCATCACCACTATGTGCATTGTTCTTTCAGCTTTTGGGGCTCGGGCATTCTGGCATGCGTTGGCTGGATTCTCTGCTTTAGGGTCTCATAGGAGTTTAGCCTGAGGCTGTGGTCTCATCTTGAGGCTCAAGTGGGAAAAGATCTGCTCCCAAGCTCATGAGGTTGTGGAAGATGCAGTTCCCTCCAGGTGTGGGACTGAGGGTTCAGTTTCTTGCTGGCCAGAGGCTACCCACAGCTCCTAGATGCTGCTGCCCACAGCTCCATAATGGATGGGACTCCCCTAGATAGGTGCTGGCTTCCTCAAAGGTGGCAAGACAGGTGCTCAGTCGTGTATAGCATCATCATGTAGTCATAGACACGTGATCATGTACATCCCATTACTTTTGCAAGTTGGCAAGGGACCATGCAGGGGTGTGAATATTGGGAGAAGGACATCCTGGGGCCGTGTTAAAAGTCTGTCCACCAAGGGTTCCCATAAACCCAACATCCACAGTTGCTCTCCAGCAGCTCACAAATAATAATCAGCTCTCAAAGGTATCTAGTGTGATTCAAAGAACAAGTGCCTTTCCAACCCTGCAAGGTACCAGAAGGCAAACACACAGCCTTCCACCATCCATCGCCATCCCCCGGGATCTAAATGTAGGCGTCTTCAATGCTTCTTGGCCTATTAAAAGAGAAAATAGCTGTAATTTTTTTGAAGGTGGCACTAATCTTGCTTTCACATTACTCGTAGCTGACAGCGGTATTAAGTTTCCAGATGCTCAGTCTTATCAGTTACATAGGGTTGATGGTATCCATCCTCCAGGCTAATTGAGAGGATGAAAAAGGCTCATCGAGAGAAGTCACCCAGTAGCTGGCCCCCCAGGACAGCTTGTCCTTTCATGAGCCAGAATCTCCTCTGGAGGAAGTGAGTACAGCTGGCTGTGGTCTTCTGCTCCCTGTCCTGCCTCAAAAGGACCATCTTGGTCAGGGTCAGTGGGTTTCCTGGAGGGTCCTTTGGTACCTCACTGACCAGGCAACACTTGATTGGAAATTCATTTCTGATGTTTGAATAAGTTGCATTATCATCAAAATAACACATGGTTGTAACAGGGAAGTAGGAAGTGCCTACAAATAAAAAGATAATTGAAATGTCTTCAAACCTTCTATAGTTATATATTTAGTAGAAAGATTAATATTTACTCTTCGAGATTTTTTACATGGGTGCAAGCATATGTGAAGTGAGTCACATTCTATGATGATATTGTGGCTGAGGGTGCCAGGGAATAGCGCACATTATTCTAATGGGCGTGAGGAGGGTAGGAGGGGGAGAAGCATCCAAAGTGCAAAAATCAGCCGTGGAATCTCTGGTTGGTTTTTTCTGTCATTTTCCCTTTGGCCCCCTGGCACCAAATGGCTCATGTAACCCACTAAGCAGAGTGTGTAAGGTACATTACACTATGGAGGGTGTGCTTCCCTCCACCCCTCTGTGGGGAGACTCATTCCCTGACCTCAGATTGACCTCGACACCTCTGGCCCTTGCTCTTGTGGTCTCCATCCTTTGGCACAGCCCCTTTTTTTGTCTCCAGGGAATCAAAAGTCAGAGGTGACTTGTAGCCTTTAGTTCTATTTATCCATTATTTTAGGCACTCATTCAACAAATGTTTGAGCCAGGAGGGCACAGTGGTTAACAAAACAGGCATCTCCCCTCACCTCATTGATCTTTTGCTGGGGCCAGAGGGGACATTACCCGTAGCCACACATCCTGGTTTGGTAGACTCTGACCATATAACCCTGCACAGTAATGATAGAATAACTTAATTGCTGTCTCTCCACTATGTGCCTATAGCATCTAGAATGTTCTTCTCTCATTGCTAGGTTGTCATTTACTTTGTGTGCATTTGCATGTAATGTGCAGGCCAGTGGAGAAGTGCCAAAATAGACCAGGGTTGAAATGCTGGCTTTTTTACGTTCTAGATGTGTCACCTCGGAACAACTGCTGGTCCTCTCAGAGCCTGTTTCTTGTATCTGACTGGGGTTTGTTTCAGTGCCTTCCTGATGGGATGGGGAGCTGGGGTTGAGGCTGCCCTGCATCAGCTCCCAAGAAGCCTTGTTTGTTCCCCAGTGTTGCCACTACAGACCCCAGCTAAGCAGGTTCTGTCTCTTGCAGTCGGGGTGTGAGCAGTGCTGATGCCCCCTGACGTCTCCAGGGAGAATCTGTTCCTTGCCTCTCTCCCCACTTCTGGTATTTGCTAGCCATCCTGGGTACTCCTTGCTCTGTAGGCACATCGCTCCCATCTCTGTCACTGGTCATCATGTGGCCACCTAGTCCTGGCCTAGTCCAGCTCGAGATGTCCCCTTTATAAGGACAACTCATAGCATTAGGGCCTGCCCTAATCCAGGAGGACCTTGCCTTCACTGGATCATATCTGCAAAGACCCTATTTCCAAATAAAGTCACATTCACAGGTGGGGAGGGAGAGGATGGGGCTTGCACAGATCTTTTGGGGGCCACATTTGTAGCCATCACACATGCTGTAACCTCTTCCGTTGATAGAGTGCCCTCCCTGATGCATTTTCCCTTTTGGAACGCTGCCCTATTTCTCTGCCCCGTGAAGGAACCTGCTCCAGGAGGTTCTGCATCAGAATCGCTGTCTGCATTCCCCAATCTCTCTCTCCGCTCCTGAGCCTGTCCCAGCCATGTATCCAAGCCTCCCACCCCATGGCAGTTCATCTTGTCATATCACCGGGGACCTCCACATTGTGAAAGCCGCTGGTCAGTCCTCTGGCCTTTATCATGCCCACTGGGTGGCATGGATCACAGTTGGTCACTCTCTCCTGGATGTTGTCATTTGGCTTTGGGATCCTACGCTGTCTTCGTTCTCCTCTTACCTCGCTATCCACGGGTTCACATCTTTGGCTGGGTCTTTGATTTCTTGGTGTCTGAAGGTTGGTGACTGTCAGGCAGGGCCAGTGCTTAGCCAGATTCTCCCATCTAACTGCCAGGTTGCCTTGCATCTCACACTGGAATGTCCAGAAGGGACCTTGTGATGCTCTTCCCTCCCACTGCGGTGGATACATGACTGGCTGCTCTGTTGGATGGACCCAGAAATCCTCTTGCCTTCTGCCTTCCATTCCCCAGAACCCCCATCCCCACACCTGCCCTGTTGCGCTGCATCTTTAAATTTTGCTTCTGCTTATGCAAGTGGGGAGCCTCAGGTTGGCAATACTTGCCTTTTTTGCTTTCAATCCTTCTGCCCCTCTCTGGACCCTGAGGGGCTGATTCCCACAAGTACATTCCCAGGTGGCTCTGCCAGCAGGTTCAGCAAATGGGGTGACCAGGATGGAGATACAGGATACAAGAAGGGAAGCTGGGTGTTTCTTTTCCCCATGTTTTCTGGCTCTGGAAGTGTCTCTGCAGTAGGAGCTCTTCCTTTGTCCCAGCTGTCCACCTGGCTGAAATGGGGTACTTTTTTGTGCTTCATTGAAAAGAAGTAAAGGAACTGGCTGGCTTCAGGGTCTAGCAGAGTGGGTAATTGAGGATAAGTCCCAGACCAGGTTTTCTGCAGGTATAAGGAAACCAGTCTCGGGGTTTGGTTTGGAAGGGATCTGGCCTTAAATACTAGGTTGATCTAGTGATCTAAGTGCCAAGTAAGTTCAAATAACGAGCATGCACTGCCCCAAATTCTCCTTTATTTTTTTTAAGTAAAGAAATAGCTATGCTATAAATTACATGTACATAGAAGGAAGTACTTCTGAGTTTTTCTCAAAGAGTGGCTCTTAACCTTTTTGGGTGACCTATTTCTTTGAGATGCTGATTAAAGCTATAGATCATCTTTCCAGAAAAAAAAAAAACACATACATGCACAGACTTACACAGATCTCCTGATGCTTCCCCAGGGGCCTATAGATACCTTTTGCAGAATGTTGGTTTTCCACGTGTCATCCTGGACTCCAAGTAGCTTGGCAAGCAGACTGGGGAGTCCAGAGCAGGAGTGGTATTTATATCACTAGCATTTGTAACGTGCCAGTGGCTGCATTTCCATTTGTGCTCTGAACTTTTCAAATGCTTATCCGATCACAGTCTCATTAAAGACCACTAAAGTAATGCTACCTCCCCAGAAGCAGACACACGGTATGAGTGAATGTGTGCGTGCACATGCATGTGTAAGGTGCTCACAGTGCATTGGTGTCAGCAGAAGCTGGAGGGAGAGTCACACCAAGCTCCCTGGTGGAAGAGCGCTCCATCGTTACAGCAATAGTCACAACATCAGCAGGCTGCAAAGAGCAGGACCAAAGCTGTCCAGTAGCTCTTTTTTTCTCTTGAGTTTGAAGATGAAAAGTTAGCTCACTGAAGCAGTACAGATCTGAAATGTAGCAGGGAGGGTGTGGAAAAGGTTCTGTGTTTTCTGCTGGGGGCTCTGGGCAGGACCGTTGCTGGGAAAGCAGTTTGATCAATCTATCAAAGTTAATATGCACACCCCATACCCGTCCAGGTGCTTTCCTGTCTAAGAATCTACCCATTGGAACTATCTGTGCAGCAGGACAAAAATAGACACGTATGTGGAGATTCTTTGTAATACTGAGCCTAATGGCAGAAAATCAGTGATGTACACAGTATGGAATACAAAGGACTATATGGGGTTTGCAGAATAATAAGTAAAACCTAAAATCAACAGCTAAAAGTTTGGAGACATGGATGTAATTATAAGATGTAATTAAATGAATATCCATCAAATACATTCTAGAAGGAAACCTACCAAATTATTAAGATTGATTGCTTCTCAGGAATAAGACTGAAGAGGAGGTGGGGAATACTTCTACCTTTTTTGTAGAAGGGGGTGAGGAAGACTTTTCTACTTCCTACGTTTCTGCCATATTTGAATATTTATAAATCATACCAGTTGCAATTTTCTAATAAACTGTCCATTTGAATTGTCTTGACTTGTCCAGTGTTCTTATTTTTTATGTGTTTTTCTTCTGTTTTCTATTTCAGATTCTTGATGAATTCAAAAAAGATTCTTCCGTGTTCATCTTGGGGTGAGGCACCTCTTCTGGGGTATTATTCAGGGTGGCTGTGCAGAGCAGTGCCTGTGTGGGTCCTCCCAGTTGGGCCAGCTGCCTGCCTCCAGGAGGGCCACCTCTGTGGGAAGCCACAGAGGCAAGGGGCAATGATCTCCACAGGGGCAAGGCCTCCCACTGGGGAATTGGCTTTCCTGAGCCAGTGGCATGGATAAACATGAACAGCAACAGGATGTGTGGTGTGGTGGGAGGGTGGCCCAGAAGGTTCTATAGAGAAGCCTATATGCTTTAGGACCTGCTTTCCCAGAAAGGAGTTTGGGAACTTCCTGCTTCCTGGTTAAGCAGGTTTAAGTGGATTAAAATGAGTTGAAGCATATTAAAGTGCTTCATGCAGTGTGTGAGGTGGCAAAGAGCTTATAAATAGTGATAACGGTATTATTACAGTGTAAGTGCTGTGGGACTTGTCAGAACCTTTACTATTCTTTTTTTTTTTTTAAGATTTATTTATTTATTATTTTAAAGAGAGTGCAAGTGAGCCAGAGGAGGGGTAGAGGGAGAGAGAGAAAGTGAATCTCAAGCAGACTCTGCACGGAGCTTGAAGCCCAGCGCAGGGCTTGATTTCACAACCCTGAGATTGTTACATGAGCCAAAACCAAGAGTTGGATGCTCAACTGACTGAGCCACCCAGGCGCCCCAAGATCTTTACTGTTCTTACAAATTCCCCAGGTGAGGGATTTATGAAGGGGTTCTGTGTTTCCCAGGCCTCTCTGCCTGCGAGATATGTTTGCCCTGGAGTTAACAGCACCTAAAGATGATTTGTGGTGCGCTGATCTAGGTCTGCTTTTCAGAAGCTGCTCTCATTGATGAGGACACTCTGGCAACTAATCCCTCTGTCCCTTTCTAAACCAGAAACCTCAAAACTGCAAGTATGTATGAAGCAAGTCTTATTCTTATATCCTCTTTTAAGGAAAATGTTAGTGTTAGATCATCAGGCTGGTTAGCAAAGAAGTTTACAAATACACCCATAATTAAAGACAATAGACTTTTGAATCTCGAGTCTTTAGTAAAGGGAACAAGCTGAAAGTGCGTTGTATTTCCTGTATTTAAAAAGACCCCCCCCCCCCCAAAAAAAAGGACTCCCTCAGGGCGCCTGGGTGGCTCAGTGGGTCAAGTATCTGCCTTCAGCTCAGGTCATGATCTCAGGGTCTCTGGGAGGGAGCCCCAGGATTGAGCAGGGAGTCTGCTTCTCCCTCTGCTACCTCCCTCCACTTGTGTGTCCCCACGCTCTCTTTCTCTCTCAAATAAAGTCTTAAAAAACAAAATAAAAGACCCCTCACACACATACACACAGACATCTTGCAGATGCTCAGTGTAAAGTACAGATTTCCTTGGAAAGTTCTGTTCTGCAGAATGCACTTTCCATAGAAACCAGTGTTACTGTGCCAGTCCCGTGAGGTCCCAGGTTTCCAATAGCCACGACCTTCTCTACAGCAGCAGCAGGCTGCTGGCTGAGGTGGAGTCTCTGTGTATGCAGGTGAACAGTTCTCTCATCGCAAACAGAAAATCCTCCCACCAGTGGACCTGTCTGCTCCCAAAGCCTGTGTCTTGTATCTTTAGGCTGATTCTCCCCATCCGCCCAGAATCTGAGGGGCTTCATTGGGCCCCCACTCCTGCTTCAGAGCCCTCGGTGGCTCAGCAAGCTCTGCACTGTGGCTTCTGAGGAGACCCTCTGATGGGGCCCTGTTCGCTTCTCCAGTATGGGCTCCCCCAAGCTGCTGTCCACATCCTGCCCTACCCAAGCATTTGCTGTATGGTTCAGGTCTTCCCCTCTCCCCCTCTGTCCCCCCCACTTCTCTTTTCCGTTAGGCCTTTGCATATGTGATTCCCTTTGCCTGAGCTCCCTTCCACTTCCTGGTGAGCCCCTCCTCATTCTCTGAGACACTAGCAGCTGCTGCATCCTCCAGAAAGCCTTCCTGGTCCTCCAAGTCTGGATTTGGGTCCCCACCTTTCCACGGTCACCCATGTCCTTACTGCCCTGTGTCCCCCAAGGCCACACTCCTGTGGTACTCTGAAGATTGCAGGGTGCCCCAGAAGCCCCTGGGAGCAGCCAAGTGCAGATTCCGGGGCCCTGCCCTCCCAGGTTCTGGTCCCTCCTTGCCTCTTCCCAGGTCAGGGATGTGGCATCTGCTACCTTGTCTCCCCGGGGGGACTCGCAGGGTGTCTGGTGGCAGGCCGCCTGGTTGACAGCTTCTGTAGAGTGTGTCCTCTCTAAACACCCTCCCTTTCCCCGAGGGCAGCAACACTGACCGGCCGGACGCCTCTGCTGTTCACCTGCACGACTTCCAGCGCTTTCTCTTACATGAGCAACAGGTGAGAGGCACACAGGGCTGGTGGAGCTGGGAGGAGCTGCCTGGGCTGATGTCTCCTCTTCCCCCCCACTGTCACCTGGCCTGCGGTTGTCATGAAATGTGGGTGCTCCCTGCCCAGTGCCACTTTGGTGGGTTAGACTCTGGAAAGAAAACAGCTTCATCGGGGTCCTTGTCCCAGGTGCACATCGTGGGAGGGCGATATGAGAGAGCCCTCCAGGCTTGCGGGGGTCTGTTCCCACCTCCTGGCTTCTGCTCCTTCTCCCGGCTCATTGCCTGTGTACTTTCCCGGAAGCCCTCCTTGGCCGATGGGAAGAGGTGACAGCTGGAGGAGCCTGCCGGGTCTTCTGGGGGAGAGGTCAGCACAGTTGTCCTTAAGTAGATGACACACTGGGAAGTCTCCTGGAGCGTTTGTGTTCAGGCTCCACACTGGTGGCAGAGCGAAGATGTTTTGTGTTGGGCAGGTGTGTGCTTTCCATCACCGTGCTTCTGCCCAACTGGGCATACTGGACATATCTGCAGACATTTTTGGTTGTCACAACTGGGAGGGCTTCTGGCATCTAGTGGGTGGAGGCCAAGGGTGCTGCTCAGCATTCTGAAATGCACAGGTCACCAGCCCCCTACCAAGGGGTTACCCGGCCCCAAATGTCAGTAGTGCCATGGTGGAGAACCTGTGAGCTCAGCTGAGAGAATCCCGAGATCCTCTTCCTAGCTGTGTGACCTTAGGTCGATGGTTTGACCTTTCTGCTCCCCAGTTTCCTCTGTGAATAGGGATGGGAACCCTACTTCCCAGAATTCGTCAGATTGTAATGATCTTCGTGGATGTGTATGAGTATTAATATACCTGCATATTCACATAGATATTGAAAAAAATTTTAAGTTTTTATTTATTAGAGCCCAAGGGGGTGGGAAGGGGCAGAGGGGGAGGGAGAAGCAGGCTCCTCTCTGAGCAGGGAGCCTGATGTGGGAGATGTGGGGCTCAATCCCAGGATCCTGAGATCATGACCTGAACCAAAGGCAGATGCTCAGCCAATTGAGCCACCCAGGTGCCCCATATATTTAAAGTTTTTATATATGTCACTGGAGTTGCCTTTACTATTTTTTCTCCTTATTTAATTGTTTGGGTTTTTTTTAATAGACTATTTTTTTTAGAGCCATTTTAAGTTCATAGCAATATTCAGTTAATCTGCTTCTCAAAAAAATTCCATTGCAGAACATCTCAGACAAAGACAAAAGTGGACAGACTGGCATCCGGGATCACCATGTACCCATCGCTCAGATTAGGAAATTATGCTTGTTTTTTCCAATTTTATTTCACCTGTCCTCCATTCCACGCCCACGTGCCTCCTTTCCTTTTCCCCTCTTCTTCATTTCTTCACTGGAATATTTTAAAGCAACCCCCATACTGCGTTATCATTTCATTTGTAAATACTTCAGTTATGTCTCTTTTACAGATCCACAAAACATAACCACGATAGTCCCGTTCTACAGTCAACACCGTTACCGTCACCTGATGCATTTCCCATATTCCGATATCATCAATAGTAAATAACAAGCAGAGATACACACTTTGCACAAGGCCAGCCACACGGAGGCCCAGGCAAAGCTGCTGTGGTGCCTTATGAGTGGAGGACATGGAAGACGTGGAGAGACCATGTTTTCCCCATGTGGAGCTGAACGAGTGATCAAGAGGGGGATTATCTGCTCCACCCGAGACTAGAGCTGAAATGGGGTGCAGGGAAGGGGCAAATGCCCTCCCTGTCTGGGCACCTTAGGTGCTGGGTGCTGTGGTACCAGCGGCATAAAGCAGAGGGAGGAGCACATGATTTTCTCTTTTGGCCATGCTTTTCCTTGCCCTAATGACTCCGTTTGTAGGAAGCTATAAGTCAAATTGTTAAATTCCTGGGGAAAGTAGTTTGATCCCCTAGAATTCAGCAGCTGGTGCTGTTTAATATTACACATGCCCTGGCCCCATTCCTGGGCTGCCCTCAGAGGTTGGGGGTGTGGGGCAGGAGCTCTCTCTCTGCAAGTGGGGAGTTAGAACCCAGGTGGCCCCTGATGTCAAGAATGGGGACCCCAAGCAGACCCTGGTGCTCTGTGGGATGCATGAAGCAAAGCTGGCCATTGAGTACATTTGGTCAGGGTGATGGCTTCTCACCTGTAGAATGATCCCTACCATTTGGTGTGCAGGTTCATATAAGGGTTGTAGGGAGCCCTTGGGCAATATGCAATTAAAAACTTTTTTTGGGGGGAAAGTTTATATACTTCGATTAAATAATTGCCATTCTAGGAACTTATCCTAAGGAAGTAATCGCAGAATTCTTAATGGAAATGAAAACTTGGAACTAACCTCAAAGTTCCCACTGGAGGACTAGTTGAATGTGCCGCAGCCCACCTCTGGGGAGGTGGGTGACATTGTAGAACCAGGCGGTTAAAAGGAAGACTCCAGAACTGACGTACCTGGGTTGGTCTCAGGCTCATTGTCGGTTCAAGGTATTTAATGACCTGAAGTCTCAGTTTCTCCACTTACACAACATGGAGAGTAATATGTACCTCCTGGGGTTGTGGGAGTTCAAAATGAGCCACTGCGTAAAGAAGGTTCGACATGGAGCCTGGCGTACAGTCCATGCCCAGTGCAGACCCATCACCGTTCCCTTCCTTCCCTCTTCTAATAATTTCATTATTATAGCTGCCTGGCACATCACCCCACACCAACTATGCTTTTTTTTAAACCCCCAGAATATTGGTGTCTTAAGCTCCTTTAGGCAGAAGATTTCTTTATTCACAGCTAGGCCAGTTCCAGGTTACACTGGCAAAGCACCCATGCTTTTTATAAATGAAAAAGCTTTGTAGGAGAAGGAAGGAGGAAGCCGCTGGCTTTGGGGGAGCATTGAGGTCTGGGGAGGCGTTTGCATTAGGTGTCCTATGATTTGAGTTTTGTATTCTGGTATTCAAAGATTGTAATATCTTGTATGCAGATGAACTGACTGTTCCCCAGCCTGTGGGCTGTTTTGTGTCCCTATCCGAGCAGATTTGCAAGCACCAACGGCAAGGCTCATTGCTGATATCCCACCCACCTGCCAACAAGGCCATTCCTTCACCACCTCATTTGTATCTGTCCTTATGCTTTTGTTTCTTTCACACATCCTGGTCCGACCCTTCCCATCCAACCACACACCTATCTGGTAGCGCATTTGGTTTTATTATCCTTAAAGGCAGAGACTTTACAATATTCAGAATCCATCAAACATTGATCAAAGTTGAATCTGTGTGTCATGTTTCATCTTTTTGCCTGTGAATCTATGGGCTTTTAGGGATTAGAGAGGAAAAGAGTAAAGTTACTTGATACGTATATTCTCTTTGTAACAGGCTTCTGCATTTCTAAGCCACGGAAGCTGTTCTTGAACAGCTGAATGTGTATTTCAGACATTATCAAAGCCTCTGATCAGCATTGCCTGGCTGACTTGCAGGAGAGGACATATTCTGTGTCTATTTAGGGTCCCCACTCTGCTACTTATTAGCTTTGTGACCTTGGGATTTGTCATGTGACATCCTGAGCCTCTGTTTCCTTGTCTTTCAAATGACAATGACAGTGACAGCATATGACCTGCAGGGTTGCATGGACCATAGGAGGAGGAGGATTGTTCACACCAGCTGCCAGGATTGGAGCAGTCTCTGCGTGCCAGATGCTGTGTTAAATACATAACCTTATTTCATATGGGCTTTCACAGAAACTGCACATCGGTATTAGTCTCCTGCAATAGATGAGGAGGCACAGGGAGGGTATGTAACTTGCCAGGGTCAGCCAAGTGAGCAACGCTGGCGGTCGGACATAATTGTGCTCGCTGGCCCCTTCACACTAACAAATGTTAAGAGCTAGCACAGGGCAGGAATTGGCAAACTATGGCCCGTGGACCAAATCTGGCCCACCACTTGTTTTTGTAAATAAAGTTTTATTGGAACACAGCCATGCCCATTTGTGCATGTATTGTGTATGGCTCCTTTTGCAGTACAGGAGCAGAATTGAGTGGTTGTGACCCAAAGCCTAAAATATTTAACCCTCTGGTCCTTTAGAGAAAATGTTCATCAGGTACAGAGTAATGTGCAGTATGTGGCACTTGATTGCATACGCATCTAGAAAGGTTGATATTTTTGGTCTTTGATGCAAACTGGACCCTGAGAGTTGAAGGATTTTTCCAGTCCTCTTTCTTTTCTTTTTTAAAGATTTTATTTATTTATTTATTAACTAGAGACACACACACACACAGAGGCAGAGACACAGGCAGAGGGAGAAGCAGGCTCCATGCGGGGAGCCCAACGCAGGACTCCATCCCAGGCCTCCAGGATCACGCCCTGGGCCGAAGGCAGCGCTAAACTGCTGGGCCAGCAGGGCTGCCCATCCAGTCCTCTTTCTTTCTTTCTTTTTTTTTTTTTTAATTTTTTTTTTTTATTATTTATTTATGATAGTCATACAGAGAGAGAGAGAGAGGCAGAGACATAGGCAGAGGGAGAAGCAGGCTCCATGCACCGGGAGCCCGATGTGGGATTCGATCCCGGGTCTCCAGGATCGCGCCCTGGGCCAAAGGCAGGCGCCAAACCGCTGCGCCACCCAGGGATCCCTCCAGTCCTCTTTCTGATGATTTTTTGTTCTCTTTATCATTCTAAGGAGCTTTGGGCTCAGGATCTGAACAAAGTCCGCGCGCGGATGACAAAGTTTATTGATGACACCATGAGGGAAACGGCCGAGCCCTTCTTGTTTGTCGATGAGGTGAGTGGGCTCCTTGTCAACTTGGCTTGACTTTGTGATCCACGTCTCTGACCTCTGCAGTTTATTTTTCCGGTTTCTTCCTTTGGAGGGCTTTGCTTCATCTGCCCCCAGACTGACTCTGTTAGTTAAGAGCTCATTTTCTTCTAGGTTCTGAATTACAGCCTTTTGTTTGGCTCATCTTCTCTGTTTGGCTGTGTAGCCTGGGCGGGTTCTTTAGTTTCCCCGCCAGAGCACGTCTGCCACCAGGGAGCATCTAACAACCACAGCAACAAGATTTGAAGGTTGATGGGACACCTGCATCTGGCCCTGGGTGAAGCAGCTGGGGATGTGGGGATGTGAGCAGAACTGGGGCGCTGCTGCCTTGTGTAAGGCTCTTCCCAGGCTGCAGAGTAGAGTGTACCCTTGGTGTCACACAATCTTTTTTTTTTTTTTAATTAATTTATTTATTCATGACAGAGAGAGGCAGAGACACAGGCAGAGAGAGAAGCAGGCTCCACGCAAAAAGCCTGATGTGGGACTCGGTCCCGGGACTCCGGGATCATTCCCCAAGCCAAAGGCAGATGCTCAACCGCTGAGCCACCCAGGTGTCTTTTTTTTTTTTTTTTTTTTAAGGAGTGAGGAATTGGAATAGGAAATTTCCTGCCTTTTAGATGTTATGATACTGGTGATGTTCTCTCGCTTTAAGTTGAGGTGGTGAGTTCACAGATGTTTATGGTATTATGCCTGAAAACTGACATGTGGGAGGCATGTACTCTTGTATCAACTATTTTAGGATACACATTAAAAAGAAAACACCTAGGTGAGTGAAAACATGTGTCCGCATTTCCTGTTGCAATCTGAGCATTCTGCGTTACAAATTTGGGTCCCTGAGGCCTGGAGACCATCTTCCGAGTTCCCATATCAGAGCTGCCAATCTCCCTATGTTGGCAGAGACCAGAAGGAGCCACCCATCCTCCTCATCCTTGTGATGATCTTGTCTCTGTGACTCTCCTAGTTCCTCACGTATCTGTTTTCACGGGAGAACAGCATCTGGGATGACAAGTACGACGTGGTGGACATGCAGGACATGAACAACCCCTTGTCCCATTACTGGATCTCCTCTTCGCATAACACGTGAGTTTCTCGGTGAGCCTGTGACAGACGGGCAGCCGAAGGGCAGGATGTTGGGGCACCAGTGCCCTGCTCCGGGAAAGTATGTGGGAGCAGGCAAAGTGCAGGGCCACACTGCTCAGACTAGATTGTGCAGAAGCTTCTGAGAGGGGCGTGGGAACGCACCCCCAACCCTTTCCAAGTTGGTATTTGCAGGAATCATGTTTTTTTTCTGTGACATTAAAGAGCAAGTTGGCAAAGCTGGTTTTGATAGACATCTCTTAGTAGCCACAGCAAAGCAACTGAATTGGTTATTGAACTGATACTCACTGAATGTCTGCCCTGTGCTAGGCTCTGTGCTTGCTGGGTGCTGGGGATACAGCAGGGAAGTGAGCAGGAGCAGCCCTGTCTTCATGTACTTGGAGGGGAAAAGTCCTCCTTTTTTTTTTTGTTTTATTTTAAAGATTTATTCATCTATTTTAGAGAGAGAGAGTGAGAGGGCAAGTACTAGAGCTGAGGGAGGGGCAGAGGGAGAGGGAGACAAGCAGACTCCCCACTCACCATGGAGCTCCATGCAGGGCCCAATCTCAGGACCCCAAGATCATGAGCTAAAATCAAGAGTCGTACACCCAGCCAGCTAGGCCACCTAGGCACCCCAGAAGTCTTCCTTTGATTCAAGGATGAATAGGAGTTGATGAGAGAAGAACAGGTGGTGAGGCAAGGAGGAACAGCATGTGCAAAGGTCCAGGGGCAGGAGGAACTGAGAGGGATCTGTTAAGATCAGACTGTAGAATCCAGGATGATGAGTGACAGGAGAGGAGAGAAGTGGATGTTGCACTCAGGTTCCCATATTTAGTCTGTAACACGAGAAGGTGTAAGTCTTGGCCTGGGCATCTGGAGAGCAGCATATTGCTACCTTCCCAAGTGTCACCACAGGCAGGAGTCAGAATGAAGGCATTTTAGAAGGTCACGTCTTTTTCAGGGGCAAATTGGTTGCATGGTTCTCTGTTTCCCGCCATGTCCATTGGCTTAGAGAGCTGACTTCTAGCAAATCCAGAGGACAATGAAGGGACATGAATTCTTAAAAGGAGGGGCTACAGATGTGAAGAGGAGAAGGGTGTATACAAATATGCATTTATATATCCGTTTTGGTAGACATAGTTCAAAGTAGTGAGTTCAAGACCCGAGGAGCCCTGACACCAAAATGGTGGCCCATCGTTGGACTGAGAGCCTAGTGGACACCATGGGGCGGGTAGGATCATTAATTAATTATCATATGTCTGATTCACTCCTGATACCCTTTGACCAAGTTCTCCTCCAAAGATTATGCAGTCTTGAGTCTCGATCTTTCCCTTGGATTGCCAAGGTGGCTGCTGACCACATCCTGCGATTGTGGCCTCAGCCTAAGGCTCATGACTGGTATGGCCACATGATTACTTATGTCTGGCCCAGATCCTGACCATAGATCTTTCTAGAGAGGAAGAATTCAAGATGTTGGGCACTTGGGCTGAGAAGTTCCCCAAAATGCCCCAAGGTGCCAACCTCCGCACACATGGCCACTGCCTTCTCTCCCTCAGGTACCTCACTGGTGACCAGCTACGGAGTGAGTCATCCACAGAAGCGTACATCCGCTGCCTGCGGATGGGCTGTCGCTGCATTGAGTGTGAGTACCATTTTCCTGGTGGAGATGATGCTTATGGTGAATTGAGGTCTACCATGTAGCTGCCCAAGGCTTTTGTCTGAAAGGCCCGAGTCCTGGGAATGCATGGGACTGGCCGAAGGAGAACCCAGGTGCCCATAGCATCTGGAGTGGGGGATGTGGCCACCAATGGCCAGGGGCCTTACCCCAGAAGATTTCCCCCCAGGACAAGGAGTGGTGTCGAGCCTGGCCGTGTTGGAGTCAGAAACCCTTGGGTAGCGATTTTGGACATCTAGAGAATGTCCTGATGTCACGGCAGGGCTGGGACACCAGGACCAGAGATGGCTTTGTTATACTGCTTTCCTCCTTCAGCTTCACTTGGCTGTTCTTAGAGGAAGGCAGGAGCCCTCTGTGATTTTGCTGCTGGCCCTGCCATGGATACCACCCTGCCTGTTCTATTCATAGTTGCTCAGAGACACCAGGGAATAGACGATCCAGGCCCCTGGACATGCTCAGGAGCCTGCCGCCTCCCGTCCCACCCCTCACCCTCCCGGCCTGACTGTGCCACCGAAGGCCTGCAGCTGTACTGGGCTGAGAAAAGGCACAGAGCCCTGATGTGGGCTCCAGTTCTATTGAACACATTCATCATAGCATCAACTTTAATAGCACCTATTCCTGTGGATGGTTGCCTAGTGTATGGGCCCTCCTCCAGGAGAAAGCAAATGTGAAAAAATTAAGTTTGAAACTGTCAGCTCTTGTTACCTCTGGGGGCTGAAAATAGAGGGGATGTTCACCTTCTACATAATCTAGTTCTGTTTGAATATTTTACTATGAACTTTAAAAAATAAATATCTCATTGCTCTGTGTTATTTCCACTAGCGGAAAAAGCAAGCCAAGTGAAATCAGAAAAAAATCCTACATTATAAATGTCTTTTAAAAAAAGGAAACATTGAAACTAATTTCTTTTGGACAGATGTATTGGGGACCTTTAAATAAGCAACCAGAGCCTTCCTGTCACCGCATAAGTAATGGTTGTTCATAAGTAATGCGGATCCTTGTGTTTCTGGCCCCTGAAGATAATTATTGGGTGTGGGCCCCGTGTCCTAGTAACTGAGCCATGTGGGGGTCAGGGCCAAGCTCACAGCCACCCACCAGCGGCGTGACTGCCGTCACTGGACTCTCGAGGTGGAGAGTGATGGCCAGATGTCGAGACTACACGTTTCTTTCCTCAGTGGACTGCTGGGACGGGCCCGACGGGAAGCCCATCATCTACCACGGCTGGACACGGACCACCAAGATCAAGTTTGATGACGTCGTGCAGGCCATCAAAGACCATGCCTTTGTCACTTCAAGGTCGGTTGGCTGATTTCCTGTTGGTTTGTCTTTAAGGGAAAGGTGGACAGACAGATGCCCCCCCCTCCCGCCCCCGTGTGTCTGTCTGTCTGTCTGTCTGTCTGTCTCTCTCTCTCTCTCTCTCTCACACACACACACACACACACACACACACACACCCCTACCTGCCTGGCCTCCATCCTCTGGTTCACTCCCAACAAGTCTTCAGCTGAGTGTTGGCGCCCCCTACAGGCCAAAAGCGCAAGTCCCTCCCTGGTTCTGGAGCCTGGAGGAGGCTGGTGCTGGGAAACCAGTGACCTCTGCCCTCCTTCCCGCTGAGCTGAGCTGGCTCCTCCTGCACACAGCTTCCCCGTGATCCTGTCCATCGAGGAGCACTGTTGCGTGGAGCAGCAGCGCCACATGGCCAGGGTGTTCAAGGAGGTGTTTGGCGACCAGCTGCTGACGAAGCCCACGGAGGCCAGTGCTGACCAGCTGCCCTCCCCCAGCCAGTTGCGGGAGAAGATCATCATCAAGGTGGGTGGCCTTGGGTGGCCTGACATTCAGGAGAGCCAGTGGCTCAGAGCACAGGCTCCTGTTTCCACCACCTGGACTCACACCAGCTCTCCTTACTAACTCTCTGAGCGACCCTGGGCAAGGTCATTTAACCTCTAGGTACCTCTGTGTCCTCACTGGTCTTGGGAGGTTAATAGTAGAGCCTGCCGCATTGGCTGTGAGCATAATGTGAAAAAATATGTGCAAAATGCTTAGGATTGCATCTGTCCCATAGCAGGTGCCCTGTAACTATTAACTGTCATTCGTTGATTCTTTAGGCAAACCTCCAACATGCTCTGGTCTAAGTCAGGTGTCTGCTGGGGGTGTGCCATTGACCCGGGCTCCCCTCTGGCCCTCAGGAGACCCCAGTCCACTGTGTGAGATGGGCATGGACTGGAGGTGGACAGTTGCCCCAAAAGGTTGTGTGTGCTTAATGGGATGAAGGAGGTGCATGCCAAGTGCTGTGGGGAGAGATGAAGGATCAGCCATGCCTGAGAGTGCCAGGGATGCTGGGAAGGGGGGTGAGGTCTGGGGATCTGTATTACTAGGACAGAGAGACCAGATATACAGTGACTTAGAGCATAGAAGAGGTCATTTCTTCGAGTGTTCTAGACGGTCTGAGCTCCGTCCCACAAGGCTATCAGGGGACCTGGTATCCTCTTATCTTGTTTTTTTTTTTTAATATTTTATTTATTTATTCATGAGAAACACAAAGAGAGAGAGAGGCAGAGGGAGAAGCAGGCCTGCTGGGAGCCTGATGTGGGACTTGATCCCAGGACCCTGGGATCATGACCTGAGCCGAAGGTAGATGCTCAACCACTGAGCCACCCAGGCGCCCCCCAGAACCAATGTTTATAAATACTTGCCGGGGTGGGCGTCAGTACGCATCTGGATGAAGGTTGTTGTGGTCGCTGTCTTAGTCTTAAAGATGAGAACTATGAGAGTCAGAGAAGTATAACCACCTGCCCAGGGTCACCGAGCTGATAAAGCAGCTTAAATCTGCATATCCTGTGCGCAGTCCACAGCCCTGCAGTCTGGGCTGCCAGACTGGCTGTTCCTGCCTTTCCCTCTGTGTGCCAGAGAATGTGGGACGTGCAGGCGGTATCACTGATCCACTGAATATTTACTGAGCACTTACTATCTGCCAAGCTACCACAGGAGATTCAGCAGGGGACGACACAAAGTCCTGTCCTCATGGAGCCTATATTTTGTTGGCAGGGAAGACAGAAGACCCAGACATAGATACACAAAGGGCCAAGAGTATGGAAAATAACTCTCAGGGATGAGAGAGTGACAGGGATAGGAAGGGAGGTGGGGGCTCTTTTTAGACCAAGTAGTTGGGGAGAGCTCACTGGAGGAGGGGACACTGAGCACAGAGCTGAATGTTGTGAGAGAGAAGGCAGGTGGAGAGAACAGGCAGTGCAAAGGCCCTGAGGTGGATGCTGTGGGTAGATGCTGGCTGGCTGGCTGATGTGGATGAATGCTTGCTAGCTCAAAGATCCTAAACTTGGGTCTTAAGGAGACAGGCTATGTGTATTTTTTCCCCTCAGCATAAGAAGCTGGGTCCCCGAGGGGACGTGGATGTCAACATGGAGGACAAGAAAGATGAGCACAAGCAACAGGGTGAACTGTATATGTGGGATTCCATCGACCAGGTGGGTCTCCTTGCACCCCTTCTCAGAGCCTCGAGTGCATCTGAGACCTACTAGAGAACTCTGAGAATATTCCTCTCACTCCTGTTTTGACCCTTTTTTTGTATCATTAATGGTTTACTTTGAAATAATTTTCTATTCCACATAACGTACTACACATTTACACATACACACAACAGATTTTTTTATATAGCCTTCACTCAGCTTCCCCAAACACTAACATAACATAACATAAACGTAACAACCAGAGTGTAATTACTGGAAATGAACGTTGGAGCAATACTACTAGTTGATTCATGGACCTTATTCAGTTTTACCAGTTTGTCCACTGATGTCCTTTTTCTGGCCCAAGTTTCAGTCCAGGATGGGAGAGTGCATCTGATTGTCCTAAGTCCTTAGTACCTTTCAGTCTAGGACATTTCCACTGGAAACCTTATTTTGGTGAGAGGAATGCATTTTGAGTGCCAGTGCCACTTCTCACATCCCTTAACGTAACGTACAAATCCATTTAGGTCTATTTTGAAATCTCTATTCTGACATCCTAGAAATAATGAAAAGTATTAATGTTTAAAGAATTAAGTCACAGATGTTGAAGAGTCTCTAGACAAACTGGTTGGGAAACCCTGAAAGTCCTAAAACGCAGATGTAATAGAAAAAGACAGTCATGAAACCCCAAAAACCTTGCCCTCCTTCATAAAAGGCTTCAAATTAAATATGAACTAGAAATTTGATACTTAGTTGTATCTACCCTTAGACACACTGAATAAGAAAAGTCCTGAAAATGCCAAAAGAACCCAAAAATAGATATTTAGAGGAAACATCTTGAAGGGAATTGAATTCCATGAAACCATCATAAACTCTACGAAAGTGGGAAAGGAGCATCTCTCGTAAATGCTGGGGTGATGCTGGGCAGGGCTCCTGGCCCCAGTGGTGTTGAGGGCAAAGGCTGAGGGGAGAGTTGATGCTGGGTTCCCTTTCTAGAAATGGACTCGACACTACTGTGCCATCGCCGATGCCAAACTGTCTTTCAGCGATGACATTGAGCAGACTGCAGAAGAGGAGCTGCCCCAGGTAGGGAGACCTCCTAACCTGTCCTCTCTCCCATGGCCCATGGGGCCAGACATCCTCAGCCCAAAGAGCTTCTTCCTCTTTGGGTACCAGTGTCTGCCTGGCTTGAGCCAGCTCTTCTCTGATTGGCTGGCTGACCAACCAGTGAGCTTCAGGGGGGCTTTCCTGCTCTCTGAAGGGCCTGCTTGGCCTGTGCTCTGGGTGAGAGGGGAGGACATGTGGATGCTCTGGCCAGCCGGGTTCCCCACTTCCCTGCCCTCTCCCCTGGGGCTGCTGGCCGTCCTTGGTACTATTTCTTGAGTGCAGCCCCCAGGGTATTATGACTCTCAGACTCCTTGTGCAATAGAGTCAAAACCTGTACCCGGGACCTCTTAGCCCATGTCTTTGGGCTTCGGGCTTCAGGAGGCCACCACCACCAGTGGTGGCAGGCAAGGGAGGGCAGTGGAAGCCATCTCTCCAGACCTCTTGGGGTGAGGGCAAGGTGAAGCCAGCCTGTCTGGTGTTCAGCCCCCGAAGCTAGCATGCACAGAGGGACCAGTCTGGCCATGCTGGGGGGTAGGTTTTTACAAACTCCTCATCTCTTTGTGGCCCAGGACATACCCCCCACGGAGCTGCATTTTGGGGAGGAGTGGTTCCACAAGAAAGTAGAGAAGAGGACGAGTGCCGAGAAGCTGCTGCAGGAATACTGTGCAGAGACCGGGGGCAAGGATGGGACTTTCCTTGTGCGGGAGAGCAAGACCTTCCCCAATGACTATACCCTGTCCTTCTGGTAGGGGCATGCCACCTTCCCCTCGCAGCTGGCCGGGTGGGGGGCCCATGTGGCAGGTTGTGCGAGCGAGCTCAGGCCTAGACCCGAACCCCAGACTTCATTGAGGGGTCCATGCGGGGCAGGGGTGGGCCAAGGCTGGTGAGGCTCAAAAAACTTAGCAGGAATCAAGATTAGTGATATTTCAATGCAATATTTTTTAAAAATTAGAGGTAATGAAAAATCCACGATGAACACATTATCATCAATGTTTTTTTTTTTTTTAATTTTTATTTATTTATTATAGTCACAGAGAGAGAGAGAGGCAGAGACATAGGCAGAGGGAGAGAAGCAGGCTCCATGCACCGGGAGCCTGACGTGGGATTCGATCCCGGGTCTCCAGGATCGCGCCCTGGGCCAAAGGCAGGCGCCAAACCGCTGCGCCACCCAGGGATCCCTATCATCAATGTTTTAAATAAAGACAGGATCTAACTCTGCACTAAAGACAATGTGGCCTCACTCACACCCCCACCCCCTCACTAGAGCAGGTGGCTGCCCCTGGGTAAGTCACTGAACCTCTTGAAATCTCCATTTCCTTGTCCCTAAAATAGAGATTCTAAAGGTGGCTTTATGGAGCTGTCTTGAGCTTCCTCACTCACTCACTTAGTACCTTCATTCATTAAAAGGGTTTTTTTTTTTTTAAGATTTAAAAAATGTATTTATTCATAAGAGACACACAGAGAGAGGCAGAGATATAGGCAGAGGGAGGAGTAGGCTCCCTGCATGGAGCCTGATGCAGGACTCGATCCCAGGACCCCAGGATTACCACCTGAGCCAAAGGCAGACGCTCAACCCCTGAGCCACTCAGGCGCCCCCATTCATTAAAGGGTATTGGTTGAGGGATTGCTCTGTGCTGGGTGCAGGAATCAGACAGATGGGATGTCCTGATGGAGATTAAGTCTGGTCAGGGAGATAGACAGTGAAAAAGGAATCAGTGATCTATAATTGTAGCTGTGATAAGTGCAGTGAGAAAAATGTTAGACGTTATAGAAGTCCGTAAGAGAGGGAAGGTAATGTCAAGGGCGACAGTGATCAGGGAAGACTTCCTGTAAGAAGTGGTGTTTATTTTTTTTTATTATTATTTTTTTTATTTATTTATGATAGTCACACAGAGAGAGAGAAGAGGCAGAGGGAGAAGCAGGCTCCATGCACCGGGAGCCTGACGTGGGACTCGATCCCGGGTCTCCAGGATCACGCCCTGGGCCAAAGGCAGGCGCCAAACTACTGCGCCACCCAGGGATCCCAAGAAGTGGTGTTTAAATGAAGACTGGAGGGGATCCCTGGGTGGCTCAGTGGTTTGGCGCCTGCCTTTGGCCCAGGGCGCGATCCTGGGGTCCCAGGATCGAGTCTGGCGTCGGGCTCCTGGCATGGAGCTTGCTTCTCCCTCTGCCTGTGTCTCTGCCTCTCTCTCTCTCTCTCTCTCTATCATAAATAAATAAATAAATAAATGTTTAAAAAAAAATGAAGACTGGAAGGATTATAACCTTATAACAGCATACGGCTACGGCTATAAGACACTGACAGCTAACACCTACAGGATGCTTGCCACGTGCCAGGCGGCATTCTAGGCACATTTTGTGTGTGATCAGTCCTCAGGACAGCTCAGTGGGGACGGACCGCAAAGATGATAATGTGGAGGCCAGAGAGGACAGGCCGCTTGGTTCAGGGTCATTCAGCACATAAAGGGCCGAGTCAGGATTTACCCCTAGGCCATCTGGCTCCAGAGTAGGAGTTATGTAAGTGAATGTAGGTGGGGGAAGTAGGTAGAATGTTCTGGAATCCAGGTTAAAGGACCAGCCTGCGCCAAAGCCCGAGCCTGTTCTAAGAGCAGAGGGAGGGCTTTGGGGCCACACGCGGTGCCTACCCGTCATGGCCCTGGCTGCAGATCTGGCCACCCGCCACCCTCACCCCCCCCACCCTCACCCCCCACCCCCACCCCCACCCCGGTGCGGGGAGGGCCAGGGGTCCGGCCTCGGGGCTCATGTCATCTCTCCCTCCAGGCGGTCGGGCCGCGTCCAGCACTGCCGGATCCGTTCCACCGTGGAGGGGGGCACCATGAAGTACTTCCTGACTGACAACGTCACGTTCACCAGCATCTACGCCCTCATCCAGCACTACCGCGAGACCCACCTGCGCTGCGCCGAGTTCGAGCTGCGGCTCACCGACCCTGTGCCCAACCCCAACCCCCACGAGTCCAAGCCGTATGTGTGCCCGTGCTCTCAGGCACTGACCCCACGGGTTTAGGGGGTGCAGACACCCCGCGGGCTGTGTTCACCCATCAGAAAAGCCAGCCTTGTGGGTCCCCTGGGATCTCTTCAGCCCCCGGGACGGCCAGTCCCCAAGCACCTGCTCTACTTTCTCTTGCCCTCTGCCTCCCCTGCCTTTCTTCTACTTTACCTTCACCGTCCTGCACTCTTGGCTTTGGTTTTCAAAGGGGAGTGTTGGCCCGGTGATAACTTTCTGCTTGTCGAGGCTCATTCCTGTTCGTTGTGAAAGTGAACAAGAAGAAAGTCACTGTGCAGATTTCCCCTTCATTTTTTTATCGAATAAAATGTATACAAGTTATGCCTTGCAAGGGGCTAACCAACTCTGGAAATAAGAGGGGGAAACTATGTTTAAGCAGAAGGCTGCTAAAATGTGCATTTCTGACAAGCCTTGTAGCTTCCAGCAGCTTTCTTACTTTCGTCTGTATTCGTACAGATGGCCTTTTAAAATTTGCTGTTTCATATCTTTAAAAGTAACCAAGGACGAGCCAAACAAAAAGACCTTCCCGAAACACTATTCTCTGTGTTCTCTGCCACCGATTTTCTGAGACTCTCCGCAGTGACTGATGCTGGCCCTAAGTTAGGTGGATGGGGGCAGGGGATGGGGTACAGTCTCTCATGCTCCCAGAAGACCCACTGTGTGAATGCTTTAGCTGAGCTACATCTTGGTGGTCTTTTAAAAAACTGCTGTCTTGAATGGTGTTTTGGGGTGGGGAGGCCCTCTGTGTAACTTCCACGGTGGTTTCTAGGACCCCCTTCCAGGCAGCATCAGAGCCCAGGGCTTCCTCCTCCCTGGGTGGCCCTCTCACCTGGCTGTCCTCTTTGGGCTGCAGGTGGTACTACGACGGGCTGAGCCGTGGGGAGGCAGAGGACATGCTAATGAGGGTGCCCCGGGACGGCGCCTTCCTGATCCGGAGGCGAGAAGGTACCGACTCCTACGCCATCACCTTCAGGTGAGCAGGCGGGCCGGAGCCTGCACATGTTCGCCAGCGGGGGCCTGGGAAGGACAGGTGTGTTGGGTGGATGGGTGGGGGGTGCAGGTGGAGATGTGCCTCTGCGTCCGCTCCCAGCAGGTCAGTAGTGATGATGATGGCAGTGGTGATAGCAAAAGTGGCCTCCGCTAATGGGAGCTTTCAGCATCTGGGGCACTGGTCTGCGTTCTTGAGAGTAGCATGTGTTAACACTTCCTATCTTCCAGCAACTTGATGACTTTGATCCTTATTGTTCAGAGGAGGAAACTGAGGCATAGAGAGGTTAAGTAACTTGCTGAAGCATGCAGCCAGGAAGTGGTGGAGTTGGGATTTGAACCCAGGCAGCCCAGGTCGATGATGTTTCAGACCTGCTGTCCTACCATCTGCACTTGCCGCCCAGCTTGAGCAGCAGGAAGGCCATATGGACCAACCATCTCTAGGACTGTGATTCTCCACTTTAATTCCACCCCAAGACCCCTGATGCCTCCAGTTTCAGTGTTTGGGGGGGGGGGTTCAGACCCAGTTCATCACACTGTCCCTCCGTCTCCTCTACCCCAGTGTATTGGGGTGTATTGAGTTCCTAACTAATGTTCCAGACACTGGGCTACCTTTGAGTCTTCATCTGGCTGAGTGCTTTATTGTAGCCCACGAGGGGGAGATCCGGCGCTACATGTAAGGAAAGGAAAGCCAAGCCCAGAGAGGCTAAGCGACCTGTCTAGTGCCACACAGCCTAGTCCTGGCCCAGGGGAGAATCTCAGACTTGGGTTTCTCCATGTTCAAAGCCTGCTCTCTTCACTGTGAGGTCTTAAGAGGCTTCTGGGTCGAGCCTACGGATGTTTTGCTCAGCCTGCATGGTTATGTTGAATACTGAGAAATTTCTCTTGAAAATTTAGATTTCTTCTTAGGAAAACTGGGAAGAAGTGGAAGCTCTGGACCCACTTTTGCAAGTGGTGGTGATAGTTACCAGCTGCACAGTAGGGGCTCTGATGGCGCCAGGGCTGCTCCCGTTCCTTCCATTCCTATTGCCCTGGTGCATCCCCTGTGGTGACCCTGCCAGGCTGCACTGCCCCCTGCCACCTCGGGCATTTGGGTTTGCCCCCCTCCCCCCATTATTCCTGCCTTCTCAGGTGAGTGAATGGTGGTGGCAGTGATGGTTGTTATCATTGCCATTGACCGAAGACCCACTGTGTGTAGCTCCAGCCAGTGTGGCTCTTCAGTGCTTTGTGCTCCCAGCAGGGTGGCTCTGGACTACTTGGCCTTGGTGCCTCTGCCCTTTGCCCAAAGCTCTTGGGGGTGCCACCTCCCCTCAGATGGAATTGGGCATGTTTAATGAGCATCTGTTGTACCAGCCACCGTGTTGGGGATTGAGTGGTGTCGTAGTTCTGTTGATCAGTCAGGATGCTTTGGGTGCAAGTGACAGAAGCTAAACTCAGTGGCCAAGTGAGCATAAAAGGTGGCATTTATTGGCAACTAGCTGACATGCTCAATAGGTGAACTGGCTTCCAACAGGCCTGGATCCACGCTTCACCTGGCAGTCCTCAGAAGACTGGTTCTGTGTGTCTTGGTGCTGCTCTCCATTGGCTTCACCTTGGGTGCCAGGACAGCATCTAGTAGAAAAGATGAGTCCTGTGATACATCCATCCTGCTGATCCCTGCTTGAGCTGGGTGTCATGGTTCTGATTGGGTACCTTCAGGCTGACCATGGATTGCAGTCACTTCCCTGGAACCATGTGGATGAAGATGGGATCCCCAGATTGATGCTTAATTTTATATGTCCACCATTCTGTTTGCGCATCTGTCCTCCCCATGAGATTGGTGGTACCCTAAAAGCTGGAGTCTTTAAATTTTAGAGATCGGTAAATGTTCAAATGTTCAGTGAGCGTCTACTATGTACCAAGCTGTGTGCTGGGCTCCAAAAAATACAGAAGGGATAAAAACCACCCAGTCATTGCTCTCATGAGGTCAATAATCTGCTGAGAACAAGAGATGTCCTGTTAGTCACAAATGTTTGTTTTGAAAAACAAAACAAAACAAGTGTTTGGAGCAGTTCCCTCTACCAAGCGTTGGCTTGCCAACAGCAGGTAGTCAGTACATGCTGGCTGAATGAGCCAGTGACGAGGTCATGGTGTCTCAAAGAGGGAGGAGGAGAAGGCTCTTTGCATTGTGTTGGGATGGTGAATGTCCCTGGTCTCCACCCATGCATGCCTGTTGGGGGAACTTGGTCATTATAATAGTCACAAATGACCCTCCTCCCCCTGCCTGGACACACAGACTCTTTCAAACTCACTGTGGTCAAGGTGTGGGGTGGGTGTCACTGTTCTCCACTGAGAATTGTTGCTTAGAGTGAGTCAGGCGCATAAACACATTGTCGTGAGATTGTGTGGTAAGTGCCATGGAGAGTGGTCAGACAGAGACCGAGGGTGAGCAGGAGCTCCAGGGGAACCAGGTGGGGATGTGCTCCAGGCAGAGGGAGAGCATAGGTCTGCAGGGATCTTCCCTCCCTCTCCCCCTCCCCAGTATCTGTGGAGTACCTCTCCTGTGCCAGGTGCTGTTCTAGGCTCTGAGAACAGAGACTGAACTTCTGGGTAGATCTCTACAAGAGAGGACAAGTGTCTGCCTTCAAGTCCATGCAGAGAGATGAAGCTACTGTGTAGGTGTGATCAGTGGGAAGCGGGCCTCAGGGGGACATGGGAGCAGGGGCTGCTTGGCAGAGCTGAATAAGAGCTCGGGTCACAGCGTCCACAGGCTTGTAGTAGCCAGGTGGCTGGAAAGTGCAGTTCACACTCAGCCGTTCCTGTCTCCCTTTTTAATTTTTCTCTTGCCAAAGAAGCTCATTCTGGCTTGACCTTGGTTATATTTTCCTAACCATTTATTTATCAAGTACCCTCGGGGTGCTGGACACATCCTGGAGGGCTTACCCTGGGCTGTCAGATGGCGGTCCTAACACTTGCCATGAGACAGGAACTCTCAATGCTTGGCACTGTGGACAGGGAAGCAAAGTTTCACTCAGGTTACCAGAAGGAACCAGACCCTGACCCACACTCTTTTTTTTAAATAAAGATTTTATTTATTTATTGATGATAGACACAGAGAGAGACAGAGACACAGGCAGAGGGAAAAGCAGGCTCCCTGTGGGGAGCCCAATGCGAGACTCGATCCCAGGACCCCGGGATCACGCCTTGAGCCAAAGGCAGATGCTCAACCACTGAGCCACCTTGTGCCCTGACCCACACTCTTTAATTAACCTCAATACACTAGAGCCTCCTTGCCCAAGGGAGCTTTTGTAAAAAGTTTAAAATTTCTTAATTACGTAAATATATTCTTAGAAAAAATTAAGACATTGCAGTAAAGGCTAAGCCCCTCATTGCCCTTCTCATCTGGGTCTTTATCTTAGTAGAAAGCAGTTTTCTAACTGGTGTCTCCATGTGGACCTCAAAAAAAAGACCTCCATGTATATGATGTACCTGTGGAAAATACAGTGCCATTTTATGTGTGGGAATTCCTTTGCATTAAAAAAAAATACCAATGGGATCATACTATAGTTTCATCTTGTAACTTGTCTATTCAGCAGTGTTTTGTGTTTTGTTTTTTTTTAAGAGAAATACTTAAAATATCCGTGCAAATAAGCCACTGAGGCAGAAATGTAGCATTTTTTTTTACAGGACATATTGAAGAAATGGCTTAACAGGATATGTTTTTTAAAGCAAAAAGTGTCTTTAAGGTGCAGAGTTTTTATATTTATGTATTTGAGAGACAGAGCACAAGCTTGAGAAAGGAGGCCTCACGCCCAGCACAGAGCCCAACAACAGCGCTCGATCTCACCACCCTGAGATCATGACCTGAGCTGAAATCAAGAGTCAGGCGGTAAACCAACTGAGCCACCCAGGCATCCCTTTAACATGCAAAAATTTTAAAAGATGAATAGTTCACCCATGGTAATTATGCCTTTATACATTTTAAGAAGATGCTCTTTGGCTGTAAAGTTAGGGTCAAAATTGACTTTCCCAAATGTTTCTATTCTTGCTGATAAAAGCTAGTATTTTTTTTGATACAAGAGATATCAATAGGATGAGGCAATAAAAGATTGGTTTGCTTTTTTGGGGAAAAAAAAATTCCATGGTTGTTGTAGCTGGGCCACTGAAGATAAGATTTGGGCATCAAATGGCAGTCTTCTAGAGGAGAGATCAGCAGACGTTTCCTGTAAAGGACCAGAGGATAAACATCGAAGGCCTTGCGAGCTGTGTGGCTTCTGTTGTAGCTATTCAGCTCTGCCGCTGTATGATGAGCGGCCACAGGCCACACGGAAATGGATGAACGTGGCTGTGTTTCAATAAAACTTTACTTATAAAAGTGAGGGTGGAAGGGGGTATAGAGTGTGCATTAGATTTGGCCCTTGGTCGTTGTTTGCAGAGCCTGACCTGGACACCAGGACTTTCCCAAAGTCAAGTCCTGTAATTGGGGGGCGGGGAGCGGGCTGACAAGAGGAGCTGGTGGTTGAGTCACTTAGTATTTTTGTAAGAAACAGCTTTGTATTCTGTAGGACGACTCAACCTTGTTTGTATATCTGGTCCCCTGAGGATGGGTAACTAGGTTGTTTCTCATTAGCGGAGCTCATATAACAACTGTTTGGTTTTTAGGATTTTGGTTGTCAGCCTGTGTGGTCTTTCCCCCTCCAGGGCCAGGGGCAAGGTGAAGCACTGCCGCATTCACCGGGATGGCCGGCACTTTGTGCTGGGGACCTCTGCCTACTTCGAGAGCCTCGTGGAGCTAGTCAGCTACTACGAAAAGCACGCGCTCTACCGAAAAATGCGACTGCGCTACCCCGTGACGCCTGAGCTCCTGGAGCGCTACAATATGGTAGGTGGCTGAACTCACTGTGGCTTGGTGGAAGGTCACTCACCTGCCTGTTCATTCAGTACTTTCCTGAGCACTTACTGCACGTCCAGTACTGCTCTAGGTCCTAGGGACAGAGACCCTGCCTTCATGCTGCTTCCAGTCTAGTGTAGGGGAGACACCATAAATGAGATAGATTTAAAACAACAACAACAGATGTGTCAGATGGTGACACATACTATAGAGAAAAATTGGGTAGGTGGAGACATGGATACATGATGCTGTAGTTCTGGAAGGGTGCTCTGGAAGGAACTTCCTGGGAAGGAAGTGTTTGAACAGATGCTAGAGTTGGTGAAGGAGTGCGCCATGCAGCCATAGAGCAGAAGGAGAACAGCAAGTGCAAAGGTCCTGGGTCCTATGCCTGGAGTCACAGAAGAAGCCAGCGTGGCCAGCATTGAGTGAGCCAGAATGCGGGTAGATCTCATTAAGGACAGGACTCACAGAGGACTGCATGGTGCTGGCCAGGCCCCTGGGAGACGCTGGCTTCTATTCTGAGCCACTGGAGGGTTCTGAGCAGAGATCAGACCTGATCTGATTACCACGTCTCCATTCCCTGTCACATGGATTCATTAGTGTCTTGAAAAGAGATCCAGGGTACACCAGCCATGGGCCAGGCCTGATTCTAGCTCCTGCAAGTGTGGTGGACCATAGCCTGCCTTGGGAAATTGAGGTTCTGGGCAGGGGAGCTGACACCTAAAGATGACGTCCCGGGCTACGCGGATTCAGCGAAGCAGATAGAACCGGCAAGGTGCTGCTGGGGACTGCAGCCGGGAGGTCGGAGGTGGCCTCCTTGGGGGGCTAGAACCGGAGCCCAAGCCTGACAGGGAGCGGCGGGGCTGGGGCAGCTGGGGGCAAGTTGGTTCTGGGGTGAGGGAGCGGCTGTGGCACAAGCCCGGGGGTGACTCAGAGGCAGTGACAGAGCAGGAGAGAGGGCAGGTGTGCTGGTAGGTGCGTCCCCTGTCTGGGTTTGTGGCCTGTGCCCGTTTCTAGCCATCGACAGGGCCTGGGGGTCCAGAGACCCGGAGTGGCTCCAGCGCGCCGCCGGCTCTCAGCATGTGTGCTGTAGTGAGGGAGCATAGTGCCTGGCACAGAGAAGGCCAGCACAGGGGTCTCTCTCATTTGGGGTGCAGTTTCCAAGTTTTGGGGAGCTTTTTAAATGGCTTCTTTCCATCTCTATGAAGAGGCATGAGTGGACTGGGAGATTTCCACTCTTATGCCAGGGGGTGGCCTAGAAGTCTTGTTCTGTGCACTCCCCCCCCCCCCCGAACTTGGATGCTTCCATTTATTTTGCTTTGTTCTTTTTCAGGAAAGAGATATAAACTCCCTCTATGACGTCAGCAGAATGTATGTGGATCCCAGTGAGATCAATCCTTCTATGGTACAGTGCCACCCGCCCCCTTCATACCATTATCTGGTCCCTGCCACACCCCCCAACCCCCCAGCATTACAGGGCAAGGGAACTTCTGGGCAAACTTGCCTCCCCCCAATTTATTTTTAAATTAAATTTAATTATTTTATTTTTAAATTAAATTATTATTATTTTTTTGAGAAGAAATGATTGACAGTGTGACATCTAGGAAGAGGTTAATAGAATTCCACGTGAAAGCGACTGTGCCTTGCTAAAAAATTCTGAGGTTTGATGAACCACCTTTGGGCCAAACGACTTCTAATTAAAAATCTTTCAAATGTTTCTTGCTCACTGACAGAGCCTGTGGTGTTTATAAATTCTGTTTGGTTCACCGACCTCCTTGCAGTGTGCACGTTATCTCCTGTTCCCACCCTGGCTGGTGTGTGATTTCACGCAGGTGGGGGTGGGTTTTTGCTCTTGGCCCTCAGCTCCTCCTCGCTCTGGTTCCAGCTCACTCGTAGTTGGAGCCTGCAGAGGAAGAACGATAGTGAATTTTCTGTTGGGGGGGAGGGTGCATCTGGTGCACTGTTCACGTACCCCTTCTTGTTAAGGAAGGGGCCCTGCTCATGGGCTCTGGGGATATCCAGAGATGAATTTTTCTTTCTTTCCCCATCTTTTTTTTTTTTTTTTTTTTTTTAATTTATGGTCCTCGGCTAATGCCAGTCCCTTCTAGCAAGAAATGACTTGGAAGGATGTGGGCAAGTGGAGTGTGTGTGTGAAATGATGAGGAGACTTTTATTAGAAGTAAAGAAGGCGTTGGTAGCGAGGCTGACAGGGCTGCCTGTCAGCCGGATGTCCAGGATGGTAGAGACTGGTAAACTGAGGAACTCACACCCCATCTTAAGGACAGCTACCTATATCCTGTTTGCACGCAATTGCTGCCTTTCCAGAGTGCAGGCCAGGTCTCCTGGTTTCTCACAGCAAGCCAATAATCTGAATATTTTATGTGAATTCTCCCCATTTCTAAATCCTGGCAACTAACCCAAGTGATAGAGAAAACTTCCAAGCACTAAGTGAGACAAGTAAAACACGATGGTAGTTGACTTTGATTGCAAGCTGCCAGACTGTGGTGAGTGCCTCAAAATAAAATCATTGCTATTATTGTGATTGAAAATCGCTTAACCATTAAAAAAAAAAAACAACCTACTTTGAAAACAAGGCAAATAGCCCTGGTCTCCATATGCTCACTCCATCACTGTCTCATTCCATTCCTGGGTCTTTGCCTGCACAGAGATCTCTTTTACAGTTGTCCCCCCCCCCCCCCCCACCTATGCACACCTGCCATTTTTCTGTTTCATTCACCCTTCGCTTGGTCCTGTGTGGGTTTCTCCATTGCTGATTTTCTTCATGACCATTCTTACTGAAACTGGTGAGCCGAGTACTTTAGGTGACACACGTGCATTACAATTTTAACTTAAGGAATGTTTTTTAAAATTAATTAACTGGGATCCCTGGGTGGCGCAGCGGTTTGGCGCCTGCCTTTGGCCCAGGGCGCGATCCTGGAGACCCGGGATCGAATCCCACATCAGGCTCCCGGTGCATGGAGCCTGCTTCTCCCTCTGCCTGTGTCTCTGCCTCTCTCTCTATCTCTCTGTGACTATCATAAATAAATAAAAATTAAAAAAAAAATTAATTAACTAATTTGAGAGCGAGAGTGGGAACATAAGCAGGGAGGAACAGAGGGAGAAGGAGAGGGAGCCCCGTGGGGACTCGATCCCTCGGCTCCAGGATCATGACCTGAGCCAAAGGCAGATGCTTAACCAACTGAGCCACTCAGGTGCTCCTCAACTGATTTATTTCTGCGCTCAGCCACTTAACAGCTGGTTGACCTTGGGCCAATCCCCATCCCTGCTCCCTGGTGACTTTGGGGCTCCTTTGCAGTGCAGTGCCAGCCCTTTGCCAGCAGATGGCACTGTAACATCGGGCTGAAGCCTCCTGTTCCCTCCTGAGAACCGAGGCAGATGCCTCTCCCTGCTTCTGTCGCCCAGCCTGACCTTCTCCTTCTTGTCTTCCCCCTCCGAAAGCCTCAGAGGACCGTGAAAGCTCTGTATGACTACAAAGCCAAGCGAAGCGATGAGCTGAGTTTCTGCCGTGGGGCCCTCATTCACAACGTCTCGAAGGAGCCCTGGGGCTGGTAAGGCTGAGGGGGGCTGGGCCGCTTGGAGGATGAACTTGACCTCTCCCTTCTTGCAGGTGAGGCTCAGGTGCTGGCTGAGCTCTGGCACCCTTTCTCTGCTGTTCTGGGCTGGCTTTGTACCTTCATTGAGAAGGTGGCTTGATACATACTCTATTCAGAAAAGCAGTTAAGAACCATCTTTCACATCCTGTTCTATGCTATTTTATTTTATGTTTTATTTTTTTTATAATAAATTTATTTTTTATTGGTGTTCAGTTTGCCAATTTACAGAATAACACCCAGTGCTCATCCCATCGAGTGCCCCCCTCAGTGCCCGTCACCCATTCACCCCCATGTTCTATGCTATTTTAGTTATAACAGCACCTGCCACCTCCTGACGCCTTCCTCCTGTGCTAATTGCTTTCATACATGGTCTAACCAGACGGTCATTACAACCCTCAGAGTCGACTATGCATATCCTCACTAACAGAAAGAGCAAATAGGGCTTTCCAAGATTGTACAGCTACTAACTGGGGTAGGCTCTTCCTATTACTCAAGCCTCTATGCTATTTTATGTTAAAATTCTTATGCTATTGCTTGGTCCTGTGCAGTGGCCCCACCCTGGCTTGAAGCAGGGACATTTTTAGACTAGAGGTACCTAGATGTGTGCCAGAGTTCAGTTACCTCTTCTCCCTTTCCACCTGGGAAAAAAAATTTGCTGCCCACCCATAAGTCCTGGGTAGGTGGTTTTGCAGGATTCTTTTCTTTTCTTTTTTAAGATTTTATTATCTATTCATGAGAGACACACAGAGAGAAAGAGAGAGGCAGAGACATAGGCAGAGGGAGAAACAGGCTTCATGCTGGGAGCCCGACGTGGGACTCGATCCCCGTCCCCAGGATCAGGCCCTGGGCCGAAGGCGGTGCTAAACCGCTGAGCACCCGGGCTGCCCATTGCAGGATTATTTCTTACTTTAAAGCAACAAGTACCTGCAAGATAGCTGGACCCAACTTAGAAATCTGAATGGCAGCTTGAATCAAGTGCTTCTTTGTGTCAAGAACCATATAAACACTTCATCTGAAACAGCTCATTTAAACCCACACAGTGACCCTGAAAGGCTACCTGCATTTTACAGATGAGGAAACAGAGGCATAGACAGGTACACTAACTTGGCCAGGGCCACACAGCAGGCTGAGATTTGTATCCAGGCCTTCTGACTCCAAAGCCGATAATTCTCTAACTTGACTCATGTACAAGGTTTAGGGGCTTTCTTTCTTTTTTCCTTCCTTTTCTTTTTTTTTTTCTTAAAGATTTTATTGATTATTCATGAGAGATAGAGAGATACAGAGACATAGAGGAAGAAGCCTGATGCGAGATCCATCCCTGGACCCCAGGATTATGCCCTGAGCTGAAGGCAGATGCTCAACTACTGAACCACCCAGATAACCCGGTTCAGGGGTTTTCAAAGTTTTTTTGTTTGCTTGTTTGTTTTTTTGAGCATGCCGTCTTTCTAATCCACATCTTATCTGGGTCCCCCAAGTAAAAAAAAAAAAAAAAAGGAGGTGACAACAAAGTGATGTGCTAAAGCTACAGGTGGGGGGCCTGGAGCTCCTGTCTGCCTCCCCTCCCCGGTAGCCCTGGAGCTCCTGCCTGTAGACTCCCACCCTCAGTTTGCCAACCGTGGTGTTCACCTGCCTCTCCCTGAGGGTCATGGCCAGAGTCTGGGTCTCCCCTGGACCCATGATGGCCCTTTCTGTACCCTGCCTCTGTTGGGGTCCTGGTTCTGTTTGTGTGGGTGACTTTTACCAAGTCGTGGGTAGATCTCTTTAAATCACATTCTTTTCCATGTGTGAAATAGCCTCATGCCTTTTCACATGTCCCACGTGGAGTGCTCTCAATTTCCAGGGCTCCTGAGATGGGGTGAGGGCCTGGTGTAAGTGCCTTTGGTGACAGGCTGTGGGCAAACTGCCCACTGAGATCCCCTCGTTTCTTTCACTCTGGTGGCAGTAGGACCACCTAGTGGCTGCATCAGCCACTTTGTGTGCATCCGCTCAGCCTAGCTCCAATATGGCTGAGGCATTTTTGCCCAAACTGAGATGCGTTTTAGAGCAAAAGGAATGCTATCTTTAATAATTATCCCTGGACAACTGGTATGAACTTAGTTCTGGGCAAACGGTACATATGGTCACCCGGGATATGGCCAGTCTTTGCCTGAAAGAGGTCTGGAGAGTCTGGCAGTCCTGTATTTCTGCCAGGCCACGGGATAGTTGGTCCTCACTCTGCTTGCTCAGATCAACAAACATTCACTAAATGCTTCCCACCACCCCAGAGTACTGATTTGATTAAGGTAGAGAAAGATCTCCCATAGCAGGGAAGACAGAAGTAGAAGCTAGAATAAAGGTACAGACTGCCTGCACAGCTGTGGGGACAGATCCCACAGGAGCATGGAGGAAGAACACTCAGCCCAGGCAGCAGTCAGGGAAGGTTCCCTGGAAGAGGCATGTTTGAGCTGAGTCTCAAATGGTTAGTTAGGGACAAGCTGAATACAAAGGACATGGACCATGGCGGAGAAGCAAGACAAAAGGGGTGGGGGCGACAGGCTCTCTGGGATGAGCGTCAAATGTGAGTCTTAGAGAGGCAGGCCCAAGAGTCTCTGGGGGCAGGCTAAAGCATCTAGGCTTGATTTTGAAGGTTTTGGGAGCTGAGTGGGTGTGGCACGGTCAGAGACGCATTCTGGAAAGAGCCCCCTGGCTGTAGACGGTGCCCACAGGTGGGCAGTTGGAGGGAGTGGCCTTGCGTGCCTAGACAGTACTTTGGGGGAAAAACCTAAGAGGGGACCACAGGTTGGAGTGGAGATACATAGATCAGTTACGTCCCTTGTTATCATTGCTGTCACAGAGGAAAGGAGGAGGGTGGGGGGGCAGTATTTTAGTCGAGTAGTAAGAACTAACAGTATCTGAGCACTTACTGTATACTTCAGGCGCTGTCAAAAACACTCCGCATATGTGGAATCCTCTGGTCCCAGTAAAATCCTTTGAGGGGGGTACTGGGATTATTCCCATTTTACAGTTGGTGCTGGAGCTGGAATTTGATTGCAGGCTGTCTAGCTCCAGAACCTTCCTTATCTCGCACTCTTAGCTCTAAGTTCACAGCCCTCCCTGCAGTGGCGTTGAGCCTGCCCTAGACTTGAGCATTTGCCTCCGATATCCCCCTAAAGCGTTGAAAACTTTTGGTGTCTTTGACCAAACATTAGAATCACATTCAGGGGAGGACACTGACCCTCCACTCACTCATCGCTCATTAAAAGAAGCAGAGGAGCACTTTGAAATGCTCCATTGTCACAGATAATGATCACCACCTCCAGCCGCCTTTCCCCCACCAGCGGAGGTGAGGGATCGTTAACACCTGCCCACGAAGGCCCTCCAGTGCCCTCTGTTTTCATCTAGGTGGAAGGGGGACTATGGAACCAGAATCCAGCAGTACTTCCCATCCAATTACGTCGAGGACATTTCAACAGTCGACGTGGAGGAGCTGGAGAAGCAGGTGAGTGTGGGCCACTGCACGGGGAGACCTGCCGATCCTTCTCGGAGGAATCGGCTGAGCCGTCTCAGCAGGACGTGCTACTCCTGCGGTCATGTGGTCCCTGCAGAGCAGTCCCAGTTGTCGTGGGTAAAAGTCACTGCGACAAGCCTGTCATGTTTTAATCAGGTTGTGCTGGGCTGGAAGGCTTTGCATAGGCCGGAGGATTCCCTCTGGAGTGAAAATGGCCAAACGGGGAATTTGTCCTTTGCTTAAAGCAGCTTGCAAATGAAACACATTTAGTTTGGCCGCCAGACATTCCGGACGTGCCTGGTGTGAGTAAGCAGGTGGCCGTACGCGGTGGCAGATCGAGGCCCTCCTGGTGACATTGCAAACCTGGTTTCCGTTCCCTGGCCTCTCTTCCCCGGAGGACTCAGAGAGCATCCGCTGTTAGGTGACAGCGCTGTCCCAAGGATGGGCTCTTTGTAAGAAGGATCCCAGAGGCCTTCTCGAAGCCCAAGACATTTCCTGAGGGACTTAGGGCAGGCGTGGAAGACTGCATGGAGTAAAGGACATTTGAGCCTTAGAAGTCAAGTGAGAGATCAGTAGCCAGACCTGCAGAAGGGGATTCCAGTTCCAGGTGGGGATGCAGCCTAAGCGAAGGTGTGGTGGTAGGAACGTGGCTGTGCTCAGCGTGCCGGGCCCAAGGCAGGGATGCGGCCTTCACCCCTACAGCAAGCGTTGCCCCGGTGGGGGGGTGGGGGTGAGGGTCACACGGGCAGCGGCCAGATACAGTTCAGCCAGCTGTCCCAAGGACAAGATATTCTCCGTGCACCCAGACCCTGGGATGCGTCAAAATGGGCAGTGGGAGGTGGAGCTGCCAGGCTGGCCAGGGCCTGGAAAGCCTTAAAGCAGATCCCAGAGCCTGGGCTTTTCGCCCCACCCCTGGGACATGGGAAGCCACAGAAGGTTCTTGAGCTGGGCTTTAGGAGGCTAGATGGTCCCCGTTCATAATAATGTCAGAATAAGGGTTTAGAATGTTTTTTTGAAGCCAGATCCATGGAAGTGCTTCAAAACCTGTTCTCAAATTCACTGGGCTCATTTTTACAGACTGGAAAATGAACCACTGAACCTGCTGGCACCTGCTCACTGCTGGGTCCCCGTCAGCAACATGCTTCATTATTTAGCGCTCTCCCCACGGGTGTATCCTGTAATGAAAATGCATTTTAAACAGTTCCACAGGCAGTGTCTCTGCTAAACGGTGTGCCTTGGAAAACTGGTTGTCTTTTTATTATTCCCGTTAAGACTAACGTGAGTTATATCTTGTTTCTTTGCAGATTATTGAAGACAATCCCTTAGGGTCTCTTTGTAGGGGAATACTGGATCTCAATACCTATAACGTTGGTACGTGTACACATAGTCTGAGCATGGATTCCCACCCACGTCCCCCGCAGCCTAGTGTCAGGAGTGCCCTGGGCAGGGAGGGTCTGCAGTCCATCAGTCTGTGGGCCCATGAGTCTGGGCCAGACGAGGAAAGCCAGCCCCTCTGTGACCATGGGACCTGGCTGGGGTCCCACAGCAAGTTAAGAGATGGAGAAGGGGCTGAGGTATTCGGGGCTGGGCCTTCACCTACTGCTCTTACATTGTCTGCATTATATTTTCAGAGCACAGGCCTATAGCTCAGGGGTTACAAGGAGGGAGCTTAGAATCAGGTTAATTTGAGCCACAGCTTTGTCACTACCAGCTTCATATGACCTTCCGTGTGTTACTTTCCCTCAGTGAGTCTGTTCCTTCTCCTGTGACATAAGTATAAAAAGAGTAGCACCTCTGAGAGGTTGTGATTAAATGAGATAGAGTGCGTATCATCTGCTTAAAATATTGCCTAACACACAAGGCTCAGAGATCTTAGCCAATGATATCCAGCAGATCATTTCTCCTCTCCTGGCCTTTTCTTTCTAGAAAATATTTTCTCTGCGGAGAGAGTCTCTTGCATGCCTGTCTCCTAGCTCCTGGTGGCTGTTGGCGCTCCTGGGCTTGTGGCTACAGCACTCCAGGGGCCATCTTTCCTGTGTCTCTGTTTCAAATTTCCCCTCTCCTTTCTCTGGTACGGAGACTAGTTTTTGGACTGGGAAATCCTAAATCCAGGAGGATCTTATCTCAAGATCCTTAAGGATCTGTGCAAGCATCTCATTTCTAAGGAAGGTCACGTTCCCAGGTACGGGGTTAGAATGCAGACATAGGTCTCAGAGAACACGACTCAGCCCATTCCAGCTCTCCGGCTGGGATGTAGGGGAAGAGGCCAGACCCCACCTGCCACCAGGCAGACAGCCCGGTCACTGCGGACCAGAACTGTAGCAGCGGCACTTTGGCTGCATACGTGAGAAAGGCGGCGGGGCAGTGTGAAGGCTGGCCTTTCTGACTCAGGCTGCTCAGGACTTTCACTGTTGTCTCCCAAAGTGAAAGCCCCCCAGGGGAAAAACCAGAAGCCATTCGTGTTTATCCTGGAGCCCAAGAAGCAAGGCGACCCCCCAGTAGAGTTTGCCACGGACAAGGTGGAGGAGCTCTTTGAGTGGTTTCAGAGCATCCGGGAGATCACCTGGAAGATAGACACCAAGGTAGGCACCGGGCTCAGCTGGGTTCATTTGGTGGAGGAGGCGGGGGTCAGCCGGGCGGCCTGGGCAGTGGGAGGGGCAGGCCCAGGGCCGCCCAGAACTCAGGGAAGACGTAGAGTGGGTTTGGGCAACAGGTGTGCCAGTCATTGTGGAGTGGACAGGTATCCTGGCAGTCACCTGGGAAGCACAGTCTAGTTCGAACCTTCAGAAGGCTCAGCGTGTGTGGAGTGCTCAGTGATATTTGGGGCCTGTCTGACCCTGCATATCTTTTTTTTCTTTTTTTAATTTATTTATTTATGATAGTCACAGAGAGAGAGAGAGAGAGAGGCAGAGACACAGGCAGAGGGAGAAGCAGGCTCCATGCACCGGGAGCCCGATGTGGGATTCGATCCCGGGTCTCCAGGATCGCGCCCTGGGCCAAAGGCAGGCGCCAAACCGCTGCGCCACCCAGGGATCCCCCATGACCCTGCATATCTTAACAAGAAGCGTTGTTTCTCACTTTGAATGTTTTCTTGTTGGTAAACGTCGTTCAAAGCAGCCTGGGTCCTTCCCCGTAGCACACATGGCCTGAGCTCACCTCCCAGGACCCGCAGTGCGGCAGTGGGGCCTTGTGCTTGATAGGACCCCATTGTGTCCCAACACTAGCATATACTCTCAGGGAGGAACTTCTCCCCCAGATGAGAAGGAACACTTCAGGGTTTATCCTAACTGGAGCACTGGTATTAGGTTGGAGGGGTTTTGAGAAGGGTGATGTTCTGGCTAAGAACAGCAGGTTTAGAATGAGGCAGGGCTGGACCCCAGCAAATAACCACGTCTCTGGGCCTCTGCTTTCTCGTCTGTAAAGTGGACCAATACCGTAGTCACAGGATGCAGGGAGGATGAAATGAGATGATTCCTGAAGGAGACCAGGCCCCGTGCCTGACATCTAGCAGGGGTCAGGGACAGTCTCTCTGTCCTGCCAGGAGGGCCGGTGCCAGTAGTACCGTATCTCGGATGATGGAGCAAGGCACCGTCTGCTCTATTTTTGCTTTTCCATAGGCCCTGGTGCTTCTAAGGCAGATCTTGACCCAAAGAACTGATTTCTAAGCTTTCTCAGGACCTCATGGGTTCCTTTGCTGACAGTTGATGATAAGTCTCCCTCCAGAGTCCTGGGAGGGTCACTCCCTGGGGCCTGGTGTTTTCTTCCTCCTTGGTGGAGGGCGGGCCTTACATCTTGGCTGGTCTCACTTACCCTGGAGTGAAGTCATCTACTTTAGAAGGGTTTCTGCTGCGGTTGGGCGGATGGGCATCTTTCCTGGCAGGGCCTGCCCTCTCCCTGTCCCCGAGTCTAGTCAGAGGCCTTACCTTCTTCCCTAGGCTTGTCATACCCTCTCCAGGCACGTGGGACGGACCATGAGCTGGGGGGCCAGCATAGCTGGGCCTGTTTCTGCAGCTGGGGGCAGCTCCTCTCTGCCCTCCTATTCCTCTGCTGTGGCCCAGGGCAGGGCAGGGGGTGTGGAGTCAGGCACCCTGGTCCTGGGGCGCATGTTCTCCTTGATGATTGAACGGTCGTCATTGTGCTCTGGATGGCACCATCAGCTGGCATGTGACGTGACCCTCCTGGGCGTGTTCTAGTATTTGGGATTCCTGCCCCCGCTGAGAGCAGAGAGAGCCCTTAGCCAGTGTTCCTGCAGACCTTGTTCTCAGGCACCCAAGCCTGAGGATGGAGGGTGGGGCTTAGAGGGGAAGGATGCACAGTGGGTCCTGGTGTTCTCGCTGGAGAGAAATGCACCTTTACTGAGAGGCTCTCCCCTCCCCGCGTGAAGGGTTCTGAAATCAAGCCTGGCTCTGCAAGGCTCCTGGTCTCCGCCTTGGTTTGCATTCCTCTTTCACTGTTTTTTACATCTGCTCATTCTATTATGTGTGAAGGGGAAGAAAACAGGTCAGCGGATCCCACCGATTCCTTCCCTTCTGGGGACAGCCAGCTGTGGGAGCAAGGGATCCCTCACCGCCCCCGCCCCCAACCCCCAGCCCTTGGGAAACCCACGCGGTGAACGCTCCGCTCACTGCCGGCAGCTCTCGGCCACACAGCCCTACAGTCCCCATGTGTCCCTGGCCCCCTGCTCCGGGCTCTTGTGATTTTACCATGGATGCCCAAAGACCAGTCACCAAGATCTGTCTAGGTTAGTTTCCAGAGCCTGACCAGTGAAGTGGGCTGTAAGATCAAATTCTGAGACTGCCCCATGGGTTAAACCTGTAGGCCTGGAGAGTAATGGTTACACGATTATGAAGAAGTAGGATATCTTTTCATCTTGAACAGATGTTTTCTGCTAAGGTTGGGGAAAAAGGGACACCCCCTGACTTGTCATAGTTCTATGCTTTGTTGAGGCCAAATTTCCATAATTCCAAGTAGAATGTGTCCCACCCGCCCTTGTTTTATGCAATTCTGTTGACCTTAGGGGCACGCATGTGCGGGGCAGTCAGAGTGGCCACCGTTTGTGGCCTTCCACACACCTGGTGGGGGGCCCTAGGAGGGGAGTACTCTAGCTAGCCAGCCTCATTTTATAGTTTAGAGACTATATGATGTGCTCACTGGGCACAGAGGGCCAGCTTTTGAACTCATGCTGGATTCCAGTTCCTGCTGTCGTAATCAGGTGGGACAAGGCCTCTCTCACCAGGTCACCACCTGTCACCTGAACACCTGCTGCCTCCACGTGTCTCTGTGAGGACAGCTCTAGGCACTAGTGGTGAATGGCACCATTCCTTTCCTACTCCTGGCTAGAGTTATCCAGGAAAGCTTCCTGGAAAAGGAATGATTTGGGTAGAGGCCAGAAGCAGGAGGTAATCTCGTGGACTGGCAGAGGAAAGATGACAAGGGTACAGGATAAGGGGCAGGAGGTCACTGCTGTGGTTCAGGGGGACCCTGGAGATGAAATCTGGGTCATTTTAGAAAAAATGTTCTCTAGGAGATGATGTGCTGACAAGAGTGAGGCCGAGTGTAGAGGCATCTGGTCTTCTCACTGGCCCACTGTGGAGTGTGTTTCAACCCTGTGTGCTGAAGTTTCTTTGCAAAATGGACACAAGTTCTACTTCTTGGGGGGAGGTGGAGGCTACCCTAAGTAATATCCATCACGTACTTAGCGTGTGATGCCCAAAGCTGAGCAGCTCTATATATAATTATCTCTCCAAGTTCCCCCTTTGCCAGTGGGAGAAAGAGTCAGGATTTGGTGAGACCTGGGAGAGTTGGCCTGGTTCGGGGTGAAGCAAGTACTCATCCTCACACAATGGACATCTAGTGGATAGTGCGTCCTCCAAAGGGAAATGGCACATGGCTTAGGCCTGGGGAGAGCCTGTGTTGAGAGCTATGAATGGTGAAGGCAGAGGCCCACTGCAGGGAAGAGGGTACAGGGAACAGCAAGTTCTAACAAGGGTGTGCAGCACCCATGAGGATGTGGGGTCATGGGTTTGGAGAACCCTAAGAGTATGGTTGCAGGGAAATGGATGAGAGCAGAAGGTTGAGAAGAGTGGGATGCTGACAGAGGGGACCCCACCCCCATTCTTGGAAGCTGGGTCCAGGTAGACCCCAGTTCTGGGTGGAAACAGCGTAGGAATTTTGGAAGGCAGGAGAGGAGGGGCAGAGCAAAGGAAAGTTTCCACACGTTTAAAGGATCTGAGCCCTCAGGAAGCTGGAAGGGGGCAAGCGGGTCCCAGGGAGGAGAATGCGGGCTAGCCTCGGGGCTGATGCGGGGGGCTGGTTCCAACAGGAGAACAACATGAAGTACTGGGAGAAGAACCAGTCCATTGCCATCGAGCTCTCGGACCTGGTCGTCTACTGCAAGCCAACCAGCAAGACCAAGGACAATTTAGGTACCGTCTCCCCTGGCTTTGCCCCTTGCGTTCATTGAAAACCCTGCTTTCCTTTTGAGTCAAGTGCCGTCAGAAGGCAAGATGAGAGCAGCTCCTGCTCCTTTCCAACTGCTCTTTAAGCAGGAGCCTCCCCTCGAGTTTGTCCTCAGGATGGACGTGCAGCTGAATCAGGCCCTTCTGGTATTTTTGGGAGAAAAACTCTTGCAGGAGGTTCATTAGTTTCCCCCTCCTGCTTTAAGGGGTTACAGCAAGCTTCGTGGCTAAAGCCAGCACCTGTTTGTTTGCTCGCAGTCCTGGCAGCTAGAAGTCCAACTTCAGTGTCACTGGGCTGAAGTCCAAGTGCTGACCTGCTCCGTCCAGAGGTTCTAGGGGAGAGCCGCGCCTTGCCTCTTCTGGTGGCTGCCAGCATTCCTTGGCTTGTGGTCAAAAATCTCTACCTCTCTAATACATAGACCCTACGTCTAGGGCCCAGATGATCTCCCCATTTTAGGCTCTTTAATCATATCTGCAAAGTCCCTTTGCCGGATAAGTTACACAGGAATAAGCTCCAGGAATCAGGACCTGGAGGTCTCTGGAGGCCATTCGGCTTGCCAGAAGCATTCAAAAATGAATCTTCTCAAATTCTCCAAAGGAGCAAGTTTTTGACTTCATAAGAGCCTGTTCATATTTTCTTCCCCCTTTCTTTGATCTTAAGAGTCTGTGATTCCAGGACAGAGGACCAGAGAAACAGCATTGAAAACTAGTTACCAGTCACTGGGCAGCTGGTCCCTCGGTTCCTCCGGCAGAGCTCTGAACTGGGCTCCACCAGACTCAGCACGTTTAGGGGCTGGTCACCACAGCTGCACGTTCCTGTACCTCTCCTCCCACCCCTCCCTGTAGAGACAGTCCCTCCTCTCCCATCCCTGCCTGCAGGTAGCAGCAGGTGGTGCCTGGCTCCCTCATCTTGTGTCCACAGCATCTTTAATCGGGAAGCCAGATCCTGAGCTCTCCCCTCCTGCTGATTGCCATGGCCATCCCTGTAACTGTACCAACTTTGGTGTTTTTGGGTACAAGGCTGGTGGGGGTTTTAGTCAAGACGTAAATTACACTAATCCTAGACCAAAAGGGCTGTGGGAATGCTGGGATCCTCGGAGGCAAGGGCCCATAGCAGTACCACTTATGTTAGTAGAATCAGCACCATGGGACTGTCTTACCTTTGAGGTCCCCGGTTTCAGTTTACAACCCAAGCGTCCAGCCGTTGCAGCAGGCGTTGAGAAAATGCATCAGACAGCATAAACGGTGACTCCCTCTCTGTGTGCAGAAAACCCTGACTTCCGAGAAATCCGGTCCTTTGTGGAGACAAAGGCAGACAGTGTCGTCAGACAGAAACCTGTTGACCTCCTGAAGTACAATCAGAAGGGCCTGACCCGTGTTTACCCGAAGGGACAGAGGGTGGACTCCTCCAACTACGACCCCTTTCGCCTCTGGCTGTGCGGCTCCCAGATGGTGGCACTCAATTTCCAGACTCCAGGTAAAGGAGCGTGGATGGTGGCGTCATTCCAGGCACGGTCAGCTGAGGCCACCAGCATGACCTGCTGTCCCAGATCTGTCAGGGCTCACCAAGCATGCTAGCGTGAGGCCCAGCAGCTGGAGTCAGAGAGTGGCATTTGTATCTGGCAGGTTCTGTGATGGCAGGTGACTGACCGGAGCAGGGTGGCTTAAGAGAGAAAGGAGATACTTGAGCTCATGTATTGAAAAAATCCAGGAGTTCTGGAAAAAAAAAATCCAACTGAGCTTCAGGCACAGCTGGACCCAGGTGTTCAATGGCTATCTTCAGGGAACTCTTCTCCTGGCCCATCCTTCTTTGAGGGCTTCATGCTCAGACGCTTTTGGAGGTGTTCACTGCTGAGAAAATTCAACACATAAAACTTTTACACCAATGGCAGCATAAATCACAGCGCTGTGCTCTTTTGTTGAGGGACCTATTCATCAGTAGTCTCCTTTATACTGTTTTAATGCCTGTGTAGGATTCCACTGAATGGAAACCTAATCTATTTAACAGGTGTCCTGCCAAGGCACTTCCCTCATTTGCTATTACAGATGGCCCTGTCCTCTGTAAGCTTACGTGAGCACCACTTCACAGATGGGGGCATCCCCATCTGTCCAGATGGAACACTCAGAGTGCAGGCCGGGTCCTCCAGCATTGGCACGTGGGCCAGCTTTCCTGAGGAGACCCACAGGACACCTGCACCCTGTAGTTCCTGAGCTCAGATGCCTCCTCACCAGACAGTCCTCCAGAGAAACTATGGGGTGGGAAGGCAAATTGGGAAGATGTTTGAATACACCTTTCCAGCGTGACTTCACCAACCTGGTTTTATCAGACTTTTCAATCTTGGTGCATCAGATAGGTACAAATTGACGTCCCATTACAGGTAAGGCTTCCCTTATTAGGAGGGAGGTGAACCAGTTTTCCATGTATTTAGGAAGCATTTTCTCTTATGCAAACTGTTCCTGCTTCTTTCCTAATCTCGCTAATGGGGTGCAGGTATTTATAGCAACATTATCAGATCACTTTCGTGTGTGGATCTTTCCCGTCATTTTAGTTAAAGTGATTGTTTTTTTCCTGCAGTCTTAAGTGAAATTTAAAAATCAACTCTCAAAAAAGAGATTTAAGGAATTTTGAGCTTTGAGTAGGTTTTAGTGTCAGAATGGTGTTCACCAGTTGGGATTTTTTTGAGATGCAGAACTTAACAACTGCCTGAAATTATTTTTGGAGACAGGTATAAATCACTCCCCACCTAGCACCGCTGGCCCAAGAGGCTACGTTTCTTACAGCTGCAGTTCCCTTTCCTTCTCAGACAAGTATATGCAGATGAATCACGCCTTGTTCTCACTCAATGGGCGAACGGGCTACGTCCTACAGCCTGAGAGCATGAGGACGGAGAAGTATGACCCCATGCCACCTGAGTCCCAGAGGAAGATCCTGATGACTCTGTCAGTCAAGGTAACTCAGGCCCCTCTGCCTAGTGACACCTGTCATCTTGTTGAAACCATCGACACCCAGTCATTGTTTCAGGATCTGAATTACAGTGCACCCTAGGGTCCTAGGGAGGGGACTTGTTCACCTCCCCATGTGACCTGGCGGGGTGCGGTATGAATTAATCTCTTGCTGGCTTCAGCAGCGTCTCAGCGAGGTCAGCCTCCAGCCAGAGGAAGAGGGAAATCATGAGAAATGGCCATTCATGGAGTAGAGAGTGTGTCTCACCAGTGGCCAGTTTTAGGGGGTGAAAATGGTTAACATGTTCTCTGAAAGTTGGATGAATTGTCTCTTTATAAGACTTCTGGAAATTATGCAAGGTAGAGATTTGAAATGCATTTATCATACAATTAAGGAAGAAAAAATGCTGCATATGTAATGAAAAGTCTTTTTTTTAAAAAAAAGGCCAATTACAAAAACTACCACTTTGTCCTCTGTTCTTTCCTGGGCTGTCTCTGGAGGTACTGTGTGGGCACAGGTGTGTGCGTGTCTGTGCTCAGGGGTGATGGCATGAGGGTTCCGATCCCACTTGTCCTCTGTACTCACTTCTCCCAGAAAGCAGTGGGGTGTCCACTGCAGGGGGTGGTCAGGGCTGGCTTGGCCCCCCCTAGGGTCTGACTCCAGCCCCCAGGCTGAGCTCTGTGACACACCACCCGCACAGGATGTGCCCATGTTTCCCAGGATGGATCGGGGACAATTCTAGTACCTACCTTTGGTGTCCTAGGTTCTTGGGGCTCGCCATCTCCCCAAACTTGGACGAAGTATCGCGTGTCCCTTTGTGGAGGTGGAAATTTGTGGAGCTGAATATGACAACAACAAGTTTAAGACAACAGTCGTGAGTAAGTTGCATCATGTTGGGGGTTTTGTGTATTTTTATTGTCCAGGTCTTTTCCTTCATCTCTCATGCCTGCTCTGGTTCAGCTCGGGGAGGGGGGAACACAGGGCCCCGTAATTAACGAGTGAAACTGGTACCTGGGACTATTCTGGGCCATGAAGCCGAGATGGTCCTCTTTGGCACCCCTGCGCCCTTTATCTACTGTGTCCAAGGCTAAGCAGCAGAGACACAGAGCATGTGGCTAACCCACAGGCAGCCCCCTAACCTGGTCATTTTATCCCATAGAGGGAAGTGAGGCTCAGAGAAATGTTTGCTCTTCCATTTGAAGCCAGGAGGAAATGGTCCATGTTTTAACGCCTGGGATCACTGCTCCTGTTGAAAGGCAGCCTGATGAACAACTCACGTGCGCACCAGTGAAATGGGCATTTCACAGGGGTGGCTGGTTCACCCTCTTCAAAGAGCCAGACCCATTTCCCCGTGGACGAGTGGTGCAGCTCCCCTCTCTGAGATTGTGATCTCTTCCAGACCTACCTACCTGTTCCTGCTATAGCTCCCCCTCCTTCCATACTCCAGGGAGCCGCGGTGGGAACTGTAGCAAGGGGACGTGGTCTCCTTTCTATGCTTACTAAGGATCAGACCTGTGACAGCAGCTTTACCAGGATTGCTCCTGGAAAAAGTATTTCTTAGGTCTTGGCATAGATGCATATTTATAGGGCTGCTAAGGAGACTCAAAGCCCCTTGAGGGATAATAGAGGTGATTTTACTAGGAGGAGGCTGGACAGAAGTAGCCTCTGCTGAGCCTTGATCTGCTTCCAGATGACAATGGCCTAAGCCCTGTTTGGGCTCCAACACAGGAGAAAGTGACCTTTGAAATTTACGACCCCAACCTGGCGTTTCTGCGCTTTGTGGTCTACGAGGAAGATATGTTCAGTGACCCCAATTTCCTTGCTCACGCCACTTACCCCATCAAAGGAATCAAATCAGGTAAGACGTTTTAATTAAGGTGTTTGCTTTGGGCTAGCATTTCCTTCGGTCTGTGCCGCTGCCTTTAGAAAGAATGAAGAAGCATTTCCCCCTGGTTTTTATTAAATTGTTGCAGAATGGTGGACTGGGTGACTTGGACAGCTGATCACGTGGTTGTCACCATGCACTGGCACATGCACTAGGAGAGGCGGGGATCCTGGGCCCTTCACACTCAGGCCTCTGTGTGCAAAACTGGATTATTAGTTGCTTGTCTGCCTGACAGTAGTTTGGTCTCCTCTTGAAAGGCTAGGGGCTTTCGTGATTCATCTCCTGCTCTGCCTGGCTGGCACGGTGCCCTGGTGGGAAGACCAGGGCCCTGAGCACCTGTGAGTCACAGTCTCAGACCTGCCTCTTCCCACGTCATCAGAGCTTCACCCTCCTATTCCGTAAAATTGGAATGGTTGATAAACTTCTTCCAGTTGTTGTGATTTTTCTTCTGTGCTGAACAAAACCCCTTCCTGCCTCGAGGAGGGCCATTTTGTGTCAGCCTACCGCCACGCCACACTGAGACGTATGACCAGCTATCTTATGAACAAAGAAACCAGGGCGCCTGGGTAGCTCAGTTGGTAAAGCACCTGCCTTCAGCTCAGGTCATGATCTTGGGGTCCTGGGATCAAGCCCCATGTTGGGCTCCATTCTCTGTGGGGAGTCTCCTTCTCCCTCTGGCACACACTCATGCTTTCTCTCAAATAAAATCTTTTTTTTTTTAATGTATTTTTTTATTGGAGTTCGATTTGCCAACATATAGTATAACACCCAGTGCTCATCCCATCAAGTGCCCTCCTCAGTGCCCGTCACCCAGTTAGCCCCATCCCTCAACCTGCCTCCCCTTCCACTATCCCTTGTTCATTTCCTAGAGTTAGGAATCTCTCATGTTTTGTCACCCTCTCTAATCAAATAAATAAAATCTTAAAAAAAAAAAAAAAAAAAAAAGAAAGAATTATCCCCCACAATGCAGTCAGATATACCCCCAGGGCGGGGATTCAGGATGCAGGAGCTTAGTGCTGCTTTGTAAATGTGGCTGCCCTCATCTTCTCTCCTGCTGCATTATGTGTAACGTTTGACAAACCTTCACCCAATGCTGAATCCCTTTTCCCCCTTCCTTAGTATTGCTGAGGCATGACACACAAGATCATAGATCCTTCTGGAGTCCTCATAGGTCACTGTTCCCCAAGGATCATTTTTCAAGAGAAACCGATCTCTCGTTTCATGATTATACACCGATACAGTCTTTTTTTCTTGATGTTGTGTGGAAACCTTGTGTCTTGTTTCCTTCTTTTTTTTAACTTGAAACACATCGGATATTCCCTAAGTTTCTACCTTTCTTAATATCATAAGTCTGAGCATTTCCAGCACCTGCCTAACAGGGCATGTGTTTAGAGACTACAGGTCCCTGGGCTTGTGTCCAGGCTTCCCCTGGGAAGGGTCTGGGAAGGTGTAGGTTTATTAGCCAGCTCCTCAGCTCGCACTGCAAGAGGATGGAGCTCCATGCCTCATCTTATCACCTGGGAAACGAATTCCTAAGCAAAGGAGTAGATGAACAACTTTAGAAACAGCCGTTCTCATAATTTTCTCTTAAGTATTCACCTGTAAGTCACTGAAGTCTGATCCTTGGTTCGCCTGTCCACTCTGTCAGCTACTTTATTTTTTTAAAGATTTTATTTATTCATGAGAGACAGAGAGAGAGAGGCAGAGACACAGGCAGGGGGAGAAGCAGGCTCCATGCAGGGAGCGCAAAGCGGGACTCGATCCTGGGTCTCCAGGATCATGGCCTGGGCTGAAGGCGGTGCTAAACCGCTGAGCCACCCGGGCTGCCCATCTGTCAGCTGCTGTAAACCCAGCAAGGAAGCTGCAGTTTCATCATGTGCCCTTTTAGAATACCAAATAAATAAAGCTTAGGAGAGATTTCTTTTTATGGTAACGATGTTTGTTCTTAACCCATGTCCTCTGGACTCATCGTGTGCAGACAGGCAGCTCTGCTTTCATGATCTGGTTACCGTGTCCTCTTGAAGGACAAGTGATGGGAGTTTTGTGGTTGCTTCCAATGCCTGAGAGCAAGATCAGAGTTGATGAACCCTTCCCCTTCCCCTTACCTTACCAGCCACCAAATTGTGTCTGTTCATCTAGAAAATGCTAGGAGTTAGCTTGGAGAGATTTAAAATACAAAGAGCGGGGCGTCTCAGTGGCTTGGTCGGTGAAATGTCTGCCTTGGGCTCAGGTCCTGATCCCAGGGTCCCCCTGGTTGGGCTCCCTGCATGCAGGGAACATGCTTCTTCCTTTCCTCTCTCTCATGCTTTCTGCCTCTCTCAAATAAAATCTTTAAAAAACACACAAAGAGCAGATATCAGAGATGATGAAAAATGTGGCCTTCCTGCAGCTGTGAGCATGGTCAGTAAGGACCTTGTCTCACTCCTGTGCCACTTCCAGCAAAGCCAGGCACATCCATATTCAGAGAAGGGATGAAATGAACAATCCCCTTGTGCATGAGGCATTGGGGACCTTCTGAACTCACAGATAGACTCTGCCCATTGTCATTAGGGATGCACTTAAGCTTTGAAGGCAGATGGAGCTCAGAAAAGAAGGAAAACATCATTTATTGTGTTCTGTGCCTTAAACGCTTTAATCCTTACAACAATCCTGTGAAAGATTTTATCATCTCTGCTTTTTAAAACATGAGCACTTTGGGGCCTAGAGACATTAATTACCTTGCTCAAGGTCACACACCTGCAGGACCAGAGCTGGGCTACAGCCCCAGGAATGTGTGACCGTACACCCCACTTTTTTCTATGCCACAGGCCTCCCGTACTCCAAATAAGCCAAAATACTAAGCGTGCTGCAAAAGAGGTGTCTGCTTCCCTTTCGTCTGTGACACAACCCAAACCAACAAGGATAAAACAGAAGCAAACTGTTTCTGGTAAAATTGGGAAACACCTCTCCACACTAACCCCAAGATGTGTGAAGGCTGCTCACAACATGAGGCCTGGCCACTGAAAGGAGGGATGTGGGGATGGAGCTCACTTCTCCAAATCTGGAGCCACCTGCTGAGTGTCACTTCTCAGCCAAAGGGCACCGCCATGTCCTTGGAGCACAGGGACTACCTGCTAGTCTTCCCAGTACCATGGAGCGCTCAGCAGTCCAGTACATTCTGACAGTCCATCAGTACCTAGATGACTTCTTCCAGTGTCCACAGACCAGCTCTTAGAGATGCAGAATCTCAGCCCCACCCCAACCCCTAATTCAAATCCGCATTTTAATAAGATTTCCCTGACATCAAACCTGGAAGAGCTGAGGCTAGACTGCAGGAATGCTGTAGGTCTCCATGCAAAAAACAAGCCAGAAAACCAAGAAAAATCACATCATCTAGAAGAGGAGAACAGGTCAGAAAACCTTACAAGTCACGGAAGGCAACGTCCACAAAATCCTCCAAGGAAAAGTCTGCGCTGAGAGTTTTATACCCAATCACTCAAATGTAAAATCAAAGAACAGATGCGTTAGAGTATGTGCCATCCGAGGTCATAGTGAAGAAAATGAGAGGCCAAGTTTAGCTCACAAAGACACTGGTAGAAGGACGCTTGGGTGGCTCAGCAGTTGAGCGTCTGCCTTTGGCCCGGGGTGTGATCCTGGAGACCCGGGATCGAGTCCCGCATCAGGCTCCCTGCATGGAGCCTGCTTCTCCCTCTGCCTGTGTCTCTGCCTCTCTCTCTCTCTGTCTCTCATGAATAAATAAATAAAATCTTTAAAAAAAAAAAACACTGATAGAGAAGTCCAGTAAAAAGGTGGTGAGCACTGGACATCTGAAATTGACACACAATAAAATGCACAAATTTTAAATCGGAAGAGCCCTGTCCACAAGTATTGAACTCCAGTTCATGAGATGCCTGCTGACGTATGCAGGGGGACGTGTACAGATGCCTTCACCTCCTTTTGAAATATATATATACACACACCTGTATAATGGATGGAGTGTTGGGTACATGTGATTAAGAAATTGTAGTATAAGGTTAATGGTAGGGGTCTAGGTGGCCAGTATACAAGTGTTCCCTGAATATTACCTTCACTCTGCTGTAGGTGTGGAAACGTTATAGCCAAGTCTCCCTTTGGAGAGACTTTCCCCATAACTCTAGGGGAAGAGTTATGGTTACAAAAATGAAAAACAATACAGCTCACCCTTGAACATTGTGGGGGTTGAGGGTATCCATCCCTCAAGCAGTCAAAAAGCCACCTGTGATTTTTGACTCCCCCAAAACCTAACAGCCTATTGTTGACTAAGAAGCCTTGTAACAGTTAGCACATACTTTGTATTTTATACCGTCTTCATAAAGTGAGCTGGAGAACATGTTAAGAAAATACCTGTACAGTACTATGCTTATGGGAAAAAAGTCTGTGTGTACAGTGGACCCGCACAGTTCAAACCTGTGTTGCTCAAGGGTCAACCGTATTATTTATACGCAATATCCTGTAGAGATGATAATACAGCTTACCCAAATTAGGGGAAAGAAGGAGAGAGGAGGGGTAGGCTTGCAATCTGTGCATTGACTTCCTTACCTTAAGCAGTGGGAAGGGAGAGAGGCATTAGTCATACTAGTAAATACTGTTAAAGTTTCTCCAAGAGAAGTCAGAAGAATAATTGGAGAAGCCAGAACATGGATGGTGGAAGACACAGAGGAAACAGTGGGAGTGCCCTGAGGCAGGCATTGCTTGTCCTGGAGAATCAGAAGATAGAATGCAAATAAGAAGCTTTTGAGAGGAACTGGGGTCATATCATCTCCAAGATACGTTAAATTCCATATGGTTTGGACTGCTTGCATTAGGGTACCATCGTTAGCGACTTAAAAGAAACCTAAGACTGTATCTTGGGAAGATACTGTTAAAAGTGATGCCTTCTGGAAGAAGGGATTTTGAATGAGTAGGAACAAGACTTTAATTTTACTTCATATTTGTTTAGACTAAATTAAAACAAGCAAACTAACCAGCCTTTGAGATGTGTTGTCTTAAACCTTACTTAATAGGGGAAAAATCACCTCTACTTGAACACTCCCCTCTAAATAATAAGAAACACTTAAATGAGTGTCCTAATTATAAATGGAGAAAGGCTTTCAAAGGAAGATCAATAGTGCTATGGACTGCCAAGGGAAAGATTTCCTCCTATTGGAAATCTTTAAGGATGAAACACCCCCCCCCCCCATCCTGTGCTTTGTAAAGGCAGACATAAAGGAGGGGATGCAAGGGTGCATTACTCCTTTGAGTCTTTTGGCCTCCGGAGTCAATTGTGACTTTTGGCCTTAAGGAATTGAACCACAGCTGCAGTCCCTCTAAATGTGTGATGTTCTGTAGGTTTTGATTTTTTTCAAGTGAATCATTTTCATGTCTACACGGCCACTATTTTTAACTCCACTTCTCTTTGTGGGCTTGTCATTCAGGGTTGCATTCTGGAGCCCCTCTCCCTAGCCATCAGGATGGGACTTCTGGTTTCCAGAAAGTCAGCCCCCAGCGTAGGTCACTGATTTACCTGCTCCTGGCACTGGACATGTGATCCCCGGGTACCCCCAGGAAAGCTAAGGTCTGACATTAATGGCCTGTCTTTGCCTTGTCTTTACATTCTGCTGCAGGATTCAGATCTGTTCCTCTGAAGAACGGGTACAGTGAAGACATTGAGCTGGCTTCCCTCCTGGTTTTCTGTGAGATGCAGCCAGTCCTGGTGAGTAAAGACACGCCAGTTGGGGTTTCCAGAGCTGTGTCTGCTGGTGGGGTGGAAATGGCCTCTGGGTACAGTTGTCTGGACTTAAACCCATTGGGAATTATCAAGCCAGACTTGACACATCATAGGAGAATTCCTCAGCGGTCCCAGGTTTTTCCTTCCAGCATTTCTTCCTTCTCAGAGAATGCTGTACGATTCCTTGAGTAGGTCATATATTTGGAAAGGGTGAGGCTGTTTGGAAGTTCCTTATGGTTTCCTTGCAGCAAGTAGAGTTGGGCAAGATAATGCTTTTCTAGAGAAGCTCATCTTTCCTATTTGCTCCCCCACTCCCCTCATTGGTCTCGAGAGTCCCTTCAGAAGGGCTGAGAGCATCCACCAAGGTCTTGTCATGGCCTATGCTGGGGAAGGATGTTCACAGGGAGGGGCACTACTTTTGTCATTCTCTCGGCTACTGGAAGAGCCTACCACCGTTGTCCTTTCGGTTTTGTCAAGTCCTTGAAGACGCATGGTCTCTCCTTAGACTAACCAGTTTGGGGAGGGTTGGTGAGAAGGGCTTGGCCTTAGTGAATGCAGCACCAAGCTGGGATAGTTCATGTCTCGGGTTGGTAGGAGGATATCTGGATAAGTGATTTCAGAGCTTCACAATCCTCTTGATAGCCTCTCCCATAGAATGAAACCCACTTGGCATGTGTTTTTGTAAGATCCCATGACATGGCCAATTCATTCTTCCAAGATCTTTCCATTTCCTTACCACAAAACTTAGCATGGGCTGAGTGAGTGTGTGGTCACCCCACTTATCTTTGGAGAACCTAGAAAAACCATGGTTCTAGGCCCCAGCGTGCTGACGTGGGCTTGGTCAGTGCCCCTGGAAATGCATCTTCTTTTCTCTTCCTGGTCGTTCTCTGGGCAGAGAAATCACAGCCTCTAACTTGTTTTGGCTGTAAGAACTAAACGGGGATTTGGAAGTTGCTTATTTGGCAACTTCCAGAATAAAGCTGAGAACCATCCAACAGGGAAGGGAGATGGCAGGGGTGGAGATGCCTTTTCACAGCTGTCACCATAGTCCATGCAGTAAAAATTCATGGACTCAGTGGAGAGAACATTAGGCTTTTCTGCAGAGCTGTCTGCCTTACATTTAGTTTTAGCAATCTTGATAGTTTTCTACTTCACAGAGTTTATAAACATAAATGGAGGAGGGTGCAAAGCTAAGGAGAGACCGACAAAGCAGCAAAAGCAGGAAGCGGAGACATAAAAGGCACAGTAGTTGGGGGGCCAGAGAACCTCAGTGACAGCCCGAGGGATCACTGGTGTTGGTATAAAATAGGCTCCTGATGACAATTGTGTCTTGAAAGGATCAGGTGATGCATAATGCACAGTTTTCCATTTTGAAACAAATTTTACTTGTCAATGCTTTAGACTAGGTCAAAATAAATGTTTCCATATGAACTTTATAGTGTTCACTTGAACCTGTAATTATGGATTAAAAAAAAAAATCACTCTTTGTGGTTCTTACTGTGATAGCAGTGCTTGGTCCTGAAAGGACAACTGAGCTAGTAATCAAGTCCTTACTTAGAATGCCCAAGGCTTAATTACATGGCTCTTTTGTCAATTTATCACTAGTAAGACAGAGTCCTTTAAACAAGTCCATTAAAAAGACCTTGGCCAGAATACATCATTTTATATAATGGTTAAATGTACACGTGCATGTACACACAGCCCAGACTGTGCAAATTAGAATTTTATAATTTCTGGGAAGAGACGAGAAGGTAAAGTTAGCATTTGGTCTGATTCCTTCTCTCTCTAGGCCAGTGCTTCTTTATGGAAGTGTAAGAAAAATAATACAAATCTATGTGTCTAGTTTCTTTTTAAAAATTTGGTATTCTTCATATTTGGGACCGGATTGTCCCTTGCGGGGGCAGGGGGCTGTCCCCTGCATTTGGAATGTGGAGCAGCATCCCTGCCCCCTGTGTAACAACCAGACTATCTTCAGACATTGTTCAATGTCCCTTGGTTGGCAAAATTGCTTTAAGCGAAATTATAAACACTTTTCATACTGTTAATCTAATTTATTAGCATTTAAATGATGGGCAGGTTTTTCCATGGAGCGAACTGACCACTATTCTCCCGAGTTGAGCATTCATGAAATCCATTTACAAATAAGGCTTTCGTGAAATTCTTCATGTGATTATTATTTTCCTCCTTTAATTCAGAGTTATTTTCTTAGGAAACTGATTCCCAGATATGGAATCAGTTTTATTTATTTTTTAAAGATCTTATTTATTTGAGAGAGGGAACAGCATGAGCAGGGCGGGGGAGAGGCAGGGCAGAGGGAGAAGCAGGCTCCCTGCAGGGAGCCCCAACACCAGTCTGATCCCAGGACCCCGGGATCATGAGCAGAGCTGAAGGCAGACCCTTCACCGACTGAGCAGTTTATTTCGCAGGATGGCAAACCTGTAAAACTTGGAATCAGTAAGCTCGAAGACCCCTGGCTTAGTCAAGGATCTGTGATTCTGTTGCTGGGGGAAGGGGAACCAGCCCCATCCTGTCTGTGTACATAAAGGCCATCTGCAGACATTTCCTGGAAAAATGATGTGATAAACTTGGTTTGAGATGGTGGTGGGACCCTATTGGTCTAGACATTGCTCTGCAAAGCTGTTGTAAACAACTTGGAAACATTAGAAATAACTTGGCAATACCAGCAGCAGAGAAACTTCTTAGTATATTTAAAGGAAAATATATTTATCTCAATTTGACTCCATGCAGGGAAGCTTCCTGTACGGGTGCTGTTTGGGACCTCACGGTAGAGCATGGCAAGGAGTGGGGGCAGGGCTTGGGGTGCCAGGGGAGTGTTAACTTGCCCAGATCTGCACTCTGAAGCAGAGTTTTGGCAGGAAAGGTGTCTGAGTTATGTGCAAATCTCATTTCAGCTGATGGTTTTTTAAGCTTTCATTCCACATCTGTCACCTGGTTCTCAGGCATTCACAGGTGCCATTTGGTGTGACAAGGAGTCTCTAGGGGGGCTGAGCTGGGGGGTGGGCTAGACCCCGGCTTTCTCCTTGCCCAAAGTCAAACCTTGTTTTATTTACTACTGTATCTCCTGTCATGCTAGGGAGAGACTCTGGTAAATAGCCTCACAAAACACTGAGCCAGGGATTGATCCAGTAAGGGCTGGTTGGAACTTCAGGCTCTAGAAAACTCTCAATGAGCACTTCAAGCTGCTTCTGAAGAAGCCATTGATACATCACAATTGCTTTATCAATGCTCAGTCCTCTGCTCTGTTAGCTGTATATAGGGTGTACCAAAAAAAAAAAATCCTTTCAACACTATTTTATTACCTCCTACTCTTGACAAGTTGTAAAACGAAGGAAGGGAGGGGGTTGAAAAAAAAATCCCTATAAGCTACCTGCTTATAGCCACGGTTAGCATTTTGGCCTATTTCCTTTCATAGAATATGCATGCACATGTGCCCTTTATCTGCATCACAGATGACTTGAAGCATTTTTCTATGTTAGGATTTTCAAAGCCATCAATGCCTGTTTCATCAGATAAGGGTCCCTCGTTCCTTCACTCAGCCATTCTCTAGGTGATGGACAATTAGGGTGTTTGTACTTTTTAAATTTTATAAATAATGAAGGTCTTCATATAACCTTTTTTGATTAAAAATTATTTCCTAGGGCTTGATATTTAGTAATGGAATACTAGATCAGAAAGGAAGAAAGAAAAAAATCCTACATCTTTTTGAAAGCATATTGAATTGTTCTCTGAAAGTAGTTTAAGTTGATGTATTTTATCCAGCCTTGCTGTTAATTGAAAAGGGTTTCCACTCAAATGATTTAAATTTGTGAGATTCAGAAGAATGGGACAGGAGAAAGTATGAAAACATGAATATTTATCCTAATCATCAATGGGCAAAGCTGGCAGTACCTGGGATCTTGTGAGTACTGATCCTACAGGCAGATGGTACTGGGTGGGAGCTAAGGAGTGGAAAGACCAGAATGCTGTGGTTCCCAGTGAGGGCTCGGCTGGAAGACATGTGTGAATCCCTCTGCAGAAGGGCTAGGTAGCCCATGCTCTAAGACCCAGGATGGGGAGCCATACCCTGAGGCTGAGCTGGTCCTGGTTTTGGAAGATGGTGAAGATTGCCTTACAGTTGGGAAGACCCTCCTTATGCCTCAGCAGCTAGCGTTTGCCAGTTTGACCTCAAGGAGCAGAAATTTCTGTGTCTGCCACAAAGCCCCAACAACTTGATGTGACCATGAGTATGAAGTGGAAAAAGAAAAAAAAAAAGCTGGCACATGGCAGTAAGAGGAAGATAGACTCCTGGTACAAGTGGCCGGCAATTGAAGTTGAGCCATTGGAAACATCCAAAAAAGAACCCTAACATATAGATCATAAAAACTTTCAAGGGTATCTAAGTAGAGTACTGAAAAAGGCTTTTGGAATTTGAAACAAAAACCTGATTTCTTGAATTAAAAAATGTAACATACATGCAGGGACCTGCATCAGTGACCCAACATATAACATGGAAGAAATGTCTCACAATCCAGAGCAATGAAGTCGGCTCAGAGAACAGATTCAAAGGACCTACATGCAAGCGTGTCCCCAAGAACAGAGTGGAACAGATGGGTGGGGAGCTATTAATGGAAGTTAATAGAGGGAACTTTCTCTTATTTGCTGCTTAAGAGGGTTTACTTGATTCCTGAAAGGGATAAACAGAAAACACACCACATTCCAAAAGTTGTGGTCTAGTACAGGCATACCTTGTTTTACTGGGCTCTGTAGGTACTGCATTTTTTACAGATTGAAAGTTTGTGGCAACCCTGTGTTGAGCAAGGGTGTGGGCACCATTTTTCCAAAAATATTTGCTCACTTCCTATCTCTGCTACTTTTTGGTAAAACTTTTATTATGGGGGTCTTTGATATTACTGTTTTAGTTGTCTTGGAGCACCAAGGACCACACCCATATAAGACAGCAGACTTAAATGTAGTGTGTGTTCTGACTGCCATTCTCTTATCTCTTTCCCTGACACACAGTATACTTCAGTTAGGCCAGCTGATAACCCTACAGTGGCCTTTACATGCTCAAGTGAAAGGAGTCCGTGGATGGGGCAAACTTTACTGTTATTTTTAAAAATTGCCATAGCTATTCCAAACTTCAGTAGCCACCACACTGATAGTAAGATTGAAGACCCTCCACCAACAAAAAGATTGACTTGCTGAAACCTCAGATAATGGTGATCATTTTTTGACAACAAAGTATTTTTATGTTTTAAAGATTTTACTATCTGTTAGAGAGAGAGTGCACATGCATGAGCAAGGGGGGAGGGTAAAGAGAGGGAGAAGCAGGCTCCCCACTGAGCAGGGAGCCCAATGCGGGACTCGATCCCAGGACCCAGAGACCATGACCCGAGCCAAAGGCAGATGCTTAACCAACTAAGCCACCCAGGTGCGCCAACAACAAAGTATTTTTATTTTTTTTATTTTTATTTTTTTAATTAACTTTTATTGGTGTTCAATTTACCAACATACAGAAAAACACCCAGTGCTCATCCCGTCAAGTGTCCACCTCAGTGCCCGTCACCCATTCCCCTCCAACACCCGCCCTCCTCCCCTTCCACCACCCCTAGTTCATTTCCTCGAGTTAGGAGTCTTCCATGTTCTGTCTCCCTTTCTGATATTTCCTACCCATTTCTTCTCCCTTCCCTTCTATTCCCTTTCACTATTATTTATATTCCCCAAATGAATGAGACCATATGTTTGTCCTTCTCCGATTGACTTACTTCACTCAGCATAATACCCTCCAGTTCCATCCACGTTGAAGCAAATGGTGGGTATTTGTTGTTTCTAATTGCTGAGTAATATTCCATTGTATACATAAACCACAGCTTCTTTATCCATCATCTTTCGATGGACACCGAGGCTCCTTCCACAGTTTGGCTATTGTGGCCATTGCGCATTGGTTTTTAGACATACTGTTATTGCACACTAAATGGATGACTTATGTATAGTGTAAACCTAACTTTTTTAAGCAGTGGGAAACCAAAAAATTTTTTTGACTCAATCTGTTGTGATATTTGCTTTATTTGGGTGGTCTGGAAGCCAACCCAGAATATCTGAAGTGTGCCTGCAAAACTTCTGAATTCCAAGGATAAATAAAAAGCTAGACCTGCCAACATACTAAGTTATCTACTAAGAAAACAAAGCTAACATCAGACTTGTCCTGGAAAGACTAAAGAACTCAGTCTCCAGCCACCCACATGTCAAGGCAACAGAAATGTGTTTGTGGACATGCAGGATTTTAGATAAGCACCCTACTCTACAGAAATGTCAGGAGAGTGCTGGAAACAATGTTCTAGATGGATAGATGAAGAAGGGGAAATAGTACAGTTATATTTTATAGTATAAGTCTGATTAAGATTTTGTGATCTTAAGCAGAAGAATATCTGAAACAAAAATACACTATGAAAAGTTTTGTACTAGTCTGGAATTGAAAATAATTATCAGCAAAACCCTGGAGCTGAGAGGTAAAACAGAGGTGTCCTAAATAGTTTTGACTTGGGTGCTCGCTTCGGCAGCACATATACTAAAAAAAAAAAACTTTTGACTTGGATGCCTGGGAGTTCAGTTGGCAAATAAGCATCCTGCAAGTGGAGAGCTAACTGTGATACTTTGAGGTGAAAAGAAAATGTCTGCTTAACAGAAACTTGACTGGAAGTAAAAATAAGGAACAAAAGAAGAAATTAAAAATGGGTAGTAATCAAAATGGAAGAGACAGAACATATTTGATTTAGGGAATGGGCTGAATTCTATCAGAAAAGCAAAAAAAAAAAAAAAAATCTAACTGCAGTGTTTACAAGAAGTAAGCCTAAAACCATGGGGTATCCTGTGAGCAATGAAAGATTACAATCCCCATCCCCAAAGAATGGAAGAAATTGGGAAGAAAAAATTAATCTCAAAGTATGAACTAAGATCAAAAGTATCAAAGATCATTAAAATCCATACAGAATGATAATTTGGTTTACAAAGGGATGAAAGAGGCCTAGGAGTTTAATTAGGATGAAGCATAATACCTAAATCTATAAAACAAAAGATTACTTGCTAAAAACAAATAAAATCAGCAAGGACAGATAATCAAGCTAATAGTAACGGGCTTGATTTAAGAGCGAAATGCCTTTGTGTCCTACCAGTGGATAATATACACTGTTTCCTTCTGTTTCTCAGAATCTTTATAAACTTGATTGCATAATTGGTTGCAAAAACAACTTTAATACATTTTAAAGTAGAAGGATTTCATAAGTTGGTAAGATTTGGAAGATAATAAAGGGGCCCAAAAAGGGCACCTGGGTGGCTCAGTCAGCTAAGTGTCTGCCTTCGGCTCAGGTCATATCTCAGAGTCCTGGGATCTCATCCCTAGTTGGGCTTCCTGCTCAGCCAGGAGTCTGCTTCTCCCTCTGACCTTCCCCCTGCTTGTGCTTGCTTGCTCACTCTCTCTCCCTCTCCCTCTCTCTCTCCCTCCCTCTCCCTCTCCCCCTCCCCACCCCCCTCTCAAAGAAATAAAATGTTTTTTAGAAAGCCCAAATGTTCGCTTTTAGAAAAGAAATTCCTAGATAAAACAAATGAAAACAATTACCCAAACAGCAGTAAAATATTTATGCCATTAACTATATTTAGAAGAGGAAAGTGCTTCCCTTAAAACCAGAGAAGACTGAAAAACACTTGCACTAACTGTTCATCATAGTTTTTTGAACACTGGTAAAATAGGAACAAAATAAAGCCAACTGAATAAAATATAAAACGCAGAAGAAAAAACAAATGCTGATGCATTAAGATCCATTAAATAAACTTTTTGTCTGCTTAATGAAAGAAAGAGCAGAAACAAGAGTGAACATTGAGAAGGAGAGTGAACCCTAAAATAAGATACATTTATAAACTAGGGCAAATGAGTGATTGCCTTGAAGAATGTACATGGGTGAAAATTGTTTTTAAAAAACAGCAGAGAACTCACAAATCCTATATCACTACAACACCTATCAGGTAAAACAGGTATTAGATCTGGATGGTTTTTTTTTGAAAGATTTTATTTGTTCATCAGAGACACACAGAGAGAGGCAGAGACATAGGCAGAGGGAGAACCAGGCTCCCTGTGGGGATCTCCATGAGGGGCTTGATTTGAGGACCCTGGGATCATGACCTGAGTCAAGGGCAGACGCTCAACCACTGAGTGACCCAGGTGCCCCAGATCTGGATTTTTAAAAATATTTTATTTATTTATGAGAAACCGAGAGAGAGAGAGAGAGAGAGAGAGGCAGAGACACAGGCAGAGGGAAAAGCAGGCTCCATGCAGGGAGCCTGACGTGGGACTTGATCCCAGGTCTCCAGGATCAGGTCCTGGACTGAAGGCAGCACTAAACCGCTGAGCCACCTGGGCTGCCCAGGTCTGGATGTTTTATAGCTAAGTTCTACCTAGATTTAAAGAACGTAATTCTAATGTTAATCCATTGAGGTCAATAGAAAAATGGAAATGCTCCATTAATGTCTTGAAGCTATAGAATTGTATCAATTTTTTTCACTTTTTTATTTAAATTCAATTTGCCAATATATATATACACACCCAGTGTTCATCATACCACGTGCCCTTCTTAATGCCCATCACTCAGTTACCCCATCCCCTCACCCACCTCTCTTTCTGCAATCCTTTGTTTTCCAGAGTCAGGAGTCTCTCATGGTTTGTCTTCCTTTCTGATCTTTCCCCAATCAGTTTCCCCCCTTCCCTTATGGTCCTTTCCACTATTTCTTATATTCCACATATGAGTGAAAAGTGCACCTCTACCTCTTCTTCCCCTCATAGAGTCTTAGATAATTCTTTTTTTTTTTTTTTAGATAATTCTTTAAAAAAAAAGTCATTTCCATCTATTTTCTAGAACAATATATTACAAGTGAGTAGTTACTCCAATAATGCAAGGATGGTTTGGCAACAGTTTGAGTGGCAACACATAAATCACTAAATGCCACAAATGTAACCAGTCAAATGAAATAATTGCATCTCTTCACCACAGTTAATAGTAATTATCTCCATTCACAAATAGGGCTATTTATTTAAAGACTCCAGTTTTAAGGAGACTGATTTTTATTTGTCTTTATTATCTTTATTATTTGTATTTATTATCTAACCACTTAGTTCTAGAAACAACAATTGTAAATGTAGGGTGGGAGGCAGGGACAGAGGAAATGTCACTCATGATATTGATAAAAACTCTAACAACACATTAGTGAAATTTAAATAAGAAAGGCATACAGCTCATTGGGGCGCCTGGCTGGCTCAGTCAGTAGAGCATTGCAGCTCTTGATTTCAGGGTGGTGAATTCAAGCTGGATGTTGGGTGTAGAGATTAAAAATAAAATCTTTTAAGAAAGGAATATAGCTTATAACCACCACCTGAATCAGTAGAAATATATACTAACCCTTCCAGAAATTAATGTTTGGGAGTCAGAGATATCAATATAAAATCACTTTGAATCACACACACACTGATATATATACAGTCTTACAGATAAATACAGAAATAAATGCATGTTTGCATTGGAAGACATAGCTCTTTTTTTTTTTTGACATAGCTCTTCTTTATAGAAGAATTCCAGATAATAAATGTATAAAGGAATGAGAAATAGATAATCACCATTCCAACACCACATTAATAACTGCTACAGGTATGATCTAATAATGGATGCTAAACTTTCATTTATAATGAAGGTTTCAGGAGACATAGGATGTCTGCATAGTCTCAAAGTATCCTCCTTCAAGAAATGAATTGGAAATCAGTGTTACCATCGGTAATAAGATGTGTTGACATCATGTACCTCCTGAGAAGGCAACACCACTTCTATGACATTCTTGCCAAAGCTGCGTAATGCCAAACAAATCCTGGGAAAACACCAAACCCAAATAGTAGGACATAGTACTGAATTACTGGCTAAATTCTATAAAAGTGTGAAGGTCATAAAAGGTCAGAAGTTGGAGGAAGTGTCACAGATTGGAAGACTCTAAGGAGAAACAGCAACTCCAGGCAATGTGGGATCTTGGCACAGAACAAGGACACTCGTGGGAAAACTAAGTAGAACATGTAAACTTCTTAGTTTAGATAATTACACTATGATTGTGCAGGATATTAACCTTGGGGAATGAGGATGATGTAGGGAATAGAAGAGCTCTCTGTACTAATGTTGTAACTTTTCTGTAAGTTTAAAATTTTATCATAAAAAAATTAAAGCATCAGCATTGTTTTTGAAAAAAGGGAAAAACAAAAAACCCACCCAAAGATACAGAACTCCATAAAGAACTTGTCACAGGCCAGGTGCAGTTTATTAATGAAGATATTCTTTAAGACTTTAAGGACTCTAAATTTTAAAAATACATAGATCCATCTAAAACAAAGGCTTACAACAGAGGATACAAGGGTTCTAAGTGAGAATAATAAAATCACAACATAAACAAATCAATATACTCAAAATGGTGATAATCATAGGGGAAGATGAGAGAATTAGGGAGAACAGCCAGACCTTTCTCCCTAAAGATAATCCCCAGAAATGGAAAAACCAAGAACTTGCATTTTAAGTTTTGTTGTTGTTATTCTTTTGAGAACTCTAATCAAAAGACACTCCCAATTTTGAGAAACCAGGATTATGAGGACTGGGGGGATGGTGAACAAGGAGAAGGCTGGGGTATTTTTTTTTTTTTTTTGGCTAATAATCCTTCTAATACTTCCTGACTTTCAATTTTGTGCATATATAATTAACAAAAACCGAAATTAAAAATTAAAACCTAAATAGAAGGAGATGATGCATTGATGGGGAGCATAGGACATTCAAGGACATTTGCTATTATGGTGATGAGAAAAATGGGCCAGTAGTAGCTGGGTGTGGGCTGGGTGTTTGCTGCTGATGCAAGCGATTTACTGGGAAGGGGATGATGGTACAGGAGAGGGGACCCTGGGGCCAGTAGGAAAGAAAGGTGGCACACAGGCCCAGAATGGGCAGATTTCCCATATAATTCCCTCCTCTGTTCAATGTGAAACAAGAAGCAAGGCCATTAGCTGAAACCAGGAAGGTCTGAGAGGGAGGTGTGAAATAGTCATCTTAAGAGAGCAGGAAAAAGAATATCTTAGCTAAATACAGTAGGATTACACTGTTTAATGTGCTTCTAGGATATATGCATTAATATTTTATTTAGGGTTTTTGCCCTGAGAGTCTGTCGTTTTCGGTCAGGTTTTGTTGGGTTGGCTTTTCTCTCTCAGAACTGTGGCACATTTTGAATAGAACTGGAGTATTTACTAACTACACCTAACAGATGTTCAAGACCTCATTTGGGAAACTTTTTGGGCCAGTCATAAGAGCTTTCTCATTTTCTTCTAAGATGAAATGAGTCTCTTCCATTTTTTTTTTCCTTAGGGGATAATTTTCTATAGTGGGAAATATACATGTATGTCTCTGAAATAAAAATTGGAGATATAAGAACCTTCTAATGAATACAAATACATATTCATTCTTTTCATTACCATCTTGGTTTTTATTTCACAATTTCCTGCCATTTCTAGGTTTACCTTTGCTGACTCAGTCTGCTTCACTTAGACTTGTTCTTTTTACCACTCCTTGTGTGTGGATATTTAATTCATTTCTTCCCTATCGTTTTTGGGGTGCTAATGAAATGAAGGCTGAAGGCCATATGAAAGGAGGATGATCCAGAGCGAGGTAGCCTTCCTCTCCTGAAACACTCATCAGAAAAAAGGAAATGGCACAGGCCCAGGACTCAGGCCAGTGATCAGCTGCTTGCTGAACAGATTAGGATAAAAGCGGACACAGCTCTGAAGCCAGGATATATAATATTCTTAAGAACCTAAAGCTCTGAGCAATCATCTTAGCCTTAACCCTTTGCTGGCCCTGCCCCGGGAGTCCTCCATTTAGAACATTCAGAAAAGCACGGGGCACCCAACTGGCTCAGTTGGAAGGGCACGCGATTCTTGATCTCAGAGTCCTGAGTTTGAGCCTCACATTGGGTGTGGAGATTACTTAAATAAGTAAGTAAAAAAAAAAAAAAATTAACAAAACCAGATACCAATATATAGATTCAGAGAGGAAAGAAACCGCATTCAAGATGAGCTTGCACATTAAAATTTTAAAATCCTTGACGAGAGGCACCTGGGTGGCTTAGTTGGTTAGCCGTCTGCCTTCAGCTCCAGTCATGATCTCAGGGTCCTGAGATTGAGCCCTGCATCTGGCTCCCTCCTGAGCAGGGAGCCCTGCATCTGGCTCCCTCCTGCTTCTCCCTGACCTTGTTCCTGCTGTCTGTCTGTCTGTCTCTCTCAATAAATAAAATCTTTAAAAAATAAAATAAAATGCTTGAGGAAAGTATAGCTAACAAATGTAAAAAGGCAAGAGGATTAACCCAGGGAATCTAAAAATAATTTGAAATACTTTTTTTTAAATAAAAAGAATTCAGTAAGTACAGGCATTTAAAAAAGAACCACCCTTTTTACTATTAATTAAGATCATGGAGGAATGAGAGGGCCAATTAGAAATTCTGGAAATACAGTTTGAAAAATCTTAACCACCCCCCCCAAAAAAAAGAAAGAAAGAAAGAAAAGAAAAATATTAACCAGTCTTTTTAAAAACTTAGTAAGTAGGAAATTTGGGGCTGGATATAGCTAAGGAAAGAATCTGTAAATGTGAAGATTGTGTTGGGGAATTTGCTTTGAAACTGCAAGACTAGATAAAAATATGAAAAGGGTAGGGGAAAAGAAAAAGAACCAGGTACAGAATGCAAAGCTCCAGCATAAAGTATTTGAAATGATGATGGCTGAAAAATCTCCTGGCATTGAAGAGGCACATGCTCTCCAGCTTTAAACAGCAGCAGTATTAAGTATAGATCACATAAAGCTACATTCCACTGAATTGGCCGAATATCAGAATAAAGAGAAAATTATAAAAATGAAGATTACCTCTAAAGGAGTCTATGAAGGACTGCGGATCACCAACACTCCCATCTATAGCAACCGCAGCCTGAAGACTAACGGACAGCTTCAAAACACTTAAGACACACGGCTGGAAATCTAGGCATTCTGTATCCTAATAATTGCCATTCAAGAGTGAGGGCAAAATGAAGGTAGTTTTCACGCCTACAGAGATAGATAATTTGGTGCTAAAAAGAACTACCAAAATCCTTACTTATGCAAGAAAAACTAAAATGGCAAGAAGCAATGGTGACCAATGAAATCCGTAAACTCTTCAATAACGAATAACTGTAGACTTGGAAAAAACTAAATTTTTGTGTGAAAACTCAGATTTGAAAGAAAACCAGGCAATGATGATTCTAAAATTCTAAGAGGGAATGAGGGAGTCTTGATTAGGAAGGATGCACAAGGCAAACAACCTTCTCTTTCTTCCTTTGGCATCACCACAGCTGTTTATAGTTATTCATTAAACTGTATGTTTTGTGTTCTTTCCTGAATGTTCGTTGTGGAATACTGAGGACTGAATTACGGAACATAGCTATAAACGCTTTGGGATTTGGAAAATGAGATAAAGGTCTGCAAGGGTAGAAGCATTTGAATTTTGAACTTAACCTGAACAAAAGTCATTATAAATGAAAGCAACAGAAGTTGTTTTATTCTGGGTAGAGAGAAGGTGAAGAGAGATCATTTGTAGTACAGGATTAAGATTTGAATGCAGTTTCTGCTCTGCTTTATTTTTAATAGGAAGGGAAGCTGGTCTCCTTGGGGGGAAAGCATAAATTTAAGTAGAGTCATTACTGACTTTTCCCAGTGCCTCACTCCATGCTGAATAGTCATGAGGACTGTCTGTCTTACCTCCACTCCCTGTGCAAAGACTGTCTTCTTTTTCTCCCTCAGCACCTTTGCAAGTGGCCAGAATAATCTTCTCCATCGCTCTCCCCACTCTCCAAGGTCAGAGTTCTGTTATCCTGGGGGATGTCCATGATGTGTTGTTAAGTTGTTAAGGTGGAGGGGAAATTTGCAGAGCAAGGTGTGGTCTGAGACCATTTTTTCTAAAAATAAATGACAGGAGCAACCCATTCATGAATACTGATGCACAGTTTTGTAGTGCTGGAGTCTGTCACTTGAACTACTTCATCAGCAGTAGCAGCCAACAGACGGATCTCTGGAGTAGCCATCTTTTACATAAGTCAGAAGATGGTGGAGTAGGGGTGCCTGGGTGGCCCAGTCAGTTAAGCATCTTCCTTGGGCTCAGGTCGTCATTCCAGCCCCTGGGATGGAGCCCCAAGCCGGGCTCTCTGTTCAGTGGGGAGCCTGCTTCTCCCTCTCCGTCTGCTGCTCCCCCTGCTTGTGTGCTCTTTCTCGCTCCCCCTCTCCCTCTCAAATAAATATAAATAAAATCTTAATTAAAAAAAAAAGATGGCAGAGTAGGAGGATCCCGAGCTTATCTCCTCCCACGGATACACACAGACAACAACTACATATAATAAAACACACTCTGAAAATGACCTGAAGACTGGCAGAGCAGATTGTCCACAGCTAAGGACCTAAGAAAAAGCCAGAGCAAGAAGGGCCAGAGGGGCAGAAGCAAGGGAACCAGCCCCCAGTGCAGTGACCCGTACACAGGAGGAATATCACGGGCACAGAGGTGCTCCCCACGGAGCAAGGGAATCAAGTCCCACATAGGAACTCCGAACCCGGGGGACCTTCACTACGAAGACGAGCCCTAAATCTGGCTTTGAATTCCAGAATTCCAGTGCTGCTGAACTCCAGGAGAGCCACTGGGCTGCAGGAAACAGACTTCATACTCAAAGGGCCATGGTGCTGTATCACTCCATCTGAGGCCCAGCACAGAGGCAGCAGTTTGAAAGCACCTGGATGACACCTGAAGGAGTTATTAATTTTAGGGCATGTGCTGGAGGGTCAGGGATCTGTAGGAGTTTTCTGTACATCCTGCTCGCTGGCAGGATGCTGGGGGCAGGCGGTTCTGACCCTCTCCATCAACTTTGCTGGCACCATTCACCCCACCCGGGCATAAGTGCTGACACCAGAGATATAAAGAATTATAAAACGCTACTACCAAAAATTATACAGCAACAAGTTGGACAACCTAGAAGAAATGGATAGATTCCTAGAAACCTACAGTCTTCCAAAATTGAGTAAGAAATTGAACCAATGATCAAAAAACTCACGACAAACAAAAGTTCAGGACCAGAGGGCTTCACAGGTGAATTCTATCAAGCATTTAAAGAAGAAGAGTCAGTAACTTGTCCTTCTCAAATTATTCCAAAAAACAGAAGAGGAAGTAATGCTTCAAAATACATTCTGTGAGGCAGCATTATCCTGATACCAGAATCAGACATACAGTTAAAAAAAGGAAAAAAAGAAAATTACACATCAATATCCCTGATAAACATAGATGTAAAAATCCTCAACATATTAGCAAAGTAAAAACAACAATAAATTAAAAGCACCATTCACCACCATCAAGGGGATTTACTTCAGGGATGCAAGAATGATTCATTATCCACAAATCAGAGTATGTATCACATTACTAAAATGAAAGCTAAAAATCATCAATAGGTTCAGGAAAAATATTTGTTAAAATTCAACATCCATTTATAATAAAAACTGTCAAAGTGAGTGTAGACAGAACATACCTCAAAATAGTAGAGGTCATATATGACAAACACAGAGCTAGCATCCGACTCAACAGTGAAAAGCTAAAAGCTTTTCCTCGAAGATCAAGAATGAGACAAGGGTGTCCAGTCTTATTCAACATAGTACTGGAAGTCCCAGCCACAGCCATGAGACATGACAATAAAAGGAACCCAGATTGATAAGGAAGAAGTAAAACTTTGCAGATAACATACTATATATAGAAAAATCCTAAAAATTCCACCAAAAAAAAAGCCATTATAAGTAATAAATGAATTAAGTTACAGGATACAAAATTAGTATACAGAAATCTGTCATGTTTCTGCACACTAATAACAAATTAGCAGAAACAGAAATTAAGAAAACATCCCATTTACAATTGCATCATAAAGAATAAAATAACTAGAAAATTTCATCAAGGAGGTGAAAAACTTGTACTCTGAAAATCCAAAGACACTGTTGAAAGAAACTGAAGATGACACAATTAGGTGAAAAGTTTTTTTTGTTTGTTTTTGTTTTTTTTTGTTTTTAGGTGAAAAGTTATACCATACTCACAGATGGGAAGAATATTGTTAAAATGTCCATACTACCCACGGTGATCTATGATTCAGTGCAATCCCTATCAAAATCCCAAGAGCATTTTTCACAAAAGTAAAATAGTCCTAAACTTGTATAGAATCACAGAGGAATAGCCTTTGAGCAATTCCTTTTCTCTGAGAAAGCAATCTTGAGAAAGAGCAAAGCTGAAACAATTCCAAATTTCAAGATATACTACAAAACTGTAGTAGTCAAAACAGTGTGGTACTGGCACAAAAGTAGACACGTAGATCAGTGGAACAGAATGGAGAGTGCAGAAATAAACCCACACTTATGTGGTCAATGAATCTATGACAAAGTAGGCAGTAGCATACAATGGGGAAAAGACTGTCTCTTCAATAAACGCTGTTGGGAAAACTGGACAGCTACATGGAAAAGAATGAAACTGAACTACTTCTTGTTCCACACACGAGAATAAACCCAAAATAAATTAAAGACCTAAATGTAAGAACGGAAACCACACAACTCCTAAAAGGAAACACAGGCAGTAAACCCTTTGAACATTGGCCTTAATAATATATTTCTGCATCTGTCAAAAGCAAAAATAAGCAAGTGGGATTACGTCAAACTAAAAAGCTTTTTGCACAGCAAAGGAAGTCATCCACAAAATGAAAAGGTAACCTACCGAATTCATACAACTTAACACCAGAAAAGAAACCAGTCTGATCAAAAAATGGTCAGAGGACCTGAACATTTTTCCAAAGAAGACATACAGATGGCCGACAGACATGTGACAAGATGCCCAAACTCACTAATCAGGGAAATGCAAATCAAAACCACAATGATACCAGCCTCACACCTGTCAGAATGACTAGCATCAAAAAGCAAAAAATAGCACGTTAGCAACAGAAAAAGAAAACCTCATTCAGTGTTTTTCTTTTTTATAATAAATTTATTTTGTATTGGTGTTCAGTTTACCAACATACAGAATAACACCCAGTGCTCATCCTGTCAAGTGCCCCCCTCAGTGCCTGTCACCCATTCACCCCCACCCCCCACCCTCCTCCCCTTCCACCACCCCCAGTTCGTTTCCCAGAGTTAGGAGTCTTTATGTTCTATCCCTTTCTGATATTTCCCACACATTTCTTCTCCCTTCCCTTATATTCCCCAAATGAATGAGAACATATGTTTGTCCTTCTCCGACTGACTTATTTCACTCAGCGTAATACCATCCAGTTCCATCCACGTTGAAGCAAATGGTGGGTATTTGTCGCTTCTAATGGCTGAGGAATATTCCATTGTATACATAGACCACATCTGCTTTATCCATTCATCTTTCGATGGACACCGAGGCTCCTTCCACAGTTTGGCTATTGTGGACATTGCTAGAAACATCGGGGTGCAGGTTTGGTAGGAATGTAAATTGGTGCAGCCACTGTGGAAACAATATGGAGGTTCCTCAGAAAATTAAAACTAGAAATACCATACAATCCAGTAATTCTAGTAATCTACCCACAGAAAATGAAAATACTAATTCAAAAAGATAAGTGCACCCCTATGTTTATTATTGTAGTAGTATTTACAGTAGCCAAGATATAGAAGCAGCCTGTGTCTACTGATAGAGGAATGGATAAAGAAAATGTGGTACATACACAATGGAATGTACCTCAGCCATAAAAAAGAATGAAATCTTGCCATTTGCAGCAACATGGATGGACCTAGAAGGTATTATGTTACATGAAATAAGAGAAGGACAAATGCTATAGGATTCCACTTAGATGTAGGATCTAAAAACCAAAACAAATGAACAAAACAGAAATAGACTCAAATACAGAGAACTGGTGGTTGCCAGAGAGGGGATGGGTGGGAGGATGGACAAAACATATGAAGGGGATTAAGAGGAACACACTTCCAGTTATAAGTCATGGGAATGAAAAGTACAGCATAGGGAATGTATTCAATATTTAAATAACTTTATATGGTAACAGATGGGAACTACACTTATTGCAGTAACCATTTCCTAATGTATATAATTGTCAAGTCACTATGTTGTACAACTGAAATTAATATTGTAGGTCAACTATACTTCAATTTAAAAAATCAGTGGAGTAAAACATCCTCTTTCTCCCATGCTGAAATCCCAACTGCTTATTGTGATAATTTTTTTTTTTTCTTGACATAGTGGAGGGAATATTTTGGGTAAGACAACTGCAAAGTTTAAGGGCAGGTAGCTTCAGTCATGGCTGGATCCAGGCGCTCACCCAGTGGCTCTATTTCCCTCTCTTTTGACTTCATTCCCAACTTTCTCTACAGGATAGCAAGGGGACCGCTAGCAGCTAGAAACATTCACTGCTCTTTGAACTGATCCCCAAGAAATATTTTCATTTCTACCAAGACCACCAACCAAAGTCCCTGGGAATTGGCCTGGCTTGGGTCACATGCTCACAGTGGTGGCAGAGGGAGAAAGACACCATTACTGGCTAGAACTAAGTTGTGTGCCACCTCTGGGGGGTGTAATCTAGGTTACCTTGGTTTTTGAGGGATGGGGTAACAGCTTTGAGATACAATTTGTATACCGTATGATTCACCCATTTAAAATGCACGATCAATCTTAGAACATTTTCATCACCCCAAAAAAGAAACTCTTGCTCATTAGTTCGGTCCACCCCCCACCCCGGTAACCACTATTTTCTGTCTCCAGGAATTTACATGTTCTTGACATTTCATATAAATGGAATCAGTGTGCGTGATGTTTTGGAACTGGCTTCTTTAACTTCATGTTTTCAGGGTTCATCCGTGTCATAGTGTGTCATCTTGCCTTTTAGGGTCTCAAAAGACTCGCTGGCTTCTGCTTCCCTCTCTGTCCTCATTCTAGGCTGTTCTCCCCCTTCTCTGTTGTGTTCTACTTTAAAAGCACATAGCTACTTAGACCCTTTGCATTTGGGTAAGGACTAGAAGGTGATGGAGAATGAAAACCCAGATTTAGGCATTAGGATCAGTGGGCAATGCAGTTATCTCAGTGGTTCTCCATAAGGCCACCCTTTATTGTGAACAAGAGTTTTTCAGATCACTTGCTTTCAATGGAGTAAATAACTGAGTTTTAGCTTTGGTTAAAATGGGCCCTGTGTTTTCGGGGATAATCCCAGTTGCAAAACTCTCCCGCTCCCCTCACTCACTCTGTGAAGGGACAGAGTCCCACACGGTCCCCTCCTGGTGCTTTTCTCCCCTCCAGGAGAGCGAAGAGGAACTTTATTCCTCCTGTCGCCAGCTGCGAAGGCGGCAGGAAGAGCTCAACAATCAGCTCTTTCTGTACGACACACACCAGAACTTGCGCAACGCCAACCGGGATGCCCTCGTTAAAGAGTTCAACGTCAACGAGAACCAGCTCCAGCTGTACCAGGAGAAGTGCAACCGGAGGTAGGCTGCTCCCCACCCCTGCTTCCCCTGCAAATGCCCAGGTCTCTAGGGATGCCTGCGTGGCTCAGCGGTTGAGCGTCTGCCTTTGGCTCAGGGCGTGATCCAGGATGGAGTCCCACGTCGGGCTCCCTGCAGGGAGCCTGTTTCTCTTTCTGCCTGTGTCTCTGCCTCTCTCTCTGTGTCTCTCATGAATAAATAAATAAAATCTTTTAAAAAAATGCCCAGGTCTCGCTCCTGCAGGCAGTAATGTTGGGCCCCCGGGAGCCTGATGTGGGACTTGATCCCCGGACCTGGGGTCGTGCCGTGAGCCAAAGCAGATGCTCAACCACGGAGCCACCCAGGTGTCCCAAGACCACTACCTTCTAAAGAGCCTGGTCAGGTTCCCCCATCCAGTGGTTCTGGATTGGGGCAGACCTCATCTTCCTCACCCGCAAGGGATGCTTCTGGTTGTACTGCAGAAGTAATGTGAGGTGCCGGGGAGGGGTGGACAGCCACGCCTGCCTAGTGTCCTGCAGTGTGCCAGATAATCCTGCTCAACAGAACTGCCCTGAACCGCCAGAGCAGACTCCAGTGGGAAACCGTGTAGACTCCTCACCCACATGTTCATTTCATCCACACTGCAGCCTGCAGAGCAGCAGTGACCCCAGTGCAATGCCCAGTGAGGAAACAGATTCAGAGAGGTTCCATGTCTTGCCAGGAGGAGCCCACTTGGCCAACCGTCAGCCCTCTACCACCCAGCCACGAAGGCCCTGCAGAGAGTGGATGAAGTTTATACTATTCGGCACATGGCCCATGTCTGAGCCTAACTCACGATGGTGAAATCTGTTTTGTTGCAGGTTGAGAGAGAAGCGAGTCAGCAACAGCAGGTTTTACTCCTAGACGCTGGGGTACATGTGTCCGGGTGTCACACGCGTGTGTGTGTATAGGAGAAAGTCCTCTCTTCAGACCCTGGATACATGCTCATCCGTGAGGTCATCCTCTCTGCAAGACTGGCATCAAGATGACATTTCTGAAGATCCGACTGGCATGAGTTGGGGTTATTTCCTAATTTTTTTCATCTTGGACAATTTCTTAACTTATATTTTCTATAGAGGATCATAAAAACATGTTCCAAACCTCCTTGAATAAAAGCAGTGAAAATCTTGATGAGTTAACCCTCCTGTGCTTGACCGTACAGTGAACAGCCTTCCTTTTCCAGCCTCTAAAGACCCAGGTAACTGACTTCCACGGAGGATGAGCCCCATATGTAAGGAACTAATTCATTAGATTCTGAAAAGAATTTTTACCAAAAGGCAAATGATTCCACAGTTAAGGCCATCGGATTTCACCAGGGCCCAAAGAGGAGCCCTGCCCCCAGCTGCCCCGTGTGCCAGGCTTTGCTCCGTGGGTGCCACCACTGGCCAGCTGTCTAGACAGACCTGCAGCCTGTGCCTCAAAGGTGGTTGAGGAATGGAATCTCTGTTCAGTAGGACAACTTTCCAGTCGACGATGGAGACTTACTCTGTGACTGGAGTTATTGGGGTGAGGGCCACTTTGATTTAGAAGTCTGTCAGGCCACTGGGAAGACCCACTGGGAAGGCTCAGCCCACTTCTCACCCCGCCCCCATCTCTGCCCACTTGTGAGCTGGCCTCATGACTGCTGGAGAGGCCCCGTGTCTGCAACTCTCCATAGACAAGAGGTCATTTACCAACTTAAAAAGATGATCACAGTTTAGCCCTCTGGGGTTATCCCATTTTCTGGAGCACTGAGCTAAGCCTTAAGCCTTAGCAAACTACAGAAAAAAACCTACCTCCAGCCATCACCAAAGAGGCAGACCCACCTAGGACAAGATGATACTCGTCTACATCTTGATATTGATACGATTGAATGCTTCATACAGTGTGGTGATTTAATAAGGCTTCTTAAAGGCAAGGATAGTTTGGAGGTGGAGAGTATGACTCAGTAGACTCATGACTTGGTCAGAGGGAATTGAGAACGGATTTGGGTGTGTGGTGGGGGGGCAGGTAATGGTGAGAAAAAATACGATCGTTTCAGGAGGACCAACTAGCAGTTAACCTGGTGGATTTACTGGTTGGAACTGGATAGTAGACACGCATTCAGCCCTTCCCTAGTTACCCTGGACTTAGCCTGCATGTACTGGGAAGTACATGAAAACCAGCCAGGCTTTGTGTGTGTTCAAAAGACCTTATGCTTGCATTCCACAGAAGTTTTTAAGCACCTCTATACATCAAGTACTGTGCCCGAGGTCAGGGGCACGACGTAAAAAAAAAAAAAAAACAAGTTTTTTTAGGGGGGAAAAAAAAAAGCCATGCTTACTGTTCTGGAATTTATCTATCCCCATGCTCCTGAAAGAAATGCATTTTACTTTCCTTAAAGCCTGGAGTATAGTCTGATGAGGCGGAGCTGTTATCTTGTGATATTTATTCGTCAAACTGGAGTTGCTATCTTATTTTGCAGTCAGCAACTAAAGTGAAGAATATTCCTGATGGTAGCAAATGTCCAAAGCAACTTTGAATAGAGGTGAGATGCAAAGACACGGAGGGAAGTGCTGCAGGGAAGGAATTTGCAGACTCTCTACCCAGTGCCCCATTTGCCATTGGCCAGGTGGCCACTGGAGCCTAATGATTGCACCCTCAGCCCTACCTCCAGACTTCCTTTGCCTCCATCATTACCTCTACACCATAGAGCTCAGGTGCTGCTGTCATTCCCCCCGTTTTCAGCTCAGAAGTGAGCAAAAGACATAAACCTCCCCACTTCACTTCATTTTAAAGTCAAAGAGCTAAGTAAAGGCCTGGATCCCCTTTCTGCTTAAAATGGACTTTCTGCTAGGGTGGCATATTAAGACAGTGTGGCATAGAAGGAAAAAAACCATCTTTTCAGCTGCTACTATGTGAAATCCCTGCCCAGCCGCACCTATGCAGCAAAAATGCAGGGGGATGGTGGGGGTTATACTATAAATGGTGCTGGGAAGAACTCTTTCCCTAAAACTGTCTCCTTCTCCTAAGTGCTACAGTGATTTGAATCCACCATTAGAGAGTATTTGCTTTGGCTCATACATTCTCTCCTTAATAGAGTAACACATTAACAGAGAAGGTGGTACTAGGATTCTCTCAGGAAAAACAGGGAAAGTGAAAGGCACAGGTGATGTCGCTACTCTTCCCATAGTCTGCCGGATGCCACACAACCTAGATATATCTAGCTGAGATTGTGGTGTAACAGTCATGAAATAAGCACAATTTCTTAACTTATATTTTCTATAGAGGATCATAAAAACATGTTCCAAACCACGCAGAATAGTGATAGGGACATCTTGAGAGATGGCAGCAGCATAGCGGATCCAAACCATGGCTGTGTACGTGTTACACTTTTTCTCTAGGTATATCATTTAGACTATGTTTTATCCCATGGAAAAACAAAGGAGGGGGACACTGGTTAGATCATTGAAGTTTGGGAAATTCAGGTTGTATGAAGTTAAATAATTTCTCTGCTGTGAAGCTTGGATATCCTAATGTGCACGGTTAAGAGAGGTGTAGAATATTGCATTTCCCAAATTAGACCTGAGTCATTTGAGCCAAGGGATGTCTATCTCACGGGGCTAGTGTGCAGTGGAACACATTTGAGGGCAGCTGCTCTCTTAAGGAGACAGCCACAGGGGTGCACAGCTGCCTCAGCTGCAAGAGCAAGCAGCTCTTGATCTCGGGGTCGTGAGTTTGAGCCCATGTTGGTGTAGAGATTCCAAATTTAAAGGAAGCCAGGCAACAGAATCTAATAATTGACATATTTTGTGACTTAAATAAGATCTAAATTTAAGTCACCAAGGCCAATGATCTTCAGATTGGGCCAGCCTTACCCTGTCTACCACAGCTTTCCAAGGAATATACAAGCTCAAATAATTTTAGGGGATCAATTTTCAGATCCTTACCTTCCTATTTATACTCTTTCTTAAGGTTCATCTGCCTCAGAAAATGCTTTTTTCTCCCCTTACAAAAGAACAAGCTCTTTCCCCATAGTGAGTTTTAAACTATAGAGCGTGACTCAAGGTATAAAATTTAAAATACAAGTGCTTGGGAAGTGAAAGCCTCTTCAGGTACAAATCAGGTACAAATCCTTCTGCCATTCGGGTGGCTCTCAATTCTTTTGATTCCAGTAAAGTTGAAGTAACACCCAAGATTTCTCAGCATTTTAGCCTGTAACTTCTGAAGGACTTAGGAGAATTCAGCTATCCTGCTATCACAAAAACTCTGTTACCATCTCCTTATCTGGGCGAACAAAGATCAGCAACACTTTTCATACATAAAATTGCAGAGGGAGAATAGGATGGATACCGTGGCCATTCTAACAAGGGTAACATGTATCTACAGAGACATGAAATAACATGAAGACATGAAGTGGGGGGGAAGAAGCTTTCTTCAACACACTGAGTGATACATTGCCAATGAAATTTTAGTATGTTTAATTATTAAAATTTGCACTATATTAGCTTATTGATCAAATGCAATCCAGAAGTTTCAAATACATAAAGCCTTATGATTTATTGGCTATTATAGAAATGTGATAAAATATGCAAACAAACAATATAAAAGCCGAACATTAATAGGCTAAAATTTTGAAGGAAAGTAGAGTAAAAACACACATTCAAGGAGTAAAACAAAAAAGGGTGTATTTCCTACCATCAAAAATTGCCTTATTCCTGTAATTTTTGAACAGGTGATAGTGTCTATCAGCTACTGTATTTAGCACCTCTAGGCTCGACTTAAAGAGGAATGTAACCATTTTATTTAAAGATGCATTATCTGCAACATGCTGGCAACTTGAATTCTTTGCAACTATTTACGATGAAAAATTTTAGATATCAGTTTAAAAATGTGCAGGGGAATACTCAGATTTTCAAAATTCACCAAAGAGGTCTCGGAGCGTTAAATTTTAAGGTGGCTGATGTAGGGCTGCTAAGTGATAAGTTGCACTTGGATCTGAGAAGGATGGCTAAAAGAGGCCTCAGCCCTTTTAGCAAATTTAAAATGAATAAAGTTAGTTTTCGTGGCACCTACGTGGCTCAGTCAATTTAGCATCCAACTCATCTCAGTTCAGGTCTTAATCTCGGGGTTGTGAGTTCAAGCCCCACATTGGGCACCATGCTGGGTATGAAGTGTACTTAAAAAAATTAAGTTAACTTTCAACTTGGGTGGCTGCTAACTTTTTGGAGACAACCCTAAAAAGCCATACTCTGGCCAACGGAAAGTTAATAAAGTAGTTTAAGAAATATGCAGGATGACAAAATTGGCACTTGAAAAACACTCCGTGATTTCTCTCAGGTTTTGTCCTTTCTGAAATATTTTCTTCTTGAAGAACCAGATTCTGCAATAATCTTGTCTCTCAGAAATTTCTACATTTCCTATTTTTCAGTAGACTTTAAAAAGCTGCATTTGTAAACCTGTGTTTCATTATTAAAGCTTTATTTATTTTTTATATAAACTGTGTGCTTGTGGTACACAGAAAATCATGTGAATGAGTCACACAAATATTGGCTACTGTTAATGTAAAAATTAAAAGGCTGTATCACATTTTTAAAAAATAAAGATTTGGTCTAAATACAGCAATCTTCCCTGAATTATTGTGTCATTGTTGTTTTTTTTTTTTTAAATACTAATCTTTTTTTTTTCTCTTATTGTAAAAACAATAAATACTTCATCTGTGAGAAAGGTACACTTACAATTCTTTTCTTACAATGTGTTTTTTGGGTGCCTGGGTGGCTCAGTCAGTTAAGAGAGCAACTCTTCATTTCAACTCAGGTCATGATCTCAGGGGTCCTGAGATCAAACATTGGGTTGGGCTCTATGCTGGGCATGGAGCCTGCCTAAGATTCTCTCTATCCACTTTGCACCCCTCCACCCCTGCTTGCACGCTGTAAAAAATAACAATAGTAAAATGTCAGGGGTTTTTAAAAGATTTTATTCATTTATTCATGAGAGACCCAGAGAGGCAGAGACACAGGCAGAGGGAGAAGCAGGCTCCCTGCGGAGAGCCCGATGGGGAACTCGATCCCAGGACCCTGGGATCATGACCTGAGCCGAAGGCAGACTCTCAACAACTGAGCCACCCAGGTGCTCCTAAAATGTGTTTTTCTATCGCCTTACACTTTTCTTCTAGGTTACTGATCTATCTTCCTTTCAAGAAAAAGTCACTCAATTTAAAAACCTGACTTCAGGGAAACCTGGGTGGCTCAGCGGTTGAGCGTCTGCCTTTGGCTCAAGGCGTGATCCCTGTCCCAGGATCAAGTCCCACATCGGGATCCCTGGGAGAAGCCTGCCTCTCCCTCTATATCTCTGCCGTCTTTCTCTGTCTCTCATGAATAAATAAATAAATTCTTAAAAAAAAAACAACCAAAAAAACAACCTGAGTTTATACAATTAATACGTGACTACTCTTCAGTTTGTCAATCTTTGGAAGATTATTTGGTGCTAGAGGGGCAATGAGGTTATTATACGCACTTTTATTTCTCAACTAAGTGATAGGACATGCTAGAATTATCAAGTCGTTGTATTTTCTTGCCAACAGTGCCTGGTGAACCGGGAGCCACGTTGTGTATCCTAGGACTGTCCCATCCCTAACCCTCAGCCACTGATTGGATTAGTACTAGCGACCAAAAATGTAAGAACAGCCTATGACAAACCCCATCATTTAGAAGATAAACAAGGAGTAGCAAAAAGCAAAGGCAAAGAAAATTAGAACTGCTAGCCTATCTTTTTTAATGGATAAAGTTAGAACTCTCTAAAGATACAAAATGAACACGTGTCAAAAAATTTAACTCATTAACAAGGAACCAGTAAAATGTTGCAACTGGTTCAAAGAATAATTCAAAGAACAATACATAACATAGACTATCAGATTTCCAGATCATCTGATTCTACACTTATCATTGTAAATCAAGATGATTTTTGTCCCCAGATATGCAAATTATGTCCAGGAGAGAGTCAAGTGTTGATTGCCGGGCTATCAACTACTTTGCCAGTTTTGTATCTATTAAGTGAGCTTTTATCAGTATCACCAATGGACATGAAATCTAACCCCCACCTTACACCTCACGCAAAAGCCTAGTCCAGTTAAGATTATGGATCAAAAATAGAAGATAAAACAGTAACATTTCTAGAAGGTATTTACTACCGTGGAGTAGAGAAAAGCTCCTTTAACAAACAGCAGAAGTACCAACCCTCAAGGAAGACTGCTAAATTAGACTCCACTAAAGTCCACCACCGGTGTTTATCGAGAGATGCAATCAGAAGAGCAAAAAGGCAAGCTGCAGGGTGGGAGAAGGTATTAGCAATAACGTATCTGACAAAGAGCTTTGGTCAAAATAGGGCTCCCTCCCTCCAAATCAATAGGCAAGAGATAATTCATTCAAAAAAGGGCAAGTTTCATGAATAAGCAACTTACGAGAGGACATCCAAGTGGCTGACAAGTGTATGAAAAGATGCTCACTCATTATTCGTAAGAGGAAGGTAAGTTAAATCCACAATAAAATACTGCCACACAATTATTAGGAAAAAATTTAAAGCCTAATAATACTACCAACTGTTGGCAAGAATGCAGAGCAGCTGGCACACTGCTTGTTGTATAAATTGTTACAAAATTATAAAGATATCTGACATTCTCCACCGAGTTAACCATATGTATACCCTATGACCCAGTAGTTCCACTCCTAAATATATACCTAACTGAAATGCATGCACATCGCACACCACAAGGCACGTACCAGAGTCCGCAGTGCTGCTATTCACAATGGTCAAACACAGAAGAGTCCTCTTGTCCATCTACTGCAGAACTGGTAAACTGTATGTGTTTACACAATGGAGCAGATACAGTGATGACAAATGACTGAGCTATGATAACACATAACAACATGGATGGATCTCACAAGCTGAGTGAAAAGCTAAAAACGTGGATGTACAAGATAAGAAGCTTTTGCACAGCAAAGGATACAGTCAACAAAACTAAAAGACAACCTACAGAATGGGAGAAGATATTTGCAAATGACGTATCAGATAAAGGGCTAGTTTCCAAGATCTATAAAGAACTTATTAAACTCAACAGCAAAGAAACAAACAATCCAATCATGAAATGGGCAAAAGACATGAAGAGAAATCTCACAGAGGAAGACATAGACATGGCCAACATGCACATGAGAAAATGCCCCACATCACTTGCCATCAGGGAAATCCAAATCAAAACCACAATGAGATACCACCTCACACCAGTGAGAATGGGGAACATTAACAAGGCAGGAAACCACAAATGTTGGAGAGGATGCGGAGAAAAGGGAACCCTCTTACACTGTTGGTGGGAATGTGAACTGGTGCAGCCACTCTGGAAAACGGTGTGGAGGTTCCTCAAAGAGTTAAAAATAGACCTGCCCTACGACCCAGCAATTACACTGTTGGGGATTTACCCCAAAGATTCAGATGCAATGAAACGCCAGGACACCTGCACCCCGATGTTTCTAGCAGCAATGTCCACAATAGCCAAACTGTGGGAGGAGCCTCGGTGTCCATCAAAAGATGATGGATAAAGAAGCTGTGGTCTATGTATACAATGGAATATTCCTCAGCCATTAGAAATGACAAATACCCACCATTTGCTTCAACGTGGGTGGAACTGGAGGGTATTATGCTGAATGAAATAAGTCAATCGGAGAAGGACAAACATATGGTCTCATTCATTTGGGGAATATAAATAATAGTGAAAAGGAATAGAAGGGAAGGGAGAAGAAATGGGTAGGAAATATCAGAAAGGGAGACAGAACATGGAAGACTCCTAACTCTGGGGAACGAACTAGGGGTGGTGGAAGGGGAGGAGGGCGGGGGGGGTGGGGGTGACTGGGTGACGGGCACTGAGGGGGGCACTTGACGGGATGAGCACTGGGTGTTATTCTGTATATTGGCAAATTGAACACCAATAAAAAATAAATTTATTATTTAAAAAACACGTGGATGTAGCGAAGGAAAAAAAAAGGAATTAATTGGTAAAAGGACATACAGGAAAATGTAGGAAATCCGTAAGATGGGATAGTATGGAGGGTGAATCAGTGTGGCGGAGCACAGATGCATCACACTGACACATTTACACACTATTCGAGGAGCGCAACACGCAGAGCAATGCACATCCAGTGATACCATATATTACACACATTCTAAAGACCAGACACAAACCGCATGCTATACTGCTTGTAGCAGGCATACAGATGGGCAGGTAAAAGCATAAAAACGGATTGAACAGAGCATCTAAAAGTCAACGATGGAGTCAGGGGGAAGGCAAAGGTGATGTGACAGATAGGGACAGTTTAGCTCAGTCGTAGACATTATTTCTCTTTGAAACACTGAAAGTCTTGCTCTGCTTGGCGCAAGGTAACAGTGGGCTTGCTCTGCCACAACTGGATCCAGGCATATCCCATCTTTCTGGCCCATGGGGGAACACTTACACAGAAGAATAGTAATAATGAAAAATAAATGAGGGAGAGGGCCTGGGGAGGGTGAGGGGAGAAGAGGAGTCAGAAGAGAGACCAACGGAGATGAAGACCAAAAGAACTAGTACAAAATGTTAGCAGCTAATATTTCTGGGGAGTGAGAAAATGCCATTATAGGAGAAAGGAAATTTTCAACTTTTAACATTTGTGAGTCCTGCTCCTGGGGTCAGGCAAGCTATACTTTAATATTTACCTGGGTCCAAATGATTCAGCAAAACCTCAAAGTATGGGCTCTATTTCTGCCATGAGCACATGTTAAAAAATAATAACCGAAAAGGAGCATTCCAAATATAAACACACACACACCCGACCCCTCCCTGGCAACTTTCTGGAATGTCCTTCCTCATGATGATTTGTAACTCTTTATGTAAAACAAAACAAGGGACATCTGGTGGCTCAGTTGGTTAACCATCTGTCTTCTGCTCAGAGCATGATCCTGAGGTCCTGGGATTGAGCCCCACATCCGGCTCCCTGCTCAGCAGGGAGCCTGCTACTCCCTCTCCCTCTGCTGCTCACCCTGTTGTGCTCTGTCAAATAAATAAAATCTTCAAAAAACAAAACATATATAACTTTCCATCAAAATAAAGTTCCATCCCTAGTGCACTCTCTTCTTTGTGAAGATGCGTACCCCAGGCAGTTGTCCTAACTTGGGTTCAAATAAAACTCTTCCCTGCTCTTTAAAATTTTTAAATTTTAAATCTCAGTCGGGTGAGCCTCCCACTCTCAGTTTGGGCTCAGGGCGTGATCTCAGGGTGGGTCCTGGGATGGAGCCCTGCGTCGTCATGTACTTGGTGCTCAGCACAGAGTCTGCTTGGGATTCTCTCTCCCTCTCCTCCTGCCTGCTCCCCCGCCCCCTATATACATGCACTCTAGCTCTCTTTCTAAAATAAATATTCAAAAAAAATTTTTAAGTTTGTTCATTTTGCATCGATTTTTCTCATTTTTTCCCTAAGATTTTATTTATTTACTATGAGAGACACACAGAGAGAGGCAGAGACATAGGCAGAGGGAGAAGCAGACTCCCTGGGGGGGAGCCAGATGTGAGACTCAATCCCAGGATTCCAGGATCATAACCTGAGCCAAAGGCAGCTGTTCAACCACTGAGCCACCCAGGAGCACCTCTCTCTTTTTTTTTTTTTTCCAATTTTATTTTCAAAAAAAGGAAAGAAAAGTAAAGTTATATAAAAAAGATGTACCAGGAAAATTCTAATAAAAACACAGCTGGAGTAGCTTAATAGCAGATGCATTGCAATGCAAGGCATTTAATCGTAACATTTTACATCAGTCACAAGAACATTGCCCCAACAAACTGCAGTAGACACAAACTCTGATGCTTCTCACAGCATATAGCTCTGAAAAACATAAAGCAGATGATTGGAGGAGAAAAGCAAGTTTACAATTGTAGTTAGGGACAGAGAGTTCTCTCTTAGAAAATTAGAACTTCAAGTGACAAGAACAAAGGGAATCTGGATAATATAAGTCACAAGTTTGATCAAGAGCACACACATGTTCCTACAAACACACCTGAACTCTGCACCTGGAGGGTACAGCTTTTGTTTAAGCATATTTACAAATATCGACCAAGCCATGGGGGGAGGAGTGAGAGAACTACAGCTGACCCTTGAACATCTGGAGTTTGAACCACAGGGGTCCATTTGTATTTGGATTTCCTTAAGGGTTCACAACAAAAGCCACAAGGCATTTATTTACAACTGCCCACTCCAAGTCTTCAGACCTGATAATGGAAGGTATGCCTGCTGTGCCCTGAGTACCCAAGAGGTGGTCAGCAGGGACAACCTGGGGCAGGACAGGGCTGCAGGTGGCCCCAAGTGGAGTGCCCAGGTCTGTGAGCAGGAAACAGAACTGAAGGGAGGATTTTCATAGAATCTTATAAGCTGATTTCAAAAGTCACATGAATAATGTATATAATAGCCTGGCAATTTTGAAAAGAAATCAAAAGGGGGACCTATGTCCTAGCAAATACAGAAGACCTTATAAATCCATAATAACTGAAACTATGTTATCTCCACAGTAAAAGATCTGAATAGATCAACTTGAGGGAGGGGTGAGAGGGACCCAGGAGGAGGGGGAGATGAGAGGAGGGGAGAGAAGAGTAGAGGAAGGGCAGAGAGTTTAGTAGGATGAGTAATCCAATTATGTTGAGACACTTGGTCATTTAGAAAACCCCAAGTTACAGATTTACTACACACCATTCATAAAACTAAATACCAGATAAAGGTGGGGGTGGGTGGGTGGTAAAAACCAGAACTTTAAAATTACCAAAAAAAAAAAAAATACTCGGGTTTTATTTTCCACCTTCGGAATGGGACTTTTGCAAACATCAAAAGAAAAAACCACCAAAAAGATGGATGAGCATCTAAATTAGAAGTACTGCATAACTAAAAAGACAACGAGAACAAAATTAAAAGGCAAGTGTTCAAGAACCTACCCAAGTCTCATCTGGTAAGATCTATCACCCAGAATACATCCTACAGATCCATACAACAATGAGCAACCTGACAGAGGAGTGGGAAAAACTAGGACCATGTAACTCACCTGCAAAACCCAAAGGTCTAATGAGTACCTCACAAAATGCTATCTTTAGTAGCAATCACAGAACTGTAAAATCAAAAAAATAACAAACCATGTTTTACTCATCAGGTTGGCAAAAATTCAAAGGTGAGAATATTTTGACAATGGTTTTAGGGAGCTAGCAACTCTGGCTTGTGTGGCCACTTCAGAAAACAAGCAAACTAGGTGGCCAACCGCAACCCCCTCAGCCGCACACACACACACCACCTTCCAGTGTTGGTCTAGGCATAGCTATGAGGTCTCCATTCTGGCCAGGGTGTGTAAAAACAAGCCACTGAATAGGCTTTCTGGAAGACTTTTTAAAAGGAACAGAATTTGGCATTCCCTTTGACCTTGTTTATCTTCTCTCTCCTTCTTGCCTATAATGACACTTAGAAGTGCAAGATCATTAGAATGAAGTGTGGGAAGATGGGGCCTGGTCCCTGAGGTCACCATCCTACACCTGCTGACTTCTGGACTCCTTGCAGGCATGAGAACCACCCACCCCTGCTTCTTTAAGCTACTCTGAGATCGTTTTTTAAATGAGCAGCTACATGCATATCTGACATGAAAGAATCTATTAGAATTTCAGTTCCACTTCTGGGTGTCTACTGTCGAGACTCATTTGGAGATGTGTCCTAGAGCCTTCACAGCCGTGCAGTTTGATGAAGTGGCAAAGTGCAAAGCTGAATAAGCACCGCCAAGACAATGGCTCCATCCACAGAGGGTATGCACACCATGGCATACCATGGGGCTCCTAACTAAGAAGGATTACGTAGATCTACTTCACTTAGGGTCCTAGAGACCACCCATTCCATGCCGCCATGGAGTCAAAAAGCATCACACGTTGAAGTCAGCGGTGCCGTAAAACAAAGACAAGCTGAACTGCTGTGGCTTCTCCCTAGGAGCCTGGTTCAGCCCAATGTGTGTGTCCAGGGTGGGGGGCAGGAAGGCAATTGGGCATTAGACCTCCCAACTCCCAGACCTCACCCTAGGAGTCACACTGGGGAGTTTGGCAGGGAGGTGGGAGAGTTGGAGGGAGCACAACCACAGATAGGGAGTAAGGTTCTCACAAGCGCCTAGAACAAGAGCTCTTTGCACATCTGGGGAGCGTCAGGCCTCTTACATTTCCCAAGTTTGAGATCTAGTGGAATCACTGGAATAACCACCATGCTATTGAGAAGGACAATGCATCTTTTGAAGCTACTGTTGACTCTACTACCAATGCAATGATGGCCAATTATAGGCAGAATTACCTATACTCAGGGGGTACAGATGGCTCTTTAGGTTCTGAGAAAATGAAGAGTAAAACATTTATGATGCATTTCACAAATACTTTCAGAGTTGTGTTGCTTTATTTACTGAACTATCAAGTTCCATTTGAATTCACTGAAATGTTTTCCTTGTTGCTTGCCTCCTACAGTATTCTGCAAAATAGTTTATTTTACTGCATTCACAAGGTTGATATGGAATTCTTTCAAGTGTATCATTGTGCTGCATAATTTGTACCAATATTTACTGAAATATTTATTTTTCTACATGCACAATGGCTACTGGCAGAGCAATTTATTCAGATGCGGTATAGCTTGCTACGTGACTTTACCAAGTTTTACCGAGATTTGCTTTATTTTGCCTGTACTGCAGAAAACTTCCTCCAAATATATTTTGCATTGTGGCTTGCTTTCTTAGTTCCCAGTATTCAATGAAATACAGTGCCAGAGTTTGCTTGTACACTCCCACACGTCAAATTACCTTCTCTTCCACCAGTAAATGTGTTTCGCAGCTAGCTACATCAAAGAATCACGGACAGACACATATACATAAAATTTCCTCTAGCCAGGGAATTTTATACCGGTATTTCAGGACTGGTAGAATGTTGCTGCATGCTCAGAATTTAGGATTTCCTACTAGATTCAACTGTACATGTACAAAATGATTTTTTTGCCATTAAAACCCACTCAATAATAGCTTCTAGTACATATATTATGGAAAAATATTTATTTCTTTATAAAATTTTCACACCTTTTGTATAGGGTGATCACTCGATTTATTATATGAAATGGGACACATTCATAAATGAAAGGGGACACTATTAAAAATTAGGATGAGACTACAAGAATAAAAATGCAACTGTCCTGGCCAAACTGCGATGGGTAGTCACCACATTATATACCGGCACACCGCCCTATGTCAGCAAATAAGGAATATATACGAATAATCAGTACATCATCATGATGCACTTTTGTTGAGAAAGGGAGAGAGAGAGCACAAGCTTGTTGGCAGCGGGGAGGGAAAGGAAGAGAGAATCCCAAGCAGACTCCCTTGCTGAGTGCAGAGCCCAATGAGGGGCTCGATCCCACAACTCCCAGATCATGACCTTAGCCAAAACCAAGAGTCACACACTTAACCGACTGAACCACCCAGGACCCTGATGTGGGACTCGATCTCGGGACCCAGGACCATCCCTGAGCCAAAGGAAGACGCTCAACCACTGAGCCACCCAGGCGTCCCTGTATAGTTACTTTTAAAACTCGAAAGGGGTATTCTGAGTATATAGAATTAAGAGCTTGACTGATATTCCATTTTGAGTTGGTTTTTCAGCCTGCACAGTTTAGAACAAAGACACACAATTGTGATTGTTTAAATACAACAAAATGTAAAGCAGACAGGCACCGATTACCGCTTTTTCTCTGACCTAATGTAATCTGCTCTCCTACTTAAAAAAAAGTCTCCAGAACTTTACTTTCAAGCTCAAAACATCACTGAACTGAGGTATTTATTGAAACCACAGTAAACAAACTGGCACCTATTACAAGGCAGTGAATCAATGAAACATTTCTACCTTCTCTGAGTATTCAGTATTCACATTCCAGTCTTGCACCGCTAGTTGCTTAGTGAGTGAGTATTCCACTCAAGTGCCTCAAACTCAGCTAGGAGTTTGCATCTATTTCTGTACCTCACCGGCTCCCCCTCCAACATCCTTCCACCTTCCCCAGCAGAACAGCTATTAGTTAAGAGAATCTATGTGCATGGTGCTTTGCTGGCTACAAAGGGGCCTCCACGCCACTTCACGGACACAAGCTCCCCTGTGAGAGGAGTAGGAAAGGCCTTATCTCCACCTTATAGAGGAGTGGCAGATTGGATCTAAGTCACGTCGAAAATAAAAGGTGGATCCCACCCAAGGCAGTGCAAGTAAATGCAGGAGTTCCTTGAGCCTTGAACAGCCACCACCAAATCCTTATTTTCCACTTGGGCCAAAGGTCTCAGGTCTTCCCAGGGCTTATAGAAACCTTCCCTCTGAAGGGCTTTGAAAAAGGTTCACCTTTCTGTTAAATTCTGGAGAATTTAATCATTGAAGGGGAGCTTTTGCATTTTCATTACTTTGGCAGGTTTTTATTAGGCTCACGCTCCATAGGTACCCAGAATGGTGTAAACGACTGCAGAGGAGGCAAATGTAGTCAGCAGAGGGTGATCCTTGGGCTCTGCTCCCAAGATAGGATTTAAAAAGCTACTTGGGGAGAGGAGATTAGCACGTGTTCAGCACGACCAATGCCAGTTTATGATTAGGAGCAAAAACAAATCAACTATTCTTAGACGATGTTCTATGGGTTATTAGGCTCTAATGTGCCATACTCCTTAACTGACCTACATACACATACACATGCCAGCCCCACTATGCGTGCATTTATATGGTAAAATGCTTTGCCTATTGATAGAACTTACTGTGAGTTTGTGCAGCACAAGTCATGATGTACAGGTATGTGTTTTTTGCAACAAATATAATAGTATTTTAATTGCAAATAGTGGTTGGGTGACATATGGCCTTGAATACATGCCCATGCTAAAACAATAAAAAACGCTGCAGGCATGGCAGGCAAGAGTTTGGTGTCCGGGTTCAAGTGAACATGGCTCAAATCCCAGCTTTGCCACTTCCTAGATGAAGGACCTTGGGCAAGTTGCTCCATCTCTCTAAACCTCCATTTCCTCACATGGAACCTAGAGGTAATAAATGTATCTACTTTTAAAAATCATTGAGAGAACTAAATGAACTTAAGAAATACAGGCAGTTTTACACATAGTGAACAGTCAACAAATAGGAGCAATTAACTATTAGGAATGATTGTCTTTGGGGGCACTTAGTTGGTTAAGCATCTGCCTTTGGCTCAGGTCATGATTCCAGGGTCCTGGGGTCGAGTCCTGCATCAGGCTCCCTGCCTAGCAGGGAGGCTCCCACTCCTCTTGCTTGTGCTCATGCTCTTCCTCTCTGTCAAACAAATAAATAAAATCTTAAAAAGAAAAAAAGACTGTCTTTGAGTAACTTAATTAATGAAGGTGGCAGGTAATATCCATCATTATCCCAGTGTTGAACACACCTAGAAGCAAAATCCCTATGGAAGTTACTTGACCACAACTCAGTGGGGTGTTATAATTGTCCCAGCAACACAGCAAATAATTCCTCCTCAAAGCTGGGCAGCACTTCAAACCTCTATTAGCTACTCAGGACACTAGCACGTAGGGGATGCTTAAGGGTGCACCACGACTCCTTCTCATAACAAAAATTTAAAATATGTACTGGCAAGACAGTATTTTACTTTTAGATCTGTAGCAAGGCTCCATGGAACACTGGAGGAAAAGACATCTAGAATATTCACTGAGATTAAAATCCTACATATTAGTAATGAAGAATTTTTTAATTGCTTGCATGCTTCAACCAGCTCTGTTAAAAAAATAAGCATTGCAAATTACAGCCACTAAACCCCTTGTTGGCTGAAAGACACTCACCCGGGTCACTTTGCTATGTGTAATTTCTTTGTTGTGAGTTAGGTTTTGCCCCAGCCATAATTATTTGATTCAGAAACAAAGCTATCTTTCCTGGTGCGCATGAGTTCTAAAATAGAGGGTTAACATCTTAGTAATTTGCACAGCTCAGAAATGCCATGGTCTAGTTGACTCCATTCCTGCTTATATTTTCTTTCTTTTTCTTTCTTCTTTCTTTCTTTCTTTCTTTTTCTTTCTTTCTTTCTTTCTTTCTTCTTTCCTTTTCTTCTTTCAGATTCAATTTATTTATTTGAGAGAGAGAGAGAGGGTGAGCAAGAGAGAGCATGAGTGGGGTGGAGGGGCAGAGGGAGAGGGAGAAGCAGGCTTCCCTCTGAGCAGGGAGCCTGACGTGGGGCTCGATCTCAGGACCCCAGGGTCATGACCTGAGCTGAAGGCAGACTCTTAACTGACTGAGCCACCCAGGCACCCCTAGATTTTCAATAGCAAATGGCTATTTTGTGCTAAAAGATTAGGTAACCTGGCCCAACCACATGGATTGCGGAACCAGCCCTTTGGCCAAAAGCAGCCAGTTCCAGGTAGGCGGGACGCAGCACAGAGGTGTGGCGTGCTTGTCAGGCAACCAAGGACTGCACCTGCAGAAAGGGAGAAGGTGGGAGGTCACCTGAATCTCAAGTCATTTTGTGAGTCCCATTTCCCCCTTTATTCCTTCAGCACAGGTGTGCTGAGCACCTCATGTCACAAAGCGGTAGAAGGTGAAGAGCAAGGAGAATTCAGGGCCTCTCACTTTGCATCTTGCAAAGGGAGCACGTGGCTAGAATCTGGCAGCATTTCTCACCTCCTCGTTGGAAGGCAAGAAAAACCTGGAGTGCACATTCCCAACCCACGCAACCCTTCTGAATCAGAACTGCCAAGGGAAGAGTTTGGAGTCTGCATATAATTTTTATTGTAGTAAAGTATATGCATAACACAGAGTTCAGAAATTGTTGGTTTCTGGTCATTTTCCCCCTAGTTTACTGGTTGCTTTGGTGAAACAACTAACCCTTAAAGCTTCTCTTTCTGCTATTCTGCTTCATATCACTTCTCTGTATTTTCTTTTTTTTTTTTTAAATAAAAATGGTATATATTTAAGGTGTACAGTGTAAGGATTTTATATACATACAAGAAATGAGCTGATTACTAGACTCAAGCTAATTATCTCCTCCCATAGTTACTTTTGTGATGAGAGCACCTGAAATAAATCTAGAGCTCTAATATACTCCATGGTGGCTGCAGTTAACAATCCTATACTGAACACTGGCATCTGTATTTTTAACTTGGGCCTCCTGTGTTATTTTTGGGGAGGGCTGGGAGCCACAGGTTTACAGGAAGGGGTAAAGGGGACAACAGAATTATCATCTCAGATGAGGTCACTTGGCTGACAAATGCATTCAGCCAATCAACAAACACTTATTGGGCAGGTGAAAGGACCACTTGGTGTTCTTTGGATTAAAAAAAAAAGACAAAACAGACATTGTCCCTGCCCTCTTAGGATACCAAAACTCTGGGGAACAAATCCTATTGTCAAACAATTTTCTTACAAACGAAGAGTTTGAACTAGGTTGCTGAAAGTTGACCAGCCAAGACACTCGGGATTCTATAAAAGGGTATTAGTCCGATTCTGGAGGAAGAATGCCAGCAAGTGTTTGGTTTCCCCAGGGGGCTAAAAGCACACTCCCCTCGGCCCCCACAACCCTCAATGCAGAAGGCACAAAGATGAGTGGAGAGCAAGTGACCTTCTGATTGGCCAGGTCATGCACAAGAAGGTCATTCTCCAAGGCTAGCAAACAGGGACAATTTTAATAAGACATGAATTGTGGGTGTTGCTGCCAAGACCAGCTGACATGGGGACCACCAACCCCAGGTACACAACTGAGTGGGACCAGGAAATAGAATGATGCTGGCTAGTTCCTCTACCCTGTCCATAAGGAGATAGAATTTGGAAAAGAATACAAGATAGGAGGTGCCCCAACAATTTCAGTAAAACAATCTACAACGAAACAATACTGGCTTCCTTATAATCGCCATGTTAGGTGATTTAGAAAAACAAAACCTATTGTTCCCCCCAAGGCCTACTCTGTAGCCATGAGAAATACTGTAGCCTAGATAATTTGGTGCCAGAATTAGTCATCTGGCCCCCAGGAAACTGCTGTTTGTCACATGGCACCCTCTAACACCCATGTTTAGAACAACACTAAGGAGGGGCACTTGGGTGGCTCAGAGGTTGAGCATCTGCCTTTGGCTCTGGTCATGATCCCGGGGTCCTGGGATCGAGTCCTCCTTCCAGGGAGCTTGCTTCTCCCTCTCCCTCTGCCTGTGTATCTGCCTCTCTCTTTGTGTCTTTCATGAATAAAAAAATCTTTAAAAAAGAGAGAACAGCACTAAGGAGATCAAGTTTTTCCACAGAACTGAAAAGGCTCCTCTTCCTTTTTTTGCAGATGTAGACAGTTTTGCATTATCTTTGGTTTCATTGTAAGGCTCTTTGTCACATGGTATGATCCTCCAACACGCTTACCCAATAATCGCCCACCTATTCCTTGGAAGCGGTGGTCGAGGTGGCAGGGCTGGGTGGTGTGTGCCCCGGTGTCTAGAAGCACCCCTGTGTGCACAAATATAAACATGGTTTCATAGCTTTATGCAGGTTTGGGGATTCAATCCAAGGTTGAGGGAATGGAAGGGCAGCTGGGAACCCTAGAAGTAATGGGATTTGGGCAACCCCGGGTGGCTCAGCGGTTTAGCGCCGCCTTCAGCCCAGGGTGTGATCCTGGAGACCCGGGATTGAGTCCCATGTCGGGCTCCCTGCATGGAGCCTGCTTCTCCCTCTGCCTGTGTCTCTGCCTCTCTCTGCGTGTCTCTCATGAATAAATAAAAATTTTTAAAAAAATCTGAAACTCCATTTATTTTTTTTAAAGATTTATTTATGAGAGACACAGACTGAGAGAAAAGCAGAGACATAGGCAGAGGGGGAAGCAGGCTCCTCACAGGGAGCCTGATGCAGGACTCAATCCTGGATCCCAGGATCATGACCTGAGCTGAAGGCAGGCGCCCAACCACTGAGCCACCCAGGCGTTCCTGAAGTTCCATTTTAAAAAAAAGAAGTAGGGCAGCCCCGGTGGCTCAGTGGTTTACCGCCGCCTTCAGCCCAGGGCATGATCCTGGAGACCTGGAATTGAGCTCCCTGCATGGAGCCTGCTTCTCCTTCTGCCTGTGTCTCTGCCTCTCTCTTTCCCTTTGTCTCTAATAAATAAATAAAATCTTTAAAAAATAAATAAAATTCAAATTAAAAAAAGAAGTAATGGAACTCCTTAACTGTGGTATCTCCTGATCTGAGTCAAGAAAATAGACTTGACTTCTTTAAAGTGGTTAGTTTAAAAAAATAATAAAATAAAATAAAATAAAGTGGTTAGTTTTCAGCCAAGATGTGGAGGGAACTCAAATAACTTTCCACTCTGCCCACATTCCTTGCCCTCCCCTGAACTTCTTACAGCGTATCATAGCTCCACCACATCACACGCAGCATGACCTTGCTTATTTACTGGAGCCCATCTAGTCTTGACTTAGTTAATACACAATGCTAGTAGGTTGGCTATTTTTCTCAGTCAACAGATTAAAGACACTAATGTATGCATCAGAAAGGAGTGTTCATCCTCAGAAAGAAAAATAACGTCCATTGACAAACACTCAACTCCTGTTTTGTGTGAGGCATTAGGGATACAGGAGCTTACAGCCATTAGACAAATAATTGTGCAAACTCATCCAGTTGTAAAGGCTTAAAAAGAGAAGCAGGTGCTGAGAATTTGTAGCAGCAGGAGGATCTGACCTAAACTGATGGGATCATGGAAGGCTTCTGGGAGAAGAGAATTGAAGCTGAGACGTGAAATAAATATTAGTCCTCGGGAATCTCTGGGTGGCTCAGCAGTTTAGTGCTGCCTTCGGCCCAGGGCGTGATCCTGGAGTCCTGGGATCAAGTCCCACATCGGGCTCCCTGCATGGAGCCTGCTTCTCTCTCTGCCTCTCTCGCTGTGTCTTTCATGAATAAATAAAATCTTTAAAAAAAAATTAGTCCTCAAGGTGGGGAGGGTTGTGAGAAGCTTGGAAGCCAGGAACCAGCAAGAAGTTGGTGCAGTTCGGGCAGAGGAGTATGTCGTGATCTTGAAGCAGTAGACAGGGGCCAAATCAGACAAGGCCTACCTTGAACTCACAGAAAGGATTTTCAGCCTACACCTGAGGACAGTGTTGAGCAGGGAAGTGACATGCATTTGCATCTTTATAGCATCACTGCCTACCACGTGGAGATGGATTGAAGGAAGTCAATTGGAGAAGGACAAACATTATATGTTCTCATTCATTTGGGGAATATAAATAATAGTGAAAGGGAATATAAGGGAAGGGAGAAGAAATGTGTGGGAAATATCAGAAAGGGAGACAAAACATGAAAGACTCCTAACTCTGGGAAACGAACTAGGGGTGGTGGAAGGGGAGGAGGGCGGGGGGCGGGGGTGAATGGGTGACGGGCACTGAGGGGGGCACTTGACGGGATGAGCACTGGGTGTTATTCTGTATGTTGGCAAATTGAACACCAATAAAAAATAAACTTATTATTTAAAAAAAAAAGGAAGGCAGGAGGGGTTGAAGGAAGGCAGGAGGGGATGAAGGTGGAAGAGAGAAGAGGATATCATTGGAGTATAGGAGAGAGAGGGGACACCTGTTCATTGGACAACTTTGAGGCATGAGGAGAAGTTGAAATCAATGAGCTTCAAGGGGGGCGCGTTGAGTGTGTCAAGGGGACGCAGGGATCAAAGATTATTTCGGATTTCTGGCATAAGAAATGCAATGGGTACTGGTGACATTTTACTAAAGAAAAAAACCCTGTAAGAATTTGGAGGGATTGTGAATTCCATGATGGATATGTTGACTGAGAAGGTGGAGATATCAAGGGGCTTGGATAGATGGGTCTGGCCCTCAGAATGGCTTGGGCTGAAACTCTTATGTGTTTGGAACAGAGATGGAAATGAAAGCCAGGGGCTTGGACAAAATCAGGGGTTCAAAGAAACAATGGTATTAGAAGAGGGTCTAATATTGAGCACTGAAGAAATCCATCACTTAGGACTGGAGTGAGGGCGAGGATAAGGAAACTGATGAGACATAGGAATGTGGTAGCTGGTTCCAACGTGGCTTCCAGAGATTCCCTACCCCCTGGTCTTTATGTCCTGAGTAGTCTCCTCCCATATGGAACAGGGCTAACCAGTGCTGTGGCCAATGTGGTATTGTGGAAATGACAGTACATGACCGGGGTTGTGGCCATAAAGCCTCTTAAGACTTCAGAGAGACCTCAAAAAGTTGTCTAAATAATAAAGCTTTTAAGAATCTTAAGGGTATTGTCCTTCAGCAGAAGCCCAAGGTAGAGAAGGACTATCTCAAAGAGATGTGTGGGTGTGGCTTTTGCCTAATAGAGGAGCTGGAATAAGATTCCTGGGAGACACATAGTGTTCAAAATAACTATGCTTGCAGTAGCACTGTCAGCTTGGGCTGAAAGGGATACATGACAAAATGTAAAGAGGCCCTTGGAGCTCCCCAATTCTTCTGGCTGAGAAAACTACGTAGCTGTAAATATGGGCTACCTTTTATGACTCAAAGGATGAAACTGAGAGCCCAGCCTCCAAGATGGCCCCCAACATCTCCCACTTCTGGTACTCACATCTTCAGGTACTTCCTTCCCACACCAAATAGGACTGACTTGTGTAAACAATATGTTGTAGACTGACAGTATTTGACCTTTGGGGATAAGTCTTGAAAGACATTGCATCTTCCACCATGCTCTTTGGATCACTTGGTCTGGGGGAAACCAGCTACCATGTCATGAAGACATTCAAGCAGTCCAATGGAGATGCCTACATGGTGAGGAACTGAGCCAACAGTCAGGTAGATGAACCATCCTGGAGATGGATCCTTCAGCTTCAGTCAGGCCTCGAGACGACCGCAGTGCCAGATATCATGAGGTGACCCTCATGAGGGACCCTAGGCAAAACCAACCCAGTTAAGTGGCACCCAAATACCTGACCCATAAAAACCAGGAGGTAATGTTTGTTGTTTTAAGATGACATGTCTTGGGGTGATTCATTAAGATGATACGTCTTAGGGTAATTTGTAGTAGGTCTTGAGGTAATACAAGAGATAATTAATACAAGGAGAAAGACCAAAAGTGAGTTCATGAAGAGTGAATGAACTGTGTCTCAAGGAGAGAGTGGGCAATGGTGTCAAATGCTGTGGCAGAGCCAAATGCCTCGCTATACTCAGTGTTCTTGGTATAAGAAAACTAAGGAGTATTTATTCTTTTAAAGGACTTCATGAAAAACATGTTTGAAAGTCTGCGATGCCTCTCAATGACAGTGCGTGCTTTACTGAACTCACCCACTCTATCACTGACCTTCTTGTGTGGACACACCATGTCATTAGCAGGCTGTAAGTCGCAGAGGATGGAGGAACCTGTAGCACCTGTTCTATTGGATATGCCATAGGTGCTCATACAAGTTAACTCCAGACTAAAGCAAAAGCTTCTTAAGATAGGGGTGCGTGGGTGGCTCAGTCACTTAAGCATCCAACTCTTGATTTCAAATCAGGTCACAATCTTAAGTTCGTGAGATCGAGCCTCACATTGGGCTCTGCGCTGGGCGTGGAGCCTGCTTGGGATTATCTCTCTCCCTCTTCCTCTGCCCCGCACTCCCTAACCACCCCCCACACAAACCTTCTTGAGATAGAAAAGACTCCAAAAACATTTCATCAGAAGTGATCGCTACCATCACCTATTTATTTTGCGATTTATAGATTAAAAGTGCTTTCATGACATCTTATTTGATACAACAAATACTGTGAGATGGGTGGGTTTGCAGAAAAGGCAAATACAAATCATTCCCATGAGGAAATGAGGAAAGTAAGAGGCTTCAGTTACTAGATTAAAGCTACACAATATTTCATTCATGGTTGCAGGTCTTCTCGTATCAGGTTGAGCATTATTTCCAAAACATCCAGGTAGCACTTACCAGGCAGGGAGTATTCATCTAGCTTCCTTTTCCTACAAGTAATCTCAACACGACTCTAATGTAACCTTCCACAGCAATCTATCTGCCTTATGCTTTGATACTGTTTTTTTTTTTTAAAAAGATTTTATTTATTTATTCCTGAGACAGAGAGAGAGGCAGAGACACAGGCAGAGGGAGAAGCAGGCTCCATGCAGGGAGCCTGATGTGGGACTCGATCCTAGGACTCCAGGATCACGCCCTGGGCCGAAGGCAGGCGCTCAACTGCTGAGCAACCCAGGCGTCCCAATACTGTCTTTTCTGAAGCCGAAATCATGGAACGGATAAAGATACTCTCCTTTTCCCTTTGGTTTCTGTGCAACAGTGCAATTTGGATGCTGTCCACAGCAGTCCTCCAGGGTGGCTACACAGTAAGACCATTATTGAAAACATTCCTCACTGGAAGTTGCCTTCAGAGAATCCAACGTCTTCCCAGAAGAAAGCCACTCTATTAGTTGAGAGTTAGGTTTCACTTTTAAATTCCATATGGCATCATTAGCTTGATCATCTTCTTTAATCAGATTTGTAGTTGTTTCCTAAATCTCCATCTCTGCTCAGAGACCAGAACCTTACACACACTGAGTATATTCAAACATGCTTGTTACAAACTCAAAGGCTTACCACAAAGACATTCCTGGAAGGTTGGTGGCAACAGCACCCTCTGAACAGAACCACCCTGAGGAAGAAAACCCTTATAAGGAATGTATAGCAAGGACATTAACAAAAACAACGGCTTGCTTGTGTTAAGGGGCACTTTATGTGCCTTGTCGAATTTAATCCTCAAAAGAATCCTATGAGGTAAGACAAAGTTCTGTTTGCTTAAAAATCAAACATTACCACGTGGTCACATGGGTGCAATGCCCTGATGATATAAAGGGTAAAAACTCATTCCTAAACCCTACAGGAATGACTAGTTAATGCCTCTCAACAGCCACCATCTCCTCAGAGGCTTGGTCTGCAGGGATCTGACCCAATTTGGTGTCTTTCACACATACTCAAGCCTGTTAGTGTTTTGCCATTCCCGTATCAGTGCACATTTTAGTCTATTTTAAGTGGATGCAGAGTGTAGGGAACAGAAATAAGTACATCTTTGGCTCAGAGAAATTCAAGACATTTCCAATTTTCCTCATTCTGGCTCTGTGGCACCAATAGGACTTCTACTGTACTTATCTAAAGGATAAGGATACAAGAAACTACATTTCAAACTTGTCTTTGCTTCTTTTTTTCTCCCCTCAGGATTAGTGCAAGAAGGTAAGAAATGAAGACTTAATCCAAGAATCTATTCTTAAGTAGCAATTTGAAGAGCCAAAACTCGCTACCACGTATCTATTTCTATTTGAAATCTATATATAGATATATTTAGATCTAGATAGAAATTTTATTTTTTTGAAGATCTTATTTGAGAGAGACAGAGATAGCACCAGAGATAGCGAGAGAAAGAGCACAAGTGGGGAGGAGAGGAAGCAGCAGATTCCCTACTGAGCTGGGAGCCCCATACGGGACTCGATCCCGGGACCCCAGGATCATGACCCGAGCCGAAGGCAGATGCTTCACCAACTGAGCCGCCCAGGTGCCCCTATATAGTGATTTTAAACCTGTATTTCTTGAAAACCATCTCAGCAAGTGTGATCAGCTCCTTAGTTCTAGTTCCCTCATAGTGACAGAACTGCAGAAGGAGGCAGCCATGTGAGAACTGCCATGGCCAAGAGAAAGACCATCAGCCCATCCCAAACAAGACATTCAGAGTCACGATTCCCAGAACTTCTGCCATGACCATGTGCTTTAAACCAATCGACTACGTCCTGGAGGTCAAATGGCTGAGCCTCATAACCTAGCTCTTTCTTGGCCTTGTCTAGGCTGAAGTAATGGGTGACGCCAGTTTTGTAAACTTCTGTGCGGGTGAGGAAGGGCTGGAAATTATATAGTCGCCCTAAAATGAAGTGAACCATTTCTGTTAGGAAAGCAAAGCAGTAGATGAGGGTCAACGGCAGGCGGACAGATGGGAATGTGTAGCCCAGGCCCTCAACCAAAGGCCGGAAGAACTCAAAGTTGTTCACAGGTCTGCCATCTGAGATGAAGTAGGGTTGCCCAGAGGCAATGTGACCTTTGTCAGCTTTCAGAGCCTCGGAGGCCAGAATGTGAGCCTGTACCAAGTTATCCACGTGGACAAATTCCACCAGGCTCCTAGGATCCCCATACACAAACTTGAACAGACCCCTCTCAATGTAGCTCACTATCCTGGGAAGGTGCCTTTGCTCTCCAGGCCCATATATGCCAGCTGGTCTCAGAGCACAGGTTCTTAAGACACCATCACTTCTCACCAGGGTGGTACCACTGGCCTCCAGCACCTTCTTCTCTGCAATAGATTTCGTCCGAGAGTAGTGATCGGGATGGAGGTGAAGAGGTAGGTAAGGCAGAGATTCATCTCCATTTCTGATGACTTGACCTCCAAAGATGACATTGAAAGTACTAGTGTAAACTAATCTTGGCACCCCTCTCCTCCTGCAAACCTGGAGGATGTTGTCTGTGCCCCCGACATTGACTTCTTCTATCAGGCTTCGATTCAGTTGCTCCCGCCCTGACATGCCGTAAGAGGCAATATGGAACACACACGTGACATCTGCATCCTGGAAGGCTTTCTCCACATCAGAGAGGTGGCGAATGTCTCCACGGATGAACTCGATTCCTTCTGGAATGGAATGAGTGGGGCTGCTGATATCAAACAGAATCACGTGGAATCCTTTCTGGTTCAGAGTACAGCCCAGTCTGAAATGAGAAAAATTATATTAGATCAAATTGAGGAAAAATGCATAAAATAATTTACCAATCGATGTTGGGCTGACCCAAGTCTTCTGGGTTTATCCTGAGTCCCTCACTTGACATGTTCACTGGAGCAACTCTTACTTATGTAGGTAAGTACGCAAATATTCAAGACTGAGGATCCACACATCTACCTGAATTACACTGAGAGGCTTTATCTTTTAAGATGATGGCATCTACGTGTTCCATTTTCCCCCATTTTAGAAGCCACTACCCATTCTTTGGAATGTTTATGAATGATAAGAGCTGCAAAAGAATAACTATTATTGTTAAATGTTTTTGGTGATGTCAGTTATCTAATTTAATACCCTCAAAAGAATTTTTCTTAAAGTGGAATATATCTGTAGTTCTAAATTTCAGCATCTGAGCATTGGGCAACCTAGTTCACTTTTGGTTTAACACTATTCAAAAAAGTAGAAGTCTATACTGTATTATGTTAGAGTTGAAAGGTTTATTTTTTTCCAACAACGACCAGTAAAGTAATTCCAAGGACGTGTTTTATCCATGCACTGACCGGAAACCAAAATAGCCACCTCCTCCTGTAATGAGGACAGTTTCCTTTGGAGATTTTTGGGCCTCCATATGTGGCAGTCAAAAGATCACTGGACCTGTAAGAAAGAAGTATGCAACACTGTTACTGACCCCTCTGAGCCTATTGCTGCATCAAAAAAGGGGCACTAATAGGCTCACAGGCTTATGAAGACCCAGAAAAACGGCTGACGTGATGGGCACTCCATGATGCCATTTCTCATATTTCCTTTTCTTCAAGCTCTAGAGTCAGGGGACTGATGGTTCTATTACATTTCCACACACTGTGAATACACCTCTCAGAAGTACAGGGTTGCAAAAAGCTTGACACGTTATTCTGGATAAGTGTACTAAGTATATCAGTGGCCAAGAGAGCTAACCAGTCCCTCATGCAGAAGTCAGTTGGTGTGGTGGCTACAGAGCCTGTTTCCAAACACAATGGCTGTCAGTCACTGATCCTTCAACCCAGACTTCTTCCCTTCACCTCCATGACTTGGTCAATCTCTCTCCCTCACGTCATCTTGTGCTCTCTCGCCACTGGTATGCTACCCTCCAAACACTGGGCTTTCCTTCCATAGAGATGCCAACCCCATTTGTGACTTGAGGCCTATGCACATCTTCTGTCTCATCTTAGTGAGAAATGCTGTTCCATCAGATCTTTACCTGGATGCCTCCTTCTCAATATTTAGGTCTGTTTGAATGTCACTTGCTCAGAGATGCTTCTCTGATTGCCCTAAAAGAGATCCCCTTACCTTAAACACTGCTTTTTTTTTTTTTTAAAGATTTTATTTATTTATTTATTCATTCATTCATTCATTCATGAGACACACAGAGAGAGGCAGAGAGAGAGGCAGAGAGAGAAGCAGGCTTCCTGTGGGGAGCCTGATGTGGGACTCAGTCACAGGACCCCCAGATCACGACCTGACCTGAAGGAAGATGTTTTGCCACTGAGCCACCCAGGCGTCCCAATACTGCTTTGTTTCTTCATGGAGCATTTCACGACCTAAAATTATCTACTTTTTTTTTCTCTCTCTCTTTCCAAAAGAATCTAAGTTCCATGAGAAATGAGACATTCTGCCTTTTCCCCTGGTGTGTCTGTACCAGAACCTGGAACGTGGCAGATGCTCAACAAATATTTGTTGAAATTCTGGTCAATTTTTAACACTGTGAAATACATCCAGTTTAGTAAAATTATGATGGGCACAAATAATGCAGAGCCCTACAGTGTCTAAGAGTCTACATGAAAAAAAAAATAAGAGTCTACAGGCCAACCAACACTGCTATTTTCATTTAACCTATCTCCTAAGAAATTCTGGGTTATGGGATAAAAACAATACAAAGCTAAATGAGACAGAATTCCTGCTTTCTGGAACTCATGACAGAGAGCCTTCTGCAAATATTTAAACCACCAAGCAAAAAAGGAGAAAACAAGATTACTGTTACCTGTTGGTGTAAGCAAGGTGCTGTGGAAGAGAGGCAAGAGGCAGGCAAGAGAAACGGATTCTATAGGGCCTATCAGAGAAGACTTCACGGAGGGACAAGCCTATAGCTGAACTGGGGTGACAGGAAGATTTGGGGGGGCTGAGATGAGGCAGAGGGTTACCAGAGGCTGAAGAACATCACTAATGAATGGAACAGCAACAAGAAGGCTGTACTGAGCAATTAATATGGTAAGTCCACTATGGCTGGGATGCAAATAGAAGCCACAACACACACACACACACACACACACACACACACACACACACACACACAAAGAAGTCACAACACATTGCTGGTGATTCAGGTGGGAAAGATGGCCTGGGGTCAGCTTGGAGACACCAAGGAGTTCCTGATGGGGAACTCCATTCTGCAGATGGCTGAAAGCCTCTGGCAGTTTACTGAACAGATATGCTCCCTTGGTCCTGGTTAAGGGTCAAGCTTTGCCTGGAGGAGGGAGAGCCTTTAAACAGCCAAGAGTCTGGGTAAGGGATGATGGGGCTGGGCTATAGGCTTATCTGCGAGGAGGAAATGCCAGGGTGTTGAGCTGAAAACAGGACAGGAGCTCGTGAGCAAGTGAGACCTTAGTGGGCAGCACCCAGGTGAAGTCTAAGGAGCGTGCAGTCAGTAACTGAAAAGGCACACAAGGGTTTTAGAAACATTCCATTTGGTGAATAGATGTTCCATTTTGATGAACAGGATGCCAGATAACGAAGTTTAAAACAGTCTTAGTATCTCCACAAGAATTCCACTCTAAGGGATTCAGAAAATGGACCAGGCCTCAGAGTCCAATTAAGAAAATTTCAACAGGGATCCCTGGGTGGCGCAGCGGTTTAGCGCCTGCCTTTGGCCCAGGGCGCGATCCTGGAGACCCGGGATCGAGTCCCACGTCGGGCTCCCCGTGCATGGAGCCTGCTTCTCCCTCTGCCTGTGTCTCTGCCTCTCTCTCTATCTCTCTGTGACTATCATAAATAAATACAAAAAAAATTTAAAAAAAAAAAAAAAGAAAATTTCAACAGAAAGTCTTCCTAATCTCTATTTATTCTTTGTTTTTAAAACCGCACATTCCAGTGTAGTCACAGGACCACAGGTCAGAGATGGCTCACGTGCACATTAGTCGTGCTGGGAAAAGCACGAGTTCAAATTATGAACGCTTCAGAGTACCTGCCAGGCCTTTTCATGCTACTCCTCATTATCTTCCAACTAATTCCACAATGATCTGAAGCTAGAACTTGTATAACTGACCTGATCGGGAGGGTCAGCCGAAAAAGGTGGCAATACGTTCGGAAAAAGTAATGATTTAGCAAGAGAAACAGTAAGGAAAAGAAGCCTTTCCACCAGGTGGGTAAAACCTTCACAGGTTACCAGCCATTACCATGACCACCCAGAGCCTCCGCCTCCCTTCCTGGCTTCCTACATCAATAAACACAGAAGAAAATGCAGTAAACACATTTCTCAGAAAACTGCAAGGAACCCCCAAGAACACTAAGACAGAAGGGAGAAGAGTATACAGTTTTTCTTAACCAGCTTCATGATCTTTACCCACTTTATGGCTTCTGTTTTATTAATTAGTTGCCATCTGATGCCTTCTGGGGCTGGGCACTCAGACCAGCGTTTATAATCACTTTAAGGCTCTTTCAAAACCCCGGCTCTTAAAGGCTCTTTCAAAACCCAGCTTAGTAATTGCTTTCCTCTGGGTGGAGGGTGAAGGGTTACATCTGACCTGAGCCGTCATTCTAGTAGATATAGGTTAAAGTTAAGTACATGATCCAGAAAACGGAATCTTAATTACAAACAAGAAAAAATGAAATTTAAATCCATCTGACCTCTTGATAATACTAAGATAAAGTGAGGGTAATAAAGTTGACATCTCACAGGAAGTTATGAGAAAACTCATAAAAATGGCTATGGGTACTTTAGACTTACAAAGACCTAATTAAATGCCAAGGATCAGTAATAAGAACCTTAGATTATGCACATGGTTCCCTCATCCCATGAGTTCAAGATGATGGCGCTACTAACCCTCTGGTATTATAATGCAATATACAAATCTAGGTGCCGCTGGAGTCCAGAGAAGATGGGAGAATTGAAGACTGCTTTCAGAAAAATTAAATTTTACCCTATTTGCTTCAAGGAAGAGAAAAACAGCTCTAAGTGGGTTTAACCCTGTGGTGGTGTGTTTTAACTTATTGCCCAAGTACTATCTAGAGGCAAAAGGTAACTGTGTACTTGGTGTATTGAGATCAGGAAAACACACTGAGGCTAGAGGGTTTAGAAATGGTGCTGTTCACATTCCATGCATGCTCTGAAAATTATTTGTGTTTAATATAAAGCAGTCAGGACAATACAGATGAAGTTATTAAAGATGATAAGGGGAGTAATCCTGATACAGGTAAGAGGGATGTGAGGTATACAAACCTAAAGAGGTAAGAGGGATGTGAGGTATACAAACCTAAAAGGCCAAACACATTGGAGAAGATTAGCTGAGGACATAGCATTAGGTGGAAAGTCGATTTACTCCAGGGGGTAGCAACCTGGTTACTGGGGGGCTGGGGATTAGAAGAAATGAGATGATTGTCAAAGCAATTTACACACTTCCAGTAATAAAAGACAATGAGTTCGGGGGATCTTATATACAGCAGTATTTGTGACTACAGTCAACAATATCGTATTACATACTTGAAAGTTGCCAAGAGTAGACCTTTAGAGCTCTCAACACACACACACACACACACACACACACACACACTAATTATGTGAGATGCCTGGGATTTTAACAGATCTTTTTCTGATTATTGTTTCACAGCATAACAAATCATCACATTGAACACCTACAACTACAGTGTTATGTCAATTATCTCAATGAAGCTGGAAGGAAAAGATATCTTAAACTCCTCCCACCTCCCTGCAGAACTGGCTCACAAATAATAGGTTATAAGTGGCTGAGCTAGACTCTGGGTTTGAAGACAGGTGCGCATCACTCCCCAGCCTGGGCCGGCTGGCTGGCTAGCTAATTATTTATTTACCTCCTTCTCTCTTTATTTATGGATTTATTTCAGTGAGAGAGAGAGAGCCCCGAGCTTGGCGGGGAGGGCCAGAGCCCACTCCAGGCTCCATCTCAGCGCCCTGAGATCAGACCTGAGCTGAGACCCCGAGCCCCAGGCTGAAGGAGGCTGATGGAGGCAGCTGGATAACTGCCCCCCAGCCTGGGCTCTTTGCCTTGCAGGTTCCCGCCCCCCACCCCGGGATTGGGACAATGCAGTGTTTCCTTATCACCTGCGCAATTTCTGCCACACACACCTGGTCTCTTTGCTACTATCACTCACCTATCCTATTTTGTTTGAATCTGTTTAACTTTCTGCAAAAAATACATTTCTTTTCAGTGGGAACCTCACATTCCCACTTTAAATGAGAAACCGGAATCGTTTGTCGGTGGTAAGGGGAGGTCATACTTCCAGGAACCGTGAGATGAAACCCAATGATCAAGTCCAGCTAGATGCAGATAGCCGCCTGTTGGAAACCCGGCGGGGGGCGGGGGGGCGGGGACCTGGGCAGCTCAGTGGTTAGCGCCTGCCTTCGGCCCAGGGCGTGATCCCGGGATCCGGGATCCAGTCCTGCATCGGGCTCCCTGCATGGAGCCTGCCTCTCCCTCTGCCTGTGTCTCTGCCTCTCTCTGTGTGTCTCTCATGAATAAATAAAATCTTAAAAAAAAAACCCAAAAAAACAAAACCCGAGAAAACTCCTGAGCTTGAGGTCTGTTTTAAAAACCAAGAAATAGGGGATCCCTGGGTGGCGCAGCGGTTTAGCGCCTGCCTTTGACCCAGGGCGCGATCCTGGAGACCCGGGATCGAATCCCACGTCGGGCTCCCGGTGCATGGAGCCTGCTTCTCCCTCTGCCCCTCTCTCTCTCTCTCTCTCTCTCTCTCTCTCTCTCTCTGACTATCATAAAAAAAAAAAAAAAAAAATTTTAAAAACCAAGAAATAAGAGAAGCCACGCACGCCGCCCACCCGCTCCCCCGCAACCGCGCGGCAGGTGTTCTGGGGCCTCGTGACGTTGCTGCCAGCGGCCGAGCCGGGTCCCCGGGACCCACCGCGGCCGCCCCGCCCCGCCCCGCCCCGCCGCCAGGATGGGCGTCGCCCCCGCCCGCCCTCGGCCCACCAGCCGCCGCCGCCGCGCGCAGGGGACAGGGGCGCCCGCAGCCGCCCTGGGCGCTCCGCCGGCCGGGCCGGGTCCCCCCGGGGCAGCGGCCGCCCTCCCGACCCCGGCCCCGGCCCCGGCCCCGGCCCACTCACAGCGCGGAAGACGGCAGCGGCTGCGGACCGTGAGCGGCCGGGAGACCCCGCCCCCGGCCCCGCCCCCGCGCCGCCCCCGCCCCGGCCCACTCACAGCTGCGGACCGTGAGCGGCCGGGAGGCTCCGGCCCCGCCCCCGCCCCGCCCCCGCCCCGCCCCTGGCCCCGCCCCCGTGACCGGCCGGGCGGCCCCGCCCCCGGCCCCGCCCCCGGCCCACTCAGCGCGGAAGATTGCAGCGGCTGCGGACCGTGAGCGGCCGGGAGTCTCCGCCCCCGGCCCCGGCCCCGCGCCGCCCCCGCCCCGGCCCACTCACAGCTGCGGACCGTGAGCGGCCGGGAGTCTCCGCCCCCTGCCCCGGCCCCGCCCCCGCACCGCCCCGGCCCCGCCCCCGGCCTCGTGGAGCCACTTCCGGCCTCTCTAGGAAGCCGGGAGGGCTCGGAGTCTCTATGATGTGAGGGCTGGTGGTCCACCTTCCCTCCGGCTGGGGTTCGCCCCAGGAAGGCCCCCGACGTGCCCGCCCGCTTCCAGCCTCACGGTCACATCTACCGCTGTTCCCACCTCCAATATCTGCTTTTAGGCTTCTGCCTCCATCTCGGCGTACCCACGATGCTGAACACAGGGCCTGATAAATGGGGCTCAGTGTTGGCTTGGATGGATGGATGGATGGATGGATGGATGGATGGATTGCGGATGATGGGTGGATGGATGATCGATGAGGCTCCATAAGACTCCAGAATATTCAGTCGGCATGTTTTTTTTTTTAACTCTATCTCTTGAGTTTCCACATTTATGTGTGTCCATATGTTTTCCCGTGTCCCTGATTTTCCTTCTTTTTTCCAGTTCCAGTAGATGTGAGGGGATGGCAGTGGGACACCGCTTGCATCTGCTACTCACCAGAATCCTATAAAGCTGCGCCTTTTAAGGATGCTCCATATTGAGGTTTCTGAGGAGTGGGGTTTCTCTCCAATGCTGGTGATTTTCATGGTCTACCGAGGAAGTGGCTTATGACATGAGCCCTGAGGAATGACAGAGTAGGAGCTAGCCCAAGAAGAGAAGAAGGGTACATTTTGGTGGAAGAAATAACAGGGCAAAAGTGTACAGTCAGGATTGAGTGATATGTCTGAGGATTGAAGAAGTACTGGCTATGTCTGTGCTGGAAGGAAAAGGAGATACGGTTCTGCACCCTACTCTGCTGTGGTTTCAGGGAACTTCAGATTCTGAAAAACTATCCTGATACACTTTGAAGGCCTCCTCCTGCCCCCCGAGATCATTTCTCTAGGAGGCCACACTTTCAGGGCTGGCAGTTTTCAAACAGCACGTGTAAAGGTCAGCTAGGAGGTGTCGGAACTAATGTCTTACCTGCAGTGTAGTAGTGAACATGAAGTAATGAATAACTTAGCTTTCTAGTTTTTTTTTTAAGCTTTTATTTATTTATTCATGAGAGACACAGAGACATAGGCAGAGGGAGAAGCAGGCTCCCTGCGGGGAGTTCGAAGCAGGACTCAATCCAGGACCCTGGGATCATGCCCTGAGCTGAAGGCAGATGCTCAACCACTGAGCCACCCAGGGGCCCCACCTTTCTAGTCTTTATACTTAGAGGAGGTATAGCAAGGAAGTAAGAAACAGAGCTAGTGAGAGCTGTGGGAATTTGAATGCTGACTCTGGACAGAGGAGTCCTAAACTGATGGGACCCACAGACCCCTCCTGGGCAATGGGAGCTGTTCATATTATAGATTACCTTCAAGACTACATGTGCAAAATGTGTACAGGAATGTTCACATCTGCATTATTCACAATAGCTCCAAAGAAGAAACAATCCAAATGTCCATCAATGGGCAAATGGATAAATAAAATGTGATAATCCGGGGATCCTTGGGTGGCTCAGCGGTTTGGTGCCTGCCTTCGGCCCAGGGCGTGATCCTGGAGTCCCGGGATCGAGTCCCACATCAGGCTCCCTGCATGGAACCTGCTTCTCCCTCTGCCTATGTCTCCGCCTCTCTCTTTCTCTCTCTCCCTGTGTCTCTCATTAATAAATAAATAAAATATTTTTTTAAATGTGATAATCCATAGAAACAGAGTATTATTCAGCTGTAAAAAGCAACCAAGTACAGACCTTCCCCACAGACAGTGGAATTATGTCCTGATAAAGCCATCGTAGGTTGAAAATATCATAAGTAAAAAATGCATTTAATCACCTAACCTACAGGAATATCATAGTTTAGCCTAGCCTACCTTAAATGTGCTCAGAATATTTCCATCATCCTACAGTTGGGCAAAATCAGCTAAGGCAAAGCCTATTTTGTGTAGAGTGTTGAGTATCTTGTATAATTTATCAAATACTGTATGGAGGGTGAAAAACAGAATGCTTGTGTGGGTACAAAATGGTTGTAAATGGCTCAGTTGTTTGTGATCTGTGTGGTTGACTTGGAGCTTTGGCTTGCTGCTGCTGCCCAGCATCATGAGAGAGGATCATTCTAAATATGGCTAGCCTGGGGAAAAGGTCCAAATTCCAAATTCTAAATTCGAAGTGCAGTTTCTGCCGAAGGCACACTGCTTTCTCACCATGGTAAAGTTGAAAAATCAGAAGTCGAACCGTCCTAAGTCTTCGGTCAGGGGCTGTCTATACTGAATATGCTACAACATGGATGAACATAAAAAACATCATTCTCATGTTTTCGTTAGTTAATTTCAGAAGCTAGTCACGGAAGGCCACGTACTTCATGATTCCATTTATATGAAACGTCCAGAATGGACAGATCCATGAGATAGAGAGCAGATTGGTGGTTGCCAGTAGTGGGAGGTTTGGGGAGCAGTGGGAAGTGAGTGCTGATGGGTATAGAGTTTCTCTCTACAATGATGAAATATGGTGATGACTGTACCACTCTGTGAGCACTAACAACCACTGATTTGTAAATCACCGTTTCCATGCGTGAATTTTATGATATGTGAATCCTATATCTCAATGAAACTTATTTTAAAAAATTATACCTGCAATAATGTCTGCCTCATTGCAATTGCAATGTCATTTGAGTAGGAGAGGACAGAATGGCCAATCCTCCTGGACATGCCCACAAAAACATGTCATGGGTGATAAAATCAATACAGGTAATTGCTGAGGAGCCACTGCCTTTGGGAAATAAGCATAATTCTCCTTCCCACCTTCCCAATATGACAGCTTTGCCCCCCGAGTCTGTTCCCACCTTCCTCTTTCTCAGTGCAAGGAGAAAAGAATACAAACCAAGAGCAAAAGTGGGGTTTGAATAATAAATGGTTTCCAATTAGCTGCATTGAAAACTGAGAGTCGACTTGTATTAATTTTCATGATCAAATTACTTCATTTTGTCTCTCTCCTAACTGCGAGGGTAATTTTATGCCAGGATTATTTTAGTCATTCTAATTATGCAGGCATCAATATTTAGTGGGTGTTTACCTAACTCACAGCATACCCAAAGGTGTTCCTCCCTCAGAGAGCACGGCAGTACAATATAATATGAATAGGTATGCACAGGACAGAAAATGAAATTCCTTTTATTTCTCCCTCCCCATTTGTAAGGAACATTCAGGCGGTGTTTCTTGAAAGAGCAACGTGTATCCTATTCAGCTGTATCCCTAAAACTAAAGGCAATCCTGTGAGCGCCAGGAGTTCATTATATGATCCTAAATGCAATTCTTGCACAGATGTTTCATTAGGGATTCAGTTATGCAAGAGAAATTAAAATTTACCATTTGTTTAGATTTTCCTTTTTTGCAAAGAACCTTTCCTTGCTAGCTGCCTCGTATTTGAGTTTCTGTCTCTGACAGTATCACCTTCCCCCTTTTCCTTTGGAACCTCTTGTCTTTTGACTAACCCGCCCCCATGTGTGCTCTTCCTTGTTTCTTCCTTCTCCTCCTCATTCATCCCATCCTCTCCAGCTTCTTTCTTTGCCTCCTTTGTACTTTCTTCCCAGCTTGTAACAAGGTAAAACCCAGGATTCAACCTCCAGCTTTCCTTTCTTCGACATCCTTTTCCTCAAAGAACTCTTTAGTTCTCTTGGTTTCAACTCTTAACCCTGCATGAGGGACTCCCAGACATATATGATCTTGTCCCTGGGAGGTATTTATGGGGACACCCACCTATCTGAACCTCATGGCCAGAGGTATGTGCCTTATGTCCAGCAACACCTGGCATTGGCTGGGTTCTTTTGACACCCACTTCTTTTCCTTCATTCTTATATCCGTTTCCTTTTGCCTTGCAAAGTGTCTCAGACTCATTTTCTCTTTCCTTCTGCTTCCTATTTTCCTGATGGCTTCCTAACAAGAGTAACACTCCCAGAGTGTCAGCGAGTTAATCTCGGCCACCTTCAGAATGTGAATATGTCTTAGAGACAATCCATCCTGAGGACGGGCCACGGCTCCCTTCTTCCCCTCCCAGGGTCTAAAAACATCAATCTCTCGAGTCCTGTCAAGTTAGGCAAGACTGAGCAGGAGCCCCAAGTAAGAGAGTAAGATATGAAATGGGGCAATGCCAGGGCACCACACAGACCCCATGGACTGTGGAAGAGAGAGAGAGCAAGGAGAGGCTCCTGCCTATCAGTGGGGAGGGTCTCTGTGGTGGCCGCTGTTCTTTCACTCACAGGCATCTTGTTTAACCAGGTGTACTCAGAGTTGGATAAATCAAAACAGTTAATTTCAATACAAATTCAGTACTGTCAGCAACATATTTTGGTCAAACTACTTTGACCAAATATGTCTTACCAAATTTGTCTTAAATATACTTTACAACAACTTTGTAACCGATTTACCTCATTCAACTTATGGAAGATGTTCATCATATAATTGGCAAAGCCATTCCACCTTGCCAAATCAATCAGCCAAGTCAAAGTATTTGAGTTGTTTTTGTTTTTGTTTTTGAGGTATATGCCCCCACTGATATTTAATCATTAACTGTTAGGAAAAAAACCAATTTCATATTTCATTTTTAAAAAAGACTATTTATTTATTTGAGAGAGAGAGAGAGAATGAAAGCATGAGTGTGAGGGAGTGGCAGAGGGAGAAGCAGACTTCCTGCTGAGCAGGGAGCCCAACTCAGGACTCAATCCCAGGACGCCAAGATCATGACCTGAGCCAAAGGCAAGTGTTTAACTGACTGAGACACCCAGGTGCCCCTCATACTTCATTTAAAATAAATATATCAGCACCCTCCTGACAACTATTTTGCTTTTGATAAATAGATTGATCCATTGTAGAATTTGTTGTTGTTGCCGTGTATTTGTTGCTTAGATTATTTTCATGGGAAAACGTAGAGCATGTTAAGGGGAAAGGCAGAGGGGGCAGGGTACACTGAGGAGGAGACCTTTGAGCAGGGATATACAGGAGGAGGGAAGTAGACAAGAGCATTCCAGGCAGAGGGAGAAGGTGGAGCAAGGCTCCAAGGCAGGAGTGTGCCTGTATGTTTGAGGCATGGCAAGAAGGCCCTTGTGACTGAAATGGAGTGAATGGGGAGATACAGGAAATGGAAATCAGAGATGTGGTCCAAGAGCTACATGGGACAAAACATCTAGCCTTGGAGTCATCCACGGGGACTTTAGCATTTACTCTGGGTGAGATGGGGAGCCTTTGGTACCGTTTGCAGCAGATGGGTGACATGACAGGATTGAGGTTATACAATGATTTTTCTGGTGTTGGGTGGAGGGTGGAACTGTAAGGAGACAAGAGTGGAATCAGAGAGACCTATAGGAAGCTCTTGCTGCAGTCCAGGTGGGAGGCGACGGATGGTGCCTTGGACTGGGTTAGATGCGGTGGAGTGGTCAGGTAGTGGGTTTATTCTGAAGTAGAGCCAGCAGCCAAAGCAAAGGCTTTGAAGACCAAGAAAGCAGTGCTGAAAGGCCTCCACAGTTGCCACACACAGAAGATCCACAGGTCACTTGCCCTCCTATGGCCCGAGACACTGCGTCTCTGAAGGCAGCTCAAATATCCTCAAAAGAACAACTGTAGGAGAAACAAGCTTGACCACTATGCCATTATTAAGTTCTCCCTGACTCCCAAGTCAGGGACAACATATAAGGCAACGGCACACTTATGTTCATGGTGGACGTCAAGGCTAACAAGCACCAGATCAAACAGGCTGTGAAGCTCTAAGACACTGAGGTCACTGAGGTCACTCCCGGATCAGGCCCGAAGGAGAGGAGGAGGCATATGTTCAACCGGCTCCTGACTATGATGCTTTGGAGGTTGCCAACAAAATTGGGATCATCTAAACTGAGTCTAGCTGGTTAAATCTAAACATTAACTTTTGCACCATAAAAAAAAAAATCCTTAATTACATTGGTAAAGACCCTTTTTCCTCCCCAAATAATGTCACATTCACAGGTTCATATAGCTGGCACATGGACATATCTCTTTGGAGCCACTATTCATCCCACTACAGTGAGGTACATGATTCTTCCGCTCTTCCCTCTCTCCTGGGTCATTCAAACTAGGAGGTACTTTGCTACAGTTGATTTTACTGTTATATATTTTGTTCTGCAAACAGAAAAAAGAAGTTGAGTTTCACACTGAGTTCAGAATGGTAGAGAGGAGTGACTGGCAAGAAGCAAAAGGAACTATGAGAGAGTAGGTCCCTAGGATCTCAAAGAAATCCAGGCAAGGCTTATATGACCCCAGGCCACAGGCTTGGGAATTCGAGCCAGTCTTATCTGGACCCCGACTGAGATGTTCCAGCTGATATCTGTGTTATAGGGACATAAAATGTGATCATACTATAGATTCTACTTTGTAACCTGCTCTCCTTGCTCAAAAAATATTGCAAACATTTTCTCAAGTCATTAAATATTCTTTAACAACATGATTTTTAATGGCTGTATAGCAGTCCATCAAATGAAAGTACCGTAATTTATATAACAAATCCTTTATGGTTAGCCATTTAGGATGCTTCTGTGTTTTACATATGATAAATAACACTGAAATGAACAACTTCCTCTATAAATCATTGTGCACATCTTTGATTATTTTCAAACGGGCTCATTTTAAATAACCATGAACAATTTTGCGATAGCAATTTCTGCTCATTGTTTTCTTTATGAACTAAAACTTTCCCTTCAGGCAAAAGGAAAAAAATGGAAAAGAAGTTCCTGGAACATCTGGCTTATGGCATAATTTACTTTTGGTATTCAGCTGTGCTCCCAAATTTTGAAATGTTGTCTTTCTAATAGACTCATCCTAGATTTAATCTCCCTTCTGGAGATACAGATGCAAGTGTATTTCCTTCTGTGAACCTTCAGCCTGGGAGCCATGACTATATGGAGAAGCCATGCCAAATTGTGCATTGGTTGCCTTCAGCCCGTATTTCTCAATTTGCAAGTCCCAAGAAGAAAGGACAGAAACTGAAAGAAAGGAGTTCTTGTCAAGACCCAAAAGATTCTTGTGATAATGGCTGCCATTGAAAACTCTGATATGCCAGGACTTTTACATAGATTACCTTTATAACCAATAGGAGGTACGAATTATTATCCCACTGTCGGTGAGAGACTGTGGCTCAGAGCAGAGAGGGCAGTTCACACAGTTGAGTAAATAGCAGAGCTGAATTTCCACCCTGAACTCAGCTAACTCAAAGCTACCATATTGTCTGTTAATGGGGCTCCCATGTTTTTGAATTTTGAACCTGGTAAGATTTCAGACCAAAATCTGGGGAGACATGTAGGCTTGCTAGTTTTTAATTTTGCCAAGTAAGGGCATCCAAAAAGAAACAACAACTAACTGTGATAGCCTATCACCACCATTTCATTCACCAAAAGATATTTTAATGCCAAAAAGAGAGGAAGGCTCTAGTCTCTGAAGATAATCCTTGAAATTGAATGAATTCAGTCTTAAGAGAACTCAGAAGATGTGCTCACTGATGACCATCATCTCACCATGGGCCAGTGAAAAGTGGTTATTGTCTCTAGAGCACATTTAAGAATTGCTTCCAGAAGTTGTATTATCATCGGTGCCTTGATAGAATGGTTGCTTGGCTTTGGCTGACCGGCGTGGAAGGAGATACATGGCCTTATTTCTGCTGCAGGAAGAAGCTGGCTGAAACCATTCAGCCTAATGAGAGTGGTCATTTGTGCCATTATCCCCTTCCATTCAGGGTGGAATTTTCACACTCTGGCCCTTCCCAAGAGGGAGGAAAGGAAATGAACACAGAGGATGTGACTAATTTCGAGGCATTTAAGGGAGAATAAGAGAGAGATTTGGAAACATGAGCAGAAATATTTTTATCCATGTTGAATCCTTAATGTATTCATGAGAAATAGAGCTGTATAGGTGGAGAGCCCTTGTCAGTAAAGAAGTGGGTAAATCTAACTAGAACTCAGAGATCTTTTAATCTGGTTCTTTACTAATGTTTTTGTTTTGAAACACAATGTCAAAATAGAACTGAGGGATCTTTCAAGCTCGCCCTCTACTAATGTTATTGCTTTGATACACAATATATGGAAGACAAGGACAATGGGTTAAGGCGTGTAGATTAACTGGTGTTCGACTTTTCTATTCTTGATGCTGCTTTGCTCTTTGCTGTGGTTAGTGCCAAGAAGAGAAAGAAATGAGTCTAAGAACAAAGGCACAGATAAAAATATCAGGATTTAGAATGCTACCACCCCCTGTTCACAGAATCTAGAACTTATTCCCCAAATCTCATGAGTATGAAGTTCTATTGTTGTCTTAAGAGCAGGGTCCTATAGCTTTCTCGCTTCGGTTCTCAAGTGGCAATCCATTGCCTGCTGTCAGTTAGTGACAAAACTTTTACCGTTTGGGGTACTCTCTGAAAAATGAGGACAACATTGAACATTTCTCATAAAGTTAAATTTATTCAGTATAAGAGATCACATTTCATTCTGAGACCATGTCCATTTTTTTGTGCGTGTGTTAAAATACCTTTTCTTTCTTTCTTTCTTTCTTTCAGATTTTATTTATTTATTTATGAGAGAAGAAACCAAAGAGAGAGGCAGAGACACAGGCAGAGGGAGAAACAGGCTCCTTGCAAGGAGCCCGATGTGGGACTCAGTCCTGGGTCCCTGGGATCTGGCCCTGGTCTGAAAGCGATGCTAAACCACTGAGCCACCTGGGCTGCCCTAAAATACCTTTTCTTTTGTAGACTGTTGATAGTTGATTTTTAAATGCATTCTCACTTGGCAAAGTTAAATAGTGGAGTCTCAATGTGTATCTCTCTCCTTTTTAAAAAAAGATTGCACTGGTTATGAAGTACAAAAAAATGGGAAGTACTGATCTAGGCAATTTTATTATTTAGTTGCAGTCCAATTATTTAGTTGCAGTCCCAGGAAATTATCAGCCAGAATCACATCAAAGATTTGTAAGAAGATTACGCAGGAAGAATTTTCCAGCATAGAAACTAAAAAATGTAAGACAGTTCTAAACTTAAAGGTAGGATAGCTAGTCTCTATAGTGCTAAAATCCAGATTTGGATTTTTATCAACAAACACCTTTGATGTCATGAGCATATTCATAGACTAATTACTCTGAGAAGTGCTTCTGAGCTCTGAAAGCCCTACACTCCCAATTTTCGTCTTTTTCCAAAAGAGAAAGAAAATGTCTTCTGAAAACCATGGAACAGAGGGGAATCTAATTCCTTTCATGGCTCTTAGAAAAAGAGTGGTTTGGGTAATCTTAGAAGAGGAATGGACAGTTACTAGGACCGAACATGGCTGACCAATAAGTAGATGTGTCAGATTAGAATTACTCTACTGATTAGTGGAATGAGTAAAGACAGATTTTGAATTTCAGCAAGGGATTTGACAAGGTCATTTCTGCTGTCATTGTTGGCATGATAGAGAAATGGCAGATGATTAAGATTTCAAGAGGTACATCTCTCATAGCTGTATTATAATTGTCTATTTACTGGTCTCTCTCTCTAATTAGAATTTAAGCTTCTTGGTGAGGGCAGGAACCAAATTATTTTACTCACTGTTGGATTCTCAGTACCTAGAACAGCACCTGGCACTTAGTAGGAACTTTGTAAATATGTGGTAGATGAAAGAACATAAAGACTCCTAACTCTGGGAAACGAACTAGGGGTGGTGGAAGGGGAGGAGGGCAGGGGGTGGGGGTGAATGGGTGACGGGCACGGAGGGGGGCACTTGACAGGATGAACACTGGGTGTTATTTTGTATGTTGGCAAATTGAACACCAATAAGAAATAAATTTATTATTAAAAAAAAAAGAAAGAACATCTTATGAAATGCCTTGCTTCAAAACTTAGAAAGCTATGAACTTTCACTTAGATTTTCCCATGATGTGTCCTAGGAGGAGGGCATAGTGGACCCAATCTTAAAAACATGAAATTTAACAGGGTTTTCATTTTGATACAAATAAAATGTCTTGTAAGGATAGGGAGAGCTGAGCCTTACCAGATGGTATAAAAAAGACTTAGGGACTTTGCTTCTGGTAATGGCAGAGAAGATAATTAGGATCAACTCTCTTGCTGAGAGCTTATCCAATAGAGCCAGATAAAATATAAAACATATCTTCTCAAAGGCGTCAAATTGCTGAAAGAAAACAACTGCCAACTTGAAATTCTATGCCCTTGAAGTGAAAATATCCTTCAAAAATGGTGAAATGAAGACATTTTCAGAAAAACAAAAATAGAAATTTTATCACTAGCACCCACACTAAAGAAATACTAAAGAAAGGAGCCCTTGGGTAGTGCAGTTGGTTAAGCGTCTGACTCTTGGTTTTAGTTCAGTTCATGATCCAGTTCATGATCTTAGGGTTGTGAGATCAAACCCCGCATTGAGCTCCAAGCTCAGTGAGGAGTCTGCTAAAGTTTCTCCTTCCTTCTGCTCCTCCCTGAACTTAACTCTCTCTCTCAAATAAATAAATAAATAAATAAATCTTTTAAAAAAAGAAATACTAAAGAAAAATGATCTCAAGGGCAAGCATGGAGACATAGGAAGGAATGAGAAGCCACAAAAGGGTAACTATTTGGAAAATTTAAATGAATGTTGACCGCATAAAGCAAATATAAGAACAATCTGTGAGATTTGACATATCTCATAATAAAAATTTATGATGACTATAGCATATAATTCAGGATGGTGGGGATGGCGTGCATATGTTTCAAAGGTCCAAGCATGATGTACCAATGGCTCAGTGGTTGAGCATCTGCCTTGGGCTCAGGTCATGATCCTGGGCTCCTATGATCCGAGTCGCATGTCAGGCTCTCCACAGGGAGCCTGCTTCTCCCTCTATGTCTCTGCCTCTCTCTGTATGTTTCTCATGAATAAATAAGTAAAATCTTTTTAAAAGACTAGTAAAAGGTAAAAAGTAAAATGATAGACTTAAGGATTGATAAACACATCAATTCTTACATGAAATGTAAATGAACTAAGTTGTTTGCTTAAAAGACAAAGATTGTTATACCAAAAAAGAAAAAAGTACCATAGTATCTGGTGCTTTGAAGAGACATATCCGAAATGTAAGAATCTAGCACAAATGAAACTAGAGGGATGGAAAAGATCTAAATGATATGCATGGACCAGAACCAACCACAGAATATACATTCTTTCTAAGCACATGTAAATGTTTATGAAATCCACTATGTGACGGGCCACAGAGCAAGGCTCAAGATATTTCAGAGGACTGAAATTACATATAATATGCTTTTCAACACAAGTAAAGTTAAGCTAGAAAGTGCAATAAGATATCACGAAAATTTCCCATATAAAATTATAAAATATATTTCTAAATAACCCAGGTAACAAAGAACAAATTCTAGTAGAAACTATAAAACATTTTTCATTGAATAATTAAAATGGTACATACCAAATATCGGGAGTGCAGCTCAGACATAATTTAAAATATTGTATAGCCTTGAAATGCGTATAATTTAAAAAGAAAAAAAGCTTTAGGGGCACCTGGGTGGCTCAGTTGGTTAAGAGTCTGCCTTCAGCTCAGGTCATGGGATTGAGCCCCCCGTTGGGGCTCCCACTTGGCGGGAAACCTGTTTTTCCTCTGCCTCTCTCCCACTGGTGCTCTCTCATTTTCTCTCTTATTCTTCCTCTCGCTCTCAAATAAATAAATAAAATCTTTTTTTAAGAACAAGAAAAAGGGTTTAAAAAATCATACATCTAAAGAAGTCAGAAAAAAATTTATAAGGCATTTCACAAAGAGAATATCACATGAACAATCAACATATGAAAAGGTTTTCAAAATTATTAGTCATCAGAGAAAAGAAATTTAAAACTCAATTAGATCCAACCACAGACCTATGAGAATAGTTAAAATTAAGAAGCCTGACAATACCAAATTTGAGGAAGGACGCAGAACAACTGGAATTCTCATAGTTTAGTTGGGATTGGTTTAATCATTTTGGGGGGAAAAATATGGCACCAAGCTGAATTCGTGCATATGCTATGGATTCCATAGTTCCACTCCATTGAATGTACCCAACGGCAAAGGATACACATGTGTTTCAAGAGACGTTTATAAAAATACTTACAGCAGGGGCACCTGGATGGCTCAGTCGGCTGGGCATCTGATTCTTGATTTCGGCTCAGATCATGATCTCAGGGGTGAGGTTGAGTCCTCTTGGGCTCTGTGCTCAGAATGAAGTCTGCTTGAGATTCCCTTTCCCTCTCCCTCTGCCCCTCTCACCCAGCTTGTGCATGTGCATACGCCTGCATGCACGTGCATGCTCTCTCTTTGATAAATAAATAAAATCTTAAAAAAAAGAATATTTATAGCAGCAACTATTCATGATAGCTAGCAAAGTGAAAAACTCATTTTTTCTATTAATACAATGGAGAAAGAAACAGAGGCATATTTATGCAACCAAATGCCTTACAGCAAAGGTTGGCAAATTGTTTATGTAAACAAGATAGTAGCTATTTTTGGCTTTGCAGGTCTTATGATTTGTTTCCCAACTATTCAACTTTGCCATTGTAGCAGGAAAGCAGACACAGAAATAAGTAAATAAATGAGCATGGCTGAATTCCAATAAAACTTCGTTTATCAAAACATGTTAACAGACCAGATTTGTCCTGTCAACTGTATTTGCCAGTCCTTGCTTTTTGCAATGAAAATTAGTCATCCATACAACACGGATGAATCTATATGTTGTCAAGTGACACAGCTAATATTAATATTATGTGATTCTATTTATATAAAGTTTAAAAAACGGGCAAAACTAAATTATGCTGTTAAAAGTTAGAATAGTAGTTACTTTTGAAGAGAGAAAAGATAGTAATTGGGAGATAGCATGAGAGGGGTTCCTGGGGGTTGCTGACAATGTTCTTCTTGTTGATCAAGGGGTGTTATAATTTTTTTCATTCCTTAGTAAGTATATATATATATATATATAGTTATACATGTAATTATATATAAGTTATATAATTATGTTTTTATATAATATATAATAATATATATTACTGTATATATATTGCTACATATGTATATGTATAAATAACATTGTACTATCTTCATAAGTTTTTGTAAATCTATTCTAAAATGAAAAAGCTACTTAGATAAATTTTTATAGCTATATTTATTATTTATTATAATATAAATAAATATACTTATAATATATCCATATAGAGGTATATACATAAGCATTAAATTATATTATTAAAAAAATATGAACATTTATCATACTTACCTATTGTTATACATTTAACCAAACTTTTGATTATAGGATAGTTTTAGGCTTACAGAAAAATTTGAAGACAGTATGGAGTTCCTGTATACCCACACCCACTTTCCCATACTCACAACATCTTCCATTACTGTTGGGCATTTGTCACAACTAATAAACCAATACTGATACATCCTTATCAACTAAAGTACATAGTTTCTCCAGATTTCCTTAGTTTTTACCCTATGTCCTTGTTTGGCTCCAGGGTTCCATCCAAGATCCCACATTACATTTACTGCTCATGGCTCCTTAGGGTTCTCTTGACTGTGACCATTTATCAAAAGTTCCTTATTTTAGATAGCCTTGACAGTTCTGATCAGATCTTTTGTAGAATGTTCTGCAATGATAAAGGGGGCATTTTTATCACATGACTGATCACTGTCCATGTTGACCTTGATTACCTGGTTGAGGTTGTGTTTGTCGGATTTCTCCAGTGTGAGATTATTCTGTTTTCCTGTCTCCATGCTGTGCTCTTCAGAAGGAAGCCACAAACACAGTGACAGTCAACTCAACAAGAATCAATTGTCTAAAGAGCAAATGAGTCTCTGGACATATGAATAAACACGTAGCTTCAGGGCTAGGGGAGGTGATAATCTTGCTATTATGCACTGTTCACACTGTAGTGAAAATACTGTGCCCCGTTCTAGGTCCAACCTTTCAGGGAAAAATTAATTGGATCCCATTCTGAGAAAGGCCAGGCTGCTAAGGATCCTTGAAATCCTATACAACTCATAAGATATGGGACCTTTTTGGAACTAATGATAATTGCGGAATTTAGACATCTTCACCCCACACATGTCAATGACACAACAAAGACTTGATCCAGCCTCAACTTCTGGTTGTCTTCCCCTACCACTGTGTGAAATAGAGAATGAGATATAAAATACATACACAATTACAAATCAACACTCAAAACATTAGTTATCATCTGAAAGGGTAAAGATAAAAAAACTTGTGTTACCAGCAAGACGGCCCTCATGTCCATGAGATGACCTGTTATTACCTTTCCCACCCTGTCCATACCTTGAAGTTTGGGTTACAGTGATATCAACACATGGTCATTCCCTAGTTGGTTAAACTCCATTAACATTCCACGCTCACCATCATGATATGTTCTTCAGTTACTACAACAACATGATTTTTTAAGTTTTTGAACTCTTAACAATGAGGCTGCTTCAGACACTCTGTGCCAGATGAGTCATATTATGAGGTCTATAAGGGGCAGTTAAGAGACTTGAGGACTCTCCACCAGGAGAAGGAAGAGATCAGTCTTCAAATATCTGAAAGAAGTAAGGACTAGATGTGGTCTGTGTGACTCCAAGTGGCAAAGAAAGGACAGATTGCATGATCAAACCTGGTCTAGAGGAGAACTTTCTAATAATGTCCTCAACTGGAATATCAGCCTTCAAAGGCTTTGAGGTGTACTGACAATAGACAAGATGACCACTTGGTGGAGTTGTTACAGAGAGAATCCAATGGGAAGTTACTTCAAATTCCTTTCTAAACTCAAGGGCCACTTGTTCTAAGACAGTGTTCATTCTAGGATTCTCAGCAATGTTTTTTGTTTGTTTGTGTTTTTGGCCCAGATTGGGAAATCTTCTCTTTTGGGTAAGATATCTTGTCTTCAGAGTGCCTTTTGGAAGGCACCTCTGCCAGCAGAAGGAAGTGGAGCACGTTGACCTGTTGGCATCATTAGCGAGGATAACTTGATCCAATTGGCTCCTTCCCCTGGGGAAGCTAAGAACAAGCTTGCAAAAAATGGGACACTTTCAAGCAAGGATGGCCTTAAGGACAGCTCTAATACAGCTCCTTAAGGAGAAGAAAAAGAGAAGAGATACTATCAGCTCAGCCAGTTGGAGGAAGTCCTCAGTCAGAGGCAGAACAGCCCTCAGACCAGGATCTTAAGGTCATCATTCAGGGGTCAGAAGAGGTTGAGACAGTTCTCACTGGAAAATTCTGCAACTCCATCTGTGTTCCTAGTTGGTAAAAAGCCTTCCTTTTCCCCACCATCCAGCCCTACTAGTCTCTGCTCCTATGGCAGCTACTCCCCAAGGTCAGAACTGGATCCATATTATTTACTGCTGAATTCCCCCATGATTGGTTCAGAATCTGCCACCTAGAAGGCACTCAGTAAAGATTTGCTCTTTCCTTTACACATTCAACAGATGTTGATTATGTACATGCAATGTGACAAGCACTAGGCTAGGCATCTGGTGCACAGTGAATTTAAAAAAAAACAACAACCCAATATGATTCTTGCCCTCATGAAGTTCATGGTCTAGTAGTGGAGACAGAACAGTCTTAAAAATAAACTGTGTTCAGAATTTATGAATGGACCTAACTATAAGGAAGGGGTGAATACGGGGGAGATGAGAGAGATTCAGGCTGGGTGGTGAGAAGTGGCATGGAAGTAGATGTCCAAAGGGAAGGGCTACGTGGTGAACTGAATGAAGAAATGAATATTTGACTTTGGGACCTTTCCCTCTGCCCAGGAGAAAAGGGCTAAGAGGCAAAGTGTGTTCCCAACAGTGAGGAAAGCTGCTGCCCTCCTGTCAGTGCCAGGCACCTGGCTATGTGGGTGGCTCAGTTGGTTGAGTGTTCATATCTTGGTTTTGACTCAGGTCATGATCTCAGGGTTATGAGATCAATCCCCACTTCGGGCTCCATGATCAGCACAGAGTCTGCTTGGGATCGTCTCCCTCTGCCTCTGCTCCTCCCCTCACTGGTGCACTCTCTCAAATAAATAAATAAATCTTAAAACAAAAAAACAACCCAAACCCTAGGGGCTGGGTTCCCTTTCTTTAGAAGAGGAAGTGGAGCCACAGGAAGGGCTAGTAAGTGGCAGAGTCAGGATTTGAACTCAGTTCCATGAGGCTTTACAACTCACCATCTTATTATTTGTGCACTCCCTGACCCGTTCAAGGGCAAGGAGCATCCTTACTTAGACTTCCATGTTGTAGAAGTTTTTTCCCTTCTCCTAGGGAGCCCCAGGACTGAGTAGCTGAGAAGTCAAGTGGGCTGCCACCAGGAGAAGATTTGCTCCATTTTCGGTGATGTGATGCACACATCAGGAAACCCACAAAGGTATTTGGTCCCAGTCCCAGTGTGGGAGCCACTAGGAAAGTGCCAAGGCCCACAGCAGAGTTGTATAACTTATCCTGCATCCTCACCTAGAAAGCTATATGATACCAGAGCCATCCTGACTCAATCCTTCTGGGATGGTGAGGCCATGAGGCCCAGTAGAGGTCCCCGCACCGGGGATGGGTGTGAACACAGCCCACGGGAGGGAATGGGGTGTACGTGTATGGAGATCTCAGGTCCACAAAGGGAATTCCAAATCCTCATCCCGATGCTTCCTGGCCTGGAGCCAGCAACATCCCCCCACCTCAGGTGTCCATGTGTTTGGGAGGGTAGACAAGAGGTGCTGCTGCCCCACACAAGACCCCTGTAAGGGCTCTGTTGTCACCCTATACAGTTCCACCATATGGTAACATAAACAGATCATCGCTTCCCACCTGGGCTCCCTTGGGCCTGGAGATAGCCCGGAGCCCAGGAGGGCTGCCTTCAGAACTGTACTGGCCAATGGCAGAGGAGCAAATGCTCATCTGAGGTCAGAGATTATTTCCCCAACTCCCTGTCCAAAATTCTCTCTACCTTCATGTAAGACAGACTGCAGGGTACATTTCCTCCAAATTCCTGCCTTCCCCATCCCATCCGTAACTGGAGTCCTTGGCCTCCTCTTGGCCTCTCAGCCCATGCTAACTTCAGCCATATTTGGGGACAAGTATATATTCCATTGGGGACTTTATTCTACTCCTGAAGTTCTTCCTTTCTTATCTAAAAAGCACGAATTGGGCACCTGGGTGGTTCAGTCAGATAAGTAACTGACTCTTGATTTTGGCTCAGGTCATGATCTCAGGGTCCTGGGATCAAGCCCCTCATCAGGTTCCCCCCACTCAGTGGGGAGGCTGCTTGAAGATCCTTTCTTTCCCTCTGCCTCTCCCCCTGCTCTCTCTCTCTCTCTTTAATAAATAAATAAAATCTTAAAAAAAATAAAAAGCATGAATTGCCAGCATTTACGAGACTCCTTCTGGTGTGCCAGGCAGGATGAGCTAGGTGCTTTACCTTGGTATTTTTATTATTTTACAGCTGAGAAGGGGGTCAAGGGACATTCGAGACACATGACTTCCTAGTTAGTTAAGTGGCATGACTCAGGTGAGATTTGAATACCAGTAATCTGACCTCCAAATGAGGTCTTTTCTTGTCTCTCCAGCTACACCAACACCTAACCTTTATCAGAACGCTGGTGCCTCCCAGCCAGGTACCCAGCACAGATAAAACATGCCCTAAGCCCAGAGGCAGTGATCTCTAGGGCTGTCAGTGTTGTCACTGGTGGTCAATAAGATGTCAAGGCTCCAGAGTACGGGCTTCTGAGCCAGCGGGTTGTGGGCAGTTTTCCTCTCTGTAAATGAGCATAGTGATCCACCATGAAGTGTTTCATGAGGTTCAAACAAGGCTAATTCAGGGGAGGGCTAGCACATAACATACTGACTGTGTTTTATTTTTTTGTCTAAAGCAGGCTGTAGAGTGGCTCAGAGCCATTGAAACAAGGCTGCTTGACTCCACTGCCGTGTGATCCTGAGCAAGTCTCTCTCTCTCTCTCTCTCTCTCTTTTTAATTTTCCAAGATTTTATTTATTTATTCATGAAAGACACAGAGAGAGAGGCAGAGACATAGGCAGAGGGAGAAGCAGGCTCCCTGCAGGGAGCCCAATGTGGGACTCGATCCCAGAACCCCAGGATCACGCTCTGAGCCAAAGGCAGATGCTCAACCACTGAACCACCCAGGCATCCCTCTCTCTCTCTTTTAAAAGATATTTCATTCATTTACTTGAGAGACAAAAAGAGAGTACAAGCAGGGGACAGGCAGAGGGAGAAGCAGACTCTCCGCTGAGCAGGGAGCCTGATGTGGGTGGGGCTCTATCCCAGGACCCTGAGATCATGACCTGAGCCAAAGACAGACGCTTCACCGACTGAGCCAGCCAGGTGCCTTGAGCAAATCTCTTGACCTCTTTGTGCCTCAGTGTCCTCTCTTGTAAAATCACTATAAAGGTAGAACCTCCCTCATAAAGATACTGTATTCAAGAGACTGAGCGTATTGACCGCTGAGTGCCAATGCCTGGAGCAGAGCATGGCAGAGAATAGGGTCTCAATAAAGAGAACGACTGAATAAGTAGCAAAATGTGGCCCCTGGCACAAATAAGCCCGAGTAGATATTGACCATTATAATTGCATTATCATTGCTCTGATCTCTGCCTGGCATGCCTCCCTTCTGGCAAGACCAGGACACTTTCCATCTGCCAAGACTCTCTTCCTCTGTATTCTATAGGGATACAGAATCTCCATCCAACACTTCAGCCCGACGCAGGTGGGAGATGGCGTGCAGACACAAACAAAATCAGATGGCCCTCCCCTTCCAGATCTTCTGGATGTCACTGGTTGCCTGTATTTACACACACGCTCGCACCTCCGCCCGCCCCCTCCCTTGCCCCCAATCCAAGAAAGAACTTGACTGACAGTTACCTCCCAGGCTCCTAAAGAAGACATTTCCTATGGGGCAAAGGTTTTGTGCTTCACTGTTCAGGATGGAGTCTGTCAATTATTACCCAACTAGTTATCTCACCAGAGGTCATGAAAAAATAATGTGTGTGTTTGTTGTGAGTGAGTATGTGTATGTGTCATGTGTGCAGGTGGCGTCAGGGGAGCTATTGAATATGAAGTGCTCTGGTATTTATGTGAAACTGCTCACTGGTTTCAATGACCCATCAGGAAATATGTGCTTGTATGAGTGTGCTTAATCCACGCTCATTTGAAGTGTGCCGGTGCTGCTTTCTCCCCCTCCCTTCTCGTCTCTCTGTTCATATAACCGGGCTGCCTCCAGACAGCCTTTGCCCACTTGCCTCGCCGGTCCTGAGCACACAAAGGTGCAGCACGTCTCTGAGAATGAGTACCTTCTTCTCCGAGACGGTGTGGCTCTGCCTGGCTGTCACCGTAGTGCTGGGAGGACTAGCTCTTGGCAATCTCAGGAAGATCCCAGGGCAGATGAGGAGAAAGGTGGTCTGCCTGGCGGGCCTCTGGGGAGGGGCTTACCTGCTGTTCAGCCTGTCCCTCTCCTGGGGCTTGATCCTCTTCTTCCTGTCCTGTGTCCTCACCTATACTTACTTGTCTGGTCAAGAGTTATTACCTGTGGATCAAAAGGCGGTGCTCATCACAGGTAAGTGCACGGCCGGGCAATTCTCACTCAGGGCAGGATCTGGCACTTGCTTGGCCTTCGCAGGACTTTTTTTCAAATCGGGTTTAAAGATAAAATCTTGGCATGGAGTAAATGAAGGCACATCCCCACGTGTCTTTCACTACAGTGTTTTGTTTTGCTTTTTTTCACGAGATGAACTTGAAGACGCTGGTGGTAGGAGGGAACAGAAGGTGAAGTGCACCTAAATTACAATTTTGTTCATTTCCCAGGATAAACATGAATAAGTAAAACTCTGGTATTTCACGTGTTTTGTTGTACTCAGGAAAGCCTCATAGCTTTTTTTTTTAAGGCTTAAACAGAATTTTGCTCAGGGATTAATGCTTGGCTGTGTTCTAGGCTTGGGGGTCTTACTCCTTAGATGTGCAAGAAAGTTTGCAAAGTTTGCCTCTCTGTACTTTGCTGTATTTTTTAAATATCGAAGGGACTCTTACCCTGGTTGGAAATTTTGCAATCTGCCTGGCTGCTATCAAGAAAATGTGCCTCATCTCAACCTTTTGTCTTCAAATCTGTCATTAGGTTCTTAATGTTTCTTAATTGGATCAAGCTGGCAGTATGTCCAGGAGGCAGTTGCTTGTTAGCTCAGCTGCCAGCATTTTTCTTTCTTTGTGTTTCTTTTTCCACTGCAAGTGTGAAGCCAAATTAAATTCCTCTGTGTTGTAAAACTGGTTTGTTTGGTTGTGAAGTTTGAGCTTGGATGGGGCTTTACTTAGGATTACCCATCTATATCCTAACTCAGAAAGAAAGTCCTGCCAAGATGAGGCATCTGCTGCAGAAGTATTTGCCCACATGCTGACCCAAGGCTGTGACCCCCTAGTATGAAAGCAAACTTGGGGTGTGGATGGAAGCAAATCAGGGTTCTTCTTGTTTCACTGATAAGTGGGCCGTCACATGACTTGTACATTTTGCCTTTTATGTTAACCCAATAATGAAATTCTCTTTTAAGATAAAGTGCAAATTGGCACTTGTTGGGAGTTTTGGAATGCTATGGAAAACCAGCTTCTTCAATGGGGGAAAAGAAATACACCAAACAGTTCCAAGGTAGAAAATACAGTTGATCAATAGGATGTTTCTCTACATGGATGTCTAGTATTGTCTGGAGTCACGCATCTAGAAGACTGGGTGGGTTTTCCACTTTTTCACTAGAATTCTTATGGTGGGCTAAGTGAAAAGCAGTCCTAGCAGTCTAAAATCCTCTGTTCTATGTGTCATAACAAGTACCCATGGTCTTCAGAATAATTCCAGGTTTTTATTTATTGTGCTTTCCTACTTGCGCAAAAGACAACAAAATAATTAAGCATGTTCAAAACAAAACAAAACCAGCCATACTGTGCTTGATGAGAATGGGACACAATCTCTTGGAGGTCTAAATAGTCCTGGAAAATAAATTTCAGGGAGTGGTACTTCTCAGGCTAATAAGTAAAAATACTAAATCTTGGGGTAAACTGTGGTAAACTTCAAGGTGACTGAGAAAACAGGAATTCTCTCTTGCTTATTTATCTTCTCAATGTGCTTCATCCTCTGCTTTTGAAGATGCAGGCATGCAGAAATGCACAAAATACACACCCAAGTCAGTTAGCCTACATTAGCCATTGAAATGTCCAGATTGGTGTTTTGTTGTGTGTAAAAGTACTGATTCAATTAGAGACTCAAGTCCAGTAACTAATCTCTCCATGAAATGCTTAGCAATGAGAAAGCTTAGAATTAAGAAAGGAGCTGTACCCATTTAAGGGCAACTGAAATGTCTACTTAGGGTTCTTTGTCATTTTCATGAGGAATGCCACAGGTTCAGTATAATTCTAGAGACGGTGTCAAGACCTTTGTACTAAATGGAGAAATTTAAAATGAATTCATCTAGTCAGACCAGAACTCATTAAATAAGTCACCATGACTTGAAATAATAATAATCTTTGTTTCAGGTTGATCTATGTTATAAATCGCTATGCATTTTAGTGTGGTTAGGTGGTGGGGGAAGGAAGACGTGTCAGTGTCTCATCAAAAGCCTTGCATTTTATTCCTTTAACTGACAATTCAAGATTTGGAAACTTCTTTTAAAGAAATAATCTGAAATATGGAAAAAGGGTAGACACAAAACAAAATGGCATATTGACAAATTTATTCAGTGCCATCATTACAATAATGAAATATCAAGAGCAATAAAAATGGTGACAGGTAATGGCCTATCCTCTGGGTGTAACAATGGACAAGCATTAAAGATGACAACCACGTGACTGTGTCACAAAATGGAAAATTGGGCTATGGGAGACCCAGGGGATCCAGGTGTTTGAATAAGACTGTATCCAGGTCAGGGCGCCTGGGTGGCTCAGATGTTTAAGCATCTGCCTTCAGCTCAGGTCCTGATCTCAGGGTCCTAATATCAAGCCCTGTGTCAAGCTCCTGGCTCAGCAGGGAGTCTGCCTCTCCCTCTGCCTCTGCCTCTCCCCCTTCTCATGTTCTCTCTCTGTCTCTGTCTCAAATGAATAAAAATAAAAAAAATAAAAAAAAACTTTAATTAAAAAAAAAAAAAAAGACTGTACCTATGTCACAGGGATAGGAAAACCCTTAAGGAAATTGTGAATGGCTGTATTCCAGCATCCGGATTTGTTTTCTCCCCTAAAATTCCTTCAATTCCTTTTATAATGAAAACATTTTAAGAAGAGATCATGTTAAAAGGATGAAGTCCATTTTAGTGCCTATTTAATTAGGAACCCAGGATAGGACAATTACAAAGACAAGTTCAAAAAAATAACCTTTTTCTTTGAGTCAGTTATTTCATTTTGCTAAAATAGTCAAAGTTCTTTTGTCTCAGAGACATATAATAGTAGTAAGAAGAAATACGCAAGCATAGAGCTTTTGAAATGCCATGTTTGTCTTCAAGGCACCTGAAGCTACAGTAGCCATTCAATTTTTTAAATGTGAAAGTAGTGAAGAGCAGGCCCATATGATTGCAATAGCATTTCAAACACAATACAGTGGAGAAAATGTTGAAGTCTAACAGGCTTGGGTTTGAATCCTGCATTTAGCTTGCCCTTGGCTGCGTTCTCCAGAAGGAGGGCTTGAGATGAGGGTGTGTGGGAAAGGGATTTATTAGGAACCTTTCCAAGGGACATTGGTTCTGGAGTAGGGAAATGGGCAGGGCAGGGGAGCCAGCCTAGCTGGGGTGCAGCCTCAAGGGAAGCTGGCTGAGAGGTTGACTTACTCTCCTGGGCTGATCTGGAGGCAGTGGGGGTCACATATGAGAGCTCTCCCCATTGGGGGCCAGGGAGCTGTAGTCCCAATGCCCTCACACCTATTAGTCATTGGTTAAGTAAGGGCTGTCATCCTGCCTTGGTGGTGGGGAGGAGGGAAGGCTTAAACTCCCAGCACTTGTGACTTCCCACGGCCACTGGCAAAGTGAGCTCTGGTGTCCTGGAGCAGCCCTAGACAAAGTCCCAGGTACTGGCTGCTAAGAGTGGAGTACTCCATGGAGTGGAGCACACAAAAATGGCCAAAGGATCAAGGGCAATATGACATTACCTGTTACATACCTCTTAGTAGCTGTGTGACCATTGGTATCCAGCTTTGGGCTTTTGAACTTGTGCTTTCTCCTCTATAGACTGGAAGTGACAGTACTCTCTCTCTCTCTGTCTCTCTCTCTTTCTCTCTCATAATGGCATTCGTGGATGAGACCGAGGGAAGGGAAAGAAGGAGGGAAGGGAAAGAAGGAGGGAGGGAGGTGATTTTATGCATTAGGTGATAAGGGGAAAGGTTGATAGAACTGAAAGAACATAAAAAGAAAAATCTGACCAAGAAACGGAGAGAAGAAATATTCATGTGTTTATACAACAACTATTTATTGAGTGCTCAGTATATGTGGTGTACTGGGGGAAGGAAAGTAAAGACCGCAATTGCTATGTTATCAAGTGAGTGGATCAAAGTTCCCAGTTTCCCTTGACCTTTGACCACTAGTTTCTCCTCCTCCTCTGAGGTGGTGCATTAACCTTCTCAGCCTACCCTTTGACCTAGGTGGAAATCGCAAAGGTAACTTTGATTTTCTGCCCTCAGGCCTTTCATGCAGGGGACTCCATCTTTCCCACCTACCTTAATTCAGCATCCACTGGGTGCTGGACACACACCTTGAGGGCTTCACAGCCATACTTAAGTGTGGCTGTGCATTGGAACAAAGGTGCCTTCAGGATGGATTCCCAAGTGTCTAGAGCCCAGGGGTGGGCGAGGCTGTAGTGCTGGAGGCTATGGAAAGCTTGACAAAAGAGGAACCTCATTAGGAATTAAAAAGTAGTTTTCTAGAGGGAAAATTGGAAGGTTTTCCAGGCTAATTGGTTCAGCAACTACTACATAAACAACTACTACTCATTAAAACTTGTTGAATTGGATAATTTTTAATGGGAATTTTCAAAACAGTGTAAAATGGGGGTTGGATAAAATTTGGATCCTTATTTAGGCTTCAAACAAAGGGTCCTTCCTAGTTGGATAGTGACCCCTTATGGGACTTATTAAGTAGTCTCATTAAGGTTCTAAAAGTTAATACTATTGGCACCCTCTTGGGATTTGGGGTCCTTTGGATTACTAAAATAGATAAATATTGACAGTGGGCCATGGGATGAAGAAATAACATCTCTGTGCTCAGAGTTTTACATTTTATATTTGATCCTCACAACTCTAATAACTTACATTTTGTGAATGTGTCCAAAGTCATTGAGCTACTAAGTAGCAAAGGTGGGCTAAAACCAGATCAGACCCACCTGCCATCCAAAGCCATGCTCTTAACCATTGTCATTACCAGTGTTACTAACTAGCCATAGTGTCTAGGCTATAAAATGTGTTCATTTAGTCAGCAAGTAAATGTTGAAGATCTATTCTGTTCATAAAACTCTGCTTGACGCGGAACTTAGCAATTGATTGGATGCAAGAGATCCAGATGATAGAAGATAAAATGAAGGGACCATGGAGACAGATAGGGATGTTTGGAAAGGATAATGATTTCAGAGATGCCACATGGTGAATTTGACTTCAGGTTTGATTTTGAGGGCAGGGGGCAGTACAAGTGGAAAGTCATTGGCAGTTGGAAATATAGAACGAAGCCTTGGTGAAGCTTAGGGAAGAAACCTGGAGGAACATGAGCCACATAGTGATAGTTAATGCTGCAAGGGAAGAGGTCTTTGAAGTATATAGTAAGGAATCATGCCCAGCATCAGGCTCCCTGCTGATCATGGAGCTTCTCCTTCCGCCCCTCCCTTTGCTTATGCTTGTATGTGTGCATATGCTCTTTCTGAAATAAAACCTTTTTTAAAAATGAGGTATATAGTAAGGAATCAATATGGTCTGCAGTGAGCCTATAATCCAGTCTATTTCATTTAAAAAAAATATGAGCATATATCCTGTTCTATCATTCAGTTTAAGCTTTACCTTAGCCTTCTACAAAGATGCCTAAAAAGGTATTGCTAACCCAGGTATGTTGTAAAAGTTGGAATCGCGATTTTGTTAGGCATTCTAGATGGAGTGTTTTTTTTTTTTTTTAAGATTTTATTTATTTATTCATGAGAGACATAGGCAGAGGGAGAAGCAGGCTCCCCACGGGGATCCTGATGCGGGACTCCATTCTGGAACTCCCAGGATCACCCTGAGCCAAAGGCAGATGCTCAACCTCTCAGCCACCCGGATGTCCCTAGATGGAGTGTTTTGACTGAGGAATGAAAATCCCCCCCCCCCCAAATGTATTGTAAGCTGATTGAAGGCAGGAGCCAGGTCTCTTTTATAGCCATGTCCTCCTTCCCGGTCTCTGAGCCCACTAGAACTAATACAGTGTTAATAAGTGAATGAGCCTTAAGTGAACAAAGCAAGCTGGTGTAACGTCCTCCCCCCTCTTTGTGGTTATTGGTTAGATACAGTAGTATTGTCCCAATCTGCCCACTGGCTTCAGTACTTATCTCTACTGGTTCCTTTTGCTAGGGTCACTCGTGTAGAAAGGACAGAATAGCACGGCCAAGCTCTGAAGGCTCCATTGTTCTACGGTGACTTAATTGTTGGCTTGTTCTGGAGAGACCTTTGTGATGACTTGGTTCTAAGTATGCGCCTGTCTACCCAGGATGTGGTGCAAACAGAACATCCCCTGGCACTGATCAGGCTATTGAAACTGCTTTCCCAAGGGAAAATGTTGGACGCTGATGTCCCAGTCACCAGAACTTGGCTTCCACTCCAGCACTGCTGACAATATTCTCCTTCTTGACATGGCCTCCTTTGCCTTCTAGGACACTGCATTCCATGCTTCTCTCCCCTGCTCTGTCCCCGGACTCCTCCAAGCTCCACTTCCTATCTCTCCCATAAGAGGCCCCTATGACTCTCCCTGTCTGTTTTCTCCCACTCCACTCTCTACCATGGAGGTCCCACTTGCTCCTGTGATCTCAACAGTCTCCATATGAGACCTTCTGGCTCACATTCCCAGGATTTTAAGGTAGAACTTTAAATCTGGCATATTCTAAAACAAACTTATCATGTTCTCCTCTGACCTTTTCCTTTTCTTCCTTTTCCTTTTCTGGTTCTCACCTTTCTCCCAACTCTATCTCTTCTACCTCTTTCCCATCCCTGCTTCCACTTCTTTATGTCACCACTTCCTCCCTTACTGATGATTTCTTCATGGGGTCATCTTCCTTGGCCTAGCCTCCCATGTGCCAGCACCCCCTACCCCCAAGTTCCCTGCATTTCTAACCTCATATTATCTTGCAGTTTCCATGGATGGCTTCCTTTGCCACCTGTATTTGGGTGATGATCAGTCTTGTCCTGCCCAGATTTGTTTCCTGCACTCTGTGGCACATACCTACTCCTTCCTATCTCCTCCTAAATATACAAGAGTCCACCTGTCTGACTGCACTCGAAACTGTCCCTGAAATCCTGCCATCAGCCCAATACTCCCTACTCTGTTGATGGTGCTATCATCATCCACCATCTGCCCAAGTCAAGAATTCACAGCCACCTTTGAATCTTTCCATTGATCCACCCAAATCAGAAACTGGAGAGTTCTCCTCGACTCTTTCTTCTCTTTCTACTTTGTCCAACCAGTCTTTTATTCATACATAACTCAGTGACCTTTCCCTGTTTTTTGAATTTTTCCCTTCCTTTCTGTTTCACTGCCACTCTCTGTGTTCAAAGCTTCTCAGTGGACTCTTGTAATAGTGTCTTAGTCATTTTCACTGCCTCTCATTTCTCCATCTTCATGCTGCAGCCTGAATAATGCTTTTCTAGAATAAAGCTAACCAGTCCACACTTCCCCATTAAAATCCTTCTATTTCCCTATGAAATCTGAATGTCTTATGTGCAAATGTCCTTGACAATAGAGATCATATTATATACTACTTCTCTACTCCCCAAATTTCTGGGAAAGTAGTGGATATCTAGTAGCTATTCAAAAGTTGTAAGCTATCTAAGCCACTGTACTTTATTTCCTTTTTCAAAGATTTTATTTATTTATTCATGAGAGACACAGAGAGAGGCAGAGACACAGGCAGAGAGAGAAGCAGGCTCCATGCAGGGAGCCTGATGTGAGACTCATCCTGGGACTCCAGAATCATGCCCTGGGCCAAAGGCAGGTGCTCAACTGCTGAGCCACCCAGGCGTCCCAGCCACTGTACTTTAAGAAAAAAAAAATTCCTACCTTTTGATATAGGTCAAGAGTTGCCAGGGAGGTAAAACCTGAAGTTTTCAGAGGGTTCCTGGTACAAATAAGTTATTATCTCAAAAAATGATCAAATTATCTTTGCCTATACCCTCAAGGTCATAGGCACCTTGTCCATTTGTTTATGTCAGTATCTTAACCTTAATTACCCTGCAGACTTTGGAATTTCCTATTTATGCCCTAAAGTTGAACTCTTTCTAGGTATTATTCCTTTGCCCCATCCCCCACCTTCTTGACTTTGGTGTTTGATGTTAAGCTCTCTGAATCCAGAATTAGATTAGATCATAGGGTGTGAGCATGTATGTACTAGGACATGGTATGGGAAAAGGTTCTGAGGCAAGGCCACTGGCATCCAGTTAGTGGGTAGCTAGTTCTGTTGTATGTAATCAAACAGAGATAAGCAGATGACCTGGAATGAGGGAAATCAGAAAATCCAGGCCCTCAAGAGGACAAGATGGGGGCAAAGTGATGGAGTGGAGTGAAGCAGTGATGGAGTGGAGTGAGGGGAACCAGTCCAGCCTGTATGATTCAGTGACCCCTGGGACGTCCATCCCACCTATCATCATCACAAAGTGGTGTTTCTCCTTTTTGATACAGGATTCACTACATGCAATACTCTGGCACTCCCTGACTCCTCCACATCACAAGATTCTTCCTCTGTGCTCAGAAATACCAGCTTCCATCGACTTCACGCTATAAGCCAGGCATTGGAAAGATATGTGTTCACTGAAAAACAATTCTAAAATTCAAGAATAGAAGCCATTAAGAACTTTGTGTGCAGAGGACTCAAGGTCCTGGATCAGGGGCATTTTAATTTGAGTCAGTGCCCAACATGGTCTTAGATTGAATAGAACCCAGATTCTACTTTTATGGGTCAAACTCTCTGATAGATAAACTGAAACACTGGGAAGGAACTGGGTTTCATTGAATCCTATTTTCTAAAGACTTGTGTTTACTGAGGTCCTGAGGCCTACAGAGTCAAATCAAACCTAGGCATCATTAAGAGGGGTGTCTGGGTGGCTCAGTTGGTTAAGCCTCTGGCTCTTAATTTTGGCTCAAGTCATGCTCTCAGGGTCATGAGATTGAGCCCCACATCAGACTCTAAGCTGGGTGTAAAGCCTGCTTAGGATTCTCTCTGTATCTCCTTCTGTCCCTCCCCCTCCCCCTTTCCCTCTCTTAAGAAAAAAAAAAAAAAGAAGATGATTAAATTAGAAAGAAAACCAAAACATATGTGCATCTAATCCCAGGTCTGGTCACTGTCATTTGAGATAGGAAGGAGGGTGCAGTGGTTAAGACTACACACTTAAGACATAGACCTATCTGGCTACCAACTCATGCCTCACCATTCACTAGCTTTCTGACCTAGGACAAATGAATTAACCTCTCTGAACTTCAGTTTCCTTATCTGTACAATGGAGCTAATCATAAGACTGATCTCACTGAGATTATTGTCGGGATGGAATCTAATAGCACACATAAAGGGCCATCTGTAGGTGGTTATTCTCATCCTGAGCCAAACAGAGCTGCCTGAGGGTGCTGATCAGATAGTCAAAGGATAGTCAAAGGATGAGGTTGCTAAAAGAGCCCTCCAACTCTGAAAAGAGAAGAAAGAGTGACCATGATTGTAACAGGCCCTGGAATATGAGACAGAGGAAATCACTCCCTCAGAAACCTCCCTCCCAACACGCACACCTTTTCTCACTTATAGTTTGAGAAGAAGCTTTAGAATAAGCCACAAAAATGTGTGTTCATGCACAGATAGTAAACCAGTAAGTCATCTTAGGGGAATATCATAATAGGACAAGGGGTTGGGATTTCACTGCATCCTGTTTCCCATTTGGGTTGGGTTTGGCTAGATGCAAGGGGTTTCCCCTGGCCTATTCCCCTCATTACAGGTCAGTTATGATATTGGGGAGGGGAGAAGTAGTGAGGGGAAAAAGCATTCCACTCTGCCACTGTGGGGTTTACAGAACCAATCATCTCCCAGTGTTCTCTTCAGGGTTATCCCTTTCATCCAGTGCAGTTGTTTGAATAGCCACAGTGATGGAAAACTCACTACCTTTTCAGGAAAATCATTCTATTCCTATATAATGGTAATAGTTGTAAATATCTTCCTTCTAATGAGCCAAAATATGCCTCCTTGGAACAATGCATTTAGTTCTGCCTGTGGGAATCACATAATCTAATTAAAGCACTCTTGCATGAGAGCCCTTGAAAGATATGAACTGTGTCATATCATGACCAAATCTGCTTTGAACTAAATCTTCTCATTCCTTTTTACCATTCCCCCCATAGCTGGGTTTCCAGAACTTTCATTATTCTACTCAGTCTTCTCTGGACCATTTCCAGTTTCTTGACATTCCTTTGAGATGTTGACTCAGACTTAACATCATATTCCATCTTGGTATGAGCAACACAAACCAGACTAGAGCTAATGAGGTAAAATGAAATCAGAATGAGTGCGAGGTTCTTCATCGGATGTTGCTTTGTCTGGTGAGGTCAATCCATAACAATCTCTTCTCCCTTGCTGTGTTCTGAACTGATTGAGATAGAGAAGCAAGGCAGGTGGGGATGGAGACATCAGCTTTATTTCCAACAGAAGCACTGGAGAAAGTGTCTTGGATGCGTGGTGTTCATGGTGCACCCAGTCAAGACAGATTTGAAAAGTCTCAAGCCTCACATAAGGAAGGACTTGGGCCGAATGGCTATGCCTTCCCAGCCCAATAGCACTGACATTTTTGCCAGCTAGGAGATCCCGAGGAAGAGGAGAAAGCTTCCACATGACAACCTGGCCTCTTGCGCTCTCTGGTCTACTTCTCAGTCCTGATTGCTCTGAAGTGGTGAGTTTGTGAAATCTTCTGAATTGTCCTTTTGGCTCTTCTGCTAGAGAAAGAAGAGATCTTTGCATCAACTGAAATATTCTTGTTCTGTTCTGTCAAACTCAACAGATACTTTGCTCTACCTCCTCAGGGGAGGAGAGAGCAGGACACAGAGAAGGGCCAGGAGTGTCACACTGATAGATATCCTGCCATATTGAAGGTGGCATAGGAAGTGGGGAAGAAGTGCTCCCCTTACTATTAGGCTCTGAAAACCAGCTCTCTGGATAGAGGATGCTGTCTCAAAACTGCAGCTTGTGTGACAGAGGTCCAAGGAAGTGTGACTACAAACTTAAATGAGGTCAAGGGTGAGCTGTTTGCCCACAGTCTCCTCCCCTCCACCGCCCCCCCCCCCAACAGAAACACATACACACAGGTAACTGGGTGGCTCAGTTGGTTGGGTGTCCAATTCTTGGTTTCACCTTAGGTAATAATCTCATGGGTCATGAGATGGAGCTCTGTGCTGGGCTCTGCACTCAGTGGAGAGTCTGCTTGAGATTCTCTCTCTCTGCCTCTCCCTCACTCATGAGTGTGCATGCTCTATCTCAAATAAAGAACTAAATCTTAAAAAAAAAAAAGAGTAATACACATACAAAGCTTCACTCTTAAGATGTACCACATCCAAATGAAAGCATTAGACTACTCACTGGCTCTGGGCTCTTGAACAAGCTACTTCACCCCTTTGACATTAATTTTCCTCATGTAAAAGGTGGAATCCTGATTGCATTGGATTCTTCTCAGGATTAAATAAGATCATGATATATGTATGCTGCATGGCACATAGTATATGCTTCAGGAAATATAATGAGTTTTCCCTTTTCCTCATCATGTCCTGTCTAATAATCCTCTTGGCAAAGGAGACATACAAAAAAGGAGGAGTTTGGTAGTTCTATCTTCCATACTATTCATGAATGTCAGCTCACTGGCCCCATTCAGTGGTGCCCTGCTCCTTTGTTCATTTGTATTATGACAATTCATTGACTAGTCAGTCCTCTTTTTGTGATTAGCTGACTTTTGCAGGCATGTCTAATCTGAGTTTTTGCCTACAGATGCCTTTCCTTCTTCCTTCCTTCCTTCCTTCCTTCCTTCCTTCTTTCTTTCTTTCTTTCTTTCTTTCTTTCTTTCCTTTCTTTCTTTTTTAAGATTTTATTTATCTATTCATGAGACACACACACACAGGGTGAGAGAGAGAGAGAGAGAGAGAGAGAGAGGCAGAGACACAGGCAGAGGGAGAAACAGGCTCCATGCAGAGAGCCTGACATGGGACTGGATCCTGGGTCCTCAGGCCCTGGGCAGAAGGCGGCGCTAAACCGCTGAGCCACCCGGCCTGCCTTACAGATGCTTTTCCTATAGGTAAGGCTTCTCATGCATGGAGACCCTTCTTCCTGTGCCATATCTACCTGGGGCTCTCACCCTGTAAGGTCTGGCCTAATCAAAGTGTTCCTTGGGTAACCACTCTGGCCTTTTGAATTTTCTCCCTTGATTCTTTTCAGTATTAACCCTTTCCTCTGAGGTGTCTTTTAAGTTTTTCTATTGGAGAAAGAGTCTTTTGAGGGCACTGAGTTATGAAGATCTTGCTTTGGGTAAAATGTTCAGCGGCCACCTTTTCTTCTGAGTCTCCATTTGTGCTCAAGCTGTGATGGGGGTGGTAGTGCTGAGGGATGAGTGTATGAAACCAATCTGAGCTGTGGCAGGAGACACAGCTGCTGGTTTACATGGTTCATGTTTTTTATTTTGTTTTGTTTTTTACATAATGAATTAAAATTTATTTTAAAAGGTAAAGTTTCATGTATCCTTTGAAAAAATGAAAATTCAAAAGTCATAGAATTAAGTAATGAGTCTTCAGCATTCTAAAGCTTTTCTAACAGTAATTAAAGTAGTGGTAATGTTTTACCCTTATAAAAATGTCACAGAATTCAAGTCACATCTTGGATCCTCAATTCATTCAAGTGTCTCATCTTACACAATCAGGGTTTGGTCAGTTTCAAGAGAAAATTCCTCCAGATATGTTACCCTTGAGTTGTCCAATAACATGGTCCATCAGCTCATACAGTGGATAGCTGGCTGCTCTGGCAATTGCAGAGCAATTGGTTGTTCCGGCCTTTGGTCATTTTTATGTAGCCATTTCAGCTCCATTCTGGACCCCAACTGTTCTTGACAATCCAGAGTTTATTGTTATTTGAATCTGTTCCTTCAAAGCCAAAGCCAACCACCAGGACACCATGATTCAGGTCTTTGTGGCTGTGGTCTGGATCATAATAATCAATGCCTGATTTATACAACTGGAATGACTGGTGGTATGCATCAATAGCAACAGATGTGCCCTATCACTGCCCTTTTCACAGGCATTGACCCAGTTCATGTTTAATTAACCACGTATTGATTGTCTGCTGTGTACACTTGAGATATGATGGATACAGGAGATAGACAAGGTTTTTGCCCTCATGAAGCTTAACTCTAGCGGAGGCAGGTATAAAACAAATGAACCAATAGATAAGGTACTGATGGCACTGCAGACTTTGAAGGCATGGATAATGGTTTTACTGTACTACTAAGAGCTACCTTTTATTGGAGGCTTCTATGTGTCAGGCACTGGGATTAGCATTTCCATACCTAATTGCATTTAATTCTTACAGACACCTTACCAGATCATTTTTAAACATATGAAAACATTTAAGTATGCAAAAAATAGAATGAATATTGACAACATGCCCAATAGGTGTATTCTAGAGCAACCATAATTGAGGGATTAATGAGATCATTTCTATTGCTAATCCCATTCAGAGATGAAGAAACTAAGGCTTTCAAGAGAGCATATAACTAAGGTCAGATAACATAACATAAAATATGTCAGCAGCAGTGCTAGAGTTCAAGGGGTGGCACAAACAGTGCAGATGGGAATGACAGGTGTGCCCCCTGAGGGAAAGGGTCGGAGACTGCCAAGTATTTCTGCTAAGCTGCCCCAAGCAGTTTCTGGCTTTCGCATCCAGACCCAGGGTCTTATGGTAAAGCTGGCTTTCAGCAATAAAAGGAGGACTCTGTCACCTTGCCTTGGCAGCTCCAGACAACCCTAAGGATTGAACAACCAGGGACTTCCCTGGGGTTGCTCTCCATAGCAGGGCTATTTGTGTCCAATGAGAAGCCATTAGTGTCCTGTGCAAGACACCTTCTCATTTCTCATGGAGTCAGTCACCATTCTCCAAATAATCTCAGCTGTGCCCAGGGGCTGTCACTTGGCTACCTTCTAGTTATTACTTCAAACCTACTTTGTGTATTGTTGAGCTGTATGAAGTTTTTGGTAATGTGGAAGGGGAATTAGAATCCATTCACTCGTTATTTCATGAATGATTATTGAGCATTCTGTGCTAGGTACTGGGAATACATGACAAATAGCATGCATTCATTACATGGAATAAACTTCTAGAAAGTGGGGGAGGTAGGAAGAAACCAGGACATTACAAGGCAATACAATATGTGAGAGTCCAGAGAAATGGGTAGAGTAAGAGGAGAGAGGACCACCCAGGAGGCTGGGGCAGAGGCCATGGTTTTGAACAAGCAGTGAATTAAATATGGTGGGAGAACCAGACAACTTGCTGGCTCATTGGATCTAGCTAGAGAAGAGAAAAGATCCACCACATACTTTCCCTCCTGTAACCTTCATCAAAGCCTCACTAACAGACAGTATGCCCTCCATGAGGGCAGCAATGTGTAAAGCATGGTGCCCACAACAGGCTCAAGAAATGAATTCATGAACAAATGAATGTAGAGAATAATTCTGAGGGTCTGCGAATGATTCTCACAACTCAGAAATAATAGATTTTGAGAGACTGAGGGGGACATGCTGACTTTGAAGAAAATATAAAGCCTTTTGTTTGAGAATGTTAAATTTGAGATACCAAGGTTCTATCCAACTGGAGACGTCCAGATGGATTTGGAGAAATGAAGCTTAAAATCCAAGAATGAGCCCAAGACTGGAGATACCATTAGGTTCGTCTTCCACATAGGTGGGATAAATGAAACTCTGGAAGCTAAAATGACATGTGAGAGAAAAGTATAGAGTTTAGGACAGGGGAGGAAGTGAGCAGTGGAATCCACCTGAATCTACAGGATAGGAGGTAGAAGGTAGACCTATAATATTATAGGGTTCCAAGGAAGAGAAAGTTTCCAAGGAAAAGAGTGATAAAGAACATTCAATATGAAGGACAGATTGAATAAGATGACAAGATAACTCTGGATTCAGTTCCCCGGGAAGTACCAGTTGGAGAGAATTGCTTTAGTAAAGTGTCTGAGAGAGAGAGCCCCAATGCAAAGATGGTGGGGAGATAGTGTTAATGGGCAACCCTGGAATTTTGACAACACTGGTGGAAAATGCAAGAAGCAGGATGGGACATTAGCTTTAGGGTATAGTAAGATCAAAAGAAGAAATGTGGGGGATGGAGAAATTTGGGGGAGTGATTTTGGAGGGAAGGACTCAGTGAAGAAGACAATGACAGTGGAAAATAAAGTAGGAAGCTGTCGTCCAAGGGATAAAGAAAAAGTAGAAGCCATGAGTATCTCAGCTTTTGTTCTAGTTGTTTTACAAGACAAAAATGCAAAACTATTGGTTAAAAAGGCAGTTTACTTACACCGCGAATCTTCAGTAGTTTGTGATGCCAGTTATGGTTATAGGGTAGTTATGAGAATAAAGTGAAATAAGGCATGCCAAATGCTTAATATGGCACCTGGCTGTGTAGTACACAATCAGTGACTGCTACTTAGGAAACTGGAGGAGACAAAAGACAATAAAGCAATCAGAGGGAGCATCACGGGGGAAATAATCCCAGTTATTTCCTGGGCTGGAACAGGTAGTCTCCATGTTGGGCTCTTATCTCTTTATTCCAATCAAGTTAAATTAGAGCTCTCCTATTGATGGCCCTTTCGTCACCTTTATCAACCTTTATGAGTGTTTGTTTAATATCTTCTTCCTCCTAGGGTCTTGCTTTAGGTTTTGCTATAGCTATCTTGTCCCAGATTGCAATTCTGTGCTATTCCTGAATAAATCCCTTTTTGTTAGTAAAAAATTTAAAAGCCTCCTTCCTCCTAAAACAGGTCTTGACTGAGAAATGTTTCTTCTCAGGGGACATATTAGCATTGTCTGAAGATATTTTGGTTGTCATAACTCAGAGACATGCGAACATGCTATTGGCATCTAGTGGGTGGAAATCTGTACAGCATACAATGCACAGGTCAGTCCACCACAAAGAACTGTTTGATCTCAGGTGTCAATGCTGCTGAGTCAAAACACCCTGTCCTACAGTATGAGTTCCCTAGATCAGGGGCCATTTCATTTTCATTGATCATGAGATTCCCAAGTACTAGGCACAGAGCAAGTCCCATGATAGGCGCCCAATAATAATAAAGGAAATGGGGACTGGCCTGGCATTTGCAGAATAGGCCAGAGCTGAATGTATTTTCTTCTGGTTTGAGTACACAGTGGCAGAGGGTGCTGGGAGTTACTTGGAAAGAAAATTCATAAAGGAAACTGCATATATTCTATCCCCAAAGGGACGGAAAAGATGAACAGCCCTGGGTCTTTGCCAGGAGGCTGACATTGCTATAAACAAGAGAGTCACAGAACAAAAGTTCTGGAACCACAGGTAACAGAAGAACACCCAAGATTATGAGCAGTTCGTTGTTTTGACAGATAGACTTCAGACAACCACTGAAGCAGCAAGAGAGAATTTTAAATAGACACAAAATAGAGAGTGTTTCTTTGGTAATGCACAAAGGCGAGGCTCCTCAGCCCACTGTGGGCTGCTGTGCACACAGAGAACTCCTCCACCTTGGGAGTCTGTTGGATGTCAGTCATCACTGTGCATTATTAGAAGCACCTTTAAAGCACACTGATGTTCCAGCACCAGCTCCCAGAGCTCAAGTTTACCTGATCTAAGGTGTGTGTCTTGAGCACTGTTTTTTTTTTAGAGCACCTGCATCCTAGGTGAAGCTAGAGTATAGCCCCATGTTGAGGATGAACCACAGCTCAAAGTGTTATATGAACACTTCTTCTAACACTTTACGTACCCAATTCCACTGAGTGTCTGAAACTGACCTCCTCATCTGGGGCCCCCTCCTACTTCATGTTGGTGAGACCAGACTTTCCAAGTGTCATTGTTAATCCCTGTTTCTCCTCCTTCTCTCTCCATATCCAATTCAATCCTAGCACTGTAGCTGGTACTTTCAGAATGCATCTCCAAAAACCCACTGCTCTCCTTTTCCAAGAGTTCCGTGCTAGTTCAAACTGCTGGCATTTCTTCCTGGTCTGCTCCTGGGCTTTGGGATTCCACTCTTCCCCCTCCAACCCGTTCTCGGCAGAATAGCCAGAGTGCTCCTCCCTGACTTAAGACCCATCAAAGGCTTTCCCCGCTGTAAAGAATAAAAAACCTAAAATTCTACATGATCTGGCCTCTCCCATCTGACTTCCCTCTCCTGTACTCATTTGCTTGAAACACCAAGCTTTTGCTGGCATTATAGCCTTTGCTGTTCCTCTCACCGGCAATGCTTGGGTGGGGAGCTCCTTTACCGGGCTGGCTTCTTCATTTTCATGTGTAAGTCTAAATCAGGGTTTCTCAGTCTTGGCACCATTGACATTTTAGGCCAGAAAATTCTTTTTTGTTGGGACTGTCCTGTGCATTGTAGAATGTTTAGAAGCATCCATGGCCTCTACTAATTAGAAGCTAGTAGCATCTTACTGCCTGACTGTGACAACCAAAAATGTCTCCAAACATTACCTAATGTCCCATGGGGGCAATATTGCTGGCCAATTGAAACACTACTGGTGTAAATATTGCACTCTCGAGGAGATGTTCCCTGGTGTCCAGGCTTTAAGTCTCCAGCTGGTATTCTCAATCCCCATATTTTATTTGCTACTTTCATAGCACTTTTCTCATCTTGAAACGAAATATACATTTATTTCTCTAGGAAATATCAGTGTCTGCACTCCCCCCACTAGACTACCTTGACTATTTATTTAACCAGCATCTGTACACCAGCATCTAATACAGATGCACACAGTACATACTCAGTAAACATGCACTGAACAGATACATGCATGAATAAGCAAGCTGGTACTGCTGGACATGCAAGTGCCTCCTCTCCAGAGTGGAGGATGATCTAGCATGACAAAAAAAGCATGGACTTTGGAGCCAGTGAATTCTGGCTCCGACTCTGCGTGTTCTGGGTTAACATCTCAGTATAGTCATCTGCAAAATGGGGATGCCATCCTTGAGCATCTGATCAGCTGTATAGTCTCTCTGGCTCCTTTCTAGATCCCAGGTGATTTTTATGCTTTTTCCTATGCCCTTGGCTGCTGGTGCAAGTCTCCATTAGAGCTCACCATCATCAAGGATGGGAATCAACACTGTACCCGCAGTGCCTAAGCATACTGTAGGTGCTCAGCCAGGGACCACTGAAGACTATAACCAGGTGTCAAGTTGTATCTGTGCTTTAATCACAGTGTCACAGCCGGTCTGCAGAGATGGTTCTTGTGGGGCTCATCCCTGAGGCAAATGACCAATCCCAAGTCCCTCTTTGGTGGATCATGGTGCTGGGGAGGCTGCAGCCCTCTTTGTTATAGGTCCATGTTCAGGTGGGCATTCTGGCTTCTTGCAGAAAACTGGGAAGCTACTATTTCCTCCTTCTTCTCTAGGCTTTGGCCAGAAAAGCTACTCTTCACATCTTTAAAATGAATGTAGCAAAGAGCTCTCATGAGTGGAGTTGACAATGAGTTCCAGTTTGCTCACAGCACTAGCTCTCTCAGGAGGTAGCCCTTCTAGGTGTCCTATCTGCTCAGAAAACTTCTAGAGGAGGCTAGCTCCGGGGTGTGCATATACTTGGGGCTGGCTCATCCCACTTCCACTAGGCAAAGCGGGGATCTGAATCTAGGTCTTGTCCATCCCTCTATTTTCATGCTCAAAATCCACATTCCAGGGAAAAAGCACCCTTTCCCCTAGTCTGGGCAGGGTAGGGCTGTCCAACCAAGAACACATGTGGTAGAGAAGGGGTAGCGCCCTCTGTAGTGTCCTGGGGCTGCTGTAACAAAGGACCACAAACAGAACAGTCGTTTAAAATTGTTTCCTAGTTCTGAAGCCAGAACTCTAAAATCAAGATGTCAGCAAGGCTTCTCTCTATTAAAGTCTCTGAAAGAGGATACTTCCTTGCTTCTTCCAACTTCTGGCAGCCCCCAGTGATCCCTGGCTTGTGGCAGCATTACTCCAATTTCTGCCTCTGTCTTTGTATGGCCTTCTTCCCTTCATGTCTGCATCTAGATGTCTGTCATCTTCTAAGAACACCAGTTGTATAGGATTAAGGGCCCATCTGACTTCACAATGACCTTATACTTGGCAGAATCCCTCTGTTAACTACCCCATCCCCAAATAAGATCACACACCGAATAGAGATTGGGACTTCAACATATCTTTCGGGAATGGAGGGGACACAATTAATGTATAACATTCTCCCAAACCAACACAAGGTCCCATTACCAGGAGAGGGAATGGGAGATGAGCTGATTTGTCAGTTGTGGGTGAATCCATACTGTACCCTCCCTTCCCCATTCATCTTCCCCTCTCTGCTTTCAATCTGGAGGTCAACTCCAGCCAATGGAGAGCATGGGACAGAGGTTGTGGGAAGGAGGAAGTGTGAAGTCAGATCATTGGCACCCTCCCTGCAGGGTCACTGTGGGCTGCTCATATCCCTCGCCTGTAGGTCACTGTTTACACTTTCTAAATTCCAGTAACTCCCTTCCCAGTAATTCCTCCCCTTGCTCCCGCAGGCCTAGGAAAGGGTACCCTGACTTTTCACTGCCCAGGGGTACTCTAACTCCTCTCACACCCTTTATTGGATTTTCTTGCCATTACCTGCTATGCTGTGTCCTTGATCTAGGGATCCTGACTGATGCATCAGGAAAAACAACAGCTGTCCACTAAACTTCTAAGAAATGTTCATTCTACTGTCATTTCCTCATCAAATAAACATTTACTAAATGAAAGACCTTGGTCATGACCTCTAGTTCTCAGAGTTCAGTCAGTGCTTCATTGTCATCACTCCTTGATTGAAGGCTCTTTCTAAGAACTCATTTTCTTAAGAGCAGAGGTACAGAAGTCAGCAGAATCAGGGTGTGTACTCAGACTGTAGAGAAAAGAAGCCAAACCCCAAAATAAATAAATAACAGCAGGGGAGATATGGAAGAGGCACACATTCCACAGGTGAAAATGAACATACTCCTTGTGTGGAGTCTACAGAGGAGGTAAGAGGTCATTGATATCATTACCATTTTTCATTCTCCTGAGTTAAAAAAAAAAAAAAAGGCAGAGATTGTCAACTAAGACAATTACCAGTATAACCAATAAGATATTTAACAAGGTTGGGAAAAGTTTGTAGTGCCAGTCATGAATTCTGAGTTCCTCACTAGACTGTAAGCCCCTTGAGGGCTGGAACTGGGTCCCTCTTGGTCATCATTCAAGCCCCAGTACCAAGCCCAATGTGGGGCAGAGAGAAGCTGAGTGAATTAACGAGTGAGACACTTTGGTTGGAGCTGGCTTCTGAAGAAGTTCTAAATCAACTCCGAGACTGCACAGAGAATTCTTGACTGTGTGTGCTGCTTCCCCTGGAGACGAAGCTTACCTCAGGTTCCTACTGGACATGGAGAGACCCACAGGGATACCCCAAAGGGATATTCTGCCCTTTGGGTATGGGCAGAGTATCCCTTTTGCATTACACAAGGGAGGTTCTAACCTAGAACATATAATCATAGATAGAAGTTTGCATTTTGATTTAATTAAACAGTTGTCCCTAATAATCAAACTGACTCAGATATCAAGGAAAATCACTCTGCTTCATTAATCTCTATATATGGTCTTCTTGAATCCCTATCATATACCCTGTGAGAGGTCCTCTGGCACTTGCAAACTCCCAAACTCAGGGGCTCCTGGGTGGTTCAGTCGGTTGGGCATTTGCCTTTGGCTCAAGTCATGATCTCAGGGGACTCCCTGCTCAGCAGGGAGTCTACTCCTCTCTCTCCTTCTGGCCTTCCCCCCTGCTCATGCATTTTCTCTCTCTCTCTCTCTCAAGTAAATAAATAAAATCTTAAAAAAAATTCCCAAGCTCATTTTCCTCTAAGTCACTTCTGACTCTGACTTTTAGTGAAGGCGATTTCTGGTTCTTTCCTTGCTTTCAGCCAAAACATATACTAGTCCTTTTTCCTTAATTACCCTCAACACACACACACACACACACACACACACACACACACACACACACATCAGCTAGAAGTAGAAGCTTTCCAGAAAATACAAAGGTCTTCTGTTACAGCAGATGCAGTAACTATTAGACTGCCCTATTCTTTTTTTATTTTACTTTTTACTGAGCTGTAATTCACATGCCATGAAATTCACCCTTTAAAGTATACACTTCAATGATTTTTAGTATATTCATAACGTTATGCAACTATCACCACTAATTCCAAATTTTCATTGCCCCTAAAAGAAACCCATAACCATTAGCAGACTACCTATTCTTAAAATGTCAGTAATTCTGCCAACTTGACTTCCCAACCTCCCCCACCATGTTGATTTCTATTCCCATCCTGTCTTGCCTCTTTGGGGAAATCACTCTTTCCTTCCACACTGGTGTCGTTAGCAGGAAGGAAATAGTATATGGCAGTGCTGTCCAAAAGTAACACAATGCAAGCCATAAATAAGTAATTTACATTTTTCTAGTAGTCACATTTTAAAAGTAAAAAAAAAAGGTAATATTTTAATAGTGTATTTTATACAACACAATATACCCAATATATTATTTCAACATGTAATCAGTATGATTTATTTGTATGTCACTTCCTTATGGAAGTCTTCCATGATTTGCCTCCTTTCTGACTCTTTCATCATCGGTCACAACACTCTTTTCCTTTCCATTGTTCCTTGTAGTGTTTACCACAATTCATGATTTTCTTTTTTACATTGGGCATATATTACTGTCTATATTCCACACTGGATGGAAAATTTTGTGAGGATGATACTGTAGACTGAATTGTGTTCCCCCCAAATTCATTTGTTGAAGCCCTAAATCCCAATGAGATGGCATTTGGAGGTGAGGCCTTTGAGAGGTAATTAGGTTTAGATGAGGTCATGAGGGTGAGGCCCTAATGATAGGATCACTGTCCTTATTAGAAGAGATACCGAAGGGCTTCTGTCTCACCCTCACTCTTTCTTTCTCTTTCTCTCTCTCTGGCATATGAGGACATCATGAGGCCAGCAAGATAGATGTCACCAGTACGTGACCCTGCTGCCACCATGGTCTCTGATTTCTGGCCTCCAGAACTGTGGGAGAATGGATTTCTGTTGTTCAAGCCAGCCAGTCTTATGGCAGGATAGCCATAAGATGCAGTTTTGCTCACAGCTGTGGTTCAGGCAACAAACACTGAAACTCAGTTCTTTTGTCTGTAATGGGGATGAACAAATTGACCCTACAAGCCATTTATTCACTCAACAGATGCAGAGTGCTCAGTGTACTGTCCTGGAACTGGAGGTTCAATACATCACCAAACAAAGTTCTTGCCCTCACCAAGTGCGCATTCTACTGGGGGAAACAAAAATTTAGAAATTAATGGGCCACCATGTAAATACAATGTCAGGCAGTGGTAGGAACCATGGAGAAAAATACCACAATGTTTTAGATAAGGTGTACAGCACAGTATCTCAAATATTAATGCTCAATAAATGGTATCACTGTTTTATATCATTCTTATTATTCAAGGTATGATTTACCTCAGTATCTAAAGTGATCCTTTAAAATTTTAGTGAGTTCATATCACTCCTTTGTTCAAATTTTCTAATGACATCTCATCACACTTAGAATAAAAGCCATAGTCTTAACCTTAGACTAAGGTTTCTCAATCTTGCAACTGTTGACAGTGGGGCTGGGTGCTTCCTTGTTATAGTGCTGTCCTATGTGTTGTAGGATGGTAAGCAGCATCCTTAGACTCAATGCATTAGACACCAGTAGCACCACCCAGCTCTGACCAAAAATGTCTCCAGATATCATTAGATGTCCCCTGGGGGACAAAATCACCCCCTTTGAAAGTCCTTGGCTTAAAGGCCACATATGAACTGACTTTGAACTACTGCTCTGATTTACCTTCTACTATTGTCTTTTTTTCTTACTCTGCTCTGGCCAAAATGGCTTCCTTTATCCTCCTCCAACATTATGACCCTGTTGGAGAGCCTTCATCCCTGCCCTGCCCCTTCCCTGTGCCTGGTGCAGCCTTCCCTGGGCTATTTGGTCAACTATCCCCTGGGCTATTTGCTCCTGCTCATTGCCTTCCCTGACTTCCTAAAGAACATAACATTTCCCTCCCCAGTCACCATTCTGCTTTCTAACATTCATCACCATTGACTCCAAATGCATTTGTTTGTTTTTTGGATGTACCACATCTTCCTCTATAATGTAAGCCTCACAGGACGGAGACTTGGATGGTTTTATGTCCTGCTGTACCCTCATGATCTAAAAGACTGTGTAGCACATAGCAGGCACTTAATAAATATATGTTGAAAGAATGAATTAATGCATGAATGTGTGACTACGAGAAGCATGAGAGGAACACACAGGATGAAAAAAGCAGAGTATAGCTGAGATGGTGAAGAAACCAGCTGAACTAGAATAAAAGCAGGTCTGGAAGTTGTGCTTAGTTGGGTGTGAACAAATCCAGTTATTGTTGAAATCCACACTAGGTAATTCATCCATTACCTATCAGACAAGCAGGAGTCAGAGTAGCTTCATGAGTAAGGGAGAGCTGTGATAAGGATGGAGTAGAGATGAGACACCTGAGCCCAACTGGAAAAAAATGCAATGAAAGCCTGGATCCACCTAGAAATTAACATAATGTTTTGTATGTGGGCAGGGGTGGCACATAGGTTTTCTCTCTTGTGCCATCTCTGCTCGGTTAGGAGTGTTGGGGTGAGTGCATTCTAAAGGAGAGAGTGCTTTGAATTAACAATGTCCATGGTGGCATTAGAAGGGTGTGGTGGCAGAGGCATCAAAGTTTTGCCACCCCTGTTGTAAATCAGGGATCTTTCACATTTCTGTGTGGCATTTTAGTCAAATTTGGCAGGTAGTGTCTTGTACCATGACATGTTAGAAGCGGCCAGATGAGATTTGGTCTATATATTGGCACGAATGTCATCCTGTCAGTCAGGTAACACCTTTCCTGCAAAAAAAGACCCAGGGAGACATTATTAAGGCAGCCCTTTGTAGATGAAATTTTAGATAATTACAGGGAGGAGGAACTAAGTCACCTCAGGATAATGGGGCAATTTAGCTACAGCTCTAGGTAGTTTCCCCTTCTTTGTGTTATGTTCCTCTTAAGTAAATTTATTTTTTATGTGGCAGTGTGGTATTTTTTATGTAGTTGCTTAACATGTTTTTACAAGTATAACTTTGCTTGTAACCTTTCTTGTGAAATATATAGCTGGAACCTCAAAAAAGAAAAAAGATTCCCCTAACCAAACCACATGGAAACAGGAGAATGAGTAAAAGAATCCATCCTCAAAAGGGACTAATCTATGGTTCCTTTTATTTAAAAGTTAAAATCAGGCACAATTGATCTATGCTTTAGAAGTCAGGATAGTGGCAACCTTGGGGGTAGGGGATGACTGGAAGAGGGCACAGAGATGGTTTAGGTGGGCTGGTAATGATCTGTTTCCTGATCTGGGTGCTGGTTGCTTGAGTGGATTCACTCTGTGAAAATTCATCAAGGTGTACACTATAAAAAGTCAAGCAAAGCAATACCTAAGAAACTTCCCCAATAATGTACACAGAGCATTAATAATCTCAACACTGCTATTGTCTTAAATAACTCCAGTCAGGTGAAATATACACTAGTTGTTGATTTTTAAAGAGTGACTATATTCAGGTGAAACATGATAAATAGGTGACCAAAACCAAAGCCAAAACCAAACCAAAAACATGTGTTGGAGGATCTTATGATTCTTATTGTACCTCAATTCTTGTTTGTTGAGTGATGGTGGAAGCATTACATTCTTTGATGCTTTGTTTCCTCATCTTTTTTTTTTTTTTTAAGATTTTATTTATTTAGTCATGAGAGACACAGAGAGAGAGGCAGAGACAGAGGCAGAGGGTAAAGTAGGCTCCCCATGGAAGCCTGATGCAGGACTCCATCCCAGGACCCTGGGATCATGCCCAAAGCCAAAGGCAGACACTCAACCACTGAGCCACCCAGGTGTTCCTTTCCTCATCTTTGAAATAGGAATAAACAGATATACTTCTACAGGAACTGACTGAAAGAACTCCAGATGGCCAAAGCTGGAACAATATGAGCAATAAAATGATATTAGATTATAACCCCAAGTATAAAATGAACATCCATGAGTCCATGGTGACATAAATAAATGATGGAATAAATGAATAAATGAGGGAGAAAAGATAAATCTCCCATGTGGAATAATTCATGTAGATACTTCATTCTAAAAGAAGGAAAGATAACTCCTTTTGCCTTCAGTGTGAACTATGCAGAGACTTGCTTCCCAAAGTACGGTACAGAAGGGGAAAAGACAATAACTTTACAGGAGAGAAACCTGCCAACATTGCTTCACCCAGGTAATCAAGGGTAACATCAACAGTCATTGAGTCATTCTGGTACAATATACTCTTCATATGATGTGATGAATTGTATTTTATCTCTGTCATCTCGTCCAACCCATAACTGCAGTCTAATTATAAGAAAAACATCAGACAAATTCCAGGAGAGGAGGATCTTACAATATACCTGAAAACCATCTTACAATATACTTTAAAACCATCAAAGATCCCAAAAACAAAACAAACAAAAAACCCAAAAATGCTGAGAAACTTCCACGGCCAAGAGGAACCCTAGGAGATCTGACCACTAAATGGAATGTCCTGCAACAGAAAAAGGACATTGAGTAAAAAGTAAGGAAATTGAATAAAGATGGGATTTGGTTAATGGTGTTGTATCTATAATGATTCATTAATTGTAGAAAATGTCACATGCTAACACAAGATGTTGGTAATAGGGGAAACTGTATGTGGGGTATATGGGAACTGTCTACAGTAAAGATTTTATTTTATTTAAGTAATCTTTACCCCTAACCTGGGGTTCAAATTCTACAACCCTGAGATCAAGAGTCACACACTCCACTGACTGAGCTGGCCAGGTACTTCAAAAATTAAAATATTTTTTTAAAAATAAGACTTACAAAAAAAAAATAAGACTTACTTTACCTTGAGATCTGAGGCATGAAATGAGATAGTAGTAGGCTTTTTTTTTTTTTTAAGTAGGCTCCATGCTTAACATGGAGCCCAATGCAGGGCTTGAACTCTTGACCTTGAGATAAGACCTGAGCTGATACCAAGAGTTACACACTTAACCAACTGAGCCACCCAGGCACCCTGATAATAAATATAAACATAAGGCTCTCAAACCTTTGGGACCCTGTTGCCTTAAATGTTGCAAAATTCCTTAGGGCCCACCTATTCCATTCATTGCTTCTTATTGGTTCCTATATGCCCTAGAGGCAAGACATATTTTCAACCAGATCTCAATAAAATGCTATGTTTGAGTCATTTGTGTAGTCTAATTTCATTTGTGAATATAAAATTTGAGAAACCTTTAATAAGTTAGGTGTATGTTAAAAAATGAATGGATGAAAATGGTCCTTAAAAATGGATCTGAATTTGGGGAGGAGAGGTCTGGTCTGTTTGTGGCCCATCAGCCCTTTCATCATTGGCTATTCTTGGAGAATTTATTTTTTAAAAAATCATTAAATACCTATTACATGTTGACCACTGTGAAAGTATAGGGATATAAGAACAGTTTCTGTGCATAAATCATCACTTTATATTCTCCTAAGGGAATTAAAAAAAAAGAGATTTACTTATTTTTGGGGGGGAGGGGCAGAAGGAAGGGAAAGAGAATTTTTATTTCTTTATTTTCATTTTTTTCTTTTAAGTTCAAGTGCCCTCCTCAGTGCCCATCACCCAGTTACCCAAGCCCCTGCCCACTTCCCCTTCTGCAACCCTTTGTTTCCCAGAGTTAGGAGTCTTTCATGGTTTGTCTCCATCTCTAATTTTTCCTACTCAGTTCCCCTCCTTTCCCTTATAATACCTTTCACTATTTCTTATATTCCCTGTATGAGTGAAGCCAAATGATGATTGTCCTTCTCTGACTTACTTCACTCAGCATAATACCCTCCAGTTCCATCCACATCGAAGCAAATGGTGGGTATTCGTCCTTTCTGATGGCTGAGTAATATTCCATTGTATTATATAAACCACATCTTCTTTATCCATTCATCTGTTGAAGGACATCATGGCTCCTTCCACAGTTTGGCTATTGTGCAAGTTGCTTCTATGAACATTGGGGTGCAGGTGTCCTGGCGTTTCACTGCATCTGTATCTTTGGGGTAAATCCCCAGTAGTGCAATTGCTGGGTCATAGGACAGATCTATTTTTAACTTCTTGAGGAACCTCTATACTGCTTTCCAGAGTGGCTGTACCAGTTCACATTCCCACCAACAGTGCAAAAGGGTTCCCCTTTCTCCACGTCCTCTCCAACATTTGTTTCCTGTCTTGTTAATTCTCCCCATTCTCACTGGTGTGAGGTGGTATCTCATTGTGGTTTTGATTTGTATTTCCCTGATGGCAAGTGACGCGGAGCATTTTCTCATGTGCTTGTTGGCCGTGTCTATGTCTTCTTTGGTGAAATTTCTGTTCACGTCTTCTGCCCATTTCATGATTGGATTTTTTGTTTCTTGGGTGTTGACTTTAATAAGTTCTTTATAGATCTCGGATACTAGCCCTTTATCTAATGTCATTTGCAAATATCTTCTCCCATTCTGTAGGTTGTCTTTTAGTTTTGTTGACTGTTTTTTTTTGCTGTGCAGAAGTTTTTTATCCTAATTAACTCCCAACTGTTCATTTTTGCTTTTGTTTCCCTTGCCTTCATAGATGTATCTTGCAAGAGTTGCTGTGGCCAAGTTCAAAAAAGGTTGCCTGTGTTCTCCTCTAGGATTTTTTTTTTCTCCTCTAGGATTTTGATGGATTTTGTCTCACATTTAGATGTTTCATCCAATTTGAGTTTATTTTTTGTGTATGGTGTAAGAAAATGGTCTAGTTTCATTCTTCTGCACGTGGCTGTCCAATTTTCCCAGCACCATTTATTGAAGAGACTGTCCTTTTTCCAGTGGATAGTCTTTCCTGATTTGTCAAATATTAGTTGAACACAGAGTTGAGGGCCCATTTCTGGGTTCTCTATTCTGTTGCATTGATCTGTGTGTCTGTTTTTGTGCCAGTACCACACCGTCTTGATGATCACAGCTTTGTAGTACAAGTTGAAATCCAGCATTGTGATGTTCCCGGCATTAGTTTTCTTTTTCAATATTCCTCTGGCTATTCAGGGTCTTTTCAGATTCCATACAAATGTTAAGATGATTTGTTCCAACTCTGTGAAGAAAGTCCATGGTATTTTGATAGGGATTGCACTGAACGTGTAAATTGCCCTGGGTAGCATAGACATTTTCACGATATTTATTCTTCCAATCCATGAGCATGGGATGTTTTTCCATCTCTTTGTGTCTTCCTCAATTTCTTTCAGAAGTGTTCTGTAGTTTTTACGGTATAGATCCTTTACCTCTTTGGTTAGGTTTATTCCTAGGTATCTCATGCTTTTGGGTGCAATTGTAAATGGGATTGATTCCTTAATTTCTCTTTCTTCAGTCTCATTGTTAGTGTATAGAAATGCCACTGATTTCTGGGCATTGATTTTGTATCCTGCCACACTGCTAAATTGCTGTACGAGTTCTAGCAATCTTGGGGTGGAGTCTTTTGGGTTTTCTAGGTACAGTATCACGTCATCTGAGAAGAGGGAGAGTTTGACTTCTTTGCCAATTTGAATGCCTTTTATTTCTTTTTGTTGTTGATTGCTGAGGCTAGGACTTCTAGTACTATGTTGAATAGCAGTGCTGAGAGTGGACATCCCTGTTGTGTTCCTGATCTTAGGGGAAAAGCTCTCAGTTTTTCCCCATTGAGAATATTTGCTGTGGGCTTTTCATAAATGGCTTTTAGGATATTGAGGAATTTTCCCTCTATCCATACACTTTGAAGAGTTTTAATCAGGAATGGATGCTGTATTTTGTCAAATGCTTTCTCTGCATCTATTGAGAGGATCATGTGGTTCTTGTTTTTTCTCTTGTTGATGTGATCTATCACATTGATTGTTTTATGAGTGTTGAACCAGCCTGCATCTTGGGATAAATTCCACTTGGTCATGGTGAATAATCCTCTTAATGTATTGTTGGGTCCTATGGGCTAGTACCTTGGTGAGAATTTTTGCATCTGTGTTCATCAGGGATACTGGTCTATAATTTTCCTTTTTGGTGGGGTCTTTGGCTTTGGAATCAAGGTAACGCTGGCCTCATAAAACGAGTTTGGAAGTATTCCTTCACTTTCTATCTTTCAAAACAGCTTTAGTAAAATAAGTATTGTTTCTTCTTTAAACGTTTGATAGAATTCCTCTGGGAAGCCAAATGGCCCCGGACTTTTGTGTTTGGGGAGGTTTTTGATGACTGCTTCAATTTCCTCCCTGGTTATTTGCCTGTTCAGCTTTTCTATTTCTTCCTGTTCCAGTTTAATTTGTGGTTTTCCAGAAATGCATCCATTTCTTCTAGATTGCCTAATTTGTTGGCATATAGCTGCTCATAATACGTTTTTAAAATCGTTTTTATTTCCTTGGTATTGGTTGTGATCTCTCCTCTTTCATTTGTGATTTTATTAATTTCAGTGTTTCCTCTTTTCTTTTTAATAAGGCTGGCTAGGGGTTTATCTATCTTATTAATTCTTTCAAAGAACGAACTCCTGGTTTTGTTGATCTGTTCTACAGTTCTTCTGGTCTCTATTTCATTGAGTTCTGCTCGAATCTGTATTACCTCTCTTCTGCTTGGTGTAGGCTCTACTTGCTGTGCTTTCTCCAATTCCTTAAGGTGCAAGGTTAGCTTGTGTATTTGAGTTTTTTCCAATTTTTTGAGGGAGGCTTATATTGTGATGTATTTCCCTCTTAGGACTGCTTTTGCTATATCTCAAAGATTTTGAATGTTTGTATCTTCTTTTTCATTAGTTTCCATGAATCTTTTTAATTCATCTCTAATTTTCTGGTTGACCAGAAAATTTATCTTTATCTTTTAGTAGGATGCTCTTCAACCTCCATGTGTTTGAGTTTCTTCCAAATTTCTTCTTGTGATTGAATTCTAGTTTCAAAGCATTGTGGTCTGAAAATATGCAGGGGACAATCCCAATCTTTTGGTATTGGTTGAGACTTGATTTGTGACCCAGTATTTGGTCAAGTGCACACGTTCCATGTGCACTTGAGAAGAATGTGTATTCAGTTGCATTTGGATGGAATGTTGTGTATATATCTGTGAAATCTATTTGGTCCAGTGTATCATTTAAGGCTCTTGTTTCTTTGGTGATGTTCTGCTTAAAAAATCTGTTGTTTGCTGAAAGTGCCGTGTTGAAGTCTCCTACTATTAGTGTATTTTATCTAAGTATCTCTTTACTTTGGTTATTAATTGATTGATAAACATGGCAGCTCCCACATTACAGGTATAAATATTCATGATTGTTAGGTCTTCTTGTTGGATAGACCCTTTAAGAATGATACGGTGTCCCTCTTCATCTCTTACTACAGTCTTTGGTATAAACTTTAATTTATCTGATATGAGGATTGCTACCCCAGCTTTCTTTTGGGGACCATTTGAATGGTAAATGGTTCTCCACCCCTTCATTTTCATGCTGGAGGTGTTCTTACGTCTAAAATTAGTCTCTTGTAGACAGCATATAGATGGGTCTTGCTTTTTTATCCAGTCCAATATCCTATGTCTCTTGATGGGATCATTTAGCCCATTCACAATCAGAGTAACTATCGAAAGATATGAATTTAGTGTGTTTGTATTACCTACTTAGTTTTTGTAAGGTTTGTATTTTTGTAAGTTTTGTATTACCTACCCTGTTTTTGTGGATTATTTCTTTGGGCTCCTTCTTTCTTTTACAAGGTCCCCCTTAATATTTCTTGCAGAGCTGCTTTGATGGTCACATTTTCTTTCAGTTTCCACCTATCCTGGAAGCTCTTTATCTCTCCTTCTATTCTGAATGACAGCCTTGCTGGATAAAGTATTCTTGGCTGCATGCTTTTCTCATTTAGTATCCTGAATATATCATGCCTGACATATCTAGCCTGCCAGGTCTCTGTGGAGAGGTCTGCTGTTAATCTGATATTTCTCTCCATATAAGTTAAGAATCTCTTGTCTCAAGCTGCTTTAAGAATTTTCTCTTTATCTTTGAAATTTGCTAGTTTCACTATTAAATGTCCAGGTGTTGAATGCTTTTTATTGATTTTTGGGGGGATTCTCTGTTTTGGATTTGAACGCCTGTTTCTTTCCCCACATTAGGTAAGTTCTCAGCTATGATTTGCTCAAATGTACTTTGTGGTACCCCCTGTCTCTCAGTCTCTTCTGGAATCCAAGTTAGACATATATTCTTCCTTCTCAAGCTGTCATTTATTTCCCTAGGCCTTTCCTCATGGGCTCTTAATTGTTTTTCTCTTTTTTCCTCAGCTTCCTTCCTTTCCATCAGCTTGTCTTCTATGTCATTCTCTCTCTTTTCCACTTCATTAACCCTAGTAGTTAGAGCATCCAGTTTGGATTGCATCTCAGTTAAACTAGTTTTAATTTTGGCCTGATTAGATCTCAATTCTGCAGTAACGAAGTCTCTAGAGTCCTCTACACTTTTTTCCAGAGCCCCCAGTAGCTTTATAATTGTACTTCTGAATTGACTTTATGACATCATATTGAAATCCAAATTCTGTAACTCTGTGGCAGAGAGTGTTGTTCCTGGTTCTTTCTTTTGTGATGAGTTCTTCCTTCTAGTCATTTTGTCCAGTGCAGAGTGGCTATATGAGCAGGCAGAGTAAAAAATATCAACCATGACCTAAGTAAAATATACTCTAAAAAATTCTCTAGCTGAGGAGTCTCAGTCTGGCCCTCCTACAATGGAGAAAGTGGCAACCAATCCCAGGGAGAGAGAATTTAAGCAGACTCTTCGCTGAGTGTGAGGCTCCATCTCACAATGCTGAGATCAAGGAATGCCTGTGTGGCTCAGCAATTGAGCGTCTGCCTTTGGCTCAGGGTGTGATCTTGGAGTCTTGGGATTGATTCCCACATTGGGCTTCCTGCATGGAGCCTGCTTCTCCCTCTGCCTATGTCTCTGCCTCTCTCTCTGTGTCTCTCGTGAATAAATACATAAAATCTTTAAACAAAACAGAACAAAAAACAATGCTGAGATCATGACCTGAGCCAAAATCAAGAGTTGGCTGCTTAACTGACTGAACCACCCAGATGGCCATCTACTAAGGGGATTTTTAAAAAAGCAATTCAATCAACAAATACAATAACTTTTGAATTGAAGAAGACAATGAAAAGGCTGAGATAAAGAATAATAGGGTGTGAGATGTGGGGTGGGGTTGGCTCCTCTGTGTAACAGACTTGGGCAGAGTTAAGCATGCAACATATTTCCCAAGGAGTGTCCTGGGATGTGCACTTGTGGGAAGAGAAGGAGGAAGCAAGATGGTCAATCCCTTGGTATTTCTTCCTTCAGGTTGGGCTGAAATGGCCAGGCCTTTCCTTGTGCTCTTGCACTGGTCAATTGTTGGATGTGGACCACATTTGTGAGGGTGGCTCTCTGTAGCTGAGACAATCCCTGTGAAGGAGCTGACTTCTGAAGGATGTCTGCTGATAGTAGTCCCAGCATCTGGGATGAATCCTTAGAGGGAATCTGGGTGTTACATCTCAGGAGCATCCACCACAAAAGGGAAGGGACATATACTTTACCATATATTTTTAAAGATTTGTATTTCTTCATTTGAGAAGGGGTGGGTGGTCAGAGGGAGACAAAGAGAAGCAGAATCACTTGTTGAGCATGGAGCCTGATGTAGGGCTTGATCTTACCACCCTGAGATCACAACCTGAGCTGAAACCAAAAGTCAGCTGCTTAACCAACTAAGACACCCAGGCACCCAGGGGACATTGACTTTAAACACAATAGTTAAGAAGGTCTCTCTGAGGTGGTAATATTTAAGGAAAGGCCTGGAGGATGAGAAAGTGCCAACAAGGCCAAAAAAGAAAAATAAAGTAAATGAAGAAATATTGTATGTGTGAAGGTCCTGAGGTAGGAAAGAATTTAGTTTGGATACCTCTGATATAAGCCAGTAAAGAATAAATAGTTAATATTCTTTTTTTGTCTCTGAGCTACATCTTTTCAGGTTTCTGATAACTAACTGCAGTCTTCCTCAAGCTGCTGTGTGCTTCCAGTAGCATGCTGGAGTCAGCTTCTACCAGCTTTAGAGAGTCAATTGTTAAATGTTGAGATATTTTGGGAGCTGATTGTTAAGCCATTGGCATCTTCACAGATGTCTAAGATCAGATTGCTATAACAGAATACCATCAACTGGGCAGCTTATAAACAATAGAAACAAACAAACAAGCAAAAAACAATAGAAACAGATTTCTCACAGTTCTGGTGCCAGCATGGTCAGGTTCTGAGAAGGCCCTTTCTGGGTTGCTGGCTGCCGATTCTACTTGTATCCTGTCCCACACCCCTGGCAGAAAGAGAGCAGGCTAGCTCTATGGCCTCTTCTTGTAAGAGCACTAATCCCCTTCACGAGGCTCCAGCCTCATGACCTCATCACTGCCCAAAGGCCCCAGCTCCTGATGCCATCACATTGGGATTAGGGTTTCATACTATGAATTTGGGGGAATATTATTGCTTCAAAGTCTTTTGAAGGGACAGAACTAAGGAATATGTGATGTTTAGAAAGAGAAAAATAATGAATTCATACTGATACTTTCAATTCAAATTTAAAGGTTGTATTTATTTGAGAGAGACTGAGTGAGGGCAAGAGAGAGAGCACAAGTGGGGGGGGCAGGGCAGAAACAGAGGGGAGAAATAGACTCTCTGCTAAGCAGAGAGTCCCACTCAGGGCTGGATCCCAGGACTCTGGGATCATGACCTGAGCCGAAGGCAGATGCTTAACCAACTGAGCCACCAGGTGCCCCTCAATTTAAATTTAAGATGACAAGACTTTTAATGAGCTACTTCAATGATGAAAATCTTGGTTCTTACTACCATTAACATAATACTTCATTTGCTTTATTCTTGATATACATATGACAGTTCCAAATAATAATAAATTACAATAATAATAATAAGGCTAATGAATGCAATTTAAAATTTTTGTCAGTCTTCACAATTTTAGCTCAAAAATGCAAAAGAAGTGACAGAAGTAGAAAAATCATTGTTTTTTTAAAAATCTTAAATGAAATATGAACGGAGGCAATAATTATTGCTGTCATTAATGTAGGCTAAGCCTCATGTGAAAGGTCAATGGGGAACTTTGAATTATAGGGTTGGCTTGACAGCACCTGAATTCACTGATCAATCATCATCATTAAAAGTGGGATATGACTCATCCTTGCATCTGCTGGCGGTACAACAGGAGGCACCCAGAGCTGCCTACAAGGCAGTCCTGGGAGGGTATAAATGAACCTAAGCCAAACTAAGCCTCTAGATCTAACTTTACCAGAAATACAGAGGACAGAAGAGCAAACTAACCAACAGTACAAGGAGGCAAGACCCCAAATTTAGGATGTGGGATATTCTAAAGGGCAAATGAATGCCATACTTCAACAAATAAATGCCGTGGGAAAAGAGAATAGGATTTAGTAGAATAGATGAGACTTAAGAGATGTGAAAACCAGATGTGATGTGTGGAACTTGTTTGTAACTTAAATCAAACCAACATTAAAAAGACATTTTTGAAATAAACAGGGAAATTTGAAACACCCTGGGTATGGTATTAGATGACAGTAAAGAAGAATTGTTCATTTTAGGAGGCTAATAATGACCACATACCTGGGTTTGAAAAGTCCATGTCTGTTCGTTGTGTATACTGACATATTTACAGGTTGATGGATAACATGATATGAAGGGTGGAATTTACTTTAAAATGAAGGAAAAAAGAGGAAAAGTGCATGGGGAGGAAATAGATAAAATATTGATAAGTCTTGTAGGTGGAAGACCAGTACATAGACCATTATACAATTCTCTATTTTTTGGGTAGGGAATAGTTTTTAAGAAATGGCTAAAGAACGAGCATTCCAGGCAGAAAGGCCAATGTAATTGACGATGTGGGTAAGGAAGTACAAAGGATATTCCAGATATGGTTCTGTGTGGCATTCAGAATGCAAGCGGAAGGATAGGGGGAACTAAACTGGGAGATGTAGATTAGGATCAGATCATGCAGTCTTCAATGCTGAACTTAAATTTTATCCTACGGTCAGTGGAAATGTCTGAGGCTGTGAAGCAGAGGAAAGATAGGCTCAGGGACAGAAGTTGGCACCATGGCCCAAATAGATAACAGGTGGGGGCTGGCAGGCTGAGGAGGAGGAACAGTGAGTCCAGAAAACCCATACAGAGCAAAAAGGTGATGGTGCCTGACACCTCCATTTAATCAGCTGGGTGTTTTGTCATTCGGCAAATATTTACTGACCAAGTACACTGTGCCCAGCGCTGTTTTAGGCATAGGGGATCGATTAGTGAACTAGATAGCACAACAGAGTCCCTGTCTGATGGAGGTGGCCTTTCTCCTTCTCTTTCCTGCCTGTATTCTTCTCTGATGAAGTGTTTACTACAGAAGGGACTTGGAGTTCCCTGTAAATGTAAGCTATGACCCATAGTTCCTAGAACTTTCTATGTATACCATTCACCACTCTGTATTATAATGATTTACCTAATGTTTGTCTTCTTCTCAGGACAGCATATCTCAGCCTTGGCACTACTGCCATTTGGGGCCAGATAATACTTTGTGGTGGGGACTTAGCCCTTTGTGCTATAGGATGTTGAGCAGCATCTCTGGGATCTACCCACTAGATGCCAGTAACACTCTCAGAGTTGTGATGAACAAAAATGCCTCCAAATATTGCCCAATATCCAGGGGAATAAAGTTACCACCTGTTGAGGTCCCTGCCTCATATCAGTGTTTCTCAATCCTAACTGCACACTAGAATCACCTGGAGAGCTTTAGAAACTATTGCCAGTACTTGGCCATCCCAGACTAACTAAACAAGATTGTCTGGGCATTGGGCCTAGGCACTGACATTTTTTTTTAAAAGAGTATCCCAGGGATTCTAGTGTGACTCAGGATTGAGAACTTCTGTCCTAGGCAGTAAACTCCGTGAAAGTGGGGGAAATGTCTCTCTTTTATGGTGGTGTTTCTGGTACCTAACACAGTGATCCCTGAATGAATGATGCATGGCAAATGAATTAATGTGTAGAGAGACAGGAAGACATGTCAAAACATAAAAGTGGCATTTGGGGAAAGCCAGCACACCACCTTATTTTATGGTCATGGGTACCAACTATTGGATAGCCTCTTCCGATTTTCTTTTTTGTGCGGAGGTGGGCACAAAGTAGATTTAAAAAGAAAGAGAAAAAGAAGTACTCTGCAAATCTCTTCAAAGACATTAGAGGAAATGGGGCTGAGAAGTCTTGCCTAAGTCCCCTAGCACTGCCAAGGGAGTTTTTCCACCTTAATCTGAATACTTAAGTCACCTCTTTCTAATGGCCTCTGGTCTTGGCCAAGGATTTCTGAAATTCTGGTCATTTCAGCTGACCATACATCATCCCCATCAGCAGGAGTTTCAGGAACATCAGTATTGAGAATCATGTCCATTGTTTCTTAATTGGCATAACCTCAACAAATGTAATGTGAAAATTTTGAATGATTATGGTGTCCTCTTCTGCCACACCTGAGAAAGTATATCCCCAAATTGGTGGCAATATGATGGTGGGCTGAGCTGAGTTGACCTGGCTTTTTTTTTTTTTTTTTTTTTTGGTCATGAGATGCAGAAAAGAAGATGTGGAGACAGTTGTCAAAATTTTTGGATGGAGGATGCCTGGGTTGTTCAGTCCTTTTTTTGGTGGGGGGGGTTGTTCAGTCCTAATGACTCTCCTGAACCTATCTGCTGCCACCCTAAATCCATCACTGATTGCTTCACCTTCTGGAATTCCTTATATTCCTAACTAGCAGCACCCTCCTAACAGTCACCCAACACTAATGCCTTCTCTCCCAATCCTCACCTCCATTCAGTACCCTTGCCTTCCATCCTAAGATTTATTTTTTAAGGTTTTATTTATTTATTCATGAGAGACACAGAGAGGCAGAGACACAGGCAGAGGGAGAAGCAGGCTCCATGCAGGGAGCCCGATGTGTGACTCGACCTGGGGACCCCAGGATCACGCCCTGAGCTGAAGGCAGATGCCTAACCACTGAGCTACCCAGGCGTCCCATCAGTTGCCTATCTTAAGATAGGAATAACAATAGTATTCACTCATAAAGATTATGTTCCAGGAAAAAAATGAATTTACTTCCATTAAAAAATGGACTTTCCCCAGGGCCTCACCACCCAAGTTATTACACTTTGAGAACACAATGGGCAAGGGAGATGGGTATTGATACAATTGTCAAGTATTTGCTCTTCTTGGATTTGGACCTGAGACTTAAGTGGCCCTCAGGGAAGTCTTAAGTGCACTAAAGTTTTATTTATCTACCATTTTATCATACCCTGATCTATTTTATAGGGAACAGGCAATGTCAACATGAGAGTGGCAATCTGGTGGATTGCTTGAGTCTTAAACAAAGGAAAGGAGAGTCCATTCCTCCTTAGTTTTCTGTAGGTTTCGAGATAAATAGCTCTTGACCCAGATGACCTTTGTAAGTGGGACAAAGTGTGTCAGGAGTTTTGGGCTCAAAAGGCTGCAGGGGTGGGGCAGATATCATTAGTGAAGAATGCTGGCAGTGGCACATGCCCACTATGGAGCCCTGCTCTGAGAGTATGGCCCATGGAAGGGAGCAGCCATCGGGATCCTCAGCTTCAACTTAGGAGTTTTTTGTTGGAATGCAGGCCTGGAGTTGGCCCAGCTCCTGGTTCATCAAGAGAAACCCCTGACCTAGATTCTCAGGTGAAACCACCTGATTCTAAGTGTTTGTTTAGATTTCTACAAAATACCATGTGCAAGCAAAACACATATTCAGATGATGTCTTCTTATCAATACATAGCAGATTTTTAGTTTGTGTTTGTGCATTCTACTATTATAGGTGACATTGCACTATGAGAAAACATCCCAGATGTTATATCCTGAACACTGCCTAGGTTCCAACCTAACTCCACCATGTCCCAGCTGAATGACTTAACCAGTTTTTGTCTCAGTTTCTGCTCTGTATTTGGTGACAGTAAAAGGACTTAACCTTTCAGAGTAGTTGGGAGGATTTAGAGTTAGTATGTGAATGGGTGGTTGGAACTTGGTAAACATGTAAGGCCCAAGCCTTGTCTGTGGGTTTTCAGAGTACACAAGGGTCATCTTATTTCAACAGGGAGTGGCTCCCCAGCCATATACTTTCCAAAGGCCCTCTACACCTGTAGAGCCCACAAGGGCTAGCACAGCCTGATTTTTAACATTATAAGTCACAAACTGACGTCGGGGTTAAAGTCATAATACTGATAGCACTCACTTACAACATCAGCCTAAGAAGGAGGTACTGTCATAACCCCCCTTCCCAATATGGCTCCACATAACTCCCCAAGGGTCACATGTGGAAGAGGCCACTGCAGACAGCCTGGGTCTTAACCAAGATGTTTAACTGATTCTCTCTAGACACAAATTCCCTGTCTACCAATTTGTGCATGTAAAGGCCTGAAAATCAGGAAGGATGACAGTTTTATTTTTTAAAAATCTATATAATAATTACTTGGAACAGGTATTGCTAAGCACATTACAAATATTAACTGATATAGGTACCTTTATTAATTCCATTTGATAGATAAGGAAGCTGAGACTCAGACAGAGTCTAAATTAACTGACCAGGGTTGCACAGGTGGGGATAGTGGGAAACAGGCTCAGATCCAGGCTCACACCCAGGCCCCTACACTATGCTTCCTTATAGGTAAGGACAAGCAGTTCAAAGTCCTATGAACTTTAGCTTCATTAATTCACCATTGAATAAAAACAAATACAGATTTAGTAAGGAGAGACTTTATTTGAAAGGGTTATTGTGGGGAGATGGCATTGTTGCAGTATGGGGAACACTCTGACCATAGGTCTGCAAGTATCTCAACAGCTAGGCCAAAAAGGAATGTTGCTTTCATAGGAGGGAGTAAACATGTCCAGACAAAACTGGGTAAGGGGAATTGGGATGGACAGGAGTGCCATGACCAGAGAGCAGAGGAGAAAATGTTTCTCCCTGAGACTAGCCTGGTTCTCAGGAGGGGCTGTCTGCTGGATCAGGGTGAGAGTTGGCCAGGATGTGGGAAAAGGAGAGAATCCGTACCAAAGTTGGTTAACAAGCATTTTGTTCCAATGCTTAACGGGCAACAGGCAGTTCAGCTAATCATCTATGAAGTGATGAATGGAAGTTTGGAGGATCTGGGTCTGGCCTTATCATAGGTAAATGAGGGGGGCATCCATAAGTCTTATCTGACTCACATGGGGAAGGTGACTTCTTTGCACTAAGTTGTTTCCCAAAACACAAAGAACAGGGGCATTTCTACTTGCTGTTTTCCAGGATCATAGGGCCTGACAGAGCTCAACATGTCATAACTCAGTTTGAATCCAGTACAGACACACCTCCTTTTAGTGTGCTTTGCTTTAGTGTGCTTTGCAGATAATGGGATTTTTACAAATTGAGGGTTTGTGGCAACCCTGTATCAAGCAAGTGTATTGGCGTAGTTTTTCCAACAGCATCTGCTCACTTCATGTCTGTGTGTCACATTTTGGCAATTCTCACAATATTTCAAACCTTTTCATTATGATTTTTTTTTTGTTGTGGTGATCTGTGATCAGTGATCTTTGATGTTACTATTGTTATTGATTTGGGGTGCAACGAAGTGTGCCCATATAAGATTGATAAAGGGAGCATGTGTCCTGACTGTTCCATTAAATGTCTGTTCCAGATCCCTCCCCCTGTCCTCAGGCCTCCTTATTCCCTGAGACTCAACAGCATTGAAATTAGACCAGTAAGTAATCCTAGGATGGCTTCTAAGTGTTCGAATGAAGGGAGGAGTCCCCCATCTCTCATTCTAAGTCAAAAGCTGGAAGTGATCAAGCTCAGTGAGAAAGGCATGTTGAAAGCCAAGATAGGCTGAGCCAGGCCTCTTGCACCAGTTAGCCAAGTTGTAAATGCAAAGGGAAAGTTCTTGAAAGAAATTAAAAGTGCAGGAAGCCTGCATGGCTCAGCAGTTGAGCATCTGCCTTCAGCTCAGGGCGTGATCCCACGGTCCTGGGATCGAGTTCTACATCAGGCTCCCTGAATAGAGCCTGCTTTTCCCTCTGCCTATGTCTCTGCCTCTCTCTGTGTGTCTCTCATGAATAAATAAATAAATAAATAAATAAATAAATAAATAAATAAAATCTTAAAAAAAAAGGATCTCTAAAAAAATTTTTTCTTTTTTCTTAACACACAAATGTTAAGAAAGCAAAACAGCCTTATTGCTGATATGGAGAAAGGTCAGCAATAAAGATCTGTATAGAAGCAATAAAAATCTGGATAGAAGATCAAATCAGCCACAACATTCCGTTAAGCCTAATCTAGAGCAAAGTCCTAACTCTCTTCAATTCTATGAAGGCTGAGAGATGGGGAAGCTGTGGAAGAAAAGTCTGAAGCTAGCAGTTGTTGGTTCAGGAGGTTTAAGGAAAGAAGCCATCTTAATAACATAAAAGTGCATGGTGAAGTGGCAAGTGCTGATGATGTAGAGGCTGCAGCAAGTTCTCCAGAGATCGAACAGAGACAAGGAAGGCATCTGCATTGAACAATAGATTTTTGCTCAACTATAGGACTGTCATAGCTAGAGAGACGTCAACACCTGGATTCATAGCTGCAAAGAACAGGCTGACTCTTGTTAGAGGCTAATGCAGCTGGTGACTTGAAGTTGAAGCCAGTGCTCAATTACCATTCTGGAAATCCTTGAGCCCTTCAGAATTATGCTACATCTACACTACCTGTGATCTACAAATGGGACAAAAAAGCGTGATGCCAGCACATCTGTTTACAACATGGTTTACCAAGTATTGTAAGCCCACTGTTGAGACTTACAGCTCAGGAAAGAGAAATTCCTTTCAAAGTATGACTTCATTGACAGTGTACCTGGTCATCCAAGAGCTCTGATGGAGGTGGATAATGACATTCATGTTGTGTTCATGCTTGCTAACACAGCATCCATTCTGCAGTCCATGGATCAAGAAGTAATTTTGACTTTCATGCCCTATTATTTAAGAAATACATTTTGTAAGGCTAGAGATGCCATAGTGATTCCTCTGATGGATCTGGGCAAAGTCAGTTGAAAACCTTCCAAAAAGGATTCACCATTCTAGACGTCATTCAGAACATTGATAATTCATGGGAAGGGGCCAAAATATGAGCATTAATGGAAGTTTGGAAGGAGTTGATTTCAACCCATATCATGACCTTGAGGGATTCAAGACTTCAGGGGAGAAAGTCAGTGCAAATGTGGTAGAAAGAGCAGAAGAATCAGAATCAGAAATGGAGCTTGAAGATGGAACCACATTGCTGTAATCTCATGATAAAACTCTCAGTAGGTGAGGAGTTACTTCTTATGGATGAGCAAAGAAAGTGGCTTCTTAGGAAAGTGCTTTCTACTCTGGATGAAGATGTTGTAAGCATTGTTGAAATGACAATAGAGGATTTAGAATATTACATAAACTGAGTTGATAAAGCAGCAGCAGGTTGGAGAGGATTGACTCCAATTTTGAAAGAAGTTCTACTGTGTGTAAAATGCTATTAAATAGCATCACATGAAACAGAGAAATTGTTCTCAAAAGGAAGAGTTCATGGATGTGGCAAGCTTTATTTTTATCTTATTTTAAGAAATTGCCACAGCAACCACCACCCCACTTGGTCACCAACCATCAACATTGAGGCAAGACCCTCCACCAGCAAAAAGATTATAACTTTCTGAAAGCCCAGATGATGGTTATCATTTTTTATCAATAAAGTATTTTTTAATTAATTTATTTTAAGCAGGCTCCACACCCAATATGGGTATTGAACTCACAAACCTGAGATCAAGAATCCCATGTTCTACTGACTGAACCAACCAGGTACCCCCATAAAGTTATTTTTTAGTTAAGGCATGTACATTGTTATTTTAGACATGATGCTATGTTCCATTTAATAGACTACAGGATAGTGTAAACATAACTTTTATATGCACTGGGAAATCAAAATGTTAGTTTTACTTGCTTTTTTATGGTTTACTTTATTACAGTGGTCTGGAACTGAACCCACAATATCTCTGAGGTTTGCCAGTATCTACTATATAGCAGGCTCTTCCTAGGAACTTTCTCCAGAGAGAGTTAGGTCCTGGATTCACAAAGCTGGTTAAAGGTACTACCTTCAAAAATATCTCTGCTCAGAGAACAAGGGGTCAAGATCAATGTGTCTCCTTCTTCTCTCAGCATAAGTTTTCAAGATTCACCATTGCTGTGATGTGTATCACTTTTCCCCCTTCTATGTCTGAATAATATTTCACTGTATGGATACACTACATTTTGTTTATCCATTCATCAATTGATAGACATTTGGGTGGATGACACTTTCTTACCTTTCTTTGTACATACCCTGGCTGATTTTATTTGCTGCATGGAACCGAGGGCCCAGCCTTCATCTCCGCATTGCAGAATGATTCTCTGTGTGGAGAGGGAATATGTTGGCTCCTGATATGACACAAACCTGTCAGGGGAACTGGAAGCTTTCAAATTCATGGCCCAAATATGTCTATCTGTGCCAAACAACCACTAAGCAGAAGTGCAGGAATGGTGCTTCACAAGTGGGAGGGGCCCTCCATCAACACCTGGCCTCATTGGCAGAGCATGTATAACCCAGTTCCAGATCCACTCTTCACTCTCATCTGGTTCTAAGTTAGTTATTTTCAGGTGAATCATACCCTTCCTTGCTGGGCCACAAGAGGACCATTCTGGAGTTGGCTTCCCCATACCTCCCCTCTCTACTTATACAGATAAAGGAGAAGGTGGCTGGTCCAAGATGATGAAGAGGCATGGACTTGGATTTAGGCTCTGGCAAAGAGTCAAAGTCCATTCCTACTATCTCTATGACACTAGTATCTCTCCTTTTCAGGTTTCCCATGTGTAAAATGGGAAAGGAAATCTTGACTGTTGACATTTGGAGAATAATTTTGCAAGACAGTACTGATCACCAGTGACATATGGGGTTTCCAGAAAAGGGTTGCACACATTGCACCTACTGTCTCATGATCTTGCTCCTGTCTAGGATCTGGCCTCACCGCTGTAGACTCAGAAGTTGGATTTGTCCAGCTGTAGATCTATTTCTACAGGGCAAAGCCACATTCACTGGACTCTCAAAACCGTTGTACAAGCATATTATTATATTTTAGAAGACCGACAATTCTAACATGCTAACAGGCTGAGATTTGTCATATGGCCCAGATACTTGTGTGTGCTTCAAATGCTACTGTCTCTTCCTCTGGCCAGGCCAAGGTCGTGAACCATGCATACACAGAGGCCAGTTCCCTGAGCATAGATGCACGTGGATATATGAGGAGGAAGGAGATGGAGCAAAAATTAAATGCAATCAGCATTATTTATAGCAGCCAACACATGGAAGCAACCCAAGTATCCATTAATAGCAGAATGGATAAAGAAGATTGGTACATCCACCCCCCCCAATGCATGCTGGAATATTATGCAGCCATAAAAAGGAGTGAAAGCTTGCCATTTGCAACAGCATGGATAGACCTAGAGGGTATCATGCTAAGTGAAATAAATCAGATAGTCAATGACAAAGACCATATAATTTTACTTATGTATGGAATCTAAAAAAACAAAACAAACAAATAAACAAAACACCAAAAACAGATGCAACAATGCAAAGAAGAAAAGTGGTAGTTGCCAGAGGGGAACGAACGGGCTAGGAGCTGGGCAAAATGGGTGAAGGGGAGTGGAAGGTACAAGCTTCTTCCAGTTATGCAGTGACTAAGTCCACAGGGATGAAAGGAACAGCATAGGGAATATAGTCAGTGGTATTATAACAGTGCTATTATGGGGACAGATGGTAGTTGGTAAATATAGCATAATGTATAGACATGTGGAATCACTATATTATGCACCTGAAACTAATGTAACATAGTGTCAACTATAACTTTTAAGAAGTTAAATGCAATCAACTATGGCAACTAGATGCTTTCATTTCATAGTAGGGATGCCTACTATGAAATTTTTTTTTTTAAATTTGTGAAACAAGTTTAGCAAAAATATATTGAAAATAAAAGCCAGAAACTGGTAAAAGCCAAATGAAAAAAATATACAGTCTTCCCCCAAATGATGGTAAGGACCTAGTGCATTCAGGAGACAGGCCCAGGTGAGATGTGCCAGACCCGGCCTGGTAGGGAGAGACTATGCTCGACCCCACACGTGGGATGTGACGCGGTGGTGCCGCTCAGTCCAGATCCACAACAGAGCAGACTACGGGGGAATCTTACAACAGAAGGAACAAGAGTGCCCACACTTTGTCTTAAGGCTGCCACTCTCTCTCGGGCAGTGTTTGAACACACCAGCCATGTAGCCTTCTCTGTTCCACCTTTTCCTACACTTACAGGGCTGGCTAATTTTCATTCTAATTGGAATGATCTTTAAAAGAACAGAAATTAGGGGTGCCTGGGTAGTTCAGTCGGTTAAATGGTAATTTCAGCTCATGTCATGACCTCAGGGTTCTAGGATCAAGCCCCACCTTGGCTCCCCACTCAAAAGGGCATCTGCTTCAGGATTCTCTCTCCCTCTGCCCCTCCCTCCCCGCAGCTTGTGTGTGCTGTCTCTCTCTCTCTCTTTCTCAATAAATCTTAAAAAACAAGAGAAATTATCCAAAAATAAGTACTTTCTTATAGCAAAATGGAAGACATTAAAAATCAGACCCCTTCCATCCTGCCTCTCCCTCTAAGGGCAACTATTGTTACCATTTTGGTGTCTTTCCTTTCAAATTCTTTTTTTTTTTTTTTTCTTTTTTTTTACATTCCCACACAGACAGGTATAGAATTAGCTCCCTCCCTTTCCGGAGGGCATAAATTGGATTCTATCTAACGAGCATTATACTGTAACTTATTTTGCTTCACAAAATATCTTGGAGCAAAATCCATGTTCGTTTATATAGTTCTACCCCGTCTTTTAAAATTGCTGTCATGTTCCATTATAGGGACCATAATTTATGTCCTCATTTTCCCATTCGTGGACATTTAGGTTAGTCATTTCTTTTGTTATTATATACAGTGCTGTAAAGAACATCGCTTAGTGTATCTCTGAATATATGTGTTTGTTCTCTGGGACAGATAGTGAGACTTTTTTGGACAAAAGATATGCACATTGAAAATGGGCATCGACTTAATCTTTCACATTTATAAGCAATGCATGTAAATGCCTGTTTCTCTAACCTTTCTTTTCTTTCTCTCTTTATTTCTTTCTTATTTGAGTATGGTTCACAGTGATACATTAGTTTAGGTGCACTACTTAGTGATTTGACGAGCTATACACTATATGATGTTCAACACAAATGTAGCTCCTATTTGTCCTGTTACATGACTATTACAATATCGTTGACTGTATTCTTTATGCTACATTTTTCCTCATTTCCTAACTAGAAGTCTGTATCTCCATCTCCCCTTTACCCATTTGTCGAACCCCTGTCCCCCTCTTCTCTGACAATCATCAGTTTGTTCTCTGTATTTATAGGTCTGATTCTGTTTTTTTTTTGTTGGTTTATTCATTTGCTCTTTTAGACTTCATTTATCAATGGAATCATTTGGTATTTGTCCAATTTATTTCATTTAGCATAAAACCCTGTAGGTCCAACCATGTTGTCTCAAATGGCATGATCTCATTCTTTTTTACGGTTGAGTCATAGTCCTGTATGTGTAAAACATATTTTCCTTATCTATTCATCTACTGATGGACACTTCGGTTATTTCCATTTCTTGGCTATTATAAACGATGCTGTAATAAAATAGAGATGCATGTATCTTTTTGAATTAGTGTTTTTGCTTTCTTTGGGTAAATACCCAACAGTCGGGTTATTGCATCATATGATATTCCTATTTTTAATCTTTTGAGGAACCTCTATATTGTTTCCATAGTGGCTGCACCAATTTGCATTTCCATCAACAGTGCATGAGTGTTCTTTATTCTCCATATCCTTGCTAATACTTCTTATTTTTTTGTTATTTTGACTTTAGCCATTTTAACTGGTGTAAGGTGTATCTCATTGTGGTTTTGATTTGCATTTCCCTGGTGATGAGTGATGTTGAGCATCTTCTCATGTATCTGTTGGGCATCTGGATGTCTTCTTTGGAATTATGTCTATTCAGTGCTCTGCCCATTTTTAAATCAGATTGTTTGATTTTATGGTGTTGAGTTTGTCCTTTTGTCTTCTGATGGTGATCATCCTCTTCTTAGGAAGAGTAACACTTCCATTCAGATTGCAGACAGGTCTTATTAGCTTGGAAGTCAAATGTCTTTTCTGATCACTTACATACTGATCCTTGAGTTGATTGTCAGTGTGCTCTCTGATTTCCTGTATTTTCCAATTCCTAGATAGATACCTGACTATATATAGCCCCTGGCTGCTGATAAAAGAGACGCCTTGGGGTGCCTGGGTGGCTTAGTGCCTTCGACTCAGTGCCTTCGGCTCAGTGCCTTCGAGCTCCTCACTCAGGAGGGAGTCTGTTTCTCCCTCTGCCTCTCCCCCTGCTGGTGCCCAGTGCTCTCACTGTCTCTCTCCCCACACCCTCAAATAAATAAATAAATAATCTTAAAAAAACAAAAGAGAGAGAGACCTCTCAAGGTTTACAGGAAAGACCACATGACACAGCCAATATGAAGATGATTTCTCTCAGGACGCTGGGTGGCTCAGTGGTTGAGCATCTGCCTTTGACTCAGGGCATGATCCTGGGATTCGGGATCGAGTCTCACGTTGGGCTCCTTGGAGAGCTTCCTTCTCCCTTTGCCTATGTCTCTGCCTCTCTCTCTGTGTCTCTCATCTTTAAAAATCTTTTTTAAAAAAGAAGATGATTTCTCATCTTTAGAGCTTGAGAGACATATTAACTGTGACATGTTTATTTTGCTATGGCTCAACAGGTGATTTTAGGTCTATGTTGCCTTCATTCAGAATTTCAGATACCTATTTTTTGTACTTGTTGGTATAAAACAATTTTTACGAGGTCCATAATATCCTGCAGACTGGGTTGGGTAAACTCTCATCTCAAATTCTGAGAGGTATTTTACATATTATGTCATCTGCTTATTTACACTAAGCAATGCATTTAGGGCTTTCTATCTGGTTTCTATTGCAAGCTTCTTTTTAAGATTGATGTCTATTCAGTGCTTTGGGAGAAGGCCATCGTGAGGGAAAAAGTTCCAAGGAAGTAAGAAGTGCAGATGGCTATGAGCCACCATCTTTCATAACCTAGAAGGAACTGGGAAGCTTCTTGTTAATGACTTCTGTCCACTCGAACCAGGACTTAACATTTTATTACATTTCTAAAACCTAAAACCAGCTCCAAAATATTAATTTGTAATGAATGAGTCACGAAGATTTTATGGAGTGATGGAGGTTACACTAAATATGACACAGCAGAGATTAATAGAAAAATATCCAGTAGACGTCTTACCATAGCTCTCCCTCCTCAGTTCTTTGGCCACCAACCACTCCTAGACCGTCCCACCATCAGTAATTCTCCTTCCTCTTTACTTCTTTTTACACAGAGAAGTGTGTCTGTTTTGGCTTCTCTGCCCATTTTCCCATTTAGCAGATAAAGAAACTTCCTCAAGTCCCACTCTCTCCAGAAAACATGGGCAATCATACATAGTATCAGTGTTTTCCTTATTAAGTAATTTCTCCTGGCACTTGGGTTTGAACCCACTTTGTATTGTCTTAATCCCTTGCAGGTGGCGATTCCGGATTTGGTCATGCTCTGTCTAAATATCTAGATGAGCTTGGCTTCACGGTATTTGTGGGAGTTCTGGATGAAAAGGGATCAGGAGCAGAGGAATTGCGAAGAACCTGCTCCAAGCGCCTCTCTGTGCTCCAGATGGACATCACCGACCAGCAACAGATAAAAGACGCCCACAGCAAAGTGGTGGAAAAATTGCAGGACAGAGGTATTGGCTTCATCTGTCCATGACCTCAATTGCCACTTACTCTCCTAGCAAATGACCCATACTGATTCCATCCTTTCCTAACCACTACTCTCTAGTCCATTCTGGCTGCTGATCACATCTTGAGGACACCTGTTGGCTTTGGGCATGTCTGGATCCTTAAAAAATGTCATCAGGGTTCAGTCTCTGTTTCTTAGCTCTGCTTTCTCTCTTGTTGGGTTCATGCTTATCCCTCTTATGAGTGTGACTTCATGGTGTCTTATTCAAGGAGATATTCAATACAGACCCCTCTGGTGAGGCTCAGAGAGGTAGCATTGGCCATACTGAATGATAAAGCAATGGGTTCTAGATATGGAAATACCATGTCAGCAACCAGGGATGTAAGGGTGTGGTGAAAAAACTTTCCAGTGTGTGAGTCCATGCTGTTTTATGGCCAGAATTCTGAAGAGCAATCCTCTTCTGAGACCAAATTGCCAATACACCTTCTGTCTGCTTTCCTTGAAGTTCTCTCAATCTCAGCCTCTCAAATCAAACAGAAAGGAAAGCCGTCAAACAAGAGTTTAAAATCACTGAGAAGGATGTGTCCTAAAGAATCCTCTGGGACCTGTAGATAAACGACAAAACCCCAGATCCTGTAAGAGGGCTGGCCCTGATCTATGTTCCCATGCAGCATATTATTACATAAGTATTAACATATTTTTAATAATTAAGTAACATTAATTATCTTTAAACAATAGGTCCCATAGGCGTAATGGGCTTATTGGCCTGCTTAAATTCTAAGCAGAGGCTGGCAAACTACGGCCTGTTTCTTTTCTTTTCTTTTTTTTTTAACATTTTATTTTAAAAGAATTGTGGTTTCACAGGAAGTTGTCAATAAATGTACAGAGAGATCCTGTTCATGCTTTGCCAAGTCACCCTCAATGTTAACATCTTGCATAACCATAATACAATGTCAAAACCAGGAAACTGGCATTAGTATAATCCTCAGAGCTTATTTAGATTTCACCACCTATACATACAAGTGTGTGTGTGTAACTTTGTGCAAAGAACCACAATCAAAATACAGAACTGTTCCATCACCACCAAGCTCCCTCATGCTGCATTTTTCATTTTAATTTATTATTTTATAATTTTTTTTTATAAAGTTGGGAACTTTCTTTTTTAATTTTTTTATTTATTTATGATAGTCACACACACACACACAGAGAGAGAGAGAGAGAGGCAGAGACACAGGCAGAGGGAGAAGCAGGCTCCATGCACCGGGAGCCTGACATGGGATTCGATCCCGGGTCTCCAGGATCGCGCCCTGGGCCAAAGGCAGGCGCCAAACCACTGCGCCACCCAGGGATCCCCCTATTTTATAATTTTTTTTAAGAGAGAGAGTGCCAGCAGGCAGTGGGGGCTAAGGAGGAGGGGCAGAGGGAGAGGGAGAGAGAGAATCCTAAGCAGGCTCCAAACCTGGGGCAGCCCAATGTGGGGATCAATCTCATGACTCCTAGATCTCAGTCTGAACTGAAATCAAGAGTCAGATGCTCAACTGACTGAGCCACCCAGGTGCCCCTCTCATGCTATGTTTTTAGAGTCATATTTCCATCCCTAATCCCTGGCAATCACAAATCTGTTCTCTCTCTGACACTGTCACTTAAAGAACATTATATAGATCTGCCATCTATTTTTGTTCAGTCTTTGAGCTCAGGATGGTTTTTGCAATTTTAAATGGTTAAAACAATCAGAAAAAGAATATTATTTTGACAAGTGAAAATTATATGGAATTCAAATGTCAATGTCCCAAAATCAAGTTTTATTGGAGCTTTGTTCCCATTTTCATTCATTTACAGATGAAGACTGTGGCTGCTCTTAGAGTATAATGGCCGGCAGATTTGAAACAGTAGTGCCTGCAACTAAAATATTCACTATTTGACCTTTCATAGAAAAAGTTTGCTGACCTCCATTCTAGTGCATCCTCAAACTGCTGCCTTGCATGTTGCCTGTCAAAGGTATGCATCAGGCTGACTGAATGAAAACCATCACTTGGAAATGTGAGCACTCTGCACTCATCACCATCCTCATACTAATTGTTGAGCTCTTATTATCAGCTAGGCTATTATCTAACTTAATGCTCCCAGTCATTACTGTGTGTAAATGTCAGACCACCAGCTCAGGTATGTGTGAGAAATGTAATTTTTCTACAACTCAATTCTGTTTCTATTTTGAGCCCTCTTTCTGCCATGTGGCAAAAACCATTTCAGTTTGAGCTTCACCTCATTTCCCCAGGGTAGCATCTAAATTCTTGAGGATGAGACATTTCATCTTCGATCATCAGTGTTTTATGCTGGCCCCTGCTGAGATGTTCAATGCTCTGTCCAGTCCTTGTGCAATTTGGGGCCCACCCACCTCTTTGATGCCATCAAAGGCTGGACCTCCTGCCATTTGTGTCTCTGCTAGCACTGAGGCTCATTCAGCTTCTGTATATACCACAGGTTCTCACTCTGGAGTGTGTCCCAGGGTCACTTGGAGAGCATGTTCTATCACAGATGCTGAGCTTCAGCAACAATTTCTGATCACCAGTTTCTGATCCAACAGGTCTGAAGTGGGGTTCTAGAACTTGCATTTTTTTTTTGAGAGAGAGAGAGAGAGAGAGAGAGCACACACGTGCAAGAGAGAAGGGGAAGGGCAGAGGGAGAGAGAGAGAGAATCTTAAGCAGGCTCCATGCCCAGCACGGAGCCCAAAGTGGAGCTCAGTCTCATGACCCTGAGATCATGACCTGACCCCAAATCAAGAGTTGGATACTTAACTGACTGAGCCACCCACTCCTAGAATTTGCATTTCTAATAAGTTCCCATTTGATGCTGCTGGTTCTGGATCACATCTTGAGAATCATTGTTCTAAACCATACCTGAGGCTCAGGGAACTCAGAATCTGCTTCAGGTTTGCCTAACTAAACATACCCCAGATTCAGTCACCTCTGCAGGTAAAGAGGACCTCACCTCTGCTACAGATCCTGCCACCTGAAAAATATCTGGAGTTTTTGTATTACCTCTTTCCCACCATTTAGGGCTATGGTTCCCAAGCTTGCCTGTACATTGGAATCACCTGGGGAATTTTTAAATTCAGTGTCAAGGTCCCTTCTGTCTTCTACCCCAGAATTTCTGATCTAATTGGGTGGGATGTGGCTGGGCTTTGGGAGGTGGGGGTGGAGTTAAAAAGCCCCCGCCCCCACCCCCGCCCCAGTGATTCTACATGTAGTCAAGATTGAAAACCACTACTTGTGGACAGAGGTTCTCCAAGTGTGGTCCAGACCTGCAGCATCAACATCACCTGGGAACCTGGTAGAAGTGTAGATTCTCAGGCCCCATCCCAAACACCCTAAATGAGACTTTCTGGAGGTGGTGCCCAGTTATCTGTTTGTACAAGCCCTCTGGTGATTCTGATGTAATCAAACGGATTAGGCTGGTTGGGGTTTAGACTAGGGCTCAGGGACTCTGCAATCTTATTACTTGGCACCTCTCTAGTTTTCCTATTTCTCTGGATTAGGGGATCTTTTCTACTCTAGGGAAAAGGGAAGACAGGCTCATATATAATCCTGCATGGTCCTAAAGATATTACACTGTCTCTACACAGTCCTTTGAAGGAGAAACATGTCATAGGCTCTTATACTCTCCCCCTTGCTGTGTCATCTGTCCCCAGATACAACAAATATCTAGCTGTGTCCAGGAAAGTGCTTTAAGGAAAAGAAAATATCTCCAAAGACCCACTGCTTAACATTTCAAATTTACTCTCCATTCAACCCCCCTATAGAAAGTAGTTTTAAGTATTCAAGGAAATTGAGGCCCAAGAGTTTGAGTGATCTGCCTATATCCCAAATCTCAAAGAGCTTGATCAAGTGTTAAAAATCCTCTTGCTCTTCAGCATCACTGGTTATCAAAGCCATTCCTTTCTGTCCTCAGGATTGTGGGCTGTGGTCAACAATGCTGGGGTCATTTGCTTACCAGCCGACGGAGAGCTCATTCCCATGACTGACTACAAAAAATGCATGGCTGTGAACTTCTTCGGGGCTGTGGAGGTCACAAAGGCATTTTTGCCTCTTCTTAGGAAATCGAAGGGCAGGCTGGTAAACATCAGCAGCATGGCAGGTGAGTTGGCCTTTCCCCACAAGTTTGAGCGGTACCTGTTATGCAAGACGTGGCTCGTTGCATTCTTTGTGGGCCAAACAAGAAAACAGGACTTGCTCTTGCAGGACTGGGTTAGGATTAGTCAAACTGTGTGTTTACCATTGATCTTAATAACATAAAACCTTGCCTTTCAAATCCTTTCACAGTACAAACTGTCACTTCTTAATTCATCTATTCATTTCTGAGTATTTAGCATTTTATGTATCTTCATAAAACATAAGCTTCCTAGATTTGGACAGGAAATCCCTTATAGAGTTACTGGTAATCTGTTTCCAACCCTCTTTGAACTGAGCACACTCTGCTGTTCCCTGTGAGATGAGTAGGCAAGTGTCTTCACCACTGGCACTGCCAGAGCTCTATGCCTTGGTTGGTGGCCCACTAGTGTTTTCCCTAAGATCTTTCCCATCATTTTGCAATCTTAAGATAGTTGAGTCAGGTGTGACATTTAATGACTCATCTTTTTCAATTTCAAAGAACAGATAGTCAATAACTTGAGTTCAAGGTTTAACAACCTCCTTTCTATAAATAATGCTAAGGTACACCATATCACTTCCTTTTTTCTTTTTTTAAAGATTTTTATTTATTTATTCATGATAGTCACACACAGAGAGAGAGAGAGAGAGGCAGAGACAGGCAGAGGGAGAAGCAGGCTCCATGCACTGGGAGCCTGACGTGGGATTCGATCCCGGGTCTCCAGGATCGCGCCCTGGGCCAAAGGCAGGCGCCAAACCGCTGCGCCACCCAGGGATCCCCGGGGTTTCTTTGATCCTGACTCAGCTATGGGTATGGCCATGGGATTGTCTTTCAGGCCACTGCATGGATGAAAGGGAAGCCAAGGGGGTGGGGGCTTGGACTCCAGGATCCTGCCTTTGAATAGAAGAATACTGCTCTTCACTGTTTGATTAGTTGGTTCCAAAGAAGATTTTGTTTTTTTAACAAGGCATCCAGTAGTTATTTTGTTTTATTTTACTTCTTTGTTTTTTGAGGAGATGTTCCTCATGTTCACTAGGCAATTATCATTGTCCACCATATTCCCTTTTCTGGCTTTCATTCAGCAACTTCCTTGAACTTAACTGTTATATGAATGTGTGTTACTAAGTTGTTGGTTGGCCTAAGGAAGGAAGGAAGGAAAAGAGGGAGCGAGGAGAAGAAAAGAATGGAAAGAGAGAAGTCTAATGTGGTTAAGAGCAATGATTATTATATTTTAACTTGTATGAGAACACTGAAGTATTTCCAATTTCTTGCTCCTTGCTGAAGCCAACAAATCCTGGGAAAACACATTTGTAATATTTCACCCTTATCTTTCTTCTGAACTTCACCTTCAGAATTTTTACCTCTGTGGACACCTCACCCTTCTCAGTGCCCTAGCATAGCCTGGTACTTCTGAAAAAGTCTCCCATGCTCCTTGCCTCACTCATTCAACAAATATTTACTGAAACAACTGATAATTGCCTGCTTCTTGGCACATTGACAAGAAAATTTTTCTCTTTTCTCTCTTTGTTCTCAACTTGGAGCAGCTCATTCAGAAGGTTTTACTTAATTATCACCAAATATGCATACTACCTGCTGTAGGCCTAATTTCTGCATGTAGGAGCTCAATGGAGAAATCCAAGTGTGAGAATGAATGAAACATGGATGAATGAATGAAGGAGTGAAGAATTTACAGTACAGAGAGTACCCATTCATACATCTTTGACTTGTCTTCTAAAGGTCTTTTTTATTTTTTAGATTTATATTTATTCAGAGAGAGAGATTATATATACTTGCATGCATGAATGGGGTAGGAGCAGAGGGAAAGGGGGAGAGAGAATCTCAAGCAGACTCCATGCTGAGTGCAGAGCTCAATGCAGGGCTTGATCTCACGACCTGAGATCATGACCTGAACTGAAATCAGGAATGGGATGCTCAACTGACTGCACCACCCAGGTGCTCCTTTAATGCAATTTTTAAGATTTATTTACTTATTTGAGGGAGAGAGAGAGAGAGAGAATATGAGAATATGAACCAGGGGAGAGGCAGAGGAAGAGAGAGAGAAAGAATCCCAGTAGACTCTACATTGAGTGCAGAGGCTGACTCAGGGTCCCATCTCACAACCAGAGATCATGACCTGAGCCAAAACCAAGAGTTGGGTGCTCAGCCGACTGAGCCACCCAGGTGCCCTTTATAGCTTTTTCTAAGACAAGACTTAATACTCTCTCCTCAAATATTTCCACTGGAGGGAAACCTGAGTGTTAAAATAAATCACATACCTTCACTCTTAGTCTCACCATTGGATGTGCAAATTCTTTACAATGAGCCTTACTATTTCCATTCCATTATCTTACCATCATTGCCAAGTCAACATGTCTGAAACCAAAGTTGTTATCAGCAATTCAAAGCTTGCTCCTCTTTCAGTTCTTCTCCTTGTTTGTTGAATTTCAGAGCTTTGAGCTTTCTTAGATTTGTTCCTCCTTCTGCCTTTCCCTCCTTTCTCCCACCCAGTCAGTCACCAAGATGTATGGAGTCTTCCCCTATCACATCCAGTGTTGTTGTTTTTTTTAAGAATTTTTTTTTTTTTATTCATGAGAGACACTGAGAGGGAGGCAGACACATAAGCAGAAGGAGATGCAGGATCCCTGAAGGGAGCCCGATGTGGCACTTGATCCCAGGATCCGGGGATCATGACCTGAGCCCAAGGCAGATGCTCAACCACTGAGCCATTCAGGTGTCCTTATCACATCCAGTTTTAAATCCTTATGTCCCAAAGAAGCTCCAGAAATAAGTTCATTTGTAGGACTCAGAAGCCACCTAAGGTGTATTATAAAGTTGTTAAAGCAGTAGCAAGAAATCAGAACAGATGGGAAGCATATGTACCTGATAGAGCAGCTGTTTGTAAAAAGATAGGAGCAAAATTCTTAAATGTTGCTTATAGTTTCCATCAGTGATGAGAAGCAGAGAAATTAAGCAGAAAACAAAATAAGGGCATCCCTAGCATTTGGCTGACAAGAGTCTTACAAAACAATGGAAAAGATTTTGAGCAGGGTGTTAAGGAGCTAGAATGTAACACAGGATCAGGAAAGTCAAGCATGTATAAAAGACAATATGTAACCAACCAATCCATAGAAATTAGCATCCAATTTAATGCCAACTTGACGTGTCTCTTGGCAAAGTTAATATAATAGCAATTTTGGAAAATGTGCTTATCTAGGAATTTATCCCTGGTATTTTTCTCATTTTGAAGTAGGGGTCATGGAGAAAGAGAGACAGGCAATCAGTCACTAATAAGTGTTCTCTAAAGGAGCTCATGGTAACCCAATTCACTAGGTTGTCTTGACCCTGGTACCCCTACCATCCTCTGCATGAGAACAATTTCAGTGGGGTAGTTTTATCATGGATGTTTGCATCAGCCAAGAGGAACTGAGCTGGAATTGATAAATCTGTTCCAGTTATCCACTGCTGCATAGCAAATAATCCCAAATAAAGTGTCTCAGGCTGGTGTGAGTAGGTAATTGGTTTGGTAGACAGTGTTAGTGAGTGGTCCCTCAAATCAATACACATCCTAATGCCTGAAACCTGGAATATGTGACCTTATCTGGCAAAAGGGGGCCTTGCAAGTGTGATTGAGTTAAAGAGCTAGAAATGCCAAGATTATCCTGCATGATCTAGATGGTTCTGTTACAAGAGTCCTTTTAAGAGGGAAGTGAGAGGGTTAGAGTCAAAGAGAGATTAGAAGATGGAGGAAGGGACCCAGAGCCAAAGAATTCAGGTGGCTTTGAGAAGCACAAAAAGCCAGGGGAACTGATTCTCCCCTAGAGACTTCAGAAGGAATGCAGCCCTGCTGACACCTTGATTTCAGCTCAGTGAAACCTATTTCCGAACTGTAAGATAAGAAATTGTTATTGTTTAAGCCACTAAGTTTGTGGTACTTTGCCGTTAACAGCAACAGAAAAGTAATACCTCTGGGTCTTCTTTAAAGGTGAATGGAGGGGATCCCTGGGTGGCGCAGCGGTTTGGCGCCTGCCTTTGGCCCAGGGCGCGATCCTGGAGACCCGGGATCGAATCCCACATCGGGCTCCCGGTGCATGGAGCCTGCTTCTCCCTCTGCCTGTGTCTCTGCCTCTCTCTCTCTCTCTCTCTGTGACTATAATACATAAATAAAAAAAAAATTAAAAAAAAATAAAGGTGAATGGAGGTACACCTACCTTTCCTCCTTGTGTTCCTCACATTAGTGGGATTGCGGGGACGATGGTGGTGGTGGAGGGAGAGACTGTAGGGCTGGCCTTCCTTTCTATTACCCAGCATCAGCTATCCATACCAAGGCTCACTCTGACCCTGGCTTTCCAGGCACTCCTGGAGGATATCTTTTGGCGGTTTTAATTCCCAGACAGATATCCTTCGTAGTAAGATATCAATTCTTTTTTTTTTTAATTTCAACTTTATTTGGCCAATGTATTCAATTCGAATATTGTGGTAGAAATGCCTGGAGGACTGTTACCATTCGATTCAGCTTAAATAGCAAGGTACCAGTTCCTGTTGCAGTGATAAGTACATGTTTTACAATCCTAATTTGGCTCTTTCTCTGTCAAACTGTAATTAATTCTGATGAATAACTTATCAACTGTACCTAATTTCCTATTCCAAACATGTTACTTTCTCTAAACCCTAACACACTTATGCAACCCAGGAACACATGGACAGCTTTTCTCCTCACCATTCATATTGTGCAGAATTAACACTTAGCACCTTATTGCATTCTCCCCAAAAGCAAAGCCAACTTCAGATTAGCTCAGATCTTTAGCATAGGTTTTATTAAAGATTTTGTGCACCTGTCAGAATGGCTAAAATTAACCACACAAGAAACAACAGGTGTTGGTGAGGCTATAGAGAAAGGGGAATCCTCTTGTACTATTGGTAGGAATGAAAACTAGTGAAGCCCCTGTGGAAGTTTGAAGTTTCCTCCAAAAGTTAAAAATAGAGCTACCCTACGATCTAGCAATTCCACTACCAGCTATTTACCCAAAGGCTACAAAAATACAGATTCAAAGGGGTATATGCACCTCGATGTTTATAGCAGCATTATCAACAATAGCCAAACTATGGATAGAACCCAAATGTCCATTGACTGATGAATGGATAAAGACAATGTGGTATATACACACAAGGGAATATTACTCAGCCATCAGAAAATGAAATCTTGCCATTTGCAACAACGTGGATGAAACTAGAATGTATTATGCTAAGTGAAATAAGTCAGAGACAAATATCATAGGATTTCATTCATACATGGAATTTAAGAATCAAAACAGATGAGCATATGGGCAGGGGGAAAAGAAAAAAAAGGGAGGGAAACAAGCCGTAAGAGACTCTTAACAGTAGAGAGCAGACTGAGGGTTGATGGAGGAAGGTGGGTGGGGGATGGACTAGATGGGTGACAGGCATTAAGGAGGGCACTTGTTGGGCAGCCCAGGTGGCTCAGTGGTTTAGCGCCACCTTCAGCCCAGGGCCTGATCCTGGACACCCGGGATGGAGTCCCACATCAGGCTCCCTGCATGGAGCCTGCTTCTCCCCCTGCCTGTCTCTGCCTCTCTCTCTCTCTTTCTCTCTCATGAATAAATAAATAAAATCTTAAAAAAAAAAAAAGGAGGGCACTTGTGATGAGCACTGGGTGTTGTATGCAAGTGATGAATTACTGAATTCTACTCCTGAAACCAATATTACACTGTATTTTAACTAACTAAAATTTAAATAAAAAAAAAGATTTTGTGCAAAGATTGAAGAAAGGGCTACATTCTATACCACAAAACTCATTTTAATGAAAAGTCTTTTAGATGCTTCTTTTCTCCTCCCCACGGTCTTCAACTGTTAGCCACCTCTCCTCTGGTTAAGATCCCTCTCCCACTGCTGGCTCGACCATCTCCTCCTCTTCCTTTTAGGGTTTGTCTGTTTTGTAGCATGTATCAGAACTCCATTGCTTTTTAAAGCTGAGTAATTTCCCACTGTACAGACAGACTGCCTTTTCTTTATCCATTCGTCAGTCGATGGACATTGGGTTTCTTTTTTTTCACTATTGTAGTAACAACGCAATGAACATTCACGTGCAAATGTTTGTACACTGAAAATTCTATGTGAGACTTAGCTATTACTATCACTTTCTGTGACCTGAATAAGTCAGTTAAGCTCTTTGCACTTTGATTTTTTTTTTTAATCTTCTAAAATAGAGTTAATGAGGATAGTAATTGAACCTACCTCTCAGGACAGTTGTAACCCATAGAACTAACTATAATGCTGGAATACTCAGAACAGTGCCTGGCATGTAGTGGACATCTAACTGATATTAAAAATTGTTCTGAAGCATTTGTTGGGTACTATCAGATATATGATCCTAATAACCCTGCATAGTATTAGTATCCCCATTTTGCAGCCATGAAAACTGAGGTTCAGGAGAGTTATGTGATCAACCCTCCAGCTAGAGCTGTGATTTGAATTTTGGCTTCATATTTTGTCTCACTAAGCCACAGTCTCCCTTGCTGATTCAGCTGGTTCAGGTTACCACCATGTCAAACACAACCAAGAGCCTCAAAAGATCTCCCCAACCTGGTGGAGGTGTCACCTCCACCATCTTCCTCTTCCTACTAGCCCCACTGCTGGATGTTTGCTCCAGCCTCAACCCTATTCCCAGGTGGGAATAAGGTCAACATAGTCTGTGTCTAAATCTACTCCTATGGATGGGAAGTTCCAGGATCAGGGCAGGGAAGAAATGCAGCTTCTTTAAATTATTTTCTAGGATATACACAGAAGAGTCAACCACATTTTAAATACAACCTTCCCTTCCACATTTCCCATCTCTGAAGGAAGGAACAAGTAACAGAAAGAGTAAGAGAGACACCATAGCTACGGGGGAGCTTTGCAGGTAGAATCAGATTTCAAAAAGAAGAGGAAGCCAACATGGAGACAAACTGCCCAGGTTTTGACACTGTCTTTATCACTGGGAACTAAGTGACCCAGAACAAGGTCCTGAGCCCCTGGGTGGTGGTTTCCTCATAGGATGATGGGTATAAGAATTGCTGCTTTCTAGGGCCATGGTGAGACCATATGCAATGATGTGTGCGTAAGCGGGAGCATCACACCTGGCAGGTGGCTGACTTAAGGGGCCTCTCTGCGGAGAGGCTGGCTGTATGTGTGCCTGTGGCTTTCTATCCTCCATGTACTGGTACCACCACCCCTGATTGTGACACTGAGTTTCCTTCCATCCTACTGCTCCCTGTCACATACTAGCCCCTGGGCCGATAACTCCAACAGTTCACTACTTCCACATCAGACCTTACCTGCTCTGGGAGAATCTTAACCCTGTCATCATGTTTATCATCCCTCTCAGAGAAATAGAATAGCTCTTTAACCTAAATCCCTGCAAGGCAGTTGGATAAATATTTAACCAAGTCTCAGAGGAACTGGGAGGTGGCTCTGATTGATTGTACAAAGGGCAGTAGAAAAATCTTTGTTTGAGAGGTTTAGAAGCCTTTTCTGGCCAGTTTTCCTCTTAAATTGCAGAGTAAACAGTTGCAAGCTGTGCTTTAACAAAAACGGTCGAAAACAAACAATTTAAAACAACTCCAGCCTCGGGGATTTTGAGCCAGTTGTGGTTTGAATCCTGCTCTTTCGTTACCAGCTGGATGATCGGATGATCGCAGGCAGGTCACTCTACTTCTCAGAGTCCATTTTATCATCTCTCCGTGATAGGCTGATGTAGCCTATGAGTCTAGGGCAGCGTTTCTCAACTTCAGCAGTATTGATATTTGGGGGGACGCTAATCCTTTCTGTGTGGGGCTGTCTGATATACTGGAGGATATTTAGCAGCAACTGTTTTCTCAACCCAGTAGATGAAAGTAGCACCCCCACCCCCGTGATGACAAATCCTTAGATGTTGCCTGCCACATATCCCCTGGGGAGGTGTATGTGTGCAAAATTGCCCATATTGGAGAACCTCTGGTCTTGACTAAAGATTTAAATGCATTGTGGGTTCAGTGCTTAGAAAGTGTAGTTACTGGTGCATCATAGAAAGTACCCTAATTAAAGGAACCTCTCTACTGAGAGACAGTAATAGTTGCCCACCCCATTGAATTATTTAAAATTCATTAAAATGACTTTAAACCAAAGTAAGTGGCCCTAGAGATTCTTGCAAGTCTGTAACGTATAGGTATCCCACAGAGTTCCCAGCCTCGAACAAGGTCCTACTTAATCTAGGGAAGTTAACTGTGGGATCAGTCCTGAACTTCTTGCTGAGCTGGCTGCCTTAAAGAAATCATCTGGCAAATCATTTAGCCAGTCCCTCAGTGGCTCACTGATATATCAGGAGGCCAAAGCTGACATCTGCTTCCCTAAACTCTCATGAAATAACCAGGGCTAGTGTAGGGTAAGGGGAGGTAGTAGAACCAGAATGAGTGAACGTCTCTGTGCTGAGTTGGATTAGATGCTTACCTATGCCTAACATCATTTAACTCTAATGTGCGCAGGATGCAGATATTAATTCTTGTTCTAGAGCAAGCACACTAGTGGGGGTCATCCAGCTGGTGAGTGACAGAGTCAGGGCTGGAAACTGGGTTTGCCTGTTTTTCTCTAAGTTCTGTCTGTGTTCTCACTTTTCCAGACTGTCTGCCCAACAAGAATATACTAGACAAATGGAGCATTAAAAACACGGACCCTAATTCTAGTATATTTAAATGATGATTAGAAGTGTTAACAATTTAGGGATGTCTCCTTCACCAGCACTTCCCAAACACCAACACAGGTGTGGTCATCACCTGGGGATCCTATTAAAATGCAGAATTTGACTGAGTAGACCTAATCATCTAAGATTCTGCATTTCTAAAACTAGTTCCTGAGTGGATGCTCCCAGTCCCCAACTTTTTCACATTTCAGATGCATTAGAATCACCAGGAGGGCTACTTAAAAAAACTGCAGGAAATCAATATTGCAGTGAGATAGCATTTCATACCCACTAGGATGGCTATAAAACAAAACAAAACTAAACTAAACAAAACCCAGGAAATGACACTTGATGGCAAGAGTGTGCAGACTGGAACACACATGAGTTGCTGGTGGGAGCATAAAATGGCCCAGCCTCTATGGAAACATTTGGCAGTTCCTTAATAAGTTAAACATAGAATTACCATATGACCCAGCAGTTCAACTCCTATGTATATACTCAAGAGAACAGAAAACAGGTGTTCAAACAAAAACTTGTACACGGATGTTCATAGCATACATTATTCATAATAGTGAGAGGTGGAAACAACCCAAATGTTCATCAACTAATGAAATGATAAGTAAAATATCATCTATCCATACAATGGGATACTATTAATCCATAAAAATGAATGGTACAGAGTGGATGAACCTTGAAAAGATTACAGTAAGTTACAGAAGCCAGACATAAAAAGCCACATATCCGATGATCCTATTCTAGTGCCCAAGACTGTGAATCCGAGAAACCACCAAGGAGCCGACACCTATGCAAACACACGAGGGTTTATTTACAAGCTCGAGCTTGGGTCCAAGTATACCCGACACAGTGGAGCAGGGACTTGGACCCCGAAGTGGGTTACAGCTGTTTTTTTTATAGGCTGGTCTAGGGGATTTTCAGTCCCCTAGTGGAGGAATTTCTCAAGTTCTGTTTACATTCTGATATGGGGCTTTCAAGGGCATTGAGCTCTGTTCTCATTCTAATATGGGACTTTCTACATGGGGGCTCTGTTGTCTTTCTGATATGGGATTACCTGCCGAGGACATTGAGGACATTCTGCAGTTTTTCCCATAAAGTTCAGCTCTTATTCACAGGGCCTAAGATGGCTGTACTTGTGCTAATGCTAAACTTTAGGTGGGATGGCCTTAATTTTTCTCGGCCTCCACACTATTTATATGAGGTGTCCACGATAGGCAAATCCAGAGAGATGGAGAGCATATTAGCATTTGTCAGGGGTGGGAGAAGAGGGAATGAGAAGGGGCTGCTTAATGACTATAGGTTTTCTTCTTTTCCTTCCCTTCCCTTCCCTTCCCTTCCCTTCCCTTCCCTTCCCTTCCCTTCCCTTCCCTTCCTTTCCCTTCCCTTCCCTTCCCCTTCTTTCTTTCTTTCTTTCTTTCTTTCTTTCTTTCTTTCTTTCTTTCTTTCTTTCTTTCTTTCTTCTTTCTTTCTTTCTTTCTTTCAAGATTTATTTATTTATTTGAGAGAGAGTGAGAGACAGTGTGTGCAAGTAGGGTGCGGAGGGTCAGAGAGAGAGGGAGAGAGAAACTTAAGCAGATTCAAGTGCTGAGCACGGAGCCTGACATGGGGCTTGACAGAGCACTTGACGCTGTCTTGTCCCAGCTCTTGATCTCAGGACCCCGAGATCATGACCCCAAGACCACAACCTGGGCTGAAACCAAGAGTTCTACGCTTAACCAACTGCACCAGCCAGGTACCCCTAATAGTTCTAGGATTTTCTTTTGGGGCAATGAGAATGTTATGGAGCTAGATAGTCACGATGGTTGCACGGTATTGTGAATGTACTAAATGCCATTTGAATTGTTAGAAAAGTTAAATGGTGAATTTTATGTTATATGTATTTTACCATAATAAAAAAAATTGTGTCCACCTCCAGATTTCTGACTCAATATAACTCTGGAGTGGGACCTGAGGATTTGCACTTCTTCTTCTTTTTTTTTTTTTTTTTTTTAGATTTTTATTTATTTTGTTTGAGAGAGAGAGAGAGTGCACAAACAGGGGGAGGGACATAGGGAGAAGGAGAGGCAGACTTCCCACTGAAGCAGGGAGCCTGACATGGGGCTTGATCCCAGGACCCTGAGATTATGACCCCCGCCAAAAGCAGCTGTCCAACGGACTAAGCCAGCCCCCCTGTTGGCTGCACTTCTAATAGCTTCAGGGCTGCTCCTGGCTCCAACTACACTTTGAGTAACAGGTCCCAGATTTTGACTTTGATACTTAAATAGTTTATCATATCCCCAGAGACTGTCAGATTACAGGAGAACAACCAGGCACTATTAAGTCTCAAACTTCTGCTAACCATGCTTAAAGAAGATTATCAAATCTGCCTCTCTTGGGGACATGGGGTTTGGTTTGTATTTTCGACTTGGAAAAGATCAATAAAGGAATGGACTTGGTTACTTGAGTTGACTCCAGATGACCTTGGAGGAGGGAGAAACTGGCTGAGAGGCTTCATTCTATTCTCCTAAAATAAGGTCATCTGAGTTCTGGTTTAGGAAGGTATTAAAGAGTAAGACAGCTGCTGTGGGCATGGGACTTTGGGGCCCCGTGAACAAAAAAGAACAAAAGAACAAAAATTCAACTTAGCAAATTTCAAAGACTTAATTGGCTTTATTAACTGATTCATGAACCAGGCAGTACCCCATCTAGCAAGTAAAGGGGAGCTCTAAGAAGTTGTACAAAATGGAAGGTTTTTATAGGAAGAAGGGTGGGGCATGGAGATTATTAGCAAAAGAGGATTTTTTTCAGTTAAATTCACTTTCCCTTAGGGGGAAAAGCAGAGGGTCTTATCAAGACTTCATCTTCCTTGAGGGTGGTCGAGGGGGGAATGCAGAGGGTTTGTGTGACAGATTACCTCATTGGCATTGACCAGAAGACTTCTTGACTGACCCAGTTAAGACTACATTTCTGGAAGAGGTTCAAACCATAATTAGGTTAGGTATCAAGCCTTTGTTGGGTGATGTGGCCTACCGTAAATGGCTCCATTTTGTGCCAATGGTTTTTCTTTTTGCTACCCTTCAAATGTGTCTTCTCCCCAATTCCATGTGGGGTCCCGTAAGTCAACTCAATTTTGACATTATCTACCTGGAGATAACATCAGATCCTATAGGTTAAGGGCTCAGTCCTAAAAGACTGTCCCCCAACCTGCATTTCAGATGCCAGTTTGTCACCTGTGTTTCTGGATCTACCAGCTGTAGAATAGAGTTTCCAATGACCATCTCCTTGAGTTCAGTTAATTTGCTAGAGCTGTTCATAGAACTCAGAAAAACTGGTTACTTACTGGATTATCAGTTTATTATATAGAATATTAAAGGATACAAATCAAAAGCCAGATGAAGAGATACATAGAATAAAGCATAGGAAAAGGCCAGGGAGCTTCCACACTCTCTGAATTTATGTGTTTACCAGTCTGGAAGCTCTCTAAACCTCCTCCTTTTAGGTGTTTAGGGAGGCTTCATTACACAATTGATGAAATCTTTTGGCCATTGGTGATTAATCTTAATCTCCAGCTCCCCTCCCAGGAGCTGGGGTTTTGGGGAAGGACAGAAAGTTCTGCTCCTCCAAACTCCAGGTTGGTTCCTTTGGCAACCAGTTCCCACCTTTAGGCACGTTCCAGTCACCTCATTAACATAGCAAAAGATCTCTGCTGCTGTCCTCACTTAGGAAATTCCAAAGGGTTTAGCTTTGTGCTAGAAACCGGTCAAAGACCAAATATATATCTCTTATTATAAATCACAATATCATAGAGCTTCAGGCTGAAAGGTTACAATTATTTCTATCCCCTGCTGTCTTAATAGGGCATTTACTTGCAAAACCTTTTGACTCTCACAATTACTATATACCCATATGCCAGTTTTAGGAGGAAAAGAGAGGTTCTCCAGGTAGGTATTGATGAGATGATGCTGAAGAGTTTTGAGGTCCTGTGTGATCTCAAATGACATCAAGGCCATTTGGCTGGTAGAACCTTAGGAAATGTTACTAACTTATTGCTAATGCTACTAAGGGTGTCAGAAAAAGTCCATGTCTGAGCACACTGAAGAGGGAGAGAGAGGGTCTACATGGTTCTTTTGAAAGCTCTAAACTTGTAACGTCAAGTCTTCCTCAGTTTCAGTCCATGACCAACAGTATCAACAACATGAATGCTGAGTTTATTCACTTGCCAGGGAACAAAGTCATTGAATATTTCTCTGAACAGACAAACTAGGTTGGGGACTGTGGAATCTTCTGGAGGAGGGGTGGAACACTACAGTCATGGTGGCTACACTAAGTAAGGATATTAAGTTTGCAGTTAAGAAGCGTGGAAATGATATGATTTGGAGTAGTGTTGGGGTCTGGAGCAGACAGCCAAGAAAGAATTCTTGAGACATCTTCAGTGCAAAAAAACGTGGTTTTAGGAAAGCACGGGGACTGGACCCTATGAGCAGAAAGAGCTGCATCTCAGGATTGTGAGGAGCGACTGATTATATACTTTGGGGTTGGGGGAAGTAAAGATAAAGAGGAGTTCTAAAAGAATTTTCATTTGATAAAGAAGATTCCATGGATACTGGAGACAGGGCTAGAGTCAAGCTAAGGTTATTTTTCCCTCTAGTAAGGTATTAAGACAGCTGGGAGCTTCCTGGAGAAATGTCACACATATCCCACCCAGGAGTTGGGGGAGGGCTTTGTGGGGTGTCAGCTTGTGGTCTGTCCTCAGCTTGCCTCCTGATTCCTCATTGGAGAAGAAGAAAATTGTCACTTTAAATTGGGTTGCAGCCTTGGCAGGTGTCTCTAAAGCTCTAGCTTGTCCATGAGGCTTTTCTCATCTTTGAAGATTTCAAATAAGCAGGCCTTAGTTTTTGGCCTCCAATGCCAAACTTCAAAAACTTAATTTTTTTTTTTTATTTACCAAAATTTTAGGAGATGTTATGGACCTTTATTCAGCCAAATGGAAGACTTTATGGACCTTTATTCAGCCTATATGGAAGCTAAGCAATTCTCCCTTGTTAAGCCTATCTTAAAGGAAGTATGTATTTTTTAACTTTTTATTTGGAAATAATTACAGATTCACAGGAAGTTGCAAGGATAGGTACAAGGAAGTCTTGTTTACTCTTCACCTCACCTCCCCTAATAACATCTCGTGTAACTATAGGAGAATAACAAAACTATGTAATGTGAAACAGTATGAAGGTTCTTCAAAAAGTTAAAAATAGAACTATCCTATGATCCAGCAACTGCACTAGTAGGTATTTATCCAAAGGATACAAACATAGTGATCCAAAGGGGCACCTGCACCCCAATGTTTTAGCAGCAATGTCTACAATAGCCAAACTATGGAAGTATATATATTTATATATATATATGTATATGAATATTACTTAGCCAACAAAAAGAATGAAATCTTGCCATTTGCAACGATGTGGATGGAACTAGAGGGTATTATGCTAAGTGAAATAAGTGAGAGAAAGACAAATACCATATATGATTTTACTCATGGACTTTAAGAAACAAAACAGATGAACTTAGAGGAAGGGGAGGAAAAATAACATAAGATGAAAACAGAGAGGGAGGTAAGCCATAAGAGACTCTGAACTTTAGGAAATAAACTGAGGATTGCTGGAGGGGAGGTGGGTAGGGGGATGGGGTAACTGAGTGATGGGCATTAGGGTTACTTGAAGTAATGAGCATTGGGCGTTGTATGCAACTGGCTAATCACTAAATTCTACCTCTGAAACTAAATAATACCTCTGAAACTAATACTACTAATAAAATAATAATTATTACTAATAACTAATAATACTAATAACTAATAATTCAATAATAAATTGAATTTAAATTAAAAAAATCAAAAACCATGTAACAGATATTGCTACAGAGCACAGAATTATTCACATTTCACCAGTTATATCTGCACTGTGTGTGTTCATAGTTCAGCTTTATCACATGCATGGCTTCCTGTAACTACTAACACAATCGAGACATGGAACTATTCTATCACAGGGATCCTCCAAGATACCCCTTTATGGCCACATCTATTCTCTTAGCCCATTTCCAATCCCAACAACCATGAATCTGCTCTCCTTCATGTCTATAGTTTTATTTCAAGAATGTTATATAAATGAAAGCATACAATATGCAACCTTTTGAGACTGGCTGTCATTCAACTAATTTGAAAGGAATATATTTTGATCCAGGTTTATACAGCTTATAAAAACTCCTTTCTTCCAGCACAGCATTAGAAAGTTTTATTCTAGTCCTGGAACACAATATCTTACCGCCAACATCTGTGATACTTAGATCAAGGGTAAACACTGCCAGGTCTCTATGCAACCTCTGAGATCATGTTAGCCTTCTACAGCCAAAACAGAGATTAGGTTTTTTTCAGATCTCAAGCTGGTATTAGCATCTACATGTCCAGGGGATAGAAATATATATGGAAAATTTTCAGAAATGTTCTCTAGAAGTATTTAACAATCCTGTCTGCATATTAGAATCACCTAGGGGAGCTTTAAAAAATTCTAGTGCCTGTGATGAGCCACAAACCAGTTAAATCATGTGGGAATGAGGGGAAGAATAGATTTTTTTTTTAAAGCTCCCCAGGCAGTTCCAACTAGCTACTGAATATGAAACCTATTGCTCTAAAACAATTAGCTGCAATAGAGGGTCTCAAACTTTGGGGTCACGAATGTAAATCAGGAACACTTGGGAAATATGAGAACACTACAAAACCCCAGGCTCATTCCTCCCTGAAGGACCTTGACCTCTGGATACTTCATTAGCTCCCCAGGTGATTCTGATACTCACTCTGATACTCACCAAAGTCTGAGAAACACTGACTCAGAAACACTGTTCTCACACTAACTGCAGAGTTTTATTTAAATACTGATGTTCAGGTTCCACTGCCAAATTTTCTTTTTTTAAACTTCATTGCTCTAAGGTATGGCCTGGGCATTAATTTTTTTGTTTTTTGTTTTGTTGTGTTTTAATGTTCCCAAGGTGACTCCATTGTACCTACTGAATTATATACCACTGATCTAGAATGAAAAAACAAAATTTAACAATAAGCACAAAGCATATATTTGTCTCTCTAGGCATTCTGTTTTCATTTAATGTCAGCCAGTGGATAAGTATGTAAATTCCCAAGACTTAGCCTTCTTGGAATTACATCAGTACTCTGGATGGTCATGAAGGCTATAACCCACACATACACCCAGGGTTGTACATTCCTTACCAGTTCTCCTGTGTTCCAATAGATAAACCCTCTATTTTGGAAGTTAAGTTTTCCCCTAGAAATGGAAATAAACTTACCAAGTTCTTGGCAACCTCTTCTTACCTTGCTGCCTTCTGGCAATAGGATTTTAACCTGAGTAGAGCAAAAAAAGAAATTACAAATCTAACTGGACAGGTAATGAAGAGGTGCAAAGGTCAAAAGGGAGTATGCCCTGAGATCCTGTAAGGCTCTCAGTCAGCAAAACCTGGATGTCTGCACTTACTTCATCTTATGCCCCCAGGAATCTTAGACACTAACAGGAAATGTTAGCAGCAAGATTGAATCTATGCAGTTGAACCTTATAGAACTGCCATTTTGTAGGTCAATGATGGTCTGATAATGGCAATTTCACAGGGTTCAATATAATACAAAAGACAAATGTGTCTTAACTGTTGGATCCAAAGCATGTTTTCTGTTTAGATTGGTAATATGGGATATGATAAATTCTTGCCACTTGTCATATCATCCATAACGCAGGAGGTCACCATGAAAGCACACACATATTCAGAAATATGGGGCCAAACCCCTAATGTACTAGTTCAAGATTTAGTATTCAAGGGAATCACTTGGATTGGTTTCAGTTGCAGATTCTGATTCAGTAGGTCTAGGGTGGGTCCTAGAAATCCATATAAACAAGTACTCTGGGAAATCCTGAAACAGGTAGACTTATTAATCTAAGAAATACCAAACATATGGAGTCTTTTGGGCTATTGAGAAATTGTAAAAACCTTGAGTAGTACTAACACAAGAAAGCTCATATATGGAGCTTACTTTATGTCAGGCACTATTCTAATATATTAATATATTTGACCTTCAAAACAGCTCAGCGATGCATATACCATCATTTTTAATTTACAGATGAAAAGACAGAGGTGCATAAACATGAAATGACTTTCCTAATTTTAATTTATTTTACTTGTCAATGACAGAGCTGGGATTTGAACTTAAGCAGCTTTGGCCCAAAAATCTGCTCTTCACCATGGCCTTCTGCTAACTGACATGGTTGCCAGCCAAACTCCCCTCATCTGTAAAATCATGGAGAAGTGAGAAGGGTGTAACTCTGCAAACTGGGTTGCAAACTAGAATATGTTGCTTTAACTTCATGGGCCTTTCTCACCAGGTAAAGTAAAAAGTTAGATGTGGAACTCTTAAGATTTTGTAAAACTAAAGATGACTTTTAAAAGTATCAGCTGGGGGTGCCTGTGTAGCTCAGTCAGTTGAGCATCAAGGTCTTGATCTCAGGGTGGTGAGTTCAAACCCAGGTTGGGCTCCACGCTGAATGTGGAGCCTATTTAAAACTTTTTTTTTTTTTTTTTAAAGAAACAATCAGCTGGTTATCTGAGGCACAAACAACAACAAAAATGATCGGCTGGTTATCTGAGGCAAGACAGGAACCAGAATTTAATGTTTATTGCCAGATGCTGTATTGAAATTTCATCAGTTAAGCCTCAGGACTCTTTCTTTTAAGTGGCAGAGTCAAACCCTCAAACTATCTAAAACAGAAGAGGGAAAAGGAATTTATTAGCTCACCAACTGACGGAACTAAGTTTTAAGAAGGGATCATCATAAAAATCCCCCACCTGCACTCCTTGTTTCCCTCCTCAACCCCCCCCCCCCCTTACAACTTCTGCATTCCCTTTCTTGCTTCTCTGCTTCCCTTTGCTTACTGTCTCCAATGTGATAGCAGAAGTGCCCCTGGGAGTTCTGGTTTTCTACTGTGATCATGCTTACATAGCCAGGAATAAACAATAAGGTCATCTCCCTTCCCTTCCACCATCATCAGGACTCTGACTCAGTTGAAGTCACATGCTCAGCCCCAACTCAATCTCCCAGTCCAGGGGATGGAGTATTGTGATGGGCCAGTCTACCCCTTTCAATGAGAAAGGCAGAACCATTGATCGACAGTCTTCCTACAGAAAGAGGGAGGTAAGGATGATTATTTCTCAAAAGGAAATTATGTGAGCCAGGCCAAAGCTTTAATAATCATGTAAGAATAAGGATGATAATTGACACGAATTATTTTAGGTCTCTCTTCAATGCCTATGGTCTTCCCATCCCGCCTCACCAGTTTTATTGAGATATAGTTGACATATAACATTGTATTAGTTTAAGGTACACAATATACTGATCTATGTATATATTGCAAAATGATGCCCACAAAAGGTTAGTTACCATCCATCACCTCACATAGATACATTTTTTTTTCTTGTGATGAGAACTTTTAAGATTTAGTCTTAGCAATTTTCAAATATACACTATAGTATCATTAACTATAGTCACTATGCTGTACATTATATCCCTGGAACTTACCTGTTATTTTTTTCAAAGATTTTATTTATTTATTCATGAGAGACATAGAGAGGCAGAGACATAGGCAGAGGGAGAAGCAGTCTTCCTGTGGGGAGCCTGATGCAAGACTCAATCCCAGGACCCCAGGATCACGACCTGAGCTGAAGGCAGACACTCAAGCACTGAGCCACCCAGGTGTCCCACTTACCTGTGTTATTACTGGAAGTTTGTACTTTTTGACCACCTTCACCTATTTCACCCCACCCTCTACTTCTGGTAACCACCTATCTGTTCCCTGTATCTATGAATTTGTTTTTTTTTTTTTTTTTAGATTTCTGCATAAGTGTGCTCATAAAGTATTTCTTTTCTTTCTGTTATCTTACTTGGTATAATGCCCTCAATTTCCTCAAGATCCTCAAGGTCTATCTATGTTAATACAAACAGCAAGATTTCCTTTCTTTTTAATGGTTGAATAATATTCCATTGCATATATATGCTAATATATCCATTCATCCATTCATCCATTCATCCACTGATGGTCATTTAGGTTGTTTGCATGTCTTGGCCATTATAAATAATGCTGCAGTGAACACAGCAGTGAAGATTCTATGCTCTATTTTAAGTGAAATATTTGAGATCATCATAGATTTATCTAAAGTTTTAAGAAAGAATAAAGAGAGATCTTATGTACTCTTTACTTTGTTTCCTCCAATGATTGAATTTCTCAAAACCATAGTACAATATTATAAGCAGCATACTGATAATGATAATTCACCAATTTTATTCAGATTTTCCCAATTTTACGTGTACTTGTGTATATTTGGTTCCCTACATTTTATCACCTCATTTTCATTTTAATTGCATTGTAGGCTAGATAATCAAACTCAAGGCATGGTTTCATTAAGTGGCTAGAAATGGCCAATGTCTCTACTAAGACTGTTCTTTAAGAAACCAGAGCATGGTCATTGCAGCCATGCTTTCTTTGTGTGCAGAAATGAATTCAGTGTTTTATGGGGTCCAGGAAGAGTAGCTGAAAGCCTATCAAAGACATAAGGGTTTGTCCTACCCTCTACAGATCATAAGGTGATGACTTAAGTATCCCTTAATAAACACTCTTTAATAAACATTAGATATGGATTTGAGCCATATTTTGTGGTCTCAAGCACATTGACAACTTTAATTTTGGGATAGACTTAGGACTCAGGCCAAGAGAACTCAGGACTAGGAAGATGTTCTCCCATGGATGAAACATACCCAACTAGAAGAATATAAGATACTTTGGCAAAGGAAAGGAATCATTTTCAAAGTTCTGAAGTTGGAAAATCAAAGACAAGTAATTGTGGGAAACTGGACCCATGTTTGGTTTGGTGAGAAATCACTGAAGGCTGGGAAAGCTGGTGGGACAGAGATGCCTGGAAAGGTTAAGAGCAGAGAACACAGGAAATCCTCCACCCATGCCCAGATAGTTGTGCAAATATTCTTGGGGATTTAAGGCAGAGAAAAATACCTATGAAGTCATCTTTGGCATTTCCTTATGTGCCTATGGTCCCAAAAGGCAGGTGGTGGTTGTTTCTCCTTTCCTTTCCTTTCCTTTCCTCTTTCCTTTCTTCTTTCATTTTCTCTTTTCTTTCCTTCCCTTTCTTTAAAAAAATGAGATATAATTTACATACAATAAACTGTCATATTTAAAGTACACAATTTGTGGGGCTCCTGGATGGCTCATTTGGTTAAACCTCTGACTCTTGGTTTCAGCTTAGGTGATGATCTAGGGGTCCTGGGATCGAGTCCTATATCAGGCTCTATGCCCCACAGGGAATCTTCTTCCCCTCTTCCACTGCCCCTCCCCCAGCTCCTGCACTGTCTCTCTTAAATAAATAAAATAAAATCTTCAAAGTATACAATTTGATAAGTTTAGACCTATGTATATAACCAGGAAACTATCACCATAATTAAGATAGTGAACATGTCCATCATCCCCAAAAGTTTCCTTGTCCCCCTTTCTAACCCTTCCCCATCCCACTGCAGGTAACCACTGATCTGTTTATATCACTATAGATTGGTTTGCATTTTCTAAAATTTTAAATATATGGAATCATACAGCACATACCCTTTTTTTGTCTGGCTCTTTCATTCACCATAATTACTTTGAGACTTATTTATGCTGTTGTATGTATCAAGTTTATTCTTTTTTTTAAAGATATTGTTTATTCATGAGACACACACACACACACACACACACACACACAGAGAGAGAGAGAGAGAGAGAGAGAGAGAGGCAGAGACATAGGCAGAGAGAGAAGCAGCCTCCATGCAGGGAGTCCGATGTGGGACTCGATCCCAGGGCTCCAGGATCACACCCTGGGCCAAAGGCAGACACCCAACTGCTGAGCCACCCAGGTGTCCCTATTTTTTTTTTTAAGAAATTTTATTTTTAAGTAATCTCTAAACTCAACGTGGGGCTCAAAATCACAACTTCGTGATCAAGAGCTGCATGCTCCACCAACAAAGCCAGGCAGGTACCCTTTATGTGCATTCCTTTTAATGAACTTTTTAAAATGGCTGATTTGTATTCCATTGCATGGCTGTATCTGAATTGGTTTAGTGATTGACCCAATGCTTGCTTCTTTGACTAGAGAAATCTTGACCAAAGCTGAGAGCCCTAATGTTGTTGGTCTAGTCACCCTGGGTTCCCCACGAGGTCCCCTGCATGCTGTGAGCCCTGTCTTCAGCCCTTCCCAATCTCAATTATCTTCCAGTTAAAGAACACCAGGAATACATGTGTATTCGTTTCCTAGGGCTGCTGTAACAAATTACAATGATATAAAACAACAGGAATTTGTTCTGTCGCAGTTCTGGAAGCCAGAAGTCTAAAATCAATGTGTTGGCAGGGCCACTTCCCTCTAAAGGCTCTAGAGAAGAATACCGTTTTTGACAATCCCAGCTTCTAGGGGCTCTAAGCATTCCTTGGCTTGTGGCAGCATCCCTCCCATCTCTGTCTCCATCTTCACATGGTCTGTTCTCCTGTTTCTCTGTGTGTCTTCTTTTCTGTCTCCTACAAGAAAACCTATTATTGAATTCAGGGCCCATCCTGATCCAGGATGGTCTCATCTTGAGATCTGTCCTTTAATTACATCTGCAGACTGTTATTCCAATTAAGGTCACTTGACTTCTCTGGCTTCCTTTGCCTCTGCTTTTCATAACTCCTCCTACACATGTGGTCCAATGATAGACCCAGGTTAAGGATCAGTTTCTTCCAGCTTCTAAGCTAAGTGTGATCCAGGTGCAATAAAGAGCATCTCCACAGCCCTAACTAGCTCTCCTAGAATAAGCCCTTTCTCACTTCCTCATACAAAGAAGTCCCATGGTTCCCTATGGTGTGCATTACTCCTTGTTTTGACAAGTATTAGACCCAATTTGTTCAACTACAGGTGCTAGATTGGGCTGACCACCCCTTCCTCCAGATATGTCCACCCAGAACCTCAGAATAGTGGTTGGCCAAACTGGAAGGTCCAAGGCTGTGGCAGATCCTCTTTATCTGCCCCAGCCTGAATCATGTTTAGCTTAGAAGCCAGGATAGATTGACCTTTACACTTGGTTTGTCATTGGATCAGCTGTGATGGTGCAGCATAGAAGGCAGAAGCGAAGGAAGCCAGACCAAGGTTGTGACCAAGAATAGGCACCCACCTGGGTACAGAAGGCCCTTGTCTGCCTTAGTCACCACTGATTCCAGTTCCTGGCATGTAGTAGGTCCTGTTTAAATACTTAGTGGATGAACAAATGAAAACATCAGACCTGATTTTTTTTCTCTCTCATTATTTCCATAGCAGGGGTCCCAATGGAAAAGCTGGCAGCCTATAGCTCATCCAAGGCGGCTCTGACCATGTTTTCAGCAGTAATGAGACAAGAGCTTTCCAAATGGGGAGTTAAAGTCTCTGTCATCCAGCCTGGAGGCTTCAGAACAAGTAGGTGTCTAAGCCCAAGAGTGTCATTTTGAAAGGGATGCTGAGAGTCTTTTGTTCTGAAAGAGTTTAAATTGAACCCCTCAGTGCTTGGCCAAAGAGGGGTTGGGATGGATGCGCCTCTTTTAAGAATAAAGGAGCAGGGCCCAGTTTCTTCAATATATGGTTGCTCTTCTGTATTCTTCCACAAAGGAATTAAGTTTTGATGTCATATGTTTTTCAAACACTATCTTCTCTTCTCTGAAAAATATAACCCACTCCCTTTCTACCCTGAAAGGAGATGGCCATCCTCTCCTCTCACCTCTCTGAATTCCTGAACTCTGAGCAGATGCAGACTACCCCTGTCTCGGTCCTTAGCTCTGAGTCATCAAACATTTAATTGGTGATTTAAGTGAAAATGTGAAAAAGCATGCCTATAAAAAATATGAAAAAGAGGGGGATCCCTGGGTGGCTCAGCAGTTTAGCACCTGCCTTTGGCCCAGGGTGTGATCCTGGAGTCCTGGGATCGAGTCCCACGTCAGGCTCCTGGGATGGAGTTTGCTTCTCCCTCTGCCTGTATCTCTGCCTCTCTCCTCTCTCTCTCTCTCTTTCTATGTCTATCATGAATAAATAAATAAAATCTTTTTAAAAAATAAGAAAAAGAAAATTAGAGAAAAAAAAAAAGCATGCCTAATAAAAGACCACAAACTGGGAAGGTTTGCTAACACACTAGAAGAACCCTAGAGGTCTAAAAGTTAACAAAACCAACAAATCTGAAAGAAAAACTGAACTTTTGTCTTGAAGCACTTGGCAGCCTGGGTACCACAGAGTTGTCCTGGAGAAGCATGGGTCAGTCAAGGAGTTGTTCTGGTAGGGAATCAGAGAAAGAAACCAGGGCCACTCAGGTTGTCAGGCTAGACCATCGCATAGGAATGGGGGAAAGAAGAGGCTTTGAGAGAGGTTTCCAACCTAGAGACTTCCTGGACGGGGAGGAGTGTGGAGCAGAGGTGATGGAATGGGACAGTGGGCCAAAGATGATACCAAAGGTGACAGACTGAGACACTGGGATAGAAGGTGTGGCAGAGAGGAAAGCTGGCTGACAGGTAATGTAAGGCAAAAATGATGAATTTGACTTGAAACCTGGTAGGAAGGTTGAGGATTTGATGACACAGCCAAAGAAAACTTGCAACACAGAACAAAAGACTCCATTTGGACCAGAAGGCAACCCTGCAGTTAATTATAGTTTTGAGGAGTCCCCAAAATTGTTAGAGCTGATATTTTGGGGGACCTGATCTTCTCAAGTGCTAGTCACTTTCCATACATCATTTCCTGATTGTGTTGCTCTTAATATTATTATTAATATTTATTTTATTTTGGGGGCGCCTGGGTGGCACACTCAGTTAAGTGTCCAACTCTTGATTTCAGCTCAGATCATGATCTAAGAGTCCTGAGATCAAGCCTGCATGGTACTCCCTGCTCAGCATGAAGTCAGCTTGAGATTCTCTCTCCTTCCTCTGCTCCTCCCCCACTCATGCATGCATGCACGCACACACTTTCTCTTTCTAAATAAAGAAATAAAATCTTAAAAAAAAAAAGATTTTATTTTTAAGTAATCTCTACACCTAATGTGGGGCTCAAACTTTCAAACCCAAGACCAAGAATTGCATGTTCTACTTACTGAGCCATCCAGGTGCCCCTTATTTTTATTTTTTAAATGTACTTATTTGTTTTTAAAGATTTTTAAAATTTTTAAAATACTTTCTACATCCAATGTGGGGCTCAAACTTACAACCTTGAGATCAAGAGTCATGAGCTCCACTATCTGAGCCAGCCAGGAGCCCTCCCCCATTTTTAAAAATTGAGAAATATATCTTATATACACATAGTTTAACAATAACTATAAAAACTCATGCACTCAACATCCAGATCAAAAAATAAAGCATTGTGAGCACCCAGAAGCTCCAGTGTCATTTCCAATCCTAGCCCTCCCCTTCCTTGACATGTACCTACTTTCTTACTTTTTGTAAGAAAACAATTGTTCATTTGCTTTTCTTTTCACTGTTATGTCCATCCATAAATCCCCAAACAATTGAATTTGGCTTTACTGGCTTTTGAACTTTGAATGAAATCAGCCTGCATGTGTTCTTTTCTGTCTGGCTTTTCTCATTCAACATTACGTTTTCATGATTCATCTATGTTGTTTGTAGCTATAGCTAATTCATTTTCATTGCTATACGGTATTCTGTGAGCATGCCACAATTTTTCTATTATTTTTCTTTTTTAATTTATAATTTTTCTATTATTGATGGAATATTTGGGTCATTCTGAGACAGTTACCAGCGATTCAGCTATGGACTCTTTGGCACATGACATGTACTACGGTGTACATGTAGGTGATTTACTGATGACACATTCCCAAGAGTGGAATGACTGGATTACGGAGTTTAATTATCTTCAGGATTATTTTTTAAAGATATTTATTCATTCATTCATTCATTTGAGACACACAGAGAGAGGCAGAGACATAGGCAGAGGGAGAAGCAAGCTCCTTGCAGGGAGACTGATGTGAGACTGAATCCCAGGACCCTGGGATCATGACCTGAGCCAAAGCCAGACACTTAACTACAGAGCCACCCAGACACCTCTAATTATCTTCAGTTTTATTGGGTAATCCCAAGCTGTTTTTAAAAATATAGTTCCAATTTATACTCCCATCTTTCTCATATATGTCTTAATCCTCACCACAGCTCTGAGGGATAGGTTTAAGAATTGACATCATTTGCCAGGTAAGGATGCTAATGTGGGGTGGTGATACATACCCCTGTCTGGGTATGTGACACACTTTGGTGGTAGGCAATCTGAAAGCCAGATCCATAGGTGCAGTGCTCCATTCTTTCTTTTATACCAGGCGGCCCTCAGTCTAAAGGTGATTCTGATGGGCTCTTTTAAGGCAAAGGGCCAGAGAGGGGAAGGCTGAGGACTCTAGTTTGGAGAATGATGCTCAAAGCTGGGGCAGATTAAGGATGGGAGAACAAGAGTAGGAATCTTCAGGGAGACAAGGAGAGCTTCTGAAGACATTCAAGGAGACATACCAGATATTTTAGTTCTTGTAAGAAAAATAGCTAAAACATATTCCATGATTGGCAGATTTTAAGCACCTTACATATACAATCTCACTGAATCCTCATCTGTGAGATAGGTATCATAATATTCCCATCTAGTAGGAAGAAAACTGAGTCTCAGAGAAGTTAAGAAATTTTCCAAGCCATAGAGTAGTATGAGTCAGAGATGGGGTTTGGATCCAGGTCACCCTGACAGATTCATTGTGCATAGCCCCAAAGTGGCAGGGGATGGATGGGTGGGTGTCAAAAGTGGCAGATGAAGGTTGAGAAAAGTGTGGTGGCTTTGTCACCGATAAAGGGAGCTTTGGAGACTCTGCACAGGGTACCCACAGAAGTGGTTAGAAAGTCCATGCGGGGTGTAGAGAGGGAGGAAGTAGAGAAGAAAAGGGATCCCTCAGCCTGGAAAAGAAACTGAGGGAGAGGTAGCTGGAGGAACAATGGTTCAATGGAGGAATATTTCATTCAGGACCCAGAAGCCTCTAGAGCAATTGTTAGGGTAATCAATTCTTTAAGTGTGGTCTTGTGCCTTCACGAAAAAAACTAAGCAATTGAAATCTATTTGCATTTCTGCAAGTATAATTGGATGTCACCAGCTTACATTTCACAACTAGGCTCCCTCACTGACCTGAGATCCTGGAATCCCCCAAACTAGTGAACCAAGGCTCATTCCACAGCAATCCCAGAGCAATCACACACTTTGCAGGAGGGAGCTCGGGGTGCTGCATTCTTTCTGGAAAGTAATCTGGCAGGTATTCAAATTCAAAATGCAGGTGCCTTTTGACCAGGTAACCACATTGTGGGAGCTGCCTGTAGACTAAAAAATGCTGAAATATAAAAGGATGTATTGTGCAGGGCTATTTATAGCAATGTCAACGGAGATGTTGAAGCCTGGGAGTGACTGAAAAGTCCTTTCAGAGAGAAGTGGTTGCCTAAAAGCTGTTCAATGGGAAATTTCTGCTGCTCTGGTTTAAATCTGTAGCCATTGACTATCGGAGGCAGGTCTCTGATTTATTACTAAGCAAACAAAGAAGCAAATTTTTGGAAAACATGTCAACTATGATCCTTTTTGGTTTTTGTTTGTTCTTGGTAATATAAAATTAAACAAAGGCTTCTGTGTGTATATATGTTTGTATGAACAAGGAGAGAATATAGAAAGATACACAAAACTGTAAGTTACCATGGAGCAGATTAATTTTAAAAGCATATACATCTCATTATTTTATATAATGAGCAGGCATTGCTACTATATTTTAAGGTAAATATATATAATTAAATTGTATATGATAAGTAATCATTGCTTCTATATTAAATGTTGGTATATTTAATCACATATAATTTATATGTTAAAATTTAAATGTATACTTAAATTATACTTATTATATATTGCTTAAATTATATTTATTAAATAGATGATAGTCAATATTGTATATTTAATTTTATATATAGAAGAGGTTTCACTTTTCAAATAAAAATTATATGTAGATGTATATAAGTATCTGCATATATCTGCATATATATATTTTAATATATATTATATTGTATATATTACCTTTTATATTGTATATAGTAATCATGAAAGTGAATGTAATAGAATGTTTGTGGCAGCACTATTTTTTTAAAAGAGATTTTATTTATTTATTCATAAGAGACATAGAGAGAGAGGCAGAGACACAGGCAGAAGGAGAAGCAGGCTGCCTTTGGGGAGCCTGATGTGGGACTCTATCCCAGGACCCTGGGATCACGCCCTAAGCCAAAGCCAGGCACTCAACCACTGAGCCACCCAGGTGCCCCAATTGTGGCAGCACTATTTGTAAGAGTCCCAAAATGGAAACAACCCAGATGCCCATCACAGTATAATGGATAAGTAGTTTATGACATGTTTAAACAATGGAAACTGCAGAGGTGGGAATGACCACACAGTATATGGATGACTCTCACAGCGGGATGTATGATTTCATTTACATAATGTGCAAAGCCAGGCAAAACTGATCTGTTCTGTTAATTGGGACAGTGGCTCCTGGGAAGAGGGCTGGGAGTGAGGGCTCCAAAGCCAGTTTGTCTTCTCGTTCTGCAGCTGGTTGCATGGGCTCTTCAGTTTGTGGAAACCCTGTCAGTCATGTGTGAACTTTTCTGTATGTATGTTGAAAAAATATACTCAATACCATTTAAGGCACATTAAAAAAAAAAAAAAAGAAGGCATTTGGGAATGGCTGTCCTTTCCAACAGAAGCCAATTCACAGGGGCCTGCTTCCCTGGTAGAGGATGGATGTGCTGATCTAGCCTCCCCAGTACCTGAGCCTCCCTTCTTCTCATACCACAGATATCGCAGGCACAAGTGAAATGTGGAGTAAGCTGGAAAAGAACATCCTGGACCACCTTAGCTCTGACGTGGAGGAGGACTATGGCAAGGATTATATCCTCCAGCAACGGAATTATCTGAAGTTAATCAATATAAAAACCAACACGGATATATCCCCTGTGCTCCAGGACATCCGACATGCCGTGTCTGCTAAGAGCCCCTTTGCCTTTTATGCACCGGGGGCATTGGCTTATTGTTTGCTCTTCTTTGTTTCCTTTAGTCCTACTGGCATATTTGATTATTTTAGCAAAAAATTGTGTGAAGTTAGAGGGAGTATGCCCAGAGCACTCATTAAGCAGCCCTAACTGAAGAATAAGCCATATGGGCAAATATGTGGGAAATGTTAGTCTTGAAATGAAAGGGAAACTTGAACTTCCCATTAAAGTTGTGGTTTCCTGGGGCGCCTGGGTGGCTCAGTCAGTTGGGTGTCTGCTTTCGGCTCAGGTCATGAGCTCCAGTCCTGGGATTGAGCCTGCAGAGTCAGGCTTCCTCCTCAGTGGGGAGTCTGCTTCTCTCTCTCTCTCTCTGCCCCTCCCCACTGCACGTTATCGCTCTCTTTCAAATAAATGAAAACTTTAAAAAAAGTAGACAAAGCTGTGGCTTCCTACCTTGCGTTCCCTGTGAATTCTGTTGGTTGAATAGGACTTGGTGGTGAGAAGGCTGGTGGGTAGAAATGACCACCGTGAAGGGCATTAATTGAGTGCCTACTCTGCATGGATACATTTCAGATAATTCTCTCATCCAGTTCTCATACGAGAACCAAGGTAGGTATCTCCACCCCTATGTAACAGGTAAAGGAATTAAGGATCAGAGAGGGTAAGTTGTTAGTGCATTGTCACATTGCTGGCAAAGGCAGTTAGAATTGAAATCCAGGTTGGACCTCACTGCCTGCCAGGAGAGGAGGAAGAGGAAGAGACGGTGGGAAAAATGAGGTAGAGAAGGAAAAAGAGGAGGAGGAACTGGGCAGGACCACAGTCAAAGGCATTTTTTTCACTGTGAATTGATAACCTGCTGTACCTACTGTATACAAGGTACTAATTCCTGTATGTAATCAATGCTCTGTGCACCTCCTCTCCTTTCCTCTACCTGGAGCCCTGGAGATAATAGGATGAGATCTCCCAACTCAAGCAGGGCCCCAGAGGCCTTTTGGCAGACCCACAGCACATGAGTTGCTGGTTTGGTGTCCATAGTAGCCATCAATTTTACCTCCATCTGAGCATCCCAGAATAGAAAACCCAGCATCATTACCTGGAGAAGCCAGCCAAAGGGAGCAAGGTCAGATACCAAGAGAGGTGGGGTCAAGTTTACCAGGGGGAGGTAAAAGTGGGGGGAGCTGGTGAACAGAGGGGATGTAAAAGGAATTAGAAAAAATAGCAGTTTGACATGAGGGAAGCAGAGGTCCAGACATCGCAAACCTCTCTTTAGCCCCTTTCCTTCCTAGGTTTGTAGGTTCTTTTTCTATGTTCCAATGTCCTGGAGATTTTAGGGAAATAGATAAACTGACAATGCTCTGCAGTTTCCCCTCAAAAGAAAATAATAAGATGGTGAGAGAAATAGTTATGATAGTATTGATATGATAAAGTTTTAATGGCTAGTCATGCCAACTGCCCAGTAGTTCTCCATTGTTTTTGGAGATAAGAGCTGTCAAGGCCAAAGCTTTCATTTGCATACTTCAGATGTTGAGAGATTAAAGGGTTTGTATAACCAGAATTTGAAGGAGGACTGAAGACTATGTGTTTCACTATAAGCCTGCAGTTCTCAAAGTGATCCCTGGACCACAGCATCAGCATCACCTGAGAACTGATTAGAAATGCAGATTCTCAGGAGCCAATGCAATCATATTTTAGGTTCCCATGGCTCCTGTAACAAATTATGAAAAACTTAGCAGTTTAAAACAAAATGCATTTATTATTTTATAGTTCTGGATGTCAGAATTCTGAAATGGCTCCTATAGGGCTAAAATCAAGTTGTCAGCAAATCTGCATCCCTTCTGGAGGCTCTAGGGGAGAATTCATTTGTTGCTTCTTCCAGCTTCCAAAGGTCTCCTGCATTCCTTTGCTTGTGGCTGCATCTCTCCAACCTCTGCTTCCTTTGTCTCCTCTCTGACTCTGCTTCCCTTTTATAAGGACCCTTGTGATGGCACTGGGCCCACACATAATCCAGAATAATTTCCTTATCTCAAGATCTTTAACTGAATTGCATCTGCAAAGTCCCTTTTGCCATATAAGGTTACATGGCCACAGGTTCCAGGGATTTATGTACCATTATCATTACTAGGGAGTTTTATTCTACTGCACTGAATTGGAAATTCTGGGAGTGGGCCTAGCAACTTGTTTTGTACTGAACCCTCCAGGTGATGCATACCCGTATTTGAGAACCTCTGCTCTAGGCCACAGAGTAAGCAGTCTGGCCACAGAAGGAGGGGGAAAGATCTCTGAGGACAGTGGGGGTGGGAGTGGGCTGGAGACATCAGGTTAAGACCTGAGTGTGGGGCCTGCTTTATGTTCTGATGGAAACTCCATGAGGCTTGGGGCTCCCCAAGCCTGTATTGGTGCTCAATACAGACCCAGAAGAGTCTGAGGATCCTGATCAGAGAAGCTCCTAACTGGTTTCCCCCAGGAGGGCTTCCACATTGCCTTGTGGTTACCTGGGAAGGAAGTATACAACAAGGTGGTCTATTTAGCTAGAGAAAGACTGCTAACCTCTTCCCACCACTCCCATCTTGACTCCCTGGGGTCTGGGTGGGAGTGGGGAGGTCTGGAAAAGACTCCAGGCTCCTGGAGACAATAGGGGAAAGAAGTAAGAATGAAGTATCAGGGTACATGTGGGGCAGGTGGGCATCTGCTGCAGTAGAGGCCACCTGGTGGACAGCCTTAGTCTTGCAGCTGAAGTAAGGATGAGAAATCCAAGGGAGCCGAGTAGAGATGATGCAAATACACCAACCCTTATGAACCCAGATTCTGAGGACAAGAGGAGAAGAGGAGAGAATCTTGTGTGCCACTGCATGTTCATTGGGAAGACCGTGTTTTAAACCAGCAGAGATTGTTACCTGAAAGTATCAATAAGCATTAAAATATATTTCTTTTCTTTCTTTTTTTAAAAGTAGGCTCCATGCCCAATGTGGGGCTTGAAATCATGACCCCAAGATCAAGAGTCACATGCTCTACCCACTGAGCCAGCCAAGTACTCCCAAACATATTTCATTTTAGCACAATATTTATAATTTCTCAGAAAACAAGAGAGACAAGTATTACATATAAAACACCTCCAGGCCCTGCCCATGTCTGCCCAGTATTGGTGTCCCTGGTTTACCTTAAGAAACTGGTAAGAGTTAATGACAGAGGGGAGCCTTCAATATGTCCACAACTTGACAGCATGGTGAACAAACAGGTGATTTAACAACAGGACTCTTGGCAAAAAGTATTTCATCCACCCACTTCTGCTCTTCTGCTCAAGGGCAGGATATAATGTACATGTAATACCTGGTCACACAGCACCATACGCAAATTGCATACAAAATCTCACCCACTGCTCTTTAATTCTTCCTTTTCTATATTTTCTCAATGCTGGAAGCAGGAAAGTGTGTGAACCTTACAACACACCCAGGGCAAGAAGGAGGAAATTGGAAAACATTCAGTGAAAATATGATTTCTTTACTACATGAGGAGCTGATAAGTGCCTACAAATAAACTTTACTGTATTATTAGAATGGAACATTACATTTCATCCGTTTCATTATTGGTGGTAAAGACCATGTTTTGGAATGCTATTCTGGATGGTGCAATTCTGAGGAAGAATAAATCCATACAAACAGCTCTGTGGAGTGGTGGCACTTTCTGCTCCGTGGAAATCCCCAGTCCAGTGAACCACACAGAGTGGTTCACTCAGGGGCTTAGGACAACTGCTCTGGAGGGGCTCAAAATAAAGTACTTCTCTACCCATTTGTTTTGTACCCCAATATTTCCCTCCAGGATCTCAGGTTTGGGGATGACATGGCAGAACTGGATGGGTGTTTCTGAGTCTTGGTTCATTCCCAGCTCAGAATTCACATCAAGAAATAAGAATCACAAGGAAGGGAGATTAGAAACTAATTTGGAGCCTGAATATAGGGAGACCTCAATATGTTTGTTGTCTTAATTTGCATACTCTGCTGCCTGTTTGGTATTCCTTTTTGGGGGATTTTGTCATTCAAGAGACCCTATCTCTCCACCATAGAGGTAGTCATGTGACCTAGGCTGGCCAATCAACTTATATCCTTGGCTCCAGAGATTGGTGCAGGGGTAGACTCCTGACCCAAGAAGAACCAGTCATGGCTCCCAATAGTGGAAGAATTGCTAAGGCAATGGGAAGAAAAGGGTATCCATGTTAACTGAAGCTTTCTAGACCCTACCAAGAGCCCACCAACAATGAAGCCAGTATAGAGAAAAATGGAGCAGAATGATGAAGAAAAACCAAGGTCTAATAACAAAGTTTGAGCCTCTCAATCTAACTACACCTGTAGATCTGCCATTCAGATTGATTTCCAAGTTGGGTGAGCCAATACATTTCCTTTAAACTATTTCAAGTTGGCTTTCTCTCTTTTGCAACAGAATTAATTCCTAACAAATACACTCTCTAGGGAAGAGTTCAGTGAAAAACAAGGAAAATAATGCTTGACAGAGAAAATAGGTGTGGTTACAGTGTTCTAGGGGAGAGAGAAATTGATGAGACTAAGGAAAATGAGACAGAGTGGGTATTCCCATTTAGTGGCCCTCTCCTACAGAAAAGCAATTTTTCTATTAAAATTTCTTTTAAGTTTTTTCTTTTTTAAGATTTTTTTTACACAGTCTGTGAGCATGGTGCCTCTGGAATAAGGTGAAAAGAAAAAATCCTTCCTGAGCCTCATGGTGCAAACCAAATATTTCAGCTGATCACTGGCAGTCCTAAACTGTTGGAATGATGTTTGGCTAGGATAACAGTGTAAGGTACATTGTGTCTAAGTGATAAGACATTCTGTCCTGGTTCATCATAAAACATTTTTACCATATTGCAAAATATAGAGATGACTAAAGTGAGAATCTCAGCTTACCATGGGAAACAGGAAGATTAATAAGCATACAGCAAACTCAAGGCTTTTGTCCTAAATTATTTCACTTTCAGATTATTCCATTCATGCTCAGGATGTTTATGTGATGATTATGTGAAATTAATAAACAAACAAATAAACTTTTTAAAAAGACAGAACGCAGATTCTGTTGCTTGCAACCAGATGTTGCCCAGTGACCCTGCAAATTTTACCTGTTTAGCTCTATTTTCTGTGCTTCTTCCTATTTTCATACTAGGTAATGATCCACTGATGTGTATAATATAACCATTCTCTTTGGCATTGTCCTCTGTTTTCTCTCCTGACTATTCAAAATGAATTCCATAGAAAGTAGGTCCTAACTTGAAACACAGTATATTTTGTTCTGGGTACAATTTCTAGGTAAGACATGTTTGCACAAAAAAATTTCATTGATAAACACAAAATTCACACTTTCATCTTGAATACCCATGGTAAATAGCAAAAACAGTTCTGGAAAATCATCAGAGGTCTATTGGTCTAATGACCAATACATGTCATTGCTATTGTAACGTTGGATTTTTTTTTAAAGATTCATTTATTCATGATAGAGAGAGAGAGAGAGAGGCAGAGACACAGGAGGAGGGAGAAGCAGGCTCCATGTCGGGAGCCGGACGCGGGACTTGATCCCAGGACTCCAGGATTGTGCCCTGGGCCAAAGGCAGGCACTAAACCACTGAGCCACCCAGGGATCCCCTAACGTTGGATTTTTTTGGGGGGCAGGGGGCAGATGTTGCCCAGTATGTAATTACCTTCCTATTGGAAGCCATTCCCCATATGTGAGATGTTGGTGGAAAGCAATGCTTTCCTCCAACTACAGAAGCCGGAAGATCTAAATCCTACCTCTGCCCACTTCTCAGCCTCTAGGATTTGGGTATAATGAACATATGTTATGAGCTTCCTAGGACATGGACTGTTAATTGAGGCATGTGAAGAGTGATGGTGACTGTCTCCTACAATGATAGTTGTGTTTCCTGTTGCTTAGCCTTTTGGAGACATTTGGTCCTGTTAATCAATTTTTCAAGCCTGGTCCTCCAACCTTCCCTTGATTATGTGAAATTAATAAACAAACAAATAAACTTTTTAAAAAGACAGAACTCAGATTCTGTTGCTTGCAACCATAAGCATTCTAATTTACATCCTCTTCTGTGTCCTCCTCATTACCGCAGTGTTTTCAAAGACCCACTCTCAATACACAGCTCCACATCTTCACGGGTCCTCAAGGCGAATGGCACCAAAAAGGATATGCACCCTTTACAGAAGGATGGCACGAGTGTTTTCCCTGTACACTATGCTTAGTCCTCTCCACCTCTCCTGCTCTGTCTAGGGCTCTCTCGCACTTGCACAATGGCAGTAGGATGGGGCTTTAGGCAGGTTCTGGATTTCCATCTCTTCTTTTTGGTTTCTACTGAGAAACATCTTTTAGAATCCCCAGATAGAAGGCTTTGGGCTGTGATGTAAGGGGCCAGGTTGGGAGAGATGAAAGGAAGAGAATTTCGGAGGGATCCCTTTTCCAGAGAGGCTTTTACAAAGAGCTCGTGGCTTTACTAGTCTTTCTTTGCTTTAAGATCAAAGGACCACTTTCTCCTCCCCCTGCACAGTGATTTGTTTTTGTTTCATGTTTGGAATACTGGTTAATATTGCTTCAAACATGTCACATTCTTGGTGCCTGAGTGGCCAGGTGGTATGCTGTGGGCATTTTGGAGTTGCACAGGGTTATGAGTGGTATGTGTCCCCTCAAAATTCCTATGTTGAAATACTAATCCCCAGTATGATAGTATTAGGTAGAGTTTTGGGATGTAATTAGGTTATCAGGGTGGAGCCCTTGTGATGGTATTTGTACCTTTATAGGAAGAGAAAGGAGAGAACTTGCTTTTCTCTCTCATCATGTAAAGATACAAGAAGATAGCCATCTGCAAACCAGGAAGCAGACTTTCTCTAGTCATAGGATCTGCCAGCACCTTGCTGTTGGTCTTCTTAGCCTTCAGAACTATGAGAAATAAATGTTTGCCATTTAAGTCACTCAGCATCTGGTGTTTGTTATAGCAGCCCAAAACTGACTAAAACACACTCTTGCGTTCAAAACTTTTTTTTTTAAGATTTTTTTTAAGATTTTATTTATTTATTCATGAGAGACAGAGAGAGAGAGAGAGAGAGAGAGAGAGAGAGAGGCAGAGACACAGGCAGAGGGAGAAGCAGGCTTCATGCAGGGAGCCCGACGTGGGACTCCATCCTGGGTCTCCAGGATCAGACCCTGGGCTGAAGGTGGCACTAAACCACTGAGCCATCTGGGCTGCCCCTTGGGTTCAAATCTTGAGTCTGCTGTTCAATAGCTGAATGACCTTACACAAGCTGTTTAACTTCTCTGCATCTTGTTTTTTTTTTTTTCTTTTTACTCCAAATATAGGGGCAGTGGTAAGGTTAATCTCATGCAGTTGTTGTGATGATTAAACCGGATAATTATGCAAAGGATTTAGCCAGTGCCTGGCATTTCACATGGGCACAGATGAACAGTAACAGAAGTAAACAGTAACAGAAGTTGTTTAGTTCTCCTTTCCATGGGAGTGCATTTGCCATGGACATAAGTCACATTGGTGTGTCCTTTCCAGGTGGAGGTCAGGAGAGGGGCAGGCCAGTATGGCTCCATGTTTTAATACCCAGGACTTTAGGAACATTCTGATCCAAATGGGGACTTTCAATGTCAATTGACTAATGCTCCTCCCCCCACAAGGGCATGAGGGAATCTTAATGGACAATGATAAGAATCCCTATTGTCTTCTCTTTTTTTTTAAGCTAACAATCATTTATGACTTGCTATGTGCCAGGAACCAATTAAATCCTTACAGTAACCCTGTGACATATGTACTATTATCATTTTATTTATTTATTTATTTATTTATTTATTTATTTATTTATTTATTAAATTATTATTTATTTATTAAAATATTTATTTATTCATGAAAGACACACAGAGAGAGGCAGAGACATAGGCAGAGGAAGAAGCAGTCTCCCCACAGGTAGCCTGATGTGAGCCTCAATCCCAGGACCACAGGATCATGCCCTGAGCGTGAGGAGATGAAGTACTCCTCATCTCCATTTTTTAGATACGAAACTAGGCTTACAAGGTGAACTTGCTTAAAGTAACACATCAAAGCTATTATGTAGTAAGACTGAGTTTTGTTTTGTTTTTAAATTGTGGTAAAATATACACAATATCGGGGTACTTGGGTGGCTCAGTCTGTTGAGCGTCTGACTCTTGGCTTCAGCTCAGGTTATGATCTCAGGGTCATGAGATCAAGCCCTGAGTCAGGGTCCACACTTAGTGGAGAATCTGCTTGAGATTCTTTTCCTCTCCCTCTCCCTCCATCCCCCTCCAATCCCTCTCTCTCTCAAACAGATAAATAAAATCTTAAAAAAAATATATATATATATAATATAAAACATCATTTTAACCATTTTTAAGTATACAATTTAGTGATATTCAGTAACATTCACAATGTGGTGCAACCAACACCTCCATCCATTTCCAGACTTTTTCATCATCCCAAGGATTGAGCTTCTTTTTTTTTTATTTTTTTTATTTTTTTTTTATTTTTATTTTTTATTTTTTTTTAAGGATTGAGCTTCTTAAGCCGAATTTGTCCAACTTCTAATTTGTGAAACGAACCATCACACAGTGGTTGAGAACATAAATTCCTTTGAGGTTCAAATCTCAGTTCTGTCACCGATGAGCTCTGAGATCTTAGAGAAGATACTTGATTTTTCTAGTGCCTCCATACTTTGATATGTACATGGAGAGGGTTGTTATCAATGGTACTTATCTCATAGAGTGGTTATAGTATTAAGTAAGTAATTTAATCCGTATTAAGTACTTAGAATCTCCCTGGGAAATAGTAGGCACACAATAAATATTAGTTATTATTACTCCATACTGCTACCCATACTAATTATAGGGTGCTATGATAATGAAGGTGGGGAGCTAGAATATGCACATTGTGTGAAGGAATGAAAGATGATGCCGTGCAAAGCGGGCTTGGGCTTGAGGTAATATATTGCTTCCTAACTTAATGTTGATGGGGTTTCGCTAGGCCACTAAAATCTCTGCTGTTGAAAGGCAGTAAGATCTCTACCCCTAGATAACTAGGTAGCCCGAGCAGGACACTGATAATGCATATGTTCATCTCTACCTGGAAAGTGGGCTCCCCTGCAGACAGAGAATCTAGGATGATCTGGAGAATGCAAGCCTATATAGGTAACTTCCTCAAATCCCTCTCCTCCTCTGGACTCCAGGCCAGAAATATAGGACTCACAACTTCCATGCCACCCCTGTCCTCCTTCTACAGCAAGGAATAATTTTCAGAAGATGTTAAAAATCTCATACAAATACCCAATGAACACACATCAGAGTTTTATTTAACTCAATGAGAGGGCCAGTGGAGAACCAGAGAATCAGCAAAACCTCTGGCTTAGCCACAAAGAAAGACTTAAATAAATACCATCTCTCATTGAAGGAAAGTGAGAGGGCAAAGAAAATTTGAGGTCAACGGGAGCTAATTTTTCCCCCATCCTAGACAGAAGTTCACTTGTCCTTCCTAAGTTGTGATTTCATAGATAAGCTCCAAGGCTTCAGGGCTTTTTATCTCATGTTGATGGGTTGTTTTGGCTGCATTGAGGATAAAGTTGCATGCGAAATGTGTGAAGAACTTGGAAAGGGATGGGGAATTAGTTTTTAGTTATGATGGGTTCTGCTAGTGGACTTACAGAGATGTATGGTCCATCCATCTAGTAAGCGGATCTATTGTAATCAAGAGAAATGGAAAGATTAGGACCAGGAGGAGAAATAATCATCCAGTGTTACCTATGGTATGTCAAGCTTCATTGAAGCCCATTGGAAGCTGTCAGAAAGTGTCTCTCCCAGTAGGATCATGAGACCTTCTCATATTACTGTGTAATGAGTTTCCTAAGTGAGCTATAGCAGATCCTATGTTGCTCTTCTAATAAAAACATGTCCATCTTTATTAAGAGAGAAGACTTAAGCAGTGTGTCCATGTCCTTTGTTCTTTCTTATAATTATGCAGTGTTTAAATTGTCAAAATTTCCTTCTTAAAAATTTACTTGACATAAATGCTATGCAGCATTGGGGGAAAAGATGGTTCACCCATGTTTCAAACAAGGCCAAAAGGACACTAATTCAGTGTCGTTTTGGTATTTTATTTCTGTCCTGAGTGAAATAATAACAGGGACAGAAGATTTTACCTCTAAAGACAGCTATGAATGGACAATTGAAGAAAAACACACGGAGGCAGAAACCAGAATCTGAGAAGGTAATACCTGGCGTCATGATTTGTATGCAGTAAAGGAAAAGGGGAAGATGTGGCTCATCTTTCTGTCTTGGTGTCCTGTGATTTCTGCATTGTTAACCAATAATGAAATTCCTGCCTTATTGAAGTATGGGAGACAACTCCACCTCTAGATTCTGAAGCAACAACACTGGGTGAACAGCTGTGGGAGGTAAGAGTGGGTCCAGAATAATGAAGACAGCCCTTGTCTTCCCAGAACTCACTGTGTGGTAGACAGGAATATATCAAGACTTTCCTTGGACTTCTTTGTCAGTGTCCACAAAGACACTGAAAATGAGAGAGCATTGGTATGAGAAACAACCTATGATTGAAGGCAAGAAGATTAAAAAAAAATCCTTAAAAAAAAATCCTTGCACATACTAATCAAAAGTAACTTGGTGTAGCTATACTAATATCAGACAAAGTAAGGTCTAAGGGAAGAAGCATTTCATACATTATCTATTTCACACACTCCAATTGGAGCCCAAAGATTTCTGCTCTGTGACTCCTGGCTGCTCTGCCTTCTCTGATCTGCCCAGTCGACTTTATCTACCCAACCCACACTGTTAGCAGGAGGGGGTCCTGATTCAATATCAAACCCTACCTTTTCTCTTTCATCGCTCATCCATGGCATTAGCAGTTCCTTCTCCCACTCAAGTTTTTCCTGAGCTCCTACCTTGTGTCAGGCATGGTACTAGGCACTGGGGGACATATCAATTGGATTATCAGGGGAAACAAGTCAGATAGATTCCTGCTGTCCTGGGAAATGACAGTATGATGGGGAAGACACACATGCGGCAACTCAACAAATGGTTGTTTGATGGGAATGTGTGATCAGTACTATTAAGTGTGAGTACCTAGGGAGCTCCAAACACCAATAGCAAAAGATTCTTGATTTTAGCTGTTTGGTACCAGGGCTCCATCCACTACGCCAACCATCAGTGACTCTTCTGAAAAGAAGCCCACAAAGAATAACGCCTTGACAGTGGGCCCCAGGAAGTGTAAGAAGGTAATAGCTCTCCCCTGACATTGTAGGCTGCTAAAGTCTTCTCTAACTCAGATGTCTGCTGCTCCTAGAGTCTTGAGAAGTGACAAGTCCCCATCTGGCAGCTGTTGGGGACAAATGATGCTGCTGAGCTTGATCTTAAAGTCGGCCCCAATGTTGGGGCTCAGTACCCAGGTTTACAAGCCCTGGACCACAGGGAGGAGCCTGTGTTTTGGTCTGAGGTGACAAGTTACAGAATCCGTTTCATCCGGGAATTGGTTTTGAAACACCAAGACACAAACCAGTTGGCAAAGGACCAACAAGGGGTGAGTGGATGATGGAACTTGGGCACAAGAGCTGTGACTGATTTTACACTGTTGCTGCAGGTGGGATAAAAGGCCTCAATGAAAACTGGCTCATGCTTTTAGGCTGCCTTCCTTCAGACCTACTCAGAGAAGCCTGTAAAACTTTGCCACTGCCTTCTAGGACCTTAGGACTCTGAATCCAGCCAAAGCTAATGTCCCTTCCTGTCTTCCCCAGGCTAAGTTTCAGGATGGATACTAGCTTCTATCAAAAGGGGCCTTTTACAAATTAGTAAACAATTTAACATTGTCTGCCAGATAAACAGTCCCAAGGATTCATAGCTTGGTAAGGGGTCTGAAGGCTGATTATCACACCAGTCTTACTGTCTCAGCAAGGTATGGTGTGAAATGCACAAGCTGCATAAGCATGCATGTCAGCCTTGCCCAGCTTTATAGCCTCCAAGGATAGTTTCCATCATCCCTTCCTTGGATTGCATCTTGGAATGCCCCAGGTAGTGTCAGACTCAAGAGGATGAGCAAGTAGCAACTGGAGAAGAAAAATGTAGCAATCAGCTTTGACTCTACCTCCCTGCATGGTCTTCTGCTCAGGGGGCAGCAAAAATGATTTTTGGATCCTGAACAGCAATTTATCAGGTAAGGAATAACCACATAGACTCTGAGAAGACTACCACCAGAAGGCAGGGCAAGCAAGTCTAGTTTCTAAAGCCCAAACTAACAACCAGGAGTGGCTGCTCTTACCTCTTGCCTTGCCATCCTCAATGGCTTGCATTAGGCAGCCTAGCAGGCATTTCTAGTGAAAGAGAATGAGGTCACTGGGATTGGGTAGACAAGGAGAGAATGGGTGGAGCAAGATGCTGGAAGCATGTAGAAGGAAGGGGCTCAACAAGGATAGAAGAGTGAGTGTGAGAGATGGGGGAAGGTCGTAGAGCAGGGAGATGAGGAATCTTGGCTGGATAACACTTTACCTTTTCTAAGTTGTTAGTAATCAGAATGCTAAAGGTGCCAAGTTTAGAGTGGTTTTGGAAGACATTTGGGCTGAGAACAAATGTTGAAGAGAAATTAGATGTAATCATTTCTAACAGAGCTTTTAGAAATTGAGGTTTTATGTATGATAAACACACACACACCCCTCAAGTATACGGTTCAATGAATTTTGAGAAATGAATGCACCTGTTTAGCCCACACTGGTGAGAGTAGGAATCAAGATTCACTTTTGTCCCTGTCCTATACCATTTGTTGGAGACTTTACCTTCTCCACTGAATTGCTGTTATTATCTATATAAAAAAGTTACTGGCCATAATAATTGGATAATATGGATCTATTCCTGGACTCTCTTCTATTCCATTGATCTGCTTGTCTATCCTATGCAATTGCCATACAGTTTTTATTTTTCTCTTCTTTAGTCTTTTATTGGATAAAATTTTTTTGACCTCTTCTTTTATTTTTTAAAAAGATTATTTATTCATGAGACACAGAGAGAGAGCGAAGCAGAGACACAGGCAGAGGGAGAAGCAGGCTCCATGCAGGAAGCCTGACGTGGGACTCCATCCTGGGTCTCCAGGATCAGGCCCTGGGGCTGAACGAAGCGCATTAAGGCCGGATAACACTTGTTTAAATGCTGGGCTTAGAGATACGATCTTTTTTTTTTTTTCCAGAGATACTATCTTAATTTGAGTTCCCTAGAAGCAGACCCTTGGATGTGGATTCAAGTGCAGGCAGTTTACTTTGGAGATGCAGGAAACTCCTGTAGGGGAGTGATGAGAAAGGAAACAGAGAAAGGAAACAGCCAATTAGGTGATCAAACACATCGGTGAAGGCAACTGCTGGGGAGATTCTCCAAAATGGTGTTAAACCCATACCTCCAGATGGCCCCTCCTTAGTGGTGGTGGGGTGTTTTGATACCAACTCTGATCAGGGCTGGATTGAGGCTGCTCCCAGGAGCCGCAAAATCTCTGGCACTCCCAGTGTGCTGTGCCCAGGCAGAACACGGGAGAGCATTTTCCCATAACCTCAGTAAAGTCCCACAGAGAAGTGGATTCAGTTGGCTGGAGATGTAAAGAAAATGGGTAGGGCCGGAGTGTCTGCTCCAGCACAGACACTGCTTACACCACTCATACCTGCTTGCACTCCACATTAATTCTCTCCATCCTGTCAGTGCTTCTTCAAGGTGGTGGCAAGTCACCATGTGAAAAATAAAAGCTTACAGTCGGAGGATGAGTGAGACAAATCACAGTCCTTGCTGCATTATTTCCCTCCTCTACCACTATTCTAGAGTCCTTGGTCACTTGGCAGAGCTTCTAGAGGTCTCAGTTGCTTTTCCAGTGAGGCAACTCAGAGCTTCCTCTCTGAAAACTGCAAACCTTTGGTTACCAGGCCCTTGCGAGGTAATGGTGCACACAACTCCCATTTGTTGTTTTCCCTGAACATGGGGTCACCAAGATGAGACCTGGTGAGTTCCTGAGTACCATACATCCCTTACAGTGTCTCCATTCTGCAACAGCAACCTGTGAAACAGTCCATGAAAATTACTCCTGCTGATAGAGGGAGTCTTTCCTTTGCCTGCTGGCCTCCTGCTGAACTTACCCTTCTCGTCGTGACATGAGCCGACGTGCCCACACGATGAAGTGAGGAGAGGCACTGGAGCATAGCACTGGGCTCCTATTGACCTTCTGACCATATGTCAAGAGGATCATCTGCTTCTGGACTGCCACTTACTACAGGTAACTGAAGTGGGGCGAGCTCCTGTACCTCTGACGAAAGAGGATTCATCTTAGTGATTGACCAGAGTGTTGAAACAAAGGAGAGCTGTACAGTCAAGAGTTGGTCCCAAACTTTTAAACTCTTCAGCTTGAAGCTAATTTCTTCCTAGGACCCTTATTGGGGAAGTTCAGTGAAGAAGGAACTTTCCATTTTTCCTCCTCCCTTCCTTTCTTAGGAAGGAGAACGTTTATTCCTTCACCAAGGAAATGAAGAGTTGAGTTTATATTAGAATTTTTATACTCAGAGTTGATTTAAAATGAATTGGGAGTTTGGGGAATAAGATCACACTAATTCTTATTTATTTTTTATTTTTAGGTAATTGCCACAACCTTGAGATCAAGAGTTGCATTCTCCATCAGCTGAGCCAGCCAGGTGCCCCTAATTCTAACACTTTGAAGTATTAAAGCCAATAAGCTTCTGGTGTGCATAATTCATATTCATAAGTAAGCTTTTCTTAGCTTCCTAATTTTTACTTCTTCCCACCTTTGAAATCATTGGTATCTACTTAGTGACCTTGTTTTTTTTGTGATCTCTGCATCCATGTGAAGCAAGCTCAGGAAGACTTCAGGCATTTCTTTGTTCTGCTCTTCTGCTCTCCTGCTCTCAGGTATAAAATTTGGAAATACTTCTCATTTGAAAATTGGTGTCAATTCCTGAGTTTTGGAGGCTGTTTTGAAGCCCTCTGCTATCACACAACTATCTCTGCCTCAACATGAAGATAAATGTTCCAGCCTTCCTTTTTCCATTGAGGCTTCTGATCCAGTGGGACTTGCTGGATTCCTGCTGGAGGAGTTCAGGTGCTCCTATCACTTTTGGTAGAGACAATAGTAGCAACCTTAGAATTGCACACTTGGCCACTTGGCCTGTAATTTCTAAAAATCCAGATGTCAACTTTTCAGAATCAAGGGGATCCAGACCATAATCTGTTGAGCAATTCTTCTGAAGGTGGCTACAATGTTATCACAGTCCTATGGAGGGATGGGCCAGCTAGCAACCTAACATTCTGGCATTATTTTCTTCCCTTGAAATTTCTCTCCAGCAATATCTACATTGTCATTTATCCCATATGACGGATTTCTCTTGGTTAATTCAGAGAAACTTTTTTTCCTCCTTCCCAATCTTGCCATCCAACTTACAAGGGCAGGATGGGGGGTGGCAGAGGGAATTATAGGTATTTAAAAAAAGCTTCTCAAATGTAGTGGCAGCCAGAGAAATGCAAATAAACGCCGAGATGCCATACTTGTGCGTAAGACTGGCAAATGTTCTAAAGTTGGTATTTCAGTTCCATATTGCTACTAGACAAACTACAACCAAACTTAGTGGCAGTGCCCTTAAGATTCTGGAAATCTCTCTTTTAATAAAGTCTAAGAGACACACTCTCCTGATGTCTTCTGACATATCAAAGTCAAAAAAGAATTTTAGAGCTGTACCCGACCTGGACAGCTTACTTCAAAATTTATCCTGAGACCGAATTTTACTGACAACACTCCACATTTGATCTCTGTAGTTCTTATTTTGACAACCCTTTGCTTGCTAGGAAAGGCTAGCCTGGCTCTCAACATCCTCCAAACTGTGCTACATAACTCAACAGTTCTTTCTGTCATTTATGTCTGTCTTGTATTTTATCAGAGGCAGCTATTTGTCCCTTTTAACGCTCTGCCTGCCAATTTCCCCAGCCAGATCTTACAGATGTGGCGGGTCCTGGAGTTCATTTCTGGGAAGAACCAGCCTCAGATGCTTTTGCATCTTACATCTGACAGAAATGAGTAGAATTTGGTACCTGGATTAAATAAGAAGGGAGCAAGTGGTTCATCACAAACTATAGGTTTTATATTTAAGACCTCCTGGGGGAAAACAGTGTATTCTACTTTATTATTCTTGGGGCTTGAAGATTTTGAGTTTGTGAATATATGCCTGCAGACAGAATGATCTTGCAAAATCTCTGAGGAGTCCAATAGGTGTTACATAGATTCTCAGAGGAGTCACTAAATATGTTCATGCGAGGTTGGGTAAATAGAAAATTTTCATTCCAGTTATCTATGAAACACCTATTTTTTAATAAATCCTTACATGGGGTGGGGGTGGGGTGGATCCCTGGGTGGTTCAGTGGTTTAGTGCCTGCCTTCGGCCCAGGGCATGATCCTGGAGTCCCAGGATCGAGTCCCAGGATCAAGTCCCGCATTGGGCTCCCTGAATGGAGCCTGCTTCTCTCTCTGCCTGTGTCTCTGCCTCTCTCTGTGTGTCTCTCATGAATAAATAAATAAAAATCTTAAAAAAAAAAAAAAAATCCTTGCATGAGGAGTGTGGGGTTAGAACCAGAGTGGGACATAGTCCCTGCTTTCAAATTGGGTAATATTTTATAGAGTGATCTCAATGAGTGATTACATAGAGTTATACTCCACATGAGCACTCATTAAATAATTTTTTTCTTGCTACCATATTCATATGTACATTCTTTAATACTGGGTCACTAATATTGAGAATACCCTATCTACAAAATTAATCTTTTGTGTTGAACACTGATGTGAACCTAACTTATATCATCTATAAAAAGCAAAATTAAAAACATGGGAATAAATTGTCATTATACAATACAGATACTATGTGTAAGTAGTACAGTAGAATTCTGAAAGATTTGGGAAAAAAGTATGGTCTTATTTTGGAGCCAGGCTATATTTTCTGCCTGTTTCCCAATGCTATTCTTTTGCTTTCCCCTACAGGGTGACATGAGAGCAAGCATGGGCTTTGAGGTTAGTAGAGCTACATTTGAATCCTGGATCTAGTACTTAAAAGCTGTGTGGCACTGAGTGAGTTACTGAATGTCTCTGTAGCTGTTTCTTCATGGGTAAAGCAGAGCTGCTACTTTATAACCCCTGCCCATAATTCAGTGCCTGGCCAAATGTAAGAACTCAGTGTTTGTTAAACAAATGAATGTCAGAACTACTGCTGGCACATGGCTGACATTTAAGGGCAGGTTCCTTCCACAGGGCTGTCACAGTGGTTATTCATTCGCAGAGTATTGCTTTATTTTCCTTCGGGCAACATTATGGTCCAACCACTGTCAGTGCCCTTCTAGATTAAGTACCTGATAGGATCTCCAGTGGTCAAGTATAGGTTTGTGCTTCCCTCCTGATGCAGTTCAGGTTTTCTGATATCACTGCATCCAGAATCTGGATACCATGGAATACAGGTCTGTGGGCTCAACTGCAGACTTGTTCCTATGTTATTCTCCATTTTTGACTTGTGGTATCGCCATGAGGTTAAATGAGAATCTGAGGTAGGAGTGGAGAGGTGGGAGGTTTGAGGACAGGATCCATCTAACATGGATGTTATATTTGAGGAGAAGATCCACAATGATCAGGGCAGAGGTCAGACACAGGGATGTGGGTGTGAGAGACTGCTGTGAGTGAGAGAGAAGTCACGTGAAATCATAGTCTGCCAATATTTGTTGGATTATCCTCTTTATTACCTGAATGGTCTTGTTTGATCCTGCTGAAATTCTGGAACAATACAAGGTCACCCCTGCTACTTCATTGGCTGGCAGAGATTTCTCCCATACATACAATGCTGATGGAAGAGATATTAGCAGGAGACACCATTCAGATTAAATACATCTCAGGGAAAACAGTGCAGCTTTGTACTAGCCAATCTGGGGACTACTACTTTTATGAGGAGTATCCTAAAACCCAGTGCATTTTCTTTCCTGGGGCCAGTAAAAACACAGGGCCCCATGGAAAAGCAGCAAAATATGGAAAGAAACTCTAGGTTATACAAGTGAGCTGCTAGTTTGGAAAGTGGTGACTTCTGTGTGCAAATGATTTCTTTGACTAAACAGAACAGGGCACATTTATGAGTTAATGACTTTCATAATGATTGAAATAAGAAACTAATAATTGTTTTTAACCCATAAAAGCCAATCTCTTATGGTTCATCCTAGCACATTACCATATTCTCAATTAATGACTGGTTTCTTAAAGTTAGCATTTGGATAAAAGTTCCAATACTGAATTAGAATAAAACTATTATTTGAAAGCATAAAAGCACAAAAAAAGTATATGAAACTTATTTATTACAGAACAATTTTCATTAATAAAAGCTTTAAGCAAAAACTCGTATTTCCACAAACTAACAATGACTTGGTAGCATGCAAGTACTTCTGGCTAGAGAGGCATATTTATTCTTCATGAATTTACATATAATAGGTCCTCATGATATTTGATTCCAAAATGTATGTATAAATTGGCTTGGCGTGATTAATAACTTAAAGTAAAATATAAACATAAGGATAACTTAAACAGTGATTTAATTTATGTGTGTCAATTCAAGGTCAGTGACTGGAAAGCCCTATTAAAAAAAAAAATATGAGGTCAAAAAAGTCTTTAGGAAGCAACCACATACCTCTGTATATTTGAAGATCGAGGGCTAAAAATCCATTCCTGATGAACACCATTAAGCAAAGGATGTATAACATCCACTGCACATCTGTTTCAAAAATGGCATATTTCCAAAATTATCCATTTCTTTACAAATAAACATTATAGTATTAATAGCTACACAGAGGCCATCAGAACGAGTTCCACAATATGCTAACTCTTACGAGGCTTCCCTGAGCTCTGTCTTAAAGCATCTACTTTAATCCTGGGGCTTTAAAAACATCTTCTTTACTTTAACTGTTGGTTTTATGTGTCCATTTTCATCTTCTTCATAATTAGCACGGTCTCTCTTCTTGGCAAACTTTTTTCCAATTGTCCCCACCAAGGTCTCATATCTGTTAAGATGATATGCGGCACAAATTTAATTAAACAAACAAACAAGATAGGAGTCAAGTCTTGTCAAGAATATTAAACCAAGTATACAACAAGAAAAATCAAAATGATTTAAAAAAGCTGTCTGATTTAAAATTTATGAACTTTTCTATGCAGAATTAAAATCTTCACTTTTGTTTTGGTACTATCCTGTATGAACTTGAGAGGTATATTTTAAAATATGTCTTAGAAGCAGCACTGGACAAGAGCCCTCAACTGCTGGCCTGTGACAGGTATGAACCTGCCCCAGCCCACTTTAGAGAAAGCAGGAAGTCCTCTTCCTGCTAGGGCACCTGACAGAACAGTTGGGAAGTGGAGCATCCACGTGAGAGCCAGCGAATGCTGGGCCCAGGTTAGAACTAGGCTCTGAAGTGACTATTACCTTCTGGCCATTTCTTCATCTGACACATCAAGCTCCACTGCTTCACTTTCAACTTCTTCCACTTTGTTCTTAGCATTCATCTGAAGCATTAATTTCTGAAAAATACAGCAGTGCTTTCAGGGTGGGAACAGGCTTATTAAAGAAACTGATACCAAATGTATTTGAAGGTAGAGAAAGAGGAAGTCACAATCTATGTGAGTAGTCCAAATCTCTGAGGGGATGTTCTCTAATACTTTACTCCACAATGTGACAACAAAAATCAGCCGTGAATGGAAAAAATAATGACAAAGCCCCATTAGATTAGACTTCCTATTAATGAATTTAAATTGTATTTTATTTATTTTTTAAAAGATTTTATTTGAGAGAGAAAAAATGAGTGAGAGAACACAAGTGGCAGGGAGGGCCAGAGGCAGAGGGAGGAGACTCCCTGCCAAGGAGGGAGCCCAATGTGGGACTCAATCCCAGGACCCTGAGATCATGACCTGAGCCAAAGGCAGATGCCCAACTGACTGAGCCACCCAGGCACCCCTTTAAATTTTATTTTAGATTGTAAATCTTATTAGTTACTTACATCTAAAGCAGGCACACTGCTAATATACTCTAGTGAGTGGGGGAAAGAAAAAGCAAACTTTCAGACTTCCTCCGACTTCCCATCTTTGACCCAAATGTAAGAATATTACACTCAAAAGTGATACTAAATGCAGTTTTTGGTGGTGGTGGTAAATTACTGGATGGAAGGACTGGGAGGCTGGCTCTAACATCATGGGGAGGACTGGCTTCACTCCAGAATACAAGGGTGGATAAAGCATTCTACATGATGTCCATGTGCCATAGTCTCACCTCCATTTCTTCTTCTCATGTTAACATTTCTTGATCATTACCCCGACTAAAAAATTATTTTGGGGATGCCTAGGTGGCTCAGCAGTTGAGCATTTGCCTTTTGGCTCAGCAGTTGAGCATCTGCCTTTGGCTCAGGGCGTGATCCTGGGGTTCCTGGGATTGAGTCCTGCATCAGGTTCCCTGTGGGAGCCTGTCTCTCCCTCTGCCTGGTCTCCGTCTCTCTCTCTCTGTCTCTAATGAATGAATGAATGGATAAATAAATAAAATCTTCCAAAAAATTTATTTTTATTGTACAATACCTTCTTTTTAGCAAAGGCAGGATGAGGAAGGGACAGCAGAAGAAAAACTAGTTTCAATTAGCTTTTCCAACATTTAAAGGACTAAAGAGAAAATTCTGGGAATATAAGCTCTGTGAGGGCACAGAATTCAGTTTCCTGTGCATTTCCAGTGCCTCAAGAGGATCTGATGAACCTCAGGTACAGAATAAATATTTACTGACTAAATAAACTCCATAGTAGGTGTCACTAAAGAGACATACAATATTAAAAATGTGTTCTCAGGGTGCCTGGGTAGCTCAGTCAGTTAAGTATCTGACTCTTGATTCTTGCTCAGGTCATGATCTCAGGGTCATGGGATTGAGCCCTGTGTTTAGCTCCCAGCTCAGTGGGGAGCCTGCTTGAGATTCTTTCTCTCTCCCTCTGCTTCCCCGCACTCTCTCTTTCAAATAAATCTTAAAAAAAAAAAAAAAAAAAAAAGGCTAAAATGTGTTCAAAGTACATCCTACTTATAATGAAATAAGTGCTCTCAAGTTGGTATCTTTTCATAACCGGGTATATACACCTAATCATTCCCACATTTCATAATAGTTCAGATCTGCAAGCCAAACAGTTCAAAACCTTTCCCCAGAGAGAATGTACTCAGTGTTACAGAGCAGCAGTCACGAAAGCCATCTTCTAATAGCCTCCCACATCAGGATCCTTCCCACTGTATAAGACATACCCTGGAGTGCTTGCTTAAGCCCAGCTCTAGTCTCTGGGCATCATATACTTATTATCTTTGCTTCCCCCAGATTCCCCTTTTACCCTAATGCCTTCTTTCTTTTCCTAATCTAAAGCTTTAAGCAGGCCAAGCCAAGAAAAATATCTATTCTAAACAAACACTTTTAGTGTTGACTGTATAAATAGAACACTTTAATTACCAAACACCCTCAAAAAAGGAGGGGAGGGAGAAGAAAACCTACAATCTTTAAATAATCTCTGGTGATTAGTCTGGTTAACTATGGTTCCCTATAGACGTTCTCAGGGGTAGTTTTGCTCACCAAGGGACCTTTGGCAATGTCTGGATACATTTTTGGTTGTCACAATTGGTGTGTGTGTGTGTGTGTGTGTGTGTGTGTGTATGTATGTATGCATGTGTACACTACTGGTATCTAGTGGGTAGAGGCCAGGGCACTGCTAAAGATCTTAAAATACACAGAACAGCCCCCAGCACAAAGAATTATCTGGCTCCAGATGTCAGTGGTGCCAGAGCTGAGAAACCCTGGCTTCAAGTGATAGTTACAAAACTAAAGCTTTATATCATAAACCTCCATTTCGTTGGTGGAATACCTGACAGGATGGTTTTTAGTACATGTGCCAGAATTCTAATAAATATTTGTTAAATGAAGATCTGTGCATCTCTACAAACCTGAACCAGGAAAATTCAAATTAACAGCTATTATAAGGTAAATATTTACTTTTCAAACAAACTTTCCAAAAGGTTCATTTAAAAATCGATTTACAAGCTTGGATTAAAGCCTGCCCATTAAAAAGTCAAAGTACTCAATTTTTAAGTCATAATTTTCCATTAGAAAAGATACGTTTATAGGTGCCAGAAAAAAATTTTCATAATAGCTTCATATGAACAAAATCCAGACGTTCCTGTGAAAGAGCTGAGTTAAAACTCTAACACTTGCAGGGCGCTGTCATGGAGTGTGTGCTGCTATATTAAATCATCTACTAACTCTACCATAAAACCAGGCTGCAAGGGTTGCAATTTCTTTAAATAGCTCCACTGGTATTTCAAAACTTGTTATTTTGTATATAATGAGAAGAAATGGTACCTGGTGGGAAAAAACCGAAACCCAATTATTAGCAGAAAGAATTCAATTGGAAAATTTTAAAATTTAAAGCAATTATATTTAATACCTCAACCTCAGGATTAAATCCTCTGAATGACATTCTTCCATAGAGAAGATCTTCACATAACAAGAAACTCTGCTCTTCTATTATGAAACATCTAAGTGGGAAAATAAACCTGTATTACTAGCGTGTCTACTTATAACAAAGCAGTGCAAATAAAAGTCAAGATTTCAGATGAAAAATCGATCTCACTTACGGTTCTTAGTACAATCAAGTAAAAATAAGGTAAGACTTCTAGTTCTAACATAGGGGTAGAAATAAAAACTGATTACCTTGGCCAGCAAAGGCATTAGATGACAAGAGCTGGAGGCTGCAGCCACAGCCTTGTCTAAATTACACATTTAATTTGCATAAATGCCCACACAATGCAGAAACCTAGACTGTTTATAATAAACCTAGATTTTTAAAATCTGATGCAGTTTTCTTTTTTCCTTTTTTTAAAATTTTATTTATTTATGATAGTCACACACACAGAGAGAGAGGCGGAGACATAGGCAGAGGGAGAAGCAGGCTCCATGCACCGAGAGCCCGACGTGGGATTCGATCCCGGGTCTCCAGGATCGCGCCCTGGGCCAAAGGCAGGCGCTAAACCGCTGCGCCACCCAGGGATCCCTGATGCAGTTTTCTTGATGTTAACGTCCCCACCCCCCCCCCCGCCCAAATATTGTTAAGTTCTTATTAAATACTCTGAAATTGGGAGTCCCAGGCAGGAGTAGGAGTGTATTAGCCAGAGCTCTCAGCTATAAACAACAATGACTGACTTCAGCACAGAAGGAATTTATTGAAAGGATACCAGGCATCTCACAGAATCGCTTGGAAAGCTAGATAAGCAGGAATGGAAAATAGGCAGAAATTAGGGTAGCTAGATCATCAACCCAAAACCAAAAGCATGGTAAAATCTACCCTAGTAAAAATGATGCTGCACCTGAGGCTAACCTCTGGACAGCAGAAGGTACTGGGAGGCCAGTGATGTCCTGGAAGTCTCCTCTGAGTCACCAGTTTATTACCCTAGTTCCAGGTGAGCATAGCTGACTACTGCCCGAAACCACAAAACAATCAACCATAAAGCACACTAGGAAAGTAAGTACCAGGCCATTTGGGCTTCTTTGGCAGAAAGTAGGCCCTACTTCTTGTGTCAAGATTCACTCATTCAACTCACTCAGCCAACATTTCTGCCAGGCAGTGTTCTAGAAGCTGGGGGGAACAGCCACAAAAACGAGTTTCTACTTTCACAGAGATCACATTCTAGAGTGATGCCAAGCGATAAGTAAATGATTTATATTCCACAGTGAAAAAAAATGAAGCAGATTATTTCACTCCTGGCCATTAAGAAGGCAGCTGGTATCAAGCTAGTCCTCCTACTTCAGCCAACGATAAACGAGGACCTAAGAGGAAACAATGAACAAGTCAAAGCACAGGGCTGTGGTGCCTGAGAGGAAAAACCAAAGTAAGCTTTCTGACTGAAGGCAACGAATGCCCACTTTCTGACTGGAGGCAACTTCTAGCCTGTGGAGCCTTAACTGAGCCCAGTCTTATGAAACTGAAGAGACAGACTGAAGTTCAGGTCTATAGAGGGGGGTGAAGTATAATGGGTCAAGCCCAGAGAAAGGAAGACACATAGAGAAATTCTGGGACCTGCATTCACGGTCTCCTTGAATGTCTGGCCAAATACCAGGCTGTCTATGAGCAAGGCAAGTCCAACAGAGTCGGGGGAAAAAATTTCCAGGAGAACAGTTAGCTGGTGCATTAGTTTCCTAGGGCTGCTGTAACAAATGATCACAAAACTGGTGGGTTAAAGCAACAGAAATATATGTTCTCAATTCTGAAGTCCGCAGTTTCACTGGACCAAAACTAAGGTGTTGACTGAGCGTGCCCCCTCCAGAGGCTGGAGGAGAGAATTCATTCCTTGCTTCTGCTGACAGCTAGAAGTCCTTGGCTTGTGACTGCACAACCCTAAACTCTGCCTCCATGGTCACACTGCATTCTCCTCTATCTCCCTTTTATAAAGATATACATGATTGCAGTTAGGGCTCACCCAGACAATCCAGAATAATCTCCCCATCTAAAGATCTTTAACATAATTATACCAGCAAAGTCAATTTTGTCATATAAATTAACATAGGTTCCAGGGACAAGGACTTGGATATTATTTGGGGGACCATTTTCTAGCATACCATACCCGAGAAAGAAAATTTACCCTAACATTGTATGTTGGACAAGACCTTGCACAAAGGAGGGAAATGTCTGAGCTGTGTCTATCTAGAGTGGAGCAACCAAGCTGAATACTCTTTGATATTGAACAGAAACATCACACCTTGGCAGTAGGACTCATCTTAACAATTGTCAGGGCTGTAAAACCTACTCTGACAAAAACAGGGACCAAGCTGATTGGCATGTAAATTAACTGTCTAAGGGAATATTCAATACTTTATTAAGGAAAACAACAAAATCCAGATATTCAGCAATGTAATACATAATGTGAGACACACAATAAAAAGTTCCTAGGTATGTAAGGTAGCAGGAAAATGTGACCCATAAACAGGAAAAAAAAATGTCAATAGAAAAAAAGATAATGGCATTAACAGAGAAGAACTTTAAAACAATTTTAAGTTTTTTTTAGACAGGGGCAGAGGGGGTAGAAAGAGGGAGCGAGGGAGAAATCTTAAGCAGGTTCCATGTCCAGCATGGGGTTCTATTTCCTAAGCCTAGAGATCATGACCTGAGTTGAAATCAAGGGTGGGACACTTAACTGACTGAGCCACCCAGGAGCCTCTAAAAACAGTTATTAGAAATATGTTCAAGGATTTATAGAACACAGGAATGTAATGAAGACACAACTAGGGTACCTGAACAAAAATATGGAAACTATGAAAACTCACCAAATATAAAATTTTAGAACAGAAAAACAGAATCTGAAATAAAAAATAAGAATAGTCCTGTAATCTACTAAAGAAATGGAATTCACTATTAAGAATCTTTCCACAGAGAAAACTCCAGACCCAGATGGCTTCACTGGTGAATTTTATAAAAAATTTAAGGAAGAAATAATACCAAATTTACTCAAACTAAGAAATGAGAAGGAGGGGACATTTCCCAATTCATGTTATAAGACATTATAAGAAACCTATGGTAGAACATGCTGTATGAATATAAATGCGAAAATCATTACTAAAATATTAGCAAATTGTAAGAACTACACACACACACACACACACACACACAAATTTAAAACATGAATACCAAGGGGTGATTTGTTTCAGAAATGTATGGTTGTGACATTCAAAAATCAAGATAATTCCCATGTTAACAGAGGAAAGAAGAAAAATCGTATGATCATTTATCTCATTAAAAATGATTGGACACTATTCAACATTTATGAAAGTCTTCAGGAAACTAGGAAGAGAAAGGAAAATCTCTCATGTTGATAAAGGACATTTATGAAAACACACACCACTTAATACTTAACAGTAAAGCAGTTAATACTTTCTCCCTATGATCAAAAATAATGCAAGGATGTCACTGTACTAACCAATGAAATCCTAACCAATGAAATCCTAGCCAATGAAATAAAGAAAAGGAAATAAAGTTATAATTTTCTTTTTTGTAGATGACAAATGCATTTGTAAATAATCTTAAGAAACCCATACAAAACCACTAGAGTTGGGATGCCCAGGTGGCTCAGTGGTTGAGCGTCTGCCTTCAGCTCAGGGCCTGATCCTGGAGACCCGGATGGAGTTCCACATCGGGCTCCCTGCATGGAGCCTGCTCCTCCCTCTGCCTGTGTCTCTGCCTCTCTCTCTCTCTCTCTCTCTCTCTGTGTGTGTCTCTCAGGAACAAATAAAATCTTCAAAACAAAACAAAATCAACCTAATTGATTCAGTTAATGAATCAATTTAGCACAATTACAGAATACAAAGTCTATACACAACATTTCTACATATATTAACACAACAAACAACTCTGGGGAAAAGGCCATTTACAACAGCAATTTAAAATGTGAAATACACAGGGATATATTTACTGATATATATATATATACACACAAAACCTCTACACTCCACCCTACAAGCCATTACTGATGGGAATTAAATAGCTAAATAAATGGGCATATCATGTTTACGGACTGAAGGACAGAATTTTGTTAAGATACCAATTCTCAAGTTGAAATACAGAATCAATGCAATGCCAATCTAAGTCTTATGCAGGGGAAGGGGCTGATGGAGAGAAATAAGCTGATTCTAATATTTATATGAGAATACAAAGGGTGTAGACTAGCCAAAACAATCATGAAAAGAATAAAAGTAGAAAACTTGCACTGATTTCTAGACTTCAAGATTACAAGACTCAAGATTGAAATCCATAGCAATCAAGTTAATAGGACTGAAAAATTTATCAATGCAATAGAATTGAGTCCACAAATAGTTCCATACTAACACAGCATATTGATTTTTGACCATAGCACTGAAACAATGCAATGAATAAGGAAAAATACTTTCAATAAATGGTACTGGGATCACCGGTTTTCTATAGGAAAAAAACAAAACAAAACACAGCACTACTGTTAATCAAAGACAACATTAAGAAAATAAAAAGGCAAGCACCTGGGTGGCTCAGTCAGTTAAATACCGGCCTTTGGCTCTGGTAGTGATCCCAGAGTCCTGAGACAGGGCCCCTAGTTGGGTTACTTGCTCAGTGAAGAGTGGGTTTCCCTCTCTTCCTTTGCTCCTCCCCACCTCCACCCCCTCTCTAATAAATAAAACCTTAAAAAAAAAAAAAAAAAAGAAATAGGCAAGCCACAAACTGGGAGAATATATTCACAATACATACATCTGTTAAAGGACCTGTATTCAGAATATAAAGAACTCCTACCTGTATAGAAGTATGTTAAGTTTTATCTCAAGAAACAAAACAAAACCCTACACAAATATTGAATTCTAGTTAATAATATGCATGTCTGCAACTTACTCTGAAATATGCTAAAAATAAAATGGATTGACAGATGTATAGAGGGATGGATAAATATGTAAAAAAATGCTAGAAAAAAGAACCATCTCATTTTTATTTTACTTTAAGATTTTATTTATTTATTCATGAGAGACAGAGAGAGAGAGAGAGAGAGAGAGAGAGGCAGAGACACAGGCAGAGGGAGAGGCAGGCTCCATGCAGGGAGCCTGACGTGGGCCCACAGGTCTCCAGGATCACACCCTGGACTGAAGGGGGCAATAAACCGCTGAGCCACCCAGGGATCCCCCCATCTCACTTTTAAAAACAGGCAAATGATTTGAATAGGGATTTCATAAAGGGAGATATGGAAATGCCAATAAGCACATAAGAGTTGATATTATTAGTCATTAGGAAAATGCAAATTAAAAATCGTAAAGAAGGACGCCTGGGTGGCTCAAGAGGTTGGGCATCTGCCTCTGGCCTGGGGCGTGATCCTGGAGTCCCGGGACCCAGTCCCACATCGGGCTTCCTGCATGCAGCCTGCTTCTCCCTCTGCCTGTATCTCTGCCTCTCTGTGTGTCTCTCATGAATAGATAGATAATATCTTTAAAATAAAATAAAAAATAAGAATCATAAGATACTACTACAATGACAGAATATAAAAAGAGTAACACCAAATGTTGGAAGGATGTGGAAAAACCAGAACTCTTCTACTTCCTAGTGAAAGTATAAAACAGTACAATCACTGTGCAAACTAGCCTGAAAGTTTCTCATAAAGTTAACTATATGCCAACCTTATGACCCTGCAATTCCACTTGTATGGAAGAGAACCTGTAAGCGGAAAGAGTTAGGGGTCCCTGGAAAAAGAAAGACAAGACAAAGTGCGCCACCAGAGAAGTCATTTTAGGTCCCCAGCTATTTTCCGTGATGGCAGCCTTACTTGCACAAGCAGGCTCCCAGCACAACTTCCCAGCAGGTGTCCGAATTACAAAGAAATACAAAAACTTCAGTAGTTAAACATTTTAAAAAGACAAAGAGGAAGCAAAAACTAACACTTTGCCAGGCCAGGAAATAGCCTAACTAAATCAGAGACAAAAAACCACTGGTGGGGATCTCTGGGTGGCTCAGCAGTTTAGCGCCTGCCTTTGGCCGGTGGGTGGATGGGGGGGGGGGGTGGCGGGGGGGCATGATCCTGGAGTCCCAGGATGAGTCCCACACGGGCTCCCTGCGTGGAGTCTGCTTCTCCCTCTGCCTATGTCTCTGCCTCTCTCTCTCTCTCTCTCTGTCTCTCATGAATAAATAAATAAAATCTTAAAAAAAAAAAAAAAAAAAAAAAACAACAACTGGTAAAACTCCCTCAGCTGTTTCAAAAGTAAAGCAAGCCCTGCATCAGGAGCCCAAGACCCCGCCATCCAGTTATACTAGCTAGCTCTCAAGCACGCCGTTAGCCCATTCCCCTTGTTTGACAGTTACCTCTGCTTCACTGTAACATTAGTCTCCACCCTTGAGAAGCACAAGCTTCATTAACACAGGATTCACACGTAGGCCTGTGTTTTAAAGTACCCTTACATGACTTCATGTCTGCCTCCACATATGATGACAAAGCTCCCCTTTCTGAATAATCATCCTAACCCTAAATAAAAGAAACCCACTCACCCTCACTTGGGAGAATCATAGCTTTGGAAATTATTCTCTTTACTTGCTGCAAAAAGTTTCCTCTGTGCAACCGTTCCACCCAGTGGGTGTAGTCGTTATCTGTACCTCAGCAAGCAGTGAACCCACATTAGCTCAGCAACAGAATGAAAACAGGATTCTATCCAATTCATTCAGATTCTTTTTATCTAAAGATAATTTGTCTTTGGTTGTTTTAGAAAAGGTGGTCTGAACAGGCTTCTTGGATGGATGATGTGTGAGCCAAGTTCGGAAGGCAACGAGGAACAAAACATGATGCCTGGGGAAGAGCAGCTGTGGGACCAGTTAGGCCCAGAGAAGGGAGTGCAAGCATCCAGCCTGAGAAACAGCCAGGAGGCTTCCATGGCCAGGAAGGAATGCAGAAGGGAACACTGGTAGGAGGTCAAAAGTATTTTCACAGTGACACTAAGGTGTCGTCTTCTTCACTGTGTCAACATTTACACAGAGGGTGCAAAAGCAACTTTAAGAGCTCATCTTGCCATGAAGTAAAGTAGGGACACCATACTATGCTGGTAATCACTGCATTATTCACTGCTGGCTTTCAAATAAAAAAGGGAAAGAAGCCAATACGAATGTTTTTGATGAGGCAGTAAAAAAAGTATTAATTTTCATTAATCTCGGCCCTTGATTACACTTTTCAAAAATATTCCGCATGCAAAATGTTAAGTACCTCTGCATAGTGAGGCATGAGGACTATCTGGAGGAAATGCACTTGTGTGATGGAATTCTGAGTTGAACTAGCTACTTTTTCCATAGAACACTATAACTATGGTTATTCAAACTTGGGTACTTGGCAAACATTTTTCTGAAAATGAATCAAATGAACCTGTCACTTCAAAGGAACAACCGACAATACTGTTGCCGGTTAAAAATTCAAGCTTTCGGGCAGAAATGAGAATTCTGAATAGCTTATGTATGTCATCTTGGGCTCAAGAGTTTCTCAATACTTAAAAGATTTTTCTGATGAAACCCAGGGCAATATTAATGAATATGGTTTTTGATATCATATAAGGAAATGAGTTAACATTTAGAAAATCTATACAACTCACTGAATATTTTCCAAATGAGAAATGCATGATGTTATGAAATCATGTGTGGATAAAAGATCTATTCCAAATGCAAGGTAGACTAATGATTCTGAAAGATGTATTGATGTTCTGAGATTCCATACTGCGGTTAACTTTAAAGAAACCACTAGTAACTGAGTTATGGCATAGTGTCAAAGAATTACCTGAAAAGGCTATTCTAATACTTCTCTCTTTCAATTATATCACCTGTGTAAGGGAGGATTTTCTTTACATGCCTCAACCAAAACAACAGACCACAAAAGGCTGAGTACAGGACTTTAGAAAATCTACCCTGAGAATCAACCCATCTTCTGCTTTGCCAGACATTTAAAAAATTCACAAAAGTGTAAGACAATGTCATTCTTCTCAGTAACATTTTTTGGTCTTGGGAAACAGTTATTTTTCATGAAAAATGTGTTACTATGTTAACATGTTAACAACAGGAGTCTGCCTTTAAAGTGAGCATTTAAAAATTTTTGTTGTTATTTCTCACATAGTAAATATCGACATAAAATAAAATACACAAACAGAAGCTCTTCCAGTGGTTCTAAATAATTTTTTAAAATGTAAATGGTCCTTGAGCCCCAAACTTTGAGAATCACTGTTCTTTGGGTTCCTCTCTCCCTGGCCCTCTAGTCCAGCCAACACTTCCTTCAGGAGCCACCCTCCCTGAGGGAGCCTAAATTCAGGCACACATTCTCCAGAGCCTTCTGTTCAGCTTTTTCCATAAACGTGGGATTCCCTGTCAATTGCCTAATCTTGGTCCTTACAGAGTGCAGCTGATAAAACCTCATCTGTCTCCCAAATGCATCACCCCCTCAGGAAAACACCATAACTACACATTTAAGCACTTGCTTAAGACAGAAGACAGACCAGGGGCTAGGAATGGATGCACAACAGGAACACTGCTCCTGTCAAAGGGCTTTTTCAGGGGTTTCTACTAACACAAACTTTAATATAAAAAGGAACACAGGTGTTTCATAATCTATGAGTAGTTTCAATAATTAGTGAAACTAAATAGAGTTAGCAAAAAATTAAATATTCTAAAACTTAACTAAGTATTCTGTATTTTAAAGTCCTTATTTTTGTTAGTAAGGATCCATAATTTTAGGGCCAAAACACATCAAGGATATTATTTCATCCATTTTTACAGATGAGAAACTACTGCTTAAAACATAAAACAAACAAAACTAGTCTTGCCACAAATAACAAGCATGGCAAAGCAGGGGGAAAAGTCACTACAGGGATACAATTCTCTAATGGGTCTCTCCTGTGAATAAGGGGCACTAACTGCCCTTTTGGTCTAGAACATCTTTTCAGGGATATATATAGTGAACGGCTTTGAAAGGCAGAGCTATCGTCTTCCTTTAGGCAAAGTGCAGACTTGCTTAATGTCCAGTGTAATAATGTCTTTCCTGGGGCTAAGGGCAAGTTGGCTTACAGCCTAATAGGTTTCCTAAGTTCAGGATTTCTCAGCTATGATGCAAAACTACTGTGAGCAACACATGCAGGGCCTTGCCACATCATCCCCCATGAGATTTGAGGGGCAAGGGGGAAATGATGCCAAAGAGGTGCTCATATTGTTTGCTGTCCTGTGAGGTAAGGAAGTCCTTGTGTCTGAAGCAAGAGTTTTGTACCTTCCACTAGCATCCATGAAACTGTGGCAAGCTAACCTGTTAATTTGCAAGTAGGGTACAATCTCAGATCTCAGAGTTGATGACATTCATTAGGATACAATATGCAAGCACAAGAAGCATGGTAGCCAAGTATACTTTTAAAGCAGCATCTTATGGCAAAAAAGCAATTATGCTGGCTGTTCTCTGTACTAGTGCACATCCTCTGGAGAGAAATAGTATAGCAAAAACACAGCAGAATCTTTGATCTGATAAATTCTACTTCTAGGAACTTACTCCAAGCATCTTGTATTAGATTCCCTGGAAACAGACTCTGAGACAGAACTGTGTGCAGAAGTATCATGGGCCAGTGCTCTTTGGAAGATGCCCCTCAATGGAAATGAGGATGGCAGGGCTGGGCAGGAGCAGGTGACCTGCAATATGGCTACACTAAGGCCTCAGCCCCTATGAGGAGCTCTTGGAGGGGTGTTTAGAAGGCCCGGCAGGTGTTCCCAGTTGAGTCAAGCAACCAGTCCCTCATCCCCCTCGCAGCTTAAGCACTGGCAGCAGCATCCCCTCAGGGGATGTCTGGACTGAAGAGCCCTAATCATCCTCACTGAACTGCCATGTGATATGGCTGACATCATAGACGGCAACCTCTAGACTTCCAAAGCATATACAAAGCGAAGTCTCCAATTTCAAAGAGAGCTGTATACCCTTTGGAATAATTCAGATGATACTACCGAGGAAAGACTTGCAAACACAGAAGAACAGGAAGGAATGGATGAATTTCACAATATTCAAGGACAGGGCAATAACTGTGCCAGCAGAGTCTATCTATTACGCTTTGTGCTTGACATGTTGCAGTGAGTGCATCAGATATATTAGCTCATTTAACTTCTCAAAATGCATGTGACATTGTCATCATACCCAATACACAGTTGACAAAAGAGGAGCTAGGTACCTTGCCCAACATTGCAAGTAAGCAAGTGGCAGAGCTGGGCATCAAACACAGGTCTGCCTGACTCCAGAGCCCATGTGCTTAATTAACCAATCCATTCTGCGGGCTCCCTATTTGGGATGTTAAAAAAGACAAATCCTGAGGCCATACCATCCGTTTTTCTCTTCAGATCTACTTCTCATTATCTCCCCCACCCGTATCCTGGGAGGCTGATTTGAATGTTATAACATGGAAGGGGTCCTTCCTGTGGAGGACTCCTCAGGCTGGCTGTGCCCTCTTATAAGGTAGAAGCTCTTGTAAGGTCTTCAGATTCAGCGACCACTTCCTCCCCTTGACCCTCTGTGCCTGGAGTGGAAATTGCTCCCACCACACAAGCCGGGGTATGCAACATCCCTGGTGGCTTCCCTGAGCCCTACTGTTATACTCTCAAGTAGCCCAATTTGATAGTGTCACCTTTTCCTGCCAACAACTTAACCTAATATACACATCTACACAAATAGGCACTGAATGATGGCAGAAGTTTATTATTTACTGCTAGGGTCTAACTGCTTGTATCCCTCACAAAATATGTATGTTGAAATCTTGATGCCCAGAGATGATAGTGTTAGGAGATGAGGCCTTTGGGAAGTGGCTGAAGTCACATAATGAGGATGGAGCCCTCGTGAGTGGAGTTAGCACTTTACAAAGAAGACCCCATAGAAACCCCTAGCCCTGGGGTGCCTGAGTGGCAGAGTTAGTTAAGCCTCTGACTCTTGGTTTTGGTTCAGGTTGTGATCTTGGCATCAAGAGATCAAGCCCCAAGTTGGCATCATGCTTAGTGCGTGATCTGCTTGAGATGCTCTCTCCCTCTGCCCCTCTCCCCCTGCTCTAAGAAAGAAAGAAAGAAAGAAAGAAAGAAAGAAAGAAAGAAAGAAAGAAAGAAAGATGCCCCTAGCCCCTTTTACCAGGTGAAGACACAGTGAGAAGGTGCTGGCTATGAACCAGGGAGAAGGCCATCACCAAAATAGGACCACAGCAGGGCCTTGATTTTGGACTTTCAGCCTCCAGAACTGTGAGAAATAAACTTCTGTTCTTTATAAGCTACAAGTCCGTGGTATTTTGTTATAGTAGTTCAAAAGGATAGAGACATTTGCCTCCTAGAAAAGGAATCTAAAGGTCATTTTTCTGGGAATACTATGTTATGTTGGGGGGATTAAATACTGAAAACAAGGCAGAAATCATTCTGCTCCTTAATAACAATAAGTATAAAAATATCTGGAATACTTTGTGTAAGTTTAGTCAAGATATAAAATTAAATTATAGCACATTACCAGTAATGGTCTCTTCCTATATCACTCCGCCCCCAAGCCCACACTGTCTCTGGCACTGTCTTCCCCTTCCTCACAGCTACCTTGCTTCTTCTGAGAAGCAACAGAGAAAAGCAAGCAGAGAAGCAAGCAGAGAAAACAAAGTACCTTCCTTCCATATCTCTTGGTGGGGCATGCTTTCTATCATTAGGGAAGGGTATCTAGCCTTCCAGAAAAGATCCAGAGAAGGTCAGCAAAGTGAATAAGGGAATACAACATGTTAAAAACAAAAAAATTGTTAGGGATAGAAAGGAAAAACACAAACATGCCTGAATAAGCAGCATCTTCAATCATCTGGCAGTTTAAATAAAACTACCGTACCACAGACCTTACTAAAGTAAGAAAAGCACCGAGGACAAACAATAGTTTTAAGAAGAATTTACATAAAAGTCAACAGATGATATGAATCAATCACTCCTTTATTCAAAACTATTTCTCAGGCATCAACCACATGAATAGTCTAGTATGGTATCCCAGCCTAGTATGGTAGTCATAACCAGCTAGCTGACTCTGGGCAACTTATTCTCCCTCCAGCTTTAGATTCCTCAGCTATAAAATGGATGGAATGACAGTAGCAAACTTCTATATCTGCTCTGAGGATTAAATAATTAAGAGATTTAAAATGCTTAGTTTAGTTCCTGGAACATGCTATAAAATCAATAAATATTAGTTAAGATGATTGGTATTAAACAGCAATGAAATTTTTTAAAAAAGAAAAAAGAAACACATCCGCAACTCTTGACTTGCTTTTGAGAAGCTCAGTCAGTTGAGCACCTGCCTTCAGCTCAGGTTGTGACCTCAGGGTAATGAAGCCCTGCTTCAGGCTCCTTGCTCAGAGGGGAGTCTGCTTCTCCCTCTCCCTCTGTTCCTCCTCCCTGCTCACGCACACTCTCTCTAATAAATAAAAATCTTTTTTTTTTTTTTAAAAAAAGGGAAGCTCGCCTAAAGAACTCTTCTGTTCAAACAAAATTGGAGAGGCCTAAAGTACACTCCTTCCAACTTAACGTGATAGGGGAACACACCACAGATTCTCATAAAAGCTCCCCAGCTATTACCAGTGACAAATGGGCTAGATTCCTTTATTCAAAATAAAAAAAGAACAACATTATAAATGAGGGCCAGTAAAAATGCATAAATCCAAGTAGAACTTATATAGATTTTATAATTTTAGAAAACTATTTGAAAAGTTAATTCAATAAACTAAGCAGCTACTATATTATAGGCCTTGCGACACTAGAACGATGAGTCCCATTTACAGGGATTTCCCTCTGAAGGCCCAAAACATCATTAGTATAATTTCTAATAAACCTACTCTTTTTCTTTAAGCTCTGGCAAATCCAAATACCAGTGCTCTTCACTAATGATTTTCTTTTCTTCCTCTTCTAGTTGTTTCCTGGTCTCCGAATCCAGTCCTCTTTGCATGAACTGTCAAAACAAAACAAAATCATGTCAGCCACTAGTTTTCTCAACCTAGAGTTGAGGAAAACTCAAATAACTTTATTCCTCTATGTGCTCTCCCTCATTTCTCAGGAATACCATCTCGGTGGCGGGGGGGGGGGGGGGGGGGGGTGGGGTGGTGGGACTGCAGAAGTTTAGCTCTGCCCTTGAGAACGTCACAGCAGACTACAGAGAGCCCGCTAGAGCACACAAAAAAGTAATGTGGACTTCCTTCAGAAGACCTTGGAAAGATCTTTACCATACTTCAGTTTGTCTGATTTAATAAAACAAGCAATAAAAAACTGTATTTGGTAAGTAGCTCATCAATATTTCAGTTTTACATTGTGGCCAGTGGGGAAGGGCTAAAACAGAGGATACAGATCAGGACGGGCAAGTAGAGACACAAAGTGAGAGGAGGCGAGACTCCGTACTTTCTGAATCTGTTGATGACGCATGGAGTCCACTAGTCTTTGTACCAGCTGATCTTGGTCTGGAGGACCCTTTCTCATGCTCCTTTACTTGGGCAACTCCTAGCCCTTCTGATATATAGTAAAAGCTATTCTATCCCTGTGAAATCTGACATCTGCAGACAAAATTGGCACTTCTCTCTTAGATGCTTCATATGACATCCTCTAAGTCTCACTACATTTTAATTTCTCAAGTACCTGTTTCTTCTGAAGAGCTCGAGGGCAGGGACTTTGTCTAGACTGTCTCCTTTTCAGTTTCAGCATGATGAATGATAAATAGTAAGGGGTTTGCTGTCCTCTGAAAGGCTGATTACCTCTACGACTGCTCTTTTTTCTAAGATGTGCAGAAGCTCAACTCAAAATAGGCCAGGAGAGAATTTGGCAGTCCAGCTGCTAGTCTCTTCCCACCATAAACAATAACTCTATTTCCTCAGGGCATCAGTGAACACCACAGGAAATTGATCACAGCAAAATGATAAAAGGGAAAAAATAAATTCAGAAAATATCCAGGAACCTTCAGAAATTAGGTCTAGAGTTCTATTAGTTTCAATTTGTCCCTATTTCTTTTTCTTGTCTGAGCTCTATATTACTTTTCCTTCCATTCCAACCTTTCCAAAAATACAAACATTTTTAGGCAAAAGGGCTTTACCAATGAATATTAAAGGCAATGACGGAACTTTGAAAAACATTTACAAATAAAATACAGTGATAATATCCAGTTCTGATGAGGATGAGGTGAGACTGGATCACTCACACATTGCTGGTAGGAATACGAATGGTACAACCTCTGTTGAAAACAGTTTGGTTTCTTACCCAACTAAAGATTCACTTAACATATGACCCAGCAATTGTCCTCTTGGGCATTTATCTCAAAGAAATGAAAACTTATGTTCACTCAAAAAATCATACAGAAATATTCACAGCAGCTCTATTTGTTAATAGCCAAACACTGAAAACAATCAAAATACTCTTCAAAAGGTGAATGGTTAAGTCCTATGGTACTTCCATAGCATGGAATATTATTTAGCAATTGAAAGAAAGGAACTAAGGATACTCAACAACTTAGATGGATCTCAAATGAATTATGCTGAATGAAAAAAAAAAAAGGCCATCTCAAAAAGGTTACACATGTACAATTTCATTTATAGAACATCTTTGAAATAACGAAGTTATAGGAATGGAGAAGAGATCTGTGAGAGCTTGAGGACAGTAGAAAAGACTGGGTGTGGCTACAAATGGAGAGGCTGAGGGAACCTCATGGTGATGGAACAGTTTTGTATCATGAATGTGGTGGTAGCTACCTAATTCTGCATAAGCCCTCACCACAGGAAAAAACTGGCAGTTTCTGGAATGTAGTAATGTACTTCCCAGTCCTGCTTCCTCTGTTACTCAACATCATGTTTCCATCTTCTTATCTTGAAAAAACCCAGAGCACATGTCCTTTCAGCCTTCCCTGACTGGTGTTTGGTCAAGCTCTTCAGAGATCTCTTCCCATAAAAGAACATCTTTCCCTACATCTAAGAGCCTGATAAGCACTGGCTTTTTGTTCATTAATGCTTCTTTTGTGTCTCCCAAAAGACAGAGATTCTGAATAGTAGACCATGTCTCTTATTCATCTTTTATTACTAGTACTTAGGCTGTAGCTGGTATACAAGAAGAGTTCAATAAAGGTTCTCTGAATGTAACTCCAGACTTATTTTCCCAGACTCTCTTTCTTGGATGGTTCTCTTTAAACTCAGATGCTTTGGGGGCACCTGGGTGGCTCAGTGGTTAAGCATCTGCCTTTGGCTCAGGTTGTGATCCTGGGGTTCTGGGATCGAGTCCCACATCTGGCTCCCCACAGGGAGCCTGCTCCTCCCTCTGCCTGTGTCTCTGCCTCTCTGTGTGTCTCTCATGAATAAATAAAATCTTAAAAAAAAAAAAAGCTTAGTGATTTGACTTTACTCACAAGTGAGAGTCTACAGCAGGCATCACAAATTATAATTCTGGGCTAGATAACAATTCTTGTAAATAAAGTTTTATTGGAACAAAGATCTGTTTATTTGGTTCTGAGCTACAATGGCAGAGGTGAGTAGGTACAACACTAACTGGCCCACAAGCCTGAAGTATTTATTATCTGTCCTCTCAGAGACAAAGTTTACCAACTCCTACCTTAAGAGCCCAAAGGAGCTAACATCACAAATAAGCGCCCTCTTTACAATCATTTCATCACGCTGACAGGAATACCACCTACATCTTTCACTTTCTACTCCTTTCAGGATCACCCTCCAGTCCCTAACAGGTGACCAAGTCAGAGGATTTCAGGTACACTTCAAAACAAATGTATTAGTATTAAATCCTCTACTCTTTTCATTCTTGCTCTACACTGAGCTCTGGCTGAACAGTTACACTGGATACAGCAACCTAATGCAGCTGTTCCATTCATTCTCATGGGACACTCCACTCTGTATGTATGTATGGTATCTCTTGCTATCCTACCAATAAATTCTTTATTATCAATAACTGAAGCTGCTGACCCAACTAGAAAATCTGTGTCATAGTGCCCCCCTCTCCTTTGCTTCCATGTCCTGTTGAGTCTTCTCCAACCACTGGGGTAGGAGTTGATACTTTTTTTATGGTAACTTCTTCCTTTCTAACTCTTGAGTCAGCTCTTTGGTTGGAGCTGTAATCACTCAGGACATCTTCATTTGATGTGCCTGCTTTGCCAATCCACTCTACCTCTTGGATTGCAAACTCAGAGTCAGAAGAAGCCTCTGTGGGGTAAATTTTGCTAATAATATGTAGGAAAAAAGAACTTTAGAAACTATAAATTATGATTTACCCTCCACCCTCACTCACCCTATTCATCCCTAGTTACACCCTAGCTGAACTCTAAATCTGGCCCATGCAACATGTACTCTCCAATCTTTCAAAACATTATTTATGCCTTGCTTCCTCTTTTTTCTGGAAATTATTCTCTAAACACGACATCTTACACTGTGCTGACAGTGACAAGCAGTTAAGAGCAGGGGCTTTGGAGCAAGACTGCCTGAGTTTGGTTCTGCCTACACAACTTGTTAGCTGTGTAACTTCAGGCAAGTTAGCTACTTCTCTTTTGGTGCTTCAGCTGTAGGAGAGCAGTAATAACTGCATCTATCTTGCAGAGTCACTACATGGATGCTACAGGCAAAGCACGTAGAACAGCTGTCTGGCACATAGCAGAAACGATAAATGTTTACTATTATTATTCAAGCTTTTAAGGCCTGGTTGTTTCCCCTGTTTTAATTCCTATATTCCTTTTATGTGCCCTTGCCTTTTTTTTTTCCACTTTGAAATTATTTGTTAAATGAGTTCAATTTTGGGGCGCCTGGGGGGCGGGGGGCTCAGTGGTTGAGCTTCTTGCCTTTGGCTCAGGTCAGGATTCCAGGGTCCTGGGAACAAGTCCCGCATCCGGCTCCCTGCAGGGATCCTGCTTCTCTTTCTCTCTCTGTGTCTCATGAATAAACAAAATCTTTAAAAAAAAAATGGATTCAATTTCGAATCTAAAAAATCAATTTTGCTGAAAGTCGAAGACATTCACCTCAACTGTTCTAATTCTGTTCCCATCGCCATTGCGACCAGATCAAAACTTCTAGCTCGTTCCCCCCTCCCCCCCCCCACCCCCACCAGGGCATTCTCCATAGGGCAGCTAAGGCAACTTTGAAAAGTAAGCACAGCTAAGATGCTCAATAGCTTCCCCGTGTTCACATAGAGAAAAAAATAATAATAATAATAATTCTTCCTCTGGCCTAAAACTGCTCACCTATGTGGCCACTGGCTGCTGGTTCAGGCCCACTTCTTGCTACTTGCCGGCTGATCTTTAGTTCTTGGGAATCCCAGCGGCTTTCTCGAGTTTGCGTCCCAGAGCCGTGCACCCGGTTTTCCCTGGGTCTCCGCGGCCCTGCGCCCCGCCCCCCCTCGCACCTACCCTCCCGCCCCGCCCCCCCTCACCCAAGGGCCTCTCCCGCGGAAGCCAAGTAAGCTCCCGGCGCTCCGGGCACCGCTCAGCGCCGCGGCATCCTACCCGCTGCCGCCGCTCTCCTATCCCGCCGCGGGCTTTAAGAGCGAACCCGCCGGACTCAGAATCCCGTTCCCAGGGCCCGAACCAGACCAAGCGCTAAGTGAATGAATGAATGTCCGAGCTGGAGGCCCTCCGCGGCCGCCCCGGTGCCCCCGCGCGTCTGCAGCCTCGGCCCCGGCCAGGTGGGGAAGCTCAGATACCCCCGTCGCCCAGCGCGCCTCCCCGCCGTCCCCGCACCTTCATGCGCAGCAGGTTCTTGGACAGTTTCGTCTTGCGCTCGGCCGCCATGTTGGCGCCTGCTCGGGGCCGCGCTCCACCACCAGCCCCCGCCGCGCACGCGCACGCGCACGCACGCACGCACGCGCACTGCCGCGTGCGTCCCGGCGGCGGCGTCTCACGCAGCGGGCGTCGTCGCACCGCGTGGCTTCGCCCTCGCCTGGGCGCGTCCCGGGAGGCGCTGTCCTCCGCGAGGAGCTGCGGGTGAGGACGCGGCTGTCCGCCAGGGGCGAGAGCGACTGGACGCAGGGAGGCAAACGTCTAAAGAGGCCTCAGTCGGAGGAGGCCCGAATTTTGCGCCCCCAGAGCGGCCGGTGGTGAGTGTCGCCGCGCGTCACCCAGGCGGTGGGAGCTGGTGAGACGCTCGCCGCCCGTCCTGGCCACGACGCCGCTGCGGCGCGTCTGCATCGCGGACGGCGGGCTTCCCGGGCCCCGCACCACGGCCAGCGCAACAGCCCCTCCTGCGTGGAGGTCACTGAGCGTGGGGAGGCTGCTAGGCTGGCCCGGGAGCCGGTGGGGGGAGGGGGGAGGGGAAGGAGGGCGGGGAGGCCGGCGGGTGCAGGCCCAGGCAGTCTGCGAAACTGCGCACCGTTTGCAGCGTGCAGGTAGGTCCCTGAGCCTGGATGAGCGTCCCGTCCCGTGGAACAGCCCAAACCCAACTCGCAGGTGCGAGGCCCGGCAGCCACCTGTCCCAAGGGCTGGGGATGAGTGAGGGACTGGCGGGGCTAGGTAGGGAGAGATGGAGAGGGGGCCGTGGAGTCAGGCTCACAAAGTCCCCAGAATGCTGAGGTGTAAGGAAACCGGACATACGGGCACAGACCAGACCACCCTGCCCCCGGATATGGGTGGAAAACGTACATCACACACTCCTGTGACCAGTAAAGGATAACCAGACCCAAAAGGAAGTCATTAAAGATGTTATCAGCAGTCTTAAGCCAGGACGTCACAGGGAGGATAAGGCCACAATCTCCCTGGTCAGTTCTCAATAAAAGACTGTCAGTGGAGGCCCAGTTGGCAACCCCGTGAGGACCCCTCTCCTGAGAGCTTTCTCTGCATCCTTGCTTAATAAACTTCCACTGCTTTTACTCTCTCTTGTCCGTGAGACTCATTCTTCTGCTCCGGGAGACAAGAACCCAGCTCTTGCTTCAGGGCCGCACGGCCCCCCAGGACGATGAGGTCCACACCGTTCCCTGGAAAGCACCCGGCTGGCGGGCGGTGCCAGCGGCTTGCCTGTCCCGCACAGCTTTTCTCTTTTCCTTTTCCTTTTCCTTTTTCCTTTTTCCTTTTTCCTTTTTCCTTTCCTTTCCTTTCCTTTCTTCTTTTCTTCTTTCCCTTTCCCTTCTTTTTCTTTTCTTTTTTTTTTTTTAGATTTTATTTATTTATTCATGAAAGAGAGAGAGGCAGAGACACAGGCAGGGGGAGAAGCAGGCTCCATGCAGGGATGAAGAGAGGCTTGTTTTGGCCTTCCATGAATCTGTTAGTGATAACGCGATTTCTCCCCTTCTTGAGGTGGTACCCTAAGATCCAATTAAAGGTTAGCTGTCAGGTGTGTGCAAGCTCTTTGAGGTGCATTTGAACCCTTTGATCTGAGTACAATGCCCTTCTGCCTGTCTATCCCCTTTATAAAATCTGTAGACTTCTGGATTTTGCAGAGAATAACTTTGCAGCTGCCTGGATTGTCCTCTGCCCAATGCCTCTTGTCAGTAAGTTACCCTGAATAAAACTCTGTGTAAACTGTATGGAGTGGCCTGTTTTGTTTTCCAGTCTCAAAGTGTCTTTAGTTTGGGGGATACTTCACTGTCTCTCCATCTCCTAACAACATTTCATCTTGCAAAACTGAAATTCTGTACCCATTAAATAATAACTCCCTGTTCCCTCCTCTTGTGTAACTACCGTTCTATTTTTTTATCTTTAAATTTGACTTCTGTTTTGAATTCTCAAAGAAGTTCAGTGGGACCAGAGGTGAAGAAGTAACCGAGTCTGCTATCTACATCCATGAAACAGTGCTGACCATGAACTAGATCTTGAAGAATGAGCACATGTCTTGACAGCTTAAGAGGAAAACAATTCCTGCCGGAAATAAGAGCATTATGTACATCAGCTAAGGATGCTAAGAGCTCCTCATCTTCACTATGGACTTCTGTTGTTCCCAGTCTACTTGCCCACTGGATTCTGATTCATTTTCATGAAACATTGGCTTCATCATGTTACTCTCCAACTCCAAAATTTATAATAACTTATTGTCTGAGGGATAAAGGTCAAATTCTTCAACCTGACACTCAAATTTCTACATTTTCATTTGACAATGAAAATACTTATAATTAAAACTAGTCACCAAAGTCTCTTCCTACTCATCAAAATATAATACATGAGAAGTGATTTAAGAATAATAACATAATTTTAACTTTGAGTTAAACCACCTGATTGGAAAGATAACTCCTTGATTGCTTTATGCTACTAAATTATAGAATACAGAGGGTAAGTCTCACAGTAATGTGTTGACCTGTTTTAGTTACAGAGCCAAGGAATTGTCATTTTGGGGAAGAAATATTTCTCTAGGTCTTCACACAACCTTGAATCTGTTCATAATGGAATTTGTTGGAAGTGTGAAAACTTCCCAGTTCTTCCAATTACTAGATATATCAAGAAAAGGTCCTGAGTCTCTTCCCTCTTGTAGCAGATCTTACCTAAGGTTGTGCAGCCCAATACAGTAAGCCTAGTCATATAGCTACTGAGCGCTTGAAATGTGGCTGTTGTAACTGAAGAACTGAATGTTGAGTTTAATTTAAAAACTAGCAGTGCAAAACATTTTCTTGTTATACATATTGCAGTTTTGAAGGGACAATTCACTTTAGAAAATTTAGTGTCTAAGTTGAGGTGAGCTGTACGTGTAAAATATGTGGTACATTACAAAGACTTGGAACAACAACAAAAAGCAAAATATCAGTGTTTTTTCATACGGATGACATGTTGAAATAAGGGTTCAGATATGTTGGTTTAAATAAAATCTGGCATTAAAATTAATTTCATCTGTGTTTTTGGTGAGACTGTGATAAAATTTAAAATTACATTCATGGCTCACATTTCTCCTCTTGTTTTTATTTTGTTTTGCAACTACCAGGAATTGATAGTGGCTTATTAAAATGGGGATTTATTAGGAGAATACTGGGTAGTTTCTAGAAGTAATAATGGTCTCAGAAAAAGGCCAAGTTAAAAAGGTCAGAAACCAGGGCAGCCCAAGGACCTCAGAAGCAAGAATTAACTTAGTGCCACTGTAACAATCACAAAACACCAACTGATTTCTCTGTTTTTAGGACACTTAAGTTTTCAAAGTCTAGGAGAGGGTCAAGACCTGATTATAGTTCTTGTAGGACTATACAAAATGGGAGAGGTTAATTCTTTAAAGAGAAATTGGGTACTGTAACCTAAAGAAGAGAGAATAGCCAAAATAGCTGTGTCAAGGGCAAATACCTATTTGAGATAAGAAGGAAGAGACTTCTGTTGACATAGCCCTTAAAGACAAATAATTGGTAGAATCTCAGTTGGGAAACTCACATCCATTATCAAATCTATTCCTCACAAAATGTGCTCCTTGGGACTCCTGAGTGGCTCAGTGGTTGAGCGTCTGCCTTTGGCTCAGGGTGTGATCCAGGGGCCCTGGGATTGAGTTCCACATCGGGTTCCCTGTAGGGAACCTGCTTCTCCCTCTGTTTCTGTCTCTGCCTCTCTGTGTCTATTATGAATAAATAAATAAAATCTTTTTTTTTTTATTTTTATTTATTTATGATAGTCACAGAGAGAGAGAGGCAGAGACACAGGCGGAGGAAGAAGCAGGCTCCATGCACCGGGAGCCTGATGTGGGATTCGATCCCGGGTCTCCAGGATCGCGCCCTGGGCCAAAGGCAGGCGCCAAACCACTGCGCCACCCAGGGATCCCCAATAAATAAAATCTTTTAAAACAAAAAACCAAAATGTGCTCCTTCTTACTGCTCACCTGGTTTATCTGATAAGCAAGTGTTTATTGGCTGCCCTTTATATGCAGATTGTGACTAGGTCAACCTTCCAAAAAACCCAATTAGTATAATACATCCTTTCTGCTTACATTTAGTTACTTAGCAAGTCCTCTATCAATTACTTGTTTGTGGATATCTTGGTTAAATTAGAATTTAGTACTAAAAGTTACCTTATAGGACATCCAGGTAAATAGTTCCTAAACATTGGTTAGATTATGATTATGAAAGGATGATAGAAAAAATTAAAACAGATCCCAACCAAAAATCACCCCTTATTCCTGGATGATTCCGATGATTAGTCAAGATTTGGAAACTGCTGAGATAGGTGAATCTCCTGATTGTGTGTACAAAATACATCAATTCAGAATTCAGGTTTGTGGACTTTTCATTTAGCTTTTGTATTGTGCCCCTATTCATCTTTTCTTTTCTATTGTCACAAGCCTATCCCTGAATTTAGTGGCTAAATCTTGCTACTTTATGATTGTGTGATAGCCATAGACTATTTTTTCTATCCTCTGTCTTTTTCATTCTTTAACAAATATTTTTGAACATCTATTTTGTTCCTGGCCCTCTAGTAGGTGCTAGTGTTAACTACCCCTCCCCTAAGGATATGCCACAGACAAGATAGAGGTCCTAAATATTTAGAGATAAGCGTTATGGCAGGGAACCTGATCGGGATTTGAGGAGTTTGAAGAGTCTTCCTTGGGGGAAATGACATCTAAACTGAGACCAAAAAGGGAAAGGACTGAGAGGAGTGAAGGAGTGTTTCAATGAGGTGGGAAGGGGTTTGAATGATACCTATAGTGTTACTGACAAGTTTGGAGGGGCAAGCTAGGGCCAGATCTCTAAAGGCCATATGTTAAGTCTGTAGGATTTACAAAGATGCTGAAGCTATTGAATTGTTTTAAGGAGGAGAAAGACACTTTAAAATTGTATGATAGGGCAGCCCTGGCGGCTCAGCGGTTTAGCGCCGCCTTCAGTCCAGGGCCTGATCCTGGAGACCCAAGATCTGGTCCCACATCAGGCTCCCTGCATGGAGCCTGCTTCACCCTCTGCCTATGTCTGCCTCTCTCTCTGCCCCCCCGCCCCGGGTCTCTCATGAAAAAAAAATTGTATGATAGGATTATGTCATTGTTGAGATCACTCTGGCTGAAAGTAGAGTAGGGTAATGGAGAAAGGAAAAACAAAACAAGTCATCTCAAAAATTCTTTTAGATTTCTTTAAGATTAATTTCTTTTTTTAAATTAGTTCATCCTATTATGAGATAAAATCAAGGCTGATGGTCAAGGTTTCCTAAACTTGTCTTCTAGCCTTATCTCCTAACCCTGTCTTGTACAGTGTCCTGTAGCTAAACTGATCTAGACAGTGCATCTCCAGACATTTCATGGTTACCTGCCATGTAAATATTCTATTTCTGGAATGATGCTTGGAATATTGTTGCCTTTCAACTTTTCAATTCCTGCCCATCTCTAATAACCCAATTCAGATTTTTGCCTTTGTATTATATCAACTGAAAATGATCATTTCCTTTTTCATACCAAATGACAATAGGACTGTTTTATAGTTTCAATGTTTAGTTACACACTACCTCTCATTGTTACTAACATGACTGCAAGTGTAGGAGGACAATTTTGAGGTTTTTTTTTTTTAAAGATTTTATTTATTCATGAGAGAGAGAGAGAGAGAGGCAGAGACACAGGCAGAGGGAGAAGCAGGCTCCATGCGGGGAGCCCGACATGGGACTCGATCCCGGGGCCTCCAGGATCACTCCCTGGGCTGAAGGCGGTGCTAAACCACTGAGCCACCCACGCTGCCCAATTTTGAGTTTTATAGTTATCTGAATCTTTTGCAGCTTCAAGCAATTAATATACTTAATAAATACTTCTTGAATGGTTAAGGGAAAACTGCTCTTTAAAATGCGGGAGACAGCATCTTTTAAAATTATTCACATTCTTTAATAACATGTAAGACCCAGAATACCTGACCAATTCTATCTAGCTGAATTGACATTAATTTTTTTTTTCATTTTACAAAACAAAAAAATAATGAAAGGCCAAGGATGTGGTAATGAAACCAGCTTATTTTCCCGTACTAATTCTCTTCAAAATATTCTATTCAGTTAAAAGATATATCTTCAGACTTTCTGTGGAAGTTTCCAAAGAAGCCAGTTGCCATGGGGATTATGAAAAGGAAAAAAATTAAAAATATAACCAATTTATACAAATGAAGCTACCATGTCCAAACCTGAAAGACCTTTTTGAAGGATGGAGGAAGTTCTCAGAAAGAAAAAGAATGTGGAAATAAAGTATTAGGGGAACATGTATGATTGTGGAAGTCAAGCCGCACCTAGGATGGATGTTTATTTTCCCCAAGGGGAACTTGTGTGTTTGCTAATACTAAGGAGGAACAAAAGAAAGATCTTAAAGCAGAGAGCTGTGGAGACTAAATCTATTTTTTTACCCATGGCAAATTCTTTTTACTCATAAAAAAGGAGAGACCAGTTTATAGATGTCAAAGCCAGTAGTTGAAAAGGAAGCTGTTGGGAATTTGAACCAAACTGTTTGCTCTGAAACCCAAAAAACAAAAAACCCTCCTCTTTAAGTAAACCTTATATCTTTCGAATTGTTTTAAGAAAGATATGTGTTTTTATTTTAAGATTTTATTTATTTATTCATGAGAGAGAGAGAGAGGCAGAGACAGAGGGAGAATCAGGCTCCATGCATGGAGCCCAATGTGGGACTCGATCCTGGGACTCCTGGATCACACCCTGGGCCGAAGGCAGGTGCTTAAACTGCTGAGCCACCCAGGCTGCCCAGATACGTGTTTTTGATAGTAAGAAGGCATCACAAAGTGTTATAATCTCTTTCCTTTGTTGGATATCCCTGCAGCTGTTCCTTTGTTTTTTTCTCCATTTCATGAGGGCCATGAGCTACGACCACCATTGGGTGGCAGCCTAAATTGCAACCCCTTAAGAAGTGAATTCATCCTTGGCATTGGGTTCTGTGAATCTCCCCTTACAATTGACAACTTTGCACAGATGTTTTAAAATGAAGTGTTGAATAACATTTTCTTCTTGTTTTTAACAAGAATGTGTGTGAGACAGAGAGCAAGAGAATACAACAAAGCTAAGGAAATACCTGATGACCAGATGTTTAAAAAAAATTTTTTTTATGATAGTCACAGAGAGAGAGAGAGAGGCAGAGACATAGGCAGAGGGAGAAGCAGGCTCCATGCACCGGGAGCCCGATGTGGGATTTGATCCCGGGTCTCCAAGATTGTGCCCTGGGCCAAAGGCAGGCACCAAACCACTGCGCCACCCAGGGATCCCCTGATGACCAGATGTTTGAAAGAAAATACTCTCTTCCATTAAGCCATTTCGCTCCTGCACATCCACTGTCAACAGCTCAAGAGCCACAGAACACTCTTAACTCTGTGAAGATGAAATAACATGTGGAAAGAGCTTACCAAGTGTACAAAGCTGTGCAGATGTCAAAGTTGGTTATTACAGCATGAATGCAGGTTACTTTTCTAGCATTTTATTGGCATGGTTGATTTTTAAATGGAATAATCTGTATGAATTAGCAAACACAAACCTAAATCTCTAAAAAATATTGCATATCTTTAAAGTTCACTTACACCCAAATCTAAGATTTCATCATACTTCTGCGCTGGCAGGAAGTAACTAAATATTTATTAGTGCTCTCCTGTCCCGAACATTGTGCAAAGGTTCGGTACTACCAAAGCATAGGTAGAAACCCCTCTGGTTACTGATCATTAGATCTCACTGGATAATATGGAGACTGCCATTGTTCAGCCAGCTTGGTCCTTTTAGATGCTGCTCCTCCAATGTTTTTAGTTCATGCTTGTTGTTCAAGAATCCTTGAAAGGACTGGGGGGTCAAGTGTCAACCTCTCTGGGTGCACCTCACAGATCCTTCCTTGCCTTTCCAGATTCTGAGTCTCACTGGGCCTTCTCAATCCTGATCTCTTTCCAGTATTGAGAAAATTTTGACTCTTCCCTCTTGTTGCCCTAGAAGGTGCTTTGGCTATTCCATCTGCCTCCAGGCCACATAGATATACCTCTTTAGTCAGTGTAGGCTTTGACAAAAGTCTGGAAGAGCTGTAAAAGACATGCAACTTCTGCTCTGTGCCCTATTAGATATGAAGGGCTTCGTTGCCTTCTTGGAACTACTGAGGTGTGCATAAAGCAAAACAGAAAAAAAACCCCACAACATACAATCCTGTCATCACATTTACAGTTAAACAATGGTGAAAGAAGACTTTATTCTTGTTTTCATCATTTATCTTGTTTTCTTAAATTTAATATTAAATTTATGTCAACAGTATACATCTAAACATATTAACATATCCTGAAAGATATCCAGGATAGTCAAGTGGAAGAGCAAGTAATAGACTAATTTTTATAACATGGTTCAATTTGTATTTTAAAAATTATAAATAGCTGTATCTAATTTTGTTTAAACATGTAAAACGATTAGAAACATACCTCAAGCCAAGAACTGTTGTTACTTTTTATTTTTTATTTTTTGTTGTTGTTACTTTTTAAAGTAAGAATGATCAGAGTTGGTATTGAAGATGGGAAAAGGGCTCTCACTTCTAACCTATTCAGTAGTTTTTACTTAACAAAAATGGATATTACTTTTGGAACTAAATTTTCAAAAGAGAATTTGTGAAAGGAAGAACTTAAAAACAAATTATGTCACTATGTAAAATGAGAGACATTTGTAGGTCAGGATGTCCTGTCCAGATATTGTCTCTCAGTTGAATAATCTTACTCCTGGATTAATAAGACTAGTCATTAGCATGTATAGTGTGCCTGGCTATGTGCCAGGCACTTTTGACAGGTACTTCCAATCTGATTACTTACTTCTCACCATTACTCTTTGAGGTGAGTAGTCCCATTTCACAGGTAAAGAAACACAATCTAGAGCAGTTAAATAAACTGCCAGAAGTTTGGAAGAGGCTGAACAGGCTTGGAACTTGAGGTCCTGGGACTCCTTGTCTATGCTTTAATCACTTCCGTGAACTTCCACTTCCTGTGGTTCTGAAGTTCTCACTGTTACAGAATGAATTTTTTAATTTCAGTTTGTACTGGCTCGGCTCTATTGTTTTTTAATTGTCATATCAATTTTACTATATCAATTTATTTTTTTTATTTAAAAAAATTTTTTTTACTATATCAATTTAATACTCTATTTTACTATAAACTCAATAGCTCAGGCCAGACAGAAGGGTAATTCCTCTCATTTTCCCCCTCATCCATAGACTCCGACTGGCCTGAAGGACTAAGGGCAGAAAGAACCAGAAAGAACTTCATGCTTTCCTGATTTGAGAAACATTTAAATAACAGGCAGATGGTTCTTGTCATTAGTGGCTTTCTGTGCAGTTCTCCAGCTGCCTAACCTTTCCTTCTTGGTGGAAAAATGTCATAAAGCTCTTCTTAATTTATCTATTCCATAAACATAGGACAAGGAGATTACAAGTGTATAAGAATAGAAGTGCCCAGGCTTTTATTTGCAATATATTCCAAGTCATAGGTGTAAACAAGCTGTAACTATCCTTTTTAAAATGTTATGGATTCATTCTTGTATACTGTAGTAACAAATTTATTTTTCACAACCTGACCTTAGCAACAACAATGCTTTAAACTTGTTTTGGTCTTTTTGTTGTTGTTGTTAGGAATAACAAATTTATTATTTAACATAAAAAGAATGCAATAGGAAAGCAAATTTGTCCATAAAACAATATACATCCAAAATACAAACACTATGATACACAAATTATTTTTGTATTCACATTATTATATCCTTTATCTATTGGAGAGAATTAAGGTATTACTCTATGCCCCAAAGAAAAGTCTTTAACTCGAAGAAATTTGATCCTTACAAAATTTTGCTGAAATTATTCAAGTGATTCATAAGATGAGTGGTTTGAAGTTTTCTATCCTTTGTACTCCTTTGCTCAACCAGCCCATCAAGGATCATAGAAACTCCACAGACTAGGTTGAGGAAATGCCACTGACAAGACAGAGTCTTCCAGAACTTAGACCACTTGATGTCCCTCTTTACACACAGTGAAAATGAAAAAGTATAGCAAGTAGGAACTACTCCACTGACCACAGGAAGATACTGTCCAATCCTGCTTGTATTATTAAAATAAGATTCCAGATTTTAATCACTTAAATTTAAAACTTGGCCCTTCAAAGAAGCTGAATGGTAGGTCCCTTTAGTGGATAGTTCACAGTGTTTAGAGAAATGAATTTATTATTGATTGTTCTGCAAATGTATAGCTCTATTCTGTGTCTCTGTGAGTTCTTTAAAGAGAATATTTGAGGAATCTCATAAATACTCATAATTATGTTTGGTGAGATGGTTTAAAATAATTCAGTTCTCTTTTAGGAAGTTTCAACAGAGGAGAGACATTTTTTTCTGAAGGGGGAAGAAAGTTCTGCCTAATGTCCGAAAATATTTTAGCATACTTTGGGAGTTAATTTAGAAGCCATATTGTAGAAAACCCTGCTCTGTAGCCTGCCTTCTAAGTAGTTTCACACCAGTGTCTGGGGCAATTCATGAATTTAGGTCTAATAAACTGCAAACTTACTCCCCCAAAGAGTTGTGTTTTTCCTGTGACTTACATACCATTGTTGGCTTTTGAGTTATTTTTTTCTCTGAATCATCTTGTAGTTGTCGTTAGTAGAGTGTCGAGACATGGGTGTTTGGTCATGTATGATAAGTGTAACTTTAACATGAATTATTTGGCAAAGGAGGATATCTATAAGGTCAAGTCCTTCTGGATATTTTAAGCATTAGTGTTGGAAATTTTTCTACCCAACTCTCCGTTTAACTCATTAGGAAACTGGCTCTGACAAGATCAAATAATTAGTGGCAATTCCAGAACTAGAGAGGTTGTAGTGTACTAGGGTTTAAGTGCTTTGGCTTTAAAGTCCCAAGGTCTGGGTGAATCCTGCTCCTGCCACTTATAAGAAGTTTACAGGCTATTATGACGATTAAATAAATGAATATGAATTAAACACTTAGCACAGTACCTGGCACATAGTGAGTACTGAATAAATGCTGTTAGAATTAGAACTCTTGTCTCCTACCTCTCAGTTAATGGCTTTATAGTTGCACCACATTGTTTCTCCTGATATCCCTTAAGGATAGTAGAATAGTGTTTAATAGTGTTATTTCTCATTAAATATTTCAGTTGATTAAATATTTCAGAAAAGAACACACATTTAACAATATCATCTTAACCATTTTTTTCCATGTGAAAGGTGGACATGTAATAAATGAAGAATTTGGAATGGAATGAAAAATTAAATGATGTATGAGTATATTCAGGTAGCACATTATATAATAAATTAATTTTTAATATAGCCATGATTCCTAATTTACATAAACAATTGGCCACTTTAGTGGCTCGTTAGATAAATTGAGCCCAACTAACCAATACAAATGTATTTCAAATGCATATCTGGAATGTGAAACTGTTACTGGAAACTCATTGGAACTGAAATTTCCAGTAAAGGGAACCCTTGATTTTTCAATAAAAGAGGAAATATCTATTCTGGGTTCATGTAAATGATATGGATTTAGCAATGATTTGTTCTTTGATTATAATCACTTAGTGCCTTTTAAAGAGAGATTCATGTCTTTGCAGCTCTCTGTGAAGACATACTGTTATAGCAACAATGGTTAATCTTATATGCATGATATTGTCTACCAGTTAGGCTGTTAGTGCCAGCTCTATGCATTGAGATGTCTGCAGTGAGTTGAGCCCTATTTCTATTCTTATTAAGTATTTGTGGTAGACACTTTAGGCTTCCTGCTCCCTGTCATTCTCACTAGCTTTATTTCTTGCTAGTAGAACCCTAAGTTTTCTCAAATATTGGGTGACCATGTGTTTTAGGGGAAGTTGGGGTTTCCCTTAGCTTTGAGGGGAAGTGAATCTTGAATAGTCTAAACAGATATTCTAAATCTAATTATTACCATTACAATGATTGATTTAGACACGGGTATGTGACACAGTTTTGACCAATGAAAACTGAGAGATTATTTTTGAGGAGGAAGATGCTTCTGGGTAAAATTTATGTGTATATGGAAACACTTCTATCTCTGTTGTCATCTGTATATGTTGCCCGGAATTACAGAAGCCAATCTTAGTACTGTGAGGAGGTGCTAGCCTCAGGGGAGAAGCCTTCATGCTTATATTAGCCTAGTAGACAGATGGAAAGGACCTGGATCCTTCTTGATGTCTATGAATTACCAAGTGAACTCACCCTGAAGCTACTCTATCTCTGGACCTCTTATTTTCTAGCATAATATAAGACATTATTTAAGCTAATTTTCCTCAGCTTTCTTTTTTCAGCAGAAATATACTGATGCAATATAAAATTATGTAATTATAATTCTGGTTTCTTTGTATTCTTCAATTGTAGTTGCTAAAATGAACCAAAGTCTGAAATTGCTCATTAGGACCAGGCATGGGCCTCCTCCCATGGTTTCACTTGCCAATGACCACTCTCTTGATAAAGGTAAGTATTTAAAATTCTCTCAACCAATGACATTTCTTTATATCTTGAGTTGGTGTTTTAGAAACAATCATATAAATATTAAATGATACAATTATTAATCTCACAAAGTTCCATTTTTGCTGCCGTTTCTTTTTCCTCTTTTAAGTTTTTTTTGGTTACCCTCATTCTGGGACACAGTACACCAAAGGAGGCCAACATGAATGAGGAATCACCTCAGTCATGCAAGGAATGCTGTAGACCTCTTGTTACCTTCGTGTAGCTATCCCCTTTGAGCTGACATACTGCTTTCCTAATAAAAATGCTTAATTTAGATGTCTTAAAAAGTACTTTCCTCCTTTTTTCTAAAGTCATGAGCAAGAATCGTATAATAGCAGCTGAACTTTAGAAGACTGAACATATGTGAATTGGGATTAGTGTTGTGATAAATGAAACAAAAAATAATTTGACATATATTTCAGATATATTTAATTTTTCTGCTGGCTGATTACTAGACATGGATGTTAATTAATTCATGTAAGTCACCAGGGTTACGGTTTATAGGCACTTTATAAAATGAATGCATTTGGATAATGATCAAGCCTATAGGGAATTCTTACCACTTTTAGAGAATCTTCCTCAGTTAATTTCACTCCTGTATACGTTGTTCCATTTTTGCTACCATCCCTTGACATGCCCTTACCATGTACAGTTAACTGACATGATAGTATCTCCCTTTACTATGTGAGTAACTCTTCTTTGAATGTTGTATTTTTTTCAAGAGATTTGTCATTGGACCCATTAGTGACCAAGCCATGAATGCAGAGGATGGGGTCTCAATTAAGGGTGACACTGCAGACAGGCTGCAGTACATCTACATCGAGGAGGAAAATAAGAAATATCTAGAGAAAGTTTTAAAAATACCCATTTTAAGCTTATTAATTTTGAACACCTACCTGCCAAGCACTTTTTAGTAGGTATGTCTATAGAGAGAGATTGGGAGGAAACTTGTTCTTTCCTGTCCCATATAAGGCAGAACAAAGATGTAACTTGATGTTACTATGTGTTTTTTATTTCTGCCCATAAACAAGTAAAACCTTTTTAAAGATTCTGTCTACTTGCTGGGAAATCTTCCTCTAACTCATTGCTACAGAAACTCAACAGTAGGGGGTGAAACTCCTTTCTACTCCTCACTCTTTAATTGAGCAATGCCAGCTCTGGATGATAAAAAAAAGATTCTCACCATTAGGCAGAATGCTGGAAGTAGTATGAATAATATTGAAATACTGCTTGGTATTGCATTTGATAGGAAATAAAAAGTGCATAATATTCTTTTATGAGTCTTTATCTTCTGGCATCCTGAAATTTCCTCCTCATCACAATATACAGAATCAAAGTAAAGTTAATGTTGATGATGAGAGACATTCCTAATTTTGGAAAATCCTAGGACAAGATCTACAACTACAAATTCTGTCATTAATGGCATGCATGAGGCCCACAGCCTAATGTTATGTTGAATCACTAGGTCCTTTGGTGAATAAAAATGAATATTCATGGGGGCTAAGAGGGTTATGTAGCTATTGTGCCAGACTCTATAAGCTTGATTGTTTTTATGCATCTTACAAAAAATGAAATAAAATAATAAAGTCTTGAAAATTTTAGTATGTCTCATTTGTAGTAAGGAGTACCAAGAAGTGTGTGTGTGTGTGTGTGTGTGCTAGGGAGAGAGAGAGAGAGAGAGAAAAAGTGAGAGAGAAAGAGAGAGAGAGAGAAATCACAGGACAGACCTTTGGTCACTTGACCAGCCCCAATGCCCTTCAAAAGCAGCTTGTTCAAGTGCTGAAAGCTTTTAAGTTGTGTTTAGTTTTTTTTTTTTTTTAAATTTTTATTTATTTTTGATAGTCACAGAGAGAGAGAGAGAGAGGCAGAGACACAGGCAGAGGGAGAAGCAGGCTCCATGCACCGGGAGCCCGACGTGGGATTCGATCCCGGGTCTCCAGGATCGCGCCCTGGGCCAAAGGCAGGCGCCAAACCGCTGCGCCACCCAGGGATCCCTAAGTTGTGTTTAGTTTTAATAAGGAAGGTGAAATTCTCATGTAGTAATATACACAGCCTTATCTAATTATATAATAGATCACATTTGTTTTCACATTTCCAGTATTCCTAGCATATTTTGGAAACTATTTTGTCCAGTTTCTACCATGTATTGTAAGCCCTTTGCATGAACAGATTTTCTGTATCCAGTTGTTTTATATTCTTATAGATGACACCCATTGCAAATTGCAGGGATTATGGAAAACCTGATAACTTGCCATTTTTAACTAATAAATAAGATAGTGCTTTAAAGGTCACAAAAAACTTTAGCAATTAACAGCAGGAGTTGTCTTAAGCTCTTTATTTTTAATGAAGTTTTTTTTATAGGGTTATTACAGACAAACAACATTGTATTAGTTTTACGAGACTCCACCCCAAGATTGCTAGAACTCATATGCAATTCGGCAATGTGGCAGGATACAAAATCAATGTCCAAAAATCAGTGGCATTTCTATGCACTAACAATGAAACTGAAGAAAGAGAAATTAATGAGTCAATCCCCTTTACAATTGCACCCAAAAGCACAAAATACCTAGGAATAAACCTAACCAAAGAGGTAAAGGATCTGTACCCTAAAAACTACAGAACACTTCTGAAAGAAATTGAGGAAGACACAAAGAGATGGAAAAATATTCCATGCTCATGGATTGGAAGAATTAATATTGTGAAAATGTCAATGCTACCCAGGGCAATTTACACATTTAATGCAATCCCTATCAAAATACCATGGACTTTCTTCAGAGAGTTGGAACAAATAATCTTAACATTTGTATGGAATTGGAAAAGGCCCAGAATAGCCAGGGGAATATTGAAAAAGAAAACCAGAGCTGGGGACATCACAATGCCAGATTTCAAGTTGTACTACAAAGCTGTGATCATCAAGACAGTGTGGTACTGGCACAAAAGCAGACACATAGATCAATGGAACAGAATGGAGAACCCAGAAATGGGCCCTCAACTCCATGCTCAACTAATATTCGACAAAGGAGGAAAGACTATCCACAGTCTCTTCAATAAATGGTTTTGGGAAAATTGGACAACCACGTGCAGAAGAATGAAACTAGACCATTTTCTTACACCATACACAATGATAAACTCAAAATGGATGAAAGATCTAAATGTGAGATAAAAATCCATCAAAATCCTAGAGGAGAACCCAGGCAACACCCTTTTTGAACTTGGCCACAGCAACTTCTTGCAAGATACATCTATAAAGGCAAAGGAAACAAAAGCAAAAATGAATTATTGGGACTTAATCAGGATAAAAAGCTTCTGCACAGAAAAAGAAACAGTCAACAAAACTAAAAGATAACCTAACAGAATGGGAGAAGATATTTGCAAATGGCCTATCAGATAAAGGGCTAGTATCAAAAATCTATAAAGAACTTATTAAACTCAACAGCAAAGAAACAATCCAATCATGAAATGGGCAAAAGATATGAACATGAACAGAAATTTTACCAAAGAAGACATAAACATGGCCAAAAAGCACATGAGAAAATGCTCCATGTGACTTGCCATCAGGGAAATACAAATCAAAACTACAATGAGATACCACCTCACACCAGTGAGAATGGCGAAAATTAAGACAGGAAACAAATGCTAGAGAGGATGTGGAGAAAGGGGAACCTTCTTGTACTGTTGGTGGGAATGTGAACTGGTACGCCCCTCTGGAAAACTTTGTAGAGGTTCCTCAAAGAGTTAAAAATAGAACTGCCCTATGACCCAGCAATTACACTGCTGGGGATTTACTCCAAAGATACAGATGCAATGAGAAGGCAGGACACCTGCACCCAGTTTATAGCAGCAATGTCCACAGTAGCCAAACTGTGGAAGGAGCCTCGGTGTCCATCGAAAGATGATGGATAGAGAAGCTGTGGTCTATGTATACAATGGAATATTACTCAGCCATTAGAAATGACAAATACCCACCATTTGCTTCAACGTGGTTAGAACTGGAGGGTATTATGCTGAGTGGTATAAGTCAGTCGGAGAAGGACAAACATTATATGGTCTCACTCATTTGAGGAATATAAAAAATAGTGAAAGGGAATAAAGGGGAAAGGAGAGAAAATGAGTGGGAAATACCAGAGAGGGAGACAGAACTTGAGAGACTCCTAACTCTGGGAAATGAACAAGGGGTAGTGGAAAGGGAGGTGGGCAGGGGGATGGGGTGACTGGGTGACAGGCACTGAGGGGGGGCACTTGACAGGATGAGCACTGGGTGTTATGCTATATGTTGGCAAATCGAACTCCAATAAAAAAATATACAAAAATTGTATTAGTTTTAGGTATATAACAATGGTTTGATATTTATATACATTGCAAAATAATCACCACAGTAAATACTAGTTAACATACATCACCATACATAGTTAAAATTTTTTGGTTTTATTTTGCTTTGTTTTTGGTTATGAGAACTTTTAAGATTTACTCTTTTAGCAGTTTCAAGTATGCTTGAAACTATTAACTATAGTCACCTCTCAAGCTCTTAAAGAATCCATTTAGGGAAGGGTGTGTAAACATTTTATTTATCTCAGTAGCATTCTTCCTATGATTTCCACTTCTTAAAGAAAGTAACAAAAAAAAAAAAAAAGAAAGAAAGAAAGAAAGAAAGAAAGAAAGAAAGAAAGAAAGAAAGAAAGAAACAGTAGGCATAATTAAATATTTTAGCTACTATCATTGTCGAATCTGTTAAGTACATAATTGTCCAGAATATGCTTTTTTGGTACACATCCCTTTTGACCATATCTTACTTTTTGTTTTTCAACATCTTTTCATTGTTAGTTCAAATGACAGTTTTCCTGCCTAGTCAGGTAAGATGTTAAAGTACAGGAGGGAGGCTGGATCTCTGGGGTGTCAAGATTTCCCCTGCCTCATTCCATCCATTACTCTCCTTCTGAGTACCAGAGTACCCAACCTGACTCACAATTAGCATTCAGTGGCAATCATGAGGCCCATAGTTTGAGAGATATTCAGGGACCCAAGGATGCAGCTGAAACAAGAAGGAACACACAAAAATAGGTAGATCTGCCTTGGTTAATGAAGATCACAGATGGAAATACTTTTTTTTCCCACTGTGGACGTGGTGGGATTTTTTAGAACTGATGCCATTAATCAATCTGTCCTAAAACAGAAACAGTTGCAAATATGTAATATAGAGTATCAGTGGAATAGAAAACAAACCTTTAACTAAGCTTGATTTTTTTTGAAGTTGGAAAATGTTGCCAGCCTGTTTTTTTTTTGTAATTGAAAATGTTTAGAAGCTTTCCTGAAGAGTTGATTAATATATCAAAATCAAAAAAGGCAATTTTGAGTCTAATTTTGTTTGTTTACCGTGTAATACAGGATTCTTGGCTTTGAAATTCTGCCATGCAGGGTGAAAAATGACTGTCAGTGTGAAACAAAGTAGTCTATTGAAAAGAACATTGTGTCTAATAGGGAACAGCTGATACCAGCCCAGTGCCCGCTATTTGGAATTACAATATCTTAATCAGTCTGATTGATTCCTATGAATAAAGGAGAGTCCAGATTTGGCCAAGGGTGGTAAAAGTGGGGTGGGGTGGGGGGAGTCTTTTGCCTTACCCACCTCTTGGTGCAAGAATCCCCAAATGGGGGGCAGCCCGGGTAGCTCAGCGGTTTAGCGCCGCCTTTGGCCCAGGGCGTGATCCTGGAGCCTGCTTCTCCCTCTGCCTGTGCCCCTCTCTCTCTCTCTCTCTCTCTCTCTCTCTCTCTCTCTCTCTCTGTCTCTCATGAATAAATAAATAAAATCTTAAAAAAAAAAAGAATCCCCAAATGGGGAATTGATGGGGAGCCATTCTGGTCTAGGCTGTAGGAACTAGGATAGTTTGGGATCTTGATTAGCTGCATAGGCTGCAGTTTCCCCACAAAGGTAGAAGTGACATTGTGAGGGAAGGGTTGCATAGCTTCTGTAGGAGGGCCTGGAATTTTACTGTGCTCCCAGAAGCTTTTCCAAGGGCTTCTTGACTTTCTAAATCTGAACAAACTAAAATAGGGTCGTTATATTTTGGTACTCAGTTTTTCTGCGGAAGACAGCATGGTTCAGAAAACTGTGGGAGACTTGCTGGCTCAGTCAGTAGAACACGCAACTCTTGATCTCGGGGTTGTGAGATCGGTGCTGGGTGTAGAGATTACTTTAGAAAATTAAAAATCTTTAAAAAAAAAACAAAAATGAAAACCAAACAACTGTGCTAGAAAAAAAAAATGAGTGAACTCCAAGAATAGAACTCTTGGAGTTCTATTTGGTTAAAATAGGAGTACTCAAAGAGAGAAAAATGCCTGTCCTAGAGTGATTTTACATCTTCCGTTTCTCAGGAAAGTGCCAATTTCAAATATTTTTCCATTATTTTAATAATTGATATCTCCCAGAAACTCAATATTTTGGTGACTAATAGCACTATAGCTACAAGATGGTCTTTCAAACCTAATAGCAACACAGGAATCTTTTTATAGGATCACAGATCTTGGTTTGGGGTTCAGAAAATAAGGTCATTCTACATAGAATGAAAAGCAATCCATAAATCAACCTATTTTCTCACCCCTTTGGGCAAATAGTAAAGTATCTGGACCAGGATGTCTTGTAGCCTCTCCTTGAACATCTCCTCTGGTAGATTGGGAGTTCATTTTTTTTTTTTTTTTAGATTGGGAGTTCAAAGGTCAGAAGGCATCTATCTAATTATGAGTATGCTTTGCATCTCTAGCCAAACCTATATCCTATAGCTTCACACATCAGGAACAACAGTGAATGTTCTCTTGCTTCATTGTGATGGTTCTTCAGTTACACAGAGGGCTACTGTATCCAGCCTCCCTCAATCCCCTGAGTCAGTCCTCTCCCAGGACAAGCTTCACCATACCCTCATGGAACTGACATTCAAAAGGACAGGGCTACCACACAATGTAGGGACATCATTCACATAGAATTTGTTGGCTCTGCAAGTCATGCATACAGAGACAGACACACGTATGTATCATAGCATATATAATAATACAACATTAGATAATGTAAGAGCTCGAGTATGTAGTATGATATCAGATAATGACAAGAATTATGTAGAAGGATAAAACAAGATACCCAGAGTATGATAGGGGGCAAATGCTGTCTTCTATCAGATAGGTTGGAGAAAACTTCTCTAAGGAAGCAACACTGGGGAGAGTCCTAATGGAAGGAGAAAGTGAGCTATGCATGAAAGGAAGGGTTCTAGTCAGAAGGGTATTGATTCATAAATTCAAGCATTTTTGGTATGAGTGGTCAACCAGGAATGTATTTCCTTAAAAATACTGTCTTACCCATCAGATTCCAAGAAAATTAAGAGATTTTCTAAATATGCTTGCCCTAATTAGTATAAACCACAGATGGATGTGAGCTTGTTTGGGCTTTGGGGAGGCACAGAATTTGTTTGTTTTACTATTTTTTTAAACTTAAATTGAATTAATTGACATATAGTGTATTGTTAGTTTCAGAGGTAGAGTTCAGTAATTTGTCAGTCTTATATAACATCCAGTATTCATTACACCACGTGACCTCCTTGATGTCCATTACAGTTACCCTGTCTCCCCATTCCCCTCCAGCAACCCTCAGTTTGTTTTCTATGATTAAGAGTCTCTTATGGTTTGTCTCCCTCTCTGATTTCATCTTCTTTTATTTTTCCCTCCCTTGCCCTATGCTCCTCTATTTTATTCCTTAAATTCAACATATGAGTGAAATCATATAATTGTTTTTCTCTGATTGACTTATTTTGCTTAGCATAATACCCTCTAGTTCCATCCACATCATTGCAAATGGCAAGATTTCATTTTTTTGGACGGCTGAGTAATACTCCAGTGTGTGTGTGTGTGTGTGTGTGTGTGTGTGTGTGTGTGTATCTCACATCTTCTTTATTCATTCATCTGTCGATGGACATCTGGGTTCTTTCCATAGTTTGGCTATTGTGGACATTGTTGCTCTAGACATTGGGGTGCAAGGAAGCACAGAAATTTGTATCTCCTTGTCCATATGAAGGCTTTTCTCCCTCTGGTGTTTCTCTTTGAATAAATGTGTGCCTTCATGGAGTATAAAGCAAAGGGAACACATCAGCCAGCCCAATCCTCTCCATCAACCCTAGTGATGGCACAGGGTGATAGGAATCTCAGCCAAGTTGCTCTCATATCCCTACCTATGGGCATGGCACCCTACTGTCAACTTGTCCTTACACCCATAAAAAAGAGGCATGTAGGATCTTTATGTTTCCCCCAGTGAATCTGCCCTGGTTCCTAGTGATCACCACTTCCTTTTCTGAGGACTCATAAAATCATCTATCTCATCATTTTAGAATATTACCATGTTTCAAAATCAAGCTTGCATATCTATAAATCATGGGATACACATTTTCCCCACATGTTGAGAAACTGGAATACTATTTTTATGGCTCTGTTGCCCCAGTACCTTTTGTATTCTCTTTGATTCCTTAAAGATTACTGACAGGGACTCTTAGATTACATCTGCAAAGTCTCTACATACTCTGGGATGTAATTTGTTCAGGCCTGGAGACTCAAACTCATTTAAAACAGTAAGACGGTCTCCTGCTATCACCTTACTTATCTCATACTTCAGTTTCTTCTAAACTACATTTATTCAGCCCTCCTGAATCTAAAGATCATTCTCCTTGATACAGAAGATGGAAATACAACAGAAGCTGTGATATATGACTTTCTCTTTGTTGTTTGTTAATGTTGTATCATCTGCCCCAAGCAGTGAAGTGTGTTTTTTAGGTTCATCTTTTTTACTTTGATGGTAGCTGATAAGGGGTGTGTGTGTTTCTGAGTTTGTGGATGAAAGGCTTAAACATATTTCATATAAGCATATTTCACAATGGCACATTGAGGGATTAACCCTCCTGTTGTGTTCTTTCAGTTCAATACTCCTATGCACATTTTATTTTGTTTTAGTATGCAGTTAGGAGTGAGGGCTCTGGAACCACACAACCAAGGGCAAATCCTGGCTGTTCCATGTACTCTAGCAGTAAGACCATGGGCAGGTCAGTTTACCTGTCTGAATATGAGTTGTTTATCTATAAAATGGATATAATGTTTACCTTGTAGAATTTGAGAGTAAACAATTTATTTTTTTCTTTTTTTAAAAAATATTTAATTAATTTATTTGAGGAGAGAGAGTGAGAGAGTGTGTGAGGAGAGAGAGGGACAAGCAGACTCTGCACTGAGTGTGGAGCCTGAATCTGGGCTTACTCTCATAACCCTGAGATCATCACCTGAGCTGAAATCAAGAGTCAGATACTTAGCCAACTGAACCACCAGGTGCCCCAAGAGTAAACAACTTAATATATGTAAAGGGCTTAGAATAGTCTCTGGAACATAGTAAATACTTATTACCACCACCACCATCATCATTTCTAATATATTCCTATAATCTTTCAAATATATTTTAAAAATTCTGACCTCATCAGAGAGTTTCCTGCTGAGCCATAGTTTGTCCTGTGGTTAGGACACATTCAATCTAATTTTTTATATCTTGTATTTCTGTGTATCCAGTGTCAAATAGTGAGACTTGATATAAACAATGAGATGTGAGAATCTCAAAGACCATAAATCAACAAAAAAATTAAATTACATTTAGTGTATTCATGGCAGGAGCAAAGTGAATGGATGCATTTTATAAAGACTTTCATTGGGGGATCCCTGGGTGGCTCAGCGGTTTAGCGCCTGCCTTTGGCCCAGGGCACGATCCTGGAGTCCCAGGATCGAATCCTGCGTTGGGCTCCCAGCATGAAGCCTGTTTCTCCCTCCTCCTGTGTCTCTGTCTCTCTCTCTCTCATGAATAAATAAATTAAAAAAAATTTTTTTAAAGTAATTAAAGACTTTCATTAGAGTCTGGTTTGAAATAAAAAAGGATTTTCTTCTTCTTCTTCTTCTTCTTCTTCTTCTTCTTCTTCTTCTTCTTCTTCTTCTTCTTTTTTTTTTTAGGATTTTCTTCTTAATCAGAGAATCCAAGTGACCTGTATACCCATTTCCGAGCCTTCTAGCTGAGTTTGAACAATAAAGGGAAACTTATCCCAGATGAGGCCAAACAAATCCATAATTCCCTCATGGGAATCATAAAATATTGTTTCATAGCAGTATGAAAAGATAAATTTGCAATCACCAAGGGAACCTTGAGCCTATCAGATCTTTGGGCCATATTAGGAACATTGGAATCTTTGATAGGACCATTAAAAATTTGACTGGTTGCTATATGGAAGGGTTCTTCATCCCCCTGCCTTTATGTTTTTATAACAGATTTCCTTTGGCATAGCAGCCATTCCATTCTTGGCCTTCTCTGACTGGAGAAAGAACTAAACAAACTTAAATCTTGGAACTTTCCTTTCTACAGGATACTGATACATGTTGGAAACTTAGAGAAGTAGCCACTGCCTGGTTGGGGGAGGTCCTACAGCAGTGTAGTGATGACTGTGATTGGGGCATAAATTTGTCCAATTGAGAAGCAGTTTAGCAAGTCTATTTGTGCCCAGACGTCAAGCCAAATTTTCTGATGAGTTTTATGAGTAATAATAATAAAGCCGATGCTTTGATTTCTATTTGTCTCCTGTGTCTTGTTTCTCAGTAGATTCTTAGCATAAAAAAGGGTGAGAGGGATATTATTTATTGATTCTCTCATATGTCAAACAATACAAACAAGAAGAGTGAAGGTAAGCAATATTCATTAGCTCCACTTTTTACTTGGAACAAAGATGTGAACCAAGATAGTCTTTAGGCAAACTACAAAAATGACCTAGTTGACTTCTCCCTGGGAAAATCTACCCTTATTTATATCTTTCATCAGAGTCAAACAAATAAACAATAAATCTAGAAACCTATGAAGAAAAAAGGAGCTATTGGCAGCAACGATGCAGAGGGAAAAGCTAGTTTGAATTGATTGGAAAAGGACTCTCAGGATTGGGTTGGGCCTCCTATTATTAAGAAAGGAAGTAGCAGCGTGTTACTGTCCTGGGACAAAGGGAAAATTTGAGCAAGATCAAGAGCACAGGTAGTGTAGATGTTCAAGAAACTGAAGTTAGAATTTTTCTTAAAATGGTTGTCTTGTACAACAATCCATGCAGTGCCTAGATTCATTTTTAGTCTTCCTGCCTCCCTTAACAAATGCATACTAAATTTTATTCTTGTTGAGCTAGAGAGAGCTAAGGAGTTGACTAGAGGTAGGAAGAAAGTAAAGTGTGGCTTGGATGTGCAGTAGATGGGATATAGGGTGTTGAGGACTGAAAAGGTTGGACCAGGTTTAAAAACTGAAATTTTTAAATGAGCATGATTGAAATAGATTGACCAGAAGAGAAGACCCTGGGTGTGCTAGACACGACCTTCCAGGAGTAAAAAGAAATGAACAGAAGAGAAATTAGAGTTCTCATGGTAAAGAACCAAGGAGAACTCTGGTGAACCACAAAGTTAATGCTGGGAAAGCTTGAAGATAGTGAGGATTCTTTGAGATTCAGATAGAAGATTGGTTTTACTAGGGGCCAAATACCAGAATGGAATCTAAATCCAAAACTCATGAAATACTTATTGATTAACTGCTATATGCCTATCATAGTACTGGACACTGGTGAATGAATGGTGAACCAGTAGGACCTACTCTTGTTCACGTGGGGCTTACAATCCAGGGGGAGGTAGAACCAACTAAAAAAAAGTTGCAAGTGCTACATGGTGCAGGGTGTCATGGCAACACAGAGGCTGTACCTGACCTAGGAGCTTGGACATAGATCAGAGAAATCTTTATGGAGAAAGTTCCTTCTAAGCTGAGACCTGAAGGACAAGTCAGAGTTGGACAATCAAGGAAGAACATTCTAAGCAAAATGAGTACGATGTGACAGGGCCTGGAGGATGGTCAAGAAAGGATTAGGCATTCAGAAACCTGCAAGTAGGTTGACACCACATTCCAGATATGTTTTTGTAGGTAATCGCTTTGCCTGAAGAAAAAATGAAACTGGGCCTTAGCAAGGTCATGAGGTAGAGAATGTTCCTTGGTGTCTGTTCCTTGTAAGGGATGGAACAATAAAAAGTAGCATTAAGGGGGGGCTCATGTGAATGGAATGGGTATTGTAAGATTTTTCTGGATGCTGAGGCAATGGGCAGAGGAACAGCATGTTGCCAAGTCCAGAAGAAAAGAATAATACTGCATAGGAAAGTGGACCTTGTGCATAGCCAGGAAAAAAAAAGACAATTTAGTTTTATATGTTACATTTTAATAATAGTCATTTGTAACTGCATAATGAAATTTGTGAACAAAAGTTCATTTCCAGAAGAATAATCTCTAACTGATATGCAATGCCTCAGTAGGATTTGGCCAGGTTTTAATTTTAGCTTGAATAAATAATGTAAGATACTAGCCTGGGTGAGATAAAAGGAAATCTCCGTACTTTCATCTCTCCATGATGGAAATAATAACTACTTTATTTCAAAACAAGTTTCCAATTAGTTTCTGTGAAATATTATTATCCTCTTTTTCCAGATACTGTAGCTCATTTTGAAACTTAATTTTGATAATGTATAAACATTTTTAAAACTTACTCTACAGGAATGACAGTTATATTTGGGGAGAGGAATGCTTTTGGGCTATAACTATATTATTTGGGACTGTTCTAAATAATAGTAAAAATAATGAAAAAGAATTAGTCAAAATGTAATCTCTTTCATGGCTGTTCATGACCTGGCATGGACTTATCTTTAGGCCATTTCCTTTAAAGTTGTTCAGTGGACTTTCTTTTCTTCAAGACTAGTAATGCTTCACTTAAGGTTATATAAACTCCTATCCCCATTTAAATAGGTGGTATAATTTAAATAATCAATGAGCTCATTCAGTGCACCATACACTGGGCTAGGTGCTGGAGCTTGTGTAGTGACTCAGGTAGATATGACATTTGCCTGACGTACTTAGTTTAGGGGTAACTGAGAAAGTATGAGGACTCTGGGGGAGAGGTCTTACAGAAAGGAAGACCCACATTTTAATTTGTGTTTTCTATCAGAACTTGACCATTATCTATAAATCATTCCAGATGGATAGACTTAGGCACAGACTATTTAAGCTCAACCTATTAGTAATAAAGTGGTGAATTCAGTTGAAAAGTTGGTCTCCTGATGCGTTCTTCACTCCCCAGGCCCCATAAACTCACTTTCCTACAATTGCAGTGTTTCATTCACTCTGTTTTTGTTTCCCTCAATGCAGAAAGACAGACTGGTGATGCTGTTTTTCAGATGAAGAAAACAAGGCAGGGGAGTTTACCCAAGGCCACTTATCACTTTTATGGAGGAGCCAGCATCACAACTCCTACCCTTTGAGTTTCCAGACCGTTGCCTAGCTACCAAACCTCTGTGCCTCTTCCACTGCACAGCAGCTGAGCAGGCACTTAATAATCATAATTGATGGTGCTGGCTAAAAGGGAGAGCTCAGAGTGATTCTGGGAGTTTGTTTTCACATACCAATGAATTTTATTCTTCTTGTGGTCAATAACCTATACCCATTTGTTTTAGGTAGCATTCCTGTCTTGGTCCACAATGAAGCTTTCTTATCTACACGGATGATTTCTCTTTCTCTCTTTCTCAACTGTTCTTTCTGGGGGAATCCAGTTGCTGTTTATAGGTATCACACATTTAAAAAAAATATTTGTCTTCAAAAAACAATGTCTGGCTTCCCACTGAAGAGTCTCACTATAGCAGTTTTAAGAGATAGAATACAATTTGGTGAAAGTTAAATAAATTCCATCAGAAAGTAACACTTCTGAAAGCATTAGCTCCATTAATAATTTAGCTATGTTAAAAATATTTGAGCACCTATTTGTTCCAGATACTAGTGGGAATAAAAAGAGAAATCTGTTTATCTTTTTAATTATGATTTATTGAGTACCTGACATGTGCCAAATACCAGACTAATGCTAGGGATTCTATAGTTTTCCTAATGTTGTGGATAGTCCAGGGGGAGTCAGACAATCTAAAATGATCACACAGGTAGACAACTGAAATATTCATATGTGCCTCAAAGGAGAAGCACATGATGCTGGGAGTGCTCATTATGGTAGCGTTAACAATCACGGAAGGCTTATCAGGGAAAGTGATGCTTGAGTTGTGTTCTGATGGATAATAGAGAGAACTAGACAAAAAGGAAGGAAAGAGCATTTCAGGCAGAGGAAATAACATGTTCAAAGGCCCTGTGGTGGGAACACATGGAGTCCAGAAGCTATAAGACTAGCATGGCTGGAATGAAATAAAAGAGGTCAAGAGGAAGCTGGAAGAGGAGATAGAGGCCAGACTATGCATGGTATCAGACACTTGTACTATATTATCTCATGGCCTCTATTTCAGTGAAGGCTATGGTGGACAGTGCCATACCAACTCCCACCACTTCTATGCTGACTCATTCCAACTGTGCCTGGGGTCCTTATAAAAAGACCACTGGTAATCTCATGTGAGCAGCTCATAAGTGTCCAGTAGTTAGCACCTACAGGCAACCCCCAACCACTGGTGGATGAAAGTTGATTAGTGAATGCTTCTCCCTTTGTCTCTGGTAAACAGTTCTGAAATGCATTCCCCAGAGTCCCTTAGAAGTTCCCACTGGATTGATCACAGTTGCTCCCAGTGGTGGTCAACTTGCTCATTTATTTCCTCCCTCTCTGTTTCACTCATTTTCCCTAATCCATGACTCCTATTTCTTGGGGTCAATTCACAAATAAAACAATACAGGCAGGCTTTTGTATTCTGCTGTTTTGGGGAGAAGCCAGGTAGAGAAACTATGTGAAGGAGCTTGGAATGTTGTCTTTGTCTTAAAAGCAATGGAAAATTGTTGTTTTAAACAGGGTGGTGAATTAGCACTTCTGCACTTCAAAGAGATCATTTTGGCTGCGGTGTAGAAGATGCATTGGAGGAAGGAAGGTAACTGAGGGTAGAGCAGTTCATGGGCTGTTGTAGTCTAGGCAAAACATAGTTGCAGCAATAAAGATGGAGATAAATAGATTTGAAAAATATTTAGGACCTCTAATTGACAGGACGTGGTGACAGATTGGCTACGGCAAGTGAGGGACAAGGAGATATTTGAAATGACTCCTAGGTGTCTGACTTTCTTAACTGAATGGATGATGATGCTATTCACTGAGTTGGGGGACTCTGGATGGTCAGGTGTAGGGAGAGAATATCAGTTAAGGTTCTTCATTAAACTAACACAAACTGGCTTAAACTAAAGGAGAATTAGTTGTTTAACAGAAATGAGATTTAAAAAAAGGGGGGGGGGTAAACTAGCTTTAGGCATGACTTATTTAGGGCCCAAACTATGACAAGGATCTAAGTCTCAGCTCAGCTTCTCTTTGGCTGCTTGGGGAAGCAAGATGACCACATTCTCAGATGACCAAATACAGGAAAAGCCCAAGTACAGTGGGCTTTTCTCTCTAGGATCCCAGCTAAAGCATCACTGTGACTCCTTTGCTCTGATTGGATTACATGCCCATAGGCTAAGAGACACCCTGCTTAGGGGGATGGGATATGTGGATTGGGTTAGGTTAATCACTGCCTACTCCTGGTTGTGGATGAGGATGAGGTCATTCTTGTGGAGACTAGATTGGCCAAGAGTAGGAGAGGTGAAGTCCTTGAAGGAAATCAGGATGTTGCTGCTGTAGGAAGGAGGAAATGGGTGCTGAGAAGGTGACCAAAAGTTCTCATACCCAGGGAAAAAGTTCCTGAGTTTTGTTCGGAACAAGTGTTTGAGGTTTCTTTAAGATCTTCAGAAGACAGTGGATGGCATAAACCTAACTCAGAGGAGAGTTCTGGGTGGGATGTACCTGCAGGAGTGATTTGCATAAAAATAGCCATTGAAACTGAGGGAATGGCTAAAATTAACTAGGAGAGGAATACATACTGAGAGAACAGGACCAAAGACCAAGTGTTGAAGGATTCCAACACTGAGTCGGAATTCTCCCAGGCAAAGGGGAATTGATCTGAAAATAGAAGAAATAAACAAAGAGGTAGGGAGAAATTTTGGAGGACTGACTTACTGAATAAACAACAAATGTGACTCACAATAGCCGCCTCCTTGGTATTCACAGTCCCGTAACCAGAGTTGAGTTCAAAGCTGACGGTGATGTAGAAGGAACTTCAATTTCCACAAGTTAACTGTTATATTAGAGTCATGAATCCCTGGCATATCCAGTGGGAACACAGAGAAGAGATGGCTAATTGTTCTTGGTGGGGAAAGGGATCATGTGAGAAGAATCTTGAAAGATGAACAAGATTTTGTCATTTGAAGGAGAAACAAGCTCAGGTCCAAGTTCAACTTACATAAAGAAGTCAGGAAGGAATCAGAACTAAGGGAAGGCAGCCTAAACGATGAGAACTTGAGGAAATAGGCAAGGATGGAGTAAGGGTATGTTGGCTAAGAAGGAAAAGTGGAAGATATCATATAGGTCATGTTTGTGGATGGCTATGTATCTTGGGGCTTGACTATATCACTCCATAACTCCAAAAACCAACTTGACTGGCCTTTGCCCTAGATTGGCTGGTTGGTTGACATATTATGTTTGTTTGTTTGTTTGTCTGGCATTAGAAGGACTCTAAATCTAAAAGGTTTTTATGGTGGATATTGACTAGTTGCTTTTCTGTTGCTTCCAAAGTGAGGTTAGGAATAAATGATTACATTTCAGCAAAGGCAATTTAAGTTAGGCATTAGAAAGTGTTTCCTTATCAGTGACATTTATTTTGCTTGTGTGCATCAGCCTTACAATTTATAGACTCAATCAGACAATGATAATAACAGCTAAAGAAAGGAAGGCTGTACAATAAGCCAGGAAGCAGAAAACAAACAAACAAAACTTACCAGATAAGTAACATCGTTAAGTTTATTGAGGATGGGAGTGTTAAGGAAATTAGATCTGGAGCAATCACTATAACATTTCCAACTAGCTAAGGACACGTTTCTGAAAGAATTATGATTTAGGGATCTGGTTAGCCAGAAGGGTTTGGGGGATAGGGCACACTTTCCAGGCATTCCAGGCAGAGGGTAGCTGTGATAGGCACATTAATGGCCACTCAAAGAAGTTCATGTCCTCATTCCAACAACCTGTAAATATATTTCATTACATGGCATGGAAGAATTTAGGTTGCAGATGAAATTAACGTTGTTAATCAACTGACTTTAAGAGGCAGAGATTATTCTGGATTATCCTGGTGGGTCTCATCTGAAGTCATAAAGTCCTTTAAAGTAGAGGAAGGCAGAAGAGGAAGTCAGCAAAGATCTGAAGATGCTATGCTGCTAGTTTTGAAGATGGAGGTAGGGGCTATGAACCAAGGAATGCAGGCAGCCTCTAGAAGCTGGAATAGGCAAGGAAGCCAATTCTCCCCTAGAGCCTCCAGGAAAGAAGGTTCAAGCTCTGCTGAAACCTTGACTCTATCCCACAAAGAGTCATTTTAGACTTCTGACCTGCCGATCTATAAGATAGTAAGTTTGTGGGGTTTTTTTAAATTATTATTATTTTGGTTTTAAAACTTTTAATTTGCATATGAAAAATGATTTTCCAGTAAAATCATTTGAACAAAAATGTGGCACTCTGGTTAAACCACATTTTAAAGTTTTCAGGGTACCTTAGGCCAGCTTGGTTTTTGCTCTAAATATCACTGTTGTCCCACCTAGCTCCTTCTTTCACCAGTATGCAGGAACTTTTCCTTCCCTGCCAGCCAGACAGGCAGATGGGAGAGGCACAAGCTGTGGTTGTCAGTAGTACTTTGATGTGAAGAGGGGCAGCACAGTCATTTACACTTGATCTAACCTCTTTGCATCTTATAAAGTTAAACAGGTAGGAGGAGGAATACATACTGAGAGAAGCAAAACAAGAAGTCAATGCTTGTGGAATATATAGTGCATATGGGTGGCACATGCCTCATCACGATTCACTGGCTTGCTTCTCCTGTTCAGTTGTTTCTTTTGAACACAGTGGATTTATGTCTTGCATTTCTGTCTTCTTCAATTTTGATTTATTGAATTTCTCTATCTTAGCCATATCAGGTTCGTCAGACATGGTTGAAGAGAAAGTGGAGTGAGGTGCATGAGCTAGCAAAGTATAGTCTGTACAATGGCCATCAAATCTAATTCGTGTTGTTTTAAGTCAGATGGCTGGGATGGTCTAATGGATGAAAGACAGAGTCAGTTTGCTTCTGGGATAGACAGAAGCTATTTGGAAATAGGGGAGGCCATGGACTCAAGATGTTATTATTATCTCTTGTTAATTTTAAAACCTTTTTATTTTGGATAATTTCAGACTTTTAGAAAAGTTACAGAAATAGTGTAAAAAATTCCTGTGTATTCACAAGATAACATTTTAACATATTTGCTTGATCATTTTTTCTGTATATATTAATAAATATATAAATAAAACATTTTAAATGCATAATATACTCTATAAATATAATAAATATTCTCTAATATTTCACTATGTGTGTTTATATATTATGTATGTATATATAATTTTCTTTCTGAATTGTTTGAAAGTAAACTCCCCCAACACCTCATTGTGTGATACTTGAAAAACAGTACCCTTATACAGTGATCAAAATCAAGAAATTAAAATGACACAACACTGTTAGCCAATCTAAAAGCTTATTTAAGGGGTGACTGGGTGGCTCAGTGGTTGAGCGTCGGCCTTTGGCTCAGGTTGTGACCCTGGGGTCCTGGAATTGAGTTCCACATCAGGCTCCCTACTAGGAGCCTGCTTCTCTCTCTGCCTATGTCTCTGCCTCTCTCTCTTTCTGTGTCTCTCATGAATAAATAAATAAACTCTTAAAAAAATAAAAGCTTATTTAAATGTTGACAGCTGCCCCATTAATGTCCTTCACAACACAGACAATTTTTCTTTCAGATCCAGGATCACATGTTGCTTTTGAATCCCATATCATTTGTCTCCTTCCAGTCTGTCTCCGTGTTTCATGATTTCCACATTTTAAAGAGTACAGGTCAGTCATTTTGTAGACTGTCCTTTAGTACAGTTTTATGCAATAAATGCTCTTGCATGATTAAGATTCAGGTTATGCATTTTTGGCAGGAGTCCTTAGCAATGGTACTGTGTCCTTCTCTGTACATCGTATCAGGAGGTACTTGCTTAAGATAATGTTTGCCAGGTTACTTAGCTGGAAAGTTACTATCATCCTCTTTGTATTTAATAAGTATCTTGTAGGGGAGATATTTGAGCCAATTCAAGTGTCTTGTTTCTTTTTTTTTTTTTTTAAGATTTTATTTATTTGTGTCTCATGAGAGACACACAGAGAGAGGCAAAGACACAGGCAGAGGGAGAAGCAGGCTCCATGCAGGAAGCCCGATGTGGAACTTAATCCAGGGACTCCAGGATCACACCCTGAGCCAAAGGCAGACACTTAACTGCTGAGCCACCCAGGCACCCTTCAAGTGTCTTGTTTCTCATAATACTTTCACTCACTAATTTTAGCATCCATGATTCTTGTCTGAAACAAGTAATTCTGTGATGGCTGCCATTTAGAGAATTTCCAATTATTTAAAATTTAAATCTATGTCTCTTAGGTGGGGAGTTTTCAAAACATAACCCCAATAACTTCATCTCATCTAAAAACCAATTAATAGTGATTCCTTAATTATAAATTTCAAAAGCTTTTTATTTTGCAATAATTTTAGACTTACAGAAGAATTTCAAAAGCAGTATAGAGAGTTACTGTATACCAGTGATTTTCTGTTAAATCTATAGATCATATTGGGAAGGATTGGCAATTTAATAATACTATGTCTTCCAATCTATGAATGTGATTATTTGGATCTTCTTTATTTTTTTCTTTAGTGTTTCATATGTTTCACCATGCAGATATTGCACATATATGACATATATGAAACTAAATTTCATTTTTGGAGTGCTATTACAATAAGTGGTATTTTTTTAAAAATTTGAAATCTAATTTGTCATTCCCAATATGTAGAATCGACTTTGTATCCTGCAAAGGTGCCAAACTCCTATACTGGTTCTAGGAGGTATTTTTGGTGTATAATTTATGATTTTTTTTATATAGACAATCATGTCATATATGAATGGAGACCGTTTTCTTTCTTCTTCTCCAATTTGTAAGCCTTGGTTTTCTTTTGTTGTTTTATTGAGTTGGTTGGAATGTGCCAAGCATGATGCATCCAGTTGGTATTGAATAAGTGGTGAGAGAGGATATTCCTCTCTTGAACTCATTGGGAGGGCATTCAGTTTTTTTTTGTCATTAAACATGATGTTTCTTCTTCTTTTTTTCCTTTACCATTGTGAATTATGTTGATTGATTTTCAAATCAGCATTCCTGGGATAAACCCCTCGTTGGTTATGAGGTACTATTCTTTTATATAATGTTTGATTTGATTTGCCAATATTATATTAACTATTCTCACTGAATTCTCTCACAGATGTCCATCCAGTGGCATTTACCCCAGGTACACGAATGGCCACATCTCTTTTCTCCTTACAGGCATCTGTCCCTCCTTGTGTTTTAGACCAGCTGGTTGCCCTGAGACCTCATTTTCCAATGGATTTGAAAAAAAATCATGAATGTAGTTGTCTGGTTTTTTATATATATATATTTTGGTTGTTGTTGTTTTAAGTATGATAAGAATGATGTTCTATGTAGCTCTCTATCCCTGAGTGAAAGCTAGAGGTGCCACAAGTTTTTTTCTCACAATTGTTTGAGTCAGAATCCAAATCAGATTTGTGTATGTTCCATAAGTCTTTTTTGGTGTATATTTTCTTCCTCTTTTTCTGTCTTTTTGTTTTTCCTTGCTATTTTTTTCTGTTGTCAAAGACACTGGGTTGTCTATCTTATAATGTTTCCTATAGTCTGAATTTTACTGATTGCATCCCTGCAGTATGGCTTAATATGGTCCTCTTGTCTACTGTTTTTCCTGTAAATTGGTAGTTAGATCTTGAGGCTTCATCAGAATCAGGTTTATTTTTCCTTGTAAATTCATAATCTGAGTATTTCTTTTGTGTGTGTGTGATTTATCAGCTATTGGTGCTCAATGCCTACCTTTATTAATTCATTAGGGCTTTTTAAAAGCCATTGTTTTTACTGTAATGAAGATTACAGTAAAAATCTGTAATGAAAATTCTGTAATGAAGATGAAGAAAATGAGGCTCAGAGAGATTAAGTGACTTTACTAAGTCAATACAGCCAGTTAGTAAAAGTTGTAGCCAAGCCTGGAACCTGTGTTTTAGGAATGCAAGCCCTATTTGCTTTCTATAAGCATATTGCCTTTCTAGGCATTGCATTATTAAGCAATAGGAAGATCAATTTTCCATCCCTAGGTACATGAGGCATATTCATCTCTTTTAGGAAGATTGAATTCTGTTTTGCTTAGAGGCATAGGACCATACCAAGTGATTATTCAAAAAAAATTTTTCCCCTCAAGTTCTGGGTTACATTCCTTTTTATGGATACAATTAAATTTTTTTTTCATGCTCATTCCAGTTCTGGAATGTTGTCTAAACTCAACTCTGAATCCTGAACATATTTGGGCTTCTGCTTGCATTTCCAGTGCTACAGAAGAAAAGACAACAAGGCAAACAGATGTAAATTAAGAACTACAAAGCAATTTGTTTCTTTTTTATACTGCATTCAAGACTTGCTACTAAAATTTCCCTTCAGCTTGGAGAGAGAGAGAGAGAGGAAGGAGAGAGAGAAAGGATAATGTTGTGATTGGTTTTTATCTACCACCTAAATTTTGCATGAGTTTATATTTAAGGTGATACAGCATCTCTCTTTGGGGGGCAAGCAATTCCATGAATTACTGGTTAGAGTTTTGTAGGGACAACTGAAGAGAAAGGCATTTTTAACTTTATAAAAAATAGATGTATCATGTTCAAATCAACCAGGGACAGACATCTATCTTGACTGAAACATTCACTTTTCAACACAAATGGATATACTTCGATACCCATCCTACATCATCTGATGCATGATTGTGATGTTTCTGAGCTTATTTTCCAAAAGAGGACAGGAGCCTCCCATCCTGGAAGTATTTTTTGAAATCTGCATAATTTATTAAATCTATAATAATAAGGATTATTATTGAAGCAACTTTCAATCTATTTCAAATCCATTTTTTGAATTAAGGAAGGATGAATTTGGCTTTACCTTTTAACCACAGGGTTCTGAGAATCCCCAGGCAAATCTGCCTTCTTTGCTTCTTCCCACACAGACTCAGAAATCTTAAATATGAATAGACTTTCTGGCCTGTATTAAACATTTTGGCCTGTGTTGGGGCAAATGGAGATATTGGGATCCTGTTGGACACAGCAAAAAATGGAGCAGAAACCCAAACTACCTAACTTTGGAAACAGGGTCAAGAGTCTAGAGCAAGGACTAGAGTGAACAAATGTAAAAGTAGAAATTAAATTTAGATCCCTAGAACTTTTAGAATATTAAGGTAGTAGAGTTGTAATGATTGTCTGGTCCAATCCATTTTGGTGAGATGACTTCCACAAAGTTACAAAATTGCCACTGGCCAAACAGATGTTGAAATTTTGTTCTCTTGAGCTATTCCTTGAACTTTTCTTCCCTTAGCATCTGATTCAGAAACCCTGGGCACGGGGTCTGGCTCTCTTGTTAACCACATCTGTGATCTTGTGCAAATCACTGATTGTCACTGAAACTCATTTTCCCCATCTGAAAAATGGGGATAATAATACCTTTCAGATTGTTGTTGATTAAATGGATTTGGAAGCCCTGTGTAGAAGTAAAGCACATGGAGATGTTATTAAAGCTGTGGAATCAAGCTAAGTCTAGTTGGATGTACTCATATTCTTTAGGAAATTTCATGCTAGATCTCCACTTGACTTCTTCCAGAACACTATGGGTGTGAATCTGAAGTCCATCAATATGTCACACAATAAGAGGTGGTGAGGTGGTCAGCCATTATTACCTCAGTAACATCATCTCCAAGGGCCCACTTTTGATCTGGAAGGAAAATGACTCTTGGAAGTTGCTGCAAGTATTATGTAGGCATCCGTTAAAATCTTTCTGCTGTGAGAAAAATATATAGTTAATAGATTTCACTACTGTCTATAGGAGTGTTCACCAGAGATCTTTGGAAAGAGTAATCTTCACATTCAGAAGTATTTTCTCATTATGGATAATGGGATGATGAGGTGAAAAATGATCTTGGCTGCTTAGGATTCTAAAAAGCCTTCAGACTGAATAATGTTTGGTGAATTAGACATAATGGCAGCAAAGAAATAACTCATTTGCTACAAGGTCCACTTAGTTATTTAATCACTTTTACTGTCATACAAATACGCATTCCCATGCAAAGTGGTGAAAAGTTAGTAATGGCATAAAATGCAATTGTATAATGACAGCTGTTTTTTATAAAGGGAGTGCTTCATTTAGACAATTCTGTGCTTGAGACAAGACTATGTGTGGTGTGTACCAGTGATCCCTCACTTTGTCCCTAGATTATTATACATTGTGGAACAGAGAGGCATAAAATTGGTAAATTAGACCTGGATTCTGTTTGTGCTTAAATGAGATCTTTAGTATGAAAATACTTTGGGAGAATACTGGAGTTATTATTGGATTTATTATTATGGAGTTATTATATTTTTATATAATTTAGGCCAAAGGATGAAGCGGACACTATTAGCCATATCTTCTAAAAATATTACCAGGAAAACCAGTCTTGGAGTGATGACAGGCATAAAAATGCCCCATTTGGATTCTGGTGTCACCTGGAATCATCAGCAAAAAGCATAGTTGCCAAATTGTGTTACAGATAAAAAGTGTGTGCAGGAACTCAGTGATGTGGGGCAGCCAGTGAGGAGTGAAGTGATTAGAGGGAGCTACAGAAATACCTTGAAGAATGGGAGGAATTTAAGTGTGTTGGGAGGAGGCAAGGGGATTGGGGGGGGTGGGGGGTGGAACAGGAAGGCAGATTCCAGGCCTGTTTGTTCTCTGAGAAACTAATCAAGGGGAGTGGCTGGAAATGAATGGTTCTGAAAGTTGGGCTGGTCCTAGTATTGTATCCTCGCCCTTCTTTTGGGTCCCCAAGGAGTTTTTAACAGTGAATCAATTTGAGGATCTTGCTCAAAGATGAGTACAAGTGTAGTCGTGACACAGAAGATGCCAGCAGTGGATGGTGAAAGTTTTCTTTCCTTTCAGTCTCATTAAACTGTAAAGCAAGTGTTCTCTCCTTTAAAAAGGAGAGCTGTAGTAATTGCCATTGTTCTCCTGGCTCACTCAGCTCTGGTTCTTATCAAGAGCTGTGATAGAGAAGGATCTGTTAGAGCTGTGTCGTCCAATAGAACATAATGCAAGCCATGTATGCAAGCCACATACACAACTTTAATTACTTGAAAAAGTAAAAACAAATCTGATGAAGTTATTTTAATATATATTTTATTTGAAATCATATATGTAATCAGTATAAAAATTATTAATAAGATAACTTACATTCTTTTTTCTCAAAACTAGTCTTCAAAATCTTTTTTTTTAATTTTTAAAAAAGATTTTATTTATTTATTCATGAGAGACACAGAGAGAGAAGCAGAGACATAGCCAGAGAGAGAAGCAGCCCCCATGCAGGGAGCCTGATGTGGGACTTGATCCCAGGATCCCAGGATCATGCTCTGGGCTGAAGGCAGATGCTCAACCACTGATCCCCCAAGCATCCAACTCTTGATTTCAGCTCAAGTCATGATCTCAGGGTCGTGAGATCAGGGGGCTCCTCACTCAGTGGGAAATGTCCTTAGGATTTTCTCCTTCTCCCTCTGCTCCTCCCCACCAATCAGGTGCACACATGTTCTCTCTCTCAAATCAATCAGTCAATCTTTAAAAAAAATACTCATTCAAATATAAGGGATAAAATTAATACCTCATTTGATTTATGAAATATAATACAATTTATAGAAGAGAAAAAAGAAAGTATTCAATTTGTTTATTCCTTAAAGACAAGAAAACTAAAGTATCATTAAAACAAGGTCATTTTTTATACTTATTAGTAAAGCAAAAAATGATAATGTCCAGTGCTGATAAAATTATAATGAAAAGAGTACATTGGTAAAATCCTTTTGAAATGTGATATGACACAATAGAACTAAAACCTTAAGATGATTCCTTTCTTCTCACCTGTGATTCCATATCCTAAGGAAAGAATCGATCAGAAGAAAAGAAAGTATATGTTTCAGAATGTTTATTTCTACTTGTCTATAATAGTGGAAAATTGGGGGGTACGTAAGCAAACGATACTAGATCACCTCAACCTATAATTATGTAGCCATTAAAGTGGTAATTAGGAAGATTACACAGAAAAATGTCTAAGACATATTAAGTGGAAAAGAAGAATGCAAAATTTCAAGTGCATTTTGATTACAACAATATGAAACTATATAGGCAGACAAAGACTGGAAGGGAGTATATGAAAAAAGATAAAAACTATATAAAAGGTGGAGGAATAATGAGTGATTTGGTGTCTTTGTTTAACAAATTTCAAGAGATTAGATCAGGGTAGTCAGGAAGGATCATATGCATATGTCTCCTCTCCTACCCAAAGTCTCATGAAATATAAGAAATATGAGAAAAGAAGTTAAATTTATAGTCATCACTGAAAACCTGAAGGAGCATGAAATGTACTAAGGTAATCTGTGGACTTTGGGTGATTGTAAATTCATCCTTGCTAAAAGATGCAACATTCAGGTGAGTGCTAGTGATAATGGAGAGGCTATGCATGTGTGGGAGCGGAGGGTATATGAGAAATCTGTGTACTATCTCTAAATTTTGGTGTAAACCTGAAAATGCTCCAAAACAATTAAGTCTTAAAAAAAAAAAAAGGAAGTAGAGCTGTGTTTATTTATTTATTACTTTTTTTTTTTTTTAATGATAGTCACACACACACACACAGAGAGGCAGAGACACCGGGAGCCGACGTGGGATTCAATCCCGGGTCTCCAGGATTGCACCCTGGGCCAAAGGCAGGCGCCAAACCGCTGCGCCACCCACAGATTCTTAGAGCTGTGTTTAGACATGGTCTTTAGGATGGTGTTGTAGTAAGTTGTAGCATAAGTAGTATGGTCTGATCCCCTTTGTGTAAAGAAAGTGTTCACATACATAAGTAAACCCATGCAAAAATGATAGGAAGAGCACCCTACAAGGGAGTATGGAATGGGATCACTCATGTTCTAAAATATGTAATTTTGGATGTTTGAATCTTCCACAGGATGAACATATCCCCATATTCATTATGTAAAACAAATTGAAATGAGAAAAGAAATGACAGATTTTACTAATTTGTTACCTTTCTACTGTTAAGAATATAAAGTAATATTTTTTTCTATCTATGATATAAAATGGGAATTTACAAATCATGAGAGTGCCTGAACACATCCCTTCACAAAAGGCATCTTTAATACTGGCTCCCATTTCCATATAGGTTGGGCTACTTTTTGGGAGCATGGTCTCCAAAGCAGTTTCTTATATTTGTCAGGACTTCCTCATTGGCTCTCCAACCATGTGTTAGAGCTAAGGGGCCTTCAGTTGCCAAGTGCAGGCTGGCAGCTCGCAGCATAGGCTCAAAGGCAGGCTGATGTCCTAATCAGGGTGCTTTGCCTGTAGCACTGGCATTTCAGAAACATTGACAGCCGAGGAGGAAGCCGCAGATAAGCAGCGTATCACTGGCCAGAATGGGCTTTCCTGTTTTTCGGATTAAATTGAAACATATGCCCAATTGTGAATTTTAAATAGTGTTATCAGAATGTTTGACAGCTCGTCCAGGAATATAATATGGTTCTATTGAGGAGGCAGAAGCTTTAATCCAAATCTCAAAGTTTCCCTTTATGCATTGGTAAGCAAGGGGTTATAGGTATAGCTTCTGTATGCCTGGGTCTGGTGTATGTACACATGTGTGCCTGTGTGTATGTGCATGCACACTGTCATATGTGTACGTGCATGTGCATGTGTGTGTATGTTACAGCCCAAATCTAAAATATTTTATGCTGTTTTCCTTGAGAACCAGGAAAATATCCCCCAAAGATAAACTTTTGGCATCCAAGCTACATTCTCAAGGTGATGCTGGGCAGGATCGAGGGGTAGTGGGCAGGTGTGCTGGAGAAAGCCCTCCCAGAATTTTTGGGAGGAAATTCTAATGGCAGTTATGCGGTTTAATGATTTAGAATTCCCATTCTAACCATGCATCATCCATCCATCCACTCAGCAAGGACATTTGTTAAAGAAGAAAGCCACAAAGACATGTAGATTACTGAATGTAGAAAGCAATGTGAGTATCAAACTTTCATGGAATTATTTTTGAAAATGGTTCCTTTCTGTGAATCTTTTAAATGTTAATTTTAACATGATTTTTAAATAACTGATGTATTTATGGCTATAATTTTGTCTTCTTGAAGGGAATAGCTCGGATCATCAAGACGTTGCCAGTTTATACATCCTGTGCAAGATGTGTGGGGCTGAGACAACTGTCAAAGGAGGTGTGTGTGTGTGTGTGTGTGTGTGGTTGCAGTTATGTGTATGTGTGGTTGTGGTTGTGTGTATATGATTGTGGTTGTGTGTGTTGTGTGTGTGTGGTTGTGGTTATGTGTGTGTGAGTTTGCAGTTATGCATATGTCTGGTTGTGTGATTGTGTGTATAGGGTTGTGGTTGTGCATGTGTGTGGTGTTGTGTGTGTGGTTGTATATGTGTGTGGGCACTTGCAGTTAAGTGTATGTGTGGTTTTGCGATTGTGTGTTTATGGTTGTGGTTGTATATGTGGTTGTGCATGTGTGGTGTTGTGTATTGTGGTGCGTGTGTGTGGTTGTGTGTATGTGTGTGTCATGAGGATAAGAAAGACCAGGATTAGATAAGATCCACAGTAAGAGCCTCCATTTTTCCCTTTCTTTCCCCCACCCCTTTTTCCTTTTCTCTCTTCTCCTTGCTATTTCTGCCTTCTCTTTTCTCTTCCCCATTTTATTTTATCTCCCTTTTTCACATCTACTATTCTTTTCCTTTCCCTGCCATCTCTTTTATACACAGTTATGGGATTTTTTTTTAGGGTTTTATGCTTTTTGAAAGCAAGTTTAGAAGAACTCATGTGAATTACTAGAGTGCTTCAAATCAGAGTTCTAGGAATGTATCCCAAGTATCTCTGACAGAAAATATTCTTTTTTTTTTAAGGTTGTATTTATTTATTCATTAGAGACACACACACACACACACACACACACACACACACACACACAGAGGCAGAGACACAGGCAGAGGGAGAAGCAGGCCCCATGCAGGGAGCCTGACATGGGACTCGATCCAGGGACTCCAGGATCACACCCTGGGCTGAAGGCAGGCGCTAAACTGCTGAGCCACCCAGGGATCCCCCCAGAAAATATTCTTAAACAATTAGTGAGTTATGTCCATAGGAATCATTATGGGTTTTTTTTTTTGGAAAGAAAAAAAAATACTTTTCATCCCAGAAAAATAACATTTTTACTGGACTTTATTGAATACAAAGAAATTAAACCATTATAAGAAATTATGACATTCAATAAAGTCTCATATTCTCTGTTCTCCATTTATTTTTTTTTCTCAAGAAATACCTGAATTCAGTTGACATTAAATTCTCAAAGTTTACTCATATATTATTAGTGCCTTATTTGAGATTTTGTTTCTGGTTTAAAGCAACAAAGTATTTAGTGTGCACAGATTGGCACACTAGCTGCCATTGGCAGCTAGAATGGCCTATTGTCTAAAATCCTGTAACTGAATGCCACACCAGAACATTATAAGACTGTCTAAACTGATCAAAACAAAGATTTCATTATATGTTAGTGTTTGCTGTTGCTCTCTCCGAAGAGGGTGTGGCTCTAGTGAGTTGTTTTGGTTCTTCAGGGAAAAGAAAAAACAAATAGAGCTCAAGATTATTAAATTTTCTGACCTCCTGCTTTTTATGTGAAATGGAGAGAGTAGCAGCCCTACTACTTCATAGGTACTCCTACCATTATGAATACAACATATGCAAGAGATGAAGTATGTGAAAAATGCTATCTAAATATTTGTTATTCAGTGCTCAGAACAGAGGTCATGATTCTCAAAGGTTTTGCTCTAAGGTTCATGTTTATGTTTCCAATTTATGGTTTGTTTGAGGCAGCCACGGATGGCCATTGAATTGGTGAAACCTTGGTATGTTTATTGAAGATTTTCTGAGAGAATAGTAATATATTCATTTAAAAATTTAAATGTCCATGGTCATTATCTTCAAAGAGTTTCTGGGACTGTGTTTCCAGAGGAGAGCCTGTGCATTATTATTCATCTTCACATTCCTGTTACAGTGCCTAGTTCAAGGTTTATGCTCAGTAAATACTTGTAGCATGACTGGTTCTATAAGACCACTTGCAGAAGAGGATGGTTGTCCAGTCCATTATTAAACAATTAATACTTGGGAATTGAGCACAGAGAGTCCAGAATACTCAAAATGATCCTTTAAGTCAAATGGAAGCAATGGTAGGAGCAGGTTTTGGAGTGGCTCCTTTTTGTTGTTAGCTTCTATAAACTCCCAGATTTTCAGGGCTCTTAGATTCCTCAAACCTGGCTTTGCAGGGGGGAGGGGTACTTCATATATCCAGTCCTAACTGTTCTCTTTTTACCTTCTTTCTCTTCTTCCTCTCATTCCTGACCTTTCCACTCCCATTTTCTCTTCTTCCCAGGGACTGATTTCTTCTCTCTGGCATCTGTAGCAGCTTGTCAGCCATGAAATTCCATTTGGCTCCACTCCACAATGCGTAGTGGTGGTAGTAGCGCTGGTGGCAGCTTTTGGTCCCAGCAAATAGACTGTTTATATTGCCAGTGTTGATCTCGTCATGACATGGTCACTATTATGATGTTAATAGAGTTTCTGTCTCTTCCACATTGAGCCATTTTACTGAATCCCCCTTCTGGTACCCAAGCTTAACATGCACCATGCCCTAGAAGGAGGATAAAGTTGGGATCAGGCTGGAGAAGAGGAAGAGACCATCCCATCACAAGTAAATGAACACACTAACATTTCTGCACAGAGAATATTCAGTTAAGATCTAGACTTCTGTGCCCTGTACACAAACCACCAGAGCTCATCATTATCAGCAGAAGCTGAAGTAACCAGCACCTTTGAAGTTGAAAGAATGATCTTTTCTGGAAGCTGAAAGTGAAGAGAATGAGTCGTAGTAACTGAGAGTGGGTTGTGAAAGCAGGCAGAGTTCCAGACTCATTGGTCAGTGGTGAAGGGATCAGAAAGTGCTGCCCAGTGGAAGAAGGGCAGGGAAGAGGCCAACCTATGGTGCTGACAACCAGCAGTTGAATTCCCTGAAAATTTTTCCTCTTCAGAAGACTTCCCATGAGCCCCACAAATGGGGTCCTGACTTCACCCTGCATGGCTGTGGAATCTTAGGCAAGTCTTTTGAGCTCTCTGAATCTGAACTTCTTAACCATAAAATGAGGTAACAGTAGTTGGATAATATCTGCTCTACCTCTTTCATAGGGTTGTTGCAGGTATAAAAAAGGATGAAAATAAATGACCCTAAGAGTTAATCAAGTGCGTATCGTAGGTGAGCCAACAGGTCTCACATAGAAAAGGAATTATGGATCAAAAGTCAGAATTAACACTCATTTGTAGGTCTCTGCAACAAAATGTATATTTTTTCCTATATTGGAAACTTAATCAGTGTATATAAAAAATGATATTCATTGTAAGTCCCTTCAATCCAGAATTGAGTCAATATGTTTTGTAATTAATATAGATACAAAGCAAAACTGGATCTTTAAAATATTCAAATTCACTTTATCAAATTGATATTATATCAGATTCAGGTCTCAGACATTAGCTTGTGATGAAGCATACTTTTTAGACACTCACTGTTGTCTGTGTCAGTGTTTTTAATAATCTCTTACAAGTGCAGCCAGAGTAAGCTCATCTCTCAGGATACCTCCCCTCTTCAGTGTAGGCCATGGCCATTAGAGCTTAGGAAGCATGGCTGTGACACAGTCACCAGCTTCCCATTTATTGCTGTCCTTGCCTGTCAGCATTCTGACAGGGTAGCTTTGTCACTCTATGAGCTGGTTCCTTGACTTTAACATGTAGCCACAGTAGCTTACACTAGTCTCCAGACACCTAGAATCTGGCCTAATTAGCAAGGCCACCCACACCTCTCCCAACTTCTTCCCAGGGGCTTCCCACAAAGGCCAGCCTTGGAGTGAGGTTAGTACTAGATTCATAGCTTGCAAACCTGGCTTTTGATTCTGGCCACTTGTTATACAGGGAGGGGCCTCAGCATTAAGGAGATGAAAACAAATCTGACTCTCAGGAAAGATAAGAGCCAGAGTTGGTGGGCCCAGAGACAAAGCTAGGTATAGGCAGGGGGAACTGGGCAATAAGGGGAGGAGGTACAGGTGGCAAGTGATTATGACAGGGTTCTGGTGGCAGGAGAGGCAGATAAATGCAATTACCTGTAGACTCATAAATGTGGCTTTCTCGCTGCAGAACTGTGATCCACAAATGGAGGGATGACCAACAGACTGGACAATGTGCTGGTTCCATCGGTAATATGTAACTTGATAAGGCTTCTTGGAGGCAAACTCAAATGGATTGATAGTGAAATATAATCTTATTAGTAATAAAAGGAACCTGACCATTACTGAGATGTATGCATAATGATTAGTTAAACCTTATGATGATGTACTTAATTCTGATTTAGGAGAGGATATTTCTCCAGGGTAAGAAAGAATGTATGAATATATCAGATTGCTTATTTTCCATCGTTCAGTTTTGTAGGTAAGAGGATGTTGCATCTAAGTTAAAGGATACCACTGAGCTCATGTTGTTGAAAAGAAGGGGCTATTTCCTTGGTATGATGAGGTTGGATGGAGTCTCTTTCCACAAATAGAAGACCAACTAATGAAGTCAACAGCATAAAAAGATACCATCAATAATAGATAGATACAGATAAAATATAGTTAGCTCTCAATTGTCTATGTGTGTCTTACCTTTTTGTAAATTAACCTATGGCTAATGAATACTAATCTCTCATGGCTGATTACAGATATGCACAGAATGGAATGCAAAGTTGTTGCTAAGTTAGGTTAAGCCAAATGCAAAAGATGTGAAATTCATATTGAAAGCAATTGTTTACTAACAAATCCATTCTTTATTCAACAAATATTAAAGAACACCTACTGTATATCATGTACTGGAGAAAATATACAGACTCCTTAAACTCATGGAATGGACACTCCAGTGCAGTGGAGATAACCCTACAGCGAAGAGCAATCAGGCAAAATAGTATCCAATAGTGAGACAGTGCCAGTGATCTCAGATTAACAGCATCAGTGTAACATAGAAGCTTGTTTGAAATGTACATTCTCAGCTCAGATCCACTGTAGATGGACTGAATCAGAAACTGTGGGGGAGCAGCCTAGGAATTTGTGTTTTAACAAGTTCTCCAGGTGATTCTGATTCTCAGGATTGAGAACTATGACACACTGTGCACAGAAATAACATGGCAAAATGTAGTTGAGAGTACGCAGGTATTTCATTTGGATTGGGTGGTGATGGAAGGCCTCTTTGAAGAGCTGACATATAAGTCAAGACCTGAAAGTGAGGAAAACCCATCCATGGTTCCAGACTGAGGGAACAGAGAGGACAAAGACCTTATGTTAGGAATGAGTTGGGAATGAGTAAGCACATTTGAGGAGCAGAAAGGTTGGTATGACTTGAGCATAGTGGTCAAGGGCAAGTATGGTTCAAATTATGGTCAGAAGTATAGGCAGGGCTCAGGTGGTGGTAGACAAGGTGTCTCAAGTTTAATGGCCTATGAATCACCTGGGGATTCTGTTAAAGTGCAGATTATGATTCATTAGGTCTGGGGGTGGGGATTGAGATTCTGCATTTTAACAGAATTGCTAAATTATGGAGAACCTTCTCCATAATGCCACACTGTGGTGGCAAGAGTATAGAATTTTGCAGTCACAAAAGTCAGTCCGATACCAAAGCTCTGTGTGTGTGTGTATGGGGTTTGGGGTTATTTGTTTTAAATTCTCTGCTCCTGGCTAATCGAGCTTGAACTCAATTAACACTGGGCATTATTAAAGTGAAGGGGCAGTTGATAGGTTCTGGTTGTAATTGGGACAGTTGGGAGGTTTTTGCAACAAATTTAAATGGGAGGATAGGGGCACCTGGGTGGCTCAGTGGTTGAGCTCTGCCTTTGGCTCAGGTCATGATCCTGGAGTCTTGATAGAGTCCTGCATCGGCTCCCCCAGGGAGCCTGCCGTCTCCCTCTGTCTATATCTCTGCCTCTCTCTCTGTGTGTCTCATTAATAAATAAATAAAATTTTTAAAAGGCGAGGAAGGTAGAGTTTAGTACTTAGTGGCAGAACCTGGGTAGGTGTGGCTTGTCTGAGCCTCAAGAGGGACAATGGAAGGCTTGCTTACTTCATAACCCAGCTGTGTCATCCTCCTCCTACTGAGGTCCTGTGCTCTCAGAATTCCTAAACTGACCAATGGAGCCTTTTCCTTATGCTGCCTTTTGTTCAGGGTTTCTCTCACTGCTCAACTCCTGCCTCTGTGGCCTTTGGACTATCTAATCCTTTACCTCTCTCTCGTCCAGCTTCCCATTTGTGATCCAAATTGTGCATATTTAGGTTTGGCTCTCCGCCCATTAACTCTTTCCTGACTACCAAGACCTTGAGATCAGCTGAGGGACATTCCCTGAGGGGGCCAAAGCTGTGGACCACCAGATGAAGCCCTGTCTCCCAAAACACTGTTTTTCACCCAAATTATTTTGGACCCACTGTGGTAGCCTCATGTGTTTCCTAGCCTCATTATATGTTCCTGCCAGATTCAGTGTCCTACCTGTGCTCATGGCATCCGATGATGATGTGTCCCTGATTTTTAGTGTCACTGCGGTTGTACTCCCGCCCTGCTATGTGGCCTTTCCCATCAGCAATCTCAGACTTCCTGGTGGTTAGTTTATTTTAGTTTATTTTATTTTTTGCTCCTCAGCTCTCTGCTGCCCCCTGCTGGGATTCAGGAGCCAGAGCCCTTCGACTTGCTCTACCTTGGAGCTCTTTTGCGGAGTACTGAGTACCCACCCAAGTCCTCTTCCCACATTCATTCTTTCTTTTTCCTGTTTGGCAAACATTAGTGAAGATATTCTATGTACCAGGAGGTGTACAAGTCCCTGGGATACGAAAGTGGACAAAATGTCCCTATCTCTTAGGACCTCATTGTCTAGAGTAAGACAGAGGTAGATAACAATTAGAACATGTCTTGAGAAAGACCAGATGACAGAAAGACAGAAGAGGGATGGAAATGGGAGAAAAGAAACCTTAGCATTGCTTGGATAAGTCAGTGAGATTTGGCATTTCAGTTGGGTTTTAAAGGATGGTCAGGAGTGGGCAGGTTGCTGTGGTCTTAGATTTATAGACTAGGAGTGATGGAAAGGATACTAGAAATTGCATTTTGGTTCACTTAATAATGAGCCATCCAGAGTGTTAGAGGACAATGTCATAGATCATTTAAATTCATATTATCTTTGCCTTGAGGTTTAAACACCAGGGTCTTTATAGAGTCCTGCTACCTTGTATTTAAGTATACAAATACCCAAGAAAAATAAGCACCAGGATTTTTCTATTTAAAATCAGGTGAAAAACAAAAGCAAAAACCCAAAACAACAGCAACAACAAAAATCTCTTAAAGAAAGAAAGAAATAGGTTTCCATTAATTTCTATATTTTTTGAAACCTGAGAGATTACATGCTCTGCCTCTTCTAGAAGCTGGGAAATATTTTCACTCTTGTATTATTTGGAATTTCTGTGCTATATACCAAATAATACCAAATTATAACAGTAAATACATTATCCTCAGAAAGATGTTTTGTTTTTGTTACAGGCAAAAAAAAATTAGCTCACTAACACTTCACCCCCCAATTATGCTGTTCTTTCACTAGAGTGCTGCTCATCAAGATAACTGACAATTTCAATTGTTATTTGTAAAAAGTTGACATCCAGGCTGGGCATCTTGCCTGCAGAATGGCACCAGCTGAGGATGAATGGTAAGTTAAGGAGCCTACTTACCTTTCCTCCCTCCCAGCTCCCTCAGCAGGAGGTATAGTAAACAGCATCTGGCTTTGTAACTTCACTGGAGATGCATTGGAGCTCCAAGGAAGTTGAAGTTATTACATTCTTACCTGGATAAAAAATGAAAAGACAGTCTTCAGCTTATTCTTTAAGAAGCTCATGTCTTGTCATAGAGCATGGCCCTCACCTCACTTCCTTTTATGTCCTCGGTTCCTCTTATAGGATCTAGGTTCTTTTATTTTATTTATTTATTTATTTATTTATTTATTTATTTATTTATTTATTTATGATAGTCACAGAGAGAGAGAGAGAGAGGCAGAGACACAGGCAGAGGGAGAAGCAGGCTCCATGCACCAGGAGCCAGACGTGGGATTCGATCCCAGGTCTCCAGGATCATGCCCTGGGCCAAAGGCAAGCGCTAAACCGCTGCACCACCCAGGGATCCCTCTAGGTTCTTTTAAATGTTAGAATAATTGAGTTGAATTTTATTGTCCTTTGGACAGAAACACCATCTTTATGGCTTCCTACTTGGTAGTGGTGCTAGAAGAAAGTTTCCTTAGCTGAGTATTCTATGGCACGTGCATAGACTAGTCACAGGAACTATGGAGGGGCCCTGTTTCTCTACACTCACTCACTATGTTCTCTTTTTTGAATCTTCAGGCTGCCCTTAGTTCTTGACACAATCTCTCTAGTATGATTCAGAAAACCACTAACAGCCTTTGCCAGTTCTTCCTTCGAATTCATCTCTTTCCTGGAGTGATTCATTGATAACTGAACTGTGGCAACAAAGATGAGACAGATAGAAAAAGATGTCATGGCATACCGCAGTAAAGCCTATTTTTCCTGGAGTATGAATGCCCAGTGAAAGAAGTGTGACAAAAATTGAAGAGAAGACTCTTATGGAAAATCTATACCCTAACTAGAGGGGCAAAATAAGTAAGTCTGAAAGATTGAGCTTTACTACTGAAAGAGCCTCTTACACTTCTACAATAATAGAGTATGGGACTGGAGAGTTTTTAAGAATCATGTATTGAAAATTTGTGTTTTTTTATTATCAGTGGCATATTTATATTTGTTCAGCCACAAGAAACAGATATTCTGACTTTCAGTGGCTTAAAGAGAATAGGGATTTATTATTATTATTATTATTATTATTATTATTATTACACAAAGAAGTCTGGTAGTATTGGCTCAGTGGCTCAGATATGTCAAGACCTATCATCACTGCAATTCTCTTGGGCTTTCTCTGTTGACCATTGCCTCATGGTTGCAAGAAAGGTGCCATAGTACTAGACATCATGGCTATACTTAGGGCAGGAAGAGGGAGTGAAAATAGTTTTGGCCATGTTTGTGCCTTTTATAGGAAAGCAAAATTCTTCCAGAAGTTCCTCATATGCCTTCCTCTTGTATCTCTCTTTTTAAAAAAAATTTTTTTTCCTCTTGTATCTCTTTAGCCAGAACTGGGCACATAAGGTTTCCCCTAGACAGAAGAGGAACGAATAGAATGAGGACTGGATCCAGTGCTGCCATGGACAACATAGAGGGGCTATTAGCAAGAAAGAGGTAGAGATGTAGGCATTAACAGTATCTACCATAGATGGAGAAGCATATCAGTACTCAACACTGGTGGACAAAATATTTTTAACAACACCTCAGTGTTGGAGTGCCTGGGTAGCTCAGTAGTTGAGCATCTGCCTTTGCCTCAGGTCGTGATCCTGGGGGCTCTGGGATCGAGTCCCACGTCGGGCTCCCGCAGGGAGCCTGCTTCTCCTTCTGCCTGTGTCTCTGCCTCTCTCTGTGTCTTTCATGAATAAATAAATAAAATCTTAAAAAATATCTCAATGTTCATATGACACAAGCAAATTAATGCTAGACTATTATGTCAATTATTATGCCCAATGCCCTGGCAGAATGTAAAACAGATATGGGTTACCTGATTTTGACCAGTCTGGGTACCTGCAGATATGGGTTACCTGGTTTTGACCAGTCTGGGTACCTGCAGTCAGGTAGGGTCATCCCAGTGAGGTTTATTTGCATTATGAGAGGCAATATGCATTTTTGCTTGTTACGATTTTAATGCCTAATGGTACTGAGCTCTATAATAGACTCTTGGCATTTGTCCTGTGACTTTCAAGAACCACCTCAGATGTTCAAAAAAATACTCGTGAGCAACAAACTAACATCAAAATTCAGGCACTGCCTCATTCACCACCTAAATGACTAATTCCCACACACTAGCTCACAGTGGGAGTGATTCAAATTAGTGCCTTAGCAAAATTACAAATTGCTACATGTCATGGTCCTCTAAGATCTCTCACAAATCATTAAAACCATGAATGTTAAATTTGCAGATGGAAAAATGCCTACTGTGCATTCTTCAAAATGCTTTCATATCATCAGTGAAATATTGCAGCATAATGTCAAGTTTTTGGTATTTAAGAAAATATCAAAATGGCTACATTTTTGCTATTTTATTTTATTAAGAAGTGATAAAAAGCCATTGTCCTCTTCTACCTATGCCCTCAGACGTTGTTCCACCTGAATGATGACCAGGCCAAAGGTTGCACTTCCTTTGTCTTATAGGCTTGAATCTGTCTAGGTAGGGTATTTGGGAACCAGAGTCCTGCTTAAAATAATGACTTTGGGATAGCTGGGTTCAGGCCTTAATAGAAGGGAAGGTAGCCTGGAGGTAAAAGAGAAGCAGAATAAGCTGGGTTATCTAGCTCTGAAGAAAGAGAGATGGCCAACATCAAGGAAAGGGCTGAGAGTCTCCCACCTTTCTCTCTGCACTATCCCATAGTCCCTCTCATACTTCCTCCTTTCTTTTTTTTTTTAAACATCCTTCCTCATAGACAGCATTCTGGAAAAAGGAGTATGCTAAGGTACCTGGGTACTTATATCCATACTCATACCTATCTATGTGTATCTACTGATATTAGACCAACAGAATTGCTGATATAATTATACGCTTACAAAAATGGCAAGTTATATCAAAATATGACTGGTGTTGCAATTACAAATTTTATTGTCTAAATGTAAGATATACAACAACAGCTTTATAAGAGTGGAAGTCCATTTGTTAATTTAGACATTTGCTTGGTTTTATACACAATGTTCTCTTGAAAATTGGTGGCAAGTGAAATATATAAGACCTAAACAAGATTACATGTGAGTTTTGTTACCAGAGAGCTGAAAAACATTCTCACATCCCTAATCACACCTTGCCTTTTAGGCATTGTCCTCAATGATTCATACATTATGTACATGTTCATAGGGGTCACCAGCTTGAAGTCAATGAGCATCTGATTGAGGCTAATGACATCAATTCCCACAGGCCTAATGCTTTCTATCTTTGTCTCAATTGTATTAAGTTAATAAGATCTCTGCTTCTTATCACAGTATCAGCACTTCCATTTTTCTTTTTTTCACTCATTTTTATGACCTAATTAGGGAAAAATACAATAAAATATTCATATAATTGCACAAACATTGCTTTAATCTTAAAAAATGGGATGCATCTGGGCAGGAGTGCTGTGTGAAATAGCCAACCATGTACAGAGGTAAAAAAGTTCTTATTTATGGAGTTAAATCAATAAAGTTTCAATATATGGATTGTTTAGAAGTTGAATGCATGGAAATGAAACACAACCTATCACAATTTTATAGTTGGCCCTCAGGCATAGACTGTGTGTCCAAAGCTGGGACCTGGAGCCAGTACTCCAAATTAGTGTTCTTTAATTTATTCAGCAAATAGCTTATTGAACACGTATTATATGCAAGATGCTGTTCTAGGTAGTAATGCAGTTTCATGTGATTCTGACCTAGATTCTGTAGTGACAATCCTCTGATTCCAACTTGAGTTGGAAAATGAATCTTTGTAACCCCTCTAATGAGCTCTTTATCTTTTTGTCTGACATTTTCTGCAGTGGTGCTGGTTTTGAAAGAAACTATGTGCTTGCAACATGTGCCAACTTAGATTTTCCTATTGTCTAGTAGTAAAAGCCAGGCTGTAGAAAAATCCAAGCATCTCTATTAATGTGGTTGCATTACCCTGCAATGTAGACTAGGAGCCTTGGAAGAATCTCTTTTGAGTGATAATGACAAATGTTTGCAGATCCTGCAGCCAAGCATTAAAATTTAGCACTCTCAGGTGATGACCAAATGGCAAGAGAAGTTTTCTCCTGTTGCTCTACCTCTAATCCCAAGGTTGTTTGTGAAGCTGATGGTCTGGTAGGGAAAAAAACTCCCACTGTGTCTTTCATGAAGCGACATGGAAAGTGAGTTTGCTTTGTAAATAGTCACAGGCTGCGTTTGTAGAAGTAGGCACCAAGGTCAGAGTTTAGTGTGCAGGATGTTTATTAGCATCAATACATTTGAAGGTAGGAGGAAGAAACAGGATTGTGTAGAGGGAAAACTTGAACTGAGACATGGTCCCAGGAGAACTCCACCTGACTTCATCAGGGAGTTCATATGAACATATGTTATCCATCTGAGTTGACTCTCAATGGATTGAAATGGCTGAGTCTTTATACCGCACTTGTGTTAGTCACTGAGCGTGGGCTGCCCCAGGAAGAATGTGCCTTTGGGCAAGGGTGACTCTCTGTAGCTGAGGCGTACCCTGATGGAGTTGATAATTGGAGTGACAGTTGTCCCTTGAAGGGGTATATGGCTATGCATCACTGTAAGATAAAGATCTCAGCAGACCAGGAATAGAGAGGAACTGCCTCAACTTGATAAAGAATATTTATGAAAACCTACATCATACTTAACAGTGAGAAATTGGATTCTTTCCCCTTAAGTTTGAGAGCAAGACAAGGATGTCTTTCCTCATTGTATTAGTTAAGTTTCCCCAGAGATATAGAACCGGTAGACTTCATATATATCTAAAAGGAGATTTATAATGAGGACTTGGCGCATGCAGTTATGGAGGCTGAGATGTCTACAAGCTGGAGACCCAGAAAAGCTGGTGGTATAATTCAGTCAGAGTCCAAGGGCTCAAGAACCAGAGTTGCTGATAGTGTAAATCTCAGTCTGAGAGCCAGAGCAGATGAGATGTTCCAACTCAATCAGTGAAGTGGGGATGGGAGATGGGGTTGGGGGACATAGAGGTGAGTGGGGTGGGATAGGGTGGGGATAAATCCTTCCTTCCATTGCCTTTTGTTCTATTTAGGCTCTCAACTGATTAGATGATGCCCAGTTATGTTGGGGAGGGCCATCTACTTTACTTATTTCACTGGTTCAAATGCTGATCTCATCTAGAAATACCCCTCACAAACATCCAGAAATAATGTTTAATCTGGGCACCCTATGCCAGCTAAGTTAATACATACAAATAACCATCACACTGGCCTGCACTATTTAGCATTGTACTAGTAGTCCTTGGTAGTGCAATATGATAAGAAAAGGAAACAAAAGGTAAATGGATTGAGAAGGAAGAAATAAAACTGTCTTTGCTTTCAGACAACATGATTATCTAGAAAATCACTAAGAGTATACCAAAAAAACCCTTAACTAAAAAGTGGTCTAGCAAGGTCACAAGATAGAAGGTAATATATAAAAATTGATTGTTTTCCCAAATACCAGAAATGAAAAATTGGAATTGGAATAAAAAATTGATAATAGGACCTTAAAATGATATACTTAAGTATAAATCTAACAAATATGTATAGAGAGTACATGTGGCAAACTACAAAACTCTGATTTAAGAAATCAAAGATCTAAATGAATGGATAGATATTCCATGTTTATGGATTAAAAGACTCAATACTGTTAAGATGTGAAATTTTCCCCACTTGATCTATAGATTGTATGAAATTCTTATCAAAATCTCAGTAAGTTATTTTATGGATATTGAAGAACTGATTCCAAAGTGTATATGGAGAGGCATAAGACGCAGAGTAGCTAACACATTGTTGAAAGAGAAGAACAACCTGATTTTAAGATTTACTATAATGCTACAGTAATCAGGACAGTGAGATAAGGTGAAATAAGATAAATAGATCAGTGGAACAGGATAGAGTGGAGAAATAGACCTATATAAATATAGTCAACTAATCTTTGACAAAAAAAGAAAGGCAACTTGATAGAGAAGGACAGTCTTTTCAACAAATGGTACTAGATCTATTGGACATCCGTAGGCATAACAAAAAAACAGAAAAAAAGCCAACGTAGACACAGACCTTGCAGTATTCATGAAAGTTAATTCAAAATGGATCATAGAGTTAAATATAAACCACAAAGTGGTAAACTTCTATAAGATATGTGACCTTTGATTTGGCAATAGTTTTTAGATAAAAAAAAACACCAACAACATGATCCATGAAAGAAAAAAATTGATAAATTGGACATGATAAGTTTGTTTCAAAATGAACAAATTCTGCAAAAGACACTGTTAAGAGAATGAAAAGATAAGCCACAGACTGGGATAAAATATTTACAAAATATATATCTGATTAATGACTTGTGTCCAAAACACAGAAAATCCTTAAAACTCAATATTAAGAAAAAAACAACCCAACTAAAAAGTAGGCAAAAATCTAAACAGTCACTTCAATAAAGAATATATATGGATGGTAAATAAGTATATGAAAAGTTGCTACATGGGATGCCTGGGTGGCTCAGTTGAGCCTCTGCCTTTGGCTCAAGTCATGATCTCAGAGTCATGGAATGGAGTCCCATATCAGGCTCCTTGTGAGGAGCCTGCTTCTCCCTCTGCCTATGTCACTACCTATCTCTCTGTGTCTCTCATGAATAAAAAAATAAAATCTTTAAAAAAAAAAAAGAAAAGTTGCTAATAAACATCATTTGTCATTAGGGAATTCAAATTAAAAGAGCAATATGATACCACTATATATCTACTGAAATAGCAAAAAAAAAAAAAAAAAAAAAAAAAAAGAAAGAAAGAAAGAAAAAAAGAAAGTCCTAACAGTACCAGTTGCTGGCAAGGATTCAGAAAAAGAAAGCACTCATTTATTTCTGGTGAGAATGCAAAATGGTACTGTCACTTTGGAAGACAGTTTGGCAATTTCTTACAGTTAAGCATAATCTTACCATATACTCTAGGGATACAGTCCTAGTTAATTCTGTAACTGATTTGAAAACCTATGTCCACAAAAAAGCCTGCATATGAATTTTTATAGCAGCTTTATTCACAATCGCCCAAACCTGAAAGCAAACAAAATATCCTTCAGTGGTTGAATGGATAAATCATGGTGCATCCATTCAATGGAATATTCCTCAGTGATAAAATGAAATGAGCCACTCAGCGACAAAAAGACATGGGTCAGTCCTAAATGCACATTGCTAAGTGAAGGAAGCCAGTCTAAAAAGGCTACATATTGTTTGATTTCAATTATGTGACATTTTGGAAAAAGTAAAGCCAAAAAGACAATAAAAAAATAAGTAGTTGTCAAGGATCTGGGGAGAGGGGAGTGTAGCTTAAGTAGGTGAAGCATAGGAGATTTTTTTTAGGGCAATGAAACTGTTCTGTATATTATTGTAACTGTGACAAATAATATTTTGTAACTCATTGAACTTGACCACAAAGAATGAACCTTAGTGTCTGAAAATTAAAAAAAAAATCATTTAGGAGTCAAGAGGAATTCCAGGATGTAGTGCAGATGGTGACAAAACAATCTATCCCCTATAGTATTGCAAATGTATGGAGCAACTTCACTAAAGCAGAGCTGGGGAGGAAAGGAGCTGACCTAAGAAATTTTGGAAATGAGTAGAATCTGTAAAACTAATGGCAAAAAAAGCTGTACATAGCATTTTATTCTAGTCGATAAAGTTGTATCTCATGGGAGTCTGGGTTAACAATTCTGATAAGGCTATATGTCTATACTGGAATTGAACAAATAAGTGGATGGTGGGTGGTAGGAGCCAGGTTTCTTGATACTGGAGTGGAAGTTTACAAATAAGCAAGAGGAAGAGGTTAGAATGATCTATGTGGTAGTGGATTAGAGTTGGAGACATGAGTTTGAACTCATGTTTAGCCTAATTTAGATATGGATAGTCACATATAGATATATTTATAGAAATGTGTATATACTTGAGTTAGTGTACAGATATGTATTTCCTTGCTTATTCGATTACCTGAAAGGGCCTAGCAGCACCCCATCTCCCTGCCAATAATAATGAGCAGACCCGGTATCTAGATAATGGTTTTTAACACCATTCTCCAGTACAAGAAATCATATCTTCTAAGACTGAGGGCAGGAAATATACCAGATGAGCCTGGGGCATCTTGTAATGCTAGAAAGTAAAAGAATGCTAAACAAACAAACAATCTTCAGCTCTCTACACCCACCTCCCCAGCAGAGTTATGGGGACATGTCAAGGAGGCATAGAAGTTCCAAGGGAAAGAGCTTCCAGTGACCAAAGCTGGAACAATTTGATAAAAAAAACAGTAGTGAATTACAACCCAAAGTATAAAATCAGTATCTATGTATTCATACTGATGTAAATAAGTGATTGAATAAATAAATAAATAGGAGGGGGGAAGAATACAGAAATATCCTATGCATATTAAATCCAAGTAATTTCTATAGATAATATGCCTAATAATTTCTATAGATAATATGCCTAACTCATGATTCCCATAGTGTGGGCTGTGCATTGTGACTTCTTCCCAAAATAAAGTATGGAGAAGACAGGATGGGGGGACAGTAACTTTACAGTGAAAAATGTGACAGACACAATCTCAGTCAGCAGATTAAACCCAAAATCAACACCAATAACTCATGTTGTGTGTAGACTTGTTATGATGTGATGACAGTGGAGCTTAACCTCTTCAGTCTTCCTCCCCAAACCCCATAACCCTGGTTTACTCATGAGAAAAATATCAGACCAATTGCAGTTGTGGGACATTGTATAAAAAACCTGATGAGCACTTCTTAAAACCATCAAAGTTATCAAAAGCAAGGACATTCTGAGAAAATGTCACAGCCAATAGGAGCCTAAAGAGACACGAAGACTAAATATAATGTGATGTCCTGGATGGGGTCCTGGCACAGTAAAAAGACATTAGGTAAGAGCTAAGGTGAACTGAATAAAGTATGGACTTTAATAATAGTATATGATGATTGGTTCATTAATTGTGATAAATGTGCCATATTAATGGAAGAAATTAATAGTAGGGGGAACCATGAGATTTATGGGAACCCTATACTATTTTTGAAAATTTTCTGTAAATCTAAAACTATTCTAAAATATAAAGTTTATTATCAAAAAATGCATTGTAGGCATTGTGGCAGGGTAAGACATGACGCTATCCTTAAAGATCTCAAGTCTGTGAGTCCATGGGAGTGTGAATATACAGTTTTGTGTTCAATTTGGGACAAAAGATGCGTAAGCAGGAGTCCTTGGAAACCTGGGGTTTTATTATTATTATTATTGTTTAATTTTTACTTTAAAATTTTTATTTACTTTTTAAATTTTAAGTAGACTCCATGCCCAACATGGAGCTTAAACTTATAACCCTGAGATCAAAAGTCACATGCTTTACAGACCAAGCCAGCCAGATGCCCCTAAACCTTAGGTTTTAGAATAGTTGTCTGAAGACATCTATCCCACATCCTCTGAAAAAGCCAATGTTCCCCCTAAAATTTCTGGGAATACCTGGTGGTGGTTACCTTCTGATTTCTAGGTCTGATTTTCTGTTGCAAGTGAGTTCATACACTTTCTTCTCCTGATGATGTAAAGGTCAAGAAAGAATTCTTGAGACATTTTTTAGTGCAAAAAGTTGTTTCTATTAAAACACAGGGGCAGGACCTATGGGCAGAAAGAGCTGCACTGGGATTGTGAGAAGGGATTGATTATATATACTTTTAAATTGGGGGGTGGGTAGAGATAAAGGAAGTTTCCAAAAGGATTTTCATATGTTAAATAAAATATATAGGATCCTGGAGATCTGACTATTGTCAAACTACCCATTGCTTTTTGCCTCTAGCAAAGCATTAACATTAAAGCACTTGTAAGTTCCTTGAGGAGAGTCATATTCTGCTGTCTCAAGTGTTTGTCAATGGGCTGCGAGTTGTAAGGAAATATAATTTTCTTGATACTTCTTTAATGCCTTTGTTTCACTACCACTATTCTCTTTACATATATCTGTACTGTGGTACTGTTTCCTCCAGCCTGTTTTCCTTCTTTTTAGCCCACCCACATGTGTTGCTAGACTTTCTTAAGGGTTGAAGAGATGGAAGATGTTTGTATGTGTTAAAGACAAAAAAAATTAAAAGTATAGATTTGATACCCTATTCTTAAAACATCCTTGGCCATTCCACTGTAGGGAGCTTCTCAGTGGTGCTCCTAATTTGCAGACTCTGCTTCCTGCCTTGTCTCATCCTTCCTTTCTTATCTCTTTATCTACTTCCAATATTCTGGATGGTTTCTTCTACAACAAAGTTTACCTATCTGTTTATGTCTTGTCCTTATAAAGATTCACTTCCTCTATTGCAGAGCAGACTAACAAAGTATGTTTCTTAAGAATGATAGTTTTTTTTAAAAGATTATTTATTTATTTATTCATGAGAGATACACAGAGAGAGGCAGAGACATAGGCAGAGGGAGAAGCAGGCTCCCTGTGGGGAGCCCTATGTGGGACTTGATCCCAGGACCCCTGGATCACTATCTGAGCCAAAGGCTGAGCCACCCAGGTGCCCCAAGAAAGACAGGTTTTTCTAAAAAGCAAACAAATAATAAAAATAAAGTAAAACAAAATAAGGTAAGGTAAAGTGAAAGAAAAAATAAAGTGTAAAAGTAAAGTAAAATAAAATAAAACATAAAATAAAATCTCAGGGGGCACCTGAGTGGCATAGTCAGTTAAGTTTCTGACTCTTGGTTTCAGTTGGGGTTGTGGTTGGGCTCTGTGCTCAGCCTGAGGTCTGCTTAGGACTTTCTCTCCCTCTCCGTCTGTCCCTTTCCCCGCACTCCTGTCTGTGCTCTCTCTCTCTCTGACTCTCTTTTTCTAAAATAAATTACCAATTATAGAAAAAAAAAAAAAAGAGTGTCTCTCTCTTTCACCTTTGCCCCTCCCCCTTCTCTCTCTCAAATAAATAAATAAATAAATAAATCTTAAAGAACAAAGAGATCTCAGGTGCCAGTTGTTAAAATAGTAATTTCTGTATACTGCTGTATCAGGTCAGAAAACAAACAGTATCTCAAAAAAGAAAGAAGGCTTGCTAAGCAGGTATAGGAGAATACCATCTACCTCAGTTGCAGGACATAATTTGGGATGGTTGTAGCTGGACACTGGGAAGAGGGGATGTGTAGTCTCTCCCTGCCTTCTCTCAGCCTTTCTGTAAGGAAATGACTGCTTCATTCTTCTCAAAGTTCTTAGACAACTCATCTGCTTTCATTTGATACATAGCAACACCCCAAAATGGCAGCGTTGTATACAAGTGCTACTTGATATTTCAGTTCAACTCTTCCTTGCCCTATGACCCGGTTTAGTCAAAGCTTTCCTGATTTCATCCATCAGCTTTTACAAGGGAAATAGAGTCAGTTTCATCATGGCCGTGGCCAGGGGTGCTCACAAATCTTAGTTGCTATCACTGTTATTAGGGTTATTGTTCGTTTAATTGTTTAGGACAGCTACCTCAGCCATACTCTATAGCAATTATGTGAGAGTCTGTACTTTTGTACATTCTTCTTCCTGCTATTCTGACTCCTTTATCCTGAATTGATTAGGAGGGTCCATATTTCCTCAAGTGTCTATCTCAGTTGGAAGAAAGATTAGGGAGTATACTAATCATGGACTTTTTGTTGCAAGCTATAAAAACTCAAATTCAACTAGCTTAAGCAAAAGAGGGAATGGGTAGTGGAGTAGTTTCATGATCAGAGAAGAATTAAAGGATTCAGAGTGCCTTGACAAAAGATTTATGTATGTCTCTCCATTTCTCACCTTTTTTTTTCTTTGGCTGCTCTTTGCAGGCAGGTCCTTGCTTACAGCCCCAAATTCCCATCCTCCTAGCTCAGCTACCCCAACAGTAGAAAACCTCTTTTGTAATGTCTGTGAATCAGTGCCAGGGAAGAGCTCTGGGCAGCCCACCTTGGAAAGCCACTATTGCTAGAGGTGTACGGACTTATGATGGACCTAGTCTGAGACCCTTGCATCTCTTAGGGCAGTGGTTTAGAATACTATGATTGGTAGCATCAGAATGACAGGAGGTGGATATAGGGCAGACAAATCAGCCTATGTCCTCTACTATTGAAAGAATGCTACTTTTTCATGCTGGGATAATGAGTATAAATAGATTTCAGGAAAGGCACTGGGAATAGAGGAGTTCGGTGGGTCTTACAGGTAGAAGCCTTCTTTCCTCATGACCACTTAGCCTGTGCCCCTTTCTCAGAAGCAGGAGGAAGCAAAACTCACCTAGGGATGATGGATCATGTGATTTAGAAGGCATGAGGTCCAGATAAACTAGCTTGGTAATACCTTCAGGGGTCAGTAGAGACTCTCACTGGGTATAGGGTCTCACCTGGACCTAGAACCTCAGCAGGGATGAGTGTGGTCTCTTCTGTGTGCTTCCACTTTTACCACTAAAGCCTCTGTGCAATAGGCCTCTCATTCTGAACTGGTCTGGAGTCTCTCAGCTGGCCATGATTGGTAGTACTCTCATCCTGGGCTTTCACAAGTCTGAATAAAGAGTTTGAAAAGGTCTTTATTTTTCTCCTGCCTGAGAGGTTGGAGGCCTCACTTCCTGGGGCCCATTCCTAGTTCTGAATAAGAAAGTGGCTAAAGTGGTAACATATGAGAGTCTTTTTTCTCCTTATTAATGGTTGCAGCGGATTATAAAATGAAACCCAGCAGGCTTGGAAGGGCTTGCATCCATTTCAAAAGCACCAGTACATTCAGAGGCCAAAGAAATCTTTTGAGAGTGCACTGTAAAGAGTGTTGTCAGTAGTTTTTGTCGCTGTAAGCCCTGGCAGGGATTCTGGAACAAACCGATGCCATTTCATTTTCAGTTCCAATCACAGTCTAGTTGAGTCTAGTCAGAGTCCAGCTGGGGTCTCTTTTTAGGCTCAGGAGAAAGTTATGCAGGACTCATTCAGAGAACATTTGTGGAAGGCTTTCCCGGGCAGGACCAGAGTCAGGGCCCTCCAGGCTGTACATCTTGCCTTCAGGGAGCTCGTAGTCTAAACAATAGAAATTCATCAATCACACACAACTAGTTTAAGATTGAATAGGAATAGAAACCTGAAAGAGGTAAAAGCCAAAGACTTGGCATGGTGGAGAGAGACTTTTCTTGTACTAGGTAAATATGAAGGGCAGTTGGTGGAGTAGGGAGTAGAGAGTGGAAGGATTATAATTTTGTCACTGGGGGCCCCTCCTTGGAGTCCAAAGAGAAATATCAGAAAGAAATATCAGGAGTCTAGTAGCAAATCTTACAATACTTTAGTGATCTCATGATATCTCCCAAATAGACAATGAAACATCTCAAGATTGGCTTAAAACGATATTTTGAAGAGCTATATACAAATTAAAATATCTTTCTCCTTATTGTAGTATTTCACAATACTTTCCAAATCTCATCTTCTTTCTTCTTTCTTCATAAGACCCATTCACTTAAGAAACTGAAGAAGTGATATAAGGAGTGAACCTGCCAATGAAACTTTGCTCCCCAGTTAGGAGACAGTAACCAGAGATCTCTTCCAGTAATCTTATCTTCTTGTGCCATATAAATCCCACTTATAAGCACGAAGTTTCCAGGCAGGCTAGGCTAGAGTTGCCAGCTAAAATATAGGACATACAGTTAAATTTGCTTTTCAGATAAACAGATAAACAATGAGTGATTTTCTTATGTCTTGGCTTAATCTGGGCTTGCTTGGCATCTTGGCACTAACTGAGTAGCTTGGTTTCTTCTCCATATCTAGCTTTATTAGATCAAATTATTATCAATGTCACATGCTTGTCAAAACAAGTACAACTACCTTAGTCCCTATCCTAGCTCCCTGTAGTATGACAGAAGGGGGACTCAAGACAGAGCAGGGGAAAGACACTGGCTGAGCATATACACTAACAAGAAGTTAATATTGGCAGCATTAAAGGTCTGGTTCCTGTTCTAAACTCCATCCCAGGTTTGGATCTTGGTCAGGGCCACTTACCCTGTTCTCTTCCACCATCCTTAGTATTCAAAGAACCACCTTCACCCCTGACATATACAAGGAGAGAGTAGAATGATTGAGGAGAGCTCACGCTGGAGGCTCAGCTCATGGGAAGTAGAACCCAGGGGAGAGTGAATGAGGAGGTTGACAGGATGAATTGAAATGAGGTAGGGCATAAGGCAATGAGGAGTCTCCTTGAGCGGTCATGAATGGTTGGCCCTATGAAAGGGAATGCCCTGAAAGCATGGAATTAAGGGCCCACAGATATTTTATTTTATTATTTTTTTTTAATAATAAATTTATTTTTTATTGGTGTTCAATTTACCAACAACCACAGGTATTTTAGAAACGGAGGCTATGTTGACAAAAGTAGTACTTCTTGAACTTTAATGACCATACAAATTACCTGGGGATCTTGTTAAAGTGAAGATCCTGATTCAGCATTTCTGAGTGGGTCCTGAGATTCTGCATTCCTAATAAGCTCCCAAGTGATGCTGATACTTCTAGAACATGGTTCACATTTTGAATGGTATTAAAGAGAAATTGCACTGGACAATTGTTAAAAAATGGCAAGGAAGACTTTATGCAATGGGGAAGAGTGTTTGAATTCAATGTTGAATCCAGCAGGCGTGGGTGGAGATTTATAGCCTATAGGCAGAGTGAGGGAGAGGATGGAAAATTACTGAAAGGAACTTGATTGGGTGTCAGGGGGGATTCTTGCTCAACTGGCTTAGCAGGATTTGTAGTAAAACCACTAGGCTTTTTGCTTAACAATAGATTGTCAAATTGTGAACATTCTCCTCTCTCCTCTCATCAGGATCATGCATTGCTGATGTTTTATAAACACTAAGACAAAATTTAATACCTAAATCTCTTTCCAAAGAAGGGGGCCCAGGGCATGCCGTGATTTGCCCATTCAGCAATAGGGAACTCAATTCAAGATCATCTTATCTCAAGGGCTTAGCCACAGTATTTCCTTGAGGCTATGATGGGCAGAAGTTCTCTTTAACCACTTTGATAACCTTCCCCCTTATCTTTCTTTGTAATCTATGCCAGGTGGACAGACAACACCTGGAAACCCTCTTCTGATTCCCCAGGGAATCCCTGTGGGTTCTTTTGGGAGGAGAGACATCTAACTATTGGGGAAATGTGCCCCAAGAAACAGGTTCAGGATTCTTTTTCTTTTCCAGTCAAGGTATGAGAAGGCTTCAGCAGAGGATATGCAATTAATAAGGAAAGTTATTTCTCCAGGGTCTGGGGTCATTCTTCTCCATTGCTACCTCATCCTCTGTCATCCCATGCCACTTTCCATGGCCTAGAAGGCCTCTATGACCCTTTCTTTCCTGTATTTGCCCAGGATTTGTTTCTTCACTTTATTTAAAACTTTGTGGCTTCATTGCTTTTAAAGATGGAAGCCAGCGATTTTCTTTCTTGTGAAGCAGAGGGAGATGTGGAAAGAAAAAAACCTAGGATTTGGAGCCTGGAAACTCAGATCCGTCTTCCATCACTTCTTTCCTTGAAGTTATGGATATGAGTGATGGTAAAAGTAGAGACTGGGTCACCAGTCACCTGGTAGTCACCAGGTGACTTCTCCATTGATCTTGGGCAAATCATCAACTACTTTTGGTTCCATCTTACGTTAAAAAAAAATGAGGGTAGAAATATTTTTCTTTGCCCACATTCAAGAAATGGATGGGGAAGTATGTGTGGAGTATAAATTGCAAATCACACTTTGATTACTTTTGCTACTAGGAGCAGTGTTATAAGGAGAAAACACATTTTAAGAGTTTTTTTTCTTTAAAAATGAACTACTGTGACTTCATCAAGATTATAAAAAACTTCTGCACAGCAAAAGAAACAATCAACAGGGATCCCTGGGTGGCGCAGCGGTTTGGCCCCTGCCTCTGGCCCAGGGCACGATCCTGGAGACCCAGGATCGAATCCCACATCAGGCTCCCGGTGCATGGAGCCTGCTTCTCCCTCTGCCTATGTCTCTGCCTCTCTCTCTCTCTCTCTCTGTGACTATCATAAAATTAAAAAAAAAAAAAATTAAAGAAACAATCAACAAAACTAAAAGGCAGGGCGCCTGGGTGGCTCAGTGGTTGAGCATCTGCCTTTGGCGTAGGTCGTGATCCTGGGATCTTGGGGTCCTGTATCAGGCTCCCGGAAGGGAGCCTGCTTCTCCCTCTGCCTATGTCTCTACCTCTCTCTCTGTGTCTCTCATGAATAAATAAATAAAATATTAAAAAAAAAAAGCCCCAAAACTAAAAGGCAGCCTAGTAATAGGTGAAGATATTTGCAAATAACATATCAGATAAAGGGCCAGTATCCAAAATCTATAAAGAACTTATCAAACTCAACACCCTAAAAACCAATAATCCAGTTAAGAAATAGGCAGAAGACTTGAATAGACATTTCTCCAAAGAAGACATCCAGATGGCTAACAGACGCTCAACATCACTCATTTTCAGGGAAATACAAATCAAAACCATGATGAGATACCACTTCACACCTGTCAGAATGGCTACAATTAACACAAAAAACAACAGGTGTTGATGCAGATGCAGAGAAAGAGGAATCGTCTTGCACTGTTGAGGGGAATGCAAACTGGTACAGCCACTCTGGAAAACAGTATGGAGGTTCCTCAAAAAGTTAACAGTAGAACTACCTTACAATCCAGCAATTATACTTATTTACTCAAAGGATATAAAAATACCGATTCAAAGGGATATATGTACCCCGATGTTTATAGCAGCATTATCAACAATAGCCAAACTATGGAGAGAACCCAAATGTCCATAGACAAATGGAGAGAGATGATATGGTATATGTACAATGGAATATTACTCAGTCACAAAAAAGAATGAAATCTTGCCATTTACAATGATGTGGTTGGAGCTAAAGGGTATTATGCTAAGTGAAGTGAGTTGATAAGAGTAAGATCAATACCATATGATTTCACTCATATGGGGAATTTAAGAAACAAAACAGATGAGCGTAGAGGAAGGGAAAAAGAGGGAAGCAAACTATAAGAGACTCTTACCTAGAGAGAACAAACTGAGGGTTGCTGGAGGAAAGGTGCTTGGGGGATGGGCTAAATGGGTGATGGGTATTAAGGGGGGCACTTGTGATGAGTACTGGGTGTTGTATGTAAGTGAGGAATCACTAAATTCTACTCCTTCTGAAGCTAATATTATATGTTAACTAACTAGAATTAAAATAAAAATTTGGAGAAAAAAGCATTTTTCTTCAAATGAGTAAGATAAAGACATAGTAAAAAACAGAGTGTAAGGGTTAAACAGTGAAAAGTATGCTTCCTCCCCACCAAACATCCTTTCTCAGAATAGTAGGTACTATTAACCAGCTTCATATCTTTGCTTCCAACGATATTCTCTGCAGGATACCTGGGTGGCTTAGTTGGTTAGGCATCTGACTTGATCTCAGCTCAGGTCTTGATCTCAGGATCATGAGTACAAGCCCTGTGTTGGGTTCCACACTGGGTGTGACACCTACTTCAAACAAACAAACAAAAAAAACCAACCTCTCTGTATGTATAAGCATCTGCATATATGCACACATGTATATGCTTATATGTAAATTTGTATGTACTTATTTTTAAACAAATGATAACATACTTCTCCATCTTTTTTTTCTGTTAACTGTGTAGTTTAATGATTATCCCATATTAGCATGTTAGATATTCCTTACTTTCTGTCACAACTGCACATTATTATTTAAAGATTTATTTATTTATTTTTAGAGAGAGAGAGAAAGTATGCATGGAGGGGAGAGAGATAGATAGAGATAAAGGGGGGTGGGGAGTAGATTCTTTGCTGAGTGGGGAGCTGGAGGTAGGGCTCAGTCTCAGGACTCTGAGATCATGACCTCAGCTTAAATCAAGAATTGGATGCTTAACCAACTGAGCCACCTAGGCACCCCCATAGCCACACATTATTTGACTCTACATCATCACATAGTAATTACAATTTATTTAACCTTATTTCTAATGATGGACATTTAATTTATTTCCAGTGACTGGCTATTTCAAGTTATGCCGCAATGACCATTCTGGGCATTTATGTATCTGTGCAAGTAGATCTGTATCATGAAGTATCAGAAGCAGGATATCTGGGTCCAAGCATATGAGCACTTAATATTTTAGTGGAAATTACCAAATTGCCCTCTGGAGACATGTCAACAATTTACATTTGCATCAGCACAGTTTTTCCATACACCTTCACCAATACTGTGAGTCAGTCTGTGATAATATGAATTTATAATGCTATCTCATTGTTAGTTTAATTTTGTACTGCTGTAATTCTGAGTGAGTTTGAACATTTCTCTCTTCATAGGTTAAAAACCACATATCTGTGCACAACTTAAGTATACTCTTTTTCCATTTGAAAAGGCACATATTAAGAGGGCTGGCCCAGATTGGCCACTCTCCTCAGGGCTTATTTGGGGCTCCCTAGCAGATCCTCTAGCTCCTATCTCTCTGTTTTCAGTGTCTGGATGCTGCTCTGGCAGTCATAGAAGCCCAAGGCTGCGTGCCAGTGTGCCCATCCATTTGCCCCCAATAAGTGAAAGCTGACTGCACAGTTCTGTATTTATTTATGGCTTTTTTTCCAGCAACAAGAAGTATTTTCTTTCTCTTCACCCAATTCCTGAGAGCTGGTGTGAAGCAAGTGTCTTCTCAATTTTATAGTATATCAAATGGATATGTGAGGACATTTAACTGGTTGTCTGAACACCGAGTGAGACAACTGCCATGTCTATGAGTATAATGTTTGGCTGTGTTACTGGGTAGAGCATGGTAATAGGAGCATCGAGATATGAACTTTCTGCTTCTAGTTTTTGTATGATTTCTTGAGACAGATTGGGCAAAGCATACCCCATCTCTCAGGTCAGTTTTGTCATCTGAAGGCCTTCAGACCACAGCAAAATTCTGACCTGCATAAAGAGGAGGAAGGAAGGAGGATTGGGTAGGAAGAGCCTCAGCTAATAGAGTAAATCTGAGAAAGTCTCAACTGTGCATATGAGCAGCTCCAGAGTGGAGATTACCCCCATTGGAGGATCATCACAACATAAACTGTTGGGCCTTAATACTCTGGTTGGGTGCAGTCATTGGCTAGGAGCTGCTCAGGCAGACATTGGCCTTGGCTTGAATACTGGAGTGCATCCTAAGGCTCTGCAGTTAGAGGCTTTCGGCTACCTGCACTCCTCGTGGCAGACTCTCCCTTGCAGGGAGCTCTGGGCAATAGACCTCCAGGACTGCCACAGCTGGTCTGTTTGGGTGGTTTCAGTCAGGAAAGGGGAGTGGTATGCTGGACCCCTCCAAAAGCATTGCAGGTCTGGAGACATAATTACTCTCGGATTAAGCAGTATTATAGTCATCTCCTTCCTATATTTCTTCAGTTGTTATTAAAATTGCTTACTGGAGGTAATCCATTTTCCTTTACTGTGGAATATTGAAAAATACATTTCCTCTATTGTATATAGAATCTGCATAATTTGGTACTCATGTGGATACAAGGGAGGGACCAAGTACCAAAACAATGAGAAAATCCTCTATTGTTAGGTGTTTATGGGAAGAGGGGCACAATATACCCAGATATCCTAAGAGAAAAGAGGTACATGGAATTTTCAGTGGCAACCCTCCTTATTTTTCTAAGGACCCTGGAGGTCCATATAGCAGACACTTTTGGTGCCCCATATCTCATGCCCACTTCTAATCTTAGCCACAGCTATGGAGGATAGTTCTCTGGAAGCTCAGATTCACCTGGTGGCATCATACCTAAGCACAGAGGTAACAGAATTCCTTTATATGTTCTACTTTCTGAGCTGTTAGAGTCTAATTGGGTCCTGGAAAGCCTCTCTGGAAATGTCAGGGAGTTGATGTGTCTGAAGTCAGTCTCAACCAACAGGAGATGAGAGTCTGTGGATGAAGGCCCTAGGCCCTTGTCCATCAGATGGGCAGTTCTAGGAGACACTCTGTACTCATCTCTGGAGCTCCCAGGAAATGGAATCCTTTTGGCCAATAGCTGGAACCCCAATTTTGCACCCTATTTGATCTTCCTCCCTGCCTATCTTATTTTCCTTGGTTCTTCATTTCCTTCCGTCACCTGAGATGCTTCCTAAATAAACTACCTACACTCACTCCGTCTCAGGCTCAGCTTTCAGGGGGAACCCAAACAGGGCTCACAGGCCATAAAACCCTGAAAAGTGGGTCCTAATAACTTAGGCAGCTATTGGAACCTTTTTATGAACTGTGAGTGAAGAGGTAGGGGACTTCTCTCCTTTCTGCTGATGCCTTCCTTATATCTCTGTTAAATGGTATGCTGGGTTATGGTGCCTTGTTGAGTGGCCTGAAATTGCTAATCTTGGGGTGGTTGGTGCAAAGAAACAATGAAGATTTGGTCAAGATCCCTTGATTACCAGGTGATCACCACATCTGTGGCAGCCTAGATACTCTTGACTCCCTGCTCTAATCCAATATTCTCTTCACTTGGATTTTCTTTAGCAAGACCCAGCCTGGGACCATTTCCTTCTCAATCGATTCTATGTAAAACTGAGTCTGAACTATGGAGCTACTAAGGCATCAAGTTTGTATTGCTTGGAATAATTGCCAGGTACTCTTAGATCTCTTGCTTCTTGACTCTTTGCTTACATTTGTGATCATTCTTAATTTTGGCTTTTATTTATGTCTTCCTGGTTCTGTCTTCAACAAGTTCAAGTAGGACCCAATCACTAAAACTTACTTAAAATTTTTTAAAGGGCCACCTGAGTGGCTCAGTTGCTTAAGTGTCTGCCTTCGGCTCATGGTCTCAGGGTCCTGGGATTGAGCTCCACATCAGGCTTCCTGCTCAGCAGGGATTTGCTTCTCCCTCTCTGCCTGCTGCTCCCCTTGCTTGTACTCTCTCTTTCTTTCTGTCAAATAAATAAATAAAATCTTAATTTTTTTTAAATTTGAAAATTGTGGTAAAATATGCATAACATAAAGTTTACCACCATAACATTGTAACATTAACATTGTAAATGTGCAGTTCAGTGGCATGAAGTACATCCACATTGTTGTGTTAACATGACTACCACCCATCCACAGAACTCTTTTCATCTTGTAAAACTGAAGGTCTATATTCATTGCACAACATCTACCCATTTCCGCCCTCCCCTGGACCATGGCAACCACCATTATACTTTCTGTTTCTATGACTCTAACTACTCTAGGTACCTTATGTAAGAGGAATCCAACACCATTCCTCTTTTTGAGGATGGCTTATTTCACTTGGCATCATGTTCTCAAGGTTCATCCATGTTGTAGCATGTATCAGGATTTCCTTCCTTTTTATGGATGAATCATATTCCATTTTAAATATATACTATATTTTGTTTATCCATTCATGCATCGATGGACACTTGGGTTGCTTCCACCTTTTGGCTGTTGTAAATAAAGCTGTTGTGAACATGGGTGAATAAGGCTCACTTTTGATGGCCTTCCTCTAAGAAGTCTCCTCTTACGCTTTTTCTATCCTTACTAGATGGAGAGCAGTGATGCGGTAGTTTCCCATTCATCCTCCATACCCTATTGGCAGAGAACCTATCAAATTTTGAGCACTTAAACCAATGGTTGTTGAGTTCATTGATTCCCATGAATTATTTCGCCCAAAGCTATAGAGATCCCAAATTCCCATAACAGATTGCTTAAGCTTGCTACCTGCTTATCATCTTCCTCCAACATCTGTAGCCATCCTGAGTATCTGTTAAAGCAGTGAGTGCTCCTGGACTCAGTGTCTCTTGATGCCCTCTGCAATCAACTTCTACATAAACTCCTGGCCCTGACCTGGACATTCTGACTTAGACCTGTAATAGGTTCTCTTGTTGAATCATCCTTATCTACTGATAATAAGGAACAAGATTGTGAGGGGATTAAATGAGATGGTGTGTGTAAAGCAGCTATCAGAGACCTGGCTTATGCAAGTGCACAATAAATAGTGATCATTATTATTAGGCATAGCATTCTTTATTATACATGGTATATATATATACAGTATATATATATATATATACATACACACACACACACACACACCAGTGAGAATGGGGAAAATTAACAAGGCAGGAAACCACAAATGTTGGAGAGGATGCGGAGAAAAGGGAACCCTCTTACACTGTTGGTGGGAATGTGAACTGGTGCAGCCACTCTGGAAAACTGTGTGGAGGTTCCTCAAAGAGTTAAAAACGGACCTGCCCTACGACCCAGCAATTGCACTGTTGGGGATTTACCCCAAAGATACAGATACAATGAAACGCCGGACACCTGCACCCTGATGTTTCTAGCAGCAATGTCCACAATAGCCAAACTGTGGAAGGAGCCTCAGTGTCCATCGAAAGATGAATGGATAAAGAAGCTGTGGTCTCTGTATACAATGGAATATTCCTCAGCCATTAGAAACTACAAATACCCACCATTTGCTTCAACGAGGATGGAACTGGAGGGTATTATGCTGAGTGAAGTAAGTCAATCAGAGAAGGACAAACATTATATGTTCTCATTCATTTGGGGAATATAAGGGAAGGGAGAAGAAATGTGTGGGAAATATCAGAAAGGGAGACAGAACATAAAGACTCCTAACTCTGGGAAACGAACTAGGGGTGGTATAAGGGGAGGAGGGTGAGGGGTGGGGGTGAATGGGTGACGGGCACTGAGGGGGGCACTTGATGGGATGAACACTGGGTGTTATTCTGTATGTTGGTAAGTTGAACACCAATAAAAAATAAATTTATTAAAAAAACACAAATATAAATATATATGTGTGTGTGTATTACATAAAACATTCTTTTTCCTTTATTCCGTAAGAAATCATTTAAGGCTTATGCTAACTGAAAGTTGCATGTATAAAAGAATTACTGGGGGCAGCCTGGGTGGCTCAGTGGTTTAGCGCCACTTCAGCCCAGGGCCTGATCCTGGAGACCTGGGATCGAGTCCCACGTCAGGCTCCCTGCATGGAGCCTGCTTCTCCCTCTGCTTGTGTCTCTGCCTCCCTCTCTTATTCTCTGTGTATCTCATGAATAAATAAATACAATCTTAAATAAAAAGAATTACTGAACTATGACCAAAAAATTAAGAGGGATGCTTTGGAGACGGGGAGATTGTAATATCAGAATCCTAGGTTAAGGGTAACTGTGGTACTTAAGCATCAAATTGAATTCTGATCCTGTAGTTGCACCATAGAGAACATGAGAGACCTGAGTTTGTCATCTACCTCCATCTCCACATCAGGTCCAATCCCTTTCCCTGGAGAGGTGGTAACCACTCTCTATTCTATAACTTTCAGTGAATCCACTTCTGACTGGCTATAAATATGAATACAGAAAACCTGGACCACTACAGCACTGGTTTGGACCATTACTTGTACATGGACATAAATAAGTAAGTAAGTAAGTAAGTAAATAAATAAAGAAAGAAAGAAAAGAAAAGAAGCAAGAAACATCTCCATTATTTTTTTCTTTCGTATTTCAGGAAACAGAAGAAAGAAGATAGCCACCTTTGTCTGAGTAATGAGTGCTAGTGGGGAACCTGACCATTTCTTTTAATGTTTTGTTAAAGAGAATGGGTAGAGCAAGGGAGAAAGATATTACAAAGGGAGTGTTTGCTTCTCTGCTTTATATTTGTTGGAAATGAGAGGTTAAGCTAGAATATGAGAAAGAACTCCTTTTTGGATCAGAGTATAACTGTTCCCTTTGCAATGGTCACAGTATTCAGAAGACTGCCCTGGGCAAAAGAGTTAAGACAATGGTAAAAACATCATATGCGTGAACAGATAATGCTGTACTGGGTAGACCCTCAGAGTTTCTCAGTCTGATTGGCTGGATTACTTTCCCTGGTCACTAATATCAATAGGCATTTATTTTCCCCAATGTGTTTTCCATGAAGCGTTGCTAAGGTTTGAAGTTGTATCTGGTACGAGCAGATTGAACAGATTGTATCACAAAGGATGTCAGAATACTTCTCCTCTCCCTAATAAATATCACTTAAAGCATATCTCAGGGCCCTTTCACGGCTATGGACTGAATTGTGTCCCCCAGAATTCATATGTTGTTAAAGTCCTAACCCCAGTATAACTGTTTGGAGACAGAGCCAAAAGGAGGTATTAAGATTAAATGAGGTCATCAGGATAGGGCCCTAATCTGCTAGGATTAATATCCTTATAGGAATAGACACCAGAGTACTGCTCCCTCCTTCTCCTTCTCCCTCCCTCTCTTCTTTTATCTCTTTCTATATCATGTTAGGACATAGTAAGAAGATGACTGTCTGCAAGCTAGGAAGAGAGTTCTCACCAGAAACCAAATCAGGTGGTTTCTGATTTCTTTTGTTCGAGACATCCAGTCTATGGTATTTTGTTATGGTAGCCTGAGCAGACTAACATGCTCACTGGTGTACTCAGCCTAGGGACCAGAAGAATTATACTATCATTGCTACCAACCCCAAGATTACCTGTGTAAGCTTACATGTCTTACATGTGCTGCTTCTGTCATGATCATCCTCACCCAGCCCCAGCTAGTCAGAGCTGCAGCTCTTCTCTGTGACATGATGGCCTCAACCAGAAGAGGACCAGCTTACTCTTAGGCCAAGGGAGGCTGTGGGGCTATCCTGCATGGGCAACTCTAGGTCTGCTGAGACAGGAGAAGGGATCCTTGCTGCTGCTCAGACAGTCTCCTCCATGTAGCTTCTGGGACACCAGTTTAATATATACCAGGAATTTCTCATACTTTTATACAGGAGTTTCTGAGGATGGAGGAGAAAATAAGTACTCCCAGGCATTCTATGGTTGTAACTAAAGTGCCTTCGGTAAACCTGAAATTCTTGGGGAGCCTGTTTTATTTTTATTTATTTACTTTTTATGGAGTTCAATTTGCCAACATATAGCATATCACCCAGTGCTCATCCTGTCAAGTGCCCCCCTCAGTGCCTGTCACCCAGTCACCCCAACCCCTCACCCACCTCCCTTTCCACTACCCTTGTTTGTTTTCTAGAGTTAGGAGTCTCTCATGTTCTGTCTCCCTCTCTGGTATTTCCCACTCATTTTCTAAGCCTGTTTTATCTTAAAAATATTCTTGGCATTTTGCCTTATGCTTCATAATATTTTTGTGGTAATTGTAATATGCCATGTTTCCCTAATCAAGTATGAATATGTGTAGTGTAGAATTTTTACTCTCATGGGATTCACATACCTTGGCATAGCTTAAGAGCCCCTTGGGGATATGCATGCCTCAGTCTGAAAAATACAATTTTATATAATTGTTAGAACAGGGAGTGCTTTCTTGTTAGCTTGGCAGAATAAGGTGACATCAACCTTATATATATCATAGTTGCCATGAATACCTATGGTGTACCAGGCATTGTGCTATTTGATTAATATTGTCAGCCCCTGAAGGGGTAGAACGGACTTCTACCCCAAATTTGGTTTGGATGTTGACTGCTGACAGCACACACACCAGGAAGGATGAAAGATTTATTACCTGTGTAATGCAGAATTCTGGGGTGAGCAGGGCAGGCATCCCAAGCTAATCCAAAAATGGCCTGTGAGAGCAAGGAAAGGAGACTGGTTTGGTGTTTTTACTATGGTTGGGGAGTGGAGCCTTGGTGAGAGGTGCCAAAGGAGGGAGTACCTGGGCTTTCCATCAGCTTGCCTTGAGGGGAGGCAGCAGGGGAAGGCACGGGGTGAGCTTAAAAGCTGTCAACAGTCAAACATCAGAAAATAGAGCCCGACTATTTGTGCCTGTTATCTTACTGTATCATTATCACACACCATGAGGAGGGTTCTATGGTGATTCACATTTTGCAGATGAGGAATTGAAGATCAAAAGATCTAAGTGACTTGCCCAAGGTCACAAAGCTGGTAGACAGTGCTGGATTCAGGCCCAGGCCACTCAGACTTAGATCTATGCTCTTAGCTACTGCAAACCCATCAATCATAACTTGCTTCTCATTTCAAGCTTTTTGGATATGTATGTCTATGTTCTTCACTCATCCAGCAGTGAGCTCCAGGAGAGGAGGGACCAAGTCTGTTTCATCTTTATGACTCTCCAGCCCCAACTAGGACTACTGTGTTCCATAATGGAAGCTCAGTGGCACATGTTAAATTGAGTCAAGTTCAAATTATAACATTATCCCTGAGGAAAAAAGGAAATATCCTACTAAAAGAAATCATTAGAGTATCAATGACCACCTTTTAATGAGCACTAACCATGTGCTAGGCACATACCAGGGGCTTCACACAGTACCTCCAACAACCATATGCAATTAGTGGATTGATGTTGACTTGGAGGGAGGATAAAGTTTAACAAGGATAAATGTGGAAATCTGCATTTTGGCTTACATATCAGTTGCACAAGTAAAACTTGGTATGGACAACCTGAAGAGCAGTTTCTGTTATGAAGAACTTTAAAATATTGTTGACTCGACTGCTTATTAGGTCAAATCAGCCATGCAATTTGACTGGCTTCTTAGAAGTAAATGCATTCTCAAACTGAATTAATGGAAATTCAATGTTTGGAGCAAGTGGGATAATAGTCCATTGAATTCTGTACTGGATCTTTAGAATATTACATGTGGTTATGGACTGTAAGTTTTAAGAGAGATATTGATAATCTGAAATTTATGCAAAGAGGAGCTCAGAGGAGAAACCCTGGGATCTGTGCCACCTGAGGGTTGGCTAGAGAAGCTGGGACTGCATTTGGCCCAAACTAGAGGACACTTAGAGATGGAGATGACTTGTTAACATCTGGAAGGTTATAACTGAAGCTTCACCAGGGATGGACTCTGTTCGGCTCACAAACGTATCCTTAGCACTCAAAAGATACCTTGTACAAAAATACATATTTGATATTAAATGAATGAAGGACTGAATCCTCTAATGGATATATCTGATTGATATCATTTGGTGACAAGGAACAGAGGTGTTTACTTTGCACTTAAATATTGTTCCAGGTAAGTGGACTTTACTGTAAAGATACAGGACAACAGTGTCCAATAGAACTCTGTGACGACGGAAATGTTCTTCACTGGCACTGTCAAGTGTGGTAGCCATTAGCCAAACATGACTATTGAGCACTTCAAATGTGTCAGTGAAACTATGAATTTTTAATTTTAATTAATTTAAATTTACAATTATGTAGCTAATGGCTATTATATGGACAGAGCAGGTATAGATTTCAAGGACAGGATCTGAGGGTTGGTTCTAGATTATGGGTGTCTCTAAGGGACGGATTCTCTCAGACTTACATTCCCTGTCTCTTGCTCTCTATATCTCTGATTCTCTCTGTGCTTGTGCTCCATTCCCCTCTCTCTTGAGTTCCTCATAAATATTCTTTGTGTAGTATCCAACAACTGGCAGCTTCCCTCTTTGTGTTTTATTTCCAGTTCCTGAAAGAGAGGGCAAGAATCTGACTGGTCCAGCTCATTTTTATGGAGCATCTGGATCAGCAACCTTTGAGTCAGGTATCTTGTTGGGTCAGTTATGTCTAGGGATAAAGGTAGGGCCCTGCAATATGAACACAGTCCAATAAATAGTAGGACTGTGAGTGAGAAGATTCCCTTAGAATAGGTTTGGGGTGTCTGTAGGCAGAGCAAATAATGATCAGTGCTGCTAGTAGAGCTTTTGTGGGTCTCCAGGGGGGCAGTGAGCTTACAAGAAGGTAGATTGCAACTTATTCTCTAAAGAAGCACTTGCATTTTCTCATATGCTTGTTGGCCACTTGTATGTCTTCTTTGGTGAAATTTCTGTTCATGTCTTTTGCCCATTTCATGATTGAATTGTTTGTTTCTTTGCTGTTGAGTTAAATAAGTTCTTTATAGATCTTGGATACTAGCCCTTTATCTGATATGTCATTTACAAGCATCTTCTCCCATTCTGTAGGATGTCTTTTAGTTTCGTTGACTGAGGGGGGCACTTGACAGGATGAGCACTGGGTGTCATACTATATGTTGGCAAACTGAACTCCAGTAAAAAAATATACATAAAAAAGAAGTACTTTCCCTTTAGGGAACTATAAGGATATTGACTCTCCTGGCTTGGTCCTCAGATTATGCTTCACATAGTCCTATATATGTGCATCTTGTTTATCCAAGTGAGCATCGGGCTTTGGAGTCAGGCTTGACTTCTACCATTAACCAGGTAGTGATCATGGACAAATGACTTCTTTGTGTCTCAGTTTTTTTTTTAAATCTGCAGATAGAAATTATATTACCTACTGTATAGGGTCCTGGAGGCTTAAGTGATATAAATGATATTATATCATTTTGTTGAATGTTCTAGCCAAACAGTACTGCTACATAATAAACATATATTACTCTCTAAGAAGAAGATGGGAACTCTAGTTGTTATTGTTCTGGATTTTATACAAAGTTTTCTCCTACAACTATTTTGTTTTGCTGACACAGGGTTTGTCTATATCACAAGATAACATCTTTCTCTATGATGTATTATTTCCTGATCTTTTTGAGGTTGTGATCCCTTTTTTCATTGTTTCTATACTTCTTTCCTTCCTCCATCCCTTCCACATACCTATCTTCCTTCCTTCCTTCCTTCCTTCCTTCCTTCCTTCCTTCCTTCCTTCCTTCCTTCCCTCCCTCCCTCCTTTACTCCTTCCTTCCTTTGTTCCTCTTTTTGTAGCTGTTTTATTGACACATTAAGCACATGCTATACAATTTACTCAAAGAGTACATTTCAAACATACTGTTTTGATTACTGTAACTTTGTAGTGTATCTTGACATGTGAAATTGTGATACCTTCAGCTTTGTATTTCCTTCTCCCTAACTTTGTAGTGTATCTTGACATGTGAAATTGTGATACCTTCAGCTTTGTATTTCCTTCTCCCTTGAGGGAGAGTGAAGGGGATTGGGAGATACAGGCTTCCAATTATGGAATGAAAAAGTCACAGGAATAAAAGAGCATAGGGAATATAGTCAATGATAGTGTAATAGTGTTGTATGGTGACAGATGGTAGCTACACTGGTAAGCATACCATGTTTAAACTTGTGTAATTACTATGCTGTACACCTAAAACTAATGAACATCATGTGTCAACTACACTCAAATAAAAAAAGCCTGAAGTGTACAATTCGATGGCTTTTAGTATATTCACAGATTTTTGCATCCCATCATCACAATACATTTTAGAGCATTTCTTTCACTCCAAAAAGAAGCCCTATACCCATTAGTAGTCACTTTCCATATTATGGACTGAATGTGTTTCCTCCATATGCATATGTTGAAGGCCTAATTCTTAGTGTCATGGTATTTGAAGATGAGGCCTTTGGAAGGTTTTTAAGTTTAGAGGAAGTCATGAGGGTGGAACTGCCATGATGGGATTAGTGTCCTTAAAAGAAGAGAAAGATGCTAGAACTTGCTCTCCCGTCTCTCTGTATATATCAAGGAAGGTCATGTGAGGACATAACCAGGAAGAGGGTTCTCATTAAGAGCTCGACTCTGCTAGCACCCTGATGTTGGACCTCCAGTCTCCAGAACTGTGAGAAATAAATGTCTGTTGTCTAAGCCACCCAGTTTGTGGTATTTTTGTTACAGCGACCCAAACTGACCAACTCCCCATGTCCCCTTGTCCATCTTCCATATCATGTATGGCATCCATTAATCTACTTTGTGACTCCATGGATTTGCCTATTTCGGACATTTCACATAAATGGAATCATTGTATGTAGACTTTGTGACTGGTTTCTTCACTTAGCATGATTTTCAAGTGTCATTCATTTTGTACCATGTGTCAGTGCTTCATTCTTCTTTATTGCTGAATATTATTCCATTTATGGATTTATCATGTGCTGTTTATCCATTCATCAGTTGATGGGCATTTGGGTGGTTTACACCTTTTTGCTATTGTGAATAATGCTGCTATGAATATTTGTGTGTCAGTATTTGTTTGAACATCTGTTTCCAGCTCCTTTGGGTAGATGCCTAGGAGTGGAGTTGCAGGGTCATGTTGTAACTCTATGTTTAATATTTTGAGAACTTGCCACACTGTTTTCCACAGTGGCTGTCCCCTTTTACAATTCCACCAGCAGTGTCCCCATTGTTTCTTTCACTTATCATTACTTCCACCCGTCAGCTCACTTGTGAACAGGGACCTCATGGTCTATTATTGATATATGTTTACTTAAAAAACAAAGTAAAGTGAAACCTAGTTGCCTTTAAAAAATTCCTGGCACATATTGAGGTAATTGCATTTTATCAAATAAACAAGACAAAATAAAGCAAAACAAAAAGATTTGGTGGGGAGGCAGCAAGTGTTAGCAATTACTATTAGGCTCACCTACATTGTAAACTCCTTGCCATCAGGGCCGAAGCCTTATTTACCCTATGTTTCCTTCATGGGATTTGGCAAGGGGTTGGGTTAAATGTGCATTTATCATTCTTCCATTTGTTCATTTAATATTTCACCTATGGTTATTGTGTATACTTATATAATGGTGTACAATGAAAAAAGAGAAAAGTCATTTAAATGCTGTAGTCAGTCCACCATTCTACTCAATGAGCATGGCACCATAGGCAATAGATGCACTCAAGCCTGAAGCAGTCAATGCAGGCTTGAAAGCCATGGAAATTATTTATGAATAATTTTTAGGGCTTGTCACCTTTAACAAAAGAAGGGAGATACATGATTCAGGTAGCCAGCTAAGTGGGTGGTGATGGCTTTGCTGACAAAAAAATGGAGGAATTAGTTGAGGGCCAAGAGAAACCTTGAGCAAAGGGGCATGAGAGGAACTGATAGGCTTGTCCTCAGAAGACATTGGTGGGAGATTTAAAGATTAGAAAGAGCAAGTCTAACTTTTTGTAATTTTGCTCTTACCATGATGATAACCCTGTGTTCCCTTCAAAGAGATGTGGGAACCTGGCAGAAGGTCATAGAAGATAAAATCCCTACCTTTGAGGGGCTTAGGGTCTATTATAGAAGACAAGAAAGTCACACAGCAATTGCCAAGCTACATGAATAAGGAAAAGATGGGTGTGTGCCCGGTTGGGGGTAATGCAGAGTGGGGAGCATCTGAAGGGAGGTCAGGTGTATTAATTTCTTAGAGCTGCTGCAACCAATTTCCACAGACTAGGTCTTCAAGCAACAAAATTCATTCTCTCACAGTTTTGGAGACCAGAAGTCTGAAATCAAGGTGCAGGTAGGGTTAATGCTACCTCTGACAGCTCTAGGGGAGAGGCTTTTGGTGGCCCTAAACATTTCCTGGCTTGTGGTTATATCACATCAATCTCTACTCTGTCTTCACATGGACCCTTCTCCTCCCTGAATCTCTCCTCTATCTGTCTCTAAGAGTCTCTAAGGACACTCGTCATTGGATTTAGGGCCCATTGAGCTAATCCAGATGACATCTTAATTATACCTATAAGACCCTTTTTCCAAATAAGGCCACATTCACGGGTTCTTGGGATTAGGATGTGAACATATCATTTGGGGGGCCATCACTCAACCTACTACATCAGGGAAGGCTCTCTGGATGCAGTAAAACAGTTGAGCTAAATCCTGACACAATTAGGTAGGTTAAAAGGCAGAGAAAGTTCCAGAAAGAGGGGAAAAGGATGTCAGCATGTGCAACTGTCCTGTTGGAAGAGATTCTGTGGTCATTCATGAGTACTGTGACATCTTGGAGTGTAGCTGGTATGTGTGGGGGCACACTGTGGAGTGAGGGGAAGGGGGCAGTTTTGTGCAAAGGAGGAGGTAAGGCCCAGTCTTCAGGATGACACAATAAGGAAAGAATGCATACACTACTAAAGAGCTTTAAACGGTGTGGTGATGAGGGCTGATTAGAGTTTTAGAAAGACCACCCTGGGCTCTGTGGAGGGTGAGATGCAGCAAAGCTGGTGGCAGAGAAATTGGTTAGTTAAACTTATGCTCAGTAAATGTGCTTTGACTTCAGTCTGCCCTTGCCTTACTTTTATTTTCCTTATAAGCTCATGATTTTTGCTGGGCTGTTGGATGCAATTTAACATGCTAAGCCAATCTATTTACTTGTAATGCTCATCACTAATAGGAAACAAGATGCTGGCCTCACAAGGGAAGCTGGCTCGGCTCAGTTAACAAAGTCCTCTGCATTGATGATGAAAGATTGTAAATAGATTGAGCAGGTTGATGGTGTCAGTTCCAATTTGTTGAGCCACAGAATCATGTTGTCAACAATTAGCATCTACAAAATATGAACGCACATACATCACCCTTTCAGTAAAAGAATGAGGAACTCTGGCTGTTGCTCTGGATTTGTCACAAAATTCTCCCTTATCACTGCTTTCTAGTTGCTGCTGAACTAAAGTTTGAATGATTTAAGAATATTTCCATTGCTCCTGCTAGTCAGGCACTGTGTGAGAGGTCTAGAATGTAGCAGGGAGGCAAGTCAACGGCCTGTGCAGCAGGGAGCTCATAGTCTAGAGAGGAACAGACAAGCAGACAATGATAAGACAATGGGGGTTAGTAAATTCTGTGCTAGTGGAAAGTGGTGGTGCTATGTAGCACCTAAACATCCCACAACAGGGGCAAAAAACGGGAGGTTTACAGAGGCCCTCTCTGTTTTGGCTCCATTCTACGTTGCTCCACTGACTTGATGTTGTTTCATTCAGTGGTAAGAACGCATCAGTCTTCAGTGACACCATTGGGTACAGAGCTCCTTTCCTGGTGATTCTATAGGTATCCTCTCTGTGCTCCACTTCTGCATCCTACTGTCCACTCCCTACAGTGGATTAGCCCCCCCCTCCCCCAACCTGAGAGGTCTCTTACAGAGTGGCAGTGCATTTCTCAAGGTCCAAAATCATGCTGGCTGCTGATTGTAATGTTCAGTGCCAGGTGGTGGGGTTACTTCAGATGCAAATTAGATATGAGTCCTGCCTTTAACATGCTTGTATTCATGTTAGTCACTCAAAGCAAGGGTAGTCCATGGAGGGATCATGATAAGGCAGGGTGACATTTCACTGGCAAGAATCATTGTTGTCACTTGGAAGGGACTTTGGTTGGCGTGGCAGTGTGGGGAAAAGCAGGGTGGGAGGAGAAAACACTGAAGCTGTGCTTTGAAGGGTTTGAGAGGTAGAGGTGGGTGGTGCTAGCACTGATCTGATTCCTGGTCTGGAATCAGACTGCCTGGGTTCAGACCCAAGCCCCAACCCATGCTAGCATGAGATCTTGGGCAAAGGCCCTCCCCCACCTGCTTGAGCCTCATTGGTGAGATGGGATATGAATTGCTCCACCTGCCTCATGATGCTGTGGAGACTCAGTTATTTGCATACAGTTTTCGGGGCCCAGGGCCCAGCATGGAGTAAGCACTCAAGTAATACCAGCTGTTATTGCTATTAACCAATCCTTGTGAGAGAAGAGACTTTCCCGACAGCGTTTGCTTTGAAACAGCACCTAGGACCATGTATTAGGATTGGAGATTGGAATGGAGGGCTTGGTTGACTACTCTCTAAATTGCAAACTTGCCCTGTAGCAAGAAGAGGGAAAAGGTGAGCCAGTCCCATGTCCGAAGCCCTGTTAAAGGTACTTTATTTTTTCCTGGCTCTTGGTCTGGGTTTTCTGCCTGTTATTATGAAAACATGGCCTGGAATATCTCTAGCCGAGAGGTCCAGAGCCCATGGGAACTGTCAAAACTGGGATTAGAACATAAATATGAAATGACAGGCAGCTTCATGTGCTGTTATTAAACTTCACAGCTAGAATTTTTAAAACCAAATTATCATGTAAAAATATTCTTGTTATGTTAAACTGAAAATGAAAATAACTTATTTATTTGCTTAGATCAAATCGTTGGAAGCAAAGTTAGGCTGTATTTTTTTCCTGCCAAATGCTTTGCTGTGTTCCTTTAACCAAATGGTTTAAATATGAATGTTAGTTAAGATGCGTCAACCACAGTGGGGGTTATCAGTCTCTTAAGGATTGCATCCTTTCAAATGGTTCAGTGAATAGAGATTTAGAATAGGAATCAGAAGCTTTAATGTTTTTGGCATTCGGCCAAGAGAATAATTTGCTCACAGGTAGTGTGGATAAGCTATAGATGATTGAGAAATGGGCTTATTTATGGGAATTTAGGCATCCCCTTTACATACCAGTCTTCAGGAGCAAGTGTGGGGGTTATGGGAGTCTGGGACTCACCTTAATGGCCACCAGATGTCACTATTGAGTCACAGAAGCATCGGCAGAGGTGCTGAGCATCTTTCCAGGGGAGGACTTTTAGGAAAACTTTACCTCGCCGAACAGTTCATTCATTCTTTCTTTCTTTTTAAAAATATCTGTCAAGATCAGGAGTCCAGGGAAAACTTAACTGAAGTCAGAGGAGTACTTTAGAGTATGGAAGAAAATTATGGTGGTGGGAAAATAAATGTAATATTTGCTCTTCTGTATTCTGGAGATTCCCCTTCTCAATCAATCACGTTTGCATCCTGGTCTTACTCCCCCACTCATATTCCCAGCACAGAACTAGGCAGTAAACGCACTGAGCTGGTTAGAGTTGGCAAAGTCACAGAGCAGTGAGGGCTCTTACGGGTCATCTAGCAAAAGACTCAACTCAAGTGGAGGGACACCAAGAGGGGAATCAATCATCCAAGGTCACAGTTACCTCTAAATTGAGAATCTCTCAATAAGTCAAATGAAAGTATAGCACATTGGTTCTCAAAGTGTGGTCTCTGGACCAGCAGCATTACTAACAGCTGGCAATTTATGAAAAAAGAAATTCTTGGGTTCTATGCCAGACCTATTGAATCAGAAAGCCTAAGCTGGGACTCAGCAATGTGTTTTTTAACAAGTCCCCCGGAGGATTCTGATGGGACTAAAGTATAAGATCTGCTGTTGATAGGAGTAAGTGGGCTCTAGTTCCTACTTCCTTGTGCTATAAGCATCTCTCCGGGCTCTGGGCTGTGAGTGCAGCCAATTCTTAGCTTCTAGTTGGAACTTGACCTCATCTACACATCTCCTGAGAGTTAAATGTATTATCATGAAAATATTAATCTGAATAACAATGATCAGTGGAGAATTGAAAAATTCTCAACCCCTAAGGATATTTTTACCAAAACATTGAAATCTCAGGGGTATATACATGATTTGTTTTACAAAGCTCTTAGTATTTTCCTTTGCCTCTCACTTTTCTCTTTCCATTCCAGGAGAGATAAGTTAGTGTTGTTAAGCATCCATGTGTCAGGTGCTTCCACATATCTTGGAGTTTTCATAAGAAGTCCTAGAAAAGAGAGTTCAACCATCTCCAAATTTTTTATAGGCAAGAAATGCCCAAGGTCGCACTAGTGAAGAAGTGTGTACACAGGAAAGATTTCAATGGCCCTGCTTCAAGTTAATGGAGCTTTATTTCCCTCCCAGGCTCTCTTTGCATTTTAAATGGGCATTCAGGTCCCAGAAGGGAGCCAGGTAAGAATTCCAGATATCCCGGCCTGGATCTGAGAACAGAGATTTAGGGGGCAGGAGACAATGAAGAACAGAGAACCTGTGATTCCCTGCAAGGTGTTCTCCCATAAGACAGCCCATCTTCTGCACTAGAGAAACAGAGATCTGGTTGGTTCTCCCAGGGAAAGGAATGCTCCTTAGCTTTAGTGATCATTTCACGGCGTCTTTTTTCAGATATGCCCAGGACTCCTCCCTTTTGTTTGTGATGTGTTCTTCTAGTGTTTAACCGCAAGCTGGATTAATCACACATATCCTCTGCCAGACAAGGTTAGACTGGCTTCTTCACAATTTCTAGTGTTCTATTTTCCCTTGTTTGTTTAAAGGGGAAAAAAATTACTTTGTTTATCTATTTTTGCTACTGTAGTTCTTAGGGAAAGCTTGATCCAAACAATGATTTGGTGTGCCCTAGGAAATTACTGCTTAACCCTTGTCTTGCCTTTTCAAGGTCTACCTTGTATTTTCTTACACCAGGAGCTATGGAGGGATTGTGACAAAGTCATGGAGATAAAGGTAGATGCATAGTAATGACTTCCAGCCTCTGCTGTCATTAGCTTTTCCTCCCTAATAGACACATCTTTAGAGTTCCAGAACATTTATGTTGTTTTATGCTTCATCTCATTTTTAGGCTTTCCTCCTTCTTTCCATTGCTATTTCTTTGTGATATAAGACTTAATTCTGTTTTTTCATTTTTGAGCAAAAATTTCATTTCCCTTTATGTTTAGGCATCCACTCAGCCTAACTTATCAGTGTGGTTTATTCTGCTGGGAGAACTGATTGCTCATGAGAACATTGTTCTCTTTGCCTCTTTCTCATTAGTAATTCTTTAAGTGTTGGCTTTGGAGTCAGGCATGCCTGTCTCACATCTTTGCTTTGCTTCTTACTGTGTTGTATGAACTTGGGTGAGAAACTTCACCTCTCTGAGTCTCACCAGAACTGAGCCAGGCTCAAGAACACAGATTCAGACTGCTGGGCTACCATGTCCTGGTGATGCCTCAGCTTTGCTACTGGGCATTGTGTAGATCATGAGAGGAGGATGGGCTCCCATTTTCCCAGAAGGTTGGCATCTAAGGGATCCAGGGCATTTTCTCTGGGGTGCATCCAAAGTGATGATAACCAAGTGTAGGAATGCTGCTCCTCCCAAGGTGAGACAGTTCCTGAGCCAGCCATTTCCTTCCTCTGTAGTTCTCCAGCAGGGGTCCCATTAAGTCACTTCCCACTCCCCTACCCATTTCCATCCATCTCTTTCCCTAGAAGTTGCTTGGATTTGGGACTCCCAGGGGGAGGGAAAGTAACTGGTTAGATTCCAGGCAGCTCACCTACTGTGTTGTGAAAAGGCTTTCCCCTATTGGATGCCTTTAAGTGGTCCTAACACCTAAAAACATGTAAAGAATATACATTTATCCCAAGATCCTTTCAGTTGGAAAGCACTGCCAGCTGAAAACGTCATGTTAACTCTTGCTGTTTTTCTTACCAGCCCATGCATTTGAGTGGAGGTAGGTACCTTACTTAGTATATTTGTCTTACTGTTCCTTGTCCTGAGTATAGTGGTAGGTGCTTAACAACTACCCACTGAATGGCTAATTAAGGTAAAGACCTGGATTTGGGGTTTGGCTTATATGATCTTGGGCAAGTCACTCAATTCTCTGAGTCCATTTTGTAGATGATTAACAAGTATTCCTGAGTTTTACATCAAAGTCTCCAGGAATAGCCTCTGACATGTAGATGATTTATTAAGGAAGTGCTCCTGCCTAGGAGGAAGGTGATGAGTAGTAGAGGAAGGGGAGGAAGCAGAGCAAGGGTGTGATCATGGGCAAAGTCCTGCTGAGGGCAGCTCCAGCCTGATCCTACAAGGAAACTCTGGAGTGTGGGTTAAGCCTCCTAGTTCTATCTGAGGCCAAGGGGCTGGGCCTTTCATACTCCTGCACCTCAGTGACTGCCTAAGGAGTGGGATGGGAAAGGGGAATGTACATTCTTAGACACTTCCAGCTCTCTACCCAACTGGGCAGAGTGGTTACCATGGCTTAGGGAAGTTCTCCAAAATAGCTGTGAAGTTTGTGTGTAAGAGTAGAAGGGTGGTGTGTTGACACTATGGTGACATTCTACCTCATTTGCATTTCTGATGCATTGGTATCAGATGAGAAAATATGTGGAAATGCTTAGAAACAGTAATGTTCCATTGCAGAGTAAATTGTGGTTTTTATATTCAATATATTGTTTTTTAAAAAAGTCTCATGCATCTAGAAAGACCCAGAAAAAGGATGTTCATGTTAATCGCACATTCTGGTTCATAAAACATCGCCCTTAGATAAAATTTCACGTCCTTTGAGAACTGGTAATCCAATGCTAGTTTTCAAAGAATTGTAATTTAAATTAACACTACAACTACAGGCAAGACAATTTAATCTCTGTTTGATGCTTCAGAAGGCATTTCCCAATCTTGTAAGGCCTCAGGGTCGTGATTATCATTGCACAGTAGACAGACACCACTGCAGTTAACAGACTGGCTAGGGGAGTAGGGAAATGGCATCTCCTCACCGTTTTGTTATGGGAGAGGTGCTGGCTTTGCTGTATTTACAAATGGATAAACGTTGGAGAGCTGACAATTTTTGGGGGCCCAAAGCTTTGATTTTCCTTTAATTATTTGGCTGTGATGGGCCAAGACAGGAACTCTTACCTGATTTAAGTAGATAATATAAAGACACAGACTCTGTGACATGGGTAAACAGAATTTTGCTTAGCAGTTTCTCACCGTGTCTCTAACAAAAGCCTCAAGGTAGTGGTTATGCTTGAGTTGTCATTTGAGTCGTTATTTTACATTGTATAGGGAACAACATATTTCCCTAGGCTTAGGGTGGCCAAGGTAGTGTTTTCCTTAATGGACTCTTCTATGAACTTGTCTATTGCCATATTTGACCATAGTTGTTTGAAATACCCATCCCTTTTACTACTAGTCCCTTTGAAACCACATTATTGATGCATTTTTGAGATCCTGCCACATCTCCTTTATTGTGATAGGCATATATGGGGATACAAGAAAAACAGAAGACCTCCAATCTGGGGAAAATATGAAGAGGACAAGAGAGAAAATCTCATTTAGAAACACTTAGGAACCAATGGCAAAGAAGGGACAAGAAAAGGGAAAGCCCAATATTTGGTCCATTTTTGTGTCATGAAGATGAGGGACACTCCTGCATAATACTCCAAGATTTCTTGAGCTTTTGTTATTGCCCTGTGTTTACTGTTTTCATTATTTACTTTTTCTTTCCTTGTCATGTGAGTCTGGCAGTAAAACCAATGCATTCATTGCCTATTCATGAGACATTTGTCATATCCTTTCCGTGGGCTGGGTCCTGTGCTGGGCTCTGAGGCTGTGGTTGTAACTCAGACTTGGCCCAGTCTTCAAGGCCCTGAGGAAGTCAGAATTGAGAGGGGGATGGATATATTAATACCCAAGGACAGTGAGCCTTGCCCGTCAGAGGGAAAAGCCTAGGGCTATGAGAGCATAGAGGAGGGAGCCAAATGGAAGAGAGGGAGAAATGATTCTCTTATATAGCAACCCTAGTGGGTGCAGACCCCAGGCTTGGGAAGTAGGGAACAACAGAGCCAGCTGACTCCTCAAAGCACCTGGAAATATCCACAGATAGAAACACAGCTTTGGCTGTTGCCTGGGAGAGAACTGGTAGATTTTCTTGTAGATTTTCTCACCAGAAAGCCCTGGTGAGATCATGTGACTTAAAGAGGCAGTGCTATTCTAGTGAGAAGCAGAATATACAAATGGACAATGATAAAGGCCAGACTACATATACAAATAGAAGCCAATTACAGCCTCTGTAGTGATTGGCCCCAAATAGCTAGGACTTGATAAATGACTCCCAGCTTCCCTAATTTTGCCTGTTTCCAACTTAGGACCAAACAGAGAGTCAAATCTATTCCCCTTATCAATTGCATAGGATTCTCTGCTTATTAGCACACCCATAAGTTTTCCCAGGCCAACAGCCTCCAATCAGAGCATAGCCAAAGTCTTCCTATTTTTCTCTATAAAGCTTTTCTGCTTTAGAAAAAAAAAAGTCTCTTCCAAAGGCAAGGGATGGTGGCTGACTTCCCGGTTATAGCAAGCTCTGCTTGGTTCACATCTGAGTGGTCTTTGTTTATTTCTATAGTTTTTGATAAAGGGCATATCAAAGCATGAACACAAGTGCTGACATCTCCTAACCCCTCAACAAATGTTATCTCCTGATGGGACATTCCTACCTTTCCAGAGACATGCCTGGAAAGTTCTCTCTTCTCTTCCAAGTTGTCAACCAGCCTGGCTGGAAGTGGAATGGACATTTAGAAAGTAAAGTCTCTTATCCTCACGCTAGGGAAGGACATGTACAGCCCTGAGGGCCCAGAGAGTTTGTGGGATAACAGGTGAACTGCACTGGCAGGGACAGGACTGTGCTCCAGCTGTATGCACAACAGCTCAAAGACACTTTTGAGAGCTGCATAGAGAAGACCAAGGAGGGAGAAAGGATGCCTTTCAAAGGCAGAAATCTGGTTCCTAGTCAATAGTGTTTCCACTTCCTCCAAGTGTGCTTTGTGATAATAAAGTTTCTGATAAGCTGTGTACAAATCACACTTCTATAAATCAGGTCCTACTTCCTCCATGATTTACACTTTCATTTAAGTGCTGATTTATCATCATTTCTTCCCCTGGCAACCATCCTTATGACTTGCCTCTTAGTTCTAGACTCCCTGGCAGATAATTAATGAGCTCTTAATACGGCTTATAGGCACCAGAGGGAACACACTATTTAAAGATGCCTTTTTTTTTTTTTTTTTGGGTAAAGTGAAGAATCCCTTTGTCAAGCAGAAAAAAAAAAACCCACAAAAAACAAAAAACAAAAAACAAAAAAACCCCACACACATCACATACATTTGGCAAATGTTGCCCTTTTGAACTTGTGGACTGTTCAAAGGCAGTTCAAGTTTGCTTGAATTGAGACATGATAACTCTAGAGGTTTAGCTACCCAGGTGTCCCTTAAAGTATTCAGGGTGGGAAGGAGGGTCTTATTAAAACTTTTAATTAACTAATTAATATTCTTTTCTTCATTTGTTAAAAAATATTCATTGAACACTTACTATGTGCTAGGCTGCGTGCCAGGTGCTGGAGATCTAATAGTGAGCACATGGCTTTTGTGCTTGTGGTATTGTTCACAGCCTGGTGAGGGAGATAGTGAGCAAATAATTATTTTACTACACTCTTGATAAATGCTACCAAGGGACCAAAGTGAGGCTGATGAGGTCTGAGCTATATTGGAGAGGGAGAGTGACCAGGGAATTGATAGTTAAATTGAGCTTCAAGGATGGGTTAGAATTAACCCAGGGATAGGGCACTCCAGGAAGAACAAAATGGGCAAAGGTTCTGAAAAGAGAAAGAGCCCAGCTCTTTTGAGGGGCTGGGGAAGGACTCTGGGTGGAGCAAAGTGAAGGAGGTAGAGAGCAGGAGAGGATAAATTTGTAAAATAAATGTGGGCATCATGGTGACAGTTCTTATGGACTAAGTGTTTTGAATTGTATCCTTAGAGCAATGAAGAAATTATTTAACAGTTCCAGGCAGGGAAGTGACAAGCTCAGATGTACCTTTTAGAGAGAGAATTTTGTATCCACTGTGGGGAATGGATTGAAGGAGATAAGAAGATATCAGGAGGCCCTGTCAGGAGCCATGGCCTTTGTCCAGGATAAAAGAGGTGGTTTTCAGTAGTTGTTTCCATCAAGCACAACCAGTAGGAGAACTGGGTAGTTAGTGTTAGGGTTTGAATCAGTCCATTTCACAAAAGAGAGAGGAGAGATGTAGTAGTTGAAGAGCAGTTATCCGACTGCCTCCTGCCAGCAACCGGGGCATACTGCTGAGGGCAGCACTTCATTCCAGCCCTTGGCTCCACCCCAGGGCAGTCCTGGCTTCCCCAAGGCAGGCATAGAAGCAGGCATTACCGACAGCTGCTCTGATGTCCATCCAGCAGGCTTTAGAGAGAAGGCTTTCCTCAAGGACTCTGACTTGGAACTGGGATCAGGATGATGGTCTTCGTATCTGGGCTTGATAAGGGGACTCTTCCTGATGCAGTCCCCAGTCTTCAGAGGAGTGTTTAAATATCCAGGGCCCCAAAGCTTATCTTCATGGCTCCTTCATCAGCCACCAGCCAGGAGTTCTCAAATGTCAGTGGGCACAGGATTCCTTGGGTGAGGGATAGGAGAAAAAAAGGTAGGTTCTCGGACTCTATTTCCAGGGATTTTGTTTCTGGTCTTGGGAGTCTGCATTTCTTAATAGGCTATATACATCCCCCTCCCCATCATTTCTAATTCAGATGGTCTTTAAATCACTTTAAAACTCTGGGAATCTTCGTCCAGCAGTTTAGGTCTCTAGGACACCAGCTTGCTTGAGCTCAGCAAAATATGGCCTTTAATTCCAGGTAGTCACTAATGCTTCATAAGTTCAAGAAACTGAGTGGTATTCATGAAATGAGGGAGGCTTGGGAGCCAAGACTGAACTCCTGTTCCCCCAGATTGCCTAATTCTGAGAATCATCAGATAGATTATAAACCTGCCCATTATTCTCCAGAGATTCTGATTCAGTATGGCCAGACTACCAGGAAGCTTGTGACTTTAGCAGGTGCCTTAGGTGAGCCTTTTGATTGACAGATTGGAGAACTTAGTTCTGGAGGCTCAAGGACAGCTCTGGCCCTCAGGGCCCACAGTGAGCCCCAAGTATTCTCTGGAGACCTCCAGGATCCCCAGTGTCCTCAGGTTCTTTGGTTCTGAGAATTTTGCGGGACCCTGGGTGGGGTCTGATACATCTTCTGGCTTTGCAGCCAGGTCCAGGGAAGAACCAGTGGAGGCAGCCATTTCAGGCTCAAGACACCCATACGAAATACATCATCCATTGCTGAGGGCCATCCCAACAACAACTTCTGCAAACCTATGAAGTGAATAGTTTCATACACACACACACACACACACACACACACACACACACATAGTGGAGGCTGGCAAATCTGAAATCTAAAGGCAGGCTGTCAGCATTCTTTTGGGCAGCAGCTGATGCTGTAGTCCATTGGTGGGATTTCTTCTTCCTCTGAGAAACTTCAGTTTTGCTCTTAAGGCCTTTGAACTGAATAAATGATGTCTACCCAGATCATTGATGATAATCTCTTACTTAAGTCAAACTGATTGCAGATGTTAAACATATGTACAAAATATCTTTGCAGCAACATCTAGACTGGTGTTTAATTGAATAACTATAGCCTGGCCATGATTGACAACATAAAAGCAACCATAGTAAGAGACTTGAAATGAGGCCCACATTCTGGGTTGAGACTGGTATTTTAGGAGAGTGTAGGCCATATTAGAAGGAAAGTAGAACATGTGATAGAGTGCCTTGGGCAAAGACTTTGCAGACCTGGGTGGTACAGAAGGAAGTGGAGCTTCCTGTTAGTGGCTGACAGCCAGGGAGTAGACTAAGGGGTTAGTGGATGGCCACTGGCTGTCAGGGAAGCAGGCAGGCCTTGATAACTGTAATCCTAGGATTCTCCCTCATTATTCATAATTCCATTGGTTATGTCAATAGTTATGTTAAGCTCGGTTAATGTTGCTATGGGTTTCTATTGTCCAGGGATGGAAAGTCCAATCTTGATCAATGTCCTGCCTTAGGGATTGGTATGGAGTGTTCTAATAAAGAATAAAAGGAGAATGTTGACAGGTAACCTTTAATTTATGTGTGGAGCTCTCTGAAAAACCCAAATATATAAAAAGGACATAGAAACAACAGAAAAATGACAACCAACCAAACAAAAACTTCTTATTCCCTACCTCAAAAGAGTAGACCTGAACTTAAAATTTCATGCTGCCTGCTGGGTGTTGAGTACTTGCTATGCACCAGGAACTCTGCCAAGCTAGTTTGGTTACATTTTCTCATTCAATATTCACGACAACCCTCTGATGTAGATATGATGATTTCTTCCATTTAGAGAAAGAGAAACTGAAGTCCTGAGAGTTTAAGAAACTTCCCCAAGGTCATATGGTTACTACATGGCAGATCTGGGACACAAACTCATGTTGGTCTGACTCTAGAGCCTCTGCTCCTGTCTCCTTTCATTTAAAACCTAGAAGAGCTGAAGAAAGCTTCAGAAACATACTGAAGACAACTAAAAAGAGCTTTTCACTACCATTTGGGAGAAAAAAAGTTGATGAGTAGGGGAAGGACTGCTCAGGGGACATTTTAACAGATGAGAGAGAAAGCAGAACTACTTGATTGTTGTTTGAATTCTGACTTGTCTACCAGGGAGAATGATCTTACTATGGGAAAAAAGTAGAAAAAAAGTAGAGGGAGTAAGGGCTCAGTGTGGGTGTGAAGGCAGGAAGCTATGCATGGTTCATAGATGTGAGCTCAAATCTGTAGGCTTAGATGAGATTCTACTTGTGGGTCTGTTGGAACTTGGAAGCATAAAATCTGTGGTGCTGCCTGCTACATAGGGTACAGAGATGCTACTTTTGAGCTTTCCCCTTCCCTTTTGTCTGCTATCTGCTCTTTCTCAAGATATTTATGACACTTGTATGGGCATATTTTTTTCTTTCTCCAGATCTATTCCTTGAGAGCCCTTTGGTGTAGGAAACATGTCAAATAGGAAGGGTACATACATAACATGTGACAAACTTCTTAATGAGCTAAGTGTTAAAATATCTTCCCCCATGTTTGTCCTTATTATATGAGCACTACCCCTAAAAGAATGATGTATAGCAGAAATAATTTGTGTAACAAACAAAAAAATAAACTTTTATTGCTCATGTGTCTTGAGCCAGGTTAGGATAGGCTGGATGGCTCTGCTGATCTTGGCTAGGCTCACTCACATGTGTGGGATCCATGGGGGATTTGACTGGTGTGGTCTGGCTTAGGTAGGGTAAATCAAGGTGATATGACTCTTCTTCACTGATTTCTCACTCTTGCACACTAGTCTAGGTATATTTTCATGGTGGTGCCAGAGGCACAAAAGCATAAGCAGAAACAATAAGACCTGAGTACTTGGAACTAGCATAGAGCACCTCTGTGGCAATCTGTTGGCCAAATCAAGTTATAAGTTCAGCCCAGAATCAAGAGGTGGGAAAATAGGTTCCACTTCTTTAATAAGAGGAACCAGAAAATTACATGGCAAAGGAGCCATGAATGCAGGTGATGTCCCACAGGTATGTGCTGTGTGCCAAGTGTTGCCTTAGGAGTGCAAGGGTAAGCAGTCATGTCTTTATACTTGGATTTTTCTAGTTTGGGGAGTACTGTCAATACTGAGCCATTCCTTGGGCTGGAAGGTGAGGTTTTGGCTAATGCATAATTTCTAGTGTGTTCTTGATCCATACTGTACACACACACACACACACACACACACACACACATATATATATATATATATATATATTTTTTTTTACCATGCACTGCTTATTTATATACCTATGGCTACCTATAGCAAATAGTTCTCTAAAGTGGAGAGCAAAAACTCTGAGATTTGTCCCGGTAAACATTTCTTTTCAGCAGTTACTGGCCATTGTCTCATTATTTTTCTTAGAACTGTCAGAGAAGATGGAGAAATTCCTTGGTGTATATGAGTGGGGTGGGGAGGTGAGGGTGAGACAGGGGCAATATCAGGAAGATGCAGTGAAAGTCGTAACTCAGATCTCTTCCCTACAAAGCTAGACCTGATGAATCACACCACCCATTCTCTCATGTGATGTTTCCTTCACTGAAACACAGTTTATGGCAATCTTCATTCTAATTCCTTAAGAATAGACCTGGTCTGCTTACTTTTTTTCTGTATACCGAATGTCTTACATAGCAACATGGTAGGCATTCTTTAGATGTTTGTTTGTTGAGTAGAAAAAGGAGAGTGATTGAAGACTGACTATAGACAGATTTTGAAGTTTTCAAAGGAGGAGGAAGGTTGTTTTAGATGCTACTAGCCAGTGAATTTGATACTATTGAATGGTGCAATGTCAGACTGAATTATTAAGCAGATGTCTTATGAGGCAGTGGAAAGGAGGCTGGGATTGTAGGGAGCCAGGATGGGTTCACCAAGAACTGGTCGTGTTGAACCAACTCTAATTCCTTTTATGATCAGATTATTGTACTGTTGTAACAGCCTGGAGGCATGAAGTGCATGATGCCCAGCAAGACAGCTGGCATAATATTTTATAAACTCCCATAGTCAACCGGGTGAAACACGGGTTGGATGAGTTAACAGGTTGATTTACAATAGAATGTTTAACCACATATGAAGATCTTCTATTAATGTCAATTTTAGTTTTTTTGGAGGGGAAAAGGGAAGCCTCTCCACCAGTACATTGCAGGGCTCTCTTTTCCTTATCTTGTTTGAATTTATCAATAGCTAAGACACAGTTTTTGTGGGCAAACCTACTAAATTTCCAAATGATTCAAAGCTGGAAGGAAGGGGTTTATATTTTGGAAGATAGAGTAAGGATTCCATATCATGTTGACAGATCAAGATGATAGATTGAAAATAAAAGACGAATTTAAATGGGAATAAATTTACAGCCGAGAATGGACCTTGAAGAGTAATTTGCAGAGGTATGAGATAGCAGAGCCCCAGCTTAACAACAGCACACAGTCAATTAGAGCTGATTCTGTGATATGGTAAAGAAAAAGCTCTATGCCTAAGCTGAATTAATAGAAGCAGAGAGTTAAGATCAAGGGAGATTATAGTCCCCCTGTCTCCTGAATTTATCAGACCACAGCCATTCAATAAGACATTTAAGTACCTCCCTGTGTCAAGGTCTTAGCGGGGCACTTTACTTGTTAAATAAATTGGTATGAGTTACGAGGAATTCCTACCTCCTGACACAGAAGGTTTCAGAAAGCCCCTAGCTTAGAGCTAGACACTCAGCAGGCACCATACAAATGCCAGGATTCACAGTATGGCCCAAGCCCTTATTTTTAGACTGTGGAGTCAATTTGCCTTTTACTCTTTCACCGTTTGTAATCCCAAACCCCATCTTATAAGTAAACGGACTTATTTGTTTTGAATCTTCTTGTTTTATTAGTCAGCATTCCTTTAATGGCTCATCTGATTGTATGAGGGTCCATGTCTATTCCTGTTTATCCCTTTATCTCTCCTCATTTTGGATATTGGTATCATTCTCTCCTAAGGTAGAGAGCTTATTCTGTATTTTTTGTGGGAAGTGGTCTGAAGGAGCTCAAGATTACATTATTCTTATGGCTCATAGTTTTAGAGCAAGAGAGAGACCTCCTGGTGTTTATATATCAGAGAAAACTGAATGGCCTGGCTTAGGCCATATGGTCACTCTGGAACTGGCCACTTTTGAGTGTTCACCCCTATAATGGTAGTAAGGTGTGTATATATGGGTGCTGGCATGAGGGGTTCTTTGAATAGTAATTTTGGCTCTATGTAAACTATCCACAGCAAAGAGCAGGAGTACTATAACCAGAAAAGTGAGGAACATATGCTAGGAGGACAAATATATCTATAACTCTTTTCCTAAAGAAATGACTAGGCTATGTATGAGTAGGAGGAGGAAGAAGAAACATGGCGGAGGAGCCCCTTCATCTTCAAATGTGCTAATCAGCTTCTGAGTTAAAAGAGGAAGAGTAGCTGTGATTCCTTTTGATCAAGCATTATTATAAGACTCTAGCAGAGGACAGCTTTAGATTCAGGCTGAGATTTGTTGCTGCCTTTTCCCTGCTTGAATTTGGGATCTGTACTCTCCACCTCCCTTTTCCCATTGTTTGGATGTGTGAAGAAACATCTTGAGGAAGACTAATGTCCTCAGGTGAAAAATCCTAATGGGGAACATGAGAACGATACCCTGGTAATTTGTAAGGAAGTCCTGGATCTTTTCTGCAGATGGTCCAGAGAGAAGCAGGAAAAGACACACTCACATTCAGCGTAGCTCCGTTTCTGTCTCTGCTCACCATGACTGATCATTTTAAAGGCTTCCACAGAGCAGAGAAAAGGAGACTTTTCCAGCCTCACTTTTCCTTGGCTGATGGAGGAGCTAGAGGACCTATTATGGGGTTATATACTCCCTGTGAGCAGATGGGAGCATGGATTTCTGGGTCTGGAGAATTTGATGCTCAAACTGATTTGCACACTAGCGTCCCTGAGGCCCTTCCACACCATCACATCCTCTGCCTCTTGATTACCAGGGCTGACAAGGGAATGCTGTGTGGGCACCCAACAAAGTCGTTAATCTTGATGTCACCTGTTCTGGCTGTGGACTTCACTCTAGGGCTGAAGAGTCATTTTGCAGAAAATATTCAATCCTAATGATGTTTATTGTGACTGATATTAGAATGGGTGAGTTCTGTAAGTGCCGTTGAGCCAGTGGCCTATGGTTGGAAATTATTTGGTATCAGAAAATTGGCCTTCAATGAAAAGGTCACTGCAGATTACACACAAAATAAGTGAGCCATGGGAGATTTGGAGTGATTATTTGTACTCAAGCTTAGGTCCACAAATACCATCTTTTTATTTATTTTTTCCTGCCTCCTTGAAAAGCTGTACATCATTTGCCTTTCCATTTATCTGTGAGATATTAGGAGTGAAAATCCACTGCAATTTATCTACTATAAATTCTAAGAACCCATCATACCTCATTGCCCACCCCCCACCCCAAGAAGAAAGGTATGCAGATATTTTCATATTTTTTTAACTTAATATAGATTTTACATGTAGATATATAATATTCATAGATTCCTATAAGTGCATAAAATATATTCAGGGATATATTAATTATATATTCATTTAAAAATATACTTCATATATGCAATACATATTTTAAATATATGGCATATATTTTATTTTCTTGCAGCCCTGTGAGATAGATATTATTATCCTCATTTTTGTAAATGAAGAAACAGAAGAAATTAGGCAACTATCCCAAGATCACGGTGTCAGTAGGGGTTCTCAGATGCAAATAATAGAAACCAATCTTGATTAATTTAAGCAGAAGATAAAATATCAGAGTAGTATTGGACAGCAGCATCTCCAGGACAGCTGAGGATACAGGTCTAGAGACCACATAGCCAGGAATAGCAGTGTCAAAGACCACACTCCTGCTACTTGAGGTCCAAGTCCTGAGATATGTCCTGCTTACAGAACACCAGAGAGAGAGAGAGAGAGAGAGAGAGCGAGCGCAAGTGCATGAGCAAGACAGTGCCTTGGCCACTGTGTCCTCAGGAAGACAGGTGAAGCTGAGGCTGCTGCCTCTGTTAGAATGGCTGTCTCAGGCTCTGCTGCTTTGGCAGACCTACTTGGATTTCCAAGTTTGGGTATGTGAGTCTGATGGGAGGCATTTATTTATTTATTTATTTATTTATTTATTTATTTATTTATGAAAATACATTTATAAATGGGAAAAAGCAGGTCTCATATATGAATTCCAAAACTTGGGGAAGTTCAAAGTTATTATGTAGTGAGTTGTTAAGCCACTGTACTATAATCAACAACAAAAAAGGGCAAATCTTGGTTGGGAGGAACCATGAGAGTTTTTGGGCTTGTGACACAGTAGAACATCACAAGGCATCCTTGCTGAAAAGAGACCCACAAAGTAACTGCTTAAATGTTTTTTAATTTTTTCAGTCACATAGGAAGTGCATGAGCATTAAAAAACATTAATATTATAAATATGTCTCAAATGGCCTTGACCATTGCCAGCAGCTGCTTGGGAATTCCTCCACAGGAGAGGCCATCACTCTTCTTAGTATAGATTCTTTTTTTTTAATTTTTTAATTTTATTTTATTTATGATAGTCACACACAGAGAGAGAGAGAGAGAGAGAGAGAGAGAGGCAGAGACATAGGCAGAGGGAGAAGCAGGCTCCATGCACCAGGAGCCCGACGTGGGATTTGATCCCGGGTCTCCAAGATCACGCCCTGGGCCAAAGGCAGGCACCAAACCGCTGCACCACCCAGGGTTCCCTAGTATAGATTCTTTTAAACGTTTTTATATGTGTCTTTACCCAAAGCTTTGATCACCGTGGGTAGTGTTGTTCAGTTTATGTGTTTCCTTTAGCACTATGTCTTAGAGACCTCTCATATTGGGACATCCAGATTTACCTCATAGTTTACATACTGCGTAGCATTTCAATATTTGACCATATACAGCAGCTTGGTCTGACAGTCCCCTGTTGATATATATCCAGGACATCTGTGGTTTTTTGCTATTGCCAACAATGTTCCAGTGAACATCCTTTAACGTGTCTCTTTGTAGACTCTGTGTGTTTCTCCAAGGTGGCTGTGAAAAGTGAAATCGCTGAGTCACAGGGGATGCACATTTAAATGTTAATAGATCCTGGCAAATTGCCCTCGAAAGCTCCTGTATGAAATTATGCTTCCACTTACAGTTTTGAGAGAACCATTTCCCCACATCAATGACATTAGCAAACTTCTTAATTTTTGCCCATGTGAAGTGATTTTTAATTTGCAAGTCCCTGAACACTGGTAATGATGAATATCTTTTTGTGTATTTTTCACTATTTGTATTTCCTCTTTTGTGTATGCTCTATTCCTATTCTTCTGCATCAATGTCTTATTGTATTTCATTTGTAGACTTCTGAGGGTGGGGACGGTCGATGGTCTGTCCTGTCCCTTGTATCTCCCATGCCCATCACAGTGTGTCATGAAGTAATTGCCCAAATACTTGTTGAAATGATCCATGTAAGTCCATCATAACCTTTAACTTAAGCGTGACTTTGTGCTATTTTTCAGACATAGTCTTAAATCTTTCTCAGGAATGAGGATGAAAGCAGAGTGTTAGGCCTTTTATAACAAAATCAGACCCTAATCACTTTTGCTGATAGACAGTTGTCCTAGAACATGAAGTCAAAGAACTCCAGGCACTTTAGAATTCATTTAAGCTTGTGTGGGACTAAGAAGGCCCTGTAGAGTGGTTTCTTAGACCATCACTTTTGCCTGATCAAGACCACTCGTGTATTCAACAAAATGTGTCCTCTAACTATGTGCTTTTTTTTTTTTTAAGATTTAATTTATTTATTCATGAGAGTCACACACAGAGAGGCAGAGACATAGGCAGAGGGAGAAGCAGGCTCCCTGTGGGGAGCCTGATCCAGGACTCTATCCCAGGACCCCAGGATCACGACCTGAGCCAAAGGCAGAGCCACCCAGGTGCCCCATTATGTGATTTTTTGAGAGGTGCTACTTACATTGGAAAGCCAAAATACTTTAAGTACATGTCCAGAATCCTGGCTTTCCTTGAAAAACAGTAGACCTGGGGACACTGGATCTTTTAGAAGAGGGGTCTTTTCAGCTTACCATAATCCCTGACTCTTTGGCTTCTGAAGACATTTGAATATTTCCCCTCTGGTGTTCAACATAGTTGAGAGATAAAAAATAAACCTATTAAAAAAACCCAGAAAACAGAAAACCAAAACTACAAAGCAGTGTGGAATGAGTATCACACGGGTGATGTCATATGGACTTTCAGAAGTATTCTGATGGAAGAAAGGGCCTTGCAGGTTGAGGTACCTGGTCATAGCAGATACATTGTGAATTAGCTGGCCCTTGAGGGGTGAGCAGACACTGCTTGGTGAGGAGCAGATGAGAGTGAGGGAGGAGTGATGGAAGGCCAGAGGTAGCAGTGTTAGCAGAGGTTCAGGTAATACTGAAGAGGCTGCTGTGGAGAGTGTGCATTTCCTTGACCTGAAATTCACAACGACCAAGAGCATTCCTGTTGTTCAGGATGGCCTTGAAACCCCCAAGTGGAGTGGGAAATTTGTTTGCATTTTCCCCCTAATGACTTGTACAAGGAGATTGTAGGGAGATAATGTTAGAGATGTGATTTGGGGACAGGCCATATAGGGCTTTGGCTTCCCAGTGAAGAGTCTTGATGCTGTAGGTAATGGGAGTCTTTGAATTTAACTTAGAACGTGATTTTAGTTATACACAGGGTGTCATAACAGCTACTGTTTATTACTGCTTTTTTATGTTCCTCACACTATGCTGAGCTTTTTTCTTTAAATTGAGGTGAAATTCACATAACATAAAATTAACCATTTTGAAATGTACAATTATGTGGCATTAGTACATTCACAATGTTGTACAACCACCACCTTTATCTAGTTCTAAGATGGTTTCATCATCCTAAAAGGAAAACCCATGACGGTGAAGGAGTCACTCCCTATTTCCTCCTCTCCCCCTCCCCAACCCCACTAGTTTCCTTTCTGTTTCTAGAGATTTATTTATCCTGGATATTTCGTATAAATGAAATCATACAATATACAGCTTTTTGTTCCTGGCTTCTTTTACTCAGCGTGATGTTTCTGAGATTTGTCCCTATTATAGAATGCATCAGGACTTCATTCCTTTTTATGGCTGAGTGATATTTCATTGTATGGATGTGCCACACTTTGTTTGTTCATTCATCCATATCGTCCACTGATGGCCATTTGGGCTGTCTCCACTCTTTGGTTATTGAGAATAGTGCTGCTATAAACATTCATGGATGAGTATTTATTTGTTTTTCATTCTTTTGTTTAGAAATAGAATTTCTAATTCATATGGTAATTTTATGTTCAATTTTTTGAGGCTATGCTGATCTGGATCTTTTCTCTTAATCTTCTCATCAGCCAGAGAGGAAAGGTTATGGTTACCCCTTAACAAATAAGAAATTAGAGGCAAGAAAACTGAGGTCCAGAGAAGTTAAGTGGTTCTCTTAAGGTTGCATAGCTGGTAAGTGGTGGAGTTGGGATTTAAGCCCAGGTCTGATTCTGATTTCAGAACCTGAGCCCTTACCATTATGTAACCCTGCCTCTCCTATAGCACCTAAGGAGGATGGTTTCATGCATCAAGAAATGAATTCATTTCCTTGCTTAGGGAACCGTTAATTGAAAGAAAAATTTTATTCTTGCTGCAGGAATTTACCTAATGGCAAAGCTACAAAGCCGCCTATTGTCTGTTAAACTGAACAAAAGTTTTAACATCAAAGGGAAAGTGAACACAGTCTCTGTGGGCACTTTTCTGCTCACTTGTACAGGCAGACATCATTGCCACCTGGAAGGAGCAGGGACACATTGTCCCAGCCTTTCCCCTTTTCAATGTTCTTGTGGCCATCCCTTTAGTCTGTAACCACCTCTGAGCCCTATGCCCCAGGGGGACTGATGATCTCAATTACAGTGGAACTCTCAACAGCGTCTCTGAGTGGAAAGTTAACACAAACATCTGACTCTTCATTTCATATAGGGCTTTCCTACTGCTTGCCAGGGAGAATCCAGAATAAGTGGTGTTCATTAGGATTAATATCCATTGAATGGAAATGTGAAATTGATCACAGATAGCTCTTTTTGAAATGAGACCCCAGGGTGACTGAGAAGATAGGAACAAACAAAGTCTCTGCTGGGTTCATCCCAACTGAGACCTGGTAACTGCTGAAAAGTGAAATTGGTCCTGAGACACTTGATGGCTAGAAAGTGCCAGCATCACTGTAAGGGCAGATGGGCTGCAAAATCTCTGTTGTATCTGCTACCCTAGAGAGGTACTGAAGAGCCTAGCTGTATCCCCAAATGCTCCCATCTTGTTCTAAAGTGGCATCTTTTCTCAGCCTACTAGGAGGGCAGGTCACCTCAGACACCTGAGTATGTTAATAGCTGGCTGCTTACAAGGTGTGTGATATTGAAGCATTTTTAAATAACTTGTTCGCCCCTTTTGGTATATTGAACTATGTTGTCCATTTCATATAAATTGAAGCCTCTGGAATGTACCTTGATTCATATTTCTGTATGTGTGTATCATGATTTGTACTTAGCCAGTAAGTTGGGCATCTTTCACTGAGTCTGCTAGACCTATCAATGAGTTCTCTTGCCCTCTTGTTTCTCATTAGGTTTGGCCAATGAAAGGCACCAGCAGGAGATTGGAGGGAAGGAAGGACAAAATGGAGTTGAGCACATTTGAATTCCTAATTCACATCCTGATGGGACACAGGTTAGTAGTGATTGTGTTTCTCTGTGGTGGGCCACAGCTCCTGTCAAGTGGCCCTTTCCCAAAGCTATACATCTTGTTGAGTTCTGGCACCCCTTCCTCCATTTTTTATTGTCCCTTTAATCTTAGGGGTGGTATCAGCTTCTCGCTTTTTGCTAGCTCTGAGGGTCTTTATCCCTTGTGGGTTTTCTTTTTTTTTTTTTTTTAATTTTTATTTATTTATGATAGTCACAGAGAGATAGAGAGAGAGGCAGAGACACAGGCAGAGGGAGAAGCAGGCTCCATGCACCGGGAGCCCGACGTGGGATTCGATCCCGGGTCTCCAGGATCGCGCCCTGGGCCAAAGGCAGGCGCCAAACCGCTGCGCCACCCAGGGATCCCCCTTGTGGGTTTTCTTTGGCTGGCACACAACTTTATAAAGAGTCCTTATAAATTCTCTCTTATCCTCTTCAGCATGCCATCTACTTCCTGCCATGACTGTTCCCAGGACACAATACCCAATATCTCCTGTCCCTATGGCAGGTATCTGATAGTTGACAGGATGAGGTAAGAATTCCCAGGCTGGAACAGAATGCAGGTTGACTAAGCATCAAACTGTGGCACCATCATCTTGTGCCTAATGAGACTGGACCAGAGAACAGAAGTTCTGAAAACAGGAGAACAGAAGGCTGAGGAACTTGTTTAGGAAATGAAAGCGGCAGAGGAAACTAGAAGAGAAGTTGCCTAAGAGGAGGCATATAGAATAGAAAAATTAAAAATAACCTTCTGACCAGAGTCATTACCCTGTAGCAACTTGAGGGCCATTTGGTGAGATGATCTGTGGATTTCAGCTAAGCATACACAGCTCACTTTCATATGTTCCCTTATTGCTAGAGTAACTTTTCCCTTTTCTTAGTATACCTTGAGAGGGGGCACCTGCCATATGCACATAACTAGGCCATCCCCCACCTTTTCATTCAAGGATTTGAGCTCCTTGGAAGTTCTCAGAATGACCCAAGTCATTTCTTATTTCTGTCCTTTCTCACTCAAACAGTCCCCTTTGACAGCTTTTCCATCCTGGTAATTCTTAGTCTTTCTTTGAGTCTTGCTCAACTATATAATTGTTAGTTTTTCTTTAAGATCACCTGAGAGGCTCAGGAAACCTTACCTACTCCCTGGTCTGATGGAGATACCCTTCTGTGCTCCCACAGCATTGTCCTAGTCTTCTCCCTTATTCTCTTGGTGCTGCAACATGAAATCTGTCTAGTAGGATTTTGACTCCACTTATTGTACAAGAAGTAGTTTAGTAATTGTGATCAGGGGAAAGAACATTAAAAATTCAAACATTTTGGAGATCTCTGGGGACAATGGGATTAAAAAAAAAGACTACTGATACTTTGAGAGTGGGAAAGGAGGCCCTAGAAGTTCTGAAAAATTTTATTTCATAAGGTGAAGACACATACTTCTAAGTATGAAACTAAACTATACATTAAACAAAATAGAATGCATCAACAATTGGCTCAAAGGGAAGCAAAATTCTCTAGGATAGAGGGGGAAGGACCAAGTTGTAGGGGAAGAGGAAATTTTTATGATAATCCAACTAAGTTTATTGCCCTCAGGAGAGCCCAGATAAATACCTGTGAAGAAAACTGCATGTATCTGTTTGTGATGGTGTGTGTTGAAAGTCCTCAAGACCACTCCCAGGCTTGGTGATTTGCTAGGAGGATTCATGAACTCAGCATATAGTCATACTGATGGTTATTATATATTACAGTAAAGGTCACAAAGCAAAATCAGCATAGTGGAAAGGTTCATGGGGCAAAGACCAGAGGTAACCAGGCACAAGCTTTCCGGAGTCCTCCCCAGTGAAATCATATAGCATATGCCTAATGGCCCCAGCAATGAGTTGTGTCAACATGTGAAACCTTGTCTATCAGGGAAGTTCATCAGAGACTCAGTGTCCAGGATTTTTATTGGGGGTTGTCACATAGCCACCTTCTGCCTGGCACATGCCCAAAGTCCAGACTTGCAGAAGGAAAACAGGTGTTCACCATAATCTGTATTATTTTCACAGTTTAGGCACAGTGAGCCCTCTTATCAATTCTGGAAATGGTAGGAATCCTCTCCAAGTCCAAGGCTGCAGATGTCAGCCAAGGGTTGGCCTTGAAAGCAGACCTTTCTAAGGATAGCAGTCATTAATCCTACTATATTTGCTTTTTTTTTTTCCTCACACGGTGTCACATTGATTACCCACGGTCAAAGGAGGCAAACAAGGACAGGGGATGGTCTTCCAACAAGAGGGAGGAAGATATTTGAGCAGGCCCAGAGAGTTCATTGGGATTTTAGGTTTAAATGTAATCAAGTTCATCTTCCCAGATATCCCCACCCCAATCTTGGAGTCCCACTCCTTCCCATTAGGGTTCTGACTTTGGTGCAGGAATTCAAGCTTCTCTGAAGTTCTTCCACAGTTAAGTCCTGTGTATTTTCTTCAGCTCTCTTTTCATGCTGAAGAAGATTGGGGTTTCTTTAAATACTGCCAAGGAGGCTCTCTGACACAAGTTGCTCTAAATTGTTGAATGACTTCCCCGAGGCTATCATTTTTTCTCTTCAACACATTTGTGGTATTTAGCAACAGCTACCCAGATTGACAATCTTGATAATTACTATATCCCTTATTCCTCCTCTCCAACACTAGAGATGGTGGTATTGCATAAGCCAGTGCATCCACTTCTACCTAGGTGAAAGCCTTAGCAATTGTGCCCATGTGCCAAGGATAGATGATGCTCCATCTGTCACCAGTGATAGGCTCCGTATTGTTAGGCAGCCAATCAGTGACCCAACTCTAGAATTTCTTCCTTTGAGTTTGGTTCTTAAGACTGCTCCTTATACCAACTCTCTTAGGTCAGTGTGGGAGGCATAATGGCCCCAAAGATATCTCTGTCCTAATCCCCAGAATCAGCAAGTATGTTACCTGACATGGGAAAGGGGACGTTGCAGATGTAATTAAGTGAGGGGTCTAGACATGGAGAGATTATCGAGGATTATGCAGGTGGGTCCTATGTATTTATGAGTCATAACAGAGATGCAGGAGGGGTCAGAGTCAGAGAAAGTAATGTGACAATGGGAAAAAAAGGTTGCAGTGATGCACAGCTATGAGCCAAGGAATGCAGGTGACTTCTAGATATTGGAAAAGGCAAGGAATGGGTTGACCCTGAGTGTCTGCAGAAGGAACACAGACTTACCAACATCTTGATTTAGCCCAGTGAAATCTGAATAAGATTTCTACCCTCCAGAACTGTACGATAATAAATTTGCATTCTTTAAGCTGCTAACTTTGTGGTAATTTATTTCAGCAGTAATAGGAAACGAATACAGTTGGATTCCCTAGAAGCAGAGCCTGAGTCAGGGATTTGGGTACACATGATCTATTGAGAGTATGCTCTCAGGAGACCCCTGTAAGAGACTGAGGAAGACAAGATGAAAAGGACTGATAAGAAAGGGTGTAGTTATTCTCTCTTGAAGCAAGGAGGCTACCCTTTGATTCTGGTTTCAGACAGTCATTGGAAGTCCCTGGGCTGGTGATGGTGGTAGGATGTGGGTGGAGCGTATGTCCCCTTCTAGACGACATGACTCCTGTCAGCAGAGCCTTTCTCTGAAAATGGAGGCACCTGTGAGCTGTTAGCAGCCAACACAGCAGCTGAGCATGGGTGCACAGTCCGAGTAATGGAGACCTTGTATGGAGCAGAACTCGTAAACTCCAATGAGACTACCTGATATGCTAGACCAGAGAAATTAAAAAAAAAAAAAAAGTAATCAATGGTGGCTTTCCTAGCCTGATTGCTTTGGCCTCCAAATGCAGGCTCAATCTTACTTTCATAGAAGCAGCGAAGTGAATTCAGCTGCCTAGTAACCAGTTTCTTTGTGGTTTTGCAGATTTCAGCTGTTTTATTGCTTTCTTCCAGCTTCTGTTTTAGTTTATCCAAGCAACCTTGGCTTGCCCTAACTGATTGGTGGTCTTGCAGTTAGCATCAGGCCACTGGCACGATTACATCTGAGTAAAAGAAGGCCTTTGGACTAACTGACTTCCTGGGGAATATTTGGCTGGTCTGAGACCTCTGAAGGGTCAGTGCTGGTCCTTGAATACTAATTGTTGGTTTGTCACCTGACTTGATCAACACAGGAAGAGGGACACCAGTACATAGTCTCCAGTGGAGATAGGATTTCAGCCTTAATTATTTTACCCCTTGACGGCACAATGAACTCATCCAAACTGATGGAAAATGGGATTCTTCACTGAGCCGCATCATGCCCCAGATCTGTAATTTGATACAAAAGCTTCACACAAATTGAAATTAAAATGAATTTTAGATGCTTCCTCCCATCAAAGCAGTTTGCACCAGCAGGCTTCTCTCTTTCATGAGTTTGCTATAGAAATAGGAGGAACTGGGCAGCTCTGCTGTTAGTGACTGTGGAAGTAACACAATCTCCCTGCTTGTCAACTGCAGGCAAGAAAATGAAATAAAATGAAAACCAATTGGAGGTCTAATTATCCTTTTCAAAATGACTTCATCCTGTAGAGTGGCCCACTGAAGACATAAAAGACACCTTTCTTTTTCTTTCTTCTTTTCCCCTTGGGTGTTTGGGACCACACTAACAGAGGGGTCACAGTGGGAGTAGGAGATGAGGCACTCAGTGTTTGAGTCTAATTTACCTGCTTTATAGCTCTTACAGAAGAAGTGGCTTTCTGCCAAACATTGTTGAAACATTCCTTAGTGACACATCTATTTCTCATAATGACTCACTGAGGTAAGTACTGATATCGTTGCTATTTTAGAGACACTAAGCAACAGAGAGGTGAAGTGATTGGCTCAAAGTCACACAGCTCCTAAGCAGCACTATAGTTAGAATTTGAACCTGGGTAGTCTGGCTCCAAGTTCAGGACCTTAATATAATATGTTCTTCCTTGAAATGAATCTGGTTAGAGGGTGGTTTTCACAAGGAAAACAAAAACAAATCTCTCATCTCTCCTGTCTTCTGACAGCTTCATTGGTAGGCCAGACCTTTGGTCACAGCAGGGGCAGGAGTACAGGTCTAGATGTTTTCACTGCACATCTTGAGGATCATCCATGAACACGAAATCCCCTATATTCTCATTCACAAAAGGGTTGTACTATGCATACTTCTCTGCTCTAGCTTCTTTCTTTTAATATGACAACCTGGAGTGACCTCATTCTTGCTTACATCTGCTTCATTTTGCCACATACACTATCCATGATTTAAACAGAGTGCTGCAAAAAGAAAAAAAAAACAGAGTGCTGCTCCCAGGTATTAGGTGGTTCCTGATTTTCTGTCAATAAGAGCTTCAATGTGATAAGTATCTGTATGTGGCCTGGTTTGGTTTTGTAAGTTTATTCCTGGGGCAGATTCCTAGCTGCAGGATTGCTGGGACATAGGGCATACATAATTTTATGGGATAGCTTTTGCCTCATTGCTCTCCAGACAGGCTGCTCCAATTCATATTGTTCCTTAAAGTGGATGGAGAGCACCTGTTTCTTCACACCTTGTCAGTACCATGTATCAGGAAACAAACATTGCCCATGTGATGAGTGAAAAATGCTATCTTGTTATTGTTTTGATTAATTATGAGCACAGCTAAGCATCTCTTTATTGCTTATTGGCTAGCTGTATTTATTTTTCTGTAAACTGCTTACTTGAATGTTTTATCCATTTTTTTCCAGGTGAGTTCTTTATCATTTTCTTGCTGATTTATAGACACCTCCTTCATTTCTTAAAGCCTTGGAGGGCTCTAGCTCTTTAGTTTATAGCTGGCCTTGTACTCTAGCCCGGAAATACTTTGGTTGAACTAACTTTCCTCCTTCTTTTCCTTTGCTTTTCTCCCCTTTAATCTTTACTTCCTAGTACAGTGCTATGCACCCTGTGGACACAATAAACATGTGCTGATTGACTGTTTTATTTATCTGATTTTTATGGCTTCTTTCCTCTGAAGAGCTCCACAGACTTTATAGTCATTAACTTGATAACCCTCAAAGCACTCTAGTGTGGCAGCTGTAATTACTGTCGAGGTTTTTGAGATGGTGAAACAGAAGAGCCAAGATTTTCCAGAATTATTTTTTGAGGGCCTCAGAAGGGGGTCTGGGGGTAGTCCGGCCCCTTCACAAGCTCTAGACTAAAAGTGTATGAAAGGGTCCCAGTCAGAATGACTGCATATTGGTTGGGTGGGTGATCACTGGTCTGCAAAGATTTTTCCAAGCCTCCTTCTCTAACTGTTCTTAGAGGGAAGGAAGACCAAATAGTAGTTATGTGTGCCTGGTTCATGTGCTAGTTTGTCCTTTCAACAACTGTGTGGTGAAGGGCAATAACAGTAACCGACATTTATTGGCTTCTTCCTGTACGTCAGACCACACACCAAACATTTTTCATGCACTGCCTCACTTGGCCTTTGGAACAATTTCTTTTTTTTTTAAATTAATTTTTATTGGTGTTCAATTTACCAACATACAGAAAAACACCCAGTGCTCATCCCGTCAAGTGTCCACCTCAGTGCCTGTCACCCATTCCCCTCCAGCACCCGCCCTCCTCCCCTTCCACCACCCCTAGTTCGTTTCCCCGAGTTAGGAGTCTTTATGTTCTGTCTCCCTTCCTGATATTTCCCAACATTTCTTTTCCCTTCCTTTATATTCCCTTTCACTATTATTCATATTCCCCAAATGAATGAGAACATACACTGTTTGTCGTTCTCCGATTGACTTATTTCACTCAGCATAATACCCTCCAGTTCCATCCACGTTGAAGCAAATGGTGGGTATTTGTCGTTTCTAATTGCTGAGTAATATTCCATTGTATACATAGACCACATCTGCTTTATCCATTCATCTTTCGATGGACACCGAGGCTCCTTCCACAGTTTGGCTATTGTGGCCATTGCTACTAGAAACATCGGGGTGCAGGTGTCCCGGCATTTCATTGCATCTGTATCTTTGGGGTAAATCCCCAACAGTGCAATTGCTGGGTCGTAGGGCAGGTCTATTTTTAACTCTTTGAGGAACCTCCACACAGTTTCCAGAGTGGCTGCACCAGTTCACATTCCCACCAACAGTGTAAGAGGGTTCCCTTTTCTCCGCATCCTCTCCAACATTTGTGGTTTCCTGCCTTGTTAATTTTCCCCATTCTCACTGGTGTGAGGTGGTATCTCATTGTGGTTTTGATTTGTATTTCCCTGATGGCAAGTGATGCAGAGCATTTTCTCATGTGCATGTTGGCCATGTCCATGTCTTCCTCTGTGAGATTTCTCTTCATGTCTTTTGCCCATTTCATGATTGGATTGTTTGTTTCTTTGGTGTTGAGTTTAATAAGTTCTTTATAGTTTCATGATATGCTAAAAGGTTGAGTAACTGGCCAGCAATGCATGGAACTAACTAACTGTTGTAGTGGTTTGTAGTGGGCTGAATGGTTGTAGTGGTTGTAGTGCTGTTTGTAGTGGGCTGAATGGTGACCCCTGAAAGATTATGTCCTCATCCTCAGGACTTGTGAATGTAACCTTATTTGGGTAAAGAATCTTTGCAGATGTTATCAAATTAAGGATCTTGTGATGAGATTATCCTGGAATATCTGGGTGGGCCTTAAATACAATTATAAGCATCCTTATAAAAGACATAGAGAGAAGATACAGACACAGGAGAAAAGAAGGCCATGTGAGGTGTCAGTCTCCTGGTCTTTTTGTTATGTGGTTGCCTATGAATTCATTACTTTCATTTCTTTCTGTGCATCTCCCTTTGTTTTATTTATTTATTTAATTTTTAAAAAGAAAAAAAACCCCTATTTATTCATGAGAGACAGAGAGAGAGGCAGAGATATAGGCAGAGGGAGAAGCAGACTCCTTGCGGGGAACCTGATGTGGGACTTGATCCCAGGACCTGGGGATTCTGACCTAAGCAGAAGGCAGATGCTCAACCACTGAGCCACCCAGGTGACTCTCCCTTTGTTTTATTTTTAATACTAACAGTACTTATTGTAAACTTATCTTCTTATACTTATTATTAACTTAAAGTAAACCATACTTGACCTCCCAAGAGCACTCCCAAGTTTGGTGATTCATATAAAGGATTCACAGGACCCAGAGATATAGTTGGACTTAAGACTGAGGCTTAGTATAGTGAAAGGATACACAGCAAAATCAGCATAGGGAAAAAGTGCATGGGGGAAAAATCTAAAGGAAAACAGACACAGGCTTCCAAGAGTCCTCTCCCAATGGAGTCACACGTGATGTGCTGGATTTCCCCAACAACAAGGTTTGACAACACATGTGAAGTGTTGTCTATCATGAAAGATTATTAGAGACCCGAGGCGCATGGATTTCATTGGAGGCTGATCCTATAGAGACCTTCTGCCCTATATATACCACAATTTCAGACTCCCAGAAGAAAAGCAGATGTTTTGCATGAACCATATTGTTTGTACAGTTTAAGTATAGTGGGCACCTTTGCCAGTTTTGGAATGGCGGGATCCCTCCTGAGGTCAGATCAAGAAAGTACGATCCTCATAGGGGTATTCACTGAATAGCACCAAGGATCGTGAAGCAGCCGGACATTGGCTTCTGGTTCTTATGCCTTTCCTCTAAACACTCTGCTGAGCTATGCCATCTCTTGATGTAGGTACACCTGGAAATATGGTCCCAGTGGCCTACAGGGTGTCCCTGGAACCTAGCAGCAATGTCACGTGTCTGCCTACTTTGCCCATAGACAGCAGACCCCATGCTAGAGTTGACAATGATTAGTATCTCTGGAGTTCCTTCTTCATGGAGGCTCTGTCTCTCTCCTTTCCTTTGCCAGAGAGCTGAAACCATTCGAAAACTGGAGCTGGAGAGAAACGTCCTGGCTCAATCAGGCTTTTTGAATCCCTGCCAAATGTTGCCTAGACATCTAAAACCCTGGGTTCCTTAAAAAAAGAATTCCAGGGGTATATTTATTAGCAAGCATGAGTTTCGACAGATTTTCATGTTCCTCTCTCTTGGCAGGGAATGCAGGGATCTCCTGCCAGTTTCTGACAGCCTTGTCGCTAGGTGTTAAGTGAAAAACATCATCAGCCTGGTCTATTGATAGGTTCAAGTGACAGTGTATGTTGCCAGTCTCAGCCAAGAATCACTTCTGACAATTTTCCCCTCCATCGCGGTGCTTGGGTGGGAACATCCCTCCACCCCCCTTCCTCAGGAGTTTAAGACACTGTAACCATATTAAGGCTGCATATGTCTGCATGGCTGCAAGCAGTAGGTTTGCGGAGGAATTAAGCAGGGCATATGGCTTCCGGCGGGCTGCCTGGATTGCTGAAGCGTCGCCCAGCCCTGTGCCAAGCAGTGCTGTTGAAGCTGCTGTGCCCAGTGCTCCTGAGAAGAGGAGTTTCAGCCAGACTTGTTGATTAGTGCTCACTGAGGCTGCCAAGATGCTCTCCCTATTTGGTCCCCTCTCATAGACAGACCTTACCCTGCCCTCTCCCGCCACCTGGGGATGGTAGTCACTGCTTGTCTCTAGTTCTCAGCCTGGAGGTCAAAAAGAACCCTCTTCCCCCTTCCAACTCTACTCCCTCTTGTTTCCTCCAATCCAGTCTCCATCAGGAAGTCAGAATGATGTTTTAGAATACAAAGCTGATTGTGGCCATAATTATAATAGTAGTAGAAGCAGCAGTATTATTATTAGTAGTAATAATAGTAATAATAATAATACTTCACTAGATGCTCATTGATGCTAAATAAAAAACAAAGTTCTTAACATGGCCCACATGGTCCTGCCTGGCCCCCACTCTCCTTTCCTGTCTCATCCATAATGAAGCTTCTGTTTACTCTCCATACCAGCCTTCTTTAGATTCCACTAAGGGCCAAGTCTGTCTCTTTCATGGGGCCTTGCACATGCCCATTCCTTTACTGCCATCCACTCTCTTTGTCTTGGTTCGGTGGCTCCCAATCTTGGCTGCACATTAGAATTGTCTGGGGTGCAGGGAGAAGGATTCTTTTTTTTTTTTTTGGAAATATTTATTTTAAAGAGAGAGAGAGTGGAATGGAGGGGCAGAGGAAGATGGAGAGAGAGAATCTTAAGCAGACTCCCTGCTGAGCATGGAGCCTGACAAGAGGTGCAATATCAGGACACTGAGATCATGACCCGAGCTAAAACCAAGAGTTGGACACTCAACCGACTGAGCCATCCAGGTGCGGCAGAAGGATTCTAAAAATACCAATGCTTGGACCTACCACCAAAGATTTGAATTTCCTTGGTCTGGAGTGAGGCCTGGTAATCAGCATTTTATGAGTGCCACAGGTGAGTCTAATATGTCTTCAAAGGTGAGAAACCCTGATCTGGTTAATTGCCATTGGATCTCAGCTTTGAGGTTCTTTCTTCAAGGCAGACTTCCCTGATATCCCTGATTAGGTCAGAATATTCCTATTTTACACTACTGAAGAATCACTTACCCAACCTTCCTTCATAGTACTTAGGAGTCTGAATTTTAAGGGTGTCTGAATGGTTCAGTTGGTTGAGTCTTCAACTCTTGATTTTGGCTCAGGTCATGATCTCAGGGTCGTGAGATGGAGCCCCAGGGTGGGCTCTATGCTCAGCATGGAGTCTACTTAGATTCTCTCTCTCCCTCTGTCTGCCCCAACCCCCCTGCATGTGCACATATGGGTACTCTCTCTCTCTAAAACTAAATAAATAAATCTTAAAAAAAAAAGTCTAAGTTTTACACTTAATTGTGGGATAATTGGATTAATATCTCTTTCTTGGTGAACTTTGAGCTTCATGTGGGCTATGGTTACATATTATTTTGCCCACTATTATAAATCCAGTACTGTCACAGTGACTAATGTCTGATAAGAGGTCAATTAGTAATGGTAAAATAAATAAATGATTTTGAGGGCACTTCCAAAATCTTCAGGGTGACCCAAGTAATCCTATTTAGATTTTAGAACTATCAAACAGGTTTTTAATATTGCGTCTGGCTAGGAGCGTCTCTGGTTAGTTGTGAGAATCCCAACCAGTCTTTTTAGTGACCAAGAGCAGTAACAGGGATAGGCTGGATCAGTAAGTGTGAAGTATGGAGTAGAAGTAGGAAGGCTGGTATGAGTGGTGGTCAGATCCTAGAGAGCAGAGGTAGCGGTGAAGCAGGTTCACATGGAAGGAATGTTCCGGACATAAAGACATGCCTTTCCATGAATAGCCCATGAACCATGCATCCAGTACATTCAGTATTCTGACCCAGAACAGTGTGCTTCCACTATCTCTGAAAAGGAAATAGGCATTCAAACTGGATGGATAAGAACAAATGTGGTTTAGGAGGAATCAACACTTAAAGATGGGTGAGGATATCTCAAGAGAATGTGGAGAATCACTGGATGAATTCAGAGGTCACAGGTCACCATGAGTTACACTCCAGAGGAGACAATTTTCAGTTGAAATTGTGAAACTGCAGCATGTGATCTTTGAGACGTAACAAGGGATAGGAGAGCTGCTAGATATCTGTAGATGGAAAATGTTCTGCTTTTCTTGAAAGGGAAAAATGGTAGAATCTTGAAATTGCAAATAAGACCTTGTGGAAGATATCTGGGAAAATTATAGAAGGGTTTAAGTAGAGATTGTGATCATTAGAAAAGAAAGCAAGAATAACCAGACTAGCATAGGTTTGCTGAGAACCAGTCTTGTTGAACTGACACTATTTCACTTTATATAGCAAGGTTATTAGGTGGAAAGATCATGTTAAAAATATATGTGTGGCATATTTTTATTTCACTGAGGCATTAGGTAATGTTTCCTCTGATATCTTTTTCAGATAAGGTAGAAATTAGTTGAATTTGTAACTGACTACACCACTGCTGTATTTAAAGAATACCTTACTTTAGAGGGAGGCATCCTAGCGTTTCACTGACTTCTAAATTTGTCCTTGTATCTTGTTCTCTCCCTTCTTTCTCTATAGATTTCCCTCGCACATTCTATTCCCAGTACCTTCTCTCTGTGTGTGACTGATTCTCAAATCTGTATTTGCTAACTTCATTTTTCTCCAAAACTACAGAACCACCTTTCTGGCTGGAAATCCTGTTTATTTCAAACTAATCAGCCAAAATGGAACTCATTATCTCTCTTAATCTTTATTCCAAATCTCAGCCTTCTCTTTTTTTAGGCATGCGAAATGAAGAATTTGTTCTGTGACCAGACATCAGGATCTTTCTTATCTTAGGCTGTAGCTTCTTTTAGTCTTTATTTTTGTTTCCAAGTAGACTGAGGAGAGGTTATACATTGTCATGATCATTACCACCCCTGGCCACCATCACCATATCTAACACCACCACCATCTATCTCCACCTCCAACACCACAACCATCTCCACGCTTCCATCACCACCACTAACATCACTTCTTCAACATCATCACCACTGACAACATTGAAAGAGTTTGCAGCACCAGGGTGGAAAGACACATAGAGAACACAGAGAGTAAAACTGAGATATAACATATTACTAATGTATTCTGTTATCAAATCCTCATAACCCAGTAAGGTAGGGACTACCCTTATTATCACATCATTACTAGTGAGGCCTAATCACAGAGAAGTTAAGTCTCCAGCTCAAAATCATACAGCTAACAAATTCAGAGCCAGGATTCATATTACCTTCAGACAGTTCACCCGCAGAGCCTATACAATTAACCATCACTCCCTACAGAGACAGCTCATAGATGAAACTTTCCTAATTCCTCAAAGAATTTTTAAGTTTTGTGCCACTAAATGCATTATTGGTTGTATAATTCATTGTTTATGTGGCTAGACTGAACTTTTTAAGGGCAGGGATTTTCCTCTTATTTATCCTACCTTTAAGGCCTACCACTGTGCTTAGCATAGAAGAAAATGCTAGCAAGATGATTCCTGTGTTAAGTGGTTTGGATTTTATCAGGGTTCCTTTGCAGGGTTCATTTGCAAAAGAACTGCCTGAGAAATTTAGAACTTGTTTTAAATGTGTTTTAAGGCGTTATACAGACCACCTGAATCAGTCTCTGGGAGTGGGGTTAGGTAATCTGTATTTTAAACACATTCTCCAATGATTTTTATATTCTCTTGTTTGAAACCCACTATGGCCTCTTCCAGGGCTGAGATTCTGTGATGATGATTTTCATTTTGTTCACATAGGACAGTAAAAGATGCCATGGAAAAAATGGTTCTGGGAATGTATTTCTAACAGCATTTGATTTCCGGGATTCTATATTCAGCTGTATTGTTTTTGTTGTAAGTTTCCTCAAATCTTTTGTGGAAAGAGCCAAGCTATATAAATCAATATGAATTAATAAAATTAAGCTATACTGTTTCCCTAAGTCATCAGACAATGGAAGCCTCAATAACACTGCTGCCCTCATGGCCACTAAAACTCTGACCCACCACTGACCAGAAGGCATTTCTAGCAGAGGCAAGATGGCACTGCAGGGCCAGGAGTTTTCTTAAGTACCAGAGGGTCAAGCCATGTAAAGTGAATTACTTTCCCACTTTGTGTTCTCTTCCTGGAATCTTCAGATGTGAGGTTGGCCTCATAGAAAAAGCCCTCACTCTGGCGTCAACAGACCTGAGCTTACATTCAGTCGCCACTCTTTGGTAGATTACCTATTCTGAGTTCATTTCCATATCAGAGAAATGGTTGAAAACCCCTTTGGGATTTGTAAGGACTGGGAACAAGAAAGACTAAAGACCCAAGTAGCTGGGACTTGTATAATGGATATTGCTCTTCTTCTTCCTTTTACTATTATTTAAAAATTATAATCATGATAATTCTAATTATTTTTACTCCTTTCCCCCAAGTAGGAGGAATGAAATAATTGAATCTTTACTACTGATGCTCTTGGAGACTGATAGGCAGCATGATGACAAATTAAGACTTGTGTTAGCTTCCAGAGTTAATAATTCATCTCCTTGAAATGTCCTTCAAGGAAACTCCAAACATAAATTTCTATATGACATATTATCCATATTTTTAGCCATAGATTTTAAAATAAACCTGTGAGGCAGATTGCAAAAATGACCATAATGTACTCCTTGTGATATGATTTTGATTCATTCCATCAAGAAGTGATATCAGGAATTTCCCATCCATGGGAATTCTGGGAATCTGGGCTGGTCTGTGACTTGCTTTGGCCTATTTAGTACGTTGGGAGTGATAGTGTACCAGTTCGAAGCCTAGGCCTTGCACTCTTAGAAATTTGTCATGGTCATGTGGCAAGAAGGATGGCCAGCATGGCCATTTGGATGAGAGATCTGTGGCCTAGTCACCTCCGAAATCCTCTCAATGGCTAGCCAACCACCAGATATGTGAGTGAAGCCATCCAAGGCCAGGTGGTCACCAGACAAGCTGCCAGCTGCCCACAGACTCAGTTCCTTTCTTTGACTTCTTGATGCTCTATGTGAATCTAAGTCATGGATGAGTTCATGTTAATACCATGATCTTATCATTTTTCAGTTATTTACCCATAATGCAGATATTCAGATGCTGAGTACATAAGTGGTTAAGAGGGTCCTAGGTTCTGCTCTTAGTCTCAGAAGTTGTGAGCTAATAGCATTCATCCATTACTTATTCATTGTAGAAGTTCCTACTATGTATCAACCAAAGTACTGGGTGCCATGTGACCCCTAAAACTATATTTCCTCTCTGAGTTGTTAAATTGGATCTTGTTGACTTGGTTTTGCATCATGTCTGTCTTACCTGAAAAGGTGTTAGGGTAATGTATTGCTTAGTTCCAGGTAGGTTTCTAACTTATGTGAAGATTGTGATACAAACTCTGGGAAAAGACATCCCAAAAAATAAAAGAGAGGGAGGAACGCATCAGCTCATGTTCTCATCATATCCCACTCACAGCGCCTTCTGTGTTTGTCTGGCTCAAACTGTTAGAGAGACTTTTAGGCAGATTAAATCTTGCCTGCTGAACTTCTGAATCTCAAATCCAGTACAAAACATCTCTTCAGTTATTCAACTCTGAGCCGGTTCCAGTGACACACGTGGTGGGTTACTAATCTTATGAGTAACCACACTGTGAAGCTATACCCCATCGCAGCCTCTCCAGTAGGTGGGATCACAGCCCAGAATGGAGTATCTGAGATCTTTAGCATATTATCCAGAAGGTGCTTTTGTGGCACCTATCTTTTCTGCCATTTGTAGTTGGCAATAACCAGGCCAAACAACTTGGATTGACTACCAGGTGAATGATGGGGTGGATGCTTCTAGGAGCTTAGGTGCAATTTTATGTTTTACTGCATTGTGAATCAGGAGGCAGATGAAGACAACAGTGACTTATGCTATGTTCCTTCACCTTATTGGAGGATTTAGCACACCTTGGAGCAGCAGGCTTTGGCAAGCCTTGAGTCAGCCTGACTGTTGATAGGCAGGGTATGAGGATTGCCCAATACAGCATGGGCAGATTAAATAGGCACAGCTTTGCTTAAGACCTTTCTCTAATGGGAATATCTGTGTGCAGAACTGCTCCTTTTAAAATTTGTTCAACAAAGACCCATTCACACTATCATACCCTCTTGACTGAATAGTTGCAAAAGCTTTTTAACAGGTCTCTGATTCTATTCCCACCCTGCACTGCCTTCAATCTATCCTCCACACAGCTGCAGAGACTTAGATCAGAAAAAATTGCCCCCTGCTCCAAACTTTCCAATGTCTTAGAATACATATAAACTGCTTTTCATTGCTTGTAAGACTTTACATGACCTGGCTCCTACTTCTCCTTTTGACCCCGTTTTCTCAGTTTCCTCTCAACCTCTGTGTTGGAACCACATGGTATTCTTGTTGGTCTTCCAACCTGCTGAGCTTCAGGGCCTTTGCTCTTGCTCTGCCCTCTATCTGGGATACTCTCTTCCTCAGCCTTTAGTGTGGTATAGCTCCATACTTCATTCAAGTCTTCAGTATTGTGTCTTCTCTTCAGAGACCTCTTCCATGACCATTCTACCCCAAATAGCTCCTGCCTTTCCACCATTATCCTCGTATCAATCCTTCCCCTCTACCCATAATACTCTTAATTACTTGGAGTCCTATTACATTATTCTCTCTTTCCTTGTAGATCACCTATATTCCCCACTCAAGCATAAACTCCGTGAAAGCAGGGACTTCATCTGTCTTGCCTGCTACTGCAGCTATAGCGCCTTGAATAGAGCCAGGCTCATCGTAGGCCCTCCATCATTGAGTAGATGAGTGAATAAGCTCGAACAGTACTTTTGTGATGTACAGAGATGTGCTTAATTCATTCACAGGGTGTTGTGAAAATTTGTTGGGTAAAGGTCAAACCTATGTTGAATCAGAAAGAAAAATTCACCCATCCATCCACCCATTCACTAATTTAACAACTACGTATCGAGGCCCTTTTATGTGCTTGGCACTGCGGATAGAGTCATGATAGACAAGTCCTTGTGCTTTTGGAGATTATATCTTAGCTACTATTAATTGAATAAAATAATGAACTGCAAACTCTGCTAAGTGCTTTCGGTATCATAGCATGATATATGTGATGGGGGTAGGTGTGTAGAGGAGGCAGCCTAGGCATAGGGAAAGGCATGGGTGTATTAGTTTTCTAGGGCTGCTAGAACAAACCACCATAAGTTTAACGACTTGGAACAATAGAAATTTATTCGTTCATAGTTCTTGAGGCTAGAATCTAAAACCAAGGTGTCAGTAGGGCCATCCTTCCTGAGACTCCAGGGGCGAATTCTCCTGCTAGCCTCCACCTTCTGGTGGATCTTTGAAGTTCCTTGGCTGGTGGTAACATCATTCCAATCTCTGTATTTGGTCTTTTCCCCTGGGTCTTTCCTCTGTGTCTATGACTTAAATCACTCTCTTTTCTTTAATGAAGACACTAGTCATTGAATTTAGGGCCCACCTTAAATCCAGCGTGATCTCATCTAGAGAATCTTAACTAATCTGCAGAGATTCTATTTCCAAACAAGATCACATTCACAGGTCTTGGGGGACTTGGCCATATCTTTTGGAAGAATACTATTTATCTCACTACAGTAGGTAAGTACTCTGAATGGGAAAAGAACACCCTGGAGAACATGGGGTATTGAATCCAGTCATGGGGCAGGACAGAGTGCTGGGTTGACCAGGGATCCCTGGAAAAGCTCATTAACTCACAGGCAAGCAGTCCTGTAGTGTGCTGCACTCAGAGGGGCTCCACCCCTGTGTTAGTGCTCTGCTGCCACTGTCTGGAAGCCCCAGGAGGCCACATTGTCCAGTTCAGAACTTGCTTTGATCACAGAAGGAATGGAGTGGTCTAAGAAACATGAGTAACCAAGGAGGCCTATCTTTCTTACTCATGTTACTTCCCTACATTAGGTAACCACTTACCCTGAAAATGATGATACAGAAAGGAAAGGGAAAGATTGTGTAACCTATAGTTCTTTTCCTGTTCAGTCTTTCCGTATTCATCAGTAAGCAAGAGGTAGAGTGTTGGTTGAAAGTATGCTTATCGTGAAATGAAATAAAAGCAGTTGAGTTGGTTTGGTGCAGTGTTTCCACAGTTATGGCAAGCATGAAATTCATATGCATGCACAAGCTATGGAATACGAATTGTATAATTTTTGCGATTCTGCATATGAGTTTAAATGCTCCTATATTTGCATTTTAAACTGGCACTGTACAATACAAGGATGAATGGCAAAATTCATGCTAATAATTTAAAATTTTAATTTTTCTTTACTTAGGATGATGTTAAACAGCATATAAAAAGCACCACCACAAATTGAAAGGCCATGGAGAAAAGGAAAGAGCTTTATATTTTAGTTCATTAGCAACATGGTGTTCTGCTTTTTGAGCAAGAGGCCCCATCTTTCATTTCATTTTGCACTGGGTTCTGCAAATTATGTAGCTGGCCCTGCAAAGACAATCGTTGGGCAGAACCCTTCAAGTCCCCAAAGTATGCTGCCTCTGGAGCTCTCACTCTGCGAGGCTGTGACTGTTCTGTCTCCAGCTTCACTTCTGCAACAAGCAGCGCTTACTTCCTGTTTTCTCTCCCACTCAGGTCACTGTTGTTCTGACGATTCTAAAGAACATTCTGCTCTTCCCCCATTTCTGTCCACCCCCCCCCCCACTGCTTTTCCAACACTTCCAGCACTTCAGGGATACAGACAAACCCATCAAGAAAATACGAGCACTGGCTGGCCTCCGGTGTCCTGCAGTGAGAGCTACTCACTGTGGAACCACAGGCAAGGGCTGCCACCTCTCAGCGGGATGCATTTTCTCCAAATTTGAGGGGAAGTGGTCAAAATAGCTCTCAGCCTCAGGAACCTCTTCTTTTGTAGGACAACAGTGGGCAATCTCACCCTTACTTTCTGAAAAGAAGCTTGTTTCTTCAGCCAAGTCAACTGATGAAAACGCCACGCACAGCCCACCAGAGCGCTGGCTGAGAACCTGGTTCTGTAACTATCATTTCTCATCTTCTAGACTGGCTCTTCCCTCCCCAGCTCTTCCAATGCTGAAAGTACTGGTTAGAAATTTCAGCACAATTGAGAAATTGTGAAGAGAAGGCTGTTTTTTTTTCTTTTTTAAAAAATATTTTATTATTTATTTGAGAGAGAGCACAAGCATGAGTGACCACGAGCAGGGGCAGAGGGAGAGGGAGAAGCAGACTCCCTGCTGAGCAGGGTATGGCACATGACATGGGGTTCAGTCCCAGGATTTTGAGATCATGACCTGAGCCAAAGGCAGATGCTTAACTGCCTGAGACACCCAGGCACCCTAGGCTGTTCTTTTCTGACTGCAGATGACAGAAGGAGAGTCAGGTATAGAAAAATACATGTGGAAAAGAGAGTTCTCAGACCAGGGATGAGGGGCAGCTGTTGCTACACTTGACTGCCTCCCAGGCTTTCCTCCTGATAGAGATGTGTGATGACTCAGAAAACTGCTCAGGACTTGGTGAAACTGTGGCATTTTCTGGGCTTTTGTTCATGTTCCTGTTGACTGCCAGTTTGGGTCCTTGCCAAACCCTGGCTGGGAATGAGGCTGTCAATGCTGTTGTATTGGCAAACGTGGCTTTCAGCAACTAAATAGTACGTGGAAGGGAAGGATGATATTTGTGGAACACAACTACATCCCAACTACAGGGCCTTCCTAGGTGCTATGTAAGTGCCAAATTGATGCAGATGGGTCAAACTTAGTCCACCTGCAGATACTGTGCTGGGCCCTATGTAGTGTCCATTTATTTATTTATTTATTTATTTATTTATTTATTTATTTACCTACTTACTTACTTATTTAGAGTGCCCCGGCAAGCAGGGGGTGGGGCAGAGGCAGGCGGAATGAGAGAATTTCAAGCAGACTCCACATTGAGCACAGAGGCTGCTGTGGGGCTTGATCTCACAATCCTGAGATCATGACCTGAACTGAAATCAAGAGTCAGACTCTCAAACAACTGAGACACCCAGGCATCCAGCTTCTTTCATCTTACTCTCATCAAGCAGCCATGTGATGTGGGGATTATGACCCCTGTTTTATAGCAGGAAACCAAGGCTTATCGATAGAAGGCAATTAATTAAAAAATCATAGAAGAGAAAGCAGAGTTGAAGTTTCCTTCCAAGTCTTCTCCCTTCTATATCATGAGTTCTTTCTACTATGCTACACTGTCAACTCCCAACAGGCAGATTTATCCCCCCTCATCTTTCCTTTCTCTCCTTTTTTTCTTTCCTTTTTTTGCCCCTTCTCTCTTCCTTTCATCCCTCCAACTTCAACCACCTATCTGCTCTTCCTTTCTTCATCATACACTTTTCTAAAAAAGAAGCTGATGTACTGATTTGTCATTCTAGAATTTAGGGACCTTCTGAATCTGGTCTTGGTAAGAATCAAATGTCTGTGATATATTCAAACTGATTTCCTCATTGTTTCCTAAACATAATACATGCAGTCTGGCTCCTCCCTCCTACCCCCCATCATGTCTTTCTTGGCCATCACCATACTCATCTTCCACTATTCTAGCCCATGGTGATCTATCATTCCTGTCCAAATGGTAGCTAACATTTGTAGAACATTTGCTTTGTGCCAGTTACTATTATAAGCCTGTTGCTCATATTTACTTACAGTTGCCTCAATCCGGTGAGGTGAGTGCAACTGTTGTGTGTGTGAGGAAAGAGAGGTCTGGGGTGGTGTTAGTGGGGTAAGTAACTTGTCCAAGTACATGGGTAGTGAGGTAGTTGTATTACTTTTTATTGATCATGACATTTGTTGCTGCATTTCTTGAGATGATGCTTTGAGATAGACAACTGTTTTATGTGGATATGTCTTATTTTCCCAAGAAGATGATCTGTGATTTGAGGATAGGCATTACACCTTGTAATTCTTTATGTGTTTTCCAGAATTAAAAGTTTACTTGCAGAGCACACAGTGACCCCTAACATGATATTAAAACACCAGAAGTCCACTTGCCTCATTAAGCTACTAGAAAATGCCATGTGGATACTTAGATAACAAATGAAACAAATTTGATTTATAGGAATGTGGAACTAGAAGGGAGATTTTTAAAAAACCCAGGTGAGGTAAAGCTAGCTTTTGTAACACACAACACAACTTCAGACTGTACAGTGCCAAATGTGCAATTAGGATTTATTTTTGCTCTTGTCAGTGAGCCTTCCTGGCTGGCAGATGGCTTTCCTCCAAGAAGTGACTTGGGGCTCCAGGCTTCTTTTATCTTGTGGTTCCAATGTCTTTCACATGAGTTCTCGAAGATCATGGTGTTTATCTGCATCAATCCACAGAGGGGAGAGAGGAGCACAGAAGCTTCTGTGAGGGAGTTGTGGATGTGGTACCCATCACAGGCCAGCCCTGGATGTGGTGCCCATCACACTCACATACATTCATTGGCTGGGACTCTCACATGGCCCAGCTCCCATAAAGAGGGTGGGAGGGGACCTGGGTAGCTCAGTCTTTTGAGCCTCTGACATGATTTTGGCTCAGGTCATGAGATCTCCCTCCCCCTCTGCCCCATCCCCTGTGCATGTGTGTGCTCTCTCGCTCTCTCTCAAATAAATAAAATCTACAAAAAAGAAAAAAGAGGATGGGAAATGTAGAATGTGTTTCATGAAACAGAGGGACTAGGTTTAGTGACATTCTTGCAACCATGCAACCATGTCTATGTCAGGAACGGTTAACACATCTGTTCTGCTAACTCCTATGGGTTGGGACCTGTTGTTTGGAGTGAGATGTAGAGAGGGATTTTGGGGCTGAGTCCATGCTTAGAAAGAAAGGGTATGAGGGTTCATTTCTTTTGTGTGCCAGGGATGGGGAAGGGGGAATGGCAACATACATGTCATTACTTGTTGTCCCTGATTCTAGTCTGCGTTCTTCACTTTATCTTTATTAATTTATTTATCCTATATATATAGGACAGCTGCCAGTGATAGAGACACAGAGATGGGTAAGTCATGGGATCCACCTGCTTGGAAGCCAGGGGTTTCAGGAGAGAGAATTTACAATGGTGTGTGGTCTCTGTGGCAAAGGGACAAGTACAGAGTCCTGTGGGAACACAGAGGATGGGGCTATGGAGGAAAAGAGAGTCCAGGAGTCAGAGACCAGCTCAAGGTCACTCTGTGACTGCAGGTGCAGGACAAGAACTCTAACAGTACTCATGTATAACTGAAGACTGCCAGCTGCCTCTGAGGATTGGTGGGGGTGATGTCCACAAAGCTTACTGCAGTGCCTGTCATAGCACCAGTACTAAACACACACCTGCTGTTGCTCACAGGAGCTTGTCCACGAGGTGCAGTGTACACCCAGCAAATGTGAACTGTTCAAGGGCCTGCTATGTGCTTTATTCACAGACATTTGTAAATGTCATCAGACATTTATTAAGCACAGCTACTGTGTGCCAGGCACTGTTCTGGGGACTGGGAGTAAATCAGTGCACAACACAGACACACATCCCACCTTTGCTGAACCTGCACTCTGTTGTGGGGAAACGGTTCATAAATATAATACATAAGTGAGTCAAAGAGTCTGTGAGCAGGTAGTGAATGCTATGGAAGTGGCACCTGGCAAGAAGAAGGCACTGGGCATGCCTAGCATGGGGAGTGGTGGCAACTCAATTTATAAAGGGGGTGGTCAGAGAAGGCTTCATTGCAAAGGTGACACTGGAGTTAATTCCTGTAAATGTGCAAGACTTGATTTTGTCCTCAGAAATTCCCAAGGTAGATGGAATCATCCCCATTTTGCAGATGAGGACAGTGAGGCTGGTAGAGGTAAAGCGACTTGGCCAAGCTCACCTGACGGCTGGGATTCAACCAGGCATCTGTTCAGGCTGAGAAGGAAGAAGGTGAAGGGGGTGTGAGTCCATGGCTGGTGGCTTGGTCTGGAGCATAGGGCTGGATCAGGCAACAGATTCCAGGGTCCCTGTCCTTAATCATACTGTGTTCCTGTGCAGTTTCTTTACTTTTGCACACCACCTCTCTAAACGTAATGAATAATATTTGGAGCTGCAAACCAGAGAGCATTTAGTGGTCACGAAGGCTTGATAAAATGTGTACATGGTTTTAAATATTCCATTGTAATGCATGGTAAGGCTCAGTTAAAAATGAGAGCATGTAAAAGCTTGCCAGATTTGATTGATGACACACCATCAATATTGATGGCCACGAGCACATTGGGAAGTTGGGATGCTGTATTTCTGCTGTGTCCTGCTAGCATCCAAGTCTGTAGGGATGATATATCGTGTAAAAGCCTGGGTTTCACATTGCTGTTACACTGACATTAAGTAATGATAATGGGGCTCAGCCTTAGTTTGAAGTAAAATCAGCTTTGAGTGAAACGTGAGCTCACAGAACCTGTGCTGGTGGGGGAGGGGCTGTTCCCAGGTTGTTTGCTCTGGGGCCATTTATGACTATGACGATTAGCCACCCCTGCATTTGGGGCTGTCCATTGGCAAGAGACCAGGGGAATTGTTTGCTCTATATGAGACGTCACTCCATGAGGTGATGTAGGCAGAGACTAGAGTGTGTCCATAAGCCAAGCAACACCATGGCCTGCTGGCAACACGAGGAGCTGGAAGAGGCAAGGACGGATCCTCAGAGGGACTGCAGCCCTACCAGTACCTTGATTTTGGACTTCTGGCCTCTAGAAGTGTGAAAGAAAAAATGTCTATTGTTTTAAACTAGCCAGTTTTGTGGCAATTTGTTATGGTAGCCCTAGGACATTAATAGGAACACTTTCTAGCTGTGTGACCTTAGGCAAGTTTGAAACTTTCTGTGCCTGTTTCTTCATCTGCAAAGTGGAATGGCAATATTTCCTATTTCATATGGAAATTCACATGGACAAGATCAAATGAGGAAATCCATGTGGAGAACACAGAACTATGCCTGCCATGTAATAAGTGCTCAATAAATTTTGTTATTGTTCCTGCCATTCTCTTTCCCTTGTTCTTTAGTGGTTCCAAATCTGTGTTAGGCTCATTACACATGGCAGTATCATATCTTTTTCTAAAGTGCCCTCAGGGAGCAAGGTGGTCTAAAATTATTCTCACTCTACAGATGCAGAATGGCTCAGAGAGGTGATGCAATTTTCCAGGGACACACAGCTGACATGTGAGAAAGCTGGACTTAGAATGCTCTGGCTTCAAACTTGAAGTTCTTTCCACTAATAATGACATCCATGTGCCTATTGCTGTGCTAAGCATTCTTTCTAAATTTTTACAATAATCCCTATAAGTTAGGTTTCATTATTAACCCATTTAACAGATAAAAGAACAGAGATCAGAGCAACTTAGTAAGCTTTCCTAAATCACATGGCTAATAAGCGGTAGAGTCAGTATTGTTACCTGTGATAGGCTAAAATAACAGACTCAAAGTTACCCAGGTCCCAATCCCTGGAACCTGAGAATGTTAATTTTTATGGCAAAAGGGACTTTGCAGATATGATTAGGGATCTTGAGCTGGGAAGGTTACCCTGGGTACCTGTAAGGGCCATAAATGCAATCACTAGTGTCTTTATAAGGGAGAGATTTGACTGCAGGAGAGAGAAATTATGTGGTGACAACAGAGGTGGAAAGAGATTTGAAGTTGCTATGCTCCTGGCTCTGAAGAGAGAGCAAGAGACTATGGGCCAAGTGATGCAAGACTGCAGCTCTAGAAGCTGATCACTGCCAGGGAATGAAGTTTCTTCTAGACCAGAACAACTGTGGCCCTGCTAACACCTTTGTTTTGACCCAGTGACACTTATTTTGGATTTCTGGCCTCCAGAACTATAAGAAAACAATTGTGTTCTTTTAAGCCCCTAGGTTTATTGTAATTTGTTATAACAGCTGTAGAAACTGAATACATTATTTACCTTTTTGACTCTAGATCTGCTTAACTTCTAACCTTCAATTCAACATTGGTCCTCAATAAACTCATGGTCTTGATGTGTCTGCACTGGTGGCAGCCACAGCACATTGACAGCCGCCATGCAGACTGCAGGCAAGGGCCATCCAGGCTGCTCCTTCAGCATCACTGCAAGCAACAGTCCTGAGGGGTCAGTGTTCTTGCTACTAGTGGCAGAGCACACAGAGAAGTCTGGGTCCTGTATGCACCATTAATGGATCCAGCTGCTGGTCCTCCATTTTTCTTTCTCCTCCCCAGGAAGCCTTAGCATTCAGCAGTAGCCTCTGTCTTGAGCCAGGCTAATACAGTAACCAGACAGGGTACTAAAGGAGCTCAGGTTTAGAGCTTAGGACCAGGTGACCTCAATGCTGGTTTCTAGCTCCTACCTTGTTTCTTGGGAAGGTAGCATGATGCAATAGAAGGAACTTGAACTTCAGAGTCAGACCTGGGATCAAATCCCAGCTCTGCTGTTGACTGCCTGCTGACCTGGTGGAAGGCATTCAATCTCTCCAGGCCTCAGCTTACCACGTAACATTGTAAGAAACACCAAATAAGAGGAGCAATTGGCACATTATTGACTGTAGGAAGGTAGTCCCTTTCTCTTCTCTTTATTTATTTTGTCTCCAGTTACAGAATGTGGGGACCTATCTGACCTTCTAGGCTGCAGTCCTGACTCTGTTCCTTAATTGGGTTTTTCTTTGATAAGTATCCTGCCTTGCTTGGTCTGCAACTCAAATTCAGGTCATGAGCAGGCCCCTTACTTGCTGACATCTGCAATTTGTGGTGCTGCTTTCTCTACATTTTGTAGCTGTTGGTCTCTTTTCTGGATTTTCATCTGCCCATCTGCTGAGAGCCTCTCCTATGTATTAATTGGGAATTTTTGGCAGCAAGAAACAAAAGCCCTCACTCAGCTAGTTTGAACAGTAGAGAGGATTCCTTATTTTACATAATTAGAAGTCCTGAAGGGGATGAAAAACCCAGATTTTTTTCCTATCATTTTACTCTGACAGTCTTTGCATAATGACTTATCTTTCAGTCTTGCCTTTCCCTTGGTAACAGAATGGTCCAAGTATCACATCCAAATCTGTGTCTAGTGGAAGAGAGGCATGCTCTCCCTTTCTTCCCTCTTTTCTTCCCCCTTTCCTTCTTTCTTTCTTCTTCCTTCCCTCTCTTTCATTCTTCTCCTTTCCTCTCTTCTTTCTTTCCTTTTCCTTTCCTTCTTTCAGAAAGAAAACCTCTCCCAGATGCTTCCCTAAGTCCTCCTGTCAAGTCTCATTGGCCAGCATGTGTCACAGCCTAACCAAACACTGGCAGAGGAAATGGAGCATCATGACTGACTTAGACCATGCAAAATTTACGTCTTGGGAGGAGAGCTGGGGTTCACCTCTTTTGAGACACATTGCTTTGTAAAGAGGGAGTAGTTACCTGAGCACAATTGGAATCTTTTTCAGGAAGGGTGAATGGCTGTTGGGTAGGCAGCCAATAGTGTTTGCTTCATGCAATTCTTGGCATGTACTTGGATCTCCCCCAATGCCTCAGAAGTTCCACCTAATCTCAAATTCAGAGATGGAGATCATAGCACTCATTGTAAATGCTAACTTGAATTGACTGGTAGTAAATACCTAGAATAAGACGTGGAGGATTCTGTCCACATCTGGACTCAGTGGGGAGGACAGCCATGATTGATTAACAGTGTTGCCAGAGATGTATGTGTGTGTATGTCCCAATGGTACTTAGCAGGAAAATGTTCTTCCTTTAAAAATGGTGTGGTTTTTTGCCCCTCCCCCCTTTTTAAGTGCTAGGCTTTGTCTTCCCAGATTGTTGCACTTCCCAAGGACTGCTTGTGAATCTAATTTTTAGAAGCCATATTTACATATTTCACAGGCAAATGTATTGCTGAAAATTGATGGGCCATTTATAAACAGGATCCTGGTCTCTGACTGCTGCCAGCCCTCTCTCACAGCTGCTGAGAGAGGGCCACAAGTCTCTGGCTTCCTCTTCCCCCAGTTTTTTCCCCCCAGTTCAGGCAGTATTCAGTAGCACACTGAAAATCCAGGGAGGCTACCCTCTACTGTTCATGCCATCAACACAAGACTGGTGATCCAGAGGTGGAAGATGTGACTGGAACAGCTCAGAGTGTTTGTTCATCTTCAAAAGAGGCACCTGAAGCCCATCTTTCTTGCCCAAAAACATCTTTCCCACTAAAAGAAGATTTGTATGCACTTGTAATTCTGAAATTCTGGGTCAGCCAAATGAGCAGTATTTTAATTTTAAAATCTTAGCCAATTATCAAGAGGGTGGCTTTCTTCTGGGTATCAGCAGCACCATCTCTGTAACTGCTTTTCCTTCCCTCCTCCCTGCTTATCTTCGGAGACTAGCCGAGCCCAGCTGCTTGGTAGATGCCATCTCCCCAGGCATACTAATAATGGGGATTTTTTTTTCCAGAGCAAGTTTTCATTATTTTGGTTTTTTGTCTGTTTGTCACATGTCCAACTAATTTCTCTTTGTTTTTGAAACAAAGGGTGTCTCTAGGAAAATGGAATTGCAGTGATACATTTATGTTGTTTTTTAATTCCTCCTGCCTCCTCCCTTTCTCCCCATATAGTAAATGAAAAGTAGTTTTTTTTTTTTTCAGGTTATGTTCGACAAATCTCTGGACACAGTCAGATAATTTTGCATTTCTAGACTCAGTGAACCACATGACAAAAGTTAATTAAACTGGCTGGGATAGGAGTATCTGCTGGTAGATCAGGAAAACTGTCACATTTCTCAAAACAATCACAGCCAACTTAGACACCTGAACACTCCTTGTTGTTGTTTAATAAATACACCATTTGGTACTTAAAGATACCTGTAAGCCGCTGTTGTCTTAAATTGTCATTAAAATCATTAAATTTTTCTAGATACTCATTAAGTCATTGCTGTTTCTCTCACCTTCCAAGCCCTAGTCTGTACCCCAGTCCATATTTTTTTTACGGTTATATTGTCTAAAAGAGAGTGATTGTGTCTTACTAACTACTTTGCTTTGGGATGGTTCCAGGCATTATTTTTTTGAATCTGTCCATATGATTCTGTGGTGCAGCCAGGCCGCTAATATCAGAGTCCTACTATATAGCAATGCACTATGCTGCAATAGCAGCTACCTAAGTCTCTTTGACCTAACAATGCAGGGCGACTTGTTGATCTTGTTCCATATCTATAGTGGGTTGGTGGGGGCTCTATTCCACATTTCCTGCCTCTAACACCCATGCTGATAGGGCTCACAGTCTGGAGCATCATCTGTGGCTGTGGCATGAAGAAACAAATATAGAAAATCATGTCGGCACCTACTTCATCTTTTGTGAAAGTTAAATGAACTAGCATGTATACTTAGAAAGTATGTGGCACATTACTATTTATTAAATACTCACTGTTGTTAATATTATTATTGCTATTCCAATAAACTTACAAATGCTAGTATGATCAAAGGGTACAATATGGGAATGGGGGGTTTTCACAATCATTGTTTGCAGACTTTAAGAATTAGACTAGCTTTTATCCTGGTTGATTATATTATTCATCTTCTTTGGATTGAAGGTCTTAGTGTAATTGAACTTTAGATGTTTTTCCCCCCATCAATCACTTAAAAAACTAAACCTCAAGGCGGCAATGAAACTGCCTGATGGTTAGGAAAAAAATCACAGACAAGCTTTTCTAGTATTCCACATCAACCCCAGGTGACTTCCCTGATGAGTATGTCAATGACAGAGATATGAAAGTTAAGTCAAATAGATCTGAGATCTGGAATTGGACCCTTGGAACAAGCTTTCTGTACATCTGTATTTTTGACAGGCCCCCAGGGTAGATGTGCATCCAGGAAGCAGCAGCTGCTGCAGTGTGTTGCTGCTGAAAGCCTGGTGCTTGATGGTGTAAATAGGAGAGAAAGTACCATGTCACATTATGGAGGAGATGTACATGGTAAGATGGTTAACCTAAAGATGTGGCTGTCCTTTTTTGGAGCTACTGCATCAGTTTAGAGATACATTGTAACTGTACTCCCCTGGACGTATGCAACACCTCATCTGTCTCCAGCACACCGCTTGTGTTGGGGGTCCTAGCCTCAGCACGGGTCTGAGCCATTTGCCCAATAGTTAGTGGAGATGTGATGTATTTTGGCCCAGACAATCAGAATAACCTCAACATAAGAGAAACGATGATCTCATATGTAAGTAAATCCATTGTATAATTGAACAGGACTCTAAGAGGGAAGCTTCACGATTCTCCTAAAGAAACATTTTACAAAGAGCAAGTCTAAGGTTACTGTTGGAGAATGACTATTTGTGAATATGCCTGGCCCCAAACTAGGCCTGTATATCACTGTTAGTTCAGATTGGGGTTGTGCTGAAAAATGAGGTAAGCAGGTACAGATTGTATATAGGCTAAGGCTGTGACTTGTGGACAATGAGGCTCATAATTGCATGCAGTTACCAAGCACTTGCTCCCTACTAGGCATATATTTTACATATATTAATTCATTTGTTGCTCATCTTAGGTAGATACTGTTAATGTCCTCATTTTTCAGGTAAGGCAACAAGGCACAGAGAAGTGAGGCCACTTGCCTATGTTCTTATGACCAGAAAGTGGCAGAGGATGTGCTCAGGAAGTCTGACTAGAACACACAGACTCTTTGTCACCATATGGTTGAGTGTTGATGTGGTGAACATGGACAGGCACTGAAATGAGTAATAAGTGACACACAGGCAGGTGCAGTCAAGGCCTTGGTTGTGAGGAGCAGAAACCCCAAGCAGAAAAGGGAAGGGAAATAGATTATAAGGAGAGAATGTCATGAATGTCTACGGCAGGAAAAGCAGCTGAGCCATGGGGCAACTGGAATGGTCTTACTCTTTTAGCCCCTCTTGGATCATAGATCGGAGCTCATGAAGCAGATTTCTGCTTCCCTTTCTGTGCCTGCACAAGCCAGCTCTCTCAGCCTCCTCACTTCTGTCTGTGGATTTCAGGAGAACTCACCGGAGCCCTGGTTTTGCAGACCTCTTAGTCCCAGAGTCTTGCTCCACTGACAGCCAACTCAAGTCAATAGGGAGAACCCAATTGGCTCGACCCAGCCAATTGATTGGTGTCTCTTGAGTCAGGTGACCATCACTTTCCAACTTCTATAAACATCTGCGTAGTGAAGGGGAGGTCTGAGAATAGAGGTTCCTAAACTTTTTTGTTTGTTTTTTAATGCAAGGAACCCTTTAGCAGTCTGTGAAACCTGTGGATCTCTCCTCTGAATAATGTTTTTAAATGCATAAAAATATGTGTTGTATTACAAAGGCAGCCAATTCCATTAAATTACAATGATCAGAATATGAAATAAAACAAAATTTGCAATGTGCTTTTAAAAATATATACTGATGGGATATAGTAGCAAGTCTCATAGCAACTATAATTTTGCAGAACTGGTGAATATACAAGATATTTTGATGTATCTGCAAAGCCTTTGTGATACAGAAATATCTGTGACTTGTTTTGGTGACAAACTCACAGGCAATGTTAAGACTAACTATGGTGCGTTGCCTATGTTCATTATTGAGGGAAACACTAAATTTCAATGAGTAGATACTGAAAACAAGGATGTAAAGCTTTTTCCTATCCAACTTTGTAGACCCCTGAATCCTATTCACAGACTCCCTTGCTTACTCTGCTGCAGTATTTCTCAAAACACTAGATGACCAACATCAGTAAATGGGAAGAGGGTGCCAGGTAGGAAGGGTACATCAGTAAAGGTTCCTTTTAGAAATTTCAGGTTTTGAAAAACTGGAATAAATTCATTTTTTCTTGCTCTCCTGCTGTGTATCTTACATACACTAAATTTTTTTAAAAAATTTATTTATTTATTTATTTATTTATTTATTTGAGAGAGAGAGAGAGAGAGAGAGAAAGCGAGAGTGTCTGAGAGAGAGAGAGAGCCTGAGAAAGAGCACGAGCAGGAGAGAGGGGTAGAGGAGAAGCATGCTCCCCACTGAGCAGGGAGCCCGAATGGAGGCTTGATCCCAGGACTCTGGAATCATGACTTGAGCTTAAGGCAGAAACTTCACTGACAGCCATCCAGGCACCTTTACATACACTGAGTTTTGAGAGCCACTATCGTAGAGTAACTAATCTAAAACCTCTTAGTGTCATTCTTTAACCATAAAATGGGTTTTGGGCATGAGCTCAGTCATATAAAAGTAAAATATACAAACACAGCTTTTGAAATGTTCAGAAATAACGTGGTGATGCTGAATGTGGGCAATTTCAAATGATTTTTTAATGATGACATTTGGTTTGAGCTTAAGACTATCTCTGCAATGGATAGTGGCTAATTGAATTACGTGATGCTGAAGAGCAAATGTTTTTCTGAGAGAATTCTGAAGCCAGCTGCCCACTGGTGTGAAGACCTGGCTCATTTGCATGTCTGACTGGAGGCCAAAGCAAAGGGTGATATGCCATATGAGGTACAAGGGGCACAGGAGGACATAGTTCCAGCCCCAGAGCCTCAGAAAAGAAGAGGCTGAGCCATTATTACTGATCTGTGGGGTGCATTGCCTTGCTGCTTGTGGCTGGAGGCAGAGTGGAAGTCAAGAGCAGTCTCTGGGGACAAAATGAGCTCAGAGTTATTGGGTCGAAGACCCCAGCAGTCTGCTGAGGTGAACTAACAGGAAGAAGTGGAAAGAGAAGGAGTACTCTGTAAAGGAATGTATCAACCAAGAACAGGGACCTCTGATGCACTCATAATGGGGAGAGCGTCCTAGGGGCTGCTTGCAAAAGGATGCTTTTCTTACTCCTGTTGCTTTGGGTCTGAGAATACTATGGAATTTCCTGCTTGGGTTGCAGACTACTTCAGTGCTTTAGAATGTAGGACCTCTCTTCTGGTCACAGGAGATTTTGCACCTGACAAGAAGTACATCTGGGGGGAATAGACTTTATAGGTAGGGAAATTACCACGCTGTCAGATTTTTCTCTCTATGCTAATAGCAGCATAGCACAGTGGGTGACAGCACCGGGTTTAGGACTAGGACTAGAGTTCCAGCTTTGCCGCTTATCGGCTGGATCATCTTGGATGGGTATTAATCTTTCTGTGCCCCCATTTATCCATTTATAAAATGGGTATAATAATAAAAATAATAATAATAACAACAACAACAACAACAACAACAGGAGTACCTCTTCATGGGACTGTTACAAGGTTTGAGCCAAGTAACACATGTAAAGTGCTCAGGATTGGTGTCTGATGTATTGTAAGCAATATATACTAATGTTGTGTTGAATAAGGAAATGTTGGCATTATTTCAACAACCTCATCAATTCATTTGATGAACTATTGATTTGTTAGCACACGCAGTAGTTCTGGATGCAGGCTTGAGGTCCCCACTCTACCCTATTTTGTTAACTGTGTTTGACTCTGGCTTTACTGCTTATGAATGAATGCTTAGGCAGTCTAATTGAGCTCTCTGAGCTCCCCCATGCAAAAGCTGGAAGGAGCATGCGTTTGATCATTTGCCCCAACAATGGCCCGACTGACCCAAAGGAGACTGGATTCCTCTCAAGGAGTTAGATCTTGGCTATAAACTCACCTTTTAATTTATTTTTAAAAATCTAAAACAAACCAATTCTCTATGGAATGGTATAGAGTTAGTCTCCAGGTTTTTTTTTTTTTTTAAGATTTTATTTATTTATGAGAGAGAGAGAGAGATAGAGAAAGTGCACACATGAATGGGGGGACAGAGGGAGAGGGAGAGAGAGAATCCCACTCAGACTCCCTGCAGAGCATGGAGCCCAATCCGGGCCTCGATCTCACACCTTGAGATCATGACCTGAGCCAAAACCAAGAGTAAGATGCTTAACTGACTGATCCATCCAGGTGCCCCAGTTTCCTGGTTGGTTTTAACGTATTATTTCTGGCAAAACTATTTGGAAAGAAAAACATTCAGGAACTGATAAATGGAAAGATTGTGAGTGGAAGAGTAAAATGATTACGGGCTATTCAATTTGTATTTTAGAAAAGAATTTCTAAAACTCAACTCTCGTGATGATCATAATAATAATAGTAGCTTGTATTGTTTGAGCACTTACTCTATGCCAGGTCTTGTGTCAGGAGCTTTGCATCTAGTATGCACATTTTAATTTATTTATTTGAGAGAGGGAGACAGCAAGATAACACAAGCAGGGGAAGCTGCAGAGGGAGAGGGAAAAGCAGGCTCTTTGCTGAGCAGGGATCCCAATGTGGGACTTGATCCCAGGACCTTGAGATCATGACCTGAGTCAAAGGCAGATGCTTAACCAACTGAGCCACCCAGGTGCCCCCCTGGTATGTAATTTAATTCCAGGGAGTGGGATGCCTGGGTGGCTCAGCAGTTGAGCGTCTGCCTTCTGCTCCGGGCGTGATCCTGGGATCTGCAATCGAGTCCTACATTTGACTCCCTGTGGGGAGCCTGCTTTTCCCTCTGCCTGTGTCTTTTCCTCTCTCTCTCTGCGTCTCTCATGAATAAATAAACAATTCTTAAAATTCCAGGGAGTTAGATACTTTTATTTTAAATATGAGGAAATTCAGAAGTTAGCCAGATTATGTGATTTCCCCAAAGTCACACAGCTAGCAAGTAGCAGACGTGAAATTTGAACTCAAGCAGTTAAGCTCCGGAATATTTGCTTTTAAACCCTACACTTCTGTCTCTTGTTAGTCTAACGCCCCATATTGCCTACCAAGAATCTCATCTGGTTTCCCCTTCTACCATTCAAGGGAAAGGTAGTTTATTATCTTCAATGAAGCTTATTCCATTGTGAACATAGTTACTTTGGTGGAAAATTCTTAGCTCTTTGAACTGACATTGCCTTCCAGAAGTTACCAAAAATGACCCAACAATCCTAGGTACATACCCAAGAAAATTGAAATGTTATGCTTAAAAAAAATATTCGTCGGGATCCCTGGGTGGCGCAGCGGTTTAGCACCTGCCTTTGGCCCAGGGCGCGATCCTGGAGACCCGGGATCAAATCCCACGTCTGGCTCCCGGTGCATGGAGCCTGCTTCTCCCTCTGCCTGTGTCTCTGCCTCTCTCTCTCTCTCTCTGTGACTATCATAAATAAATAAAAATTAAAAAAATTTAAAAAAAGGTTTAAAAAATATTCATGAATGTTCATAGAAGCATATTCATAATAGCCAGGGTGTGAAAAAAACCCAAATGTTTACCAACTGATAAGTGGCTAAAAAATATAATCTATTCATACAATGGAGTATTATCCAGCCATAAAAAGACCAAAATAGGAATGCCTGGGTGGCTCAGCAGTTAGGTGTCTGCCTTTGGCTCAGGGCATGATCTCGGAGCCCCGGGATAGAGTCCCATATCGGTCTTCCTGCATGGAGCCTGCTTTCTCCCTCTGTCTGTCTCTGCCTCTCTCTCTCCGTGTCTCTCATGAATAAAGAAATAAATTCTTAAAAAAAAAAAAGACCAAAATACAGGTACACACTACAGAATGGATGAATTTTGAGCACATCATGCAGAGTGATAGAAGTTGGTCACAAGAGACCACATATTATATGATTCCATTTATATGAAATGCCCAGAATAGGCAGATCTTTGGAGATAGAATGTAGGTTAGTGATTTTCAGCAGCTATGATGAAGGAGGAATGGGGAGTGATTGCTAGTGGGTAGAGAGTTTCTTTTTGGGGTGGTTAAAATGTTCTGGAATTAGTAATGGTAGTCATACAACATTTTGAATATAATAAAGACCACTCAGTTGTATACTTTAAAATGGTGAATTTATGGCATGTGAATTATAACACAAAAAATAATTTAGGAAAGAAATTAACTTTTTATTTCTGATTTAAAAAATAATGATTAAACCAAACAAATCTATAGATATTTGAAGCTGACTGGCTTGACTTTAATAAATATTCTCTTCTCCAAGAAAAAGAGCTCTCATTTCTTTAGCCATCTGTCTTATGATGTGATTTAGATTCCTGGCCTGGACTGATTCTTCCCCAAATGCCCCAGGTTGACAGTGCTATTTTTACCATATTCCTTTCCAAATCAAAACACTGTTCCAAATGCAAACTCATGGGGTTAGAGTAGAATAAAACCTGCCTCTGTCTCCCTGAAGTCATTATATGATTACCCTACATTGTTGGTATTCACGGACTAACACTCAATTTTGACTGATTGCAGTCTGTGATTCATTATTTTTTTCCTGAGAAACATTAAAAAAATAGATTTTAGATTTTGTTGTTGTTTTGGAAAAGGTGATTTGAGTGCTTAATTAAAAATAAAAAAATTAAAAAAACAAAACGTTATACTTTTTGTAGGTTGCAGAAGAAAAAAATTCTCCCTCTGCCTATGTCTCAACTCTTCCGTGACACATGCCATTGCTATGACTTTGCATCTTCTTCCATCAAGAGGTAAAATTTATGTTAACATCTCTTGAATTTGGGTTGGTCTGACAGCCTGTTTGGACAATAGAATGTGGCAAATGTGGCAGTGTGCTAGTTTTGAGCATAGTCCTTAAGACCTTCATACTCTGGCTAAATTTTGCTGTCTTGGCTGCCATGAGAACTAACTCGAGCTTGCGTACTGGAGGATGAGATACAGGTCACCAAGTTGCCTACGTTGTACAGCTGGTAGGCAGCCAACACTCTGAAGTGAATCCTCCAACCTGACCAGTAGCTGGCTATAAATGCATGAGACCCTAGTGGAGACCAGAAAAACCATCCAGGTGAACTCAGACCTAATTGCCAATCTACAGATGAGTGAACTAAAACACATCAATGTTGTTTTAATCTACTAGTTTTGGGGAAAGTTTATTATGTAAAAAAACTTAAATTAGGTATTCCATCTTTGGCTAGGATATAGGAAAATGTGAAAGACTGTCATTTCAACAACACTAGGCACTTCAAAGTCATTGCAAATGAGCAATAAAGTCATACTTTTCTTTAAGTCATTAAAGAGCTGTGGATGCAAAGAGATACAGCTCAAAAGTCAAATAAAGGAGAGAAATTTGCAATACTAAAAAATACTCAACTTACCCAAATTAATGGAGGAAAAAGAGGAAAAAAGGGAACAGATGGAATAAATGGAGTAAATGGAAAAAAGATACCAAAATAATCGACTTAAAAATAACCTCACTAATAATCACATTAAGTATAAATGAATAAAACACTTCATGTTCATGACAGAATTGTTCAGATTAGATAAAAATGTGAGACCTAACTATATGCCATTTGTTTTTAAACATTTAAACTTTATTTTATTTTATTTATTTATTTTTAAAATTTATTTATTCATGAGAAACACACACACACACAGAGACAGCGAGAGAGAGAGAGAGAGAGAGAGAGAGAGAGGCAGAGGGAGAAGCAGGCTCCATGCAGGGAGCCTGATGTGGGACTTGAACCCAGGTCTCCAGGATCAGGCCCTGGGCTGAGGGCGGTGCTAAACCACTGGGCCACCGGGGCTGCCCCCTTAAAAAAAATTATTTATCATTTTAACATTTTAAATATTTAGACACAGATTGAAGGCAAAAGGATGGAGAAGATATACCAGGTTAATAAGTTGTTTTTTTTTTTTAAGATTTTATTTATTCATGAGAGACACAGAGAGAGAGAGAGAGAGAGAGAGGCAGAGACACAGTCAGAGGGAGAAGCAGGCTCCATGAAGGGAGCCTGATGTGGGACTCGATCCTGGGTCTTCAGGATCACACCCTGGGCCAACGGCAGATGCTCAACCATTGAACCATCCAGGAGTCCCAAGGTTAATAAATTTAAGAAAGCAGATGTAGCTAAATAAATATTAGACAAAGTAGATACCAACATTAGAGGGAGGAACTATTCCTAGAAACACTGTTTAACATACAATAAATATTAGAGGACTTGCAAAATATAGAAATATGGGAGCCAACCAGAGGCAACTCAGGTGTTATAATTTTCAGATAACTTTAAAATAACAATTTAGTACAAATAGATAGAAAATGAGTCTATAAAAAAATCTATAGAAATAAGTCATTTCGATAAATGAATAAAATGATGGGGAATTTCCAAAGAGATTTGGGACCTATAAAAAAGAACCTGACGGAAATCCTAGAATTGAAAAATGCAATATTAGTAATAAAAACTTCATGTAAACTGAAACTACAAGAGAGTTACAAAAAAAATGGAAATTTAACAAATTTAACAGAACTGCTCAGAGAATATCATGTAGAATAAATAAAACAACATCTTTCTAAGACATAATAGTCAAGCTGATGAAAATGAAAATTAAAGAGGAAATATTAAGATCAGACAGAGGAAATATTGTTGTACATTAAATACATGGTAACAATGCAGGAATTAAAGTTGACTCCTTATCAGAAACAGTGGAGAAACAGTGGAGACCAGAAGACACTGAAATGGCATCTTTCAAGGGCTGAAATAAAAACAAAGACTCTCTCTATAGAATTCTGTATCCTGAGTCAATATACTTTAAAAACAAAGGCAAAATAAAGACATTTTTAAGTGGGGGAAAGCTGGACAAATTTGTTGTTAGCAAAACTGCAGTGTAAGAAATGCTCAATAAAGTTCCTCAAGCTAGAGAGAAATGATACAAGATGGGAACTCGGGTCTATAGTAAAGGTCAAAGATGAAGGCAGACTGCATATCTAATATTTACTTATTATTTTTAAAGATTTTATTTATTTGAAAGAGAGAGCACAAGTAGGGGAAGGGCAGAGACAGAGGTAGAAGCAGGCAACCTGCTGAGCAGGGAGCCTGATGTGGGGCTCGACCCAGGACCCCAGGGATCATGACATGAGTCGAAGGCAGATGCTTCACTGACTGAGCCACCCAGACACCCCTGAAAATCTAATTTTTAGAAGAAAATTTTTATGAATACTAAATATATAGATAAGCTCTAAAAGACTTCTGACTGTTTGAAGCAAACATTATAGCCATGTGTTGTGAGATCTATAATAGGGGTGGGAGAAAAAGATATGTGAATCCTGGCACAAAGGATGGGCAGGGATAGTGGAATTATGCTGTCGTAGGAGTCTCCGTTGTTAATGAAGTCCTAGAGTATTATTTTAGGCTAGACTATAATAAGTTAGACTTACATGGTTTAAACTCCAGAGCTGTTCTGTTCAATATACTACCCACCAGCCACATGTGGCTACTAAGCACTTGAAATATGGCTGGTGAGGCTGAGAAAGTGAATTTGCAATTTTAATTATTAAAATATAGGGGTGCCTGATGACTCAGTCCATTAAGTATCTGCCTTTGGCTCAGGTCATGATCTCAGGATCCTAGGATTGAGCCCTGCATGGGGATCTCCACTCAGTGTGGAATCTTCTTTTCACTCTGCCCCATGCACTCTCTCTCTCTCTCTCTCAAATAAATAAATAAATAAATAAATAAATAAATAAATAAAATCTTTAAAAATTTTGAAATGAAAAACTAAGTGGTGTACACATTCTTCTATGAAACACCATTTTACTGTTCTTACAAAACTACTCTTCACTTTAAATGTTATGATATGTCATAGGTATAAAATTCACATCGGATTTCAAAGACTTGGTACGAATGTAATTTTGGTATGTAAAATATCTTGGTACTTTTATTTTTTAAGATTCTATTTATTTATTTGAGATAGAGAGCATAAAATTAGGGGGAGGGGCAGAGGGTGAAACAGACTCCCTACTGAGCAGGGAGCCTGATGTAGGACTTGATCCCAGGACCCTGGCAGATGCTTAACCGACTGAGTCGCCCAGGCATCCCTCAGTACTTTTACTTATTATGTATTAAAGGGACAATATTTTGAGTATATTAGATTAAAGAAAATATATTGTTAATTTAATTTCACCTTAAAAATTTTGTATAATGTGACAACTAGAAAATTAAGATATTCTGTCAAAATTGCATTTGTGGTTTACATTGTATTTCTATTAGCGCTACTCTAGAGAAATTACTAAAAGTATAACAGAGTGATATAGCTCAAAAGCCAAATGAAGGGGAGAAATTTGTAATACTAAAAAATACTCAGGATGCCTGGGTGGCTCAGCAGTTGGGCGCCTCCCTTCAGCCCAGGGCATGATCCTGGAGACCTAGGATCGAGTCCCACATCGGGCTCCCCACATGGAGTCTGCTTCTCCCTCTGCCTGTGTCTCTGCCTCTCTCTCTGTGTCTCTCATGAATAAATAAATAAATCTTTAAAAAGAAATTAAAAAATACTCAACTCACTCAAATTAATGAAGGAAAAGAGGAAAAAAGAAACAGATGGAATAAATGGAAAACAGATACCAAAATGATGGACTTAACCATGGCCCCACCAATAATTGCATTAAGTATAAATGAAGAAAACACTTTATGTACATGACAGAATTGTCAGATTAGATAAAAATGTAAGACCTAACTATATACCATTTGTGAAATATTTTAAATATAATGACACAGATTGAAGGCAAAAGGATGGGAGAAGATAGACCAAGTTAACATTAAGAAAGCAGATGTGGCTATATAAATATTAGACAAAGTAGACATGGAGACAGAGGAGTATTACAGAGATAAAGAGGATATTTCATATTAATTAAATTGTCAGTCTGTCAGGAATACTCAATAGTCTAATATGTGTATGCATCTATTAAAAGACCTTCAAAATGCTCCGCATCACTTGCCATCAGGGAAATACAAATCAAACCCACAAAGAGATACCACCTCCACCAGCGAGAATGTTGAAAATTAACAGGACAGGAAACAAATGTTGGAGAGGATGTGGAGAAAGGGGAACCCTCTTGCACTGTTGGTGGGAATGTGAACTGGTACAGCCACTCTGGAAAACTGTGTGGAGGTTCCTCAAGAAGTTAAAAGTAGAGCTACCCTACGACCCAGCAATTGCACTGCTGGAGATTTACCTCAAAGTTCCAGATGTAGTGAAATTCCAGGGCACCTGCACCCTGATGTTCATAGCAGCAATGTCCACAATAGCCAAACTGTGGAAGGAGCCACAATGTCCCCCGACAGATGAATGGATAAAGAAGATGTGTTGTATTTATACAATGGAATATTACTCAGCCATCAGAAGAGAGGAATACCCACCATTCGCTTCAACATGGATGGAACTGGAGGGTATTATGCTGAGTAAAGTAAGTCAATTGCAGAAGGACAATCATCATATGGTTTCAGTCATATGTGGAATTTAAGAAATAGTGAAACAGATTGTAAGGGCAAGTAGGGGAACTGAGTGGGAAAAATTAGAGAGGGAAGCAAACCATGAGAGACTCCTAACGTTGAGAAGCAAAGGGTTGCAGAAGAGACATTGCTGCTATGAACATCAGGATGCAGGTGTCCTGGAATTTCACTACATTTGGATCTTTGGATCTCCAGCAGGTAAGTTAACAATTTACCCTTCTACAAATAGAATTTGAAGATAACATTTGCACTTTCCTGATCATATTGTGAATTTGGGCATTTTTCCATGTATTTATGGGCAATGAATAGAATGCTCTTTTCTATGAATTACTTGTTCATATCTTTTTCTTAGTTTTCAGTTGGGCTGCTTGCCTTTTCCTATTCATTTGAGAGACATTTTCAACTGTATGTATTTAGATAATAATCCTTTGTGTGTGTGGCAAATATTTTCTCCTTGCCTGTCTCTTGCCCTTAACTTGTTTACCAGAAATTTCTTGTTCATGGTATCTTTATTATTCTGGGTCTCTTCAGCTTTCTCTTTCCATGATTTCTTACAGATATTTCTTATGCCACATGTGAGTTTCCTGAGGCATCCCCTTGCTTCTCTTGACGTGTGCTAGGGGCAAATTTTGGCTGACTTGAGTCAGCATTTCTGTAGTAAGTAATATTTTAATTAGAACAGTTGGCCTCACTCAGTTCTGGTGACATCTGCTGGTTGCTGGATCCTTGGTAACACCTGCCATAGGATGTGATAGGTGTGGATCCTCTTCCCTGTGCCCACAGGGATGGATGAATAGTCATCTCAGCTCTGAGGCATCCTTAAGCACCAGTAGTTGCTGCTGGTTCCATGGTGTGGGCAACTTGGCTCCTTCACTGACTAGAGATTGAGTTTTTTGAGCGTGTCCTACCCAAAATGGATCCTTTTAGAAGAAAGTGACTAGTAGGACTTGAAATCTTGGAATATCTTTTGGCTTTGACAGAAGACTGAATAATGAGACTTTAAGACCAAGTGGTCTTCTTGCAATTATTTTCAAACTGGAGCCTATTGGGCACTGCGCGCATGCACGCACGCACACACACACAGTTGGTTTCAAGTAGAAATCTGGAAAATGGGATGGAATCTCAAATATGTCACTGTTCAAGTTCTCAGATACTTCATGAACACATTCTCATGAGAAAAGCAGGAGTAACCCAGGAGCAGAGTAGAAGTTTTCCTCTTCACTCTGGACCCTCTCTCCAGAGGTAACAGATCAAAGTTGAATTGTATCTTTCCAGACACACGAGAAGTGCTATTTAACCAGTGCCCACATTGTACCTATTGTTCTTTAGCTGCATTTCCACCTACTTCTGTTTTTACATGCCCTTCCATAAATGACATAACTTTGTGTGCATTAGATTTTCTCCCTGCCTTCAAAGAGAAGAGTTTAGTTAGAGAACAGGCCAGTGTCACATACTGTAGAGTACTTAATGTACAGAAGGGGTAAGGGAATATAACCTTGAGCCAAGAAGAGAAATGAATGGTGAAGTGTCCTGGAGCAACCACCTGATGTCCATGGTGACTACTGATAGATGTGGAAGGCTGGTAATGAATCCCTGTAAGATATCCAGGTCCTAACCTCCCAGAACCTGAAGACATTACCTTATATAGCAAAAGGGGCTTGCAGATGTGATTAAGCTAAGGATGTTGAGAAGAGATTATCCTGGATTATCCAGGTGGGCCCTAAATGCAAGCACATGTGTCCTTATAAGGAGGAGGCATGAGGAGGATTTCAGACACAAGAAGTCAATGTGAGCAATGAAGCAAAATACTATGCTGCTTTGAAGATGGAAGAAGAGACCAGGGGCCAAGGAATAGAAGGAATGTAGCTCTAGAAGCTGGAAAAATCAGTGAAATTGATCCTCCCTTAGAGCCTCTGGTGGGAGCATGGCTGACACCTTGGTGTCAGCCCAGTGAAACCAATTGGGGTTTCTGAACTCCAGATCTATTAGAAAAGACATTATGTTGTCTTAAGCCACAAAATTTGTGGTTATTTGTTAGTGGGAAAGGGAAATTAATACAGTAACTAAATAGAGAAACACATTAGAAAAAGAGAACAGCTTGTAAGTTTTCTGGCAAGAGAGCAAGATCTGCTTTTTAAGACATGTTGGAGAAAAGTGGAGGGATGAAGAAACGGAATTGAGACTGGACGTGTAAGTAGGGGACAGATCATACAGGATCTGGAAGGCACACTCTGGTGGTTGATTTTTTAATATTGAAGTTAATAAGGATCCAGAGAGGGCCTTTGAACCTTTAAAAGCAGATTTTGTGTTGAGGAGATCACCACTGGACTCTTTTCCTTGCTCTCAGAAAAGAAACAGAATTTGGTTGCCTAGATAACAACTCTTATTTTTCTTACCGTTTTATTCTTATTATACTAAACATTCTTCCCTCCCATCCAAAACTCTCTATCTATTCTGTAAAGAGCTGAGTTCTTTCCTTAGACAAAACCATACAACTATATCTTCAAGGCTGGAGGCACATCACTTCTTCTTGGGCTTCTGAAGGCGCTATTTGAGTTACTGCAAGAGAAGGGAGCTCTTCTGAGCTGGACTGTGGTCCAGAGCAGGCTGGAAGGAGGACACAGAATTTAAAGCACTATACTTCACAAAATCCAAACCAGTGATGTCTTGGGGTCAGCTGCTGATGGAGGATAAGAGGGTAGAGGCCGGTCCCTGTTCCCCAAGGCCTGAAGGGTGGTAATCTATCATTGGTGCTCAGATTCAGGGCCAAGATTTTCAGGGCCAAGGTCATTAATAGGAAAAACACTTCAGGTATCCTGGATCTGTAAGGATTGCAGTTTTCCCTCCAGCAAATTTCTAAATGTCTGTAATGATTAAAGCAGACAGTGACCAAACCACTCATAGGGGAGAAAATAAAGATAGTCTTCAGGGTTAGGTAAAGGAACAAAATACACCTGAGCAGGAAGCCTGTCAGGAGTGGGAGATTCTTCTCTTCTCCCTTTAAGAGTGGCTGTTGACTGGCAGAAACAAGAGTGCGGGAGATGGGAGAGTTTCTATTACTGGGGCTGCTCTCTTCAAAGGAAGGGAGTTGATATGAGCAAATGAGGCTGTTGTTAGGATGAAGGTGTCAGTGGGCTTCCCATGCCTTTTAGCTACTCCATCTTATTTTGCCTTGTTCACCATGTCCCAGGTAAAATGCATTAAGACCAGTATGGAGTATTAGCATCTGCATCCCTTCCAAAGAGTGACAGCTCACTAGATATGATTGCTGTTTATTATTATTGTGTTGGACATAGATTGATTCTCCCCATTCAAAATCACCTGCCCATTTCCTCTGGTAATAGCACACCAATTTTTCTTGGGGAGGCACACCTTCCCCACTCCCAGTGTGTGTCGTTTGGGTGGTTGGCCTTACCACCTTGAGATCTCATTGTGGGCTTGAAACTGAAGCAAGGCCATTAGGATATGCTGTCCCTCAGGCCTAGAGAATGGTTAAAGGATGGGCAAATGACTTGAAGTGATCCAAATACCAACCTGATTTTTTGCTGAAACTATTGGGAATCTTCTGCTGGAATTACTGAAAGATTAGGATGTGAATTTGAAGCAGCAGGCAACCATCTTGCCCCGATAAGGAGACAGCTTGGCTGAGAATAGAACAAGATCCTAGAAAGACAAACCAAGAGGTTTGGGATTCTAGATAAGTTCATCTGAGCACCTAGACCTAGCTGTGCCTAAAGCTGATACTCTCAATAATCTCTATGTTGTTTAAGCTAGTTTCAGGTGAATTTCTATTGTCTGCAATTGAAAGAAGCTAATTTCACATTTATTTTCACACTGGTATAATTAATAGCTTTCATTTATTGAGTAGTTACTATATTGCAGCCTATACTAAGCACTTTTGTTTAAAAAAAAAAGATAATTAAAAAAAACGATAATTAGGGAATATCATGATTTAGAGGACCCCTAGCACCATCTCACCAGGGCATTCTCACCCAGGATCTGTGGACTCGTGGATTATCCCTGCTTATTTCAGAGAGGTTTTTAGAGTCTGGCTTTTATGCAGAATCTTGCATTCTGGATTTGTTTTCCTGGAAAGAGTGCTTATAACTCTTACACAATCTTTGTATGGTTTGTGGCCCTAGATCCTCTTCTTTAAACCACATAGAGTCTTTTCTCTTATTATTAGAAGATTAGATTCTAGTCCTTATTCCTCTACTGAATGAGTTTGGGGATGCTGACTTGCTTCTTTTTTAATTATTTTTATTTTAAAGATTTTATTTATTTGAGAGAGAGAGAGAGGCAGAGACATAGGCAGAGGTAGAAGCAGGCTCCATGCAAGGAGTCTGATGTGGGACTCAATCCCGGATCTCCAGGATCACACCCTGGGCTGAAGGCAGGTGCCAAACCACGGAGCCACCCGGGCTGCCTGACTTGCTTCTTCTTAAAATGCTGCACAAGGATATATAGAACTGAATGTGTGGTTCTCATGAAACTTTTACAAATGTAAAATAAAGTGCTTTAGGTCAAGTTTTCTTTTTTTGGTGGCTTTCTCTTTTTTGCCCCTGGTATCAGCTCCCATTCCCATTCCCAGTTTCTTTGAAACTCAGTTTCCTCCCACAACAGAAGAAAGGTTTAAAACTGCTGCCCTCTATGCTTTGCAAGGGGATAAGCTGAGGGCAGGACAGTAAAAATGCTCTTGAGCATTCGCTGGTCTCCTGACCCTGCCTCTGCTTGCATTCTTCCTTGCAAGGTGGTTGTTGCTTCTAGGCTGGAATGCCTGCTTACTTTCCATATTCCCAGCAGCATCACTAACATCCTGACTGGCTTGTGTACATGTGAGCCTGTTCATTAAGTTACTCTATATAGTTCTTCTTAACAAACACATTAAGGAAACATTCAGAATGTCGCTTGCAGAGCAAATGAACAAAAATAGATGGGCCATCTGATATGTAGAGAGATCTACTCTTAGTTGGTGGATTTTACTTCCTCTAACACAAGGCTAAGGCCTCCAGGATGAGTTTGTTTATTAATGTATTTATTCACTCCCTCATTTGTATGAATATTGAGGAACTACTCTGTGCTCAGCACTGTGCTGAGAGGATGGGGAGTGTGATTGACAAGCAGTCCCAGGTTCATATCCTCAAGGAGCTCACATTCCAGTGATGATACAGAGACACCCAAACAAATAATTGCAATTCAATGCAGTGGGAGATAAGACAGGTGTTAGAAAAGTATGGTGGGAAGACAAAAGAGGAAGGTGACTAAGTTCTAGGGTAAAATGTGGGGAGACTTCAGAGAGGTGGTGACATTTGATCTAGGTTTTGTTTTGTTTTTTTTTTTTTTTGATCTAGGTTTTGAAAGATGAGGAAGAGTTTGCCAGGCATAAGAGGCAAGAAAGTTCTACTAGGAAAGAGGAGGCTTACCTCTGGACTGTGAGGCTGTGAATAAGCAGAGTCTTGCTGGGCTGGGTGCCAGCTGCATGGTGGGGATAGACATAAGTACGATTGGGAGATGACTGGGTGCTGGTGGCCAAGGGCTGTAGCATGGCTGCCTAGGAGTGGTTTCTCATTCTGCAGGGCGGTGGCAGGTTTTTTTGTTTTTTGTTTTTTTGTTATTTTTTCCAAGAAGGCAAGTAGTGTGATTAAATGTTTTTAGAGAAAGGAAGGAGGAAATATTGGATGTAGAAGTAAAAATGAATAAAGGAAGGAGTCCACTATTCTAAAAGCAATGAATCCCAAGTTAGGCTGCATAATAGAATCACCAGGGGACATTTCAAAAGACCCATGTCTGACCCCTCTCATGCCATTTGAATAGCAATTTCTGGGGGTAGGGGTCTAAGTGTCTTTTTTTTTTTTTGTTTTTGGCTTCTTTTTTCTTTTCTTTTCTTTTCTTTTCTTTTTTTCTTTTCCTTTCCTTTTCTTTCTTCCTTTTCTTTCCTTTTCTTTCTTTTGTTTCCTAAGTGATTCTAATGAGCATCTCAGGATTGACAACTACTGCTTTAGGGCTTCTTGGATGCATAGGTTTGCTCATTTCTCCTGGGATATTGTTGCTTTTAATAAGCCTGTATTTTGTTAAATTTTAATGTTTAAGTCAATTTTATTGAGGTATACTTTATATATAATAAAATGTGCCCACTTAAGTGTACATTCTGAAGAGTTTGGACAAATTTCCACCATAAGCTCCCACAAGTAGAAATGCCACCACTTCAGTCAAAGCTGAAAACATTCCCACATTCTTTTTTTTAAAAATAAATTTATTTTTTATTGGTGTTCAATTTACCAGCATACAGAATAACACCCAGTGCTCATCCCATCAAGTGCTCCCCTCAGTGCCCGTCACCCATTCACCCCCACCCCCCACCCTCCTCCCCTTCCACCACCCCTAGTTCGTTTCCCAGAGTTAGAAGTCTTTATGTTCTGTCTCCCTTTCTGATATTTCCCACACATTTCTTCTCCCTTCCCTTATATTCCCTTTCACTATTATTTATATTCCCCAAATGAATGAGAACATACACTGTTTGTCCTTCTCCGATTGACTTACTTCACTCAGCATAATACCCTCCAGTTCCATCCACGTTGCAGCAAATGGTGGGTATTTGTCATTTCTAATGGCTGAGTAATATTCCATTGTATACATAGACCACATCTTCTTTATCCATTCATCTTTTGATGGACACTGAGGCTCCTTCCACAGTCTGGCTATTGTGGCCATTGCTGCTATAAACATCGGGGTGCAGGTGTCCCGGCGTTTCATTGCATCTGAGTCTTTGGGGTAAATCCCCAGCAGTGCAATTGCTGGGTCATAGGGCAGGTCTATTTTTAACTCTTTGAGGAACCTCCACACAGTTTTCCAGAGTGGCTGCACCAGTTCACATTCCCACCAACAGTGTAAGAGGGTTCCCTTTTCTCCGCATCCTCTCCAACATTTGTGGTTTCCTGCCTTGTTAATTTTCCCCATTCTCACTGGTGTGAGGTGGTATCTCATTGTGGTTTTGATTTGTATTTCCCTGATGGCAAGTGATGCAGAGCATTTTCTCATGTGCATGTTGGCCATGTCTATGTCTTCCTCTGTGGGATTTCTCTTCGTGTCTTTTGCCCATTTCATGATTGGATTGTTTGTTTCTTTGGTGTTGAGTTTAATAAGTTCTTAATAGATATTGGAAACTAGCCCTTTATCTGATACGTCATTTGCAAATATCTTCTCCCATTCTGTAGGTTGTCTTTTAGTTTTGTTGACTGTATCCTTTGCTGTGCAAAAGCTTCTAATCTTGATGAAGTCCCAATAGTTCATTTTTGCTTTGTTTCTTTTGCCTTCGTGGATGTATCTTGCAAGAAGTTACTGTGGCTGAGTTCAAAAAGGGTGTTGCCTGTGTTCTCCTTTAGGATTTTGATGGAATCTTGTCTCACATTTAGATCTTTCATCCATTTTGAGTTTATCTTTGTGTATGGTGAAAGAGAGTGGTCTAGTGTTATTCTTCTGCATGTGGATGTCCAATTTTCCCAACACCATTTATTGAAGAGACTGTCTTTCTTCCAATGGATAGTCTTTCCTCCTTTATCGAATATTAGTTGACCATACATTTCAGGGTCCACTTCTGGGTTCTCTATTCTGTTCCATTGATCTATGTGTCTGTTTTTGTGCCAGTACCACACTGTCTTGATGACCACAGCTTTGTAGTACAACCTGAAATCTGGCATTGTGATGCCCCCAGCTATGGTTTTCTTTTTTAAAATTCCCCTGGCTATTCGGGGTCTTTTCTGATTCCACACAAATCTTAAAATAATTTGTTCTAACTCTCTGAAGAAAGTCCATGGTATTTTGATGGGGATTGCATTAAACGTGTAAATTGCCCTGGGTAACATTGACATTTTCACAATATTAATTCTTCCAATCCATGAGCATGGAATATTTTTCCATCTCTTTGTGTCTTCCTCAATTTCTTTCAGAAGTGTTCTATAGTTTTTAGGGTATAGATCCTTTACCTCTTTGGTTAGGTTTATTCCTAGGTATCTTACGCTTTTGGGTGCAATTGTAAATGGGACTGACTCCTTAATTTCTCTTTCTTCAGTCTCATTGTTAGTGTATAGAAATGCCACTGACTTCTGGGCATTGACTTTGTATCCTGCCACGCTACCAAATTGCTGTATGAGTTCTAGCAATCTTGGGGTGGAGGCTTTTGGGTTTTCTATGTAGAGTATCATGTCATCGGCGAAGAGGGAGAGTTTGACTTCTTCTTTGCCAATTTGAATGCCTTTAATGTCTTTTTGTTGTCTGATTGCTGAGGCTAGGACTTCCAGTACTATGTTGAATAGCAGTGGTGAGAGTGGACATCCCTGTATTGTTCCTGATCTTAGGGGAAAGGCTCCCAGTGCTTCCCCATTGAGAATGATATTGCTGTGGGCTTTTCGTAGATGGCTTTCAAGATGTCGAGGAATGTTCCCTCTATCCCTACACTCTGAAGAGTTTTGATCAGGAATGGATGCTGTATTTTGTCAAAAGCTTTCTCTGCATCTAATGAGAGGATCATATGGTTCTTGGTTTTTCTCTTGCTGATATGATCTATCACATTGGTTGTTTTACGAGTGTTGAACCAGCCTTGTGTCCCGGGGATAAATCCTACTTGGTCATGGTGAATAATTTTCTTAATGTACTGCTAGGTCCTATTGGCTAGTATCTTGTTGAGAATTTTTGCATCCATGTTCATCAGGGATATTGGTCTGTAATTCTCCTTTTTGGTGGGGTCTTTGTCTGGTTTTGGAATTAAGGTGATGCTGGCCTCATAGAACGAATTTGGAAGTACTCCATCTCTTTCTATCTTTCCAAACAGCTTTAGTAGAATAGGTATGATTTCTTCTTTAAACGTTTGATAGAATTCCCCTGGGAAGCCATCTGGCCCTGGACTTTTGTGTCTTGGGAGGTTTTTGATGACTGCTTCAATTTCCTCCCTGGTTATTGGACTGTTCAGGTTGTCTATTTCTTCCTGCTCCAGTTTTGGTAGTTTGTGGCTTTCCAGGAATGCGTCCATTTCTTCTAGATTGCCTAATTTATTGGCGTATAGCTGTTCATAATATGTTTTTAAAATCGTTTGTATTTCCTTGGTGTTGGTAGTGATCTCTCCTTTCTCATTCATGATTTTGTTAATTTGAGTCTTCTCTCTCTTCTTTTTATTTTTTTTTATTTTTTTTTTTTTTTTTTTTCTCTCTTCTTTTTAATAAGGCTGGCTAATGGTTTATCTATTTTATTAATTCTTTCAAAGAACCAACTCCTGGTTCTGTTGATCTGTTCCACAGTTCTTCTGGTCTTGATTTCGTTGAGTTCTGCTCGAATATTTATTAACTCTCTTCTTCTGTTGGGTGTAGGATCTATTTGCTGTTTTTTCTCTAGCTCCTTTATGTGTAAGGTTAGCTTTTATATTTGAGTTCTTTCCAGTTTTTGAATGGATGCTTGTATTGCGATGTATTTCCCCCTCAGGACTGCTTTTGCTGCATCCCAAAGATTTTGAACGGTTGTATCTTCATTCTCATTAGTTTCCATGAATCTTTTTAATTCTTCCTTAATTTCCTGGTTGACCCTTTCATCTTTTAGCAGGATGGTCCTTAACCTCCACGTGTTTGAGGTCCTTCCAAACTTCTTGTTGTGATCTAGTTCTAATTTCAAGGCATTATGGTCTGAGAATATGCAGGGGATGATCCCAATCTTTTGGTATCGGTTCAGACCCGATTTGTGGTCCAGTATGTGGTCTATTCTGGAGAAAGTTCCACGTGCACTTGAGAAGAATATGTACTCAGTTGAGTTTGGATGTAAAGTTCTGTAGATATCTGTGAAATCCATCTGGTCCAGTGTATCATTTAAAGCTCTTGTTTCTTTTGAGATGTTGTGCTTAGAAGACCTATGGAGAATAGAAAGAGCTAGATTGAAGTCACCAAGTATAAGTGTATTATTATCTACGTATTTCTTCACTTTGGTTATTAATTGGTTTAAATATTTGGCAGCTCCCACATTTGGGGCATATATATTAAGGATTGTTAAGTCCTCTTGTTGGATAGATCCTTTAAGTATGATATAGTGTCCCTCTTCATCTCTCACTATAGGCTTCGGGGTACATTTTAGTTTATCTGATATAAGGATGGCTACCCCTGCTTTCTTTTGAGGACCATTTGAATGGTAAATGGTTCTGCAACCTTTCATTTTCAGGCTGTAAGTGTCATTCTGTCTAAAATGAGTCTCTTGTAGACAGCAAATAGATGGGTCCTGCTTTTTTATCCAGTCTGAAACCCTGCGCCTTTTGATGGGGTCATTAAGCCCGTTCACGTTCAGAGTTACTATTGACAGATATGAATTTAGTGTCATCATGATATTTATTCAGTCCTTGTTTTTGTGGATTGTTCCACTGAACTTCTTCTTAAAGGGGAATTTTAAGAGTCTGCCTTAAATTTTCTTGCAGAGCTGGTTTGGAGGTCACATACTCTTTCAGTTCCTGCCTGTCTTGGAAGCTCTTTATCTCTCCTTCCATTCTGAATGAGAGCCTTGCTGGATAAAGTATTCTTGGTTGCATGTTCTTCTCATTTAGGACCCTGAATATATCCTGCCAGCCCTTTCTGGCCTGCCAGGTCTCTGTGGAGAGGTCTGCTGTTACCATAATACTCCTCCCCATAAAAGTCAGGGATTTCTTGTCTCTTGCTGCTTTAAGGATCTTCTCTTTATCTTTGGAATTTGCAAGCTTAACTATTGAATGTCGAGGTGTTGAACGGTTTTTATTGATTTTAGGGGGGGATCTCTCTATTTCCTGGATCTGAATGCCTGTTTCCCTTCCCAGATTTGGAAAGTTTTCAGCTATGATTTGTTCAAATACATATTCTGGCCCTCTGTCCCTTTTGGCGCCCTCGGGAACCCCAATTAAATGTAGGTTTTTCTTCCTCAGGCTGTTATTTCCCTTAATCTATCTTCATGGTCTTTTAATTGTTTGTCTCTTTTTTCCTCAGTTTCCCTCCTTGCCATCAACTTGTCTTCTATGTCACTCACTCGTTCTTCCACCTCGTTAACCCTCTTCGTTAGGACTCCTAGTTTGGATTGCATCTCATTCAACTGATTTTTAATTTCTGCCTGATTGGATCTAAATTCTGCAGTCATGAAGTCTCTTGAGTCCTTTATGCTTTTTTCTAGAGCCACCAGTAGCTGTATACTAGTGCTTCTGAATTGGCTTTCTGACATTGAATTGTAATCCAGATTTTGTAACTCTGTGGGAGAGAGGGCTGTTTCTGATTCTTTCTTTTGAGGTGAGGTTTTCCGTCTAGTCATTTTGCTCAGTGCAGAGTGGCCAAAAGCAAGTTGTATTGGGAAAAGGAGAAAAAGAGAGGAGAGAAAGAAGGAAAGAAAAGAGAAAAAGAAAAAAGAAAAAAGGAAGAAAAAAAGAGAAAGAAAAAGAAAGAAAGGGAAAAAAAGGGGGTGGGGAAGCAAACAAATCAAAAAGCAAAAAAAAAAAAAAAAAATCACGGGGGAGTATCTTCTGATTCTGTATACTTTAAGTCCCTTGAGTTCCCCTGGAACTTGTCCGTCTAGCTGGTCTTCTGGGGGAGGGGCCTGCTGTGCTGATTTTCAGGTGTTAGCACTTGGGGGAGCTGCTCTGCCCCCTGCCTGGTGCAGGGCTCAGTGGGGGTTGTTTACCCCGTGAGGCCCCGGGAGGAACAACCGCAGTGGCGGGGGCAGCTCTGGAGCCCTGGATTCAGCCCCCGCAGTAGCTCCGGGGCTCTGCGTCTGCAGGGCCTGGGGGCTCCCGGGCGGGGCCGCTGATCTGCTCAGCTTGGGGCAGGAGCGTCCTCGCTGTCCTGGGCCCTCCCGGCCTCTGCCTGTCCCAGGGGAGGCCGGATCCTGGGCTGTGTCCCGGCGCCCTGTGCTCCGGGGCCTGCGCTGTTGGATTCGCGCTCCCGGCGGTGCAGCCCCCTCCGCGGAGCCGCCGCCCGAGCCCCTCCGAGCTGCTCTGGGTCCGGCCGCACGCTGCAGCCCTTAGGGAGCTCGGGGCACTCTCCTGCGAGCGCCCGCAGGTGCCTGTTAGTGTCCCAGGGAGCCCGAGGGCATCCCCGCCCTCCTGGGTCCTGCTCTAACTCCCTGTGAGGCCTTTCCGCCGGGGAAGGTTGGTGCAGCTCCTGCTCCTCCGGGACGGGGCTCTCCTGGCCTGGGGACACTCGCCCCGGCCTCAGCCCGGCTCCTCGCGGGGCCCCTCCCCCTTGGAGGCCTTTTCTTTCTTTCTTCTTTCTTTCTTTCTTTCTTTCTTTCTTTCTTTCTTTCTTTCTTTCTTTCTTTCTTTCTTCTTTCTTTCTTTCTTTCTTTCTTTCTTTCTTTCTTCTTTCTTTCTTCTTTTCTTTTCTTTTCTTTTCTTTTCTTTTCTTTTCTTTTCTTTTCTTTTCTTTTCTTTTCTTTTCCCCCCGTCCTCCTACCTTGATAGAAGCGCGAACTCTATAAAGAACTTATTAAACTCAACACCAAAGAAACCAACAATCCAATCATGAAATGGGCAAAAGACATGAAGAGAAATCTCACAGAGGAAGACATGGACATGGCCAACATGCACATGAGAAAATGCTCTGCATCACTTGCCATCAGGGAAATACAAATCAAAACCACAATGAGATACCACCTCACACCAGTGAGAATGGGGAAAATTAACAAGGCAGGAAACCACAAATGTTGGAGAGGATGCGGAGAAAAGGGAACCCTCTTGCACTGTTGGTGGGAATGTGAACTGGTGCAGCCACTCTGGAAAACTGTGTGGAGGTTCCTCAAAGAGTTAAAAATAGACCTGCCCTACGACCCAGGAATTGCACTGTTGGGGATTTACCCCAAAGACTCAGATGCAATGAAACGCCGGGACACCTGCACCCCGATGTTTCTAGCAGTAATGGCCACAATAGCCAAACTGTGGAAGGAGCCTCGGTGTCCATCGAAAGATGAATGGATAAAGAAGATGTGGTCTATGCATACAATGGAATATTACTCAGCCATTAGAAACGACAAATACCCACCATTTGCTTCAACATGGATGGAACTGGAGGGTATAATGCTGAGTGAAGTAAGTCAATCGGAAAAGGACAGTGTATGTTCTCATTCATTTGGGGAATATAAATAATAGTGAAAGGGAATATAAGGGAAGGGAGAAGAAATGTGTGGGAAATATCAGAAAGGGAGACAGAACATAAAGACTCCTAACTCAAAAAAAAAAAAAAAAAAAAAAAAAAAAGACTCCTAACTCTGGGAAACGAACTAGGGGTGGTGGAAGGGGAGGAGGGCGGGGGGTGGGGGGGAATGGGTGACGGGCACTGAGGGGGACACTTGACGGGATGAGCACTGGGTGTTTTTCTGTATGTTGGTAAATTGAACACCAATAAAAATTAATTTATTAAAAAAAAAAAGAAGCGCAAACTCTTCTCACTGTAGCATTCCAGCTGTTTTCTCTTTAGATCTCAGGCCGAATTCATAGATTTTCAGGATGTTTTGAAGGTTATCTAGGTAATTTGGTGGCGCCAGGTGATTTGGGGACCCTACTCTCCTGCCATCTTGCCCCTCCTCCTCCACATTCCCACATTCTTGCACCATTTCCCATTCACTTTCCAACCCGCTTCCCCGGCCCCAGGTAAATATTGTTGTTCTTTATGTCACTGTAGATTAAATTTGTCTTTCCTAGAGTTTCATGTAAAGAGAAACATAAAGTATATGCTTTTGTGTCTGGCTTCTTTGCCTTACCATGATGTTTTTGAGATTCATTCATGTTGCGTTTATCAGCAACTCATTGTCTTCATTGGTGAATGATATTCCACTGTATGGATATCTCAGTTTATTTTATTCATTGGACATTGGGATTGTTTCCAGTTTTTAGCTACTATGGATAAATATAATTACATTTCTACTAGCATTCCCAGTGGTTCTGATGCTGATGGTATGAAGAACCCCACTGAGTTTTAATGTTATTTTGGAGGAGAGTCCCTTCTGGTATGTCTTATATAACTCTTGTGTAACATGTTTAGGTTAGCTTGGAGTTTTAAACCATGATCACAACTTGAGAAGATAGAGCTTTAGTCTTCTGTTAACTCATCTGTGATTTAGGTGATTTCATCAGACCTTTTCCTGGGTCTGAAGCTCTCCAGTCTAAGATGTTTCTCAGCCTTTGAAAGTGGTCTTATGTCCCTTTAAATTTCTTGAACTGTCTCTGTGCCTGAGATTCTGCCTCTAAATTCTCCAACCAGCCTGAGGATTTCCTTTGTATTTTCCTTTTTTTTCTTCTTCTCTGTGAAGGAAATCATGTCAAGCTAAAGTTATATTTTTCCTTTTCTAAAACAGTGGGCATATAATCCCCTTTTGTGGCTCATGTTTTATTACTAAGCTCAGTGGAAAAATAAGCCACATTTACTTTTTAATTTTAAAGAACAGAAACTTACAAGAGCAACAGAATATGATTGAATTCTCATCTTATTCATCATCCATCTCGTCTTCTCATTTAGCTTCCCTGTTTCTCCCCACAATCCCTTACCATTTCTCCTTCCTCCTCCTCCTCCTCCTCCTCCTCCTCCTCCTCCTCCTCCTCTTCTTCTTCTTCTTCTTCTTCTTCTTTTCCTTCTCCTTCTTCTTCTTTGATTTTAATCATTTATGAGAGAAAGAGAGAAAGTGAGAGCAAGAGGGAACAAGAAGGGGAAGCAGCAGGGGAGAGGGAGAAGCAGCCTCTCCACTGAACAAGGAGCCCAAAATGCAACTCAATCCCAGTACCTGAGATCATGACCTGAGCTGAAGGCAGCCACTTAACCAACTGAGCCACCCAGGCGCCCTCCCTTACCACTTTTATATGTTAATATTGTATCAGCTATGATAAAACATAACCTCTGAATTTCAGAGTTTATTTCTTACTCCTGTCAAACTCCGGTGCAGGTTTTCTCATTGAGAAACCTTCCCCTAAATGGTGATTCAGGGGCTCGGGCTCCTTCTGTCTCCTGATGCTGCTATCTTCACTAGGTGACTCATAAGTTGCTACGGGGGTCCTTTCCATTCAAGACTACCAAAAAAGGACAAAAGCATGGAGAGTATCTCATATTGGAAGTTCTTATGGGTCAGACAGTCCTGTGGGCACACACACCTCCAAAGAAGGCTTTGTGCCCAAGAGAAAAAGGAAACCCTGGCCACAATCATGGTGATGCTTCTAACCTTCTGTTTTTAGCCTTAGGGCTTCGACTGAGCATTTGTGCAACACAGGGCAGGGGATCTAAGCATTTTCTTGAGTCTTTTGTCAACCCTCAGGGTCAGCCTTTGCCTCTGGGTTCCTTGGGGGAAAATTTCAACAGCAAAAAAAAGTTACTGCAATGTAATGTAATTTTCGCAGGAGTAAAAATCTTGTCTCCTTTATTCCATCTTGCATTCCTGGTACATAGCATAGCTCCTGGTATTGAATGGGTGCTCAATAAATGTTTTCCGAATGGATTTTTGTAAAATGAATTTATGAGTTAAATTTTATCTTGGCTGGTTGCCCCTAGAGTGTGTTCAGGCCACCAGTAGGTGGCAGTGTGGTTTGAAGTGTGCACACAGAAGCAAGGAGGTAAACTTCCTGGTGGCCGTGCTCCTGCTGGATCATGGGTACCATGTCTGGTGTAGGTATGGGATGAATGCAATAGAGTAATAATTATTGGGCATTTACCATGTGCTGAGACTACACAAAAGACTGTGCTATATTGACCCTGTTAATTCTCCCAACAACCCTATGCAGTTGGATGGGTTGTTATTCTTATTTTGTAGATGGAGACACTGATTCATGGAGTGATTAACTTATCAAAGGTCATGTAGCTAGAAAGGAGCAGACTCAGGATTTGAACCCCGGCAGCCTGATTTGGGAGCCTTAACCATTGTGCCAAATTGTCAAGAAGGCAGTTAGATCTGAGGGCTCAAGGAAATTACTCACCCTAGGGGGAAGCTGGTCAATATGCAGGTCAAGGGAGCCTTTTTGGGCATTAAAGGTCAACCAGGGGTCTGGAGAGCACAGGGTTAGGGGTACTACTATAGTCAGGCCCCTCCTTATTGGAAGTGGTGAGGCAGTGGGGGCCAGAGGGAGAGCAGAGCCTCCAGGCTGGTTTGGTACCAGCTGCCGCAGGGAGACTAGTGGATAGATGCCAGGCAGGGACAGACTCACAGATGCATGTGGGGGGACAGCCACAAAAGACTAGATCTGGGAACATGCTAGAAATTCTGGAGAGAGTATTTCAGCTATATGAAAGGGCTGACTTGCAGTTTCCAAACTACAAATCTGGAAGAACTCTGAGCTTTTAGGAGACATTTGGGTAGCCTGTGGTACTGATGGGGAGAGAAGAGAGAAAGTAGGAATGGTCCTGGGCCCTCTTTTCAATATTAGCTCATGAAAGGCTACATTTACCTCTTTTATGTATTGGGATTCCCTGTAGGAGTTTGTTTAGTTTCTTTTTTTTTTTTTAAAGTGTTTTCTTTGGAAACTGTCCAGCTGAATGGCTTCTAGAGTCCTCCATTTGATACCTGAAGTTGAAATGGTATTAGAACTCTGTTGACATAAAGATGGAGTTTATTCTGTGGGCTGACTGGAGAGTCCACTTAGATGGCCTAGGATGAGACCTTTTATACCTGCTCTTTCTACCCTCACTGCCTGCCCTGTCTCACACTCCTCCTCAGACATCATCTAGAGGAGAAATGGCCATGATGGGCTCAGCCAGAGGGAAATGTGAGCATCAGCTCAGAAACTTTCTGGTTTGGGCCATGTAGTCTTGTTTCCATCCCAGCCTGAGATCCATATAGGCCCAGCTCGAGAGCATGCCCGGCTCATTATCTGAAAGAAATGGCCTGAGTGGTGGCCTGTGGAGAGTGAGGAGGAAAAGGAGAAATAGTAACATTGATTTATTTGGGACAGAAAGATCCACAGGCTGGGGAAATAGGGAGAGAGCAATCATAAAGCTAGCTCAATTCTGCAACCTGCCGGGGGCAGAGACCATCACAGTGCATGGTAGAGAAGGCAGACGAAGTGGACATGGAGAGAGTGGTCCCTTCCTCCTCATCACAGAACAATAAAGCAGGAAGTCAAGGATGAAATAGATGGGCTCAGAGCCCCTAGGACCTCGGCTAACGGCAGGCCTAGCATCTACCTTCTGAAAGGCTGCCTGCATTTTTGTATTGATGTGCTCGCTGCAGCCGCTCTGTAGGAACTGTTTGATAAGAAAGGCTTGGAATGGCAGACAGGCTTTTCTCTCCATGTCAACCTCACTACTCAGCTAGCCGTCAGCTCAGCTAGTGCCAAGAGGCCCACCTTGGCTGCTTCTTCTTTGGGGCTCCTGAGGCCTCAAAGGGTGGAACTTGCCAGCTGGGTGACGACTCCTGGGTTGTGTCTGTCTCTGGGATAAAGGGTCTTCTTGGACAGCTCTGGGACTCTGCAGGCCCAGTCTGTGGGGTATGAGAGGTCAAATGAAGGAGACTCCTCCTAACCAGGTCCATTTGGGGACTCAGGGACCCCATGGCCCATTTCATCATATACCAATTCTGTAAATTGCTGCAATCAGAACAGGGAGAGGCACTTCTATTTTATTTTTTTCTTTAAGGGTTGGACAAGCTTTTGCTGTATAAGTGGAAGCATCTCCCCAGGTGGTACTTTCAGTGAGACTGAAGGACATGCAGGAATTGCAGGAGTTTTGCTTCCCCAACAGTTCAGAAATGTAGTAGGTGGCAGAAAAAGAACACCCACTTGGAAGTGTCCAAGATATTCTGCACTGCAAACCTTGTGCCTGGAGATTTGTATTTGAGCCATATCCAGTGACCTGGCCAGAGAGTGATATCCACCTGAGCTGCTTTTGTCCCATGGGATTGGGACCCTGGGAGCAACATGACTAAACTATCTGAGCATGAGTGCATATGGGGAGTACAGGGTCACAGGATCTGTTCTTGGTTCTGAATTACCATTGTGTGCTAGGGCACAATTGTTTCCCCTAATCCTGGAGCCCTGGGGAGCCCTGATCATTCTTCCCTGGTGTTTGTTGATCATTTTCTACCCTGACTGGGGTGGGAGATAGACTTGCAGCCTAGAGGTAGTGGTTAAGAGTCACTAGAATACCTGGATTCCTAGCCCACCTCGGGCTTTTGAGCTGTATAACCTTGGACATGTTCCTTAACTGCTTCAGACCTCAGTTTCCTTATCTGTCAAGAGCAAATGATAATGGTCATTCATTGGATATTTTCCATTTGTACCTCTAGATTCATTCCCACCCATCTCTACCCTTCTTTGTGCTGAGGAGGTTGACTTATATGGGCTGCATCAATGGGTTTCCCATGGAGTCTAAATGGTTCATCCAATGGGAGTTGTCAACAGGAAATTGGAGAAAGGGAAGAGAGTGAGGTTGAGGAATTTATTCCACCAGCTCATTTCTTTCTGGGGCACTGTGAGTTGGTTTCATCTCCTTTCCCAACTAGGGTTACTTCCTCCAGCTGCTGGAACCTACTCTTCCCCTTGCAAGTTCTTTCAGACCCAGGGAAGTGATGGCTTCCTGCAGTTGCCATACCACTGCCTGTTGTCCCCTGGGACACTGCCTGCACCTTGTTAATGGTCTTTTATTAAGCTGTCCTCAATTTCCTCACTTGAACATGCCATCTGCATCCTGCCAGGACCCTAGAGGATAATGATACCATCAGAGGATGGCTATGATGACAAAATGAGCTCATGCATGTCAAAAGCTGAAAATAGTACCTGGCATATAGGATGGGTTTGTTCAATGTTAGCCACTGTATAAATCTTAATTCTTCTTATATTATTATGCTATTTCAGAGTAACAGAAGTGCTTTAGATGATTGAGGTGCTTGATTTCATGGCCACTTGGCTATTCTGTTGTGTTTCTGATAGTTACATGCTCTTTCCCTCTGAGGTTTGGGTTGATGGGTGGGTGAGCATGTGCCACTCCTGAACTCACCAGTCTCCTTCTCACACTATGCTTGGCTATAGCCTCTTTACATGGTTCTCTTGAGCCCTGTGTTATGACTCAACCTATCCTGAGGGTCAAACACAGAGATGGAGAGCATAACCTGTTTGTAGTGATGCTCATTCAAGCACACAAGACTGAAGGGTGTGGTTGGACAACCATGCCTGCTTTATAGTTTTAGAATATTTCCATCACCCAAAGATATCTCTCATTGTTGTCTGAAGTCATCCCCTTTTTCTCCCCTACTTCTCAGCCCCTGGCAAGCATTTACCAGCTTTATGTAACTGTAGATTTTCCTGTTCCAGACATTTCATATAAATGGAATTATTCAATATGTCATCTTCTGTGTCTGTCTTCTTTCACTTTGCATGATATTTCAACATTCATTCATGGTGTAACATGTTATCCGTACTTTATACCTTTTTATTACAGAATAATACTCCATGGGATGGATATATCACATTTTATGTATCCATCTTTTGTGAATGAACATTTGGATTATTTCCACTTTTTGATTATTATGATTAATGCTGCTATGAACAGTTGCATATATCATGAGGTTATTTATTTGTTGCTTATTATTGTTGACTTGTGTGTGTCATTAGAATTTAAGCTTGGTGAGGGTGGGGCGGGACAAGATGGTGGAGGAGTAGGGTCTCCAAGTCACCTATCCCCACCAACTTATCTAGATAACTTTCAAATCATCCTGAAAATCTACAAATTCAACTGTATTTAAAGAGAAAAGAGCTGGAATGATACAGAGGGAAGAGTTTGAGCTTCTAACGAGTACAACTCGTTTTTAGCCACTCTGCACTGAGCAAAATGAATAGAAAGAAGAATTCACCACAAAAGAAAGAATCAGAAACAGTACTCTCTGCCACAGAGTTACAGAATTTGGATTACAGTTCGATGTCAGAAAGCCAATTCAGAAGCACAATTATAAAGCTACTGGTGGCTCTGGAAAAAAGCATAAAGGATTCAAGAGACTTCATGACTGCAGAATTTAGATCTAATCAGGCTGAAATTAAAAATCAATTAAATGAGATGCAATCCAAACTGGAGGTCCTAACAATGAGGGTTAATGAGGTAGAAGAAAGAGTGAGTGACATAGAAGACACGTTGATGGCAAGGAAGGAAGCTGAGGAAAAAAGAGAAAAACAAAAGACCATGAGGAAAGATTAAGGGAAATAAATGACAATCTCAGAAGGAAAAATATACATTTAATTGGGGTTCCAGAGCGTGCTGAGAGGGACAGAGGACCAGAAAGCATATTTGAACAAATCATAGCTGAGAACTTCCCTAATTTGGGGAGGGAAACAGGCATTCAGATCCAGGAGATAGAGAGGTCCCCCCCCCATAAAATCAATAAAAACCATTCAACACCTTGACATTTAATAGTGAAACTTGTAAATTCCAAAGATAAAGAGAAAATCCTTGAAGCAGCAAGAGACAAGAGATCCCTAACTTATATGGGGAGAAATATTAGATTACCAGCAGACCTCTCCACAGAGACCTGGCAGGCCAGAAAGGGCTGGCAGGATATATTCAGGGTCCTAAATGAGAAGAACATGCAGCCAAGAATACTTTATCCAGCAAGGCTCTCATTCAGAATAGAAGGAGAGATAAAGAGCTTCCAAGATAGGCAGAAACTGAAAGAATATGTGACCACCAAACCAGCTCTGCAAGAAATATTAAGGGGGACCCTGTAAAAGAAAGAGGAAGCCCAAAGAAATAAGCCACAAAACAGGGACTGAATAGGTATTGTGATGACACTAAATTCATATCTTTCAATAGTAACTCTGAACGTGAATGGGCTTAATGATCCCATCAAAAGACGCAGGGATTCAGACTGGATAAAAAAGCAAGGCCCATCTATTTGCTGTTTACAAGAGACTCATTTTAGACCTAAGGACACCTACAGCCTGAAAATGAAAGGTTGGAGAACCATTTACCATTCAAATGGTTCTCAAAAGAAAGCAGGGGTAGCAATTCTCATATCAGATAAATTAAAGTTTATCCCAAAGACTGTAGTAAGAGATGAAGAGGGATACTATATAATACTTAAAGGCTCTATCCAACAAGAGGACCTAACAATCATGAATATTTATGCTCCTAATGTGGGAGCTGTGAAGTATATCAATTAATAACTAAAGACATACTTAGATAATAATACACTAATACTGGGACACTTCAACATGGCACTTTCTGCAAATAACAGATATTCTAAGTACAACATCTCCAAAGAAACAAGAGCTTTAAATGATACACTGGACCAGATGGATTTCACAGATATTTATAGAACTGTACATCCAAACGCAACTGAATACACATTTTTCTCAAGTGCACATGGAACTTTCTCCAGAATAGACCACATACTGGGTCACAAATCAGGTCTCAACTGATACCAAAAGATTGAGATTATCCCTTGCATATTTTCAGACCATAATGCTTTGAAACTAAAACTAAATTATAAGAAGAAATTTGGAAGAAATTCAAACATGTGGAGGTTAAAGACCATCCTGCTAAAAGATGAAAGGGTCAACGAGGAAATTAGAGAAGAATTAAAAAGATTCATGGAAACTAATGAGAATGAAGATACAACAGTTCAAAATTTTTGGGATACAGCAAAAGCAGTCCTGAGAGGTAAATACATAGCAATACAAGCCTCAAATACACAAGCTAACTTTGCACCTAAGGGAACTGGAGAAAGAACAAGTAAAACCTAAACCAAGCAGGAGAGAGTTAATAAAGATTCCAGCAGAACTCAATGAAATAGAGACCAGAAGAACTGTAGAACAGATCAACAAAACCAGGAGTTGGTTCTTTGAAAGAATTAATAAGATAGATAAACCATTAGCCAAACTTATTAAAAACAAAAGAGAAAAGACTCAAATTAATAAAATCACAAATGAAAAAGGAGAGATCACAACCAATACCAAGGAAATACAAACGATTTAAAAAATATATTATGAGCAGCTATTCACCAATAAATTGGGCAATCTAGAAGAAATGGACGCATTTCTGGAAAACCACAAACTACCAAAACTGGAACAGGAAGAAATAGAAAACCTGAACAGGCCAATAACCAGGGAGGAAACTGAAGCAGTCATCAAAAACCTCCCCAAACACAAAAGTCCAGGGCCAGATGGCTTTCCTGGGGAATTCTATCAGACGTTTAAAGAAGACACAATACCTATTCTACTAAAGCTGTTCCAAAAGATAGAAAGGGACGGAATGCTTCCAAACTCATTTTATAAGGCCAGCATCACCTTAATTCCAAAACCAGACAAAGACCCCACCAAAAAGGAGAATTATAGAACAATATCCCTGATGAACACAGATGCAAAAATTCTCAACAAGATACTAGCCAATAGGACCTAGCAGTACATTAAGAAGATTATTCACCATGACCAAGTAGGATTTATTCCCGGGACACAAGGCTGGTTCAACACTCGTAAAACAATCAATGTGATAGATGATATCAACAAGAGAAAAAAATCTTCTCAATAGATGCAGAGAAAGCATTTGACAAAATACAGCATCCATTCCTGATCAAAACTCTTCAGAGTGTAGGGATAGGGGGAACATTCCTCAGCATCTTAAAAGCCATCATGAAATGCCCACAGCAAATATCATTCTCAATGGGGAATCACTGGGAGCCTTTCCCCTAAGATCAGGAACACGACAGGGATGTCCACTCTCACCACTGCTATTCAATGTAGTACTAGAAGTCCTAGCCTCAGCAATCAGGCATCAAAAAGAAATAAAAGGCATTCAAATTGTCAAATAAGAAGTCAAATTCTTCCTCTTTGCAGATGAAATGATACTGTACATAGAAAACCCAAAAGACTCCACCCCAAGATTGCTAGAACTTATACAGCAATTCGGCAATGTGGTAGGATACAAAATCAATGCCCAGAAATCAGTGGCATTTCTTTACACTAAAAATGAAACTGAAGAAAGAGAAATTAAGGAGTCAATCCCATTTACAATTGCACCCAAAAGCATGAGATACCTAGGAATAAACCTATACGCTAAAAACTACAGAACACTTCTGAAAGAAATTGAGAAAGACACAAAGAGATGGAAAAACTGTGTAGAATCAGAGAAGACCCTGAAAAACCAGGGGAATATTGAAAAAGAAAACCAGAGCCGGGGGCATCACAATGCCAGATTTCAAGTTGTACTACAAAGCTGTGGTCATCAAGACAGTGTAATACTGGCACAAAAACAGACACATAGATCAATGGAACAGAGTAGAGAACCCAGAAATGGGCCCTCAACTCTATGGTCAACTAATATTAGACAAAGCAGGAAAGACTATCCACTAGAAAAAGGATAGTCTCTTCAATAAATGATGCTGGGAAAATTGGACAGCCATGTGCAGAAGAGTGAAACTAGACCATTCTCTTACACCATACACAAAGATAAACTCAAAATGGATGAAAGATCTAAATGTGAGACAAAATCCATCAAAATCCTAGAGGAGAACACAGGCAACACCCTTTCTGAACTTGGCCATAGCAACTTCTTACAAGATACATCTATGAAGGCAGGGGAAACAAAAGAATTTAAGCTTGGTGAAAGTCAAGTTTGTTCTGTATCATATATAACAGTATATCAATATATATATACAATTAGTATATATATACAATGAGTATACATATACTATAATATATCATATGTATATTTACATACATATGAGGAGCTGTGTTTGGCATTTGGTGGCTTGGAAATTCATACTAGTAGAGAATATTTCTCAATGGCATCCTGGAGGCCCTCTTTCAGCATCACTTGAGGGATGGGGTCAGAGAATTTGCATGTTTAGCAAGCTCCTCCTGATGTTGGAGAAGCCCTGAGCTTTCTGCCTCTTGGAAAAGCCTGTCCATGGGTGGTGAAATGAAGGAGAGTCCCTCATTTGTTCCTTGCCGAATATTGTACTTTTTCCACTTTGTTTCTGAGAAAAACAGAATTACATTCCTCCCCTAGTGATGATCCCACGTGGAACATCTCTGTCTGGGTCAGGTTGAGGCTGAAGCATTTTCTAAAAGTAATTCTAGTTTTCTTCTTTTGCTCTCTGTGCCAACTCTCTCACAACTCATCTGTGGGGTACGGGTTTTCCTTTGTTATGGCAGATGCTGGACAATTGAAGAGGCAAATAAAGAAGGAAGCTCAGAACCATAGACGTAACCCTGGGGAGCCATAGAGCCTTGGGGCTTGTAAGTAAGCAGGGTTGGGTGTGTGAGAACCAGCCATCTGCATTAGCAGGAAGGGGCTAACCCCTGTAGAGGCATTGAAAGGCAGCGCTTCTGGATTTCAACACACAGGAAGGCTCGTAACTCTCCCTTGTCTTGTATTGAACCAGACACTGTTAGCTTGCTTTTCAACTGTGCAGAGATATACCAGACTCTTTTCTGGAAGAAGTTGCTGCTGGTTTTTAGAGGAAAGGTTTGCTCTTTACTTTGATCTGACTTCTGAAAGAATAAGGCATATTATTTTTTACAGCAAAGGAGACTTCTAAGAACTTTGAGTATTTAAATTTGAAGGCTCCCTCAGCATGTGAAAGCAATATTAGTGGCAGTTAGGTGTAACGGATGAATAGTTAATGTAACAAGAGACAAAAAATCTGAAAAAGATCCATATCCAAATGAAAACTCATGTTTGAGCTAAACTACTGGCTTTTTGCTACTTATTTTTTATTTGATAATGAGCATTAACTACATATGGGCACGGAGAGGCTCTGTGGGTTAAATAAGGCATATGTCTACCTGATAATGCATGTGAATCCAGCATAGTGCTTAGCCCTTTTCTCTCCCTCAGGATCCTAAAATAGAATGAGGAGGACTTACATGTATCTTTGTATTATACAAAGTAGAATAAAAAGCCATTTCCCCCTTTATACCCTAAATTGTGTGTTCTCCTCTGTTAGCACTTATAATGTACTATGATAATTTACTTTCTTAAAATTTATGAACTATTTATTGGGTACCTTACTCAGTGCCACCAGGCACTGTGTTAAGCTCTTCATATAAGATATTTCATGTAGGGGTGCCTGAGTGGCACAGTCGGTGAAGCATCTGACTCTTGGTTTCGGCTCAGGTCATGATCTACCAGTCATGAGACTGAGCCCCGTATTAGGCTCTCTGCTCAGCACAGTCTGCTTAGGATTCTCTGCCCTTCCCCGTGCTCTCTCCTTCTCATCCTCTCTCTCTTTCTCAAATAAATAAATAAATATTTTTTAAAAAAGGTGTTTCATGTGACCCTAATCACAGCCCTATGAAGTTGGAACTATCATTCAACCTGTTTTACAGAGGAGGCAGCAGAGGCTCAGAGAGAAGGGTAACCCTTCCCCAAGGTCATACACTTAGCACATGGGAAAACTTTGACAGGGGCTGCTTGTGGCTGACTCCATAGCTGACTCTCTTAACCAGTCACTTGATTCCAGCAGTTCTCAAACTGGTCCACAGAGCTGGGGCTTGGGAGAGGGTTCCCTGAGACCCCTTCAGAAACAGTCAATGATGTCAACATTTTTTCATAATAATGACAATTCATAATTTCTCTTGATATTTGCACTATTGGATAAGAGCAGTGGTGACTATAAATGTAGGCACCTGAGCATGAATCAAAGCAATGTCACCAAATTGCACTACAAATCATGGAATTCTTCCCTGCCATGTATAATTAAAAAATTGATTGTTGAATGTTTGATATTATGTAATGGAATATTTTGACATTTGGAAGAGCTGCATTAACTCCTTAATCTGGTACTTTCCAAATAACCAACTCATTATGTAACAAACTCATCCATGGATAGAGATCCCCTCAAAGTTAATTTTTGTGTTTTTAATGAAATTAAGTTAATATTTTAAATTTTCTCAACCTTAATTTCTAAAATGGCAAACAGTGACAGATATAATCCTTGTAAACAGAAGCCCTTTGGGTCCTTAATATTCTTTAAGTTTTCAGAGGAATCTGGAGAACAAAATGTTTGAGAATTATTGCCAAAGGCAGCTGGGAGCCATGGGAGGTTCTTGAGCAGGAGAATAATATCGGTTATATCTCTTAGAGTAACTAAATTTTATGCCCCCCCCTTTTTTAATCTTGAAAATGTCTGAAAATCTTCAGCATTGATGTAGTCATTGGCATATGTTGAGCTAGTGAACTGGGTCAGATGAATTGAATTTTGTTGACCCAGACCTGAAGCTCTGGGTCTGTGAGAATTACCCTGTCGGTAGCACTTAGAAACTGATGGTCCACTCTGTACATAACATTACTTGTTTGCCCAAGAGCTACAGGATCTGAATATCTGGTCCTCAAATAGTTTGGCTCAATCTGGAGAAGGCTACTACCGTTGTGGGGGCTTCATTTTTGGGGTCCATGTGTAACCAGCAAATGAAGAATTATAGTCCCATGTACAGGACTGGACTGGAGAGGTTAATTATGGGCAGGTCGACCTCATGGAAGAGGAAGGGTCATGTAAATCAAGAGTTCTAGTGAGATAGGACCCTCCCTCACCCCCCATCCCCTGCCCGAAATGCTGGGTAAGACAAGGAAACGCTGGGGTTTGGACTTGTCCAAGGCTAACATAGATCCGAAGCTAGCTGTTGTCTAGTGTTGCTGAGAGGTGGTGTTATTCAGATATTGCCAGATACTGTGCTAAGCTGTTTTCAGGTATTATCTCATTTAGCCTCCGCAATTATCCTGCCAGTTAAGTATCATTGCTATCTTCATCTTACAGATGAGAAAACTGAGACCTAAACAGATGTCTGAGCCAGGCTTTGACTCCAGTGTTGCTTTTCTTCAAAGCCTCTAGTTCTTAACTCGGTTGCACTTCTCCCCTTAAGGGAAACAAGAAAGTCAATTGGCTGGATGGCAGCTGGAAAGCAGTCTAAATATAAGAGAAAATGGGTGAAAGGTATAGAGGCAGGAATGGGAAAACTGTAGAAGGAACTGGACGTGGAATGGGAGGGGAGGGGGCTGTGTTTATTGTTGCTGCCAGAATGTCTGTGTGCCTAGAGCCTCCTGCCCTGCAGGGAGTTACTGACCTGAGGCCAAGTCCTACGTGTGCCGGCTGCTCTTCAAGATGCAATATCACTCTATGGAAACCAGACAAAACCAACACCCTGATTTTCATGCAATCAGAAGTTTGGAGGCCAGGCAATGGGCTGGAAGACTCCAGGCACAGTGCCGAGAAGGGGGTTGGACAGCACAGTCCAGCTGGGAAATATCCATGGCAGATCGTGGCTACGGCAGAAGCAGAAGCAGCTGCAGAAAGGGACTTGAGTCCTAGCTCTGCCCTGTGGGTTCAGCATTGCTCTCTGCCCCAGAGTCCTCATATCTAAAATGCAGATGGTCATACCACTTGGAGGACTAGCAGGAGAGTCAAGGGAGGCAACGTGTAGGAAGGCACACCAGGTATTCAAATCTTTCTTCTCTCCCTCCCATCATGTGGTACCAGGTGTGCTAATTCTGTTTGAGCCCCTGTCTCCACCATTCTTGCTATCTATCTATCTATCTATCTATCTATCTATCTATGCCACCAGTAACTCATTTGAGATGTTCTATTTTATCATTCTGGACTTCTATTTCTTTGCGTCTCTATGCACCATCCAGTCTCCATTCCAGAACTCTGGAAAGGGATATCTCAGACTCCTTTAATATATAATATATATATAACATATGTACATAATAATTATATATTATATATTGATTATAAATAAATTTAATATAAAAATATTTTTGGTAGTCTTTTAAAGACATCATTTATGCAGTGTTAGAATATCATTTGGGAATCAGGTTGCCTGGGCTCACCTAGTGCTTGATATCTACTTGGTTTTAGGCAATACACTTGAGTCTCTTTGTCTTACTTGCCTCACCTATAAAGTGATAGAACAAAAGCATCCACCTGTAGGGTTGCTGTGAGGACAAAATGGCATGAAATAGCGGTAAAGCACATGGCTTGACACACTGTATGAGCTCAGTAACTGTTCCTTATCTTCATTATGGTTGATATTTGATAAGCGTTGTTCTGGGCACGCTCTAGATGCCACATTGTTGAGTCTTGGCGACTGTTCAGTGGGACAGGCACCGTGATGCCCACTTCACAGATGAGAAAGCTGGCTTTAGGAAATAGGGAATCAGAATGCAGATGTAGACTGGGGGAGCTTTCTCTTCTGTCTCTCCACTATGCCAACTGTGGGCTCCCTTGTTTGTTTTATCCTTGTTTGTTAACCACTTGGCTGTGGCCTAAGCAACTTCAGAGCCAGAGTGAGGCTGCTTTTTATTTTCCCATTAATAACCCCCCAATAATAATCACAGCATTAAAGACCCAACAAGATCATGCGTGTGAAAAGATGATGCAAAACTTGGAAACACTCTTCAAAATATTTGTTTTTTATTTATGTAGGCCCCATCAAGTTCCAGAAAGGGATTTGAAGTAGCCTATTAGTTGTCATTAGAGTGATGATGATTAATGATTATAATAACAAGACGAGTGTAATTGGTTCAAATTGTGCCTTTTGAAATGGCCTCCATGGAGGCCAAGTGGTGGGGAGGGAGCCCGCAGCCTCTGCCTCAGGGAGCTGAAAAGATGGGCCTAATTGGTTAAAAGCAGCTTTGCTAATTGCTTTGGCAAGAGCTTGAGAGAAAGCTTTGGTATGATTATACATGAACCAGGGTCCCTCGAAGGCCTGTGATTTCAGGCTAGATCTGTTCCTCAAAACACAAGCAGAAAAGAGAACAGATGTTCAGCCACTTGACAGAGATTTAATAAGACACTTAGAAAAATTACCATGTTCACTTTGCCCCTCCTGACCTCTGGGTTGGAAGCTGGAAGAAGGCCTGTTTCAGGAGGCTGATGTTTTGAGCTGGAACCTAAAGGGGCATGTGCTATACAATTTTCCATTTATCTGAGATCCTGCTGTTCTCTGCCCCTCCCTCCCACCCCCACAAAGGATTTTCAGTGGTTAGAGGAGGAAAGGTAACAGGACAAGGAAGAGGCTTGATTATAGAGCAACCTATGTGCTTTACATTTCGGTTGAGGGTAGAAAGGGTGTGATTGAATTATTGAAATATTCTACTTGGGGTGCAAAGGAATACCGTCAGGCTAGCTCCTAACTTAATGTGGTAAGTCTCTGTGGCCCGAGCTGAAGCACCCAGGAGGGAGAGAAGCCCAAAGATAAGATTTTTCTGAAAAGAAGCTCCCCCTCTCAAATGGTGTTAATTATAGCACAAAGACTGGCAGCTCGAGAGCTCCTATGGGACTCTGCTCTGGTCAGGGGAGTCCAGAAGGCTTGTCAGGGACTACCAGTAGCTATAAGAGGTCGAAAGTGACCACCCACCTTCGAAGCTGACTCAACTCAGCCATTAGAAACGACGAACACCCACCATTTGCTTCAATGTGGATGGAACTGGAGGGTATTATGCTGAGTGAAGTAAGTCAGTTGGAGAAGGACAAACATTATATGGTCTCATTCATTTGGGGAATATAAAATATAGTGAAAGGGAATAAAGGGGAAAGGAGAGAAAATGAGTGGGAAATATCATTTGAGGGTGACAGGATATGAGAGACTCCTAACTCTGGGAAACAAACAAGGGGTAGTGGAAGGGGAGGTGGGCGGGGGGATGGGGTGACTGGGGGACAGGCACTGAGGGGGGTGCTTGACGGAGTGAGCACTGGGGGTTATGCTATATGTTGGCAAATTGAACTCCAATAAAAAATATACAAAAAATAAAAACAATTCATTGGTTATATACTCATGCAAATCACCTAACCACCCCGAGCCTCAATTTCCTCAGTTATTAACTCGTACCTTTCAGGGAAAAGATATGGGCAGAGTTTACAGGGAATCCAAGGTGAAGGTGGGCAGGGGAATTTGTGTGTTTCCAACAGATACATGGGATGATGGCCAGTGGTTCAAGGTGCTCTGGGCTAATTTCCTGCAAGTCCATATACATCTGTGTTCCCACTGTGGGCCAGGTACTGTGCTAAGTTTGGGAAATTCATAGTGGAGAACTAAAAGTATAGCTTGTATCCTCCTGAAACTTACAGTTTAGAGGTGAAGATGTTCTAGAGATGTTCTTTAAAAAAACCAACTGAAGATATAAAAATAAGTTGTGTTAATCACTGAGAAAGACCAGCATAGGGAGCAGCTATGAGGGGCCAGCTATAATGGGGTCTCTGAACTAGTTGGGAGGAAGGGGGGGGCAAGGAAGGGTTGCCCTGAGCCCTGAAGAAGGGCATATGAATTGCCTGCTGAAAGAGGAGAAGGACGTGACCAGATGTAGGATGGGTTGGAGTAGATGGAGATGGGCAGGAGTACATGGGTTGATCTGAAGTGTGTGTCAGCATCTTTGAGGGCAGCCCTGCTGTTTTTTCCTACATATCCATGGCAGAAGGGGTTGCCTTCTCTCCAGCTCCCATGAAGATAACCAGTCTGTCTGCTCTAATTCTCTGATTGGCAGTATGGGGCCAGATATATACATGGTGGTCCGCAAAGTGTTTTGATTTTTTTTTGTTTTGTTTTGTTTTTGGAAGCATTGCCATGATTTAATATTTGGAAAAGTCACATACAATTTTGGAGCTCCAATTTCTCTTGCAAAATCAAAAGTTCTGTCAACATTGGCCTTCATCTCTTCATGACAACCTCCAACGGAACCTAATGTAGCAACTTCTGAATGCAAAATACAGAGACCCCATGGGCCCCTTCTCTCTATACTCTTCCTTCTTGGCTCCTGCAGGCACTTGAGTTTGAGAGCCCTGATCTCAGCTCTACTGAGGATGGTCAGATGGGAGAGAACAGACCTCCTTGGTTCTTTGGAGGAGACTGTTTCAAATTAAAGTCCTGACACCCTATTAGGAAGACTGGTTTGTTTATTTATTTTTATTTATTTATTTTACCTCCCTCCTCTAGGAAAGATGTTCATCTCTCCATGTAAGGATTCTCTTAAAACAGGGCACACCTGGATGGCTCTTGGATGGGTTTCCTTTATTCTTTCTCTTTCTCTCTCCCATATCTTTAAAAAATAACAATGAAACCATTTGGCAAAGAATATCTTATGCAAAATCCCAGTGTAAGTTTTGGATGAAAGCGAGTTGGCTTAAACTGAATTTGGTGTGTCCACTCTGGAACACTGGCTGCTTGACTTTCTCTCATTCTCCTCCCCAAGCTAGCTCTAGGACATCTCTAGGGAGACCCAGGGTTCCTCAGAATACTGTTGAAGTCCCCTCTCTAGAGTGCTAAGGGAAGACTGCTGCCTGTTGGAGAGATGGGGTAGAGCTTAAAAAAATTAAAAAAACAGACAAAGCTTCTGTTGGTTCCTCAATTTTTAATTTGGGGCCAGCCTGAAATAAGATGACATGCAAAAGGCAAAACTGGGTGTCCAATTTCCTATTTCCCCTGTCTCTGGACCCCCAACAGCAGGGATTTCCAGGCAGCTCAAGTAGCAGCTGGTGAACATTAGAGTCACCTCTTCAAGTATGCAAGATCTGCTTTGTGACTTTGTGACTTGGAGGAGATCTGGAACTGTACTCTGCCCAGAGGAGTGCGTGACTTCCTGCAGCACACAGCATGGAAAAGCAGTCACTGTCCCTCTGTAGCTCTGAAGTGGAGGCTGGCTCTCCTTTACCTGGTGAGGTACTGGTACACAGAACTCTGGGACTGGCGCATTGGCCACACTGCAGGAATTGCCCAGAGTATTCCTGACAATGAGAAGAAGGTTTCTGAGCTTCCTCAGCTTAGCCTAGCAGCTGTACTGTCACATTATTACAGATGCTTGTCACTGAAGCATCACTGTCTGCAACCTTGACATGCACCATTTCAGATTCATTTTTCAAAATTGCTTTGAAAGCCCAGGGCCTGTCCCATCCATTAGTGGAACTCCTTTATGACAGGTGCTAGGGGTGATGAAGGTGACAGAGAACTCCATGTGCACTGCTGATTCATAGAAGACACATGCAGAAAGCCACAGCCTGGCTGGCATAAAGCCTCCATGGAGGTTTGCAGGTGGTCTCCTCAAAGGAGGGCATCATGCTCCTCCAGGGGTGCCTGCCCTCTACCTGCAGAAACAACTTCCTGGTGACAGAGCCTGCATACTCCCATCACATCCAGCTTCTTTAGATCTGATTACTTCACCTGTCCACACTGTATGCTCTTAGGCAAGCTCTTTGGGTTTCTGTTTCCTCATCTCTGTAAAGAAATATATAATCCATCTCCCAACCTCATCTGTATAATAGAAATCATATTATCCACCTCACAATCTTATCTGTTTAATAGAAAGCATATACCCGCCTCTCAATATCAGCTGTATAATAGAACTAATCATACCCCAAATACCCAATTTCGTTGTGAGAATTAGAAAGAATACACATTAAATGCCAAGCAGCGCATTTAATATATAATAGGCACAGAAACTCTTAGCTTTCTGGAGGCTGGAAGCTTCACATTTTTGAGCCTCCAGGTATGTTTTAAAAATGAAGAAATTTCAAAGTTGTTACAAAAATGCTACATTTTAAGTGTTTACTTTGGACAGATGAATGCTTTTAATAAACCTACCAAGAATAGAAGGGACTGTGTAAATAGCCTCATTCAGGGTGACCTCCAAAGTGTAAATCTACACTCTTAAAGAGATGGGGTGTGGGCCAAATGTGTCATCCCCCAAACCCATTATGGGCTTTAAGTAAACGTTAATAAATGATAGTCATTAGCATGATATAATGATATTACATCTATCCCTTGAGATTATAAACAATATTTTCATCTCCATCTGCTTATAAATCAGCTGAATTTCTCTCAGCTTTAAAACACTTTGTGATGGGCCAGTGAGCTGTGGTGGGGAAACTTTTGGTAGCTGCTGGGAGCCCCTGTGCCCCCAGATGGGACCCACATGTGTGGCTGTGGAATTTTTTTGTACTGAATGAACAAGTTGACCTCCACAGACCAGATTCAGTTTGTGCTCTAGAGGGTGGGATACTTTGGGGATAAGAAAATCCCTGCTGGCTACAAAATGTCCCAGCCTGGATAGGGTCAGACTGGGAGCCTTTTAGCTGTTGCCTTGGCAGCAGGGGGACTCACACAGGGATATCCAGCTAGATTTCAGGTGAGGGCCTTGTTAAAACAGCCTTCTCCTTCCCTGGACTAGTCATCCCATACTTTGTCATTGGTGAGCCTGTGCACACCTTATTGAGGAAAAGGGTCTTCCGTTCTTGGATTTTGCTGAGATTGAATATCCAAGTCTCCAAATGCTAACCCTAGAGAGGAATCAGTGTCTTATCACAGATCTAGGAGAGCATAAAAGTACCTCCTTCTTGTTATGCAATGACAGGCAGCTGTCCTGAATTAGGCTGGAGAAGACAAGTGTTCCAAGGCAGCTGGACCACCCTGACTTCTGAGTTCTCAGACCGTCTAACATTTGGGTATCAACCCTCATTGCCAGAGGCTGGTGATCATATTTATGAACTAAATGTAAGAATTTTAGTTTGGCTAATATCTGAATACTCATGAGGACAACAGGGATGGAGTATTTTAAAATGAGGGGCTCTTGAGAGAATCCAGACCCATGATCACAACACGTAGAAGTGAGTACTCAGAGCCTGTGTATCTGAGGCGTAGGCTACCAGTGAAGAGCATGCTGTTTAGGAGTTCATTTTGGGACCACTCAGTACTTTGTAATCACTCCTTGGACACATCTAGAATTTACTGTTATAATCAAATGGAACTTACTACAAAGTTAATTTGAGATTATATTTAGTGATATGCTTTATCATTGTTGTAGTGAGTGGTAATTAGGAATAAAATGGGAAATGGTTCCCATAAAAGATTGTGATTAGCATTGATTATGCGGACGATGTAAGCTTTTCTACTGGCACCTCATTGCTTCCTCCTTCTCACTAATTAGCAGTAATTTTGCCTCCTCCCATGCTCTAAGACACAGATTCTAGTTCTAACTCCACACTCAGGCTCCTTTGCCTTGTCACTCTCTACCAGTGGCTCTGGATTGAGGATCTGAATACTGATTTTGTTGTCCATGTGGACAGACCCCTCCCTGGTTTTCTATTTCTAGAATCCTTGAATTTCTCCTCTCTGTCACTTACCTGCTCTGGGTGGCAGACAGAACAAGGAAGGCTTCCAGAGGAAGGCAGTTAGTGACCCTGGTGTTGGTGAGGGGTGAGAGGTATCCTGAGATTAAGTCTGGGAGAGAGAATGCTAGGTTAGGGGAAGAAGAGCAGCAACCATTAGCTGGGGGCTTCCTACAGAAAATAACAAGGAGCATTGGATCTTTATTGTGTCATTTAAAGTCCAAGCCAATTAGAGATACAGTAATAGTTAAGAGGCAAAAAGCACAGCCCTATCTTCCTCTGTCTGCAAACCTCTTCACTTCCTATTTCTGATGGCCTCGAATTCCTAACTGGAGACAGACATTTCATTGAACATTCAGGGAGCTCAGGCTTACACTATAAAAACTGAGATTGTCCACATGCCGATATGAAGACTTTCAGGCTCCAGGCTGATTGCCACATTAGACCCTTGTACTTTTGGGTCAAAGTAGGGGCCAGAGAGCAGAAGAATGCTGAGTGTCTCAAGGGGTGGGGTTGGAGGGGGGGATGCTGAGTGGCAGAGTGACCCAGAGGGAAGAGGCCTGGAGGGAGAGAAGATGGAATGCTGGGACGCCTGGGTGGCTCAGCAGTTGAGCAGCTGCCTTCAGCTCAGGGTGTGATCCTAAGATCTGGGATGGAGTCCCGTATTGGGCTGCCTGCGGGGAGCCTGCTTCTCCCTCTGCCTATGTCTCTGCCTCTCTCTCTCTCTCTCTCTCTCTCTCTGTGTGTGTCTCTTATGAATAAATAAATAAATCTTAAAAAAAATAAAGAAGATGGAATGCTGAAGTCTGCAGAATTTATCCTGAGAGGATGCCAGGGTGCTGCGTTTCCCTTGTCCAGTTTGACCACTGAGGAACTATAGCTGAGACCAGGCCCCTGGGCTGCCTGTAAGGCTCTCCAAGGCTACAGTGTCTTTCTGGAAAATTGCTAGTCAGAGCACTTCTGGCCCATTCTATCTGACATGAGTAGTGAAAAGGTTTGGGGGTGGAGTGGAGAGGCCCCTACACAGAGGCCCCACGTGGCTTCCATCCAGGTGTGCGTGGGTCTGCAACTTTTTCCATTCCCAGCCTGGCTCCAGTTCTGGATTCTGGATGCTGACTATCCCTGTGGAACCACCCCTCTCAAGAGGAGGAAACTCTGGAATCGCTGACATCTTCTCTGCCTGCTACACAAGCAGTTCTGTGTCTGTGAACTTGGGACCCTTGAGACACAACGTAACATTGACCCCAGGCTACGGACCATATGGGTGGGAGCTTTGTCTTCCTCTGAGTGGGTCCTGATTGTCTGCTCTTCTGGACTTTTGAGTGCAAGAGAGTCTCTGCAACTTCCTTTACAGCATCTCTGAGCTAATTTGGAATCCATCCTTTTACGATGAGCAATGAGATGGACTTAAGTTTGAGCTAGAATTTGCCTTTATAAAGGAGGTCATTGAAAAGGATAGAGATCATTGACGTAGGCACCTTGCCCAACGTTTTAGAAGCAACCCCTTTCCTACAATTAATTGACATCCTAACAGACAGTATGCTAAGCTGGCCACTCCGGTAGGTTCCCTGCAATGCCTGTTAGGCAGCATGGCTTTGATATGGATCCTTTGGTCTGACAGGTATTCAAAAGCCATAAGTTTTCATTCCAATAAAAATATTCTGTTAAAAAAAATGTGTGTGCATGTGTGTGTGTGTGTGTGGGTAGATGGAATGATTTCTCTTCCTCAGAGGTAAAAAACAACTGTCACTAGAACACTACTCCACTCTGTCTTAAATCTGTCTTCTACTTGAGCTCTTAAAATGCAAAGGAGATCACACCTTGCCTCAATAAGGACCATCTGATGGTTTCCCAGTACTGTTAGAATCAAATCCTAGCTCCTTCTTTCAAAATGCTGTTTGATCTGGTCTTTGCTTCTCTTTTGGTGTCATCTTCCATTTCTCACTTCATTTGTCCATAAATCTTTACTTCCATCCACTCATCCATCCATCCATCCATCCATCCATCCATCCATCCATCCATCCATCCACATACCCATGCACCCATGCATGTCTCCATCCATGCACCCATATGCTTTGACTCAGACACAGTTGTTTTCTTGGTCTTCCGTAAGTGCCTTTAGTTCATTCCTTCTCTGCATTTCTGCATTGCATACACTTTCCCTCACATTCATACAGCTTCCTTGTTCCCTTCCTTTATTTGGGTCTCTCTTCTAATGTCACTTTCTCCAAGAGAACTATCCCTCATCATCTAGGGTTATGACTGGAAGGGATATTGAGGGGCTTCTAAAGTATGGCCTTCTGTTTCTTAATCTGAGGCTTGTAAAATTTTTGTGTTCACCATATTAATATTCAGTCTGCCATAAACTGACTAATATACTTCTCTGTGTATATGTTATGCTTCAACAGAAACTTAAAAATAAATATCCTCACACCCATCTCACTCTTCTTACTTTGCTTTATTTTTCATCATGGTCCTTATCACTACCTGACATTGTCTTATATTCTTCATTGTCTTATATTCTTGTTTGCGTTGTCTGTCATCCCATGCCATGTGTAAATGACATGAGGCTAAGGACTTAATCTAGTTTCCTGTTCTGTACTCAGTGCTTAGCCCCATGACTGGCACGTAGGAGGAAACCAATCATTGTTGAATGAATACATGAGTAACTGGTTGGATACCTTAAGCAACTGGAAGGTGTAACATAGAAATGGGGAGCAAGCCATCTAATTCATCTGACAGTTTAAATTATAAGGGTCTGAGACAGCCCTTAGCTTCCACAGGATCTCCTCTTTCCTCTTGGAAACATCTGCAGTTTTGACTTTGGGACTTAGAACTTGGCTGGTTCCTTTCCTCTAGATGCCTCTCAGCACACTGGTCTCATATGTAAACCTTATCACCAAGGGCTGAACGTAGAGCATCCATGGCATGCCAAGTCAGTTGCTAAATAACAAAACGTCTTAGAAAAGACTTGGGCCAATGGGTCACTCCTTCATCCACAGTGAGTGCGATGGTTAGGAACACCAGCTTTGAGGTCCAGAAACCTGTGTTTTAATCTTAGCTCTACTTGTTCTAACTGTGATCATGTGATCTTAGACAATGTACTTAGCTAGCTAAGCCTCAGTTTCTTATTCAGATAATGGGACTGGTGATCATACCTGCCTTCTGGGTTTGTTCTGAGGATTTACTGAGGTGTTGTGCATCAAGCCCTTGGCACAAATTTTGACACCTCAGTTACTGTTAAGAATATTTGGTGTTCTTAAGCATTCAGTCACTATTATTGATTATTACTGATATCTGTGTCCCTCTTATGTTATGATGCCACATCTCTTTCTATTTTGTACCTTTGGATCTCCCCACTGAGTCCTTACCATGCATCTATCTTCACATGAAGTATGATATTTTGAGAAGTGAACTTGTGATTTTCTTGTATCTTAAGCAAAATAGCATGTTTGAAGGTACTTGGAAAACCATAAAGGGTTTCATAGATATATGTGTGTACTCAGAGACTTCTGTTTGTGTGTTAGCTTCTTTTGGAGACAGTGTGATAGAAGAGGACTCCTCTGGGTGTTGGTTGGCATGACACCAAGCAATCATTTAACTTTTCAAAGACTCAATTTCCCCATTTGGGGATTAGTGACAATAACAAGGCCCACCTACAGAGTGATTTCATGTGTCCTTGGAGGTGGTAGATATGAAACACAGGAAATATGGCAGAAATTCAAATGTTCCTCCCACCAACTCCTCTTTTTCTCTATCTCATTTGTGATTTAATTATATATGTATAATTTAATCTATACATCTATTTAATTGTATCTCATCTCTCTTATACAAACTTTTTCCAAATACTTTTTTTTACTAGCTATAGAGAAATTTCTTTAAATTTTTTTTCTGCCTTGCCCATTGGCCTTCTTACCAGTTTTTGTTCTGAGGTCTATGGAGGAGGCCCCTTGGGATGGACAATCCTGTGCAAAGATTCCGCACTGAGCCTTGTGCTACACTGCATATACATTCTCCTGTTGTTTGGCGGTATTCTCATTCCCTTAAGCTGTAGCTTTTCCACACACAGCACATTGGGCTATTGTAATCATAGCAGCTGATTGATTTTAAACCATGGGTGTCCCATTGCTCAGAGAACATCCAGTAAGCACTGGTTGACTGACTTCCAAGTTAGAGAAATTCACATGTCTGGAAAGTAACAGGATGAGGATATGCTATGTTTTTGATTTTGATTTTGTATCTGTAGTTGTCTAGAGAAGTGGATTTTTTTTTAACCCCTTCAAATATCCTGGAGTTTACTCTCCTCTCATATAGTCAGTGGACCTCGGCAACCTCATGGTCAAACTATGGTCTGGACTGGCAGGTTCAGCAGCAGCTGTGAACTTTTTAGAAATGCAGAACCCCAGGTCTTAGCCCAGGCCTACTGAATCAGAAGTCAGAATCTGTATTACTACCACAATCCCATGATTGTGGTACATGAGAAGGATAAAGAAGTACTATTTTGTAGTACTGTGGTCCTGCCTGGATGTAGCAGGGCCTTGGCCCAGCATCAGCTTTTTAAGGCATTGGGAACCTCTGGGCTCTGGGGTGATATGCAGAGAAGTGACACAGCTCTTTAGAAGACCAGCCACTGAGGTCAGATAAAACCTTTACACATGTGGAACTTTCACTTCTTTGCCTGGTGCCACATGCCTTTGGCCTGAACTCATTTTCCCTGTCTCTGTAGGCCTGTGGTCCCCCTGGATACCAATCACCATAGCTGCAATGTTGTTATCTCTTTTGATGCCCCTTAAGAGCTTGCTGACTGATTCAGTTAGAGAAATCCAAGTATCAAGAAAGGAAGCACAAATTAGTTTGTTTTTGCCTTGCTTATCTGTCTAGAGAAAGCATCTCTGCTCTTTCAAATGTCTGATAAATGGACTTGATTATCCTCTTCAAGCAAACACATGGTTGAGAGGTGGGAGTTGTAGGCTGTTGGAGAGTCTGCTGTCTGCCAGCAAATCCTCCTCTTTGAGGTTTTCTTTTCCATCTTGATGAAAGAAATTTTCTGAGACACAAAACCTCCAGGTTTATGTTTGAGAAACCCTGGTGCAGGTTTCTCTCATCTGCTTCCCATGAAGTCGTGGCCCATGTAGGAGTGGGAGTGTCTGAGAAGAGGTTGGTAATGACTGGGAATTGGAATCAGCAGAGCTATTCTTTGGTGTCAGTTTATTACTAATAGAGTTATTGGTTTGTCAACTTGATTTTTCTATTCATTCAACCCTTCCTCATAGATGTTAAACTCATAGCATGGTACCTCTGGGGCCATTCTTCCTGGGTTTGCATCCTGGCTTTTCATTTAGGAGCTATGAGGTTTCTGACAAGTCATTTAACCTCCATGTCCTTAAGTTTCCTCATTTATAAAATGGGGTTAATAAAAGGATCCATTTCAAAAAAAGACAAAAGGATACATTTCAAAGGGTTTTTTCCTCCCTTTGGATTCAGTGAATTAGTATTTCTATATATTAACTAAGTCATTCTTGGCACCTAGTGGGCATAGTTTGAGTATTTGCTGTAGTGTTAACACTGTAGGTTGGGCACATTGGTAGGTAGAAGCATAGAGCAAGGGCCCTTCCCTGACAGAGTGCATTTCCCTTGGGGAGATGAACACTATATCACATTGCACCAGTGCAATATTTATAAGAAGTGCAGGGAAAGAGATGTGCAGGGTGCAGTGAGAGTGAATGCTGGTGCATATGGCCTTCTTGAAGCATGTCCTGGAAGTTGTCCCTAGGAGGTGACATTTGTGCTGGTCTTCAGGAGGCTAGTGGACAGCCTCAAGAGGGTGGAAGTAGGCCCGTGTGGCTGGAGGGTAGACAGTAGGGTGTGGGGAAGGCCCAGAGCTGAGAAGACAGGTAAATCATCAAGTAGAAATTCTTACTTAGGAATTCTCAACTTTTAATGAACTTCAGAATTGCCTGGAGAAGCTGCTTAAAAATGCAGAACCTCTAAAGGTTCTGATTTAGATGATTTGGGGTGGCAGTCTTCATTTTAACGAGAATCTTTGGGGTGGTTGACATAACAGATTCATAGAAGATAGTGCCGATAGCACAGTGAGGCCATGTTAGAGATACGTGTTTTTATCTTAATCTTGAGAGAATTGAAGAATCACTCAAGAAGTTCTTTGGTACAATTTCCATACAAATCACATTCACATTTTTAAATTCTGTGGGTTTTAGCAATTGTTAAATAAGAGTTAAATAATAGTCATATAACCACCAGCCTATCACAATCAAGATCTAGAGTATTTCTATCAGCCCCAAAGTTCTCTCATGCCCTTTTTGTTGTCAAGCCTTTCTCTCCTAGCTCTGGCAATCACTCATCAGTTTTTTTCTACAGACTTTGCCCTTTTCTGAGTGTCATATGAATGGAATCATACAGCGTGTAGACTTTTGTGTCTGTCCTCTTTCACTTAGCATGACGCTTTGCCATCAATCCATGTCATTTCATGTGTCAGTAGTTTATTTCTTTTTATTTATGAATAATATTAAATTGAATGTATCAGTTTGTTTATCCATTCAACAGTTGATGGACACTTAAGCTATTTCGAGTTTTTAGAGATAGTGAATAAATCTGTTATAAAAATTCTTATGCAGGTATTTGTGTAGATATGTTTTTATTTCTTTTGCATAAATACCAAATAGTGGAATTGTTCTATCATATAGAAAGTACTTTTTTTTTTTTAAGAAACTGCCAACTATCTTCCAAATTGGCTTTGTATTCCCATTAGCAATGAGTGAGAAATGCTATTGGTCTATATCTTTACCAGCACACGGTATTATCAGTTAAAAAACATTTTTAAGCTATTTATTATGGTTTGAATTTGTAATTCCCCAGTTGTTAATGACACTGAGCATATTTTCATTTGTTTATTTATCAGTGCATTCATAGATCTTTTATGGTGAAGTGTTAAGTATTTTGACCGTGTCAAAAAAATTGTATTGCTTTACTCTTATTGAATTTTGAGAGTTCTTTTTTTTAAAAGATGTTATTTATTTATTCATGAGAGACGCACAGAGAAAGGCAGAGACACAGACAGAGGGAGAAGGAGACTTCCTATGAGGAGCCCAGTGCAGGATTCAATCCCAGGGCCCTGAGATCATGACCTGAGCCGATGATAGATGCTCAACCACTGAGCCACCCAGATGCCCAAATTTTGAGAGTTATTTAAGTATTCTAGTTATAAGTCCTTATCAGTGATATGTTTTGCAAATATTTTCTTCTAGTCTATGACTTTTCATTTTATTAATACTGCCTTTCAAAGAGTTTAAAACTTCATAAAGTCCAATTTATCATTTTTTTCTTTTATAGTTCATGGTTTTTGTTCTTTATGTAAAAAATCTTTGCCTAACCCAAGGTTGTAGAGATTTTTTTTTTAGAAGTTTTATGGTTTTAGGTTCTAAATTTAGGTCAATGATCCATTTACATTTATATCTATGATTTAGCCTTTAAGTGTGGTATGGGTCATGATTCCTACCAGTGTACCTTTATTTAAAAAAATCAATTGACCACATATACTTGGGTCTATTTTGGGAATCCTGTCCTATTTCATTAATTCATATGTCCATATTTTCACTAATACCATAATGTAGGGGTTGGCAAACTATGGCCTATTGGCCAAATTTATGCTTCTACATCTTTTGGTAAATAAAATTTTATTAGAACACAGTCATACTCATTTATTTAAGTATCCTCTGTGGCTGCTTTTGCTCTATAGTAGGTATAACAGAGACTGTATGGCCTGCAAAGCCTAAAGTATTTCTATGTGGCTTTTTTTTTTCTATGTGGCTTTTTACAGAAAATTTTTGTTGACCCCTGCTATAATGTTCTAATTACTCTAATTTTATAGTAATTCTGAAAATCAGGTAGTATAAGTCATCCAACTTTGTCCCTTTTCCAAATTATTTTGGCTTTTCTAGGTTCTTACTTTTTAATTTCAGATAACTTTTAGAGCCAGCTTGCCAGTTTTTAACAAAAACCTAGTGGGATTTTGATTATGATTGTATTGAATCTTTGGATCGATTTGGGGAGAAGTAAAAATATTAAATCTTCCGTACTAAACATGGTATATCTTTCCATTTATTTTTATTATTTTTATTTCTCTCATTAATGCTTTGTAGTGTTCAGCATACATATCTAATACTTACTATGTTAGCTTTATCCCTAAGTATTTCATGTTTTTGGATGTTATCCTAAATGGCACATTAAAAAAAATTCAATTTCCAAGTGTTCATTGCTAATGTATAGAAATACAATTGAATTTTGCACATTGATCTTATTTCCTGTGACCTTGTTAAACTCACAAATACATTCCAGTGACTTTTTAAAAAATATTTTATTTATTTGCACAGTGAGAAAGGGAGTGTGAGCACAAGCAGAGGAGTGGCAGGCAGAGGGAGAGGGAGAAGCAGGCTCCCTGCTCCACAGGGAGCCTGATGTGGGGCTTAATCTCAGGACCCTGGGATTATAACCTGAGACAAAGGCAGAGGTTTAATCAACTGAGCCACCCAGGCGCCCCTCTAGTGACTTCTTGGTAGATTTTTTGTGATTTTCTATTCAACCATGACATTTATAAATAATTACAGTTTTCTTTCTTTATAATCTATATGCCTTTTATTTCTTATTTTTCCACGTTGTACTATCACTTCCAGTATAATATTGAATGGAGTGGTAAGAGTGGACATCTTTGCCTTGTTCTGACTTAGGGGGAAACTAAAGTGTTTTAAACAAGGAGCTGATAACATCTGACTTTAATTTGGTATAGCAGCATCCAGGCTCATGTGATCAGTGCCTACCTGTTTTCAAAGGATGATACTGTGCATGTATATCTCCTGTATCAGTTAGCTTTCATCATAATAATTCTGTGTAACAAATAACCACAATATCTCAGTGGTATACACATCACAATAGACATTTAGTGTTTGCTCCATATCTGTGCATTAGTTGGAGCTTAGGGCTTTTAGGCTGGGTTAGGCTCTAGGCTGTGTACTGGGCTAAGTTTATTCCATGTGTTTCTCATCCTGCTTGAACTGTGTCTACCAAGGGCAGGGTTTTCTCTTGTGTAAGGCAGGAGCACAAGACGGCAAACTCAGCTGTGATGTACATTTCAAACCTCTGCTGGCATTATTCTGTTAATATCCCATCGGCCAAGGAAGTCACACGATCAAGCCTACCTTCAAATGGACTTGTCCCACTATGAGGCTAATGAGTAATATTACTCCAGGATAGCAAAGAACTGGGGACTGGGGCCAATAATTTCATCATCATATCTCTTAAAAAGGAAGTAGTCAAACTACATGTGGTAGACAAGCTGTGAGCACTTCGAAGACTATGAGTGTTCGCTTTACCTCTCCCTGTATCCATCTGAATAGCATAAAATGCCTGCCTCATCATAAATGCTTAATACATTTTTGTTGAATGAATGACTGGAATTTGCTAGTAGTTCACAGTTAGCTTATTTTCTACTGCTAGTCAGGAGATTCTTGGTCTGGCATGAACTTTACTTCTCATCTGTGTTTATACATCAGCTCAATAGGCTCCAGAAAACTACTTCTCTATGACAGTAAAAAGGATGGGAAAAATAACACCCTTGTGTCTGAGCATAGGCTGTTCTCATTGGAAAGGGCCTGAAGTGAAAATAAGGACACCTGGTTTTGTCTTCTGGTTCTGTTCATTAGCTATATAACATCGATCAGTTTATGTAGTTTTATCTGTAAAATGTAAAAATTCTTTACCTATAGTTTGCTCTGCCCACCTAACAGGACTTTTGTGATAATGTATATGAGATATATGAAATGTCTCTACATGATATACATGAGGTTGTAATGTATATGAAATCATAAAGAGCTATAACTATGAAAGGCTATAAACTCTAGGGAATTGCTATTCTGACATTAACACGTTATAGGGTTGATGGGGAGACATTTTCAGCTCTGAGAACAGCAACACTCTGAGGTTCTGATGCTTCAAGGGAGGAGCCGCATAGCTCTCAATATTCTTTTTACAAAATCACAGCCTTTTATTTTCCCACCCCTTGCTTAGTGCTCCCTGCTCTCCATGGTTTTCTCTTCTTCGCAGGGAAACTTCCAACTTTCTTTTTAACCTCACATCACCTTTCTTGAGTCCCCTTCTCACCCTCTACCCTTGAGCCACATGAGCTTCTTTCCTCAAATGTACCAAATGCTTTATCTCATCTCTTAGGCTGGGCATGTACTGCTGCTTGTGCATGAAATATATTGCCCCTTACCCCTGAACATGTTAAATCCCACTCACCTTTCAGATCTCAGCTCCATCAACAAATCTTCCCTATTCCCCACATCTAAGTCAATCATCCTTTTATGAGTTCCTATACACCTTGTGCAAACACATTCTGTTTAGTACCACCCTATGCAGTACTGTTAAATGCTATTTGTCTCTGAAATATATCCTAAGACCATATATAAATAATAAAATATTTCAGTATGAAAAATCCATTATATTACTCTGTGTGTGTGTGTGTGTGTGTGTGTGTGTGTGTATCTTCTTGATCACATCTTGTACCTTAATGTCTTTCTTTCAGTCAATGAGAGCTAGAGGCTGGGCAGACTGTTCTCTAAACTCTTGACAAATGAATGTCAAGGTACACTTTTGGAATGTTCTCTAGTGAGCACCTACAGCATGATCCTAAAGTAGGCGTGTTTGGCAATATACAGAGACTTTCTCCCTGCCATATATGTATTTTGTATTCTAGAGAACAGTTCTGACCCCAGTGACTGAGGACACATGACAGTGATGGTGCTGCACCTGGCCCAGATAACCCAAAGAAGAGTATCACACTGGAGGCTAGCATACATATTTGGTTAATAGCTGGAGTTTGTGGTAAGGCAAATGGAGGGCAGAGACCCAGCAGATGTTGTGGGAAGATTGGAAGCCCTCTGACATTATGATATCATGGTAAAAACTTGGGAGGATTGTCCAACAATAGCTTGAGACCAGCCACTGGAAGAGATTATGAGTGCATGACAAGTCATTATGCAGAAAGTTTGAAGACCAGTTGCCATGTATGGGCCACAAATCCAAATAAACTATGGTAGAAGGACTCAAGATGGTGCCAATGCAGTTACCACTCTTATTTCAGGAATATGTTCCTCCATGTGAAATGCATACAAGTGTGCATATATATAATGGCACCAACTCTACTGCAAATAATTGATTCTCTGTGTACTGTTCTGTCTCCCTCTCACCATTGGATTATAAGCTCTGTGAGAGCAAACCTCTTGTCTCTTATTTACTGATGCAGTGAATGCTGTGGTCTACTGGCTATTTCCCTTTCAAGAATTATGTGTTCATTTTCTGGCTACTGAATGTGTTTGTTGCCTGTTGTTGGTCCACAGCAGAGTTACTCTCTGGGCTTTGCCCTGCTATAGGGAGTTGCTTTGTCCAAGGTTATGTCCCTTCTCTGTGATCAGCCAATGTTCAGTGAGTTGTAGACTGTGATGTGTGTGTGTGTGTGTTGGCGTGTGTGTGTTGGTGGGTATATACTAAGGCCTGCTTTGCCTCAATCTAGGACCACTCTGAAGGATCTAGCAGTCCTAAAGCTCCCATGTGATTGACTGAGATCATTCTGGAACTGAATAATACTTCAAATTCTCTGTCTAATCTACCTTCCTCTACCCCTCATAGGGGTTGTTCCTGAGAGTGCTTCCTAATAATCTTCCTGCATGCAATTCTTTGTCTCAGAATCTGTTTCCCAGGAAATCTCCCAGTGTTTGACCCTTTTGCAGCCTTTCAGGGTCAGTAAGTAGTTCCTCCATTATGATAAAATGGAGATTCAGTGCACTTCAGTGACTTGCCCAAGGCCACCCAGATTGCTACATGCTGAACTGGGAAAACACCTATTTCAAGGGGTTGATGGCTTAAATGAGAATGTATAAAAGTAACCTTGAAGGATAGGTTCTCGTTAAATGCTGGTGTTCTTTTTCTAAAGGGTTAGGACTAGCCCTGCAAAGCTGGAGGAGTAAGGAAGTCAGTTTATAGAGAAGCATGACTTGTAATGAAACGCCCTTGGGGGCCAGTTTCCACCCTTGCCCCCACTTGAAGATTAGGCCTCTATCCCTGCCCAGCTGGTCTATCTCCCTTTCAATAGCCTAACTTCATAGAAAGAACACTTCTTTGCAATCATACTCGGTATAAAAAGACATTAGCCTATAAATTAACTACTCCCTAAAGACTCCTATTTGCATGTACTAGAATATTTTTGCTGTTGTTGTTAGAAAATATTTTGACCACACACTGAGCTGATTATCAATATAATTGTACTGTAATCACATCTGTGGAAACTACCTAGCAAATCAACTCTGACTTCACCTACGGGGGGTGGGGGGGAGAATCAAACCTGTCAAATCAGAACACAGGAACACGTGGCCTCATTCACAAAGAGTGATGCTCCTCCTACCACATAGCTCTTTCTGTGGGTAAATAGAGTGGCTGTAGCATCTAGAGGCATCCACCTAATACATGCAGAGAATGTTTACAAAATTTTTTTTTTTGGTTTACAAAATTTTTAAAAATATTTTATTTACTTATTTTTTACTTGAGAGAGAGAGAAAGAGAATGCACGCATGTGAGCTGGGGGGAGGGGCAGAGGGAGAGAGAGAAGCAGACCCCCTGCTTAGTAGGGAGCCCAATGCAGGGCTAATCCCAGGACCCTGAGATCATGACCTGAGTTGAAGCAGATGCTCAACTGACTGAGCCACTCAGGAGCCCCATGATTTTTGTTTTGTTTTGTTATTTATTTATTTAGACAGAGAAGGAAAGAGAAAACAGGGGTAGAGGTAGAGGAGGAAGGAGAGGGACAAGAAGACTCTGCACTGAGCAGGGAGCCCCACAGGGGGCTTGGTCCCATAACCTTGAGATCATGACCTGAGCTGAAACCAAGAGTCTGCTGCTCAACTGAATGACCCACCCAGGCAATCTGTTTGCGAATTGAAAGCAAATGGCTAGTCATTCTCTTCAGAGATTTATGGTGTAGGTAGTTTATGAGATATTTCTTTTTTGCTAGTTGTAAGGACAAAAAAAGATATTAGGATGATAAAGAATTAAAGGCAACACATTCTTAGTCACTCAGTATTAAACTTATAAATTCAAGAGATCTGTGTTTGGATACCAATGTGCTATGTCATTCTGGAAAATCTTTTCAATTAGTCAGGTTAGACAAGGCTATGATGTAACAAACAAGCTCCTCAAATCTCCATGGGTTTACTTACAGTCACTCACAGAAAGTACTCTGCTTATCCAAGTCCTCTTCATGTTATTTCTCTTTTAAGCTATGACTCAGGAATCCAGGTGGTTACATCCTGGGGCTCTTCTTGACAAGTGGATGCTCTAATCACTGCATTAGGGGAAAAGAGAGCAGGGAGCATCCCCATCCATTCTTTAAAGCTTTGACCCTGAAGAGATTCATGTTTTTGTTTTTTTCCCCTGCTCACAGCTCATTGGCCAGAACTAATCACATGGCCTTGCCTGCTGAAAGGAGACTGGGGAATGTGGGGGAACACAGAGATATTGGGGGAACAATAAACATTTGTGTCATAACCAGGTCTCATAATTTATATCTCCAACCTAATTAATCTATTAATTATTGCATGCATTAAAGAAATAGTACATGCCTTTTAGGTTTAGTCATTGTGTTAAGCTCTGGCCATGTAGTGGTGGGCAAGATGCACATAGTCTGCCTTCACAGAACTTCTGTTTTGCAGGGAAGTCAGATGTGCAAGCAATCAATGACAGTAAAGTGCTGTGAGTGCTCCAGCAGAGGAAATTGAGGGGTACAATAGTTTATTGCTCGAAGCACCAGATCTGAGTTAAGGACAGCTTCTTCTAGAGGAGATATTATCTTAGCTGAAATCGGAAGGACGATTGAATCTTAATTGGAAAGCAGAACCTTCTGAGCAGAGAGATTGCCATAGTGAAGGCCTGAAAGATGGGAGGCTATCCTCCTAGGGTGCTGGGAGACTTTCATGAGATTATACATATTTAGAGTATTTTTGCAAACTGCTAAGTACCCTACATGCTTGGAGGGGTTACTATTTAGTGATTTGAGCAGAAATTTCATATAATGGCTATGGCTGGATAGAATCAGCTTTATGGATGCAGAAGAAATGGCAGTCAGGAGTTGAACCCAGGTGTTCAGACTCATGAGCCCAAGTTCTTAACCAAGAAGCAACCTGTTCAGAAAGCAAGTTCAAATGGAAGTATAAAACACATTATTGTAGGGATAATCACTAACTTGATCCAACTTATACTTTTTAAAAATATACTTTATTTATTTATTCATGAGAGACACAGAGAGAGGCAGAGACAGGCAGAGGGAGAAGCAGGCTCCATGCAGGGAGCCTGATATGGAACTTGATCCCAGACCCCAGGATCACACCCTGAGCTGAAGATAGATGCTCAACTGCTGAGCCCCCCAGGCGTCGCCCAACTTATACTTTTATAGAAGAGTAGATAGTATACCACTTCTGATGGTTCATTTTTTATAGCAGATTGTTATGTTCTGATTAGTTATTAATCAGCCTGAAAACAATGAGGAGGGACACTGCAGTTAAATCTGTAAGACTGGACTGGATAGCCAATCTGTTTGTCCATAGCCAAGCCAGGGACAGGGGAGAATTTTCTTTAGACTTAGTGGATCATGTCTTTCAGGTCTAGAAATCATCCTTATTTCTATCAGACCCAGCTATGTACCCGCCAATTCACAGGTGAAACAAACATCTCCTCTCCACCCCCACTCATTTGAGGCTCTTGGGGAAGTAGAAGCCAAGGGATAAGTAAGGCAGGAAGTGAGAATGAATGGATGAAGAAAATCTGTTGTACCAAGGATAAATTGATTCTCTTTGCAAAATCCTGGCCTGTCAATTTTCCACTCTTCCCAACTCATTTTGCCTCCATTGTTATGCAGGGACTAAAATATTCATCTCATGAAGAAATTGTCAAACTTTAGTGCTTTGAGATAATTGATGCATTTCATCAGCTCACCAAATTGAGAGAATGACTTGATAGAGGTCTGCCATCAGGCAGTCTCAGCCGAGAATTCTTTCATAAGAGTCACGCAAAGATCCTCCTTGGAGATGCTGGTAAATGGCCCAGTAATCGGGAGACATTGGAGAAAGCACACTCGCAGAACAAGACAGGGAACAAAGGGCTTTCTCGGCCAGGAAACGCTCTCACGGGGGACTTGTCGGTCCCAGACTCTGGCTCTGATTGGAAATGTAATCACTTGGCTGTGTTTAGCTGTGTCCAGTAAGGGGCCATTGGCGGCAATGCTCCACTAACTAGAAATCTCCTCTGCAATCAAATTAAACACGGCCACAGCTTCCTTGTGATTCATGCTGGTTATTCCAGAGACATTTTATTGCAGAAATGCTTTTTAAACATTAATTACGCTGCACATAATATGACCCAGATAAAATATGGGCGTATTATGACTTGTCTATGGCTTCAGGGTATGCTGTTTAATCCCTGGAAGAGTTTATAGAAAGATGGTAGGTCAGACCTTTTGTTTTGGATTTTCATTCCTGGGGCATTCTAGGTCTGCACTCCAAAGGTGGCTGCAAAAAGGTTTGGGTTTTTATTGCTCACCCTGAATTAGCCTTTTCCTTCTCTCACACTCCTATGTCTCTCAGGGGGACCACAAAGAGCCCTCAAATTTCCTGGGAAAGCCCTGAGATTTACTTGGGGACTCATGCTATAATGACCCTCTGCCTGTGCCAGGCACAGCCATCCTGTCTCCTGTAATGTTGACACCAGTGCTTTCTGATTGGCTGCTTCCTGTGCTTCACCATTTGCTAAATATTGTTAATACTACCCCTGGAGGTATGTATCATCTTCATTTTTCACATACAGAAATTGAAGCTCTGGAAACATATGTTACTTGGCCAATATCTCGCTGTTAAAAGCAGTAGAGCTGGATTCCAGTCCATTTCTTTCTGTCTCTGTGATCTTTCCTCAGTGGTTTTAAAACTTCTATCTTAGCCCTAGAAATCTTTCTTTAGAGGCACTTTTTTTTTTAAAGTTTTAATTTAAATTCCATTTAGTTAACATATGGTATAATATTAGTTTTAGGTGCACAATCTTATGTGAAAAGTTCAGAACTAAAACGAATGCAGATGGAGCTGCTCCTGATGAGGGGCGGGGGCCCCCAGAGCCCTCACAGTGCCCCTTCCCATCATTTGCTCTGGTTTCTCCCAAGGTGCTTATCTGGAGCCTCTCAGTGTAAAGATGACTGCCCTGTGCTGTACTCTCTCCTAGAGGGCCCCAAGACAAATGAATCCATCTCCTGCTGGTTCTTTGTTTGTGGAGCCCATCCCCTGTCCCAGCACTCTCTCATGTTCAAGGGAAATGCTATGGCCCAAATTAACAGTCGTCCCTGCCTTCTGGGAGCTTGCCTTCTCCCTAAGCAAATGGAGACAAAAACAAACAGAGTGAAAAAAGTGTATTCTTCATTAAGATGGCATAAGAACTATGAATTTAAAGCAAAATTGGACTGGGAGATGACATCTGTGGGAAAGGCAGTGGAACAATATTCAGCAGGGTGACCAGTAAAGGCCTCACTGGAAAGATGACATTTGAGCAAAGGGGGTAGGTTATCTGGTAAAGGACAGATCCTATCATCCATGGGAAGAGCAAGTGGAGGGGCCAGTGGAGTAGAGAGCACACCTGGAGTTGAGGAAGGAGTCCAGGGGCCTGCATCCCGGTGGGTTGGGAGAGTGGGAGGAAGGCAAGTGAGGTAATAGGGTAAGTCTGAAAGACCCCTTGGGCCATTAGGTCCTGAGTGAGATGTGACAGCATTGGAGGGCTTGGAACTGGAAGGAGGCTTGAGGTGATTCACATTTCACAGGGTTTTTCTGTTTTCTGTGTGAACAGGCTAAAGTTGGTACAGAAAGAGTCTTGGCAAAAATCAGATTTGTCTTGAGAATGTCTTGGGGGCAGATAGCTCCAAATATTGAACCTTTTTGTTTCAGTATCCCTGTTATCTTTGAGGTCTACCTCAGTTTGAAACTGAATGTGAGGTTGAAGGGAAAAATGAAAGCATGTGTGTGTGTGCCTGTGTGTGCACACCCATGAATGAATGCGTGAGAGTATGAAAGTGCGAGTAAATGTTAGTACATGTTTGAGAGTGTGTGTGTGAGTGTGACTGGGTGTTTGGGGAGAGAGGGGAGTACAGACTCACTGCCCAGGAGCAGATCACATGGCAGCTCACTCTGGCAAAGTTCTCTAAGCTGATAATGGCAGCCAGTGGAGGGATTGTGGAACACAGGAGATCATGAGGCAGCTCAGTGTGAGTGCTGGTTGCTGGTGGTTGTCCCAGTGTCCTTCTCCATGCAACAGCATCTACTTCATGGTCAACAATCTGATTCCCCAGAGTGATAGGTGTGGGTCATTCTCTCCTGGTCTACTTTGGCTCTGTGTCTCAAGGTGAGCTTCCTGTTTTGACCATCTTGAACTTTGATGAGGTATTCCTGTCACCTCTGTGACATGGTAGATTTCTTGAGGGTTTCAACCATGTCTTATTCATTTTGGTAAGCCCAGGGCCCAGCCAGTGTCTGAGACTTGGCAGGAGCTCAATATTAATAAGACTAATGAGGATCATTCTTCTTTTTATGAAAATTCCCATCAGAAGTATGTCTACGATGCCCCAAAGCTTTACTGTTCCCGCCAAATAGATTTTTCTTTAAAGCTTTCTTAATGATCAGCCACTAACCAGTTGGTCTTATCAATTTGCCTGGTCAGTCTGAGTTGATTGTAAGTTTAAATGGTGGAAAGAGACTGTTTTGTGGTCCAGTAATTGGGCTTTCTTAATAGGGACACCGGATCTGAGCTGAGTGGCAATGAAACAGCAAAGGGTCATTACTTAGGCTTGGTCTGAGCCTTAGATGATAGTGCCTTATCCGTGGGAGACCGTCTAATGCTCAGAACCAAATAAACACTATGGGAGAGCTGAAGCGGTGTCCCTGAAGAAGAAGTGCAAAAAAAGGCATTTACTTATCATAGATCTGGGAGAGGAAACATAATGACCTTGGGGAGGCAGGGTGATAGAACAGCCTGGCGGCAGGTAGAGCTTTGGTCATCTCAGGCTGTAACTCTGGCAAATTCTCACTGGCCCTTCCAGAGTGGCATCTTGGACTCCTGCAGGAATCATTTGGGTTGTGGATTTCTGCAATGTCTGTGCACTGCCTCGGGAGTCATTTGAAAGAAGGATGCTTGGTGTGCATGACACAGCACAGAGGATGGTCCCCATGTGACTTACAATAGAATCTGAAGCGCTGGAGGAATTGGATTAACAAGATTCAAGGCTGGAGAGAAATTGGGTCATATGCTGTCCCAGGAAGTAGGAAATCAAGCTGTCAGCTTCGGGCACAGTGTACCTGTGGATGTTCCACATAGGGAGGTGGTTGTCATGTCTGCAGGTCAGGGGCCATCCCAGAGTAGATGGGAGCCCAGTGATGTTGGAAGGGTATGGGTTGGGAACACCTGGGTGGCTCACGAGTTGAGCATCTGCCTTTGGTTCAGGGCGTGATCTCGTTCCCGGGATTGAATCCCACATCAGGCTCCCTGTAAGGAGCCTGCTGCTTCCTCTGCCTATGTTTCTGCCTCTCTCTGTGTGTCTCTTGTGAATAAATAAATACAATCTTTTAAAAAAAAGGGAAGGGTATGGGTTGTAGTCAAGAAACTCATGTTCAAATTCTACCACTGCCATCTGCTTGCTACCTGTTATGGGAACCTGCATCTATTGAAGACCCCTAGTCTCTCAGAATGTGGCTGTATTTGGAAATAGGGCCTTTAAACAAGAAATTAAGGTAAAGTGAGGTCCTGTAAGCACCCCTCCCCAATCTGACTGGTATCCTTATAAGAAGAGGAGACTGGGACTCAGACATACATGAAGGGAAGATTATGTGAAGACATAGGGAAAAGATCTACAATCCAAGGAGAGGAGCCTGGAAGAGAGCCTTCCCTCATCGTCCTCAGAGAGAACCAACCCCACCAACATCTTGATCTTGAACTTCTAGGCTCCAGAATTGTGAGAAAATAAATTTATGTTGTTTATGTCATCTGGTACTTTGCTATGGTGGCAAAGAATATACTACTGAATGACCTTGAACAAGTTATTTCACCGTTCTGGGCCTCAATTTCTCTGTCTATAAAATGAATATAATATTGCTCATTTCACAGAGTTCTGGAGAGGACCTAATGAAATAGCACATACAAACATGATAGGTGTTGAACAAATGATTGCTATGATTTACAGTTTTCCTTGAGATTGCACCATTTACTCATTGTTTATTCTTCAAATATTATTGAGTGCCTATCACGTGCCAGATTCTATTCTTGTGGCTGAGGTTACAGCTGCAGAAGATAAAGATGAAAATATCTCTGGCCTCCTGGAGCTTTGCATTCCAATGGTTACTGGATAGGGGAATGGGAGAGTGAGAAACAGTGAACAACCTAAGTGCGATATGTGGTGTACAAGAAGAGGATGGATGCAGTGAGAAAGTAAAAGCAAGGAATGGACCAGGAGTACTGAAGTGTGAGTGGTCAGAAATTTAAAATAGTATGGTTGTAGAAGCCTTCTTGAGAAGGGGAAATTTGGCAAAGACAGGAAGTAGATGAGGGAATAAGCCAGGCAGATGTGGGAAAAGAGTGTTCTGCAAAGAGAGAATAGCATGTGCCAAGGTCTGGGGAACTTTCAGGTACTTATAACACATAGATCCCTGATTTAGTTGGCCTGGAGGATGCTGTGCACTTAAAAATTATATTTTATTTATTTATTTATTTATTTATTTATTTGAGAGAGAGAGAGAGAGCACGAGTGCACATGAGTGGGGGAAGAGCAGAGGGAGAGGGAGAAGCAGACTCCCTGCTGAGCAGGGCCTGATCTGGGCCATGATCCTAGGACCTGAGATAATGACCTGAGCTGAAGGCAAACACTTCACCGACTGAGTCACCTAGGCCCCCTAGAGGGTGTTGGGCGTTTTGGTAGGTGTGTGATCAACACTTTTTTTTATTGTATGTGTTAACCCACATGGTCATTATCAAGGTGATACTGCTACCTGTAATAGGAGAAGAGGTTTGGGGATCCTGTCTTCTTGTTTGTTGGGGAGGAGATCAAAGGAGGAGAGGAACAGCTCAGGTAGACCTTGGTAGTCAGTGACCCTCCTCTGTGAGGCATGCTACTCCTACAGTTGGGTGGATAAATAGCATCTCTCAGAGCTGAGAAACAAAAGAACAGAGTCCATGTGACCTGGGGAACTATAACAGAGATTGGATTTGCATTTTTTAAAAAAGATTTATTTATTTATTTGAGAGAGAGATCTCACATGCACAGGAGCTCATAGCTGGGAGGAGGAGCAGAGAGAGAGGGAGAGAATCTCAAGCAGACTCCCCTCTGACTGTGAGGCTGACCCTGAGATCAGGATCCTGAAATCTTGACCTGAGTCAAAACCAAGAGTCCCCTGCTTGACCAATTGCATCACCCAGGTGCCCCAGGAAAGTTTGCATTTTCAAAGAAAGAAGAGAGTCTGTAAAAGTTTGTAAGCTCCATAAGCTCAGTGTAAGCTTGGGTCCTCTTGAGGAAATTGCAGCCTCATGTACAAACTATAAATCACAGAGAAATATGAAGTAAAAGAGAATAAAAGTCACTCCCAGGTGCTGGCCCAAGTAGATGTTTAATAAGTGTTAAATTGTGGAAAGAGTGACTGTTGAATGGGAATTGTAAAAATGAAAGAAAGAATACTATTACCATGATTTTTCTGGCTATGTTTCCTAATCTGTTATATTTTTTAAAAGTTTTCATTTTATATTTCATATCCTGATTTTTTAATCTTAAAAATAAAAGAAGCACTTCTTTTTGTTATTATAAACTTTCCCTAAGTATTGCAGCATTGTATTTCATTGAATGAATGTATCGTAATTTATTGAAGCATCCATCCAATATTAGCATGCTATTGTTGTTCCTCATATTATATATAAGACTGTATTAAACATCTGTGTATAGTGTTTTTCTTCTTATTATTTCTTTCCTCTTCCAACATTCTTGGGATGATTTTCCTGGAATCAATTTCTAGAGGTAGAAGAGAATTACTTTAGGAAAGGGTACAATTTCCTCAGGGCTGTCAAAACCAATGTGAATCATCTTTATTTTATTCTCTATTGGATCACTTATTTCTCTCAGTTTTGTTTCCCTTGTAAATTGGAAAAGCTTTCTTTCCATCTTTATCCAAGATGCTACTAAACATGTCGAGCAGAACAGGTTCAAGGATATGATTTACTCCATTTTGAAAGTTCTTTAAGTTTGAGATCTCCAATTCTATAAATTGTAATACTCTCTTCCTTCATGTTAATTTAAAATTTTGTCCAATTAACTTGTTTAAAGGGAGTTGCCTGAGAATAGCCTTTGATGTATAAGTGTGCAGCGTATGTTTTCCTAGTAGTGAGAATTTCTAAGCCTGATGTATTTAAAGATAGATTTTAAAAAAGCATTTAGCACTGGTATCAGATTTATTTAGTTTTAATTGTTTTATGTGAGTTGAATTGGTATGACTAGATTTGCGATGTTCTTTGCAAAATTCATTCCTTTTTTAGCAGGGCACATTTCACAAGATAATCTTGAAATGGCTAGACGTCCTTATCTTTTTAAATGGTTTTTAACTCCTATTAGCTATAATGGGATTTCCACAAATAAATTGCTGCATTTTGTTGAAAGATACTAGAACCCAGCCGACCCTCCCCCAAGCATCGGAGATTTTGAGCCACACTCACACACATACCATTTTTCTTTCTACAATGCAGCGCAATTTTAAAACCCAGTTAAAGAGCAGGAACATATTTACTAGACAACGATGTGATTCTGGTTTTTGAAGGCTGACAATGTGCTTCCATCAGTGCATTTGGCTGACTGGGAAAAACAATTCTTTAAAAGCTCCCAATAAATGACATAAATAAACCAGTGAGGAGCCAGGGGCCTGCTCAGACTCTGCCGAATTATATGTCCCTGTGACAAACTGTTGTTTGAGGACAATGACAAACATTTCAGACCATCCATAGAAATCACTGGGGGGACTTTTGTTTCTCTCTAATAGCCCCTGAAGCCTTTATGGCTAATAGTGTGTATAATGAGTATGGTTTCCAGCCCCTAAGAGGAGAGGCTGGGTTGCTTTACTATGGGCAGGGAAGGCCTCTGAAGGTTTGTCCAGCAGTGGTGAAATTTGGTCTTTTGTAAGGAGGCACACAACCTCCTCAGCTGGGGAAGCTGGGTAGAGAGGGAGAAAAAGTGAGGATCATAAGCCAAGAGGCCAATCTAATCCTTAAATCTGGAGCCCAAGTCAGAATCAGGTGTTTAGTTTATTCAGAGCATCACAACCAGAGAATGGAGGGCAAGTCCAGGGCAGGGATGCTAACCCAGGTAAAAGTAGCTTGGTAGATGCTGATGACATACTCTGACATCTAGGAGGCGCACTAGTCACCTTCCCTTCCTTGTTTCCCCTGGGGATCTCTATGCCACAGAAGGTCTGGGTGAGATTCCAGATCTCCTTCCATTTTAACAAACTCCTTAGATGATTCTGTGGCACATTTGAGCTGGATAGCCACTGCTTGGGTTTGGGCCTTCCTAGAAGTGGGAAGGTGGTATTTATTCCCATGTCTGCATGGATCTCTGTAGTAGGAATTGGGAGGTCAGAATCCTAGTGCCAGATTCCAATTTTTTTTTTATAACATTTTTCTTTCTTTCTTTCTTTCTTTCTTTCTTTCTTTCTTTCTTTCTTTCTTTTTTTTTTTTTTTTAAGATTTTACTTATTTCTTCATAGAGATGCAGAGAGAGAGAGAGTAGCAGAGACACAGGCAGAGGGAGAAGCAGGCCACCTCACACCGGTGAGAATGGGGAAAATTAATAAGGCAGGAAACAACAAATGTTGGAGAGGATGTGGAGAAAAGGGAACCCTCTAGCACTGTTGGTGGGAATGTGAACTGGTGCAGCCACTCTGGAAAACTGTGTGGAGGTTCCTCAAAGAGTTAAAAATAGACCTGCCCTACGACCCAGCAATTGCACTGTTGGGGATTTACCCCAAAGATTCAGATGCAATGAAACGTCGGGACACCTGCACCCTGATGTTTCTAGCAGCAATGGCCACAATAGCCAAACTGTGGAAGGAGCCTCGGTGTCCATGGAAAGATGAATGGATAAAGAAGCTGTGGTCTATGTATACAATGGAATATTCCTCAGCCATTAGAAACGACAAATACCCACCATTTGCTTCGACGTGGATGGAACTGGAGGGTATTATGCTGAGTGAAATAAGTCAATCGGAGAAGGACAAACAGTGTATGTTCTCATTCATTTGGGGAATATAAATAATAGTGAAAGGGAATATAAAGGAAGGGAAAAGAAATGTTGGGAAATATCAGGAAGGGAGACAGAACATAAAGACTCCTAACTCTGGGAAACGAACTAGGGGTGGTAGATGGGGAGGAGGGCGGGGGGTGGGAGGGAATGGGTGATGGGCACTGAGGCGGACACTTGACGGGATGAGCACTGCGTGTTTTTCTGTATGTTGGTAAATTGAACACCAATAAAAATTAATTAAAAAAAAAAAAAAGAGAGAGAGCCTGAGGTGGGACTCGATTCCGGGTCTCCAGGATCACGCCCCGGAATGCAGGTGGCGCTAAACTGCTGCACCACCGGGGCTGCCCCAGATTCCAATTTTTGTTTGTGAAACTCTGACACGCATGCCACTGTTCCAAGTCTTGGTCTATTTATTTGTGAAATCAAGGGATGGGCTAGTGGCTCTCAACCCTGGTTGCACATTGTAATCATCAGGGAAGCTTTGAAAAAAATGGAAAAGCTGGGGATCCTCCCATGTCCATGAATTGGAACATTTATCTGCTGGTGGAAACTGGGCATCTATAGATTGTTTATTCCAGCCCTGAGTCCCAGAGGAGTAAAGGCATTTGGCCAAATTCTTCCTACATATTTATTTTTACAGATGGGCTTGAATTGAGGCCTTCTCTGTCCTGGAAGAACTCATCATTATCATCATCATCATTCTAATAAAAATAATAATAATAAAAGATGAATCAGCAGTGCAGGTGCCAAAGTCAAGTTGGGAGCCTGAGATCTGGGCTTCCAGTAGAGAGAGGTACAGAGGATTGGAACACTATCCTGTTGGTTTGGTTACATAGGATTGGGACCTCAGCATTGGTGCTAGAAGGCACAAAGAAAGTTGTGGATGGGTGGGACAGGACCTAAGGAAATTTAACCCAATTCTAGGACAGACACTGAGGTAGTAACAACAACTCAAATCACAATGTCCTAGAAATTAAAGGGGATTCAGTCCTCTTCAGGGTTCGTGACCATCCGAAGTGGTGTCTAAGTAGAGGTCTCACAGTGAACCAGCAGGAGTCTTGAAGTTGAATCAGGATAATTCCTGCATCAAGATCTTTCTGGTTTTGCCAGCTGGGGTTAAGGCCAAGGTCTAGGCTGAGAAAGTAGAGGGTCTCAACCAAGGAAACTGGGATTCAGGAAAAGACTTATAGAGACCTCTAGAGCTGAGCTTCTAAAAGCAGATCAGCAGCATCAGCATCACCTGGCTAATCATTATAAATGCAAATTCTACTGAATCAGAAGCTCTGGAGGTGGAGCCTGCAATGTGTGATATAAAGCGCCTTCTACGTGATTCTGATATATGCTGAAGGCTGAGACCCCGAGGTATAGAGTTTAAATAAGGAGGAAAGGCAAAGCTAGTGAGGCTGGGGAGGGTCTTTGGGGGGAACATATGATATAATGGGCCTGTCATACCTAGTCATTGACTCAGAGACACAGGAGAAAACTTGCCCAATCTCCTTGTTAGATGTGGGCCTCTAGCTCTGATAAGGGTTATCAGGGCTCACAGCTGACTAGAGCTGGGCATATCAGAAACTAGAAGAGGTGGAGGAGGAGATGCCAATGCCCACAGATGCACCTGGAGATATTCAGGTGGTACCTCCTCCTTCAGAACTAAGTGAGAAAAAAAAATAAAATTAAAAGAAAAAAAGAACTAAGTGAGAACAGTGTGTGCTCACCACAGCGTCTGCCTCCCTTTCTGAGTCCTGCCAGGTCCAAGTGAGAATAAAGTCAAATATTTTCAAAAGGTTCTGTGTCCAGGCATACTCAGATGATACTCCTGCCACACTGATAACATCTTCATTACAGTCAATAAAAATGATGCACAGCAGACTGTGGAGTTATTCAACACATAGTTTTCAAAGATCTCTTTTACTGCCCTCTGTAAAATCAAACAGAGATTCCTTTCGCTGAGAGGGCAGCAATCATACACTTACAGTGATTTGGTAGAAATAAATGAGGCACACATTGTGTCAGGCATGGTTGGGTCCACCATTCAAATGGATTATTTTGCTGCTTAGAAAGACTCATAATTGAACAGGCTTAAGATAGGCACAACCTTATTTCTCTGAACACCACATGGAAGAAACTTTGAATGCTTTTTTCTAATATGATTGTGATGACTAATTTTATGTGTCAATATTATGGGGCTAAAGATACCCAGAAAACTTCTAAAACATTATTTCTGGGTATGTCTGTGAGGGTGTTTCTATAAGAGATTAGCATTTGAATCAGTAGACTAAGTAAAGAAGATCACCCTTACAATGTGGATGGGCATCATCCAATCAGTTGAAGGCTTGAATAAAACAAAAAGATGGAGAAAGGGTGAATTAACTCTCTCTCTTTGAGCTGAGACATTCATCTTTTTCTGCCTTAGGACATTGGTGCTCCTGGCTCTTGGACATTTGAACTCAGACTGGAACTTATACCATGGTCCTCCAATTATCAGGCCTTTGGACTCAGACTTAAGTATACCACTGATTTTCCTGGTTCTCCAGCTTTCAGATGGCAGATCATGGGACTTCTCAGCCTCCATGACCATGTGAGCCAGTTTATAATTAATCTCTTATATTTACATCTATGTATATCTTATTGGTTCTGTTTCTCTGGAGAACCGCAATACAATGATAGATATGTTTGAAGTACTAATGTCTGAGAAGTAGCTATTGGCATTGAGAGCCCACATTATGGAGATCTAGTCCAAACTGACCACTTGAGAAGGAAATGAGTAATTCCTAAGTTCCCTGTGGTTTTTGGATACCCAAGGGGGCTGTCTCTAATTAGAAACCACACCTTTGTCTTTGATTCCAGAAGGTGGAGATATGGTGTATTGGCTTGAGCCAGGATGTTATTAAAGTCTTTGTTTCATTTGAGTGTAAATAGATATTGTCTAGATCTTTGTGGCTTGATGGAACCTTACTTTCTTTAACTCACCTTGGCATGGTGTACAGAGCCTGACTTTCTTGTATATTTTTGGCGGGAACTAGATATGTCAAAACAGTTTCCACTCTGGAACTGAATTTCCTGCTTTCAGGAAATGCTAATGTAGATATATCCACTTGCTTACAGTGAGGAGACTCCAGAACCCCAGTCTCCGCAGATGCCTGGAATTATTTTGGAACATTCTATTATGAAAATGTTCAAATACAGACAGAAAATGACAAAATAGTACAATGAAGCCCCATGTAACCATCACCCAGCTTCAACAGTCCTCAAAAGAAGTGTTGTTTTTTTTTTTTTTTTTTTAAAGAAGTGTTTTATTTCTACCCCACCCACTTCTCTCTACGTCTCTCACACTGACTGGTTTATTTTGAAGCAAATCTCAGCTATCATCTCATTTTGTCCACATATATGTCAGTATGTGTTTTTAAAAGACAAGAACCCTTAAAAAAAAAAGCACAATCACAGTATCATTATCACATGTAAAAAACATGACAGTATCTGCTTATTAGCATCAAATATCCAGTCAGTGTTCACTTTCCTGATTGCATTATAAATGGTGTTTTTATTCTTGGGTTTGTTTGAATCAGGATCCAAACAATTCTATCTGTTACACTTGGTTGATACAGTCTAAGAAGGCGACTTGAAATAATTCCTCATACTTAGCATGCTTTGTCTTCTATTTGGGCTCAGAGTCCTAAATAAATGCTTGAGGGGCCAAGGCCATCATATCATCCCTCCAAAGCCCAGTGATTGGCCCAGCAAGCATATCATCTGCCAAATTCTGGCAGCAGAGGCCAGAGGGGCAGGTGGTAGAAAATAAGATGAGTATAGGTTGCCAGGATCCCAGCCTGAGCCTAAGCTGTGTTCATCCTAAAATTTGGACATGCATTTGGCACTGGCAGGGAAAGGCCACCATGGAGTCTACTTGATGGGAAAGATGAAAGAATTGCTCCAAAGAATAGGTTAGAGGGATTGGCTACCATCTGGCCCAATGCCAATGATCTCACTTATCTCCTGGAAGTATACGGTATGACCCAGTTCACATCCTGGAAGGATGCAGTGTGATGGCTCTGGGTTTGAAAGCTGGTGAAGGACAGAACCTTTAGGTCCTTTCCTCACTCAAGGTCAGAGGCTCACTAAAATCCCCCTATGACTTTGAGAATTCAAGTTGCTAGCACCAGGAAATCAAGGCAAAGTAGTTGATAAATTTGATTAAAATGCATGGTCTATGAGTTGGGTATCATTGTTTTGGCATCTCTCTCCTCTTTGAAGGAAGATAAGTGAGAGCACACATATTTATCCTTCCATACATTTACCACCACCACCACCCCACCCCCACCCCCCCACCCCCGCCAGCAACCTTTCTGTTTTCTCTACATTGTGGTTCTTCTTGTTCAGCAGACAAGTTATTTCCATGTGGCTAGGGACAATGGCTGTTGGTAGCCATTATTCAAATCAACACAGAGGGGATTTCTCTCGTCCATCATCAGTATGTCAGTTCTAGTGAAGAAATACAACTGGCCTTTCTTGAATCCCATGCCCTCAGTCACTGTGTTCAGTAAAACAGGATACTCCAGTAGGTAAGCTCATGTCAGGCATTTGCCCTGTGAACAGAGGAAGAGGAGAAAAAGAGGAATATGTAAGGCAGGAAAAACAAATTTAAAAAAACACAGTATCTATCACACTCTATTCCACACTTCTTCCTCTCTCCCAATGACATGAGTAGAACTCCAAGTTAAAGCCTCCAAGATTGATGAAAAGGCAATATGGATAAGTATTACTCCTACTTTTCAAATTTTGAACTTTATTGTTTAGCTTATTCAATTTTATTTAGTGTGACTACCTTATTTCCCACCATATTGATTTATTTATTGAGCCTCTCTCTAACAGAACAGAAGCAGGAGGTAGAGAAAAGACTATAGTTTAACTGATGGAAAAATAGTTATATCCATAAAATCAGCCAATACCAGACTCTTTTCTTTATCCTTAGCTTCACAAGCCATCCCCAAGTCAAAGTAAGTATCACCTTGTCTCCCTCTCCTGTGCACCAACTCACATTTCTCTATGCAGGACTTGAACCAGTGTGATCAAGACAGAGAGGAGTGAGGAGGTGGGACAGTGGGATGGGGGTGTGAATGAAGCAGTAGGCAGAGAAATCAGAATCTGAGAAAGCAGACTTCTGGTTCTCCTGTGTACAGGTATACACACCTGTACACATAAGCACATGCACATGCATTCCCTGACCAATGCTTTGCTAAAAAAAAAAAAAAATTCTGAAGTTGAGGTAGTTTTATGACAACTGATACGATCATGAACACCATCCCTTGCTCCAAAAAACTTATAAGGGGATAAACTAGCATTTGGTCAGTAATCTCTGAGAAACTTTAAAAACAAAATAAGACTGTTCTCAACTTTCTTTAAAAGTCTTTCTAAATCTAAAGAAATCAGCCCAGTTGTTAACCAATGGGCAGTATATTGGTTCACATTGGATGTAATGATAATCTTAGTGTTTGAAATATTTGTGTTCATTTAATAGAATATTTGTCTAATGTTAATTATCCAAAGAAGTTTATGATTGATCTTTTCTTTTACAACATATTTGTTATAGCTATAACTTTTCTGATGCTCATCATTGGTCAGGAAACCTTACCCTTTACAAAAATGTTTCCAAGAGAAAAAGAGTGTTTTTGTGCAATGATCTTGTTTAAAAACAACTTACGGGAGCATTCTGTAGCAAACAATTGGGAATTGCTGGTACTCTTCTTTAGATTCTAATATAAACATGGTCAAAAAGTCTGGGCATGAGTTAGAAACAACTGAATATTAAAAATGCAAATGGAACAGCTGAACTCAAGGGAAATGCTTCATAGGCAGACAAAAGTACCATCAAAATGCTGTAGTGGTGTTATGAAATTTTAATTCATGATCAAGAAATTTTCTCGCAAGTCCCAATACTTCTTTCCAATATATCTTTCAAATTATAGTGGGACCCAGTGGATAACTTTTTAAATATCCCTTAAATTGCAAGTAGATGAACATTTGGCCCAAATACTTTAAAATTCTTACTGTGGCTAAGCTTGGGGATTCAGTAGGAAGAGTTATATCAGCATAGACCAGCCCTGCCTCTTGTATCTTACATCTTCTAGCAACCAGAATGTGTTTCAGGCACGCACTCTGGAGTTATGTTTAACAATCCCGAGACATCATCTCTATTCAGCCTCACAACCTCCGGTGGAGATGAAGGGAATATTAAATAATCCAAAGGGCCTGCCGTGAAATCCTGCAGCTCCTGGGTAAAGCTTAGCATTAGGGTGACTGTTTCTTTTTTTAAAATGGTATGTTTGCATTTTGTTTCAGAAATAATATGCTTTAGGCGCTTAAAATGAGCATTTCTGGGTGATCAAGGCCAGGTGCAACCTTGATTATTAGTGGAGTGGTCAAAGAAACTATGGTTTAACTTTGTGAAAAGTAAATTCCATTGGTCTATGCTGAAAAAAATTTGCTCAGGTGTGACTGAACTTGCAAGACCTCAGGCAAATCATCCACACTTTACAGTGGTGTGGAAAGAAAGTGGGAATAAGTGGAAAGCAAATGTTTTGAGGTTAGCAAAGGACTTGAGGTATTTGTGTGACTAGAGGTCTGTTCATGGTTGTCTCAGTCTTCTATGGCTGTGTAACGAATGACCGCAAATGTAGCAACTTAAACAACTCCCATTCATTAGCCCATAGTTCTGTAGGCTGGATGTCCACCTAAGTTCTTTGCTTAGGGCTGCACCAGACTGGAATCAAGGAGTTGGCTGGGCTGAATTCTAACCTGGAGGCTCTAAGGATTAATCCACTTCCAGTCTCCTTCTTGTTGTTGTTGGCAGAATTCAGTTCCTTGTGGTTTTACAACTGAGGTTCCCATGTCCTTGCTACTGTCCTCTGGGTTGCTCTCAGGATGCCCACATTCCTGGCCACGTGGGCCCCTCCATCTTCAAGTTAGCAATGGCATGTCAAATTCTTCTTGGGCTTTGAGGCTGTGACCTCCTCTGAGGCTGACATCTAGACCCAGATTTAAAGGGCTTCTGTGATTAGGTCAGGCTCACTCAGATAGTCTTACTATCTTAAAGTTAACTGGTTTGGGATATACTCATATCTGAAAAATCTGTATATCATGTAAATAAACATTAAAAACATAAACATGGCAGTGATATCTCCTCAAATTCACAGTCCCAGAGATTAGACAGGGCATATAAACCAGGGGACAGGAAACTTGAAGGACATCTTAGGCTCTGCCTACCACCATGGTGTTTGTCCAGATCCTCACCCTGAAACAACAGGCATGGCCTTTTAGAAGACTGAGCTTCTTTTTTTTAAAAAATAAATTAATTTTTATTGGTGTTCAATTTACCAACATACAGAAAAACACCCAGTGCTCATCCCGTCAAGTGTCCCCCTCAGTGCCCGTCACCCATTCCCCCCCACCCTCCGCCCTCCTCCCCTTCCACCACCCCCAGTTCGTTTCCCAGAGTTAGGAGTCTTTATGTTCTGTTTCCCTTCCTGATATTTCCCACACATTTCTTCTCCCTTCCCTTATATTCCCTTTCACTATGATGAGTCTGTTAGAAGGAGAGGGACACAGGAATGATGCTTCAAGGGGAATTACCTAGAAACCACATGTGCCATCTACCAGGTCTGCTTACTAATGCAGCAGGCATTTCATCAGATCCTTTGTAACACCTCAAAGAATAACATGAACTATCTAGAAACCATAATGAGTGAACATATAAATCTAGCTAGAGATGCAGGAAAGATTCTGACTTCCTCTTCTTGCTACTGCTGGGAATCCATGAAAATTGGGAAAAGATGTAATCTAGTTGGATACAGTTTTGTGGGTACCACTTGGTCAGTTATCTATCAGACCCGGTCAGGCCCACTCACCTCTCAGCAGGGCACCTTGTGCACAGTCATGAGTAGTGTCCCCGTGTAAACTACATATCCAGTCCAAATGGGACTGGGCCAGTCTGGGCAGTAAACACAGTGTTTTGTTGAATCTAGTGGGAGAGAGAAATACATTCACTGGCAGTTCACACAGCAAAGTGCAAAGGGCAGAGGGAGGGGTTTCTTACCTCAGTACCAGTGACATTGGAGTCAGACAATCCTTTGTGGGAGGGGCTGTCCTGTGCATTGTAGGATGTTAGCAACACCTCTGGTTTCAGTAACATGTGTCCTAAATTGTAACAACCAAGGACATGATCAAATATCCCTTTACAGGAAAAATCATTCTTTGTTGAGAATGGCCATAGATGTCTAAATTCTATAACATAGATGGAATGAAGAATTTGGAAAATCCCTCTAATATTCCATGGAGACTTTCTATCTTTTAGGACTGGGAGTGAGAAATGTAAATATTGGAAAAACCATAAGCATTTATGTGACTATAAGGTAAAATGTATGAGAGAAAGAGACAGAGAGACAGGGAGAGACAGAGACAGAGACAGAGACAGAGACAGAGACAAGAGAGAGTGATCTCTTTGCTGAAGCTCTGATCAAGTGGCACCTGAATACTGGATATCAGTAGTCAGTGCTATCCCCGAACTTTTAAATTACATGATCCAATATATTTCTTTTTATCTTAAGCTAATTTATGCCATTATGTTGGCTTTCTGTCTCTTATCACCTAAAGAGTCCTAATTGATATGAGAGGCATTGCAGAGAGAGTACAAAGGATTGATGATTAGGACACACCAGGGCCTTGTCGTATCATTCATGAATGGGAGAAATGAGACTAGGGAGACTGGTTGGGGTCTGGTGGTCAAAGGGCCTCGTATGCCAGTCTGAGAGATTGGAACTTTGTTCTCTACCTGCCACAGAAAGTTGGTATAATAAAGCCATCAGCATTCCTGAAATGCTGAACTTGAGTTTTGTAGCCAGAAGTGTATTGGAAAGCACCCCTACACACATTGTCTTAGATGTCTCACTTCCATTGTAGTAAAACAATGGAACTGATATTAGGAATGAAAATCCATAAACATCAAGAAGAATATGGATCCATGACCCATAAAGCTGATTTATAAAGAAAAATTTGCCAAGAAAACTTGATTGGTTTTATTGATAGAATGGCTAAATTAGAAGATAAAAGGATCACTGTAGAAGTCATAGATCTTACTTCAGTAATGCAGCTGATACATTATTTCACAAAATTTTGCTTGACAAATTAATTCAAATTGGGTTGGCGGAGGAGCTGTCTGCACTGATTGAAGACTCATAAAGCTAAGGTAATGACAAACAGCCATGGAGAAGCTGCTGTGAGCCGCCTGATGTGCAACTGGAAGGGTGATCTGGTTCTGGCTTCACTGAATCTCTTAATTCCTTATTGAGAGGAAGGGACCGATAAATGCAGAGCAGTCAGCCTTAGCTGACTGGGTCACTTACTGGATGGGCTGGGGAGGTTAATGGAATTGAGGAGTGACATAGAGCAGGAATTGCACAGACTGAGCCTACTCAGGTTGAAGACTCATAGGAATATCAGCAAACTGAGCTCAGAGTGGGGCTGCAGAACAAGCTAGGAACCTTCACTAGAGTGGTCAGAGAGTGGACCATGATTATAATGATAATTATTTCTCTGCATCAGGGGAGCCATATGTCCTGTTATAAAAGCACAAATCCAAATGCCTATAATAGGGCCAGGTGGAGAGATGGCAGAAAGAATGCATGACCCACACAGCAATGAAAATAAATGTAATTTGTCAACCTCAGCAAATCTCCCAACCATCATGTTGAGTAAAGTTAGCTAGACCCAAAAGAAAGGCATTTGGTAAGAGTTCATGTCCATATAGCTCTCCAAACTATGTACTTAGGGATACATACATACATGGTAAAAATAAAATGAAAAACAAGAAAATGATTATCATAAATGTCAGCATGGTGGTGACCCTAGAGGGAGGTAGAGGCTGTGATTGGAAGGACGCACAAGTCTTCTGGCAGTCTTGTGCTCCATTCCTTGACCTGGGACTTGGTTACATAGATGTTGGTTTTATAACTACTCTTTAAACTGTGATGTATTTTATGCACCTTCCTGAATATATAACATATACCACATTGAAAAAAAGAAAGAAAAAAAGAGTCCAGGACCCTTCCAAAGGCAGCAGCCACAGTGGACTGTTGCCATGTGAGAATGGGGCCAATGTTGTCAGATCAAACTTTTCAAAGAAGTAAGATGTATGGATTTTTAAAGAATGTGAAATAAACTTGTAACTAATCCCCAAATTATTTAGACACCATATAAGCCAACAACATGGCCAGATAAAATAGGTCCAAAGGCTAGATTTGAGCCCATGACTCTAAGTTTATAACTTCTGTCCCAATTCAAGGGATGGAGAGAAGGAGAACATTTTTTGCCTGGCTGTACTTAGCAACATTCTTTGCACTGTCTTTTATCTGAGGAAACTATGGCTAATTGCTAAGGAGTTCGTGGGTCTAACTAAGCATTTCTCAAACATTTCAACCATTATTACCACAATTATTCTGCTTTAGCCAACACTCAGAAAGTTTAAGCATTTTTCCCGGTATTATACAGCTGGTAAGTGAGAGGGCAGATATTTGAACCTAGGCTGATTCAACTGCACAGACTGTGTCTTCCACTGACATTTCAGGGTCTATGAGTAGGCAGCAAGTCTAGTGCCTCTTTTTCTGGTCCTCTGTTCTGGCAGACATCATTAATCTATCAGTGCTCTTTCCTGCTGAGCTGAGACCAAAGTGTGGGTCCAAGTATGTTCACCCAGCATTCCAGGAGCCCACTCATAATTGATTGGAATTGGCAACTTAGATGAAATGCATTTTATTCTACTGACATCATGAACTACTCCCCCTTTGGTTCAGGGTCAGGATGGACAGTTCCTTCATGGTGTTGTTAGAGCAGAGAATGCCAGCTACACACTGGGTCTCCAGTAGAGAACGGGTCAACCTGTCTAATCTCACTAGCCTAGATTATTATTTCTGCTGTTGATGTTGGCTCCATTGCATCTGTCTGCTCCATAACCAAGATGCTGGTGGAAGCCCTCCAGAGCTTGACATGTCCTCAGTGCAGAGAAACCACCTTGAAAGCTGTTCCTCTCATTGTACCTTGAAAGAACAGCTTTATCAAAGGTGACTAAATGGGGTGTTAAATGATCTTTAGAAAAAAAGGAAGGACAATGATGTCCATGACATCAGGAGGTTAATGTGGAAAAGAGAAAGGTGATGATGATCCATCCATCTCCTATACTCTTGCTAGGAAGGAATCCAGCCAGAGGGGCCACTGGAGGAAACTGTAGACCGCTGGGTCCTGATGAAGCCTGAGGGAGCACATGGCCCACCTCCCATACTTTCCAGGTGAGGGCCAGGGGTGTGAAGTGATTCATCTGAGGAGCAAGGATGCTCCTTCATACCCTGGCCACTCTCACCATGATAAGAACAAAATGTAGTGCAGTAGTTGAGAGAGTCAGCCTTGACTTTATATCCTGATTCTGTTATATTATAGCTATGTGACCTTGGGCAAGTTTCTTAACCTCTCATTTAAAGATGCCAATAACAGCAGGACATATTTTATAGAGTTGTAAGGATTATAGGAAGAAATGCAGGTAAAAGTGTGTATGTCTAATGCATGGCATAAAGCAAGGACTCAAAACCTATATATGTTTTAATATATACATGTATATACATTTATATATTTATATAAAATCTTCATATCTAATATTGTGGCAAGTAATATGCTGTTAAGACCTATACTTCTAAGGGCTTCAATAGTTAAAATTGACTCTTATTTTATGAGGTTGGATTTATATGGCCATTTCAGTTATGGCATGTGATCTTAGAAGGACAGCACTGTATCTTTTATAAGGAAATATTGCCTAAGTGTTGCTGTGAGAGGTAACGCATCTGAATAGGCCCCTTGGCCCTGTGCTGGCACCATTTTCTAAGACATAATGTTTCTTGGTACCAGAGTGGCAAATATAATTGATGGTTTCCTGATCCTATCTTAATAATAGTTGAAAGTTGTTTGAAATCAGGTCTTTATAGACAAAAGAAAAGTTCACTTAGAACAAAACATGTACTATTCATAGAAGTAAATGAACTATGTCCTAATAACCTTCTGGGGTCCTTCTTGGACCACCATGGCCATATTGGTCATTGGTTAGACTGAACCTGGGCTGGTTAAGGATAGGGTAGTTAGGTACTTACCTGTTGGGAGGAGCTAAATATCCAAGGATGGAGTCACGATCTAGAGCTGGGCAGGCTATTTGAGTGAAGGTCAAGCAGAGGACAATAAGCCAGTTGTGAGGCTGTGGGAAGAGACAGGGATACCAGGGCAGGCACAGGTCAGAGAGCTTCCCATGGCCTGTGGGATCATCATCCAAGTTGTCACTTCATGGTGGTTGTTGCTGGTCTTTCCCAGGAGGAAAGCATGTATGTTTGGGAGTAGAAGTGGGAAATCAGAGAAGGAAAGCTGCTGTTAAGGGAATGGAGTCAGTTCGGGCAACAAAGATGGACAAATAGATGGATATATAGCTAACAAATATATATTTTTGAGGCATACAATAGGTAAGTAAAAGATAATGCAAGAGATGATAATAGGTAAGTGATAGATAAGAGACAACATGTGATAGATAGACGGGTAATAGATACATGGTAATAGAGAGAAGCTAAATGGATTTAATAGAGTGATAGATGGTATATTAATGTTATTTTGTTGCTGTAACAAATTACCACAAATTTAATGGCTTAAAACAACTTTTTTTTTTTTTTTTTTTTTTTTTTTTTTTTTTAGTAGAGAGGGAGAAAGAGGATGAGGAACAAGGGGAGGGGTGGAGAGAGAGAATCTTAAGGAAACTCCATGCCAAACATGGAGCCTGACACGGGGCTCCATCCCAGGACCCCGAAATCATGGCCTGAACCAAAATTGAGTTGGACATCTAAGTGGCTGAGCCACTCAGGTGCCCCAATAACATATTTTTATCTCATAGTTCTATAGGTCAGAAATCCAGTCAGCTAGGTTGGTTTCTCTGATCTCAGTTTCATGTGTCCAAGGTCAAGGCATTGACCAAGGTGTTGTCCCTTGCTGGAGGTTCTGGGAATGAACCGCCTTCCAAGCTCATTCAGGTTGTTGCCAAATTCAGTTCCTCCTGGTTGTAAGAACTGAGGTTCCCAGTGAGCAAGAGTAGATCAAGTCTCTCTTACTCTTGGGATCTCTCCTGCTTCCTCATCTGTCTCATATCTTCTATTTCCTCTTCTGCTTTTAAGGTCCATGTGGTTATGTTGGGCCCACAAGTAAGATCCAGGATGATCTCCCTATTTTAAAGGCAGCTGATTAGAACCTTAATTACATCTGTAAATTCCCTTTACAGCAGTACCTGCGCTTTATTCAATAATTAGGGGATGGGAATCTTGGAGGATACCTTTAGAATTTTGCCCATGACAGATGGATACATGGATAAATGGATACTTAGATAGGTAAGCTATTAATAGATAATACAAATGGATGGATAGTGTACTAGATAATGGAGAGGTAGATATGTGGATGGATAGATAGATAGCATTGATAAGTCAGGTATACATCAGTTCATGGATGTTATATATGTTTTATATGTTGCCAATGCTGCCATGAGTAGAGTTTTTGCATAGAGTTCTTATCTAGGAATGAGCATGATGATGCTATCAAGGTCTGGACCTGACAGTTCTGTTTTACATGGTTCTGTATTTCTTTCTTTTGGTTCTGTGTTTCTGACTCAGTTGTATGGTCACCGCTTACCACATCATATCCTGGTCTTGTGACATTTTATAATTAGAGCTGATATCAGTCGGATAGATTTTTTACTTTTTGTAAGTAATTGGCCCATTTTCCACCCCTGCTTGTTTATTCTTAACCCACTCCAAAACATTTATTGAGCAAATACTGTGGCAGGCATTGTGAGACATACTACTGATACAATGTGTAAGGCAGTTCTCACAAAGCCTACATCTAGTGCGAGAAACCATGAAGTAAACTGGCAATACTGATCTCAGGCAACAAGTACTGTGAGAAGGAGAAATACAAGGTGAAACTCATCAGATGGGCACATAGCCTAGACTTTGGGAGTCTGGGAAACTGTAGAAAAAGCAACATCTAATCTGAAACCCCAAGAATGCGTAAAGATTAGTCATATAAAGGAAGCGGCTGCCTTGAACACCAGAATCTCATCAACTCTAATTCAGTTGCGCTGGTTATTTCTGTTCCTAATTGCTACTGCACATATCTGTGCATACACTGCACATTTAGGATGTGTTGGTACTTTCAAATGCAAATGTGTTCTGCAAAAATGTCCTCTGCTTGTACAACTCAGCAAAAGTTCTCTGTGACTTTGGTGGTGTTATGGGCTTTGTAGATTTTATTTGTAATTTAATTTTATTTTTTGCTTTAAGTAGGGAAAGGATTCAGTGTTTGTCAGACTAGGGGCTGCTTAGATGATTCTTCTCTATTACCAAGAGGGTTTGGGCTCCGTCTGTCATTGTTGTATTCCTCAAGTACAGAGGCTGTTGTTAAAGCTCTACTTGTGGAAAAAACACTGAGGCAACAGAGGTTCTTGTTTAGATCTTTTCTCTTCCCTAAATATGGGGTTCCACTAAGGGGGGTGGGCAGAGCTAAAGGTACTAGCAAATAAAGTACTAGGGATTCAAGCTCTCATTCCTTCTCTTTTTGTCCATCAAACTCTAGTTACTGATCACTTCCTACCTGACTACAGCTCCCCAGTAAGAATTCTAGTGCTGTCCAGGGGAAAGTGGGTCCTGAGAAAGGAGATGGGATGATTAGAAATCATCTTTTCCTCAGATGCTGTGTGATGTGATGGATGATATAGGTTCTTGGAATTAGCAGTGTGTGAATTTGCATAAGCCACTCACCTCTATTGCACCTCCATGTCCTCTTTCTTTCTTTCTTTCTTTCTTTCTTTCTTTCTTTCTTTCTTTCTTTTCTTTTCTTTCTTTTTCTTTCAAGATTTTATTTATTCATGAGAGACACAGAGAGAGAGGTAGAGACATAGGCAGAGGGAGAAGTTGGCTCCCTGTGGGGACCCCCATGTGGGACTCAATCACAGGACTCTGAGATCATAATCTGAGCTGAAGTCAGATGCTCAACCACTGAGCCACCCAAGGGCCCCTCTTTTTCTTTTTTTAAAAGATTTTATTTATTTATTTCAGAAAGAGAGAGAACATGAGTGGGGGGATGGGGGCGGAACAGAAAGGGAGGAAAGGGAGAGAAAGAGAATCTCAAGCAGACTTGGCACTGAGTATGGAGCCCAATGTGGGCTTGATCCCCGGACCCTGGGATCATGACCTGAGCTGAAATCAAGAGTCAAAGGCTCAAATGCCTGAGCCACCCAGGTGCCCCTCCATATCCTAATTCTTAACTCAAGGGAGAAAGTTTACATAATATAAAGGTGTGGAATGTTGTTCTGGTTGAGAGCATTGGTTTTGTAGTATTTGAATCACAGCTTTGCCCCTTACTAACTGTGTTGCCCCAGGCATGTTACATAACCTTGTGAACCTCAGTTTCCTCATTTATAAAATGGAGGCGATATTATACCTTCTGGCACTCAGAGAAACAATGCACATCGAGTAATTAGTCTAGTGCTTACTAAAAACCTTAGAGTTTTAATTACTTTCAAATATTTTACGTGGTTCTGATTCCCTAATATAACCACTTGCTTAAAAAAAAATCATGATCTTGATTTATTGACCATGAAGAAATGGTGAGCTATGGAAAAATGTGAAGCATAAAGAGATGTTAAGAGAAGTTAATAATAAGCAAATGTAAGAATGTATTTTAGAGGTTTCATTTCTGATCTTATTAACCCAAGCTGAAAATTAAAGTTAGATATGGATGTAGCATTATTTAATTTTGACAGTGAATTTTAAAATGGGGAGGCATTTAAAAGGCATACTTTCAAATCATTTTTGCAACAGAGTTTAGACCATCAAAATTCTGCCTATGTGTGCTTTTGTAAAAAATATATTTATAGATAGATAAGCTTTATTCCAATGTCTGCATAAATATGAGTTGATGTTGAACAATAAAAGGTTTCTACAGAAGGCTACCATTTGTTTATTAGACAATAGAACTCGGTTTTGCCCTTCAGTTTGTCTCTGAATTCAGTTGATTGACACTTCATTATTATCAATCCACTCTCATTAATCATTTCACCACACACAGAATCTAAAGTCTTTGGGCGGAGCTTTCATTTCTCACCTGTGTGTGTTTTTATATCAGCGATGAAATATTGATAATTTTATAACAAAGGCTAACAAAGGGATGCCTGAGTGGCTCAGCAGTTGAGCACCTGCCTTTGGCCCCCAGCATGATCCTGGAGTCCTGGGATCGAGTCCCACGTCAGGCTCCCTGCATGGAGCCTGCTTCTCTTTCTGCCTATGTCTCTGCCTCTCTCTCTCTTTCTCTCTCTGTGTCCCTCATGAATAAATAAATAAATTCTTTTAAAAAATAATAAAATGTGTCTGTAGAAAGTGATTACATATTTTGGCAGTGATGTTAAAGGTGGCAGTTTTTGAGGAGGAGGCCAGATGGAGGGAAAGCTTAGTTTTTAGGAAGGCACCATCTCACACATCTTAATATTTGACAGAGAGGCTGTAAAGAGATGAAAGATAAACTGGAAATAGAATTTATGGAGGAGTGGAAGGGAGAACCAGTAAGATGGTGGTGTTAGCCTTGGAGAGAATTAAGAGGCTTTTTTTCTTTGAAACAAAAGTAAAGAAAATAAGATGATATAAATGTACAGAAGGAGGAAATTGGGGAATGGATCTCCCATTCTTTGGGATGAGAATTTGGATGTGATTGGCCAAAAATTGGAAAAGAGGAATCAAGTTTGTTAGTCATTGAAATGAAAAAATGTGGGAAACTAGAGATGATGAATAGAGTCTTACATTTGTTCTTTCAACTATTATTTATTATTTATGTTATGCTGGGAGCTAGAGATACAGGCGTGAATAAAACAGAGGGCCCCTGATCTCATGGAACTTGTTAAAGGAAGCTGGTATATTTAGCCTGGAAATGAAAAGACCCAGAAAGAATACCAAAGATATATCCAAATGTTTGAAGGGTTACCAAGCATGTGTTGGGAAGAAGACCTGCCTGTCCTATGTGTTAGCAAAACACAAATTTAAGACCAGTAGGTAGAATTTATAGGAAACAAAATCTTGACTCAGAATAAGGGAGGAATGGATGCCTTTGGAGGGAGGTAGTTCCCTGTCATTTTGAAGATAAACAGAGAACAGGTAGCCATTGGCCATGATTAATAGGGATGGTTCGGGCATTGGAAGGCAAGTTGTGCAGTCAATGAGCTTTTAAGACACCTTACAACTCTGTGAGTCTGTGAATCACTGGGTGTCATCACACAATGTCACTTTCAGAAATTATTGCATAAATTGTCATCCTGCCCAAACTGTTGTCAGTGTGCACTTACTTTATTTTAAGGCATGGGAGGAAACCCTGAAGAAGGTACAAGTCTATTTCCTTTAAAGTAACTACTCTTCTATTTTCTTGTGATTAAGACATTTATTTAAAACCAGCCTTGCTAGTAAAAAGGCATATAATCACTGGTTCTCTTCAGCCTCTGTCATGACAGATTAGCATTAATAATTTAGAGAACAGCAGCATTAAAAGTAATTACAAACTGTCAGAAAGATACAAGAAATATGACATAGTTCATAGCTTCTTTTCAGACCTCAAATATTATTTGAGAGGAAAAATAATTACATTTTCCTGCTCATTTCCTAATACAAATAACTTAGGAAATCTCATAATTCTTGAAATTTGCAATTAATTCATTGAAAAACTAATGTCAGTTTGAAAAAAAGGCCTCTTTGGTCACAAATTTCCACTGTGGAAAGATTCCTTAGGGCACATTCCCAATTGCCTTGTCAAATCTCATTTTAAATGCATTAGCATAGCAACATGAATAAATCAACTAGCATTTAAAAATATAAATTGTCTAAACTTCCTTTAATTGTGCATGCATTTAGCTCTTTCTTCTTTGTCTAAATACTATAGTCTCTTGATTTAGGGACGTTGCCCTACAAATTTATCTAACAGATCAGAATCCAATAAGATTCTTTCCCATGAACTTTTGTCCAACACAAGCATATTTGTCCTATGTGTGTCTGATCCAGTGCTGCTTCTCATAGGAAAAATGAGAAAGGTGTCAGTATTCATTTCTTAATAAAATTTGTTTAAGGCTTCTCCCATACTTCTTCTTTCTGTAATCCTTTTTTGTTGCATGTACTTTTACCCTGAAAAGAAAAAAGACAGTGGGCATTGTCACCTATACTTCTTTATTATTTTAGACAAAGAAGGGGTTTTGAGGTATCATTCACTTAGAACCCAGACACTAATGTACCATATGTAAAATTCACAATTCATGCTGTTGAACAAATGTGTTAGATACACATCTTGTGATAATCATGTCATTTTATATTTTGTTGTTTTGTAAAAACAGAAAACTCTTAGAAAAATTGTTGTTCAGATTTCAGTGGAACAGTTTGACCTCAAGAACAGATTGCATGTGGCCAACAGATCTAAACAGATTGGAATGGGCTGTTGGATTGATATCCGGGATCTTTTTACCCTAAGAGTGCCTGGCATATTGCAATATATAGAATGACAGGCGCTGGCCAAGGATGTTGCTTGGAAAAAAAGAAAGGGAGGGAGAAAAGAAGGAAGAATGTTGCTGCATTCTTAATATTTGTTGGCCCTAAAAAGTTACCATATTATATGGCATATTCTTTAGGTAGAAAGGTCGTATGAGTTAGTTTTACATGCTATCATGTGAAATGCTGGTTTATATAGTTATATTTGTATTGAATGATTAGAATCTTAATTAATCTTAATCTTAATTGGATTAACATTGTTCTGAAAAAGAGAGCTAATTTGACTGGTCAGTAATTATCATAGCATACACAGCCACTCTTGCTCTTTCTCTTTGGCTCCTCTGTGATAACCTGTCCTCTTTGGGAAGGTTACTTTTCATATAATGGTTTATAATGACATGAATGCATTAGATTATTTGGGGTTAAGTATTTATACTGGATCCTTTTAATAAAAAGTCTTAAGTTGACATAGATGTATATGTTGTGAGATAAAAATCATGTTATGTTCTCTTAACAACTGATACAACACAGCTCCAGATAAGGAAGGCCTTTTTAAATACTCTTTAATATTTATTTATGATACAGTAATTTCATATCCACCATAGAACAATTAGGATAAAGAAAACCACATGATCACAAGGAAGAAAATAAAAATTTACTATCCAGGGGATCCCTGGGTGACTCAGCGGTTTGGCGCCTGCCTTTGGCTCAGGGCGCGATCCTGGAGTCCTGGGATCGAGTCCCGCATAGGGCTCCTGGCATGGAGCCTGCTTCTCCCTCTGCCTGTGTCTCTGCCTCTCTCTCTCTCTCTCTGTCTATCATGAATAAAAAAATTTTTTTTTAAATTTACTATCCAGTAATAATAACTATTATCAAGTTGATGTTTGTCCTTCCAAATTTTTTTTCATGCCTTTGTATCTTTTAAAACAATAAATCATGTTGTACATGCTCTTTGGGACCAACCTTACTCTTTCAACAATATATAATGGATGTCTTTTTTTATTGACAAATATGCAGATTTATCTCTGTTTCTGAGGATTTCAGAGTATTTACTGTGTGGCTTAATTTAAGCCATTTTGAAAAGATTTTATTTATTTATTCATAAGAGACAGAGACCACCCCAAACAGCTGAGCCACCCAGGGATCCCCCATTTTAAGCCATTTTTGATTTCAGCATGCCCTATCGTTGAAAATTCAGATAATTTCTACTTTGTTGCCATTAAAGAATTCTGCAATTTTCTTTATAATTTTCTTTATAGTTCTCCCCGTTTTCTTCTTTGCATTCTTTTAAGACACTCTCAAACATGGTCTCCAAGCATCCTTCAGGTCTTTCAGGGAATAGCTGCCATCCCAGATAGAAATGGGTCAAATCCAAATCTTAGTGCTGTGTGGGCAGGGTCCAACCAACAGAAAAAGTGAACCAAACAGATGAAGCCATGGGCCAAGAAGAGTCTTCAGGACATTTTACTGTTTTTACTGAGCATCTTCTCTTTCTGTTAATTCTGTATTAATAATGGTGGCCATCTACATAATCCTTTTCCTAGGAAAGTGGTGGACTTCGTTAGCCATAGTTATTGGAGTTGGAAGTTGCATTTACTGTGAAGGGCAGTTAGCCCTGTTTAAAAAAAAACTCCAAAACTCTTCTTATATGTATGTATGTATGTATGTATATATGTATCTATCTATCTCCCTATCACTTATTAATCTATCAATCATCTATTTATCTGTCAATTGGTATGTCTTTCTAGCTGAAATTTGGAAATAAAGCCCAAAGATCCTAGCATGTCCTTTTTTTTTCCTGGTGCACAATTTTATTTTACTTTTTTCAGCTTTATTGAGATACAATTGACAAAATTGCAAGATATTTAAAGTGTACATTGTGATGATTTGATACTTGCATATCCTTCCAATGTCACGTTAGAGTCCTGAGTAACAAGCCCACCTAAAGGTTATTTGACCAATTAGGGCAGAGGCCGGCAAACATTTTCTACTAAAAGCCAGATTACAAATATTTTAGGCTCTTCAAGCCATATGGTCTGTCACAATTAATCAACTATGCTTTTGTATTGGAAGCAGCCACAGATAGTATGCAAACAAATGTGTGTGATTATATTTCAATAAAACTTTATTTACAGAAACATGAGGCAGACCCGAATGGCGCATATGCCTTAGTTTGTTGATCTCCTTCTCTAGGGGAGTGTAATTTTGTTGGACTTACTATTTACTAATAACTGACAAGAAACACATTGTTTTTGTCTGGTAGAGATGCAAATGATTTATGTGCAATAGAAAAATAACCCCAGTGGTTATGCTTTTATTGCCTTGTAGGACACTAGGTAGTTTAGAATCTGATTTAGCAAACTTCATCCAGCAATCCCCCTCCTGTATGTATCGATTTCTGTATCCAGCTTTGTCATCCTGTTGGTTCTCTCACTGATAAGTTAAATAAAGCTTTGGCATATGCCCATTGTTTATATGCGAATCATATTTTTAACTTTTTGAAAATTATACTTTGACAGCCTGACAGCCCTTAAGAAAAAGGACTTTGCAATGCACATGACCTTCAAAGGTCAGCTCAGCCTTGCATCTGCTGCTTTCAACAGATCTCTCTGGCTTTCTGTTTGTTTCTCCCTTGCTGTGACCAGATTACTTACTGTCCCTGTAGCCTCACTCTTTGTCCCTAAGAAGCTCTACTTTTTGAGGATGGGACATCCTCTTCGACAGAGGGATAGCCTTGTTTCTAAACATTTGTGACAGTTCTGATAAGGACATGCTGTGGCCAGTGGAATAGTTCCATTAGCAACTCACTTAGGAAGAGTAACACATTTAGCTAGATTATTAAAAAAAATCTTTACACTTTTTCCTGTTATGATTTCATTTTGAAAACAGAACCAAGCCTGTTAATACTTTCAGAGTTTGGCAGAGAGCCTTGTGCTCAAGGGTCACACTGCAGCGCAGACCGCCTTAGGGGTTCACTTTCACTTCCAGTGACCAGGCATCTATACTTAGCATCCCCTTCTTGCTGAGAGCTTTGCTATATTTTTTTCTTCTTAAAAAGCTGTTTTGTGGTTACTATATACAGGATGTGATTCTTCACTTATTCCCTGCATCATCTCATTTGATTCCCCCCAGCCACCCTACAAGGCTACTACTATTTATCCTACCACTGCCTTGTATCTGCTGCTTTCTACCACTGTTTTTATAAAGGAGAAATCTGAGAACTCAAAGAAGGTTTGACCTTGCTCAAGGTCACATGGCCAGTAAATGGCAGAATTAGGGTTTTAACCTAGTTCTGTCTACTCCCCAACGTTTGAGCTCTTAGTCTGTAGTTCCCAACTCCCTACTCCTAGATCTACTGTCTGATCTTCAGGTCAGATCTAGTTTCATTCTTTTTATGGGTCTATATGACCATGACAGGTAAGATTATACTAATACTAAAATTTCTTTCTTCTTTTTAATCAATACTTTAGTTGTTGTTGTTGTTGTTGTTTAGAGTTTTAGGTTCACAGCAAAATTGAAGGGAGAGTACAGAGATTTTCCATATACACCCTGCCCCCAAACATACATAGCTTCTCCCATTATCAATATCCCCCATAAGATTGGACTGGTCACAATTGATAAGCCTACATTGACCCAACATAATCACCCAAAGTCTATCGTTTACATTACAGTTCACTCATGCTGGTGTACATTCTGTGGGTCTGGACAAATGTATAACACCATATATCTATTCTTATGATAGATAGTCATACAGAATAGTTATACTGCCTCAATCATCTCTCCCTCTCCCCTAATCTCTGACAACCACTGATCTTTTTCATGTCTCCACAGTTTTATCTTTTCCATAATGTAATACAGTTGGAATCATAAGTGTGTAACCTCATATAGATTGGCTTCTTTCACTTAGTAATATGTATTTAAGGTTCCTTTTTGTCTTTTTATGGTTTAATAATGCATTTCTTTTTAGTGTTGAATTATATTCCATTGTCTGAATGGACCACAGTTTATCCATTCACTTACTAAAGGACATTTTGCTGCTTTCAAATTTTGAGAGTTATAAAGAAAGTTGCTGCAAACATCCATGCACAGATTTTTGTTTGGACATAAGTTTACAACTTTTTTGAGTAAATACCAAGGAGCACAATTGCTGGATTTCATGGTAAGAGTATGTTTAGTTTTGTAAGAAACCACCAAACTGTCTTCTAAGTGGCTATACCATCTTGCATTCTCCACAGCAATAAATGAGAATTCTTGTTGCTCTACATTCTTGCCAACATTTGGTGTTGTCAGTGTTCTGGATTTGGGACATTCTAATAGATATATAGTGATATCTTATTGTTGTTTTAATTTACATTTCCCTGATGACATATAATGTGGAGCACCTTTTCATATGCTTATTGGTATCTATATATTTTCTTTAGAATAATGTCTGTTAAGATCCTTGGTCCATTTTTTAATTGGGTTGTTTGTTTTTTTTACTATTGACTTTTAAGAGCTCTTTGTATATTTTGAATGAGTTATTTACCAGATGTGTGTTTTTGAAATATTTTCCTCCAGTCTGTATCTTGTCTTCTCATTCTCTTAACACTGTCTTATAGAGCAGAAGTTTTTAATTTTAGTGAAGTCCAGCTTACTGAATAAATATTCAAGGAATGAGCACGTATATAAAAAGTCATCATTCTACCTAAGGTCTTCTATATTTTCTCCTATGTTATCTTCTAGGAGTTTATTTTTTCTGATTTACATTTAGGTCTGTGATACATTTTAGGTTAATGTTTGTGAAGGTTATAAGGTCTGTGTCTAGATTCATTTTTCCACATGTGGATGACCATTTGTTTCAGCACGATTTGCTGAAGAGAATATCTTTCCTACATTGAATTGCTTTTGCTCCTTTGGTCCTCTATTGTGTTCTGATTAATCTATTCTTTCACCAATACCACACTGTCTTGATGAATCTAGTTTTATAGTAAGTCTTGAAATCTGATATTGTCAGTCCTGCAACTTTCTTCTTCCTCAATATCATGTTGGCTGTTCTGAGTCTTTTGCCTCTCCATAAACTTTAGAAACAGTTTATCAACATCTACAAAATTACTTGCTAGGATTTTGACTGGGATTGCTTTAAATCTGTGGATCAAGTTGGGAAGAACTGACATCTTGACAATTTTGATGCTCCTATCCATGAACATGGGGTATCTTTCTGTTTCTTTAGTTCATTATTTACTTCATCATAATTTTGTCATTTTCTTCATATAGACCTTATACATCTTTTGTTTAGTTTATACCTACATATTTCATTTTTTGGGTGCTAATGTACATTTTGATACTGTTTTTAATTTCAGATTCTACTTGTTCATTGTTGGCATATAGGAAAGCAATTGTCATTTGTATATTAACCTTTTTCCCCGGCAACCTCACTGTAATCACTAATTAGTTCCAAGATTCTTTGTGAATTATTTTGGATTTTTAAAAAATTTTGGATTTTCTGTAAAGGTGATCATGATCATGACATCTGAGAACAAAGACAGTTTTATTTCTTTCTTCTTAATCCATATACTTTTAATTTCTTTTTCTTGTCTTATTGCATTAGGTAGAACTTCTAGAATAATGTTGAAAAGGAGTTCCAAGAGAGGACATTCTTACCTTTACTGGATCTTAGTTGGAAAGCTTTGAGTTTCTCATCATTACATATGACATTAATTGTAGGATTTTTGTGGCTCTTCTCTGTCAAGTTGAGGAAGTTCCCCTTTATTCCTAGTTTGCTGAGAGTTTTTATCATAAAAAGGTGTTAGATTTTGTTAAATGCTTTTTTGGTGTATTGATGGGATGATGTGTTTTTTCTTTTTTAGTCTCTTGATGTGATGGATTACATAAACTGACATTCAAATGTTGAATGAGCCTTGCAAACCTGGGATAAATTTCACTTGATCATATTATTATTTTCATACATTGTGGATTTGATTTGCTAATATTTTGTTAAGGATTTTTGTATCTTTGTTTATGAGAGATACTGATCTCTTTATTTTTTCCTATAATTTATTACTTTGTCTGGTTTTGGCATAGGGTAATGCTGGCCTCATAGAATGTGTTAGGAGGTATTCCTTCTGCTTCTATCTTCTGTAAGGGATTATAGACACTTTGTATAATTTCTTCTTTAAATGTTTGGTAGAATTTACCAGTAAACCCATTTGGGTTTGGTGCTTTCTTTTAATTTTGCTTTAACTTTTGTGTTTGGAGCTAGATATGGGTTGAGATATATTTATATATATGTATGTGTGTGTATGTGTATATAAAAATGTATGTATATGTATGTACATATATATGTATATGTGAATATATGTATATTTGTATGATTTCTCCAGCATCAATTTGTCGAAAAGACTACTCTTTCAAAAAAAGAAAAACTGTTCTTCCTCAATTAAGTCACCTTTGAATCTTTGTAAAAAATTAGTTGTCCATTCATGTGTATTTCTAGGCCCTCTATTCTCTTCCATTGATCTTTTTGTCTAACTTTTCACTAATACCATATTGTCTTGATTCTTTACTACAAGTAGTCTTCCAGCTAAATAGTGTAAATCCTCCAATTTTTCTTCCCATTTACAGCTATTTTGTTTTTTTCTTAGTCTTTTGCATTTCTAAATGAATTTTAAAACTAGATAGTTAATTTCTTTTTTTTAATAACTAAGGTTTTTATTTATTTTATTTTTAAAAAGATTTTACTTATTTCTTCATGAGAGACACACAGAGAGAGAGGCAGAGGCAGAGGAAGAAGTAGGCTCCATGCAGGGAACCTGAGGTGGGACTCGATCCCAGGACTCCAGGATCATGCCCTGGGCTGAAGGCAGTGCTAAGACGCTGAGCCACCCGGGCTGTCCTAGATAGTTAATTTCTATAAAAAAAAAAAAAAAATGTCTGCTGGGATTTTTATTAGGAATGAGTTGAATCTACATATCAATTTGAGAAGATTTTGCATGTTAACAGTACTGAGTCTTTTGGTTCATGAGCATGGTATATCTCTCCATGTACTTAGGCCTCAGTATTTCTCAGTAATGTTTTGTAGTTTTCAGCATACGTGTCTTACACATTTTCGTCAGTTTATCTCTATGTATTTCATAATTTTTGATGGTATTGTAAATGGTACTGGTGCTTAATTTTAAGCTCTTATTATTCGTTGCTAGTATGTATTTGTATTTCTGTACAATTTTAAATATATTGATCATATATCATATATCGTTCTTGAACTCTTGCATTAGTTTCAGAAAATTTTTTGTAGGTAATATGAGAATTTTTATTTTTACATAGATAATCATGTCAGTGGTGAAAAAAGATAGCATTACTTCAATCTGAATATATGTATTTATTTGTTTATTTAGACTTACTTTGCTAGCTGGAACTCCAGGACAATGTTTAATGGAAATGGTGAGACTGCACATTATTGCTTATTTTTGATTTTAGGGATAAAGTATTTAGTTTTTCACCATTAATAATTATGTTTGCTATACTTTTTATAGATATAATTATCTGATTGAGGAGTTCTATTTTTACTTTGCTGAGATTTTTTAAAAATCAGAAATAAATGATGGATTTTGTTGAATGCTTTTTCTGCATCAATTGAAATGATTACATGATTCTCTTTTAAAATTATCTGTCATTAATTACTTTGATTTTCAAATGTTAAAGCAAACTTCTGTTCCTGGGATAATCCTCACTTGGTTATGACATATTATTCTTTATACATTGTTGGATTTAATGTGCTCACATTTTGTTAATATTTTTTTCATCTATATTCATGAGAAGACTGTGGTCTTCTTCTTCTCCTCCTCCTCTTCCTCCTTCTTGTACTGCTTCTTATTTTTTAAAGCAAAGTAAAGGGCCGCATAGAATGAGTTCAGAAATATTTCCTTCTCTTCAATTCTTTGGAAAATTTTGCCTAAAATTTGTATTTTTATTCTCTTAAATGTTTGGTAGCAGTTCCCTTGAAGCCACTTAATCCTGGAGTTTTCTTTGTTGGAGTTTTAAATAACTAATTTGTTGTATTGCTATTCAGGTAATCTAGCTCTTCTTGAATAAACTTGAAAAGTCTGTGTCTTTTGAGTCACTGGTCTATCTCATCTAAGTGGTTAGCATATTAGCAAATTAGCATAAATTTGTTCACAATATTTCCTTATTATTCTTTACTATTTGTAGAATCTTTATTAACGTCATCCATTTTACTTCCAATATTGGAAATTCGTGTCTTTTTTTTCCTGATGGCTAGATGTTAATTTATTGAGCTGCTAAAGGAATCAATTTTTGGTTTTATCGTTTTAGTATGTGTTTTCTGTTTTCTAATTCACTGATTTCCATGATGATGTTTATTTTCTTCTTTTTGCTTACTTTGAGTTTTGTTTCCTCTTCTTTTTTTAGTTTCTTATGGTAGAAGAGAACACTGATTTGCGATCTTTCTGTTTTTCTCATATGAGTGTTTTAGTGCTATAAATTTCCCTATAAGTGAACCCTCTTGCACTGTTGGTGGGAATGTGAACTGGTACAGCCACTCTGGAAAACCGTGTGGAGGTTCCTCAAAGAGTTAAAAATAGATCTGCCCTACGACCCAGCAATTGCACTGCTGGGGATTTACCCCAAAGATACAGATGCAGTGAAATGCCCAGACACCTGCACCCCGATGTTTCTAGCAGCAATGTCCACAATAGCCAAACTATGGAAGGAGCCTCGGTGTCCATCGAAAGATGAATGGATAAAGAAGATGTGGTTTATGTATACAATGGAATATTATTCAGCCATTAGAAATGACAAATACCCATCATTTGCTTCGACGTGGATGGAACTGGAGGGTATTATGCTGAGTGAAATAAGTCAATCGGAGAAGGACAAACATTATATGGTCTCATTCATTTGGGGAATATAAAAAATAGTGAAAGGGAATAAAGGGGAAAGGAGAAAAAATGAGTGGGAAATATCAGGAAGGGAGACAGAGCATGAGAGACTCCTAACTCTGGGAAACGAACTAGGGGTGGTGGAAAGGGAGGTGGGCGGGGGTTGGGGGTGACTGGGTGATGGGCACTGAGGGGGCACTTGATGGGATGAGCACTGGGTGTTATTCTATATGTTGGCAAATTGAACACCAAAAAAAATAAATTTATTAAAAAAAATTTCTCTATAAGTACTGCTCTAGCTTTATTCATCAAATTTTGAATAAATTGTTTTAAAATTTTCATTGAATTGAAAATACTCTTTTGATTTCTTCTTTGACTCATTGGGTTATTTAGGAGTGTATTATTTGGTTTCCAAATATTTAAAAGTTTTTTGAGATATTTTTTCATTATTGATTTGTAATTTAATCCCATTGTGGTCAGACAACATACTTGGTATGCCTTGAATCCTTATAAATTTGTTGAGATTTGTTTTATGACCTATAATTGACCTAATTTGATATATGTTTCATGTACACTTGAAAAGAATGTTTATTGTTGATAATGTCACTTAGGTTAAGTTGGTTGATAATGTTGTTCAAGTTTTCTTTCTTTTTACTGATTTTCTGCCTAAGCAGTTTATCCTACTGAGGGAGGAGTAATGAAATCTGACAAAATGACACTTTTCCTATTTCTCATTGCAGTCCCAACACTTTGGTATTTACTTGTTTAGGTGTATAAATATTTAGAATTGGTATTTATTCCTGATGACTTGACCTCTATCATTATGAAGTGACGATCTTTAACTTTTGGTAAAGTTTTTTCTCTGAAATTTAACTTTGATATTAATATAGCCTCTTCATTTAAATTTTGATTAGTATTAGCATGGTATATACCTTTAAGTTTTATATTTAATATGAGTTTCTTATAGGCAGCATGTAATTGGGTATTACTTTTTTAAAGTCCAGTCTGACAATTTGGTTTTTAATTGGGGGATTTAGGCTATTTATATTTAATTTGAGTATTGTTCTTGGGCTTTCATACATATTCTTTCATATATATTTCATATTCTTTAATACATTTTCTATTGTGGCCTCTTAAATTTTTTTTTACTATTTTTCTACTTTGTTTTTGGACTAATTTTTCTGAATCCATTTTTCTCCTTTGTTGGTCTGTTATTTACAACTCTTCATTGTGTTATTTTGTGGTTGCTTTAGGGCTTGTAATTTTATCAGTTTATAATTATACATATATATGGTTATCTATGTATGTTTATGTGTGTGTATACTTTGAGCAGTTGATTATTTCTTTTTTTAAAGATTTATCTATTTATTTTAGAGAGAGAGGAAGTAAATGCCCCACAGTTGATGTTTTCTATAAAGATTTAAGTTATAAAACTAAGTGATAAGAAAAAAAAATATTGGGGCACCTGGGTGGCTTAGATGGTTGAGTGACTGACTCTTGATTTTTGACTCAGGTCATGATTCCAGAGTTGTAAGATCAAACCCTGCATCAGGCTCCATGCTCAGTGGGGAGTCTGCTTGAGATTCTCTCCTCTCACTCCCGTCTCCCCTGCTGTGTGCTCTCTCTCTAAAATAGATAAATAAATCTTTAAAAAAATGCAGGTACTTATGTGGCTCAGTCAGTTAAATGTCTGCCTTTGGCTCAGGTCATGATCCTGGGATCCTGGGACTGATCCCCCTGTCAGGTTCCCTGCTTAACAAGGAGTCTGATTCTTCTCTCTCTGCCCTTCTTCCCCACTTGTACTCTCTCTCATGCTCTCTCTCTTTCTCTCTCAAATAAATGGATAAAATTTAAAAAAAAGAAAAAATATTGCATTTACTGAAGCAGTTAAAATTTCTGAATCCTAAGTTATACTGGAATAGTTTTTTTTCTGCTTAAAGGACTTGCTTTAATATTTCTTGAATTATAAGTCTGCTGGTTATAAATTCTTTCAGATTTTTGTGTGTCTGAAAAATTTTTAAATTTGATTGTAGTGACACAATGTTACATTAGTTTCAGGTGTACAACAGTGATTTAACAGGTTTGTACTTTATGCTATGCTTACTGCAAGTATAACTACTATCTGTCACTGTATAGTGCTATTACAATATCATTGACTATATTTTTTATGCTGTGCCTTTTATTTCTGTGACTTATTCATTCCATAACTGGAAACCTGTATTTCCTACTTCTCTTAACCCATTTTATCCATCCTTCTAGTGTCCTTCCCTATGGCAGCCATTAGTTTATTCTATTTACAGATCTGATCCTGCTTTTTATTCTTGTATTCATTTTTTTAGATTTCTCATATAAGTGAAATCAGTTGGTATTTGTCTTTCCCACTCTGATTCATTTCATTTAGCATAATACTTTATAGATCTACCTATGTTGTTTCAAATGGCATAATTCCATTCTTTTTTATGGCTGCATAATATTCTACTGTATGTATGTATGTGCCATATCTTCTTTACCATTTCTTTATTTATGGACACTTAGATTTCTTCCATAAAAATCCTAGCAAAGGGATCCCTGGGTGGCGCAGCGGTTTGGCGCCTGCCTTTGGCCCAGGGCGCGATCCTGGAGACCCGGGATCGAATCCCACATCGGGCTCCCAGTGCATGGAGCCTGCTTCTCCCTCTGCCTGTGTCTCTGCCTCTCTCTCTCTCTCTTTGTGACTATCATAAATAAATAAAATTTAAAAAAAAATCCTAGCAAAGAACATAGGCAGTAATTTCTCTGACATTGGCCATAGCAACATTTTTCTAGGTATGTCTCCTAAGACAAGGGAAACAAAACAAAAATAAACTATTGGGATTACATCAGAATAAGAGCTTTAGCACAGTGAGGGAAACCATCAACAAAACCAAAAGGCAACCTACTTAATGGAAGGAGATACTTGCAAATGATAGATCCAATAAGAGGCTAATATACAAAATATATAAAGAATAGCCAAGATATGGAAGCAACCTAAGTGACTTTTGTTTTTGAAAGATTTTTGCTGGGTAAAGTCTAGATTAACAGTCTAGACTAATTGTTCTTGAAAGTTTTTTTTTTTTTTTTTGAAATGTAGTAAATTACTAGGAAACAGTTTAATTCATGTAGATCTTGCTTTTAAACTTTGTTAGATGGGACTGGAGCAGCATTTAATCCAGGATTAATTTTTCTCTGCAACTGAAGTGAGATCCTTCTTAGCAATCTAACCAATGTTCTCTGAATTATGAGATTTTTATTCTGGTTATTGGGAAAAACCACTAATAGATGATATTGTTCCAATTTTGGTGGTGTTTTTTCCCCTGAACTTAGGGAAGTTTTCTCATTAATTTCTTTATCAGTACTTGAGGTGGATTCTTTGTAGGCCTCCTGAGTTCTCTGTGCATCCTTTTCTCTGACTCTTGGCTCTGAGAACTTTAGCTGGGAGAACTCTCAGCTCTATCTCCCTTTCCTCCTCTGTGAAACCTTCTCCAGGCAGTAAGCTGGGGAAATCAGTGGACTCCTCTCTCAGGGATCATTGTTTTGTTCTCTGATGTCTAATAGCTTGAGAAACACTATTTTATATATTGTTCATTTTTAAAAATTGAAGTATAGTTGACATACAGTGTTACATTAGTTTCAGGTGTATAACACAGGGTTTGACAAGTCTATATGTTATGCTACACTCACTGCAAGTGTATTGTTCATTTTTTAAAGTTGTTTCAGGTGGGTGGGTAACTCCATGTTACTCCATTATGGCCAGAAGCAGAAATCAAACCAGGACTCTATTCAGTAAAAGGAAGTTCTGCTAACAATTATATCTGGTGGTAAACATAAACTTGGCTACCTCAGACAAACTGGGATGTATGGTTACTCTGTATTAAACACCTAACCTAAATTAATTCAATTAGTTTAAACAGTAACTTTTTGTGTAGGTGGTATTAGCTTCATTCACACATGAGATACATGGGGTAGGTGGGAGTTAACTAAGATTTCATGGGCAAGTTGTAAGTGGTGGATCAGGGATTTGAATTCAGGAACACTGCTGCCAAGCCCAGGCCTTTTGGCGCTTGTCACCATCACTACTGTTAACATACAGGCTTAAAATTAGGTGATATTACCCACCAGACCCAGTTTCTAGTAGACTTTGTATCTGCCCTGGGCACTGGGAGGTCTCTGAGGTCCAGTTCCTTTTTCGCTTCCTTCTTTATTGATTTCATGGAAGTTCTGAGCTCTGTCCCCCCTCACCTCTTACATCCTATTTCTCCTGCCAGTTAACCCGAGGATTGACTGGGACTCAGCCTAGAGTCTCCTTGCTCCTCTTCTCTGACCTCAAAATTGAGATCCCCTGCTGAATTCTGATCCAACCATAGCACATCCTGCAGGATGTGCTGTGCTTATTGGGTTTTGGGTCTATTCTTGGGGGTGCTACTGGTTCCCTTGAACCCACTGGCTTCCTGGCTAGCCAGCTCTGCCTCTCTCATCCTATCTACCTGTCTCTTTGTTGTCCTATTCCCCCAGCATGCATCATACACATTATGGCAACAATTATATCTCATAGAAAGTTTTGTCACCTATAGTAGTGTACAGAGACATAAGACCACCTCAGTGTTGAACAGACTCATGAAAGTGAACTCTGCTTATATTCAGTCTTGTCTCTTCTCTCTGTCCACCGGTTGGGGGAAAACCACACCAAGCAGGCCAATTTAAAGCAGCACATTGATTATACAAGCTTAAGCACTTTTCCTGCAAGTTCCTCCTCTCCTCCCTCCCATCATGCAGCTCCCCTCCTCCCTCCTTGCCCATCACTCTCTCTGGAGGCCACCCACAGTAGTCTCTTCTTTGTTTCCCTATCTTTAGTCAGCCAAGGAGATGCCTTTGTTCGCTTATCTTGCCTTGTTCAGGAATGTTATCTGTATGGAGGCCTAATTTGTTTCATCACCTCCTGCACTCCCCAAGACCTTCACTCTACTGCTTTCTTACCAAGGTCAACTCTAGTCCCCTGTCTCAGGAATTCACTCCTTATCTATATAGCAGGGATGCATTTTATTCCACAACACCATTGGGCAAGACATGTCATGTTCTCATAGTTCTTAAAATCAAGTTTAATCTGTAGTAGCAAAAATTTCAATCTTTGTCCTAACCTGAGATTCTTCTACTTCCAAACCTACCCCATATAGTCAAACAGAGGCCCAGGCAGTCCTTGCAGGATGGCATTTCTGGGGAAGGGTCCACCTGCTTTGGCCCACATGAGTTACCACTTACAGGCTTGAAGGGAAAATCCTGAGGCTTCTGTACCAATGTTGGGCATGGCATTGCAGTTCTTGGGGCTAGAGCTCTAACTGTGCAATCACCACCCCAGCCACTGACAGTCACCAGGCATGGACCAGTCTGTGTGGGAAATGCAAAGGACTTTTCCTTGTTGTCTTGTTGAATAAAGTATTTACCTCGCTTCAAATCAAGTTACCTGAAAATTCCAAGCAACTTTCTCATCTGTCTGTATAGTATAACCTACCATAACATTTCTCAGAGAGGCAAGGCTTTTGGAAAAAATAACTAGGAAGGACATTATCTTTTCTGCCTGGTAGGTTTGTTTTTTTTCCCCCCTCTGGCCTACAAGAGCATACGCAAGAAACATTATAGAAAGAAAGTGCTACATTTCTGAGCTTGCAAGAGAAAACTAATCTGCAGTGAGGAGAACAAAACACACCTTTATATCTTTATATTTTGATTCCTGTCACTTGTTAGCTATGTGACCTTGGACAGGTCTTATTTTTCTCATCTGTAAACTGGGGATTATAAAAAATCTGCCTTCCTACTTCTTAGGGTTTTTTTTTTTTTTTTTTGAGAATTGAATGAATGAACAGAGGTAAAAATTCTTAGAACAGTGCTGTGGTGTTAGCTGTTGTTACTCTCAGCTAATTATGCTGCTTGTGACATTTTCTATGCTGTCTGTTTTATACAGGCCCATCATATTTTATTTGGAACTTTCAAAGTCAGCACTTACGGTGAATACCTTGTATAGCCCAAATTACCTCCAAATTCCTCTGAAGACTGGCCATTATATTTCTTGATAAGTCAATCCAGCCAGTTTTCTTGTCAGCACTAAATCCAACTGTGTTGTTTTGGGTTGAGCTTGCGATAAAGGCATTGCTTACAGATTTATATTTTTCCTCTCATAGTCAATCTGGAGCAGACATTTACTCAGTGAAAAACTGCAGGATAATCCACATTGCTTAATTTTGCACTCTCTCTCTGAATTGGGTGCATATGGTTGAATTCATAGAAGTTAAACACGAATAAGCTCTAAATCCAAGGTTGCCTGAAGTCATCCTATCCTAAGCCTAGCCACATAAGAAACTGAAGTCCCTTTCTGTTTCAGGGGTTTTTATTATACCATTGGCCAGGTAGGGTTAAGAATTAAAAGTTCAAAAAACCACCCTTTGCTACTCTCACAATGCTCACAAAGACAGATTATTTGTTCCTCCATTGGGATTTTTCATTGGAGCCTCATTGTTCCCTTGTCACAATCTTCAGTGAAATCTATGAGTGGTTTACACTAGGAATTGAGGAGTATGTATTAAATTCTATATGGGATGTTCTTCATCCTTGGTAGAGGGTGTGAGAGGGTTATTAAACTATATGTTGCTGTTGAGCATCCCCCGTACTTTCTGCTCATATCAGGAGAGACTCTTTCAAAGGGGATGATGCTGGCAAATATTAGCCACATACACTTGAATAGGGGGAAAAATAAAACTGGTAAAAAAAAAATACACTGAGTCAGGTACTCAGAAATTTGAGGTTTCTCCTGCCTCTGTCACTAATCCATGATGTTGTCTCTGGTGAGCCCCCTTTCCTTTTTGAGACACAATTTTGTCATCTCTCAGATGAGGGGGTTGCACATGATGACTTCCCAGCTCTACCGATATATATTCTGTGACTCTACTTAATTAGTGTTAACTATTCTTCAAAACCTTCCTATTATAGAAATGACTTTGGGGAGTGGGCCAGAGAATGTTAACTGTTACTTGGGAAAACCCACTTTCTGTAGGGAGTGGGTTCCCCTTGGGGAACCACTCCTGCTCTGATTTTTATTCATGTTATTGGGTGCAGTTAAATTCCCCACTCAGCTGCGAGGTTTATTCCATGCCTCTTACTACACTAAATGGTTCAAGCATAGACATGTGACTGACTATGATCCAATGAAAGACACTCCTGAAAATTTTGATGGGATAATTAGTAAAGAGATAGTCTCTTTCCTCTGGCATCAATAAACAGATAAGCTTGGAGTTGGCGATGGCCCTCTTTGAGACAACATGGACATAGCTTTCAAGAAAATGATGCTGACAAAGACATGAACAGAAATCTCACAGAGGAAGACATAGACATGGCCAACAAACACATGAGAAAATGCTCTGCATCACTTGCCATCAGGGAAATACAAATCAAAACCACAATGAGATACCACCTCACACCAGTGAGAATGGGGAAAATTAACAAGGCAGGAAACCACAAATGTTGGAGAGGATGTGGAGAAAGAGGAACCCTCTTGCACTGTTGGTGGGAATGTGAACTGGTGCAGCCACTCTGGAAAACTGTGTGGAGGTTCCTCAAAGAGTTAAAAATAGACCTGCCCTACGACCCAGCAATTGCATTGGTGGGGATTTACCCCAAAGATACAGATGCAATGAAATGCCGGGACACCTGCACCCCGATGTTTATAGCAGCAATGTACACAATAGCCAAACTGTGGAAGGAGCCTCGGTGTCCATGTAAAGATGAATGGATAAAGCAGATGTGGTTTATGTATACAATGGAATATCACTCAGCCATTAGAAACGACAAATACCCACCATTTGCTTTGACGTGGATGGAACTGGGGGGTATTATGCAAGAGTGAAATAAGTCAATCGGAGAAGGACAAACATTATATGGTGTCATTCATTTGGGGAATATAAAAAATAGTGAAAGGGAATAAAGGGGAAAGGAGGGAAAAAAGAGTGGGAAATATCAGGAAGGGAGGCAGAACATGAGAGACTCCTAACTCTGGGAAACGAAATAGGGGTGATGGAAGGGGAGGTGGGCGGGGGTTGGGGGTGACTGGGTGATGGGCACTGAGGGGGGCACTTGATGGGATGAGCACTGGGTGTTATTCTATATGTTGGCAAATTGAACACCAATAAAAAATAAATTTATAAAAAAAAAGAAAAAAAGAAAATGATGCTGACCAGAGGTAGACACAAATAAAGAGATAGACAGAAACACACAGAAACAGAGAGATAGTATCCTACTGGCATGTTGAGTACCTTGATCCTACCCTTTCCCCCTAGACTTTACAGTTACAAGAGCCACTAAAATACTCTTTTTGCTGAAACTATCTCAAGTTAGGATTCTGTTAATTGCAACCATATGAAACTTGACTAACATGCTCAGTGTTTCCATCATGATGTCGGACAGAAGGATTTGCTTGCCTCCAAATGGTGTAGGCTGAGGCTTGGGAATGAGAAGAGGAGGTGTGATTTCAGACAGCAGAGGGTTGTGTGGAAGAAGGAAAGAACTTACAATGTGCCAAGCACTATGCTACGTTATGCTTTTCATTTTTTTCCCCATTTACTCTCATAACCCTATAAGGATAGTGCTTTTATTATTTAATATTATTATTATTATTATCCCCATTTTGCAGAAGAGGAAACTGGAGGACCAGTCAAGAACTTGCCTGAAGCCATACAATAGGTGGCAGAGTTGAAATTTAAAACCAGACTCTTGGTTTCTAGGGCTTGAGCTCTTGACTGTTGAACAAAAAATCCCTGGCTATTTTTCTTTCCTAATTCTCTGCCTAGCTTAGCATGAAACTGTGGTGGAGTTGTAATGTGAGTCTAGGTTGGCTGGACTCCAGTGCAGGAGCAAGTGAGCTGCAGGAGGAGAGTAGATGGAGGAGGTCTCTAAGTGGATGAGTGATAAAGTTAAAATAAAAGTGTGGAAGATAATAAATCCCCCCCCATGCTCTACCCACCCCCCCTCAGGTAGTTATAGTTTAATATTCTAAAAACCAAGAAGAAAAAAATTATCCAAAGAAATTAATTTTTTTAATAGAATCACATTCTGCAACATTGACAAAATTGTGATCTATACACATAGTTTTGAATTGTTAAATAATTTAGCAATAAATTTTGAAATGAGAATATATTACGTATAACCACATCAACATTTTATGAAGCACACTGCAATTTATTTGTTATCGGTGCAATGTGTTTCAGCATATCTGTTTGTGATAGTCAAATATATCATTTTAATATTTCTTTTCACATGCAATATACATGAACCCACAGGATGTTGAGGCTGCCTCTAAGAATTTCTATTATTTCTCTCTTTTCCTTTTGTTTTCCTTTCCCCTCCATGCTTCATTTATTATGCATTTATTTTTATAGACTCTCCCCCATTTGACTGTAAAGGAGAGGCCCATGAAGGGATGGCCATGTACTGCACATTAGCTCTTGTATCTCTGTGGTGCCTGTCACATAAAAGGTACTCAATAAAGTCAGTTAAGTGAATATGTCATGTAATAATTCAGTTTATTTCAAGTTATAAAGAGTACCAAACAAGGTATGAATAAATTTTAAACTAACTTTATTAATTGAAGTTAACATACGTCCAGACAATTGTATAATATATAAATATACTCTTGATGGATTATCACAGATTGAACACACTTTTATAACCACCACTGAGATAAAACAATAACTCATTACTAGCTTCCTGATAGCCCCCTACTTATCTCTTTTAGATGACCACTATTTTGACTTCTACTTCGTAAGTCAATTGTGTCTTATTTTTGAACCTAATATAGTTAAAATCATATAATATATTTTTTTCATGTCTGGCATTTTTTAACTCCATATCATTTTTTGGGAAATTTATCTATATAGTTCAGTATAGCAATAATTCATTTCCTTCTATTATATAGAATTCTTTTGTAGGAATATACCATAATTTACTTATTTATTCTCCTGTTGATGGACTTTGGGTAGTTCCCAGTTTTTTTAACCTATTATGAATAATGCCATTATGAGTATTTTTGTACATTTATTTTTTGTGTAGATAGGTATTCACTTATGTTGAGTTTATATCTAGGATTAAAATTCGGGGGTCGCTGGGCATATCTATTTTCAACTTTGGCAGATATTGCCAAACAGTTTTCAGAGCAGTTGTACCAATTCATATTGTTGATGCTCTGCAGTGGAAGGCCACCAGGAATACATGTGTAGTCAAACAAAAATAGGTTTCTTGATTTCTTGCAATACGGGAGAAGGCACACCATGAAGATTGTAGAGTGCTTCAGAAAACAAGTATTATAGTCAAGGATAGGAGCACCTGGCTCCAGGGTTCCCAAACCTTGTCTGGCCACTTGCCACTGACCAAATCAAAGACAGAGAGACTGGTGGTGGTAAAACAAGAAAAGGTTAAGTTTCAATGAGGCCAACCCTGCGAAGACAGTAGACTAGTGTTTCAAAGACTGTCCCAAAGTGCCAAAAATACTTCCAAGTTTATATAAGGAAAACATGGGGCAAAGCTGGGTGAGTACATGCAGATAGGCAGTGGAAGTCAAATTGATCCTTGTCTTAGAGTCGATCACTAGTGGGGTCTTCCTGGCTCAGGGTAGTCCTTATTGCTTGAGGAAGTAGTTTCAGCTCCCATCAGGGGAGACTTTGCCCACACGGTCTTCCTCCTGGGCCAAGAGACAAGCTGGAAGGAAGAACCCAATAAGCAAGTTTGAGATTAAAATGGAGGCAAAGTCCTGTTTCAAGAGGATTGAGGAAATAGGAACTTGATCCTGTTCTGATTCCCATGGCTGTACACCAGACCCCTCTAATCTAAGGAGTGTAAAAACACCACTGGCTTATTAGGCTCGTACATTCTGCGGAGCAGGAATCTGGAATAGGCTCAGCAGGGCTGGTTCTTCTCTGCCCCCACTGTATCTGGGGCCTTACCAGGGAAGGCTTGAAAACCAGAGGTGACTGCACAGCTGGGATTATCTGAAGGCACACTCACACACATGTCTGGAGTTGATGCTGGCTTCTGGCTGGGCCTGTGGCTCTCAGTTGGGACCCCTTGCATGACTACTACATGTGGTCATTCTTCATGATCCAGGGGGGCTTGCTCACAACCTGATGGCTGATTCCAGAACCAAGCTTCTCAGGAGCAGATGGAAACCATTTCACCTTTGTGACCAATCCTTGTGGAAATAATAAAATATACATATAGGTCTCTGTCCTAGTTCCTAGCACAGAGCTTCTAAAACCTTTGCAATTTCCTAGGTGGTAAGTAAGAGTACTAGGAATATTTTTTGGTCTAATGCTTGGTTTTTCACACAGGTTCCTAACACAGAGATCCTAAATTTCTTGGAATTTTCTGAGTGATAGGAGGGTCTTTTATTCTAATGAGGCAATGATGGGTGGGCTCCTTGATTGGGGCTGTCAGTAGAAAGACCAAGCCATAATCAGAAGCTTGGAAATTTCAGACTCTACTCTTGAGGAAGGGGAGAAGGGCTGGAAATTGAGTTAATGATCAGTCAAGCTTATGTGATGAGGCCTCCATAAAAATTCCAAGAGCATGAGGATTTGGGAGCTTCTGGGTCATTGAACAGGTGGAGATGCTGGGAGAGTGGTGCTCTTGGAGAGAGCTTAGAAGCTCTGTGCCCTTTCCCACATACTTTGCCCTATGTATCTCTTCCATCTGGATGCTCATCTGTATCCTTTATCATATTCTTTTATAATAAACTGGTGAGCAGATTTCCCTGAGTTCTGTGAGCCATTCTAGTAAATTATGGAACCCAAGGAGAGGGTTGTGGGAACATTGATTTATACCCAGTCAGATGTATAGATGACAAGCTGGGACTTGAGATTGCCATCTGAAGTGTGTGTGTATGGAGGGGGGGCAGTCTTGTGGGACTGAGCCATTCACCTGTGGAGTCTGATGCCAAGTCCAGGTAGATAATGTCAGAATTGAATTGAATTGTAGGACACTCCACTGATATCCCAGAGAATTGCTTGGGTGGGGGGGAATGCTACACACATTTGATGACCAGAAGTGTCAGAAGTGAAATACTCTGTGTGAGTAGTAAAGGGAAAACACACAGGAGGTGTGTTTTTTCACAACTGCAATCACATACTATCCTTTCCACCACAGTCACAGGCCCACCCACATTCAAAGGAAGGGCATTTAGTCTCTGCCATTCAATGGGAGGGATGTGAAGGTCATTTAGCAAAAGGAGTGTGTAGGATAGGAAGAATTGTCATGGTCAGGTTTGGAAAACATAATCTGCCACAAATCCTAAATCCATCACATACTGTATGTTTTTGTAAATTCCTTAAGCCTCTCTGTATCTTAGTTTTATCAGCTATAAAATGGAGAAAACAAACACTTCTTAAAAGACTTTATAAACAGGTAAATGTGGTAGGTAGTATAAAATCTCAGACTTAGAGCCATTTAAGTGTCTCCAGAGCTGTAAGACTGTGGATATTCCATAGTTGCTTGGTTTATGCTACTTCTGCCTTCCTTGTTGGTCTGTGAGTGACATAGGGCAACATTCTGGAGCCGAGGACAACATCTGGCACCTAGTGGGCCTTAAAAAAATATCTGCTGAAGGAATGGACGGATGATCCCAAATTTTTCGTGCCTTCCCACTGTGCTGGGAGGAAATCCAAACTCAATGTTCTGCCCTCACCTGTGTATCTGGCTCCCACTGACTTGTGTAGCCCAATTCACTGCCACTCTTCCTCTTGCTCATCTCCCTCCATCCATACTATTCTTTCTGTTTCAATGACTGCGTCAAGTCTTCCCTTACCTTACTTTCATCTTTTTAGTATAGTTTCCTTTTTTTGCTGCTTTTCTTCCTTTCCCCAATTAACTTCTCATCTTTGAGTCTTTACTTAAATGTCTGCTCTCCTAAAAAATCGTCTCTTGACTTGCCAGACTAGACTATATCTCTTGAGGTATCCAATAGTCTCCTTATTGGAAGAGCCCTTATCTCATTAGAGATCATCTAGTTATTTGCTTGACGTCTGTCTGCCCCATTAGACTACAAACTCTTTTCCATTATGGTATCATCCTGGTCTATCCCAAGGTAGGAGCCGAGCAATATTGATTGAATGAATGTAGGGACACTGCCTTAAGTTTGTTTAATATAATCTTAAAAGAACCAGAAAGCCCAATTGTTTACATGGGCCAGAGGGACGAGAACATTTTCATCAATGGTATGTTTTAGTTTTGTCTATGTATCTGGTATTGGGTAGACATAGGCAGAGGTCCTACTTGATCCAGCTCACTGTTAATTCCCTGAGCTCATCTTCTCTTTCTCTCTTCTGATCCACCTGGCTCTAGCTGAACACACTTCTTCCTTTTCCTGGAATTATCTTTCCTTAAATATCCTTATGGCATACATACCTCTCAGGTCTTTGCTTAAATGTTATCTTTTAAATGAGGACTCCCAACTCCATATTTTAGAAACTGCATACTCCACTCCCAGAAACTTCTATCCACCTTCCTCGCTTTATGTTTCTTCATTCCACTTTTTACAATCTGACTTAATATGTATATTTGTGTACTATCTCCTCCTGATAGAACATGAACTCCATGAGGACAGGAGCTTTTGTTTGTTTTGTTTCTTGCTGTGTACCAGTTACCTTTAATCTATTGATTAAAGGAAGGAAGGAAGGAGTGAATGAACAGATAGGAAGGGAACCATGATGGTCATGTGTTACTGATCCAACATGGAATTCCAGGTCCAATGTGGACTTTGTAGACACCACTTGGACACTCTTGTGGGACATTATTCAGGATTGTATTCTTTTTAAAAAAATTTATTTATTTATTTATTCATGAGAGACACAGAGAGTGAGGCAGAGACATAGGCAGAGGGAGAAGCAGACTTCCTGTGGGGAGCCTGATGCAGGACTTGATCCCAGGACCCCAGGATCATGATCTGAGCCAAAGGCAGACGCTCAACTACTGAACCAACCAGGTGCCCTCAGGATTGTATTCTGAGATTTAAACCCTAATAGCAACGTATAATGGTTCTGAACAACTGGAAAAGAGATGGTTTCTAGGCTACAAGATTTCTTAGCAATCTGACTGAATGAATGAACATGTCTAATAAAAACCATGTTGGTCAAAGGGATTTTAATGTGTTCACCAAAGCTGAGAAAAAGGATAATCTTGGAGGCAATTTTTGGTAATGGACATCTAGACTCTGTCCAGAGGACAAGGGTGTTACCAACAAACTTGGAGGATTCTAGTCCCATTGGCAAGGGCATTCCTTATAGAGATAGTTGAAGGAAGTAGTCAGTGGACTTTGGTCCATTGGCAAGGCCATTTTCAGAGTGCATAGGCTGTATCAGGTTATCTCATGTGATGTTTCTACAAACTCAGTGCCTTTTGATTCCATTAAACTTTAAGATAAAATAGATGTTCCCCCTCCTTGTACATTGGGCTCTATGAAGAGACTGGATTAATTGAGAGAACTTTTTAAAGTTCCTATGTCAGTCATTTATCATTTTGCATTAATAAGTTGACATTTCAGTTTTATAACAAGTCTCATGAGCTTTAGTAATATGATTCCATATCTGAAGAAGGAACTTATCTTTTTGTGCTAGGAAAGTCAGCTTTCTGAGCCTCTAATACTGAGGGGTCAGCCCTTGGAGACTAGTAAATTTACCAAGGGAATGAATTCTACTTTGTGAGGCCTTTTGAGACATAAACTACTGGCCTGTTTTTTGGTGGTTGACCTGCATCTTCATTTGGGAGCCTGTGGTAATGTTTTTAGAAGTTTCTTCTGTGTGGAATGTCTGATTTCTATCTGCAGCCCTACTGGACTCCCTTACTTGTGAGCTAGTGCTTATTTAACTGTTTTAGGTCTTAGTCTCAAGTATCATCAGGTATCAAGTATCAACAAAAAAATACTTTTTGTAGATGTGCCTTGGGAAAGCTCTAAGATGCTTATTTTTAAATTAAAATTTTTTTAAAGATTCATTCATTTTAGGGAAAGAGAGAAAGTGAGCAAGCAGGGGAAGGGGCAGAGGGTGAGGGAGAGAGAGAATCCCAAGCAGACTCCACGCTAGGCACAGAGTCTGAGATGGGGCTCAATCCCAGGACCCTGAGATCATGACCTGAGCTGAAATCAAGAATTGGATGTCCAACCAACTGAACCACCCAGGAGCTCCAGGAAGCTCTAAAATGTTTTAGGCCTTAGGTTAATAACTTCCTCTGACTCAGTGACCCCTATGTAATATTTTTAATTTGTCCCTTGATAACTTTATATTGAGATTTCTAATTTCCTTATCAGATGCAAAGCTACAGTAAAAAAAAAAAAAAAAAGTCTTATGTTAGTTACAGTCTAAACTGGAAACTGTGTGATTAAGTTGCCATTTATAATTAGCGATGTCCGTGGGAAATATGGCTCTTGAGTCTATTCCTCTCACTTTTTTTCTTGAAATCAGCTTTATACTGGGGATTTCACCTTCCTTCATAGCTGAGAATTCAGAGATCAAGTTCTACAATATTTGGGTGTTATGAACCCAGAAATGCACTCATTTGACTGCTTAGGGAAGCTAAACAGCTTTTTCAGTAGACTCAGTGGGGGAACTGAGCATCCTGAGATACATACCTACCATTTGGGGACTTGTTAACACTTGACTCCACTTTAAAAGTTGTTCAATAAGAAGGTGCTGCTGCCATCTCTATGCATGTAATTTTTAAGGCAGGCATAGGGAGGGTTAAGTTTTATTTAACAGTCCACCTAGAAAACAAAGAATTAGATGGTGTATCACTTAGAATCCATTCAGCTGCAGGTGACAAAATATCCCGTGTATTGTGGCTTAAATAATAAAGATATCTACATATATCACATAATGGGATGTTTTAGCAGCTCAGTGAGATCAGAGTAGGGGTCAGTGTTTCTAAGATTGTTTTTGGCCTTTACTTCATGGGGAAAAAATGGTTGCCACCGCTCTAAGCATCAGTCTCTCCAATCCGAGCAGAAAGGAAAGAAAACAAAAGGACTTTTTCCTCTTGAGGCTCTATTGCCTCATCAGCAAAGAGAAGCTTTCCCAGCAGACTTCTGATGTCTCATTAGACAGAATGTGGTTACATGCCCACATGTAGGACAATTACTGGCAAGGAGATAAAGAATTGCCATAGTAGTTTAGATCAACCTGAAGCTCAGAAGTGGCCTAATGCCTTTGATGAGATGCAATTTCTGCTCTCTTCAATAATATAGGGATCACTAGCTGAATAGATGGAAACGAAAATTTCTTCCATAAGTATATTTTAATTAATTGTATGAACAAACTAAAAAATATTCTTAAATGTGTAGGGATAAATGTCAAAGATTCTTCATAGGGGAGAGCAGAAGACGAGAGTGGGTGGGTGGGAGGATGCTGGGATGGGTAGGTATCCAGGTAAAATTTCAGCATCAATTGCCCTTTCTCTAGGAAATCCCTGTCATGTTTCCTCTAGTTAGCCTGTATCTAAGGTATAAAATACATGGAAACTTCAGCCTCCATGATTCACACAGTGTAACTGTCAGTTGTCACAGATGACTGCCCCTTGCTGAGTTGCAGTCCACTAAAGCCGAACCACTCAGGAAGGTTATTGCCTATTGTTCCCTGTTATGTTGAAACGTGGATCACCAACTTCCAAAAACCCATGACTCCATCCAGGGAGGTGTCCTGCAAACAGATGTGATGCCTAGGGAATGCCAGACTGATAAAATTTCTGTTGAGTTAAACTAGAACATTAAGTGTTGAGTGGAATTTGACAGAAGGGAGTAACGATCACATTTTCTGTAAGAACATGAAAAATCATGGTTATCAGATAAGCTGGAGGAAAGAACAAAATTATATGCATATGAAGAAGAGTATTTGCCTAGAGTGGCTGAAAGATATAGATCTCATAGATAGGATAGGGTTACTCTGGAGGCAGAGTGATATTAGCAATAAAGGGAGAAGATCAAGGAGGGAGGCATGGCCAACTTGCAAAAATTTGGTTCAATTTTCTGTTCTGTAAAAGTACTTGGCAACATCACCTTTAAAACAAGGGTGTTGGCGTGAAGATCTGCTGAGGTTCATTCTCTGAGTCTGAAGCCATTTCTCAAGGAGCTAAATAAAATGTAGTAATTAATTGAGACACATTGTATATAAAATTAGCGTAATGCCAGATGGAAGGAGTCACGTCTGCAATCCTAGTGGAAAGAGTATTGTTTAGGGAGCATTGATACTGTACTTTGAGCACAGTACATTCATTATCTCATTTAATTTTTACAATCGCCATCCGAAGCAGGTGCTTTTATTATCTCCATTTGTTAGGTCAAAAGAATTGTAGTTTAAAAAGGCTTAACTGGGTGAGTGTAAAGGGCAGGATGTAGACACAAACTGAATCCAAAATCTGCATTCCTAACCTCTACTCTGTCACCTGAAATTAAAAATACTGAAGTGATACAAAGAAATTAGAACTCTGATTGGATTAACTGAATTAAACAGGGTTGTGTGTTCCCCAGAAGTAAAATGATGTTGTGGATTTAGGAATATGTACCTGGACTCTTCCCATTGTAAGTGACAATTCCAGCTTAAAATGGATCAAATAAACAAACAAAAAGAATACACTGACTCCTGTAGTAGGCTGTGTAGTGGCACCCCAAAGTGTCCACACCTGAATCCCCAGAACCCATGAACATGTCACCTTAAATGGCAAAAAGGAGCTTTGCAGTCCTGATTAAATAAAGATTTTGAGATAAGGAGATTATTTTGGATCATGGGAGGAGGAGTTTGCAAAGTAATCCCATGGGTCCTTCTAAGGAAAAGATAGAGGTTTAACTGTAGAAGTAGGAGATATGAGGATGGAAGCGAAAGGGTGGAGTCATGTGAGGAAGCAGCCAAAGCCAAGGAATTCAGGTGGCCTCCAGGAGCTAGAAACGGCAAGAAAATGGATTCTCCCCTGAAGACTCCAGAAGGAACACAGCCTTCCTGATGTCTTGATTTTAGACTTTTGACCTTTAGAAGTGCAAAAGAATAAATAAATAAATATGTGTCTTCAGTCACCAAATTTGTGGTAATCTGTGACAGCAGCTATAGGAAACTAGCACAACTCCTGTATCTAAAAAGTCTAGGGAAGCATTGGCTTCAGGCATGGCTAGGTCCAGGTGCTCTATTGGGGTGGCCATGAAGCTTTCCTTCTTTGCACTTTAGCTCTGTTTTCTTCTGTGATGGCCTTGTTCACAGGCAGACTTTCTCTGAGTTGTGGCCAATCAGTAGCCAAAGGCTTCAACTTTGCCACTTTAGCAATCCTGGTAGGGCAAAGAGCATGCTTTTCCAAATAATATCAGCAAATATCCCAAGGATGACATGCATAGGCCTGGCTTGTATCTGAATTCAACACCCTGATTCTGATTGGTTTAAGCCACTGACCCTCTCACAAGGAGCCAGGGAATCAACCTCAGGGACTCATGGGGGGTGGGTGGGTGTCTGGGGGTGATGGTGCTTCCCAAAGTGAAATCCAGCTGGATAGGCAAAAACGGTAAGTGCTGGGGACAGGATGTGAGGCATATGCACTGAGATATGGACTCTTGCTGGTTTTAAGGAAAACCCAGAGAGATAGAAATGAAGGTTTCTCTCTGACCAACAGTGACTGTTAAAAACCACAAAGCTCCTAAAAGAAATCAATTATAGGTTGCAGTCATGGGGTGGATCCAGGGTCTTACTGAAATTGTGATAGGAAGGTGTGACAAGAAGAGGAGGTCAAGAGATCTCTAACAAAGGGTAAGAGGCTTCTTAGGATTTTGATTTCAGTATATGGACGGAGGGCCACTTGCTTGTTGGATGGCAGAGAGATGGCAGTAAGAGTGATCCTTTTGGATATATCCTAGCTGATGGCATCCCCTTGCTCCAAGCTCCTGCATGGTGGGCCCTGGCTGCTGAAAAGGGATTTTACGGAGCAATCTTCACACCCCAGACAAGCTCTGTAGGCCCTATAAGTCTTCACTCTGAATTCCTGGAAACCCTGACAGGGAGCTCTGGCCTCTGAAATGACCCTCAGATTGGTGCTAAATTGGGCAATGCTCACCTTCTAGGCTGCCACTCATCACCCTGGGCATTTATTTTTGCAAATGACTATGACTATGGTTAACAATACTGTATTGTATATTTAAAAGTTGCTGAGGAGTTCCTATCACAAGAGAAAAAGTTTATAACTACATGGAGTGATGAGGTGATGGATGTTAACTAAGTTATCGTGGTGATCATTTTGCAGTATATATATACATATCAAATAATCATGTTGTCCACCTTAAACCAGTACAGTGTTATATGTCAACTACATCCCAATAAAACTGGGGGAAAATGTGCAAGGAGACAGATGGTATCATTGGTGCTGTGGTAGCTAAACTCTGAAGCCAGTCCTTTTAGAGTGTTGTTCAAATTGCTTTTTCTCTATGTGACTCCCAGAGAGAGCGTCAGACATCTGTTTCTTTTATTCTTGCCCCAGGTAAGGGGCATCTCTTTTGGTGGTTATATAACTGGACAGGATGGAACTGCAGCCCTCAGCTCTAACACCAAGTGGAGTTTTTCCTGATCCTTTAAAAATATAAGTTGGATTATATCATCCTTTGTTCAGAGCTATCTGATGGCTTTTTATCTTTCTCAAAGTCAAGGCCAAGTCCTTCCAGGGCTTATGCTTGGCCTTACACTCTGTGGCCCCCTGTTAACTCTCTGGCTTTCTTACTTTGTACTCTCACCCTTACTCACTCCACAGCAGCCACCCGGCCTCCTCACTTACTGATTTTACTGCCTGCTCAGTCCTCAACTAGCGGGCAGGCTTCATAAGGTTAGGATTTTTTTTTTCCTGTTCTACTTACTGCTGTATCATTAGCATCAGGAGAAATAACCTACACATAGTAAGTACTCAGTAACTATCAGTTGAATTGAGTTGGTGCATTAACTCATGAACCTGTGCACACATTCATTTCTCTAACATTTGCTGAGTGTGCCACCTAATGAACTAGGAGCTGCAGTAGGCAAGACAATCTCCACATGGTCTCTGCCCCCAGTAGCTCATACCCTGGTGAGGAGAGAGTGGCCTGCAAGCCAACAATAGCAATCCAATGTGATAATTACCAAGGGGCTCTGTAACCCCAGGGTGCTAAGGAAGCATGGGTAATGGGGGGACCAAGCAGGGTTGAGAGTCATTCCTTTTTCTGTACATGTAATTCCACCTGGGGACCCAGCACTTACTTACTATTTCATTGTTTATTTCCTGTTGGAACTGTCTCGATGTGTCTCTGCCTCTATTCTGAGCAAATGTGTTCTAAATCCAGTAGGTTTCCCTGCTTGCATGTTGAGTTGTAACTCCTGGGTTGTTTAGTTCCCAAATACTGGTGTTTGTTGGTGGAAAATTGCTGTTTCCTCTCTGTGATGAGGAGATGGAAAACCAGAGAACACTGCTGCCTCTTGATACCAAGTAAAAGGAGCAGAGAGATGGGCTTGGCACTTCTAACTGCTATTCCCCCACAGGCAGTTCATGCTGGGGTGGCAGGGATGCCAGCTTAGAACTGCCTACTCTGATCTTGGCACTTACTTGTTCTTCCCTGTGCCAGGCTCTCTCCCCCTAGTTACACTCTTCCCATTATTCAAGCCTCCATTTAAATGCCACTTCCTAGGAAAGGCAGTCCTGACCACCCCATCTAAAATTGTCGTCTTCCATATCATCCATAGTCATTTTCTTCGTATCGCTAACTATAATTTGAATACATCCTGTTTCCTGTCTGTCCTCCTCATTAGAGAGTCAAGTTTTATATGGACAGGAGCCATTTCTGTCCTGTTTGCAGCCATGTCCTCCATCCACATGGTAGGTGGTCAATAAGTAGATAACAAATAGAGGAGCCCTTGAGCTACAGCATCATGAAATCTTGGAATTTATAAGACCAGAAGTGAGGCCCAAGAAAGGAAGCAGCTGGACAGAGCTTTCCCGAAAGAAGAATCCACAGCCACCTTGGGCTGACACACCATCTGCTGTTTGTATCAGGAACTATAAGCTTGTGGGTTGCTACTGAGAAGGCTGCTGATGAGGGTTGTCTCTAGGAAGCCTATAAGAGCTACAGCTCAGGGGCAGGTCCTAGCAGAGGCTCCCAGGAGTGTCCTCTAGTGGCAGCTCTGTGACATATACTCAGCTGTTCCGAGCTCCCTGGAGGTTCATGAGGACAGTTAGGAGACCCACTCCCCTTGAGACCTACCCAATTGGCTCCCTCTGGAGGCTTATCACAGATTCCACGGGGGCCGTGTTGACAAACACCAAAACCACTAAAAATTCCAAGAATGACCATAAACAGTATTTAATAGTCCTTTTAGAGCCAAAACCTAATTTTGTTTTTTTTGTGTGTGTGTGTGTGTGTGTTTTTTAATTTTTATTTGTTTATGATAGTCACAGAGAGATAGAGAGAGAGGCAGAGACACAGGCAGAAGGAGAAGCAGGCTCCATGCACCGGGAGCCCGATGTGGGATTTGATCCCGGATCTCCAGGATCGCGCCCTGGGCCAAAGGCAGGCGCCAAACCGCTGCGCCACCCAGGGATCCCCAAAACCTAATTTTGAATATGAAAGCACCTCTGCCTGTATTTCCAGTGTATTCCGAGTGTCCTTCATGTGTGTTGTTTCAAGGGATGCTCAAATATTTTAGCCCTGTATTCCTTTTGAAATCTACTCTTTTATTGAGATAAAACCTTCACAAAATAGACTGCATACATTTAAAATGTACAGCTCAGTGATTTTTTTTCATATGTGTCCATCTAGGAAACTACCACTCTGATCAAGATACGGACATTTCCAGCGCCCCTTGTGGCTGGCGTCCTTGTGCTCGCTCACAGATAATACTCCCCACCCCGCCACCGACCAATGTAACTGTCATTTCCACTCACATAGTTTCATAGACTAGTGCTGCCTTTTCTTGCATTTTAGATAAACATCACTATTCATTGCTATTTTAAAAATATTTGGATACTTCCAGTCAATATTTTGCCTGTGACATTCAGTGGTTTATGTTTCTTCATCGCTGTGCACTATTACGTAGTGTGAACACATTGCAGTTTATTTACTCATTCTACATTTAGGACATTTAGCTTGCTTTCAGTTTTTGTCAATTATGAATAATACCACTCAGAACATTTTCATACCCGTATTTTCGTGGACTCAGCATTCACTTAGACTGTGTAGATGCCCAGGAGTGAAATTGCTAGCATATTTTAGCTTTAATAAATACTACCAAACATTTTCCCAAAGTGATATCCATTTACGCTGCAATCCACGGTGAATGAGAGTTCCGGTCCATGCACATCTTCACCAACACTTGGTATTGTCAGTCCTTTTGAATTTAAACATTCTAATCTCACTGTGATTGCATTTCCTTCATGAAGAATGCTTTTTTTTTTTTTAAAGATTTTATTTATGTATTCATGAGAGACACAGAGAGAAAGAGAGAGGCAGAGACACTGGTAGAGGGAGAAGTAGGCTCCATGCAGGGAGCCCGATGTAGGACTCCATCCCGGGTCTCCAGGATTAGGCCCTGGGCTGAAGGTGGCGCTAAACCGCTGAGCCACCTGGGCTGCCCAGGAAGAATGATTTTGGCATATTTTATTGTGTTTTCTTAACCCTGCATTCTGAACAATTACACATTTTTTATGCAGAGCATGTATTCTCCCAGAGTTTACAAACTGTCTTTAAACCCTTTGTCCTCTTCCATGAACCTTTCTTTGTGTCCCCCCTGGAATGTAATGCCATTACCATCCATGTAAGAATGTCAATTGGAAAACTTGACTCTATTTCTCCTCACCTCATGTCCATAATAGGTCATAAAGTCCTATTTCAAAAATATCTCCTGGGACACTTGGGTAGTTCAGTGGTTGAGCGTCTGCCTTTGGCTCAGGGCATGATCTGGGTCCTGGCATATCGAGCTCCCTCTGTCTGTGCCTCTGCCTCTCTCTCTGTGCCTCTCATGAATAAATAAATAAAATCTTAAAAACAAAAACAAAAACAAAAATATCTCCTGAATTGTTGGCTTCTCTCCATTCTCATTGTGATCATCCCAGCCCAGTATTACCAATTTTTTTATTTTGTTCCTACTAGCAGAACATTGCTCTTTCATATTGTCTTAGCTGAAGAATGGGCCCCATCTGTCTGAGAGTTTCCTCTTTGACTTAGTATGCAACACACCTGGAATCGCAGACAGTAACAACAGTAATGATGATTGCTAATATTTTTAGAATGGTTAGTGTCCTTTCAGGACTTTTAAAAGTCCTGATTTATTTATTTATTTCTTACAATGCCCCTGTGAATTGGGTCCTTTTGTCACCCTCACCCCAAGTCTCAGATGAGGAAACTGAATTTTAAGCAGGTTAAGTAACTGGAGTGAGGGCATGATGGGGTTGAGCTGGAGTTGGAAACCAGACCAGAGTCTCTCTGCAGAGCCAACTGCTTAGCTACTCTTTTAAAGTTGCCAACATCATTTAATAGAAAGTTATAAGCTCATACTCAATATACAGATTTTTCCTTTCTACACAATGATAGTTTGGAGATTTATAGTAATGCAGTTGGGAATGAGGTAGTTTTGACAACTGCCATGTTGGCTGGAGAAACACTCTCTTGTACTTGAAAATACAGTGGTATCCAGGCCAATATTCAGGTTTGAGCCTCTCTGGAGTGAGGCAGTTTCCCATGGAGGAAAACCATTGATGAGAGCAATGAGTCACAGGAGAACCAGGTCAGACAGTGTGGGTAGGTCCCTGACAACCATTTCCACTATCAGAGAGACCTGACTTCTCTATGCACTGCTGATTATAGGGCTCCAGTACTCTCTCTCTCTCTTTTTTAGAGATTTATTTATTTGAGAGAGAGAGAGAAAGAGAGTGGAGGGAGGGACAGAGGGAGAGAATCTCAAGTAGACTCCCCGCTGTGCATGGAGCCCAACATAGGGCTTGATCCCATGACCCATGAGAGCATGACTTGAGCGGAAATTAGGAGTAAGATACTCAACTGACTGAGCTACCCAGGAGCCCCTCCAGTACTCTCCTCACATGTGAAGATGACCTTCATTATATACCCAAGAAATGGGTCTTTCTGGAGTCAGCAGTCTCAAGAATAGGTGCAGCAGAATTGGGTACCATTCTTCCTGTACAAGGTCCAAGTGGGGTTCAGAATAGTCAACAAGCAACAATGACAGTTCCTGGGAGTCTCAGGGGAACATTCCTTTAGCGTCCTGGGTTCTTATGGGGCTTAATAAAGGATGCAGAGATTTCATCCTCTTTAACTCAAAACTTCAGGACCTAGCCTTCTGGCATGTTAACCCACCAGGGAATAAATGCAAAAGTATAAGGTTTATTGAGCAATTACAGTGCCTCTGGGCTGTAGCTACTCTTTTAAAGTTGCCAATGTCATTTAATAGATGTCCATAACAGGTCATAAAGTCCTATTTTCTCACCACAAACTTATTTAAAATTCACAACAACCTTATGAGGGGGTTACTTTTATGATGCTTATTTTGCTGATCAGGTTTCTGAGACCCAGAGAAGTTAAGTAACAAGTCCTGGGCTAGTGCTTCTCAGAATGTAGTGGATTTATGAATCTCCTGGGGGTCTGGTTGAAATTCAGATTCTAGGGCTGGGATAGGGCCTAAGATTCTACACATCTAGTAAGCTCCCAGCCGATGCTGAGGCTGCTGGTCGGAGGACAGTTCTGAGAGCTGGTATGTGGTCGACTTGAGATTGTCTTGCAGGCAGCAGAACTCCGGGGCTTTCTCTCTCCAACACCATGCTCTACTGTGTCCTGTTACAACTCTGACAACCTCCTTTATCTCTTTTGCAAGTCTGGGATGCATGTTAAGACCCATGAGTATTGTCCCTTTCTCTCCATGCCCCTGTCTCACTAACGTACTTGCTGCTCCACTTACTTTCTACCATTGTTCTTGCCTACACATCCAGAAGGTACATCTTGTCATATGCCTTTCTGGTTTCTCTTCAAATGTCTCCTCCCCAGGAGGATGCTCTTTGAAATAGCTCCTCTTGTCTCTGCAACCTGACCCCTTTCTCCTCTTACCAGCTGTAAACTTCTTTCTAGCATTTATTACTTCAGATAGAGTATGAGATACAGTATGGTTTATTGTACAGGGTCTATCTCCATCACCAAAATTAGACTGTGAGCTCCATGAGGACAGAACTTTGTCAATTTTGTTCACTATTTTATCTTTAGCATCTAGAACAGTATTTGTAACAAATGAACCTCACTAATTATTTGAGAAATAAATGAATGAGAAGAGTAAATGCATGGTCTAACTTCCTAATATATAATAAAAACAGAAGCACCTAACATCAATTGAGCACATGGAGTACCAGGAAACATATCACATACATAACCCAAATAATCTCATCTGATTCTTAAACAAAAACTCTTAGAGAGAGCTATTATTATTATTCCCAATTTTCAGAAAAGGAAACTGAGGCTCAGGGAGGTACACTAATGTGCCTAAGGTCACACAGCTATTAAATGACAGAATTCGATTTTTCAACTAGATCTAACTCTCCTAAAGACACCAAAAAGTCACTCTACTGGGTATGTGACCTCACCATTGTTTCCATGGAAACAGATCATGCAGATAACTGTGGAAGATCAACTGGATGGAAACATTGAGCTTAGGGAGTGGGACCCCATGCTGGAATTACAAATATTTAAACAAGCTAGAAAAAAAATCAGATGACTGACTTAGTAAATTAATCCCTACTTTTCATTTTCATCCTATAAGCCAGGAAAAATGATTCTACTTGATGTTTGCTTTTAATTTTACAAAAATGACCTCTGCTATGTGGAAGGATGTATTTTGTCATCAAGAATGTGCATGTTTAACCCCAGTACTGGGGGGGTCATGCTACTTCTTACAGCAGGCATGTTATCTCTGAGTAGAAGGAGAGAATGGGGAGCCAGGGTTGCATTTTGTACCTAGTGCCCTCAGCAATTTCTGGTGCATTGTAAACAGTTAAATAGGAATAACCTCCTCCTAATCTTGGAAGCAGGTTAATGGGTTTATTTAATCACTGACAAAAGAGTATATTATCTAGGTGGAAAGAAGAACACAGAGGGGTGTGTGAAGAGCTAGAATGGCAGAGGCCCAGGATTGAGGCTCGGGGCTTTTAACATGATTTGACAATGATCCTGAAAGTCACACTCTAGAGGAGAGAGCCACATAACCTTCCATGCTGGTGATCAGAGACGTTCTATTGCGCACAAACAAATCTGTGTCTTTTTTTGGGGGGGGAAGCTGGGTCAGTCCTGAGTCCCCCAGAGTTGTGCCAGTGTCACAACTTGGCCTAAGAAACTGGGGATCATCAAGGCTTTTCAAAGTATTGTCTTCTTTCAAAGGCAAAGAATCTAGGTAAAGGCCTGTGAAGGTTCCTGTAAAAAGCTGGGAGAAGCACAGTGTGCAAGCTACAAAGACACCTGCGGTGACAATCAATCTAGGGGGGCTTCTGCATTTAAATTGTGTGGGAAATGGAGGCTGACCCTGATCCAATATCCAACCTGTGAGAATGGCTAGGTATTCGAATCAGTTAGTGATGTTCATAAGATTAGTAATAATAAAAACAACAGCAGCAATAACAATGTAGAAAACACCTTGAGCTTTCCACCTTCCGGGAGTTTCTTTACCTCCACAAGGCTCCCTGGTGTGTATAGGACCAGGAAGCTTCACTTACTAAGTGTCTCCATTCCCCGGACCTGAGTGTTGGTCAGGATCCCAGCAGGGTACAGACAACATATTCAAATTAATTTGAGGAGAATTTAGCAAGGGGAAAATATACAGATATGTGGGTGGGGCATGGAGAGATCAGAGGGATAGTGCCAGTGCTCAAGCGTTGGCAACAGTCAGGCTGTTAAAACCCTTGATCTGGAAGGGACAAGAAGAGGGAATGGTTACTGAACCCTGTGCATCCTGCAGAGAAGGCCTCTTTGAATGAAGCTGTGGCCTTTGGTGGAGAGATGAAGTCAGCCCAAGCTGACTGTGCAGGGAGGGAGTCCTGGCTTCATCTACTCTTTTCCCTTACTGTCCTGCTGTGGCTCCCCACTGGTCACCCCCAAACAGAAGCCAAAGTCAATGAAGGACATGAATGCAATTCTCGCAGGGCAGAGGCAGGCAGCCAGAGGTTGACAGTAGGATCTGCAGGGGCCAAAAAAAAAAAAAAAAAAAAAAAGAGCCAGCATGCTGAAGGTGACTGGGCCAGTGTAGACTCCTCACCTCAATCAGCACAATCACATCTCTCTCCCAGGAATTTAAAGCCTGGGCTGAGAATCAGCCAGAGAGTGAGGTTGGGTGACTGGAAATTATTATGATTGTATTGTATTCAGGAACTATAGTGGGTGGTCCCCAGTGTGTGGACAGTAAAACAGAGAAAATCAGTGCCCATAGAGGAAGAGGATGGAGATGTGCGGGAAGAAGCTCAACCCAGAGATGGAGGATGGATACATCTGGGGTCCTGCCTATGGTCTCTTTTTAAAGGTGGTTTACTCCCCTACCCTTGAGTTCTACCACATATCCCTCATCCTTATCATGCCTGCCCCCCCTTGGCCTAAGCAGCTTTAGTGGGATTCTGATTTCCTGTCTTATATAAATAACTACCACCTTAGAGCATCTACTCTGAGCCAGGAACAGGCTAAGTTCTTTATAAGCATTATCTGACCTCAAACAATTATATATGATGCTTCCTTTCTAGAAGTGCAAACCGGGCCCTGGGGAGGTTAAGTAGCTTGCCCAAGGTGACATGGCAAGAATGAGGCTGAACTGGGACTCAATCCCACGTCCGTGTCCTGTGAATCCCAGACTCCTGACTGCTTCTCTCTCCCACAATGAGAAGAGTCGTCAGTGTCCTTCAGCTTGGCTTCAGGACATCACAGTGATGCTGTGATTGACCTTGTAGCACTCGTGTTCGTCTGTCAGTGTTTCATGCCTTCCCAACCCTCTATCCCTATAATCTGAACTCTCCGAGCAGTGGGGGCTGGAGATTGTTCATCTTTGCTCCAGCCCTAGATCCATTCTCTGTCCTCTTTTACTCTGTACTAGTCCCAGGAGGCTGACCCTGGCTCCCACTGGGGTTCAGCTGTGGTGGGCAGTGGCAGGGGTCAGAGAGAAGGAGAGAGAGTTTTTCTTCACCCACTATGCTCTAGCTCCCAATGGGCTCTTCTAGCATCATTTCCTTCCCATGTCCCTTCAGTCCTCGAGGTGGTAAGGGATTCCTTACCATGCTACTGCTCTCAGGTATCTGAGAATCCCTTGTCAGTCCCCTTAACCCTGTCCTCACCTGTAAACAGGCCCTTTTTAAATTTCTTTTCAGGACCTGAGTGTGTCTTCTGTTTCCTGAGGGGCTTTGTCTTATAAACTGTGTTCTGTCCTGTCTTTGTGAATGTCCAGTCATATCTTCAGGACTGCAGATCTAAAACACGGAAGCTGAGTACGTTATGGTCACTCCACTGGGCACATTGATCCTGCAGCTGCAAACCCATTAGAAGCTTCTCTTTTGGCTCATAATAACCAGGCCCGAGCCCTGGGTCCTGAGCATTATTAGGCCTGTAGTGCCATCAGTGATTCTGGCTCAGGACATGCAAGGAGGGTTTTTTTTTTTTGTAGGGCTCTTTAATAATACACATGACAGCCATCAGGACATTTCAAGAAACTCAGTGACAGCTCCCTGGATAGCTCTGTCATTACAGTAATAATTTGAATCAATAGTGTAGTAAAGCTGCCATACATTTATTTCACCCAAGAGATTAAGGGAACAATTATATAAAGCATTCTGCAGGAAAAAACTAAACACCCTAAATGCGAAGGGAGACTGTGTGCTTGTCCCTAACCAAAAGCTCTTCCTTTAATACATTTATATTTTGCTGCTTTGTTATCAGACCCTGAATTCCCACACTCAAAGGAATCAACTAAGGGGCTGGGTGTTTCAGTCTGTTGAGTGCCAGACTCTTGGTTTTGGCTTGGGTCATGATCTCAGAGTCCTGAGTTGGAGCTGCATCGAGCCTGCAGGGGCCGGGGGCTCAGGGCTCAGTGGGGAGTCTGCTTGAGATTCTCTCTCCCTTTGCCACTCCCCACTGCGCTTGCATGTATGTGCACATGCTCTCTTTCTCTCTCTCTCAAATAAATAATCTTAAGAAAAAAAGAGAATCGACTTATAAATTTACTGTATTTTATCTTCCAGCAAGGAAACTGACAGTGTATGTGCACATGTGTAGCTGTGTGTTTTGTAAACATCCCAGAATGCACAATATACATAGCAGAAACTCACTTAGTGTTCACGAACAACAGACACAATAGTTACTGTTTAAAAGAATTGCTATGGCACTGCCTCTGAGCACAGTTGATTTTTCCTGGTGATGAGACTTCACTTCTTTCTGCCTCCTCCTTTCAGCGTATTGAACTACAAATGCAACTGTACTACGCTTGAAACATGCACTGTGACGGTTTCATTTTCACGTCGGTCTGAGAGAGATGCAGCTGGGAGCACTGCAAGCACTAGAGACAGCATTAACGTTCGGAGGCCAGATTCTCCTCTCCCCACACAATCTAGAGGGTTCTCCAATGTACATTCATTAGTTTGAACTTGGCCATAATTATAGTCTTATTATCCTCACCAGCTTTACTTATCTCATTATCTCCTCCCTCCTGTGTTAGAGGTCAGTAGAACATCCCTTTTATTAGCCACTTAATCCTTCTATCTAGTAGTTCAACCATGATTGATCCACTTAAGTTCCTTCTTTGTAGTTAACTTTGCTGACCTTTGAGATTCCACCCCTTGAGTCTTTTCATAGGACACAAGCAGCCTAGTTTTCTAGATCAGAAGTTATTATCATGGATTTTATCAGAGGGAAGTCAGGTTTCATCATTGGTCAATGAGCACTGCTTTGTTTTTATGCTCCTTCCCCACCTCCCCCTCTTCTTTTTTAAGAGGTTGGCTCTTCTCTCTTTGAATATATATGTATATTTTTTGGATTTTTCTTTCTAAACTTTTTATAACAGTTGGAAGGGATAAGAGTAACATATAAGAAAGTGCATTTTCATAGGAAAGGTCATGACTTCCTGCTCAGGCATAGATAGATTGGCAGAGCCTTGTTAAAGTATGTGTATAGGTGGGGGCGGGGGAGAGGGAGAGGAAGACGGAGAGAGAGAAAAAGAGAAAGAGAGAGAAAAAGATGAGACATAGGTGTATAGAAGAGTCCATTTTATTAATTCATTCAGCAAATATTTATTGGAAATCTCTTCAGTATTCACTGATAAAGGCACTAAATCACCCCAAGTCATCATTTCTGGCTACTCCTAACCCTGTCCAACCTTTCCCAGGAACATAAACTCACAGTATGTCTTTGTTTTTAACTTCTATCTTGATGATAAATTTGCAGCATATATACTAGAGTAGAACAAACCCCATCATTTTTATTTTATCTATTTTGCAATTTACAAAGATACCTTTATAGCATTTTGATAGTTCTCTCATATTTCGAACAACCACTGTTGGAAATTCCCTGCCTGAGAATGCCAGGAATGGGACATGTAGGACAAATGCTACTGCCCTAAGAGACATTTAGGGCACAAGGGGTATTGTTGGCACCTGTGTAGCATACTCTGGTGGTGGTGGTGGTGGTGGATTTGGGGGTGCAGAGGTACTGAGAGAATTGGAGAGATTAAGATCTCCGTGAATGAACAATGAAGTATTCTGGAGTTATGGTCAGATACTGTCCTCCTAAGAGAAATTCACAAGAGAGACCCCCTCGCTTTAGTTGAGTCCAGTCTACCCCACCAGGTAGGGTTAGGAAAATTGAGATTGTAGTATCTCCTGGGCATATTGCTAAAGTAGTTCTCCCAACTTCCCCTGTGAGTAGTTAATGGGTTAATAGTGAGAGTGGCTTACCCAAGGAGGCTGATAAAGATGCTCCCTGCCAGTGGCAGCATCATTATCACAGACATTCAGCTGCCTGGGTTACTTTGGGATCTCAAGCCACATGGTTCCTTATTTGGTTCTGAGTGATGGCCTCTAGCATGCATCAGAATCCCCTGCAGGGCATGTCAGAACACCAACTGCCTGGCCTCAGACCCACAGTTCCTGATTCAGTGTGTCTGGGGCCTGGCTTGAGAGTTTGCATTCCTAACACATTCCCCAGGTCCTGCTGGTGCTGCAGGCTCCAGGACCACACTTTGAGAATTACTGGCATGTATTTATCCTGTTCTTCTCTTACTTATTTATTTGGTGGCTTCATAGGGGTTAATTTCCTTGTCAGTTGAGGATATAACCAGAAGGAATATGCCTTTGGTTGGGGGAAGTTTTATTTTTATTAACTGTAATTATTTAAAACCTAAGAAACTTATCATGAACACCAGTGTGCCAACTCCCCTTTTAACAAATGCTAGCAGGTTCCATATCCATCACAATAGCTGCTGCTTACATAGGTGATTTCCATGCCATAATTTACTTACTTGTAACACAACTGTCTGAGGGGCTCTGATTGTCTCCCTCTTACAGAGGAAGAGATTAAGGCCCTTAGAGGCTTATAGTCTCTTGTATGGGGACCCACAGCTAACAAGCAGGATCCTAGACTTGAGCTCAGAGAGCCTGTTTTGAGAGAATCTGTGCCTTTCACCACCACAGTAAACTGACCCCAGAGATTTTACAACTTTCTTTCTTATTTTTTTTTCAAAGGTGAAACACTACAGATTCAAAGTCCTGTCTGTACCCTGTCTCTGACCTCATTTCCAGTTATGCAGGTATCAACTCTCCTGGAGCTGGCTGAATTCTAGGTGGAATGCTTTTAGAGTCTTATTTGGATCCTTTAATTGTGGAATTGCCTTGTCAATGTCTGTGAGTTTGGTCATTTTTTCCTCTGGCCACAGAGAGAATGGCCAGACTTGGGTTTTAAACTTTTAACACCTCCTTTCTCATCCACAGAGACATTCTCAGGTGTTCTAGACAATGCAGTGGTCCCCCCTCCCCAAGTCTCTGTTTGGTCTCTCCAAGCCCCAGTCACTCCCATCCATTCTTCCCCACTGGTTGGCTCCATTTCACAGTCCTGATTGTTACTGGCCCCGTGTCCTCGGGCTTGGATATGGCCTCTTCACTGGTCTCTTCCAGTGGGCACCTCATTCATTCATTTACTAACATTTATTGAGCACCTGCTCTGTGCCAGCTATTCTCCTAGGTTCTTGGGGATGCAGCAGTGAGTGACAGGCCAAACAAATCTTTGCCCTTCCTATGCTATATGCCTACTTCCCCTTGATTCTCTCTCACCTGCTGTTTATCAGATTTTTCCAAGCTCTGTACTCTGCAGTCTAAACACCAGCCTGTTGTCCTCCTACATCCTGGTTTTCTCATCCTGCCTCCACTTCTCCAGAAGGATACTCAGGGTATAAATTACTCTCTGAGCATGAAGGTAGGCATGAACTTCAGACATTATATAAACCTGAGGTTTTCAAATTTGGTATCTACTTAGTAGGACAACCTCGTCTTGAAGCAAAATCATAGGTGGAAGTCTAAGTTGATCAGTAGATAAGAGAGGATGGGCTCTGGTGTAAGTGAGGCAGGAGAGCTGGGAACTCCCCATCCTTGCCTGGCTCATCATTTTGTGTGGTGATTCCCAAGGGTCTGGCAGGAGGCTTCAGGGTTCCACAGGACACAGTTTAAAAACCACACCTGCACAAGTCACATGTCTACTGAAATTGGCACTTTAGGTATACCACCCTACCCCCACCCCCGCTACCCTGGTCCATTTTCCAAGGCCACTGTCTCAGCCTGTATTTAATTGATTTTTCCTCCTGTTGACCGACATCCTGGGCTGCTCGTTTTGTCATTGTGTTCTTTTGTTGTTGTTGTTGTACTTGTCAGGACTTATTTACTTTGAAGAAAAAAGGGTTTCAACCCACATATTATGAGAAATTGGCTCTGATGTGTATTTCTATTCCTTTTCCAGAGAAGTTTCCTTATACATTTTCTCAAAGTGTCATTAAACTCTAATAGGCTTCCCTCAATACCTTCCCCCTCCCAAGCCTGACTTAACCAAACATTTTCTGAAAACAAGGTGACTGTTATTTAAGGATTCTGAATGTATTCCAGTTCTTGGCAGTCTCAAGCACACAGCTGAATGCGTGCTAAGTCTAGCATGGATAATTACACCAGCTGTGACCTTTTAGAAACATGTATTTGGACTAAAGCAGTGTTTAGTCACTTTTGATTGACTTGGGTTTAACTTAGTTTATGTTTGGTAAACTTCAAATATTTGCTTCTGTATAAGCTGGTTAAACTTCTGAAGAGGAGCACCATGTGTGGCCGGCTGCGTGGAATGGCCTCTCTGTGATGTCAGGGACACAACAGACTGTGTGTGCTTTTGTACACACACACCACATGCACACATGATTAGGGGCAGATGGAGTGGTGGATGACATTTGGAAGTAATGTAGCATGACACTGCTGGGCACGGGGCATGAAGTCCAAAGGGCACAGGGTGTCTGGAGACAGACTAGCACTGTTACCGCTTTAAAGACAGTTCCCTTGCAGCTGCCAAAGTGGCAGGAGAGAGCTCTCAGGGATGAGTCACTTTCCCATTTGTGCTCACTAGTCTAGAGTGATCTTGAACAAGCCCCTCAAACTCTCTGAGCCTCAACATTTCCATCGGCAAAATGGGAGTCACGTGACACCCCTCTGTCCCCATGTGCTGTTGAAGAATTAGGGGTTCTGCATATTAACTGCTGGCACACAGTTGGAGTTGCATGACAGTAGAAAACATCCCTATTTGGGTTTCTTGACATCTTCTCATCCTCCTGCAGAAGTTCTGATTGGGGAGCTCCTCTTCTGCCTACCTACCTGCCTACCCTATACCCTGGTGTAGCAGAAGCTGCCAGAATGCTGCCCACATCCCCTTGCCCTTACCATCCCAGTGGAAGCCCTTTGGACTTCCAACTGTGAAAAATGGCATTTTTTCTTCACCTGGATTTCCCTGGCCACCAGAACCCACTCCACCAGACTGGCAATCATGAGTGATTAATGTGCTCCCCACCTGCCATGCCAGGGACAGTCCTCCCCCAGTGATGGATGGGAGTTGGTGTATATTCCTCAGCTTTCTTAGCTCTCAGTGGGCTGAGGCACATGTTCCACAATGAATGCCAGAGTTTCCTGAGGGGAATAACTTCAGTTTCCTGCAGGGATAGCTGACTTGAAAACATTTCCTTTCTTGCTTCTTGAGTGTCTCCACAACATGGCAGCTGGCTTTCTCTTGGACCCAAGAGAGGGAGGTTATAAGCAGCAATGTCTACAACCTCTGTGTTTCCTATGGCTACTGTAGCAAATGGCCAAAATTTGGTGGCTTAAATAGCACAAATTTATTTTCTTCAATTTTCTAGGTCAGAAGTCCAAAGTCAGTTTCCCTGGGCTAAAAACAAGGTGTCAGCTGGGCCATGTTCCCTCCAGAGGGTCAACGAGATATTTGACTTTTCTAGCTTCTTGAAATCATCCTCATTCCTCAGCTCATGGCTGCAGCACATCAGCTTTTTTCTCTTTGGAGTCAAGTCCTTTCTACCTTCCTCTTGGAAGGACCCAGTGATTACTTAGGATCCACTTGAATAATCTAGGATAATCTCCCCATCTTGAGATCCTTAATCACATCTGTAAAATCCCTTTTGTCATTTAAGGTAACATTTGCAGGTTCTAGGGATTAGGATGCAGTCATCATTCAGCTGTCATCTCCACATTAGTTAGAAATGAGTCACTAGGTCCAGTACACTCTCAAAGGAGGGGAATTAGGGTCTTCTTTTTTGAAAGGAGGACTATACACATATTTTAAAACCACTAATTAGAGCAACTCCAACTAAAACATCTTGGCACCAGCAAACATATACCCCAATTTCTCATTCTTCTCTTCTCCAAAGCTCAGTTGCTAAGAGAACCAGTCTTGAACTGGCCTTCCTGCTCTCTCTCTGGGTTTCATGGGTTATACCCAAACCTAAGGACACCCAGTGCATCTCATTCTCAGCTGCCCTTCTTGGGACAGAGTGCTCATAAGGACACCAATGTCAAAATAACACGCGTAATTTTAAACTCTACTGTCTGTTGCCTCTTTTGCCTTTGGGTGGGGGGGAGTCATAATTCATATGATTGAAAAATAAATTTCAATACAAGGACTAGAGGGAGCAGAAGAAAAAAAACTGGAATTTTACATTATTGCCACTCTTTACTCCTTGCATTAATCAATCCATGTTTATTGAGAGCATATTATGTACTAGGGGCTAGAAACCTGTCACAGAGCAATGAGCATATGGGCACAGGGCCTGCCCTCTAGGGGCTCCAGTCCTGGGTGACCTCAGACAGTGACAAAATAACCCCTCAGATGCACTGTGACCACAAGTGCCGCCCCTCCTTCTTTCTTTTTCTTCTTCTTTTGTGGTTCAAAAGCATTGGACTTTTCAAAAGTAGCAAGGAGAGGGGCTACTACAATGTCTTTTTCTATTGGCACTCTAAACCCAACCCCATTTAACAAGGCCCCCCACGGCTCCAATTCCTGAATAGCAGAGATGGAGAAGCTTATTGCAGATGAGGGAAGTGTAAGGTGACCATGACACCAAATGCACTTGGGCAATTCCATTTGGAGCCACAATAGGAAGTGACCTCCTGTGGTCTCAGAGCTAACAGAATCCCAGGGCCGCAAAGACACCATGCAGGTGAACACCTCTGAGCCATTAACTCAGTTTCGGAGTTTTCGGATGCCTCAGATTAGGGAAGATGCAAGTCAGCCTACTGGGTTTGGCTAACAGCCTTGATAAGGGGCTTTAAGTCAGCAACTCCTAGTAGCAAGAGTTGCCCCAGACAAATCTCTGTGGCATCCATCATCAGCCTGGGTTTGCCTCAGCTCAGACATATTCCTGGCTTGGGTATTTTATGTTGACCTTGCTTGCATTTTTTTTTTGGTAACAGCTTTATTGAGATATAGTTCATATACTAAGCAATTTGCTAATTTAAAGTATACAATTCAATGATTTTTTTCTGATTTATTCACAAAATGGTACAACCATCCCCACGATTAATTAGATCATTTTCATCCTGCTCAAAAGGAACACTTCACCCTTAGCTATCACCCCCTAATGCTCTTATTCTTCCCTCCAGCACTGAGGAACAAATAGTCTACTTTCTGTATATATAGATTTGCCTACTTGGACATTTCATATACATGGAATCATACAATATGTGGCCTTTTCTGTTGACTTCTTTCTCTTCACTAAATGTTCTCAAGGTTCATCCATGTTACGGCATTTATCGGTACTTCATTCCTTTTTATGGCTGAATAGTATTTCATTTTATGGATATACCAGATTATATCCATCCATTTATTGGTTGGTAGACATTTGGGTTGTTTCTACCTTTTAGTTATTATGAATAATGCTGCTATGAATATTTTTGCATGTGTTTTTATGTAGACATGTTTTCATTTCTCTGGGAATGGACGTACTAGGTCATATGGTAACTCTATGTTTACCTTTCTGAGGAACTGCCAAACTGTTTTCCAAAGTGGCTGCATCATTTTGCAATCCTGTCAGCAATGAAGGAGGGTTCCAGTTCATCCACATCCTTGTCAATACTTCTTTTTTTGTCAACACTTTTTGTTGTCTGTCTTTCTGGTTATAGTTATCTTAGTCGGTGTAAAGTGGTATGTCACTGTGGTCTGCTTTGGGTTGAGCATCCCTTGAAGTTTGATTTTCCATGTGGGCAGTATCCATGTCTCCTTTGGCACCATTTCCCTGCCTCTTGCCCTGTGCCTAGCTCACGGTGAATTCTCAGGCACCATGTGGGTTTTCCATATCTGCTATTTCACGCTACACTCCATTTCATCTCCTGCCTCACAAACAAGATTTTTCATATTTTTTTCCATGATTTTCTTTTACCATCTGAATATCCACTTTAACCTTTGGCTTTACATTTCTGGTCAGGAATGGCCTTTTTTTTTTTGAAGTCCACACAAACTCAGGTTGTTGAAGAGAGAATCTATTTCAAATGTCCAGAAAGTACCACAAATGCCCAATGAAGTTATTAACATTAGTTCCCAGCCCAGTATCTGGCCCAGATCAAGAAATGCCCCTTCCCTTCTCCTTGCCTTATGTATTAATTTCTTATTGCTGCTGTCACAAATTACCACAAACCTGCTGGTTTAAAACAACACAATTTTTTCCCTTACAGTTGTCTAGGTCAGAAACCCAAGAAATGTCTCTAAGGGCTAAAATCAAGGTGTGAGCAGGGCTGTGTTCCTTTTAGGGGCTCTAGGGAGAGAATCCTTTTTCTTTATTTATTTTTTGCTTTTTCCACCTTCTGGAAGAAGTCACTCCTATTCCTTGATTCTCAGCCCCTATCTCCATAGTTAAAGCCAGCAATGTTACATTTCTCAGAATCTGCTTCTGTTGTCGCATCTCTGACTCTCCCACCTCTCTCTTGTACTTTTTTTTTTAAAGATTTTATTTATTTATTTATTCATGAGAGACAGAGAGACACAGAAAGAGAGAGAGGCCGAGACACAGGCAGAGGGAGAAGCAGGCTCCATGCAGGGAGCCCGATGTGGGACTTGATCCGGTGACCCCAGGATCACACCCTGGGCTGAAGGCGGCGCTAAATCACTGAGCTACCTGGGCTGCCCTCTCTCTTGTACTTTTAAGGATCTTTGTGATTACATTGCTTCTCCTTTGGAATGTAACACAACATATACGCAAGTTCTGAGAGTTCCAATGTAGACATCATTGGGAGCCATTATCCCAGCTAGCATGCCTTTCGTTTCTTTTTTTTCCTTATTTCCCCCCTTCCTGCCTTATTTCTTCTCTCCCCCATCCTTCCCACTTGCTCCTACCACATTTTAATAGGGGAAGAAATCGAGCAGACTGTCACTTTACCAAGTGTGCTGGCAGGTCAATAGCAGTTCTGGGGTCATTACTGAAATGCCAAAGGCAGTAGAAGCTGTCTGTCAAAGTTGGCCTTATAACTTGTAGGTCTTTCAGAATATATTTTTAAATGGAATGTTAACTCCATGAAGCTCATGTCTTTTTTTTTTTTGAGAATATTATGAATTTGCAAATTTTAGAATGCAATTCTTTCATCCTATAATCAGAACCATTCAAAAGGCAAGTTATTCAGGCATTGTGCTCAAGGGGGATAAATCGCTGGGTGGTGCAGTTGCATCTTGGAGCTGGGAAGAAAACTGGGAGGGAGAGTCCTTCCATCCTCTGACCTTCACTCCAGCCTATGAGTGAAGGCTGACATGGTGACACTGAAGGAAGGGGTTTCAGGGCTGCAATTGGCTTAAACCTTGAGAAAGATAAACCTGGAAGGTGAATGGGAGACAGAAAGGGAAGAAATAGAATCATAAAGCAAACTATACTTTCTTTTTCATTTTTTCTATGATCACATTTGCAAGATGACAGATGAAAACAGTCTTATTCAAGCTTTACTTGGGATGTGCAGTTTGCAAAGAGAAATGCTATGCAATTGGCATGGAGCAAGAAGATTATAAGACAAAGAAACAAAAGGTGATAGATTTGCTTTCTGGACTGGACTAATACTGACATAATCACACCCTATGCACCACAAGGTGGCAAAGGGCATGCTGATGTTGTCTGTGGTGGACCGTTCTTATTTCCTGGTTGTCACGCACCCAGCTCCTTCTCCATTGCATAGCATGGGTGGTACTGAGTCCCCTGCCTCCTATTCCTACCATGGGAGATACAGCAGGGCGATTCTGTGCAAGCAGAGAGTGACATATGCCCAAGGCTTGGTCAGTCAGGATTGAATGGGGCCAGATAAAGGGATAGTTGGAATTCACCAATGGCACCTGCAGATGGTGGTAGCATCCTGGTCAGCCTGGTTTGCTGAAAGATGCTGCCTCTTGGTCCTCTAAGACAGAACTTGATTCATGCCCTTTTTCTAAGTTGGGTTTTCCATCTTCCTGTCCATTGTGTGAACCCCAATTTTCTTCTCTAAATTACTTCTCTGCTTAATGTAGCAAAATCTGGTTTTTGTTGCTTGCAACCCAGAACTCTGGCAGATAACACTTTATTGGCGGGGAGAAAATAAGCTTAGTGGCTGCTGATTGTAAACATGCAGGGAGTTGGGACTTTAGGGCTTAGGGACCAGCATTTCCCTCTGCCAGGAGGGGTCTTCCATCAGATCTTTATGTGTCTTGCTCTTCCTGGACATTCACATTGTTAAATGCTGCCATCTCAGAGACAATTTCCCACAACCAGGCTGCTCAAGTCAGCTACCCTATCCATCTCCACCAAGGAAGTTTGCAGCCTCGGCTATACATTGGAGTGAATGGAGAGCTTACTTATTTTTTAACAGATTTTATTTATTTATTCATGAGGGACACACAGAGAGAGGCAGAGACATAGGCAGAGGGAGAAGCAGGCTCCCTGCAGGGAGCCCGATGCAGGACTCAATCCCAGGACCCAGGATCACACCTGAGCCAAAGGTGGACACTAAACCACTGAGCCACCCAGGTCCCCCAACCTGAGAGCTTTAAAAATACAAATGCCCAGCTGGGGTGCCTAGGTGGCTCAGTTGGTTAAGTGTCGGACTCTTGATTTCGCCTCAGGACATGACCTCAGGATCCCAGGATTTCAGGATTATGGGATGGAGCCCGCATCCAGCTCCTCACTGAGCACAGGGCCTGCTTATTCCTCTCCCTCTGTTCTCCCTCCCCACTCTCTCTCACATAAATAAAATCTTAAAAAAATACTAATACCCAGGTACCACCCACCATGGATTCTGATTCAGTTGGTCTTGCAATCAGCTGAATTCTCTGGATTTAAAAAATCACCCCAGGTGATTCTAATGTAGTTAAGGTAGAGAATACCAGACCTATCACACCACCTTATTTGAATTCTCTGCAAGGCTCTTACCCTCTAACATATACACTTTCTACTTTGCGGATTTGAATACTCACTGTCTTCCTGCACCACAGTGTAAGTTTGGTGAGAATAAAAGCTTTCTTTTGTTCACGTGCTGAATGAATGAATCATTCAGGTGAATGGATGAATCAACAGTGCAAATATTTCTTTCCTTTTCTTAGCTGGTTGCCTTCCAGGACACTCATATTTGCTTTGGATGGTGCCTGAGTATCTTGTATCCATCATCCTTCCTTCTTGATTTTCTTCTTGACTTTGAGCCTGGGAATCATCCCTGCCATTGCTCCATGGACTTGGAGGCTTGGACACTGACACTGAAGCCTCATTTTGGGAGGGCAACCATGGAACTTTACATTTCCCAGGTGAGGGGGGGCAGGGGTGAGGCTTAGCTTTCCAGATTCTACAGTGGAGAATTGACAAAATAATATGCTCTTCTCAGGAGCTGAGGATGACTGTTTCTTTTGGTCTGGGTATAGGGGTTAATTGTGTGGGCTTGACGCAAACTGCCTTGGTTTAAATTTTGGCTTTGCCTTCATCATGCTTTGTGCCTGGGGCAAGTTACCTCACCTCTCTATGCCTAATTTTCTTCATGGGTAAAATGAAGCTATTAATAATGAAATTTTTCTCACAAGGCTCTTTGTGTACCATGAATCTACTGCTTTTATACCCTAGCTTAAAGGTTGTGCTAAAGGTTGTGCCACCAGCCCCAAAGTTTATTTATTTATTTATTTATTTATTTATTTATTTATTTATTTTTATTTTATTTTATTATTATTATTATTATTATTATTATTATTGTTATTATTATTTTGCCAGCCCCAAAGTTTAGAAGGAATGTAGTGGAGAGAGGGAGGGGCAACAAGGCTGTGTAGAGTGATTGTAATGGTTACCTTACTGAGTGGCCTCTAGGAAGTAAGCATGATGGTGCTAAGCGTTTTCCATGGAACTTCCTGTTAAATTTTTATAACCAGATAAGCCAGGTACTATGATCTCCAATTCTGTAGACATTTGAGCTGGAATCCAAACCCAAACAAGCCCGCTTGACTCCAGAACCGAAGGTCAGTTGTTGCTGTTAGCGCCTGAACCAAAAGGCATCAACTGGCAGTAAATGCATTTCCTGGACTCGGGAGGGGGGCTGAGCTGGAGAATGGATGTGAGAAGCTGGGTTGGAAGCAGGTGGACTTCTTGTAGAAGATGCTGTGAGTGGGAACTTCAGGGAAGCGGAGGAGCCAAAGGGGATGTTGCAGGCATCCGTACTAGTGCCCACCAAGATGGAGGTAGGCATGAGCCAGAAGAGGAGGCTGCTGTAGGAGCAGCTCTTTACTTGGATGGGGATGCCCCGAGGGCAGAGTTTATGCGAAACTTCTCCTGCAAATTTCCACTTTTCTTCCTGGTTTATTCTCTCCTATTTCATAGTCCCTTATTATCTCCCTCCCTTTGTCCCCGACTACTTCTCCAGTCTGATGACAGAACAGTCAATGTATTCATCCTTCCATTCAATAAATATTAAATCTATCGAGGGCTTTGGGCCAGGCAGTTGCTAGGGGTAAAACAGTGAGTACCCTCTCATTTCAGTCCTTACTATCCCCTCGCCTCCCCTTAGCTGCAGATGTCTTGGTCACAGAGCCCCCAGCATACCCCTGCCAGTCTGTGCACTCACCTGGCTGAGCCTCCCTTTCCACATCAGAAACTCAGCTGGGGGCCAGGAAAATGCATAGAGGAAGAAATCACAAGCTGCAGGTAGACTCATGCTGGTTTCCTTCCCAAGACCCCCTTCAGGCCCGTTATTAGATGAAGTTATGGACCACAGGGAGCCTATGTCTTTAAATGCTGCCCAATTTCCTCAGAAGTGTGCCTGGCCACCCAGGATTAGGTAGGTGGAACTACAGATCAGAAAATGATTGTTTCTCTTCTCTCAAGGAAACATCCCACAGGGTGGTTTTCCCCAAAGAAAACTCTTGCTTTGTACCCTGGGTATTTTAGGGCAGGCTGACTCTTTTTGGATATCATCCACTTCCATGGATTTTTGCAGTAACCCCACCTGAAAGCTCCCTCCCCATATCCCATTAGCAGCCAGCTGTTTCCAAAGTGGGACTCTAGGCATGGAATCCCTGTCTGCATTCTGGCATATCTTCCCACGTCTCCTCAAAGGAGCCAGGAGGCCACCCATTTTAATCTGCAGGGCCTCAGGGTTGGCCTTGCCTCTGTATGGTCTGATTTACACCACCCTCTGCTGCTGGGAAGCACTTTCTTCCCCTTTCTTTAGCTCATCATCCACTCTTCCAGCTTTGCAGTTACTTCTCAGTTTAGTTCCTGAATCCCCTTGCTATAGGCTCTCATCTAATTTACCCCAGCTGTGATTTCACCTGCATTAGTGTGGTTCTTTCATTAATATTTGTGTCTCATGTGAGCACAGTAAGAGCCAGGAGGTTTGGTCTAATTTTTCCTCTCTCCTAGCAGAGAATTCTAGACTTCTAGCTATTTCTCAATATTCATGCATCCGTCCTACCCTAATAACTGAGCCTTGAATTCTCTCAGAGCAACAACATGCCCAGTTGAAAACCACGTTTCTCAGCTTCTTTTGTGCTGAAATGGGGCCAGGTGAGAGACAGTCTTGGTTATAAAGTATTGAATAAAAACACGTGGGAAAGTTGTCAGATGGAATATGACCCCATAGGAGAAAGTACTTTTGAACTTTCTATTGCTTGAGATGTGGACATGATAGCTGGAACTTGAACAGCCACTGTTAGACCATGAGGTGAAGCTGTAGCTTGGTGGAGCATAAAGATAGAAGGAGGCTGGACCCCTGATAACTATGGGAGTCTCCATACCAACTCTGTACTGCCTGATTTCAGGCTTCTTGTTTTTCCTTAAGATATAATTTTTGTTGATTCTTTCCCATATAAGATTTATTCAAATTATATCTATTTGAAGTGGTAAGATCACAGCTACAGAACAAACCATCCTGTAAGAAATCCGTTTTTAAAACTCATAAAAGCTTTTTTCTCTTTTATGTTATATTATGTACTTTCCTTTTTAAAAGAGCATACAAAACAAAGGCAAACTTCTTACTTTGTCTCCTCCCAGTTTTGGGAGAAATACTTCCTAACTCAAATCCTGTACATGATAGGAAAAAAAAAAAATTCTCACAGTCTGACAACTGTCTGCTGACTTTTCTCTTAAAGCGTCTTCTCTTAAGTTTCTCCTCTCATAAATACCAGTTGCCATGCATAAGCTTAGTTTTTACTTTCTTTGTCCAAAAAGGCAAAGCTTTAACTATTGCAACTTTATGTACATATCTACTCCTAACACAGAAATGAAAACAAGAACCACAACAAAATATGAAAACAAAACATACTTTCAAAAATCACAAACTAGCTAGAAAATATTCTGGCAGTGTTTAAATTAATTGCTGTTTTTGCAGACAGTTGTTAGGTGATGAAAATGTTAGTAGAATACATACAATGCAGAAAAATCCATCTCCTTGTAGAGTCTGTCCAGGTAAAAACTCACACCTGATGCTGTTGGACCGTTCATATGTTGCCATTTACTTGGTTTATATTTTCAAGGTCATTCTGTCATAATTCCCACCTAGTAACTTCTAGACGTTTCATGTGTGAGCTGTAATAGCAGCAAGTCAATGGTATATGTAGTTCTCAAAGTAACACAAATGCTGTACTACTAACTCCGTTTGTGTGCCAGGTGATATGATGAAAGGATAAAGGCAAATGCAAGTAGAATGCAGAATGGAGCCTCTAATTAATGGACATTGGTTAAGCCTCATTACTGGAGAAATCTTATGCATGAAGGGACTTTTATGATGTAGTAGGATTTCTTTCATTTTCAAAACCATAAATATGGCATTACATTGCTAAAAGATATAGTAAGAAAGTAAAAACAAAACACTCTCTAGCTTAGCCAGGCAAATTTGTTCATTAGACTTTGGAAAAAGTCTGCTTTTTGCAGCTGGCAAAGAGAATTACACAAAGCTGGAAGTAGAGGCTGCTAACCAGATGAGATCAATATGAGAAATGGGGAAAAGCTTGGTATAAATGTTTCTCACATAGAAAACAACCCCACAATGCATTTCCAGTAGGAGTTTAACGCAAAGCTCCTGCTCCCTCTTCTACCCCGATACTTCATCTTGGAGTTGTGTATCGACATTGTGTATGAAGTCCAGTATATGTGAGAGGAGGAGGATGGCAAGGGGGGGCTGATGAAGAAAAAAGGAAAAGAATTTGCATGCTTGGATTTCTTCCTAAACATCTGCCCATGCACACCTGCACAGTTTGAAGTGCTAATGCCACTGTCTTGACCCTACCCCATTTTGCCTATAGTGGAAATCTATCTATAGCAAGCTGCTGGGGCTGTCTCTCCCTTTTTTTTTTTTTCCCTCCCTCCCTTCTTTTCTTTTCTTTTCTTTTCTTTTCTTTTCTTTTCTTTTCTTTTCTTTTCTTTTCTTTCTTTTTTCCTTCCTTCCTTCCTTCCTTCCTTCCTTCCTTCCTTCCTTCCTTCCAGGGGATATTTTCAATTGATCAAACACATATTGAATATTCACTATGTGCCTAGCTTTACATCAGATACATAGTATTTCAATCTAACTTTTCCTTTTGAGTTTCTGTTTTATGAAACCCCTCCATTCTTACAGTCCTTAGCATCCAAGGAGTGGATCTTGAGGTAGTAGGAAGCTGAACCAGACACATTCCTAGTGAGAGACAGCATGGGCATTCCTACGTCTTGATGGAAAAGTTGTTCTTGAGTATTGTCTGCAGGATTTGCAGCTGGCACAAAGCCTCCAAGTTGTGATGCATTCTTGAAGAGTAAATCAGGAGATACTCTGGCATAACACTGCTTCATCTTCTTCTAGGTGCTGACATATTCAACAGATGAAGGGGATAATGGTATTGGCCAGGACTATTGCAGGACCTAATCCAGTTTCAGATTCTCTTCCTCCATCTGTCCTCATCTTGAGAAGTGGTCCTTAGAGTGCAATATCATATGATACTTTCCCCAGGCACAGGTGCCTGAGAAGCTCAAGGATAGAAGTGTCCCTATCTTCTGCTCCTTGGGACTGCTACATCATCTGCCTTGGGCAGTAAGCTCCAGGTTCTTTCTTAGATGGGTGGAGGTTCTCTCGCCCTCACAATGGCCTCTGCTTAATTACTTTGAATTAGCAAAACTGTTCAAAGTAAACAAACAAATTAAAATGATGATGAGTGCCACAAGAATGCTTAAATGGCAGCAAAAGAACAAAAGAAAGAAAGACAGACGGAAAAGTTTAAGCAATCCATGAAGGATTCCTAAGTAGGAATAATAAAGAATTCCTCAGTAGGCATTTGCTACAAATACACTATAAAGTTGGGAATACATTGGGAACACATTGGGAACAGGGGGTAGAGTAGTTTGTGGAGACACAAAAATCCACAACATGTTAAATTAGTAGAACTCTACATTTCTTCTGGATTTGCAGCAGATATTTGAAAACAGTTTCTGATACCAGAGTCCTTAGAGATTCTCTTCACCTAATGTGACAGATAGTACATAGCTTAAAATGAATCATGGCAGTAACATAATATAGTTGATCCTCATTATTTGAGATTCTGTATTTATGAATCTGTCTACTTGCTAAAATTTATTTGTAATCCCCAAATCAATACTTGTGAAATGTTTCTGGTTATTTGCATACATGGGCAAGGCAGTAGAAAATTCAGGTTGTCTGATGCATACCTTTTCAGCTGGGGTAAAGGAAGGGACCGTCTACATTCTTGTTTCAGCTTTCATACTGCAACCAACTATCCTTTTTGCAATCTATTTGGTCCCATGCTTCAGTGCATTTTTGTTCTTTTTGGGTGATCTTGCTATTTAAAATGGCCCACAAGTGTTAAATTACTGCCTAGTGTTCCTAAGTGCAAGGAAGCTCCGATGTGCCATATGCAGAAAATATGTGTGCTAGAGAAGCTTCCTTCAGGCATGAATTATAGTACTGTTGACCATGCATTCAATGTTAATGAATCAATAATATATGTTAAATAGGTGTCTTTAAATAGAAATGCACATAAAATAAGGTTTTGAGTTGATTGGTTGGTGAAAATGTCATGGTTGGGGCTTAGAGGAACTTAATTTCATATTTCCCTGAGAGCTCAGTATTAGCTAGTTCAGTATTTGTTGTGATGCTATTGAACATAAGTACCATGGATAATGAGAATCAACTGTACTTATAAAAAAAGTTAAAGAAATGCATTTCATATTTTTGCTTCAAATTTGTGTTTCAAAGTCTCATTCCATATAGCAGACCACAAAGACATACTTTCTGCAGAGAAGATACGGCTGGAATTGGCATTAGTAGTTGGTGACATTCTGTAGTCTAATGGTGAGACACAACAAGCCAGCTCAGGACAGAGGGAGAGTGTGTGTGAGACAAGTGATTAACTCATTTTTCACTCACTGAGTTGTCCATGAGGTCTGGAAGCTGGGGAAAAAATAAGACTTGCCCAAGAGGGCCTGCAGCTGTCCAGTCAGACTTTTAAAAAGAGTTCATTAAATGTTCACTTTGTTTTTAAGTTTGTAGTTTACCTCATGATAATATCTTGGAGGAAGAAGGAATAACACTGCATTACAGATGTTCTGTATCAGTTTATATAAATTTATAAGGAGGATTCACACCAAGTGTAATCAACTGCACACCAAGTCTTCTACCAATCAGAGCATTTCCAGATGATAAGCATCAAACCTAAGAAATATGGAGGCCTTTTATTCTGGATGAACCATGGAAAGGATCTAAATGAGAACAGAACTGGAGTAGAGAACAAAGACTTTATCTGAGGATGGCAAATACACTCATCTTTTAGGCCAGCTGTCATTGAGTGGTAATGATTGCAGGGAAAAGTGTGTTGAGAAGGTATCTGAGGCCAAACCCAGACTCAGTGGTACATCATGACATTAATTAGTGATGTTCACTCTGGGTAAGGAGGGTGGTAGTATATGTGTTATAATTTGCCACCTTTAAGTTTAAGCAGTAGAGCTTCAGCAGAAGAATCTCTCTCATTAGATCAGAATAGGATTGGGTCTGCTTTGGTGATGTCTCTCAATGCTGTGCTTCATATGTTGCCTAATATAGAGGAGAAGCTCAGTAAACAGTTGCTAAATGCAGGTATGTACTTATATACCAGTAAGTGTGGAGGGAAATGGAGGGAAGGAAGGCAAGTTTTTTCGGGTCTCCAAAGTAGACTGGGGGCAGCAGTTTGAGGCCATTAAGTCTTTCAGTTCAATTTGAAATCCTGCCCCATGGGTGATAGCCTCTAATGCCTAAGACCATTTAAAGATGTAAAATGTGGCAGTTTTCATCAGTACCACCCTTGCAAAACCAGCTGAGCTGCTGGAGGCCACAGAGACTCAGCAGGACTCCAGTTTGGGAATGGATTTTCTGATTTTTTTTTTTTTTTAGTACTTTAAACTACAGCTACCTGTGTAGAACGAGTCACTACATAAAGTCTTCTCTGATTGATTTGTGTCCCTTTCAGGGTCTTGTTTATCAATGTAATTGGCTCGTTTCCCAGGATGTATATATTAAACCTGTACAGAGCCAGCTCATCTATCTCTCCTTGAGCACCCTGCAGGGCAGAGGTCATACCTGCAGCTTCTCTTCATGATCTGGTCAGGAGCCACAAAGAAGGAACACATGTCTGAACAGCATGGGGACAGGCTCTTGAGGGGTGTCTGTGGAACACAGCAGAACTCAAGGGCTAGTAGTGGAAGGGAGACCCCTGTCTCTCTGCTCTTCAAATGGAGTCCAAGCAGTAGTTTCCACTATGATACACAAAGTGATCCATAGAACTTTATTTTAAATTATTTTTTAAAAATTTCATACTTTTACTGTTATGTTTATGTTATATAATATGCATGGTATATTATCCTGGTGGCAAAGTGAATATATATATATATATATATATATATATACACACACACACACACACATATATATGTATAGTGTATATATATGTGTATAACATACACATATGTACATATATACATATATGTACAGTATATATTCATATAAGTACCGTTCATATATATACACACATGTGCATGTGTGTGTGTGTGTGTGTGTGTATGAAGGACCTACTTCTATTTATTCCTCCCACTAGGTATAGTACAAACCTTTGGACATTATCCATAAAGGAAACATAAGAAGACTCTGAAAGATAGGAGAAAGACCAGCTAGGGATTTTGAGACCTAAGACACAGCAACAGATTCCTTGGGTTTTCACTTAGCCTTATATATTCTGGACTAGGTCTGGAGAAGCCAGGAAACCTGGAAATGTTAATGGGTTTGAATAAAAAAAAATCCCTAAGAGAAGTCTGCTCTTTCCAAGGATCAGGTAAAGAGCAGTGTAGCAAGACAGACCACCCAAACACCATGAGAAAAATCAGTGACCGTTACCGACACCCCCACAGCAAAGGCCCAGCAGAGGGCCTAGATGTCCATATTCACCAAAGGGGGAACAGTAATGAGATGAGATGCCTTTCCCTCACCAGTCATGATGATGTCAGTGGAGGCCTAATGGGGAGCCTAGAGTCCCACCTTTCAGCAGTAATGAGGGACCTCTCCCCACCAAATGGAGGCTGAGCAGGGAACTGGACTTTCACCATCACCTGGTGGTAATGGGGTGGCACAGAATCAGAGGAAGATTGCTAAAAAAGAAGACTTAAAGAAGAACCAGAGTCTCATAATAGAAAACTATTCAAGATACAAGTGAAAATCGCCCATCATACCAAGAGGTATGAAAATCTCAATGTGAATGAGAAAAGACAATTGATAGTTACCAACATCTAGATGACACAGAGGTTGGAATCATGTGGATTTTAAAGCAGATAATGTGACAATGCTTCAGTAAACAATTATGAACATCTTTAAAGCAAATGAAAAAAAATAAAAAGTCTCTGCAAAGAAAGAGAATGTTTCAGAAAGAAAAAAGTTATAAAGGAGAATCAAATTGAAATATCAGAACTGAAATATATAATAATTGAATTTAAAACAAAAACCCTTGATGGATAGTCTGGAGCAGCAGAATGGAGAGAACAGAGTAAAGAATCTGTGAATTCAAAGACAGAACAATAAAAATTACTCAGTCTGAATCACAAAATGAAAATAGACTTAAAAATGAACAAAGTTCCAGAGATTATAATAAAGATCATATTAGTCACAGAAGGCCAGGAGAAAGAGTGGAGCAGAAAAAGTATTTAAAAAAATAATAGATGAACATTTCCCTAACTTGGCAAAAGAGCAAACCCCAAATAGGATAATCCTAAGAATCCATGTGAAGACATATGATAATTTTCTGAAAACTGAAGACAAAGAAACTGTTTTGATCATAGCCAGGAAGAGAAACTAGACTATGCCCAGAAGCCAATATGGTAAACCAATTTGGATGACAGCAGATTTCTTATTAGGTAGCAGAGAGGCCAGAAAGAAATGGCATGATATTTTTCAAATGCAGAAAGAAAAGATTTGTCAACCCAGAAATATGTAACTAGTGAAAATATCCCTCAGGGACAAAGAGATCATCAAGATGTCTAAAAAGAAGAAAAACTCAGAGACCTTGGATCACCAGCAGACATTCCTTATAAGAATAGTTAGAGGGAATTCCCTAAACAGAGAAGAAATGATAAAAGAAGGAATTGTGTACAAAAATATTCAGATAGCACAGATAAAGGCAAGAGAAAGAAAACAAATGAAAAACAGGGAACAAATAGAAAACAAAAAATAAAATGGCAGACTTGAGCCCTAACATATCAATAAATGAATTGAATTTCATGGTCTAAATGCATTAGTTAAAATACAGAGATTGATAGTGGGTTAAAAAAAACACAATACAACTACATGCTGTCCATAAGAACTTACTTCGAATGTAACACTATAGACAGGAAAGGTAAAGGATGGAAAAATGATTTACCAGTAAATCAAAAGAAAGCAGAGCAGGTGTGTCTATACTGACATCAGATCAAAGAGACTTCAGAGTGAAGAACATTACCAGTAGAGAGAGACCTTGTGTAATGATAAAAGGGTTGGTCCACCAAGAAGACATAGTGATCCTAAATGTGTATGTACTTAGCAACAGAGCTGCAAAACATGTAAAACAAAACTTGATAAAACTAGAAGGAGAAACAGACGAATCCACAATTATAATAGGAATTTTTAGCATCTCTCTCTTTGACAACTGATACAACAAGTAGAAAATCAGCAAGGATACAGAAGAATGCACCATCGATCAACAAGGTGTAGTCAGCTTAGAATACTCTGACCAATGAGAGCAAAATCCACTTGCTTTTCAAGTACTCAGGGGACAGTCACCAAGACAGACTATCCAGGGACACAAAAGAGACCTCAAGAAATTTAAAAGAATTGAAATCACACAATGGGTATCCTCTGACCACGTGGAAGGAAAATTGCAATTAGTAACAGAAAGATAATGGGAAAACCTCCAATTATGTGAAAACTAAACAATGCAGTTTTAAGTAACCAATGGGTCAAAGAGGAAGTTTCAAGAAAAACAAAATTACATTTTGAACTGAATGAAAATAGGTAAATAAATCAGGATAAAAATTTCATGTATAATTATAGTATTAAATATAAAGAAAAGGCATTTGAGTGGCTCAGTGGTCGAGCATCTGCTTTTGGCTCAGGTCATGATTCCAGAGTCCTGGGACTATTTTCAAAGGGGGAGGGAAGTTTAAGAAAACCACAAGGGATATTACAGTGCTCTGCCACACAGGAAAATAGGGCTGTTACTCATCTGAGGCCTGAAGGGGCAAGTGCAAGCATGGTTAAAGAGCCTGGAGACAATGAGGGGTGTAGAGAGAACCACCTAGACAGAGATGTCAGGTGACATCAGCATTCTCAAGGTAACCCGACATGGGAGGAAGCTGGAGAAATAAACCTTCTGTTTCTTCCTTCCTTAATCTCTTGCCTGGATACCCACTGGCCAAACTCAACTGGACGCCAGAGGCTCTCAAGAGGAAATCTATACCAATCCATATAAATCAGCCTCCGAGGACTAAAAGCAAGGTGGAGAAAATTAGATCAAGGATTTTTTGAGACAGGATAAAATGGAAAGCTATCTGGGTGGCAGAGAGACCCAGAGATTGGGTGACAGTGTTTAAAATTGCAGTATCATAAGATGTACTACTTGGAGGAGAATTGCCAAAAGGAACCACCCAGACTCCATTGATTTTGATGTGAGTGAGAAAGAAACCTGTATTATGTTAAGCCACTGTGATTTGGGGTTGATTGTTAAAGCAGCTAGTGTTAATTACCCTGACCAATGCACCTAATAAAAGTCTGGGCCTCAAACTCTGTGTGGACTCGCATATTAAATGCACAATCCAACACTCAGAGTAATTAAAAAGTGATTCTAATATTTACTTGTGTCTCTTGAAAAACACCAGTGGGGATACAATTCATAATTTTAGTGACTTCTGTCAAAATCTGTTTTATCACCAGTACAATCCTTCCTTGCCCAGATACTCCTGTCTATCAACCCTCAGAAACTTCCCTCAACTCCCAGTCTGCATAGGATTTGTCTTTCCCTCCTAGCCCTTTATAATATAGGTCATTTAGCTTCTTTCTCTGTCTTCTCCATATCCCCTGTAGTCTCTCTTTTATCACAGAAGATCCCTGAATCTGGTTGCCTAATACAGAGGGATGTGTAAGTCTTATGTAAAATTAAGATAGGGAAATAGGAGAAATCCAGGGATGCAGTTAAAACACAGGCCATGTGCTTCTGGTGTGCTGGCTGCCCTGAGATTTGTTCTCTGGGACAACGCTGACATGTGACATGTTTATTAGGGAGAGACTTTGGATCAACACCTGTGGATGGGAGAGGGAGGAGGCAGGACGGGTAGAGGGAAAGCCGCTCTGTGACACAGGAGCTCTGGAGCCTCTATGGCCTATCAGACTTGTCCTACTTTCCCCAGAATGGCTTGGCCTTTATCCCCCTGCCTCCATCTGACATTGATGTGTGACTTTGGGTGAGGTAATTCCTAAGAGGGCTGACAGCTGAAGGCTCCCTGCTGACAGTTCTCTCAGTGGCTGGAACAATGAATCCTGCCTTGCAGGGAGACCTGGGCTTATGGTCTTGTGTCCATCACCGTGCAGAGGGTCTGTGCCTTCGTGAGAGGTGGGCTGCAGCTCTGACTCTGAGCTGTCGGCCATTTCTGTGGTCATCACTGATGTACAGAGATTCCTGTCATTCCATCCATGCTCTTCACACCTTCTGTGCAATGCCCCAAGGCCCTTATACCATGCTACATTTGCCTCTTCCTTGAAGAACCATATCAAAATTCTCTTCTTCCAAGGGCCCTTGATGTCTGACTCTCAGCCTCTCCCTGATGCAGTGATTCTGGGCCTGCAGCTCCAGAAGTTCCTCCCTGGGCTCTCTGAGTTGCAGGGTTATAGAGAATTGTATTGCTGGCCTTGCTGTAATACACTGATTTCTTATTATAATTAAGGAACAGGGTAATGACTGTAGTCATTGCAAGGGCTTATTTACGGTTCTGTCTCTCCTTATTGTTAGCTTCAAACAGTACTCTGGGGCTGTGGATAACTTGCTGGCCTTCCAAGCTGATTCTTTTCCCCTGATTGTATATAATTAGGGCCTGGGCAGCAATGGCCTTTTAATTTCTCTTCTCCCAGTGAGCCTGATTTTTCAATTATTGTGCTGGCCCAGACCAGCCTTGTGTAAACTTGGGAGTAAAGCCCTGATGAACAGAGGGAGGAGGACATACATAGTATAGGGCCCTGGCGCATGCCTCTGCTTTGGTTTGAAACCCAGCTCAGATGTGTGCTGCCTGTATGAGCTTAGAAAAACGTCTTTATTCCTTCCTTCCTTCCTTCCTTCCTTCCTTCCTTCCTTCCTTCCTTCCTCCCTTCCTTCCTTCCTTCCTTCCTAAAGATTTTATTTATTTATTTGAGAAAGAGAGTGCACAAGTAGGGGAAGGGCAGAGGTAGAGGGAGAAGCAGACTCCCCACTAAGCAGGGAGCCCAATGCCACACAGAGCTTGATCCCAGGACCCTGAGATCGTGACCTGAACTGAAAGCAGCCATTCAACTGACTGAGCCACCAAGACACCCCTTGGACCAGCTTCTTAATCCTTATACACCTCAATTTTCATATCTGTAAAAGATTGATAAACAGTACTGACTGAATACAGTTGTGGTGAGGAGAGAATTATATATTAAGCATTTAGCACCATGCCTGGTATCTGAGCAGTGTCTGTTGTATGATTGTCATTATTACTAGTTCCACTTATTCCTTTGAGAAAAGTGAAGCTCAGGTTGCAGTCAGTAATTCTGATCGGCTGACAGTAGCTTCTGCACACCTATTCCTTCACCGAGCCTCATTTAGCATCTCCCTTCCACCCCACCTCTAGTTGTGATATCGTAGAAAAACCTTGCAACCATTATAATTCCAACACCAACTCCAGTGCTCCAATGAGCTTACTGAGTCCTTGGATTAGTTTGGTTGTTCTTACTCTTGCTGATGCCAACACTCTGGACCTTCTGAGTCCCCCAAATGACTGATATTTGAGGGGAAACAATGCAGATACAGGCAAAAGGTGCAAACTTATTCAAGGTAGTTTCTACCTTATTCAAGATAGTTTCTAGAATGCTGTCAATATTTAATGAATGGCTCTTTTCACCTCTTCATCCTTATTTCTCATCACCAAGTTCCTTGTACTCAATGCTTCAACAATTGCATTTCAAACACTTCATGTTCAAAACCTCTGCACATATATGAAGGTTGTTTTCCATTGTCTGTAAATCTCCTCTTTCATTCCCCTGTCTTCCCTTGGCTTATTTCTATATCCATCACACAGTTCAGGTATTCCCTTGCTTAACACCCCTCTCCAAGATTGCCAAGTCTTTATATTTATGTGGAAAATAGTCATATCTCATCATGCTTTATTCAGTCTCTTTATTCTTAGTCCTGCCGCTTTTTATAGCATCTCTTTTAACCTGCAACATTACAAGAGATTATCCAGGACTCATGGGCATGAAGGGAAAAGAGGATATGGTTTCCCTGTAGCTGAAGGTTTGGTAATAGATCTCTGTGCTCCATGGTTTTGTATATCAACTTTATATGTATAGAATATAAATTCTATCCACCCACCTATTCATCTGTCCACCAATAAAATGTTAATTGAGTGATACAAATCAGTCAGGGCAAAGGTGAATCTCTTCCCTCAATGAACTCAGAGCCGGACACAGGAGATAAAGTACATGTATAGAAATTGTAGACAGGATCAAAATGCAATCAGTATAATATCATCAAGGTTTTATGGAAAAAGAAAATAGTTATACTACTGGGAGTCATGAGGAAGGGAATATTTGGTAGAGAACATGATACTTTAGCTTGACCTGGAAGGAAGGGTAGGATGTCAACAGATAGCAGTGAGGATGAATTCTTCCAGGCAAAAGAAGGAGCAGGAGCAATGGCTTCAGAATAACTTTGGGACATTTCATGCATCCACATGTAGTTGAAGGAAGTAGTGGGAAGTGAGGCTAGATAGCAGGTTATTGCAATGAAGGGGAAAGCTACGTAAGAAGTGTAGACTACTTGTAGTAGGAGACATGAAACTGTTGAAAGGTTTTGATGTCAGGGTGACATCAGCAGAGCTGTGCTTCAGGCAGATTTATTTGTCAGTGTTGTGCAGAATTTATTTTAGGTAGATACCAGAAGTAGACTAAAGATTCTCAGACACAGAGTGAGATGGCTGGCTCACCCTGCTGTCAATCTGCTCTGTAGGAGAGAGGGTAGAGTATGAGGGTGTTCAAGAAGCTAGATGCATACAACTTATATTTTGGGATTGAAGGAGGTTTTGATTGCAAGTAGAGGGAGGTGGTAAGACTTTGACAGAGCACCCAGTTTTGGAGAAAGACATTGAGTTTTACTTTAGAGAAAGGAATTAGAAGTGTCAGCAAGAGCATTTAGCTAGAGGATTCCAGCTGCAGTGGAAACTGGGCTGGAGCACAGGGGCATCATCAAAGCTGATGCCAGAGTTTGGATTAATCGCTTCAACAGTCTACAGGGAAGAAGAGCAGAAAGATGGAGAGCTGATGGTTTTGTTCTTTGGTGTGTAGACTTCTTTTATCTTTCAAGGGTCCCATTAGCTAACTAACAGCTTTCCTGGTCTAAAGACAAAGTGAAAGCAATTGGGGGGATAGAGTGATTGAGGCATCAAGAAATGTCCAGTGTGGAATAGCTCCCTGCACCATGAGGCCAGAACATGGATTCAAGTACTTCCTCTGATCATCTAATTAGTGTATGGCAGCATCCTTCCTGTCCTCCTGCCCCAGGAAAGATGATGAAGAACTAGAGTGTTATTTCAAAGCACATCTCTTCCTGGAGTCCTAGAGGGAAACAGACTCATCAAAGTTGTGTGGCAACCCCAAGGTAGGAACATTAGATGAAAGCTAGACTAAGTCTTGAGGCATATAGAAGTCATAGATCACCCCATCTTCTCTGGAGACTGGATGAGGCCATTGTCCCTGAGTCCTTGGGAGTTTACGGTTTTGTATTAAATCGAAGTGTTTCCTTTTGATGAAGTATTTTATGATAGGTATTATAAATTACTCTAACGAAACTTTTAGTCAGCAAGAATTTATGACAATGATAAATTTGGGCAATGTCTTTTTAAGTGTCTCTATGAATGAACACTTTCAAAATTTCCCCAGGTTCTAGTCAAAGGTAGAGCCTATTGGTGATTATTTTTGTACTTTCCACGTCTCAAGTGACTTCTTTTATTAAGATTCCCAAGAATAAGACTTATGATTTATCCTGATGACATATTAACAGCCAGTCATACCAAATACATTTTTCTTTCTTATGTACCAGAAAGTATATTCTTGCTGTCAGCCTTTGGGGTACAGTGAATTTCAAAAAGTTCTCTGGTGTTTTTCCTCAACATTGAACATTTCTTAGCTTTGTAAGTTATCAAAATAGTTTGAGGGTCTGGAGAGAGAAAAAGAAACAGAAATGAAGATAGATGGTGTCTTATTGACAAGACATAAGAAAAGATGAAAGTTATCCTGTGGCTTTCATTTATAAAATGATTGAATTGGGTCAATATTATGGTGAATCCCATTAAAGGATAAGAAGGAACCCCCCTCCCCAATTGTACTCAGCCAAAATCAGTTGGTTCAGTAGCCACACTTAAATATTACAATATGAAAGAGAACTCATATATTGCATTAAAAGTTGTTTTCAGGGTGGTGTCATTTGGGAAAGAAACACATAAAATTATTTGAATTTCACAGGGTCCTTTATTGTTTACCTCTTATGCTCCACTTCTTAGATGTGTTTACAGCAGAAAAAGCAATCAAATCACTGGCCACTTCAGATTTTCCCAAGAGTAGATGAGTCATTCATGACTCATTAGAGGAGGGAAGCATCTTTCATCTATTGCAAAAGAAAAAAAAAAACTTTCTTCTTTCATATAATATAATTTGTCTTCATCCTCTGTATGCAAGCCCTCACATTTGAATTCAGAGGTCTTAAGAGCAAGTTAAAAATATACACAATGTCCTTTGGGTATTTTGTAAGTACCATCTCCACACAACCAGCTAAGAATTTCCACATCTCTGTCAGATATTATTTTGACCTTGAAATTTTAATTTAGGTTCTTATAAATAGAAGCCAAAAAATACATGAAGACAAAAAGATAAATAATGAAACAACAGGATTTATGTTTTTAGGTAGTATCCTCTTGATGCTTCTGTTCTAAAGAGGATGTTTCTTCCCTTTTTAGGAGGGAAAGGACATAATATAGAAATGCAAAAATGTGCAGTGAAATTTGTATTTATCCTCACATATTTTGTTGTGCCTGCCACCAGACTATTAATCTCTGTAGAAGAAACTGCTAGATTTGTGCATAGAAAAGGAGTTCTGGCACAAGTTTGCTCTATTGATATTTTTTGAGTAAATCAGATTATCAAAATAGATTTGAATGGGTCAGAGTTTAAATTATAATTTTTTTCTGAATGTAATACAAGTAGATACAGGAATATATGAGCTACTATTCTTTCAGAATGTCAAGGAAACCACAGGCACTCATTTGTCAGCTTTTCCAAGGATACTGGTAGATGCTGTTGGGTGTCCAAAGTCACTATGGTAGGCTGGAGGTTCTAGAACTCATTTGAATGAACTAGAACTGGTTTGAAAGCTGTAGAGTTCATCTTGTTTGACACATTTTATTCAATATTCATTGACTGTTCATTTATTATCTGTCACTCTTTGGTTCTACTCATTCAACAGCTTTGGCACTGAGTTAGTTCTTCTTCAGGATTATCCACTGAATAAGTTCTATTTATATATTTCTATTTTAAGTCCACTGAGGGTCTCCTGACTGACTGCTATGCAGCTGGTACCTCCCCACAAACCTCTTTCTTCCTCACCACTTATAACATTCATGATGACATCTCACCCACTTTTGACCAGTGGCGAGCAGGTATGTGTGTGTGTGGAGTGGACTGCGTCCTCAGTAACAATGACGGGGTGTAGGCCACTGATGTGCGGTAGTAGGTCTCCTGTAAAAGCTGAAATGCAAATTCAAGGCAAGGATGGCCTTAGGAAACAAAAGAGATAATGGAGCCAAATCCAACTTGAGACTTAGAATCCAAATTCAGAGTATGAAACAAACAAACATCATGTGGAGTCTAGACTACCCTGACAGGCCTTTGAACTGCTCATAATGTTCTATATACGTCATTTTCTTTGAACACAATGGGGGCTCACTTAATGTTTTCCACAAGTCATCTTTACCCAGGGTTCCTCTTGAGTGTCTCTCTCTCTCCCACCACATTTTGCCCCCATGATTCCCCCATTCTCTCTCCCTTCTCTCCCTGCTCCTTGGTCAAGTTCATATATTTCAGTTTACTTGAATCAACTCTAGATGTAGATCCTAGGAACTAGACTGTCGAATCCAGAAATAATTTTAAAAAAGTGTAAGGAACAGTTAATAAGCAGTGGGTCTTCAAAGCAGGGTTAGGAAGATGGAGTGGGTGTTAGACCTGATGTGGAAGAACATGGAGGGATGGCAGGTCCAGGTGGGACTCTTCCTAACATGTCTGGCCGCTGGCCCATGAGTGTCCTCATCCACGGTCCCAAACTTAGTAAGCAGCAAGGATGAGGAGAGAAAAGACAATGGAAGCCTATACACGCATCCCAGATCTCCCTCCCTTGTCTCTGAGATTGTGTGCTATTTGCAGAATTTCCTGATTTTCATAAAAGTGAGTATTTTAAAAAGATTTAGTATAATTTAAGATTCTTTTTTATGATTCTCAATGATATACTCAAGTTGAGTTACCAATGTGAATACAAAAAAACACTTTCAAGACATACCACCTGCTAATGTCAATAATTTGCTATGTAGATATTTTGAAATTAAATTCTAGTACAATTTAATAATAATAGCTTTAGGGATGAAAAAATGATAAATCTACTATTTTAATATAACAGCTTTTTATTATTACATATGCCCCTCACCCTCCCTCCCCTTCTCCTCTCCCCCTCCCCGCTTCTCCCTTGCCCCTTTCTCTAACACCTCCCTCTTTCCTGACCCCTTCCCCCCCCTTGACCCCATCACTCTTTCCCTCCCTCCTTCCTTCCCGTCTTCCTTCCTCCCCTCCTCCCTTCCTTCTCATATTTATTTTATGTCTACTCTTCCCAGATACTCTTTTAAGCCCTGGGGATACAACATCACTAAACAAAGATTCCTGGCCTCTTAGAGATTACAGATATTTAGTAAAAGACTTAAAAATAAGTAAATTAATTAGTATGTTGGATTCTTTTAATTTTAGTGGACAAAAGAAAAGGCCAGCCAGGATAATGGGGTGTGACACTGCTCAGGGTTAAGGGGCAGGTAATGGCATTAGGAGAATGGTTAGGGTAGGTAACCTGTGAGCCAAATTTTCAAAGAGGAGAGGGATATCACCATGCAGATATATGAAAGAAGAGCAGAGAGAACCACAACCACAAAAGCCTTGAGGTAGGAGCTTGCCTAGAAAGTCTCATGAATAGCAAAGAGGCCTATGTAGATGGAGCAAGATGAATGAGGGAGGAGGATGTAGGAGATGAGGTCAGAAAGATAAGATGGGTCCCCATCATGTAGGACCTTGAGGGCTTTGCTCTCTGTCCAAGCGGAATAGAGCTGAGAGGTTGTATGAATGACTTACAGCTTTAAGGCATCCCTCTGGCTAATCTGTGGAAGATAAAGATGAATGTAGGCCAATGGTGGCAGCAGGGAGACCAGCTGGGAAGCCACTATAGTAATTGAGGCAAGAGATGATGACTGCTGGGCCAAGGTGGAGCAGTGGTCCACACATACCTGTTCTCTGTGGTCCTAAATATAATGCACTGACTTCACAATTCGTCCAGCATGCACAGCCCTGACAAATAGTGGTCCAGAACCCCAAGCAACATCAATCTCCCTTAGCCCCCCTATCAAAGGCCATGCACTTAATGGTGGGAGTCGGAGTTTGGGTGGGAGCATGTTCTAGGCAGTTTTGCTGATCTAGTTTCTAGAGTTGTCTAAAAGAGAATATCTATTCATTTATCAAATTTCTTCTAATGAACTTAATGAATCATTAATGTCATTGTTTGCTGCTCTAAGGATGACATGCTTTGTCCATTTACCTTTGTGGAATCGGGTAAACTAAATGTGTTTGAGATTATGAGATTCTTTTCTGCCTAATTTATTTCATAAACTGCAAATGTAAATCATACAGCTCTCATATGCAATTTCAGTTGAGAGGGTTATCATGATGTTGCTATAATAGAGACATTCTCACTTGGGGGGTGCCTATGGAACCACTGAGTTGGAATGCCATTTCAATTTTTTAAGGATGTTTTTAGTTTTAAAAATAATTTCCAGAGTGTCATTTTTGTAATTCTAATTTCAATTTATGGCTTAAACATTGCAATGAGCTTTGGGGGGGTATTGCCACTTGCTTTGGGTCTTTGTCTGCTAATGTTTCTCCTACCGCATCCATAGTAAAACAACATTTAAAAAAAAAACACCTTATGACATAAGGATTTTCTGTGTCCTATGATAGGGCACCAAACCCCACTGGGAAGCTTGTTGTTGTTGTTTTAGGGAGTGATCTTGTGATGGGAGTGGTAGTTTTACATCTTTTCCCCTCTTTTTCCCAGGCCAACCAGAACAAGATAGAGGATCTGTGGATCCTGACTGGGAAATGGTAGAACTGGGAGGAATCTTAAAGATGACCTAGCCCTAGACTTATATTTTGCAGATGTGAAAACTGAAGCCAAGGCTAGTGAGGTAACCTGATGGAGAATTAGTACTTATGTTTCCTGATCTTATTAAAATATGAATTATATCATACCCTATTATAGTCTATATCTGGCCATGTAAGGTGAGTGACATCTAGGTTAATGGAATTCCTTTGGATTCCTTTTGGATTTTATTATGAATTGATTATTTATTATTGTGAATTTTATCTTTGCAGTATTCTGTCAAAAGATGAATTCTTTAGGTTTGATGGGATACATTCAGCTTTGAAAAGACAAAGGAGATGGGGTTTAAAACAACTTTTCTCTCCCCATAGTTTTGACCCTAGACAAATGATGAGCAAAATCATTTTCTCAAAGAGAAGATGCTCAGCTTTGTCTTACTGAAGCTGAAGTGAGATGTTGTGTCTTGCTGTGCATTGTCATCCTGTAGAGATTGATGATCCTCCCTAGTAGGGAGCTATAGACTTACAATCACCACTAGCAGGGAGAGTCACACCCCTCTGCAATAGACAGTAATGACTATAACAAAATAAGGCTGCAGTTCAGACAACAGAGAAGTATCATTGTTGGCAATGGAGGTATAAAGATAACCTCATTAATGGTCATGCCAAAGACACAGAAACCATGCATAATAGAATGAACCCAAAGCTGAGGCCCCAAATAGGGTGCAAATGCTGGTGCTACACGTTCTCTAGGTGACCTTGGACAAGATGTTGGGCCTCTGCTACCTTGTTTATAAAATGGGAACGATAGTGCGTACCTTGTCAGGGGAGAAGGCATCGAAGGGAAGAGTCACAGAGGTGTTCTGCAGGATATCCCATGGGACAATGTGCAGCCTGCCACTGAAAGTGCTTCCTTGGCCTGGCATCTCTAAACCTCTGGTAGACAGTGCAGTGTGCTCCATGTGGAGCTGTGAACCCTACTCAGGGCACTGACACCTCTGCTAAAATGACGGGGTTGAGAGGTCTGCTTTTTAAGTCATTCTGTTGTAGAAAAAATGGGGTTATCAGTCATAGTTCTGGGTGTATAGCTCTGGTGGCAACGAAAATGGGAATTCCTGAGAAATTAATCATGGCACCTCAAGGTGAAGCTGTTGCCATTGTCCATACTGCTCTGATGATTAGCATATTAGATAGTGTTTAAAATGACCTGTGACTTCCTCTTCTTTAGGTTTCTCCAGCACCATGGACGTCTGCCTCTAATTTCTAGGTATATCCCAGTGGCAAGGTCTTGAGGGATCTGGTTATCTGTATGCCGTTTCATTTGGGAAAGGAGGCATTGCTCCACTGAGACCCTAGTGTAGGGGATGCTGTAACTAGCTTCCAGATCCCCTGGAGTACTACTGGAGCACAGCTCACACACAGCCCCCGACATTAGCCAACTGCAAGAGTTCTGTCCTCTGAAGAGCATCACCTCACCCAGCGCAGTCCATGTCCAATGACTGGCCAATGTAGGAGGTATATAGGCCTGGCCTCTCATACCATCTTGGGACAACTGTGAAGAGCCATCCTGTCTTCACAGCCCCCCACGGGGCCAGCAGAGGACTTTATTGAGCATTTCAGCTCAGTTTCTTCCCATACCTAATCTTGCTTCCATGCTGTCCCTGGCACAGCTGGCAATTCCACAAGCCTAAGAATACCTAAGAAGCCTACTGTATGTACATGTCCTCCTCAGAGTCTGCTTCCCAGAGACCCCAATTTATGATAGTCATGATATCTATACAAAAGGGTGTGTATATGGATATACATCAAGAACGTTTTCCTTGCTCTTTTAGGTCTGCTCCTGAAAATGACTACCCCCTCTGATATCCTGCCTTGACCCATACATTGTCTTCATTACACAGTTTTTCATTGTTCTTATCCTTGTCAGGATCTACTGGCCACTGGATTTTAAATTATGTCACCTTCTTTTGGGAGGGGTCTGTATGTCCAGTGGCAGGAGTAAAGGTGGGGGAGTAGGGCTGGTGACCACACTGGGCATTTCCAGTCTAAGTCAGAACTTTGCAATTCAGATAGATAGTTTCAAAGAATTAAATGTTTTCTTCTCATTTCCATCTTTAACCCCTTTGCAACTAAATAGAGCAAGTTTCTCATGATAAACCATTTTCAAATATTCAAAAGCCCAACCAAGTCAAAAGTGAATTTTATTTTTATTTTTATTTATTCTTTTGTAAATTTTATTTTTAAAAGAACAATCTGAAGTTACATCAGCATGTTGGCAATGTTTGGCTTTGGATGGCGGAGTTGTAGGTCATCTTTTTCTGATAGTTACTGTTTCTGTCTCCCTCCACAAAATTTCCAAACAAAGAACATGTATTACTTTTGTAAATGAAAAAAAAAAGTATATTTTAGAGAGAAAGAGAGAAGGAGTGAGGAGAGGAGCAAAGGGAGAGGGAGAGAGAGAACCTCAAGCAGACTCCCTGTGAGTGTGGAGCCCAGTGCAGGGCTTAATCACAGGACTGGGAGATCATAACCTGAGCAGAAATCGAGTCAGCTGCTTAACTGACTGAGCCACCCAGGCACCTCTCTGTATTTAAAAAAAAAAAAACCCTTTACTGTATTCTCTGCATGCCCTTGGCAGGTATGGTAAGAAAGTCCTGAATGCTGCTGACCTCTCTGAAATGAACATCCTGATGGAGCCTGGTGTTAGGACTTGCAGGCTTTTCAGTTAAGGCAGAAGGAACCACTAGAGGACAGGGCATGTTTCATGCTCTAGCTTATAATTTCAGAACACTGACTTTTTTCAGCACAAATTACAGAAAAGAAGATGTGAGCATTGCAGGCTCAGTTGGGGAAATTTCATCTCTCTTTTTACAGATGTTCATTAACATAACAAAACATTAGTGAATGTTTAGCCTGTACCCTTGTCTGTTATAAGCAGAGGCTGAATGAAAATATGTTAGAAGTAAGCCAACTAGACTAGGAAAGGCATTTTCATACAGGAAAAAAAAAAAAAAAGATGTGAAATATGTGGTCACCAAAGAAGGGCCACCATGTTTTATTTTGTAATTATGAAAATTTGTCTCTTTTGACAAGTGAAATGAATTTTGGCACTCAGGCATGGGGAGAAAGTTGAATTGTCTGAAAATTAAATCAAAGTAAAAATGAAAAATACAAATGGGTGTTTCATATTCGCTAACATAAGAATCATCTTTTAGATCTGACATTTTGAAGCAATCCCTGAGAAACTTGATAGCTCATACCTCTGAGTAAATTATGGTCCCGAGCAGTGTGGAAATAATTGAGAATGTTTGTTGTTTTTAAATAAATGTAATAAATCTGGAATGGCGTTAGTGGTCTATGGTATAGAGACTTCCGTTTTAGTCCATGAAATGTGTGATGTGCTGAGATTTGCATCACGGGGAGTACATTTATGTAGACACAGTGAATGTGGCGGGACCTGGATGCTCACATATGTGCATTTAGAGAGCAGTGTGGGGTTGACCAAAGAGGAGCACCATCCAACAAACAGATCACAGCTGGCTCCACCATATCCTAGAGGTGTGGCTCAGTGCAAATCATTTCCTTTCAAGAGGTGGAACATTAATGAAGCTGTGTCTTCCAGGGGTGCTGGGAAGATCGATAAACACTTACGCATGGTTGCTATTATTGTGGGTGTGAAAACACCTTCCACCATAGTGCCTGGCATTGAGAAGAGTCTTGCTGAATGGTAGTCAAAAGTTAATCTGAGCACTTTTCATAATCTCTGTGTGTGTTTATTGTTTGTGCTTTGTGCATATGTGTATCTTTTGTATGCATGTTTGTGTGCATGTGTGTATACATATACTTTGTGTTACGGGTACTTTGTGTATGTATGTTTGCACTTTGCTTGTGTTCTTTATATGTGTGTATGTGCACGGATATAATCTGTATGTCTACATGTGCTCTGTGTGCGTACTCTGTATGTTTATTGTGCATGCGAGTGTGTGTGTGTGTGTATGTGTGTGTATACACTTGGTTTGGGCATTTTTGAGGAACACCTTCTAGGACCATCACTGAATCATTCTTGTACCCTTATAAGCCACCAAGGAGAGCTCAAGAAATGGTGCGTTCGATTTCCAATGAGCAACTGAACTGGCTGCCTCAGTTTCCATGTATCCTTAAGTATGTTTAAGTATACTATATATACTTAAATATATATATCTATAGTATTATTTTTTTAAGTGTGAGTACTTCTTAGCCACAACCCAGGAAAGTTTTGGGCATCTCACATCATTTAAGAGTGGATGAGCCCAGAAATGGTATCTTATGGGCAACTAATAAGGTTAGGAGTCTTGAATTTTTTAGTTAGCTCCATGAAAAAGGGCAATTTGACCAGACTTGAGTAAAAGAGATTCATGATTAGAAGGAGAAAACTGGCTCTAAGTCCTTTCCTTTCCTGTCTGCTTATCTTTCTCCTTCTTCTTTCCCTTTTTCTCTGGGGAAATGTGGCCTCTTGGCTTTGCACATCTACCCCAACCCAACTGTTCCAATTTTTCACTTTGAGCTGGATCTTTCTGCTTTCTTAGTACATGTGGATGCCCAAATGGCCACTTGGTTTGACCTCCTCTGACACCATTATTCCCTTTTGTCATCCATTTTTTTTCTTTCCCAGATGTTTAATTCTCCATACCTACCTCACTTGCCTGTGTGTTTGCTGGTGTGCTATTCATTTCCACTGGATATGTGCTTCATAAGAGTAGGTGCTATATCTGTCTGGTTTACTCAGCCTCAGAGCCTCCAGGGTTCCTGGCATGCAGGAATTGCTAAATAAGTATCTGCTAAGTGAATGAATGGGTCAACAGCAGCCTCAAGCCTACATGCTGCGTGACTCTTGTGATCATCTCTCATTTTGATCCAACCAGGATTCCTATCACCTTTGTCTAGCAATAGCCCCCCACCCTATACTCCATTTTCTTTTGGCTCCAGGCCCAGCTAATAGCATATTCCATCCTCTAGCCACAATAACCCATTTAGGGTTGAGCTTGGGACCCACACTGATCCAGTGAGATTTAATTTTGAATTTACTGAAAATCTTAGGAAAAGGGTGGCTAAGTTGTGATTCAGTGTTTCCAGGGCTGCTGGCATTTATTTTGTTGTGCCAGGATGAAGTCAACACAGAAGAAAGCATATACAAAAGGTAGAGAGAAACCAAGTCCTGATGATCCTGATGAAATTGTGTAAGCCCACAGATCCAGCCTAACCTGAAGCAGTTGCCTCCAGACTTCTCTATTGCAATGAGCCAAAGCATTCATCCTTCTTCTCCCCAGATTTTTCTTTTTAGTAAGCCCAGTAGACTTGGGGCCCCTGTTCTAAATCCCAACTTTTTTCATCCGGGATTCACATGATAGAAAAGCAAGCCCCCCTAAGGCAGGCAGCTGAGAAGAAAGATACTTCGGGATGAGCTGGGGCCCAGCCCAAATTTCTGAGAGCCTTGGGGACACTTCTGCCAAGCACCTACTAGAGAGAACTGGTGGGGAAGTTTTACTTTGTTCAAATAATGTTACTAAGAAAAAAATTTTTTTTAAGATTTTATTTATTTATTTGAGAGAGAGAGAGAGCAAGAGCAGGGGGGAGAAACAAAAAGTAAGGGAGACAGAGGAGCCGACTTCCCGCTGAGCATGGAGCCCGACACCAGGTTCGCTCCCAGAACCCCGAGATCATTACCTGAACCAAAGGCAGATGCTTAACTGACTGAGCCACCCGGGTGCCCCACTAAGAAAAATTTTAAAAAATAAGTTTGAGTTGAGCTTATGTTACTTTCAGCTGGAGCATCCTAACTATAAGTGCCCTCCAAGGAGGAGTTTACTGAGAGCTGAGTAAGGACTGGAAAGGCATCCACCCTGGTGCCAGCAGCTGTGGTCAGAAGGTTAGCATCACATGGCCTGTTCAGGCGCAGCATGAACATGGGAGAATCTTCTTTCAGGAGGTGTAGGAGCATAAAGGGCAGGAGAAGCAACAGGCTTTTCTAGAATAACTGACAGCATCAGTTTATGAGACCGTGTTGAGGCTGAGCTGGAGATGTAGAAAGAATTGGATAAATCTGTGGGCACATAAAAAGCTTTTGGTTGAACTCTCAGGGAGCTCCTGGAAGAACCCTGGAGGATTCCTGGGTGTGGAGGTGGGTAGGGGAGTACGGAGGGCTGAACTCTCCTCCAGCTTCCTGCAGGGTAAAACACAGTTTGTACATCTTCCCAAAGGAGCAGACGCTGGCATCTTTTGTCAAGTCTCCAAGACTCTCATGCATTTGACAGTTTCTGTTGTGTAGCCCCTAACTTGGGCTCTATGCATGGATAGCCTGGCAGTACTAGCCCTCCACTGGGGCCTCAGTCTTCCCCTTCTGGGTTTCACTCAGAGAAGGAAAGTGTTCCTGCAGCACATAGCTGAAAACAGTGCCTCCCTTGGGGTGGCACCAAGTCCAAGGGTGTGAGAGTTTGGAGAGTGGGCCCTCTCTGCCAAGGATCCAATAGGGAGGACTGTTTGGGGGTATGAGGTGGGGAGAGGTCACTGGCAGGTCATTGGAGCTTTTGTGTGAAAGACAGAAAGGACTCCTGGCCAGGGGAGACTGTCTCTTTGGAGGAGTGCAGTGCTGGGAGAGACCAAAGCCAACCAGAGGCCCCACTGTCCTTCCAGAGCAGAGCAGAAAGAGGGACCATTAAGCTTTGATGGTTGGCTGCCTGGTGGAAGCCCAGCTCTGCCCTTACCTGCTCACTGTTCTGCTGGGGGCATGTCCCCTAATGTCTCTTCAACTCAGTTTCCTTCTTGATAGAAAAAATGGGGCTGATAAGACATCTATGATGGGCCTTTTATAATTAATAGATGAAAAAAAAACATATAAAGTGTTGTGTGGAGTTCCTGGCAGACAGGATGGGTTTGGTCAAGGCACTGCTGCTCTTCTGGTTTCTCTCTCTGCTTTCTTTGCATAGATGTGTGTACCTGGGCCCAACTGTGCCCAGAAAGACCACTTTTTTTTGGCACTTGGTACAGTACCCAACTAATGGCAGGTGCTTAGTATATATTTAAGTTCCTTCCTTTATGGGCTCCATGAATTTCTTTTGAACATGTGCTCTCTGCTGTGATCTGCATTAGGCACAGTTGAAGCATCAGGGACAAGGCAGATGTCATCTCTACCCTCATGATTTGTGCATCAGTCAATACCAGGAGCTTCCCTTTGCTCGTATCTGCCTTGGATCATTGGATCATGACCTCTTTTTCCTTCCAGCTGTACTATGAAATAGATGTTATTATCCCTGCCTTACAGAAAGGCAGCTGTGACTCAGGACAATGTGAATACTTGGATATACAAGGGAATAAAAGAGAATGGACCCTGGGCTAAGAGAGGCCTCTAAGACTCTCACCTGTCAACAGACTCTGGATTGGAGCCTCTTGTGTAGGCTAAAGCAGGCTTGAACTTCTTCAATTGAGAGGAGGGGTTCGTATGGTTCAGAGCTACTGTGTCTGAGCTACTGAGCTCTCTTTTCTGATTCTGGTGTGTATGTGTAAGAGAGACAGAGAGACAAAGGCAGAGAGAGACACACAGAGAGACAGGGAGAGACAGAGAAGGAGGGACAGAGAGACACAAAGAGACAGAGATGGGCAGAGAGATAGAAGGAGACAGAGTACAGAGCTGAACGCCCAGAGGATGGGTCCCAGTGGAAGTACTTCCTGAGCTTACATGGTTGCTGAAGCAGAGGCCTCCACATGCTAAAAGAAAAGCTATGATCAACTGTTAGGTCAGGAAGGTGCTCCAGAACACCCCTGCAGTGTCTGGGTTCTTCAGCAGAGAATGCTCAGCTTGGCTGGGGAGGGCCTGAGCTGCTGTGGCCAGCTGTGCCAGCAGAGGGCAGTGCATGGGGCTCTGTGGAAGCCACGCTGGGTACTGAATGTGGGACACTTTCATCCCAGCACCCTGAAGGTCTGTGGGGCATTTGGAATGAAGGACATGTGTGGAATAAGTCCTCTCTCTATGAGGCAGTTTCAGGTGGATAATCTCAGTTTACCTCATTTAATCGAGAGACTACTTGTTGCAAGCCCAGGCAGATAGACTTGGGTTTGTACCCTGCCTGCTACTTAGTAACTGTGTGACTTTGGGCAATTGGTTTATGGCTCCCTACACCTCAGTTTCCTACTCTGAAGGATGAACACAGTGGTTTGGTAGTTAACTAAATACAGCAGCGCCTGTGATGTGCTTAGCTCAGAGTCAGGCCCAGGGAATGTGCTGCGTAAGTGCTAGTCCTGCCCAAACCCAACGTGAGTGGGGGCAGTATGATCCCCATTCTCATGAGTGAGGAGATAGAGGCTCAGTGGGCTTTGATATTTACTACACTTCTGTGTGTGTGTGGGGGGGGTGTCTTAGCTGCTGGGGGGATGCCAAAATCCAGAGCCTCTCATCTGACTCCAAAGCCCTCTCTGTGATGGATTATTGATTTTTCTTCTCTTTTAATAACACTGGTTTGTTGTACAGAGTGGCCTGGGAGTTTGCAAGTTAGGGAGTTGGTTGCAGCATGCTGTATTGCTCCTGGGCACTATCATTACCTTCTTGGGCTTCGGGGGAGGATCTTTCATACTAACAGCAAAGCCCCCCTTCCCACCAGGACCCTGGTCTTGGGGAGCACCGTTCTCAGACACAGAATGACACTTTTGTTTTATAAGAAGATGTTTCAAATTAGACTAATGAAGTCTGCATGAGTTTTTTTTAAAAAAAGCCAAGCAGAATAGGAGAGTACAAAGTCAATAGAAAGTGTGTCTTTTAGTTCAGACTCCCAGGTTCCTCTTCTGGGGGCAGCCTTGGAAGTTGTCACAGTTTCCTGCTTTTAAGATTTTCACATTTTTCTACCCATTTGCAAGTATTTATGTGTTTGTGTGTATGTGTGTGTGTCTACATACCCTTCATTAATACCAATGGGTGCTTAATGTAACACACACACACACACACACACACACACACACACTGCATGCCCTTTTGTGCCTCTCAATTAGTTATCTTAGAGAATTTTCTCTATCAACTCCATTAGATCTAGCTCATTCTTTATTCATCTCATTATGCGAATTAGGTTTAATTTATTCTTTTTTCATGGTTCTATCGTGCTCCACTCTATGGTTATACTATTTTATTTTCCCTTTGTTGTTGGAATAAATCACCTCAGTTTCTGCTATTATAAACTATACTATAGTTAACATAGTTGGACATATGGCATTGAACACATTTGAGAACACAGCTGTAGGATGAAGCCCCGGAAATAGAGTCTTCACTGGAAGGCAAGTATATTTAGAGCTTTGACAGATACTATAGCAAGGTGCCCACCTCAGAGATTGTACTAGGTGTACTTTCAACCCACAGTGTGGAAAGACCCTCGTGGTTACCTCTGTGTGTTAACAAACTTGTTGACAGCCATTCATCAAACAGGTGAAAAATGGAATCTCGTTGTTTTGATTTGCATTTGTTTAACATTGAGAGAGGTTGTGTTGTGCTTTTAAGTGACTTACTTATTAGCTAATTATTAAACTGTTACATTGATTGGTTATAATTTTATCTATATAATCTGTTGAAGCATTTGTGTTGAGTTGCAGCCCACATAGCCTAAAGGGGTAGGACATGGGATGATTGATGGCTTTCTCATAATTTGATTCACCAGGTCAGTTAGAAAGGCTAAACTGGATTTCTTCTAAGGCAGGCTGTATGATCCTTGCCTTTTAGAGCAGGAGTTAGCAAACTTGCCTTTAAAAGGGCCAGACAAAAAAATAAAAATAAAAATAAAAAAATAAAAGGGCCAGACAGTAATTATTTTAGGTACTGTGAGACAGATGGTCTATCTTAGAACTTCTCAACTTTGCCACTGAACTGCAAAAGCAGCCAAAATCAATATGTAAATAAATGGGTAAGACTGTGTCCCAATAAAACTTTATTTTAAAAGAACAAAGTCAGGGGGTTGTATTTGGCCTGTGGGTCGTGGTTTTCAAAACCTTGTTCTACACTGTGCATGACTGGGTAAGTGGAGATAAGATCAGCACCTCAATCTGCAGATTCCAATGGCCTAAGTCTTATATACGTGAAACATGTTGGTTACAGGTGTTAATATGCAATGTACCTGAAGAAATTAATAAATACAAGTCTCTGCAGGCACTTGCACATTCAAGATACTAGGCCTCAGGACCATGTTGTTGCCCCGGCGAGTGACTGAGACTGGAAGTTCTAAAGTTTTCCCAGTTGTGTGCATAACTTACCGACTTAACTATTAATATAACATCTCTTCACCCTGAATGCACATTGACTAATTGAATCTGCCTTGCCCTGCCTGCCCTCAGGGCATGTATGAGGCTAAAACTATTGTTTAGGAATCACAGAATAGTCCTACTACTCCCTGGGGGTCAAACCAAACTCCTCAGGAAGGGAACTCAGGGCTGAGGGAGGCACTGCACAGCAGCATGAGGGAGGTAAGTACTATTGGCCGAAGCATGAAATAAGCACTTCTGCTGCTCTGGGGGTGAAGGTGGCAGAGGGTGTGGAGGGTAAATGGGGCCTTTGGAGGAGGCAGGAAGCATAGACAGGCTGTGAGCAGAGACCAGCAGCCTGGACAGGAGCCGAGTGGGGCCTGGGGCTTCCCCGGAGCAACTGGACTTGAGAACATGTTGGAAGGGGACTTTGGTTAACTGAGTCTTGGGCACATATGATTTGAATGAGGGCTCTGATTCATTCATCTGCTTTGTTGCCTGTGGACTCCTGTGGCTCCAGCGGTGCCTGCAATGTAAGGGGGCTTAGTTAATGTTTGTTGGATGAATGAATGAATGAATGAATACTGCAAAATGACTTTTTTACAGTCACTGTGAAATTATACATTCGCATATCAAGTCATGTGAACAGTACCTGTCACGGAACAGGTGCACAAAGTGTGGTGGCTGTTAATGCTATCAGCTATTATCACAGGGGGCTTCAAGCACAAATTCAAATAATAGCAATGATAGTGACAGCTGTGTGCTGAAGCTGTACACTATACAAGTTCCAGTTCTAAGTACTCTACATCAATTGCCTCATCTAATTTTTATGATACATTAGGTAGTATACAGTGAGCACTAACATTATTCCATTTCACAGATGGGAAAGCGGAGTCTCAGAGAGATTAATTTATGTAAAACTCTACAGCTAGATGTAAAGTGAAAGGATATCTCTGGTGTTTGGGGCAGAGGTTCTTAAGCTCCAGTGAGCATCAGACTCCCCTGGAGAGTGTGTTAAAACCCAGATTGCTGAGCCCTGCTCCTGGAAGTTTTGATTCCATGGGTCTGGGGAAAGGCCTAAGAATCTGCATTTCTAGCAAATTCTCCTTTGATGCTGATATTTTGATAATTGCTGATTAAAAGAATTTTGTGACTGTTTTATAAATTTTTAATTAAAAGATTATTTGATTGATTCGACAGAGAGAGAGAGAGCGAGAGAGAGAGAGAGAGAGAGAGGCAGAGGGAGAAGCAGGCTCCCTGTGGGGAGCCGATGTGGGACTCAATCCCAGGACCCTGGGCTTACAACCTGAGCCAAAGGCAGATGCTTAACCACTGAGCCACCCAGGTACCCCTGTCTTTTTTTTTTTTTTTAAAGGTGGTCCCAGGGAAGGCCAGTTTCATTAATTTCTGGCTCTTCTTGACCCCCAGAGAAACTTTTTAGTTCCTCAGTGGTGCCACCCCTCCTTCTCCTTACCCTTCCCCACCTCTAGGGCTCCAGCCAATTCAGCCAGTGTGGAAGCAGACCCCAGGGGCTGGACATGACGTTGCTTACAGAAGTGAAGTTTTTTCTTTGGGAAGTCCTGAAAGGTTGAGTCAAGGCCCGGGCTCCATCTCAGAGGTGATGCCTTGAAGTTTTCCTGCAGGTGGCTGGAGTGTGCTTGGGCTCTGACTGAAATACAGCATGACTCTCCCCTAGTTTTAGTGTCTTACCCCTTGCAAGTGCTAAATTACCCCATAAACAAAATACATCTGGTGTTTGACTCATGGAAAATATTTCTCTATGGTTGAAAAGAAGTGTGTGGACAGTCTGACTCCATTAATTTCCACTGGAGTGACTGAACCATCTGCTCTGGCTCTGCTGCAGGGGGTGCTGGGGGCAGGGCCACAGAGCAGCCAGCTTGGGAAGTGCAGCGTCGGTTCCAAGGGGCCCTGGGTAGGTGCCCATGTCACTAGTGTCCCTCCTAGGCTGGAGGAGCCTTCCCCACACTGCTTTGTGCACTCTGGACCTATGTAGTGTTCTGGTCCTAGTAGAGATGGCCTGGACCCCAGAGCCTGCTTCTCTCTGACTAGGGATCCGCTGGGTAAGCTGGTGTGGCCAGGATGTGATGTCTTTGAGGCCCAGTACAACAAGTACTTCCTGATACCTCCAAGCAGCTTTTCTGGTGTAGTTCTGGGCTCCTCCTTCAAGGCTCATGGGAACTGAGAGGGGATTCCTCTGGACACCTCTGGGACTCAGCTATTTGAACAGAAACAAGACTTTGGTGGAAGAGAGCCTCTTGTGCCACAGGGGTCACTAGGGGTAGGCTGGCCTTTGAAGTGACACAGATTTGGGTTCAATCTTGATTTCTCCTCACCATGATCATGTGCCCTTTGCCAAGTTATTATTAATCTCCCTGACTTTTATATCATCATTTTTAAATGGAGACTTTTTATAGCCAAGGTGACAGTCATGCATACCAGCCTGTGCAAATATGGGGAGGGGCAAAGGGAGAGGTAGAAAAGCCAACTCTCCACTGAGTGTGTGGAGCCTGACATGAGGCTCAATCTCATGACCCTGATATTGTGACCTGAGCCAATAGCAAGAGTCAGACACTTAACTGACTAACCCACCCAGGCACCCCTGGAAGTTTTTTATTTTAATGAAATCCCAATAGTTTATTTTTACTTTTGTTTCCCTTGCTTCAGGGTACATACCTTGAAAGTTGCTATGGCCAATGTAAAAAAGGTTACCGCCTATCTTCTTCTATAGAAGTTTTATGGTTTCATGTGTCACAGTTGGGTCTTTAATCCATTTTGGATTTACTTTTACATATGGTCCAGTAGTTATACTATGAGGTATTTAGCCAAAGGATACAAAAATAATTCAAAGGGATACATGGATTATGATGTTTATGGCAGCATTATCTATAATAGCAAAATTACAGAAATGCCCAAGTGTCTACTGATGGATGAATAAAGAAGATATGGTATATATACACAATGGAATATTACTCAGCCATAAAAAAGAATAAAATCACACCATTTGCAATAGCATCGATGGACTAGACTGTATAATGCTAAGTGAAGTAAGTCAGTCAGAGAAAGACAAATACCGTGTGATTTCACTAGTATGTAGAAATTAAGAAACAAAACAAACATGGGGGGAAAGAGAGACAAGACTCTTAACTATAGAGAATATACTGATGGTTACTAGAAGAGAGCTGGATGCAGGATGGGTTAAATACATGATGGAGATTAAGGAGTGCATTTGTTGTCATGAGTACCAGGCGTTGTATGGAAGTGTTGAATCATTATATTGTACACCTGAAACTAATATTATACTATATGTTATTGTTATTTAAATAAAAGCTTTGAAAAATAAAAATGAGAAATTGGATTTTTTTGCCTACTTAGATTTTTGCCAAGGAACATCATTGATTTTATGAATCTGTTTTAGATTGCAGTCACTTTTCCATGATACCTGTGTATCATCAAACTATTTGTCACCAAATAGTGACAATTCAAGATATGATATAGTTGCATTTCAAGTCATTTGAACAATACCTGGCACATGTGCTAGAAGGATGATGGCTATTATTAACATTATCAGTATGAATTCTATGATGCCCCATGATGACTGCCCACACTATCCATTCCCCCTGCCTCAGTGTGCATACCTAGTATAATCACTTCTCCTTCAGGGAGGTCAGACTAGGTAAATATGATGATATCTTATGATTTTGAGTTAACCCAGAAGGAGATTATCTAGGTGAGCATGGATTAATTGGGCAAGTTCTTAAATGGGACTAGACCCTTCCTGAAACTGGAGAGGCTAAAAATGTGAGAGAGTCAGATGGCAAGGACCTGGCAACTACTTCTAGTTGCTAGGAGTAGTCCACAGCCAAGCCAGCAAGATGCTGGGGACTCACTTGTACATCCACAAGGAAATGAATTCTGATTATAGCCTGAGAGAGCTTGGAAACGGTCTTTCCCTAGCCAACCCATCACATGAGAACACAGCCCAGCTGATATCTTGATTTTTATTTTGTAGGACTCTGATCAGAGGACCCAGTTAAAACATGCCCAGCTTCTGACCCACAGAAATTGTGAAGTAAGAAATGTGTTAAGTCACTAAATTTATAGTAATAAAATAACAATAGAAAACAAGCTCAGAGATAATAGCACCTACATCAAAGATTACGAGAAATAAATGCAATGATTTGTATAGAGCATGCAAGGTAGCTGCGCAGTAGGTACTTGATGGTATTACCTGTGGGTTTCAGATCACCTCCCCATTAAAGTAGTCCAGCTCTCTTGTCCCCATCAGGAACGTATTCTTGCTTCAAACCCCAGCCTGTTAGCTGGGATCCTGCTGAGCTCCTGCTTATCCTTTTAGATGTTGGCTCATGTCTTGCCATGGTCTTGATGCCCTTGGGCATCGTGGATATTGACCACTGTCTGCATCACCTTTTCACCCTACGTTTTTGCTGCAAACAGCATTTTTCCATCTGTTCTTACAAGGCTGGCTCATCTTTAGGTCTCAGTTCAGATGTCACCACCTCTTAAAAGCCTTTCCTGACCATTCAGCTGAGCTCTTCTTCCTCCTTCACCATTCTCGGAGTCCCTGTCATTTCCTTCACAACATGTTCTCAGTTCTGTCTGGTTGTTTTGTTTGCCTAATTTGTTCTGGTAGCTTCTTGGGTCCATGAGACCAGATGCATGTTAGTTTTGTTTATTGCTGATCCTGGTGCCAGAATGGTGTGAAGCATGAACATGGGCTCAGTCCACACATATGTGCAATGCACATGTGTGCATGTGTGACTGTGTGAGGAGCACCACCACACCCAGCTCATACTGATGTCCCAATCTTGTCAGGTTGCCTGAGGCCCCTGTTCTCACCACTCTGGGCACACCAATTGATTCTAAAGAGACTTCTTCTGGTATTGGCCTGTATCCAGACAGCAGGCATTCCTCATCCACACTGCAGAGGGCATCCTTCATCTCAGTTCCTATCTAAGTCTTCTCTGTGTGGCTGAGTCCTGTTCCCCAGACTTCTACCACTTCTCTGTTCAGATACTATGATGTAGCATAAATACATCCAGATACTTACATACATTTCATGAGGATATAGTCTGGGACCATGAGTGATGGAGAGGAACAAATTAGGCTCTGCTATGGTACAGATAAGCTATTCAAATCTAAGCTCTGCTGTTGACTAGCTTTCTCACATCAGCAGTAAGACGTTTCCCTTACCCTCAGTTTCCTCATCTGTAAAATTAGACATTTACATCCCATGAAAGGGTGGTTGTGAGGGAGATATGAGATATGTACAGAGCATGTAGCTCGGGCCTTGAACTTGGAAGATGTTGCACATATTAGTATTCTTCCCAGCTTTCCCTTCCCAGCTTTAAAAGTAGAAATCTTCTACAGCAAGCAAAGACCAAGAGTAGTGCAGTGTGAGTGACAGGTGAGGAAAGACAACTGACTGGGACCGAGATGTGGAGACTCAGGTCAATGCCTGGGAGTCTGGGCAGTGGGACAGGTCTGGTCCATGCTTCTGCTTTGCACTTCATCAGGCAGGATTCTCCTTTCCATGGAGCATGTTATCACCGATGGGACCATTTCCGTATTCATCCAAAGCTTCTGATTAGAAGCTCATGAATATTCAAATTCTTGTCTCCCCTTATTTGCCTGACTATTAGCATTCTGTCTCTAGGCTTATTTTGCGGTTTTTCTCTGTTGCACATTTGTTCAGTGATTCACGCTTCATCGTCCAATGTGACCGGTTTCAAGACAATCCCAACTATTACCAGTTCTCGGAAAGGCTGGGTCCCCTCCCTGCCCTGGCTGCCAGCTTTCCCTTGCTCTTTCCACTCCCAAAGATGGGTGGGTGGTGGAAGAGCCTGCAGCGCGTGCCACTTTGGGAACTCGCTTCTGCATTTTTAAAATTCATATTGATAATAATAATTCAGTACATGTGTCTATCACTTCACATTTTACAAAGAGATTTCATATCATTCTGTTTTACAGTCTGGCTTTCTGCAAATGCAAAATGCTAACATTCTTTTCTGTATGGGGCCATGTTTCTTTTCCTTCTGAATATTTAACAACAAGATATGAACAAAACAGAATCTGTTTTAGAGCCCAGCTGTACAGTGATTTCTCACAATGGCACAGAGTAGAAGGCGATTTGTCCTACTCTCTTCTTGTGCTGACTGGAGCTTTGTTTGAAGTATGTTCAGCTCTGTAGGAGACACAGAGTGTATTAGTTTCCTATGGCTGCTGTAACAAACTACCACGCACTTGGTGGCTTAGAAAAACACACATTTATCCTCTTACTGTTCCAGAAGTCTGAAGTCTAAAATGGGTCAGCAGGACTGTGTTCCTTCTGGAGATTCTAAGGTAAAATCTTTTTTCCTTGTCGTTTCAGCTTCTAAAGATGACTTGCAATCCTTGGCTCACAGCCCCTTTCTCCATCTACAAAGCCAACATCTTCAAATCTTCATCTCTCTGACTTCAGCTTCTATTGTATCATCTCCTCTGACTTGGACCTTCCCTCTTATCAGGATCTTGTGATGACATTGGGCCTGCCCAAATAGTCCAGGAGAATCTCCCTATCTTGAGATCCTTACTTTAATCATATCTTCAGAGTGCCCTTTGCCATGTACAATAATACGATCACAAAAGGTAAGGGCGTGCATACCTTTGGCTAGCCATTGTAACTGCCACACTATTTTTCTGGGTTAGTACAAACTCCCAGATGTGCTGGGGACCGACACTTCCTTGCTTGTCTAGAATGTGGAACCTCTGGCTTCTTTTCTTCCTCTCTACAGTATGGACTACTCCTAATAGCTGCCATGAATTTCTTGGCTGCAGTATTAGTGTCTCCATTGGATACACAGAAGGCTTGTGGTGGTGAGTTTGGCAACAAATACCCAACTTCCTAGCCAGATATCTGTGTGCCCAAAGCATCTTCCTTAAATGTGATACCAATTTGATATCTACAATCACATCTGAAACAGAAATTATCACCTCCAATTAAAGCTAAGGTGAAGAGAAGTTAAATAATATGCTGCTTCTCTCTTGTGCAATATGGTGCATGGATGCCCCAGACGGGTCTGGATTTGAATCCAGGTCTGACTTTGTTACTTTGCTCATGCTACTTCACCTCTCTGAGCCTCAGGTTCTTCGTCTGTAATGACCTAGGTGTAAGTGTTAAATGAGGAAGGGCTTATAAGATGCTTAGTATAGAGTCTGGATCAAGGCATATTAGCTGTTTCCTCATAATTACTACCATTAGGATTAGCCCTGTTTCTGAGAAATTCATTTCTATGCTTGCTGAAAGCTGTTATAATATGCTATTGAAGTTGCTGATTTTATTGCTACAGACGAGGGGCATATACCAACATATACCAAGGCGATTCTTTAAGGTACCTAAACCCTAAGATTCCCTAAAACCCGGAAGGTCTGATTGATTGGGCATATCCTATACAACACAGCACAGGGCAGAGTGCCTTGGGCACACTATCACATTTGATTTCCACACCAAAGCCAGGCACGTGTACAACTACCACCCTCATTTTACATATGAAGAAAATGAGGCTGGGGGAGTTAAAGTGATTTGTCCATTATAATACTGATGCTAGTGGTTAAAATCAGAACCTGGGATCCCTGGGTGGCTCAGTGGTTTAGCGCCTGCCTTTGACCCAGGGTGTGATCCTGGAGACCCAGATTCGAGTCCCACATCGGGCTCCCTGCATGGAGCCTGCTTCTCCCTCTGCTTGTGTCTCTGCCTCTCTCTCTCTCTCTCTGTGTCTCTCATGAATAAATAAATAAAATCTTAAAAAAAATAAAATCAGAACCCCCTGGGTCTGCCAGAGCCTGGCCTCCTAATCCTATGTCTTCTGCCTTGCTGACTTGGTCCCTGGTGGACATCACAGGCTGTGCCATTCTCTCCCATCTCTGACGGTAAATGCACCCTGCAGTGTGGAGGGCTGAAAGAGCCCAGGGAGGCTGAGAGCCAGCTGTCAATTAGAGCTCATTAGGATGCCACTGTCTCAGGCAGAAATCAGTACTTGTGACTCAGTCTCCATCTCACTGGGCTCCTGTCCCACAGAGTGATGGGAGCAGTGGGCCCCCTGGGGCATTTTCTCATACCTGCCCCCAGCTATTTTTCCTCATATGCATCCTTCTTGATCACTGTAAAAGTCAACATTTACATTGAGACTGATATTAATGCCAAAGCACAGGGAGCAACTGGGGGAATTTTCTTTAGAAGAGAAAATGTCCAATTTCCAAAGATCTGGCTGGAGCACAAATAAGCATTGACTTCAGTCCTTCTGGGAACTGCTGCTGTGCATACCAACAGGGTCCCGGCACTGCACCAAGACAACCCAGGCTTCTAATGGGGTGTTTGTCAACAGAAGGATCTATGTGGGGCTCATGGAAGTCTTGAATAATGTATAAAATCCACACGTTAAGGTTGATTAAAATCCTAAGTGCATTATCCAACTGGAGCAAAAGGCTCTTGTGTCTCTGATCATTAAGGCATTGATCTTCAAGGACTTTTGTCCTCACACTGTTCTTCAAGACAATGGATTATGGGGTCATTGGATCCATGGGGAGACCAGCATGAACACAATAACTAATAGGAACATCTCCATGTTACTTCATATAATGGGAATGCATCATATATTTGATCCTCATAGAGCCAGCATGGAAGAGAAAAAAAAAAAAAACATTTAGAGTTTGTTTCTTTGCTACTTTTTCCTAGACAGAAAGTTGAAAGTGAGGAAGGAGTTAGGAGCCAGTTACTAGCATACTGAGAATGATATTTTGAGCTTCATCATGGGCCATGGGTTTTCTAATGTTACCAGGGTACTAGGAATCTTTGACCTCTAATCTGGCTTGTGGGAAACAGACTATGAACCTGGATTTCCTGGAAGAGTGGTGTTTGAAGGAGCACCAAACAAGGGTGTGGTCTCACCAGGAAACCACTCACAGGAAGGCCTTGATAAAGGCAGATGCCAGGATATCCAGACTCCAGGGAGAAAATTTGACCCTTCCCAGGACACTGTCTACCCTATGCCTGTCCCACCATTGTGTTTTGGATGCTTAAAATAACTCATTATCTGGTTTTACAGGTTCACAGATGGAGAGGAATTTGCTCCAGGATGAATCATACTCTGAGTCTTATCCATACCTAATTTAGATGAGATTTAAATGAGATTTTAGACAGAGAGTTCATACTGGAATGAATCTAGAATTTTGGGGATACTAGAATGGGGTGAATGTATTTTGCATATCAGAAGGACATGAATTCTGGGAGTCAGAGGATAGAGTATTATGGATTAGATTGTATCCACTTCTAAATTTACATGTCGAAAACCTAACCCCTAATACCTCACAGTATGACCTTGCTTGGAGAAAGGATCTTCATAGAGGTAATCAAATTAAAGTGAGGCTACATGGTGGTCCTATGACCCCATGGGCCCTAATTCAACATGACTGGTATTATTATAAAAAGGGGAAATGAGGGGGGCACCAGGTGGCTCAGTCAGTTGAGTGCCCCACTTTTGATTTTGGCTTAGGTCATGATCTCAGGGTTGTGAGGTTGAGCCTTGTGTTGGGCTCCATTCTGAGTGTGAGTCTGCTTGGGATTCTCTCTCTCCCTTTCCCTCTGCTCCTCCTCCTGCTCTTCCTCTCTTTCTCTCTAAATAAAATCTCTGTAAATAAAATCTTTTTTTAAAAAAAGGGGGAAATTGGGATACAGAAAAACTGTACACAGGGAGGATGCCAGGTAAAGAAAAGGTAAAGATTGAGATGATGCTTCTACAATCCAAGAAATCCCAAAGATCACCAAAAAACCAACAGAAGCTGGGGGAGGGCTGGAACAGGTTTCTCCTCACAGCCTCAGAAGGAACTGACCATGACAACACCTTGATCTTGGACTTCCAGTGTGAGACAATACATTTCTGTTGTTTAAGCCACTCAATTTGTGGTACTTTGTTACGGCAACCCTAGCAAATTTTGCTGTGTTAGCTGAAGGATTACTTTGTTCAAATGATATTTGATGAGAAGTCCATTATGTAAAGCAGACAAAAGCTCTGGTTGAAGTGGAGTTTGGAAACCTGGAGTCTTACTTGCTGTGTTCTCTTTCCCCAAGGTAGCTCTGGAGGGGCTCTCTAGAAGCCCCCAGAATACAGTTTGAAAGTCACTGACTCCTCTAAGAATAGTAAACAACGCTGACATAACTTAGCAGCAACAATTAGTGGAGGGGCAGCAGCTTCAGGAAGCACTGTGTGAAGGAGGAGGATTCAGAAATTTTGCTTACCCTCAAGGGTAAAGTGTAGTGATTGATTAGTGATGTCTGTCACAGGCATAGCAGTTGGAAGGGGAGTAATATGTAAAAACTGTGTTCCATCCCAGGAGCAATAGAACTTCATTTGGCAAAGAACAAGTCCTACTGGCTAGAGAGAAGAAATGACTGGCTCAAAACCACATACCATCTCTGGGATCAGAAGGGATGGGTTACCCATTCAAATGACACTCTTTTTTACATGTTTCAATCTTGGTTCCTATATATGTGAGATTTCTTCTCTGTCTATAGATTCACACTGAGTCACTAAAGAGAGCATGCCATCCATTCAGGAAAGTCCATGTTTCTAAGATCTTTTGACCTAGAGCTGAGATTTACATCTGTCTTTATTCTTCTCACATTGCTGTTTGTATTCTTAGAACACATTTTGCTCCCATATGTCTCTGTTTTGAGCCTTTTCTGTAGTTAAATCTACTACTTTCCCTCCAGGAGGCATTGGCTCTAGACTGGTGGTTCTCAGTCAAGGGTAATTTGACACCCAGAGTACATTTGCCCCAAGGCAATGATTGGGCACAGTTTTGGTTGTCAAAACTGCAGGAGGGTGCAATAGTATCTAGTGGGTCAAGGTGCTGCTCAACATCCTATGGTGCATAGCAAAGAATTTTTCAAATGTCCTATGCCAAATGTCCTTCAAATGTCCTATGCCAAAGTCAGGAAACTCTGCTTTAGAGATATACTTGTTCCTTATGCTTCTAGAAGGTTCCTGGGAGTTGCCTTATTTTTCCTTTTCCCCTCTTCCAGATCCCTACTTCCTACAGCCTTCTCTCTGGTCACCTTCCTATAGAAATTCTCAGCCATTCTAGGCCCATGTTGGCCTAGAGGGGGGAAGCTGTGCTGAAAGTGGCTGGGAATGCCATGCCAGGGTCTTGACCATACTTTCTTGGTGAGTATCATTAATGCCCTGGTGCCTTGAAGGAACAGGTTTTGGTGAAGAGGACAGTGAGGGGATTGTAAGGACAAGTTGTTTTGCAGATTCTGCTTCTCTCCCAGTAGAGTCATTGTCGTAGTGACAATACGCATCAACCCTTGGGTGTTGGGTTTAGAGTTTCTCTCATTGGGTAGGATGCTAGAAGGGTATTGTCTAAAGTGGGACTTGAGTAATGGATGGGAGATTTAGTTATCCCTTCTGATTCTATTTTATAGAGTTCTTGTTTCCATATCTAGAGAAGAAAACTTACTTTTTAGAATATCATGCAATTTTAGAAACAGGTTCTTAGAAGCTCCAGTTATGGGCTGTGCCAGAAATCTGATGGCATTTGAAATTGTCTGTTTAGGTATCTGTCACCTGTCTCCCCTATTGGACAAGAGTTCTTTGAAGTCAGGGACCACATTTTGTTCACTTCTTTGTCTCAGTGCCTGGCCTTGTGTTGTGTGCAGGAAGCCCCAGCCTAAGTTTGCTGAATGAAGGAATGAAGGCATTTATGAGATGAGGGTTGAAGCCAAAACTTTGTTTCTGTGTGTGTGTGTGTGTGTGTGTGTGTGTGCGTGCGTGTGTGTGTGTCTGTCTGTGTTGTCACAAGAACCGTAACTGACACAGTGGGTATTCAATAAATATTTGTTGAATTAATTGTTAAGTTTTGTTGCTGCCTTAATGTCTGTGCTTAGCATTTAACATATAGTAACTGATTTATATATCACCAGAACCACAAGGGGTGAGTACTATTCTCTTCATTTTACAGTTGGGGATACTAGGGTCAGAGAGGTGTAGTTAACTTGATCAAGGTCACACAGCTAAGGAATGGCAGAGCTGACTTGAGTCTTGAACTAGTGCTAAAATCTAAGTTTATATGTGCTATACCCTCACTTTGGATGTCAAGCAAGGATATTTGGGGACTATATTCTACTCCATGGGACCATAGGGAGCTTCTGCATATGAGGTGAACCTAATGAAATCAATGTTTGGGAAGAGGCATCAGGTAGCAGGGGTAGATACAGAAAGTTAGTATGTATCATGGGAAGAATCATCTAGAACAGAATAAAGGGAAGGCAATGGGAAGGGTGAGTGGTTTGAACAAAGAGAAGTTTCAAGGATATGCATGGACCTGGGGGCTAGGGAATGCAGAAAATGAAAGTATTTGGGGGAAAAATACCAAAGTTAGGAGATGTGGGTGTAGCAACAGCAAACTATGCTGAATTTATTTTGGAGCATGTTGAATTTGAAGCTACAAAGGAACATCTAAAGAAAGATTCAAAAAAGGCAGTAAGTCACGTTCAATAATAAATGGGTGGAAATCCATTAAAAATTACTTAGGTTTAAAGAAGCATATATTGACTTATATAACTGGAAAGGATTAGGTGCTACCTTCAGGCATAAATGGATCCAGGCACTCAACAAAGGTGCCAGGGCTCTGCACCTTTCTATCTCCTGAGCAGACAGGTATCATGGCCACCAGATGCCCCAAACTTACATCCTGGCAGCTTAGCAAATTGAGGGTGGGAGGAGGAGGAGGAAGAGAAAAGGAGAGAGAAAGAATGCTTTGCTGGCTCTGTCAACAGTTTCCAGACTCTCAGGACTCTGGCAGTCAATATTCCCAACTGAGGTAGGGGAGGTGAGGGTCTATCTAAGGACACCCCCTCCAGAGTCATATAGAGTGATGGGTTAGCACTTCAGCATCCACTGTAATGACATTGGTATTTAGCATTCATTCTGGAAGAAGCGCATCCTAGAAAATAGATCATTCAGAAGGTAGGATCAAAGGAGATGGTCTGAGTTTATGACTTTTTAAAAAGCACTTCTCAGATGTTTCTTAAGTCCCTTCTTGGCTTTCCCATGGGTCTCTAGGTCAGAGGTACTTCTTGGGAGTAAGGAATGGACTTAAAAAGAGGAGCCCATGCTATCAGTACAGGTAACTGAGTCGATAGATAGGAAAAGGCAGCAGCCCTTTTGCAGTTTTATTGCTTGTTTTGTTCACAGTTACCTGCAATATGGCAGGGCTGCAGATGGATAGAAATATGCTTCTGTGTAACACATTTACAGCAGGGGGAGAAACACCCCCCAAAACACAACTGCTCAACGCCAAAAGCAGTCTTCACATTTTCTAATCTGCGTTGCTTTCTGAATACAAAGAGACAGATGATTATTGCAGTAATGGACAATTGAGCTGTGGTCAGACGCTCAAGAGGTACTTTAAACAGTTGGTCATAAATATAAAAGCAGAGTATTATGATTCACAGGAGAGGAAGATGAAAGCAGACCCTGGTAGCGGAGTCTGAGATAGTTTAGAGCTGGGATTCAAAACGGGGAAATGTAGTCTTTAAAGAAAAGACAGAAAAAAAAGAAGACTAGGATGGGCTGGCTTGAACCTGATTTCTCTGCAGGATATGTGATGGGACATGGACATCTCCCTCATCCCCCTATAGGTCGCACTTATGGCCTGAGCTGTGTGGTCAGCAGATGGCCTCTAGCTGTTATTCCCCCTTCAGGGATTGCTCCAGCCGGAATACCCATAAACAGTGAGTAATTGAGGGGACGTGGGGCAGGCTGAGTAATGCCCCCCCCCCAAGACATCCATGTTCAGAATCTGCAAATCCATTCTCTGACATGGCAAAAGTGACTTTGCAGATGTGATTAAGGACTTTAGATGGAGATATTATCCTTGATGATTCAGAGGGACCCTCAATGCAACCACAAGGGTCCTTCTAAGAGGGAGGCAGGAGCATCAGAGTCACAGAAAGAGATATGGAGAATGAAGAGATATGGTATCAGGAGTAGAGGTTAGAAGGATGCCTTTTGAAGATGGGGAAGGGCCATAAGCTAAGGAATGCAGGTATCTCTAGAATCCGGAAAAGGTAAAGAAATAGATTTTCCCCTAGTGCCTCCAGAAGGAAGGCAGCGTACCAATACCTTCATTTTAGCCCCATAAGACCTATAGGAAACTCATACAGGGTATAAGGACCTAGCCTTTCTAGCTCAAGACAGGGCAATGTCACAGGCAGGCTGTTTTAGCTCTAGAGTGCCTTGTAGGGTGAGCCAGGGTTATGGTTGGCTTCCTCTCTGTTCACTCCTGCTTCCTGCTTCTCTCTTCCACAGGTGTTGATTCCAAAGACACTCCCTAATATGTTTGCTGACCTCTAAACACTGTTACCAAGTCAGTTTCTTGGGGAGCCTATGCCATGTTGATAGGTAGTGTCCCTTATTGATCCAGAACCTGAGCACTGGGTTAGTCTATCCTGCTTCCTTGGTAACCATGGGTGTGTTGCATTGCCTCTTCAAGATTCAGTCTCCTTGAATGCAAAAATGGGGATAAAAACTCCTACACAGAGGCTCATAGTGGAGATTAACTGAAGTCCCACGTGTGTGCCATGTGGTACAGGGCCTAACTTGAGGTAACTTCTTAATACCATTCTTGATGAGCTTGATGATGGTGGAATTGACACTAGTAGATGTTGATGGTGGTGGGAATGATGGTGAGGGTGAAGACAATGATTTGAGGGTGACGACAGTGACTTGTGGACAGGTCTGTGGCTCATAGAAGACAATCTATGTAGAAAGTTCATGTGTTGCTCAGCTATCAGTGCTCAGGAGGGCCAGGGAGAAAAGTATGGAGAAAGGACCTTTACAGGCTGATTTTCCCTATCTGCCCCTACCTTGTCTGACTCTAGAGAGAGACTTCTAGGTTCTGGGTTGGATTCTAGATGTTGTGTTAGAATCCAGATATATACTGAGCACCAGGTTCCAGGCTGGGCAATGGCTAGTCTGGAAGCTGTTCCTGGAGTTCATTCTGGCCTGTTTCTAAGACTTGACTTTACTGTTCCAGTGCCAAGGTTCTAGGACTGTGTGTCTTAAGAGACAGTCTAGGGGCTATGTTGAGGCTATGTTGCAGGTCATGACCCACCTTCCCTGAAAACAGGGGTCATGTGAAGACCATACACAGAGAGAAGATAGAAGACAACTTTGAAATAATTATCTGAATTCAAATGACACTTTTTTTTACATGAAAACAAGCATAAACTATATTTATGGACTTCAAATGTACACCTTCCCCCACCAAATAGCCCCTTGAAGGTATAAAAAATTATTCTCCTGCTTTTGGTTGTAGCCTTGGGCAGTTCAGCCTGTCAGGAAAGCACAGTTTGCAGGTGAGGTACTGAGGATGCTCCAAACAAGAACTGTCACAAAAGTGCCAGAGGACCCAAACTTGGACTTAATTCATAGTTTTCAAGTTCTCAGCATGTTGCTGGCCAAACAATTCCAACTAAATTAAACTCCATACCATTCTCCTGGGCTGGGCCTGTGGGTGCTAAGCCCCAGCTGTCAGCCCAGCTTCACAGCTGAAGATAAATCACTGCAGAAAATGGACTATAATGAAAACACTGACAGACCCTTCAAAGTAATGGAGCTCGAGGGTCTCCCTTTTGTTACATTCCTTATATTATGCAATTACTGCCTTGAAAATAGCCTTTTCTTCATTCCTGAGAGGTGTGTCCTGGTTTTGGAAAAGAGGCCATAGAGTTGGAAGATGCCTTCATGCTTGGGACTGTAGGCTTGTTGGATTCAGCCTGGACCAGACCTATTGTTAACAATTGCAGCAATTTCCTGTTTCACAGAGGCTAGAATTGGCCACATCTAATCACTAGAATCATTGCACAGGGGGCTGGATAGTGCAAACAAGTCAGACATCCCTCCCATCTGCAGTTAAGTTGTTTACATCCCAAAAGATGGATTTTATGCTACTTCCGTGTTCTGTAAGAAGGAGTGTGACTGAATAAAGAACAACTTCCCAAGGATACCTGTTGAGGTGGCCATGGCTAGGGCCATAGTGTGGGGGGCTCTCAGTACCATAGGGTCCAGTCACAGCAGATACTGTGTTAAGGTACAGCTGGGATTTCCCTTTAGGACTTGTATGTTCTGGGTCACTGCCTTTCTCTTGTATGCCTCTGGCTTTCCTAACTATTCCAGTCTCTGGGAGCATCTAAGTCCACAGGAGGGCTTCCTGCTGGCAGGAGGTGAAAATATATCCCTGAAGAAGTATTAATATAGTACAGAATCTTTCAAAAAATGACCACCCCCCACTCAAGCTGACTTACATTAAAGAGGGAAATGTCTTGGATTACATATATATGAACTCCATCCAACTTCAGGCATGGTTGGCTCAAGAAGGCCAACTGTGTCCTAGAGTGGCTCCTTTCTTCCCCAAGGCTGGATTCATGCCAACATTGTGGCCCTGTGGAAATTCCAGGGTGACATGCTCTCAATTCCAGGATCAGTGGTGTAAAGATGATGTATTCCCAATGGTCCTAACATGTTTGAGAACTATAGGCCCCCTGAACTGAATCAGCCATGGGTACTTCGCTGAACCAATTGCTGTGGTCAGTGACATGCAGTAAATTGACTGGCCAGGCTTGGGACTATGCCTGTTCCAGAGCCAGCTGCTGTGGTGAGGAAGTTCTATGCTCTTATTGGCCAAGTCTGGGCCCTGCCTCCTTCTGGAGTAAATGGGGGAGTCAGCAACTTTGGGACATGGATGGGATTAAGAAAGGTAGTTTGCTAAGGAAGTAGATACAGTTACTCAGAGAACTGGAGATTGGATGCTAGGCTGCCAGAAGTAAAATATGCCACCAAGAAATGACACCAGTCTATAAAAGGAGCTGGATAAGTATTTGGATGATTTTCTTCCCAAACAGTTAGTCACTGTTAGTATGGGACATAACCTTGTCCTAACCTACTTCCTTAGGCTACTTCTTTGGGTCTTCTCCCTGTTAGTCAAACCCTTGCCTACATTGATGAGCATGATCTGCTTTGGGGGTATGGTATTATGTATTCCTAGCAGCTGCCAAGTGGCTGGAAAGTGAAAACTGGAGGGATGAGGAGTTAACAACCCATGCGAGGTGAACTCTGATGAGTAGGAAATGAGAAACATTTGGAAGCAACTGGATAGATACATTCCTGAACTCCATGAGCTCCTTTCCATAAAATTCTTCTAGAAAACTCTTGGGTCCCAAGTGAATACATCTGTTAAGAGACCTCTGTATCAGATTCCCATGAGTGCTGTAACAAATTACCATAAATATAGTTTCTAAAAGCAACAGAAATGTATTCCCGAATAGACCTGGAGGTCATAAGTATAAAATGAGTTGATGGGGTTTTTGGAAGCTCTGAGGATAATCCATTCCTTTCCTTTTTCTGCTTCTTGAGGCTGCCAGCATTCCTTAGCTCATGGCCCTACATCACTCTGGTTTCTGCACTTCCATTGCTGCATCTCCTTCTCTGGCTCAGACCCTCCTACCTCTCTCATAAGGACTTTTGTCGATTCCATTGGACCCACCAAGATAAACCATGACATTATCGCCATCATTCTCCCTATCAGAAACTTAGTAATATTTATAAAATCACTTTTGCTGTGTCAGATAACATATTCTTAGGTTCTAGGGATTAGGATGGTGTCCATTACTTGGCTGAGCACAGCCTGTGATGGCTGGTTGAGGCTCATGGTAGAGTACTGGCCCGCATTGATTCATATGACTGTTTTCCTTGCTTCACTTCCCTTTTCTTCCTCACCCTTGCCCCTCAGCCCACACATCGAAAAGAATATTTTCTTTGATCCTTGTTCTAGGCTCTGCTTGCAAAATGACCAGGGTGAAGGAAGCATCAGGGGACTCACATGGCACCTTTTACATTCCTCTTTTGCAGAGCATCATCCAATCTGTCCATTTACATGACTGGACAAGAAGCCACATGCAAAAAAGGAGCTGGGTCTTTATCATCTATATCCTCAGTCCAGAGATGGGTCCAGTAATCCATGGATCCTTGAATGAGTGAATGGATGAATTGGCCTTTCAACTCTCCCAGAATTCTTGGTTTAAAGCTTACTTGCTCTGGAAATATGTTTACTATAGTTTCTTATCAATGCATGGTATGTGTATATATACTTCATGCTTCAGTGAATTTTATCACACATGTTTGTGCTCAAGAGCAAAGTCAAAAAAAGAGAACTAGGTAAATAGATGTTTTTTTTTTTTTAAACTCTAGGATAAGGATCTGATTCTGCCCTACCATGACCTTGGATAAGTCACTTTGCCTCTTTGTACTCATGTTTCTGTGGCTATGGAATGGCGCTAATGGTTAAATTCATCTCATTGAGTTGATGAAATTATTAATTCTGATGATATATGAAAAGTATTCAAAGCAGTATAACTCATTTGTAGTTTCCCCATATCCTGATTTTAAGTCCTTCTTATAAATCTATAGCACCTAAATTTCATAAAGACTTTATGAGTATCCATTTCTTCAGTGATATTCGCCAGATGGACTATTTAGCAAGCCTTTTTGCTTGGCTGACTGACCCCATCCATAACTCTTCCTTTTATGCCATCTTCTAGCTAGAGGTAGCCATGTGCCAGTGTTCTGGACAATTAGATACAAGCCAAAACCTGTATGGTTGGACTATTCAAAAAGGCTTTTCCGTTCTTTATTGAGTCAGATTCAGTTGGAAAAGACCATCAATTATTAACTCTCTCTTTTCTTCCTGTGTCTTGTAGAGAAGATGCCTGGAGTTCCTGCAGCCATTTTATAACAGGAGGCAATGACCATAAGAAAAAAGAATAAGAGAATCTCATAGAATCCTGTCCTTGATTGGTAAGTGACCCATGAACCAACATTGGCCACCTTCTGCCTCTAGACTTTATTTGTGTCTTCTCAATGATGATACCCGAAATTTGGAGAAGGGATAGGAAATGTAAAAGCCAAAATGAGAAGAAAGGAAAAAATAGTCAAAGAGTTCTGCATCTCTCTTCAGATTTTAATGAATTATAGAAAGGAAGGAGGGGCTCAAAATCAAAACAAATCTGCACCTATCTTCTGCAGTGGACTGGAAAAGACTTGAAATCAGTGAATGTGTATGATTGGTGTTTGGTGTCATGTGTACCTGGCATCATGCCTGGTGAAGTAGGTGTTTGTTGAAAAAACAAAGGAATCTTTCTTTCCACCTCTTTTAACTTTGGCCAAATCTGTCTAGCTCATCAGAACAGTTGTGATGACAGTTGTTTGGTAGGTTTCCAAACACTGTACTATTTAAGTATAGCACACGGTCTTATGGGGCCAGCTAGGCAATTGGGTGGCTGAACCCAGCTGGTCAGACTTATGTTAGAAAAACTTAAACATTTCATCTAAATCTTTAAGAGGAAGGGTTTCCTCAATACTTGCTCCAATATATGATTCTCCTTGGAGGAATTTGAATGAGGAGCTATATTTAAGGTAGGGAGGAGAAGCTCACTGACTAAAGTTCTGGCTGCTGTTCCAAGGATCATATAATCCAGTGGGAGACATATACATGTCAATAATTTTTTGGTTCCTACCCAAGCCTCCATCCTGGACACAAGATGCAACTGCCAGCATCTCATCTGTACCACAAAGCCTTTCCTTAGTGTGGCCTCCCAGAAGGCAAAGACAGGGTCCTACTTGTCTTGGGATGTCTCATTTTACAGCAATAACCCACTACCTCGTTCATGACTGGGGTACATAGCTAGACTGTTGAAAAGAAGATCAACTCTTGAACATTTATAATCTCTTATGGGGGAGAAGCAAAGGCAAGAGAACGTGTTCTTGAGTAATTTATTTTGTTCCCTGGCATTGATGAAAGGGATAAAAATAAATCAGTGTTTCTACTCAACTTGTTTGAAGGACAAGCCAAAATCACACCATTAAAAATTAACATGTAAAACAGATTGTACATTACTAGGGATGAGTTCAGACCCAAAGTAGAATAATTGGCCAAATGAATCTACAGAATGTTGGGTATGACAAATTCAGTCTCGTTTCCAGTGGTTAAGAAATAAGACAGATTATGTTTCAGGCCAGGAGGGTTTAGAGAAACAGCCCAGTATGTCTTAGCTGTTAATGTAAGAACTAGGAAAGAGGCTGTGATCAGACTTGCAGGGTTCTCTGGAGCACCAAATTCATCACTAAGGACAGTCTACCATGTCCTGTGAAATTCATGTCAAAATTACCAGATTGATTCCCTTGTTGAAGCCACCTAAACTCTAGGTTGGAAAATTAAACCATTTGTTAAGTTTATAATGGCCAAACAACTCACTGCCTTTATATACATCTATTGATACCATCTATAGGTGTGAGATTTATCTAACCCACCCACCCATCCATCCATCCATCTATTCATCAATCCATCTATCCATCCAACCATCCATCCATCCAGAATTTGTGTGGCACCTACCTGTGCTGGCCATGTGCTGAGGTAGATGATACAATGATAGATTAGATGGAAAGTTTGTTTTCAAATAAATTAGTGCAGCGCATGGCCTTAGAGGAGAGTTTCTCAATCTCTGCATTATTAACATTTTGGGCTGGATAATCCTTTGTTTAAGGGCCACTGTGTGCATTATGAGATGCTTAGCAGTGTGCCTGGCCTTTACCCACTAGATGCCAGTAGAACCTGCCCCTCCAGTTAGGATTAACAAAAATATCTCTAACTGTTGGCAAATATACCCTGATTGTGGAGGGCAGAATTGCCCTCAGTTGAGAAGCATTGCTTTAGAGTCAGTAGAATAGCTTCTTTTCTTGCCTTAACAATTGTTTGTTTAACTGTTATTGAACTTTTCCTTATTCCCCACACCAAACACAAGTTTCCAGCACAGAATAGATACATGATAAAATGTTTGCAGGTTAAGTGAGTGAGTGAGTGAATGAATGAATGAATGGTATATATTTGTGAGACCAACCTTTCCTAAGGAGCTCTGACAGGCTGTTAAGAGGACCTTGAGTCTTGGTCATACACAATGCCAAGCAAGCAATGTATTCAATCAAAATATGCTTCAGCTAAGTAGGAAAAAAAAATCTACTTATGGGGTGTTTAGTTGTGTAGGCCTGACAGATAACTGAGCGGCTGGATTTTTCAGTTTCAACAGATTGGTTTGCCATTCTGTAGCCACAATAACAGAGCAAAGTAACAATCATGTCTATGTTTAATTTTCTGAAGAGTGTTGCATCGCTAAGGCTCACAGTCTGGCCAATTAAATGTGGCCGATTGGCACTCCCACACAAGTTTGGGGGCATTGAAAATAGCTCTCTGCAAAAGAAAAAAAAATAATTCAAGCTGCAGAGAAAGTTGTAACTCTCCCAAGATTTCATACTTCAAAAGCAGGCTTGTGATGGTAAAATTGTTCTGGGTGACAGAGACTAGACAAGCCATCCATTTTGAGTGTATTAGTGTCAAACTGAGTGTTGACTCTGTGGCTGGTGATCATGTCTATTGGTGGAATTGGATAATTTTTTACATTCGAGGAAATCATCAAGCTTCCACTTGTGGGATTTAGGTCATGGGGCTCTTGACCATGATGTCAGCCATTCAGAGGAAGCCATGAGTGTCACTTACCAAGTTTTCTTTACTTTCTAAGGGTTAAATGAGGGATAGCTGATAGGAATGGGGAAAAGCTTTCCTAATTCTTTCATTTTTAAATCTTCCAGACACAATCCTCAAAGATTCATGTGGGGGAAGCTATATTAGTTAGCTGTTTCCACAATAATACCAAGTAAAAAATAGCCATAATGCATCACTGATATATGGCAATAGCATTTGCTTAACCTAGAAATCTATACTATTTAGCTGGTCTTGGCTCGACTCAGCTGGTTTTGGGGGTCATGTGCAAATGGAGTTAGCTGCAGGTTGGTTAATTAGCTTTGCTGATCTTGGCTGGGCTTGCTCACTTGTATAGGTGGTTGTATATTGATCTAGTATGGTCTTGGCTGGCATAACTAAGATGAGTTTCATCCTCCAGGGGTTAGCTGGAAAATATGCTTGTGGAAGTGGCAAGTGCTTGTATTGTGCTTGCTAATATCCTGTTAGCCAAAGGGCATCATGTGGCTGAGCCCGAAGTTAAGAAGTCAGGGAGAATGCTTTGCCCAGAGTAACAGGGCCCTGCAAAGTCATACACATGGTCAAGGGTGTGGGAATCAAGAGGTGTGTCTAATTATGATTGGTTAGTGCATCAATATAATATAAAGGCTAACCTCCAGCAGGTATTGAGACTTGACAATCAAGCTAAGTCTGAACAAGAAAGAACCTTATAGAAATGTTCAGAGAGAGATGAAGAGGGAAAAGGGACTTGGGAGTGCCTCAGCCACCACTGCTACTTCAGTTCAATTTTCTCTAGTTGGAAAGAGTTTCTTTGCCCTGGACAGGAAACGGTAGCACAAATATGAATAAGAGATAATTCAGGGCCAAAGTAAATGGGAGGGGGGGGAGAGCAGCTAGTTCTTTATAGAGTACAAGTTTGGCATCCCATGGGGATTCTATCCAAGCTCATTGGAAGACTTAGCCACAGAACTGCTGACAGGGATTGTGAGGCATCCAATGAAGAGGCTTCCAGAGAAGGCAGTTGGTTTTAAATGGTTGACCCTTGACATTTGAAAGGAATACCTCCCCACGACGTCTGCAGATTTCTCAATTGACAAGTACAGCAGATTATACAATATCTCTCTAAAATGCAGCTAGAATAACCAAAAGAGCAGAATATTAATGGTTTTATACACACAGTGCTAAAGTAATTTATGAAGTGATTAAAATGAATTTCTTTCAAATTATGGTTGTACCCAGTGTCACACACTTTTTACTTATATGCTCTCATAATAGTATGTATGTATTCAACATAGTAAATGGAAGCTAATGCTTATTTATTTGCTTTTTTGTGTCAGGTATTGTGCTAAGCCATTTAAGTGCATGATTGTGCTTTATGCTTATAGCAGTCTCGTGACATGGGTGTCATTATTACCATTGTAGAGATGAGAAAACAGAAACAAGCTCAGAGAACTGTGCCTGAGGCTTGCACCCAGGTCTGCCTGATGTCCACCTGTACTCCTCACCCCCTCACCTTGGCTACCTCTGGAGAAAGAGGAGTTGTGATAGGGTAAGAAAGGAGTAGAATTCCAACCCCCAAATCCAGCGGTGTGAGTAGAAGTTTGGGAAGCCCTGACTTGCCAGCAATGGATGTGAATGCATATCTTAGAGCTTCTGTTGACCACACACTCAATAGGAGTTGACAGAGTGAGGGTGCTGCCGAGAACACACAAGTGAGCTTCTGTTCCTTTGCGGGATGTATGTGGTTCTGGCCACATGCTGTGCCATTCAGGGCATGTGGTTTTATTCATCAGTGATTACTAGATTTATCAATTAACTGCATCCGTAGCTTTTGTTTTCTGGTGGCACATTATAAGAAGGTCATTGACAGTTAGCTGTGTGTTCATGGTGTTAGCTGTGTGTTCATTCTCACAATATGTGAGAAAAGGTTAAAAATGTGGTATGTGTAACCCATATCCAAGAGGACACAGGGGTGATGGAGCTAAATGTTCTTCAGGATGTGAAGGGATTCCATGGGGAAGATGGCACGGTCCTACTTAATACTGACCTGGAAGTCGGAACAGTTATACTATCTGTTGCAATTTGGGAAATGAACTGGTTTGGGATATGGTAGGCTCTGTGACTTGAAGGATCACAGGCAGAAATACCTCATACAGGGCTGCTGCCCTGAGCAGTTCCTGTTCCCAGGGTTGACTTCTAAAGTGGTTATTTCAGAACTTATGAGCAGAAGTGCTTGTGTGCTCAGCCATTATGATATGATCGATATAGTTAGGAAATTGGTACTTCTGTTTATGGAATGATGAATGAAAATAAATAGTGTTTTAAAGGACGAATATTTATTCCCCTCTCTTCCTACTCCTTTGTTCCCTCCGCACCACAGAGGGGGTGAGAGAGACTTGTGTGCTATGTGATTTAAGAACTTTCTTAGCTGAGGATCCCCCCCTTTTTTGGGGTAAGTGAGCTGCCCATAAAAAGTGTAACTTCTCCATTCTTTTCCAGGCACGGAGCATCCTGTCCCTGCCCTCATGTCTAGAGGCTTACCTCAGTTCAATGTTACCATTACTAAGTGGATAAATCTGTCACATATATATTAATAGTTCAATCCTTTTTGTTGCTAAATAGTATTCCATTATATGACTATAACACAATTTGTTTATCCCTTCATTTGTTGGTAGTTTTTTGGCTTGTCTCCATATTTGACTATTACACACAAAGCTGTTATGAACATCTGTGTACAAGTCTTTGTGTGCACACAGGCTTTCATTCCATAGGCCATGTTTAATCTTCACAACAAATGAATGACATAGTACTGTTACAATCCCCATTTTGCAGATGAGGAAACTGAGGGTCCATCAAGGTCAATGACCTTGCCCAAGGCCAGGGGCTAATTGGCAGCAGGGCTAGCAGTTGATGCCAGATCTGTCTGACAACCCCATGCTCAGAGTCCCCATGCAATGCTGTACCCCCATGCTGGGAAAAATGCCTTCACTTGGAAAAACAAAGATGTTTATTTTTTGGCTACAAAGATGCATTTCTCAGCCTATCTCTACTCCTTGTCGTGGTTACCCAGATTGGCCGGTGCATCTAGACTCTCAGAGGACAAGATGAGCATTCCTACTGAGTTTTTTAGTTTACCTATCAACAAGAGATAAGAAAACCCTATCAGAGGCCAGGACCATTTTGTGTCAAGAATATGAGATTGTATCTTCATTCATGGAGAAACTCTTAGACCCTGAAAATGAGAGTTAAAAAAGGAAAACAGAAGAAACAAAGAAAGCGCAAACATCTTTGTGCATGTTCACAATCTAAGAACTGGGAATTTTGTGGATGAAATTAATCCATAAAGAGAGATCAGCTACAGAATTGCAGTTAAAAGTCTTCAGAGGTTCAATTGTTGCTGCTCCCCTGGGCTTCCAAGCAAATATTTTGAGGAAGCTCTGTCCACATTTCTCCATGTAAACCTGGTCTGAGACTTTTTCCTGTGCTCTTTCCTCATTCTGATTCTCTAGCTGATTGATTCAATCCTGTGTTGGGCAGCTACGCTGTGCAAGGTGGCAGTATGAGAGGAAAGGCTCCCCTCTGCCTGTAGCAGGGAACATACAGACTGGTGGGAGAAGAGCCACAGAAAGCAGGTGCTTTGCAGCACAGGGTGACAACTGCTGCTGACAGAAGGGTACCAAGGGCACTGTGGAAACACTGAGCAGAGACACACCAGGAGAACCAGGGAAGACTTCCCGGAGGAGGTGCCATTGAATTCTTTAATATTTTTCTTTTGATCATGTTTTTCAAAATGCACATGCCAATTATTATAAGCAATGTAGCCAATAGGCTGGTAAATACTTGAAAAGCAGTTCTCTAGGAAAAAATATGCACATATACACATACACTTATTGTAAGTGTTATGATATAAAGAATACGTAGCATACAACCTACAAAGAACAATATAGTATACAATATTCATTATTGTAAATTCCATGGATATGGCCATGTATATTGTATTGTAAATTCCATGTATATGTATATGGATATGTATAAGTTGATTTTTCACAGAATGCTTTCACTGATTTTTAACAAACTCTTGTAATCTTTTTTTTTTTTAACTCTTATAATCTTAACCAACCTACAGTTGTAGTTCACAAACAAGTACACTTTTGATGTCTGCTGGTTAATATTTTCTTTTTTTTTTTAATTAACTTTTATTGGTGTTCAATTTACCAACATGCAGAAAAACACCCAGTGCTCATCCCGTCAAGTGTCCACCTCAGTGCCCGTCACCCATTCCCCTCCAACACCCGCCCTCCTCCCCTTCCACCACCCCTAGTTCATTTCCCCGAGTTAGGAGTCTTTATGTTCTGTCTCCCTTCCTGATATTTCCCAACATTTCTTTTCCCTTCCTTTATATTCCCTTTCACTATTATTCATATTCCCCAAATAAATGAGAACATACACTGTTTGTCCTTCTCCGATTGACTTATTTCACTCAGCATAATACCCTCCAGTTCCATCCACGTTGAAGCAAATGGTGGGTATTTGTCGTTTCTAATTGCTGAGTAATATTCCATTGTATACATAAACCACATCTTCTTTATCCATTCATCTTTCGATGGACACCGAGAGACATGAAGAGAAATCTCACAGAGGAAGACATGGACATGGCCAACAAGCACATGAGAAAATGCTCTGCATCACTTGCCATCAGGGAAATACAAATCAAAACCACAATGAGATACCACCTCACACCAGTGAGAATGGGGAAAATTAACAAGGCAGGAAACATCAAATGTTGGAGAGGATGCGGAGAAAAGGGAACCCTCTTACACTGTTGGTGGGACTGTGAACTGGTGCAGCCACTCTGGAAAACTGTGTGGAGGTTCCTCAAAGAGTTAAAAATAGACCTGCCCTACGACCCAGCAATTGCACTGTTGGGGATTTACCCCAAAGATTCAGATGCAATGAAACGTCGGGACACCTGCACCCCGATGTTTCTATCAGCAATGGCCACAATAGCCAAACTGTGGAAGGAGCCTCGGTGTCCATCGAAAGATGAATGGATAATATTTTCATGTATGTTAACAAAGAAATAAGATAATGTCATAATTTTATGTAATACAAAAATGAACCCACAAAAATATGTCAGAACCTCACTTCTTCATCAGTGATGTTACGCATATATTGTTAAATTGGATCATAATATTTGATAACCTGAAGAATACTTTGTCCGTGCTTTGTGCTATTCACAAACATCTGTAGACACACTCACTTTTCAGTTTAATCTGCATTATTAACATTTTCTCCATCAATTTATTAAATCCAGATAATTAGTGACACTGTAAATCAAGCCTTGGATTGTAGTGTTTGCCTGTGTCTGTGGTGCAAACACTCCCACCATGGCTGATTTCAAACTACCAATGTGATGTCACTGAACATAGTGTTGGGAAGAGATGTGCAGTTGTACCCCATTATACAGTATTTCTACCATACAGATATTACAGGTATAAATAGCTTTAAGAGTATAGATAATAGTAAAAATAATAAAATAAGGAGTGATGAATATTGTATATTTATTACCTTCTAAAATATATTTTATTTCATTATACATTCATATAATTTTATTTTTAATAATGGTAAGATTTGCAAAATTCCTGAATGTTTAACAATTCAGTAGGGACACCTGAGCAGGTACATCCATAAAATGCAATCATCTCCCTCTCCCCAACCAATATTTCCTTCCCTTTGTTCTCCCATCCTGTCCCACTTTAGGTATGTAATGGTTTCCATGCCCTTCTCTTTACACCAACAAAAACAAATGCAAGCACATGAATAACATATACAAGATATCTATACATAACGTAACACATGGGGCTTAAAAATGTCTTGTTTATTAGAGCACAGTATTATTACATGCACACTACCCTGCATCCTGCATTCTATAATAGTTCTAATCTCAACAATTGTACTAAATACCATTCTTCATTTATTTGGTTGCATAGTATAATATAATATTTCATAGCATGAATGTACTATAATGTGATATATATCTCCTACCAATGGGCACTTAGTAGTTTCAATATTTTCTAGTTCTTTGAAGAATGCTATAATAAATGTCCTTGAACATCTATCTTTAGATGTTGAAGATTTTATTTTTGTAGAGCAGAATCATAGGAATGGGGTTTCTGGGTTGAAGGGTGTAAATATTTTTAATTTTAATAGATATATCCAGATGGCTTTCCAGAAACACTTCACATTTCTACTGGCAATGAGTGAGAACTTTTCCATCATACCCAACAGCAAGAAGTCTTAACCCTCTAATTTTTGCCTGGGACATGACCGTAAAGTAAAAACTTATTGTTATTGTAATTTGCATTTCTCTATCAGTGGCCTTCAATATCTTTTCGTATGTTTATTGGCAGTTTGGGTTTGCTCTTCAGTGAATTGCCTATTCATATTCTTTGTTAATGTTTCCTGTGGGATTGTTTGTTTGTCATTTTTTAAAAAAAGACATTATTTATTTATTTGAGAGAGAGTGAGTGAGAGAGGGAGAGAGAGAGCACAAGCTGGGGGAGAGGGAGAAGCAAACTCCCAACTGAACAGGGAGCCTGATGTGGGCTGGATCCTAGGACCCTGGATCATGATCTGAGGTGAAGGCAGACACTTAACTGACTGAGCCACTCAGCACCCCTGTTTGTCAATTTTTAAGACTCTTTGTATAGTGTGGATATTAGCCTTTACGTCATCTGTATTGAAAATATTTTCTCAGGTCTTTGGTTCTCTGTTAACTGGTAAACTGTTACCTTTAGTTTTGTTTAGTATATGGTTTATAGTTATATAGTATATGCTTTGTAGCTAATGTTCATATAGAATAAACATACCCTCTGTGTGTTTCCTTTAAAACATAAGGTTCCCCTTCTGGACATGAAGTTCTACCCCTAGGCTATAAATTTACATATTCTTGATTTTTTTTTTAAGGGAGAAGGGGAGGGGTAGAGGAAGAGGAGAGAGAGAGAGAATCTTAAGCAGGCTCCACGCCCAGGCAGAGCCTGTTGTGGGGCTTGATCTCACAACCTCCAGATCATGACCTGAGCTGAAATCAAGAGTTAGAGGCTTAACTGACTGAGCCACCCAGATACCCCACGGAATTTTTTTATGACATTTTATATCTATACCTTTCTTTAGTCCATGTAAATTTATTTTTTATATGGTATCAGATAAAAGTCCAACTCCTCATTCTTTTAATTCAATAGCCATTCATGCAGGGCCATTTACTAAATAAATCATTCTTTTCTCATTGAATGGAGATATCTTTTCTGCCATATTTTAAAATCTTACATTGGCTGGGATATTTCTAGATCTTCTATTCTTTTTTTTCCTGATTAACTTTCCTATTCTTATACTAATTTTATATTGATTTATTTAGAGTGGCTTTGTAGTATATTTTGGTGTCTGGTAAGGCAAATCTCCCATTATTAGTTTTTATATGTGTTTATATAAATTTTACTATTCTTGAACATTTTTCATTTATATGAACTGAATATTATTTTACCTTCAAGGAAAAGGAAAGAAAAATGCTATTCATGTTTTAATAGGAGTATCATTAAATTTTATATATTTATATGTATAATTTTGACACTTTTATGATATCAGATCTCCTTAATGAAGAACCTAGTTTCTCTTTCCATTTGTTCAAAATCTATTTTATGTCATCTAATAAGATTTTACAGTTTAATTCACATAGGTCCTATAGCTTTCTTGTTAAACATTTTTTTTCACTGTCATAAATTGTTTTTTTTTTTTTTTTACTATTTCCAATTTTAGGTGCTTATTGCTAGCATATAGAGAATGTATTTTCCCCTCAAATTCTTCTTATATCTTTGAAACTTATTAAATACTCTTATTAATTATATAATTTGAGAAATTAGCATATGTAGGTGGTCTAGATATGTAATTAAACCATCAGCCAAAAAAGGAGAGTCTTACCTCTTCTTCTTTTGTATTAACACTATTATTTAATATTCTTACCTTATTGCATTGGCTAGACCCATTTAGAACATGATGACCAATTTATTAGTGATGGTTGGCATTTCTATCCAGTTTCTGATTTTAATGGAATTTTTTCTTTTAAAATTTGTCATTAATTTCTGTTAAAAAGTATTCATAATATTTAGATGTTTCCTTTTTATTTCTATTTTAATTAGAGAATGTATTAGAAATGGCTGCAAAAATTTATCAGATGCCTTTTTGGTCTGTATTAATATGATCATAGAATGTCCCCCTTTTATTGTTGATGTAATGCATTGTGGGTGCAAATTTTTTTATACTATGAATGGAGTCTCCAAGGATGAAGAGAGTCCGATTGGTGAGAAAGAAAAGAGCATATCAGACAAAGTCATGGGTGAGGAACTATTAAGGGAAAGCAAGGAAGTTTGTGTTAAAACTAAACATAAAACAAAGCTCTCCAGGATTGGAGAGGCAGGCCACCTGCCCTACAAAGTAAGCACATGAAAACATTCAAGCTGTGAAGGCTAAAAGTTCTCAGGACCCAAGATAGCCATTTCATATGCCAGGGTAGTGGTCACTGGGAATGTTTTCTGCTGGAGGCAGAGCAAGATGCCACAAGTCCAGAACTGGATAAAAGATCATTAGTAATGGAGAAGCAGGAAATGCTCCAATGACAGGTTTGAAAAAAACATTCAGAAAAATATAAGTCCATGGGTAAAGAAAGTGGACAGATCTTTGGTCACTAAGGACAGAAAAATATACCTCATGCTAGTGTCAGGAAGATGGGCTAGAAACCACAGATATAATCAGATAAATGACAGAAGTTGTTTCTTATGGATGAACATTTTTGATCATGCAGTCTTTGCGGGCAGACACTGCCTTTTAACTATTTTCAGGACTCAGCATAGAATATCCTACACAGAAGGTTCTGAATAAATGCTTGATGAAGGTAGGTGAATGCAGCTTCGATAATAGGGAGAAGGAAATGAACTAGAAAGAGAAAACTACTGATCCTAAAACATTAGAGTTTGGAGAAACTTTGGAAATTTACTCCTTCTTTCATTTACTTAATATTTCATATTTATTTGATACCTACCATGTGCCAGCAGCTAGGCACTGGAAATACAATGATGAACAGGACATGGAGGTCCCTGCCTTCATGAATCTTATTTTTTAGTTGAGAGCGAGTTACTAAGTAAGCAAATTAGACAATTATAGGCTGTGAGAAGTGGTGTAAAATAGTGTTTCTCAAACTTTCATGTCTGCATGGGTAACGTGGGGAACCCTGTAAAAATGCAAATTCTGATTAAGTAGGTTGGGATGAAGCCAAGGTTCTACATTTCTAAAACAGATGCTGCTGCTGCTCCTAATCTGAAGGGACTGCACTTTGAGGATTGGCAAGATTATGGGGATACAGATAGAGTGACAAGTGGAGGAATGCTTTACAGATTTGATGGTCAGCAGAGATTTTTCTGGAGGGATGCTTTTAAGTGGAGTTCTGAAGGAGCCATTGGGTACTCAGGCTGCAGCAGAAATCAGTACTGCAAACTCCCAGAGTTTTGGGTGTGATTGGTGTAACTCACTGTTGTTCTTGACCGAGGGCCTGAAAACATGAGTAATTGAGGATAGTGATATGGAGAGAAGATGGGCGTGGTCTGGAAGTGATGTGCTCATGTGCTCAGGGCCAGTAGGAGATGTAAGTGGAGGTGTTCCGAAAGCAAGGTGGAGGTGATAATGCTCACCAGACAGAGAAGGACAAGGAGTACAAAGCTGTATCTCAGTCAGACTTAGATGTAGAGGGATTCTGATGAGAATGAGATTCTAATTAACTACTTAAAAATATTACACACACACATAACCTACAACATGTCCATTAGAAGGTCCTCAAAGAACTGGAGATATTGGGATCCCTGAGGATGGGGTGAGCACTGTGCAAGGTGATGCTTATGAATTGGGCAGGGACCAGTCCATACAGAGCCCCAATAGCCCCTTGAAAGCTCTATTTATAATGCTGGTGTTAGGGAGTGCCTGGCTGTCTCAGTCAGTAGAACATGTGACTCTTGATCTTGGGGTCATGAGTTCAAACTCCATGTTGGGTATAAAGTTTACTTAAAAAAAAAAAAAAATATATATATATATATATATATATATATATATATATATATAAAATGCTGGTGTTGATAGTGGGACTGGTGTCCACTCGCTGGCTGCCTCAGTTGTCCCCAGATCTTAACGTTTGCAACTGGCTGCAAAAGCCAGTTTTGGGAAATATGGCCCATATCGTTGGACATGCCAATCCTGGTAACCTGGTTAGAGTGGGAACCCTATAGGAAGCAGACTTGGCTCTGGGCCTTGATTTAATGGGTGATGTGGAAATGATTTTCTTTGAGGGGCTAGGGGCAGAGTCATCCATAGTTAGCTGTAACTGAGATGCATACATATGCCAGCATCATTGTTGGTGTAGTTTGAGGGTCTATAGCACAGAGGTGAGCCAGCCCCTCTGTGACTTCTCCAGCTCTGCCATCCTAGCTTTTCCTGCCTGTTCCTGAGGGCCCTGCCCACAAATGGGCCCTGCTTCCAGTTCCTTCTTATGCAAAAGAACCAAATGTGCTGCTGTCTTTATACCATCTCTTCTTGAATGGCACAATGAAGAAGACTCTTCTACCAGTGGTCACTTTACACAGAGCTGAATTTGCTCAATAATAAGGGCATTCAACCTTCATTAGGTATATATCATGTACCGGGTGCAAGGCAGTAAACTTTTCCTCAGGAATTAGCTCTTTTAGTCTTCCTCCCGGCAATGTTATAAAATAGAAAAGGGGGAAGACAAAGGAAGAGTCAAGATAAACATGTATATAGCTTTAGTTAAGAACAAAATGTTCATTCAGCAAATATATATGGAGCCCCTGCCACATGCCAGGTAAAGTTGACAACACTGGGGAGATGTCAGACAAAAAAAGCCCTGTTGTCATTGGACTTGCATTCTAGTTAGGAGAAAGAGATTATAAATCAAAGAAAGAAGCAAAATAAAGCTATTTCAGATGGTGATAAGTGCTAACAACGGCAAAGCAGGGAGAGAGAGTGTCAGGAAGGAGGGTTTGCAGTTTGCACAGACACACAAAGTCTCTATGAGACTGAGGCCATTGAACCAAGGTTGACAGCTAGTGGTGGTGAACAAAGGAGCAGAGCATGGCTGGGTGGAGCAAGGAAGGGAGATGAGGTTTAAGTTAGAGGGGTTGGGGACGCCCTTGGAAGCCTTGAGGAGGAGGGGCTTTGGCTTTTACTCTGAGCACTGTGAAAGCCACTGAGAGTTTTGCGCAGAGGGGTGATGATACTGGCATCATTTTAAATGCATGCTGTGGCTGCCCTATCAGGATGAACAGCTTAAGGGAACAGGGTCCACTAGACATTATGGGAAACACCTAACTTCCGCTTTCCTCCACCCTCTAATGTGCTTGAGCTCCATCTGTTAAGATTCTCAGGCACTCAAGAGAGAGAGAGTAAGTTCATAAATAAAAACAGGTACCAGACCAGGATCAGTGGGAGCTGTCCTCCTCCCCTCCCGGCATGGGCTCCCTGCAGGCTCCCAGTGCCTGCACACCTGGGGCGTGTTTTTAATGCTCCTGATTATCTTTGTTCTCCGAACCTCCTTTGAGTTTGTAGGGTTTTCTATTTGCATACTTTCCCTGAGCTTTTTATGATTATCTCCCCATCTTTACAGTTTTTGCCATTATTTAAATGAGCATGAGGTAGATGCAAAAATGCCAGCTGGATGAGCATGTTGTCTCAGTGCTATGGGGAAGGTAGTGAGGAGCCCCAGGCCTGCCAGTCTGCCCCCAGGGGTTATACCAGTACCTGCATCCCTGCTCAGATCCCAGCTACCCCCTGTATAAGCCCCGAGGCCCAGTGTCTTCAGACTTATGGATGCATGGGAACTTTAATGGGAACATTGAACCAATGAGCCCAACTGTCTATGTGACCTCTGACTGGGAATTATTATTTTTTTTTTCTGACTGGGAATTAATTTGTGGATGGACTGATTTTTTTTTCCCATTGGCTTAAAAAAGACTGTGAAATAGCTGGGTTTCATTCTCCTCTCTCACTCCCAAATTTGGCCTGTCAGAGTTGTTTGTTTGTTTTGTTTTAAATGCACATAGATGATGTATTCATCAAATGCCTGGCATTGTACTGGATGCTTTGTCACTGTGTCCAATCCTCACAACAACTCTGGAGATAGGAATTATTGTTTCTATGTATCGGAAAAAAAGAAACTCAGCTGCAGGAAAGTGAAGACAATCCCATTGGCAAAATGTACAAAGCAAGTAAGTGGAGAAGGTGAGGTTCAAATTGTGGTCTGGCCTGTACCCAAGTCCATTGCTTCTTCTGTATCCCCTCCTTTGAGGGGACGGGGGTAGGCAAGGTTGGGGACGTATAGGAGATAGATCAGGCTGTGCCTTGATTTTCCCAACTTGGTTGGCAATGAGAGCAAGGAGGCCAGAAGAGGGAGGGGCTTGCCCCATAGTCCACCACCACCACCACATCTGCCTTGGAAATGATGTAGGTGGCAGCTTTATGAAGTTTCTCCAGGCAGGCAGGAACAGTGTTGTACTGAATGAGAGAATCAGGATCACAAAGATTTCAGTGGACTGGCTAGAGTAGTTGAATCTAGAACAGTGATATTTAAATTTAGTAAGATCTGGCCCTGGGGTGCAATAAAATGTCAGTTGCAAAGCTTGCCTCAGGAGGATGATATTCATATGGGCAGAAGCAAAACCAAGTAAACAAGAATAAATACCAAGTCACCAGTGTTGATGCAAGCTCGAATGGGATGGGGACAAGTGATGAGATGGTGTCAAACAGAGGAGGACCATTAGTTAATCCTGGGGACTTTTGTAATTGTGAAGCTCAGTGCATGTTAGTGGCTTCAAAAGCCAGGTCTTCAAAAGAGGGGAGAGAGGACTTAGTAGTTTGTCTGATAGTTTGGGAAGGAACTATTCATTCTTTTACTTAATGCATATTGATTGTGCACTAAATAGCAGGTACAGTTCTAAGCCCTAGGGATAGATTGCTCTCCTGGAATTTATATTCTAATGTGAGATAGAGATAATACACAAACACTCAAGCAAATTTATATGTGATATTGGGAAATAAGAACTATGAAGAAATATTGAGTTAAGGAGGGAGAAGGTGATGGGGGCTCTCTTAGGGACTTTGGAACAGAGAGAGCTCTGTGGAAACATAGCACTTGAGTAGACACCTGAATGAAGAGATGGAACATCTGGAAAACATATGGAGAATAATATCTTAGCAACAAATACAAAGAATAATATCTTGGCAGCCTTGGGGCATGAAATGAGTTAGGGGTATTCTGGGTCAGGGATAAAGCCTTTGTCACTGAAGTGAAGTGAGCAAGACAAAGTTGGGGAATGAGTCTGGGGGCAGGGAGGGTGGATCCCATGAGGCTAGTGGGCATGGGAGAAGTTTGGATTTTATCATAATCGAGAAGGGAAGACATTGGAAGACTTTTGAGTGGGACAGTGTCATGGTCCTTTAGAGCTTTAAAAAGCTTACACTGCTGCTGTGTGGAGCATGTATTCCAGGGACAAGGAGACCAGTTGTGAGGAGGTAGTGGAGAGAGGGGTTTGGACTAGGGGATGTATTGACATCAGTAATCCTACAGTCCCTTCTGTGTCTCGTGTGGGCTCACTGGGAACCCAAGCTGCTGGATTGGGATCTTTAGGGCTCTGGGGTCTAAATGTCACTTTAAGAACAACTTTCTTGGCCAAGAGAGATTTTAGGCTCTTGGCTGCAGTGACATGTTGGTGTCAGCCCATGTGGTGCTCAGTACTTACAGCATTGCTCACCTCATACATAGTTTTAGAATTAGACATAGTCAAAGTAGGCTTTTGTTTTCAAGCTCAAGTCTGCACGTTTTTTGCTTAGTTGCTATTCCTTTTGCTCTCCAACTAGTATTATGGGGCTCTCCAACCCTCAAGCTCGAATGAAGAGATCTCAAGTGTGTCCAGAAGTTTCTGAAGGATGTCCCACATGGTGACCCACATGCATGGTGTCATGCTGCTCAACCAGGAGCTTGGCATCCTTGTCACAACCTTGTCCCATAATGGGAACCTGTTTTCTTCTGCTGGAAAACAGAGCTCTGCCCTGGAGGCTACTTATGTCCCAGGGCAAAGGGCAAGAACTTCCCCTTCCCTGCACAGCCCCCCAAGATCCTGCTGATCCAGTTGCTGTTCTCCATGCAGAGTTGTGAGACAGCTCTTCCCTCTGACCTTCTGCTTCTCAACTTCTGCCTTGTGCAAGAGCACAGCTGATTACTGAGTCCCAGGAGGCGGTGGGCATGATGCCATGCCTTTCTCAGTCCCCTGCCTCTCTAACAGGCACGCTCCTCCTTCATTCAGGAGGCTAACAGCCCTTCTGCACGTCATTTCACAAGAAGTGATGCCTGGGGACTGATTGGAATGCTCAGCCTCCACATGTAATTTCCACTTAGTTTTATCTGACCCCCCCAGTTCAGTATCTCTCTTTGGAACATTCATTTGAAGTTAAACTTGGACCATTCAGTATTATTGATTATGTTTTTATAAGTCCCTGACTAGACTACAAACACCTAGAGGGCAGGATCTGTGTCTTATCCATCTTTGTATCCCCCAGAGAGCTTAGCACGGTGACTTATTTATGGTGGGTGTTTGGTAAGTATATACTGATTGAGTGGCTGCTAGCCAGTCCCAGTAGCTGAAGGGCTTCTGTGAGGGTCTGTGCAGGGACTGAGTATTTGTCTCTCTGCCCATTCAGTTTTAACAATAGATCAAGGCAACACTTCAATTATCCTTCACTTTCATTCCCAAACTCTCTTCTCTGTTCATTCTATTGAAAATGCCTGGTGACAGAGAGTGAGACGCTGCGAGAGGCAGAAGGCTTTCAGAGCCTTAGGAAAGCTGTGTAGCAGGAAGGACATATTTCAATGGAGTTATTTCCACCAAGGCTAATATTGTGCTTCAATACTTCAGGCTCTAGTGAGCTCATCAACAATGTTTGCCTTTAATTTTACCATTGGTATCCGGTCATATGTTACTTGCACTGTTTCTGTCTAGCTCCATTTCATCAAAGGGGTCTTAGGGCTTTCATTGTCTTTGAAAAGTTGCTTTAAGATGGACATGCATGGATATCCATCACATTTAATTACCTCCTTCATCGCGTTCCCTCAATCATCTGTTAAAGGATAAGTTGTTTCATATATTCATTAAAAATTGAAATTTTTGTGATTGATAGAGGAATGAAATTGCATATTGGGTTGGAGTGTGGGGAACCTGCTGCCTGATTTCCCCACTGGGAGGACCCTTGGTCTTTCCTCAGAAGAGCATATGGCCAAGGCCTTGGGAGCCCATGGAGACTGTGGCTTGAATGAGAAGGGAACTTGTGTCCCCTCAGAAAGCATTGCATACAGCTTTGTGAAAGACTTTGAACTGGCATGTGTTTAAGAATCACCTAGGTGATAGACTCTGGTCCTCCACCCATGCTTGGTTAATTAAATAAAAATGTCTGTGTTGGGGCTGGGAATCTGGCATTGCTATGGTTTTGTTTGTTGTTTGTTTGCTTGTTTTTAAGATTTGCTTATTTTATTTTAGAGAGAGAGAGAGCACAAGTGGGGAGAAGGGCAAAGGGAGAGGGAGAGAGAAGGAGAGAAGCAGACTCTCCAATGAGCATGGTGACAGATGCTGGGGTGGGGAGTACCCTATGACCCTAAGATCATGACCTGAGCCAAAATCAAGAGTCCGATGCTTAATCCATTGAGCCACCCAGGTACCCTGGCATTGCTATAGTTTAAAAAGCCCCTCAGGTGAGTCCAATGTGCAGCCAGAAGGGAAAACTGTTGACCTTGACCAGTCTTTCTTAACCAGGGGCAATTTTGCCCCCAGAAGACATTTGTTAATGTCTAGAGGTATTTCTTTTTCAGCTCAACAGAATTTTATTTTATTTTATTTTATTTTATTTTATTTTATTTTTCTTTCTTTTCCTTTCTTTCAAAGATTTTATTTATTTATTCATGAGACACACAGAGAGAGGCATAGAAATAGGCAGAAGGAGAAGTAGGTTCCTTGGGAGAACCCAATGGGGGACTCCATCCCTGGACTGGGATCAAGCCCTGAGCCACCCAAGCGTACCTTTTTTATTTTCTTTTAAAAAAGATTTTATTTGTTTATTAGAGAGAGAGAGAGAGAGACAGAGACAGAGACAGAGACAGAGTGATCGTGAGGTGGGGTGGCAGGCAGAGGGAGAGAGAGAATCCTTAAGCAAACTCCCTGCTGAGCACAGAGCCTGATGCAGGGCTCAATCTCAGGACCCTGAGATTATGACATGAGCTGAAATCAAGAGTCAGATACTTAACTGACTTAGTCACCCATGCAACCCCATCTGAAGGCATTTTTTATTGATATTTTGATTGTTATGGGTATTTACTACTGGCATCTAGTGGGTAGAGGCCAAGAATGCCGCTAAGCATCCTATAATGCCTAACTAAAACAGTCCCACTACAAAGAACAATCCAGTGTAAAATGTCAACAGTGCTGAGATCGAAAAACCCTTCCCTAGAGCACTAGAAAAGCAAATCCAGGGGCACCTGGGTGGCTCAGTCAGTTAGCATCTCCCTTTAGCTCAGGTCATGATCCCAGGTTGGGCTCCCTGCTCAGTGGGGAGTCTACTTCTCCCCCTGCCCCTTCCCCTGCTCATGCTCTCTCTCTCTCTCTCTCAGATAAATAAATAAAATCTTAAAAAAAAAAAAAAGAAAAACACACACACAATTATTTGAATGTAGGTATTTTTGTAATTACATGATCTCCCATTCATCTAATGCCTTATGGTTCCCCAAGCAGTTTTACACTGAATTTGGTCTTCACTAGGACCCTACAAAGGAAATGTTATCATCATCTTGATTTTACAGACCAGGAAACTGAGGCTGGGGACAGTGAATGACTTTCCCAAGACCACAGGGTCTTCACTTTCTCAGTTAAGTCTCTTTTCACTAGTGGAAATGTCAAATGTGGGCGCAGACATCTTCCTAGCCCCATGCCCTCCTCAAGGCAAATATTGTCACTAACTAGTCATCATTCCCACCAAGCCTAAGTACAGCCTCAGAATCCTTCTCAACACAGCACTCCAGGCAGCCCCAACTGATCTGGGTTGGCATGTGAGATAAAGCTTGTTTGTCATCTCGTCTCTCCAACCCAAACACTGTACCTCTCCCTGAATTAAGATGGTCTTCTTGAATGAGACATGAAGGAGAGTACTTGAAAGTAGGAGGGTCCTTGAATGCCTGCAGGTGTTCAGACAATCTGTTTGGGAAATTGCAGTGTTAGCAACGTGCACTCCTTCCTGAGCCTCTGAAGAAACGACGGTCTCCCTAACCCTTAGATTTCTTTATAACTCTATTAGTGTGCTTGGCTCTCACCATATGCTACTAATTGTTAGACAAAGGAAGTGTGCACAGTTGTATTCTATTTGGTAGAAATTAAATATTTTGCCTTCTTGAGTTTGCTAGGATTTCCCTCTCTGAAATGAGATAATTGTGAGAACGTGTTGAACTATGATTCATGAAGCAGGCAGGACAGGAGTTGGTATGTACTCAGTTTGCAGAGTGAAGAAGCTAGAGCCCATATTCCCTGCTTAAGCTTCAAGCATAATGAATTGTGGCATGCACAATTAAATGCCTAATGCCTAATAGAGAGTTACAGTGGGAGGGATGCAAGCAAAGGGAGGAAAGCAAGCACAATTAGAGACTAACTTGTCCATTTCCCAGGGAGGCAGGTGATGGAGAAGGTGCAGGCAGCTCCATAGACCATTTGGCCCTATGACTGGGGAATACATATGCAAAACAGGGCACTGAACAGCTGCTCATCGAGGCATTTGCCACCAGTTTCAAAAAGTTGTATGAGTTTTTTTTTTTTAAAGATTTATTTATTCATGAGAGACACACAGAGAGAGAGAGGCAGAGACACAAGCAGAGGAAGAAGCAGGCTCCTAGCAGGGAGCCCGATGCAGGACTCGATCCCAGATCCTGGGATCGGATCCTGAGCCTAAGGCAGATGCTCAACTGCTGAGCCATCCAGGCATCCCTGTATGAGTTTTTTGAATGAACAGGGCTCTAGGCTCCTGGCTAGAGGGTGTCTGTGTCATCCATACGTATCTGTGGCTTTGTTCTTCAGCATCACACATGGAGACTTCATCGTATAATTCAGGTGAGGAGATGGGTTTGACCTGACTGGTCTCATTTTGTGTCTTAGGCCCTCACCAAGGGGCTTTTTGACACATGGGTCCGAAGGCATTCCAGTGTGAGGCTGCACAGATGTTCTGCTGCTGTGAGCTTCCATCATGGGAAGGAGGAGGAGTCAGGGCATTGTCTCCTGTTGTGTATGCTGAAGCCACAATGTAGAGGCTATATTCAGGTGGCTCTCAGTAACAGGACAAGTCACAGCTTTCCCGTCTTTCACCAGGAACATGGCAACAGACTTTTCATGAATGGCACCTGCTCTTGCCCTAGAGTTCTGGTGCCCACCCTGGCTGTTCCCTGGAACCACGTAGGGAGGGGATTCCATAGAAGTTTCTATCTTCCTCTGTTGGGCTAGAATCTCTCAAGGGCAAGGACTTCTGTCTGTTTTGTTTACAGCTCCATCTGCAGATTCTCCATCAGTGTCTGACACCCCATAAATGACATATCACCTACCATGTGTCAGACTTTGCTGTGACTTTTCAAAGACATCCCCTACTATCACGGTGAAGTAATCCTTCTACAGTGTTGTTCTTATTTTTGTGGATGAGAAGACTGAGGCTGAGAGATAATTAATCTGCAGAATGTTACACTTCTAGTAATTTGCAGACCAGACTTGTACCAAGGAAGGCTCACAGCAAAGCCCAATCTCTTGAGTGTCTGGTGCTTCTGCTCTTATGAAGAGCAGATGAGGGAGTTTGAGTGAGCTTGTGCCTTTCTCTGTTATGGTAGACCGGTCATTTTAATTTTAGCAAGCTGAATGGTTAAGAAAAATCCTCATGATTTGATATACTTGAGAAGAGCATTTCTAAAACTATGTTCTTGGAACAGACAAGCTCTGGATTGTTAAAAGATATTCCATCAAATATATAAAAATATAGGGTTTTAAGCAATAAAGAAGCGATAAAGAATTTGGGTATTACCATCTTTTGACACCTTCTTTTGTGGGATAATAATTTCATATTAGCATAACAAAGGCTCTGAGCAATCCTGCATTGAAGAACTTTCTGTTTAATGCAGAATTTGCAAAATCCCCAGAGATCCCTGCTAGTAGCTCCCAAGACTCTGGTGCCCCATTTATGACAATATCGTGATCTGGAAATGGTCTGGCATGTACTATTATGTCAGGCTAGTAAAAATAGAAAGCTTAACAAAGTGCAAGCACACTCATGTTAGCAAGCAGATGCTCCAATGACAAATCTGACCTTGATTGATAAGTTGGAATTGATTCAACACTCTTAAAAACAAGGCTAAAAAAACTTAGAGATTGAACTAATATAGAATTTTCACTGAACACATGAAGAGTGTTGAGAATCCTAATTCATTTTAAGCTAAGTAATATTAGCTTCCATTTCACAGAAGGAATCATTTTGTTCTACAGTGATTTATTGAGCACTGCTAGATGCCAGGCTCTGCTGGGTCCTGGAAAGACAAGATTAAATGAGATAGGCATGATACTGATTATCACAGGTTGGCAAGTTAGGGTCTTTTCCCTTAGGTGGTTCTGAGGGTTAGTGAGGAAACAGTTACTTTTCTCTATTCATATACAGTTCACATCTCTATCTTTTCTTCAATCAGTCCTTCAACCAGTTAATTTATCCATTCATTGATTCATCCAAGAAATCTTCATTGAGGACCTATTGTGTGCTGGCAATGTAAGTACATCAGTGAATGATACAGATAGAAAAATTTCTTCCCTAGAGAACTTTTCCCTAGTAAAGCTTTTATTCTGATTATTCTAGATTTACTTAAAGGGCTGCCATCATTTTAAGATCATACCTGGCACTTTTTTAAATGGAAAGCCAGGACTGTTTCATTTGTTCAGTGTTTAAGATCTCATCTACTGATCCAAACCTTCCTTGTACGACATCCTATTGTGTCCTTGGGCCCTATTGATACCCATTATGTCATTTGCTCTCCATTTCTCCCTTCAGCATTAGCTCTACCTTCCCACTTCTGAATGATTCATTTTTCCAGGGCTGCGACCTTTACAGAGATGTTCAAGCTCTAGGCACTGTGCAGGACTACAATGATGAGCAGGAGAGGGTCTTGATTCTTGTATTAGAATTGTCTAGAGTTACAGAATCAATAGGATAAATTTGTGCATACAGAAAGAGGTTCATTATGAAGGATTGGCTCTCACGATTGTGGAGGCTTAGAAGTCCCACAATTGGTCTGCCATCTGAAAGCAGGTGGTGTAGTTCCAATCAAAACCCAAAGGCGTCAGGACCAGAAGAGCCATTGTCCTAAGTTAGGAGAAGATGGATGTTCTGGCTCAAGAAGAGAGAAAATTTCTCATTCCTCTGAGTTTTTGTTCTATTCAGTCCCTCAATGGATTGGAGGATGCATCCCTGCATTGGTGAGGGCAGATCTTCTTTACTCAGTGTACTGATTCAAATGCTAATGTCTTCTGGAAATGCTCCTACAGACACATCCAGAAATCATGTCTTACCACCATCCTCTTGCCCAGTTGACACACAAATTTAACCATTCTAGTTCTCAAGGAGTACAGTGTTGAGGGCAAGATGCATGGATGGTACAATGAACTTGGTGATGGCAGTCAGCACAGGGAATGAGCACAACAGCAGTCTGGGCTTTCCAGATCACACCTTCTGTGAACTTGAAGGATGGGTAGAAGGTCGTATGAAAGGACAGGTGGGCAGCTTGAGAGGGAAGAGGGCTTGTAGGTTGAAGGAGCAGAAAGAGCAGACCCTGGAAGAGAAGACAGGAATGGCCAAGGAGGCAGGGGCGAGATTAGGGCTCACCCTTCCTTTCAGTCTCTCCATCTGTGTTCGATGATGCTTTCTTCCTAGTACTAAGCTCAACTCCAGGGTGAAGCTGGTGACTAGAACAGATAGGTTCCTCTCAGTCAAATGAAGGAGACAGGCAATAAGGAAGGAACAAACCTAAACTTTGTGGTGAGTGCTCTGAAACACAAGAATGTGATTTAGTGGCAGAATGAAGCAGGCCATTGGGGTCCTACTTAGGACAGAGGTGACCATAAAGCTGAGACCTGAAGAGTGAGAAGGAGCTGAGGAGGAGAATGTTGGTAGTGGGGGTGAGTATCCAGGCAGAGAGAATAGCAGATGCAAGTGTGCTGAGCAGAGAGTGACTGCGGTGACTATTTAGGGAACTGGCAGAGGGAGTCTGCCTGAGAGAGCAGTGGGCAGTGAGGAGAGGACAATGGGCCAGGTTATGCTGTGCACTGGGGTCTTAACAAGGAGTTTGGACATAGTCATGGGGATGGAATGATGCTGGAGGGACCCAATCATATTTGCATTTCATGAAGGATAGTAATAATGGTAATAATAATAGTAGCAGGGCACCTGGATGGTTCAACAGTTGGGCATCTGCCTTCAGCTCAGGTTGTGAACCTGGGGTCCTGGAATTGAAGCCCACATCAGGCTCCCCACAGGGAGCCTGCTTCTCCCTCTGCCTATGTCTCTGCCTCTCTCTCTGTGTCTTTCATGAATAAATAAATAAAATCTTAAAAAAAATAGTAGCATGGTAGATGATATTAAAGGAATTACTGCTGAATGTTTTGGGTGCAATAATGGCCAGGTCATTAAACAAATAGTCCTGTCAGTTAGAGGTTCATGCAAATTATTTTCAGGTGAAATGATATAGAATTTGCTTTAATATGGTCCGGAAAAATAAGTGAGAGAAGAGATAAAAAAAAAAAAAGGTTGGCAAAATGATAATTGTTGAAGCTGGAAAAAGTTATATATGGGTGCATCAAACGATTTTCTCTACATTTTGGCGTTTGAAAATTTCCATAATAAAATCATTTGAAGACTTGTGCAAAAACTTGTATGCAGAAAGTGTTCAGTAAATGGAGAATTGATGGTAACAATAGTTGCTTTTTTTTTTTTTTGAGAGGGTGAGGGAGAGGCAGAAGGTGAGGGAGAGAGAGAAACTTAGGTAGACTTCACACCCAGCACAGAGACCAATGTGCAGCTTGATTTCACAACCCTGAGATCATGACGTGAGCCAAAGTCCAGAGTCAGGTGGTTAACTGACTGAACTACTCAGGTGCCCCAACAATTGCTTTTTATTGAGCAACTACTGCATGGCAGTTTTTGAGTCAATTGCTTTATTATATATATTAGCATAGGGGTCTCCATGCTTTTTATTTTGCATACCCATCAACAAAAATGATTTTAAGCACATATCACTAGCGTAATACATTTGATTAGTTACTTACATAATGCCAAATGGTGCTGTTTGAGTACCTTATAAAATATACACAAAACAAAGAATTTTAAAAGGTGAAATTACCTTGGGATAAATAACTTTAATGTCTTGCTAATTTTGGTAGGTTTGTACTATCATTAGCTAATATCTCCAGGCACCAGTTACACATAGAGAAAAAATTGTCGTTAATGACAGTATGGCAGACACATTCCAAACCATCTTCTAATAATTTCATTTGGTTGGGTAGGGGGTAGTACTTGGTCACCTTGGATTATATCATCATTTTGTTTACCTTGTGGGGTGTCTCGTGAAGAGCTCTAACTTAAGTGGAATAAAGGTATGCTCTGCCATTTTTCCGGTTGTTCACTTATACTTACCTTCTTAGTGTTTTTAAAAATAGATTTTTAGCAGGAATATTTTTAAGTCACTTGTCCATTTTGTGAGTTTGTCTATGTAAAGACTGGTTATTGTGGAGCCTGAATCCATTTACCCAGGCACCCATAAATTACCACATAAGGCGATTTGCTAAAAGCAAATGAATGAATGCGGGGTGTTACCAGCCATTTGGCATTGTAGGAGAAAGAAAAGAGCTGACATATGTGTCAAATATGGGTGTCAAACATCTATGCATACATTAAATATCAGTGGAACTTAATTTCCTTTTTCGTTTTGAGACGAATCAAATAAGTTAGAAATAAATAGTCTGATACTTTTCTTCCCACACCCCACTTGGGAGACCTCTGCATCTGTGGCAGTTCTCACTGTGACCCTACAAGGCAGACATTACTATCTTCTGCTTTGTAGATGAGGAAACAGCCCAAATAGGTTAAATGATTTGCCTGAGGGACATAGCTGTTTAGAGAGAGAACAGGATTGGAGCTCAGGAATGCCAGATTCAAAGCTCCTTACTTCTTAGTTGTAGTGCTAGCTGCTAGTCCTTAGCATTGGCCATGGACCAGGCAGTGAGGTAGGCACCACAGTCTTGCTGTTAGAGAGGACAGAGGATCAGCCAAGTGAAATAACTTTCCTATACTCAAGCTGGTCTTTCTGACTCTAGAGCTCATCTGTCTGCATATGAATCCTAGTTCAGTGCCATGTGGCTTGGGCAAATGACTTTCTTCAAGTCTCAGTTTCCTCATCCTTAAAATGGGCCAATGGAAACACCTACCTCCCAGAGCTTCTGAAAGATCTGTATGAGACAATGGCTGGAAACATGAATATTATCCATAATCATCATTGTTCTATGGACTGGAGGTAATGACATGGAATAGACTTAAATGAAAGAGACAGGGTCGCTCTTAAATATCAATATATATTAGAATGAATGAGTGAATAAATGAATGAATGAATGAGTTGCCCCAGTGTTTCCTGCATACTCTCAAATACATTCTATTGCTGGACTCTGGTCTTGTGTTCACCCATGTTGAAGCCGCCAGAGGCCCCATGCTTTCTTGCACAGGAGCATGCTAGTCTGAATCTTGTCCAACCATGTCTGCAGAAATGTAGCCCACCCTTTCTCCTCCTGCCACCAAGAATAAAAATGAGCCTTATGCATTCTTCCTACTGAATCAGGAAACCTGGAGAGAAAAGGGCCAGCATTGCTTCCAAATTTATATGACAGGGATACAAATAATGTCTTGCATTCCGAGAGCAGAGACAGACCTGGAATTTCTGCAAAGGTTTTCCAACTCACAACATATTTTAACACCATATTTGAGCTCTGTGGCAGAACAGTTATCTCTGTTATGTTGGAGCATAGCTATTGAAAAAAATGTTTTATCTACTCTTAAGATCAAAGCATGTTACAAATTAAAAAGGGAGAAAATTTTCAGGTGACTCATTTGAAGGAAGGGTCATCTGTTCAGAAGACCCAGGATAGCAGCAGTGCCCAAAGTGGCACCATGAGAAGACTATGATTCCCTGAACATTCGCAACGAGACTCATATTGTGCTAAGTGTTTCTATCTATGATCTCAGGGAAAGCTTTTAACAGCCTTATGAGATTGTTACTGGTATCACAAAAAATCCCAAGAGGAAACATCATCTAATTAGGATTATTTGAAGAGAGTTTATTTGAAAGGGGGGTCTATTTACAAAGGTGCAGCAAGGTACAAAGGATCCTCAAGAGCAAGTGTGGTATCCTAGGGCCAGGATCAACAGGGCTGCTACCACCCTTATCCCAAGAGATGAGCAAAGGCAGTAACTTCTGGATCCTGGAAGGAGAAAAGCCCGTCTTGAGTGGATTAGGAGTCTACTGGAAAGGGACACAACCAACCTAAGGCAACCCCTTTGAGTAGGAGCAAAGGGAATGGACAGATTGACCTACTCTTCCCTCTCTTGATTCCTGCTAGGTCTCCCTATTGGCCAACTCCAACTAGAAGCCAGAGAGGCAAGAGACCCTGTTGGGATAGTCCAGGGTTTCTCAACCTCTGCAATGTTGATATTTAGGGTTGTATGGTTCTTTTTTTAAGGAATTCTCCTATGCATTGTAGGATGTTTAACAGCATCCCTAGCTTCCATTCACTAAATGCCAATAGCAGTTTCCTTAGCTGTGATACCAAAAATGTGTCCATATTTCAAAATGTCCCTTGAGGGAACAAAATTATTCTAGCTGAGAACCACTGGTATAGTCCATATAGGTTGATCTCCCCGGCAGAGAGTAGGATGCAGATGTATAGAGAGTGGATTTGGAGAAAATATCCAAGAGAGAACTTACTTTAGTCTAATTTCACTGCCAAGGAAACTGAGGCTCAAGCAAACTAATTAACTTCCTGAAACACACACAGATTGCAAGTGCAGAAGCCAATCTGCAATCCTAGGTCTGTCTGATCCCAATGCCAGAACTTATAATCACAAGTTGTATTCCATATTCACAAGTGGGAAATGTCCCAGAGAAAGAAAGTGGAGTGTTGGAAATGGAATCTTTGGAAATCCTGGGAGAGGTGGAATGCTAGCATTTTGGGGCACTTACACTCTGGGTCCAGAGTGCATGTTAGGCTATATTGCAGACCTCTTTGCTGGAGAGAACCATCAGACGCATAAGACTTTGGGCATTTTTGAAGCAGCCTTTAAAAACTATTAATGTCCATAAGAGAGGAGCAAGAAAGAAGGAGCCTGAGTGAATCAGATCTCTATCCACTGTCCGTTGAGGAAGTCATCCCATCTCAGTTTCACATCACTATGGGGTAGATTGCTAGAGGCTCTCCAGCCACATCACTTTTGTAAAAACCATCTTAACCATTTTAAGTGCATAGTTCAGTAGTGTTAGGTATATTTTAAGAAGTGGAAGCAACCCAAATGTCCATCAGTGAATTAATGGAATAAACAAAAAGCAGTATATACATACGATGGAATATAATTCAGCCGTAAAAAAGGAAGGGAATTTTGTCACATGCTACAACATGGATGGACCTTGAGGACATGGCCGAATGAAATAAGCCAGTCACAAAAACACAAAAGACTATATGGTTCCAGGCACATCAGAATGGATTGGCATGATGGTGACCCATCATGGTGGTGACCAGGGCTAGCCCATCAAAACTCTCCATGCATAACCCTCCATTCTCTTTCTCTCTCAGCTGCTGGTCAAATGCAGCAGATCCAGAGCAGGATGCTCAAGCGCCAGAACCACTAAATGGGAGAAATCTGGTTCCTGAGTCAGTGTGTGCAAAACTGCCTCCCAAACATCTAACCACATTTTAACTGAATGGGAAAAAAAAAAAGCTTTTCAGTGGTTGAATCCCCCTTACTTCCTCCTCAGTGTCCCTAGAGTTCTCAAACGTCTTGTGCACATTCAAATCTTAATCAGGGAGGCTTCTGTAGGAAACCTAACTAAGAGACTATAGCTGTAACTGCAGTTTAATTTCCTTAAAGAAGGTAAGTTGAATTTGTAAATGACATTTGCATTACCCAAAGAGTTTGTCTTAAAAAAATTTGCCTATGTCCTAATAGATGGTTTTAGTAAATGGAATATTAAGCAAAACACAAGCATTTGTGGTTGTTTGTAACCAGACACCAAAGTCCCTCAGACATTAAAGTGTAGATCAACATCTGATAGTGAAACTCTTAATCCATTTTCTAGAAACAGCTCAAATGCTAGGGTTTCATGGAATCCTCTAGGGTGAATTAGCTGTTTCATTCTCTCTGCTCTCGCAGCATTTGAGTCATATTTCTGAAACAGCATATACCATGCTGTATTGTAATTGATTTGTTTACATAATATGTGTCTCGAAGATTATATTCAGAGTTCCTCAAAGGCAAAGACTAAATCTCATTTGCCTTTGTCATTCCTGCACCCTGATCTGGCCCTGCCACATCATTGACTGCAATATTTGCGTGTTGAAAAAAAACAAATGAATGAATGAATAAAGGAATATCTTATTCAATAGATTATATCATGTATCCTTCAGGACTGAGACTATTTAATCTGTCGTTAAAAACACTCCTTAAAAAATCAAACACAAAAACAAAAACAAAAAAACACTCCTTCACTGTGCATAGGCCCTAGTACACAGTTGGGGATTATTGCTAAAAACTAAACAAGTAAGTGAATGAAGAAAGAAGGAAGGAAGGAAGAAAGGAGGGAGGGAAGGAAGGAAGGAAGGAAGGAAGGAAGGAAGGAAGGAAGGAAGGAAGGAAGGAAGGAAGGAATTAGTATAAATAATGAGGGAAGCATATGGCCAACATAGATTATTTCTGAGTGATTGCCAAACCCCGTTTTTCCTTCATTGTGTTGGTAGGTTGTAGCTTAGCTTTGTTGTTTATAATGTTTTGTCAGTCAAAGAATAATATACTTTTAGGCATTAACTTATGTTAATTTGGGCAGATAGTTTTAGCTTCTCAGCCTAATTTTAAATCTTGAGTTCATCATTCATCATGTTGAAAATTTTTCCTAGTTGTGTATCGCTTATAAATGTAGTCAACCTATTCTCATATCACTGTAGTAGAGACTGCCAATTCAGTCCATGGCACCCTTAGGGGTATAGTCATTCCACTCTCTAGGCTGGGGGTTAGGAAACCATGGTCCATGGGCCAAATTCAGCCTGCAGCTTCTTTTTGTAAATAAAAGAAAATTTTGGAACACAATCACACTTATTCATTACATATTGTCTATGGCTGCTTTCATATAACAATGGCAAAATCGAGTAGTTTGACAGACACTACATGGCTGCAAAGTTTAAAATATTTACTTCCTGACCATTTACAGGAAAAGTTTGCTGATCTTTGGTCCTGGTGATTAAATCCAACAAGTGAAACCACATTTCACCATCTTATGGGTGAAGTCGTGAAGTCTAAAGGGAGCCTTGTTATGTACCTGGTTGAAATCAAGATAGATTTTGCTTTGCCTGTAGTTTTCCTCTGTTGTCTCAGCAACATTATCAAGGGAGGAGGTGCAATTATGTAGTACATATACCTCCTGGTGACCAAATAATTTCTAGTGATCATCATATTAGGAAATAAAATGTTCGCTGAACATATACTAATCACTGTTTCTGGAATTCTATCCCTGTGGTAGTGAGTTTGGGGCTAACCATCCTTTGCTACAAAAAGCTCGTAAAGAATGGGGAGTGAATCTCTTTGCCTCTCCCCTGGCCTAGTTCTCTTATATCGTTCCCACAAATGAAGCCTCTGAGATGCTAGATCAAACTAACAACTGGCTTTATCTCTATGGATCACATTTTCCTCATCTGGAAGATAGTATTTTTCAGAGTTAATATGACGATCAAATGAGAAAATTGATGGATATGAAAAACACTATAATTGCCATCATCTGGGGGATCCCTGGGTGGTTCAGTGGTTTAGCGCCTGCTTTCAGCCCAGGGCATGATCCTGGAGTCCTGGGATCGAGTCTCACATTGGGCTCCCTGCATAGAGCCTACTTCTCCCTCTGCCTCCCTCTGCCTCTGTGTGTGTGTGTGTCTCTCATGAATTAAAAAAAAAAAAATTGCCATCATCTGTTGAGTACTTTTTACCAGGCACGGTGCTGAATGTTTTTACATGCATCATCCCATTTAATCTTCATTAAACCTAGTGAATGTTGTCCCCATTTTACGGACAAGACAGTGAGATTAAAGAATATACTCCATTCATTCAACAGATTATTTTTTAAGCACTACAGCGTGCCAGGTACTATTTCTAGGTGCTTGGGATTCATCTTTGGACACGATCAACAAACACCTTTGCCCTGGTATATGCAGTGGTTTGAGATCCACAATAAACAACACACTGCACATCATAACAAACGTGTTTAGTATGATTAAAGATGGTAAGTCATGTGGTAGAAGAAAGGCTGGAACAGGGAAAGGGAGTTTGAAAGTGCTGGAGTGGTGGGATGGGATGAAAGGGGTGCAATTTGGGCAGCCCCGGTGGCCTAGTGGTTTAGCGCCACCTTCAGCCCCGGGTGTGATCCTGGAGACCTGAGATTGAGTCCCACGTCAGGCTCCCTGCATGGAGCCTGCTTCTCCCTCTGCCTGTGTTTCTGCCTCTCTCTCTCTCTCTCTCTCTCTCTCTGTCATGAATAAATAAATAAAATCTTAAAAAAAAGAAAGGGGGTGCAATTTAAATAGAGTGGTAAGGACAGCCTCATTTAGAAGGTGATATTGTGAATTTACAGGAAACAAGGAGGTTAGCCCCACGCACATCTGGAAGAGGGCCATGCTCCAGATCTCTAGGTCTGATTATGGCACAACCGGGATTCCCACTCAGCTCCATCAGACTCCAGAGCCTACATTTGTAAGAGCCAGGGTTAGCGAAATGTTAGTTCTCTTGTCACTACTCACGGAACATGTGCTGTGTGCATGCTTGCTCTTTCCTTGGCTGTTGCCTACACGAATTCTGGGCTTTGTCCTTCCCTAAAGCATTTGTCCAGGTTGATGTGGGTGTCACATCTCTGTCTCTCTTTGGCCACATGCTCTGCCTTTGTCCCTGGGCCTTTTAAGACCCGATGCTTTCAGAAGGCCACTGTGCCACTTTGCTGGCTTCATCCTTTTTCTTTCTCACTGCAGCATTTTGGTGTTTCAGCTTTACAGCATTTCTTTAGAATCTTTCATCTGCTCTAAGTCCTGTAACTATTTGGCTTCTAAAACTCATGCCCATGTTTCTCTGTGTTGAGTGGACAGCCATACTTTTATTTTCTTTGTAGTAGTAGCTGTTGTTTGCTCAAATAGCCAGAGTCACTCTCTGTCACTTTCAACCACAGAACTCTGATAGACCAAGTTAAAAAAAAATCTATTTCAAGCATTCAGGATTTGTACCTGCCAGTGCTGGTTTTTCTTTTTTTATATGATTAGGAACCTCAGGAAAACAGAGTTATTTGCTGAGACTTCTGCTCCCTCATCACTAACTCATCTTTCTTCCTTAACACAGGCTAAGCCCTCAGTCACAGGTCACCTCATGGCTTCGTTGACACTGAAAGAATGAAACAGTGCCCAGTGCAGTGACTTGCCAGACCCTCTATTTTTAGCCAGATTCCCAGCAGATGTCTGGAGAGTACCAGTCTCCCTTAATTACTATAACTTGTCTGGGTGCCATTTTTGAGCTCTGCAAAATAGACATTGAAAATAGAACCCACCTCATGAGGTTGTCGTGAAGATCAAATGCAAAAAGTGCATACAAAAATAGCGCAGAGCCTGGTGTGCAGCGACAATTTGGCATGTCAGCTCTTACTGTTGGGGGAGGCACTTGATTTGGATTGGAGAGAGGAAGAGCATGGGGCCAGACAGGCCTGCACTTCAGTCTCACTCACCAGCTTCATAATTATGCGGGCTACCACACTCCCTGTGCATCAGTACTCCATGCTGTAAAGCTGTAATGGTAATATCAATCTCAGTATTCAGCGAGATAAAAGGTATAGAAATGCTTAAAATTATATGTGTAAAAATGCTGACATAATATCTAAGTATCAAATAAGATTGAATGCATTCAATGTGAACAATAGTATGCAAAATATTGGAACAATACTATCCCTTTTAAGTACTGAGTGAGATAAAATGTATAAATAAAAGCCTTGTAATAATACCAATTTGAGTATTAAGTGAGATGTGTATACATTAAAATTAATCAGGTCAATAGAGTATTAATGAGATTCACATGTATAAAGGGCTGAGTATGGTGTCAGGCACTTAGTAGGCATTTGAAAATGGATTTGTACCAATGTTACTGTCATGTTTTGTATCCCTGGCATTGTGTTACTATCAACATCCTCCTCAGTGTTAGGCTGCATTGCTTTCAATGTCATTCTTTGCTATAAAACCCTTCTTTTTGGTGATACTGAGTGAGTGTTTAATAGTAACAATTCTGATCATACATCATTATCCCTTAGGCACATATTTACTATTTTCAGATTGCCTTTTCTTCAACTTCCTCATGAGCTCTCATTTGAAAGTGGCTCTGAACACAAATTGGCAGTCAAATTGGGATTTTACAGACTTTATCTCCATCAGTATTTTCATACCAGAAGGCTAAATATGATCTTTGAGGAATTCCAGAGTTCTCAAAGGGAATAATTTGTTCCAAAGAAATAGGTCACATGGAAGGAGAGGGGGAGCAAGCATTATACATCAAGAAGATATGTAGGAAGACAAAACGAGTCATATAGATTAGAGCTGATTATTTGATTCAGAATTTTTTTTAATTCAGAATTAAATGAGACAAAAATTATATACAAATGACACCATGAGAGTATCTCATCCACAAGCTGTGACTGTACCATATTAATGCTTTCCACTGGATTGTGCATGGGGTCCCAGATGCTTGAATATTTTATAGTATGGAATGAGCCAGAGTATGCTGGATAGTTTGCTGAGATAATAGTTGTTCATCATCATCACTGGGTCATGACCATGTGCTGAGTATCTTCCACTGTCCCTCTGCACTCTGCTCCTTTCTTCTCCTGCTCAATGCCCCAGCGACTCATCTGAATGGACTCCATCAGTGGGGCTCCTTGGTCTTTGGGTTTCTGGTTTGGTTGGTCAGTGGAGAGCCCTAAGACGGAGCAAAATGTGTGAAGGTGCCTCAATATGACTGTGTCCCTCAACTGAAGGTTGTATATTTTGTAGGGGCCTTCTCTTCTCTATGACTCTCCCTTATTGAACCAGGAGCTTTTGAAATGGAACCCTAAACTCTGTAAGGATAGATACGACCTGCATCTACTTTGCTCATCACTATACCCTAACAGCATGGTTGGCCCCAAAAAGACACTCAAATAATATATTTTGACTGATTGAATGCCTTGAAGATTCCCCCACAAAATTGCATTCTTAGAGAAACCACTATCTAAACCTACCTCATGCACTATTGCAAAAAGGAGCCACACTCTTTCTGAGCAGTGGTTCTTGGAAATAAAAGCTCCTAAAATTCCCATCCACAAGCTGTGACTGTATCATGTTAGTGCTTTCCACTGGATTATGCTAGGGGGTCCCAGATGTTTGAATCTTTTATTCTACAGCATTTACTTTTATGTGAGATTCCAATTAATTGAATTGGGAAAAGCTGTAAGCCTTGTGACAGAGGAACTGTCTCTTTGACAAAACTCACATGCCTGTAAAGTCTAAGATTACTGTCTCCGCTTTGCATAGGTCCATAATCAGTTTGAGTGATTTTATGTTTTAATATGTTTGACTGAGTAGCTCGAAATTTTGATATCATACTTATATAGGTCAGAGTAGGTATTTAGAGGAAACCCTCTTAGGTGGCATATCAAAGGAGTGTTCCTAGAACATCAAGGGACAGGATGGGAACCCCGGGGATGCCTGCTCTTACATTCCAGGTTATTTTTTCCTGGAATTTGAAAATTCATTTTCTCTGTCATTTTCTCTCCTAAAAACATCCATCAGTGTTGTTTTTAGCATCAAAACTCAAACAGTCCTCATAATTATACCTTCCCACCACCCCCATACCTCTCAAACACCAGAAATATTGCAGGAGGTAGCAGGTCCCTTTCCACCTGTAGCCTGTCCTGGTTCATCTCAGGTGAAAGTCTTTGTTTGCATTTTAATTATGCCCACACATCAGAGACAGTTGGTATTCTATAGAGCTCGAATGATGGGAATCTTCATTGCCCACCAGCCAGCAAGCAGTTGAACATCAAACTTTTAATTTCCCAGGATCTGTTTGCCAGCTGCCTTAGGTTTAGTTTCCTGGAGGTCAAGTCTTACCAGGGCTTCATATATGTGTGATTTACTGAGCCTGTGAAGGAGTAAGGGGCAGCAGGATAGGAAAGGGGAAAAGGCTGATCAAGAATTCAGTCTTAAGTAAAATCTAGCCTTGGCATGATCTGTGGGGGCAAATACCAGACAAATCCTAATTGAGGGACATTCTATAAAACACTTGAGAGTCCTCCTCAAAACTGCCAAGATCATCAAAAATAAAGGAAATCTGAGAAACAGTTACAGCAGAGAGAAGCCTAAGGAGACCTGATCACTAAATGTAATGTGGGATCCTGGATGGGATTCTGGAAGAGAAAGGAAATTAGGTAAAATTAAGGAAATATGAATAAAAAGGATGACATTAGTTAATAACTTTATCAATATTGATTCAGTTATGACAAATGTATCATACTAATGGAAGGTATTGATAATAGGTTAAACTTGATGGAAGGTATATGGGAAGGATGGAGTATTGTACTATCTGCAAGTTTTTGGTAAATCAAAAGCTACTTTAAAATAAAAAGTTTATTTTAAGAAAAAAAGAAAGTGTTCCCTGGGAAAATTGGTATGGGAGTCAGAGAAACAGGATAGGGCAGGGAAACAGCTACTCAAGGGTTAGATTTTAGCCTCAGCCTGATCCCTTGTGGCAGCTCTGGAGGTGAATTACACAGCATTGTTCTATACAGAGGCCAGGTCATCAGATTTGATACTGCTGCACCAGTCATGGACTGCAGCAGCCCCAGGCATCGTGAGCTCCCAGGCACTTCTAATTCTCTTGGTTCCTTTACATGAATTGGCTCCAGAAGTCCATGGTAGTCTTCTGAAGGACATAGGATGAAAGGAACAAAACATGTCAAAGTGGGGAGATGGAGACACCAAAGTAGTTATGGGAATCTAAGGAGATTTAGGCAGCACTCTTTCAGTGTCCATTGTGTAGGAGCATGGCAAGAATAATTAGCTGTCCACAGTCACAGTGCTAGCAGATAGCATAACCAGGATTCATGCCCGCGCTGTCTGGCCCCTTGATGGCCCCCTAATACTACTCTGTAGTGTGTCCTGAAGGCTTTGGAGCTTTCAACAGGCCATGAAATTGGGAAATGCATTTAACGATTTCCTGCACCTTTGAGGGGCAGGGAGATAGCAATAGACATCTGAACTATGTCCTGGAGAGCTGAGCTATTCCTGCACAGAAATCTCTGAATGGCTCACATATCTGGGAGGAAAGGTGTTTTTAAATATTTCTTGAACAAATGCACCTTTTAAGCAAAATATGTAGTGGGTCTTAGCCAATGGTGTCTAACTGGCCACTGACTCTAAGCTGGAGAGGAACAGAGGACTGGTGGGATTTAGTAATAATCATAGTCTGGAATTATCTTTAGCAAAAGGGAGTACTGTTTGATAAGCTGTGGCCATAAATGTCTATTTCTCATATTACCCCCAATACCAAAGGTTCACATATGTCCCATTAAGCAATTGCCAAGTGACAGCTCCAGGGACATGGGGCTGCCAGAGGAATCGTTGCTAATGCAGGTTTTATAATCTCCACTTATACAATGTAATTGGCTTAAGACTGTTGCTGAAGGAAAGAAGCAAGATGGTGCTTAGTGTGGGAAAAGTTTTCTTTAGAAGCAAACTGTAGGATAACAGAATGGAGATTACCATTCCTAATTATCTGCTATTATGAACCTGGAGGACAATTATTGTAAAAATGCCTCCAGGCTTCACCAGGGTAAGACACAAAAATCAGTGCTACGGTTAATGGAATGTATTGTGTAGTTCCTCATCTCTCTGGATCCTGCTTCTGCTGCTTCTTTGCTGTTCTTATGCTGAGAATTCTGAGTGCTCACCTTGTTATTATTTTTGGTCAGCCTCAGCAATGCAATGTTGCTGTAACAGTTAACCCTGAAATTGCAGAGGCTTGAAACAATGAAGACTTAGTTCTCTTTCGTGACATGCCTTCTTATATCTTTCTAATTATGTTGTTTGGGACACATGGCCTCTTAGGGGAGAGAGGGATATTGAGGCGCATTAAGTCTTAATTGCCTCAACTTTAAAGCCATGTGTCACTTCCACTCAGAAATCTGTGGCCACATCTAGTCACATGGCTCCAACCTACCTGCAAGGGAAGGTGGGGAAATGTAAAGGAGCACACAGCTCCTTGGTGAGCATTCTGTGCCAAATCTTTCCTGATCACATTTTTATTTCTAATCTATTGTGTGTGGTTTTAAGATTTTATGTTTTTTGGAGCAGTTTAGGTTTTCAGCAAAATTAAGAGGAATGTACAGAGATTTCCCATATTTCTCTGCCCTCTGACATGTGTACCTTCCCCATCAACCATATACCCCACCAGAGTGGTACAGTCATTACAATTAATGAACCAACACTGACATACCATAATTACTAAGGGTCCAGAGTTTACATTATGATTTCCTCTTGGTGTCATAACCCATAATCTGTGGGTTTGGGCAACTGTATAATGACATATATCCATCATCATGTCATCATACCTAGTATTTTCATGACTCTAAAGTGTTCTTATGTGCTCAGCCTACTCATCTCCTTCCTGCATCAGCTCCTGGAAACCACCAATCTTTACTATATCCATAGTTTTGCCTTTTCCACAATTTCATGGAGTTGGAAGCATATACTATGTAGACATTTCAAATTGGTCTCTTCCACTTAGTAATATGCATTTGTTTCCTCGTGAGTCTATTGTGTTTTGAAGACAAGAAATATGAGATAGAAACTGGTAGAAGATTAACTCATAATTTGTACGGCTATTTAAATTTAAGTGTAGATTAAATTAAAGGTAAAGTTTTAAGTGTAGATTAATTATTATTATTATTTAAGTGCAGATTAATTTAAAAGTTCAGTTAATTACACTAGCCACATGCTTAATGTTCAGTAGTACACATGGCTAGTGACTATCTTATTAGACAACACAGAATAGAACATTTTCATCAATTGTAGACTTTCCTAGATTATTCTAAAATGTTCCAAAACATTTTAGTGTATTCTAAAATAAGTGACTGATTACTATACTGTGAGTCTAACAGGCTTCTGAGAGTTTACTCAGGCCTCTAACTTAGATCTCCTATGGTGAAAATTAGCCTGATGTGCTGCAATGATTTTGAAGCTGTGTTAGGCAGAGATCTATTCTGATTTTAGCCATATTGCAAGCTTCCACATAAGATTTAGCTGAAACAGTAGACTTTATGGCTGAGAAAAGTTTGAAAACCACCTCATGTAAAGAGGTTTGGGGGTAGAGATGCCTGAGTTCGAATTCTTGTTTTTCCATTTACATGCTTTGAGATCTCAGATAAGTTAACTGATCCTCAGAGCCACAGATTTACCACCCTCTGAGATGAAAATACCCACCTCATAATGTTCTTGTGAAGGTGACAGGAGTCAGCATGCAAATAGGCTGCTGGGGTCTGGTGCTTTTAAATAAAGGCTTAAGAAATGACAGATAACGTCGTAGTCATCGTTGTAATCATGTAACCTTCATCAATAATTTAGAAGAAAACTAACCATGGAAGAACCTTAAAGAGGTTGAATTAAGGGCTTAGTTTACAAAAGGAAATTTAGTAAGAATAAACATAGCATCTCACTTTGGAGTCCAGGAATGGGAGTAAATAAGAATAAAATTGGAAATTACATGGTCTGATGGCAGCATGTCAAAGGATGTAATTTCATTTTTGTTCGACCCTATAACAGGGCTATATTCAGAAATGTGCATGTCCTGCACCTATTTGTCCTGGTGGACTATGTATGTGTAAAGCTTTAGGTCTTGCTATTTTAGGAGAGGTCAAAATGAACTAGAGTAATTTGCTTCTTTCAGTAAATATTTATTGAGCATCTCCTGTGTTCCAGGTATTCAGGGCAAACACAAAGAGATTGGCCAGTGATCTCTGAAAGCTCCCAGTCTAAGGAAGGGGAGACATCTGAAGCAGCCTTCCAAAATAAATATAATATTAAAACTATGATACATGCCAGGAAGGAGCAGTCCAAGGTGTTCAAAGAACCTTTATTGGAAGAACCTCTCTTCTACTCAGGGAAACCAGGGAAAGTTTCCTTGGGATTGAAGATGGAGCTAAGACCTAGGAAGGATAAAAGGAGAAGGAGAGGAATGTTCCAGAGAAAAGGATCGCACTTGTAAAGGGGATGAGAGGAAATGAGGAAACCTCTTGCTTATTTATGTAGGATACATATTGGGACATAAATCTGAAGGGGAAACAGGGGCAAGATCATGGAGAGTCATGTAGACTGTGTATGATTTCCATCTTTATTCTAAAATCAATGGGAAGCCCTTGAAAGGTTTTAGATAAGGAAGTAGCCTGTCCATATTTGCCTGAGATTACTCCGGCTGCAGTGTACAGAATAGATTAGAAGTGGGAGAAAAGTGGGTTTCAACATTTGACTTTGAACAATTATTCTCCTACTACTAGTAAGTAAAAGAGTCTGCTTCACCCCACCTCAAAAGCCCAGAGCATGGTCATAAAATTTGGACATAAAATTCTATTGTTTTATTTTGTAATTTTTTTAAATTGGAGAAATCAAATCATTTGTGTTTATTTGAATATTTGCGTTTCTTTTGTAATTTGGCTTTTTGTGACTTAAAATTTTTTTTAAAGATTTATTTACTTATTCATGAGAGACAGAGAGAGAGGCAGAGACACAGGCAGAGGGAGAAGCAGGCTCCCCGCAGGGAACCTGATGCAGGACTTGATCCTGGACCCCAGTATCACCCTCTGAGCTGAAGGCAGATGCTCAACCACTGAGCCACCCAGGTGTCCTGTGACTTGGAATTTAAAAATTTTGCCTTAAAAGTTTCTATTATGGATTTTTTAAGTGCTCTTAATGTATTGAGACATTATCTATTTGTTTTGTTTTTGAAACTTATTGAGGTATAATTAATCTATACACAAATACATGCATTCACACACTTTGTACAGGCTTTAAAACATTTCCCTGTATTTTGTTGCCTTTAAAAGTTAAAAAAAAAAGCTTTAATTTTTGTGGAGACAAATATTTTTTTCCTTGCTTTGATAGATTCTTAGATACTTCGAGCAAAAGCAGCTAATTTTTCACTTTTTAAAAACTTAAAAGTATGTCCTTTGTATACTTTTAACTCTTTATTCCACCTAGTACTTAGTCAATGGACTAGAGAGCCCAGAAAATATTTAAAATTATTTTGGATGTTGTGTATTCTTATCTAATTTCTGATTTAGGGAGGAATGTTTCACCATTAAATATAATGACAGTTGATTTAACTTAGTTTTTGTGTCATGTTAAGTCAATTTTCTTTTCTTCCTGTGCTAACTTTTTTTTTTTACTTTTAATTATGATTAGGTATTATATTTTATTGATTTACTTTTCAATTTATCTTTGAAATTTACCTATTGATATGATGTATTTTATTATAGGTTTCCTATTACTAAACTACCCTTGTTCCAAAAGAGTAAACTATGTTTGGTTTTAGCAAATTTTTCTTCCCTTGATTTGTTTATACGTTGACGTATTAAATACTCATTAAATGTCTCCTACATGCCCAGCACTCTTTTAGGGGGTAAGCGCTCAGCAGTGGGCAAATAAAGAACCCTGTCCCCATGAGGTTTCCAGTCCCGGAGACAATAAAGTTATATGCACATAAATGTAAAGAAAAGCACAACTCTTTATATATAGCAAAGGGGAGCCTCTATTTTAGCTCACAGGTAAGGCATTGCCAATAAAATGACCTGAGTGATGAGGAGAGAACCCTACAGAAGCAGTGCCAGCTTCTTCCTCCCTTTAGAGATTCTGGGGCTCTCTCAGGCTCATCCCTGGTTTAATTTCCACATTGTTGCATCTGCTTTTCATTTTCTCTGATGGGGACCTAGGTTCTGTCACTTAACATCTGAATTCTCAGTGAGCCTCAGTAGAGCACTCTTCGTGTGCTGGGTTTCTCATCCTCTTTATCTGGTCTTTCCTGTGGCTCCTGGCTTGGCTCCACAAAAATCCATGCTTTGCCCATTTCTTAAAGAACATGATTTCTAGAGACATGTTCTTCCCTTTCCCCGTGCTCCTGTCTCTTCATGTCTGTTCATTTCATCCTTCATTCATTTCATCATTCTTTTATTCATATGCTCAACATATTATTTTTTTAGTGACCTCTTTGAGTAGGGTATGGTGCTGTTGCAATCCCCTGAACACTTCCTTAGAGGGTGAGGGGTGGCTAGTCAAAGGACTGACTTTAGGACCCACATGGGGTTGCTTTCGCTCTCTGATCACATCCAGTGCGCAAGCCTATCCTCATGTTTCACACTTAGCAGGCATGTAACCTTGAGTGCAGGCCTACTGCGGGGAGGGAGGAGCCTTTCTTACCACAGCCTGGTTTCTCTGACATTGTTTCTGGTACCTCACTGTATAATGTTGGCAGGAGGGACCACATTGCTAGTAACAGGGTTTTTCCTTAGGTAGCCAAGGGTCTCAGAATCCAAGCTAATTCTCACCATAGCACATGTCAATGTTATTGTCTCAGAATGAATGGACATAAAGAAGAGCCATTGATGTAGAGAAGAAAGGACCTCCAATGACCTGTTACAGGTATCTCCAAAGGATGCCCTGGGCATAGAATGCCTTCTTTTTTTTTTTTTCCTGGCCACTTTAGATAAAAGGGCATGAAGTGAAATTTAATGGACTAAGTGGCTGATGTGTTTCCTGCTGTCTTTGGGGGCATTTATGCTATTATGAATTAAAGGGCAGGACATATGGTGTGTATTCCAAGAATGTGCTTTTCCATCAATCCCCATTGTCAATGCAGTTAGAAAAAATTCCCCTTGGATTTTTGTGATGGTTTTTTTTTTTTTTCTGCAAGAACCAGCTGCAGTCTGTTGTTCATATCTTCAAACAATTTTAATAAAAGTTTGGAAAGAGGAAGGCATAGGAGGCACAGGTGTTTTGTCTCTGTGTTCACCCAGAAGTGTCCCTAAGAAACGTTTCTAATAGTTCTGAAGGTGGAATATGCTGTCTATATGAGAATGTATTTCTGGTCTATGGAGCTCTTTAGACATGAGCTGAGTCATCATTTGGCTGTGATGCTGAAGTGATGATTCCAAATGTTTTGAGTCAGAAAAATAAGTAGGTTTTACCTTGTGAACTCAATCTGATGGATAGTTACTGGCCATTTGGGCTCAATGCGAAGGGTATCATGATCCATTAACAAGGTCTGCCCTAGGCATGGAGAGTAGTGAGGTTAGAGGCATACACCATGCATATGTCATTCCTGGAAAAGAAATTGATCCAGAAGATCTGTAATGTACTTCAAACTCTAAGAATTCCAGGAGGAATAGCTTCTGTATCCCTATCAGATTAATTTTATGGGAAAATTATGAGCAATATTAGAGTGGTGCTTCTGGAAGGATCCAGAAGTTAAATGTCATAGGAGTTTCAAAGTGGACTATTTTAGAGATGATGAGGTTATAAATTTGCATTGGTATTATTTCTAGAAAGTCAGCCATCTACAGGGTCTGTGTTTTTCTTGATTCTATTTGCTTGTCATTGAATCATTGGTTTATATTGGCTAATTAATATATGTATTTGTTATCATTTACTGAGCATTTACTTTGTACCATGCTCTGTAACAGAGCTTCTAGATAGAGATGGATCAAAGAATGAACAATTCCTAACTTTACGGCTTCCTGAGAATTTGGGTTACTTGAGAGTTGGCATTGAAAGCTGTGGACTCTACGTAGATTTTCAGGATTTAACCTTTCACAGAGCCATTGCCTTTTAACCTTGGATTTTTGTTGGAAGGAAGAAGGCCAGGAACTGGCTGGTAGAGGAAGAGAGGCTCCAGCAGGGTTTAAGTACCCTTTTCACAACTGTTGAGGCTTCGATATGGCAACACTGAATTCACAACACTTTCAGTTCCTATTGGTAGATAAGGAGTTGGTGTTGTCTTCTCACATTGTGGAAAAGATGTACCACAAGGTATAGCATGACGGTTACCAATGTGGGCTTTGGCATGTGAAGTTGGCTCAGATCTCAAGTCTGTCACTTACTAGCTGGTAAGTTAAAGCAAGTCGCTTGGCTATTTGACCTCAGTTTCCTTATCTATAAATGGAGATAACAACAGGATATACTCAGGTAGAGTTGAAGATTAAGTAAGATCATGCATGTGCAGCACTTAGCACCATGAAGCTAGACTATAGGAATCATCTAACATGGATGCGTGCATGTGCGTGTGTGGGTTTCTGTGTTAGATCCTCAAAACTTGGAAGTTCCACGCAGGAGTCCATTTCACTCTGTAGCCACTCTTTACTTTAGAATTTTAGTACTCTGATTTTGAGAACAGGAAAGAATAAAGGTGATAACTATAATCGTATGACCTTCTCCTGTCCAAATGCCATACTCAGACTTATTCCCAACTTGCTGTTTCTTCAAGTGTGCTGCTCACTTCCAAGTGTATTAATAGTGCCCTCTGCTGCCCACAGAATGGCAGCTTAATGGGAGCTCCTGGGGCAGACGGGTGGGATGTGGGTCTGAGCACGTAGCTCTTCCATGTCTCCCTCTCATCCTCAAATGCATTTTCCTCCTAGTTCACAGCTCCATTTTCTGGGCTGCATTTCTAGCTAAGCTCTGAGTCATCAATTTCAACCTTTAATTCAAGTTTGTGCCTGGACCTGAACCAAACCATAGATAGATACCCAGAAAGGTTGTGCAGATGAGAATATACGGTTCTCTTGCTTTTGATGCACAGCAGGCTGAGATTGGTTCCAGGGTGGCAGAAGCCAAGTCTATTTTCTTGTGTTACAACGCAGGACTCAAGTCATGCCCAAAGCCAGCTGAGTGATTATCTAAATTGGAGCTGTGTGCAATGTGCCTCACCATGAGTTCATAGCTAAGTGCAGTCAGAGCTTCCATAGGATGGTCTCTAAATCTGCTTGCTTTATCTTTTGTGGATAGGGGAAAGTGGAGAGGTTGGATGGCAGCAGGAGTAAGGGCTTCTGATGAATTTAGGCTCCATTTGACCTCCACCCGTTTAGACCTTTTAATGTAACTATAACTCCTCTGATGGGAATGAGATATGGGGACATTGGTGCGGAAATAATCAGCACATGGAAAATCCTTGTACATCATGCCTAGGAGAACCACAGGCTAACCACAGGGAGATGGGGAAATGTGAGATGGTGAATTGCCTTCTGTGACGGAATGTGTTCTTTGAGTACCGAGGCAAGAGGTTGAGATGGATTTGCCCTGTACCAGCCATACTCTCTGGACTCCCATCCTGGCCCATGTCAGCTGGGAGGAGAGGGAGGGGGATGCCCAGGAAGGCACAGTCTGAGTCCCATGGGTGAAAACTAACAAATTTCTGCCATTTAAGAACTAGAGATCTTGGCATCCCCAAATCATATATCCCAAACACCAGCACTAGCCATCCATGTTAAAGACAAATCTGCACCACTGTATATCATGTTCCATCGGCTTCCATATAGCCATATAACATACTATAGCACAGCAGTTATGAACACATCCTTTGGAATCAGACTGACCTGGGTTTGAATCTCAGACCTGCCACTCACTAGCTCTGTAACTCTGGATAGATTGCCTCCTGATTTCCTTATCTTCATTGCAGGAATACTTATCCTTGTCCATCAGAGTTACAGAATGAAAGTTGGTAGTGTGTGCAGACAGTTTCGACAGTGCCCAGCACAATTAATGCTAGCTGCTATTTCAGTGATGGTGTCATGGCAGAAAGAAGCTGGTCCACCAGGTTGAGAAGGAACCACTCAATGAGCCCAAGCAAGTGGCAGAGCTGAGTTATTGCCCTCAGTTGCTACCCTTCAAACAGCTTGTTTATTTGTATATTTCTTTTTAGTCTATAGGGGTTTCCAGATCTCATGCCATTAGGCAAGTATCAGATCTGTAGTTCCCAGACATGGAGATTTTTAAGATCTATATAGTATCTACACTGCAAAATAATATTAAGGACTAAATACACTATTAGGCATGGGTACTTACATATATATAACTCTAGGAGTTCCCCTAGAGTTCCCCTCTAGGGAGCTAGAGGTAGAAGTTGATAGGATTATCAACTTCTTATGATGTCAAGTGAGGACATTCGAAGACAAATACATACCACCTTCTACTCTCACCACCATTTCATAGGGGAAATTAAAATTATATGCAGTGTTTGGGAGTTTTCATTTCTCTTTAATTTTGATGGTTAGAGCTAGTGTTTGAGATATGTGCTTCTGCGATCCCAGGATTCTCCCTTCTGATGTGATAGAAGTTAGAGTTTTCACCCAAGACACATAGGCTACATAGTACCTGGGGCATTTACTCCTAACTGGTATTGGTTACAATGGTTATAGAGAGTGTGGCTGGAGCATCAAAAAGACCATCCTCTATATTGAATAAACCTAGTGCTGTGGCGAAACTGAAAATGTCATTTCATTTGTTGAGAACAGGTGAATATTTTATCTCCAAATAGCACTTGGGAATTGTTGAGATAGAGGGCAGGAAGCCTTCATCTTTCCGAACAACTCAGGGCTCCCAGTGACCTCCTCCAAGAGGGTGGATAAAGAGAGGCCATCAGCTGCTCTTCTGAAGGTCACCTCTGGCAGGCATGTTTTCAAAAATGCCTCAAGGATACAGGAGCACGAGGGGTGGGATGGAGATGTGTGGATATGAGCCAAGCAATTTAAGGTTATTTGAAGAGATTACTAAGGTTTATGTGTCCTTTGCTGTGGTGAATAAGCAAGTGGTGTATTGTCCCTAGAGACCAGCACCAATTAGTCATTTCACTCCCTGAGGACATCCTAGACTTGCCAACGTCTGGCCTGAGGTAGAAAGGACACACAAACCTCTGAAAAGAGGTTATCTTCGTGCCTTTATTTGGGAGGAAAGGGAGCTGAGGAGGTCAGCTGTTACTCATTTTTCAACAGAACAAGAAAAGGAGATCCCCTCCCCCAAATAAAAGTGTGTGTGTATTAGTGTGACAGAAGCTTGCTAGAAGAGATGGGAGGCAACCTGCCAGCTTTATAAAGGAGTGGGTTTCCAGTACCCTTAGAGAATGAAAATCCTTTCACATGGAGACCTAGAAGAAATAAAACTAGGCCCTTGAGCCACTATCTGTTTGTGTGACTTCCAAAAATCGTGGCAGGCTTTGGAACAAGACATGGTTTGAATCCTGGTTGTACCACTTCCAAGCTGTGTGGACTGGGACAGCTGACATAGCCTCACTGATCTATCTCCATCTTCTTTGTCTGTCACTGTCCTGTGCTACAAGTATAAAGTCCCCCTGGATGACAAGCACTCTGTATTAAAAAAAAAAAAAAAAGAATGTAAACATTTCATTAAGGATTTGTATATTGATTACATGTTGAAATGATAATGTTTTGGATATATTAGGTCAGATAAAATTTATTGTTAGAGTTAATTTCATCTGCTTCTTTTTACCTTTTGAAAAAATCTGACCACTAGAAAGTGTATTTACCTTTGTGGTTTGCATATAAGATCCAAGGTGTCTGTTGTTCTATTTGATAACTTTATTCTATAGAATTAGGAGCAGTAGAACAGGACGGAGAGAGAGCACAACTGCAAGGAGAGCCTTACTATGTGTCAGATGCTAAACCCTGACCTTAAAACTCTCTGCAACCTGATATAGTGGATACTGTATTTATTTTACCATTTTACAGATGAGGCTCCCATAGAACAAATGATTTGCTCAGACTAATAGTTAATAAGTGCCAGGTGGTAATTTGAATCCTAGTGTTCAATTCAATAGCGCAGTGTCTCATTATTAATTATTGTGTATGCTGCAGCCGGGGGTGCTCAAATGTCTACCTTGCAATTATTTTAAAGATTAAATGTAATGGTGTGGGTAAGCCCTTACTTTAGGGCCCAATACTTAGTAAGAGCTCCGGAAATGATAGCTGCTATTAATGTTAAAATAGTAAGAAAAAGAGGAGGAGGGGGGAGGGAAGGGGGTCATGCTGCCATCATCGCCACCACCAATAGGTGCCAGGTGCTATCTTGGGAACTTGAAGTACATTGGGTAATTTAATGCTCACAGCAAGCCAGGCCAATGTTCACCCACCCTTTCAATTGCTAATTTTTGCTGGTATGAGTGTAGCAAAATCTGCCTGGCACTCGAGCGCTCACTTCCACTTCACAGACTTTGCCTGTGGTCTACTGGGTGGATAGGAATGAAGAAGGGTGTTGGCAGGGTCTGGTAGGGAATGAGCATGCTATAGAGATGAGAGAGCGGGCAGGGTTTGGGTTTTATAGTACTGGTGGTAGCTCTATTTTTAGCATCTGATTCACCCAGGGAAATTTGGAGCACTGTCCCCAGCATTCAGAAACTGTGCATACTAAGGAAGGTATGACCAGTTGTTGAAGACGACGTCAATGAGGGCGGGGAGGGAAACAGAAATATGATGGTGCTTCACTAATAAGGATCATAATTCTAAATGCCAATAGGAATGGAAGAATGATATTTTCCTTTAAGGAATTTGAGAAACAATTTCAGACAACTGGCCTTGGCCAAAAAGAAGAGGAAACATAGTGTACTTTAATTGGGTTAAATAAAGACCAAGCTTAAGTGGGTTGTGAGGCAATTGCACAAAAACAAAAGCCTTGAAAGAGAGAGATATGAAGGTCGTATGTGTTTACCAGGGACTTGGAAACTTCCAGTTATAGAATTTGTCTCCAACTCTGTCCCTGACAAGGAATACAGGATATAAAGCTGGTAGGTAAGCCATTCTGGCGGGTCTCTGCTGCCTATTGTCAACTCATGAAAGACCAGGACAGCTTCCTCCCACCCTCCAGAGGCCGTGAGCCGGCGGCAAGGGTGAGCATTTGCTCAGTCATATTTCGTGCCAGGCCCAGTTCTAGCTGGATGTTCACTACATGCCACCTCCTTAAATTCTCTCTCTAAACCTCTGAAGTATTTATTTGTATCCCTTATTTTACAAGTAGGACAGAATTATTTTGCCAGGCCATTTAATTATAAGGTGGCAGAGCCAGTACTCTAAACCAGGTCGATCTGACTCCCAGAGTCTTGCTGGGAGTCATGTGGCCTTTCCTTTAAATCCCATGGTCATGACCAGAGATTTCTCTAACTACACTAAGCACATGAAAGAGGTCTTGCTGCCATGACCTCTCAGAGCACAGGACTGACTCAGTTCAACCCATGTCCCTGAAAAATCAAAATGAAAGGTGGAGAGTAAGGAACTGCTCTTTTGTTAAATACAAACTGTACTTGTTTTGAAGCAAAAAAAAAAAAAAAAAAAAAGGAAAAATGGAAAAATGAAAGAAAGAAGAAGAAGGAGAAAAAAAGAAGGTTCTGAAAAAGAATCACCTACTTACTCCCTATAATCTATAAAATGAAATTAGATAGTTGTCAATAAATTCATGAAATATATATATATGACTTCATGTGTATATACATACACATATACATATGTGTGTAGATAGTTGGATAGAAAACTGGGTTATTAAATGTTTTCAGTGTCCTAACTGAATATAAAATCTAACTGTCCCTTTATAGCCTCTGAAAAATCCAGTAATTGCCCCTTGCCTTTTAAAAAATAAAATAATTGACATGATGATTTAAATTGTTGAAGTATTGGGGTGTAGCTTAGTCAGTTGAGCATCTGACTCTTGATTTCAGCTCAGGTCATGATCTCGGGGTCATGGGATGGAGCTCCCCTATGTCAGGTTCTGTGCTCTACTTAAGGTTCTCTCTTTCTCCCCACCCTTCCCCCTCCCCCTGCTTGCGTGTGCATACTCTCTCTCTCAAATAAATAAATAAAATCTTAAAAAAAATAAATTATTTCATTTGCAGTGATGTGCATGGAATGAGAGGGTGTTATGCTAAGTGAAATAACTCAATCAGAAAAAGAGAATTATCATATAATCTCACTCATATGTGGAATTTAAGGAACAAAAATGGAGGACCATAGGGGAAGAGAAGAAAAGCTAAAACAAGATGAAATTGGAGAGGGAAACAAACCATAAGAAACTCAATCATAGGAAACAAATTGATGGTTTCTGGAGGGGAGGAGGGATGGAAGGATGGGGTAACTGGGTGATAGACATTAAGGATGGCATGTGATGTAATGGGCGCTGGGTGTTATATAAGACTGATGAATCACTGACTTCTAACTCTGAAACTAATAATACATTATATGTTAGTTAATTAACTTTAAATAAAATAAAAAAATAAATTGTTCAAGTAATAAGAAAATACATTCTAATACTCAGAAATCAAGACAATTCCCTAATTGTGAACCCCCTACCTCCCACCCCATTTACTGTCCTCCACTTCTTCCAAGCCATTTCCTCTTTCCAGAGGTGACTACTGTGATCAGCTCAGGGTAAATTTTTATAGTCTTTTTTTCCCCCTTCTTGTATAAAAAAATGGGGGCCCTATACTATGTATTATTCTGCAACTTGTGCTTTTAAGAAATGTGCCTTCTTTTATCTTAATGGCTATATACTACTTCAGGGTATGAAGGTACCAAAATTCATTCAACCATCCTCTAATGATAGACATTTGGGGGTTTTCTTGTTTTTCACTATTATGAAGGCAATTGTTTATTCTTTTATTTTAGGGAATGCTTGAGGTTTTACAGTCAACATATGGCTAAGTAAATATTTAAGTTTTATGTTGACATTTGGCTGTCAAGTTCAGAACTTTTATTATGCCATTCACCCCTTGCATTATATAGTATTCTCACTTTCTAAATTTTAGTTTAGAAGGCCAGAACTATAAATGTTGATTATCTTTTTTGGACCGTACATCTTTAGTTTCCATAGCTAAGAGCCTGTAAACCGTAGTGATGACCCTGCCTTGGATATTTGAGTGATGTTTAAGGATGCATAAACTAGAGAAAATGGAGAAGTAGCATGTTAAAGATTCAAGAATTGTAATCCTACCCCCTCCCACCCTGTGGACCCTTATCCAATTGAAAAAAGACATGAAGAACCAAGTGATTATTAAGTGAAACCTCAGATGTGTTAATGAGCAAGGCCAGTGCCAAACTCTTCAAACTGAGGGTCTTTGATTAACTATGCTGGAGAACATAGCTTGGACCTGAAATCAAAGTGAGTGTTTTTGCAGACAATTCCTAAATCTAACCTTGGACTTCTCTGAAGTGAGGCTGGGTTTTCAGCAATCAATCCTAGCAAGTTCCCAGCCAGCAAAGGGTTTCCAGCTGTGTAATGTCCCATCACTGGTGGGGGTAGGAGGTATGTTGCCTGCTTATCTATTCTTACTAGTTGGCTCAAAGGATGTCATACCTTCCCCAGTCTCCACAGAAAAATTTGTTTGTGACCCTCCCATAAGAATAAAGGAAAGAAAGGGGCGCCTGCATGACTCAGATGATTAAGTGGCTGCTTTTGGCTCAGGTTGTGATCCTGGAGTCCTGGGATCAAGCCCTGCATTGGCTCCCTGCTCTGCAGGGAGCCTGCTTCTCCCTGCCTCTGCCTCCTTCTCTCTCTCTCTCTCTCTCTCTCTCTCTCTCTCTCACGAATAAACAAATAAAATCTTTAAAAAGAAAAAAAAGAATTAATGAGAGAGGAAGTGTAAAGGGAGGGCCAGAAGAACTCCAATCACACGGTCTCCTGGGAATGGGATAGAAACGCCCTCATGAAAGCATGCAAGGAGGGGGCATGATCTGCCCTGCTAGGCAGCTTCTTCAAAATTACAGATTTTCCAAAAATATTGATATTTATTTTTGTTTATTGTTATAAGTAAGAATTTTACAGGGTTGAATAGGGGCCTCCAAAAAAGATAGGACCACATCTTAATATTCATTCCCTGTGAATGTTATCTTATTTGGAAAAATGTCTTTGCAAATAGAGTTAAATCCTGGGCTAGCCAGATGGGTCCTGAATCCAATGACAAGTGCTTTTTTAAGAGAAGACACAGAGGAGAAGGCCATGCGAAGTTGTAGGCAGAGATGGGAGGGAAGCTGCCACAAGCTAAGGAACATCTGGAGACCCAGATGCTAGAAGAGGTGAGCAAGGAATCTCCCCTAGAGCCTTTAGAGGGAGCATGGCCCTGCTGACACATTGATTTCAGACTTTTGGCCTCCAGAACTATGAGAGAACAAGTTTCTGTTGGTTTAAGCCATCAATTTGGGGTTATTTGTTATCGCAGCCCTAGGAAATTAATGCATTTATCCTAAGAATGAAATAAGGAAATAGTATTCTAATCCAAGGTAAAATATCTAGATAGTCTAGTTGTCTTTGCTCTAAACTCAGCTGTTTCCTCTCACTATTTAGAGCACTAGTTGTTTTTCATGACCCATTTATAATTTTCTTTAACCTAAGAGCCCTTCACTGGAGTTTATTCATGGCTCCTTCCTGCTGATGGCTTGCTTCAGTTTGTGCCAGGAGGCAGGCAGGGCTCTTGCGAGCGGTGCTTAGCTCAGCTCTCTGCTGTTTACCAGGTCTTCCAGGGGGATCTGACTTTTCTACATCATAGTTTTGATTGCCTGTCACTCTAACTTCCAGCTGAAACTCTCCACACGTCTTGGTTAAAGTAGAATGAGAAGAAAACAAAGGCTCTCTGTCTGCTGGTGGCCTGAGTCCTCCAAGACGAGCTCCTCTGTTTAGGAGGAATTTACTCAGGAAACTTTTATCACTGTATGTCGACTCATTTAATTCTTAGTTATCCACATTAGCCCATCAGTCATTGTACCAAATAGCTTTACTTTTTTTTTTTTTTTTTAAGATTTATTTATTTACTCATGAGATACAGAGCGAGAGAGGCAGAGACACAGCCAGAGGGAGTCCTCGCAGAGAGCACAATGTGGAAGTTGATCCTGGATCCTGGGATCACCCTCTGAGCTGAAGGCAGATGCTCAACTGCTGAGCCACCCAGGTGTGCCCCCCTCCCCCATAGCTTTACTAAGAGCAAGTTACTTCAGCATTTTTACTTTCTTTGGTCCTTTGTTACCCATCAGTACTTCTAAAAAAAGTCCTTTACCATCTTGGTGGGAAATATGTCAGACAACAAATGAACAAAACAGTTGTTGGGAACAGTTGTTTTTCTAATGTTCAGCTCATCAAACTTGTAGCAGGCCATTGGCAATCCTAACGCTATTGGTAGAGATAACAGGCAGAGAGTCCTTTAGGGTAGGTCTTCCCTCAGTGAATATGCTCATAATGGCTGGCAGTGCCAGCTTCATGGATGTATCACTGGTAGAGTCCCATATTCTCAGTTCAGTGTTCTGCTGGTGCTGTCTTGAAACCTCATAATCTCTGAATAAGGGGGTTGCATGGTTTCATTTTGCACTGGGCCCTGTAAATTGTGTAGGTGGTCCTGGTGGCTAGCATGGGCCTGGGACAGCTGAAGTCTCTCCTGTAGCAAACGACCTCCTCCGTTATCCCGTACACTTTTAGTCTACTGTTTGCTTCCCTTTTTGCTATATGCTGTGACCTGAAAGACTTAGAGCAGAGCTCTAAGTTCAGCATATAGTGTCAAGAAATGGTTCTCAACTGGTAAGATTTTATGCCCTGGCCACCTCCCCCTAGAGATATTTGTCAACATCTAGAGACATTTGTTTTGGTTGTCACAATTGGAGGGTTGAGGCCAGAAATGCTGCTAAACATGTTATAATGTTCATAACAACTCCCACCACAAAGAATTATCTGGCCCCAAATATCAACAGTGCTGAGGTTGGGAAATCCTGTGCCACTAAAAGATGACCCTTCTACCAGCAGCCTTAGAAACACCCAAGAACTTGTTGGAAATGCAGAACCTCAGGCTACATCCAGACCTACTTGAGTCATAATTGACCTTTTGACAAGATCCCCAGGTGACTCATATACACATCCAAGTGTGAGAACACTGGGCCAGAGCAAAACTTATCTGGTTTATGCATGTCTATAAGGATTCTGATTGGACTGCTGCCCTTAGGCGTGGAAGATCCCAAGTTTGGATCAAATAGGGAGAGTATGAATAAGGGAAGAAATTCTGAAAACTAGCCTAGTACAGAGCGACACATCTAAAAGGCAAGACCAGAGAGGAAATAGGGGAGAGTCCCCAAGCAGGTTGAGGGGGCAAGAGGACAGAGGACAGTTGGGTCTATGATGTGAAGAGAAGGATGGAGCCAGTAGTTCCTCAGATCATGCTGGCCTAGGGAGGGCTCGAATCACCTTTGCATGTAGCTGGTTGTGTGAGGTGAGTAAGGACACTTCTAAAGGAACCGTGATGGTGACTATCACACTCGGTTAAGTGCTGTGTCAACTGGACTCAGGATGTGGATACTACTTGAGTTTGCTTGTTTTAGTTTGCTTGGCTGCCCTAACAAAGTACCAAGATTGGGGTATAAACAACAGAAATTTATTTTCTCATTGTTCTATAGGCTGAAAGTTTGAGATCAATGTATCAGTAAGGTTGTTTGCTTCTGAGGCCTCTTTCCTTGGCTTGGAGATGGCAGTCTTCTCCCTGAGTCTTCAGATGGTTTTCCCTCCGTGTTTGTGTCCTCATTCCCTTTTCTTATAAGGACACCAGTCATATTGGATTAGGGCCGACCCATATGACCTCATTTTAACTTAACTTACCTCTTTAAAGACCCTATCTCCAAATATAGTCATATCTGAAGTACTGGGAATTAGGACTTAAATATATGAATTTGGTTGGGGGGCACAATTCAGTCCACTGATCTCTGCTTCCAGGTACTCCTCACTATCATGGTCTCTCAATCATCTCCACTGGGCTCTCTTGGCCACCAACTTTGGGTCTTTTCCCCTATGACCCTGTCTATTGAGACTTGAGATTCATTAGCTCTTGGGAGCCCAGCACTCAATTATTAAACATATGGGCTCTGAGCTCTTAAAAAATAAAGTGACTTGTGAGCTAAGACTCTGCTCTTCCCTTCAGAAGGTATTTCCTTCCCTCTGTTAGTATACCACATATCGAGGGCCCCTAGGTTAACCAGGGCAATTATAAGTAAATGGTTAGAGCATGGCTGCCTCAAGGTTCTGATAGATAGGTCAAAGGAATATGAATGCAAATGCATTTTTAAAGCACACTGCAGCTATTGTTGGGTATAATGGAAAGTCATTAAGCATATTAGCTGCTGATTTTATAATCAAGTGCTAACATTTTCTGGATGCTAACCTAAGTAACAGGAGATATTGGCCATTTGCAAAACATGTTTAAACAAAAAAGATTCAGAGACAAGAAGTGCCTCTCATCTTAATTATTTTTTTTGCATCATAAAAACCTCTCGAACAATGCTTTTGCAAGGCATAATGGATGTGGAGCAGCTGTAGAAAACATCTCACTTCCTTTGTTTGGAAACAACGTTTTATAGTTGGAAAGAAAAATTCTGTCCAGCTGATTTTACTCCAAGGAGAGGGCGAATCTGAGAGAGAAATCTCTGCTGTCTGAGGAGAATCTATCTGTGTCCATCAAACACTGGTAAAACTTTAGAGGAAAGAGTTTGAAATTGTACTTGTTCTTTTGTCCATGCTGCTTCTCAAGGTCTCTGCGTGGCTGCTGAATCTACAGGGGAAGGTGGCCTGTTGAGCAGCACATCCAGGTCTTGATTACCAAGGAGTGTACTTGGATGCTTTCATGAGAGGAGGGAGAACCTCTTCTCTTTTCCCGAGCTGTTCATAGGCCATCAGCACCAGTCCAGATTTATTTTTCTAGAGGGCTAAAATAATGTTACTGATTAGTCCAAAGATCACACTGGGAGCAGAACCACCTCAATGCAGGAGCTGACCATACTCATCTTCTAAATTTACATCTTACATTTAGAAGTTTACAGATGCGAATCCAAGGCCAATGAACTCAGTGAGCCTAGCAGTGGCCAACAGGATCATGGGTCCTCTGAGACATTTCCTATCTCTCTGTGTTGATGCCCTTCAGGGGACAAACCTGTCTTTATCTTGTATCAGTTAGCTATTGCCATGAAATAAAGCACCCCAAAATTCAGTGGCTTAAACAACAATCAACTACTTCTCATTAATAACTGGTAACTGGGTAGATCTGCTGATTTGGGTCAGGAGGAGCTCATCCTGTTTGGGCTCACTAATAGATCTGTGATCAGTTAGCAGTTCTGCTTGAGACCAGTTAGCCTAGATGATATTTGTTGGGACAAGTTTATTTTCCCAAACCTCTCTCCCATCTCTCCTATAGGTGAACCCAGGCACGTTCTCATTGCAATGGCATGAATTCAAGAGAGGAAACAGAACTGCTCAAGTACTTTATCAGGCCTCTGGCCCCATGAACCAAAGCAAGTCACAAGAGAGTGAAAAGCTCTGCTAAAGATTTAGATCAAGGAACCAAGAAAAATTAGGGTCTCGGTGTTATCAATATAGGCACAACATCCTATCCTATAGATTGTCTGCCAACCATATTCAGTTACCCAGTCTAACTGAGGTCCAATTGGCCCAAGTTAAAGTAACTTCCCTCTCTTTCCTGGAGCAATGGGATCTTACCCTTTGTGTGTTGGCATGGATGGGGTCATGAAACCACAGATGCCTTAGGGGAATGGGCCAAAATTGCACCCTCCATGCTTGGAACATGGTGGGGACTCACATAGTGCATGATATGATGGAAGAAGACAACTTTTGCATTCTCAAGTTACAACTGAGTTAAACTCAATTTTATCATTGCCCCAAATCTCCTACCAGAAAGACTCTTGCTTCTCACTCAGTGTGGATATTGCCTCAGTCACATCTGAGTTCTTTTGCCTGCCTTGTTTGACAAACAGCTGTGGGTGGGTGAATAGGAGAAAGCTGAAATGTCAACCAACAAGTATCTGAACTTATATCAAGTATGTGAGTAGACATGGCTCAAGCTAAAGAGCCCTTTGGTTATCTTCATCAAGGTGAGAGAGTTTTGGCTTCTTAGTCCACAAATGCAATTTACTCATTCATTCTCTCAGGGAGTATCATATCTAGGAAGCCTTGGGAGGTGTTTTTTCTATTTGCTCAATGTCTATTTATCCCTCAAAATTTTGCCTAACCATTCTTTTCCTATTAAATCTTCCTGGAACAGTCATCATTAGCCACCCCTACCCACCCCCACCCCTACCCCTATGTATGTCCTATTGCACTGGTGCAGTAGACTTTTTATTCTTCTTTCATTCATCTCTTCACCAAATATATACTGAATGCTTTCTATGTGCCAGGCATTGTTTAGGCACTGAGTAAAGACATTTAAACAAAGGCAAGGTCCCCACTCTCATGAAACTTACATTTGGAAGGGAACATTCCATAATAAATAAGTAATCAAATATATACTATATCAAATGCTAATAATAAAAAGATTGGGTAAGGGACAGGCAATGATGATGATGATGCTGATGTGTGTGTGTGTGTGTGTGTGTGTGTGTGTGTGTGTGTGTCTGGGATCTGTGTTAGACAGTTGGTCACGGAAGCCCTTTCTGTAAGTTGCATTAGGCAGAGACATGAACTACATGAGGGAGTGGGCTATATGGGCATTTAGAGGAGAGATTCCTAAGGAGAAGGTACAACATGTGGAGTAGGCTTGGATTTTTTGAAGAACAGCAAGAAAGCCATTGAAGAGTGAGAGACTGGTGGGGCATGAGATCAGAGAGATAGGAAGGCTACTGATTGTGTCAGGCCTTGTAGGCTAAGGAAGCAACTTTTAAGTTTGTTCTAAGTGGGATAGTAAGTGTGGTAGACAAAATAATGGCCCCCAAAGATGGCCATGTCCCAATCTCCAGAACTTGTGACTATGTTACTTAACATGGTAAAAAAGATTTGTAGATGTGATTAAGCTAAGAATCTTGAGATAGGTAGCTTATCCTGAATTATCAGGATGGGCACAATGTAATCACAAGGGTCTTTATAAGAGGAACGTAAGAGAGTCAGAGGCAGAGACAGACAACAGAAGCAGAGGGTGAAGTGATGTAGGACCATGAGTCAAGGAATGAGGGTACCTCTAGAAACTAGAAAAGGCAAGGAACAAATTCTCCCTTGGAGCCTTCAGAAAGAAACCAGCCCCAATTACACCTTGATTTTAATCTGTAAGACACTTCAAACCTCTGACCTCCAAACTTTAAGTCAATTAACTTGTGTTGCTTTAAGCCACTAAGTTTGTGATAATTTTTTACAGCAGGAAGTCACCAGAGGGTTTTGATGAGAACTATGATATGGCTTGACTTACATTAAAAAAAATCACTAGCTGATTGTAGGAGAATGGAATGAGGTAGGCCAAGTAGAAGAGTCTGCAAGAGTTCAGAGAAGAGATGATGGTGGCAGTGGTGGAGAGAAGCGATAGACTCTCCATGTGTTTTGAAAATGGACAACATAGGACTTAATATGTAAGAGATTGGTTGGAAGGGCTGAGGGAGCTAGAGAAGCATGGGTGATTCCCAGACTCTTGACTTAAGTCCTTGAAAAAATGAAAATGTTATTTGACACCAGTTGGAGGAAAATCAGTTTTAGAAGTTTGGTGTCTATATGTGGGGTAGGAGGAGAGTGGACCAAGAATTCCATTTGGACGTATTACATTGGAAATGTCTATAAACCATCAAAGTGGAGGTGTCAAATAGGCAGTTGTGTTTTTATGAATTTGGAGCTCAGGGGAGCCTTCTGGGCTAGAGGTCTAAATGTGAGAGTTGTCAGTGAAAAGATGATGTTGAAAGCCATGGGAATGGATGAGATCACCTAGGAAAAAGTACAGATTGAGGAGAGCATCAATCAGTTCAGGAGGGAAGTAGCAGGATTCCATGTGGAACTTCCTAACGTTTGCAATATTCCCTTTTTTTTTTCTGAAACTCAGGCTAGGAAGGAGGGTGCTGCTAGAATACTGGGGTGGGGAATGAACAACTAAGCATATTTGTTAGTTACCGATTGCCCTCCACAATGTAGAACACGACCGGACCCAAACTGATATCCCCTAGCATTTATTCATAATAGAAAGATATGATGCTTTCTTAAATAAATAAAACCACATATTTAAACAAAGGCAGAAATCATGTGTACTATGATAGCCTTTGGCTGAGTATACCCATGAAAGTACTTTAATATGGGTTCATCAGATAAATAATGATTGTAAGAAAAGGGTAAATACTTTTGGGAAGCAGAAGAAGTGTACTATGTGGAAGGCAAGATGGCTTCCCAGATTGATTCATTTGCTCTTGTTGACTGTTTTTATGCTATAAATCTCAGTTGAAGAGTCTTGCTGTATCCAAAACGAGGGCCCAGAAACCCCAAACAAGAATACAATGGCTCACCAGGGAAGGCATTAACTAACCTAAACGCTGCTTTCCTTCCCTGAAGAAATCTCCTCCATCTGTGCTGGAGTCGTTATCTCTGCCTTCCTTGGAAAGGAGGAAATTTGCACTATGGAAAACAGGATTTGTGTGGCCAGCCTGACTTCAGAGATATTAAATGATAGACTTTCCAAACAAAGAAGAGAATGAACTCAAAGTTCCCACTCCACTTGCTGGGTAAATGAAGGAGTCACATGGAAAACTGTCTGAAGGAAGGAGATCAAGTTTCTGGGTACTCGGCCTATAGACACGCTCCAACAAGAGCTCTATTTCAATGACCTGGACCAATATTAGGGCCTCTAGGAAACTCATGATAATTGCTGCCCACTCTACTCTATTCTTGCCATATGCATAGTGTATTAGTTAGCTCTTGTCACCATAATGCCTTGTTATAAGTTATAACTTATAATGCCTTGTTATAACTAACTGTTATAAATAATAATAAGTATTTATTTCTTGGCCATTTGCGGGGCACCTGGGGTTGGCATTGGCTCAGGTGATTCTGCTCCATATATTTTTGTTCTTGGGCCCAGGATGAAGGGATATCAGCTATCTGGGAGAAGGTCTTCTAATGGTAGAGGCTGGAAGCTCTCAGAGAAGTGAGCAGAATCACACAGTCTCTCAAGGCCTGAGTACAAAAGTGATGCACTGTGGTTTCCATCTGTATCTCACTGGCCAAAGCAAATCATAGGACCATGTTCAATATCAGTGGGGCAGAGAAATCTATTTTTCCCATGAAGGCTAGGGAAAGGCAATGAGTATTTATTAAGTGATAAGCTAATCTATCTGAGAAGGGATTCTAGTATTTCTGGTTTCTTGGATGGGAAATCTGAAACACAAGTGAGGCTGGTGCAATGTCAGTGTAATAGTTCTCAGTTGAAGGTAGAAAAAGCATTTTGTACTGATTATCAAAATTGTCATTCACTAGGCTATTTTTTGCATCCCCATGTATATGGTCACCAGGCATAATTATTTCTAGAAGGGACCAGAGAGACTCTCCTACTCTCTATGAAGTGTCTGGATGGCACTGACCACATGGGGTTGGTCAGAATGATCCTCAAGTCATTTGGATGATGGCTTATGATTAGATCACATGGCACAACTTTGAATATTTTTTCTTTACAAAACAAGGAGGTTAAAACCCTTGTTCCTGGGAGGTCAAACCATAACCATATTATGGTGTGAAACTATGATGACATAGCAAACATAATCAGTTGTTCAAAGATAAATTCATATTTTCCCAGCTGTCTTGATAACTGAAAGTCTAGCAATGGCATAGTCTCAAAGCCAGTCTGGTTTGGCCAGCTTGCCCCAAATAACGAGGGCTTATGTCACCTCACAGCCTCACAGTGAACACTGAGGATTCTTTGTGCCTTCAAGAGTTACTCAAAGCCCAGTCTTTGACATTGGATCCCTCTTACTTTCTTCACCCTTAAGAAAAGCCAAGATCAGCATTTCCCACCTCTCTTTAATGTCATGTGTTGGCATGGGCCTTTCAGGAAAGGACATGCCACACATTATTTTTCCTACCATCTGCAGACTTGGAATCTAAAGAGAGGCCAAAAGAAAAGAAGGAAGTGACTAGAAGTCACATGACTATGATGAATTCCAGAACATAGGGGCTCTGCTGTGACTTTCCATACAGAGTCCCTCTAGAGCCCTGAGGACAAGCCTCCAAGAATGGGCCTGGCCTCTTGAGAAGAGGCACTTTAATTGTTCATTTTTGTTCATTGAATGTGTTCACCAAAGCTCATTTCCTTTTTCCCCTGAACACACAGCTATTTCCCAGGCTCCCCTGCAGCTCAATGGGTCATGTGACTGAGTTCTAGACGATGGAATATAGGCTGCTGTGATCTGCATCATCCCCAGGCCTGCTCGATGCAAACCTCTTGTGCACATCCCATGCTCATTTGCTTTTCACCAGCTGCATGTTCTCATGCAGGGCAGCCCTGGGTCTGCAGCTTAAATATGTGGAGTTGCCCTCCAACCAGAATACCTATGATGACCCATTATATGAGCAAAAAATACACTTCCCTTTTGTTAAGGGTGTTTTGGGGCTGGTTAGATAATTAGTATTATACTCATTAATATGTTTATCACATTTTTAGTCTTATAATAAAAGTCTCTCACTTTCCCATGCCTCCAAGGCCTTGCTTGGATATAACAGACCATTTGAGGACACAAGCATGTCCTACCTATCTCTAAGGTCATGTGAGTGCCCCTGTTATTGAGCCTTACATTTTGTTGATAATGAGGCTGATGACAGCTAACATTTATTGAGGACTTACCCTGTGTCAGGAATTTTATACACTTTATCCCATTTTAACTTCAATAATCCACTGATATTTATCATGTCCATTTACTTTTGAAGAAATCTGGGCTCAGAGTAGATAAGTAATGTGTCCAAGAGTGCACAGGTATTAACATGGGGAAGTCAGAAATGGAGCCCAGGTTAGGGGACTCTAGAGCTTATATGCTATTCTAATAGATGCACTGAGTTACCAGCCAGGCAGATCGCTCACCCTGCTGGCAGATCTTTTTCCAGGCAGCTATAGATTCACACCTCTGATGGCCAGCTCTGGAAATCAGTAGCTTTTTTTTTTTTTTTTCTGCTGAGTGACAAAGCCCTCTATGCATAACTCAGTCCCAACCCATCCTCGACTTTCCTGAGATCCAAACAGAAAGACACTCCTTGTGCTTTAGCTGCAACACTCTTCCTCTTCACATCGCCTGTTTGAAGACAGGCCTCCATGAGCCAGCTCTTTCATTAAAAAAACCACAGCCTGCCCTTTTGCTTACCCACACTGGGAGGCCACGACCACAAGAGAATCTCTCCTATTCTCCCTAATCATGGAGGGAATGATTACCCATTGCACGGCTATCCAGATTGCTGGAGCCCGAGCAGCAGGAAAAACATGATCAAGGCTTCCATGTCAAAGCGTGGACTTTCTGGAACAATGATGAATGGGCTTGAAGAGGCCTGCGCGTACTCTCGCAGCATAACAAGGTGCTGGCTCTCAGACTCCCGCCAAGAGGGGCATAGATACTCCCCTGCTGGAATCAGGCCTCTTTTTTCTTTCTCTGCCAGGGGTCTGAGCTCCTGTCACTGTCACTCAACCTTGGTGTCAGTTTCCAGGAAACAGTCAAAAGCAGCTAAGAGAACCAGCAACGCCCTGGGAGGTGACTTGGGAGTGAGAGGGTGCTGTGGCAGTGAGCACAGAGCAGGTCTCCTGACCAGCTGAGCCTGGAATTCTCAGCATTCCCCAAGGTGGCTATAGTCTGAACATGGAGCTGATCCTGCAGTTATAATTGAAGAAGTATATGGAGTACTGGTCAGAAGCCCATCAGCCTTGCTTGGAATGTTTGTTCCATCTCTTCCTAATTGCTAGACCATAAATTAATTTTTTAATCTCTATGAGATTTAGCTTTCCTCTATGTATAATGGACATTTTAGAAATAATACCACCACTCTGCAATAGGCAGAGAAAGTGTTTGGTGGAGTATCAGCTTTTATAATGGTTGTCCACTCAACTACCTTCTAAGCATAGTTTGTTGGGTCAATGATATTTTTCAAGAAAACAGTAGGGCCCTGAAATAAAATGATGAAGAAGTCCACTGGTGTTCCTGCAGTCCTACTTTGGGGTGGATGGAGAGGTAAGGATAACTATTTGAGCTGCCTCCCTTATTTGTCTGTGCTTATGAGTCTGTCTGGAGCTGAAGGGTGAAGGAGTGAGAGGCTGGTGTGTTTTTCCCAAACAACTGTTCAGCTGGATCCATTCAATCTCAGTTCCCTGTGACCATGTGCTTCCCCTCCTGGGGTGGCATCTTTCCCAGATGGGAAAGGCGGGAGAGTGTATTACTGTAGAAGAGAGAGAGGCAATGAGGGGGAGGCTGACCACCGAGTTAGTGGGGAGATCACCATGATGGTGAGGCCTTAGATCCTGAGAAGGAGGAGGGGACCAGAATCTGCTGTGGAAACAGAGGGACTGATCTCTGCTATGAGGAAGGACTCCCCTTTCATTGCAAGAACACTTATAAAGCTCTGGCCCTGGTGGCCTCATCTCATGAAAAGAATATATTTTAAAGTCTTAAGTACAGAAAGAAATTCCAATCTTTTTTTAATGTTCCCAAACAGTTAAGAGGGCTTCAGTCTGTGTTTCCACAGAAACAGACCCTAGCACTAGGATTTGAGTGCAAGAATTATTTAGAGGGAAATAATCCTAGGAATTCCAGTGGTGGGGGGGGGTAGGGAAGAGACACAGTGGTAAACTGAAAAATAGCCAACAGATTTCCATGTCCTAATCTCTGGAACCTGTGGAAGGTAAGTTATGCGGCAGAGTTATTACATATATGATTGCTAAAAATCTTGAGTTGAGCAGATTCTGGATCATCTGGATGGGCCTTAACTGCAATCACACAAGTCCTTATAAGACAGAGGCAGAGGGAGATTATATGCATGCAGGGGAGAATGCAGTGTGACTGCAATTCAGGGGATCTTAGTAGGCATCAGAAGCTGAAAAGGTTCTTTCACAGAGCTTCTGGGAGGACCACGGCCATGCTGACACCTTCATCTTGGACTTCCAGCCTCCAGAACAGTGAGAGAATTTCCGTTGTTTTAACCCACCAAGCTTAAGATAGTTTGTTATAGGAGACCTAGGAAACTCATTCAAAAGAGAAGGGAGGACATTATTCAGGGTGTGTGTTAAACTGGTTTTCTCTGTGGGCAACTGGGGCATAATCCCACTGGGGCCCTCTTGCAGTTGTGAAGCCACACCTCCTAGTCACCCCACCTGAAGGGCATGGAAACCCAAGTACTTGGTCATGAAGTCTTTAGTTCATGTTTAGTGGCTTCTCTTGGAGATATCAACTTCCTGGCACCTCCAGCCAGCTCAGAAACAAGCTCTCACCAGAGGACACTGCCAGGCAGAGTAGCTGTTGCAGCTTGCTACAGTAAACATTTGTTTTCCGGTAGGCTTGGAATGGTAAGGGTTGAGGATAGGGTCTGTCTTGGAGGTCACAATGGACCCTACCTATATACACAATCCAGGTCAGCTGTGTTTAAACTCTGCTTTCTCTCCCAGTGTCTGAAACCCTCATGCGCCACCAGTCCCTCACTGTCTTCACCCAGGACTTCCTCTCTCACCCACAGCACTCTGTTCTGTTATCTTCGATACCAAGTGCTGTCTGAGTTGGGAAAAAGGAAAGTTGGTGAATTCCTACCAACTTTACTATTCCTACCAAAATTACTATAATTTTGGTGCCATCAAAATTACAGTAAGAGGCAAAAAGAGAAATGGACTTGGACATAGGATTGTAGAAATGAATTTCCTCCCTGCCACTCCTAATGATGGGAGAGAACATCATCTGAATTTTCTGGTGGCCCACTCCCTCCCCACTGCTATTACACCTCTAGAGCATATTTCTCAGGATTTAAGGTGCGTTTGGGTGATGAACGGAAGATAGCCAGGAATATTAATGACCTATATAGGGTGCTTTACAGGTTACAGCTCAGTTTTAGAACAAGTGTTTTAGTTACCTCTGATGATGAGAGGGTGAAGATGATATTATAACCATATTAGCCATTAAGCATTATTAATCATTAATCATAATCAACCAAATCCATTTTAAAGTAGAGAAAATTGAAGCTCATGGCCTTGCTACTAAGCTGTGCTCTATAGACCAGCAGCATAAACATCACATGGGAGCTTGCTAAAACTGTAGAATCTCAGCATCATTTCCCTGGCTCATTCCTCTCCTCTCTGCAACCCCAACCCCAACTCTACCCCTATCCCAAGACCCACTGAACCTGCATTTTGACCCAATTGCCAGGTATCTCATTGAACTTTGAGAAGCACTGACTTGGAATGCCTAGGTGGCTCTGTCAGTTAAGCATCTGACTCTTGATTTCAGCTCAGGTCATGATCTCAGAGTCATGGGATCAAGTCCCCACATGTGGCCCCACACTCAGCGGGGAATTGCTTGAGATTCTCTTGCTCCCTCTGCCCCTCCTCCTGCTGTCTATCTTTCTCCCCATCTCTCAAATAAGTAAATAAATCTCTAAGGAAAAAAAAATAGGAAGTGCTGGCTTATCTTAACTGAGGCTTGGCCCTCTCCTGTGGCTCTGCCGACCTGGAGCCCTCTTTTCAGGCTTGAGATGAGGGGGTGGGGTGACCAGAAGTAGATGTCTCTATTGTCAAGTGGCCTCTTCTGGGTGATGTCCCATAATGATCCAGCAGGTGAGTCTCTGTGACCTTCCCACTCTCTTTTTCTCCAACTTGGTAGAAGAGGCTTTTTTTCCTTTTCTTACTGTTGGGCCCCAATTGCCAGCCCCCTGTAATTGTGTATTAAAAGGTGGGCAGTTGCCTCTTGGCATTGTGGAGGTGGAGAAGGATAACGCCTTTTCTAATTTTTACTGGGGGGCCAAGAACATAGGATCATTTTCAGTAAGCTGCTTCCTCTGGCAAACTCCCCTGGCCCCTTTCCCCTCTGTCCTGAGTTTCTGAGGGGAAAGAGACTGCTCTTTGCTTTACTCAGATTTGGAAACCCCTTTCTACCCCTCTTGGTTCCCTGCTCTGTGAGTGCCTGTCAGAGATTCTGCTCCCTCAACCTTCCCAGGCTCCAAATAATCCCCTGTGTTTTCCCCATAAGTTCTTTTGAATTCTCTTGCTCATGTAACATTGAGGAGAAGAGCTGTGCTGTTATGCCAGAGCCAGCTTCTCCCATGAGTCTTTGTCACACAAAATAGATGTTTGCCTTTGTTCCTTGTGCTCCACTCTTTTACACTCCCCGGCACAGGCTTTTAGCAGTTTATTAGAAATGGAAAAGAAAGCCGCTAACAGCAGCAAAGGGCACCTGTGCATTCTTCTGATTCTAGCTCCTGCTTTCCCTGGTGCCTGTTTTCCATAATGAATGTCACAGGGAGATGGGGAGACCAATGGGGGCTGAGAAGTGCACACCATTATTGCATTTAGCTCTTGGGAAGGTGCAAGGGGTGCAACCACCTGAGATCCCATGCTGGGACAGGAGAAAGCACTGCCGTTGCAGTCCTTTCATGTCCTCCACCTCATCCAGAGGGAGGCCATTTTTGTGATAGGGCAGAGGAGTCTCAATGAAAAAGCACTTGCAGACCCAATACGTAGATTACTGGTCCTGGCTTTGCCACCAACATGCTGTGAAACCATGACCACATGATGGAGGCTTTCTGGGCTTTCCTTCCGTGTAGAGTGAGCCCATAAACATGTGCTTCCTGGTTTGTGACATGGCACAACCACATGTGTTAAGATATTATTCCTTGGATTGAGAAAGAAATCTATAGCTCCATTTGTTAACTCCGTGGTACCTTCCATTGGTTGCTTTTCCATGGGACTTCAAGGACCAAGGCTAACCTGATTTAATGGGATAATAATAGGCAGACATACAGGCACTTGGTAAACTGAAGTGAAGTGTTGTGCTCAATTGTCAAGGCCATTATCCTTGGGTCTGCTGGAGTAGTAGCAGGCCTATCATGGGGTATTAAGGGATGATGTAGGAGAAGAAAACTGAGGGAGGTGAGAGGTGGTAAGAAAAGAGAGCAGGCAATGTGTTGGAGATAGTGATTGTCTTCATCCATTTGGGCTACTTTAGCAAAATACTATAGATTGAATGGCTTGAAAACAACAGGAACTTATTCCGTACAGTTCTAGAAGTCTGAAATTAGGGTCCCAGCATGGTTGGGTGACCCTCTTTCAGCTGCAGACTGCTTTTTGGGTCCCCACATGCTGGAGTTTGTAAGAGAGCTCTGGATGGTCTCTTTCATAAGGGCACCAATCCCACTTGTGGGGCTCTACCCCCATGCTCTGACCACCTGCCACCTCCCAATATAGTAGGCATTGAGATTTGACTTATGCCTTTTGGACAGGTCATCAACATTCTAACAACAGCAATAATTGTAAAATGCTTGGCATCCTTATCACGCTTTCTGTTTGAATTTCACCCCTGCTCCTTCATCTCTGAACCTAAGAGTCTGCCCAAAGTATTTCAATCATCAGTAAGATTGCCACTTTCCTTAATAAACACATTCTGCATCTACTAATATAGCCTAGTATTGCAGCGGAGGTTCTTTGGTCTCTGTGCGTCCATCATAAGCTTCAGACCATTTGAGCTTATAGTCAGGCAGTGCAGCCCCATCTTTTCTCTCCTAAGATGCCAATGTGGCTTTCATTGATTCCCCATTATAATTATACAGTTTTAAGAGAAGAGCTTTGCTCTAGTAAATAATGACATTTTAAATAATTTAAAGTGCTGCAGCTTAAGCAGACATGATGGGTCGGGGTCCAGCCAGGTGGAGAAATCCTTGTAGGGGTGTCCAGAGACTTAAAATGGGGTTGGTAACATCGTGACCAGAAGCACAGAGAGAAGGAAAGGGTCAGATGGTAAATGTGGGAACCCACCACTTTGATGGATCCCAAGGAGCCTGGGTTCCTGGAATTTGCACCCATTATAATTCAGAGGGGCACTCAAGTATGGTGGTGGTTACAGTTTGTGACTTCTGAGGCTAGGTCATAAGAGGCATTGCAGTTCCCACCCTGGCCTCTTGAAACTCTCACACTGATAAAGCCGGTCACCATAATGTGAAGAAGCTCAAGCAGCTCTGGGGAGAGGCTCAGGTGAATGAGAACTGGTCCTCCTGCCAACAGTCAGCACCGGTTTCCAAGCTGCATGAAGGAACCAATTTGAAAGAAGATTCTCCAGTCTCAGTCAAGCCTCCAGATGACTATATTCTGTCCTGATCCATCTCTGACCCTGAGTAGAGATCTTCAAATCAGAGTTGGCCAGATAAACTGCTCCTGAATTTCTATAAAACAATACTAAATGTTTGCTGTAGTTTGAAGCAACTGAGTTTTGGGGCAGCAACAGGCAAATAGTACAGTGGGTATAAGATGCCACTTATATGGCACTTATAAGATGCCAGAGAGAGCTGAAGGTCAAATCTAGAGAAGGCAGTTTTTGTTTTTAATCTATGAAGGTAAAGGTTTTGCAAAAAAATGAAGACTGATTTTTTTTTTTTTTTAGCAAAACTTTGTAGTTTATGAGAATTGCATTTCAGGGAAGAGGGAGAATACTCATCACTCAGAGACCAGGGGCTGCCACACTTCAGAACCTTAGTACATCAAGTTACACCCTTAAACATCCACATATGCAACCAAAGACACTGTGGACACTGCCTTGAGGTGGTCAAGGGAGGAGGGTTCTTGTGACACTGGAAGAAGATGATGCCTCATGATGCTCAGCAGAGGAGAGTAAGGTAGTCCTTGCCATAAGTTAGCAAACATATGAAAAGCATAAAGATAACATGAGTTTTATGAGTAGTCACTATATTTGTCCAGTGAAACATGCAGGTACTTAAATGGGTTCTAGCACTTTTCCAAGAGAGTAAAGCTTTGAAGATCTATAAAGGGGTCATGGTGTGTGTTGAGAAGAATAACACACTCTGGTTCTCTTGTTAGTTGAGATTTTTTCAGTTTTGCAATATGTGACGTGAAGTTCAGTTGACTGTGGATTGGCAACAACATGAGAACAGAAATAAAAGCCAGACCATAAGGATCAGGACCTGGGCAGAGCTACGATGGCCAGGGCCAGGGCTGGGGACCAAGTGAGAACTTGACAGTTGTTACAAACACGGCTGCTCAGATATTTTCAGAGGGACTATTAAGCCTCTGTGACTGGGATGAGCAATTCCCTTCTTCATCTGGAATTCTCAGGACTTATTTTTCTTTTTTTTAATTTTTTAATTTTTATTTATTTTATGATAGTCACAGAGAGAGAGAGAGAAAGGCAGAGACAAAGGCGGAGGGAGAAGCAGGCTCCATGCACCGGGAGCCTGATATGGGATTCGATCCCGGGTCTCCAGGATCGCGCCCTGGGCCAAAGGCAGGCGCCAAACCGCTGCACCACCCAGGGATCCCACAGGACTTATTTTTCAAAGTTCTGGGAATAATAGGGCTCTGTTTGTGCTTCCCTACTATAAGGGTATATAGAGAAATCCATTGATTGGGCCGAGGCTACCAATCAATGCCAGGCATTGAAGAGGCTGGTCTTCGCCATGGGAGATCCACACTACATTGGTGGCCTGATGTGGACAAATAAAATGACCACAAGAGACGTATGACCTAGTCAAGAGTGATTTGGTTGCAAGAGCCAAAATCCAACCTGAAACAAAACAATAGAACCAAAACAGAAGCAAGACCAAAACCAAAAATGAGGAAGAAAAGAAAGAAATTTATCAAATGTTTCCTTGGGACATTAACCTGACTGAACTCTCATTGCCCAATCTCCCTGTTTCTTGGTTCAGATTGTCAAGATAGAGAATCATATGGGCAAGAGTAGATCAAGATCCTGCCCAGGCAGGCAGGGTTGGATAGCATGGTGGTAAGACCTACCTTTGTGGGTGGGATAGGGTCATTATCAGATAGGAGGGTCATGAACTGAGCAGACACTCCCAGATGTCTTCTACAAACTTCCATTCCTGGTTGAGAGCACTAATTAGCTCATAACCATGTGCATATTGAGGGGCTATAAGAAGTATAATGCTGGGGCACCTGGGTGGCTCAGTGGTTGAGTGTCATGATCCTGGGGTCCTGGGATAGAGTCCCACATCAGGCTCCCCTTAGGGAGCCTGCTTCTCCCTCTGCCTACATCTCTGCCTCTCTGTGTTTCTCATGAATAAATAAATAAAATCTTAAAAACAAAGAAATATAAGGCTATGCAGTTGGCAGGCTTAAAAAAGTAAAAAGAAAAACAAAAGAAAAGGATGGAAAGAAGGTAGGGAGAGGAAAGAAGTAAAATTATCCTAAGTATGGAACAACTGTGAAATATTTAAAAATCATTTGTTGCTCATCTGAAATACAAATTTAACTGAGCATCCTGTGTTTTATCTGGCAACCTCACCCAAAGGTTGTCCTTCTCTATTGGAGCTGTCACGGAAAGGAACTTGGGACAATCTAAACTGAGTCTCAAACTAAATCTTCCATGCCTCAGGGTGGCTCCTGTCCGTGTTCTGTTTGTTTTCTGTGATCTGTTTTCATTTTCAGAAGAAGCAACCTGGCATGATGAAAAAAAGCAGAGAACCTGACTTTGAGGTCCAAATCTGTCACTTAGGAATGGGGTGGGGCTGGGCAGGTCATTTGGTTCCAAGTTGCCTCTGTTTCATCTTCCAGAAAACTTGGATGATCATGCCTATTTCAGAACATTGCTATGGGGGAATAAGTTTCTGCAGGTAAAATGAGCAGGTCACCAGTCATATAGCAGGTGCGCAACTACTATGTATGTTCCCTTCCCATTTCCTCCTCATCATGCGAACAGAACAGCAGTATCTATGATTATGTATTGAATAGGTATAATTGTTTTATGTGCCAGGTATAGGGTAATATGTTGTACAAGCACTGTCTCATTTAATTCAAGCAACAACCAAGTGAGAGAGCTATTTCCATTCCCAATTTCCTGAGGATGAAACCAGGGCTCAGGCTGGTACAAGAGCAGTCCAGGGACACAAGGCTTTTAAATGATAGAACTGGGATGTCAACCAGGCCTGTATATTTCAAAGGTACATGCTTTCAGCTTCCACTCAGATGTCTTTTCATTGTGTGTGTAAAGCACACATCCCATTGGGTGGCATGCATAGCACTTACAGTGATGGATCAACCCCCTGTCCGGGTATGGTGGAAATGGCAAAGCACTCATTTCACTGATATGTGTTTCATGTTCATGCAGTCACAGGCTTCCTTCTGAGCACCAAGGAGGAAGTGTTAATGGAGACCAAGGTCTCCCTTGTAGAGTTTCCACCCCAGTTAGGAAACAGATACAAGCAAGACATGGCTTCTTTATACCACGGTATGTGGTATAAAGAAAAATAAACAGAGAAATGACAGGTGTGAGTTGGGGCTAGGAAGTAAAAGAGAGATTTTAAGTAAGGATGTTCATGGAACTCTTCCCTGAGGAGGTGACATATGAGCCAAGACCTAAAGAAAGCATGGAAGGGTGGGGGCAGAAGGTGTGGTGAGCATAAACACTGGGACAGGAGCAAGCCGGGGTGACGGAGCACAGGAGGGAGGCTGGTGTGACACACTGTGTGCAGAGGAGGGAGGTAGAAGATGAGGTCAGACACTAGCAAGGAGTTGGGGATCTATTCTTCAGTGACAGAAGATGTATATTTGCAGGAGGTTGTTCTGCTTGTGACCCACAGAGCCAGCCACAACTCCAGGAGAAAGGCCCCCTGTCTCCGAGGAGCGGCTGCGCCTGTACAAGGAAACCAATCATGCCACTTATCGCCCCAGTTTGAAAAGTAATTGCAGACATATGTGTAAAGGGCAGGGCAATCTTTTCTGCCAATTACATGCCCTGCTATTAGGCGATTAGAAGCTGGTAAAGTCACAGTGTGAGGGATTAGCAGCACAATCCCCTTTCCCAGCACCTCTGCATTTCTGCTTCTCCCAAGGGTGCTTCTTCCCTCCCCAGGCACTGGTTTCAGCTTGACCAGGTGCCTCCCCCCAATTATGTTCCCTAACTACCCTTGTCTTTGTCTATAAAAGGAAAAAAAAAAAAGCCTGCAAGAGACCCTTATAAAACGGCAGTTGAAAAACAAGGCTAAGTCTGCCTGGCTGCGAGATTGCAAGCTTATATTTACAGAGATATTTGTAAAGACTGTTTGGTCCAGAGTATTTCCAAAGCTGCTTATGAAGCAGCCTGTGTTGGTCCTTATTGCACTGTCATGCACATGCCACCTTTGTTGTTTTATTTGGCTTTCATGCCTGCGTACATCTGCCCATTTCTTTCAGCCTTTTGTTCACTAATCCACCTGTCCCTTCATTCTTCAAGCTGTTATAGAATTAAGCACCTCTTTGCTGCCTGGCAAAGTCAAATGTTTAAGAGTTTAGGGTCAGACAGTCCTGAATTCAAATCCCAGCTCAAGTCCTCTAGTTATTTTTACAGTCGGTTTTTTAATCTGAAAAATGGGGACAATGACAGGATGGGGATCTCAGCCCTTTTCACCCTCTTCATGTACCCTTGGGCTCAGCCCTAGTGGAGAGGGGACTTTTAGCCTAGCACCCTATCCAGTTATGGAGTGACAGGGGTCAACAGCTGTGAGAGGACATTGGTTGGTTTGCAAGTATCCCACTGTAGAGGTGAAGATCTAATGGCAGGGCAACTCTGTTGGACTTGGGGCTGGGAGGAGGATGGACCAATGGTAACTGGATGAAGCTAGAAATCTAGGAGGAATGAATAGAGGGAGAGCAAAAGGGAGCAAAAGCAAGACAAAGGGACTTCCAAGCATGCATCCAAATGAGTCTAGACCAGCTAAGCTAGCCTGTCCTGAGGCTACTGTGTAACTTGTTTGGGTAAGGGAATAACTTCAGGAACCAGACCCTTTGGGGGTCAGGTCCTGGCTCCGCCTTTTGTTAGCTGTGGAACTTCAGGCAAGGCATCTGACCTCTGTGTGCCTTATTGCCTCATCTAAGGTAAAATCCTAAGAGTAAGACTTATCTCCTAGAATGGCTGGGAGGATTTAATGAGTGCATACAGGCTAATGCTTAGCATGATGACCAGCACAGAATGATCATGAAATAAATGTTAGCAATTATGGAATTCTAAGTCCCATCCTGTGTGTTCTTTCTTCCTTTCCTGCCTGTGTTTCACTAGAATACTTGCCACCATCTTATTCACACTTTTGATTTGTTTTTCATTGCCCCCCTCCACCCCACCCTACTAAACCAAGGATTTTTTGGTCTGTTTTATTCACTACTGTATTCCTGGCTCTATTTTCTGGAACAGTGCTTGGCACAGGAAAGGGACACAATCAATACTTCTTTAATGATTGAGTGAATGAATGGAGAGATGAAAGAATGAATGAATTATTATCCTGTGGACTCTAATTGTATTCTTGATTAGCTCTGAGTGATAATGGGCTGGCTGCCCAACCTTTCAGATATTGTGAGCATTGTGATGGTATTTCATGACGATAATAATAATGATAACCACTTTCTGAGGATTGAGGAGCATAATATCTGTAAGATAACCAGGGTAAGTGCCCTTTATGTTACCCATCAGTGACATCATTGCTTTTTATGGTACACCCCCTCCTCCAAGACACAAGCCCAACCAGGTTTCTGCCCGTGGTGAAGAATCTATGACCAACGTAAACTGAGAGATAAGGGGTCTAACCAAGCTATATAATCTGGTGTTTTGGTTTTTTGTTTCCTTGCTTTTGTTTTTTTCTTTTTAAAGAGATTTTATCTATTTGAGAGAGAGAGAGTGAGAGAGAGAGAGACCACAAAAGCAGGGGAGAGGGAAAAGGAGAAGCATACTACCCTGCTGATCAGGGAGCCCAACGCAGGACTTGATGCCAGGACCCCAGGATCATGACCTAAGCTGAAGGCAGATGCTTAACCAAGTGAGCCACAGGCCCCCGTAATCCGGTGTTTTGAATCGATCTTGAGGACACTGAAACCATGCAGCCAGGCCCTAAGACCATAGCTTCCACGTGGTGGCTCTCTGGAGTCAGTGAGAATTTTACTATTTGGTGATAGGCTACCACTGTTCATATACTCTCAATCTTAGATGGAACAGAATTGGTTGAGACCAAAATATTTGGAAACTTTAATTCAGTGAACATCCCCCAAAACTGTGAAGGTGGCTGGTTTTGCCACCCAGAGGCTGATTTCAAACCCATGATGATCATTCTCTTCTCCTTCCTAAACCGTTGGGTGGCATGTAGGGCCCTTGAGTTCTGGCTGATTCCACAGGACATGAGAATTGCAAAGGATCAATGGATCATCAGTCTTATCCACTCATAATAGAGGCCAGTATGTATTTTACATGAGTCAAGTCATTTAATTGGTACAGCAATCTATGATGTAGAAACCTTCAGCAACACTTTACTAAGGGGTATCTGAGACTCAGAGGAGTGAGCAGTTCTACAAGGTTAGGGGCAGGGTCTGCCTTTCTGTTAATATACAAAAAGAGGCAATATGGCAAGTTGGTCAAGAGGTTTTTTTTTTAAGATTTTATTTATTTACTTAGAGAGAGGGTGCACAGGTTGTAGGGGGAGGAGAAACAGACTCCCCACTGAGCAGGGAACCTGACATCTGCTTGATCCCAGGACCCTGAGATCATGACCTGAGCTGAAGGAAGATACTTAACAGACTGTGCCATCCAAATACCCGATGGTCAAGAGTTTCTGTTCTATAGTTGAGAGCCCTGGATTCAAGCCCTTTCTCTACTTGTATTCCTTAGATTACTCATTTTAAAGTGGGTCTAATTAAAGGCATTCAAATTGGCAAAGAAGAAGTCAAACTCTCCCTCTTTGCCGATGACATGATACTCTACATAGAAAACCCAAAAGCCTCCACCCCAAGATTGCTAGAACTCATACAGCAATTTGGTAGCGTGGCAGGATACAAAATCAATGCCCAGAAATCAATGGCATTTCTATACACTAACAATGAGACTGAAGAAAGAGAAATTAAGGAGTCAATCCCATTTACAATTGCACCCAAAAGCATAAAATACCTAGGAATAAACCTAACCAAAGAGGTAAAAGATCTATACCCTAAAAACTATAGAACACTTCTGAAAGAAATTGAGGAAGACACAAAGAGATGGAAAAATATTCCATGCTCATGGATTGGCAGAATTAATATTGTAAAAATGTCAATGTTACCCAGGGCAATTTATACGTTTAATGCAATCCCTATCAAAATACCATGGACTTTCTTCAGAGAGTTAGAACAAATTATTTAAAGATTTGTGTGGAATCAGAAAAGACCCCGAATAGCCAGGGGAATTTTAAAAAAGAAAACCATATCTGGGGGCATCACAATGCCAGATTTCAGGTTGTACTACAAAGCTGTGGTCATCACGACAGTGTGGTACTGGCACAAAAACAGACACATAGATCAATGGAACAGAATAGAGAACCCAGAAGTGGACCCTGAAATGTACGGTCATCTAATATTCGATAAAGGAGGAAAGACTATCCACTGGAAGAAAGACAGTCTCTTCAATAAATGGTGCTGGGAAAATTGGACATCCACATGCAGAGGAATGAAACTGGACCACTCTCTTTCACCATACACAAAGATAAACTCAAAATGGATGAGAGATCTAAATGTGAGACAAGATTCCATCAAAATCCTAGAGGAGAACACAGGCAACACCCTTTTTGAACTCAGCCACAGTAATTTCTTGCAAGATACATCCACAAAGGCAAAAGAAACAAAAGCAAAAATGAACTATTGGGACTTCATCAAGATAAGAAGCTTTTGCACAGCAAAGGATACAGTCAACAAAACTAAAAGACAACCGACAGATTGGGAGAAGATATTTGCAAATGACGTATCAGATAAAGGGCTAGTTTCCAAAATCTATAAAGAACTTATTAAACTCAACACCAAAGAAACAAACAATCCAATCATGAAATGGGCAAAAGACATGAAGAGAAATCTCACAGAGGAAGACATGGACATGGCCAACAAGCACATGAGAAAATGCTCTGCATCACTTGCCATCAGGGAAATACAAATCAAAACCACAATGAGATACCACCTCACACCAGTGAGAATGGGGAGAATTAACAAGGCAGGAAACAACAAATGTTGGAGAGGATGTGGAGAAAAGGGAACCCTCTTACACTGTTGGTGGGAATGTGAACTGGTGCAGCCACTCTGGAAAACTGTGTGGAGGTTCCTCAAAGAGTTAAAAATAGACCTGCCCTACGACCCAGCAATTGCACTGTTGGGGATTTACCCCAAAGATTCAGATGCAATGAAACGTCGGGACACCTGCACCCCGATGTTTCTATCAGCAATGGCCACAATAGCCAAACTGTGGAAGGAGCCTCGGTGTCCATCGAAAGATGAATGGATAAAGCAGATGTGGTCTATGTATACAATGGAATATTCCTCAGCAATTAGAAACGACAAATACCCACCATTTGCTTCAACGTGGATGGAACTGGAGGGTATTATGCTGAGTGAAATAAGTCAATCGGAGAAGGACAAACAGTGTATGTTCTCATTCATTTGGGAAATATGAATAATAGTGAAAGGGAATATAAAGGAAGGGAGAAGAAATGTTGGGAAATATCAGGAAGGGAGACAGAACATAAAGACTCCTAACTCGGGGAAACGAACTAGGGGTGGTGGAAGGGGAGGAGGGCGGGTGTTGGAGGGGAATGGGTGACGGGCACTGAGGTGGACACTTGACGGGATGAGCACTGGGTGTTTTTCTGTATGTTGGTAAATTGAACACCAATAAAAATTAATTAAAAAAAATAAATAAAGTGGGTCTAGAAATAGAACCCTGTTAAAATTGTCATAAATATTAAACAATTGGACACATAAAAGCATATAAACCAGTAAGTTATCATTATTATCAATGAAAATTAGCTATTACTTAATTATAATTATAGCAAATATTTAAATAGTAAAATATAATATTTCAAATAAATTACAATACAATTGCAAATTTTAAAATAATAAAACAGTTCTCAATTAACATTAGTTATTATTTCTGTAATTATTCCCACCATGCAGCTCAGTGCTTGGCAGATGGCAAGTGCTCAGTGGTGATGGGTTAAGTGGCTGCCTGAGCCTGTTCTAGCAAGTGACGGAGTGGAACTTAAGCCTAGGTTTTCTGACTCCAGAAGTTGTGCTTATTAATATGAAAGGACACCGAGGCTTGGAGAATACTGATCTGCTTTCCATTGCAGCACATATAGGCAGCAAAGGTGGCCTAGGACTCAGGTGCTTGGACTCCTGGACCCACTTTTTTCTCTCCTGCCCAGGGCAGGTCACCAGTAAAAGGAGATGATCAGATTTCATATGGGGCTGGTTACAATTCAATGAGAAGAATTTGGAAAAGTTCCTGGCACTGAATAAACATAACAGCTCTCCTGATTATCTATCGTGTGTGTACATATCAATGCATAATTATTATTTTGAAGTCCTATGTGTGCTTGGCACTGGAGTATTGAGGATGTAAATAAGAATAAGACTTGGTTCCTTACCTCAAGCAGCTGATCATCCAGTGAAGGATTTCAGTAAGTGAATAATGAATGGTCTAAGTGCAATTAGCCTAGCCTGGTTGGATCAGGGCCACTTCCTGGAGGAAGTGGCATTTGAGGTAGTTGGTCCTTAATGATGAGCTATGGCTCACCAAGTGATCTAGGCCCTGCATGAGAGAAATCCAGGAAAGCAGCATGTGCATAGGTCCTGTGCAATGAAGTAGACTTACATGAGGTGGGGTGAATGGTAGAATATTCTGTATGGTTAATATCTGAGCTCTGTTGGGGAAGATAAAGCAGAGCAAATGTGTAGAATCTTCATGTGTGGCATTTAATGCCAAGTTAGGAATTTGGACTTTAGCTTGGAGGCAATGGGGAGCCATTAAAATTTGTGTGATGGAACAAAGGCAAGACACAAACTTGCTGTTATTAACTGCTGAGTAAAATAATGCCTACATCATAGTAGATACTTGATAGTTATTGCTTGAATTAAAATTGTTCTGGCAATAATATAGAAGTCAGACTGGGGAGTTGGAAGAGACTAGCAATCTAGAGATCAAGTACTTAAGCTAGATTCCAGAAAAATTGTAATTTTTTTCACTATTTCTTGCTGCTTTTTACCAAAACAATGGCTGAATGAATTAATTAAGGAAGAAAGAGTTGTCCTACTCTACTTTCATTGTTAAAAGAGGAACAATTAGTGGATATGGAAATCACGTTAGCTGAGAGCAATAAAATAGGTAAGTCCAGAAATAAATAACCATCTAGCGCCCAAAGAGTAATAACTGGGTCATGAATATCTTTTGGGAATACAAAGAGACCTGTCTCTTCACCCATAAGACTCCATGACAAGCAACAAGAATTCTTTGTCTTCTCTCTTGACATTCTGTGGTCTTCAGAGTCTCCTGGGGACAAGAAGTGAATCAATAGATTCATTACGTGGACAAGAACCTGGCACTTTGAAAAGGATTAGATGAATTCCTGACATGTCAAGTGAGAGAAAATATGTTAAAAATACTCTATCATGTCTTGCTCAGGTGTGCCCCTGCTTACCTCTGCCTCTCCTGATTCACCTTGGGAAAACCACATCCTTCGTTCACCTGGAGCATGCCCCACAGCCCATATGAGCTTGGTCTTGGCAAAGAGTATAGATTGTAGTGTATGTGGCTTACCCACAGGGCCCTTGGGCTCTTGGTCTTGTTTTATACAACACAAGGTGTTACATGTGCACACTTAATCTTGGCTATGTTTTTGCACAGTGGTTCCCTGGTTGCGTCTTGTCATCATTAGCCATCATATCACTACTTGGTATTCCTAATAAGATTAATGCATCTAGAAAGCCACCAGTCAGTCCATCTCTTCTCATTGGCCATAAGATCGTCTGTTCAATCATTTCTTAAAAAAAAAAAAAAAAAGGAATACTGAGTGCCTGTCATGGATTGGGCAGAGTCCTGGAGTTCAATGACCAATAAGAAGGTATTTAGTTGCCATCATGAAATTTAGATTCTAGTGAGAGAAATGAGCATGGAAAGGAACAAGCAATAAATAATAGTGACAATGATAGAAAATACCATGAATGAAACAAATAAGGAAATAAGCTAATGAAGGATGAGATGGTGAAGGATGGCTTTTCTTCTAAACAGGTGACATATGAACAGATTCTGGGGGATGAGAATGATCAGGAAGTGGAGGAAGAACATTCCACACAGAATACGCAAAGACCCAGGGTAGGGAAGAGCTTGGCATGTTTGGTGGCTGAGAGAGGAGCAAGGCACCATGAGCAAGGGGGAGAGTGGAGATGGGATGAATCTGGAGAGGAAGGCAGGAGGGAGATAGCTTTGCAAAGCATTCATGGACTGTGGAAAATTTCCCTTTTCTGCCATCTGCCAGTAGACAATTTTATGATTTAAGACATACTTGCTTGTGATTTTTATGCAATAGAAACAGGGGCAGTGTAGACAATTAACATTTTCACGTGGAGTGTTGGAACTGGATAGAGACACTTAGCAGGATAACACTTTGAGAACCACTGCTCCAGGAGATGGATGCTGATTCTAGAGGTGTGTTGTTTGATAGTTTGTTTTGTTGCCGTAAATGTTAAGTGTGACAGATACCAGGTGTGCAGGGCTAAGCAGGACCTCTTCTATGCACCTGTGCTTTTATTGATACATCCCACTCATATCTATTGAATGTCTACTTGGTGCCAGGCAATGTGTGGGAAAGGGATATCCTGGGGGGAGAAAAGATAGATGTCCTTCCTGACCTCATGGAAACTGTATACTTGTTTTAATTCGGTAAAACTTGAGTTTAAGAAACAGGAGTCTTGGATTTGCTTTTTCTGGCTCTCATTTGGTTAAATTCTGGCAGCTGTCACACATTCAGAATCTTTAAAATGTAGTTTTCTGTGCTTAACGTGCTTCCATAGATTAACTTTCCCAAACTCATTATGGTGGCCCTGACCTTGGACTATTCATAAAAGACCATAGAAACTATTAACTAGCTGGGTTGCTTTTTATAGGACCAGGACAATTTTATCTACTAGAGGCATTGGCAGATTTGGATTACATTGTAAATAAATTTATCCACTACAAACATTCACGGATCTGCCTTGCATTGTAAATAAATTTTCCCAAGTAATTGTTAAGTGATGGCTTCACAATTATGCTAGCATAAGAAAAACAACCAGAGAAGGATTCAGTAGCTTTGCAATAAATATTCTGAAAGGAAGCTAGGGATTTGCAAGGAGACGGCCAGCTTGGATTAGGTAGGGGTAAGGAGAGGACTATTTGGTGAGTTAAGTAATTATTAAAGGCTTGTATTTGTGGTAAACATTAAACATAGGTCACGCCCATGTAAATGTCTATGCTAGATTTATGTATTTAGCTTTTAGCCTGTTCCCTGAGTTACATATAGTCCTAAGAAGGAGGTGCATTTATGTATCAGTCCGCTATTTCCAGATAAGAAACAATCACAACAATGTCTGTGTCATAACAGTAAGCATTGATTCCTACGGAGCCATGGGTTGGCTGGGGTTTGGCTAATCTAAGGCTGGATTTTGTTTCTCACTGCAGATTTGTGGATGGATGGATGGAGGTGGCTCAGCTTCACATTTCTCATCCTTCTTGTACCAGCTGGATGGTGAAGATATGTTCTTTTCATGGAGATGGCGGAGGGGTAAGAGAGCAAACAGAAACATGTGAGACCTTGTAAGACCTAGGCTCAGAGCTGCACACTGTCACTTCCACCTCATTCTGTTAGCTCAAACGAGCCATGTGGTGAAGCCCAAAGTCAAAAGTGAGGAAGTTCACTCCACCATTAATGAGGTAGGATTAGACGCAGGGAGGGGTGAATAATTAGAGCTCAAAGTTAATCTCCTGTAATCTAATAAGCATGTTTCTTTCATCTATTATAAGATGTATAAACTTATGTTATGTGCCAGACACTGCTAGGCAACAGGAGAGATTGCCATGACATATACCTCGTTGCTCACTGGTTAGAAATCTCAGAAAAAGAGTTTCCTGCTCTGATTTATTATATTTTTATGGTCTGTACAATAGTCTTCCAAGAAGTCTCTCTTCCTTAGTTATGGCCCTCAATGTAATCCATCCTCCAATGTGGCCAGAGTGATCTTCCTAAAATGTAAATGAGATATTGAACCTTCCCTGTTTAAATAGTTTGGATGATTCCACATTGTCTGTAGGATAAACCTCAACCTGTAGATACTGATATTTAAACTGATCCTAGTCTGGACCCCCAAACTGCCCAGAATTGTCTTCTGCCCTCTGTCTGGTCACTAGCTCCTCCTCCCAGTGTCTTTACCTCTTTTCCCCTTTGCTATAGCTCCAGGGTTCTCTAATTGGGACAATAGATAGGCAGGGGGTGGGGGGTGGGGTGTTGGTGGCCATGGTGTCCTTCTAAGAGATCTCACTAAAAGCACACCAAGTATTACCTGTCAACTATAAATAATGTCCCTCCCCCTGCTGTGCATGCACGTGTGTGCATGTGTGTGTATGTGTGCACACACCCACGTGGAAACACACACACACACAGAGGCATTGCCATTTGCACCTCCACCTAGATGAGATTATGAAGAATAAACTTCAAATCCAATTAGAAGGAGGTGTTAAATTTCAAGTGCCTTTTGTTATTATTTATATTTAGTTTCTCATCAACAGATACAAAAAGTACAACTTCTGTCAAGTAAAGATTCGTGATGGCTTTTGACATATAATGGAAGCCAACCGCAGTGGACCCCTTGCCTCTTTTTAAACACCTCCTGATCCCCCATAGCTCTGACTACCTTGACTCTCAGCATCTCCTTAGCTGACTATAATAGAATGATGTCTTTCTCTCTGTGAGACATATTTTCTCAAGTACACAAACCATGCCTTTCATTTCTTTCTCTGTTGCCTAGCTCAGGGGCTAACACACAATAAGCAATTTATGAATATTTCTTGAATGAATGAATGAATGAATGAATGAATGAATCAATGAATATATATAAGTGAGTATTGGAGAATTCTCTATAGCAGTGATTCTCAAAAACTATGTGGATAAAGAGCTTGCAAAACACAGATAGTTGAACCTCGCCCCTGTGTTTCTAAATCAGTAGGTCTGGGGGGAGACCAGAGAATTTTCATTTTTTAACAAGTTCCCAGGTGTGCTGATGCTCCTGGTCCAGAGGGCACACTTTGACAACCGCTGCTCTACCAAATTAATGCTGAGAGGATTCTTTGTGTAGAAATAACCCCAGTCACTAATTTTGGGTAAGGGAGACACCTAGAGGGGGGTTTTAGTGGCTACTAGTTCACAGGATAAAATTAGTGTCTGAATGTCCAATTTTAACTGCTAAGGAGGGATTGAAGTCCTAAAGACACTGAGACCATTGGCTGAGATGGCCTAAAAGTCACTCCTGATTTTATCTCTGTGTGAGTGTAGAAGTCACGATGGTATTGATTTATTCACAGAGGACGTTGTATTAATGCAGTATCCACAAAGCCAAAGGAGCATTTCCTTTCTTATTCCTAGACATCTGGCCTCTTCATTCATTGAAGAAATTCAGAAGGATGTCATACCCCAAATATCCTTCATCAAAGATCTCTAAGCACCAACATGTCCACAGTAGCCTTTGTGGAATGGTCCTTCCTTTGTCTAACTCTGGTCTAGACTCTCATAAGAAGACCTTGCCTTATTGTAGGATGAATTAGATGGCCACATGGGATTGGAGACTGTCATGGTCAAAGGACACTTTCTGTGTGGGAGGATTGAACTGTCACCATTAGGAAGTATCTCAGGTAGGGCAGTATATGTAGGGGGCAGGTTTCACATCAGCATCACACATTTGTCAGTATAGAAGCCACTTAATTTATCTTCTCAGCAAAAGTCATTTGGGCACCTACTGTATGCCAGTGTCCTAGAAGCTGAGCACACAGAAGCAGAGAGACATGGGACTTACATTTTGAAGAGATAGGCAGACAATAGACGAACAAACGTAATTATTGGTTAGCTTTTGCTATATAACAAACCACCTCCCAGTTTAGAGCAATTATTCATTTTTAGTTCCCATACCTATAGGTCAGATGATCTGAGTGGGGCTAATGCTGGGCTTATCTGACCACCTGGGTTCATGTGGGTGCTGGTCTCTCCTTCTACAACCAATGAACTCACCCACGAATGTTCTTTTGAAGGCCCTAGTGAGAGCAAGCTGAAACCCACAGGGCCTCTTGGGGCTTGAGTTTATAACCGCCAACTCATCACTTCTGCTTTATTCCATTGACCACATCAAGTTCATATGGCCAAACCTAAATGAGTAAAATGTATAGATGCAGGTTGGAATGAAGAATGGAGCAATAATGCAAGTGACCACTTATAGTGTAAGATTAAGCAACATAAAGGGCTATGAAACAAAACAAGTTCATGGCTCAAGAACAATCAAGGATGCTAATTTTGGGTGACCAGGTATTGTGGGACAGTGTATTGTCATAATCTCAGGTGTTTTTAATAGGCTATCCCATTGGGAGGGGCACAGCTTCAGCATTATGCTATGTACCTAATGCTGTACAATGTGGGCTTCCCTTCTCACTGTTCTAGGATATCTCAATCATCAAGGGCTCCTGGCATACCCGATAACTCTTGTGTCTCATGAGGACATCTACCTGGTTGCTCACTGTTCTGTACAAATGCCTCATTACAACTGCACATTTAAAGGGTACCAACATTTGAGTAAATTATCTTTGCTGGAAAATACGGCTGGTAACTGCTCACTATGTGCACACATCCATACGCTTGTACACATAATACCCAACCACTGCCCACAGGCACATGACCACCCTCACACAGGTAGAAATGGTGTCTTCATCCATGTCAATGACAGGCAACAGCCTCAATCCTTGGCCACCTCAGGATATAGCTGTTGAATGTTGCTGATGATTTCATCAGCCCCAAAGCCAGGCTGATGTGCCTGGGAAAGGAGTATGAACATGGAATGTGTCCAAAGGCAGACCCAGGTTCTGGGCAAAAGCTTGGTGGGGGCCTGGAGTGAAGGGAGGTAAAGCAGGGGTCATTAGGGGATGGTTTCTAGCTTCAGTGCTCATTGCCATCATCAATCCATCCATCAGCCAAAAGACTCCCATTAGGGAGTTGAAGGGAAAACAATGCAAAACAAACAAAAATGGATTTCTTCTTTAGAGGCCTTTTATCATGGGAGTGAAATGATTTTTCTCTTGTCTTTGTCGAACAAAACCTGATATATCGTGTTTGGTGAAATGCACATTCTCTGAGAGTAGAGGGGAGTAAAGCATTGAGGGAGAAAAGTAGCAGCCAGTTTTACAACAACCCTTGGAGAGATATATTAGCATCCTCATTTTCTCGATGAATAAATTGAGCCTTGGGGAGTAAATGCAACTTGTCCGATGTAAGTAGAGTCTGGAGATCCCAATCTAAGTCTCACTTTGCAGACAAATCTTAAAATCCAAGCTATGGGGCCAGGTAGGAAGGGATGGAGTGACCCTTTGGGATTGCTCACTTGGACTCAGGTGTGGTTGGCTGGAGCCACTCTGCCTGCCAGTAGAATAACTCAGGACAAAACCCCAGGACCTTGGCGAATGCCTGTACAGACAGTGGCTGGAGACAGAGTTAGCAGATTTTTGCAAATCTACACCTACCTTCACTGGTACCATCAGATGCACGTGGTCATCGGCAGTGTGGGAGTCACAGCTTCCAGTTACCTGTTGTGGGTCAATGCATTCATTTTATATGTAGATAATGAAGATATGAGGTCAGATTGGAATATTGCCCTTGGCTGAACCAACCAAGATGCCTCACATGAGGTGATCAACAGCCCACAACTGGTCTACTAAGGGCACAAAGGCATAGCTCCCAACTCTGTTAGAGTTGTCTCTGAAAGAAAAGCCTCTTTAGCCTCAGAGCTCCCCTGGGATTGGCTGAGGCCTCTACTGCCACTGCAATCTTCTTCCCTGCCAATCTTGTTTCCCTTCCTCTTGTGGTTGTTGCTCCCGAGAACACCTCTGAGTAAGCCACCTGCACAAATTTCCATCTTAGCCCCTATTCTAGGGAAACTAACCTGTCTCACTCTGATGATTAAATACTCCAGTCTTGAAGTGACACCTGTCACTTTTGCTCACAGCTTATTGGCTATAACTAGTCACACAGCCCCATGCTGACCACAAGGGGGCTGGCAAGTACAACCCTGCACCTGCCAGGAAGGGAGAAACTGGACCTATGTGGCGAGCAGTAGTAAGGATGATGGGATGGAGAGACTGCAGAAAGGGTCTGCCAAACTATAAAATTGATAACGCCGTTTTGTACTTTGGACTAGTGCGGCCTTGCACACCCTATCCTAAGGACTGCCTCCCCAACCAACTGGCTGCCTGAGGAAACATGGCTGGATGATTTCTGCCGTCTTTATCCCTTGTAGTGGTTTATCACATCCCCAGCTGTCCCCTGTCTGCCTTTGTCTGCTGAATCCAAGGGCTTAGCTCAGCTGGTCCCTGACTGACAAGATGGCTCCTGCTGTGGAATGGAGAAAAACCAGGGTCTTTCGGGATACCTTGATTTGAAGCCTGCCTGATTCCAAAATACCCCTTTTACTCTCATTGGTAGGCAGCATGGGTATAGTCTCCACACACATGAGTTCCAAGCAAGGACAGTCATATCTATCAAACACCATGACTACCCCTCTCAAAGGCTCAGGGCCAGTACCTATTAGGCAAGAGGACAGGGGAAACTTGAAGAGACCAGAAGAAGCACAACTTCCAGCTTCCTTGGGTTTTTTTGGAGGCTGTTTGGCTAACATTGCCATCTCTTGGGCCAGTGAGAGGGCTAATGTAGCCAGGAGGTCAGACGGTGTTGCAACTTCATCCATGACCTTGGGGCCATGTGAGGTGACCTTGGGACTCAACTGCTGGCAATGAAGGCATTTTAAAAAGTGTATCAGTTTACATTTATTGAGTGCTTATTTTGTCACTTACTCCTCACCACAGCCTTATAAGTTCTGTATGATTTCTATTCTCATTTAACTCATGGACAAACATAGGTGTGGAGAGTCTGAGTAACTTGTCAGTAATAGAGAAGGGGGTTAAGCTTAGGCAATGTGGCTCCAGATTGTGCCACCCCACCCTCTGCCACTTTGATTAGTTAGGTCTAGATCTCTATTTAACACACACTAATGACTAGACCCTGTGCCAGATGCCAGGAATACAGCCCTACCCACTGGATCTCAAGCATGATCCACTGCTCAGTATCCCGCTATATTGGATGTCATGTAATATGCGTATTTCAGTATTCAGCTCCAGGGGGAAATTTCACCAGTAAATACTTGTCTACATTTTTCTATAATAAGAACTATATGATTTTACATGTTTCTCTTATTGCTTTGGCCACCAGGAAGCTCAGATCCAAATCAGAGCAAATATATTAGAGTTTAGTTTTACATTTCAGTTTTTGGAATTTTTTCTCCTAGTCTCGATTTTTATAGTTTGGTTGCATCAATTCTGTTGCACAAGTGTCCTTTATTTTAAAATACCTTAAATCCTTTTGAGAAGGAGGCTGCATGGAAATGACAAAGTGAGATCTTTACTGCATATTCTTCAATTCCTCCTGGGAAAGGTAGATCTCTATATCCCTCTTGCCCTCATTCCCATAACACCCCACTTATAAAACCCCTTGATCAGCAGCTCTGACTATTCTCAGTCCCTGGGAATAGGTAGGAATTTTTGAAAAATCACATCCATATAGAAAAAAAAATGCTTCCTTAAATCATGGCTCCAAATTTGGTGCCAGATGCACATTTGTGGAGTAGGCGGCCAGTCAGACTCTCACCTGAGCAGTTAATAAAATCTATTGCCCCTTGATGGATTTTTTTTCTGCAAGCGAGAATTGATCTGTCGTCTTGGTGATTTGTGAGATGGCTAGGAAACACCAAACACCATCATGACTTGGGCCACATTAGGGGGGAGAAAAAAAGGAAGAAAGAAAGAAAGAGAAAGAAAGAAAGAAAAAAAATCCACTGCCAAGTCTTTCCAGGCGTGGAAAGGGCTGGAACTGCTGGGGTCATTTTATTTGATTTATTGGAATTAAAGTGGATCTTATTAACATTTTAATAAAGAGAATCTTTTTTTTTTTTTTTGCACTGGGCTGGAAGTGTTCTCCAGTCCCCGGTGCAATTCCATTCTCTGCAAAAGTGGAATCGGCTGGCGTTGCCCAGCGTGATTTGTGAGGCTGGGCCCCAACAGCCCAAAAAAGCAAACGGGCTGCCTGCTCCGAGGGACTCGCTCTGTGCGAGGTGCTCGCCCTGTATCTGCCATGCAAAACGAGGGAGCTTTATGAAGGAATCTGTCTTGTAAAGCCATTGGTCCTGGTCATCAGCCTCTACCCAATGCTTTCGTGATGCTGCCGCTGATCTATTTGGGAAGTTGGCTGGCTGGTGAGGCACAGCCTCTCCTCAAAGCCTGGCTCCCACGGAAAATATGCTCAGTGCAGCCAAGTGCATGAATGAAAACGCCGCCGGGCGCTTCTAGTCGGGCAAAATGCAGCCGAGAACTCCGCTCCTTCTGTGCGTTCTCCTGTCCCAGGTAGGGAAGAGGGGCTGCGGGGCACCCTGCGCCCCGTTTCTGTGTGCGCGTCGCCGGGCGCGGGCAGGGAGAGGGGCTCTCGGGGGTCGGGGGACTCTGGGGCGCGGCGGCGAAGAAAGCCTGGGGCTTGGAGGGAGGTCATTCCCAGCCCCAGAGATGGGGGGGGGGGGAGGCTGGCTTCCACTCCGATTCGCCTCTGTGTGTGTGTACGTTCGGGGAGGAGAAGAGAGCTCCCCAGTCCCCCTTTTTTTGCAAGCAGGGGCGACATTCTCGCCTACATCAAGTGGGGTAACTTTGATTCGCCTCCTTCGGAGGCTCATGCATTGGAGAAAGCCTCGGTCGGAGGCGACTCCGAGGAGTCCCGGTCTCCCCCAGCGCAGCGCCGAGCCGGGGAAGCGCCGCTGCGGTCGGGATCGCGGGCTGCGGGCTGGGGCTGGGGCTGGGGCTGGGGCCGGCCTGGCATCACCGACCGGCCGGGGCGCCCGGGCCCCCCCGCCCAGCCCCGCGGCGCTCCGGAAGGCGCCTCCCGCCCGCCAGTGCTGCAGCCCGGCTGCTGCTGTCGCTCCGAGGCGCCGGCTCCGGCCGCGCCCGCCGCGGGCTCTGCTGCTCCCGACCTCGGGCCGCGAGCGCGCCCCCCTCCCGCCGGGACGCAGGCCCCAGCCCCCTGCGCCCCTTTGTCCAGCCAGCTGGAGCGCCGGCTCGAGCCCCAACTGCCGCCGCCGCTGCCTTCCCGGGCGGCGCGGAGCGCAGAGAAAAGTTCAAGCCTTGCCCACCCGGGCTGCAGCTGCCTGTTAACCCGCGCGGCGCCGCGGCGCTCAGGGCCGGCGACCCGGCCAGGCTGGGGGCGCGGTGCGACCGAGGCCGGTTCCCAGGCCACCACCTCCGCATCTCCGAGATCTCGGGAAGTTTGTGTGCAGGAAAGCAGCACTCCGGGAAGGCCAGACCGGAGGTGCTGGCAGCCGAGGGGCACGCCCAGCCCTGCTCCTGGGGCCTGTGGTCTCTGAGAGCGATGGGACCCAGCCCCCAGGCCTCCGGTGAAGCCTTTGGGACTCCCGGTGAGCGGGCAGGCTACAAGTGGGTGCGTGAGATCAAGGCAGAGCCAGGCAGGAGGAAGGGAGACAGGGAGAGCCTTTGGGTGCTAGGAACGGGCGTTGAGTTCCTGGCCAGGACCCCTGGGTCCCCGGGGAAAGGCACACACGTGTGAGTGTGTGGGTAAGGGGGAGGGGGAGAGAGCTAGGATCCCAGGCCTGGGCTGTCTGGGATGTGGGGATGCAGTGCAGCCTTCTAAGGGAGGCCACTGCTGGATCCATGTTGGGGTTAGACTTTGGAAATGGGCCAGTGTCCCAGGAATGGAGTGACCATGGAAATGATGTAAAAAGTGGGGGCTAGTGGGTGGATGCCAGTGCCTGGGGGCAGAGTAAGGTGCCTGGCTGCTGAGCCCCTCCCCCACGTATGATTTCCCTCTTCCCTGGATACACAGCCCCCATTCAGGACTGCCCAGTTGTATTCCTCTAATACCAGGGCTTTGCTGGCTGACTGTCTTGGGGTCCCGGTAACCTTAAGTCCTGCCACAAATCCTACATCTGTCCGTGAACCAGTTTTCCATACTTTCTGGACTCTGGCTGTCCCTGAGGCTGCATGTATGTATATATATCCCCATTTAACAGAGTGGATCAGAATATGCCTCTGATTCAGACAGATCCTCTCTGCCATATGCTGGTGGTGCCACCCTGGGCAAGTTGTTTAGTAAATCTGAGCTTTCTGATTCTCCACTGTAAAATAATCTTGTCACCTCCCTGGGATTGCCAGGCAGATTAATTGCATTCAACAGGATGTCCTAGGTAATGCATTTACCATGAGGCCTGGCATACTGGTAACTGTTAGTGTCTGCGAGCACTTACCACAGCCTTTCCCCAGGACTTTACAGTCCTTTCCTCTCTCAGCATGCTTGGACCTCAGTTAGGATTCCAGGGCTTGCCGGGAGTTACTGCCTCCCCTTGAGAGACAGGCCACATGGCAGCACCCAGCAATCCCTGTGCACTAGGGGCTTCTCACATGATACCTTTTGCAAAGCAACTGGTGTGTCTCCTCTTGCTGGGCCCAGATGGCACAGGTGGGTCTGAAGGCTGTCAGCTCACTTCCTTAGCATGGGGAAGTAGAGGTTTTTACCGTGAATTGAATTGCTGGCTTGCTCTCCGAGGCTTATTTCTCTCTAAGATAGTTATGCATAATCAAAGCAAATGTCCACATTAGGGCGCTAATTGATATCCTGGTTGCAACAGCACCTTGCAGAGAAATCATTTTGGTGCAATTCACTTAATTGGTAAGAGGTTCAAGTGCACAACTCTGTGTGCCATGGTGGAAAGTGGGGAAAGTCTTGGAGCCTTTGAGTCAACAAGCAAAAAACAAAACTTTCTTGAAGTAGAGAGAAAACAGAAGGAAGGGAAAAACAATGTAATAAAGCAAATTAGTCACTCGGTCCTAAGCGGTGTTCAGGCAAGCATGTATGTGTTTTTCCACTGCAGTTATAATACTCCGGGTCTGGCTTTGGAAGCCATCAATCTCTGTACGTTTATTGGCTGGCTGCTGTTTTAGGCATTTTGAAAGGGGGAAGAGGAATTCTAAGCAACAATGGCTGGAAGCTGGCAAAGTCAAGGAACAGTCACCTCTCTTCTCCCCTGGGGTGTTTTGGGAAAAGCTGTCCCAGAAGTGGCCTCTGGCATTTAACTATGATAAATAATGAATGTGGAACAGATTAAGGGAGCCCTGACATAGAAATTACACTGTAAGTATGATCCGGCCCCCCCCACCCCCACCCCAGCCGCTGTTTGGGTATCACTTACAACTAGCTAAAAGTCCTAACAATGAATGAGTAATCCCCCAAGAATTAGAATTTTAGGGAGTGGTTCAGGTTTGGAGAGCGGTCGCTTGGGAGTGACCAAAAACGTTCCACAGAATTCTGAGATGTTGATTTAAAATGGGGAGTTCTTTCTTGGACTTGGAATTTTGATTTTCAGGATTTTAAATAAGAACCAGTGTCTTTCAGTACCCCTGGAACATCATATATTCTATGTTAAGGGCAGAGGTTATTTGCAGAACCTTTCTGATTAGGAGAAAAGACTGTGGGAGTGGCAGAGAGCACCCCCTGCCCTGGGATGGCCTCAACATGTGACAACCCGTAAGATTTCAAAAGCACTGGGGAAACAGAGACATAAGTCGTGAAAAGAATTGGAGTGGTACAGTTCACATGTCTGAACAATTTTTTTAGCAAGTCCCCAAAGAGACTTAATAAACTGCGAGGCTGAATATGTGATCTGGAGTTTATGTAATGCCACAGTCTATATTAAAAGCCCAACAGTCATCTTAGCTAATCTCTTCTGCTCTGCCTCCCTCCCTTCTCTCCTTTTCTATCTTTAGCCCTTGGGTTTTCCATTAAATAAAATCTATTTCCTTCTAGAAGTATCTCCTATGTGTTATAGTGGAATTGCCCGGCAAACCAATGTACCCAGTAACTGCGGTATGTAAAAGTATCAGCATTTGCATGTGTGCACTGAATCTCAGTTTGAAGTTCACTGTTTAGGTAAAAGTACAGCTAGGTTCTTGCGAATATTCTTCTTTCTTTCCCTCTTTCCAAAAAGAAAGGTGCCTGGGGAGTCCAGGTAGTTTCTGTGAGGTGGAATGAAACTATGGATTCAATGACAGTCATTATCATCTATACAGCCACAGTAGTTCCTATTTCTTTGTGGCTGTGTATGTCCATGTCTGTGTGTTTTGATCTTGTTTTAATACCTGTTGAAAAATTTCTCCAGAAGAGGGCTCCATTCACAGTGTTACAAAATTCTGAATCCACAGCTTATATATTTTAAAGAACTTCAGTGTAGTAGCTCCATCAAAACCCAACTATTCTCCTTATTCCCAATTATTTGCTACAAGCTCCCCCAACGAGAAGTCCTGCCATTTTGCACGGAGTTTCTTTCCTCCTTTATTCCCTATTATACTTGCTTCTGTTCTGTTTAATTCTACAACTCTGTGGTCCCTCTGAGTATAAGTGCAGGGAGCAGTTGAAAGACCTTTGTAGACAATGCCACATGAAATATGGGGAAGTTTTGAAATTTCCTGGCATTTGATTTTGTTTGGACCTGGTTTTACTCTTTAGGCAGCCAAAAGGCAGGCATAGCTCGGCTGTGAAAGGAGATAATCTTCCCCATTAGGTAACTACCCAGAAGAATGACTCATGGGCCAGATTTGCTCACCCTCCAGCACCAGATGAAAAGGAGAGGGAAATATGTCTGTCATCTAATTACAATAATCAGTTGGGCAGAATCAAATCAAGTGACCAGTGGTTTTGGCATTGTTTCCACTTAGCTGTGGGCAAGGTGCCCACATGCCTGAGAGAATCTGACCCTCCTGAAGGATGCTGCCAATACAATCCCCTGCAGCCTGTCTCCTCTGTAGCTACTTAGGGATCCCAGGCTTAACTCCATATCCCTCAGCAGATGGGGCAAATGATGATGGGCTGGACTATAGGATCCCCTTCATTAGACACTAAGTAGTGGCTTTATGCTAGGGTTAGGGTAGAATGCAATTTCCTTTTCCATTGAGAGAAATAGCTAAGAGCAGGCTAGAGAGGAAAAGAAATGACATTTCAAACTTGAAACACAGCCAGGGCTCATGTTGGTGAACGGGTCACCCGTTGGTTTAGCAGGCTGAAGCTCGAGATACCTGCTTCATGATGCTAATGCTCATCCATCCCAGGTCTGCAAGTCTGGCTTCTGGGCAAAGGTTGAGAAGTCGTAGCCATAGCCCAACTGTGGCTCATGGATGTATCTTGTTTGGCCAAATCTTTTGAAAAGTGGGAAATTGTAAATTTAAAAAAAAAATCCAGATTTCTTGCATTTCTTAAAATATCAGAAGGTAAGGCAATCCTAGAGCTTCATTCCCACTTGGCCACAGTCTACTAGAGCAGAGTTCCTACTGCCACCTTTTAGGAAAGACATGCCTCTGTAATTTGCCACAGTCCCTGCCAGTCCCTACTACTCATCTAGCCAATTGTAGCTCATTTATTTTTACTCACTTGCCTCATAGCCATTTGTGTTGGGAACTTCTGCTTTCACAAATTTTGAGGCTTAATCAAATTGATGCAGTCAAGTTTTTAGTGATAGGCTCCTTGAAAAGGAAGGGACAAGCCTCTTTTGATCACTATGAATGAAATGAATTGAGCTTGCTTTGGAAGAACACGATCAAGGGGACTGCACTTCCATCCTGAGAACATTACCACTGTCATCACTGTGCCACTGGGTGACCAGGGCTACCCAGAACGCTAGGACCCCCAGATCATTATTCCATAGTAATAGTTACACCCAGAGAAGTGATGCATTGCAGCTTGGAGTAAAACTGATGTAGGTACACCAGAGCGTCGGTACACCCAGAACATTGCAGTTAAGGGGCTCTGGGAGTGCTGGATAATAGGTAGGCCCCAGTGCACTGTACGCAGTGTTATACCAAGAGCAGCAGTACCCTTGGAGTACAGTGACGCTCTGGGCACTGTCATTCCCACAGTGTTGCTCACCTGCAATATGCGTATCATCAGAATGTCACAATAACTTCTTGTACCCTACAGGGGACTCTGGGCGCACTGGGTGAGCTCTCAAAGCATTTACAACTTTGGGGTATGTTAGCTGCTGCCTAGAGTACTTTTATACACAGAACATCATCAGCTCTACCACCAACTGGAATTTGTGTGATGTCCTTATAGTTGCTTTTAACAGTTAACACCCAACATAGTCTACACATAGTGTTAATGCTATAATTAATGTCCTCTGGCTCCATAAATACTAGATTAAACTGTCCATCCATGCCATACCAATAGGTAAGCCCCAGATAACTTGTTTTTCATAGCTTCAGATCCCAAAGAGCAGGGTAAATATAACTACACACACATACCAAAAAAAAAAAAAAAAGTGATTGTTTTTCCTCTGTCAGTTGCCAACAGAAGTCAAATTCCTGAAAATTAGCATTAGCAATAGGCACGTTTTGACATGTCATGTCTCATTTCAAAGGCCCCAGCAAGCGTCACCCAATCTGTTACAGAAGCACAAAGCCCCTGTGTCTCCCAGCTGAGTATAGGCTGGGCTGGGGTGCAGGGCAGCAGCTGCTCAGCTGAGAGCAGCCCTGCCACATGCCTGGGCAGGGCCAGGAAATGAGCTCAGCCCCTGGAGGAGCCTGGGGACCCTGCAAGGAATGTGGCAGCCTCCATCCCTGCCTCACATGGCCTGCAGGCCATAGTCGGTTCCCTCTGGAGGCGGCAGGGAACCGCTTCCCCATGTGCTGCAGGGATGGTGCCTGCAAATGCCTGAAGCTTGAACTTCTGTGGTAATCTCCCTGTCAACTGATGTAGGGCCTGCAGAAAGTTGCTGGACCCTGCCAGCAGAACCCATAGCTGTCTTAGGCCTCACAGGCTCTGCCTTCAACTGCCATAAGCTGCTGGGCATCTGGGATCATCTAACTCAGGGGTTGCAAACTGTGGCCTATGGGCCAATTCTTGCCTGCAGCCTGTTTTTATAAATAGTTTTATTGGACCATAGCCATGCCCATTCATTTATATAATTGTCTATGGCTGAGCTTGTGCTATAACAACAGGGTTGACACCATATGGCCCACAAAGCCTAAAATATTTACTATTTGGCCCTTTGCAGAAAAAGTTTGCTGGCTCTGCTCTGACTCAGAATTGTAGCCAGAGGGGCTGCAGGAAATCTTCTCAAAGGGCAGGGAGGCATTAGGGATTCAGTCATTAGAGACTGTTCCTCCTAAGCCCCAAGCGCTCAAGTAACTTGACTTCAGGGAGATATACCTGGGACTAAGTGGATTCAGTAAATACCTGTGATGTCCATCCAAAACCTACTATGTGCTCAAGGTACGGCTACTGGAGAGGTGACCCAGCCTCTGCTCTCTTGGGGTTTGGGCCCTGAGAGATCCCTTGGCAGGGACATCAATGTCGATTCAGGAATAATTCAAAACAGAGGCAACTGCTATGACGGAAGAAAATGCAATTGTGTGAGGTGTGCTGTCCTGTGTATTTTGCTCATCTGTGCCTCATCTTTCTCCCCCACTAAAATATAAGCTCCATTAGAGCATATACTATTGTCTGGTTGGCTTCTGCATCCTCAGGGCCTAGAATAGTGCTGGAATGCAGCAGACCCTCAGCAAACATGAATGAATGAATGAATGAATGAATGAATGAATGAAGAAAAGCATCAGATCTAGATGAAGGACCTGGAAATTTTCCTTGATAGCCTGATGTTTGAGCCACAGTCTGGAGGAGTAGTGAAACCTACAGACAAGGGAACACTGGAAGGTGTAGGCAGGGAAAAGAATTCCAGGCAGAAGGCACAGCCTGAGGGTAGTCTCTGTGCAGGAAGAAATATTGCATAGCTCAAAGAGGATGGTATCGGGAGTCACCGAGTGGTGCCAGAGCCACTGGGGCTTTGGAAGCCATCACAGAGATTTTGGTGTTTGTCCTGGAGCAATGGGCAGCCATTGAAAGTAACAAGGGGAAGGTGTAGTGTGACAAGGTCAGATTTCCTTTTGGAAAGGTCACCCCGGCTGCAGTGTAGTAAATGGATTGGCGCTGGGTATGAGTGGAAGGGAGAAGCCAGTCCAGGCCTGAGATCATGGGAGTGGCAGTGCAGGTGAGGGAAACAGATGCACCATTCAGAGTGTCCAAGAGACATTTAGGGGAGAACCTGGCAGAGCTTGTTAACTGGGTTCAGAGATGGCAGAGCAAGGGGCAGGGAGCGGTTAAGGAGCAAGCATGAGTTCTGACTCCTATCAATTGGCAGCTTCCTGCCAATTACCTAAATGAGAACCCAGGTGTTTGACATTATAAACAGGGTCTGAGGGCCGTTTCCATAGGGGTGTTAGCCAGGCTGCAGTAATGCTCCTCAGGAGAGGCATCCCAGGCCCCAGTTACTCAGTGCCCACTGATCCAATCCATGCTGGCATCTGGGATGGGCACAGTGGGGGCTTGGAAATGCCCTTGTCTAGAGAGACTGATCTGTACCCTCTATAATTAACCAATCTCTGAGGCTTTTCATGCAAAAGATATTTGGGAGAAACATTGCCAAGCCCTTTAATCGTTTCTTGAACATTCAATCAGCAGCACTAGAAATATTTCTTACATGAAGCAAATAATGATCTACTACTTTCAGCAATCACTTTGCGAATGCTAACAAGTCTTCATTTCAGCATGTTGGATATAGCCGTGGTGACTCTTATGTTTCCAGGTGAAGTAGCAGAGTCTTCAACGGGGTGCCAGGGAGTGGTATGTTGGCAAATGTTTAACGACTGGGTTCTCTTAAAAGGGGGGGGGGGCACAGGTACTTTATCCTCAGAAGGCTAGGGATGCTTAGGTGTCTGCATTTATTGAGGCATTTAGGGAATTCATAGGTAAACAAGATGGATGTAGGATCTGTTCTCATGGGGCTTGCCATCTACCCAGGGCAGTCATTAAGAAACAAGAAAGTATATTTTGTGGAGCACCTGGGTGGCTCAGTAAATTAAGCATCTGCCTTCAGCTCAGGTCATGATATTAGGGTCCTGGGATAGAGCCCCATATTGGGCTCCCTGCTCAGTGGAGTCCTGATTCTGCTTCTCCCTCTGCCACCTCATGCGCTCTCTCTCTCTCTCTCTCTCAAATAAATAAATAAAATCTTTTTAAAAAAGAAACAAGAACTTAAATAACAGAAATAATATGAACTTGGTAATTGTTACCATAAGACTCAATAAGAACTAAAACAGTATTGGAGGGGTGGTTGCTATGCCCTCCCTCCCCTTCTCCCACCTTCTTCCTCCAGCCCCTTTCATCCATCTTTTCTTCTTTCTTTTCATAATCATTAAAATCTACTCAGTGCCGAGAAGGCTGCAAACTTGGAATTTAACAATGAATACACACCTGGTCCTGGATTGAGAAAGTGCTGGAGGTAAACCAGGGCCTATGGTCTGCCAGGACTCAGAGGAGCCAGACTCTCAGATTGCTTAGGGGAGTTAGGGAGATATCTGAGATTTTAAGAAGTGAGTTTGACTCCTGGCCATTTGCATGCCGAGTGACCTCAGATAAGTAACTTTATTTCCCTCCTCTTCTGTTTCCTCCTGTGTCTGAACAAGGAGAGAGAACATCTATATCTCCCCAGCAGGGTTTTGGTGAGGATTAAATAAGCACATACTGGTGACTTCATCCCATGATTGGCAAATATTTGGTGCTAAAGGAATGTTGGTTATATTAACTTTCACCCACTGCGCTCCAAGGGAACTTGGAGCTTTCAGGTACCATGAAGCCTGAGCCTTGATAATTTGACCAACTTAGAGGTGAAAAAAATGCTTGCATATTTAAAATGCATGGACATTAAAAAAAAATAAAGTTTGCTCTCTAGAGAAAGATTTGCCAATTCCCATATTGGTAGCTCTCCAAAGATCCTTCCCCTGGGGATTTCATGCCTCATAAAATCATTTGATCTGGTGGGATCTTATCTTCTAGATATATCTGCTCAGTGGCTGTTTCCCTGAGGCTTTATCAGGGCAGTGTGTTGGCGGGTGTATGTGTCAGCACCAGGAACACTTATGATTATTATTTAAAATATATCAAAATACCTGTAGTAAATTTACTGTACAATTTATTGCTATGTGCCAGTTGCATACATTATCTGTAATCTTTATTGCAACCCTTAGGAACAACTATTCTTATCCTCATTCTATATGCAATGAAAAGGAGTTCAGAGTGGTTGAGTCATTTACCTAAGGCCACACAGCCACTGAGAACTGGGACCAGGAATTGAACCCATGCATTTATGATTCCTGTGCATGTGCATTTTCCTCCATATTTCACTCACATAAAAAGGCCTGATCCCTTATCCCCCCCAAATGTTGTAAGAATTTTCTCCCTTGACTATTTTGTTTTCTGGTTCTCCTGGAGTCAAAGTGGCTACATGTAGTGACCTCATTTCTGAATTTTGGTCTCTAAAAGTGGGCCTGGGACCTGGGCCTCCTGTCTGGGTTAATGGCTACAACTTTCCGAATGGAGTTAGGCCAGTCATTTGTGTTGTCACTGAGGCCTTGGTTTTGTCCAGAGGCAAAGAATCCACCCATACTGCATGCTTGACCCAGCAAGAATGGCCATCTTATTAAGACTAGCCACACAATGGGCAGCCCGGGTGGCTAAGCGGTTTAGCACCGCCTTCAGCCCAGGGCATGATCCTGGAGTCCTGGGATTGAGTCCCACGTCAGGCTCCCTGTGTGGAGCCTGCTTCTCCCTCTTCCTGTGTCTCTGCCTCTCTCTGTGTTTCTCATGAATAAATAAATAAATCTTAAAAAAAAAAAAAAAAAAAAAAAGACTAGCCACACAGGACTCAATGAGGGTGTGGCTCCTCTGCAGCTTCCAGCATAGGTAAATTCTCTAGGGGTATATTCGCTGGCAGTTTCCTGCCTGCTGCTAAGCTCTAAGGCTAGATGGTGTTCTTCCCAAGGGGTGCCAAGGAGCTCAGTGATTCCTGAATGCTACTGTCTACAGTAACATTTTCCCCACTCACTCCACAGAAAATGAGAAATATACAGCCTGTAGCTATATTGAGACAAACCAATCTATCGGGCATTGCAACAGAACTGAATCTAACCTCAAATGTAGTTCTGTTTTACCAAAAGAGTTTTCTTTTTTTCCTTTTAATTCAATTTAAGTGCCTTTAGTCAGGGTAGCCGTTGATTCCATGAACATTTGTTGAATGCCTGTTATGTGCCTGGCACTGTCTTACGTACTGTCGACAGAGCAGAGAGCACTCACAGAGCCCCTGTGCGAGTGGATGTACCTATCCTCCCTTTGCCCCAGTCCTTACCACTCTGCATGGTGGCCTTGCATTTCTGTCTCTCTCAGAACCTTTTTTTTTTTTTTAAAGATTTTATTTATTTATTCATGAGAGAAAGAGAGAGAGAGGCAGAGACATAGGCAGAGGGAGAAGCAGGCTCCATGCAGGAAGCCTGATGCAGGACTCAATCCTGGGACCCCCAGGATCACACCCTCAGCCAAAGGCAGATACTCAACCACTGAGCCACCCATCCCTCTAAGGACCTTTGTATCTGTGCATCCCAATCTGTACATTTCATGTTTAAGTCATTCATTTAACAAATATTAACTGATCAACCACAGGGTAAGCCACATTGAAGAAAGACAAGCTTGCCTGCCCTCATTGTTGTCTACATTCCAATGAGGGAGAAAGACTGTAAACCTTAAAAATAAGTAAGTACAATAATTTTGGATAGTGATGCTGTAAAACAAAATGGGATAGGCAGTTGTTCTGAGTTTATTCACAGTCCTCTTTGGGGGTGGAAAGGTCATTGTTCTGATGCAATGATCTTTTCTATGTTTTAGAGATGAAATGTCCTATTGTTTGTAAAATGAAGTTAGTTAACTAATTGCCGATCCCATTTTTGTCTTCTATTTATCATGGTAAATAGAGAAGTAAAGTATCGCTGGCAAACCTTTATCCATCCTATATTTTTCGTTTTTCTTGAAAATTTGTTTTTGGGAATCTAAAAATATGGTAACCAAGAATTTAAACTACAGGTAGGTAGTCTTCTTCTGTAAAGAATAAATATATGTCTCTTTTGCAGTTACTCAACACTATCAATGTAGCGTAAAAACAGCTGCACGAACCATGTGAACAAATGGGCTGGGCTGTTTTCAATAAAACTTTATTCAGAAAAACAGGCAGAGCTGGATTTGGCCCTTGGGCTATTCTTTGCCACCTTCTGATCAGAACCCCAGCCACCTCACCAGTTGGTCAAATTGGGATAGGGTCAAGGCCAGGGAAAGAAACCAGATGTTTTCTTTGGCCTGTTGTTACCGTGAGAATGTGGTATTTCTTTAGGAAGATAGTATCATTGGATTATTCCACATTAACTCTAATCAAGGTAAAGATTAACTATGGAACAAAATTCTCAGACAAGGACTGAAATATATAATTCAGCTTTTGTAGTATTATCTGGACTACAATTTTTAAGCCTTCCTCATCACTCAAAGGTGTATTGGTATTAAACACTATCTTAGGCTGCATTCCTTAGTACAACCTAAGTGATGGAGATATAGGCTTCGATGCAGGGAGCTAATCTGAGAGATGACCCTAAGGCATAGAAATAAGGAACAAGAAAGAAGGAAAGCCAAAAAAAGCTCTTTGAGCTGGTTACTATCATGGGCAACTAGGGCTCATTACTGCTAGGACTCCTCAGAAGAATTGCATAAAATCTGCTTTAGAATAGTCTCTTTGCTGGATAGGAAGCTGGGGTGTATACCCACTATGCCCATCTTCCATTGGTCAAGGGTGGCCCCTAATACCATTGGTTTCTCTGTGCTTCCCTGATAAGCCTTTTTGGTTCTGGGGGAGCAACCATGGTTTTGGAGAAGTCCTGAGTAGAAAAATAGAGTGGTGTGACAGGTGCTTGGATTGGCAGTTTGTGCCCTGGATAGGGCGTGAGTATATAAGAGATTCCAGTTGCCTCTGTTACATATTGCCCAAAACTTCCTCAATAGAGCTTATGTTAAAGGGAAGGGTTATGGGTTCTGTTTGTTTTGTTTTTTTTTAAACCACTGAGTTTGGTTTAGTACCCACCTGCAGGTACTCTCTTTCCCACTAGATGGTACCAGTATGCCAAAGCCCTGGAATGCTACCTTTGGGCCTCATCTTTGGCATGGATATATTTCCGCTACTTATAAACAATTAAGGAATAAATAAGTTGAGGTTGGAGGAACAGACTATGGTTGTTTGGGGGACATAAGATGGGAGAAAAATGGAGGTTATCTAAACAGTTACCTTCATTCATTCATTCATTCACCAACAAATCTTACTGGCCACCCACTGGGTGCTCAACACTCTTTTCAGCATTGGGAATACAGATATAAGCAATGTACACAAAGTCCCTAACCTGGTGAGCTTCTGTACTAGCTGGAGGAGAGACAGTAAAAAAATGAACAGGTATATACATGATGTCTGTCATGTGGTGAGTTCTGTGGAGAGCACAGTCCTTCTGTTGTCTATCTGCTTGTCTTGTCAGCTAGTAGGGTGAGAGATTATTTCCATCGGTTTCTTAAACCCCATTCTGCCCCTCAGCAACCTCTTGTGATCCTGTTTTTGTGGTTTATTCTCACAATGAGACTGTGAGCTTGTGGAGGGCAGAAATTGTGCTAATGGGTGTTTGGGCAAATGGGACCAAGTGGAACCCCTATAGCTCACCTCAACCAATGGCTCATTGGTTGATTTCGTTTGTTTGGAATCATTCTGAATTGTTACTGTTGTTGACACACAATAGAGTTGCATCTTACTCAGGGGTTAGATTATAAAATCAAGGTTTAAGGCAGACACAGTTGTCATTAACCTTGAAATATCTTAAGTTGCCCATTAAATTGCAGTCTGTGTGGTTTTGTGTGTGCATCCCTGTACTGTAATCAACATGTAACATTGTATAATGCATGCCATAATGTACAGTGCATAATAAAGAATACAGGCAAGATATAATTTTACAGAATTTAATTGCAGTATTTAAATTGTTCTTTTTCCTTCTTTTTTCAGTGGAAGAGCTGGATTTCCGTTAGTTAAATGTGCATATGATAAGACTTTACTGTATTTATTCAAGCTGGTTTTTTAATTGTATGATCCCCACCAGGCTGTGTACTAGGGAGGGCAAGAGCTGTGTTCTCTGTGATCTGTTCATCTCTGGGTTGCCACATGCTTTGGGGAAGAGGAACAGCGTACAAGTAATAGTAGTAGTAGCAGTAGTGGAGGTTCATATTTAAGGGCCTATGAGCGAGGCCCTGTGTGAGTGCTTTAGATGTATTAATTAGCACTTTTAATCTTCCTAAAGACTCTATGGTGTATCTACTCTGATTTTAATTCCATTTCACAGATGGAGAAATTCCGGGAGAACTGGATAAAGGTCACACAGCTTTTGAACTCTGGGGCCAAGATTCAAATGTAAACAGTCTCGGACATAAAAGGCCACATGTTGTATGATTCCATGAAATGGAAAGAATTGTCCAGAACAGGCAAACACATAGAGACAGAAAGTAGAGTAGTGGTTGCCGAGGGCCCCAGGTGAGAGCAGCAGGGAATGAGGAGTGACTGCAAATGAGCGTGGGATTTTTTGGGGGAGAGTGATGGAAATGTTATGGAATGAGAGAGTGATGATGGTGGCACTAGTCTGTGAGTATACTAAAAATCACAGAATTATATACGTTAACAGGGTGAACCTTATAGTGTGTGGATCATGTTTCAATAAAGCTGTTATTCAATAGAAAAGCAAGCAAACATCAGGCAGTCCAACCTCAGAGCTCTTGTGTGGCCATCCCTGAGCTCTCCTACAGGTGCTTACCAAGTGCTAGTGGCATTCTATTCTCTTCTTACATTAACACTACTATTCCTCACAAGGGCCCTATCATCTAACCTCATTTCAGAGATCAGAAAACTGAGGCAGACATATACTGAGGAACATGGGCCTGGCCAGTGATGCAGGCAGTTGTAGGCCTGAAGCATACTGGTTTTCACACATTTTATTAATGAAAAGCAATCTCAGTCAACCAGCTACAGGTAACTTGGCTTATTAGAAACTAAGCAGTGGTTCTTCACTTTTGTTTTGCAGATTTGCAAAGTGGATCAAGATCCTTCTTTCCTCACTGGTTATTATTCCTCTCTGGCCCAGGTGGGCCTGGTTTAGGGTACTGGCACGGAGAGACTATAGGGTCTTAGTGTGTGTGTTAGAAGATGTGTTAGTGTGGCTGACTTCTAAAAGCAATAAGCATAAGTGGCTCAGGACCTGGGAGAGAGAGAAGAGGAAGAGGGGGAGAGAACCAATTGATATATTAATTGTCATTGTACTCAAGTTGATACCAGATTGCTGGAAGGATTCATACAAATTAACAAGAATGTTTGGCACCCCTTGGCTGTTTCAGTTGAAAACTTCATGGCCTGGCAATAAAAAGGAATCTGAGGTCTAAGACAGGGGGAAGAAGCTCTTTGCTTACACTTGTCACGCAGTGCCTCCAAATCAAGGCCCCCACCCCCATAAACACTCCCTCCTAAAGCACCTGCCACCCTCACTAGGTGTCTTTTGATTCCCAAGCTCTGTAAACATGAGATTTATTCCTCTCTACCTTCACTCCTATGTTGATGATTTGTATTTACCTTTCATGTTTAAAATACAGAGTGATGAAGCCATTAGCCAAGCACAGTACAGCAGGAAAGGGCAGCAGGGCTTGCCCCTGGATCCAGCCCAGGATGCCTGTTTGTGGTCCTGGAGGGTGAGAATTTATAAAGCCAAAGCCAAAGGACTATAAATATCTTCCTGGGTCTCCAGTCTGTTGGAGCAGCTGTGACTTGAGCTGGGGTAGGAGCTGGGATTAAAAGCATTCTGGCTGAGATCTGGCTTCCCAGGTGGCTGGCCTTGTGGTGGCAGGGAGTCTGCCTAGCCACCTAGATTCTTAAAGCCTTCCTGGGTAGCAACAGATGATTATACAAAACCATATGAGTATATGATCTTCCAATGTGTTTTGCAAAGTGTTTTCTGAAGAGGTACTGATTCCATGAGAGGTTAATGAAAGCTCTGGAAAAAATAGGTTGCATGAGCTAATATTTTGAGAAACTCTGGACTTACTGATAGGTTGTATTTTGTTTTTCACAACTGAATGTCTCAGGCTTTATTGTGCATTTGAGTTTCAAAGAAGACCCCCCCAAGGCTGCATTTCCAATGTTCTTCCTAAATTCCCAGTGGTAAGGGAACTCTTGCATAGAGTATGTCATGAGACAATGATGCACAGGATAAATGTGAGAAATAAGCTGTAGACTCTGGGGTCTCAGAGTTTGGACCTGCATCATCAGAACCAGAAGTGTCAGCATCACCTGGGAGCTTGTTAGAAATGAATTATCTACTCACAATCTACTGAATCAGAGATTCTGGGGTGGATCCAGCAAACCATGTCTTCACATACTTGCCCCTTAGGGGATTCTGATGCTCCCTTAAGTTTGAAACCTGCTGCTCCAGTTGGCTCTGGGGAAAGAGACCTTTCTGATGTTATTTGGATGAAGGAGGGAAACATGTGCCTAGTGCAGCATCTATGCTCCTCTGAGGAAAGTGGAGATGAAAACATGCAGACCACGGAGATATAGGAATGGAGGCCAAAGGTTCTGCTCTATCCTATTATGGACAGGTACTTATGTCTGGGAGACCCTGAGCTATGTTCACATGATGTCTTCAGTGACAGCTGTGGTTGACACAGGCAGACCAGAAGACCTGGAGTGAGGACAGAAGCACTTGGGAAGTATGTATAGGGGAGGAAAACTTCATCTTAGGTTTTTATCTGGGACTCGTCAAGGAAAAGAAAGATTAACAAGAGAAAAACCATCAGCTTATTAATATGTATACCTCATGTGTGCATGATAGGAAAAAAATGAGAAACTCTCAGAAGTGGCTTAGAACTCCAGCTTAAATATCATGTTAAGCTAAAGACAAGAGAGAGAAAGGTGTGGGGAGGCCAGCTGTGAGGGTGTAATGGGGTTGAAAACAAGAATCAGATTTGTTATGCAGGTTTAAGTCAGTGCCTTGCCCATTGGTAAGGATCTGAAGTTGTCTACAGGGAATAATATCTGTCCTTCTTGGTAGAGAGTGGAGGAAGAACACCTTTATAAATTCTAGGTCCTGATTTTAGGCAAATAGGAAGAGGTCAGTAAGATTTTCTTGTATCTGCTTCTTCTCAGTTGCCTTCAGCTCAAAATAATCCTTATGACAGAGTGGCATGTTTTGGATGGCATATTCTGCTATCTTTCATCTGACTTAGCACCCACTTCCTTTGACTTCATGTGTGTGTGTATAGTATGTAGTGTGTGTATATATGCACATATAATGCATACAGACAAAGCATACATATATACACACAGATGTATACATCTATGGCACATGCATACACATATAATAGATATACCTATATGTGTATACACACATATATAACATATACATATAAATACATGTATATATTCTATATATACATATGATACTATTAAGCTCTAGTCACAGTTGGCACTCATTAAATTCTAGGCTCTAAGGTGAACCAGACAGATGCAGAGGCTGCAGCTGCTGAACTTGTAGAGATTACAGACTGAAGGGGAGAATGACAGAACATGACACTGCTGAGTTTGTGAGAAGAGCTAGGTCTATAGTCATTGGATTTTGAAGCCCATCCAGAATAACTCTTTGTGTGCCATTATGAATCTTTGCTGATATTTCCAATATTGCCCATGATTCTTACTTGTGAAGTACAGTCTAAATGGGTGGTTCTCAAATGGGGGCAATTGTACCTCCCAGGGGACATATGGTAATGTCTGGAGATATGTTTGTTTATCACAACTTGGGGTGAAAGTACTATTGGCATTTGGTAGGTAGAGGCCAGATGTGCTATTCAACATCCTACAGTACATAGCACAGCCCCCACTGCAAAGAATTATCCCAGCCTAAATGTCAATAGCATGAGTGTGAGGAAACCAAGTCTAAGTGTAGAGCTTCATGCTCACCCAACACAAACAGGAATATTGGTCTCTACCCCATCACATTCTAGAAGCCACAACCCAAAGCTGGCTCTGTGAAAATAAAATTAGCAAATTACTATCCATGTATAATTTTTCAGAAGGTAAAACTATGAATCTCTGGTAAATATAAACATTAATTCATTAATTTATGCAGAAACCAATAAGATGCTATGATGGCTTCAAAGGGCATTTAAGAAGCTAGGGTATTTCTGAGCAATTTGGCAAAGAAGTATTAGGATAAGATTTCTGAGTTAGAAAAAAAAATACAGTTAATGTGCAATATGCCTAAACCTTGGGGGTTATTTGTTCCATGAGACAAATTAGTTTTGTTTCTACTAGACAAAAATCGACAAGTAACCGGTAAGTTTACTCTCTGGGACCTTCCATCAAGAGCAAACAACAAGGTGAACAAAGAATATGCACCTAGACATCTGCTGGCGACCTTTGTCCCTGAATGATATTCAGAGGATTTCCATCAATCATTTTGGCCATGTTTACAAGCTTTGGATAATTTTTTTCTGAATCTTTACACATGATTTTTAATTTACTAGTGCTGCCTGACCTGAAATAGCCTGTGAAATATGGGGCAAAGAAATGGAAGAGTCAGCTGAGGTCTAAGAGGTGGTAGGAGGAGAGATTTCGTAGGTCAAGTTAATTGTGTAGATGCCATCTCCTAACTGCCTTTGATTAAGTGTGTGCTGTGCTACATGCTTTCATTCAACCCTGTTAGGTGGGACTGACCATTGTCCACATCTGCCAATGAGGAAACTGGGTCAGAGGGAGAGTTAGAATGTCAGTTTCAGACATGTGCAGAGTAAGGCTAAAATGGTGTGGAAACAAGACCAAAAGGGGAGAACTAGAGAAGGAAGGGGGAGTGTTACAAGCTGGAGAAAAGCATAAGTCCAATTTGAGGCAGAAGTACTCCTACCATATTCAGGAGGCAACAGGGAGGCTATTCTGGGTGACAATAAATGTGAACACAGTGTGAAATTGGATCAGTACTACAGAGATGGCAGTTATTATTAGTATCAGTGTTATTTTAGCCAAAGGATCTCACTACTGCCATAGGGCAGTACCTGGCAGTAACCCATGGTGGTTAGGATCCCAGGCCTTGGGGGAAGCTAGAAGTGGTTTGGATCTCAGCTCTGCCCCTGGAGGTCCATGTGGCCATGGCCATTTCTGTGCCTCAATGATCAAATCTATGAAATGAGGGCCATTAATACCTACCTGATACATCTGGGATGGGGATTCAAGACAACCCTGTAAAATCTTGCTTGAGAAAATGATAAACCCTTGAGAAATGGCAAATGGTTCTTTGAGAAGGTGAATAGACAGGATTTAGCAGATGATGGTTAGCCATTTGTCTGTAAGTGTCACAGTCTCAGAAAAGCAGATTCTGAAAGGAGGATTGGAGTGCAATTAATTCATCTGGGAGGTGATCCAGAGAAAACCCTCTGGGGGTGGGGAAGTGAAGCAAGGAAGAGAGGGAAGCCATGTGAAATGTCTGTTATTCAGCCAGTTGCTACTCTGGCTGTTTGGAGCTTGATTCACCTGGGGATCCATGGGAGCGAGTGTAGAACACTTCAAAGTTATGCCAAGTCTGGACATGGGAGCTCCAGACTTTATGCCACAAATATGGGTGGGCATTGTTTTGGGGCTGTTCCAGGTGGCATTGATTTTGAGCACTACTGGACTTCTAGGTATGGACTCGGGTCAACCAGCTTAGAGGTGTGGAGTTTTTTAGCTGGAAGTGGGGCCAGCCCTCAATGGGAAGGCCAGAGGATATGAGCTTGGAAGATAGGTGGGAAGCACTCAGCAGGTGCTGTAATCAGTATCAAAAGGCATACAAACAGTGATGCCCTTTGGGCCAGGAATCTACATCTGAGAAGTTAAAAAAACAGAGATAGGTATAAAAAAAGGCACAGACATACTTCTCTGCATTATATGTGATAGCCCGAATTGAGGACAATAACAATAGTCAACATGTATTGAGTGTTTGCTATGTGCTTGGCTCTCCTAAGTGCTCAACAAATAAGCTAAATTCTAGCAACTGGCAACTGGCTAAGTAATTCAATGGAATATTACACAGGCATTGAAGAGGGCATTTATGAAGACAGCAATGGCGTGGAGAAATCACCTAAGTGAGAAATGATACAGAACAGGAGACTGTATGGAGTACAATTCCTACTAAGCAAAAAAAAAAAAAAGCCTCTGTATTTATGGGAATGGGGGCTGACACCTGAAAGGAAAATTTATCAAAATCCTAACTGTGGTTTTGTTCATGTAATGGGCTTGTGAGTTATTTCTTTTCCTCTAGTTTACAAATCTTCATTGATGTGCATGTATTGCATTTACAATGAAAAAATACAGTAAATATGAAAAAGTGAAAGAAGAAAAAAAAACTTCTCAAAAATAGGTTGTGGAGATCCAGCAGAAGTTTTGAAGAAGGGAATGAAAAATAGTATTTCAGAAAATTAACCTGTGGGTGGTGTGGAAGATGGATTGGGTTGGGGAAGACCCAAGGTAAGAAGTTGAGTTTGTGAGTAAATAAAGGTCACAGGGAATGTGGAAACAAAGGGACCAGTATTAGAGGCATCATGGTTAATGGGATGATGGGGAAGAAAGGGAAAAATGCTAGAAATGATCTCAAGATTTGACTTTAAGAGTGCTTTACCAATGATTCTGACCGATACAGGGATTACTCTGACATTATTTCCCTTGCCTAAAGTTGCATTGCACGATGTGTGATAAAAATCATTTTGGGTATATCTCATTAGTAAAACATAATGCAATTTCTCTAAAAAAGAAAATTCGCAATGGAATAATAAACATATATTGAGCACCTCATTGACATAGTTTTTTTTTTAAAGGTTTTATATATTTATTCATGAGAGACACAGAGAGAGAGAGAGAGGCAGAGACACAGACAGAAAGAGAAGCAGGCTCCATGCAGGGAGCCCAATGTGAGACTTGATCCCGAGACTCCAGGATCACACTCTGGGCAGAAGGCAGGCGCTAAACTGCTGAGCTACCCAGGGATCCCGAGACAGGTTATCTACTATCTCATCTAAACCTAATAACAGTCTTATAAACTATGTTCTTAGTATTTCTGTTTTACAAGTGAGGTCAGAGAAGATCAGAAAAGTAAAGGCACTTATCCAAGGTCACAGAGAATCTGAGTTCAGATAATTATTAAGTGAACCATATGTGTGTATGCATATATGGATGGATGAATGATGGATGGATGGATGATGGATGGATTGGTAACCATGTAAAGAGGAAGAAATGTAGGGTACTATCATGTCAAAATATAAAAGAGGAATTTCAAGAAGAAAGTTGCAGTTACCTTAAAAGGCAAGGAAGGAAGGGACCTGGAGAAAGCACTAGATTCTGCAAAAAGAAGGCATGGCATGGTCACTGGTTCTTTTTATGGGGACCGTTCTGGTCAAGTAATCCAGGTTGTGTAGGGGAGCTAAGGGGCCAGGGCATTGTGAGGGGAGATCTATAAAACGATCAGTCAGACCATGTAGGAGCTAAAAAACAGGCACAAGCCTAAGGAAGAGATCTGACAATAGGAAAGAGGGGCAATGTAAGATAACAAAGGGAAAGGTAGGGGACTAGAAGGAAAAATGGAAAAAGTAAAAATAAAGGAATTACTGGTTAAGAATGAGGACACCAGACTGCCCAGGCTTGACTCTCAGCTCCACTGCCCTGTGATCTTAGAAATCTCCATAACTCTGTATGCCTCAGTCTCCTCAAATGTGGAGGATAGTAGTAACTCCCATCCTATGGGCTCCTTAAGAGGGTGAACTAAAGCATGTGACATTCCTTGCACAGTGTCCAGCACACTGTAAATCCAAACCAGGCAGGGATCCTGACTCATGAATGGTCACAGTAAATGCCATTTCCTGGGAAATAATCCCAAGCTATTGATCAAGAAACAGATTTAGTCACTTTAAGAATGTGCCCCAAGAAAGTATACCTGGAGCCCCAATATTGCACTGCCCAGGACAGCAAGAGGTCAGCTCCCCCTTCTTTAAGAGAAAATAGATTTTATGCAAGATTCTATGCCATATGTACTTTTTTTTTTAGTTGGAAACTAACCTTCTGCAATTTGTAATGAGGCATATTGGGGTGCACATTTCTGCTGTTCTTTTTGGCCAAACCGTTAATAAACAGAGGCTGCTCATTAAAGCAAAGCCAGAGGAGTTTTGGAGGCATGGGAGAGTGGCTAGGCGAGGAAAGTAGTATAGCACTTGGAAGATTTGGGGGGCAGATGAACATCCCTCAGACCCCAGCAAGCACCGTGAACTAAATGCCCTTTCTCCATTCCAGAAAGTTTTATGCTTTTATAATTGATGCTTGCAGAAGTCTGCACATTAGCAGACTCGGCATGAGGAATCCTGAAAGCCTTATTAACCCGGCCACTTCTCCTTTATGAGTACAAGCCCTACCCTGGCTATTTTGACTCAGGATTAGCTGAGCCCCAAAATGTTCCACTGTTGGGAAGAAGAGGTTCCATTTAATTTCTTTCTCTGGTCAGTTCTCCTTCCCAATCCCCCTGCATCTCCAGCTCTGGCTGCTGGAAAGCTTTATCAGTGCTCAGCCTGTGTGCTCCTGCCCTTTTGCGATCCTACAACCTGCCAAGGAAATGTTCTCTCTGAGGCTGAGCCACCAGAGAAATTGCATGCCCAGGATTGATTTTGCATAGTGTAAAAATCAATCGCACATTGGGCAATAGAGGTACCCTCTAAGGCTGCAGTTTGCAAGAGAACTAGTTTAGGCTGGTTGGAGGCCCAATGGGGCAGGGTGGCAAGCAGATTAAGTCAGAAAGTTAAAAAATAGTAATAAATACAGAAAAAGAAAGATGAAACCAAGGGGGGGAGGTACTTTGTCAGGCTAGAATGGTTTTTCTCTGTGTTAATGAGCCTTATCTGGCACAGCTAGCCTCTACCTGTTGCATGGTTTTGAGGGAGGAAGGAAGTTATAAAGAGCACCTCCCATTAGACACAGACCCCTGCTGGCCAGAGGGCTCCAGGGTGACACTGTCGGTTTGACATAGTCTCTCCAAGGGTAGAACTTCAATTTGCTTTGGGGGGAAGACTAAGAACAATAATTTTTTTGTGCTCCAATAATCATTGTTTAATTAAGTGCCACTCTAACAACTAAATTAAAATAACTAACATTTATGGAGTGCCATCTATGTGCCAGGCACTCTGTGAGGTACTTGTATACAAGTTGTCCAATTCAAGCCTCTGAACATCGGAGCTACTGTGATTCATCTCATTTCATAGCTGAGGAGTTCACAGTTTGTGAGGCATGCTCACATACAACATCTTCATTGATTGTCACTCAGCCCTCAGGGGGTCACAGATGACATTTTGTGGTTAAGGAAACTGAGCACCAGGGACCTTTTTTAGCAAATAATTGGCAGAGCCAGGATTCAAATCCGAGGCTTCTGATTCTATATCGTTGCAATTTTATTGGGATACAGGGGTGGTGTATATTCATTAAATTCCTTTTGGGTGCCGAGTGCAGAGGAAAGAGTTTGTTGTTCATTGTTTCAATCTTGAGTCCATTGAGGGTATTGCTTTCCCACTTTACAGATACAGAGACCGAGGCTCAGGGAGGGGAGGCCTTTGTTGGAACAAAGCCACACAGGTACACTTACCTGTGTAGGCTGTAGAGCTGGAGTTCCCATTCCATCGTGTGGGTTTCCTTTGCTCTCAGCACCTTCTCATGGCTGTGCCTTCAATAGGAGAAGCAAAGCCATGTGATTTTCCAGCAGGGACAGTGAAGGGCTGATGCTGGCCTTGGATCCTAGGATTCAGGATTGGTTATTGGTATCGACAATTGAATCGGCCACTAGAAATGTGATCTTGGTCTGGAGGGAAGATCAGCTATGAGAGATTTCAGGAAGGACCAGCTCTAATTTGGGTCCTTTCATCATCTTGAAGGCTACAAGTTCTGATGTGCTCTGAAAGCAGGACCTTGCTGGGGTAACCTATTGTTGCTGCCTTCCTGCTGCCAGTCGCAGCCATAAAAGCAAAGTTTTCAGAACATGCTAACATCACAGCACTTTCTAAGGAGATCATGGTTCTGAACGAGGCTCAGCTTCTGGGAAGAGAGAATCAAACTGCAGAGTTGGATCACCATTTTTCTGCAGTCTTGTGCTTGGGGAAAGCATTATTGGTTTGTCATTCTGAGCTGTCACCAGTGTGACACCTCCAGGCTCTGAAAGGTTACAGGAAAATAACACACCCTCTGGCAGTTTCTAGCAGGTTCTATTTCTCACCTGGGCCAGGATTGTGCATGTGCTTTTTATTCATGACAAGATGAGAAAAGCTTGGTTAAATAAGGATCAGCTGCTCTTTATACATCTTCTTCCCTGATTGATAGCATCAGAAAGCCATTCATCTGGTTTGAAGATAGACAGGTGGTTGCCGTCACTACACTGTGAGCTTTTGAAGTTTGCTCTGTGATGTGATTACAGCCCATACTTAGCTTGTGCTCCAGCGGGTAAACTTGACCTTTGATCCTACTTCTCATTTAAAAATCACAGATCTTGGAAAATGAACCAATCTAGGAAGATGCTGGAAGCTGCATTTGCTGCCGACGTTGGCTGTCAAACCAATTTAACTGGCCTGCTTTACCTAGAATTCTGATTCTTCTGATTAAAACAGATGACCTTTAGAGCCTTTTTTCACCTCAACAATCTTGAGAGGACGTCTGGTCTTTTGTGAGTTCCAATGGGAATCCCAGAATCATGGCACTGCTGTGGTTTCCAAAATGAGGAAATTATGCTTAACAAAACATTGATCAGAAGAAATTCAAGACAATTCAAATTGCCCAAACTGAGGGTGCATATTCTTTACCCTTCTCATTCATTCATTCACTCCTACATTCATTCAACATTTATAGAGTACCTATCATGTGGCAGTTCTGTGATAGGAGCTGGTGATAAGGAGGTAACCAAATTTTAGTTTCTGATTCCAGGATCTTATAATTCTGAAGGTGATTCAGAGAAGATTGCTGACTTTGTCAAGACAAGATGAAAGGGGCTGGGAGTAAAACCACTTTGAAAATTGTTTGATTTTAGCTTTGGTAGATACCACCAGATAGTTTTCCAAGGTGGTTATAAAGAAGGCAGGAAGAGGGGCTTCTGAGAACCTGATAGGGTTTTATTTTCTGACCTCAGTGCTGGTTGCATGGCACCTTGTGGAAAATACTGAACTGTATAAGAAGGCTTTTGCACACTTTTTATAATGCCTTAGCCTAACTTAAATGAAGAATAAGGACATGAGGTCTTATCAGCTTCAGGCCCTTTGGGAGCACAGAGGAGAGACTGGCCCTGCTTGGGGGAGGAGAGAGGGGAGAGAAATTGAGGAAGGCTTTCTGGTGGAGTCAGTGTTTGAACTAGGCCCCAAAGGATCAACAGGAAGTAGGCAGTCAGAAAATAGGACTGGAGGTACCTGCACAAAGTCCTCAGTGGGAAGGAAGGCATGGCATGGAGGGAGCTGGCAGCTGGGGCTGAGGAGGTAGGGAAGTATTCAGGAGAGGGGCCTGGACTGTTCTCACAGACACTGTGTCCTGAAGGCAATGGGAGCCATGAGGGATTTTTAAGCAGCAGGGTGACACTGTCAGGCCTCAGTTTTCCAACCATTGGTATGCTTGTGCCTACATGGGAGTGAAAGATCGGAGACCTGTAGGCACCTTTTTCAATCATCCCAGAGAGGAAGGCTGAAGACTTCATTCAAGGCACTGAGGCACAAAAGGAGGAGACAGATCAGAGACCAGAAAATATGAAATCAGTGAGACTTGCTAATGAGCTACAAGGTAGGGGTCAGAGAAGAGATGGGGAAATCAGATTTCTTTTCCAGTCCAGACTCTGGTGAAAACCCCTTGAGCCTGAGAGATGATTTTCCTTATTGCATAAAACCATGAAGATCCTCATTAGTCATCCCAGAGACATCTATTTCATGCCTATGAAGTGCCGGACAGTGTGGGAGGCTGTGAAGCTAAGGAGATGGAAGGCACCAATTCTTGCCCTCAAGAAGCTACCTGTAGAGTGTAGGGGGGCAGCAGGTCTGATTCTCTCTGCCTTAAACTTCGGATGGCACGTGTAAGTTTACACGGTGGGGCCACTGTCTTATTTGACTCAAGGTCAGCTCCCCAGCCCCTGCAGTGTCAGTGATACGGCATTCCCCAAATCCCTTGCAGAAAGGATCGTTCTTTCCCCTTGAGTAGTTTTGAGCCAAGCATATAATATCGCGTGAATGTTTGAAAACTTCTCCTGGTTCTCAGAATGCAATTCTGACAGTGCTGAAGGCTGCCAATTAAATGAAGATTTAGATAAAGGCTGTGTGGGAGAGGGAACGTAATATTCTTAAACCTAATAATGGTTTCCTTCTGTCTTTTTGAAGCTCTCAAATAATCCTGATTGACTGGCTCTCTGCTTTGGGCATTCCCATTTACTGGACAATTTAATAACATTTAAAATGTTTGACAACCTTTATTTGGGGGCAGACATCCCCAGGGGATCAGGCTGTGGGTAAGGATATGAATGCTCTATGGTTAAAAAGAGGAACCAGGATTTAAATAGTTTCTTTTTACATTCAGAACAAGTCCCCTGCATGCTTAATAGCAGGGGGCAGAGAAGGGGTGAGAACAGGCTCTCAGATTATAATATTAAACATGGGAAACATGTAATGACTGCCGTGTGTCTTGCCTTGAGCTAAGTGCTTTCCTCTTATCCCCTCATTTACTCCTCGGAACATCAATAAGGTGAGTGCTAGGACTGTACCCATTATGCAGATGAGGTAGCTGAAGCCCATGGCCATGCAACTAATTAGCCATGGGACTGATGGTTCTCCAGCTTATGCTCATTCTCTTGGCTCTGGAGAATAGTCTGTGCTCCAGGGATTGGAGAGGGAATTCAGAAAGAAATCCAAGACAGTTTCCTTCCTTTTCCAATTGAATCAAAGGATTCATCTATTCATTTATCCAGTACATTCATTGAGTGCCAGGTATGGTAAGCACCAAGAAAACAGCAGTGGATACAGCCAAATCCCTGCTTCATAGAGTTTTTGTTTTGTTAGGAATAAGCAAACAGTAAAGAAGGTCCATTAGTCATAAGTGCTGCACAAAAACCAAGGCACCATGAAGTGCCTTGACAGATGAAGTGTGATGATGATGCTCCTTTGAACGGTGTGGAAACTGAGGCCCAGAGTGGGCAAGTGTACCACATAGGAAGCAATGGAAACAGGATGCCTTAGGGTACAGCTCATTACTCAAGGACTTTAAATTTCAGTGAGCATTTAGTGGGCACCTGCTATGTGCCAGGGTCTTCACCAGGTTCTAAGACACCTAGACACACCCTTAGACCCTGGCACATCTCCAGGCCAGTGGGGAAGGCGGAGAGTTAATGTGCAGAATGGCAAGAGCTGGGCTGGTGTGATGAGCTCTGATTTTGATTTGGGGGTACAGAGAAAGACCATCTGGCCCAGTCAGGGTGGGGCAGCCAAAAGATGATATCTGAGCTGGTAGTGGGCACCATATTGAAGATAGCCAAACAAAACTGGGAGTTGTGGGAGAGGGAGATTCTAAGAGAAATTGTGAGTCAAAGGTATAGGGTGGAGAGAGAATGTCAGTCAGCTCAGCGTGGATAGAGAGAGAGGCACCTGGTTGTGTTTGAATGGTGGGTGTGGGTGTGTGTATTGATGGCGGTGATGAGATAGGAGGCTGGAAAGGGAGGTAGGGTTGCACCTGGTTGCATTTATTATATTTTCAACTTTCAAATAGACTTTATTTTTAAGAACAGTTTTAGGTTCACAGTAAAATTGAGTGGAAGGTGCAGAGATTTCACAGATGCCTCTTGCCCCCACATAAGCACAGTCTCTTCCACTACCCAAATCCTGCCCCCAGCCCCACAGTGGAACATTTGTTACAACTGCTGAGCCTATATTGACACATTATCACTCAAAGCCCATAGTTTACATTAGGGTTCACTCTTGGGGTTGTACGTGCTCTGGATTTGATAAGTGTAATGACATGTATTCGTCATTATAGTATCGTGTAGAATATTTGACTGCCCTTAAAATCTATGCTCTGCCTTTTCATCCCTCTCTCCCCGCTAGTCCCTAGCAATCACTAATTCTTTTACTGTCTCCATAGTTCTGCCTTTTCCAGAATGTCACACCCAGTTGGTCCTTGAACAGTGTGGAGGTTTGGGCCACTGAACCCCTGCACAGTCAAAAATCTACATCTAGGGATCCCTGGGTGGCGCAGCGGTTTGGCGCCTGCCTTTGGCCCAGGGCGCGATCCTGGAGACCCGGGATCGAATCCCACATCAGGCTCCCGGCGCATGGAGCCTGCTTCTCCCTCTGCCTGTGTCTCTGCCTCTCTCTCTTTCTCTCTGTATGACTATCATAAATAAATAAAATAAAAAAAAAATTATAAAAAAAAAAAAATCTACATATAGCCTTTGACTCCTCAAAAACATAACCACTTATAATCTACTGTTGACTGGAAGCCTTACTGATGACATAAACAATGGATTGACACACATGTTGTATGCGATAGGTATTATATGTGGTATTCATATAATAAAGCAAGCTAGAGAAAAGAAATTGTTATCAGGAAAATCCTAAGAAGGATAAAATACATTTACAGAACTGTACTGTATTTACGGGGAAAAAAATCTGCAAACAAGTGGACCTGCACAGTTCAAAACTCTGTTGTTTAAGTTGCTGTCAAATGAAATTGGGATTATACCTTTTCGGATTGTTTTTTTTTTGATGTAGTAATATGCATTTAAGATTCCTCCATGTCTTTTTGTGGCTTAATATCTCCTTTCTTTTTATCATAGAATAATAATCCATTGTCTGGATGTATCATAGTTTATCTGTCCATCCACCTACTGAAGGACAACTTGCTTGCTTTCAAGTTTTGGCAATTGCGAATAAAGCTGTTATAAATATTTGTGTGCAGGTCTTTGTGTAGACATAAGTTTTTAACTCTTCTGGGTAAATAAATACCAAACAGAGCAATTGCTGGATCATATAGTATGTTTACTTTTGTAAGAATCTGCCAAACTGTCTTCCAAAGTAGTTGCACCATTTTGCATTCTCACCAGCAATGAGGGAGGGTTCCTTTTGCTCCATATACTCATCAGCATTTGCTGTTGTCAGTGTTTTAGATCTTGGCCGTCCTAATAGATGTATAGTGGCATCTTGTTGTTTTACTTTGTGGTTTTCTAATGACATAGAATGTTGAGCATCTTTCCATATGCTTATTTGACATCTGTATATCTTCTTTGATGAGGTTAATGTCTTTGGCCAACTTTATAGTTGGGTTGTTTATTTTCTTATTGTTGAGTTTTAAAAGTTCTTTGTATATTTTGGAAATAAGTCCTTTACCAGATATGTCTTTTGCAAATGTTTTCTCCGAATCTATGAATGGTTTTCTTATTCTCTTGACAGTGTCTTTTGTACGGCAGAATTTTTAAATTTTAATAAAGTTTAGCTTATCAATTCTTTCTTTCATAGATCGTGCCTTTGTTGTTGGATCTTAGAAGTCTTTGCATACTTGAGGCCATCAAAGTTTTCAACTATGTTTTCTCCTAGGAGTTTTATAGTTTTGTGTTTCACATTTAGGTCTCTGATCCATTTTGGGTTAATTTTTGTGAAGGTTATAAAGATAAAGTCTGTGTCTAGACTTTTTTTTTTTTAATGTGGATATACAGTTGTTATAGCTGGAAGTTTTTGTTGAAAAGACTGCCTTTATTCCATTGCATGGCCTTTGCTTTTTTTCAAAGATTGGTTGACTAGATTTATGTGGCTCTGTATTCTAATCTAGTCATCTTTTTGTCTATTCTTCTGCCAGTACCACACAGTCTTTATTATTGTGGTTTCATATTAAGTCTTGAACTTGAGTTGTGTCAGTTCTCTGTCTTTGCTCTTCTTCAGTGTTAGGATGGCTATTCTAGGGGTTTTGCCTCTCCATATAAACTTGAGAATCAGTTTGTTGATACCTACAAGGTAACTTTCTGGGATTTTGATAGGGATTGTGTTGACTCCATAGATCATGTTGGGAAGAACTGACATGTTGCTGATATTGAGTCTTCCTATTTATAAACATGAAGTATCACCCCATTTATTTAGCTCTTTCATTTCCCTCAACAGAGCTTTGTAATTTTTCTCATATAGATTTTGTATATATTCTGTTTTATTTATACCTAAGCATTTCATTTGGGGAGGGTGCTAAAATAAATGGCACTATGTTTTTAATTTCATATTTCTCTTGTTCATCGCTGGTATACAGGAAAGTGGTTGACTTTTGTATATTAACATTGTCTCCAGAAAACTTGGCATAATCATTTAGTATTTTAAGGAGTTTTGTTCATTCCTTCAGATTTTTTACATAGACAATCATGTTATCAGAAAACTTAATTTTATTTTTTCCTTCTCAATCAGTATACCTTTTATTTTATTTTCTTGTCTTATTGCATTAGCTAGGACTTCCAGTACAATGTTGAAAAAGAGTGGTAAGGGCAGCCTGGGTGGCTCAGTGGTTTAGTGCCACCTTCAGCCTAGAGCCTGATCCTGGAGACCCTGGGATTAAGTCCCACGTCAGGCTCCCTGCATGGAGCCTGCTTCTCCCTCTGCCTCTGTCTTTGCCTCTTTCTCTCTCTCTCTGTGTCTCTCATGAATAAATAAATAAAATCTTAAAAAAAAAGAAAACTTAAAAAAAAAGAAAGAAAAGGAGTGATAAGAGGGGACTTTCTTCCCTTATACCTGATATTATCAGAAAAGTTTTGAGTTTCTTACCATTAAATACAATGTTAGCTGTAGGATTTTTGTAGTTGTTATTTATCAAATCAAGTTCCTCTCCATTCCTACTATGCTGAGATTTTTTATTATGAATAGGTATTGGATTTTCCCAAGTGCTTTTTTTAGACCTATTTATATAATCATGTGATTTTTGTTTTTTAGTTCATGTGATAGATTATATTAATTGATTTCTAAATGTTAAGCCAGACTTGCATACCTGGGATTAATTACATCTTGGTTGCATTTTAATATATTTACTTCTTTCTGTATTTTTCTCAAGAGAGTATAGCCTAGGGTTTAAGGGTTTAAGACTAGAGCCAGGCTACCTGAATTTAAATTATACTTGTATTGTTTACTAAGTATGTGAACTTGGGCACATTTTTAACTTCTTTGTGACTCAGTTTCCACATCTATTAAATGTAAAATAGTACTGATCCCAAAGGGCAGTTGTGAAGATTAAATTATATCTGAAGAGCTCAGTACTCTACTTAGTACATGGTGAATGCCATGATGGTTTGCCACGCTTATTTCTCTCCCTTTAAATGTATGCTTAGTGTGTTTTGTTTCTATTTGTATTGCCAGTGCCTATTACAAAACAGAAAAATAGATCCTCAGTAAAAAAAAAAAGCACTATAAAAGAAGTGTACATTTTCCTTTGTGTGTGTGTGTGTGTGTGTGTGTGTAGTAAGAATTTTGTAATTGTACTTTGATTATACACCAGATATTCAGATAAATCAGCCCCCAAGAAGGGGATGAATTTTCTTGGATTTCTCTGATCATAGCCCTGAAAATATTCTCCATTGCCTTATGGTGACTTTTTAAAAAAGGTTTTATTTATTTATTCATTAGAGTTCCAAAGAGAGAAGGAGAGACATAGGCAGAGGGGAGAAGCAGGCTCCCTCCAAGGAGCCTGATGTGGGACTCGATCCCAGGATCCCAGGATCACAACCTGAGCCAAAGGCAGACACTTAAGCACTGCCACTGAGGCATCTCATCTTATGATGACTTTAATCACTTCCTGGTAATCATCCTGGGTTGTTCACAGCAGCTGCAAACAGGCAGCCTACCAAAGAGGTGGATAGGTTTTATTATCCTTATTTTATACAAAATTATGCCAAGAGTAAAAACCATATGTAGTTGCTATGGGGTTGATACAACTTCTTCAAAGATTTAGCATCATCTGTGTTCAGCATCTAGATGGTGTTACTTCTCTATTTGACCTTGGTCCTATTACTCTTCTCTTCATTCTTATAATATTGGAGTCAGAATACTCTACCCCAAATGTAGAAATGCATAATTCATAAGCAGATATGAATAAGGTTGGTAATAACAATAGAAAGATGGTTCTGGCATTGAGAGGGGATGCCAGGAGTAAGGGTATAGAAGCACAGTGTACCAGTGGAGCTTCTGTGCTGTCTATGTGTATTTGTACAAAATTATTAAAAGTGGTAGTGTGTATCCACTCCCATGCAGAAATTGGTATGTGGGAAAATTATGTAAAAATAAAAATTATGTAAAAATATGTTTTATTTATTTTATTTATTTTTTAAAGGATTTTATTTATTTATTTGACAGAGAGAGAGAGAGAGAGAGAGAGAGAGAAAGAGAGAGAGAGAGCACAAGCAGGGCGAGTGGCAGACAGAGGGAGAGGGAGAAGCAGACTCCTTGCAGAGCAGGGAGCTTGATGCAGGGCTCGATCCCAGGACCCTGGGATCATGACCTGAGCCAAAGGCAGACACTTAACTGATGTCGACACCCATACACCCTGAAATAAATGCTTTAGATAAGGAGTCTATACTGGCTGTTACAAACAATAGGAAAACCACATGTATGAACACAAACTCCCCTATGAGAATTTTCCTTAAAGAAAGAATCCCAAATTAAGAAAATACCATGTGCACAGGAGCTTACCACAGGCTAGGTACTGTGTGAGGCACCAGGACACAGCCGTGAATAAGATGAACTTGAGGACTCATGAAAATGTCATGGCAAAGTGGGAAAATCTGAACATTAGGGCAAGGTTTCTTCACAGCAGCACTGTTGTCATTTGGACCAGATGATTACGCATGACAAGCACTCTCCTGTACATAGTAGGATGTCTAGAAGCATCCCTGGCCTTGACCCACCAACACCTGTGACAACCAAAAATGTCTCCAGACATTGTAAAGTGTCCCCTGGTGGGGGATACAGTCATTCTACACTGAGACCTTTGCTTTGAGAAAACAATTAAGAAGTGATGGGACATCCATCTAATAGAAGACTAAAACTGTAATGGGGAGACTTATACAGCAGCATTGGTAAAATGATGTCAATTTTTAAAAGCAGAAAGCATGACTTCTTTACTCTATAGATTGCAACCAGCTTGGCTGAGGTTCTAGGTTCAGAAGAAGCTGTTGAGAAAAAGAGAGAAAAATGGTGGCCCAGAGACCATGGCATCCAGGGAATGTTAATGAACTGAGTATGCTGGTTTGTCTAAGATTAAGAACCCAGAGATAAACATGGGTCAGGCAGATACAAGTAAAATGGTCAACTGTGCGAGAATGGAAATTGGGTGTCAAAAGTGAGTTAAGCCAGGGTAGATAAACATGGCTTTATCAGGGATGATGTGTAAAATATTTCACAACAAAATATGGCAGAGGAGCCACCAATTGTAACAGCCGTGCACTGAAACCACTCAGGATTGGGCATTCCTGCGCTTGCCAGGGTGTGAGGGAAATCCCACTAGTAAGGGAGCCCTTTTTGACCAGAGTCAGTCAGTCCAGCCATGGTCCAACAAGGACACTGGGATTAATCTTAGATCAGGACCTGGTAAAACAGAAACAGTCAGAGGCCAGGGTGACATGGAGGAAATAAGACCTAGGGTCCGGGAGAAAATCTGCTAGAGGGTCAAGTTATGCTGAATCCCATTCACTGCATACCTGAAACCAAAGACACCAGAGCAGCTTTAGACATAAATTAATGTATATACATGAACAAAGACAGAAAGTGAGCACGTAAAAATGAAAACAGTTTGATTTGTAGGGCTTTCAGCATTGTGGGTGATTCCCCCCACCCCTTCCTTTATTTAGAGATCTGTTGGTACTGCTACAATTTTGTTCCAGCAGTAAAAGTAAAATATATGTGGATGTTAACAAAGATGAGAAGAACCTTTGGAAAGGATGTAACTGGTTAGAATTTCGTATTCATTAGGTTTTAAAAAAATCTATTGAGTTCATTGAAGAAGTCATAAAGACAAACCAAATATCCACCACCTTCTTTCCCTCCCAGGAACGTGGCAGTGGCCCCTTCAAAGTGGGCCTGGTTTCTGTGAAAGAAGGGGTCCCTGAGTATGTGATGATTGCTCAGGGGCTACTGTGATGTTCCCTGTCAGAGGACTACAGCTGTCCATTTCCTCTGCCTCCTCTCATCCTGCTCCAGCATCAGCTCATTGTTCATGCTGACCTAGAGAGGTTGGCATCAAGCTCTCCCCTCCCCATGTTGTGCGGAGAGATAGTCCTGAGGACACACACATCATCCATCGCAACAGATTAGCTCTGATCACAGCCTAATTACGTGAAGTGCAGCCAAACCCCTTATTTATGCTTTTCTGGGGACAGGCAGGAACAGATAGGAATGGGAAATTGAGGGACATTAAAAAACAGACTAAAATATTGCTTGTCGTGCTTTAATATGAGCACTATTAATGATGCATTATTGCAAGCACTGAGTAAAGAGGTAGTTGCCAGCTCATTCATGCCAGGCAGACAGCAGACCTTTCTTCCCAAGAGGGGGGTTAGTGCAGGTACCTCCCTGGTGAAATCCGGGCTATCAGCAGTAGCACCTTGTAGAGGTCCAGCCTGTTGGGTTGCTGCAGGGCAAGTGTGCAACTCCAAAAGGGATGCTAAATGCGTACCAGAAGCTCTGTGCCTTAAGGCTACTTCCTAGCAAATATATGGGCACATCTGCCTTTTATTCTATTAGAAATGAATGCAAATTGTAGAAACCTGGCTTATTATTAATAGAGAACACAAAGTGTTGGGGAAAACCTCAATTAGGGAATAATCAGCTAGCACTCAGATATTCTCACACACACAGATGTGTATCCCATCAGAATATCTAATGGAAACAATTTAGGAAAAAGCTAATGTATGCCCTTCAATTAGGGGACTCATTAAATCTACACTGTCTGATACAGCAGCTACTAGCCACATGTGACTAGTTATGTTTAAATTTTAATTAATCAAATTAAAGAAAATTAAAAATTTAAAATTCAGCCCCTCAGTCCCGTGAGGCCCATTTCAAGTGTTCAATAGGCTCCCGTGGCTAGTGGCTACCAGACCATGCAGTGCAGATATAGGACGTCTCTGTCATCACGGGGAGCTCTGTTGGGCAGCACCGGGTCAAATAAATGATGGTGTCCCCATATAATGGACTTCTCTGCCTGTTCTCAGAAGAACAAGGTAGGCACAGATATTCTGTTGCAAAAAGGTCTCCTTTGTGTACTGCATGTAAGTGACAAAACTTTATATTAATTTTACTTAAAAACAAATGCAATATGTACACATGCACACACGCACACATACATTTTGTATTGGTGCAGGAAAAATTGGGAAGGATATTCACCAGATCGTTAGCAGTAGTTGTCTTCAGAAGGAAGGAGATGTTTACACTTAATTTTGTCTGCTTATGTTTGGTCTGAATACATTTCAGTGAGAATGTATTACTTTTGTATTTAAAGAGAGATTAGCTTGGTGAGAACTGATGAAGACAGCTGAGAAACAATCGAGTGCGTTTTCTTCCTTTGGGTCTCTCAGTTGGGAAAGCCTAGCTGGTGAGGCCACCTGAGTGACCAGACTACCAGATGGCTTGGTAGGATGGGCCATCGCGGGAGGAAAAGAGCAAATGTGTCACTGCTGCTCTCAAGACACACCCACGGCCGTGCCCTCCTTGTCCTGAGTGTTGTGTTCTGGTATGGAGACAAAAGCACTTTATAATCGATAGTAAAGGACCTCTTACTATTAATCTTTATGAGAGTCAATAGAAGCCTCTGCTATGGGATAAAGCAGAGAAACACTGAGCTTAAATGTCACGTAAGTCTCAGGAGGCACACACAGCCACAGGGCCAAGTCAGAGGGAGGGAGGAGATGCTCCTCTGCCATGGAGGAGGGGAACACCAGGCTGGTGTGAAGAAATTAAAATTGTGGGTATGTGGGGGACTGAGATGCCCTTCTCCATCTTATCCTAGGGGACCGACCTCTCTGTTGGATTATGTACTAGGAGAATAAAGCATGGCCGTGGAGAAGAAATATTTTCTTTCTTAGTTTCCCTTCAGAAATTCATCTCTGCCCTCCGGTTTCACAGGCCTATTCTGGGTACATGTCACTTGAACTCTTAGGACAGTTCTAGATCTCCTTGTGCTGCTAGGTTACTGGGCAGTGTTCCTTGACCTTTGAAATTCAGTCTCATTTTGGGGAAAATAGGATATTGCTAGCCCCTACCTCATAGGGTGGTTGCTCAAAGTCAAAGGTAGAAGAAGTGTGAGTGCCTTGGGCTTGGCACAGGTAAGTGCTACATAGATGTTAGCTTCCACTGAAGTCAGTCTTATTTCTCGTCAAGTGACACTGCAAAGCAATTTGCCATTACCTGTTCTTGTGGATGTGTCTCTCTTCCCCAGATGGAAGTGTTGTTGGAGGGCAAGAGTATCCTGCTGCACGTTCTTCTTCTTATTTATTTATTTTTTATCTGCCTGGTCTAGGACAGTGACCTATACCAGCCAACTGGTAAACTTAGGCTGAATGCCTGGTGTCTGAGAGTGAGAGCTGAGTGATGCCCAATGGAAGCTGTCAACCAGTGGGGCCAGTGCAGTCCTGGGGTCCTGGCAATGCAATAGGTGGGTAAGAGGAATCAGCCATGACGTTGAAACATAACTTTCTGAGGGAGAAGGCTAGAAGTCTTTCCATCTTGATGGCAGGGAGAAGGGATTCAGATTTTTTCCTGCGTGTTTCCTTAAAACATACTCACTTTCGATGGGAGCTTTTTTTTTTCTTTCCAATTTTTTTCAAAGAGAAGAAAGTCTTATTTATCTCTGACTATCAACTGTACTTACAATTGCACCTAGCTTATTTGGTCTGGGAAAAGGAGGCTTTATTTTTGCCAAGTGACAGATTTTTTTTTTTATTTTTTATTTATTTATGATAGTCACAGAGAGAGAGAGAGAGGCAGAGACACAGGCAGAGGGAGAATCAGGCTCCATGCAGGGAGCCCGACGTGGGATTCGATCCCAGGTCTCCAGGATCGCGCCCTGGGCCAAAGGCAGGCGCCAAACCGCTGCGCCACCCAGGGATCCCCAAGTGACAGATTTTTAAATGAAACAACATTTAACATTACTCACATTTTTTTGATAATGTATGGTATAAAAACTAGGCTAAAAAAAAAAAAAACTAGGCTAAAGTGTTTTATACACATATATGTATGCATGTATATGTGTAAGTATGCATATATATTAGATATGTTATATGTGCATACAAAGTTGATCATTATTTGCTAATTCTATATTTGTGAATTTGCCTCTTCACTAACCTGTATTTGTAACCTGCAATTCAATACTCACAATTCTTTTGTGGTCATTTGCACAGCATAATGAACAATTTGAGTTGTGTGACATGCATCTTCCAAGCTGAGGACCTAGAGGGTGACATTCTGCCTTTCTGTTTTAGTTTTTATAGTGCAAACAAATGTCCTTTTGCTGATATTCAGTGCCATTTCCCCCCACGCACACACACACACACATTTTTGTGCTTTGTGTTGGCAATTTTGCTGTTTAAAATGGCCACAAGTGTAACATGGAAATGCTGTCTGGTGTCCCTCAGCACAGAAGGCTGTGCTTTGGAGAAAGTGTGTTTTAGATAAACTACACTCAGGCATGAGTTGCGATGTTGTTGGCTCTGAGTTCAATGTTAATAAATCAACAATACATATCAAATAAGTTGTCTTTAAACAGAAACACATATAAAAAAAGTTATATATTGATTGAATGGCAGAAATGTTGAGACCAGAGGCTCTCAGGAACCTAACCCTGTGTTTCCACCGAGAGCAGTGGTTTTCTATTTGCTAATTCATTGTTCACAATAACTTTATAGAACATAAATACCATAAATTAGAACCAATTGTGTGTATAGATCTCCTTACATCCTCCCAGAGCTGTATGACAGGCAGTAGAGTATGGTGCTTGAGCTCCAAAGGACCCTGGGCTGCAGTCACCAATAGCCCTCATGCTCCTTGTTGTGCCAAGGCCCATGGCCACTAGGGAACCCGCTCAGGGAAGGTGGGGTGTGTTTGTCCTGAGGTGTTTTTCTGTCTTTCCAAACTCTTGCAATCAGCCAAAATACTTAGCAGAATAGATGGTTTATCATTTGTTGTACCAATAATGCCACAGACAAAACCTTTTCGCGTATATTACATAAGAAAGCCACTTCAGTAAGGCAGCCAGTCTCCCTTTGAAGACAATGTCTCTGGATCACCGCACAGCAAGGCCATAACCAGCCCTTCCTCTCAAATGGATGGATGACCACACACTGTGTTTATTGCTTCTGTAAAGAGAACTAAACTTGCAGACTTGGTGGGAGCCTTGAGCTGACCTCCCACTGTCTGTGAGGTAGGCAGTGGGCTGTGAGGGATAACACAGGCATCGAAGCTTGACTCACATGCACTGGAGTCTGGGCTCCATCACATAGCAACAACAACAATAACAAAAGCTCATTTTATTCTTGTTTTACTATTTACTATAACCCAGGCACTGGGACAAATGAGGCATGTGGGTTAACTTCAATCATCTGTTGTGCATATCACGACAATATGAGGATGGTCCTGTGGTCACTCCCATTTTACTGATGAGAAAACTAAAGCTTAGAGAGGAGAAACTGTGTGCCTGGGATCACACAGATGGAAACTGGTAAAGCCAGGATTGAAGTTAGGTTGTTTAACTCCAGAGCCCGCCTGCCTTCCGACCAATGATGCTATTCCACAGCCTTGAGAATCAGGGTCTTTGTCAAGATGCCTAATGATTCCCACAGAGAACCCATGAAAAATGCACTGTGCAGGTCCTGTCACGGAGTTAAATTCATTAACCAGTCCTGGTCCTCTTGCTCCTGCTCCGTGGCCAATTCTGAGCATTCTGGGGTTTCTCTCAAAATGACAAAGGATTCAGCTATTTATTCCGGAAGGAACTGGTTTGACTCGTATCTTTAGAAGTAATTTTATATTAACTTATTCATGTTGTCTCACCTACTAGCAGAGAAATGAAAGAGTCAGATGTTGAATTTAGGAGGTCAGCCTTCCATCACTGCTTTAGCTGGGTACCCCACAGAGCAGAGGGCTTCTATGTTCATATTGTATTAGGGAAGGTAATTCCAGAGAGCAAGGGTGGAGGAGTAGGGTGGTGAAGCAGAGAAGAGGGGGGAGTTATGTGAGGATGTGCTATTGAGCTGGACACCTGCAAGTACAACTGATCGGTTTGCAAGGCCCTGTCCCTAAGAAGCCTGCCTCCTGGGGTTGTAGGGTGAGGAGAAGGAGGAAAAATGCATCCACTCTCCTCTTGGCCACTGGCTAAGTGTTTGTTCAAGGAGCTTTCCTTCTGTTGTATCTTTCGGTTGTGTGTACATGGATGAGGCCCTTCTACAGAGTCAAGAAGGAAGCCCTAGGGCAGGAGGTGAGAGGCTCAGAGGCCAGGCAGGAACTGGGTTTGTTTGTCCTGCTCCTTCCTGAAGCTGGCGAGAGCCACTCAGAGCTGAGACGAGGTGAGGGCAGAAGGCTCTGCAGCAGTGCAAACCCAGTGTCTGAGATAGTCATGAAATTACAGTCACCCTTGCACCCCCATCTGTGTCCCCACAGCTCATTCCTGCTTACTGCATCCCTGGGCTTTCTATACCTCTGCCCTGCCACGGCAGGCATTCACGACTGTGTGGTTAGGGAGCCTTTTCAATCTTTTTATGCTCTACTTTCAAAGCTGTCTCGAAATGAGATAAGTTAAAGCCTAATACAGTTTTTCAGAAACACCTGTATTTGTCTGGCTGACCTAATATTAACACAGGTTCTCGTCTCTACTTGAATGTTACTCCATCTATTGCTACATCATTACGAGGGCTGCGCTCTGAGTCTTTAGAGCTCATCTGTGCACCCGATGCCATGAATACCAAATAGATGTTGTAGGATGGCTCACGCCCCGCAGGGGAGACAGCACTAGGCTACCTAGTGAGTTTATGAAGACTCGCAAGAGGCAGCATACAAACCATGGGCTTGTGGCTTCCGGTTCAAGTGCTCTGCTGAATCCTGGCACCTATGATTTTGGTTGTCCCCCTGTGTCTCGTGAGCCCTGATCACAAGATGAGTGGTGGTGTCTAGGCTGCAAGAGCCGAGTTGACAAGAACTGCCAACCCTAGAGAGGTGTCAGACCCACAGATAATTCAAGGGTGTCTGGGACACATTGCCAAGTCTATTATCGGTTCTAGGGACTTGATTTCATTCCACAAGGGACAGAAGAAGTTGACAGTGAAACATTCAAGGTCTATACCAGCACAGGCGAGATGGTCTTAATCTAAAGCTACAACTCAGGGTAGCTGTTTGGGCAGTGTTTTTGCCTTTTGCGGGAGCCTGGACTTCAGTATCACCTAGAATGGTATGAAAAATAAAGAGATCTTGGGGGCTTGTCTCTGACCTAGAGATTCAGAATTCCTTGGGGGTGGGGCCCAGGCATCTGTATTTTAACAAGCTTCCCAAGTGATTCTGGGGCACACTGAAGTTTGGAAACTACTGCCTAGGTGTCATCAGGAAATTTGGCCTTGTGGAGTATTCTAAGCTGTATCATGGTCCAGCACAGCGTCTTCGAGAGAACGGGGAAAGCCAAAGAGTGGCTGTGACAAAGAGGGTACAAGCCCTTGCTTTGGTGGTAGATCTATACCTCTTTGAACCTTCAGCAAATTCCAGAATTTCTGTGAATTCAAGTTTCCCCCGGTGGAAAGTAGAGATGATAGCAGTGCCTGTTCTAATCCTAGGGGTTGGAGGATTAAATGATTTGGTGCCCATGGCAGGCTCAGCAAGGTGGCATCCTTCTGTGTTTGTTACTGCTCTCATTACCATCTGCATCAAAGGGGCTGCATCAGCTATATCCACAGGCCATGGAGGGCCTCAAATAAGAGAAGCCCAGGCCTCCCTTTTAGGATGTCCTGAGGCTCAGGCTTGAATAAAGCCTCCCAAGGGCAAGTCAGGAAACCCACTGCAGACCATTGATCCGTCACTCTCAGCAATGCCATTGCACTCTGGTAGCCTTTGGGGCATGGTCAGACATGGAGACAGTGTGTTAGATAAAACCAAGCCTCAGATGCAAGGACTGCCTTCTAAGATACCTGGTATAGGGCAAATGGGCCCTGCTCTCCCTCTCAAGCCCAATAGATCATATTGCCCCATCAAGCACCTGAGAAAGGTACACAGGTAAGATATATCTTATCCATGACGATATTAATAAAGTCTACAGAGAAAATAGTGGGTCTTTTAGGACCTACCCATTGAGCCTTTTATTTTAAGTGACACATTCTAGTACTAGCGTAATTGTAATTCTGATAACATTACTTGTAATACTGTCTCCAGTTCTCAGAATTAATTTGACTGGAAAAATTCCAGAAGGACTTAAATGTTTCTCATTAAAAGCATTATAGATAACTTATTAGACATTGTAACTAATTGTAATATCACCCAATGTAAAGCCACCCAATTAAGATGCTGTTTCTTTGCTTGTGATTAGTTGGCAAACCTTTTCCATACGAGTATGCCCTCTAGAATCTAGATCAATTAAGCATATATAATTGGGCTGAACCATTTGCTCCCCCAGCATCACTCTCTCTGGTGAGATATGTCCCAGCTGGGTTGGTAGGCTTGCAAAGACAAATGTCCTGAACTCTAGTTAGGGAGGTGACAAATGGATCTCTATAAGCAGCTTAAGTGCTAAATATTTCTTCCGGCCCCTTTGGCAAAGATGTATTCTGTTTTCTCAGTATGGAGAATGTCTTGCAATTTGTGTTTTCCCTTTAAAAAAGTAAAGAGAAGCCATTATGGGCTCTTCCTTCTTGACCTACCTTAAGGAACAAATACACGAACACAAAGCAGCCCCTGTTAGATTGTTGCTGCTGGTCTACGGACTTGAGGCTCTGCCTGGGTTTCTTGAGTCACTGAGTACTACAGGGCTTCTGGTTGGACTGCCCCCTCCTTGTGCCTGGGAATTAATTGGGGGAGGTTTAATAAAGGAAAGGAGGGATTTTGCAGTTGCCACCAAAGCATTTGACCTCATGCTGAATTGCAAATGCTCCCCTAATCAAGAATATTTGAACATCATCCAGAGAGATCAGGAAATAACCCAGAAGGTTTTATAGGAGAGTTAGAACAATGGCTGCTGTGGCCTGTTAATAAAAAGAAACAGCTTAGAGCTATTCTTTCCTCTTCCCTGTACTTTCCCCCAGTGGATTGTCCTTCAGGCACCTATGACTGTGAAATGAGAAAAAAAAAATTCACTTGAAACAAAATCAGAAATAACAGTGACCCTGGAATCAATGAAAAGTTCACATCTACAAGGAAGCATGAGCTTATAGGTCATGTAACTGTCTACTGCCCAGGTTTGCTGTACCTGGATGCAGCAGGGCAGATGTACATAGGATCAGGGATAGAAGGACAGGTGGGGCCGGGGGATGAGCTTCCCACAGTGTCTCAGAACAGGCCAGATGTTTGCAGGGTTCGGACTCTATAGACTACATAGACTGACGCGTAATTTGGGGTAGTCGGGTATGAAACTTAAAGACACATCCATGGATTTCCCTTTAATAAATCATCTCCTCTAGTAGTCATATTTCATCAACGAGCAATTCAGTAAAAGTTGGAATTGAGCATAATGTTGCATATCATTTTGGAACATCTGGTCCTAATATGTAGTAACAGCTGTTTAGTACCTGAGATATAAACAAAACATTTTTCCTATGGCTGTTACTGTTTATCCTCTTGGAGGCGCAGGATCATTGAGGTAAGTCTGCTTCCCCGTAACTGCCATCATGGATAATAGTAATAGAAACAATATCAATACCGCAGAGATGATCATCATGTATTGTTCTACTAGGTGCCAGACACTGTGCTAAGCATGTTCCATATGTGATCTCATTAAATCCTCACATCTGCCTTTTGGAAGCATTTAAGTGAAGAAAAAGAAGAAAGTCATAAAGCCAGAGATTGGCTCTGCTGAAAGTTGAACCCAAGTTTGTTTGATGCCACAGCTAATATGCTTTTTGCCATTACAATAAATTGCTTCTAAATAACATAACTGAAAATAGAACATGACTGTATAAGTAATAAATGATGAAGACAGCAGAAGGGAGTCCAGAAGGATTTTTAGATGGTTTTGTTTTGGAAGAGAAGACTGATTTTTGATACTGTATTGTATTGTGTACAGTGTCACCAGGTGGCGGTATTGGTCACATGAGCCAATCAAGTGCCCTGTTCTTTTCCTACTATTCAAGATGGTAACATCCTGAGCAAAGTCACATTTATAGACATGCCTTTACAAATCTGCAATCAAAATTTTTAAAATGATATTTTAAAGAAAATAATTATACCTATATACTCAATATCAATACAGATAAATCTCTAAAGCAAACTTAATAAAAATAAAAATAGTCTTAATATATACATAGTTGTGTTTTCTTATCACTAACCCTTATCTGTTACTAATATAGCATGGTCTACCCATAATCTTCTACTCAGATTTTGATAAAAATGCTAATCTTCAAGAACCCAAGTGAAATCTTAGCCTAATACCCACTCTTCTCCAGAACTCAATTTCTCAGATCCATATTTGAGTTTCTGAAGATTTTAGTTGTTTACCTTCTGGGCGTTCTTAGGGCTTCTTTTCCATTCATGACCTTTTGCTTTATATGAGAGGAGGTACACCAGGGGGCAGACATGACCAAGAGTAAGAGAATGAGAAAGTTAACATACCCTTTGCCATGAGCATCCTTTACACTGTGCCTCAGTGAAGGAGGAGGAATTTCTCCAGATAACAATCACCCATTCTGGAAAGAATGGCTTTATTTCCAGGATGCTCCCAGGGGCCATTCCTATTTTCTCTAGGGCACACTCTTCCTTGCTTTTCAGTGCTTAAGTTAAGAACTAAGACTTTAGTGGGGAGATTTGTGTTCCAATTGTAATTTTGTAACTTTCCAGTTGTGTGAGTTTGGGAAAAATTACTTAACCTCCTATGCCTTATTTTCCTTATCTGCAAAGTTGGACAAATAACAATAACTACCCCATGGGGCTATTGTAAAGATCAACTGAAATTACGTGCAAGCTATGCTCATTATTAACCCTCAGTAAATGATAGCTGCTGTTACTACGCAGCTGACTCATACACCTATTTCTCTATTCTGATTCTTCTCCTAAATTCCCACCATTTTAGATTCAGTACATGCGTATGCTTTGACCACCCCTAAATCAGTTCTCACCTCCTCACCACCCTATTTCCACCAATGATATTATTGTTCTTGAAATCACTCAAGAGTCAAAATGCCCAGCATCCTTCTTGACTAGTTCATTCGTCTGCTTGTCCCCAATCCTTTTTGTCCCATATTGTTCCACCCACTTTCCTACTCACACCTCTGGGTAATTAGACACTGACACCCATCATTTCCTCTTTTATGTGCCTTGGGATGGGATGGCTCTTACAAGCCTTGGTTCCATTCTCTTTGAAATAGTCCTTCTATTGAATTACCTAGCCTCACTGATTCACTGTTTTACATAGAATTCCTTGTGAGGTTCTTGGTAGGTGGGGACATCATGTTTCATTCAAGAAAGGAAGCATATGTTTTACTTCTGTGTCCTTCCTCAGTGCCCAGTAAAGCCCTGTCTCCAAGTAGGAATTTGATGGATGGATGTGGTTGATTAATTTATTCTTGCCATTGTTTCTACTCGCATTCACTTGTCCCTTTGTCCTGTTACTCATTCAACAATTCACTCATTTTATAAACATTCACTGGGCTTCCTGCTCTTTAGTAATATAAAGTTCTCTCTAGGATCTCACCAGCGGGAAAGAAAAGAATCTCTAAGGAAAGAGCCTCGGGGATTAAAATTTTTGGTGCAGCAACCATTTACTGAGCACTGACTATAATCCAGGCACTCCACCGGGCTCTGGGTTTTCAGTGGTGAACAAGATAGTCCTGGTTGAACACACAATCTCGTAGAGAAAATGGCATTGGATAAATAATTCTGGGAATCATGAAGGTTACAAAAGAGAGAATGCAGTAGCACAGGGAAGAGGTTTTTATCCTGTCTGGGTTGGGAAATGCCTTCTTGAGGAAACCATATTTAACCTGAAGTTGAAAAATTGAGTATAATAGAGCTGAGTGGTGTGTGTCAGGGGCAAGAGGAAGAGTATTCACTTTAGAATGGACTGAGGGAGGTTTCCCAGAGAAGATGCCACTGGCATAGGTTGTTCACATATGCAAAGAAGCTTAGTCATCCATGTGGGAGCATTAGCAGCTCCCAAATCCTCTGAAACTGAGAGACCTTTGAAGCTCTGTCCGTGTCTGGCAGTGTTCTCTTCCATGCATCTTTAGTATTTGAGGTGGTTTAGTGTGGTAATGGAGTCTACAGACTGCAAGTTTTCTTTCTCCTTCAAATTGGCAAAAGGTATACTCCAGGGCTCAAGCAGGGAGAACAGTTAATTATGTAGGTTCTCGTACTTTTGAAGGTGCAGCCCTAAAATCTTTATGATTAGAATTGCAACCAGGCTTTCACTTGTAATGGGAGAAGAATTAGCAGGAAATCCCACCCCAGTTCAATAAACTTTGAACCTTTATGGTGGCATTGAGACCATCTTGTATCAGTTTAAGGAAGTTACCACCTTGATGGGCAGGATTGACAGATTAAATTTCACTCTTCTAAGTTGTCTTTACAAAGATCTCTTTATTTTTTTTTTTGTTATTTTTTTTAGATCTCTTTATTTTTTTAAAGTTCTCCTTCTTATTATTATTTTTAAGTAGGCTCCATACTCAGCATGGAGCCCAACATGGGGCTTGAACTCACAACCCTGAGATCAAAACCTGAGCTGAGGGATCCCTGGGTGGCACAGCGGTTCGGCGCCTGCCTTTGGCCCAGGGCGCGATCCTGGAGACCCGGGATCGAATCCCACGTCGGGCTCCCGGTGCACGGAGCCTGCTTCTCCCTCTGCCTGTGTCTCTGCCTCTCTCTCTCTCTCTCTCTGTGACTATCATAAAAAAAAAAAAAAATTAAAAAAACAAAACAAAAACCTGAGCTGAGATCAGGAGTTGGTTGCTTAACCAACTGAGCCACCCAGGCACCCTGGAAGATTTCTTTCTTTAAATCAGACTAGAAATTCCACTATAACTAACCTTGTAATTGGATTACTCGGTTTTCCTCTCTGATTTAAGGTATTGGAAATGAACAGGAGGTATATGTAAATGAAGGGACATGAAAAGAGTTAGCCATTTTCCAGATAGTCAGAGGAACTTCCTCCTATCTCTGTCTACTACATCAGAGTTGAAAACTTCAGTTAACTGCAGCAGGGCCAAGTACCTGGACTTTAAAGTATGTTGATTCTTGTATTCCTAATTCTGCTTCAGAGAAGTCCTTGGATCAGACACATAAAACTGGAGGGGAGCTCTCATCAGGGATTACATAGACGGTGGATATTTAAATTTGCAAAACATTATCAAGAAATATGAGACATGTCAGCCATCTCCTGTGCTAACATTTTTTCAAAGTGAATTATTTTGTGGATGTTCGAGGTGGGGGAATACTGGAAAGAAAAAAAAAAGACAGGAGGAACCGAATTATTTATAATTACGATATGTGTGTGTTGGCGGGACGGGGGCTGCCTTCTGAGACACAAATGGATGACAAAGAATAAGTTATCTCTTTATAGATAGAACATGGCAATAATTGCATAGTTTCTGGCTTCAAAAAGTCATAATCTATTAATTTGATGGATATCCGAAAGCCATAATCTGTCAATCAGGTGTCAGAAGAAAGAGTGTCTCAGAGCTTTGAAGCATGACATTTAGAATACTGCTGGATACCTTTATTTTTATTCTGATAGCAATAGGGAGAGAGAATTCAAACGTTCTCAGCATAGTTAGGGCATGAATACCATTTTAGCCATCTTAACAATTTTGCAGCTTAAAAGTGGTATTGGATCAGTATGCTGTATTGAAAAAGTGTAAAAGTCACACTACAGTGAATTAGAGGCAGATCATTTTGTCCTGAGACTTTGCTGACATTCCATCATGGCATTGGTTTTTTGGGTTAAATGTGAACAGAACTTGAGATTTCATGTTTTCGTCAATTCTTGTGACTCATTTATTATTTCTATAAACTGAGTGGGTGTGTCCTTGAAACTTACTAATGGTCACTGAGGAACATGCTCTAGTCTATCAGTGGAATGTCAGATTGATGGAAGGAATAAATGGGAGATGTCACACACATAAAAAAATAAGAGTTTTTCCAGAACCCAGTAACCTCACTGGTACTAGCAAATAAAGACTTCCACCTCCTTTGATAGGAAGAGAAGAATTTAATGCTATAGCCCCTTGACGTTAGAGCACATATTTCAAAACTGAATGGAGTTGCATTTGTCTCATTACAATTCCTTTAGTTTAAGATGCTCTTCTAGGTACCTCAGAAATTGTATGCAAAAATATCTCTGGTGCAGAGGTCACCAAACCCATTGGGCTTGCTTTCTTGCTCACGGCAAGAGTGGCCAAGGAGCATTCTGTGTTCCCTTCCTGCCTTTCCTCCAGAGGTCCAGCTAAAGTTCAAGTTGAAGAGGGAATTATTCTGCATATCCAGTTTAGCCTTTGTGGCCTCTGTCTTTAACACAAACACTTTGTTTAAAAAGCAGAGAGTAGGAAGGGCGTCAGGGTTCAGAAGCCAAGATAAAGGGGTATTGCTCTTCCTGCAGAGCTGTTCTGAACCTCCACCATGTCTTCGGGAGATCAGAGCAGCTATGAGAAAGCAGACTGGCTCTTCTCAGAATGGCTCTTCTCTGCCTCCCCACAACAGCTTCCCTGGGGGTTTGCCCAAACACACTCACTACTGTATTGTTTGAAGGACAGGGAAGGAGGGAGGGAGGTGGGATTTATTAATACCCAGTCTGTGCCCCATAGCATGCTAGGTGCTTTGTATGTGAAAATTTATTTTATTTTCACAATGATCTCATCCATGTTCACAATTTTAATTTTATCTACCTGACCACTAATGACTCACATATTTCGTCATCTCTGAACTCCAGGGCTGTATACACAACAGCCCAGTTGGATATGTGTCTCAAAGACACATCCAACTCAACATTTCCCAACCCAACAGATTGTTCTTCCTCCCAAACCTCACTGCTTACTACTGATCCTTACCTTAATCGTTGGCACTGCCATCCATCCAGTTTTATGCCTCCCTTATTTTCAGGTTTAAATCCTGCCTCCTCACTATCTTGGGAATCCATTCACGTCTCTCCGTCTCCGATGCCAGCACTACAGTCTGAGCTACCACAGTTCTGTCTTGAATACCAGTGGGGCATCCCAGCTGGTCTCCCCTCAGCTACTCTTACCTTCCTCCAATCTGCATTTTCTCTCCAGCCAGAGTGATCCTTTGCCTTGATAGGATGTATCCAGCCATGTTACTCCTTTGCTTAAAATCTATCAATGGTTGCCCACTCCTGTGAGTATTAATTAAAAAAAAAAAATACCCAAACCCGTAACATGAGCTTCAAGACCTTGCATGGAGTGCACTTACCAAAACCAACTGGTCTAATCCCTTCTCACACAACTCCGCACTTTGAACTCCAGCCATACCAGTCTTTGTTCAGTTGCTGAGACCATCACACACCATGACCTTTGCACATGTGACTTTCTCTACCAAGAATCTATCTTACTCTACCCTTAAGCCTAACATAGACTCATTCATCCTTCTGTTCTCAGCTCTATTGTCAGTCTAGTTGAGACACCTCTACTATTCTCCCCTCCAATGCCATTTGCCTTTCTCCATTGTCCATCACTTCCATTTATGCATGTTGAAAATATGATTAGTATTTATCTCCTCTGACTCAAAGCTACACAAGGACTTTTTTCTTTTAAGATTTTATTTATTCAAGAGAGAGAGAGAGAGAGGCAGAGACACAGGCAGAGAGAGAAGCAGGCCCCATGCAGGGAGCCTGATGCGGGACTCGATCCCGGGACTCCAGGACCATGCCCCGGGCCGAAGGCAGGCACTAAACTGCTGAGCCACCCAGGGATCCCCTACACAAGGACTTAAAAAAATTCATCACTGAAGCCCCACTATTGAGTATAGTACTTGGCACCTTGTAAGTAGTTCATAAATAATGACTGAATTAATGAATGAATGGATTAGATAGATAGACTTAGACTCTTTTAACAGATTAGGAAATCAAGCTCATTCTCAGTAAGACCTTAGAAGCATCAGAGGCAGGATTCTGACCCAGGCCTTAAAACCTAAGGCACTGTAATATCCATAGTAGTACTGACAGATTTTTTTTTTTTAAAGGATCCTCTGATCACACTATAGTAACATACTGCTTTTAGTGTGACAGGCTACTTTTTTTTTCCACACACACATGATATTCTGAAGGTAGGAACTAGACACTCTAGTTGGAACAAGGCATTTCATCCTCTTTTTCACTGTTGTGATGTTTTCAGGGTGTCCTGATTGAGCCTTTCTGAAGTGTCCAATTGAACTAACCTACGTGAACTTGGCTGCTGACCTTGAAGGTTTCATGAATTTGCCATCTCAGAATGATTGATGTCTGCTTGGTCCCTGTTGGAAGAGTGGCTGCAAATATGATCTAGGAAATCTATAGTCACAAATCTAGCATAATTTTAACAAGTCGTGATCAGAATAGTAAGAAGCAGTGCATGGAAGTCTTGCATGAAAATTACTCATTTTCTGTCATCTTTGCCCTTTAAATTGGCTTCCCCAAGTCCCTGTGTGAGGCATCCACACCAGAAACCTCTGAATGTTGTGACCAAACATTCTTGTATTGCATAGGCGGTGCGTGGATGGATGGATAGATAGATGGGTGGATGTTCTGGAATATATTTTTGTCTCAATATAATTCACAGATCTAGAACCAAAAAGAAAATGGGATAGAGCTAAAGATTATCATTATTAATGCTGGCTTAAAATGCAGTGCATGGTATGTAGAAAATATTTGTCTTTGAGAGCTCAATTTTCACTTATACGATTGTATCAGCTATAGTACTTTTTGTAAGATGTGAGAATTTCCTGTTTACTTATCTGCTTTCAATTTAGAATGTTCACTCCCTAAGGGCAAGGACTGTGTTAAGTTTACCCTCTTCTTCTTCAAGGCTTCCGTAATCTTGGCTGGTTTTAGGTACTCAAAACTTTTCTTGAATGAAACATGGCCTTCTCATAATGACAATGATGCATACTGCAAGCACGAGTGACTTGTCAGGAGGATGAATTTGGTTTCACTGAGAAATATTTGAATTTCTTGGTGAGGTCAAGGGTACATGCCCACTCCTGTGCAATAGGCAGGCTGGTTTGCCCTTGGGAGTGCAACCTCAAGGAAATAGCAGTGTATGTAGTCCTCTTCTTAAAGATCCTGGCCACTCTGAGGAATCCATCTCTTAGGCAAGGAGAGCCTATTATTAACAACTAATGTTTACTAAACAAAACAATTTCTTCATCATCCCTGCCTGACTTAGCCTGAACTCACCCCAGAAAGCAAAGCCTAATATGAGGGACTTTGTGATTCCAGGAAATAGGATGGGAGAATGGGGAGAGTGTAACAGGGAAGAAGGGACAGCCCCTCCAAGGGAGCAGATGCAGACAGAGACAGAGAGTGAGACACACTCCTCCTAGGACCCTTTGAGAAGAGCCACAGAAAGTATCTCAAAAATGCCTGTCTCTAGGGAACAATTCCATTCCCCCAATGGTCAAGGCTTCTCCATGGGATGTCCGCTCCCTCTGATTCCCAGGCTATGCTAGCATGAATGACCCTGTGGGTTCCCTCAGGCATTCTAGTACAAGGTATCTGAGAAAACCTTAGGGCAGAATGCTGGAATGGGAGGTGCAGCCAAGCCCAGGTGCTATCTGCTCACACCTGTGGGAAGCTGGTTGTCACAGTGTTGGGTGGGAAGTGTGTGGATGATTATCACAGTGATGGGTGGGAAGTGTGTGGATTGTCATAGTGATGGGTGGGATGTGTGTGAATGGGTGTAAGGAGTGTTCAGCACAGTCTACTAGTTTAGACTATGGACTTTGAAGGTCATTTATGAGGATCCACGTCTTGGTAGAATGGACTTGTAAGCCTGAAAGTTTAAGGTCTGGTAGGTTGCCAAAGGGGAGAATCTGAGGCATAAAATAGTCCTGGGGAGACGGTCAGACAATGTAGTACATATGGACTGAATCTCTTATATCAAACGTTCCTGGTTTTGAATTGTGCCTCTGCTGCTTCCCAGCATGAACTTGAGAACATTAATCTGTCTTTAATCTGTCTCAGTTATAGGTTTCTCATCAGGAAAATGAGGATCCTAATGGCAACTTCATACTATTTAAGTTGTGGATCTTTTACAAGGAGGATGTATTCATGTGTTACCTGCATAACTGGTTATAATAATGCTATGTTTCAAAGATTTTAAAAATGGATTTGGAATAGATTTGCAACAGTTTTTTAAAAAGGAATCATATCTTTTAGAGTTCATAGGCCCATTAAATGAAGTATGCTTCTAAGACTGTCATCCCAGAGTAAACCTTTAATACGTAGTGGTCTTCTTGCTGGTGATGAAGAAGAGGAGAAGGAAGGCCACCACAATAGCACAGGGTTAAGGAGTCCCCCTTTGGTCTTTGGAAGGATGGACCCAGGGTCTAGAGGAACTTGCTACTCCCCAAGGAGGGAGACAACTGGTCTCCCTTGTCCCTCAAGGAGGAGACAACTGGTGTTAGTCTTCTTTTAGCGCCAGTCATCGCTGGCTCAGAATCTGGGAAAGATCTGGGACTCAAAGATAGTGCCCCAAGAAGCTGATATAGATTGGAAGAGGGGAAGGTGAGGCCGGGATTAATGAGGACTAACATGATAGCTGACATTTACTGCACACTTATAAAGTGTGGCTCTGTTCTGAGAATTTTCTGCATATTATCTGTGAGTCATAGATAGTCTATGCATCATAATTTATGCTTAAGGCTTGAAAAGATTAAGTATTTTGCCCCAGGTTACAGTGCCAGGAGGTGCAGAGCTGCGACCTGAATTCAAGAAATGTGATTCCAGAATCCACATACATAATTGCCCCGTTGCACTACCTGCTAGCAGTTGCCGTCTGGTTCCCACCTGATTTGGGAAATGGGGATAGCACGCAGGGGCACAGAGCATTTCTCAGGCCCTATGCTACAAATATGTGCTATGAAATGTGCTTCAGCAATGGAGTAAAATATTGATGAGTTACTCTATTATGGATCACTATTGTATTAATCAGGGTCCCAGCAGGAAGGGGAGGGACACACACACACACACCTCAAGGGAATAACTTGAAAAAAAATTTAATAGATTATTTACAAAGATATGGAAAGATTTGGAGAAAACTAATGAAGGACCAGTTGAGAGCTGTCAGCAGCCAGAAGCCGGTACCTCTTCTGGGCCTGGAAGTGCAAGAGAGAGGACCCAACAGAGCCTGGAGAGGCAAGCTTAGTGACAGGGGCGTCTTCCTGGAGGGGACACAGCCAGGGAGCGAGCTGGAGGAGAGGACTCCTTAACTGCACCCGCTCCTGTCTGATATCCCGCCAGTAACTTCCATTAGCAAAACCTCAAAGGAAGCTGGCGAAAAGTGAGGGAAGAAAGCAGCCCCCAGAGGCTGGCACCACAGGGATGGAGACAGATGGCAGGTTGATCTAGCATGGCAAACAGGGTGCATCCAACACTTTTGTCAATCTGCAAATCCAGATCCTGGGAAGTTGCCCTGGTCCCAAAAAATGAGAGGGAGTATTATCCTTAGAAGGGAATATTCTTCAACCAGAAAAAGGACCAAGGCTCTGACACACACTGCAGCATGGATGGGCCTTGACAATGTAAAACTGAATGAAAGACCCCGTATTGCAGGATCCCATTTATATGAAATGTCCAGAACAGACAAATGCAGGGAGGCAGAAAGATTAGCAATCTCCAGAGGAGAAGGAGAAAGAATGGGGAGAATGGCAGCTGATAGGAATAGGGTTTCCTCTTGGGGTAATGGAAATGTTCTGGAACTAGATGGTGGTGATGCCTGCATAGCACTGGGAACGTGGTAAATGTCATTAATGGTGAATTTTACATTATGTGTAACTTACAACAATCAACCAAACACATAAAAAAATCAATGAGAGGGAACTTCCTTCTCACAATGCTCACGTTTACCTTTCATTCACTCTGTGAACAAGCATTGAGACGCACCTGACACTTTCTTGCTAGAGAGTTGGTGGGAGAGGCATGATCTTGGTGGCCCCAGTGTGGTCTCTCTTTATGCCTGCCCAACTTCCCGCTCCAGTGCCGCCACTGTCCACACACCCCACACGCAGTGCCCAGGAATTCCCAGCTCCCAGGAGGCCAGCCAAACATGGACTGGAGTCACATGCTTGTTTCTGGAAGTGCCTCTGTAGGCTGGAGCTCTGGTGGTTTATCGACAGCAACTCTCCCTATCTCTCCTTGTCTCCGTTTCCCACTCACCTTATGGTGCTGCCTGTGCCTCACAGATCAGCTACGGCTCTCAAGCCCTGTCTGAGGATTTATAACAATCATAAAATAATAATAGATAACATGTATTGAATTCTTTTTATTAAAATATGTATGGGAAGAGACTGGCTTCTGTTCACTTTGCCCCTCCTGTTCCCTTGATAAGGCTGTCTTTATGTATCATGCAAATGAGTATCACTGGTTCTTAGACACTCGTGTTATCAGAATCCCCCACGGAGACAATTGAAAATGCAGATTCCCGGCTCTGCGCTCAGATATGCTGATTCAGTAAGTCTAGATGCTCTAAATGTGGGGGTTTTGGAATGTGCATTTATCAAGCTCTTCAGATTACTCTTATGCAGAATACCAAGGACCAGTCTCCACTGAGAAACTATGGACAGTAGTATCATGAGGACTGAGCACCCATGAGCACCTCTCAAGTCTCCCAAATTCTGCAGAGAGACATACCCCACTATACATGTGCTTTCTCTTACACTGATGGAATCCACATCCACGTACAGAAGTTAATTTCGGTATTTAATAATCATTAAGTAAAGAGAGTGAAATACCTACACTATGTAATTACATAAAACATGCTTCTGGCAATATTTGCCCCCTTGGAAATTCAAATAGGAAGTCTCTAAGGAGCAAGGTTGTACTCTTGGAGGTGGACACAAAGTAATTGAGCTTAGCTAATGGAGATAATTAATTAGGAAATGGTTGTGCTTGCTTCTAAGAATATTGGAAGGATCTCCCAGAAGGCCTAGCCCTCTGCTCTTGCTATTTTCAAAAGTCAATGACACCTAGGGAGGCTGGTGTTTCCTCTGAGCCATGGCCTGCCCACACTCAGGAATTGAGAGGACAGAGAGTAAACAGCTCAGCCCAACCCTAAGCATGTCTGGGCTCTACCTGCAGGAAACTACCCAGTTTGACCTGTGGTTCAAGTCTCAGCCCTCTGAATTAAGCCACGTTATTCAACTTCCACAGGGATTAGTGTTATCATCTTAAAAACAGGAGTTTTATTAGAAATAACACAAAAGAGTATCAGTGAGACAACACTCACAACACTCTATAGGAAAACAGGATGTAAATCAGAAGATGCTGGGGCACCTGAATGGCTCAGTCAGTTCAGCATCCCACTCTTAATTTCAGCTCAGGTTATGTATGATCTCAGGGTTGTGGGACTGAGCCCCATGTCAGGCTCCGTGCCCAGCATAGAGTGTGTTTGATGATTCTCTTTCTCTCTCCAACTTCCCCCATAAATAAATAAATAAAAACATAAATATATAAAATCTTTTAAAAATTAGAAGATATTACCCAGGTGTGGTCCTGCTAAACTTTCTCCTTTTCAGCAGCGAGGGTCTTGTTTTCCTGCCTCTGAGTCACCTATTTGACCCTTTCTGCCCAAGTTTGATCTGCATGAACCTAGTATCCTGGCCAGATCTTTCTAGCTTGTCTACTTGCCAGCATCCCTTCTGCCCCTCTCTAGTTCCAAATGCTAGCCCGATCTTGCCTAATATGCCTGGCTTACTAGGTCTGCTCCTAGTGTTGCCAAGTGGCAGTGCCATGAATCTTCCAGCCTAGCCCTACATCTTGTCACCCCAATGATAGGGAATGACAACCCCATGGTAAGAGGTTTCATTCAAACCCTTTTAGCTACTTCTTCCCTACTTATGATTATGACCACACCAGGATGGGTCAGGACAAGAAGTCAAGTCCAGAAATATGGTTGGACCAAAAGGACCAGCAGTTCTCAAGGGGCAAGAGACTAAAGGGGCTAGTCATAGAAGCATAGGCAAGGTGTGGGAGCAATCATGGATTGAAGAATGCATCCATCATATGGGCAAAACCACATCTGTCTTGTTCACCATATCATCTATTCCATCTAGCTCAGTCAATAACTGTGGGATGAGAAAGAAGCTGACACCCAAGCCAAAGAGGCAGAGACTTGACATGGATGATGTTTTTGCTTTCTGGTGGTAGCAGACATTACATTACATGTTATTAGGATAGGATACAGAAAGGCTTTTGTTTTCTATGTTGATGAAAAATGTATCCTTTTTATTCCTTTACAGAATTAATAGAATCATAGTACAATTATCCTTGACTTTTCTATCTTCCTCTTTTATTAGATGTATTGCAGGAAGTTAGGTTGGGACGTGTCTTTCCTTCTGTCTACCCTTTCCCATTTATGTTGGATAAATAAAAACAAGCCATGATGAATTAATGAATAGCTGGGACCCATGTGGGAAGACTGATGAGAAGTCTATTTAGAGGAAGTGGTCTAATGAGAAAATTACCGGGTTCTGGTACCTACAAATATCTCTTGATGTCTAGAATTAGAAGGCAGGTTGAAGGAGCACAGGTTCAGGATTCAGAGTGTGCCATGAGTCTGATGTCCCATTAGGGCCAGATAGGAATGTCTCTGGGTTATCAGTCCCTTAGCTATGATCATGTGTCTTTATCTGGGATAGCAACTTTTCATTTTATGAGTCAGATGTCATGTAGAGGCCACCTAGATTTCCATACTTAGTAAGATTCTGAAGCTTATGAGGAAGGTGTGCTACAGCTGATTAATGATGTCCATCACAGGCATAGATATAAAAGTTGTGTCATCTATACCACATACTCGTCATCTCAGGTTAATCTATATACAATGAAGTCAAGATCTAAGGAGTTACCTCAATATATGAAGACTCCTCCCAAAATATTTCTTTGAAAAATATGGATATGAGATCCTACCTGGAGTCTATTTTAGTTATATAGAACAGAACTATATATAAGTTTTTGATCCCTTTTCCAAATGATTGGAGTGCTTTGACATAAAAGGGCAAGGTATAAAAGACACATCATTTTGGGAATTACCCTTTACAAACATAACTTTTAGGTGTACCATGAACCTGAACTCAGAGCCATATCTCAACCCATGACCTAAGTTCTGCCATCCTAAGGCCACGGCCTCCTTCTCAGCATTGAAGAGGGTAAACGTGGAAGACAGCAGGTGTGTTCTTTGAGAAAGAAAAAAAATCACACATTCGAAAAGTTGCTTAAAAACGACTAAATTCAGCTGTTTATCTGGAGTCTGGCAAATTTAGCTGAGCTGGGCAAAACCTAAGACAAAGTGTTCGTCACCTATTATAGACGTGTTTTGTGTATTTTCCCAGTAAACTTGTAAGTAATTCAGAGTGCCACCACTGGCAGGCAAGGACTATTTTGGAGAAATGATCCAATGAGGAGAAAAAAAAGCTTCTGTTTTGTTGAAAGATCATGAGATCATATCTACACTCTAAAAAGTGACATCTGGGTGAAGAACTATTAGTTTCCTACAAAGATGTGTTTGTGCATGTCCAAATGTGCATGGGCATTTGCATGTGTGTGCCCCTGTGTGTACGCATGTGTGTGCATTCACAGGTCCTGGTGTGTGAGCTTTTGTACATGAAATAGACTTCTCAGGCTATGAGGAGGCCAGTGGGCATTTAACCAGGCTTGGCTCAGGCAAATCTTAACCTTGGTTGTCAGAATTTATGCTCAGTCTGGGTTCCAGGAAGAGGTTTGACCAGTTCTAGAATTCTAGAATGTTTACTGTGCCTAGGTGCCATTTCAGAGGTCTTCAAACAGAAGCTTGGTTTTATACATAAACTAACTTTTTGATGAGTGGTTTTCAGGCACACTTCTTGTGAATTGTCCCCACTTAGATATCATGGTGTCCTCTGGGAGTTAAGTCATGACAAACAAGCCTGGTGCTTTTGCACGGAGACCTGAGTACTAAGGTAGAAAAGAGTATATCTCTCTTCCACGTTATCCCTAGTGAATTAGAGTTAGCATTTTCCTCCTAGTTGTAAGAGGAAAATGACAATGACTCTTAGCACCCCCCTTCCATATCCTTCTCAGAAATTCAGGTAATGTATAATCAATTTAATCATCAACATTGATGGTTTCCATTTGCAGGAAACGTATATGGGGCTTGGAGATGTGACTATGGTGTATGTGAGGCTTGGAGATAGTGACTTACTTCACACCTGGATACCTGTAAGAACAAAGAGGGCTGGCTGTTGATATACTGAGGCAATTAGACCAAGCTGGGATCTTTCTGGGAAGCCTGGACATGTAGTCACCTTAGTGGGGAAAGATCTTTGAGCTTTTCCCTGCCCATCCTGTAGAGGATACTGGGAGGAACAGAATAGATCGCTGAATTCCTCAGGATTGACACACTTATAAATGTGGAGGATTTTTGCACATATTTGGCTGTTAGCTTCACTTATGCTGCTGGTTGGTGGGTGGGCAGAAATTATGGGAGGAGGACTAAGGAATGTGGCCTTCTGGTCTGTTTTCCCCAGAGGCAGCAGTATGATGTGTGGGTCAGAGAATGGTCTGGGAATCACCCAGACATGTCATTTACTTGCTGAGGAACCATGGGCCAATTATTTAACCACTCTGAGCTTTGGTTTTCAGATCTAAAAATGCGAACGTTTGTTTCCTCACATGATGATTGTGATTCCATGTGATGACCTATGAGAAAGATTGCAGCACCCAGCACGCTTTTCTTCCTTGTATTGAAGACCCAGAATGTTGCTAATGCCCAGGGAGAACAGAATGACTGAGAACAGTAGGAACAAAGGGGAGCTTATTTTAGTAATGACTTTGAATACTGGCCATATCTATGACCATAACATACATACCCCATATGTGGAACCAATTTAGGACAGATCATTTCTGGTTCAAACTACCAGATTTCCTCCCTAGGTGCCACTTATAGAAAGAAGCTACTGGGGGATTCTAAATTTTACCAAAGGATTAGAAATAGAAGCACAATATTAATAAGTTCTTGCTTAATTAGATGAAGACATCTTGTATGGGAAAAGCCCCTGCTTCTTTCTCTTCACAGGTGTAGGGATCTGCTTCAAAGATTGTGCAACTGGGGAGAGAATAGAAGGGAGCTGGCTTTTACATATTGCAATGTGCCACGGGTACAGGTCAGCAGGCAGGCCAGGTCCCCTCTTAGTATAAGTTCTGGCTTAAAGGCTGATGCCAGGGAGAGGGTAGCACTCCTGGGTAGCATAAAGGAGAAAGCAGAGTTTGGCATAAAAAGTAACTAAATATGAAGCCTGTGGTGTGATGTGCGGTGAGATTTTGTTGTACTTTATTCCAAACTTAAAACAAAATATAAGTGATGTGAGCAGGAGGCCAGGCTTACTGGTCCATGCAGGGTAAAGAGGTCATTTATAATATGATTGCTTTCTATTTTGATCCTACTCCATCAAAACTGTGGATCTTAAACTGGTGGCCCAATGGGGGCCTCTGTTCAAGCTGGCCATCTTTGGGACAGAAGCAGAGCGAGGGTGAATGGTCATGGGTGCTATGCACTGGGCTGCCTGACTGGCATCCCCTGGATGCAGACATGCTAGGGACTGGGTCGATAGGATGATTTCACCTGTTCATTGCAGCACTGCAGCACTGCAATGAGCATTAGACCCTCAGTAATTGCAGACCTGTATTATAGTAATGGTTCAAGCATAGAAATGAGACCAGTGTTTGTGGCTTTGACTATAATTATGGGGAGCCATGCACAACTGGGGCTTCTGCCTGGAATCTTTCGAGGACATAACCACAGCCAGTTGCTTGGCTCATGCTTCATATAGACAAGCCAAGGGTCCTCTTCTTGTTCAACACTGGTACAACCTGTCAGTAACCACTGCCTCCAGGCTACATTCTGGATGTCCTGCTGGGTTCTCTGCTTATTCAGAAATATGTTTTCTGGTACTTAAAACCAAGAATCTAAACACACAAGTGTCACTTAGGCATGTTTTTAAACTCTCTGAGCTTCAGTCTTTTCATCTGTAAAAGGGTGGCCGTGATCCTAGGGATGTTTGTGTACTAAATTAAATAATAACTGTCACAAGTCAAGCATTGGCCATTATTATGACTCCAGACTGTGAAGTTCATCAAAGAAGAGTCTGTGTTTTCTTGGTTGCATTTCCTGAGCTTGGCACCTGGAGGACGCCCTCAAGTATTTACTGAAGAAAACATCAATTATGACAACATAGTTTAAAGACTAATAATTAAAAACATCACTCATTGGATGGCAAGTGTCTTGTAAACCATTTGGGTTGTTTCTGTCAGTGTCTGTAAAAGGAACATAAGGATTCAAAGATGATATAAGTAGATCTTGCCCAGTTATTTGATTGAGTTTTAAAAATATGTTTGTAATATTTAAAATTTTTAAAAATCCAGTGAAAGATGGTGAGAAGACTAGACAGACCAGGGTTGGTGGTTTGATGAGCAGACAACTGAAGAAAAAGGGATCAGGATGACCATTTGGCCAACTGCTTCTTGGAAAAAGGAAGTCTGTGTCTGCACCAAGACGGGAAGGAGAGAGGACTGTGGCCAAGCATCACTGACCATAGTCAGTGCCCGATGCCTCAGAGAGGCAGGCCTTACTAGCACCAGGGCGCCAGGATTTTTATCTTATCAGGATCATGTGCTTCGATTTAAGAACTGAGTCAGCTAACTTCCTTACCTGCTAGGTTAATGCTTGGGAGAATAATGTGCATAGAGTAATGGGCGCTTTCTGGTAGGTTAAGTGTACTCAGCTTGGTTTATTCCTCTAACTTGTCGACATGCAAACTTGTTTAAAAATATAAAATCAACGGTTCAGCTGGCATTACCTGGTAGATTTGAGAGATATCTGAATTAGAGATGGGCCCACACGGGTTCCAGTGAGAATGGCTTTTTCAATAGGTGTGAATCACTGCTATTAAAAATTTATTCCAAGAATAAATTGTCAACTAGCTATCCCATCCGTCCCCTCTCCTAGAAAGCTGATTTCATCAGTTTTGTCCGTTTCTATGACAATCAGTCTTATCGTCAGTTTAGTAAAATCCCCTTTTGCATAGTATTGGCTGCTTTATTTGTTTTCAAAGCTCTTGAGAAACGAATCTTGGAATTGGAATGTATCTTTGGGGCCACCTGGTAAGAAGTCCCATGGATCACAGAAGTGACTTCTGTCACTTCTCGTCACTGTCCCATTTGCTCTACTCTTGAAGGTTGTTATCTGGGCTGTTACTCCAAATGATAAGTGTATTTGATACCTTAATATTTAGCATACACCAGGATTGTCACATGCACAGCCTCTTCTCATTTCTGTAAAGCTCAGTAACGGAACTCCTGTTCTCGGAGCACCATGCCTCACTTCACATTCCGACAGACTGGGCTGTGTGTTCCAAAGGGCAGAGCGGCCACAGCTGAAGCAAACCCAACTTCTGAAAAAGAGGCAATGTGTTTTCTGTCCCAGTATCTCTTCTGACTAAGACCTGATCATGGCCTGGGTGGGGTTAGGGGACTAAATATGCAGAGGGATAGTGAGGAACCCTTGGGCGTGTACCATGTAGACCTCCAACAAGTTTTGGAGATGTGTCCACCCTAAAGTATTTTTATTTTTTAATATTTACTTGGTATTTTGATATTTTAGCTAGATGAGGAATTTGGCTTAGACACAAGAATAACAACCCCCCCAAAAAATTTTTTTTTAAAATTTAACATCTAAGAGTAGTGTTGTTCCCTATGAAATGATACTAGAGCTGGTCTTCCAGATCATTTATAGATTCATCTAAAATATTCTAGACTGAAAATACGTGGTACCCCAACACAGTTTCCTGGGCAGAATTCACCTCATGAAATTCTGATCCCAAGAGCCTGTCATGTAAATAGCTGTTTTATCCACAGCGATAACCCAGAGCCAGTGTGTTGTGGAAGCCAAAATGTCCACCAGCATTTAGGGGTGAGGAAAAGAACTGTCCGTGAGTCAGTGTTCATGTCAGAACATGCAGTGCACTTGGGTGTGGCACAACTTGCCCACAGATCTAGGAGTGCCGGCTGACTGAGGCTGGCCTCAGCTTTGCTTACCAAATCTGTACCCTCATGTCCTGTCACAGGAACAGAGTCAGGGATGAAGGGCAATGGCTCAGTTGCATGTGGGGGTTAGAGAATTAGTCATCAACTTGGAAAGGTAAAGACTGAGAAGCCAATTTCTATATAAAGACATTTAGGGAATGAGAAGATAGAGTCAGTGAGGGAGATGTAGGGGGAAAGATGGAGACTTTGAATCCATTTATGTACTCAACATTGGGCCAGGCACTGTGCTGGGCTCCGGGGCATCATCAGACAAAGCCTGATCCTCACAGAGCTGTGGAAGGAATGCAAAGCATTTATTACACACACACTCTTGCAGAATTTACTATGTGTCAGGTACCCCCCAGAATAATTTCCAAATAAAACCTTAGAGGGCCAAATGAAATCTAAGGCAGTAATATAAAGTATAATAGGCATGCTTTAGATCAGTGGTTCTCAGACTAAGGCACACATCAGCATTCCTGGATGGCTTGTTCAAACCCAGGTTGCCAACAGCACCCACAGCACTCCTGATTCCTGATCTGGGGTGGAGCCTGAGGATTTGCATTTCTAATGGGTTCCCAGACAATGCCACAATACCTCTGGTGCAGCATCACCTGGGACCCTATTTGAGAACTGCTGCTCCAGATCCTGTGGTAGATTCTCTCATGCTCAGCCCAGATCCTTTTTCAGGGTCTAATCACCCATTTTCTCAACTGTAGGAGTGTTGTTTGCTGATAGTTCACAGCTACATATCTGGATTATTGCTCTCAGTCACTTCCTTGTTCAAGGCTAAGCTGCTGTCAGGGTGGGGCAGCTCATGGCATATGACCCAGCTTCTTGCCTTGGTTCAGGACAACCCTAGAGAGCCAGCAACTTGGAGCTCCTTATTAGATCCATAAAGACTTCAGGTGCCATCTCATTGTGGGTTTGCTTCTTTCTTTGCCCATCTCAGCCTTCCTTACCTCCCTATTAGTTATCTCCAGGGAGTAGTTCTTAAAATCCTTCTGCATGCAGCACTCTATCTTGGAGCTGGTTTCTGCGATGGAGAGGGCTGGCAGGAATGGCTCGCTGAGCCCCTGAGTCTCAGGCCAAATCTTGATGGGGTCCTGTGAAGAATTCATACACATGCAGGGGTGCCTGGGTGGCTCAGTTGGTTGAGGATCCAACTCTTGATTTTGGCTCAGGTCATGGTCTCAGGGTCCTGAGATTGAGCCCCAAGTTGGACTCTACACTGTGTGAATCTGCTTGTGATTCCCGCTCCGTCTACCCCTCCCCTCACTCACACACATGCTCTCATTCTCCCTCTAAGATAGATAGATAGATAGATAGATAGATAGATAGATAGATAGACAAATAGAATCTTAAAAAAAAAAAAAAAGGAATCCATGCACATGTAGAATAAAAAACAAATGCAAAAACTCTGGGGTGGAAAAGGGCCAGGGGTTCCTGGACAGCCAGTGTGAGCCATCTATAGTAGAGTGCCACAGCACACTAGAGAGGCCAGCAGGAGGCAGCTCCTGCAGGGTTTAGGGGATAGGGTTTGTTCAGTGCAATGGGAGGCAATCAGCAGGTTTGGATGGAGGTCATGATAACATCTGTTTGATTGTTTAGAAAGGCTTTCCTTAACCATGGGGAAAGTGGATGGGAGGAGTGCCAGTGGCTAAATAATAAACTCCCTCCCACCCAGTATGTCTGGGTCCTAATTCCTGGAGCCTGTGAACACTACTTTATATGGTAAAAGAGATTTTGCAGATGTGATTTTTATACAAGCACATGGGAGATTATCTTGGATTATCTAGGTGGCCCCATGTAATCATAAGGATCCTTCTAAGAGGGAAGCAGGAGATGTAATGATGGGAGCAGAGATTGAAGTTGATGTGACCACAAGCCAACAGATGTGGGAAGTTTCTAAAAGCTGAAATAGACAGGAATAGGAACAGATCCTCCCTGGGATGCTCCAGAAGAAATCAGCCCTGACAACCCCTTGGGGTTAGCTCTGGGTTTAGACTCACTTTGGACTTCTGACCTCCAGAACTATAAAAGAACAAATTTGTGTTGGTTTACATTTGTGGTAATTTACAGCAGCGTGGGAAAATAATACAAGGGGTCAAGTGTGGAGGTGGGAGATGAGGACGGTCCAGAAGGAGTGCAGGCAAGCTCTAATCATATAGACGCTCACCTCAACATTAATGTATGGAGCATAAAGGGGAGTGTATCTGCCTACATTGAAGGCTCTGCAAGAATCTCCAAGTAGACAACTATATAGACATAGCAATATGCAGGCCCACCCACATCGAAAAGATCTTTGCTCTCAATAACTGCTTAATAAGGGCTGCTTTGCACACTGCCATGTGTTAAAAGGCATAATTGCATTCCAATATTTATTTGAGTTGCTGCCATTTTAGGCATATTTCATAGAAAGGCAGGAGTAGGAATAGACATTTGTCTTCTGCTATTGATTTAAGGTAATGATAGAGTCATAAAGCCCCCAGTAAAATTCCAGTGAACTCTTGAGTTGTGCTATCCCCGAATAGTCTTATTACTTTCTTGGTTTAAACTCCTCATCTGTAACACTGTCGGACACAGCAAGGTACAGGGAGGACCTGGATTAAAATGATGTCATTAATTGCTAAGTGCATGGCCCTGAGCAAGTAATGTAAACACTCTGAATCTCAATTTCCACATCTGGGTAAAAAAATAAAATTTAATTAATCATGCACTTATACAATATAATAATAAAAATTCAGTGCCTGGCACTTAGTAGGTGCTCAGTAATGCTTCTCCCCCCAATTAATTTGTAAGTGCATAGAGCTATTTATGTAGAAGAGTTATGTGACAACTGCCAGTTATGGCTACTTTTATAGAAAATGTCTCAGACTTCCTCCTTACAATAAAAAAAATAGTGTTTGGCTCCAAGCAGTTGAGATTGAACAGAGTTATTTGAGCTACTTATAATAAAATGTGACAGGCAGACTTTGGTATTTCGCTGCCCCAAGTTTTTTTATGGACTGTTCACTATCATTGCAACATTCAGCACTTTTTTCTGTGTCAGTGTGATAGACAATATTCATATTCTTCTTGGGTAATTGCCTTTTTAGCTGAATCAATGGCTTGCAGGCATGAAAAGGAGGCTGTTTTATCTCAACTTTATTTATCCTATGATTATATTAAGACTATTAAACTGAATCTCCCCACCTCGCCTCCTCCCAGGCCCATTCTCAACTTTCTCCCCAAACCTCTCAATACTTAGCTCTTTTGTGAATTTTCCCACTGCTATGCCCCACATTCCACAAATATTTCAGTTCTTTGGGAGAATTTTATATTTAAATAAGGGCCTGGTGCATGAGTGAACTAGTAGTAGTATTCATTCACTGGATCATTCATTCAAAAATATCCTTTGAGGGTTTATAGTGAGCATACCCTGGGGATATAAGAGGAATATGAGGAAGATGCTGTTACCCCTGTGCATACAAGGGATGCGGCTATGATATGTTCTAGAAAGAAGTTCCTCTAAGGAAGGGGTCTTGGGTATTCTTGGTGAGCATAATAGATTCTGAAAACTGAGTAGTCAGGGCAAGAAGTACCTCTTTGATGAGGTAATTCTTGAACTATGATTTGAGGAGAAAATACATGAATGCTCAGGTGTTTATGTGGAAGGGGTGTGTGAAGACTGGATGTAGTTAAGCATCCCAAGACAGAGGGAACAGCATGTGCAAAGTCCTTGTGGCTAAAGGAGTTGTTGTATGTTCTTTGAACTGAAGCAGCTCAGTAGCAGGATCCTGAAGGGGGCACTGGTAGGCAGAGTCCAGACCCTAGGGGGCCTGTACAGAAAGCTGCACATTCCAGACTCCATGCCCTAGGGGACTGAGAAGTCCAAGACGGGTCCAAGACGGGAAGTGGCACTGTTAGAAAAAGATTTGCCTTTTACTAAGAGTTCTCCGGTTGGAGGGTAGGAAATGGATTGGAGATAACTAGGTTGGGGCTGTTGTAATATCCAGGTAAGAGCTGATGGAGGCTTGACCTAGCGTGGCTGCAATAGAAACAGTGAGGTAGACAACATTTTGAGTCAACTCAGGAGGTAAAACCCACAAGATACAGTGATGGATTGAATATAGAAGGTGCAGGGGAGGGGATCCCTGGGTGGCTCAGCGGTTTAGTGCCTGCCTTTGGCCCAGGGCGTGATCCTGGAGTCCCGGAATCGAGTCCCACATCAGGCTCCCTGCATGGAGCCTGCTTCTCCCTTTGCCTGTGTCTCTGCACCCCTCCCCCCCGTCTATCTCTATCTGTGTCTCATGAATAAACAAATAAAATCTTAAAAAAAAAAGGAGGTGCAGAGGATATGGGCATCCAGAATAGCTTCATTTTGGGCTTGCCTCATTGAATGGCGGCTGTAGCCAGTCAATCAGCTGTTAGAAAGCAGTGGAGGAAAACCAGACTTGCAGGAGGGAGAGTAGATTTCCTGTGTATATGGGCTTTAGCTTCCCAGAGGGATGAGACTTCAGGAAACCAAGGCTGAACTGGTTAGGACCATGTTGTGTGAGCATAGGTTTTATGAGTTTTATTTTGCTGCATTTCTCCCAAAGACCTTCCAGTTAAAGAGCAGGCAATTCCTATAAATCTGTACCAAACATGCCACAGCAGCCATTACAGATTACCTGACTGGTTTTGCAGAGGTCTTTGATATGCGATGTCTCCTCCATTCCTGCTGGAGAAGCTAAAGCTGTATCTTCTTCCTATTTGCTCACGATAGAAATTCTACCCTTTTCTAAATGTGTGTTATCAGCCTTCCCTTTCCTATAACCCATATAATATCCTAACATCCTCAGCGCTTTTGGGTGACATCTTAGTGTTTTGGGGTCCCCTGAACCAGTGAATTTAGGCAAACACCTTCATTCATCTCACAAGCTGGATCAGGCTGACGTGTAGTAGCTGCCTGGTGTATTGTAGGAACAAAAACTCTGGAACCATAGCTGGGTTCCAGAGAAAAGAATTCTGTGATTAATTGGTGATGTCTGTCATGTGCTTAAGAGGTGGAATGGTGTCATATAAGCCAGTCTTTTTTATTCCTCTTGTAGCCTTTCTTAGTTCCAAGTACGTCTCTTTAATCTATCAACACAATGGACATTTACAATACCCTTGACTTTTCCTCAGTGTATTGTTCTTTGGATACTTCTGTATTTCTTTAAAAGGTATATGACAGCAGGATCAATTTGTCTGTTTTTAATCCTATGTTTTGTACTAAGCACTTGTGTGCCTAGAAGGAGTTTGATAAATTATCTTTTCACATTTCTTATCCCCGTAACCCCTGTCTCTATCTCTACCACCCATGGCAGGGCTAACATGTGGCTATAGGACTGAGCAGGAGGGATTTAACTTTTTGTCCCTTCCTTGGCTTCCTTGTGTGTTGCTTCTTCCAAAGTAGCTTTGTAGTTAGATTCCAGAAGAGGGAAATCTGACAGCACTGTTGGGATAGGTGTCCTTTGTCAGGGTCCACACAAGCCACATAACACTCCTTTCAGGGATAGGAAGTTTTCTGTTGGCCTAAGGTCAAAGTCCTTATTGGAACTCTTGCAAGAAGCATGATTATTAAGTCACTGATTGATTCTCCATAGAGTTGGAACAGCAGGAGATCTGAACATGAGGGCACAATGCTATGCACTGCAGCCTGACAAAATATAGCCGAATAACTTTTGGATTTATAAGAGAGTACATTTAATTTTTAACAGATTATATACAAGATATTGAGTGACATTAAACACAGAGTTAAATCAACCATAACCCATTTAAAGCAGCCTTGCAGATAAATATCCCAAATCTACTAGCCTGCCAAATATATTCTTTATCTACACACATTTATCAATTCTTTCCACAACACTAAGCCTTTCTAATGCTTCTCTGGGAGTTACTTTTCTCCCTTGCGAGCCCAAAATACAGGTGACATCTACTCTCTGTGAAATAGATTGGATTGACAAGGAAAAACTCCTGGCTGGATTTGTGATTGTTAATCCTTTGGTGATCACAGAGCCTTTTGAGACTCTGATGAAATTTTTCAACTCTCTCTAGTCAGAAAAGTGATGTAATCATTTACAAAACATTTTGTATACAATCTGTTGTGTCACATTTGAGATTGACTCCATTCTCATTTACATCATAGACTATAAAAAGTATTTACTGAAGATCACTCTAGATCTTGCAGATGAAAATTAAGGACTACTTTCTAAAAATACTAGAAAAATGTAAACTATGCAAGTTTAACAAAAAGTAAACCTTAATTCTGTTCAAAAGTAAAAATTAATGAGAACACTATTGTTTTTCAAATACAAGGAATTGTAATAGTCACAAGATCTTTAACATGGCAACATGGATATCATCTTTAACATCCAGTCAAATTCTGCACTTCTGGTTTTAATGGCAACAAAAAACAAAAAAGCAGATCCATTCATGCAGGTGGTAGCAACAAAATCAGAATTCCCATAGTTCAATTTGCCAGATAAATACAGGCTGGTGTGAAGAAAAGCAGGGTTTCCCATTCATGTCCTGTGATTTCTTTCTTATCAGGTCAGTTAGGTCAACTATAGCTTTTTTTTTTTTAATTTTTTGTTTTTGTTTTTAAGAGATCATGTGAGCAGGGGTGGGAAGGTGGATCGGAAGAGGCAGAGGGAGAGGGAGAGAGAGCATCTTAAGCAGGCTTCACTCTTAGCATGGAGCCCAACATGGGGCTTGATCAGAGCCAAAATCAAGAGTTGGATGCTTAACCAACTGAGCCACCCATACACCTCTCCACACATAGCTATGAGTGGTTTTAATCATTTAATGCTATCTTTGTGTACTAATTATCTATTGCTGCATAAAAGTTATCCCCAAACCCAGTTGCTTAAAAATATTTATTATCTTTTGAACAGTTCCTGGTTCAGAAGCTAGGTGGTTTTGGTTCAGAGTCTTTCATGATATTAACATCAAAATTTAGATGGGGCTGCAGTCTCATCTGAGGACTTGACTGGGGCTAGAGGATCTGCTTCTGAGATGGTGCCTTCACATGACTATTGGCAGGAGGCCTAAGTTCCTTGCCACCTGGCCTTTCTATGGGACTGCTAGTGTATCTACACAGCATGGCAACTGGCTTTTTACAGTGATATATCCCAGAGATATATGCCATAGCAAGGAAGGGATCCAAAAGTCTTTTATGTCCTAGTGTTAGATGTCACACACAATCACTTTGACCATGTTCTAATTCATTAGAAGCAAATAACCAAGTCCAATGCCACTCTTAAGGGGAAGGGCAAAAAGTTCCACTTCCCAAGGGAGAAGTTTCAAATAATTTTTGGATATATTTTAATACAACCACACTATTTCATCAAAGAAAGAACTGTACATTTGTGTTTCAATTCTAAGTTGATTTGAGCAAAGTTAATTACCAGGACAGCTCATCCATGTTTCCAAGTCCTGGGTATAGAGGCATCTCCCTGTAGAGAACATGATAAAGCTTTGGGCCTCTCACTCCAGATTGTCCTCCAATACCATTTCATCACTTTCAAAGGGACCAAGGCATTTCTGGTGTGTGTGTGTGTGTGTGTGTGTTTCCATTTTTCTTGCTAAACATAGCCAAATGGTATTGAATTTACAGAATCTGTACTTGCACAACTGAGAATAGGTTATAATAGGTTATGGAGCTATAGTATCTGCTGGAACTCCACCATGGCAGTGCTAATGAAGAAGAAATGCTTGGAAATGTGACCTGCCTCACAGATAAGCTCCTTGATATCAGGGCTGTATGCCAGTGTTAGCAGAATGCTTGCTACAAAGACACTACAGAGAAATGCTTTTCAATGAATGAATGAATGAATGAATGAATGAATGAATAGAGACCACAGTATTCAGCTGGGACAGGCAGGTTTTAACTAGTGATGCAGGACTTGTGATACCATGTCCAGCATCTGGAAGAATGGAGCACTGGTAAGAATGAGAGCTCTAATTCCAAGGCTATACCATCTCTCTCTTCTTGAGTGTCTTCTGCGAGCTGTGGAGACGCCATGGATTTCAAGCATTGGTTTGAATCCCAAAGCAAAGATGGGAACTTGTAGAGTCTAGTGAGAGAGTTCTTGTCTTTTGGGGGCATTCTTTGTATGTGGTAGGGGAAAAGGATAAAGTATACACACAGTCTCAGTAGCATAAAATAGGTCATATTTATTGCCCATGCATATGGGGTCAGCCATCAGGTAGGTAATTTTGCTGATCTTGGCTGGGCTTGCTCACATGTCTGGGAGTCAGCTGCCTTTTGGTTGATCTATGCTGGCCTCAGCCATGATGACTGAGGCGACTTGGCTTTGTCCCATGACACTCCTATCTTGCAGCAGGCTAGCTCAGGAATTTTCTCAGAGTAATGGCTGAGACACAAGAGGGAGTAATCTCAATCCTACTGGTGCTTTTCAACCCCTTTGGCAAGCATTCCACTGGCCAAGCATGAAGTCAGGGTCAAAGCAGGAGGGCACTGAATAGTTATACAGCACAGGGAGTCATAAAGAATTGAGGCCATTTTTGCAATATATTGCAGGAAGGAAAGAAATAGGTTTTCTTTGTTAAGACAGGGATCCATAAACCTTTTCTGTAAAGGAACAGATGGTAAATATTTTAGGTTTTGTAGGTTACATGTGGGTTCTGTAACATATTCTAATCCCCTCTCTTCTCTCTTCGTTTTCCTCTTTTTTCTGTTTCTTCTCCTTCTTCCTTTAATAATCCTTTAAAAAAGTAAAAAGACTCTTTACCTTTAGGATGTACAAAAGCAGACTGTGGGACAGATTTTATCTGTGGTCCATAGTTTGCCAACTACTCGATTAAGAGGAACACATTTTCATACTACTAATAATTTACTATGTTCTATTACAAAACCATTATTTTATTTGATCCTCATGACACTCTGGTTGTTGAAGGTACATATTATTAATATCTTCTCTTTTCATATGGGGAAAGATGTGAATTGATTTGAAGAAATTGGGATAGGGCTATGGACTGGAAAAGCCACTGATGTTTATTTACCACTGCTCTGCTGAGAACTGCTGCTCATGTCCACTGTATCTGGGGGCTACACATCAGGAGGATTACTATCATGAGGAGAGTGGTCTGCTCCATTCTCCTGAGAACAGATCTTGTGTAGGTAGAAGGGAAACCATCCAAACATGTTAATTTATACCCAATACAGGCTGAGATGAGGCTGCTTTCAAGGCTGCAGAAGGTGGGGCCATTGATTCTCAGGTCCCATTTCCCAATCTCCACTTCATAGCATAGCCACCTGTGATGTGTTTAACTCTGCCTTTCAAAGAGGCTTCCTCTAGGCTCAGAATCTTTTACAAATGATGATTAAGAGAATGTGTTTAAAACAAGTCTTCTGGGGCTCTTGGGGCTCCTTAAGTGTCTGCTTTTGGCTCATGTCATGATCCCAGGGTCCTGGGTTTGAGCCCCACTTTGAGCTCCCTGCTTGGTGGGGAGCCTAATTCTCCCTCTCCCTCTGCTGCTCCCACTGCTTATGCTCTCCTGCTCTCTCTGTCAAAAGAATGAATAAAATCTTAGAAGAAAACCTACATGTCTTGGTAATTAGGTTTTTTAATCCAAAATTGTATCAGTATGCACATTTTGTATCTTTTACTTAACCCACAAATATAGCTTTTAGTGTTTTTCCTTCTATCCACAGATCTAAACAGTTTCATAAGAACAAACATAACAGAATATTAAAATATTCCCTTGTCTATGCCAAGTCTCATTGAGCTTTTGGGAAATAATGTCCAGTCTAGTTCTCATGAATAGTAAATAATACAGCTTGTGCAGTCCCATACAGGTGGCACTAACTCAATGTCTGAACAATCTTCTGGTAAAAAAATAAAATAAAATGAATCAGCTAATTAGTTGGCTGGGCACTTGCCTGCAAGTTATCAAACAGAAAGTTTTGTTCACTTTCTCCAAATTGTCAAAGATTGGGTTACTCTAGAAGTTGGCTCACTTTAGAAGGATGGCCAATGGAAGTCTTTTCTAGGGTCACCCAAAGTATACTTTATGGATATTAGTTCCTCAGGATGCTGAAGTGTCATGGAATCAAAGACACATAAGACTGAACAGATTGAAGGACACCTAGGTTAAACAAAATGAAATTATTTTTTTTCCCTTCAGGACTTCTTAGACTCTTATATGTAAATGCACATCCTGAATTTCCTAGAAGGGACTAGAGTATTCAGCAGTTTCCAAATTATGGAGCCCTTTTGTTCACAGAACATCTCAAGAGAGAATATTCTTCTGTAGGACGAACTGACAATCACTACAAGTGAAATGTCACCAACACTTTATTCCAGGAATCCCTAAAACACCCCACCAACGAAGAGTCACGGTGTATAAGAGGACACTCATCTATTCTTTCAAATAATCAACTCAAACTTCAGTGTTTTAAGGAAGATATCATCATAAAAACCAAAACTAGTAATTGTGGAATGTATATGTTTATATCCCTGAGAATTAAGAATTTAAGATTGTGTGTTAAGCTTAATCGTTTCTTAGATTCTGAGCTATTAAGTCCTGTCCTAGAATTTTGCAAGCAGCTAGACAAAGAAGCTGTCAGAACATCAGAGCTTCTCATCCTGTTGTGAGTCTTACTCTCCTCTTTGCCCTTATTTAAGATTTCACTGATGGTGTTGCTGACAGGATACATTTTAATTGCTTCTGGTATGATTTCCCAATACATCAAGCCTTATTTTCTCCAATTGTAATGATTATCTGCAATGATTACTATTCAGAACACTAATCTGGTATCTAAAACTACAGTAAGAGGTACAATGGCTTGCTTTTCTTTAAGGTGGCAGATTTTTTTCCCCCTCACTAAACATGCCAAGTACAACTGCAGGTATTGCTTCCCGCTGGTACTGGACATCACCAATGTCCTATCCTGTGTGCAGCCCAGGTCCGCTCATCTTTATCATGACTCAGTTCCCCTTCCTGTTTTTTTTCTCTTGCCCCAGCTAATAGCATTAACATCCCCTCAGCCTCCAAAGTTAGAAAGTTGTGACTAACTTTTTATTTCTTCCTCTTCCTTACCATTTACTAGTTGCCAAATCCTGTTGACTCTACCTCTGAAATATTTCTCAAGTCCACACCTCCTTGTCATTCTAATGGGCATCTCCCCAGTTCAATGAGCTATTTTCCTGAGACACACCACGTGGTCCCTTTGCCATGATCTTTCCCTCATCCAGTGGATACTTCTATCACTATTACTAAGACTCTTAACATTTCTGAATGCCCTGTTGAGTGTTTTACATGCATTGTCATTCAGTCTTTACAATGGCCCTCTGGAGTTGGTGTTATTGTAATCCACATTTTAAAAATGGAAAAGAAAAAAACCCAACCAAAAACCCAAAACACCTGAAGCACAGATTAGTCATGTGATAGATAAGCCCAAAGTAATACACCCAATACAGGAATATACCTGCAGTTTGAATCTGGGGAGTTCTGCCTAAATACCTAAACTGTTACTCACTATATTATGAACTTTGACAACATATGGACCTCATGAAAAACAACTCTGAGTAAGAAAACCCTCATGTCCAAAAACCTTCACTGGCTCTTCCATTCCTATAAAATGCAATGATTACTATGCAATTGCCCTTATTTAAGAGCAGATGAAAACAGTTTCATCTGCTAGTTTCATCTGTTAGAAATCTATTATTTCAGAACAAATAATATTAAGACTTTAAAATGGTGTATATATATTTTGCCTGAAAATATTTTTACTTTGCATTCATTTTAAAAAATTATTAATGTTTACATTCAATAAAATGTGCCTATTAAGAATAAATTTCTATGTGTGTGTGGGGGTGCCTGGGTGGCTCAGTTGCTTGAGTGTCAAACTCTTGATTTCAGCTCAGGTCATGATATCGGGTCTGTGAGATAGAGCCCTGGCTTGGGCCGCAAGCTGGGTGTGGAGCCTGCTTGGGATTCTTTCTCTCTCTCCCCCTCTGTTCCTCTCCCCACCCTTTCACCCCACCTCTAAAAAAAGGATATATCTCTATGAATTTTGACAAATTCATTTACCATGTAACCTTACTCACCCGTGTAACCACCACCACAGTCAAGATATGGAATATTTTTATCACTTTAAAAGTCCTCTGTGCTCATTCCCAGACTACACACACACACACACACACACACACACACACACGCCTGTGGCATCAGACAACCACTGATTAGCTTTCTGTCACTATAGATTAGATTCATTTTTCTAAAATTTCATATAAAAGGGATCACAGAGTATTTTTGTGTCTCTTAGCATCAAGTTTTTGAGATTCATCTATACCGTTGCATGTATGAGTAGTTTATTCCTTTTGTTACTGAGTAGTGTTTTCATGAATAGGCCACATTCTGCTTGTCCATTCACCTGCTGAAGGACATTGGACGGTTTTCAGTTTTTGGCTTTCATGGTTAAAGTTGCTTTAATGAGTGTTTGTGTGGGCATATGTTTATTAATTAGGGCTTTTGGTTGCAAAGGACAGCAATCTACCTCACACTAGCTCAGGAGGGAAAGAAAGGAAGTTTACTAGTTTCCATGAGTGGAAAACCCAGAGTTGACCTAGTTTCTCTTATGGCTGGATCTTGACAGTTGTCCTTACAAGAATGTTTTATTCTTTTGTCTCTCAGCACTTCTTCCCCTCTTGTCAAGCCCATTGTGAGGAAGTCTCTCTCATCATAGCCACAGTGTGGCTTCCAACAGCAGTCTGAGACTTATAATCCACGCCCTCAGCAGCTCCTATAGACAGTTCTCTTTTCCCAACACATTCCATACATATCTTTGAACTAAATTTCATTGGCTCTTGATACGTTATGTGCCTATGCTTTAACCAATTGCTACAAACAAGGGAATGGGATGCTCTGATTGGTCAGGTTTTAGTCTCATGCCTTCTTCTGAAACCAGACATGTGGGTGGTCAGTTCCACCCAACCCCAGGGACTTTGATTGCATTGGTGAGGTAGGTGTCTCCCCAACGAGATTAGAGCCCTGTTATCTGAAGCAGGGAAATGGATGAGTGGCTGGCAAACCAACAAATGATCATTGCTCACCATATTGTTCTGTCACCCCATTCTATTAACCATTCCCACCTGGTGTTCTGTTCCTGAATGCTTAGAACCAGATTCCCTGGTCACTGTAAATGACTCCTTTCCCTGTGGGTGCTGCACTTTTCTTTTGTTTGCTCTCCTCCATGCTATTTTCTTGCTTTGCAGCATCCTCTGTGGCTACGGCAAATTTATTCATTCCAAACCCAGCCCAAATGCTTTCCACTTTAGAAAGCCTTCCTAAACTTACCCCTGCCTGAACTAGTCTCAGGGCACATTACTGATACTCTGTCGTGGTTCTTACCATGAAATGTTTACTCATAGAATTGGTTTCCTATGATTGCTTCCTCCCTTACTAGATACGCACAGCATGAGGACAGTGGTTCATTGTCTTGTTCATTTTAGTGCTCTCTAGGGCCCAAACACAGTGCTGTTTGCACAGTGCAAAGGACACAGATACTTACTGATTGATTCTGGACTTGCCATCCATTAAAAGAAGTTAATGGAGGTTTTCTGATTCCAGCAGATGACCAATTTTAAAGTGTTGCATCAGTCAAATTTCGAAGAACCAATAAAGTCTTCATTTGGATCTTTCTCTCACTCAAAGAATATTTTATTTTATTTTTAAAAGATTTTATTTATTCATGAGAAAGAGAGAGAGAGAGAAGAGACAGAGACACAGCAGAGGAGGCAGAGGGAGAAGCAGGCTCCATGCAGGGAACCTGACGTGGAACTTGATTCCGGGTCTCCAGGATCAGGCCCTGGGCTGAAGGCAGTGCTAAACCACTAAGCCACCCGGGCTGCCTTCAAAGAATCTCGGGGCCCCACGGTGGGCCTTGTGGAGCTGTGGGGAGATGCAGGAACCACAAAGTGCTTGTTATGAGAGACCCACACAAGTTTTGAGATCTGTGGGGTGGAATAAGAGCTGGAATGTCTAGAGAAGTTTTCTGAGTGGACGTGGCATTTGAGCGGAGTCTCAAGTGTTGTAGAAATACTACTTCTCATCAAATTAATAAATGTTTACTGGAGAAAATGTGAAAAAAAATCTTAAAAAAGAATTTTACTGTATTTGCCCTCCAATTTTAGCAATATGTTAGCATTGCCGAAAATTTGCAAATATAAAAGTATAAAAATGATAACAAGCTTGTTCCTAGCTTAGGGCCCTTGCATGCATTACTTGCTTTGCATGGAAGACTCCAGCCCTTATACCTTCACATCCCTGGTTCTTTATTGGTCACATCTCCACAAGAACTTTATTCTCACCTTGAGATCTTCCCTTGTCTCCCATTTTTCTTTATAGCACTTACCCTGTTAAAAATATAACCTCTATGTTGATATATGTATTTCTGTCTCTCTGGATTATAATGTAAACTCTGTGTTGTTAGGGACCTTGTTTAGCTTCATCACTGTTCAATCCCCACTCCTGCAAGAGTGGATGGTTAGCACATAGTGAGTGCCCCATAAATATCTATGGCATCAATTAATGAATGTTGTTGTGCAAACAGAGGTAACCATTACTTATACTTTTGTGTTTCCTTCCACTTAAATAAACACTTATACATGCAGGTATGTGTGTGTACATGTATTTTATATTTGTGTGTGTACACAATCTATAGTGAGTTACATATAACATAATTCAGGGCTACCACACACTCCATCTGTCTTCCATTCATGCTACTTCTCACTCACTATTTCTTAGGGCAGCTTCTCACTGGAAACCTTGGAGATACTCTGCTTGAGCCCTTGCTCTGCTGCAGAAGCATTCTTAGCCTGCATGCAGCACAAACCAGCACTACTGGGGAACTCAAAGTCCTGGAGCACCCTCAACCAGAGACCGATAGGGGTTGGAGGACAACTAGCCCACCTTCTTTGCCCCTGTGGGGGTATATCTCTGAGGTGTGTTCTACACCAGTTCTCAGGGTCTTCAATGGGGATTGATGTCCATGACTGTTTGTAAACAATAAGAAAAATGGCCTTTGCTCCTCCCAGGTCCCAGCTGTTAGATTTGGCCTTCTGCCTCCCATTCTTCTCTGTCCCTGTGCAGAGGGGATGGGCACCCATTTATAGCAGTGTATGCTTTCTTCTTGGGGAAGCCGGGTGGAGAGAGTCTTGTTAGTGCTACCCTGACTCAGAATGTAACCCCATCCAGTACCAGTGGCTTCAGAAATTCTTGAGGCATCCGTGTTATAGATGCCTCTGCATTCTGCTTCACTTTTATGGTTCCCAATTTCTATTTTCAAGACGTTTCATTTCTCCTTTTTTCTTCATCCCAGCTCCTCCTTCACAACAGCACCAAATAAATAACCCATCACACTACCACAGCTGTAAAAAAAGCCTTTGAAAAAGGCAGGCAGCATGGCCTAAATGTTCCTAAACTCTAAAACTGCAAGCCACAGTCAAATAAAGGGGTGGAGATGGGGGTGGAGTAGGAGCTCTTAGCCTCCTGGAAGCAGCCTTCAGGCCACAGCAGGCTGTGGGGGCTATGGTGCCTCTAACACGATTTGAACTTGTAGATTGGGGCATCTGCCTTGCTGGAGTTTGAATCATAGATGTTACTGAATGAAACATTAGGGCTGCGTCCATAGGGACTGCCCTGGCTCTCTTGTCTGTTAATTTTCATACAGCATTGTTCAATTTTTAAAAAAAGATTTTATTTATTTATTCTTGAGAGACACAGAGAGAGGCAGAGACATAGACAGAGGGAGAAGCAGGCTCCCTGTGGGGAGCCTGATGTGGGACTAGATCCCGGGATTCTGGGATCATGACCTGAGCCAAAGGCAGACGCCACCCAGGTGCCCCACATTGTTCAATTTTATTTAAGCACTACTTCAAGATTTTGGAATGAACCCTACTCATTCATTCATTTATTCATTCCACACTGATAATGACTACCACAAGAGCTAAGGCCCATTCTTTATTCCCAAAGATCTCAAAATCTAACCTAGGGAGGCAGACAAGCAAATCAATAACTGAAGTGCCTTACAGCTGGTACTGCCCCAGGGTGGGGGCTGAGCGGAATTGTTTAGGAGCAAGCAATGCAGAGTCAGCCATATCTGGATTTCTCGTCCTGGCCTGATGGATCCAGGAAGGAAGGTATGCCAGAGGAGGAGGCAGGGCTCAGCTTTCAAGACCTAAGGCTACGGATTAGATAGCCTTAGTTCTCCAGTCTCTGCTTTATTAAGTTGACTGAATTTACTTAATGTTGTTGAGCATTCTGCTAAATGGTTAGAATAATATCTACATCATGGATTGTGTGATATAAATGGGATTGTGCCTAAACTGTGTTTAGCAGTATATAGAGCATTATAATAGCAGTTTAATGCTTGTTAATTTTAACATTTAAATCAAGCACAGGATATTGGGAGATGCCAAATATAGACTGGAAAGCCAGATAAAGATTTACTAGATGAGGTGATGCTTTGCTTGTTCATGAGGAAAGTGAATGACAGTGCATTGCTGGCCAGACAGATAAATAAATGGTTTCTTTTTTCTATTCTCATGGGCACCAGTGAGACCCACCCCATACCTGTGTCAAAACCTGCAATTTATCAAAAATAAAGCTGGGAATAGTAACAATCTTGCTGGCCACAAAGGCAGTAGGATCCAGGCAAATAGGCTTCTTCCAGGCCATTATTTCATGATCGGTTGTCAGGTATGTATCAGCACCAGGGAGGACAGCTGTACTTCTGCAGGTCCTATTGAGCAAGTGAGATGTCCAGTGTGTTTTTATTTTAGATTTGATTTTCACCCTCCTTCTCTCCAGCAAGAGTATGTTCAGAGATGTAACAATTAGAATTCAATATGCTAATACAGTGTCTCATTAGCAGAGCCATACAATCGCCTCTAGTGGTACATGTGGGAAGCAACATGGGTTCCCGGAAATTAGCTCGGCTTCCCGCTGTCCCCATCTGAATCTTTCCTCAACTACTTTGTGATCATGAAGAGTCAGGCTCATTTCAGCAGTGGGAATTTCACTGGCTAGTGATCTCAAAACTCACTGAAAAAATTAATTTATTTTCCTCTCAATGTTTCTTTTTTTGGGGGGGGTGGGTGCTCGGTGGGGACATATTTCATGACACATGTCTGCTTCTTCCTTACAAACATTTCATCTAAACTTAGTCTTCAAGTTTTCAGATTTTAAAGACTTAAAAAAAAATCAATCATAGTCTAAGAGGATTAAGAGGCTCTGTTTATGTCAGCCTTACATAATTCTGGAGAGAAGATATACTTGATTATGCTTTTCATTTTGTTTATGATTCTGCAAGGTATCATCCTTTCTCTGCCATGTGAATTCTGACCGCATTAGGATGGTGTAGATGTTTTTCAACAGATTTTGGTCATATGGTGTATTATTTAATGGATTCAATGATGTTTTCTTTTGTTGGCTGCAGCTTTTAATACAGATCAGGTATCAAGTTCATACTCATATTATCTTCCCTCTCTCCTTCTCACTCTCTCCCTCCTTCTCTCTCTCCCTCCCTCCTTTCTTCTCTCTCTTCCTTTTTCTATCCACAAATGTTTATCTAACCCTATTATGTACCAGGCGCTGTTTGAGGCACTGGGGATTCACTGGTAAACAAGGCAGATGTAATCCCTGGTAGCAAGATGGGGAAGACAAGTGATGAACAGCTAGTTAATAAGATAAGGTCAATTCCCACAGGTGTTATGAATAAACAGAGAGATGTGATAGGGAGTAACTTAGAGGCAATGGTGTGGTCATGTAAGGCTAAGAAGGAGCCTACCAGTAGCTCCTGGAGCAGAAAGGAATGTGTGACTGCCCAGTAATTAGCGGGAAGAAGGAGAGAAAGGAGATGGAGTGCTATGTGGGGGTCATAGCATGCAGTATGGTGGTCGGGATTTACAATTGGAGATAATCTTTGATCTTCAGTGAATTAGGTAAATGAGATGACCACATTTTCCAAATCAAATCTTCATGGTTTTTTTGCCATTTAATTTCAGCCTCCATTCCAAAGTTAGAAAATTTGCATTTGGTTCAATGTTTAGTGAGTCTTCTTTTATTAAGAGGAAAAGATATTTAACTCAGAGAGTGTTGCAGTAACCTCAGATTGTGCCCTATTTGCTGTTCAGCAGGAAAATAGCTTTGGTCACAGACAGTTGCTTTGCTTCCTACAGCATAAACTTGGAGGTGCAATAATTTAGTCAAGTAGTTGATTTAGTTGGATCCAGCTTAACTAATTAACACCAATTCCATGCTTGTTTTTTTTTTCCCATTAACTGAACAAAAGTGATCTTTAATGAGGTATACATTGAGGTATTGCTGATTTACTTTATTGTAGGAAGTGGATAGGCATGGATATTATATATTGATATAAATATTCAACATATTTAATAACTGGTAATATAGGCACTGGTCAGTCACAGTGGACAGTGGTGTGTGGGTGCCACCAGTCTACTTGGAAGGCAAGGAATAAGATATATTTTCCAAACATAGAGAGATGACAGGAGCACATTTGTTTCCTTCCAATAGTCCTGAAAGTTTTGATTTTTTACCAGCATCAACTCAAAAGTCTAAAGTCCAAAGTCACATCTAAGTATCATCCAAATCAGTTATGGGTGAGACTCAAGGTATGATTCATCTTGAGGCAAATTCTTCTCTAGCTGTGAACCTGTGAAATCAAATTATATGACCCAAAATACAATGATGAGACAGGTGTAGGGTAGACATTTCCATTTCAAAAGTGAGAAATAGGAAAGAAGGAAGAAGTGACCAGGTCTCAAGCAAGACCAAAACTCAACAGGGCAAATTCCTTTGGACCTTATGGCTTAAGGTAATCCTCTTTGATTAGATGCTCTGCCTTTTAGGACCTCTGGAGTAGAGATCCCACCTTCCAGACACCCTGGGGCGGGGTCTAACATGCAAGGCTCTGCGTGGCCCCAACCCAGTATGTTTGGAAGGCAAAAGGGGGCTGTCTTGTTATATGTTGTTGAGAGAGAGGAGGGAGAACTAATGGGAGAAAAATCATAGACAGACTGCAGGTCAACCAAGAAAGGTGTAACAAATGAATCTGCCCAAGAAAGGAATGGATGTGAGAGAAATAGAAGTTCTTGTTCACCCAAAAGGCTCCAGATGAGGCTGTGAGTTTGGATAACCTATAAAGGGTTGTCTCAAAGTCAGCACTGTCTTCTGAGTTGGCTGACTTATGGATTAGAATAGACTAAGAAAGACTGCCCTTAAGAAAAAGTATATAGAGATAGAAATATATTAAAATATATTTATATATTTGATATATATTTTACATTTATATACATAATATTTGTATGTTCATAAAATATATAAATGGCCATACATACATAAATATATAACTTTCAAAATGAAACAATCCAATTCGACGTGTGCATGAAGGAACGATTTGATTTGGTGTATCTTATAAATTGTCATCTGCTTTTTTTCTTAGCCCAACATTAAAAAACAAAGTAAAACAAAACAAAATGAGAGTGCATAAATAAGATTGAGGAAGAAGCTAGTCATCTAACCTCTTCCCGTCTAGGATCAGTGTTAGGGCATGTTGCAGCTGAAGGTCTGGGCAAATCATCTACCCTGAATTGTGTCTAAACACCCCTGGCATTTTCTGCTTCCTGCTCCATGTCTTTTAACAGGAATTGACTTGAAAGAGCAGTGTGTCAGTGATTGTGGTGTGGAGGTTCTAATTATGATCATCAAGGACACAGAGTTTACAAGGTCTTTCAGGCTTTATCATAGACTTCATTTTGTCTTACGGTTTGGACAGCCCCTGCCATCTCTTCCCATAAGGATAGAATCTTAGGACCCCAAATAATCTTGGATGTCTCTTATCCCATAGTTTTAAAATCATGTTTTACAGAGATCTAGTATTGAGAGGGGGACTTGGACCCTAACATGGGGAAAACACAAGAGGAACAGGGTGAAGAAAATAGCTGGGACTCCAGCCCCGAGAGAAAACTTCAACCAGGGTAGTTTTGCTTTTATGAATTCTAGACATTACGGTTCAAAAGGAGATTCCATTTAAAAAAAAAAAAAGTGGAGTGCTCTAAAAGAAAGGCTTAGAATTCCAATATGAACAAACCTACCTTCTCATTGTGCAAACAAGGAAACTGAGGCTCAGAGATATCGAAGGAGTTCTCCCAAGGTCAGCCACCTTGTCCATGGGAAAGCTAGATTTGGGTCCAGCACTACAGTCTCTGGCCATGGTCCTCCCACCATTTGTTGCTCTTGGTGAGACACAGGAACTTACTCTCAAGTTTGGACACTCAGAAAATCGCCATGGTGACAGTGCTTATGAGTTCCTACTATGTGGCCAGTGCCTCAGAGGCATTGTCTTATTTAATCCTCACAGATAAGTGCTCTGGGATCTTGGTGCTCTGGGTTAGGAGTTTTTATTAGCCCCATTACATGGTTGGTGAAATGAGGTTCATAGAAGTTAATCACTTGCTGGACATCACCCAGCTTCTAGGCAGTAGATATTGAATTTGAATCCAGAGGTGCCAGCATTAACCACTTGGCTCTCTTGCCTTCCTACACTCCAGACTTTTCATGGAGGATAGACCCTATCAGATTATTTCATCTAACCTTACCGTATTTTTTACCAGTATTACACTGTCCAGCAACCTTTCCTCTAGTGAATGTTCCATTTCTGTAATATATGTCATTATGTAGTATGACCTTGATGGAGATGATAACCCTTCCTGTAGCAAAATGGTCAATCTTCATTAATTTTTACTCATTAGTTGAAGGCTGCTTTAATTTAGAGAAAGTCTAAATTATAGAATACATTTTACTTTATTGCTTTTAAACACACACCTTAACAAAAAATTCTATAAGAATGCTCCCTTCTGGGACTCACTTCAGTGATTGTTATTAGCATTGATACTACTTCGATGTAAATGAATGGAAAGCTTAATATGTGCACCTGGCTTGTTCTTCTCCATTCTAACTAATCCTGCCCAATAACCTATGAAAACAGCCTTATGATCTCTTTCCAGACCTACTGTGATGGCCTGCAGGCTCATTGCCCTGATCCCCACCCATTCCGTCCTTCCCATGTAACTTTCTTAATGGCTACTGATAAAATTCAGCATCAAAGCACACCATGTACCATGATCCACACCCAAACCTGTATCAGTGTTTAATTCCTCTGCACCTTTTCCCATCCTGCCTTTAAAGGCCCTGCTGAATGACTGACTCCCTAGTCTCAGATTCTTGGCTGTTTCTGCAGACTTGCCTGAGGTTACCCCTAGCAAGCACTCCCTGTTCCAAGTTTACTCACCCTGCAGGAAGTCTTCCTGGGTTCCAGCTCTCAACTATCATTATGTGTCTCATGAACTCCCCAGGGTTTTGCTCCTCCTTGGGGGCTATCCTTCCATTCAGCTTCATGCAGATCAAGTGTTCACTTATTTCCTCTGCTATACTCTGAGTTTCATGAAGTCAGCCATCTTTATGGTTCTGCCCCTGGTAGTCAGCCATCTTTATGGTTCTGCCACCTGGGTACTTAGTAAATGCTTACTGTGTGAATAGATTGGGAGGGCACCGTGTGTGTGTGTGTGTGTGTGTGTGTGTGTGTGTGTGTGTGTTTGTGTAAGGGAGGCAAAGGATGCTTGACAAGAAAAGGGAGTCAGGGGAGAAAATAGCAACTCTAAGGCACTTTTCCTCAATTTGAGGTTCCAGTACCACCCATATTAGAATTCATCGGAGCGCTGTATAAACACTTGGATTCTCAACCTTGCCAAGCCTATCAAAAAAGGGTTCTTGGATGTGAGGGTCAAGGGTCTTCATTTTTATCGTGCTCTCCAGATGTCTAAGAATCATTGCCCTCTGAACTAGGAGTCACATCAAGCCTGATCTGAAGAATCTGTGTGAGTCCCCATGACACAGCAAGAGAGGTGGTGAGTCCTTGAGATCCAGGGGCATGTCTCCTTTTGAGACACTTTTCCTTACCTTCCCCAAGAAGGGTTGGGTTGCCCCTCCTCTGTAGTTCTCTACCAACACTTGGTGGAATGTTTCTGGAAGGCAGAGTAGCAGAGAGGTCAAAGAGTGACACTAGTGATCACTATGGACTAGTGATGGCTGTATCTCCTACAGGTAAAATTCTATGATCTGCTCTAGGTTTCTATCAAAAAGACAAGAGAAGCAAAAGCATACTTTTAAAATAGATTAAGTGTTAGAAAGCATAGGTTCAAATCTCACCAGGACCCTTACTGATTTGGTGACCTCGGGCAAATTAGTGAACTTCTTTAAAACTTCTCTCTCTGCAAAAGGAGGGAAACAATAGTTTCTCTTTCATAGGGTTATTTCAAAAATTAGGTGAGACTTTATATTTGAAGTGCTAAGTGGAGGGCCGGAGGCAGAAAAAGTGCTCATTAAATGTTCCTGTGATAATTATTAGTAGTATTGTTAGTATTTAAATCATATTTTTATTTTTTGACATTATTGGGACAGTTTCCTCATCTCTATGTCCAGGCTCAGAGTTCAGGGCTAGAAGGACCTGGGGGTTCTTGGTGATAAGTTGATGTCTTGCTGAATGAAAAGAACCACAGAGGGGTCAGGAGGTAAGAAGCAGTGGCTAAACTTATCTATCATGCAAGTGATGACTCCTGAGCAAGGAGAGACCTCTCTAGCCTCTGAACAACCTCAGCTCATCATCCCGAAGGGACATTCTGTCCAGCATCTTCCTCTCTGAATGACAGAGTCCCCAATTATCTCCCCTAACACCTGATCCTAGTTGGGGAATTGAACAAGAGATAAGTCCTGGAGTTTGCTGTCATACAAGGAACCCTTGCAAGCCCTCTGCTTGTGGCAGCAGACAAAGAAAAACTGTCTTCATCACACACTTAGCTGGAAATGATTTTTAGTGGGTGGTGGCTGGGCTTATTAAAACAGACTTGAAAAAAAATAAAAAATAAAACAGACTTGGCATATCCATAACTTGTATTACCCAGCAACAACGAACCCTTCCGAAATCTGAGCAGGCAACTAATGATTTTAAAACTACTAGTAACCCCCCTCGGTACCCATTCTCCCTGCCAAATGCTTGAGATTCCAGGCCAGCTGGGTGTCTGCTTATTTACATAATTAATCTAGTATGAAGTCTTTATATGTCCCTCCTCAGCTCTCTCTTTTCCAGGATAAATAACCCCCAATTCCTCCATCCGTAAGCCCCAATTTTACAACCTTTTAATCATTTTTGTGACTCCCTCCTGGATCTTCTTTGGGCCCTATTTAAGCCTTATCTAAATTTAACAGACATGCTACATAGGCAATTAGGAGAGATGAATCCATTAGAACCTGGAACTGTCTTAGCCCCTGTTTGGATCTGACTCTCTCTCTTTCTGTGTAAGGGTCACATGGAGGAGTCTCATCACCTTTCCCCTGACAAATGGGCTCCGGATGGGCTGTCGGTTTCGATTTCTTACAAGATGTTCTTCCAAGGTCTGGAAAAGCCAGTTCCCGTAAAGGCAGGAATGAAGGCACACTCCTGAGCCTAAGAAGAAAGTCTTTCCCAAGTGGATTTTGTGCATGTGATTTCAATGCCTGGAGATGGCAGGGGTCTATTGTTGGCTGGAGAGAGAGGTGATCATCAACTTTGAGGCCCAGGCTCCTGGAGTCCTGGAAGAGACCAGGCACTGTCTCAGAGTTTTCACGGTCCCCCAGGAAGGCCTGCTGTTCTTCATCCTGTGATCTTGAATCTGACCTTCCCTTGGAGGCCATTGCCTTATCTGACTTTAGGCTGAGCCAAAGAACTGAGCCGCTGGCAGAGTGGGAAGAGGCTAACCACTTGCATCTTCAACACCAAGTAGCGCCCAACACATGGCTTAGCTACTAGCAAACAGCCCATAAAAAGTGTCCAGTAAAATCATGACAGAGCTAAAGAAGAGAGGCCATTTCCAGGGTTCTTGGATTGGGAATTTTCTAGACAGGAATATTTTGAGAATAGAATAAAAAAGGAGATGGGCTGACTGAGATTGTAGCCTGTCATTTTACAAAGACAAAACCCCATCATCACTATTTTGTACTGCACATCAATGTCCTCTTGTGGTTCTAATCTCTCCTGTGCTGCATTTTTCCCCTTCCACAGCATGGCCTGATATTTTCCAGGGACTCATTTAACAGGGTGCCAGCAGCAGGATATATATTTGAGCAAGGATTGGTAAATATAGACATTCCTGTTTTGCTACCCTGTCAACAATTTCAAGGTGAAGTCCCCACCCATCCTGCAGTCCAGTGACTAATTTGGTAAGGGAGATTATTGTTCTGTGCAAAAATCAAATAAAGTCCTTTGGGGCTTTTCTTGGGCAGCATCCCACGTACCTCTGGTCTGAAGATCAATAAAGCAGAACCTGCTCTTCATTACACGATAATAATGTGCAAGCAGAAATCAGAGTAGGGAGCAAGGTCTGACTTTGTTGTAAGCAGTGCAGGTGGGTGCTGATGTTGGCTGTGCAGCTCATTTGCAAACAAGTGACTTTGAGCCTGTGGATCTCAAAATTAGAGTGTCTTTTGCAGTGTGAAGAGCTTCTCATGGTACTTGTGACATCTTTAGAAAAGCCATATCCTGGCTCAAAGTGCTTCATGATGCTCACTAACAGGGCATTAACAGAGTGGGTTAATGACAGGTAATAACTGGAGAGAACATGGCTGTTATCCTTCGGAAATGCATGTAGCAAGGGTTTAAGTTCCCAGTGCTCTGCTTGAGCCAGACCTTTGGGTGACTTTGGATGACTCTTTCTAGCAGAAAGAGTTTGAAACTTTGTAGTCGTGTCTTAGGGCTGCTAGATTAAAGGATCACAAACTAGGTGGCTTAAAAGAACAGACATTTATTTTCCCACTGGAGATAACAAAGTCTGAAATCAGGGTGTCAGCAAGGCTTCATTCCCTCTGAAGAGTCTCAGGGAGAATCTGTCCCATGTCTCTTTCCCAGCTTCTGGCATTGCTGCAAATCCTTGGCATTCCTTGACTTGTAGATTTTACTCCGGCCTCTGCCTCCATTATGACATGGAGTTTACCTCTGCCTTTCTCTATCTCTTTTCTTCTTCTGAGGACACTAGTCCTGTTGGGTTAGCTCTTCCCTTCCCTCCAAATGACTTCATCTTAACTTGATTACATCTGCAAAGACCTATTTCCACATAAGGTCACACTCATAGGTGCTGGGGGTTGAGACTTCAACACATCTTTTTGGGGAACAGAATTCAACCCTTAACAGATGTGGATATAGGTGTTGGTTCAGCCCAAGGTACAAAGACTTGAGAGGAGCCAGAAACATCAAGGAACAGGGAAGCTGTTTTTATGGGTGTGTTAATTTCCTCTGGCTGATCGAATAAATTACCATAAATTTAGTGGCTTAAAACGACATACATTTATTCTCTTACAGTTCTGGAGGCCAAAATCAGTTTCAGTGGGCTACCGTCAAGGTGTTGGCAGGTTCTAGAGAATACATTCCTTGCCTCTTCCAGCTTCTGATGGCTGTCAGGATGCCTTGATTTGTAGCCACATCACCACAGTCTCTGTCTCTGGCCACAGGGTTTCTCTTGTTCTATATCTAATCTCCCTTGACCTCCTTCTTATAAGGATATTTGTAATTGCATTTAGTGCCCACCCAGATAATTCAGGATAATCTCCTCATCTCAAAAGCATGAATTTCATCATACCTACAAAGTTGTTGCCACATAAGTTAACATTTACAAGTTCCAGGGATGATATCTTTGGGGGCCATTATTCAGTTCAGTACAATAGGGACTTGCCAATTAGTGCAGGAGACAGCCAGACATCGGATAATCCTCCCAAATGCATGTATAATCACAGTTCGTGATGAGTTCCCGGAGAGAAAAAAGCAAGGCCTTGTGGACATTGTTAAATGAGACCTGACTTAGCCTATGTGCCCAGGGAAGCTCTTTCAGTTGGATTTCTGCAGCAGCAAGACTCTGCAGCAAGTATTTGTGTGCAAGCTGTTTATTTGGGAGGTGATCCCAGGAAACACTGATGGAGGAATGGGGACATGAGACAGGGAAGAGAAGGCAGCCAACAAAGGGACTGTTATCAAGCCAGCTGGTTACCCCTGTGGGCAACTGCAGCTGATTCCACTGGAGACTCTGGGAGACAGTGTGAGCATATGCCACAGTTATCCCCAGCAATGAGTGAGGTGGCTGGGGTATTTGTCACCAACTCCGCATTTGCCATTGGTGGAGAGTAGCTCCTGCAGGTACCTCTGGTAAGCAGCCTCTATAGGGTAGAGGTGAGTGCTGACGGGATTGATTAATCACTGGCAGCTCTGTTCTGGAAAGCTTCCCTGAGCATGTAACCTCAGAAATGAACTTGAAGTATCAGTAGGACGTAACTAGCAATGGGGAAGAGAGAAATGAGGAGGTGTTAAGGGAGGAAACAGAAAGTGCCAAAGCCCTGAGGTAAGCAGGACACGGTCTAGTCACTGGTGTGAAAGGAGATCAGTTGGGACAACGTCTCACCCAGACCTGAGAGTCAGCAGGTATGCCCTGGTGTGGCCATATTGGGTGGATATGGCCAGTTTCTATTTGGATTTGTTGGTGCCTGTGTTGTAAGTTTTTAAATATTTTGAATACCCTCCCTGCTGCAGTCAGTGTCTCTTTCATTGGGTGGCCATGAAGAGTAAATAAGATATTACAAGGGAAGCTGTTTGCAATTTATGAGGTCCAATGTGAAGGTTGTTGCTGTTTTGCTGCTGGGGAGGTTTCATGCTGAAATCTGATAAGATGGAAAGATTCGAGCCCTGGCTTCTACTCTCAGGGGTCCCCATGAGCAGGGCAGTCTTAAGTTGCTGCCATTAGCTGGTGATATAATTTTGGCCTGAGGTTTTCTGGGACAGATGTTGTGGACAGAGACCCTGTTACTGAAGGCTTTGAGCTTGGGAGTTAAAAGTCTACATTTTTCTTGGAGTCAGGTAGTCCTGGGTTCAAGATCAAGCTTCACCACTGACTTCTGAGTGCTCTTAGGTAGGCCCCCTGAGCCTCTGCAAGCCTCAGTTTCCCCATCTGTGGTTCACAGGTTACTAGAGGAGTGAATGCCATGCTGGACACAGAGTAGGGTCCAGTGGTTCCTTTGTTTTTAAGCATTTGATTAAATACAAGCCTTACTGTATTTATTGTGAGGGCTTTTGTCCACACTGGCCAGCTTTTTGTGAACTGTTGTTGGAGTCATTTGTAGGGAGTGGCAAACACTACAAGTCATTGATTTGCCTTAAACAATGGTTCTCAAAGCCAATGCCTGGGCCCCACTTGGCTCTCGCAGATGTGTTTGCAGTACAGCAACCTAGTGTAGGAGAAACAGATTATAAACAGGCTTCTAAGTCAGCTCCTATACTTTTTTTTTAAGTTTTATTTATTTATTCATGAGACACAGAGAGAGAGAGAGAGAGAGAGAGATTGGCAGAGACTCAAGGAGGCTCCATGCAGGGATCCCCATGTGGGACTCGATCCCGGGTCTCCAGGATCAGGCCCCAGGCCGAAGGCAGGCGCTAAACCACCGAGCCACCCGGGTTTCCAGCTCCTATACTTATAACAGTTGGGATTTTGGCTGAGTGAGGCTCTCTGCCCCTCAGTGATAAATAAAAGTCCCAACTCTAAGGGCTGAGTTGGAAACTCAGTAGGTTAATGTAGGCAAATCATCATTTCAATGCTAGAGTCTCATAGGGCCTCAATAAATATGAACTAATACGATTCCTGGAATAGAAGCTTTGTGAAGGCAAGGCCTTGGCCTGACTCATTCACAACTGGGTCTCCTATGCCAGAAACAAGGTCTGGCAAGTAGTAGGTGCTCAATAAGTATTCACTAAATGAGTGAATGAGTGAATGAGGTTTCCTGAAGGTGCGATTAAGAACCTGCATTTTTGAGCTCTTACCATATGATTATGGAATACAGCCATGATTGAGAACTATTGGCACAAAATATTCATTTTATAGATGATGAAGTTGTAGCTAAGGATGCTAAGTAATTCATTGCAGGAGCACTTGGCTAATTTACTCAGCAAACAAGTCATTCCTTCCTTTTATTTAACAAACATTCATTGGGTACTTAAAATGTTGCTGGTAGTACTTAAACTCCAGGTTCTACCAAAAAGATTAAGGGATGTTCTCAGCCCTTGATAAACTACCAGCCCTTGTATGGTAGGGGATTTAGATATATAAATAAATGAATGCATTATTGTGTGTCATGGTTCAATATTTATACACATGATGTGCTGAAGGAATACAGACAAAGGAACATTGATTCTGCCATGAGGCCAAATGGAGACCACCTGGAAAATTATATTTAGGATGACTGGGGAACAGGGGTTAGGGAGTTAAGGGAGTTAAGGAGTTAAGTTAAAGGAGTTAAGGCAGCTAAAAGGGAGGGTTACAAGGCATAGGATAAGCATAGGCACATATAAGGCCACAGAATCCTCCCATGAGGCTAGAGCAGAGGGCCAGAGCCTCTGGGATTTCTCTTATAGGTTGGGAGAAGGGCATTCCAGGTAGAAGTAATAGGGCCAAAGCCAGGAATCAGCAAATAGATTACTAAGTTTGAAGAATTAAAAACTAAACTATGTGCACTTAGGGGAGAATGGCAAAAAATGCAGTCTGTTGGGTAGACTAGATGGTTTTTGTAGGCCAAAATTAAGAGTTCAGATTTTACCCTAATGGAAGCCATTGATGATTTTAAGCAGGAGACATTCGATGAGTTAAATTTTAGGGTCACTCTTGTTACTATGATGGAACAGAGAGGATAAATGTGCAGGGGGAGAGGCATCAAGAGACTGTGAATGTAGCCCAGGTGGGAAATGGCAGTTAGGCTAGGCTAAGCCAATGGTACTGGAAGTGGAAAGAAATCCATTATTCACAATGTGTTTTTATAAAATAGTAGTGCAGTGAGGGTGTGCCACGTGCGTGAGTTCTGTACTCCTGTCCTCCATTTCTCCATTCTCAGGCAGATCACACTGTGATTAGGCCCATCCCAAGGCAGGGACATGGACTCAAGGAAGACTTCTTGGTTTGAACTGAAACCCAATAGAGCATATATAGAATAAAAATATTCTAAATATTATTTCACCTTTATTCAACAAGCATTTTGAAACCATTTTTGTCAGGATCCTCTCAATTTTAAGGGATTAATACCCAACTGAAAATGGAGAATGCATAGCTTATTTAACTGAAAAAATCCAGAGTTGAGCTTCAGAAACAACTGGATATAGGAGCTTGAAGATCATCAAACAAAATTGGTTTCTCTCCATCTCTTGCCTATGTTTTCTTTGGTGACTTCACTCTTAGATAGGATCTCCCATAATATACCAAGTGGCTGCTCATAGGCCCAGATCTATAGCCTCATAGTTTCACAACCCAGCAGAAAGAGACCTGTTGTTTCTTGACTGTCCATGCAGAGGGCTGCCCATGATCTCCCAGCTTGGGTCCTGTGAACATCCCAGATCCAGGCACAATGCCAGATGGACTGCTGGGATGGACCAGGCCAGGGTCATGTTTCCAGCTCTGGAGCTGGATACAGAGTCACCCTTAATTTCATAGACTAACTGTGGAGAGCAAGGTGGCTTCCCAAAGGCAAGCTGGGCACTGCTGCATGAAGCCGAGAGATGGTGGGTAGACTAGAAGGACAGATGTCTATGCCAGCACCAGCTACCATGTGCAAGGTTCTGTTTGACAATCTTGCTAGGGAGTCAAAGATGAATAATTCAGTCCCTGCCTTCCAGATGCTTGCAGGGTACCAGGGATGCAGACGCATACATAAGCCTCTTTAATATGAGCCTGCCTGTGATAAGTGGCCTGATTTGATGGTGTATCCGGCACCATAAAGCTCCGACTGCTTATTCAATTGGCACCTGGGGCTTGGTACATGTTTCCTCACATTTCTATTTTAAAAGTCAATAAATCGTTTCTGGTACCTTAACTGGATATTAAACCTGGGTGTTTTTCCTTCTTGTGATTATGGGGTTGAAGTCCAGCAGTAGCACTGGGTTGACTCCCAGCAGTAGCACTGGTCAGTCTGATCCAACATCTGGAAATTGTGACTGCAGCTGCTAGTGCAGGTATAATGATAGAAAAAGTGGGCCTGGGGGACAGTATGGGGAAGCAGGGGCTCCATGTGAGCAATTACCCGCAGGGAGCAGTGGAGACCTGAGTTCAAGCCAGAGACCAACTGCATCAATCTCCTTAGATGTGTAGATGGATGCAGACATTTTGCTTTCCCCTAACGCTGTGTATCATCCACTTTCCTTCTTATTGTCATTGGCTTTTCTTCTCAACACATATTTAGTGAATCCTGTGGTGGAGACTGACAAGGTCTTTACCAAATCATTTCCTTTTTTCTCCAGGACATACAACTTGGTTACATTTTAGTGTCCCTTTGTCTGTGTTCTGGCCAGTGGTGTGCAGGTGGATGTAAGGGTAAGCCTCTTGTCTGTAAAACCTGTGTAGTCCTCCATGCACATTTGCCCTGCTGTCCTGCCTGCTAACCAGGGGAAGAGGATTTGATGGGGGACAGTAGAGCCACAAGATAGAAAGAAGCTTACGTGACTGGAGAGAGCCATCAAATCCCTTTCTCCCTTGCCCAAATAAAAAGATCTACATAGATTGTGTTAGAGGTGATAGCTAAATCTTCATAGTGTTCACATGTTGAAACTGTGGGGGTTTTGTTGTTGTTGTTATTGTTGCTGTGTTTTTGCTTTAGAATCTAGCCTATCTTGACTAATCAAAAGTTACAAAATACAAGAAACTGTGCTATGTGCCAGGGACTCAGTGTTAAGCCAAGTAGGTACAGCTCTAACCTTGATGGGGTTTGCAGTCTTACCTGTTATTTTATGTCTTCTCACCTGCTTGGTGCTTTCTTGTCAGCATTAAGAAATAATGCTAGGAACAAGAAGCCAGAGATAACTTTTGAACGTCCAGCAGATTCAACTGCTGGGCTGAGTTTGGGAAATGAACATTTTGCTTATGTATGGGTCACAACCTGGTCCTATAGTCCTTTAACTGTGCATGTTAAAGATATTCTTTATTACAGTAAAACAACTAAATTTGTTCTTCTTTCTCATTTTCTTTTTCTAAATCAGTCCTTCTTTTTAAAAAAGATTTATTTTATAGAGAGAGAGCATGTGAGTGGGGGGGAGGGACAGAGGGAGACAGAGAGAAGCGGACTCCCCACCAAGTGCAGAGCCTGATGAGGGGCTTGATCGCAAGACCCCAAGATCATGACCTGAGCTGAAATCAAGAGTCAGATGCTCAACTGACTGTGCCGCCAAGGGACCCCTCTAAGCCAGTCCTTCTAATCAGTTAGAATTGCATACATCCAATCATCTATTAATTCATACAACCATCCATCCATCTATCCATCCATCCATCCATCCATCCATCCATCCATTTATCTATTCTTTCTACCTAGGTTTACTAATAATAGTTGTCTTTTGTCAAATGCTCATTTGCCAGGTGCTGCGCTCAGATATTGACATAGCAATACTACATTATGATAGGTGCCATGGTTATCACTTAACAAATTGTGGCACCAAGGCCCTGAGACATAACTTAGGTAAAGCCATGGAGCTGGTAGGTGATGAGGGAAGATATGAACCTGTGTCTTCAGTAGAGCCTATATTCTTAATTATTGTGCTATCCTTAATTCCACTATTGATCAGGGTGCTCTCTAATGTGGTGTCTGATGGAGGAGGGTTCACATAGAATAGTGGACGTGCTGGAGTTGATATGGTGTGCGTGTGTATATGTGTACACACTTTATTATGTAAATATGGGGTGGTTGGAGGAGACTGCCATATAAATTGGTAATATAATCAGAAAGGTGCTATGAAGCACAGATAAGAGAATCAAGAAGCCCTACAAGAGAAGGGAAGGCATCCTGATGATCCAAGATGAGAAGAAACCCTGGGACCCTAGTCCACAAAGGGAGGCAGTCAAGGAGAAGCAGGGATTAAAAGCATGAATTCTGGAGTCAGGCTGATTGTACACCCTCAACCTCCCAGCCCTGGTGTCTTAGGATAGGACGCCTCACCTCTGTGACTCAGTTTCCTCACCTATACAACTGGAATAATATAGGTCATACTTACATGGTAGTTTTAAGGATTCAATGAGATAGAATTGTAAGGACTCATTGAGATAATGCACTTTGAATGGGACCAGGAACATGGTAAATTCTCAATAAATACTAGCTTCTTTGATGATGATGATGATGATGATGATGATGATGATGATGATGATGATCTGGGATTAGAAACAACAGAATAGTTGCTCTTCCCCTTTCCTTCTTCAGAAAGAGTGCCCATGTGTCTCTATCCTCATTTTCAGTATTGATTTCTAAGCTCTGAACTGTCCCAGATCTACCACCAACCAACTTTGGGACCCCAGGCATAGCATATCACCTGTCTTGGTCTTTTTTTTTTTTTTTTTTTTTTATCTGTAGGGAGTATGGAGTAGTGTGCTTTGGAGCTGGGGCTGCCTGGAGTCCCATGCTAGCTCCTTCCAGTATCAGCCATGTGCCCTCAGGCAAGTAATTCAACTCCTCAGAGCCTCAGTTTGTTCATCTGCAGAATGGAAATGAAAATAGTAACCCTCTCACTGGGATATTTTAGAGAATGATAAAATAAATGATCCACACAGGCTACTGGCCTAGTTCCAGGCACATGGTAATCGCTCAGTGAATGCTAGCCATTCTCACTATAAAATTAAGAGGTCCCTTCAACTGTACTCGGCAGGTTTTCCTCATGTGTTTTACCTCTGTTTTTATTTTGGATCATTGTACTCAGTGCCCCAGGCAGCGCATTCCCAATTTGTACACCAATTTTGACACAATCTCCATTCCAGTTGGCTTTCTGAGAAATGTTCCTCTTTAATGAATATGATAGTGGGGCTCACTCATTACCAGGTTATTTTAGGCAAGAGTGATTTTTAACTCGTTACCCAGATAATTATTGCAGTTCTCTAGCTACCTTTCTGTGCACAGACTTAATAAGCTCTGAGGATATGTGGCAGTGCTTTTCTTGGCTGAGATAAGAGAATTATTGAAGCTCTCATGTGAAAGTATGAAACCTTAGTTAACAGGGAGTGGCTGCACCAGCCAAGCAGCCTCTGACCTGAGGAGCTCAGCTCCCTTGGGAGCTGGTGTGAGATTTCATGAATCATGAGACACTTCAGTATGCCTGAAAATGCCAGTTTTTCTTATGGAAAAGATGTCCATAGACACATAGGAGAATGCACTGGGTGCACACAGAGGTATATAGCCAATTACATGCAAATGGAAACCAGGACTGACCTAATTTACCCTTGGGTCTCCTAGTACCTATGGGTCTAGTGGATTGCTTGCCTGTATCCTGTAGTGGTTTGGAGCAGGGATCGAGAGACTTTTTCTGTAAAATATTTTTGGTAAATATTTTAACCTTTGTGAGCTGTAAGGTTTCTCTTTTAGCCGCTCAATTCTGCTGATAGAGCATGAAAGCAGCAAAAGGCCACACTTATAAATGAATCGTGTGTCTGTGTTCCAATAAAACTTTATTCATGGACACTGAAGTTGCATTTCATATAGTTTTCATGGACCACAATCTATTATTTTTCTTTTGGTGTTTTCACCAATTAAAAATCTAAAAACCACTTTTCCCTTAAAAGCCTTACAAAAGCAAGTGGTGGACTGGATCTCCCATATATACCATAGTTTGCTGACTCCATGGGTTATAGTCTGCATCTGTATCAGCCCTGCTCCTTCCATTATATACTGTGCAACATTGGGCATGTTCCTCAACTGCCCTGTGTCTCAATTTCCTCATTTTCAAAATACAAAAAAATAGTTACAGCACTCTCTAAGGTGTCAGGGAAGCTTAAGAGTTAGTGGAGGTAAAGTGCTTAAGACAATGCCTGGTTCATAGCATGCCCATGAGAAATATTAGCTGTTGATGTAATCATTTTCACTTTAAAAAAATTTTTTTTTAGAGGGGTGCCTGTATGGCTCATTTGGTTGATCATCTGCTTTCTGCTCAGGTCCTGATCTCAGGGTTGTGAGATTGAGCCCCATGTCAGGTTCTCTGCCCAGCAGGGAGCCTGTTTCTCCCTCTCCCTCTGCCTGCTACTCCCCCCTGCTTATGCTCTCTCTATCAAAGCAATAAAATCTTAACTTTTTTTTTTTTTTTGAGAGAGAGAGAGAGAGAGCATGTGAGCAAGGGGCAGAGGGAGAGGGAGAATCTTAAGCAGACTCCACTCCCAGTGCACAGCCTGATACAGAGTTCAATTTCAAGACCCCGAGATTACAACCTGAGCTGAAACCTAGAGTCGAATGCTTAACCAACTGAGCCACCCAGGTGCCCCATCATTTTCACTTTTACCATCTCATTGAATTTCCACAACTCTGGAGGAGGTAGTAGTATGATCCTCATTTCCCAGATGAAGAAACTGAGGCATGGGGCTGCTAAGTCATTTGTCTGAGGCCACAGGTAGACTGAGACTTATTTATGCAAAGCACTGGGGGCCTATTTTTGATTAACTAACAAGGCAGAAATCAAGGTTGCTATGAAACTGTTTCTGTTCTCTTTATACTGAGCTTCAAGGATTCTCTATCCATCAGAATTCGACTATGACTCTCAGAAACTGGCCTTTGTTTGGCAGAGGGATGGGGCAGTGGAAAGTTGTTATAAGACAAGCATGTCATCATGGGGAAGGAGTGACAAATCATATAACAGTGATAGAGCAATGTTTGCTGCATTTTTTCATTTTATTCCATTTTTTTTCTTTTTTTGGACACATTTTGGCATTTACATTTGGGACATCCCTGTCAGGTTTGCAAATCGTTGCAGGTTACACTTGTAAGATGTGCATTTATTCTCTCCCATACCATGATTCTTTCTTCCCTAATGCACCAAATTAGAAGATTGGCCGATTTTCATTTTCCCTAAAAAGTAAAATTTCAGCTTAAATCACAAATGTCTGTGATGCACTTAGCAGCTACAACAGCTTCTAACTGGCAGCCGTTCCTCCTTATTCCCTCTCTCTCTGAGAATAATCAGGTCTATTGTGATTTAGAAATGCATTAGCTCCATTTAGAGTTAAGGATCAACTTTGACTTCTGGGGAAGTTACCCAAAATTTAAATGGTAAGAATCCATCCCAGTTAGAGCGTGGTATATTCATTCCTCTCCCTCCTTGCTCATACACTTCATGAAAGGATAAGTGATCTGATAAAGTGTCCAAGTAGAATTTAGAGGGGTTTAAATTACTGGGACAGAAATCATAAGTGATTGGTGGCTGCCAAGTTCTGCATGTTCCTATGCAGTCAGCTTCCAAAGTTCTTCCTCTCAGAAGACAGATGGCTCCAGCCTACAGGAATCTGCTCAACACTGGGAGGGTCTTTTGATGTCCCCAGACCCACCTCACCCACCTTGAACAGACCCATCATTCTGTGTCATGAAATCCCTCACACCTGTTTTGGAGACAGCCCTGTCCCTCTGCAGGCTCAAAGAGAGAAAAGTTAGAATTGTCCCCACATATCTTAGTGTCACCTCTCATTAATCCAGTCCTTGTAGTGAGTTGCAATTTTTTCCTGTCTCTTTCCTCTGTAAAATTGGGAGGTCATATTAATACCTTACCTCATGGGGTTATTGTGAGAATGAACATTTATAAAATGCATAGAATGGAGCTCGACACGTAGAAATCACTTCAGAAGTATTCACTGGAATTAAAAACTCTACATAATAGGACCTGGGAGAGATCAAGCTACTTCCCAGCTATAAACCTTCAGTGGTATCCCATTTCTTGTAGGATAAACCCTAATCTCTTGAATCTGGTTTACAAAGCCTTGCTTAGTTCACCCATTTGGCCTTATTCTCCTTATCTGTTTCTGTTCCCCAACCACACAGTACTGGTGGAGGCCACTGATATGCTGGAGCCAGCTCAGACCAGCCCTGAGAGCTAATCATTAGATTTTCAGGAATTTGGCGAATGAGCTGTTAAGTACAGCTATCATTAAAAATTAAATTACAAAATCTTATAATTAACTGAGTTATGGCAAAAAACAAAAACAAAAACAAAAACAAAAAAACAAGGAAACTTACCACTTGCTAATTAGTTTACTACCTTTTAGTGTTCTTTATGTTTTGGGGCTATTCAGGTCTGCTATTTGTCGGGACAGCCCTATGTGATGACGTGCTGCTACTCTAACACTCCAGCTCTTCATTCAGTGATGTTACTGTGGAAGCTGGAAATCAGCCATGGTGGGAGTATTTACACTACAGGAATTGGCAAACACTACAAATCATGGCTTCCTTTATTGTTTTGTTGATGATTTAGGATAGCTGTCAACAAAGGGCTGTAAAAGGCTGGATAATAAGGATCTTAGGCTTTGTAGGCAATAAACCCTCTGTTGCACTTACTCAGCTCTGCCTCTGTAGAGCAAAAACAGCCCTAGAAGAAATGTCAGTGAATGAGCATGTCTGTGCTTCAACTAACCTTTATTCACCAAGACAGGAGCAGGCTATCATTTGCTAACCTCTAGTCTGGACTTACAAAAGTGATGGAAAAAGTGTCAACAATGCCAATTAAATTTAATAATATGTTGTGTCTGGAACCTGCACATTATGAATGTAATGAAGATTCCTGAAACCTGAAGACCTATTCTTCCAGCATTTGAAAACTGTTCTAGGATTCAGTACAGAAGCTGCTTACATCATTGACAGGTGTAGTTGACTTAAGTCTTTATTCCTACACTTTCATCTTCCTTGTTAACTTAAACGAAAACATCAGCCAACACTGAGATGGGAACCACACTCGCTCATCAATTCTGATCAGAGATAGCTACAGATATGAGTTCGGCAAAAACCCACAAAAGTATTCTGTGAGAATCAATTGGCTTAGTGTGGAATTTACAAGAAAGAATATTGTATATTTTATTGTTTGTAACTTATGTGTTACACATCTTAGATGTCAGTAATATGTATAATAAACTTGATATAAATACACACATAATTGGTTTCTGTGGAGAGCCTGTTAACTTTTACCAGTGTACCAGGGCTTGAAGAGGACAGGCTCCTACCAGCCTCCAGGCCTTTGTTAGGTCCTTCCACTGGAAATAGCTCTCATTCTCCTTCACTTGACCTGTCTTAACTCCTACTCAGCCTTTGGTTTCTGGCTTAAATGTGACTTCTTAAAAAAAAGACTTCCCGATTCCCCCAAGACCAAGTGAGTTTCCCCCCTTAGGCACATTTTTCCTTGCAATACTTGCCCTAATTATAGTTAAATGCTGAATTTTGTGATGGCTTATTGTCTTTCACCAAACAATGCAAGTGTCTCCAGACAAGGATGGTCCATTTCTTTATCATGTTGCCTTCAGAGCCTAACACAGTTTCTTGAAAATAGTAGGTACCCAATATATCTGTAGCTGAACTGAAAAAAAATAAAAGGGCTCTGTATTTAAGAGTTTCATCATCAACACCATCCCACTCAAGTTAAGTATAAATTTAGCAAGTTAAGTAATAAATGGCTATCACTCTACTATAACATATTTGAAACCCAGTTTTGAGGCCCTAGTCATTGTTAAAATCAATGCCCACTTTCTGCAGGTACAGTAATTATTTCTTATATTGTTATTGACTATCTCTTTAAATACCAGCCAGGACAAATCTATTTCTCAAGCTGTTGTAAATGATTTGAAGCAGGAAAATGAATGGAATAGAATGAGGGTTGTTTAAAAGAAATTTCTCCTTCTTCACCTTGTTCAAGAAATGAATGGTCATTGGCCACCAAACCGTCCCAGGTGAAAGCTAGGAGCATTTTTCAACCCATTTACTACTGATCATAAGCATCTGAGTTGATTTCCAAAGGCTTATTCTAATTCTGACAGCACCTATTTTCAGATACACTGGGAATTTGTTTACTTGCTTTGGATTTCTGGTTTCATGAAGACTTGACATCAGATGTCTAAGGATGAGCTAGGGATCTGGGATCCTACTGTGGAGGAAGAATCTTACTGGGAGCCTGGAAGTACCCATATGGAACTAAATTTAAGGGCCCCAGAGGAAAGAATGATGGTGAAACTCTCCTAAGCAGCATTGTCTCCATTTTTCTGTCTGTTTTCCTTATGCAAAACAAATGTCAGCATGCAACTAGGTGTATTCTACAGGTATATTCTATGGTGCCTGGGGAATTGTTTCTATCAACTGTGACAAAGTCTTCAAGAATGGGGCAGAGAAGTTTACATCTCAACATGCCCAGCCAATGGGTGAAGAATCATTCCACTGGTCTTCTCCAATGTATCGTTGCTTATATGAAGGCCAAAGATGCAAATTTATCAGACCATCAGTCGACACAGCATGAGCACTAATAAATGGTCATTATAATTCTTTTGTTTTTTATTATTAGAATCTCTTTTAGGTATACATAAAAAAGCCATATATATGTGAGATGAAGACCCAATTTGTAAACATGACCCTTGCATTATCTTGGCAGGATGTGGACCAAGGGCAAGAGCTAGTGATACGACTGATTATAGCCCCAAGGTACTGAGTGATTTCTGGATGACAGAAATGAATGTTTCTCATTGTCATGATCATATGACATGTTCAATGTTATGAGTTGAAACTGAGGCTTACAGGTGAGGAAACAGAGGCTTTGTGAGGTTTTATATATATATGCACAACTTTGCAAAGCTGGTGTAACTGATTGGGTTTAAAATTCAGGAGAGCTCTCTAAAAGGCTTGTACTTTTAATCACCTCACTCTATTGGGATATAAACAGTAAAAGAAATCTCTTAGAATTTGAGAACAGAAACACACACACACACACACACACACACACACACACACAAAACAAAAACTGGAGAAAATAAGACGGGAAAGAGACAAGTATTGTTGGGGGTTGGAATTTCAACAGAGTGGTAAAACGAGGAAACATTTGAATCCAGACCTGACGGTGTGAGGCAGCCAGCCATGTGACTATCTAGGGCAGGGGTCAGTAAGCCAGTCTACAAACAAAATCCTGCCCACCACCTATTTATTTTTATAAAAAAAGTTTATTGGAACAAAGATGAGCCCATTAGTTTATGTATGGTCTGCAGCTATTTTCATGCTAAAATGGTAAACAGATTTTGTGGCCTGCAAAGCCTGAAAAATTTACTATTTGGACTTTTATAGAAGTTGTTTACCTCTGATATAGTGTAAGAGTTTTCTAGGCAGAGGGAACAGAGGAACAAACAGCAATGCAAAAGTCTCTCTCTCTCTCTCTCTTTTTTTAAAACATTTTATTAATTTATTCATAATAAGAGAGAGGCAGAGAGAGAAGCAGGCTCCATGCAGGGAGACCAATGTGGGACTTGATCCTGGGACCCCAGGATCACGCCCTGGGCTGAAGGCAGCACTAAATTGCTGAGCCACCTGGGCTGCCCTGCAAAAGTCTCTTGATGGGAATGTGCCCTGTGTGTTTGAGAAGGGGGTGTGACTAGAGCAGAGGGAGTGAAAGGGTGAGTTGGAGAAAATGAAGTTAGTGAGTGGGAGGCAGATCCTGCAGAGCTTCATGGGTTATTGTAAGGCCTCTGAAGACAGTGGAAAGATAGGAAAGGGGGATCCTTATCATACTTAGAGTTTCAAGGATGACTCAGGCTGTTTGTGATACTTGTCCTGTTGCAGGTTGGGGAAGAAGCTCAGAGATGGGGTTAGCATGCAAGATGTTTCTGGCCCCTAAGAATCAACTGCTATGGAAAAGAGGGGCGGGAAGCAGGAGTGGGCAGAAGGAGAATTCCAGCTATGATGCAGCCTAACGACAGCCTTTGCCACTCATCTGAGAGCTTCAGAATTCAGAATTGTCCCTTTTCATCTGGAGTTGGTCAGGCTTCTTTATACTTTAGTGTCAATCAGTCATTGAACATAAATTGTTCAATGGTGATGACAATAACAATGAAAGAACATGATCTAGGCAATCTCTGAAGAGTTGACAGCCGAGGACTGTTTGCTAACTGTACTCCCAGAAGCTGGGGGCTATAAGTTTCTCTCTCTGCCTCTCTCTCTCTCTGTCTCTCATGAATAAATTAATCCTATCTAAAGTAGGATCTAGGTGACACATTGTAGTGTCCACTGCATAGAGGATACGGGGAGCAAGAGATAAAACAAGACTAATCAGTAGGCTACTCAGTAATCTGAGAGATGAAGGTAGTTTGAGCCAGGTGAACAGTAGACAAATTGTGAATATTTTCTGAAGTTAGTGCCTTCATATGTTCTTAATGCCTTAAGATCATCTCAGAAGAGCAAAGTAAAGGGGGGGGGGGCGGGTAAGAAAATGGGCAGGATATAGTCCAAGACATAAAGTCTCTGAAATTTGTGATTCTTGTCCAAAGATGGTCTTTGGTTCAGTTTAACCTGGGATCATCTTTTTTCCAGGGTGTGTAGTCAAAATGTGATATAATTACCAGTGCTCCAATGATCTCCATGGGATAGAACTTATCCCAAGAGACAAGGCAAACAAGTCCTTGTCACCTGGCCAGGTCTGTCCCAGCAGTGACCGTACTATTCACAGACTGGCCAACAAGGATATTGCATTGCTAAACTTGGCATGAAACAGTTCAGTTATTTATGCATCTTCATGGCATAGAGTATTGCCTTGGATTTGAGATTCTGCTAGAGCTACACGAGTGAGCAAATCAACAAATCGTATTCCATAATGTGTCTCCAATCTGACAGAGTACTGTGTATAATAGGAGGAGTAAGCTCATAGATTTTAGCACATATATTGCAGCATTATATGGTTTGACACGGTATCTATGAACCATGTGGGGTGAAATGGAAGGTTTAAATGGATTCCAATTTCATTATCCCACTGTGATCTGAGGAAAGCCGAGACTGAAATGTTGCCACCCAATAAAGCACTTTATCAAATTCCCTCTGTTCTGCCAAAGAAAGCTATCTACTGGGTGGACTGTTTAGCAAGTTGCCTTTTAACGCAGGTGCCCAGCCAGCCAATAGAGTCTCGCAGGTTTTGCTTACAGTGTGCGTGGCTTGGCTATTTACATGAGATTGACAATATGAAAAAAAACCAGATTCTACACACCCTAGGCTGAGAGAGAGGCTACTCTGCTCGTCTGAAGGCTGAATCTGCTGCATTCAGATGAGCAGGTCAGGCTAACCCTGGAAAACTCGCAGAAGTAAAATGGGAACCAATGAGAGTTGTATATGAGAGACCTAAAGTGCACGGGAAATTAATTCCCTTGAGTTCCCAAACCAGTGAGCCCCACTGTGCCTTTGCTATCTATGTTTCTTCCTTGCTTAAGGGCTGGTAAAAATCCATTTGTTGACTTGTGCGTGCATGCGCGCGCACGTGTGTGTGTGTGTGTTTTCTTTTAGACTGAAAGATAGATGGAGGAATTGGGCACACATATGGGGTGACTAACTCAATCCTAGAAGTTGAAGGAAACTTCCTGAAAGAAGCAAATGTCTAAGTGTAAACCCAAAGGACAAAGGGGAGTTAACCAAACAAAGACAGTACAGAATGTCTTAAAGGTTGGAACTTTGTCATTCACTTATTCCATAAATATTTGCTGAGGTTCTATCATGTATCAGATTCTGTGCTAGGCTCCATGGAGACACCAGTGAACAAGTCACAATTCTTGCTCCAGGGAGATAATAGTCTAAAAAACAGAACATTGCAGTAATAGGGCCGTGTGTAGAAGCCCACATGTTGCTGTGCATCATATTCGAGTGCCTGGTAGTAGTAGGAATCCGTTAAATATTTGTTGAATTAAAGTTCATTGTGTCGGGAGCCTGAGTGGCTCAGTTGGTTAAACATCCAACTCTTGATTTCAGCTCAGGTCAGGATCCCAGGGTTGTGAGATCGAGCCCCATGTCCAGCCCCATGCTCAGCAGGGAGTCTGCTCAAGATTCTATCTCTCCCTCTGCCCCTCTCCCCACTCACACTCTCTCTCAAATAAATCTTTAAAAATAACCCGAAGTTCATTGTGTCATATTATTTTTCTCTCTTTCCACTAGCTCATTGCCTTCTGTTCAAGTCTTCTTTATTTAATCCTCTACTGATATGATCATTTTCTCCTATTTTTCACCAATAAATTCTTAGAAAAATCAAGCTACATAGTCACTACCTCCATCTCTTTGTGACACGCTCACCTTTTTGCCGCTTCAAGCAATTCAATGTGATATTTGCCTATACCACTTTAGGAGAAGGGCTCTCTAGGATGGTCATCCAGACCTTCAAGATTGATTGATTAATTGATTTATGAAGGAGAGAGAGAGAGAGAGAGAGTGCAGGGGAGGAGAGGCAGAGGGAGAGGGAGAGCAGGTTCCCTTTGAATACAGAGCTCTATTCAGGGCTTGATCATAAGACCCTGAGACCATGACCTGAGCCAAAATTAAGAGTCAGATGCCTGACTCAGGTGCCCCTGGTGGCCTCTTTCAAGCTCTTTCTCCTCCACCCTTTCATCGTGTTGTTGCTAGTTGGTTCCTCTTCCCTTGCTTCTCAGGTGCAGCATAGTATTGGTTCTTCTTTCTCCTCTAAAAATATTCCTGCTTTGCCTCTCTTGGTTCCTTTGCTTCTTCCCAACATTCTAGTGGGGTTTTTTTTTTTATTCTACTCTAACTTTCCATCCCTCTCTGTTAGCATTGGTTTCAAGTTTCCTGTCATAGTTTCATTTAGGAGATAATGTCTAAATCTCTATATTCATCCCTGAGTACTAGAGTGGTTTTTCTTGTGTGCTGAGCATTTGGATATCCCAAAGGCATACAAACTCAAAATGGAATTTCCTCCCACTCTCCTCCTTTTGCTACCCTCCATATTGACCCAGTGGCCATACCCTGTCAACTCATTCATTTCTCTATTTTTCTCTTACCTTTCCATGCCATTTCTACTGCACCACTACCTCCCTCCCATTGTGTGATACTGTAGGGTCTATGTTACTTTCCACTGAACAAAAGAAGTAGCGACCATGGAAATATGTTTCCTTATTGTGGAAGGCAGCTAAGGATATGATGTCTTTTTCAAAATGATCTTACTGCTAATCAATTAAGGATATAAACAGAGTTTCAGAGAATGCCCTATAAGTCTTGGGTTTCAGTCTTAAGCAATACATTCCAATGCAGAGAGAATCCACAGGTGGTAGGAATTTAAGGGTGGTTTCTGAATTCTAGTCTATTTTATTACTGAGCTCTGCCCCTAGATACAGAGATTTAACCCTATGAGCCTGCTCTGGGTTCCACAGAAAGCACCTTCCCAACACTCTTCTCCTTCTCTTCCTCTGTGACCTTTAGAGTCTTTTAATGTATTTCTTTTTCTTTTTTAAAAAACAGATTTTTGACATCTAATCAGTACACAGAACACTGTACATGTTTAGTGTATAAAACTGGATGTGTTGGGTATATGCATAAATATATACACATGAATCCATCACCACAATCAAGGTAATAAACTTTCATCATCTCCAAAATTTCCTTTTGCCCCTCTCCCCCTTTTATGAGTAAGAGCACTTAACGTGAGATCTTAACAGTTTAAGTGTATCATATTAGAGCATATTCATCTTGTGTAATTATCCACTTATCACACATTCACTAGATTCCATGCAAGTCTGTCCTTCAGGACAGCTCAGAGTCATCATGACTCTATAGGATTCTCTCACCAGCATCTGCTGGGTGTTTCATAGTGACTATAAGATAATCAGTCTTTTTTGCTAAAAAAAAAAACAAAACACCTCTCTACTGCCTTATGCTAAAACAGAGTCTGACTCCTCACCTGACTTGAATTCCATCACACAGAGCCCCTCCGTCTTTTTTGACATCAAACTCCAGTAAAGTGAAGGTGCAGGAAACCACCTCAAACAGAAGTAATCTCCTGGTCGGAGTCCTCACCTCATGTCTCTCTCCTTATAGTCCATTCACTTGTCCAAAGGGTGCTTTTAGCCCATCTTCTGCTTTAAAACTTTTGGTGGCTCACAAGCTGTTTCCAAATTCCTCAGCCAGGTGTTTATCCCCACCTCCACCCCCATCTTTTCCTAGTGTTTATTTCCAGATTACTTTTCTACTTTTCCTGCTGCTGTAGCTAAACAACTCAACCTGCTATAATAGGAAGACAGCTTTCACATCCTGATCCCATGCCAATATCCACTATTTCCTTTTCCTATAATGCTCTCCTCTTTTCCCATATTTAAATATTTCCCATTCTCTGCATTTGGAGGAAATACTGTATCCTGTGAGAATCAGCTCTCCAGGCTCTGAAATTTCACATAATTTCAGTGGCACCTTCCATGTCACATTTATGACCTATTTCTTTCACTATTTTTATTCATGAGCATGTTTTATCATATTTGTCCTGATACATTTATAGCCGCTGGAGGCCTGTGGCCATCTTACCAGTTTTTGTATCCCTTGTGCCTCACACATCATAGACCTTCCAAAGCTTTTTGGTGGACCAAGCAATTTGTTTCAGAAATGAATTAGGCATTCAAAGAAGCCTAGAAAAATATGTTAGAAAAATATGTTTATTATCCCAGCTATTGGAAAGAAAGCTTCACCAGCCCCCATTCCTAGAAACTGTGTACCATGATCATTACTCACAGTCATTTTGCAGTGTCACCCTAACTACATAGAGTTTTATTCTTTTCGATTGATGTGGTTTAACTATTAACTATTCCTCATCAGATGTGATTTGACTATTATACTTCTGGGAATTTTATAAATCAGGAAAAAAATCCTTTTCAGACCATGTGCCCTTATGGTGGATTTAGGCAAGCTGTCCAACCTACTTCCAGATAAAGAAATTGTTCTCTACCAAAGCTGTGCTAGATGTCCTAGCCCCAAAGGGCCAGGTCCCATCTGTAAAGGGGAGAACTTCTCTGCCAAGAACTCCTATTTTAGTTCAAATTTAGAGGTCTTTTTAATCTGTGGACCTTGTACTTGTACTGCCTCAGACTTTTCAAAGTTCATCATGAAACATGCTTTAACTTTTTCCCCTAATTTTATTTTATTTTATTTTTTTAAATTTTTTTTCCCCTAATTTTAAAGAGTTAAGAGAAAACAAAGTAATTTAGAAAGGCAAGAAATCATTTAAGCTTCTTTATCCTGTTTGTTTAAGTAATGAGGAAGATTCAATTTATCTATTTAAAAAATATTAGAAGAGGAGGTGCCTATGGTTATTTAAAAGAATTTAAATCTTGGTTCAACCATATTTCAAAAAACACCTTGCCTTTGTAAAAGAAAAGGGAAATGTGGTGACATTCAGACTTTGTCAGCCTTTTCAAAATATTAACAAGTTAAAAAAAAAAAACAGTTGGTTCTGAATTGTGAGCTAAATATATACCACCTGTAATATTTACCTGAAGAGTATGCATTCAGAATGGAATATTGTTTAATGTCTTTTAACTTTCAAAGAACCTTTCTTTTCTCTGAAAAAAATACTTGAACTTTTGGTATTTGCTGCTTATGAAAAATATGTCAAACACATAGATTCTATATCTTCAGATATTCAAAACTAATTATCCCTTAATTTGCATGTAAAAGCAAATTACAACCTAATAGACCATTTCCCTAGCAAACCTTTATCTTAATGAACAGAATGAGGAGGCCTATTACCTGATTTAAAAGCCTTCATGCCACGCAACAGATTGCTGCTTACATATAACATTATCAGAAGGAGACAACAAGGATGCAAATGTTCTTACAGCAGGGAACTGAGCTCATGTCTGTCCATTTAGTATTTCATTATAATGCATGTCAGCCCAGCAGGATCAATAGTTAATTGATTTCTTATGTTTAATTTTCATTCTGGATGGAAGTTTATTAGCAACTTCCAATTGATGAGATAACATTCTGAATTGGAAGGATTGGGTTACATTTAATTATAACAAACTTCCAATTGTATTATCCCATTTTCCAGATAGTACACAGGGTATTGGCTCAATCCACATTGTTTAGAATGTCTTTACTTTTTATTTTTTAAAGATTTGTTTATTTATTTGAGAGAAAGACAGAAAAAGAGAACACAAGTCAAAGGAGGAACAGAGGGAGAGAGAGAATTTTAAGCAGGCTCCCTGTTGAGCATGGAGCCTGACTTGGGGCTCCATCCCACAACCCTGAGATCATGACCTGACCCTAAATCAAGAGTCATATGCCTAATGGACTGAACAATCCAGGTGCCTCTTTGGACTGTCTTTAAACAATGATAGGCTATATCTAGGAATTAAAGGAGCAGAATATGCCAGTGTATCAGTTAGCTGTTGCCATCATAATGCTACATAACAAACCATGCTAAAACTCAGTACCTTACAAACTGTAGGTCAGCTGACAGGTTGCTGATCTAGGCTGGGCTCAGCTGGGATTCATTCCAAATTGTGGGTTTTATTCATGTCTGTTCTAGGTGTGTCTGTTCTTCTGAAAAAGTGGGATCCCTGGAGCACATCTTTTCCTGGTGGAGATTGAAAGTTCCCAGACTGTCATATAGAAACACAGGACACTTTAGTTAGAGTACAGATAGCAGGTGGAACATGATCACTACTACCCACAGGCCAAAGCAAGTCATTTGGGAAAAATAATGCTTTCTGTCACACCTATTGTGTTTTAGGATTTTTAAAAAAGGAATGATTAATCACAAGGGTCACCTCTTCCTCATGCCTATGTATTTTAAAGTAAATGTATCACTCTATATTGAATAGCTCAAGCTAAAAGTATCTCCCAGTTATCCTTGACCTGATTCTCTCTCATTCCCAAAATGACTCCAGATTGTCCTTTCCTTCTACTTTCTAAAACCCAAAACTTATCATGTCCATTCTCTGCTCAAAATCACATCAATGAATCCCTATTTCCCACTGATATAGCTCATACCCTTGGCTGGCTTCATCATATCCTTCATAATATGTTGATTTTCTCCTTCATCGGTCTCTGCCGGGACACTCTCTTTTTTCTCTCCCACCTGCCTGGTGAATTCTGACTTACTTGTCAGAGCCCAGCTGAAAATATAACTTCTGCAGACCCTTCATGGCATATTCTCCCCTAGAGAATTTTCTCCTTCCTTATCTGTGGTTTCCTAGCATGTTATACCCACTTCCATATAGCACTTACAATAGGAGATTGGAATTAGTCATTCACATGTCCAATTTTCTACTAGACTGTGAAATCCTTAAAGATGGGGTCCATGTCTTATTAATTTCCTATCCTTGGTACTTATCTCTATGCCTGTGACATGGTAGACTTCAGATAAGATGGTTGGGCTGAACTGATGGAGAATTTTTTTTTTTTTATTGGAGTTCAATTTGCCAACATATAGCATAACACCCAGTGCTCAGATGGATATTTTTTAAAGGACTTTGAAAGAAAGAATTAAAAATGGCTGTGGCATAAGTAGATATATTCAATCTCACTAATAATTAAATAAACTATAAGAAACAAATGAAAATATAGGGATACCATATTTACTTTTCAAATTGTCAATTATGTTTTTAAAAAGCTAAAACATAGCTTGTAAGGATATGGATATCTGGAATTTCTAAAGGGAGTCTTAATGATAACTTTGAGCAATTTTTGTCATTATATTTCAAAATACCTTAATATATTCATATCTGTTGATCTGGAAATTTGATTTCAAATGATTTATCAAAGGGAAATAGAAATGTGAAGAAGTTTTATACAGGGTCATTGACTGAAGCATCATTTATAAAACAGGAAAAAAAATAGAAACACTGTAAATTTCTAACAATATGGGACAGATTAAATAAAGGTGTAGATATAACACTGGATGAGAAAGTCTGCAACCATTAAGAGGGATGGCTAATAAAACGGGGGAGTTGTTTACTACATATTTTCCAATAGATAGATTAGGTTATAAAATACAGCATGCAGAGCATACAGTATGATGCCAATTTTGTAAAAAATAATAATGGGCTATTGATATTTGCATCCTATCTGAGCAAAAAACTGAATTTGAAGAAAATAAAGGAAAATATTAATGATGACTACATCCAGTTGTAGTGATCACAGGGTGATCATGATTTATTTTTGGACTTTTGTCTAGGTTCCCAAATTTTCCATAATGAGTGTATAATATTAATAGCAAATGAAAAAATCTAAAATATTTTTCTTAACATCTAATTATGATACAGTAACTTGTATTACTAAGTGGCCTTAGGAGAACTCTAAATTATTGATTATATGTGAGTTCTGCTAGTTTTGAGCCTTTACACTTGTTTATTTATAGGGTGGCTTCCATTTTTCTCCCGTAATTAACTAAGAACTGAAATGAATTATCTAAACAAAATTCTTACTATAAATGCAAAATCCTGTTTTCACTAATGTAATTGTACCTGGGTGAAAGTAACAGCAACAAGGACTATAAAAGAAGATAAAGTAGGAATATGATGTATATTTTCCCTTTGCATAATTGTAACTTAGAAGAATGCATACTTCCAGCAGAAAAGTAATTTAAATTATATCACAACAAATGCCATATTTTAAAATAGAAACTATCCATCATGCACTGAGTAAAACTGGTAGCAACCCATAAGTCTTGAGAATATACTGAAAATTCCTCCATGAGTCCATTAAAAATAAATTGATTGGTTTAATTCCAGCACATGCTGAAATAAAATATAAAGAACATAATATAATTTTTAAGTGCATAAAATTACTAATTGTGCATTTAGAAAAATTATGTAAGATAACAACCATTACAATTTTTTTATTGTGGAAATATTGAAACTTGTGCAATGTAGATTGAATAGTGTAATAAGCTCCACGTGTCCACCACCTATACTATTTCTCTTTTTTTAATTGGCATGATCTACCTTTAGGGATGATTTTAAAAATCTGAAACTTAATACTGAATTTTTACTTATTGGCTTTATCTTTATCTAATAATTGTAGACTAGTACTCATACATATTTTGAAGGCATTATTTGGACTGTCTTGAAACAAATGCTCCAGCAAGGACATTAAAAGGTTTTTTTTCATCTAGACAAAGAATGGACACATCTTTAAATCTTTAATTTACTTTCACAACTTAAAATGCAAGCCCAAAGATTCAGCATTCTTTTCCTTGGTCAGCATTACAGGTGTGAATGTGGAGAAGATGTCAGGCATTATTCCTCTCTGCATCATAAATGGTATCTTCATATTGATTTCCAAAGTTCTTCTCTGTATCTTTTACATGAAAGAATCATATAATATATATGGTATATTTTTTTTCAAAATAATAATATTTGTTGGTTTTGTAAACGTGACATACTTAGAAAAATATCAAGATGTTTAGACTGTATAAAATTAATTTTTTATATAAAAACTTAAAAATGGTTATATTGATTGCTTGTTTCATCTAGCATGTATTAGGTATCTACTATATGCCAGGTCCTGCTCTAGACTTTGGCAAAGGCACTGAACATAATAGACAAAGTATCCAATTTTTAAAGCACAAAGCTTTTTCCAGCTATTTCTTCCTGGGGAGATAAGAGATGCCTTCAGCTGAGGAAATTTTGAGTTTAGCTCACCTCCCTTAACTGCTCAAGCCCCCTTTCCTTCTAGCTCAGCTAGTAGAGTTAGAATGGTGCCCTCTTCTAGTTTCTTTCAAGGATCTCCAGCTACATCCTCAGAAGTAGTTGGCGGAATCCCAGGAAACAAAGCAAGAGGATGATGGTTTCCTGAGCAATTACAGTAAACTCTGAAAAATAGTACCTATCCAGGGCTCTGATTTTCTCCCCCGTAGTCATTTTTTTGTAGGTTGAATGAACCAAAATGTGCATTATCTGTGTAAAGCAGTTGCTTGAGTTGTGACACCCAACTGTGTTGGTCTAATCCCAGAGTTTGTGGCTTGCCTCTCCCAAGACCCATAAATAGTGGTGTGGCTCATGGGAAGCGTCCATGGTCATTATTTCCTTGGGCAGAGAGTGATGAATTTTGAGAGACTACATTTGTGGCAGAAATGAAGGCTAATGGCAAAGCAACGAAGAGTCAGAGCCCAGACTCAAATTTGGATTCTCTAACTTTATACATTAATCTACCACACTTTAAGAGCTCTGTGAAACAAAAGGATGTGATTTGATCAGATGCAGGCAGTCATGTAGGTGGGATGATGCCCTTCTAAAGATAACAACTTTGGTTCATGGGGATTTGGGAAGAGATTTAAGCTTCATAGCATTTCCTGCCTTAATGCATTATTAAATAAAGATACAATGTATAACTCAGGACTAATTTGGATTTTTTTAAAGATTTTATTTATTTATTATAGACATAGACATAGAGAGAGGCAGAGACACAGGCAGAGGGAGAAGCAGGCTCCATGCCAGGAGCTCGACGTGGGACTCGATCCGAGGACTCCAGGATCACGCCCTGGGCCAAACGCAGGCGCCAAATCGCTGAGCCACCCAGGGATCCCCTAATTTGGATTTTTAACATGATTTTTCTGCCTTAATAAAGAGCTATAAAGTCAGTAATAAATACATTATAGAAAGCCCAGGAAACAAAATAGAAGCTAAGAGTATCTAAAACCTGCCCCCTTGATATAATCATATTTTTGTACATTTCTTTTTTCTTAGGATTTTTTTACATGAGCATCATCATAGGATGCATACAATTTTTGATCTTCTTTTTTCAGATATAAATACTTTTCCATGTTTTCGCACCTTTTCATATACATCACTTTTAATGGTGATATATCATTGAATTTATGACCATAATTAATGGGCTCATTTCCATATTTCTAAATATTTATCTTTCTTTTTTATTCCTCTCCAGTTTGAGGCTGCAAGGATTAAATTTGGTCTTCAATTATCTTACTTCTAGAGATAATTTTCTAGAAATAAAACTACCAAGTCACTAAGTTAAAATATTTTTGTGGCTTAATGCATACAAATTGCCAACTGTTTTCCAAAACTCTTGGAATATTTGATAACCCTATCAAAATATATCCATTTACAAGTTTAATTAAAGTATCATTAGCCAGGGGATCTCTGGGTGGCTCCGTAGTTTAGTGTTGGTTGTGATCCTGGAGACCTGGGATCGACTCCCACATCAGGCTTCCTGCATGGAGCCTGTATCTGCCAATCTCTCTCTCTCTTTCTCTCTCTCTCTGTGTGTGTGTCTCCCATGAATAAATAAATAAAATCTTTAAAAAAAAAAGTATCATTAGCCACTACTGTCTTTAAACATAATTGCTAACTAACAGGCAAAAATATATTTTTCTTTAAAGACTTTCTAAATCATTCTCAAATAGGATGGTATTTTGATATTTTCTTCAAAGTCCAGGCAAATCTGGAGTTACTTGCAACATCGAAAGCAGAGTGTCCCTGTTTTTGGTAGGGAAATGAATTCAGGATTCTTTACAGGTCACCCATTGAAAATGAGAACCAAGAAGTGAAGCTATATTTTCCATTTAAGAGAATAGTGTTATTGCTTTAGAAGAGATATGTTTTTTTGCTTTTATAACTAACTGTTAATTTCATTTATGAGTGAAGTTACCTCATCAAAAAATACTTTATTTAAAATTCCAAGAGACATACTAGAAGAAATGATTTCACTTAAAAACCTCCTTCTTAAATAAGTTGTGTGTGTGCATATAAAATCTCATTTTCCTAAGACCCAGAAAAATTCCAAAGCTGCTTTTGTAAAATTTTTACTTTGAAAAATTGTCCAACTTGCACAGAGGTTGGAAGAGTAGCACAGTGATTTGTGTTTTTGTCTTGTATGATATGGACTTTATTTTTGGTGACTACTTACAACAGTTTAACTTCCTGCAATATTAGAATAATAATTAGGGACCAGTTATTTGATTAGAACAGCCCTATCTCCTGCATTTTTATAGTGAACATTGATATCTAACAGTAAATACTCGGTTCATGTTGTTAATTGACTTGGTTCTTCTCTATGCCAGGCATTTTCCAATAGAACGTGATTAACCAAAAAAGTAGAAAATATGCTCCCTCCATGCAAGGAGTTTATTTCCAGTGGGACTGTTTAATCAGAATGAAATATTGTTGTGTCCACTGTGTATCCAGTGGACAACTGCCCCACCCAAAGAGGTCAGTTCTATTTTAATAAAACAAAACCCAAACCACATTTTATTTATTTATTCATGAGAAACACTGAGAGACAGAGACACAGGCGGAGGGAGAAGCAGGCTCCCAGTGGGGAGCCTGATGCAGGACTAGATTAGGACCTTGGGATCAGCCCTAAGCCAAAGGCAGACACTCAACCACTGAGCCACTCAGGCGCCCAAGGTCAGTTCTTTTATTATGGAGAGCAAACTGGTTCTCAGATCAGCAGCATCAACATTACCTGGAAGCTGGTTAAAAATGCAGACTCAGACTTGATCCTAAACCTATCATTCAGGAATCTGCATTTAACAAGTTGCTTAGGTGATTTGCTGCACTTTAAAGTTTGAGGAGTGTTTGTTCAGGTAGGTTTGGTTTCTTCATATATACCCTTTAGGTATAAAGGAAAGGGCTGGATTTTTCATATATTGGGAGACTTCTATATTAGCACAGTGGTTCTCACCAGGCCAGCGGCCTTGGCGTCACGTGGGAACTTGTTAGAAATGCAAATTCTTGGGCCCTATCCAAATCCCCTGAACTGGAAATTCTGGAGTGCTGCGCTACTATTTAACAAGTCCTTCAGGTAATTCTGATGCTTAGCATTTGAGAACCATTGTTGAATGCTAGTTAGACCTGAATCGGTCGCTTTAAACTGAAAACTCGGTCTTTGAAACCATATACAAACTAGTGTCCCGAAAGATGTTTTTCAAAAATTGTCTGGATGGGGGACGCCTGGGTGGCTCAGCGGTTGGGCGGCTTCTTCAGCTCAGGTCGTGATCCGGAAGTCCAGGATCAAGTCCCACATCAGGCTCCTTCGAAGAGCCTACCTCTCCCTCTGTCTATGTCTCTGCCTCTCTCTCTCTCTGTGTCTCTCATGAACAAACAAATAAATCTTAAAAAAATTGGATGGTGCAAATGTGACTTATGTCAACTCTCAGGATTTAGGATTAACATAGTATTAGTATTCCAAAGACAAAATTCTGTCTTTTCCAACTAGTTTTTTCCCCCTACAAGTGACAAAAGGCTACGATTAACAACAGCTAGCCATGTGTTTATGCCAGGCAATTTTTATTTTTTAAAAATTAAGGCATGGCTTAGAGAGTTGATAATACCTGAAAAAAGTTTGGGCTCAGGTTGAAGAAATAGTTCCACTTGACTTTCCCTTTATTTTGTAAATGCAGAAAAATCCATCTGTATGTCCTTAGTGGGTCCAGAATTTTTTGCTCTGTTCTCTGCATACCAGTGTCCCCCATCTGACAGAGCAGCTGGTCTATAATATATGATTCACTGGCTTTTAGCGTCATAGCTAGGGGTTCTGCTAAGGCCCTTGATGCTTCTCCCTGGTATGACGTAAAACTACTAAGAAAAGAGACTGGATCCATAAACCCCACAGGAAATTAGGCTCATTACTGCAGCCGAATTCATGTTCCCATCCAGAAGAGGGCTTCAGCTGCAATTGCACATGGCAGTTAATTTACTAAGCAGAGTGTGTTTTGCTCAGTATCAGCTTTTATTCTGACTTCTAGGACAAGATGATCACCCGTGTCCTTAATTGTGTGTGCAATTTGACAGTCAAAATGGGCTTTAAGTAATCTCTTGGCAGTGCCATCAGCAGAGAGGAAATTCTTCTCTGAGTTGAACTTTGATTCCATGTGACAGAGAATCACTTGGGCTTCTTGGGCTGTGACCTCAATATGAGTCAGAAAGGTGACTCATCTGCAGAGAGAGGGACTACTCTAAACTCTGTTAATAACTGTACATTGTATGAAGGTGAGGCATCTTAGTCCCACCATGCTTGCCGCAGATCAATCTATCTGGAGATATTAGGGCATTTCTACAAAGCTAAGTGTAATAGATGATCCTCTATACAGGGCCAAGATGGTGGAAGACATGTGTACTAGACTATGGCTACTTTTTTATTTGCTTAGCACCTTCTCCTTCCTGCCATTGACTATTTCAAGCAATTGTGCTTGAATTTTCATATAGGTGCCTCTGTCATCCCAACAGATAACCTATACCTATAACCTATTAGCTTGCTAATCAGATCTCTAATTGTCTGGGTTAGGCGATTGGTCTAGAGACACATTTATGACACACATAAGGCCTTGAGAGTTCTTTGGGGGATGTAATTTGAATGTTGCAGAGAGTTGGCCATTTTCATTCCACACAAATAATTAATTCCAAAGGTAGTTCCACTGCCCTGGAAGTGTAGGGTCCAACTTTCCTCCACAAGGATATGATGAGTTGGATAAAGAGCCCAACAGAGTTGAGAAATGGAGAGAGAAAAAGAAAAGTATTCAGATACTTGGATCCAGCTGGACCTAAAGTTGACTCCTAGGACTTCCTGGTTACATGCAACAATGCATTCTCTATTTGCTTACGCTAGTTCAAGTTCACAATACACTTGAACTTGGAGGCCTGGAAATCCCCTTTATGAGGAATTGTTTAGACACAGAGTCAACCTTCATTTGGAGAAATGAGGCTGGATAATGGTAGAGGTGGAGCAGGAAAACTCACTTCAGATGTGTCCAGGTTTATATTGTGGAAGATGTTTACTTGTTCTTACTCCTTCCAGGGAGCAGGACAAGAGAAATCATGGCAGTGGCAGAATGGGCAAAAGCAAGAGTGGGACACACACATGATCTCAGCCTCATGAAATCCAGGTGTCTACTCTAATTCTGCCATTTATCCAACTTTGCTCAAGTCAGTTGACCTTCCAAAGACTCAATTTCATTTATGAAATGGTGATGATATTCCCTGCCCACTTTATCTCTCTGTGTCAAGTAAAAATGATATAATAAATATTTATTGAGTACCTAGTATGTGTCAAGTACTGTTATAGATATTAGGAACCCAGCAAAGAACAAAGAAGACAAAATCTGTGTCCTCGTGGGGCTTTGAGTCTATAGGTGTTGGCAGTGAGAAGGATTATTAAAGAATGCTATACTCATGCAACTGAGTGCAGAGCTGTCACGATGATGTGGGTAAAGGAGAAGAATGGGGGCTGTGACAGCCTGTGGGAGGGACAGCTGGACCAGTCAGGGGACCTGGAGGAAGAGGTCACACCTGAGCTGAGACCTGGAGGGTCAGGAGGAGTTTAAGGGCCAGGGAAATGTTCTGGCAAAGGGAATAGCTTGTGCCAAGTTGCCATAACATGAAGGAATACAAGAAAGCCACAGTGGCTGGATTGGAGTTCCTGCAGGGAGCCTGGCAGAGGTAAGTGCCTGGGAAGGTAAGTGGGGAACAGGACATGCAAGTCTTTGGAGGCCAAATCAGGGCTTTTGTGTCCAGGTCAGGGAAAATGGGAAGCCAAAGAAGGGATTAAATGGAGGTGGGCATGTTTGTATTATTTTGGTGACTAGGGTTAAATTGGTGTGTGAATATACATTATTCCCTTACGATTACACTGGAAAGCATGAATACTCTGCCAATGCATCAACTGCACCATTGGTGATGATGATGATGATGATGATGATGATGATGATGATGATGATAGCTGGATCTCAGCTGAAGGCTTGATGTTAGACTCCCTCATTCCTCAAAACAGTGCTTTGTAGGAGTTGGTATGAAGCCTCTGTTATAGGTGAGTCTGTAGCTTGCTTAAAGTCATGTACAAGGTGGAAGAGCTGGGACTAGAGCCCAGGATAATGTGATTGTTGTATATAGGTGCCTTTATTCCTGAACCTCCTTAAACTTAATATAGTTTAACTATTTGTATTGTCCACTGAATAAGATCATTTCTTCTTCCCTCCCTCCCTCTCTCTATCTCTTCCTTTCTTCCTTCTCTCTCCTTTCCTTCCTTCCATCCTCCCTTCCTCTCATCCTCCCTCTTTCTCATCCTCCCTCCCTTTCATTCTCCCTCCCTCTATTCCTTCCTTCCTTCCTTCCTTCCTTCCTTCCTTCCTTCCTTCCTTCCTTCTTTCCTTCCATCATTTTGACTGTCACCTAACATATAGCCAGACCCATCAAAGGTACTCAGTGGTATATATTCTAATGGCTGATTAAAAGAAGGAGTGCATGCTGAGATAAGGCTCCCTGTCCAGAAATATGGAACTGAAAGCTAGCAGGCTTCTCTCTGGGTATTCTGAGGAAAGTGCCCTGGTTTCGTTCAAAGATCAGATTAAGAATCCTCAACAGTTCATGGAGGTGCTCCACCAAAAGGAGACTCTCTTTCTAAATACCTGTGTACGGTTCCTGGAGGACAGAGGTGGAGCTGAGTGACTATAGTCTATCTTCCAAGGCAGTGATGCTCTAGGGGGCAGTGGTAAACAGAACTCAGGAAGCAGATGGTTGTGGAGTAGGGGGGGGGAGAGTGTCTGTGGCCAGAAATAAGAATATCTTTATTGCTGAATAAGGAAACAAGCCAGGTGTTGATCTAAATGAGCAGAAGTTTCCTGAACATTCAGGAAGGATATCTGGTCTTTAATTTGTCAACCATGGAGAGCTGGACCTGAGTGTTTTTCTCACTTAGGCACCATCTTGATCATGTGGTCTTACTGCCCACTCTTGCCTTTTTGGGAAGCCTGTAGGTTATTCCCCTGTGGAGCCACAGACATTCTTCTCCCTGTGCTCACCCCCTTCAGGTTTGAGTGTTACTAGACTAATGATCTGCCATAGGACTGAAGAAGGCTCTGAGGACTCTCTGGAAAGCTGACTTCAGTCCTGGTTACAGTTGTCTGAAGAAGGTCCTCAGATGGAAAAGGAAAGCCTTACATGATAGCACTTCTGGGTTTGTTATAATAAAAGGAGAAAAATGTCTGAAAGAATGCTTCTAGCAGATCAGGGTTGGACAGAACAGTAAGAAGAAATTCTCAAAGTCCACTTGAAGCTTGTTAACATAGAAAATTGCAAGAGACTGGCTTACACTGCATCCTTTTCCCAAAAGCACAGGCAAAGACCTTGATTTCCATTTTTTTATTATGGTTGAGTGCTTTCTTTTGGCAAATACTTATTGAGTACTTTTAATCCTAGAATTGGTCATTCAAAACAAGTGTCTTAAAATATTCTTCATTTAGATGCAGAAGCTTCAAACTGTTAACAGTGATAGAATGAGAGATACTTATTGGTGACTTGCAATCAGCCGATGCAACTGGACTTTTACCCTCTTCCCCTCTTCCTGAGCACCTTTCCTGTTCCCTGCTTAAACATATGTGAACTTCAGCATGTGCTGTTACATACAAAGCCAAGTGTGCACCAACCAGTGTTACCATGACAGATCAAAGAAGTTCACTGTGAGGAATGGCTTCATGGGTATATAGTACATGCAGTTACAGAGTGCCCTGCGCTTAGAAGGGGGCCTCATGTTTGGGGTTAATGTTTTGTGGTCACCATATCAAAAAATTTTTTTTGAGATTTATTTATTTATTCATGAGAGATACAGAAAGAGAAAGGTGGAGACATAGGCAGAGGGAGAAGTAGGCTCCATGCAGGGAGCCCCATGTGGGACTCGATCCCGGGACTCCAGGATCATGCCCTGGGCCGAAGGCAGATACTCAAGCTCTGAGCCACCTGGGTGTCCCATACCATCTCGAAATTCTTAATAGACATTGTCTTTGTCTTTTTGTTCTGTAAATGAAATCCAGTGGGACAATGGAGCATGATATGGGGCTTGGAGACTCCTTTCACCAGCAGCCCCACCCCCGACTGCATCCTCATTTCCATCACATGGGTTCTTGGCTACCTGCTCCCTGAGGTGTCTAAGTCCTGATTTGTAGCCCAGCTACCGCACCTCACTGCCATGCGAGCTCTGGGGCAGTGAGATTGAGTCAGGTGTCTGTGCCTCACTTGCAGAATCACAGGGCAGAGCTCTAGGCACCCGGGGAGGGTTAACACTCACCACGTGAATATCCTGTGCCTAAAGGAGCACAATAGATTCAGGGAGAGACTGTAGAAAAAAGGGAGCAATGTTTTGCTTGTGTTTTGAACAAGAGACCCCACATTTTCATTTTGTACCCAGCCTTGCAAATGATATGGCTGCCCCTAGTTATAGCCCTTTATGTTAGCAGCATGAGGGTGCATGAGTAGATGAGAAAGGTGGATCCACCCATGAGTGAGGATGGGAAATCATTCTCCAGTCTAAATGCACAGAAAGCTGGCCCCTGTGAGCCAGCGCTGCTCTCAGCTGGCATGCTTATTAGTTGTATCTGTCTTCCAGAAACATACTGGCTAAAGCACCATCAAATAATAACCATGTCTAACCATCTGAATATTCCTCTAAAAATTCTGCTGCCAAATTTGGCGAAAACAAGATGATGACTGAAATTAACAGAATGTCCCCCAAAGCAGCAGCATGGGAAACAAGTGTGTTATTTACAGTATAAACTAACAAGGCAGGCCCGTGACAATTGATACATACCCCTCCTCTCCACCAAATCTCTTCTCATTATGTAAATAGGATGGCCCGAGGTGAGAGAACAATGAATAGAATAATAAGTAGAAATGTAATGGAGCTAATAGTGGATTTCTCAGGACTGTCAACTTCTGTTCAAAGATCCTAGCGCTGAAGGATAGAAAGCGGCGTGTTCTCGCTGCCTTGTGCAGGATCCTCTTCCCTCACACCCCTTAAGTCTAGAACAATTTCCTCTGCAATCCTGCAGTTTCTAAATGACTTAGCCCAGAGTCCCATACGGATGCTTGCACATTTCTGGATTGGTTGATGCCAGTCTAAGGTGATGCAGAAGCCCTGCCACTAAAAGATCCGATGTGAGTGTCTTTTGAAAATGTCCAGTTCTAAGTCATCAGGTAATCATTTGAGAATAGCAAGTGTCTACTCAGGTAAGTTTAAGAAAAACAGAATTCCTGGGAGGACACATGCGAGAAGTTCAGCGAGGCCTTCCGAAAGGCCAGAACTGGGAGGCAGCATACTGGGTCCCAGGGAGACTGGTCATCTCTCTCCAGAGATGTCTAAGTCCCAGTTTGTAGCATTTGCCTATTTCCATGCTAAGTACTTCCACTATAGCTGCTTTCAAGTGACCGACATGGCATCACTGAATGAGGAGCTGAGAAGAGATGCGTAGTGGCACCCTATTACGTGATAGTTTTTCATATAAATAGAGCAGACATAAGTAACCTTAAGAGCATAGATTATGGTAAAATATAGTAAAATATTTAAGAAATTATACATTTTGATTATTTGTTGTCTTTGCCCTTAAGAGAACTTATTAACCATAATGCATGTAATTTATTTTTAATAACATCTGTGTTTATAACAGTTGACTCACAAAATTCCTGATTATTTGACAATAAACTCTGGGGAGTGGTATATTTTGGCTTCCATATATTGTTTCCTCCTCATGGGGCCAGAGGAGCAGGTTTTGTGAGAAGAAGGCAAAAGTCAGAAGGGGCTATGGGTATGGAAGGAAGAGCCTGGCAGGAGAAACAAATAGCAGCTCCAGTTCAGTTTCACCACAGATATTTTATTTTGACATAGTTCAAAGTTAATATATCACTCCATTAAAAAAAAAAATCAGGTCTGTTCTTGTCCTTGTTTTTCGTTTGTTTGTTTGTTTTACCTCTCCAAATATCTCTTTGGAGATATTTGGCTCTTTTTCCTACCCCGTAATTAGGGGCTTCCTACCCTGTCTTTGAACACCTTCTATCTACGTGATAACAACACCTAAATTTAAGAATTTGGTGCTATCCCCATGCTGAGGTACAGACTTGTGTATTTAACTCTTCTTAGATACCGCTGCATGGATGTTTTACCATCACCTTGAATTCAAGACATCCAAGACAATCCTTATCTCCCCCCAAAAACATTCTTCCTAACCAAATGATGGTGCAGTATGATGTTAGAAACAGAATTTGAGGCTAATGCCAAATATATCTCCAACTTGGTGGTGTTATTTTGGGCAAGACTAGTTCTCTCTGATCTCAATTTTGCCATCCGATAAGGGGGCTTGCCTTGGACTAGTGATCTTTAAGCCATATTCCACAGAAACCTTGATTTTGTGGATCTACCTCAGAAGCTGTCCAAGCATTAAGAGAAAACGGGCTCTGGTGGAGTCCTGGGCACCTCATCGTCCCTTCGAACAGGAACATACCTCTTTCATCCTTTTCATATATTGAAATTCCATGGGATATTTCTTTCATGAAACAGTGAGACAGGAAACGTTGTAAATTACTGAATTAGATGACATCTTGGTCAAGCCCTCTGATTCTTCAGTTAGGGCTTAAGCTTCTGGTGGCTTCAAAGGTAATGCAGTGGCAGCTCAAGATTGTAGGTCTGTCTGTTGTCCTCTGTAGTTCATTGCACAGGGGTAGCGCTGTGGCGCTCCTCAACAATGAACATAGTCATTTTAATGCCTTCTATTGATTCTCACTTAGCATTCTGCAAAACATTTTTATGTCTATTTCTGCCCCAGGGTTGTAAAACATAAATTGGTACATTCCATGTTTCTTTTTGAGTATCTGTTCTCAAACATACTTGGATTCGTATTGATAATCATTGCTGAACAATGGACAAGTGATTGTTGAATGAATGATTGGAATGAAGATCACCAAGGAAAATTACTCTTTTGAATTAATCTCCATTGCCATATTAAAGAAGTCAGCTGTTGACTTGGCCTTCCTAACCTTCCTATTTTCTGGAAAAGAGGGGAACTTCTTGTGGTATTGTTTAGGGTTCCTGAGAATTGCCATGAAACATACATTTTACTTTCACGAATGCTAAGCATTATCAGGCAGAGACAAGGCTTTTGTACAAAGGGAGGCAGAAGGCTATTCTCTATTCAGGGCTGCTGGATCAATATTGTTATCATTTGCTTTATTTATTAATTTATTTAGGTTTCTAAGAAGCTCTACATTTTCTTGTGATGGTGATGCAAATGCAAACAGCTTCCACAGACCTTTGCTATCTAGACTCTCGATAATGATCTCTAAAAGCCAACTCATTTTATTTGCATCCTTTTATTAATAATACAAAAAACCCCCTAAACCTCAACTAGTGCTTGTCACAGTCAGTGGGTACTTCATGAGCCAAGAGTGCATGGGAGGGTATTTTTGGTTCATTATTGGGTTTCTGTAACTGAAATTATGTTTTGTGAGAGCAATCATGTATTTTAAGGGGAAACTCAAAGCAAGGCAGTCATTTCAAAGTCCTTATTACTATAATCATGAAAAACAAATTTGTTCAAATGGCGTGTGTGTGTGTGTGTGTGTGTGTGTGTACATACACACACACACACGCATGCACATATGTTGGTATGGACAGACCTGATAACATATATGCATATATGCAGCGTTCTCTTTTTTCCAAATCCAGCTGGTCCTATCGGGACCATTGAAACAATGAGTCATTGGCTGCAGCCTTCCTGCATCTTTCCCCCTTATTCTGATACTTGAGGCTTACCCACAAGGCTTACAGGGGATGTGGCCTATGCATTCAGCCCCAAATGATGGCTCATGGGGGCAGAGCATTTACAAGCCTTCTTTCTGACCCTCTAGTTAGATGGCAGTGATTGCATTGAGAGGAGACCAGGGAATAACAAAGAAAACCGCTTAAGCAAGTTGTGTTTGGGAAGATTAGAGAAGGGAGTGCACAGAAGGATTAATTTGAAGTCTCCAAGGAAGTAATCTTGTTCAAATAATAGTTTTTCTTGTAACTATGTTTTCTCAGGTTGGTTATTTCTTATGGGGTCTTCAATTTTCCGAAATCTTTTAAAAACTTAGATTCTAACTTCTTCTATTTCGTTATTACTATTTTCTTATTCTTGCGCACCATCCATTTGTTTATTCAGTCTAATGTTCATTCATTCACTCATTCATTCATTTGTTCATCTGACATTTACTAGTGATTAATATGAATAAAGTCTCTGACAGTAAGATGTGGGGACAAAACCAAACCAAACCCAAACCAAGACTCACAGGGAATCCTTTGTGGCAAAGTTGACCCAGCAGGTGGTGTGGGCATTCTATGGCCTTATTGGGTGTTCAGACATTGGTTCCGATTAAATGCCTTGTTAAATATACTGCATGCCAAAATTGTGATAGGAGTCATGGCAGTGACATGAGTACGATGAAGAAAATATGGAGAATCATTAAAATTGATGTTGGAGCTCAGAGATAGGCTGGGAAGACTTTACAAAGTTGGAGATCAGAGATAGCCTAGGAAAACGTTACCGTCAGAGCTCCGAGATGGGCTGGGAAGGAGCAACCCTACAAGTTGGGTTGCTTCTGCCTTAGGTAGAAGCCAAGTCTCAGGGAATTCTTGGTGGGGAAAGCCAGTTGACTAAGGCTTAGAGGCAGTAAAGCTAGTGATGTTTTCAAGTTTGATTGTGTCTACAAACTTAGTTTAAAATGTTCAGTGTTTAAGTTCTGTTGAGGAAAGTTTTTGATGAGGTAGCTTGTGAAGTTTGCATACTTTCATTTATTGCTAGGGTAGCTTGGCCAAGAACTTCTTGCTTAGGTGTAGAAGTACTGATTGTCAATGAGATATGGCCCCCACAGCCCCCTGCAAACGGAGGACAGTGGAGAAGGCTCCATACTCCCAAGAAGGGCAAGTGAAAACTGATATCCTTCTGATAGGGGGACAAGTAACACTTCATGGATTTGGACTACTCTAGTCATAATACTAATAATGGGCACCATTTGTTGATCACTTACCACAGACCAGGCACTGTGTTAGGTTCTTGTCCTGTACTGACTTATTTAATCTACTGGCAACTGAGATGACTGCTCAGTATGGATACTATAGCAATTCCTTGCCCTAGGTGCTTACCCTCTTCTAGCCTCAGTTTCCCCATCTGTAAATGGGGATCCTAGGAATGTGGGGGGCATTAAATGAGACAGTGCTTATTATGTGCTCAGCATAGTGTTGACCAGGGAATGTTAGAGTATTAGGTAGTATTAGCATTCCTCTCCCCTCAAGAGGACCATTATGATATGAGCACACCCTAAGGGCAGCAATACCAAAAGATCCTGCTCCTGTGAGCTCCTATTAGAACTGAAAATTCTCTAATGTTGAGAATTCTCTCACCAATGTGTGACCATGCCCTTGCTACTGTTTTCTTTTCCAATATTTTATTTATTTATTCATGAGAGACACACAGAGAGAGGCAGAGACACAGGCAGAGGGAGGGAGCCCTGCTCTGCAGGAAGCCCAGTGTGGGACTCGATCCCAGAACCCTGGGATCACACCCCAAGCCAAAGGCAGACACTCAACCACTGAGCCACCGTCCCCACCCTTGCCACTGTTAATGTGTTTTCTGCACAATCTGATTTGGTTCTCATAAGCTTTATGAGAGCAGAGATTTTGGTCTTCTCTAGCCCCACCTGTAACACTTCTTGGCGCGTTATCTTCAGTGAAGGACAGAGCTTTAATTTTTCCTTCTTTCCCTGACAAACTCCTACTTATCTATCAGGATCCATGGAACATTGGCACACTCTCCCTTCTCCCTAGCGTTGCCAACCTCTGGGATTCAGTCATTCTATCTTTGGTTCCCACACAGTTCTTAGTTCATATCAGGTCGGATATTTTCATGTAGTCTGCAGTCTACTGTAGTGCATCTACTTTGCTGTCTTTTGCCCTACCTGCTCAGACTCCTCTAAGACTCCTCAGTGCCTCTGTGTTTTTGCTCAAGGTTGGCTTGCAGCAGGCACTTTACAGACACTTGAATAAATAACCACAACCACCTTCATTTGTATCTGAACACTTTTCTTAGTATTTGAAGTTTTCACCAAAACCCCCAAACTCAAAGACCTTTGCCATTTGCTCAGAGGTTTTCAAAGAATGTTTACCTGAGAATTGGGCAGCTTTCACATGCCTGGAAGGAAGCCTTGAAGCAAAAGCAAGTCTGTAGCTCTGAAAGAATTATGTCAACATTTAATTGCAAGAGATGGTTGCGTTGCCTGGAGGGCTTCCAGAATAATTTAGCTTTTGGTTTAAAGCTCAATTTCTAGGTAATTGATCAGGTGGAAGCAATTTGACTATTGTAGTTTGGAAATGCAAGCTTTGGTAATGCCTTAGCTTCTTAAAATGTCGCTATCAATCCATCTTGGGACTGGAAATCTCTCTGGCAGGTGTGTGAATGCCTAGGTAATGGCTTTGCCTTTTGGGCTGATCAGAGATGTTACACTTCTTTGTTGATGACCCTCTGGCCTGACAAAGACAATAAAAGACTGGCCCCATAACCAAAGCAATGTTTTGATGGATGCAGAGACCCCAGCCCTGAGTGGGAGACCCCAAGGAACATTTTCCTTTGCCAAATGAGAAAGGAACCAGACAAAACTGGGGAGTCGGTGAAATACTCTCCTGGCACATGTTAACCGGGCTTGTTGAACTGCAAGGAAAAAAGGGACATACTCAGATTATATTGAAGTAATGGGGACTCAACAAATAAGGGCAATGAGAATCTCAGGGAACTTGGAAATAGATGGACATTCAGGCCTCTCAGAGAGCGGAAGTTGGAGGAAGGGGAGGGAGAGTTATGTTCCCAGCTAGAGCTGTGATTGGGTTTTAATGTTACCACCTTGGCCCGGAGGACTGTGGATAACATTCTATTTGCTTTGCTCCACTTTTCCTTTCAGCAGAGCAATCTTTTCACTTTTGCTTAAGTTCCTGGGGAGAATCTGACTGGGACAACCTATAGAAGGGCTGCTCTTCCTGTGAGCCAATCAGCCGTGTCCAGAGGAGGGATCATGTGGTATAGAACAGGGCCACCTGTGCTTAAAGAACCATATAGGGCTCCTTCAGCAACAGCGAGTGTAGACTTGCACAGTTTCTTATAAAAGGACTATGAGGTAGCAGGCATTGGAATGGTTCTGTTTTATCAGAAGATGGTCACGATTAATCCAATAGCATTAACTGATCATTGAAATTTAAGCATGGTAGCCTAGGGTGGACAATAACTGGAACTGGCACACCTCAATTCTTCCCAATTCTTCTTACCCTCTAGTAAACCTGTGAAACCCCTGCTAGTGTTTCCTTAATGTGTGCAACAATCACTGTTTCTCTTCCTTGTAGCCCATTGGCCCACGTAAGTTCACCTACATGAGGTAGACAGTTTTAGCACCTCAGATCTGTCTCTCTTCTCTGTCGAAGGCCTTCTGAGCACTGGGAGCTTACTAAGCAGCAAGCAGATGAGTCCTGGAAATGGAGGTTAACTCTCTGGGGTCACTCTCAACAGATGGGAGTCTGTGATAAATGCCCCAGCTTCCCTATCCTCTTATGAGACAATTCTGAGTCATATGCTACATGGTTTGGCAAAGGGTCGCCACTGGGTTTGGGCCTCAGTTGCCTACAGCATGAACCTGATCATTGTAGAAGCTTTATTTGTATCTCCTTTTTATGCCTTACTTTTCTACTGCCTCACTCGTGCTTCTTGAAACAAATTCTCAAATATATTACCTGTGCCAAAGTCCTTGTCTCAGGTTTTGCTTTTGGGGGAATCCAAACTAAGACAATGAAATATTATACCCATTTCAAGGAAGATCACAAGCTATCTATGTAGAGACCATGTATTACAGTCTTCATCTAATAAAATCTGATCTACCACATTGAATTTTTTCTAATGCAAATGAGCTCATAGGCAATTGATTAAATATGGGAATATCAGTAGCATAAAAATTATTTTGGTCTTTATGTAATTTTCCCCAGAACATTGATTGCTTGTACTACCAAGAAGCAGCAGCTGAATGAAAGTATACCAACAGAGCTGAATGAATGCACCAAGCCTCAGAGGAATCCAAAATGGTCTATGCACAGTCCACCCTATATTCCTTGGCCAAATCCACCCGCTTAGAAGTCCTTTTTGGGTGATTTCCTTCATCTTGCTGCATTGTGCCTCTGTTTCCATAGTTCAGAAGTCTCAGCCTTTCCTTAAAACTCTTCCAAATCAAGCTGCACTCACTTTTTAAAATGTGAAGTCCTATATTTATTGTACATCTCTTTTAATTAAGAATGTGTCATGAAAAAATAACCTATCATGTCTTTTCAAATATGCTGGTTTTAAAGAAATCAATTACTATCAATTATTATCATTTGCGTTGATTATGTGGTTACAAATTTGCAAAAAGTGGTCTGCTCTAATCCTTTCTTTCAAAAAACCCATTTATTACACAATCCTCCCAAGCGTGGGGTTTTTCTGGAACAAAAATCTTGTCCAGGGCACCTATTTCAGGGCTGTTCTAAGCATAGGAGCATTTGTGTTAGATGTAAGTGCACAGCTCATCATTGGTAAGTGGGTGAAGGGAAGGAGGGCAGTACAACTCTGGCAGTAACACAAATTTAGATATAATGGGATTGGCAGTTGGCAATTAGCTTTGGTTCTCTGCCCAGCCAGTTTTCAAAAGGAGGAGAGTTGAATTCTTATCTTCTGGAAGGTGGGAAGTGACTTTGGATTTAGAATGTGGTCACATCATAATCATTTGGTATACTATCAATTAATCCAGTATAAGATTCATCATTTTTAAATACCTTTATACAATATATACTAAGTGTAAAAAATGTATTTTTATCATGTGTCATATTCTTTCCACCCAGGAGACTACTGTCTGATAAATTATCTGGGGTCAGTTGCTTTCACCACATGGCATTAGATGCTGGGTAAGCTTATGAGAAGGAACAAACTGGGAGTTAGTGATTGTGATTTAGGCATGATTAAAAGCCACACAAAATTTCAAAAAATATTTTATTCTTCACTTGTTTCATGTTTCAACAACTTCCATTTATTCAATTTAGCATTTCTCCATGCTGCATTGTCAGGAGCATAATGTGACATATTTTTGAGGGGGAAAAATGAGAATGCTTCAAAGCTATGAAATTTGGAGTGATGCCTAAAAGTTTTTCCCCCTGGTTTATCTGACTTATGTATATAAATCCTGGTAGGAAAATATAATAATTTCAGATTACAAGAAAAATGCCTTCTGTTGACACTGAGTTCTCACAGGTGAGGTGAGCTTTGCATTAAGGGCACAAAAGCTAAAAGACAAAGAGAAATGGCAATTTAAGCACTTGGCAGGCTCAATGAGGTTTTTTTTTTTTTTTTTTTTACTGAGTATGTTAAGAGAAGTTGCAAAGTGAAACCACAAGGCAGCATCAGGAAGGGAAGCAACTGGACAACTGAACACGCCGGAAGTGGTGTGTTCCCTTCTATCCCCCAGTGACTGGAATCTTGGCCTTCACCCGTGTCCCTCCTTTTTCTCCCAGAATAGAATAAGGGGATTGGATGCAACGATCACCAAGCATCTCTTTCTGCTCCAAAGATACTCAAATTCTCAGGATTTCTGAGTTCTATGCCATTAGAATTGATTACCTCTAAATTGTTATCTACATTTCATAGAAAGGGAATTATTCAAGCTTGTACTTTTTGGCACAAAATTTACCCACGACTTTCCTAAAATATTATCTCTTAATGCACACAATTCTCAAGCACTGAAGCTAACTGGAACTACCACAGAGTATTAATAGAATATATATGTGAAAGGATGTTATTTAATAAACCCCTAAGTCAATAATTCTAATGATTCAAACCAACTTTAAGTTTCCAACTAATTAGAAGCCAAACTCTCAGCTTTGCTTCTTCTATCCTCAGCTCCCTCTCAGTGATGGCCATGCTCCTGGCTGGGTCACTACTTCCATGTCCCCTGGACAAATTTAAGTCCTCTGGCCCAACAGTGAGCAGGCTGGACTTGTGGGAAAGGTTCCCTGGAAAGCCCTAGGGGCTGAAAGCAAAGACCTGCTACGTTGGAGGAAGAGGGAGAGAGTTCCAAATCTCTTTGCATCTCTTTAAAACTGTCTTTCCAGTCAGTAGGCTCCCATTGTTGGGGATGCCCTGGGTGGTTTGGGTGGGCACTCTCTTCATTAGCCAGCCATTGTTGTAGAGTGATGAAAGCAGCTTCCTGACTTTTTGAGGAAAAGTAATTGTCACCCGTGCTCTCTGGTGGTACCTGAACTGCTGCTCTAAGATAGCATGTGCAAATCAGAACATCCCTGGTGCAACTGTGTGAAAAATAACCAGCACCTTGACATTTGCAGATTTCACTAAACACAGGAATATGGGATTCCAGCTGCACCAGACTCCCTGCTAGTCCCAGAGCACACCAGGCTCCAGTCCACCGCAGGGCCTTTCCACGTGCTGTTCTCACCACTTGGAATGCACTCCCTCCATTTCCTCATGGCTCATTCCTTCTTTTAATTAGTATTTGCTTAAATGTCCCCTTTGTACAGAGGTCATCTTGTATAAACCAGCATCCCTTCTGTCTCCTGTCATTCTTTGACCCCTTCCCATGCTTTATTTGCTCACAGTGTTTATCATACTCTGACAGTGAATATTTAAAAGTTGTTTATTTTCTATCTCCTCCTCTAAAATGCATGCTTTATGAGAGCAGGCTCTTTACCCATTTTGGTTCCTGTTTCATCTCTAGCCCTAGGAGGACATAGTGAGCATTTAGTAGCTGTTCGTGAGAAGCATGAAAAGCAATGAGATGTATACCAGCTGGAGTCCGGGTAGTAGTAAAATTTCTATGTATTATGCATATCTTAAAACACACAAACGTTTGGAATGAGACCCTCCTCTCTCTCAGACCTGCTAGAAAATGTTCTGATTCTGTTCATATAGGTCCTTTCCCTCCCCCACTCTCTAAGACAAGACTGGGAAGAAAAGTAGAAGGGGAAGGTTAAAATCAAATCTGGGAATGGGACTACAAATCTGTGAGTGCAGGGGAAGCAGATGTGAGGGCAGAGAGGGGCATTTTGAGATCCAATCTGCCTCCTTTACAAGGTTAAAAACTAGAAGGTATGATCTGTATCCATTTATTTCATGGATGTATCTGAGGTCATAGCATGGGACCTGGTACATAGCAGCTGCTCAATAAATGTACTTTGGATAATGAGTGAAAGACACGAATCATTTTGGAGTTTTGGGGTTACAGATTTGTATCCCCTTTTCCTGTGAGATTGAATTAGTCACTTCATTAATTCTTAACTAATTCATTTCTTCATGAGTGTCCTCACCTCCATAGAGTTTGTGGATGTATCAAGACAAATCGAATGCCATTTTTTTCCTTTCACTTTTTAAAGAGACTAGTATTCAAGTCCTTTGATCTACAGTGAATTTCAGAATTCTGTCGTCTAAATGCCTTGAGTTGAGGCCCCAATAAGTGACACTATAAACCCCTCTAGAACCATAAGGGTTTCCTTGTAAAGATACTGCCACTATGCATCTTGTGAAGAACTCCCTCGTCTTTTACTCAATTCAACAAGTTTCCATTGAGTGCCCAGCACTGAAAGTCTTACATGGATATTGATTCCCTACTCCCTCTGTTTTAACTATCAAAATCATAGGTTATATTGTTTCTGACTGAAAACCCACCACAGCTCCCTGCTAATCACCCATTGCTCCTTCCCACTGCTGGCACTGCCTGATACCAATATCAATGGGGGATCTATATTGTGAGTAGTATTTATGAGGAGAAAAACATGTGACACAAAAAAGAATAATTACTTTCATAAGCATGTAGTTTTTTATACTATGAGATTCTCATTGGAAAGGCATGCTAAGGGAGGCATAATTGCTAATTCTGGTGTTAAACCTACCTCTGAGGAATACTTCATGGTCTGACTCTGAGTGTCATTTCTTCCTGTGGACCAGAGGCGAGAATGGGAAAGAAATACACTTTCACTGAGTGTCTACTCAGAGCCAGGCCCTATGAGTTCCCAGACATGGGTTTCTCCTTATTTTTTTTTTAAGATTTATGTATTTATTCATGAGAGACACACACACACACAGAGAGAGAGAGAGAGAGAGAGAGAGAGAGAGGCAGAAACATAGGCAGAGGGAGAAGCAGGCTCCTCGCAGGGAGCCTGATGCAGGACTTGATCCAGATCCTGAGATCACACCCTGAGCTGAATGCAGACACTCAACCGCTGAGCCACCCAGGCATCCCTGGGTTTCTCCTTATGAATAGAGAATTACATGGAATTATCTTCATTATAAAATAGTACAGATTCTCACATTTTATTATCATAAAATCACCTTCCTACAGTATGGAAAATTGGAGGCAAGATCAAGCTTCTTACAAAATACATGGTGGTTTTATATCCTACAGTGATGTTTCTTTTACCAAATTTAAGAACTGAGGTGTCCCCAAGAGCTGCCTTCCCACAAATATTTTCCTCACCACCGCACTTAACTGTCTAAAAGACCACCATTAAAATCACTCTTATAACACAAGGCAGGAGGCTTCCTGAGGCTTCTGCTAAAATGTCTTGTGCTATGTGGTATGTCTAGTGTAACCTTTTTTTTAATCAAGGAAAATTTGTAGAATTTAGGTCAAGATGCACTGAGAATAATTTGCAAAACCCATTAACCCAAAGCTGATATGTGTAGCACCAAGTTTAGATTGCTTTGGAAGGAGTGAATCTTTCTCCTCCACTCTGGAAGAAATTGAGATCCCATCTGAGACCAAGGATACACTGTCCTGCCAGGGATAACTACAGAGTATTGGAACAAAGATCAAAGATGCTCCATGGATTCTAGATCATATAGACCAAGGTTCAAATCCTGGTCCTACCAGTTGCCATCTCTGTCCCTGGAATATTCTTGCCTAACCCTGGGTTTAAACCTCAGCTCTATAGCCTTCTTCTTGGTTAGCTTTGGGAAAGCCATTTAATCTACTGACGTTTAGTTTCTTTATCATAAAAGTGGGAATATTAATACCTCTCTTTTAAGGTTATTGTAGAATTAAATGGTATAGTTCAAAAGCAGTTGCCTGATGTTTGACATAAGAGAGCGGCTGATATGTGCTAGTAATAGTAGTAGCCATCATTGTTGTCTTTACTGTATATCATTATCCAATACATTCCAATAAATCTAACTAAATCTCTGAAAAATTGCTTTCTTCTCAGCATTCCTCAATGCAAAATGCAAGATGTTTTTTGACAATAAGATGTAATATTTGCATTAATTTAAGGCCCATCTGTGCCCAATATACAGTTTTTTTAAAGTGACATTTTAGGGGCACCTAGGTGGCTCAGTCGGTTAAGCATTTGCCTTTGGCTTAGGTCATAATCCTGGGTTCTGGGATGGAGCTCCATGTCAGGCTCCCCACTCAACAGGAAGTCTGGTTATCTCTAGCCCTCTGCCCCTCCCCCTGCTTGTGCTTTCATTCTCTCTCTCTCAAATAAATAAATAAATAAAATCTTTAAAAATAAAATATTTTATTATCCAAATCTTCAAATCTACAGATAAATTAAATTTTGCAGTGGGCATATGTGCACTCACTAGATTCTATCACTGACATTTTACTACTTGCATTTCTGCCTCTCACTCCATCCATTTCTCTCTCCATCCATTAATCGAGTCTGTGTTTCTACTTGATGCATTTCAAAGTAAAGTGCAGATACTGCTATAATTTACCCCTAAGCACTTCAGTATGCATATTATTCACTAGAGTTCCCCTTTTGTGTATAGTTTTTTTTTTTATCTTTTGATGTAAAATTTACACACAGTGAAATGCATAAATGTGAAATGTGTGTTCTCCGGGTTTTAACAAATGCATACATATATGTAATCCAAACCTTTGTCAAGATGTAGAATATTCTCATTACCCTAGAAAGGTCCCTCAAGTCTCTCCCAGCCAAATCTAACCCTCTATCACTGCTTCGTTTTCTACCGTGGAATAGTGTTGTCTGCTCTAGAACTTCGTGTGAATGGAATCATGAAGCATGGACTTATATTTAAAGCTTTCTTCATTCAACATGTTTTTAAAATTCACAGACATTTTTGTACAATGTACCTATTGAATAAGTGCAAACAAAATTTTTGAGTTCTTGCAAGCCAATGTCCTTCAACTCTCACCTTGCCTTGTTGTTAACGTAAAACTCCTTGTGTCAACCACACTTGAATCTCCTCGGGCCTAGCCCTTGGCTTTCCCTCAGTGCTTTTGCTCACATTCTTTCTTCCCACCAGGCCTGTTCATTCATTGCTTTTCTTTCAGGGCTCAGCTGCAATCCAGCACTTCCCTGAAATCCATGTGGACCATCATGAGTTACTGCCTGAGCTCTTCCTCCTTGGACACTGAATTGCCAGCACACTAACTGCTGGTGTTGCTGCTGGTGATCATGGACTGGGGGAGAATAAGGGATGGAGAGGTTGGCACACAGCGTTCATGTTCTAGCATAGGTTTCCGGGGAGTGGGGGGGGAATATTCTTCAATGATAAGAGCCAAAAGAACTGAAACCAGAGTGATGACTGCAAGAGTCTAAAGAGAAAGGGAGTAAGGAGAGAGGGAGAAGAAGTCAAGATCAGCTCTCTCAGAGTAGTGGGTGTGATATGGGTTGTGGCTGATGGTTCAGGAGAGAGATGAGAGAAGCTATCAGGAGTAATTCTTTCTCATAGACGTTGCCTAAATACTGAGTAACTAGATTGCTTTTCCTTGTGGTTGGTGGAAGTTCTCTTTGCTACATAATCATGCAACGTATGTCTTATTTTCTCAATTAAACTGCAAGGTAGTCTCTTACTATTGACTGAGACAGTTGCATAAGCTGTTTGTTTATTTGGTTTCCTGCACATGGGAGGCCTCAACAGATACCTGCCGATTGCAAATGATGCCTCTCACCTGGTCAGTCATTCTCGCAATTAGTTTTATTGATATTTGGGGGTCTGGACTTAATGTGTATTTGACTGAATTGATCATTTCGGCCACTGTAGACTTTGAAGCAGTTGTATCTGTCAACTGTGCCAAGGAAATGGGAGTTGAGCAATGGAGATGATTTCCATTCTGTTGCCATGTTATTATAGCATGGCAGCACCCAACCATTAATCCTCAGAGTATACAGTACTTTTTGTCTTCCAAAATCTGATGGAGAACTAATCTCTGTTCTTGTTGCCCTAAAATTAAAATGGAAAACATTGTCCCAAACATGTGTCTGTCACACTTCCAGCCTGGTGCTTAGGTCTGCTTACAGCCCAGGGATATATCTACTAGAGGAGAGAAGTGGTCCAGCAGCCGCTGGACATAAGTCCCTTACCTCTTCTTATTTCTTACTTCCCTAACCCAGCAGGCTGTCCCCAATTAAGATGGACTCTGATTCAGTCTAACAAAGATCAGAAGCAATTCAGAGTCAGCAGACTCCCTTTTACACTTCTAATATTTTGTATTTTGCCAACATTCCAAGGTAGTTTGAAGGTCCCTGCTTTCTCATGAGGGCTGGGCACAAGTGTTCAAGAGCGATCATTGTAATGACATCTCTCTGATTAAAAAGACAGCTAGTGAAATCGAGATGGAACATCAGATTCAGAAACATCATTAGCAGGATTCTATTTTGGTTAGGTCTAATCTTCTGTGGGGTCACCATGTTGCCTTTGACGAGTCTGACCATTTTATATCATTTAGATTGAAACAGACCCATCATGTCACAGGCAAATGGCTTTATCATATTTAATTAACCCAACACCATGTAATAATCTCCCTGGTAATTATCCCTCACCAGTGCTTGAAAGCATGCTGCAACAAATAAATCATCAAAGTTGCAGGTATACTTAAACTGTTATTTGGTGCCATGGCAGAAGGATATTGACAAGTTACTGTGCAATACTAATTATACTAAGAAAATGTAAATGGCTTCATCAAAAAAAGAAAGAGCCAGATGGCAGGTTTTATATACTGTATCCTCATGTGTTAGGAAGTGGGATATTAAAAAGGCATCATGCCCTCTGCATCAGGGAAGAAGGAAAAATAAAGAATAAAATAAGATACCTGTGTCTTTATGGACGCCAGGCTGAACCCTCCAATTAAAGAACCTGTCTGGAAAGTGGCAACGTTCAAAAAGACACTAGCAGCTATTGACATTTATGTCTAATGATGCCACCCAGAATATAGATGAATGGATATTACTCAGAATGAATGCTACCTTTTCCTTGTGATAGTAGTTGCTGGAGGGGGCGGGTGCTGACTTGTTCCATGATACCCTAGCTTTTCTTTCATGCTTGCAAATGTTGAATTGTTCATGGAGAGACGTGTATCAGGTGGTGATCAATGGGCCTCCACTGAGCTGGTTTTTCTAATGCTTCAGTAAGAACATACTTACTTGAACACATTGCAATTAAAAAGCAAAATTCAGTAGGAAACAATGGACTTACACCTACAGAATGTAACAACACCCAGCAGAGAGGAATTCTGATTTCCAAGGTAAGCTTTGGCAAGCCCACGAATGCATGGTGCAACTGCACAGGCAAGGAAGACGGAATTGGGTTTTCAATGAGCAGACAGTTCTGAATTCTCTTGCTCTTGAACTGCATGCCTTATTGCCTAACTGCAGTCCCCAGCTAAAGTGCCAGAGCTGAAGTGACACCCAAAGTGAAACCGTGGCTTGGCAAGTTATCATTTGAGTCAGATCTCTGGTGAGGTTGGGTTGCTACCTGCCATAGATTATGGCTGTGATTTAGCTTTATTGGAGAACAAATTTGGGAGCCATTAAAAGAGAAGAGCGTTTGAATAGTTATGTTTTCCCTTGCTTTCCAATCCTTATTTCATCTGTGTGTATGTGTGCTTGTGTGTACATTTTGCTGTTGTTACTCAACCAATCAATCAAAAACACTGTTTATTATAAAAGTAATTCTTCTTAATTAGAGAAGATTTAGAACATAAAAGAGGAAAAGAAGGTAAGCCACTTAAGGATTGCAGCCCAAATATGATCATTCTTAACAATTTGCTGTAGTTACTCAAAGTTTTTTTCTTTTATGAATGCATTTTTAGGTTGGTTTAGTTTTATACAGTTGTGCTCTTTGCAAATCATATATTTGATATTCTGCTAAGAAATTGTAGGTTTAGTTTATATGCATTAGCAATAATGCAGCTTTGAGCTATATTGTCAGTCCATAGATACCATTTCATAATTTTTACACAGTAGGTTTTCAATGGCTGCATAATATTCCTCTACTTAGATGGACCATATTTTAGATAAGCATTTTCTTATTGTGGCACATTTATTTTCAATGTTTACAGTGTTTTTTCTTGTTTTAAACTTTAAAAAATTTTTAATTCCAGTACAATTAGCACACACTGTTACATCACGTTCTGGTGTATGGTATAGTGATTCAACAATTCTGTACATATCACCTCACACCTATCAGAATGGCTAAAATAATTAAAAAAAAAAAACACAAGAAACAATAAGCATTGGCAAGGATGTGGAGAAAAAGGAACCCTCATGCACTGTCAGTGTTTTTTCTTTGTATATTTGAAAAGATTGAATTGTGATTTTAAAATTTGTTTTATTTTACTTCATAAACCTTTTCACATTTTTTATAATTTTTATGAACATAACCTTTAATAGTCACTTTTTAAGAATTTATTTATTTATTTATTTTAGAGAGAGAAAGAGAGAGAGTGTGTGCACACCAGTAAGGGGAGGGGCAGATGGAGAGGGAGAGAGAATCTCAAGCAGACTCCATCTGCGTTGAGCACTGAATCTGAGGTGGGGATCTATCTCATGATCCTCAGATCATGACCTGAACTGAAACCAAGTCAGATGCTTGACTGACTGAGCCACCCAGAGCCCTCTTAATAGCCACTTTTAATCAAAAGTCAGTCTTGGGCAGCCCTGGTGGCCCAGCAGTTTAGCACCACCTTCAGCCTGGGGCATGATCCTGGAGACCGGGATCGAGTTCCATGTCCGACTCCCTGCATGGAGCCTGCTTCTCCCTCTGCCTGTGTCTCTGCCTGTCTCTGTGCCTCTCATGAATAAATAAATAAAATCTTAAAAAAAAAAACAAAAGTCAATCTTACAATGTTTATTTTATGTTTAACTGTTGAGATCAAAGTGCTTTCCAATTTTTTACAATAATACCTTAATGCATTAATTAATTAAAATGTATTATGCATCAATTACATACAAAGCAACAAGCAAAATTGGCTATCCTTACATATAAAGTTTTTTCAAGTTTAGGATTTTTACTTAAAAAAGATGTCTAAAATTGGTGCCATTGAACCCAATGGGATGTATGTGTCTGAGACTCTGGGTAGAAGTTGCCTGACAACTTTTGTGAAGGGCTGTTATTATTCTGCCACCAGATTTTATGAGTATTCACTTCACGTCTCTTGGGCAGTCAGATTCCATCTTCCTGTACAAGAAGGTGGAGATAATGGGGCAAAGGCCTTGATTGGATCGTGAACAAAGGAGCTGGCTACATCCATTCTGGGGATCCTAGTTGTTTGCTGCCTTCCATTGAGCCTTGTCTGACTGTCCAGGTTGGTGGTGGTGGTGGGGGTGGGGGTGTTGGTTAGAAACAAGGCATGCTGAGCTTTCTAGATCCCAGAGCTGGTCAAGGGGACCAGAGCTCCTCCAGGAGACCCATTTCCTCTGCAATAGAGGAAGATGGAGTGACCTCTTTCAGGAAAGGATAGCCAAGTAGCCTACACATTGTTTCCAAAGGTCAGTGCAAGCTTAGGTATGGCTCAGGCCATCACACAGCCCTACTCAATGGGAGCACTCAGTTGTCAACAATTCCAAGTGAAGCTCTGACCTAGAGGCCAGTTCAGATGTTCTCTGTAATAACAACAACAGCAGTGGCAGCATTTATGGAAGATACATCACGAGCTGGACTGCACTAAGCCCCCTTAGGTGATTTATCTCTTCATTCTCCCAACAAACAGCTCTATTGGGAGGGACTTCTTGGGCCTATTCTATACATAAAGAAATGTAGACTCAGAGAGTTTAAGAAACTGTCCCAAGTCTCGTAGCTTGTATCAGAACCAGGATCTGAACTCAGAGTTTTAGAATGCAAGTTCTTAAGTGCTGTCTGTGGTTTGGTTCTCTAGAAGCATGCTGATTCTGGGATGAGGAGCTGTGTGAAAGTGATGTATTTGAAAGATGCTTAGGAAACACTAATAAGGACGTGGGGAAATAAGACTGGGGAAGGCGGAGAGCAAAAATGTATCAAGCAAAGTGCCACACAGGTGACTGTGGACTAATTTCCAGGGAAACTGGAAATATCTCGAGTCATACTTCAGTCTTGGTGAGGGATCTTGAGGATTTATACCTCTAAACCCATCAATCCTTGGTTAAGGGCTACTGGGATGGGGGTGAGCAGGGGAATAAATGCCCAGGTACTTTTTGTCCTCCTTGGGTCCAGGCAAAGCAGATCCTGGCAGCCAGGATGTAGCCTTCCTAAGAGATAAACATAAATATCTATAGTGTGCAGGCACTGCTTGTGGTGGCACATGGGGTTTGGGTGTTAAGTTAGGGATTTTGTTAGCTAGTTAACCTCATATTGATAGTCTGAAATCCGCCATGGTGGGAGTATGGAAGTTGGCTAACATTACAAACTCCATAGTGGTTGTTAAACATTTACCAGCACACCACTCTAAGTGTTGGCTCTCAGGGTTGAAAGCTCACTGGGAGTGGGTGTGCAATAAAATGTCAAAGGGATCTGTGGGATGTGGATGGAACAGTGACTGTTTCTGCTGCAGTGTTTATCTCTACAAACTACAAATGCTTGTTCCAGCTCGCCCACACACAGGCTGGGCAGGGGCTTCTGGTGAGAAGGAAGCCAACCTTTGGGGTCTCAGGGGAGAGTCTCTGAAGCTGGAGGTAGTCTGGGTAGAGGTGTTGAACAGATAAAACCTAGGAAGAACAGAGGTAATTCCTAACTAAACTATAGCGCTTGCAGTGCCAGGCACTGGCACTGACCCAGATGCTTTTGGGCTACTCTTCTTCCTCGCAGCCCTGCAAGGTAGGTGAGGTCATCATCATCATCTCTGTGGTCACCATCAACACTTTTGTCAACCCTTTTTTTACAGATGATGAAACAGATTTAGAGCAGTAATTTGTCCAGCATCATAGGGGAAGAGCTGAGCTTTGAAAACAGTAAGACAAGATTCCAAAGATCAACGTTTTTTGTTTTTTGTTTTGTTTTGTTTTGTTATTTTTTTTTTTTTTGGTGGGGGCAGGGAGGGGCTGAGGGAGAGAGAGAGAGAGAATTTTAAGCAGGCTCCACAATGGTCTCAATCTCACAACCCTGAGATCAGGACTTACTTGAGTTGAAATCAAGAGTCAGACTCCTAACTGACTGTGCCACACAGGCACCCCCATAGGTAAAGCTTTTAATAATGAAGCCAGAACACCTCTCTGGTTTACTTCCTATAGACCAAGCCAACCTAATGGGGGCATAAGATGGTTAAGGTGGTCATCACATGCCCTACCTAATCTTACCTGGTCTGATTGTCAGCAAAGGAAATGTTGAGGGTTCACAGAAGCCCAGAATTAGTGGTTGGGCCTCTTGGTGTGGAAAGTGCCAGCCAGCAATGGGACTCTGTAAATGCTCCCTTCCCTCTCAGACTCAGTTGAGGTTGGGGCCCGAGGCAGAGGATGCGGAAGCTGGAAAGTCAGAGAAAGTCTGAAGGTAGGCTGAGCCAGCAGAACCATTTACTGTCAGGCTGTCTGAATTCTCCTGTGGCAGCAGAGAGAAATGTCCCTCTTAGTCCTTGTGGTTTCCTTTGCCTTGATAGCTGCTATTTTGTGAAAGTTTGTCCTTTTCTTTCTCTGGTTTGCCCATCCCTGGATTGATGTGGTTAACAGCAAAGATGTGTGGAAGGCTTTATTCCTGCCATGCCGTGTCTTTCTAGGCCCCAGGGAGCCCCTGACATAAATAGTCTGCAGGGAGAAGTAATAGATGTCCCTATGACATAGTGGAGATATATCTGGAAGTTTCCTTTGAACATTAGCACGTTACAACTTTGTGTTTGGGGTACCTTCATTGTGTTTGTGTGTTTTAAGTAGTCTCCATGCCCAGCATTGAGCCTGACGTGGGGCTTGAACTCACAACTCTGAGATCAAGACCTGAGCTGAGATCAAGAGACAGATGCTTAACTGACTGAGCCATCCATGTGCCCCTATTTTGTGTTTTATCCCATAAAAGTCTAGAGCTACCTTCAAGTGTCGCCGATCTCCAATACACTTTGTATTTTCTTCTGTATTTTTATATGTATGTTCACTTACCATTATGAAGAAACTTTGCTGAAGTAAATTGAAACTAAGATCTTTCTTGTGTTGCATATATATATATATATATATATATATATATATATAAGTTTATGTATTATTTTTCTTTATACCTAACTAGTTACTTGATTGAGTTTCCTTTAAAAAAAAAATCCACTTTCCTGACACTAGGTCAAGAATGTAGGCTCTGGGGCCACTGCTCGGGTTTAAGACTCAGATTTTCCATTTACAGCTGTATGATTTTAGTTCTTTTCTTTTTGTTTTTTAAAGACTTTATTTATTTATTTAATCATGAGAGACACAGAGAGGTAGAGACACAGGCAGAGGAAGAAGCAGGCTCCCTGTGGGGAGCCTGATGCAGGACTTGATCCCAGGACCCTGGAATCACGCCCTGAGCCAAAGGCAGATGCTCAACCACTGAGCCAGCCAGATGCCCCTATATGATTTTAGTTCTATTCCTTAATTTCGATATGCCTTGGTGTGCCCCTCTGTAAAATGGGGATACTTACAGTACTTTTCTAATAAGTTATTGTAAGAAGTAAGTAGGTTTGTATGCACAGAGCCCTTAGAAATATGCTTGGCATAGTGTTAGCACTACAATGCTGTCAACTCTCACTGTGCATTCTTGAGGTTTTTAATCTTGACCTTCTTTCATTCAACAAACTTTTATTGAGCATTTACCTTGTGCTCAGCTCTGTGCTATGCCTTTCCATATAGATTTTATCTGATATAACTTAATTCTCACCACCACCTTGTTTTAAAGTTATTACTGTTCTCATTTTCTGCGGTTAGAACCCTGGGAATGCAATGAGCCAGCTGTGTCAGCCAGGATAGGTAAAGCTAGCCAAATCAGAAACAAGCACACCTCCCTGGGCCTGTCCATGTCGCAGGGTTAGTTGTACCTCGTGAAAGCTAAGTCAGGGAGTGCTTCTCCATGACATGGCTGAGCAAGCAAGGCTGCCTGGTCTTATGGCCCCTCCTTTACCAAATGAGTTCCTATGATCGATACTGCTGGGGAAAGAGGATCGGAGAGTCTGGACAATGAAATATTTTCACTTACAAATAAGTTGGTCACTTCTGCCTATTGCCTTTGAGCAAGAACAAGTCAAGAGTCCTGCCTTCTGGTCCTAGGAATGCTCACCCTCCCATGTGCCTGGAAGGAGAGCAGGACAGGGCACCATGAGCAATAGGAGTCTCTACCACTTGTAACTTTGAGTGCCTTGCTTAACCTATCTAAATATCAATTTCCTTATTGGTAAAATAGCGACAGTTGCACCTACTGCATGTAGATGTGATAAAGAATGAATGAGACAAATGCATGTGAAGCTCTCAGGATGGTACCTGGCACCCAAGAAGTGGCCATTTTTGTGGTCACTACTATCATTACCAGTATCTACAAGAGAATCAGCACAGCCTCATAAGTCAGTAGTTATGGTAACCACAGCTGTGGACTCAGTCATGTGTGGATTGGTATTCCAGTTCTGTCATCTATGACAGGAACGTGGAGAAGGATTTTGCTTATTCTGGACTTCACTTTTCTCATCAGTAAAATGGGAGCGGAATCGCACCCAGCCCATAAGCTATCTCACAGGTTAGACTGATAACATTTGTTGGTTCCTTGGTAAGATAAGTATCTAAAATCTGTTGACCTATGGGGCACCTGGGTGGCTCAGTTGGTTAAGTGTCTGCCTTTGGTTCAGGCACCTGTGGTCCTGGGATCAAGCCCTGCACTGAGAAGCCTGCTTCTCCCTCTGCCTGCAACTCCTCTTGCTTGTGCTCTCTCTCCATCTGTCAAATAAATAAATAAAAATCTTTAAAAAACCCTGTTGATTTATTTGATCTTTAAGACAATGTTATGAGATGGTACTCTACTAACCCCATTTTACAGCTGAAGAAATTGAGCCAAAGAAGGGTTTAAGTAATATGCTTGAGGTTCTCTAGTAAGTACATAGTAAGGGAAGGATTAAAACTCATGCAATTTGGCCCCTCAGCCAATGGTCTTCACTCGTATGCTTCACGGCCTCCCTGACACCCCCTGTAGAAAGCTCCCAGAACAGGGCCAGACTCACAGTTGATCCTTGTAACACTAGTACTTTTCTTCTTTGTTTGAGAACACATTGGGAGAAATAACCCTTAAGCTTATTCCTAGACTAGACTCTGTTTGGGACACATATTGATGGAATTTTTTTCATGAATGGCTGGAGGTGTGAAGGAAGCAATGACAAAGGACACTATTTATGCCATGTGTGTTTGCAAAAATACCAAAATCTGCATGCAGAAATGCCCAGCATAGAGTTGGTGCTCAATTGGCAGGAGCTCTTTATTATTTTTAATAAGCAGCCATGCTTAGTGGGAGTCTCTGAATCTGTAGACATTACTGTAGTAAATGGGGACACACAAAGGGACCAGCTGGACATAGTGGCAAATTTAATAATACGCAAACAACCTGCAAATAGGAACCTTCTTTTCAAATAAGAATCTATTTGGTTTGGGGAACACAGGCTTTATCCGAATGAGAAAGTTAAATCCATGTTCTATGTGTGTTCTGTTTTCATTGTACCTAGAGGGGTTGACTATGGAGTTGGTTTTCTTTCCAAACTAAACACCTGGTACTTAATGATATAATCAAACACCAGAGGGGAACTGTCTTGGGAAAGCAGAGCTGGTTTGAGGTGACTTTGTTCTTCCCTCCCTCCGACAGAGAAGAGGAGGGAGGTTCTGCTTCTAGTTGAAATAGAGACAGAGCCCTAGGAGTTCTAGCACTTTGCACAGAATCAAAGCTGCTGTATGCCAGGTACTGTGCTTTTCAGAGACCCCTGGTTTACCTTTCCCAGGAAATTGGTGATGCCAAGATCCTTATACCCACCTTACAGATTAGGAAACTGAGAATCAAGGAGGTGAGGTCAGACAACTAATTCAAAAAGATCAAAAAGATTCAAAGTGAGGATATAAAGATGGTTGCTGGGTTCTTTTTTTACAAAATTTTATTTATTTATGATAGTCACACACACACAGAGGCAGAGACACAGGCAGAGGGAGAAGCAGGCTCCATGCACCAGGAGCCCGACGTGGGATTCGATCCCGGGTCCCCAGGATCGCACCCTGGGCCAAAGGCAGGCGCCAAACCACTGTGCCACCCAGGGATCCCATGGTTGCTGGGTTCTAATGTTATGTGTCCACATCATTCTTTGTGCCTGACACCTCCTAGAGCACACAATTCGGGGGGCCTTGTGTGTGCCTGAGCTGAAACCCTAGTTCATAATAAACCCGTTTTCGTTATCAACTGCTGCATAACCAAATCACATTTATTAGCACAGTTTCTTCGGGTCAGGAATGTGGGTTGAGCTCAGCAGATGCCCTGGCTGTAATTCTTTAATCAAGGCCACAGTTAAGGCATGGGCTGGGGCTAGAGTCCTCTGAAGCCTTGACTGAGGAGGAGTTCACTTCCGAGCTCTCTCATGGGGTTCTTGGTAGGATTCCATCCTGGCAGGCTCCTGGACTGAGGGCCTTACTTCCATACTGGCTGTTGGCCAGAGAAAGTCTAGTTCCTTGCCATATGGACTTCTCCATGGGGCAGCTCACAACATGTTTCTTCAGAGCAAACAAGTGAGAAGAATTAGAGAGCCAAAATGCCAACAAGACAGAGGTCACAGTCTTTGCTAACTTAATCATGGAGGAGATATCCTGCCACTTTTGCAATATTCTATTCATTAGAAACAAGTAACTAGGTGTTCCCCACACTCAAGAGGGGAAATTACCCAAGGGTATACATACAGGGAGGCAGAAACCATTGAGAGCCAGACACTGCCTACCACAATATCCACGATTACTTTAATACAAAATAATGATTCAAATTACTTACACTGAATAGAATTGTCCCTCCAAAATATCTTGGTTGTCTTGAGGAGTGATGCATCCCCCTATATCTATCTATATAACTTTGATAGGATAAAGGCATCTCAGTCTTGAAAACCCATGGTAGCAATCAGGTTTTTCTGGTCTATAAATATTGTCTCTTTCAATAACTTTATCTCCACCTGTTTGATCCACGTTGCTAAAGCCAACCTTACTGCTAAGTTTTGGGTGTTGGATACATTTCCATGTTGCTGCTATGTCTTTTCTACATAAATAAATATTGACTTTTGAAGTAGTCTTCCTGGAATAGAAGGCTTTATACTCCTTCATGATGCAAACTTTGCCTAAGATCTTGTTGCAGCTCCTCTTCGGGAATGGCATTTGGAATCAATCTCTCTCTCTCTCTCTCTCTCTCTCTCAGGTGCACACACACAATCTGCTTTTTTTTTTTTTTTTTAAAGGTGTGATCACCAGGAAGTATTAGCTATGGTTGGCAGGGAAGCATCCCCTTCCTTATTTATTATTTATTATTTCATGCATTTCCTTTTAAGAACTAGTAGGTTTTAACTTAGACCTATCCAGAGCCCTCATTATTTACAACAGCTTTATGCTTTAGGCACACAAGGTAATAGGAACCTATATTCAATCATTTCCAAACATAGGACATGGCAAAGACTACCACCTCCATTCCTTATTTTAATAGTGGACTTAAAATGTTTAGGTCATCTGAGTCTCAGGACCCCAAGTATCCTTGGTTCAGTTCTACGGTAGTTTTAAATACTACTGCGTATTTATTTTCTCAGGTGTGTCTGAGAAAAGAGGGTGATTAGGAATCAGCTCCGATGATTGTTGGGTACATTAATCAATCTCAGATAGAAAGAATGAAATCCCAGTCTAAAGAAAGGTGCTGGACTCTGGGACAGAGATGAAATGGAATCTCGAAGTGGGGAGGCTGAGTAATGAAACACTGAGGCTTGGATAACTGATTCATTAGAGATTATTTTTTTTTATGTAATAAATATGTTAAAAAGCACTTACTGTGTGCTAGTTCTATTCTAAGCACCTGGCAAATTTAATCTCTAGGAGGCAGGTATAGTTTTTTCTGATTTTGTAGGTGAGGAAACTGAGTCACAGAGATACTGGGGACTTGCCTAAAGTCACACAGCTGGTAGGCAGCAATTTGGCTTCAGAACCTATGATCTCCACCACCGCACTGTGCTGCCTCCCAGAGTTGTCCACCCAGAACAGAGCAGAGGCTGCTCCAGGAATTCACATACAGAGTCCCACGGTCCCTGTCAATCTGGGCTGCTGGCATGGCACTGGTTATTCCCTGGTGCTCAGGAGGAAGGCCTCTTGCTCCTTTGGGACAAAGGGGCATCTAGAATAGACTGCGGAACAGAGAGTATGGAAGTGACCTGAGAAGAACCATCAGTGGCTCCAAGGGGCAGGGAGGGAGGGGGCAGGAGACAGAGCAGAAAAGAACTGGAAGTAAAGATCTAAGCCAACCTCAGAGTTTACCTGTAACCCACGAGCTCTCCTTTGGGAGTTGATCCAGCTGCTCTCTCCCTCCAGAACCCAATTGTTGGTAATGGTTTAAACTGAGGGATGCAGTGTGTGAGTGTGTGTCTGTGTGTGAGCACATGTTTATACCTTTGAATATCCTGGGCAGCAGGTGGTGGCAAAAGGATTTCGGGGAGAGGCAACTGCAGGAAAGGGAAGGTGGGAAGGTAATGGTTCTCATCCTATCTGGTCACACAGGTACCTTTGACAGCCTCAGCGAATTGATCAGTCCCCAAAGGAGCCAAACACATCTGTGCATGTGCGTCACGTTAACTGCTCCTTCTCCTGACAGGTACACTTTTAGGGGATGTGGTCTCTGCCCTTCTGTGCCAAGAGCAAATCGTTTTGCTCATGATTTCAGATACACAGGTGATTTACCTAAACAAAACAAGCACAGCTGAAGCCTTGATTTAAAACCAAGCAACAGCGTTTGCAATATATCTAATTCCATAGAACCCGGCTCCTGTTCGCTTGTAGGAATTGGGGATGGGGGATGGCCAATACTATATATTTAAGAGGAAAACCACAGAGATAGATCCCATGTGATTACAACAGAATTGCTTTAGTTGAAAGCTCTGTCTCCATATCCCTGCAAAAATTTAGGAAAGGACCTGGGGATTGAAGGAGGTGGGGGAGTTTTCTCTCCTTGCCAGTCCTCCCCTCCCTCTCTGATAAGGGGTGTAGCCAGCAGGCTAGAAACAACTGCAGGGGAGCAAGGCATATAAATATTCAGTCGTGACAGTCCCCAAAGGATAAATGACAGCAGCCCATGCAACGTGCCTTCTGCACATTTGAAAATGACTCTGCTCCTCCATACCCGAGCTGACATATTAGTAAATTGATTCCAGGTGATGCTGACATTTTGTAATTATCACTATCTATAATTTTCATCTTATTTCATTGAATATTTTGATCGTTTAAAATAGGGTAGCATACCTAATAGTGGTCATTAGTTGAGCCTAAGGGAAAATTCATGGTTTAATAAACTCACATTAGAAATAACTTACTAAAATTACAATTGGCATGATTAGCTTCCCATTTTTTTAAATAAAAAAAATAAAACAGACTAATTTTATCCAAACTGACAGCTTTTCTCTCTCAAACTGGTTCATTGTTCTATTGTTACCTTGGAGGAAGGAAAGACCTCTCCAGCACAGTAGCAGTAATAAAAAACACAATAACCCAACACACAGGAACAGGGTTATGCTTCATTCCGCATATGGCAGTGGCTGAATACTATACATTCTCTTATTTTCAGACTAACCACAGACTGGCATGAGGAAGGCCGTGTGGCTTTGAGACAAGGTCACATTTGGGGGAGTCGTTCTCTTCTTTTGCTTATCTGAAGGGACTGTTTTTCAAGGATTGCCTGGGAGGGTGGGCCAGTTCTGGGCTTGACACTCTTATTTCCCTCAGTGTCCATTTCTGTTTCAAGCACATCTTCTACATGCTTGCCTCTAGGTTCATAATAGTTATCATTTCTGAAGGATAAAAGGGGTGATTTTAATATGCAGGAAGTGGTTTTTAAAAGATAATGAAGCAGATTTGACTATTGCCAGAGCAATGTTGTTGGTTGCCACAGGGAAACATTTCATCTATTGGCCAATAGCTCCAAATTCTAGCATTCTTCATATTCTTCATATTAACCTGCAAGGCATGTAGATCACGAGGAGCCTGCCTACTCTTTTACTTGCTGGCAGCTCAGGTTCTGTGAGTTTATTCAAGATATTAACAGTTGGAGGTAATCTTGCTGGAAGTAAGCTATATTGTTGATGTGGACATTGAAGACTGAGGTCATTCCTTCACCCATTCATCTAGCTGTCCACGCACCCAACCACCATTCATTCACCCTTACTCATCAAACATTCATTCATCCTCTGTTTATCCGTCTCTCCACCCACTGATTAATCTATCATCTATCCATCCATCCATCCATCCATCCACTCAACCATGGAATCCCCCAACCATCCTTTCACTCACCCATGCACCCACACCTTCATCTGCATACCTGTTCATCTGTCTGTCCCTACCCATCCATCCACCCATTTACCCTCCTCCTTATTTACCTATAAATCCATTTATACATTTATCCTTTCATATATCCACCCACTCATCTACCCTCTCATCCATTAATATACTCATCATCCATATAACTGTCCATCCTTTAAAAAAATCCTTTAGAAAACATTAATCAAACCTCTGGGCATTGGTAATAAAGAGACACATAAATCGTATGCATATATATACCCTTAAGGAGCTTACAATCTTATATAGGACTCATAAATAAACCAAAAATTGCACAGCAGAATGCTGAAGGCCATTGTAGAGAACTATGCCATGTTGCTGTGGGATTTCTCAAGAAGGACTGGCTTACTGTGTCTGGATAGTTCAAAGAAGGTTGTGCACATGTGAACCATGAAGCCACACATGGTACATATGGGTGTAACCTCTGGGGGTGAGCAACATGACAACAGAGAATTGAGCAGAGGATGTGAATGCCTGGCCCTTATGTTCTCTCCAAGAGTATCACTTGGCTGGTTAGAATATCTGTATTCTGGAGCAGAGCCCTACCAAGGGGCAGATGGTATGGTGCTATTAAGGCATCAGGCAGGTGACAGGAACTGAAGTTGGATCTCAGGGAGCAAACCAGAAGAACTGGGATCCAGGATGGGCCTCTGGCTCTGAATGAAGGAAAAGGGAAAAGAATAAACAAATGGATTTATAAATAAAAGCAAATCAGAACAGATGAACAAATGAATTATAGGTGGATAAGGACATATTAGTTTATTTGCATCCAATCAATGCAGATACTTAACATAACTTTTCCTAGTGATGTCTTTGACCAAAACCAAACCAGTAATAACAGGAGCAGCTCCAGCCCCATCACATGCTGGAAACTGGTCTTCTCTCTGCTTTGCTCCCACTGTTGGTGAGTTTGCAGGAATCCTGACAAGCACAGGCTGCTTTTCAACTCCATGGGCCAAGCACTCAGCTCTGCACAGGGGCCCGGTGAGCCTTTTGTGACTTTCCCAGAGGCCTCGGGTCTCTATTGAAACACAGCAGCTGTTACCAGGAGCAACTCCACTACTTAAACAATAGCCTAGACTTTGTGAAGCTTTCCCAGGTGCTGTGGGCCCAGTATTGCCAAAAAAAATGCCCAAGACCCACACAGTCTCCCTCCCCCATGGAGCTTAAATAGATCGGAAGCAAATGCTTGTTGACAACAGGTGTGGCTCAATGTGAGAAAATGTTCCTTTCCATTATTGCAGGGTTGGCACCCAGGGACATTTCCTGTGGAAGAAACGGGCTTCCAGGAGCATGGGAGATCCATACTCAGAGCCAGAAAGTGCTCAGTTCCTCCCTTGTAGGGCCAAAGGCGCCACAACTCTGTGAGCAGGTGCTCCTAATAAGTGCAGAGGTTTCAGAAGCAGAGGAAGGCCAGGCAAGGAGGGGCGGGCTCACGGGTCCCCAGAGCTCCAACCAGCTGACTGATTAGGCTCTCTGTGATGGTGGTAAGTGGCTGCATCGCATTAACTCAGCTAGATTAACTTGCTCAGCAGAGGCTTGCAAAGCTGCGTGAGCCTGTCTTCCGCTCAGCTTGAGTTAGCCATTGGGCCGTGAGGGCAGAGAGAGGTAACCTACAGGAGGTGGGGCCTCAGCCCTCAGATTACTTGACAGACACCCCAAGGACATAGAGAAGAACTTTTGATTCGTTTGAAAAATCTGTCCAGTGATTCGTCGTCGCTCTGAACTGTCTTAGGGCAAAAGTAAGTTCTGCATTGAACTAAATGGAATTGCTTGCTAGATGAGATTCTAATTTCAGTGAGGAGACTTCTCAACTTTCTATTGCTTTGGGAAGTCCTCGCCTCCTGACTGTGAGGGCTCATCCAAACCCAGGGCCTTACTGGGAATGACTAGGGCAGCATGTCAGGATAGAGAGACATGTAAGAGGCAGTGGTGGCTCTCTTATAAAGAAAAGCTAGTAGTCACACTGTTCTCATAGTTAATTTTTTTTTATTTATTTATGATAGTCACAGAGAGAGAAAGAGAGAGAGGCAGAGGGAGAAGCAGGCTCCATGCACCGGGAGCCCGACGTGGGATTCGATCCTGGGTCTCCAGGATCGCGCCCTGAGACAAAGGCAGGCGCCAAACCGCTGTACCACCCGGGGATCCCTGTTCCCATAGTTATTGGAGACTGAGGCAGTGGGGGAAAGAAATAAATGGAGATAAATTTTTTTTAAAAAATACTATTTTTTTTCATAATACGATACTGTATCAGATTCAGTTTTTTTCTTCTACCTTCAAATATCTACTTACATGTTCATGGAGGTATGAGTGTATGTGTGTGTGTGTGTTGGGAGCACCCATTTTTTCTTTTTTTTTTCTTTTTTTACTCATTTCCAAGGCCTGGAATCCTAATGTGTTAATTTAGCTGGGCTAAGTTACAGTAACAAATTGCCCCTGAAATGTGAGTGGTTTAACAGTGTAGTTTATTTCCTCCTCGTATAGCAGTTCTGGATCAGTAATTTAGGTTGGAGAATTCCTTCTATGAAGTCATTTAGAAAACCCAGCCAATGGGTGGCTCTGCCAGTTTCAACACGTGGCCTTCAAAGTGACCCTCAGTATTGCCATCCCAGTCAGCCAGAACACAGAAATATCAGGAGCTGCTACTAGAGGCTTTAATGGTCTGCACCTAGCCGTGGCACGTGGGTTACCCACTCAGTCACATGACCCCCTACCTGGAAGGAAGATTGGGAAGTGTAGTCCAGTTATGAGCCCAGGAGGAAAGGGGCACTGACTTGGGTGGGCAGCTAGTGGTCTCCACCACTGCTTTCATCATTGCTGTTTCATCTCCTCATTTATTAAGGGCCTGCTATACACCCTGCATTGAGTTCAGAGCTGAGGGTACAGCTCACACATGGGTAGGGTCTAGGGAAGGAAAAAGAAAGTTCTACTGGCTAATTATAAAAATAGTTAATGACAATTTTGATTGGGGAAACTACAGGGCTGATAACTATCTCCAGAGGAAGGTGAAGGGGAAGCAAGGGAGGCTTCTGGCAAGATGTGAATCTACAGATAGGGAGACAGGCAGAGGCACCGGCAGAAAGGCATTTTCAAAAGAGTGACCAACAGGCGAGAAGCCCTGAGGCTGAAAGGAAGCTTGAGCACCATCATCCCCACCCCCAAAAGCCTGGTGGGGCTGAGGCACACACTGAATAAGCCAGAGAGAAATTTGAAATGAAGAAGAGAGGTGGGTGGGGATGGGATTGAAGTCTTCATGGGCTGAGCCAGAGTCAGGGCTTCTTTCCAACAGCAACGGGAGCCACTCAGGGGTTTATTTATTTATTTAAATTTTTTTTTAAATTTTTATTTATTTATGATAGTCACACAGAGAGAGAGAGAGAGAGAGGCAGAGACATAGGCAGAGGGAGAAGCAGGCTCCATGCACCGGGAGCCCGACGTGGGATTCGATCCAGGGTTTCCAGGATCGCACCCTGGGCCAAAGGCAGGCGCCAAACCGCTGCGCCACCCAGGGATCCCCCACTCAGGGGTTTAAAGCGAGTAGTGTGTGGTCAGCTACACTTCTTACAAGTCTCTTCTATTTAATGGCACCAGAGTGAGGAAGCTGTTGCCATCGTTCAGGAGAGAGGGGTCAGTTCTTGGCTTATGGGGCTGGCAGTTGAAGTGAAGAGAAATGGGATGAGCTGGAGAAGCATATGGGAAGAAGAGATGGGGCTGTCTTATTTAGACCTGCATCATGAAGGCAGCCCTGAGGTCCCAGGTGGGCTCAGGCTGGCACTTGGCTTTCTTGAGAGTAAGACCACTACTGGTTTTCCCCCTTCCCCTGTAGTTCTATGGGCTTCTTACTTTAGGCCTATTTAATAAAAGCTCTTTAAAATGGATGTTTGGTAGAGCTCAGATTCACCCTCAATTTGCACTTCTGTGGACTTTGATTAGTATTCATAACAGAGTGGTACACCTGACGTCCACAGCAGGCAATTCCAACACCAGTGGAGAGAGGTACAAGATAAATCACTCCAAGTAAATGACTAATTAATCATGCTCTTGATTTTAATAACATATACCGTCTGGCTCAAGATTCATCTGCCTATAATCTTGCATTCTATTCTAGAAATTTGATAATCAGTAAAGCCACCCATGGATTCCTAATTTATGATGATTTCTTTCCTTTCTTTTAGAAAAGTTAAGAATCAGTCATATTCTTGGGACTGTGTGAAGGGGGATGCAGGAAGGAGTGTGTGTTTTTTATCTATTTCAAAAACCATCCTCAGTATTTCAGGATAATCTGTGGGACAAAATTGACACTATCTTATTGAAGATGTGTGAACTCATTTCTGGAAACATTTACACCAGAGGGCTTGCTTACAATGTATCTGTGCTCCTCCAGATCAGAAAACTGTTATTTTCAAGGGTAGTTGGACAAGAATCATGAATACTTAGCAGTAAAACATCCCTCACTTGTGCGTGGCCTCAAAGACTTGTAAATCAATGGGGGTATGGACATGTGAGGATTCATAATTTCCAGTGAGTCATGGCTCTACTTATTTGGAGTAGATAGCTCCATAAAATAAAATACAATTCACTTGTAAGGAGCTCCTTTATCTCAAATGACAAAATGAGCCCGTGGTCTTATTACTAAAGACCGTTCTCTTTTGGGGCTAGTCTCAGGCTGGATAAGGTAATTACCTAACAGTGGAATTCTTCTGGAAACTGAGTCTCTAAACTCTTTAAATAATTGATGATGACTTTACCTTGCCCATTTATATAGCTAGGTATGGCTTATCTACTAGTGTATAGTACATTGACAAAAACAAAAACAAAAAATAAAAAGCAGAATATATGTCCTGGAGGGTAAACAGAAAACGTGTTCCATTTGACTCGTTATATTATTTGGAAGAAATTGCCATTGCAGAGGGGTGCTGTGTATGGCCAGATACCTGATGATGATAGAAACACTCTGAGTACATTCTATGTGCCAAAATATTGAGCTTTGGGCTTTAATTACATAAATCAATGACAGATAGTTTAGGTGCTACTTGTTGATCATTTATTATAGGCTATAGGCTTAAAGTGTATCACTTTACTTAATCCTCATTAACATTAGCCTAAGAAGCAAGAAATATTATTATTCTAAATTGATTAGAGATATAGGTAGCCCCGAGAAGTTAAGGAGCTTCCACAGCATCTCACAGCCAGTGAGGGAAAGCAGGACCAAATCCTAAGTCAGTCTCCAAGAAAATGACTAATTAATCATGCTCTTGATTTTAATAACATATACCGTCTGGCTTGAGATTTGTCATCTACAATCTGACATTCTATTCTAGAAATTTGATAGCCAATGAAGTCATCTATAAAAGCTGAACTGACAATAATTTCTTTTCTTTCTTTTAGAAAAGTTAGGAGTCCGATGTATTCCAGTGACTGTGTGGAGGGAGATAGAGGAGAGAGGTGTGCGTCCTTCAGCTTAAAAAAACAGCATAGATATTTCAGGCTAGTCTGAAAATTAAAAGCTAAAAGTCCAAAGCCTGACATGTAATCCCTATGCTACACCTACAATGCAGTCGATAGGAGAATGGTGTCGTCTGTTTTCCCCTGAAACATTCCATTGCTACATACCATTTGTAAGATGTAAACTCCTCTCCATGAAATACCCTGCTTAAATAATAAGCCCATGTCCTCTGGAGACTATGACCAAATAACATTTGACATATAAAAATGGAGAAATGTGTACCCAAGAAACTAGGAGGGATGTAGCCAGGAACCAAGTGTCTATTGCAGAAAGGGAAGAAATGAAGAGAAGTATGTCCTTTGCACATGTCTCCCAGATTTTGTTCCCAAAATTTGCAGCCTTGGCTTGGCCTGCAAGGGCCTTCTCCAAGCAGCAGCATAAACTCATTTCTACCCATGATATCTGCCCACATTTCCAGCAGGTACCAACAACATGGCCAAGCCCTGAGAGCCATGTGAGCCTCTGGACACCACCTCATAAGGTGGTTGTGTTCCCCTCATTAGGTACCACAGTCTCTGCACATTCCTGGCCCTCTCCAGCATCACCCTAAGGACACTATCCCTCCATAAGTTCAGAATCGCTGCTCTTTAACTCCCAGCTTAGGGAACCAGACTGAATTAGTTCTTTGTGTTATTAACCAGAGGAGCACTTACATTTTCTGACATCTCTAATCTTGGAGCCCAGGGAATAGCACAGAGCATTTGCATGAAATTACCCCTCATTCTATCTATAGGCTTAGCTGCCAGCGTTTGTGAATTTGGCAGAAGCCAGCAGATCTCACAGTTAATGTCTTCCTCTCCTGCCAGGCTTTTCAGAACAGGGTGCATTAGAGTGCTGCGTGACAAAGAGCAGGGCGCATCCTGGGATGTGGAGCCTAGGTGATGCTATTTGCATCCAATTAAAGAAGCAAGACTTGGTGGCATTATTCACATGCACGACTCTTAATGCCGTTTGGCTCATTAAGCCTTTGGATCAACTTTTGCAGGAAGATGTTGGTGAGAACATGGGCAGGGTTTGGGCACAGGTGGAGGTGAGCTTCCAGGTTGAATTTCCTACCAGGCTGGCAATTGTATGTTTCCTTTTTGGACTTGCCAAAGGAGGTTTCTGTTGCTGCTTTGACTGTTTCTTGTTACATCCACAGAGCTAAGTGGCTCAGGTTAGATTCAAGTTGACATGGTTTGGCCTTATGAGCCCTCTGTTCGCTTTCTCCCATTTGTTTTGGGGATTTCACATTCCACCCCACCCTTGGGGAGTCTTGTGGGGTTGGGAGACGAACACGGATTGTTCAGTTCCTAGGTGGCTGGGTTGTTCACTGAAGTTAGAGATGTCACAAAGTCTCAGTGCTTCTCTGGTTAATTATACACAGAGCTAGTTAGATCTGATTCCCCTAAGCTGGCAGTTAATGACAGGGATTGTGAGTACAGGAGGAAAGGTCCTTTAAGGTGGCGCTGGAGGATACAGTGTGTAGGGAGGCCATTGTACTCTGTGAAGAGAGAGCGGGTCACCTTTGAGGATTGCTCTGAAGGTTTCCTGATAATGGATGATGCAGATTTGGTGATATGGTTTTGACAGGACACCTCACCTCCCAGGTGTTCAGTTTGGTTTTTTTTTTTTTCCAATTTATAATGAGGTAGCTGAGCAAGAGAAATAATTTCAAAGGGCATTCTAGGTTTCAGAAAGATGGGAAGCAACTGGTAGTTCCAGTGGACAGGACACTGTTTCTACCAGAGCAGTCCGCTCTGTGTTTTAATCAAGAGTGAATCATGTGTTATTTTATTTGAAAAATAGAATTTTGCTGTCCAAACCCCACAGGTTTAAACAATTTCTTTCCAATTTGAGAATCATAGGCCATCTCTAGGCCAGTTTTCCGATTCTGAGAGTCATCATATATCAGGTCCCAATCTCAGGATCCATTTCTGACCAGTCTGCACAGAGAGTTGTCACCTTTCTGTGGACAAGCACTGTGGGCATGCTCCCAGGGAGAATCAGGGGATGAGGCTGTGAATAGGTAACACCCTGTGTCTCAGAACAGGCCTCACCTCTGCTAAAGGAGTATGTTCCTGAGTTAGCTACTGCTCACTGTGACATGAAAGGCTGCTCCCAGAAGCTCTAGGTGAGGACTGACTTAAAGACTACTGGTGTTTAAAATTACATTTCACACACATATATATGCACACATACCCCTTAAAAATACATTGATGGAATGTAGTATGTCTAATTATACTGAATACTTTAGATCAACATTTCTCAAACAGGGCTACTTATTAATAGGCACAAAAAACAATCCTTTGGTCAAATAAGTGAGAGCAAAGCATAGGTAGTACCTGTGGTAGACAGCATAGCACCCCAATTTCCATGCCCCCATGTTCACACCCAGCATAGTCTCTTCCTTTTGACTCTAAGAAGGATCTGTGACTTGCTTCTAGACCATAGAACATGGAAAAGAAAATAGATGTCTCTTCTGCAATCAATGTTTTGCTATGTAAGATGCAGTCTTTGCAGGCTGGACTGGGGAGACTCCCATTGTTGGCTTTAAAGATGGATACTGCTCGGTCGTGAGAACCTGTGAAGCAAGAAAGGACCCCTGGGCAGCCTCTGGGCACAAAGAACAGGTCCTCACCAATATCTGCAAGAAAACTGAGACCTCCGTCTACCTCCCTGAGGAGATGAGAGAGAGAGAGAGAGAGAGAGAGAGAGAGCTTGAAAGTGGTTCCTTCCCTAGGTGAACATCAGAAAAGACCACAGCCCCAGCTGACACCTGGATGGCAGCCTGGTAGATAGACCCTGAAACACCCCTGAGTGACAGAAACCACAAGATGACACATGTGTATTGCCTGACGCAGCTAGATTTGTAATTACCTGTTGCACAGCAGAAGACCAATATCATGCCCTTAGATATTTACAAAGAATATTAGCAAAATAAAAGCTTTGAGAGGGCATGAAAGAAAGAAAAAAATTGTTTAACTTTATTTAACATGACATTCTCATGCCAATAAAAACATGCCTTGTCCCTCCTTTTTAAGGCAAAACACCTAGGAACATCTTACAGTGTTGTGCTATCTCATGGAAAAAATTTAGTACAGTGATTCTTAAAGTTTTTGGTCTCAAGACCCTTTAACACTCTTAAAAATAATTGAGGACTCAAAGCTTTTACTTATGTGTCTATTGATACTGACCATATTTGAAATTAAAATGAAAAAAATATACATATATACAATTAATTTACTTTGGGATGATGACAAGCCCGTTAAGTGTTAGCACAAATAACATATTTTCGTGAAAAGTAACTATATGTTCCAAAACAAAATTTAAAAAGTAGTGAGAAGAGTAGCATTGTTTTTCACATTTCTTCAAATCTCTTTACAATGGCTTAATAGGAGTCAAATGGATTCTCATATCTGTTTAAGCATTCAGTTTTTGTCGTGATCGTATTTTGGTTGAAGAAAGTGAAGAAAATCCTGCCTCACACAGATATGTTGTTGAAAAAGGGATGAGCATTTTATTTTATTTTTTTAAATTTTTTATTTATTTATGATAGTCACAGAGAGAGAGAGAGAGGCAGAGACACAGGCGGAGGGAGAAGCAGGCTCCATGCACCGGGAGCCTGATGTGGGATTCGATCCCGGGTCTCCAGGATCGCGCCCTGGGCCAAAGGCAGGCGCCAAACCGCTGCGCCACCCAGGGATCCCAGGGATGAGCATTTTAATCATCTTTTTAGGCAACTATGATTATTCTTCTTTGATACTTAAGTACTAGTTTCTTAAACACTATTTGCAATGTGAAATCTGAAACTCTATCAATGAATATCTCATAAAGTTTGTGAGAGAGTAAGGGTGAAAATAATATCAGAATTATTATGAAAGTAGTTTTGACTTTATATACCTGCTGAAAGTGTTTCAGGGACCCCATGAGGGCTCCCCGACCACACTTTGACAACCACTGGTTTAGGAAATACTCCATTAATTAATTATGGGACCTAGACTCATCTTAACCAATTTGTCAATTATGTATTGATTACCTTTCATTCAAGATACTGAACCAGGTACTGGAAAGAAATGGAAATAAATAATGTATAGTGCCTGCCTCAGTGACATAATATCCAGTGGGAGAAGAGAAAAATAAGCAATTGGCTGTATATTGATAAAAATCCAAATGCAGTAAGTATGTGATAGCTAGCTAAAGGAGAGAGGAGCGGGGGAGAGAGAGAGACTAGATAATTTATTTAGGTAGGTGGCCAATGGTGAGAGGGTGCTCCAGGCTTGGGCTGTGCAAACATGTGGCCCCTTCAGGTAACACCTGCAATCGTCCTGTGACACCTGGGGAGGACAGCTGCATATGGATGAAATTGCCAAGGTGCAGGAACCCACATGGTAGAGGCTGAGCGAATGGGATTTGGTAGCTGTGGAGAGCATTCTTCTGTCTCATCAGAGTTCCTAATAATCCTCTATCAGGAAAGTAATCATCTTCTCAAAGGGAAATGGGGAAATTTCATATGTGGAGGTTTTGATTAATACAAGGAAAGAGTCAATTTAGTTCCATAATAGGCAGTACCCTGCAAGAGCCACATGGGAAGAGTGAGAATGGAGAGGAAAGAGGGATGAATGTGAACAGATTTTTAGAACACTTAAGTGGTATCAAACCATGGTAGCAAGTGTCCCCTCTAATTGTCCTTTCAGGGCATCCCTAGAATTCAATCAAAGTCCTATTCTGAGCCGTAGCTTTGTGCCTTGTAGGAGTTTGTCATTTATTCCTCTCAATCGCCTTCGGAGGAGGTAGGACAGTATCTATACTTCATAGCTGGAGAAACTAAGCAAAGAAAAACTAACAATGAGTAGGGGCAGGATTTGAACTCAAGTCTGCCCCATTCTACATTCTTAAAATCTCCTTCAGTCCCCTCCCTATGTCTTTATTACCCATCATCCTCCCATACTGCCCTTCTTCCTTCATGGTTCTACCTATTGCTCCTGATCCTTTATCTTTATGCTCTTTGACCACTTGGTATCTGCTCTGGCTTGAAGTACCTCTGTGGCCTCTCCTTGCTTTGAGGACTCATTTTTCTTCCTTCTCAGTTTCACTTGTTTTCACAGGAGCCATCAACTCTGAACTTTTTCCAACTACTTGACTTCTTATACTCACAACCTTAGGCAAAAGGTGATTTACCACCTCTCTGTCCTGGAACCATATGGCATTCTGTATGCCAGGCTGGCCTGCATACCCTTGGTGTGTGTGTGTGTGTGTGTGTGTGTGTGTGTGTGTGTGAGATATACCTCCTAGAATCTCATAAAAGCTATAAATCCATTACCCAGAAAAATGTGCATGCATGTGGCACACCCTCTTTTTTTTTTTTTTTTTTCAAATTCAGTTTATGTACAGTTCTGGAGGTTTTGGTATTCCCTAAGGACCATTCACAAGGTTTCTCTATATCCTTTACTCCAGGTTACGTTCCCCTGTTCCCTCTACCAGATTGTAAGACCCATGACACAAAAGCTGTGTTGTATATGTCACTGTACTAAGCACAAAGCACAAGGCCTGGTACCCATAGTCTTTCAGTTTGAGAGGGTAAAATTGAATTAGCTGCATGGCCCCCTTTACCCATTTCTTGTATTCTTCCTATCTTGTCACACTCCAAGAAAAAAATGTATACCTCTGCTAGTCCAATGACCATTAATTTTGAAATCATGGCCCAACGCCTGACTACACACAGGCTGTGTGACATCATTTCAGACTATAAAGTGCCAAGCACTAATTGATTTGTAAGAAAGTCCACATGTAATGCATGGCACACTCCCAAGGGCTCCCAAGGGCTCCCAAGGGAGGGACAACAGCATTGGACTTATGTCAGGAAATCACTCTTGCTGGCCCTTATGGGACAGGATGACATTCTGGCCAGGAAGCACTCTCGATTTTGGATTTGAATCTGCCCCTGATGGAGTTATTCACAGATGGCTAAGTTAAATGCAGCCTTCATAGCACTAAGGCATTTCAGAAGTAGCTAAGTAAGTGGCCCATGAAATGGAGGTACCAGAAGCCTCTGGAAGCATCACCAATGCATCACCCAGGGAAGCCATTGTGTTTCTCCTTGGTAACGAGTATTTCCAAGGGCAACGTGGGGGATTTCCATCAACCTGTGAGAAGGCAGGGTGTGCAGGCATTGTGGATCACGAGAGGGAGTAGAAACAGGCGATAAAAAGCAGGAAAAAAAAAATGAGGCCAGGATCCAAGAAGATACTTTCTGTGGAAAAGAGAGGGGGAAAAAAATAGCTCCACCCCTCCTGTCCAAATGAAAAAGCATTTAATTGAATGTTCTTTATAGAGGTGAAAAAAATCCCCTGTGGAGTTTCCAGTGTTTCATTATCCAATTGAGTTTGGTACCTCAAGTTTCAAAGACCACTCTCCTGAATGATTATTCTTCTTGCCTGTGTCAGTCTGCCCTGTGCTCAGTGAACCCCTACTGGGCTGCATCATTTAAAAGTCAAAACCCTGAAAGTATTTTTATGCCCAATATAGTAACAGAGCAAACTCTGGTATCACTCACTTTATTCTCCACAGCATCCTTCCTCTTGTCTGTTATGCAGATTTCTCTGCTACTGAGGATGCTTGGAATCAACAGGGCTGCTCCCCAAACCCTTTCTTAATTCTGTGAAAGGCCTCAGAGGGAAAGAGATTAGCAGGCTGAGTGAGGCAGCCTCACAGGGCAGCTGTGGAAGCAAAGGATGGGCCTCTCAGAGTGCGCCTCTTGAAGTTAGAAAAATCAGGGATGGCCTGGGGCCATGGTGAGTGGCTTTAAGGAAGTAAGTCTATCAGGAGACACTGGGCTTTTGCTGGGCTGAAATGGCCCACACAGGGTTGTCTGTAAGATCTTCTTCAGGGAGGGCAGCCTCTACTGGGAGAATTCAAGAAGGGAACTAGGATAGAGACCCTCCCAGCAAACTTATCAGTTTTATGAAATGCTCCTCTTTGTTATCCTTGAGAACATTGTAAATCTGGTCTAAATCATTTGAAAGTCTAGGAGGTTATCTCCCACCCCCATCCCACCTTGAGAGGGAAGATCTGGGGCATTGAGTGGAGAATCATTTCAAATCTTTCCCTTCAGAGACAAGCTGCTAGGGTTGGCTGATAAACAAGATAAAATAATGGTTTAAAAGTTTCACATCTGACCTGCTTAGCACCTGGCACATTTTGTTAATTTGGAAAATATTTGATGACTCTGAATCCAATCCCATTTTCTCAAATAAAGGCTTAATTCCTCTTTGACTGAAATGAATAGTTATGTTGTCATACCGTAGCCAAACACCCTATAAATATAATACCCCTTCTGCCTTAATATTTCAAAAACTATAGTTTTCATTTCAAGCTATTATGATATTTTCTCTCTGAAGTTGAAGAATAATTTAAACCAATTTTTCCTACTTCAGTTAGTTCGAGTTTGATTCGTCTGTCTGAATTCCTCCCTCACAGAACAGGTAAACTCCCTCCAACCTCCTGCACTGGCAGAAAAGCAATTTGTTTCCAAGATTCAGAACTTACAAAAAAAAAAAAGGTGGTTGTATAGTCTAGAGACACTATTACGTTGATTATTTTCCTGTGCTTAGAGTTCTCTGCTCCATTATGAGATTAGACAAACACTAGGCTCCAGGGAGATAATACCCTTCCTGGGCTTTCCTTCCCAGAGTCTCTAGGTGGTGATTTGCAGGCTCATGTCCAATAGGCTCACACATCCCTTCACCAAATGGCACAATCAGTTGGGTGGAGGTGGGGTCCTTTTGCCCACAGTTAGCTAATACAGGTCTCTGTGGGGCGGTTTTAGCTTTTGATCTGAGAGCCCTAGTTCGTGAACTATTCTCTTAGTGCGCTGGAGGTCAAGGGTCCATGCAAAATTCAGCATCTCCAGACACCCTCAGGTGGTTACCAGGTAGGCTACCTTCTCCATCTTAGCACACTTAATTGATGGGATGGTGGGAATGGAGACTGTAAAGGCCAGTCAAGTGACAAGTTGAATGAGCCTGGGCCTAAAGGGATTAGGAAACCTCCAAGTGGCATTCCTATATAATGACAGCTATCATTCTGAAGATTATTCCTGTGTATCAGCCACTCGCCCAGAATGTTTCGAATGCTTAAACCCATCCTATGACTCGTGTACTATATTATACCCATTTTACAGATGAGGAACTGGAGGTTTAGCCAGGATCTCACCCAAGGTCATTCAGTGAGTCAAGAGTGGAACAGAACCCTATCCCCAAGCAAGTTATCTGTAGACCCTTTACCCTTAACCACCATCCTACTGACCCATTTCTCACCACGGTCCACCTCTGGGCTGCTGATTCCCACTTTAGACACCTACTGAGGGGAAACAATAGCTGTGATCATGAACTGGCCCCTCTTTGCTAGGTTCTATCTTGGATCCTGATGAGTCCCTCTGCCCATTTTGGGAAAGCATCTTAATTCCTGACTCTATCTTGCATAGATTTTGTAGGCATCCGAACAGATTGTGTCCCTATTCACTTAACACAGTGGGGAAAATCTGCCACTGTTTATTTTTTTCATTGAACAAACATTTATGGTCTCTCTCTCTCTCTCTCTCTCTCTCTCTCTCTCTATATATATATATATATATATATATATATATACTGTTATTATTCGTGATATTTTGGCATATATATATAATATATGTATTATATATTATATATATATATATTAGAATGCCCCTGGGTCCTGGGACATAACTCAGCGAACCAAACAGACAAACCTATTGCCCTCTTAGAACTGAAAGCCTCCTGATTGCTTCCTCTGTCAGGTTCCTTACATATATTGTCTGATTAAATCTCCCAACTTCTCTGAGAGGCATTTTACAAACAGGAAACAAAAATTTTGGAAGGTGGAATGGTTGGCCCGAGTTAATACAGCTAATAAATAGCAAAACCAGGTGAATTCAATTCTGACTCTTGCCTAGACCCTGTTTTTTTGCCACTAGTCTCTGCTGCCCCCTATAGATTTGTAGAGGGAGTTCATGGGTACCTGGAGGTATGGTCTTACCCTACAATCTTCCAATTCCTTGCTCATTCATCTCTTCATTTTAGAGCCACTTTCAATACCTCCCCAGTGCAATTCCCCAAATAACTCCAGTCACTCATTATTTTATTGAACAAGCAGATACTAAGTTGCTGTTCTGGACCAACCACCTCTCTGAGAGCTGTGATGTCAACAGGAGAGGACAGACCTCATTTCCACTTTCCTGGAACTTACATATTTACATTCTAAGGATTGATTTTCCCATGTTGAGTCTTCTCAGGAATTATCTTCTGTTTACTTTTGACTGTTATTATTCGTGATATTTTGGCCTATGGCCATTGAGTCCAGGGGTGATAGTCAAAATATTTCACACCTGGTTCAATTAGAAGAACACTAGCTCCAGGGTCTACTGAAAGTTCCTGGAGCTTCTCTGCTAGCATGAGTATTAACCCTTTAGATGATGAATTATAGTAAGTTTCTGGGGGATCTGGAAGGAAGATGGGGCATTAAGGCAGGGTAACTTGGGTCTTGGAGTGGCGGCTTTTACTTAGGGGCACAGAAGTGTTCCATGTTTCTATAGTGGCTGTACTTGTGTGTGCTAGCAAAATGTCAGCCCTGCTCACGTCATGCATGGGAGTTTGCCGCTTCCAACTAGACTGGATGCCCCTGGGGGTGGGCAGGGAGGTTTAGGCAGGATCTTACCCAAGGTCATGTCAGCTTTTCCTTCTTCTACAAGAGCCTGGCACAGTGCATATTTGATCTGATTCACCCGTGACTATATACTTGGTTTAGGTTGCTTCTCATTGTTTCACGATTTGACCTCAAACCTGAGCAGTACAGATGAGATGAGGCTCTAGTTCTTATACTGTCAAATCTCTTGACAGTTTTCCCTATAAATCTCACTTTCACTGTTGAAAAGAATGGTGACTTTTTGTTCCTGTTGAGTAAGGTCTGCCATATACTGAAGGTACTAGTGTTAGAAGCTAGTTTTTGGAGCCTTCTGTGGTCTACAACATAACTGTGTTCATTTGAGCACCCAAGGGTAGTTCAAGAATAAGTTTAGAGCAATGGCCGCAGTAGTCACAGAAAGAACATTACTACCATGCTGTGTCAGAGCCCTGGACCAAAAGGCAGCAAATAGGTGACACTCATGCTGCCCCAATCTCTTACCCTCTTCAAGGAGGTACATTACAGATCCAAGACTGTACTCCTCAAGATCTCAGAAAACTTCTCATCGTATCGCTTCATGCAGCTACTACCAATGGATCTGAATTAGTTCAAGAAATTAAACCTATTGCCATTCCCATTTCCGGGCTGTTCTTAAACTAGGAAAAAGGAAGGGGGTGGGGAAGAGACAGAGAAAAAGAGAGAGAGAGAGAGAGAGAGAGAGAGAGAGAGAGACCTCCTCTACCCCATCCAAAGAGATGCTGCTGATAATTATTTACCTGTTTAGGAAAAAGAAAACATTATTAGATTCAGGCTCATACAGTAATTTAAGTTAATACTCAAAATGTTATCTGTCATTTGAATGAGAATCTCGTGTCTAATGGTAAGATTTACAAGGGCTCCTTTAGGCTGTGTCTATGTGTGCGTGTGCATGCATGTGCATATGTGCGTGTGTGCGTGTGTGTTCTTACCCTGTGGTAAGATTTCTTTAGATATGATGCCTAACAAAACAGAAAGAGACTGTGGTCTTCTCAGAAGACCTTGCAGCGTGTCATTACTGCTGGTTTGTGCTTGCTTTTATCAAGAGCAAAGCTCATGTTCATGCAGTAGTCACTTCTGTCAGCATCATGGGTCCATATTTAAGATATAATTGAGGCTTTGCAAAGTAATCAGGCACTTTCTCCCCCAGGTAGCTCTGAGTTGAGAAAACTTTTATGTCTAAAGTAGCGGTGAAATCAAATGCAGACTCAGTGTCCTAAACTGGAACCGGGAAAGAAAAGAGGGTGACTTATTGACTATCCTCTGATGCCAGGTGACTTTTATAACACGACTTCATTTAATGCAAATAATGACCCTCTGGAGTGGATATTATCATTCTCATTTTACAAATCTGGGAAACAAAAGCATTAAAGTGATTAAGCATTTGGATAGAAGTTGCACAACCATAAAGCTAATATTTGAACTGAGGTCTGTCTGATTTCAAAGCTCTTTCCACACTACCTAAAATATTCATGCACCAGATGAAAGCTTTTCTTATTTTCCCCCGGACTTTTTCTCATATTTGTAGCTCTGCTTTCAGTGCAGGGTTTCTTGAAATGTGACGATGTGATTATACTTCTGGTTAATAGTCCCCAACCATCATTTCAAAGGGAATTGACGTGAGGCTGAAGGGATAATGGTGGGGTGAGCCATAAATGCAGGTCTACCTTTCTAATGTGGGCTGAGCAATGTCTGAATTACCCAGTACTGTTTTTAGAAGTGGCTTCCCCACTCCAGGACAGAGGTTATAGGCACAGATGTTCACAGGACCATGGTAGTTACTGTAAATAAGTGCCACGGACTGATCTGTGGCAGGAGGTCAGTGTTGAGCTTGCGAGACTCGGCTGTTCTAGAAAACACACAAGGTAGAGTCGGGGTCTTTACTCCATTGGAATGATTGCCAGGTTCCTGCAGGGAGACCACAGCCAGCTCCAAATGTGTCTTTGGAAGGGAACTTAATGAAGAGACTGTTTTATAAGGTGCAAGAAGAGAAATGCATCCTCCAAAGTCACTGTCCTTCTCTCTTCAATTCACTTCTGGTGTCCCCAATTGAAACCTAGGGGGAACAGTAGAAAGTGCAGTCTGGGGAAATCAGAAAAAGTTCCAAGATCAGCCAAAGTCTAAGACCTGCATATGTAGCAACTTAAACATTGCTCGGTATTTAAGAATGTGTCTGTGTTTGGTTTTCTTTTCATTTTAACTGTGGTTTACTCTTGAAGGAGATAAATTGGCAGTGAGACAAGGAATCAGGTTGAATAACTAGATCTGCTTTCTCTTGGATGGTTGGTTATCAGAGTTCCTGGTGGATACCTCTCAGTGCATGTTTATAAAGGTGGTGAAAACAAATGAACAAGGTCACTGGTTGACAGAATGCCTAAAACAGCTCTATTTACTCAAGTCTCTTATAAAGATCAGTCCTGTCCCTTCTGTACGTCTGATGGTGGTGATTTCCATCTCAGCATGTTGAAATGTACTGGTGGCTCCCATAGGTTATGCTCCTGCAGTTGTAGACTATAGGAAGGGCATGTGTCTCCCTCCATGGTTTTTGTTGTTGTTCTTTATTTTTTTGTTGTACTATTCCTTAGATCTGTGTGAGAGCATCAAGTATAGTTTCCAACAGAGACATACTTAGAGAATTTTATTTTTCCCTCCTCATTTATCCTTTTCTCCCTCTTCTTCCTCTTCATTATTAGAAGCCACAGCAGCAACAAGGCTAACACTTACTGAGTATTTTCCTTATGCCAGGCACTGCACTAAGTGTTCAAAGGGATCATCCTATCTATACTGACAGGAACCTTAGGAGATGGGCATGTTTTGGATTCTCATTTTGCAGATGAAGAAACTGAGTCCCGGAGAGGTGAAGCAATTTGCCTAAGGAAGCCAGATTATTTAAAACTTGGCAGAGGTGAGATTCCAAACCAGGCAGTCTGCCACCAGAGTCCTCACTTAACCACTGAATTTAACACCTCTTATGATTGTTCAAACCCAGCAACTGCATTCAAAGAATGGGAGAGAACTTGGAGATGAAAGAAATGTCAATGATTTCTCATCCTGCTTCTTTTCAGCATCTTAAAAAGCATTGGGTGAATAAAGCTAGACAGTGATCAAAGAAAAGTCTGATACATGTTCTTTTTTGTTGTATGATTCAGTTGCTTACACATAATTCATTTGTAAATTGATACTAATGAAAGTTGGTCTTGAAATATTGTATACAACCCAAATCAGGAGCTTGGCACCAAATCCCCACTTGGCCCACAAATTATTTACTCTTGCCAAATTAGAGTCGAGAGTAATTTACCATAAGATGAGTTTTTAACCCTAATATGTAGACATATCAACAGTTTGCTATGAAAGCTCATTAGCTTCTAGAAGCGGCTCTTATTAAGGGGATGCAATCAGGGTAAACACATCACTTTAATCTTTTTTTCCAACATTATTAATTCCACCTTGTAATAAAGGAAAAATAAATGGAAAACCCTTGTTCAGTTATTAATTCACTTGGACCCATTTATTTCCATCAGTGGCTTCTGAAAGTTGGTTCAGTTTGTTTTACCATGTTCAGGCTCAGTGTGGGATTTTATGTTTCCATAATTAACAGAGATGTTTTTCAAATAGAAAAATATTTTTTGGTTCTTTTTGAAAAAAAAACAAACAAACACAAACAGTGGTTACTAAATATGATTTTCCGAATGGAGTATAGATTTTTCATTTTCAACATATATCTCTATCTCCTGATGTTATAGATTTGGGCCTTAGGGCAACCCACTACCAGGCTTCTAGCTGTCAGAATTGAACAATTTATTGGATCCTAAATAGGAAGAGTGAAATCGCTGCATTATCATGATATGCTGTTGCAAGCAAAGAACATCTATTTCCTAAGCAGATGTTTACCAAGGACCTACCTACTGCACACAGATGAAATTATGCTTTGTTTTACTGCATATGGTTGGTGCCATTGTGATTAATAGATGGGCTGACTCTTGTTGGGTTCATTGAATTAAAAGATGGGTTGACCATTAACTATTACATATTGCTCTATCTTGTCATTAAGATATAGTTTGTCTAGATCTTGCTTTTTATTTATTTATTTATATTGGGTTAACTAAGTATAAGATTGTGCCAAACATTCTTCACTATTGAATGAGGAAGTTAGATTTCATCAGTGGCCCAGATCTCCTTTTAAAGCCCTGTGATTCTCTTGTATCAAAACATAGTTATTGAATTTCTAAGTCAAATTGATGGGAAAATGGTGGCTATTCACTTCCAAAAGTTCTCTCCTTCAGTGAAGAGATCCCCAAGTGATCTCTAAAATATAAATCAGACTTATTAACTTGAGATGCATAGAACAGAGACCACAGGATGGACTTTAGGAGGCTCATCAACCCTCCAATGTATGCAAAATGCTGTGGGTATGGATATGTTTCACAAAATGTCATCACATTAACAAAAGGGCTCATGAGAACCACTAACCTTAGGTAATTGTTCTAAATAATGGGGTCTGGCCATTGATACATGATTTGGGGCTATATTTACCATATATTTGCTTACTGCTTGTCCTTGGTCATACCATTCAACTACTGCATACTTCATTATATAAAATAAAAATAACAGGATTTACCTAAAGCCCAAAGAAATACTGATAACTGTGATAATTAATGTTTGTTCTGGGATTTTGGAGTCTCAGATTAGAAACCCAGAGTCATGTTGATTTGGTTATTTTATTCATTTGCAGTCCGTATTCATTTATTTAAATTGAATGTGTGGATTCCCAAATATCTTACTCTCTTTTTCCATCTTGTGACTCCATTGAGTATATTTTGTACCACTATAGAAGGGGAAAAATGGAATAGGACCCCTTGACACTCACAAACAGCCTAAAGTTAACCTGTGTGTGACCCTAAATGAGCAAATATTAGGATCAGTGTTTAAAATTTTTACATTTGATCTCTCAGGAGTTCTTGATGCTTAGAAAACATGGTTTGTTCGGTTGTAAGAAACAGCAGGTTTCCAGTCATGCTTGGCTTTCTAAGCTCAGACTTATCCTGACCCTTCAGAGAACTTAAAAGATGGCCACCATCTCCCGAGAGTTATACACAAATTTATTTCTGAAATTTTAACCCATCTCCCAACATCTTCTAGCCTGTTTTCAAATAACCTGGCTGCTGAATTCATGAGATTGTCCCCTTTGTGAGTCTATCTAACCTCCTGGCTTGAAGCTCCTCAAGAGATCTCTAGCTCCTACATATTCCAAAGCTTTAAGAATAAAACTTTGTTTAATCCACCCTAACTCCAGGTGCAATCACTCAGGAACCTCTCTAACCCCTGAATTGCTATCAAGCCAGGAACTATGAAATTCAGCCCTTGATCACAGGTGTGAAGTCATTATGGACAGCCAGGTTGAGAATAACAAGGTTACTATTGTTGACTTTTGAGTCAACGATACTTGACTGTTGAGGAAGGACGATCACTCAAAGCCAGGAGAGGAATCAGTATGATGTTCTGGAATCAGTAATCAAGGAAAATATGAAAATTAACTGAAGGAAATTGGATAGGAACTTGGAAATGCTTGTCCGGTTTCTTCATTTAACTTATACACAGGATATAAAATGATTCCAGGTAATTTTATTATTATTACTCACAGTCTTTTAATAGTCCTGAATCATTAACTTTATAGAAGTGTAGATTGGGGCAAGGGAGAGGGCAGCTTTAGAAGTCTGCTATCTACATTCATGCCAACCTCCAGTGTTTTTAGTTTTGTTCTCCAAAGCAGACCCCAGGAAAAGGATTCAGTGAAAATCATTTTTTTCTGAAGTGACAGGGAACTCTAGTAAGGTAGTAAGGAGTGATACAGGGAACAAAAGGAAGGCAGTAAGTTGTATGTGGGTAGAAATGTTATCATCATGGGTGACCCGTGGGGTTCTGTTTGAGACACTTCAGAACTGTGCCACCCACAGAGCAAGGAAGCTGGGGAATCTATCTACCAACTCTCTCTCTCTCTCTCTCTCTCTCTCTCTCTCTCTTATTGGTTGCAGGCTTTTCCCAGGGGCATTACCTCCTAGTGCTTCCAACCCACCAAGCAAGTAGGTCAAGCATGGTCAGTGGCCATAGAAAGAAGATGTAGGTACTGTGAGAACAGTGAACACCTAGGGAATATAGGTGGAGTGGCAATAGTGTCTGCTACACTCAGCATTATGGATAACTGGGATTTGACCCTAATGAAAGTAGTGGACTCTTCAGCTTTTCATCATCCTCCTTTTTGTACCTGGTAGCAGAGGGAAAACTGAAGAGGATATTGATCTTAAAGTTTTCTAAGAAAGGGAACACAGGGGTCTATTGAGAGATCTAGTGGACCTTTCTTTCTTGTGGTACTATATCAGGGAATGATAGCCCTTTAAAGCATAGTAAAAGAGTGGAAACACCTGCACATGATAGCAACATGTCCACAAGGTGGACAGGTGTGCCCACATTGCAGGATTTTTGCTCTGTAGCTTCGTCAACTTTTCCTATTCTCTCTCTCTGGCTGCACCTTTCTTCTCCCTGTCACGTACTCACATACCCTGTATATGTATGTATATATGTGTGTGTACACACACACACACACACACACACACACACACAGATATACAATGGAGCATTATTCAGCTATAAAACATTATTAAATACTTCAATTATAACAATATGGATGAACCTGGAGGACATTATGCTAAGTGAAATAGGCCAGAGACAGAAAGAAAAATATTGCATGATTCTACTTCTACGTGGAATCTAAAGAAATGGAAATCAGAGAAACAGAATAGAAGAGGGTAGGGGTGGAGGAAATGGGGAGATGTTGATCAAAGGGTACAAGCTGTTCTAAGATAAGTAAGTTCTGAGGGTCAATTGTACTGCAGGTTGTGTGTAGTTAATAATACCATACTGTACACTTGAAGATTGCTGAGAGAGTAGATCTTAAGTGTTTTCACCACACATCAAAAAAAAAAAAAAAGGTAACTATGTGAGGTGAAAGCTATATTAATTTATTAATTAAATCTATTTTGGTAATCATTTCACATGCATTCATATATTAAATAATTATATCTTACATTTTAAATATATACAATTTATACTTACCGATTATACCTCAATAAGCTGAAGGAAAAAAACGTGAGGGCAGAGAAGCTCTAACTGGATGGGTACCATTTAAAAATTGAGTGTACTAGGAGAAGGGAATAGCAACCCTTACCAAAATGTTCAGGCAACATTCCCATCTCCCTCCTTCAGCTGCCCAAAAAGTACACTTGAAGTTGCCAAAGAACAAACTTCCATTGTGTTTCCCAATAATCATATATGATGGTGCTACCATCTTGCTCATATGTGCACTCCAACTTTGCCATCCTCCTCACTTTGAAATAAACCCCACTGAGGGTCCTATGTAGTCTCAGTGACTCTCAAATATCCATTTCGATCCCCAGGATGGAGTCATTGGCCTCTGTTTGTTTTTTCCCTCCAATGTGCTGTTCTAAGGCAGAAGCACTGCCTGCCATAGAGTTCAGATGGTATAAGCACACACAGCTTTCTAAAAAGGCAGAGATTGTACTGAAGTGTTTGCTTTTCTGTTTGTTGGCCGGTTACTCTCACTGACCTTGCTTGGGTAGGTCTTGACCACCATCAGCTCAGCTACTCTGTCCTTGTCAGAGATGTAGTCCTGGTGCTAGCACCATGAAGACTTAGAGTTAAAAGATTTAAATTGACCTGAATTTTGAATTATTCTTCTTTATCCTTGAAGGTGACTACAATTTGTTTTCTTGAAAATACACACTCATTTACCATTGCTTTCTAGACCATTTTCATCTCAGGATTCAGAAAGAGACAGGGTATTCTCCTTTTAAATCACTGACTTCTGTAGCACCCAAGACCCAAACCACAATGTTCATTTGGGATCTCAGAGCAGCTCAGACTCAAAAAATCTTTTTAATGCCAGCATATAGACGAATGTCAATTGCTCAACATTTTTTCTTTCTTTTTTTTGTTTTTAAAGATTGTTATTTATTCATGAGAGACACAGAGAGGCAGAGAGAGAAGCAGGTTCCCTGCAAGGAGCCTAATGTGGGACTCGTTCCCAGGACCCCAGGATCATGACCTGAGCCAAAAGCAGATGCTCAACCACTGAGCCACCCACACACCCCACTCAATATTTTTTCTTAAATGAATATTAGAGAACATCTCAAATGCTCTAGAGGTCGACTCAATTCTTTTAGGTGTGGTATAGGACAAAAGGAGAGAAAGAAAAATACACTTGAGATTCATATTAATAAGACCATCATGGGTTTGGATCCTGGTTCTACTATGTGTACCTCTTCCTCTGTTCCCCCACATGAAAAATGGTGAATTTGATGTATACCCTCAGAGTCACTATTTGGACCCCATATTTATGAAACACCTGGCCCAGGACATAGCTTATGATAAATGCTCAATATTTGGTTGGACCCTCTCTGCTCTTTCTCTCCAGGATGAATAGCAAGTGCTAAAGCTACATAATTCCCCAGATTAGATATGCAGTGGAGAACAAAAGGCCACAAATTGATGACCCATCAGCACAGTGTAGGCTTAGAAAAAGCTGTATCTGAATTGAAAAATATGCTAAGAAATTTAGAAAAAAAACTAAGTTTACCACCAAATATACATTAGTTTCTCAAATTTGGTTTTTCCACCTTACTAAATTCATATTTTCATTTTTATTTTATTTTTTAAAGTTGTATTTATTTAGAATGAGAGAAGAAGAGAGCATGAGAGGAAGTACAAGCGGTGGGGGGGGGGCAGGCAGAGAGGGGCAAGTGAAGCAGACTCCTCACTGAGTGTGGAGCCCTATGCAAGGCTTGATCTCAGGACTCTGAGATCCTGACCTGAGCAAAAACTGAGTCGGATGCCCAATTGATTGAACCACCGAGGCATCCCTCATTTTTATTTTACACAGAATTACTTGTAGTTATTTACTTAGAATATATTCAAAGTTGGTCCTCTCACCTTATCCATCTTTCCTCATCCAGAGGCTTAATGGAAAATCATCAACATAAAGCACAAAACATCATTAAGGTTCCTAAGAATTTATTATCACAAAAGAATGTGGTCTCTTTTTTCACTTGCACTGAGTCTGTCGTTTTGAGAGGACCTCTATCTTCACTTTCAGCACCATTTCCATGTATTCCTTCCTCTAGTAGGACTGCAGTATGATCGCCCTTGTTGGGGAGGTAGGTTGTGTAATCCAGGAGGAGTGGCGAACTATGGGCAAAAGAGAGAAGCAATCAGATTAAAAAGTTGCTTGGTGACCCTCAAGACCAAAGTACCTGTGCATTTGTGTATTTTCTGGCCCTTCTAATCATTTGATGATTAAATCCTATACTGTTCAAATCTAGCCCTTGGCTTATCTCAGCTATGCAGAGTGGCATTGCTAGTTCAAGCTGTCCATGGAGAAACAGATGTGAGGCCAAAATCTAGCAAAATGCCAGAAGAGTGTGTTTGGGCAGCATATCAAAATGTAGTTCAGGGGGCCTGCATGGAGCTGGGACCAGGGCCAATGGTAGATAGTTGGAAACTGCAATAAGAGATGCCCAAATAAGAGTATGATAAGTGGGAATGTCATTCATGATTCAGAGTCAAAAAGACTTCATAAAAACACGATTTGGGGACTGAGTTTGAGAATCTGTTTTGGAACTTTTCTCATTGCCTGGTAATTTCTAATGGTGCTTTTGTTGGAGGAAGTCCTGGGACATGAAGTTCTAGCTTAAAGGCATTGTTTTGCCGGTATGACATAGATGTTCTATACCATATCAGAGGGAAATGAGGATGTGTGTAGAAGGTACTAATCTCCTGTTCATAAACCCTGGGGTGTCAATAAGAACTGTCTTTGTCTTCTAAAATTGTACATATACTTCTACTTTCTACCAGTTGGTGGAAGCTTAAGCTAAGTAAGTCATTGCCTCCATAATCCTCTAGGTTTCTCTCTACTGTCAACTGCATTTGCGTGCTGCCATGGCACATGATAGGTGGGAGGCACTCCGGCATCCATGGAGATGTTATTATATCCATCTGGTCTTTGGCCTTCTCCTTCTGAGCTTACAGATGATTCAAGTCTTCTGGCTCTCTCTCTTCACTGTTTCAGGCCCTTTCCAAAGCATGCAGGGGCCATTCTATTGCACCCTTGCTGAACTTTGTTTGGAATTGCAGCTCCGAGAGAAAACATGGTATTGTCCCTTTTACTATGTGCATTTCTCCTTTTCTTTCCAACCCAGGGAATTTTTGTCTGGGGACAAAAAAGTGGCAGTACCCTGGATCATAATCCATTCTTCCCTATCTACCACATAAAGCCCAAATATATAGCCGGATTCCTTTTAAATTTAGGGTTTGATATACAAAATGGGCTCTTAAACCATAACAAAAAAAACTTGGGATGTTTAAAAACTTTCAATTTGTTTATTTTAGATTTCCCTTTGCTTTTTTGCAACAGTATCCCTTTCCTGAGATAATTAATGATGGGAAGTGGGGTTATGAATAGAGAGAGACTTTGGGAAGATCTCACTTAAATCTTGCCCAAACTTTCAGCCTGCTTGACTAGAGCCTCAGTTGAAAAATTATGTTTTTTTTTTTTTTCTTGAGCAGAGATGAGTCAGGTACTCTCAGGCAGAGAAAGCTAGAGAGCTTGCATATTTGTCTTAGAACTCACAACTCACATGGAACAATGATGAGTGAAGTTGGCTGTGTTTTTCCAGCAGGGAAATTTTAGGTCCACAGAGATAAAAGGCTTTCGTTCTAGCATAGTAAAGGACAAAGCATACCTGAGGAACACAGCATATATGTAATAATGTGAAATTTGCAAAGAATAATATGCCTTAGTTTATTCCAGTGAGGGCTGATGAGATGTGGGTGTAGAAGTCATCATGAGAGTAAAAACCAAGATAACTTGAGGCAGGAGAGGAAGTAGCTGTCTTAGAGAGAGTGTAAGGCTGAGACAGTTTGCAATCCAAATGACAAGTAACTTCTAGTTTTTAAGTATATGCCTTTGCATTTGAAATCATGCCTTCTTCTTCTTCTTTTTTTTTTTTTTCGTAAACAAAAGACTTAAATTGCATTGCCAGATTTATCCACACAACCAGTGTTTTAAATGCTATGTAAAATCGCAGCAACTGGCCAGATTAAGTAACCCTATATAATTGTTTTTATTTGTTTAATTCTTTGAACAAACAGCATTTTTCATTTTTTTTGCCTGAACGACAAAGAAGGGTTAAAATTTTATAGTAGTTTCTCAGTGAAAAGTAAATTGAGTGTTTGTTGGTTGAGTTTGGAAGATTATTCTCTCTAGCAGTTTGGACAGCTTGACTGGTAAGGTGAGGTCTGGTAGCTGGGAAGGATAGAGTGAGCAAAGTGGAGGATTCTGATGTCAAGGGCAGTGCCAGGAACCTAGGGTTTCTAGTGGAGTAGACGAGTGGGAGATACTACTTAACTAAAAGAAAGAACAGAAGAGCAAAAGCACCTGGGTAAAAATGGCATGATAACTTCATTTTGGTACTAAGGATCCTTGCAAGATGGAACCACTGACCTCTTATGTTGGAGACCCCTCTTTGTGGGTTTAAGGATGACCCTCAAGCCTAAGGCTTTATGCTATGCAAGAAGAGAAAGGATACTCTTGATTTCTTATAAAGGGCACAAGGAGCAATTCATGTCAGATTTACTTCTCCAAAGCCATACTGAGGTATTTTGTATGTGGAGAAAAACTGTTGAAGGGTGAATATATGCAACTCGAGCCATAGCACTGATTCTTGGAGATTTTAATAAACTCGATTTAGGCTCTTCTATACTTAAGATGCTGTTCTCAGCTGTGTCTCAGGTCATTTTTCAAACCGTGTGTTCTCTTTCCCTTAAAATGATCAAAGGGAATTGCTTATTATCCAGGGTCAACTTATTAACTGGAAACAGAATATTCCCCAATTACAGTATCTCTTGAATGCTCATCTTACTGAGCTCTAGGCAAGGGGCAAATTGAGGAGGAAAGAGTGTAGTAAAAAAAAAATCCTAGAGTCTTACTCTGGTCTCCAGCTGACTAGCTCGGTAACCTTGGACAACTTTGTGACCTTTTAGCATGTTTCCTCATTTGCAAAATGAAGCTAGATGGGATAATTCCCAAAACTCCTTCTTTCTCTCTGCTTTTCCTAATTATTTAGAACTGCTGAATTATTGCATGTATTAAATGATTTACTTTCTTCTTCTTTGAAATAAAGGAGCTCATTTTCTAGGATCTCCATCTCCCCATATTTCTGTTAAACAAGATCTAACACCTTTGATATCTGTGTCTACTTTCTAGGGAATTACAGATATAATAATATCATTTGATTTTGTGGAGACACTTAGTCAAAAATTGTCACTGAATGCCTTATGCTTTCCCACAGTGCTATCAGAGCTGAATCCTTACAGCAGACAAGCCAAAGATAAAATAAGAGGGATTGACAAGAAAGGGAGGTAGGGAGAGCTTGTGCACACAAATTTAAAAGGCAATAAATAAGAACATGAGAAAAGCCAGCAGAATGAAGTTTCTTTCTCTATCCTTGAGGGTATATCAAGTATCATGAAGGTAAATGTGTGTGTGTGTGTGTGTGTGTATGTGTGTGTGTGTGTATTTTGGTAAGATGATGTTGAAAAGGTGACAAAGGAAATGATGTTAACACTTGGTGAGCACCTACTGTATATCAGGCACAGGCTAGGTACAGACATTTGTTTTCCACTTTGTAGAGGAGAATATTGAGGCACAAAACTCACCCAATAAGTGAGTGATTCAAATGAGATTTTTAAGCCAGGAATTTATGCCAGAAGACAAATAAAAAATTAAATAATCACAGATAAGCCTTCTTCCACCTGAATCTGTCTTCTCTTCTCATTCTTAGATGTTGATAGCATTACCATTTCACTCTACAATGTACTTCAGATTCTTCCCATGCTCATACATGTGGAAATAGCTTATTCATTTTAAGTGCTATATCCTATTCATGGTGTGAGTCTGCCACAAATTACTAACCTTTTCCCTGTTGGCTTCCACTAGTCAAATTGATTCTATAGTGAGCATCCTTGTGCCTGTTTTCACATGTACATATAAAAGTATTTTTCTAGGTAGATGTAAAAAAGTAAATATACACATACATATGTATATGTGCACATTTATGTGTGCACATATATGTATATAATATATATTTTCATACGTGTGTGTCTATGTATTTTTTAAAGATTCTGACAAATTCACCTTCCAAAAGGTTTGTGCCAGACCACCCACCTACTCCTCCACCAGCATTGTAAGAAAGTATCTGCTTTCTCATATTAAAACCAATACTTGATATCATTGAACTTTAAACATTTGCCAAACTATTATTACATTTTTTTTCAAGTGCATTTCTCTGATCATGAGTGAGTTTGAGCACCTCTTGAGCTGTTTGTCTCTAGAAAGGTTCCAAATAAATGGAGAATGACTGAACTCTGCCATGTGCTGTGCAGAAAGCCAGTGCATTTCTTTGTGAAGAGCATGCTGCAGGGCCATTTGACTTGGAGATCCTGGAGAGGAGGGGGTGGTAAGATTACACTCTCATTAGGAATTCACCTGGGGGTCATAAAGGAGGCTGAGCAGGTCCTTTAAGCATGTAAGTGATGACACTCAAATCTATCAGAATACTAACCCTGAAATCAGGTTGAATTTACAGCCATAATATCTATCTTTGGATTTGGTTTTATGTTTTTACCCTTGATTTATGTGCATGCCTTCCTTAACATCCCATATCTCAAGCAACATAAATGTATTAAAGTAATGGAATTTAGCAAATATGTTACGGTTACCATCTTTGTTCCCAAGAGGGAATTTGGAAATCTGACAAATATTATAGCTTTCATTTTCAAGACCCATTTTCTGAGCAGTTTCACTAACAAGTCTCCTGATTTACCATGCCATTAACAAAAATAATTCTTTCTGGACAGCAGTAAAAAAAGTGGATTAGCACAATTTACGGCTTTCTCAAGATACATATACGGTGCCTGTTAAGAAAAAAAGGGACAAGTTTTTGATTAACTGATGCATAGACTTGCTTTTAAGATACCCCAGTTCATTCTCCATAAGCCCATCTATTAAGGATAGCATCCCTGAAAGAGGAAGCTTGCCATGGCCCTATGTCTTGACTTGGTCTTGTGTTTGCCAACAGTGATTAGGATTTACTTAGTTGCTGACAGCTCTTCATCATTGATTGAAAGAGAAAACCTTTCCTCCTCAAACTGAAAATATGGTACCTACATATTTTCCCTTTTATTTTTATTTATTTTTTTAATAATTTTTTTTTATTTCTGATAGTCACACACACACACACACAGAGAGAGAGAGAGAGAGAGAGAGAGAGAGAGAGAGAGAGAGAGAGATTGAGGCAGAGACACAGGCAGAGGGAGAAGCAGGCTCCATGTACCCGGAGCCCGACGTGGGATTTGATCCCGGGTCTCCAGGATCACGCCCTGGGCCAAAGGCAAGCGCTAAACCACTGCGCCACTCAGGGATCCCATATTTTCCTTTTTGAATAAAATGTTATCCAAAGATGATCCTTTGAATGTGTACACAACAGCACATATGGTTCAACAAAAGAGTAACTTGCAATAAGCAGATATAGAATGGTTGAGGGCCTAGGACAATAGCTCATTAGGCAAAACCTGTCCTTTTTCTTTGCTAAAGTCAGGCCAGGAAACAAATGTCTGCCAAATGGAAGGAGTAATGAGAGGAGGCTGTCAGTGAGGAAGACATACAGCTAGGGGGAAAGCACTGCAAAATTTCTTCATGGGAACTTTAATTATGTCCTTGGTAATGCTTGTATTCCGAAGATCCCAAAGTGTTTGGGGAGCCCATTTAAAAAGTTCCAGAGTGGCCTGGTGAGAGAGATGCCCAATGTCACAAGGATGCCTTTCTAGGCTGTGTAAATAACATGGCCATCTGGGTGTGGCACCAACCCACAACTCTGAGACCCAGTACTCTGATTCCCAGCTCTCACAGTGTATAGCCATCAGGACATGGGGGTGACAGCTTTAATTCGACTTTCCTCAGCCACTGTAATTCTGAGACTCACAAGGATTCTTAACCTCTTTTGTGCCACGGCCTGTCAGTCTAGTGAAGCCTATGAACCCTATCTCAGAATATTGTATTTAGATTAAATATTTAGAATTATGGTAGGGCATATATATACACACACAATAGTTTGATACATTTTTCAAAATACTAAAGAACAGGGCTCCCTGCGAGGAGCCTGCTTCTCCCTTTGCCTGTGTCTCTGCCTCTCTCTTTCTGCGTGTCTCTCATGAATAAATAAATCTTTTTTAAAAAAAATACTAAAGAACATATTTGCAATATAGTAATATCTATGTAGTAGTGTAACAACTCATAAAAGCTGATTGTGTGCATCTCTTTCCAATTCTGTGTTCAGTGATGACATGTTGGTAGCTTGGATGTGACCATGTTAGGAGTATTTACACTATGGAGACTGGCAAACACTAGAAATCAGGACCCCCTCTAAGAGCCACTTGTTAAAACATTTACCACCACACTGCACTGGGGTATATATTGTGCAGTGTTTTATATATATATATATATATATATATATATATATATATACACACACACACACACTGACAGCTCTTCATCATTGATTGAAAGATAAAATATATATATAATCTTTGCATGTATATATATGTCTGTGCATAAAAAATAATGTATATATTTGCACACATATAAGTATGTATTAAACCTGTGATCAAATCCTGTTTTTTGAGGCATTAATAAATATATTTATTTCTTTGTTTATATAAACAAATTTATTAATGCCTTAAATAACAGGATTTGATCACAGGCTTAATAACTATCATAATTTTGAAGTTGTTATGAGTATACATTGTATTTCAAAAGATCAGCAACAATTGCAATATGATATTTCTTTCTATAATTGATGACAAAGTCATAGTTACTCTGATTTGTTGCCTACCTCTATAATTAAAGGAAACGCTGAATTTCAGTTAGAGATTAATGCAAATAAAGATGTGTTTTTCCCCCAGGTAAAGAGCCCCTGAACTATAGTGTCCAGGAAACTAGAAAAAAGAGGAGTAAAGTGACCAATTAGTAGGCCAAATCAGTAATCCAAATGGACAGTCACAGTGTCTTGTACTCAGCTGAGGAGATAGATGTATGCATGGAACTAGAGATTGTTACTTTTAAAAAGTCTACAAAAATTGAGAATGTGTTGATTTAGAAATGAGAGAGGTATCAAGAGTGACTCCTAGGATTTGGGGTCACACTGAGAATGGAATGTCAGGAAGAGCCAGGTTTCCAGAAGATGGCCCTGATTTGATGTGGAACCTGTTGAGTTGGAGGTGCCTCTCAAGTATTTCCATGGGAAGGATCCATCTGAGATAGATGTGAAAATACATGGGAGAAAAGGGATCAGTAATGGTTAAAAGCTCCTGAGAAGGGCCAAGGAGACAGACTACAAGGCCTGAGGGATGTGTCCACTTTTTCTATCAGAGAGTTGAGTAAATGAACAAAGAAATGAAGGATGCAACCACCTTTAAGAGTAGGTGTGTCTCGTCCCTTGTTTAATGGAGGAGACTTTCAGTGGCTCCAGAAGGCAAAGCGATTTGCTGTAGGTCTTGCAGTGGTGGAATGCAGACTCCAGCAAAGTCTCCAGAGAGATGCAGGTCTCTTTGTCTCAGAAGCACATGCTGGTGGCTCAGGGATATTCCGTTCTGAAGGGCTTCATACACCTGTGGGATGTGTAGGTAAATTGTACTGAAGTGAGTTGGAAACTGAGCTGCTTTATTGATGCTTCCTGAGTAGGTTTTGAAATTGAGGTTGAGAGAGGTACAATCTGGGCAGGAAAGGTTGGATTTAAGGGTAGTAGTTAAGTAGTTGAAATAAGGGTGCCATCCTTGAGGAAGGGATCTGTGATGCAGATGGGCTTGGGGCTTCAGAGCTGAGCCATCCCTCTTCATGTATCAGAGCTGCACTATCTCTGAGGCTTCCAAACCCTGCTTTTGACACCCGAATCCAGTGGAGGGTGGCAAACCTCTCAAGACATGATACTAAAACCTTATTGACTGATGTGGACTCTTCTACACATCAAAGGGGTCGGTAATGGTATTAGCTGGCAGGCTCTTTTTAAGCACAGAAAATACTTCTCTGTAGATAGTGTGCCAGACTACCTAGGGTTAAGATAAAAGGCTTCAAAAAGGCAGCAGCTTCCTGGAGGCTGCCTATGGCCACTCATATTGCTGCTTTGGCCATGCTGACCCCAAACTGCCAGGGCCAGCCTATGCATGTCTCTCTCTGTCACCTTGGATCCTGTAAGCTCCAGATTCCTAAGCCTTCACCACAAAAACAAACCAGAACAAAACTTTGGAGACTGTCTGATATTGCTGCTATTTATGACCTCTGACCTCTGCCACCTGTGCCGTTTTGGAAAACATAGAGTTGAAGTTCTATCAGACTTGGACTTAAGTGTAAGCTCTTCCCTAATTGATTGTGGGGTCCTCAAAAAGTCTCATGCATTCTCTGAAATTTTATCATCTATGCAGTAGGGCTACTCTTGCCTACCTGGTAGGACCATTGTAGATTCCCATGTATTTGAACATCCTTGGGTGTGTATTCAAATATTGACCACTGTGCTGGGCACCAGGATCCAACTGCACAAAACAAGCATGAGCTCCTCCTTCAGGCAGCCTCCAGTGCAAGAATGGATATGTCAAAGTGCCAGGCCCAGGGAGTACACTGAGGCAAAGTCTCCTTCATTTCTTTTTTTACCTTTCATGTACCATGTTCAGCTCAAAGTGCCACTTGCTACCCCATATAATGCACAATGAGATACTGTGAAGCATTGTGTGTTAGTAGACAGCTCTTAGGGAATAAGAACAGGGATAGAGGGCAGCCCTGGTGGCTCAGTGGTTTAGAGCTGCCTTCGGACCGGGGCATGATCCTGGGGACCCGGATCGAGTCCCGCATCAGGCTCCCTGCATGGAGCCTGCTTCTCCCCCTGCCTGTGTCTCTGACTCTCTCTCTGTGTGTATCTGTCATGAATAAATAAATAAAATCTTTAAAAAAGGAAAAAAAAAAGAACAGGGATAGAGAGAGAACATGGAAGTGGAATGGGGTGAAGGTCAAACCCCTACTGAGAATGAAATGTGGGCACCCACATCACAGCACCACCTATGACTAGCCAGGGGCCCCGAGAGACAATGTACCTGCCTCTTTCTCTGGGCCTCCATTTCCTCACTTACACAGCTGACTCAGTAATTGTACATACATCTGAGGGTTGTTGGAAGGATTAAACAAGGAAGTATGTGCCAAGTGCTTAGAACAATGCCTGGAACTTGGAAAGCGCTAGATAAATGGTAGGTATTATCTCCATTTTCAGAAGCAGGCTGCTTTCATTACAGCCCACCAATCTCAAATGGAAATCAGGTGGGAATGGTGACTGGTTGAAACCCTGCACCAAACCAAATGTGGTTCCATTAGTCCTCTCCTTCCTCTTCCACTCCTGACTCTCCTATGCAGATCTCCTGTGAAGAGCATCGTCCCTAATAGTAGAATATCACTCTATGGTACTATTTGTTGACCATCCATTATACTGTGGGGTCTCAACAGCTTTAATTACAATAATTTGAGGTTTGTTCGAAGCATTATATTCCAGAGAGTTCAAGGATGTTTTTAATTTAATTATACGCTGTTTAACACCACAGATGACTATTGGGAAAAAGGAAAATGCTATTCTTTCTGAATATAAGACACATGTTTAGGACTGATAAAATACATTATTGTGTTTTGTTTCAGAATAAAAAGAAATGTATTACAAAGTAAGGCAGTTAGTTGACATTGGGATGCTTGCTCTGGGGCATTGTTGCCAGAAATAGGCTTGATTTTGGTTAAAGGGAGGGTATTTTGGTTAAAAGGAGGGAGGGTTAAAGGTTAAAGGGATCAGCTTTGCATGCAAATTAGAAGTCCAAAGGTCAGTTCCCACAGAAGCCTTAGAGCTAGCCTCTCTCCTGCAGACTCATATTAGCTTATTTTTTTTTTTAAGATTTTATTTATTTATTCATGAAAGACAGAGAGAGAGAGAGGCAGAGACATAGGCAGAGGGAGAAGCAGGCTCCATGCAGACAGCCCAATGCGGGACTCAGGGATCACGCCCTGAGCCAAAGGCAGATGCTCAACCACTGAACCACTTAGCCCGTCCCTCACATTAGCCTTCTAAACAGGCATATCTGTCCTTTCTGCCATTTACAGTAATAATTATTCATTGTCATCTGACTTCATTCATTCAGCGAATATTTACTGAGCATCTACTGTGTGCCTGGCACAGGTGTGGGCACAATAAATAAAAGTCTCTACTTTTGAGGGGTTTATATTACAGAGGAGAAGAAAGAGCACTTAATACCTGCAATGTGGGCTTGTGTTTGTGCATAAAGTTAGTGAAGCCTATGGAGAAAAGTAAAGGTGAGACACAATTGGGGAGGGATGGTTGTAGTTTTACATAAGATGGTCAAGGGAGTCCTCACTGAGAAGGCAATATGTGAGCTGAAACTTGAAAAAGCTAGGGGAGTGAGGATGCTGCTGGCACAGGTCCCTGCACAAGTCCTGAGGTGGGAGGGCACCTGGGGTGTGAGGAGGCACAAGGAAACTATTGTAGGATGAGAGGGAGATAAGAGAAGATGAGGTTCAAAAATCAGAGGTGGAAAAGAGTGTGTTTTGAGTTTTTATCATCATTGATATCATCCCACTGTCCCCCCGACAACTCCCCTTCCTGAATACCTACTGAGACTCAACGGGGAATAGGCCATAATCCCTGCACTCCTGAAACCCAGACTCTGCGAAGGAGACAAAGGACAGTATGATCTTTGCTACCAATGGAGAGAGAACAGATTTTAAGGGAGTTCTACGGTGTGCAGAAAACATAGCTCAAATGAGAAAGGATAAGGAAGGCTTCTTGGAAGATGAGATATCTAGGCCCTTGCGACATAGACATCAACCAAATGGAGTGGTCAGAATGCGGCTGGGTTCTGCCGCTGACAGAGCCCTGAAATCTCATTCTGTTGTCTACCCTGCCTCTGCTTTCAACTCTGTCTCCCCACTCTCCACCAACTCTGTTGTGGGTACCCACTCCTCTTGCTGACCGCCCTCCAGAAATGGAGGGGATTCCCTCTCATAAGTTATGATTCTGACCTGCTTTCCGTAGCACGCAGTTCCACCCCTCCTGGTTCAGCACATTGACAAGCCGCTCTTCTCAGCTCAGCCATGTGTACTCACTCTACTTAGCAATGTGTTTCTACTAAATCCATGGCTTTATGCACGTACCTGAGCTCCAGTGACCTCCAAGGAGAAGGGATGATGAATATAGCAGTGACAAAATATTCACACACCCATAAGCTTAAATATATGAGCACATATATAGATGACTATACAAATATACAGTTGTATATAAATATATGCACATACCCATACACTAATATACACACACACCTACACTTACATATACATGCATATGTATACACATATACATAAATGTATATATAAACATATATGAAAGTACAGATGCACACACAGTTATATATAAATGTATGCATATGCACATGTATGGCAGATGCGAGTGTATACATTGTGTATATACGTGTATATATTTTAGAATGCCTAATTGTGCCAGGATCTGTACATCTGGTCTCCATTTTTATGTACACTACAACCCTGTTATGCATGTGCCATCACTATTCCTGTTACATAGAGGAGGAATTCGAGGCTCTCGAAGTTTACCATTCTTGTCCAAGTTCACACAGCTTACAAGTTATGAAGCTGACATTCAGACTAAAGGCTGTAAGACAAGAAAGCCCTTCCATTTCAGTGTTTCCATGGTGTTAACAGAAAGAACAAAAATAAACCAGAAAAACTGAATAAGCTGTGGGTCTAATCTTTGAGCTTCTCATAGAAAATACACATAGAGAAATTATTAGTACGTAATGTGATAATTTCCATAAAAGAGGGCAAGGGGAAGCTGTATGGGAGCAGAGAAGAGAGAATGGTATTTGAGTTAGCTCTTGAAGGATTAGTAGGAGTTTTCCAGAAAGGGGTGGGGGAGCTAATGATTGTGCATGTCATTTAAAGTTATAGGTATTGGGGCACCTGGGTGGCTCAGTTGGTTGAGCATCTGCCTTTGGCTTGGGTCATGATTCTAGGGTCCTGGGATCAAGCTCTGCATCAGGCTCTCTGCTCAGCTGGGAGCCTACTTCTCCCTTTCCTTCTGCCTCTGCCCCTGCTTGTGTTCTCTCTCTCTTTCTCTATCTCAAATAAGTAAATAAATAAAATCATTAAAAAAATAAAGTTATAGGTGTCATTACCACAAGATAGCCAATTTGCCCATTTAGATGCGCTTAATAGGTTTTTAAACTCCTTTGGCTTAACTGCCATGGAAAAGGGGGCATTTTACAAATAAAGACAGAGGTGGCACCTCAAATCTGGCTTCAGCCATTAAGCTGCATGCCAATGAGAGCAAATCTCCAAAAATGGCACTCTCCCTCTGCCATGACATTTGCATCTTTAGGTACTTGCACACAAATAACAAGTCTGCTGTTAGTGGTGTTGTCACTTTGAATAAGGAAGAAAACATGGTTGCAGGTAACACGAGTTATGCTTTTATAAAGCATTTTCAAAGGCAGAACAGAACCTGCTCCCCTCTGAGTACTTTTTGAGGGTGGGTAATCACAAAATTCTGCTTTGCCAGGAGGTGCTATTGAAGATCGTGTGGACATTCTTTAGCAAAATCATTGGCCATGTATGATTGCTTCTATTTATTCAATACTAAGAAATACAAGATTGAGTTTTATGAGAGAGAGGGAAGAAAAGTACATTCCACACACAGACTGGCTGGGTTTCATTGTGTTGGATGTTTTTATTGCCTCAAAGTAATCTTCGGATTGCTAGATGAGTAATCCCATAATTACAAAAACAATCAATTAATTGATCTAAATTAATCGGATAACATATTTTATCCTGCTAAGCATGAAGGTAGATTTTAGGTAACTTTCCAGAAAAGAGGCATTGAACCTTTATAGCCACCAGCCAGGGATAATGATACAGATTCAAGTCTCACATGCTGGTTCCTAAATCAACATATTTTGGAGTTAATACGTGAGGAGCAGTATACTAAGATCTTATGAAGTCTTATCTCTTTCATTCTGCAAAAAACTTCAAACTGTCTGCATTCCACTCTTCCTCCTTCCTTCTCGTCAGAGTTATTCCTTATCTGGGAAGGAGACTGACCACCTCCTTGGCTGCCTCTCCTATTTCCCTATCTCTAGCCACATTGTTTTGGGAGGATGGTGGCCCCTGGATACAGGGGAAAATAAGATGTGCATTAGTGGTGGCAGAGTCATCCAGAGGAGATGCCATTGAGCAAGGGCTGTTAGCACTGAAGGGCGTCAGGGAGGAGTTTTGAATCCTCCCTCCTTCTCTCTTCTCTTATTCTGTTCTTCTTTCCTTCCTCAGTAGTTATGGAGTGCCTTGATGTATTCAGCACATTTTAGGTCCTTGTAACACATCACTGAACCAAAAAGGCAAAGATCCCTATGCCTGTAGCTGACATTCTAGCAGGAGAGACAAATAATACAAATGACAAGTAAATCACATAGTATTTTAGAAGCTGACAAGTGCCATGGGAATAGCAATAGTGGAGCAGAGTAAGGGCATGCTAGTAGGCAGAGAAACTTGCTAGTGTTAGAAAGGGTCTGTGGAAAGTCTCAGAGACACACCAGCAGGAGTTACAGGAGCGCAATGCAGTTGGATGAGCTGGAGGCCCATCCTCACTCTGACCTGTATGTACCATTTATAGGAATACAGTACGACCTTCTGTTTCTTAATTTTTAGAACAGGGATGATTGTATCTGCCATTCAGGAACATGGGGAGGATTAAATAAGATATTGTTGGAAACATCAATGGTTTGTTTATATCACTCCTCATTAAAATGACAATAATAACAATAACAGCATAGAACTGAAATAGTTACTAGTGTGTGTAAAGCCCCAAGCACAAAGCCTGGTCCATATTGGGTATTCAGTATGTGTGCACATCTGTAATCATAAAATAAAATAAAATAAAATAAAATAAAATAAAATAAAACCCAACAACAACAACAACAATCCTGTGAGACAGGAGCTTTTTCATGCCTATTTTATAGATAATAAAACTGAGGCACAGAGAAGTTAAATAATTTCTCCAAGGTTTTATAACTCATTAATGGTGGAGGAAGGGTGTGAACCCAGGCATCCTACTTCTGGAACTGTACTGCAGGTTTTCCCAGGGCCCCAGATTTGGAAATAAACCATCCATTCATTCATTCAACAAATATTTATTGATTGTCTACTATATGACAGATCTGTGATAGGCACTGAGAATATAGAAGTGAACAAGATAGAAAGGGTCCACTCCCTGGGCACCTGGGCTCAGTCAGGTAAATTTCCAACTCTTGATTTCAGCTCAGGTCATGATCTTGGGGTCCTGACTCCAGTCATTCTACTTGGCCTGAGATCAGGCCCATATTTGGCTCCATGCTCAGCTCAAAGTCTGCTTGAGACCCTCTTCCTCTGCCCCTCATGCTCTCTTTCTCTCTAAAAAAGTAAAAGTTTTTTTTTTTTTTTAAAAAAAGGACCGCTCCCAGAAATGTGTGAGTAAATATGAGACTCACACTTTATCTACTTGAGAGATTTGTCTGAAAAGCAATCTTTAATAAGGATGATATACTTCTGCCCCAGATTTTCTGGGTGTGGCTCTGAATGTAAGTATTCCACCCCTTTATTGGACCATGAGTACTGATGTTTGGCTGCAAGCCTATGAGAGATTATTTTCATTCATACAAAGAAGACTGCTCCTTCTCTTGCAGAGTCCTTCCCAGTGAGTTAGTGGGACCTGCCTCCACCGATGAGGGACAAGCCTTGTGACTTTTAGACTACAATCTCCTTCTTAGATAAAGCAATCAATTACAGCAGAGACAATCATTATTGGCAAGCTGGAGATCGGCTGCCATCAGGGAGGAATGGGCTCCTGTGGAAGGTTGCAAACTGATGACTGTTTAATCCTTGAACTTTGACAGCAACAATATTAGTTGAAAGTCTGTAATGCATTCACATTCTCATCTGACATTTTCCCCACATCATTATTTATCTGGTTTTACTTTCAAATTCCCCATAGGATCATTGACATGAAATTCTGAAGGGAAATTTGGAACATTAATGACTGTTTAAAGCAAATGAGTAAGTGTCCTTTCCAAGAGGAAATTACCTTTATGGTGTTGGCATAAGGCTATTTTAAATTTTTATATAATGATGAAGCAACACAAGGTAGATAGCTAAATTTTCCAGGCTTTGAGTTGGTCTATGCAGCCTCTTTGAATTTGGCCTGGTTAGGTAAGCTCTGAGTAGCATTGCAAGGCTGGTTCTGGGTGCGGGGGAAAGTCTACCCTCCCTGCATCCCTTCTTTCTATACTTGATTGTTGAGAGACTTGACGTGCCAGGCATGGGGTTGGAAGCTGAGCTTACAATAGGGAACACAGACAGTCATGGAGCTTGCTATGTAGGAGGGAAGCAAGATGCTCCTCAAGTAGTTCCCTTCCTAGATATCTGAACTACAAACCTGAAAAAGTGCCCTAAACAAGGAGAACAATACTCTCTAGCCTTGAGTAACAGAGGGGTTTGACTCTGCTTGGGAGTTAGGTGTGGTCATAGAGGGCCTCCCTAAAGAAGAAATACTTGCCCTGAATGATGAATGAAGAGTAGGGTCTAGATAGGTGAGGAGCCAAGTGGGGGGAAATTATTTCAGGAATAGGAAGAACAAAGTTTCCGGTGAGTGTGTGTTCCCTTTGAGCCATCTGTGCTTTGTAGTCCTGGAGTTCCCAGCTCCAATGATGTGAGAACCATGCTGCCCACTGACTTGGCTCCCACCCACAGAACCAAAGGGGTTTTCCTTGGTGATAGCTAATATGTATTGTGTGCCTACTATGCAACAAGCACCAGTCCAAGGGCTATATATGAATGAACTCATTTGACTGTCTGGATACATTAACCTCACCTAATTAGAAGAGGTGACACCCAGGTTATTCATTACAGCAATATTTGCAAACAAGCAAACAAAACTCAAAGCAGCCCCAATGTCTATCAAGAGAGCAGTGGTTGGGGCAGCCCCAGTGGCTCAGCGTTTAGTGCCGCCTTCGGCTGAGGGTGTGATCCTGGAGACCCAGGATCAAGTCCCACGTCAGGCTCCCTGCATGGAGCCTGCTTCTCCCTCTGCCTGTGTCTCTGCCTCTCTCTCTCTCTCTCTCTCTCTCTCTCTCTCTCTCTGTCATGAATAAGTAAATAAAATCTTTAAAAAAAAAGAGAGAGAGAGAGAGAGAGAACAGTGGTTGAATGAGCAATGGACTATCTGCCCAGATGAGTGCTACGTAGCTCTGAAAAGGAATGAGGAGTATGGCTATAGACTATTTTGGAATAACCTCCCGATATACTATTCTGGGGGAAAAAGTAAGGTAGAGAAAAAGTGTTTAGTGTGCTACTGCCAGCTACAGAGGGAAGTGGATACGTATTTATCTACAAATTTACTTTTATTTGCTTAAGGTAGGTTAAACCATAATATTTTTAAAAAAGGTTATGATTCCAATTCTCTATTTCTGTCTAGCAAAATTAGTGGCTTTAAGTAGCAATACTATTTATTACTATCTCTCAAAATCTGGGTTGACTAGGCTCAGCCAGGTGGCTCATGTTTGCAGTGAGTAGCTGAGGCTGGAATCATCTGGATCATCCAAAAGCTTGCTCACTCGTGTCCTGATCTGGAGTGGAAAGATTCAAGCAGCTGGGGGTAGGGATAGAAGAGCCGGGGTTCTCTGGGCATCTCCCTTTCTGTGGTCTTTCCAGCCACAGTCTTCCAGGTAGCTAGTCTTTTTACATGCATATTCACTCAGGGTCCTACAGGGGCTTTTCCTGACAGTGAGGCAGATTCAAGCTGTATTACCTTTTATGATTAGTCTCAGAATCACAGTGTGCCACTTTTGCCACATTCCACTTTTTGAGACAGTTGTAAAGTCCACCCAGGTTCAAGTGAGGTGGAAGAGGAACAGACCTTACCACTTCGTGAGGACGTGGTAAGGTCTGGAGGAATGTGTACAACTGAAAATACTGTTATGGCCAGTTCTTCATAAACTAATATGACACAGTTACCCAAAGTGAGAAGTATGGAAAAAGTACAAGGGAACAAAAAAATACAAGGAAAAAAGCAGACTTTTTTTGAGTAAACCTTATTTCATAAATTAGAAAATGAAACTAAATAAAAAGGCAATTATAAAATTCAAAAGTCAGAGAAATAATTGAACCTAAATGTGTACTCAGGTAATGGCATAACCCCCAGAGAGGAACTATCCCCAATGAATTTAAAACACAGTAATTTAACTGCATCCATTAGTGGGATACATTTTAATAGCGATTTTAAAAAAATGAAAAGGGAAAATCTTAACTGTTTTCAGTAAGACTATTGTTGGAAGTAGCATTGATATTGCAATTGTTGTGTGTATTGAGAGATAAAGCAAATGAGTAATTAGGTTAATTTTGAGGAGAGTTAGAATTTTAAAGTGTGGGAAGAAGAAGATTACAGATGTAAGATCAGTGAGGTTAATTAAAAAATATTATAGCCCAGAATGGAAAGTAGTATTATCAACATGAATTTGTTATGTATTTTAACTTTAAAATTCATATATTCTGTCTCTGTCCATTAAAAAGGCCTAGAAACAGTGACCAACCCAATAATACTGAGTTTCTTTAGCAAACAGATTATGGTCTTTAATTACCATTTCCCTGCAAATGCAACCAAGCCTCCTTGGGAAAATGGTTGATTTCATGTCTGGCGTAGGAATTGTACCAGATACATCTGTAAAATCTTGTCATATCAAAACACAAGGAAGATACTCGATGCTATTTGGGTCATGCCATTTAGAGACACCAACATTAGCAGTCCAAAGATGAGATAATTTGGGCATTTCAGGGGATTGAAACACATCAATTAGGTTTAAATCCACAAGTTCAAAATGATAGGGAAAAGAAAATTACTTATTGGTCACCTTTTTTTTTTTTTTAATTGGTCACCTTTCAAAGATGATAGAGACCAACTCATTATTTTAGAAACTGGTCAATGAAGGGAAAGAACCAAACAACATATTTGTCTTTCTTTTTAGAATTCCAGGTCACAAAAATTGCATAGTTGATGAAAGGAGTTTCTCTTTACAGTTAGAAATGATAAAGAAATTATAGAATTAGAATATCATGGATTTGCAACCCTTACTTAATGAATGGATCTAGGCAATAGCCATCAGTGGTTGCTCCTATCATAAAATAGGAGACCAACAGATATTTATATATTTATTTTTTATTTTAGTTTTATTTTTGGTATTTATATTTCTTGAAGGAAATCCATAGGAGCTCCTATCAAGTTGTTCTGAGTCCAAAACATCAAACTTTCATTTGCTCATGTCTCCAGGACAGAACTACCTATTTATAGGAAACACAGTAGAAAGGTAAACATATTCGTGACACCACAGTGTTGCTATCAGCCAAACAGATACTGTGAAAACAACCCAAATGATTCAGTGAAAAGTTACAAAGACATATATATACATACACAAATATGTTTATATACATATATTTATATACATAAATTTTTATATATGCATAAGCTTATATACATAAATAAATATATAATATGTATATAAATAAATATACATAAAAATATATATAAATGGGAGCTCCATGATTTAAAAAACATGTAAGCCATTAATCATAATGTTTGGTTTTAATTTGGATCCTGATTAAAAAATAAGCTGTGAAAATTATAAGGTAGTTAAGGAAATATAAACATAGGGCGGATATTTGGTGACCTTTAGAGATTCTTACTATTTTTATTCAGGTGCAGTAATGTATTGTGCTTGTGTTAGGGGGGAAAACATTTCCATCTTTTGCAAACACATTATAAATATTTACAGATGAATGGCATGATATCTGGAATTTTCTCCAACATAACCTGGGAAGTGGATGGGTGTTTAATTGAACCCAGGATAGCCATGAGTGTAATACTGAAATCCAGTGTTGGATACAGAGAGGTTCATCACATGATGATCTCCACTTTGGTGTTTCTTTGAAATTTTCAATATAAAAATTGAGCCAAAAAAAATTGATAAGGATAAAGGACTTTCTTCTTTCCAAAAGGCTTCTCATCTACAATTTTAGTCAGTAAATATCAGAAAATGGTCAGATGGCACAGACGTGCCTCACCGTGGCCTGCTGAGCCATGGAGGGGCACCCAGCTCTTCAGCCACCCTCCGTGATCCTGTTGTCATAGCCAGAATTTAGCAGGAAAATGCTGGGAATACATTTAGTGTTGTGCCATCTTTAAATAATGTCTCACTTTCTAGGAACAAAGCAACTCATTTTTTTTCTTGATGCTTCAAAAAACAAAATGATAGAAAAACTTCTCATTAACTGAGAAGTGTTTCTGATCCAATTTTGAATTTAGTGAGTAGTGAGAACTAAAATCTCTTTGGCCTATTTCTCCTAGATCTAAACAATTTTAGCAAATATTTTCAAGAGGCATTGTCTGCTAAGGGAGAGGTGATTCTGATTCTGAATTACTTTGCTATAAATAGGCACACTAGAGCCAAATGAAAACCTGAAATCAGAGGGTTGCTTTTGCATGAAGTCAGACTTATTTTAGAACTGCAGTGTCTTCTATGTGGCAGGAGGCTTAAACCATTGAAGTTGAAATTCTGATTTTAATAATGAATGGGGACAAAGATATAAAATGGATGTGTGGTTTTTATTTTCTACATACAATTGCAAATTCAATCCCAAACTTAAAGCTTTGATAAAATTTTAAACATTTTAGTAATTTTAAATTGTTCAATGTTGCACGTGATCAGAACCCCAATCACTTTTAAAATAGGTGCTTCTATTATATGTCTATGTATATGTATAAAAAGTCCTCCAGAAAAGTTAAATTACCTCTCTCATCTGAGGAATAGAATCCCAATAACTTCCAGATTGAAGCACTTATGAAAAAAAAAAAAAAGGTGAAGTGCTCTAGTAATTTGAAATTGCTTCATACAATGAAAAGTGCCTGTAAATTTACTGAATGTGGCAATTTATTCCATAAGCTTTCTTGATTTTTAAGTAACTTAGTGGATTTGCTGGTGAAACACTTTGGCAGGTACCCTAGATCATTTCAGATTAAGTATACACATCTAAATGGGATTAAAATGTGGCATTAGCAAATACTGACCACAGGAAAGTGAGGTGGGTTTCAGTTGCCACAGCTGGAGACGCTGAGAGTGACGATAGTTGATTCTCGGGGGACTTGAGAAAGGTACTAAGCATGCGAAATTGAGCTAATTACAGAAAAATGCCACATGGCTGGCTTTGGAATGATTCATCAAGCCCCTGGCATGTTCTGCTTACCCTCTGCCTGATGATAAAGTAGGGGTTATTTCTGTCTGTGGACACATTTGGCTCATATCTCATCCAGGCAACACAGCCTCAGCTTTGCTCTTGCTGGTGCTAATTTCTTTTTAAAAATAATGTTAATTGAGTAAAATATGCTTTTTTGGGCATTTAGGATGAGACAGGGAAAGTTTGTCATCTTCCAAGCGGTAGTATCTTAATCCTTTCTCATAGGATGTCTTTATCTTTACTGTTTTGGATAAGAATTTGTTGTTTAGCCACAAGAGGGCTGTGGTTACTGGCTCTGGAGACAGCTGCAGTCTCCAAGGATACAAAAGAGTCATGAGGGGTCTGCAACCCAGTGTGAGGGAGATGGAGCCAGGGGTTTCTAGCAATGAGCCTTAGCAGATGGTTGGGAAGGGGGCCACAGGATGGTTTTCATGATGAGGTGGTGATGTAAGTTCTGTGCTAGAAGCGAGGGTGGATCAAGAAGTAGGTCCCATTCTTCTTAGAAGTGCTTTACAGAATCGAGTCATCTGTAGACAGAGCTAGGCGAGCTTCCTTCTGGGCCATGTATGAACTCTCATCTTTGGCTTCACAAAACAGTCCCCACTGTCAGGAAACTGAGGTAGGACTGGAATTTCTGGGGAGGACTGAGTCTAAAATCTGCTTTACAAAGATCCTCAGCTTCAATACCCTTTTCACTTCAAGAGACTAGGCCAGAGTTTGGTTGGGTTGTTTGAACAGCACAATAATGGGGAAGGGGAAATAACTGTGAGAATTTATGGTGCAGGGATGGTCGAATTTGGTTTAAGGATGACAAGGAGCCAGAGCTTTCCTATTTGTTCATGATCAGAGTTGTCACCCTGATGGAGATAGAATATTCTTCCTCTGGAGATAGGACAGGAGTAGACTGACAACATCCCAGTTTGCCCAAGACTGTTCCATTTCTAGCATGGAAGGTGCCGAGTCCCTGGCACTTCCTGGTCCTAGACAAACAGAGAGAGTTGGTCATCCTAACTCAAGAGGCTGGAGAGGATGTATTTTCCAGATGGATTTAGTCTAGTAGTTTAGCCCATTTGTAATTGACTGGAAAGGTTTTCACTAGGAATATACATTCAGTATCATCCCCAAACCATCGCTGGAGCTGCATCTGGGAAGAGAGTATAGGAGTTAGGAAGCCAGACCCCTGACATCTGCTTCCTCCGTGGTAACCCCTTCAGCATGTTTCATAGACTAGGCTTTAAACAAAGGTTTATGGATCAGAAGCTTCCACAGTGAACACAGGGTTGGAAACTTTAGAAAAAGGTGGGCATGAGAGATTTATGGATACGTAGCAACGCATTGTCCCTAAGTAAGACTAGTCTGTGGAAAATGGATTTAAGAGTCCAGTCAAGTCCACCAGGGGCTTGGCAAGGTATGTGCCCCTCTGGCCTGGGCCCAGGCTGGGACAGCACCACCAACCCATCAACAAGGAACCAGCCTTTTCTTACCCGTCAACATTCCTCTTATTCCCCGCCTCCCCCCCCACCCCTACCCCTACCCCAAAGTTCTCTCCTTGCAGATCTTGTGTAAGGAAACACAGAGCCTTTAACATCACCTGACTAGGATGATGGATATGGAAATAAGCACTTTGGGAGTCTAGTCTGCTTCTGTGTTACAGCATTTACACTCTTGGGCTCAGAACACCTCCCAGGTGGGAGGGGCCAGCACTGCATTTGCCTGCCTTCCACTTCTGTTTCCACGCTACCTGAGAGGAAATAATTTGATTTGGGGCTGCAGGGGGTAAGGCAGGAAAATGCAGTAGGAAGCCTGAGAAAATCAGCAAGAAAATTACCAAAAGGGGGGAAAAAAATCCAACGGGCTGCATATTTCCTACAACAGGACTTAATGAAATTCTGCTCCTTCTTACACAGCTGTATTCGGTTTGTTTTACATTGTTTGGTATGTAAAAGGATTTGGCTTTGTGTTACAGAACTAATTGCTTACTAGATATTACATGGATATCAAAATACTTTATAAATATTAATTAATCTTCACCTAATTCCCTGGCAAGCACAAATAACCAGTGGCATATTTATTGAATGTGTAAGCAATAATCAGGTTTTTAAAGACTTGTTTTCTCTGCAGAACTTTCCTTACCATCTCCATGTGTCAAAATGCTTCACCTTTGTGGAGGGTTGTATCATGCGTCACTTCCATAGTAATCATTAGATAACAATAAAGATAATGTCAGGAGTAACCAGCATTGTCACTTACTGAATATTTACCAGTCGCCAGGCCCTGTAGTGAGTGTTTCATAGATGTCATCTCACTGCATTCCCACAACAGTCCTATAAAGAAAATATTATTATTAACATTTTTTTGCCCCCAGAAGAAGGAAGGTTCTGAGAACTCAGTGGTGGCAGGGCCGGAGTCCGTGCCCCACTCGGTCTGCAGGTCATGCTAGGAAGAGCCATTGTGCTGTACCTTTTCTGATTCTCACCAGGGAGAATGAACTTGGCCTTCCTGTTTGTTGGCTCCTTCAGCCATTTGTTCATTCTGAAGTGTTTATCTGAAGGCCAGCTCTGTGACATTCTGTGCTGGGCTCTGTGAGGACACACATCATGCAGAATCCTGAGTAGTAATTATGGAAGTCAGCCTCTTCTCTCCTGCCATCCTTTGCAGTCCCCAGGAGCTGAAAGCCTTGTGGCTCACATCAGGCACAGTGCCTGGCCCAGTGAACATTCCTGAGCAAATGCTGAGCAGCAGAGTTTCTTGTGAATGTGTGCGGGTGGGAGCGGGAGCAGGAGCCTGAGAAGATGAGAGTATGTGCTCTCTTCTTTCCTAACACTCATCATTGTAAAATTCCACATTTCTTTATGCTCTCACCTGTTCAGTACCTTCCTAGCTCGGCCCTCCCTGAAAGCAGGGACCCTGTAGGTGTCTTTAAGCACTATAGACCGACTGCTTAGCATATTATCTTGCTTCTCAAAGTCCATGCACCAGCAGCATCATGGCCACCTGGGAGCTGGTCAGAGGAGCAGAATCTCAGGTCTTCCTCAGGCCTTCAGAGTCAGAATCTGCATTTTACAAGATCCCAGGTGATTTGCACGCACAGTGCTTGTGAGCAGCCCAATCTAGGGACTTCACTGCAGTCAGTGGTTATGATTTACAAATTGTCAGCATTTCAGAAGTCGACTGAAATCACATATTTATCCTGGGCTAGGTAGACATCAAGTTTCTCTGCTTTGAGTCGGAATCCTAGCAGCTCAGCTTGGTTATCTAAGACACTTCTATTTGACAATTATATATGTCTTTGATTTGTTTTTTAAAGTGGCAGGATGGGGAGGCCCTAGGAGATGAAGTGATTATTACAGAATAAGTGCAGTTTGCTTGGAAGGCCAAAATTTTTCAAAGAACGAGAAGCATCAAAAGGAAACAATCCAAACAACAACACAAAGGTTTCCCAATGATGAAATGGCTGCGGACTCCAGCTGTGGGTCATACCGCCCAAGAAAAAAAGAGGCACAAAATAAATACAAGGCACAATAACCATCAGATCCAGGCCATCTCACTTTTGAAACAAAAGGGGAGGAGAGGAAACACATCCTCAGATACACATATTTCTGTTGGTCCATATGCTTCCCTGGGCCTGGCCTTGTGAAGACAACCTTCCAACGATTAATTGAATTTCTCACCTTTTGTTCAAATGCCTTGGCCTCTTGGTTTTTAAATAACAGCTAAGGGCAAAAAAGACCCAGAACTTTGCTGAATGACTTTTCACGATGCAGAGACATACAGGAACACCCATGCTCCTAAGTTCTCTCTGTTAATGGTGAAATTATATCAAGGATGACCTTTGGAAGGAATAAAACCCATTATCACGTGGAACGTGGTAGCTATAAAAGATCAACACTTGGAAGCCAAAGCAAAATCCCACATATGATAAATTAATTAGAATAGAAGTTACACAAAACCCAGGCCTTCTGTGTGACCCTTATCTTATAATTACCTCTTCTTTAAAAGCAGAATGGAATCTTTTATGTATGAAGATGTTAATGTTGACCCCAAATGCATTAAGAGTCAAGGAGACATTTTTCACATATCGAAAATAAGATTTGATTGAGTGCTTGCAAGTGGTCTAGTGAAATCTCATTAAACTGTTTATTTTAATTCCTGGTAAATGGCAGAATTTTAGCTGTTAATTATCAATATGAAACCAGTTAGAAAACAGGTTTTGTAATATCTAGAGCTTGCTTTTCAACCCTGATTAATGCGTTGTCATTCTTATAGTTTTAAGTGCTTTGGAGCAAACAGCTACTTAGGTGTAACTTTTGTCCTTGTCTTCCTCCTCCTCCTTCTCGTTATGGCTCTCTCAAATGGTTACAAAAATCCAGATGAAAACCATAAAATGGGGATCCCTGGGTGGCGCAGCAGTTTGGCGCCTGCCTTTGGCCCAGGGCGCGATCCTGGAAACCCGGGATCGAATCCCACGTCGGGCTCCCGGTGCATGGAGCCTGCTTCTCCCTCTGCCTGTGCCTCTGCCTCTCTCTCTATCTCTCTGTGACTATCGTAAATAAATAAGAATTAAAAAAAAAAAAACCATAAAATGCAGTCTACTAAATATACCTACAGGCTGTGTGAAGTCTGCTGTCACTATTCACAGTTATAATTAGATTTATAAGTTATGTACAAGATTCACAATGAAACATCTGAATTTAATACTCTTTCAACTACTACCATCACATCAAAGTAAAAATAAGAAAACATTTACAAAGTGGCCTTCTCTTAATCACTCAAGGGGCTTGTGTTGCTTTTGTAATCAAGGGAGATGGAAAGTGACTCCATTTGCTCCTTCCCTGTGTCCAAGGAAGAGACAAACACCACTCAGGCTCCTTGATGGAACCTGAGTCCACCCCAGGCCCACCCCACGGAATTCTCAAGAGACACCTGAGATAGAATCAAGGCTTGAAGGAAGCCCCAGATTCAAGCAAGCAGACAACATAAGGGCTACTGAGGAGATAATATGGGGTATGACCACGGGTGAGGGTCTTTTCACACTTGATGCCATTATAATGTGAAAAGATCCTACACTGGAGCCTAGAGCAGATGAATAACAACACTACTGGTATTTTGTATTTAACAAAACACCTTTCTCAAGAAATGTATTACTTGCCTCGTGGGTGGGGAATTGTCTCTGAACCCAATCAGGATTAGTCACTGGCCTGTGACTATCTCATTTTTAATAAATAATAATTTTCTCAATTCAGTGCCAGCTAGCTCGTCTGCTTTCAGAAGGCAGGATATGACTGCTTTGTATTTCCTATACTAATAACCCTTGGTATCAGAGGATTAACTCTTGAGGCACTGAATTCAATTCTTGCTCCTAGACCCTTGGAGGACTTTTTTGTTTCCCCACCAACCTGGAAGGCTGCATATAGCTTTCAAATGAATTTATAGAGTAGTACCTGGTACATGAAAAGCAGAGGCCTGCCCCAGATGGCAGAGGTATGGTTAGGAAATCCTTGGTCTGCAGTGCCTAAAGGAGAGGCAAGAGAAAGTGTTCAAAATCACCGTGAGGCCCCGGACACTCATGCATTCCTTTTGTTTCTCCATCCAAAGAGCATCTGGTTGGGGCCACACATGGTGTCAGGGCTATCTGACATATTGTCGTACAGACATAAGAAAGACTCCCCAAAACACAGAGAAAAGAAAATTAAAAGGCACCTTTCATCAGTGAAGCAGGGTGATCAAGAATGTGAACTTTGGAGTTCCCTTGGTTCAAGTCCTACCTCGCGTCTTTGCAGATGACCAGCCTGGGATCTGAGCTTTAGTTTCCTCACTGTCATTGCTCACACAGTGTACACACACTCACACAGTCGCCCCTCAGAGGTGAGCAGCTGGGTCCATGGGGCTGAATATTAGATGTTTCGAAGCACATCATGCTCTAGAGCAGAGCTCTGTAAACTGTGAGCTAGGGCTCCAATCCAGCCTGCTATCTGTTTGTACACAGCCAAGGGCTAAGAAGAGTTTCCATACTTTAAAATGGGCGCATTTTAAATGCTCTTATAAGTACGTATTTAACATCCTCAATTTCGACTACTGGGCCACAAAGCCTAAAATATTTATTACCTGGCCTTTTAAGAAAAAGTTATCAGACTCCTGCTCTAGAGAAGCACCCATGCAATAGAAATCTGATCCAGGTCACATACATATTTTAAGATTTTCTGGTAGCCACATGAATAGAAGTAAAAAGAAACAGGTGACATTTGCTGTAATATGTTTTCTGTAACCTGATAGATCCATAAGAGTATCATTTCAACATGCAAACAGTATAAAAGTTACAAGTAAAATATTCTACATTGGTTTTTCGTACCAAGTCTTTGAGATCTGGTTGTAATTACAGCACATCCTAGAGGCCTGTGAGGCTTCTGTGTTGGGCAGTGGCAAACTCTATTGAGTTTGAGCCAGTTTATGCTCCTCCAGACATTCATAGAGAAAGCACTGCACTGTGTAATTTCAGTTTCTTCTCTCTTTACAAGGTCACATGGCACCTAGATTTAAAATCCACAGCTGCTTCACGTTTAGATGCAGGGGGTGCTTTCAAAGCTACAGCAGATTTTCCGGGGATAGTGAATCCAGTTGTCTTATCCCTCAATCAGATGAAATGATCCTCTTTCTACCCTTACTCTTGCTCTCTTTGTTGAACCCACTGCTGGCTAGCTGACTCACAAGGTGCGGGAGCTGTGTATAGCCCTAGGATCCTAGACTGTGGGGAAACCCTCTGCCATGGCACAGCTGACCAGTGGCCTCTTCACCCCTGGTCTCCAGATAGAACTTTCCTCCCCAGCTTGGAAGGTCTCAGCTCACACACAGGAGGAAGCCGGAACTGCTTTGCTGTGATGATCAATCTATATGCATGCTTGCCTCCAGCTAACTAGGGACATTTAATCCTTGGCCAGAGTTTTATCAGCTCTATCAGTCTATGACAATAAAATGAATATGTCTTGGTCACACCAGGAAGTCTCCCCTGGAAGCACTCTGGGAGATCACACTCTAAGCCCTTGAGCCTCCATGTAGAACAAAGCGTCATTCACTCAGGCCCCATGATTCACTCATGGCATATGTCACACATCTTTAGTAAAATGTTGGAGATGTTTTCTTCCTTTGCGCCTTTCTGGGGCTTTGAGTACAAATATGAGCTTTGACTATGGAAGATGCTTCATTTGCGTTTATTGAATAAATGAGCGATTGAATGGCAAATCATTTCACGCTGTGGTTCTCAAACTTGAGTGGCCATTGGCATCACCCAGAGGGCTTGTGAAACACAGATTGCTGGGTCCCACCTCCAGAGCTTCCGACTCAGAGGCTCTGAGGTGGGGCCTGAGGATCTGCATTTCTAACAAGCTCCCAGGTCACACAAAAGGTGCTGGTTCAGGGACCAGGCTTTGAGAACCACACATCTAAAAAATAGTATGACTTTATTTTCTTTTGGTTCTGGCCTCTGTATACTTTCATATCACTCTCTCTACCTCTGGTTGAAATTCCTTGTCTGCATACCTTCCCAGACAAGTTACCAAGTTCAGGGTTTTCTCCAACTTAAATCTTTTATATAATTCTTTTTTTTTTTTTTTTTTTTTTTTTAAAAAACAGAACCATGTTCTCTTTAGTGTTTACTTTGATTTAAATCAGTTTACTATTTGGCACAGATATATTTAGAAAAGAAATTTTCTATCTTTACCTTAAATAGAAGATCAATATTGCTTACTATAAATAGGAAGTAAGCATTAAAATAAAGTCACAAATATTAAAATTAAAAAATGTTCATCTGTCCTCTGTATATATCACCTAAAATTATTTCATATCATCTTGGTAGTATATATAACCCACTTTGAGAAATATTGATGACAAATGAGGTCAGGCCTAAAGAGATTTTTTTTTTTTTCAAAATAATACAAATAAATTTCAGGATAAAGGAAATGATAGCATTTTGGTATTTTCTGCTGCTGACATTGAACAGCAGACATCACACTCTATTATGAGGGCACTGATGCTGAGTCCCTGCGTTCCATAATGCTCAGATTTGGCTGAAGGGGGGGGGGGCTCTCCAACTCATATTTCTTTGTGACGAGATGAGCTGAATTCGACTCAGCCAATAAAGTCATTCCAATTTGCATTTTCATAACCCACCCTTCCATTCTCCAAGTGTGACTTTCATTTTTAGGACAGAGTTATTCAATCAATGGATATGCAGTGCCTTTAAAGGGATATTTATCACCCTTGAAAAATCTTATTGCCAAATCTTAATAGTCTTTCTTACAACAAAGGCTCAAATTCACTATCAAGATTGGGAGGTGGAGCTTGAATGAGCTTTGCTGGAGCATCTCATGATAAAACAGATTAAAGTCTTAAAATGGGCAACCCATTGTGGTGGAAATCAAACAAATATGCACAAATATCCCTGAGTTTCCCGCAGGCTGTGTGTGTGTGCTGTGGGTGAGCCCGGAGGGCAAATCAGAGGATTGAGAGTTAGTGGGAGTTAGTCTACTTGGATTCTCTATTAGGCTCAGCCGGGTAGCCTTGAATGAGGTTCAGAAACTCTCTGAATCTGGTTAAATTCACCTGTAAAATGATGGTGATGATGATGATGGGGTGGGGGGCTGCCAACCTCAGAGAGTTGTGGAGAGGCTTAGATGGGAAAGTCCATGTAAAGTACTTCCCCCTTGTTTTGGAACTGAGAAAATAAATGAAATACAGATCTGCTATTTATGTCAGGGGTCTCCAAGATCACCTCTAGGCTCAGTGATTTGCTAAGAGAACCTATAAGACTCAGGGTATAGTTGTACTCATGGCTAAGATTTATTACAGGGAGAAGATGCAGAGCAAAAATCAGCAAAGGGAAAAGGTACATGGGATAAAGTCTGGGGAAATTGAGGCAGAAGGTTCTTCTCCTAGTAGATGTGCTTGATCATTCCAGGTATGAGTTGTGGTGACATGTGTGACATGTTGCCAACCAGAAAGCTCATCTAGAGACTCAGTGTTCAGAGTTTTACTATGGGCTGGTCACACACACACATCTGCCTGGTTACGGATCAAAGATTCAGGATCCCAGAAGGAAGCAGGTGCTCAACATAAATCACAATATTTGTGTATAAAGTTTAGGTACAGCGAGACAGCCTTATCAGTTAGGGGTTAGGGTAGTGGGAGCCCTCCCCAAATCCAAGTTCCCAGATGTCAGTCAAAGGCCAAACTTGCAAGCAGGCGATTCCAAGACAGCAATCCCAAGTCTGCTAGCTTAACTCTTCTGTGTGTTGCATTATAAGCCTTAAGGCCTCTCTTAAACTCTGGCTTCATCCACTGTGCTGCCCTCCATCCACCCTCCTCCCAGCACTGGGCATATCCCTATAGCAAAGCTTTGTCTTTATACTTGCTGCTGCCTCTGCCTCTAGCGCTTGAACGCTCATGCACTGACCCTGGTGTGACCAACTCCTCAGCATTCTCCTCACTGAAGGCTCTTTCCCGTCCCCCACTGAATGCCCTTCCTCCTACCCCATCATTTGGTGTTAATTTCTCTGTAGCATGTATCACACTGAAATGATCCTCTGTACTGATTTTTTATTTGTTGGTTGGTATCCCCTCTACTGGAATTAAGCACCCTAAGAACATAAAAGTGTATATTTTGCTTTCTATGTCGTCTCCCATGTCTAGTACAGGACTGGCAGATGGTAGGTGCTCATTTAATATTTATCACATGGGGATTGATACTTATTATGAAACACTTAGTTCTTCTTTATCCCAAAGACCAAACCCTCCATGTCCTTCCTGTTTATTAAAGTATCTTCTTTGGATGTTAATTTTTTTTTTTTTTTTTGGCAAATGTTGAATTTACAGAAAACTGACCTAAAAAATATCACGAAGACGCTGGGTGCCTCTGGGCTTTTAAAATCCCATCTTTCCACAATTGCACCTTCTCCACAGGAGCCTACTTCAAAAGGGCTGGTTCATGGAAAACTGCTTACGAAGCTCGTGGTTTTGTTTATACTCACAGCAGCTGTGGGGCACCTCTGTTTTCAGCATGTTGGCCTAGATTCTCGAGTAATTCTCAATTTTTGTGACACCACAGGGAAGGAGTGGCCGAGCAGCTTCATTGGCCCTTCCCGGTCTGCTCTCTATCTTTTTCCATTTTTCCCTCTGGCCCAGGAGTCTGCAAACTTTCTCCTGAAGGGCTAGATAATATGTATTTTAGGCTTTGCAGGCCATAAGGTCTCTGTTGCAAGACACTCAACTCTACTGCTGTAGCGTGAAAACAAAGACACGAGGTAAATCAGTGAGTGTGGCTATGTTCTAATAAAACTTTATTTACAAAAGCAGGCAGTGGGCTGGATTGGGCCTGTGGGCTGTGATTTACCAATGAAGGCTTGAAGCCCTAGAATAAAGTCTGCAGCTGACAATGTCTACATAAGGAGACTCTAATGTATCCCTCCCAGCCTGGGGTGGAGGCCGTTCACATGACCGTACTCTGCACTGAATAATTTTTTTGAAGAAGATGTCTTCTGTAAATTTTACTATGGGGGAGATAATACTATTTTTTTTTTCCAAAGAAAAATCAAACTTACTTTGAAAAAGTAGTAGGATTAGCAGAAACTTTTACTATTACAGTAATCCAGTTTGAGATGAAAATATCCCAAGGACTGACTCATGAAATTTCAGGTAATTGAACCTGTGGACTCAAATAGACATGAGAAAAAAATAAAATGTCCTTCTCAAACTTTTTTGGCTTAGATATTTTCTTTCTTCTCAGCTCAAAACCTGGCAAATATTTGCTTGTTGGAGAAAACACACTGGCTTATCCACACCTAAATGTAATGCAAGGGAGGGGTTCCTGAGTTAATATATTTGTATCTATGTATACCTTTTTGTTTGTTTTTAGTGAGGAGCAAGTTGAAGAGGCTTCCTGCCTCTTGTAGATATTAGAAAGGAGGGTGTTCGGTTGACACTGCAGTGAAGCCGAGGGAGGGGATGTTCTCCGTCTTTGGAGACCAGCAATAAGCCATTTTTATCACTTTAAAGAGTTTGTGCCTTTGAGCAAGTCAGCTAAGAGGAAGGGCTTGATGCTCTGAAAAAAATATGAACTTGAGTAATGGAGCAGGCTGACTCAGCTCCCCAGAATTCAGAAGACAGTAAATATGAAAGCAGTTTCAAGAGGAGAATACTGTAGACTTTTTTATGGTGGTGGTGGTTTCACTGTTAAATACAACTTCTCTGCACCGCATTCAAGGGAGACTCTTTTCCTAGGAATATTAGTAAATGAAGAATGGAAACTCGGGTGCCAGGGGAGGCCAGGAAGGTAATGTAAAAGAATGAAAGGACTTGGTATAAGAAAAATCCATATAAAGACATGAATGCAAACCAAACATCACTTTTAAGTTTAATTTAGGAAACCAACAGTGCAACTGAGATAATAAAAGGCAAATGGTACTTGCTGCTGGGAGACAGAGGGAGGGACATGGACTGTGGTCACTTGGAGAAGACGTTCTGTCCATCAGGAGAATGTTTGACTATAGTCCCAGCATCGTCTCAAAACAACCCAAGTACTTAGTGAAAATCCTTGATATTTAAATGTTAGCGATTAATCCACAAACTAAAGGCCATCTCACAGATGCAGTGGCCTTTAGGGATCTGCTGGCCATCAGAATCTGCACCCTCTTTGGTAGAGCCTTCTTGTCCTTGGAAGAAAGGCTATAGCTGATGTTTGACTATTGAGGGAGACTCTTCTGTGGCTGCACATCTGTGTTCTGAATATTTGTAGTACTATAGACAAACTTTCAAGGTCAAATTGATTATCTTCCAGCTTAGCAAAGCAGCATCTCCCTAATTATGTCAGAAGGCAGGATTATCTCTGATCATTCGAGCTAGGATTCTGGATAAAACATCAAAAGCAATATTTAAATAACACACGGTCACGAATCAAGGATGCATTGCATTTTCTCTTACTAAAAAACCAAATTATGGTGGGCCGTTTTGCTCCATTAGTAAGGATTTTCTAGGCTGTTTTAACTCCTATGTAGTAAACCCCATCCTCAATTACAAAGTGTCATCGTGGGAAAGAAGGAAGCTCTCCTTGGGGTCATGGTGGTTCATAGTTCATAAAAACCCTGCAAAAATCCAAGCAAGTTCTTAGCCCACGCTACCAGAATTAGGAAATGGCATACCCAGTGCTATGCTGGCACTGCTTAGCTCATGGGAGCCAATTGTGCATATTTCTTCCTAATTCTGTACACAGTGACCACATTGGTAACTCAAAATTGGCCATGGGGGGAATAGTTGCATCATGGAAATTAGCAAATGTTACAAATCATGGCATTTCTTTATTGAAGAGCCAGTTGTTAAACACTTATGAGGACTCCCATTGGTATTCCTCACTGCTGGAAGGCCTCCCTGTATCTCTTTCTTGAAAACCGAGGCCACCTTGTATTCCACTTAGACACCATATTATTATCTTGCTTACTACTCTAGAAATATGAAGCAGAAAAAAGTTGCATATGAAATTATTTTCTAGTTTCTATCTTCTCAAGAATTTTTGCCTTTTAAAAGCAAAGTTGTTATAGAACACTAGGAATTTTTTTTTCAACATCAGAGTAGCTCAGTCTTGAGACATTTGAGTCCTTTTGAGTAATAATCAGTAGCAGCACTGAAGAGGAAATTCAAAGATCACTATCATTCTTAGTCCTCCTCACTGTGCATCTTCTTTGTTTAAAATGTAAGGGTACATAAGCAAAATCAACTAAATTGATGTGTCTAAGACAGTGGTTTCTCTAGGGACCTTACTCCCACTCCCCTAACATTGAGCCAACTATGTTCTTCTTTTACTATTTCTACAAGACTGTGTACTCCAATCCTATACTTTTTTTTTTTTTAATTTTTTTTATTTATTTATGATAGTCACAGAGAGAGAGAGGGGCAGAGACACAGGCGGAGGGAGAAGCAGGCTCCATGCACCGGGAGCCCGATGTGGGATTCGATCCCGGGTCTCCAGGATCGCGCCCTGGGCCAAAGGCAGGCGCCAAACCGCTGCGCCACCCAGGGATCCCCCAATCCTATACTTTTAATTGTGTTTTTAAAGTATGTATTTACATACCAGTCTTTCCTGTTGTGCTTTGTCTTCCTAAAGGGTGGGAGCTTTGTCTTACTAATTTATGTGTATCTTGTCACTAAGAGGTAGTAGGCACTCAGTAAATGTTACTTATATCCATGAATGAATCCTTAAGAACATGATTAATTGGCAAGTAGAGCAGTCATTACAATTCCTTCTGATTCAGGCAAGCAAGCATTTGAACAAATTTCTCTCTTAATTACGTATTAGGCAGTTAGATTTTAAAGGTTTATTTACTTATTTTTAGAGAGAGAGAAAGTGTGTGTGCAAGCTCAGTGGGGAGGGGCAGAGGGAGAGAATCTCAAGTAGACTCTGCGCTGAGTGTTGAGCCCAATGTGGGGGTTAATCTCATGACTCTGACTCATGACTTGAGCCAAAACCAAGAGTCTGCTACTTTCACCAATTGGCCACCTAGGCATCCCTAGGCAGTTCGATTTTGAAGACAAGATGCATATTATACTCTATCCCAAGAGAGGTTATGTGGCATGCTGCTTAACAATCAATTCCTTGACCTCAACACCAACTTTTGCTAGGTTTATTTCTTTTCTTCTGGAACTTTTCAAAGCCAAGATCTTTAGCAGAAAAAAAAAAAAACAATTTAACAAGATAGACATTTAGTTCAATAGAAGAATTTTTTCCTGGTGTGAAAAAATAAATTACAGAAAGGACTTTGCCTCTGAAAGATAATTAATAAAAACCTTCCGGGTGATGACAAATCTGACATCTTGTCTAATGTCTGGCAGAGAAGAAAGTGTTGAGAGTTGCACAGTTAGAATAAAATGTTCCACTTCACAGCAAGGCCAGGCAGGATCTGATAATTATTTCTAAGCAAGAAAAGGTCATAGTCTAGTTGTTAAATTGACACAACATTAGGCCTGCATAGGTGACTATTGACCATCAGTGGAGTCTTCCTTCAGATTTTCCTGATTTCACAGATAAACATTGTCAGGAATGTGGATGATTATGGGATGACTCCCTCTTGGACATTTTGGGAGTTTAAAATTTTTTTTTAAATTTCAGATTTATTAAGGTATAATTGACAAACAAATTTTTAATACATTTAAAGTGTACATCATGGCAAGTGGCACACATTAATTGTACATTGTGAAAGGATTGTCTCCCATCTAGTTATCTAGTAAATTAGCACCTCTACCACCTCACATATATATTTCTTCTTTTTTTAAGTTTCTGTTTTTTTGGTGAGGACCAGCAAGCATTAACCACACCACATACTACCAACCACAGTCATTACTCTCTATATCACATCTTCAGTTTTTATTCATCTTATAGCTGAAAATTTGTACCCTCTTTCCAACGTATCCTTGTCTCCCCTACTTCCCAGCCCCTCTTTCTTACTCTCTATGAACTGGATTTTCTTTAGATTCTACATATAAATGATATTATGTAGTATTTATCTTTCTCTTTCTGGATTATTTCACTTAGCATAATGCCCTCCAGGCCCATCCATGTTGTCACAAGTTGCAAGGTTTCCTTCTTTCTCACGGCTAAATAATATTCTATTTTTATATAGATTATTTTTATGAATATTCCATAATATGCAATATCTGATATGATACATGGAACATATTATACATGGAATGTGTACAATATATATCTATCTTACATAGTCTTTATTCTTCCATTGATGGGCACTTATATATATTATATTGTTTGTATTGTTTCTATACTTTTTGGACATTTTGGACTGAAACTGTATTTATAGAACTTTCCCCTTCCCTTATAGAAGTTACTCATGGGTTATAGGAGGCTTAGTAATAGTTCCTGAACATGTCCACATCCTAATTTCTAGAACATGTGACTATTACTTGCATTACCCATGTGGCCTGATATAATCACAATGGTCCTTATAAAAAGGATGCAAAAGGAGTCAGAAACAGAAGAGCATATGATGATGGAAGAAGAGAGAGAGAAAGTCAAAGAGATGCTATGTTACTGGCTTTGAAGATGGAGGAAGGATGCCATGCGCTAAATGCTATTGTTGGCCTATGAGAGCTGGAGAGCAAAAGGAAACAGATTGTACCTTGAAGTCTGCTGAAGGAACACAGCCCTGTCAACAAATTTTAGACTTCTGATACCCAGTGCTGTAAGATAACAAAATGTTTTTCAAGCCACTAAGATTGAGATAATTTGATACAGCAGCAATACGAAACTAATGAATGGGACATGTCTTACTTTGGGTTCCCCTGAATCAGAGCTGGAGACAAAGGGCTAGATACAGATTGTTTTCTTTGGGAGATGACCTAGGAAGCAGGAGTGAGGGGCAAGAGGGTGAGGCAAGGGAGGAGGGAGAGAGCCCATGTAATGAAGTGTCACTGAGATCACTCCTGTGGGCAGCTAGGGCTCAAGGCACCAGGACCTCTGGAAGGCACATGGGATGTCTCTCAGAAGAGTGCCTCTAGAGGAAGGCAATTAGGACCTGTAACTGGCTTTCATTTCCCAGCATTGAGGGCACCACTAAAGGCTGCCGCTGGAGCGTCAGCTCCTCTACATTTCCCAGCTCTGCTTGACCTTGCATTAACCAGGCTCCTGCAGTATAGGAGCAAGCCCCACAGCAGAATGTGAAGAGACTGAGGACACTTTGCAGGGTAAGGCTGAGCTCTGAGGGAACAGTTCACAGCAGCAGTGGCTACGATGAGAGGCTGGCTGAGGTGATGGCCTCAGGCACTGTCTTCTATTGGACTGAATACTCAACCCCCGGATTATTCATCTAGTAATTTTCCAGCCTGTTGTGTCCATGGGGTTAGGGTTTTATATGCAGACCAGACTCTTCCAGTGCCTGGCACGCAGTTGGTACTTCATATTTGCTCAGTTGAACTTCCTGGGGCTGCTAAGTCTCACCATGAGTATCTCATACAGAGACTCCCTTCTTTATTTCATTTAAGGGAAGCAGGTCTTACCTGGCATTTGAAATCCCAAATTAATTACTAAAATTTCATGAATAGATCTAAATACTACCAACTCTAGGGCAGATACAGCCTCTAGTTTCTTCTAAGGGCCAGAGAAAAAAGCCTTCCTAGTTGCATTGACTAAAATTCTTACAAAACTTTTCTTTTCTTTTCTTTTTCTTAAAATTTACCAATTGAGTCTCGTTGATTAATCCTGGAATCTTAACAGTAAAGAGTTAATCCTGTTTAGACAGAAATTGTGATTTCATTGAATGAATTATTTTTGGCTCTGTTTTAGCCAGACTAGAGGAGGACATGCCTGGTCAACTCAATCCTACTTTAAGACAAAACACTTTCAAATAATCTTGAAAACAACCCAGAGCTTATTATCCCTGCCAAATTGCTTCCTGTTTCTTCAGTTGGCATGCTGTGGTGTTTGCACTTACCAAACCCCTGCATGGAACATTCTTTATTATACTTTGCTACTTGAAAAATGTCAATCAGCTTTCCAATATGGCCTTATCTGTGACATGGCCCCAGTTCCTATTCTCATTGAAACAGTCTGTTATTCCTTCTGTTATTCCAGTCTGTTATTCCTTCCATAACATTTTGTACATAATTGTCTATACTAATATAAATAATAATAGTAGGTCGCATATAGCACCTATTATGAGCCAGCTCCTGTCCTAAACCTTTTGATTTATGTTAACTTATTGGCTCTCACAAACCAATGAGGGTAGATGACCTTACTGGGTATATTGTACAAATGAGAAAACGAAGTCACAGAGAAGGTAAGGAACTTGCCCAGGGTCACACAGCAACCATGTAGTAAAATTAGGACTTGAACCCAGGTAATTTAGCTCAAGATTCTTTGTTTTGAACTACTTCCTAATTCCCAATATGTAGAAAATATTATATTATATGGTATTATTTGCCCCCATGCCTGCCTTTCCTTCTAGATAATAGCTCTACCAAGGTCTTTGTTCATTCCTCCATCTCCAGCATCTATCCAAAGGCCTGGCAGATAATAGAAATTTTAAACTTTGACTAAGGGAACTAATGAAAAAAATGAACCCAAATACTCTGTCATAACAGCAGATCAAAATGCCCCACCAGTTGAAAGGACAATTGCTAAGACAAAAAGAGAAGAATCTGTGCCTATTTGTGCTCACGAATGGAGTGCTCAGATAGCAATTTCCACATCATGATCCTCTGACACTCCTATCCAGAAAATGGGCCTCACTGAGATACAAACATGGTGTCAGCAGGGCTGCATTCCTTCTGGAGGTTTAGGAGAAACTCTGTATTTTTGTCTTTTCCAGCTTCTAGAGGCCTCTTGCCCCCTTGGCTGGCAGTCCTTTCTTCCACTTCCAAAGCTGGCAATGGCAAGTTGAGGCTTTCTCACACCACATCCCTGTGGCCTGGCTTTCATTGTCACATCTCTTTCTCGAGCTCTTCAGCTCTCTCTCTCTCTCTCTCTCTCTCTCTGTCTCTCTCTCTCTCTCTTCCATTTTCAAGGATTCTTCTGATTATATCTAGATAATTCAGAATAACCTTTCTATTTTAAAGTCAGTGGATTTTTGCCTTTAATTCCCCATTACCATTTAATCAGACATATTCACAGGTCTGTGAATTGGCCTGAGGACCTCTTTGGGTGCCATAACTGCGTGACTTCCCTTTTAACAATTCGAGGAAAAGATACTGAGTAGCATTCAGTTGGAAATAAGGTCTAGGATGTTGGTCCTAAACTCTGTATGAAGGCAACAACACTCAATTAACTCAAACTGCGTATGAAGGACTCGCCAAACTGGAAGTATTCTCTCTCTTTTTCTTCCCCAAAATCACAAAATCATTTCTAAGTGTCAGTTACATTAGTGGCCAAGATAGTGGCAGGTGCTCTGTGTCCCGAGGGCTATAGAACATCAAGAAGATTGTAAGGTGGTCAGATTTGGTGGGGTGGATGACACGAGCTACACTCTCAGTAAGGATATGGATATGTGCCTATGCACGTGTGCAGGTATGTTTGTGTGTGTACATGGATGTGCCAATGCATGCCTTTAAATACCTCTTTTTTCCATGCTTTCCCTGTAGGTAGAGTGCTTTCATAAACCCTTCAAGGATTCTGGCAGGATAAAGAATCAATCAAAATTCATTGCTGTAACATTTTTATATCCTGCAAGTCAGAGCTGGTAGCCTTTCTTCCCCGCCAATCTAAGCTCCTCCAAACTGATTCCAGTAGGCCGGCTTTGACAAGAGTAAACCAGAGGTGTTTTGTGGCAAGGATAAAGTAACTGTCCATCCACACTAATAGCAAAAAGCGGTGAGTCAGTGAAAGGAAAACAACGAGGGGCCAGGAGACTCTAGTGAGTTCACTTGGAAAATACCATTTTGGAGCTGGCTTAAGAGAGGATGAGATCTGAGGTTGTTCACTACCTGCTGAGATAATTATTTGTGGCAGGAAGTTTCTCTTTTTTTTTTTTTTTTTTAAGCTATGGCTACTTTGAATACAGTTGTGTTAAGCTTTTCTTCAGTCCTGCTATATCTCTTTGACCTCTGGGACATATTTGTGATGCCATGATATAGGAGCCCCTCTGTGTCCTTGTCCTTTCCGTATCTAGTGTATAGTCAGCCAGGTGAGCTGCTGGCTCACACACACAACCCTGGATCTTAGGGGTCTGCACATTGCATGTGCAGTTTCCTTGTTGGGTAGTTCTGTTAAGTGCTTGTCTTCTAAGCAAGGACTGATTTCTGGGCGTTTCTATTGGATGGCTCTGCCATCTTGGAAGACCCTCCTTTCTGTTTTCATAGATGGGGAAGAGAGGGCATTTCAGGGGCCAGGTGGAAGTGGCAAAAGCTCTTTTACTCTCCTTTTGTGGGCCAGAGCTTAGCACGTGGCCAAAGTTACTGCAACAGAGCCAAGAGCATACAGTTATGGATATTATTATGACAAGTTAATTAGAGACTCACAACAAGGAGAGTTCTTTGCTTGAAAAGCCTGTTTCCAAAGTTTAGAGTAGGGGTTGCAAATTCAGATGCCTCAGAGCCAGACAAGTGAGTAGCAGAGTCAAGTAAGCGGGAACAGTAATAGAATGGTGCAGACAAGGACAGCCAAGAGAAGTGCACTCTTAATAACATGATAATTTAACTTTTATGATAGACTGCTATGGCTAAACTAACCAAATCTGCTGGCCACATCCATCCCATATGCTGCCAGTTGGCAACCTGCAGTCTGGGACAGAAAAAAAAAAAATTTTCTGGAAGCAAATTCCAAGTTGGCTATGTTCGTGAATCACTACCTGTCAGGATAAACATAAACCCTTTCTTTTGAAAAAAGAAAGCTCTGAATAGCAGCAAAGAAATGGAAGCTAAAAAAGGAAGCAGGTATAAAGACAGTGATGTAAGGTTTTGCTATCGGTGTGTACATGTAGGGCAGTGGCTCTTACACAGAGGATGGAGCTCTGAGCTGCCATTTTAAAGGATATTTGGTGTCCTGCAAAAGCAGCACAGCTCAGCTCACAACAGGCATTGATGTTTTCCATTGTGCACCTGACCTCAACATTCAACCCCGCCCCTCCCACCTTCTACCTGACTCAGGCCCCTGCTCTTTCCCTTTGAATATTTCTGAGCACAGTGTATACACTGAACAGTTTTACAGTAGCAACGAAAGTTATATTTTGCTGATATCTGTCAATGTCTACCTTGAGGAAGATAATATCAGTGAATCCTGTATATTGGCTTAAATATAATATATAGAAACAAAGATAATAACAGCAAACATTTATTGAGCAACCACTATGTGCCTGGTACTACATAAGGCCCTTTATGACAATTAACTCATTAATTAATCCTCATAATAACTTTGAGATGCTATTATAGTTCCAATTTCTACGTGAGGAAATGTAGACACAGAAGGTTACTTGCCCAAGGTCACACTGGTAAATGGCAGCTAATAAGCTGGGACTCATATAGAACCAGTGTAGCTCTGTCCTGTGCTTATAGTTTGTCCGAACATGAATCTGCTTTCATAAGCAGGCTGATTGTAATTTTCAAATAATAGAAATCCTTCAGTGATCATAAAATTTGATCACTGCTGAGCTTTCAAAGGTGTATTGGTTGCCTGTTGGTTATGAGGTGCAAGCTAATGCATGAGTGAGCAAAAAAAAAAATATAGAAATACCATTATTTCTAAGGCATTAAAGATAAATTCAGAATGTTGTTCATAGCATATATTCTAGAAATGTTCAAGAGGATTTGGAGAAAAGTATGTCCAGGGCACATATTTATAAAAATGACATCTGACAATGTTGGAGAAGGGGCTTACCTCGTTTTGGAGTAATGTCCAAATACTCATTTTTAAACCAATGTGGGGATACTTCTTACTTATTCTTCCACCAAACTCAGTGTGATTAAAATTGAAGGGTGGGTATCCATGACAAGTTCATGCACAGATACTGATTAAATTCTTGTAAAAAGTCAAGGGGCAATAGCAGTAAGTAGAATAATCTTCCACTACTGCCCAGTCAGACATTCAACTTTTGGGAAGCCCTAAATTCATCTGGATTCTTTTTTAAATACAATTTTGTAATTTCAGAGATGTGTTACATGAAACCCAGGCAGACACAAAGGAACTTATGTGAAAGAAAAGGGTGTGTTGGCTGACAAGACAAGTCTATGTTCCTTTCCATTGATCCAGCTAATTCTGACCCAACTTTGAGATCGAGGCAGAAATGTCCTTTATGTGGGTTTGCTTCCCTGATCCCCCTAGATGAAGTTAGGCTCCTTGTCCCTTCTTCATGCTCCCAAAGACACCTATAATTTCCTCTCACGGTAAAATTCTAGTTAATTAATGAAATTGTGATTTGTTAATGCCCGTCACCTTTTCTAGTCCACATTAACAGTTAACACTTGCTGATCACTTATCCTGTGTGACATTATTCTAGTAATTTTATTTTTTTAATTTTTAAATTGTTTTGAGAAAGAGAGCACACAAGTGAGCTGTGGAGGGTCACTTAACTGACTGAGCCACCAAGGTGCCCCTATTCTTGTTGCTTTAGATGCACCATGCATTGAATCCATATAGCTCCTCCTCTCAATGCCCATCTTATTTTCCATAGTTCCATTACTATCAGCCAAAAGACAAAGCCAAGATTTGAACGTTTGGACTTTGTGCTTTTAATTACTGCATTACTATGCTTCTGTATAAGCTCTAGAACAGCACCTAGCAAAGTGCTTGCTGAGTCCCAGGAGATTAATAAATTTGGGGGAATAAGTGAACGAATGAATGCAGGCAGGAAGAACTAGTTCTTACTTTGCTAAGTCATACCTTGCTTAGGAAATTGCTGCATGCTTTTCCCTTATAAGCACTTAACTTAAACTTTGGTGAGTGGAGTGACCCAAGAATTTACAAAAACAAACAAACAAACAAAACAGCCTCTGGGAATCCTCTCACCACTCCTACTCCCACCTGGTGGTCAGAGATTTCTTTATGACTCCAGAGGAATCCTGAATAGAGCCTACCAAGAAATCAGGACAAAGATGGAGCTGCAGAGGGACAAGAACAGGGGCTCAACTCAACCAACTTCTTAACCAGTTCTGGGTTCTTATGCTCAGGATCCCTAGAGAAATGACATCTCCTTAGTTCCTAGGGGATGACTAGGTTTACTGGTCTTGGGTTGAAGGCAGAATTAGCTGATTAGAAGGTTAAGGTATAATTGTAGGCACAGGGTGCCTGGGGGCAAACTTCGACCATTTTCTGTTTAACTGAATTAGCGTTGGCCAGTTATAGATTTTCTGCTTGCAAAATTGCCAGCAAATTATTCTGAGTCCTGAATCTGCATTCTGTGTATGTGCCATTTGGGATGTCAGCATTATGATTGCCTTGGAAGCAATCTAACCAGAGCCTGCTCTGAAGGCAAGAGAAAGTTTCACAAGCAGAACTGCTCAGATATGGAACTATAATATCCTCACCCCTTTGATTTTAGAAAGATGATGTCAGTCAGGGTGATGACTTCTCCATTTCAATTTCTCTGATGTTCCTCAGTCCTGCCATACCATGAATCTCCAAAGATTAATTCTTGCTCTCATTTCTTGGGGTTCAGTGCATTTCAGTGGGCTGGTATTTAGAGAGAAGCCCTGGTTCCTCAGCTTCCAACCTTTTGTACACTCTTTTGAATTTGCTGGTGGGGATAATAATGAGTTTTCTTCAACAGCTTGTGTATAGTGGTTAAAAGTTTGCATCCTGGTATCAAAGTTTGGTTTCCCGAGAAGCAGGCACTAAGTCAAGGATTTGAGTGCCAGTAGTTTCATTTGGAGGGTGGTGTCAGAAAATACCAACAAGAGATGAGGAAATGAGCCAGGGAAGAATGGAAGGTGAATATCAAGCTCACCCCTGTAGGCAGCTGGAGTTGAAATCCAAGTGGAAAGAGGGAAACAGAACGTTTGCCTGCATGATTATCTCTCCTGAGTGGTGAGAGAGCTGGGGTATTTGTGCACCAATTCTCATCAGTAATGGCCAAGGGCTGCTACTAAGAATATGAATTTCCAAACATTCTCTGCTGGCCCCATGCTCTGTTAAACCAGCCTTCCACAGGCTTCAGAGAAACATCTCGGGCAAAAAAATATAAAATCCTGCTGCATGACATGGAAAGCGTAAGGGGTGTGTGGGAGGAGCTCTGATAAGTGATCCAAATTCAGGACACTTAAGCCTGGATTCAGATCCTTGTTCCACCCATCCTCACTGTATGTATGGTCTTGGGCAAATGTATTAGCTTCTCCAGAATGTGAGGCCCCTTGTCTGTAAAATGTATCCTATAAAATATTAAATATAATATAAGCTGTTGTGGAGATTAAAGGAGATGATGCATAAAACAAACTTAGCATAGTGCTCGCCATATAGTAAAGGTTGAAAAATGTTAGCAGTTCTATGTTAAATATTATAGAGCATCTTCTCAGCGTCAGGATCTGTGGTAGGTACTTGGTATCAAAGGGGGGCAGGGAAGAGGTAACTTCTATCCTCATAGGGCTTGTATTCTTTCCATACTAAACCCATGACCATTTCTTACCTTACGAAAGTACCCCTTGTCCAAGAATGTGTCACATACTTTCATATTCCAAAATACATAACTTAAATTTTTGAGTCTGAGATGAAGCACCCCAAGGGTTTGCAAAGACAGAGCTGAGCTTTTGGAAGCAATTATAAACTTTAGATTTTTTGAGTAGCCAAACTTACAAAAGTAAAATAAAGTGGTGAAACTGACTTCAATAACATCTATTGAGTCTGCTCTGTAAAATAATATCATTTTAACATGTAATCCATATAAACATTATTAAATTAGATATTTTACATTATTTTTCTTTTTGGCACTCAGCCTTCAATATCCAACATGTATTTTATACTGACGATTTCAGCCCAGCTGCATTTCACGTGCTGAGTAGGTGAGGGTGGCCCATGGCCATCATATTTGATTGTGAAGGTATAGTGAGCTCTGAATTCCTTTGGGAAATAATTTCCAGTGGAATATTCTGTTTTCCTCCTCATTATGAATGGCACTGCTCCTTTGCATCTATGACAGTGAAGTTGGTTTTAGCTTGGGCATCATATGAAATTGACTGTTTTTGTAATGAAATTTCACACATAGAAGCCATGGTGAGATTCTTAGCAGGTGTAAAAATCTGACAAAGTTATTTCTTTAACAGCAACTTGATGGAAACTACAGCAGCTGTTCCCATTTGTGTGTTTTCCAAATCTCATTGCCAAAGAGAATTGTTGGCAGCCACAGGAGAAGTATCAACTTACCTCTTCATTTGGGAAACGAAATTAAAACCCCAGCTCATTTCTAAAAGTCACAGATTTGGTAAAAGTTAGTAGGGCAAACACATAAGCCGCTGTTAAAATATTGATGGCTTTGGTTTTCTCAGGTGCTGCTGTTAACATCTGCAGAAGATTTGGACTGCACTCCTGGATTTCAGCAGAAAGTGTTCCATATCAATCAGCCAGCTCAGTTCATCGAGGACCAGGCGATTCTAAACTGTAAGCAATGTCACTTGATGATTCTTTTGGCCTATTCTCATATTTGAATTTGCCAATGTCTAAGAATATGTCTCAGGATGTGATATAGTCTAACCTAAGTGTTTTCTGATTGTTTTTCTTATGTCACTGCTTGACCTGGGGTGGAAGCTCTTGAATTAGGGCCTTGTTGGCTGAGAGGTATATAAAGTCGTTATGTATCTCATTTGAGTATTTTATCATTGGTGAGCATTTTCCACTGCTCCCAGAAGAGGAGACCACACCAGACTCCAATGTGAGTGCTACTCTGTGCAAAGGAAATTAAATCCATTTCCCCTGGGCAGTCCCTGAGAGCAAAACCATTGCCTTCCCAAGGATTGCTGTTTTACTGGGATTTCTCGTACATAGTGTTAGATCAAAATAATGGTGAGAGTAGGATGTTGGCTTCTGGGAATTTTTAGGCATAGGAATTTAAAACTCCTATTCTGAAGGCTAATAAGAGGGACTTCAGAAAGATTCAAAATCTCTACTAGCTATATTGTGGAGTAAACTCAAATCCCCCCAAATTCCAATTAAAATATGCTCCCCTCAGATCCGTGGATATAATCTCTTCCTATTTTTAATGCCAGTTTCATAGTGTTTTATCTTTATGAGGGCATGGAGTGCATTGCTAAATGCATAGCAAGCATAGTTTTAGCACAATAGAATTTAAAATTGATGGCAGACAAATAACCATTTAATTGTAAACTCTTGAGCACCATTCTTTAACATTTGGGAATGCATAATAGGAAAACAGTGGTTTAAGTTGGTCAGATGCTGCAAGGTCCTTTTAGGGAAGATAATTTTGCATTTGCCCTTACGGTCTCAGGCTTGCCTTCCACGCTAACCACACTCCTTCGTTCCTGTGCTCTGTGGCTGGTGTGTTAAAAGAAAAGGGAAACAAGACAACACAACACAAAATAAAATAAAACCAGCCTGCTTGGTTGGATTGTTCTGTGAGGCTGGAACACATTTTAGAGTTGGAAGGAACACAGTAATGAAGATGCAATACTGAGCATCAAGGGAGCTACCCAAGGTGAAGTCCATGAACATCTTGATGCAATTATACCAATGAAATCATTTTGGCAATTAGAGTCTGCAATGACAAGGTGCAGGACTGGTACAATAAGTGAATTCCAATGTGTGATTTCATGTTAATTTGATCCCTGAGTGAGACTCCTGGGTCAGGCCATCAGGAACCCTTATTTGTCTTTTGATTCTTCTATTTATCAGAATCAATATATTTCAAAGGAAACTTTGTTTAAGAGAACCACTTTTCTGGCTCTTCTTCCCTCACATCTCTGTCTCATCTCCTCTCTTCTTCTCCTTCTCTTTCTCTCTCTCTCACACTCTTTCTCTATCTCCTTTTTCTCTCTTTTCTTTGCAAGTGATTATCCCAAATGGCATCTATATTAACATGGGTGTAAATGAGAAGCCACCCTGAGTATGGAAATTAATAGAGTTGGTATGCAAAGCAGGCCCATAAATGTGATTGCTTCTGTAATCTTCACGACACCAAACAGCTTTTAATTCACCGCTGAGAAGCTGGAAACAATCATACTTTGGGGGATCTTTTTAATTTAAACTAGACCATACTGTACATTCCAATATCACAGTTTTGTGTGTGTCTGTGTTTTTTTTTTAATCCCCTAAGTAATTAAGTGGGTTATGGTTGTTGGTTCTGTGTAAGCTAGTAAATGCTAAATGGAACTGAGTTGATTATCAATGATAGCACGTTCAGGAAAAGTCAGTGATACGGGAATTGAGGATATTTAAAATTTTATATATGAATCTGTATGTAAATTGTTGAATCAGCAAAATCTGATTAGCCCTCTCTTAGTCAAACTGCAGGTTCAAATCTATTACTAGGGCAAAAAAAATATAAAGAGTACATCTAGTCTGGTGCTTTTGAGTTCATCTCAAAGCAACGAATGTAGGTTGTTATGAGTAAGACCCTGCAAATAAGGTTAATTGTGCCTAAATGAAGAAGAAAGTTTCCATAGACTTGAGAATGCTTATTGAATATTTTTTTGAGAAAATCTGGATTTTCAGAAGAAATAGAAATGTATGGCTCTATTACAGAGGAAAGAGTACTGAGTATTGATAAACTTCCCCCCAGCTCACAAACATTCCTCTTAGTCTCTCCTCTTCCCCTCTTTCTTAGATTTTTTTTTCATGCATTGCTCTAGGGTTCAACACAAGACCCTTCTATCCCTGAAAATGTGATTAACCAAGAAAGTAATGAGTGGGGTGGTGCTCTCAAATGAAGGCTGTATTGACACAAGGCTACTGTCTGGATGAAAATGGAAGGGTCAAACAGAATCAGAAAGTTTTAAAATACTTATAGATACTTGAGTTTGCATGCCAAGATCCAGGAAATGGTTAGGATTATTTTAGTGCCATATAAACACAGGTAATGCAGGAGGTTAAAAGACACCAGGCTAGTTACATCTCTTGGACTCCACTTATGACGTTTGTACTTTCCATTTTTCTTTGCAATATTTAAGAGCTTTGGTTTCCAATCATTGTAAAGTTTTGTCTTGCAGAAGGTGTAAACACAGCATAATGATGTCTACACTTTTCACCATTCTATAAAGTTGTCTGAAAGTGTTGTCTGTTTGCCTGATGGACATAGTATATCTGCTCATACCCCAGACTTATATCCAACCAATTCTGTGTTCAGCTTTTAGCAGGCTATAGAAAATGTTTATTCTGTCCACGGCTTCCTACTCTCTTTGTTCAGTCAGTAATATTTCCTTTTATCCTTTTTCATCTTTCTCCTCAATTCTCAATGACTTATCTTTTTCTACTTTAACAGTTACTAATGGTCACCTCCACTCCTTTTATTTCCCTAATATTTTATTCACTGTTCACTCCAATACATCTTTCCTTCAGTTGTTCTAAAGCCTTTTATTTTCTTCACATCCAAATAACTCTTTATTCTACTCTCCTTTCCACTAACTAGACTTGCTTTCGTCTTTAAAAGGCCATTTTTCAACAAGCTTCTAGGATCAAAACATGGTATCCTACTATTCTTCTAATGTAACCAGGGGAGCTCTTTCATTGTATCTTTCACAGTGTAATGCAAAGCCCCCAACTCATGATAACTTGGACAAAAGTTTTCTGCCTTCATCTCAGTCTTGAAAAATGAGCTGGGAAGATATGCTTATTCCCATTTTTTTTTTTTGTGAGAAGTACAAGAAGAAAGGGGAAATAGCTTGGAAGGAAGAAACTTGGGGGACATCCATTCAAGGCCTTTGGACTCAGGGAGGAATCCTTGAGGGGTTTGTGCTAGGGGGTCCCTAGAGGCCTCCCATACCCAAAATTCTCTTAATAAGTTGTTGCTTCTTTGGCAACATGAAAATCATGTGATTCTGGCACCCGTCATCTTGGCCCTATGAGATTTAAATAGCGATGCTGGTTACACCCTCCCAGCTGACACTCAGGCTTCAGAGGAATAAGTGGCCTGGAAAATTGACCAGTCACCCAGCTGAGGTGGAAAAGGACCAGGTGATAAGCCCCTGGCTATGTTGTGTTCTGCAAAATTACTCAATAGACTATTCTTTCCCAGCTGCATCAGATCAGACACATCTTCCCAGCCATATGGAGAGATCTATGATCATTGACTTAGCTAGAGGGAATCATACTCATGACCCTTCAGCTTCTATTAATGGGAGATATCTCCAACTTCCGGTGTCCAGAAAGGACACCCCATTGGCCATCGAGGCACTTTCAAGTCAGCACTTTTCTACCTCTTACTGTTCATCCTTCCTAGATTACTCTTCATGGAACATACATACATACATACACACACACACACACACACACACACACACACACAGATACACAGAGAAAAATTGCTACACCTAAGCTCACCTAAAATACAACCTGTATAATTACATTTTTAATAACACAATTGTACTCGTTAGAATAGGCTTGCTATCAAACAACCCCAGTGACCTAACACAATATAAGTTTATTTCTCATTCAGGTCATGAGGATGCAGGTTGGGCTGCTTACTCTCTTGGGTATTCTGCTCCAAGTGGTTGTTCTCCATTCAGGAACTTGAGGACTCAGGCTACTTCCAACTTGGTCCTGCCATCTTGGGCCTTCTAGTCATTCTTATGTCACTGAGATGGGGAGCAAAAAATGTGGAGAAGACACCCCCAAATTCAACCACTTTAGCTCAAAAATGATATATATAATTTCTACTCATATTCTATTTACCAGTCATGTAAACAGTGTGGCCCTAAGTGAGTAAGCTATTTGAATCCTCTAAGTTTGAATTATCTCATCTAAAAAGGATAATGGCAATCCTTGCTTTTAGAGTTGATGTTTATTGATGGAAAAATGCTTAGCACAGTTATGAATGAATGAAAGCTGCTATTAGGGTAGCCTGGGTGGCTCAGCGGTTTAGCGCCACCTTCAGCCCAGGGTGTGATCCTGGAGACCTGGAATCGAGTCCTACTTCGGGCTCCCTGCATGGAGCCTGCTTCTCCCTCTGCCTGTGTCTCTGCCTCTCTCTTGTTTCTCTCTATGTCTCTCATGAATAAATAAATAAAATCTTAAAAAAAAGAAAGCTGCTATTTTTACTGTCAATATTGCTGTTGTTGCTGCTGCTCTTGTTACTACTGTTATTAATAGACCTTAAATACTTTCAATGTCCCTACAATGGCCATCTAATCTGGGCTTTATAGAAGACAAATTATGAACATTAAAAATTTGAAGAAATGAGTGATTTTAGGATTTGAACTTCATGGACCAGTAGTTTTTTTTTTTTTTTTTTTTAATTTTGGATTGATGAGTGTAGTTTTAAAATTTTTCCTGAGGAGGGGGGGGATTTTCCTGAGGCTGGATATGATAAAAGAAAAAAAAAAGGCAAATAGATGAGATAGAGAAAGAATACTACCATTTATTTGGCTAGAATTTTCTTTTAAGAGGTCATTTGGAAAAAAAATTAAAAATAAAAGATCATCTGGCACTAAAAAACAAAACAGGAATAAGGACTAATTACAACAGAGAAGGCAGTTATTTAATTTGAGTAAATTTTTCTTTGTAAAATAATGTCCCAAATGACCTTACTTAGGTGGAAAATCACATAACATTTTGGTGGGAAATCACATATCAAATGCATTAGGCTAATATTACTTTTTTTTTTTTGCTATTGGCTTTTCTAATACTCTTCTGAAGTTTCAATATGTTTATTTTCTAGAGAGACAGGGATAAGTCTTAAGAGATTTCCTTATGATGGGCTGTATGCCCATGCTGACCACAATTGCAAGAGAGGGAACCTTCCTGAAAAATGTAAAAGGTATGCATACCTTTGGAATAGATATTGGGATTTGTAAAAGGCACCACGAGTGCTGACCAGTGTGACATCCATGACCTTCATAGCTGGCATTAATTGTGTACTCTCTAATTGTAGAAGTCCCCCTTGAACTTCATGACAGGCCTTAAAGGACAAAATACTGTTATGTGCCCATTTTATAGGTGAAGATACTAAGGCTGGGCTAAGCAAAGCTATTTACCCAAGGACGTATCACTCATATTTGGTAGTGTCAAGATTTGAACCCAGGATTCTGGTCCCTTGCCTCTGATCTAGAGTTCTCTAGTCCAGTGTCTTTTTTTTTTTTATGTTAATGGTGACACATCAAGGAAATTTGCCACTTCATTTTTCCTGTCTATTTTCATCAACCTGGATGAGATAGAGAATTTCTATTGCATTATATTTTTTTCTGTTTACAACCAAGTTTCATTCTTCCTCTGTAATATTAAAAAGATACAGAAAAACTACTTCTGTTCCTTATTTTTTTAAAAGATTTTATTTATTTATTCATGAGAGACACACAGAGGAGAGAAAGGCAGAGGGAGAAGCAGGCTCCCTGTGGGGAACCCAATGCAGGACTCGTTCCCAGGGCCCTAGGATCACGACCTGAGTCGAAATCAGACTCTCAACCACTGAGCCACTCAGGTGCCCCTTTCCTTATTTTGAATAGATCCAGTTAGTGTAAGATTATCCATGACCTACACCACTGACTTTCCACCTTCCCTGTGGATTTCTTTCACCAGGACACTGGTTGGACATGCCACCTTGACAATGACCTTGGTTAGTGGTCAGGTCATCCATGGAGTGCATGGTGTTGCATTAATTATATTTGTACTTAACATACATGAGTCATGGCTTTTGAGGGTGTTTTTAATTGACTATAAATCAAACAGGGAAGTTGAAAAATGAAGGCAATTAATGAAAAAGCAATGTGAGAGGTGTTTTGCATCCTAACGTAGGAAATACATCGCCAGTGAATTAAATGTCAAAACAAAGGCCCTTTTTGACCCTGTTGAAAAGATTTCATTTGGATGATAATAAATGGATGAACTTTCAAACCTGGCAGGTGGAGAAATTCCTTTTCCCTGAGTTTAAGCTCACTTGGGTTTTTTTGTCTGTCTATATTCTCTATCCTTGAGAACTTCCAAAGTTCTTTGATTTTTGTTTTAAGTGTTAGTGATTTAAAAAATGATAATTTATTTTCCATTTTCTGATTGTACTTTGCACTACTAACTTGTATTTGCCCTCAAGTTAGAAAATTGATTAAATGATTAATGAAATGATTTAACATCACCTCTACTACAGTCTGCTTAGATCTGAATATGGTTAGAATTTCAAGTGGTATATTTACTTAAGCTGTTGTGATATGCCAAGGAATATTACTCTGATGTCACTTAATTCACTCCACATTATGAAGGTGATTTTACTTTGGGTCAGAATGTGGACTCCTGTTGACATTAATGAGACTTTTTCCTATATTTACATAGAGTCCTGTAGAAATGTAATATTTTTACATGTTTGCCCTTCCACCCCACCATCATATTTGTAACAATCTAATAATCCAGTCGATTCATAGTATTAGAATCTTCAAAAATGCATTATATTAACTACTTTATTTCATAAATATAAGGCGATGTAATAAATGACTACAGAATAAAAAGAACACAAACATTGGAGAGTGATATGATGAAGTGATTAGAGATTCGTCATTGGACTTGGGTGCTATGTAGTGCTTCACAGAGTGGGAAACATATAAAGCAGTGGAGTGAGGGGGCCTGAGAAGGTGAGGAATGTAGATGGGGCTTCTGTGGCATAAGTTTTTTTTTTTTTTTTTTTTTTTATCAGCAGAATAGGAGAAATAAATAGACCAGAAAAATCACAGTCAGCCCTTGGGCTAAATTTACCCCACAGAAACGTCCTGTCTGGCTGCTCAGTGTGGAAGTGTTTAATGAAAAAGCTTTAATGAAAATAATTTGTTGTTAACATTGAGGATCTTTTAAAAATTCATAACCTCTGGGAAGATTAGGCCTCCAGACTATAAACCCCAGATGCAAACTGCCTGGGTTCAAATCCAAGATTTGCCCATTATCTGCTGGGTAACTTTGGAAAAGTAGAGAACTCAGTGCACCTCTATTCCCTCATCTGTAAAATGAATATTATAATGGCAGTCACCTCAATAGGTTACTCTGAGAATTAAATGTTCATCTATGTAAAGGGCTCTGAAGAGTGGCTGGTCTTTAGGAAGCACTAGAATGTTAGCTGCCTGAAGTAGTGTATAAATAATAGTAGATGGGGCCTTCCCTGTGGCCCTCCAATATCTACTGTCTTCCTGTCATCCAGTTGGCTTCCTCATTCATCCTGCCTACCCCATAGAGTCATCTAAATTCACTCTATGAAGTCACCTTTGCTCCTGAGACTGGTGTGTGGATCGAATGATATGCCAGAAAAGACCAGCCACATATACTGTTTTATCAAACCACTGCTGTTACTGACAGCAGCTATTCTTGGTGGTCAAGGAAGCAGAGAAGAGTGCTGAGAGATGGAAGGGTATGGGCTGACTGGCATCATTTAAGACTTTGAAATCTATTTGCAATGTTTTGGATGATTAATACAGGTAAAGTGTGAAAGGAGGGCCATGTGATTAGACAGTGTGGTTAGCTTTCTAGAAGTTCAGAATAGGAGACAAATGAGAGAGAAGAGTGGGAAGGGCTTGCAGCAGGGAGCATGGAGCCTGCAAGAACTTCTGAGATGAGGATGATTGGCAGGTAAATCAGAGAGGAGGTGACAGTGTGATTGAGAAGCACCTGTATATGAAATAAGGGTGGGAGCAGAGCCCCAGAGAACCCCGAGTCCAGACAAGGAAAGATACCTTGAAGTTGTCTCAAAGAGATGCATAATTACTGGATACGCTCCCAGCTCACTGACTAGTATGACACCTTTACTTGCTAGACCTCTTCTTCCCCATTTGTATGATAAGGGTATATTAGCTTCAATATACCAGAGCTATTTGGGTTGTGATCCAAAGTAACCCAACTCTGCCTGGCATTAGCAAAAACACATAAAATTATCAGCTCACATGATTAAAATTTTTGAGGCTTGACCTGGCTTCAGGAACACCAGGATCTAGAGGCTCTGAGGATGTCATCAGGATCACCCTTCACTTCTCAGTTCTGTTTTCTTGGAGTGTTGGTACCCCTTACTCTCAGAGGGCTTCTCTCCAAATAGTCACCAGCAGCCCCAGCTTTTTATTCTTCCAACTTCACAAGCCAGAGCATCTCTTTTCCAAGTGCTCCAGCAAACCTCTCATGGCTAACATTCTTGGTCTGGCTTGGCTCATGTGCCTATTCCCGAACCAATCACAGTGTCCAACAAGATTTGGTATTTCTATTGGCCAGGCCTCAGGAAGTAGAGATGCTGTTCTGTGAAGGAAAGGAGTGATGCTGGGCTGGCAGAAACAGGAGTCCACCATGCAGGTGTTTTACCCCACTGCTTAGGCCCCTTTCCATACCCACATTCTCTGACTGCAGGCTGTGCTCTGTGCATTAGGACTTTTAGAACCCAGCACACATGCAAATGGAAATGTGTCTTAGGTGGCAGGGGATGAGGACAGCTATCACGCTGGGTTTCTCACTGGTGATGCTGGTGAGCAGATTGCCTAATTAAGACTGTCAAATTCAAAGTGATGCCATATGGCCTCACTCTTCAACCTGTTGAGTGTCTTTGCTCACATGGTTCTGGAGCTGGTATAAATCTCTTTTATTTCTGTTTTTCTTCAAGAGAGTAAGAATACAGGAACATACGGATGTTACAGGAGCATCTCCTAATTTAAGATATTAGAACCACATGAATTGGGCTGCTTAACGAGTAAAGCATCAAAACATAAAATAGGAAAGATTAAGCATGGCTTTAAATAGTTTGAGAAAGTAGACAATCTTATTATCCTGTAACAGACCAAATCCACACCTATTCTAATAATCGTGGTGCCCTCTGCCTGCCTTTTAATTTTAATTTTCATGAAATTTTTGTTGGCTTGAAGGAAAAAGGGCAAGAGGTACAAATACTCGCCAAGCATTCAAAATATCTCCAAACACTTTTTGTATTGGACCAAATCCACATTCTCCTTCTGGAGACAGAAATAGGATATAGGAAAGAAATGACATACATGGATTCCGAACTATCCATTTAATTAATTATTTAAGAAACACAGAATGGTCACCTACCTTATGCCAGACCCTGTACTAGGTGCAAAGGATACAACTGAACCAGAGTAAAAAAGTCATCTCCTGTGTTGGAACTTTCATTCTTGTGGAGAGAGAGAAAGACACAGTAGGAATAAACACCTAAAAACACAGGAAAACAAGATGTGAAAATCTGATGGAAGTACCATGAAGGAAATAAGACAAAGTCGTATGACAGAGATTTCTGGATGGGCTGCCAAGATGTTCTCTCTGAGAAGCTGAGGTCTGTGCTACAGGCTGGGGTTCACCCCGTAAAGATTGGGTTGGCGAACATTTAGGCAGAAGGACCACATAATGCAAGAGCCCTAAGATGAGACCCGGTCTTTCAGTTTGAGATTCTCTGATCCAGGAAAGGGGCTAACGTTTTATCCATTTAATCAAATCAACTTCTCTGTAAGAGGATTATAAATCCCACTTTACAGATGAGAACATGAAGGTTGATTACGGGATATTCAATGACTCAGAAGGTGGGCCAATCGTGAAAAAACACACGCTCATCTCCTGACCCTGTGAGTTCACTCCATAGGAAAAGCTATATCCAGTTTCCTCCCACAGAAGCACTCCTGTTCTTTTTATTGAGAACAGATTGGGATGGCCCTGGGAGCCTCTCAGGGCTGATGGTGTAGATGCCTGAGCTGGACTGCTTGCTTCCCTCACTTAAAATGGTGACCTTCCCAGTCAATCTCTAGCTCCTCGGTTTCCTTATCTGTAAAATGGTGGTGATATTTAGTGGGTTAATCAAGATACCACAGGCAAAACTGTTAGGACACTGCCAACCACATGCAAGCTCTATATAAAGGTTGGCATATTTTATCATTTGAAAGAATTAGGTCAGGGAGGGGAACGTCGGCAGCATGATACTGTTGAACAAGCAGCGCTGGTAGCTACCAAATGTGGTGCAGGGGCAAAACTTGCCCCCCCGAAATAGAACAACCAAGTTCTGACTACTTCCTCAAGGTCTCCCTTGTAGGTACTTTCACGTTCCAGGGGTATGTGCCATCCCACCCACACCCCAAAACACACACACACACATACTGCTCGTGTTTTGGTCTCTTTGTACTAAACGTACTAATGCTAAAGGATGCTCCCTGAAAAGCATCTCCCCAGCCTTAGATCATGTGTGTCTTGCAAGTTAGGGAGCTAATAATATGCATATGCTGTATATTACACAACTCCACGGTGGGGGGCAGCTCTGTGTAATAAAACAGATATTTTTGCAATAAAACACATGGATATTTATCCTAAGTAGGATAAATAAGGACCACCACATCAGTTCAGGTTGGGTTTTGTGCCAAATGAGTTATGAAAACACTTTTGGTCTGCTGAGCCTCTTGGATTTCAGGATTGTAGACTGCACCCCCATAGGAGAAGAGTCCCTTGAAAAGTTGCAGACCTCAACTCTGCTAAACCATTCAGCTGGCCTCTTCACATGCCAGCTGCTTCTGGGGGCAGCAGAGTGTGGTAGTGGCTGAGACTCCAGGTTCTAGCTAACCCCCACAACCCACTCCTACTTGTGAGCAACTTAGTAAATGATGTCTTGGCAGGCCACCCCTGAAAAGTAGCCAACCGCTGCACCAGCCTATTTCATTCCCATTTGAAGCCAAAACAGTTGTCAGCTATCCAGGTTCCTCCTAACTGTGCATGTCAGCTGATTCCGGAGCCCTCCCAGAGGATCTATTTTTAGCTAAAAGTGGTTTTAATTTTCATATGTATACATTAAATCCACAGGGGTGGGGGAATTTCCAAATAAGGAACATTGATTCTGAATAACATGAAAGAAATAATTAGTGCTTGAAAAACAGTTCAAAATATGAGTCAAAACCTCCAAGGAATATGGTTAGCACTGCATTTTTCAGTGGAAAGAAGTTTGCCGGATTAAAAACAGAAAGCAAGGGTGAGTGGGGATAAGCCAGGATGGGTGAGGGATTCGCCATCACGTTCTAGGCACTGCGGAAGAAGACAAGACTAAGAATGGGGGGGGGGAGGGGGTAGTGAGGTAGGGGGCAACTGGATTGTCAGGTGGATGCCCATGAGGATGTGGCCCTGTGGTCATTCCCAGCATCCAGAGGAGCATGGAGGGGAGGGGTGGGCTAGAACCAGGCCTTCACCATACTCAACAACGATGAAAGAGCAACAGCCCTTGTGAGGCCTGGTTCCTGGAAGCTCTGATCAAGCTTCCAGGTGTCTGTTTATTGTGAAGCAAGGTCAAGGCAATTCTAGAGTGGGTAAGGCTTAAGATAAAGATGTATCTAAAATTTTTTTTAGGGATCCCTGGGTGGTGCAGCGGTTTGGCGCCTGCCTTTGGCCCAGGGCGCGATCCTGGAGACCCGGGATCGAATCCCACATCGGGCTCCCGGTGCATGGAGCCTGCTTCTCCCTCTGCCTATGTCTCTGCCTCTCTCTCTTTCTCTCTCTCTGACTATCATAAATAAATAAATATTTAAAAACAATTTTTTTATGTTCGAAGTTGCTTGCTTTGCTTTTGGGGTAAGCCAACTCAACGTTTTTGTTCTCAGCATGTACATTTTTTTATCAGGAACACTTTTGTGAGGGGTATAGCCTCTTTGTGTACCTAAGGAGAGGTTAAATTGTTCTCTGTTACGAAGCACTTTGTCAGCTACAATTACAATTCAGTGACTTCATCAGTTCGGATAAACCCTGACCAACTCAAAATTTTAATGAATAGGATTTAATGGGAGGAAACTGGAACTCACGTTCATCCAAAGACCTGAATGAGGAGATCTCAAAAGAAAACAAAACAAACAAACACACACACACACACACACACACACACAAACAGGTGTAAAGAAATTCCAGGAGCTTCAGCAATGGGAACTGGGAGTGAGTTTAGGACAGTGCTTTTCAAACTTTCTATAGTGAAAGATTGGTTTTTGTTTCAACACACCACAGGCTGATACTTTGGTAATAAATAAATAAATACCTAAATAAATAACTGTCAAAATTTAATTTTCAATGAGTTAAAAACATGGCCCATTTAGAAACATAAATACAGGTTCAAACTCATCAATTAAAGAGCAAATCTATAAAGTTAGGTCTAACTCAATGAACATTTGATGAGTTAGGTATTTGTAGGTGATTTAATAATGAGGAAATGCTAGGATGGGTTTGCTAGTTTACACACAGAGCTGGCTAATGTCCTACAGGGCAAGTAACTGTAACCTTTGGAGTAATCTTTTCTGCTGAACATTACTGGAAGCTCTACCTTACAGAGATCTACAAATCAAAAAGGAATTTCACTAAATCTTCAACCTTCAACAAATAGGAAGCAATGAGAATGTTAACCTTAAAAATAAAACTTTCAGTTATTTTACAGAAAAAAAAGGATCAGAGAATTACAATCCAGGAGGAGCAAGCTCTGGCAAAATCATAAAGAAGTCCACAACACAAAGCAGAGGACCACTCTTCTGTAGAGGAAGTGGGTGATGAGATAGAGTTTAGTTGCCTAGGGCTCTCTTCCTGTTGGATCTGCAATTGAGCAGGAATGGTGGGGTCTGAGAGCATCCCCTACTGAATCCCTCAACTCTATGTTAGGTGTCTCCTTATTAATTTTCACAAAGTGAGTAGGTTAAATTTTCCTAGGTAATTAAATAATCCTTGAATGGACCTGTTAAGTAAAGTGCACATATGGCATCGAAAGAATATCCTTGGGCAGCCCAGGTGGCTCAGCGGTTTAGTGCTGCCTTCAGCCCAGGGCCTGATCCTAGAGACCCAGGATCGAGTCCCACTCAGGCTCCCTGCATGGAGCCTGCTTATCCCTCTGCCTGTGTCTCTCATGAATAAATAAATAAAATCTTAAAAAAAAAGAACATCCTTACCTCTAACCCGTTTTGTTTTACTTTCAAGTTTTAAACAATTTGTCTTAACGATATAATAAATTTTGCTATAAAAATTAAAATAAAGGGGGATGCCTGGGTGACTCAGTCAGTGAAACGTCTGCCTTTGACTCAGGTCATGATCTCAAGGTCCTGGGAATGAGCCCTGAGTCAGGCTCCCTGCTTAACGGAGAGTCTGCTTCTCCTACTTCTGTGCTCTCTCTCTCTCTCTCTCTTGCTCTCTCTCAAATAAATAAATAAAATCTCAAAAAATTAAAGCAAAGACATACAAAATGCAAGCTTTAAAACTAGACTCAGTAGGCATAATATTACTCTATCAAATTGCTTTTAATTACTATGTTTATCTTGTCATGGGCCCTTAATAGAGTTTGGGCACCAGTCTGTTGACCACACCTTTAGTTTTGCATACCTTTATAGTAGTGGCAAAGCTCCACTCACCTTCCAGTTTGGGGTGTCTTCATTCAAATTTTTGAAAGAAAGCCTGATCGACTTGGCATGGGGTCAAGAGCCCACTCTGTGGTCTGGGAGACAGGTCCACTAATTAGAGGCCCATTCCCTAAAGAAAGAGCTCCAAGCAAACAAACATCAGAAGCATTCATACAATTACTGAGTTCTGAAAGCGATCACCCAAACAAGCAAGGGACCAGGACAGTGCTGGGTTTTGATCACAGGAAAGATATCTCTGAGCCACCATGTTGGAACATGATTTGGTCTCCCATGTTTAGCTTTTTATTCATGTTTCCAATAGCCCAAGGTACAACTTCCCAAAATATCACCAGATGACTCAGCTAATAAAGCACAGGCACATTTAATAAAGCTTACTTCCATAAGGAACGTGTCAGAAGGTGGAAGTCAGAATGGATCCATTATAGGGTCTGTGAGGAGAGTCCAAGCTCTCATGATTCAAAGTAGGAAACTGACATGGGGTCTGGTTCCTGACATACTGATTTAGTATTAGTAGGTGTGGCCTAGCAAGGGTTTTTAGGTAAGACTTGAATTAAGTCCTCTAGGTTGTTTTTGATGAATGCCCTGGTGGGTAGACTGTTCCACCTGAAAACAAACAGCGAAGGTTTTCCTTGTTCGGTCTTTTCTTTCTTTGGCAAAGTTTTCTAGGAACAAACACACCAAGTTGACACAGTGGTCTTCGTTCTCGGTTCTTAGTAGCTGCACCACATTGATGTGGGTGGTTTCAGTTCTCAGTCCATGGTCGTTTGTGCTCTGAGTTGGCATTTCCTAAACTTTTGTCTCTGCTACACTATTCTATAGAATCGTAATAGGAATGCACAGAAGGGAAAATATTTTGAAGTTAGCAAAGTTTGGGGAATGCGAGGGGTTTTCTTGTTTAACTACAGGCCCTCTCAGACCTTCAAAATGTGAAAAGTGCATTGTGAATGTGGACATGCCTCAGAATCTAACCTTTTACCAGTCCAAGAAGAGCCATTCAGTTCTCTATGAGCTGCAGAGCTTCTCCTGCCTGCACTCTAGAAACAGGCTCCCTTTCCATTCTCAACTGGGGACGAGGGAAGGCCTGCCCCTCTGAGACCCAAACCTCTTCTTGAGGAGCAGAAAAAGTGGAAATATTTTTCTTTTTTGTTCTTTCTCATTCTGCTGAGCTCATAGGAAACTGGGTGTTATATGTTGGCAAATCGAACTCCAATCAAAAAATATACAAAAAAAAAAAAGTCATATTCTCCATCTCAAGAAAAAAAAAGGAATAAAGGTAGAGTAAAATGCTTGGAAATATGCATACATTTAAAATAAGTTCCATCGTGTCTCGGCTGTGGAGTCAAGCTCAGAAGCCAGACTCTCTGAGACCCAGGGAACCTTCCCATCTGTCTCGCTCTCCAGCAGGTTCCCTGTCTCCTGTACGGGTTAAAAGGTCTCAGGGTGGGTGGAAACCTCTCCTCCATGAAATCCCGATTTAGCTCTACCTAAGGCTTCCAGTAAAACATTTGCAAAGTAGAAAGCCTTTTTCTCTCTCAGTCAAGTCTGGCTTTCAAGACTCTTATTTTGCTTAAGTCTTTAGGCTGAATATTAAATCTTTCACTCTCTTAGCATTCCTGATTCAACATGCTCATCCTCCCCCAGGCAAAAGATGCCTCTGGCAAAAGAGCAAGGGAGGTCAACTAGGAAAATCTGAAAAGAAAGACACACAGGTAGATTTCAATAGGCTGGTCCCTCTTAACTTCAGGCACAGATCCAGGCTTACAAGAGGGCAGGAAGCCATTGTATAACCACCTAGGAATTGAGAACAGAGATAGATTCTGGAACCTCTCTTCTGGGCTGGTGGCTTCAGACAGTTTGCCTGTCTTGGACAGAATTTTTTAAAGGATCGGGTAAGTTGGAGTGGAGGTAGAGGCATCAAGTGTGGCCATTGGCAGGGAGTCAGGGAAGTTACTGGTCAGCTGAGCACAAAACTCCTGGTGTTTTTATCTTTATCAGGTCAAAGCACCAAGACTCCATCTTCAGCCTTTTTTGCCCTTATAGTTACCACTGGGATTGAGACATTTGAAAGAAGGTCAGGTCTGATTTTACTGAGCATTTTAAAGAAGCAGTGCAATGCATGTTCTACCTCCAGCTCCCACCAGCTTTGTACTGTTTCAGGGAGAGGAGCCAGCATTGCCTGAAGCTTAGCAGGCTGGGCACCTGCTTCTTACCAACCTGGGTCTGGTCCTCATAGCATCTGTGACAGGCCAACCCCCAGGCTTTGGGATCTAAGCACTTAGATTTCAATGTCAGCTCTAACCCTTGGTAGCTCTGTGACCTGGGGAAAGTAACTTAACTTCTCTGGGCTTCTGTCTCTTTTAAAAGGCAAATGTTCAATGAGATGCTGAGGTCAATCTAAGGCTGACACACAGCTACTGTTCAGGAAATGGTAGTTATTTATATCAATGAATGTTACTCAGTGATGGGCTTCCAAATCTCACTTTGAGCTCTGTGAGTAAAAGAAACATGCTGATAATACATAGATTGTGTTCAGACCCTTCCAATCACTCCAGATATTTTCCACTTTGTAATGGGAGGCACTCACCTCCTCAGTCAAGCATCCTCTTTCTCCTCCTACCTGCATGATTAACCCCATAAACTGGCTCTGGGCACAGGTACCTGGTTGAGGAGTCCAAATGTTTTTAGTTTATTATTATTAAAATGTTTGCCATTACATTTACATAGTACTGGCCTGGCTTGATTGCTTCATATATCGATAGTATTAAAGTGGATACTGAATGTTTTGCCTGCCAAGGGCCTTCATCTAGTTCAGCCTGAGCATATATAAAAGTGATTTGAATGGGAGCGTTTGCTCTGTTATTTTGGTGATGGATTTAGGGAAATGGAAAATAGCAAATTGCTTTGTTTTTGGACCTTTTCCAGGTCCATCCTGGTTATGGATAACACTTGCTTGGTTGATTGAAGAAGGCCAGCTGCTATTCTAATAGCCTAAATCAATGGCCAACGGTGCCGATTAGCAAGCGAGTCATGCTCACTGCAGCGAAAAGCATCTTATAACTACAAATTAATAACTTTTCTATTACATATCAATTTGATGCTATATTTCAAACAACTTGATCAGCCCTTCAATACTAACATTGATACTAAGGTCAACTCTAGTTTCATTATGTCCTTGGGGAGATTTTAGTTACAACTCCTGGCCTGGAGTGCAGGAGTCCCCACTCCAAACCTTGGTCGCTACCTCTATAGAAGATTGAGTAATCCCCAGCTCCTGGAGCCATGAAAATGTAATGAGATGAAGTCTTTGAGACCATTTTAAAGACTTTAAACATCACCCTCTGATATCCAGTGCCTCTTCAGGGAAGATTTCCTTCTGTGTTTCTGTCAACTCTTTCACATAGAATGTGTGGTTGCCGTACAACATCAGTATCCAGTGTTTTGTTGTTGTCATCTTCATTCTTGTGTAATATGTTTGGAAAAGGCCCATGGCCAGGGGTGACTCAATGGCTAGGCTTGTCTTTGACAGGTGGAAGTGTTGGGTTTCTTAAGGCTTCAGTCTGTGTCTCTGTGTCTTGCAGCGGGGCCTAAGCCTGAACTTTGGGTGGTGGCATTGGTTGGGATCTTCAGTGAGCTGACTCAGAGATGGAGATTGGTGTGCAGGAAGTTTATTAGGGAGTGCTTTGGTGGTTGTCACATGTGGAAGGGAAGGAAAGGGAGCAGGAGTAGGTAGAGGAACGATAGTGCTCTGATGCAGTCTCACCTAAGACTCATTTCTGGGGAACTCTAAAGCCAGAATGGCCCTTCAGAGTAGCCTTGAATTGAGTGAGAGAGCCAGACCTTTATAGCTCAATGGTGATCTCTCACTGGATGTGGGCCATCCAAAAGAAATATGACCTTAGCCAAGGCAATTGCATAGAGGGGCTGACAGGTGAAGGTTGTCCCCAAAGACTGGAGAAATAAATCCTTTGGTCCTGGAGAGAAATCTGACGGATGCATTGCAGCATCCCTACATTTTGGTGGAAAACAAAGCCATTTGGTACCCACTGAGATAGTTCCCAATAGTCGCTGTTGCCCTTGGAGACAGATACCCACTTCCTAGTGTTTTGACTGGGCAAATAATAGAGAGGACGCTGAAGACTGTTTCCCCTGTGGTGCCATATCTGAGCAGGTTTGTGGCCTCTATATCCTCTTCTCTTTCTAGTGTCTATACCTTCTGAGCATGGCAGCACCCTGTATCCACCCCACCTTCTGAAGCAGCACTCACTGTGTTTTGTCTTTCTTCTTTCTTTCTTTTATATGTAATCTAATTTCTATCGTTCAGGAATTTTACCTTCCAGGTATCCTATTATTAAATAATCACACATAAATAAACTTTGTGTGTGTGTCATCTTAGGCATCTACAGTTGTATTTAGGTATATATGAACTCTCAGCTTAGTCTACCATCTTTAATAAAAGTGTTTTTTTAAGATTTTATTTATTTATTTATGAGAGACACAGAAAGAGAGGCAGAGACATAGGCAGAGGGAGAAGCAGGCTCCCCATGGGGAGCCCGATGCAGGACTTAATCCCAGGACCCTGGGGTCACGCCTTGAGCTGAAGGCATGCACTCAACCACTGAGCCACCCAGGTGCCCTTGAATAAAAGTCTTTATAGTATTATGAAGAAGATGCATTTTAAAGTGTAAAAATATAAATATTTTTCTAAGCAGAAGACAGACATAACATTTTTAGTGGTTTTTTTTTAATCGAATAAAGATAGACTACAATTTTCTAAAGGAGTATAATAAAGAGAATGCCAAGGCCATAAAAACAATTCTCTTGACCCATCCATCCAAATTCTTGAGAGTGAAGGCAAACTCCATCTCAGGAATTTGAAAGTGGAAATTAATTGTGAATATGCTGGAGTACATGATGTTTGAAGGTGTCTTATGCTGATGACACTCAACACTTGTAAGAGGAGGAACCGGATGCTTTAAGAAATGTTAACACAATTTTACTCCTGCTCACATGCTCTTGCCTTTGCTCTTGGTATTACATAGTCAATCTGAACTCTTTAGGAAGAATAAATGCTTGAGTTGAGAAAGACTTCTCAAAAATAAATATCATTTAATCAATGTCTATGTCAATAGTGATTGATTTATGACATCACTGAATGACAACTCATGCTCTTCTGTAGGTTTGCTTTGCTTTCTTTTACCACATTTGATAATATGTTCTACAGATCTGGTCTATATTTAAAAGTTCCAGAATTTAAAAAAATAGATACACATTTTTTATGTACAAATGTGTTACTCAGAGCACAATTTATAATAGGGAAAATTCAGAAACAACTCATGGCAAAGTTACACAAATTCTGATACACTCATATAATTATTATGTAGCCCTGAAAATACATTTCCAAAAAATATTTAAAGACATGGGAATATGTCACAATTGAATGCTGTGAAAATAGCAGAATGTAGCACAATATAAAATGTAAAACCAATTAGATCTGAAATGAGGTTTTTGTTTTTAAAAGCCTGCTAGAATGTTCTCCCCTGGAAATTCCTCAACATTAATATTAGGCTTATTTATTAAATGTTATTTAGTTAAATATTTTATTTTTCATAGCCTAATGAGCACATGAAGATTTATCCTATAACTATTTTCTTCACAAATGTTTACTTTTGAAAGTAAAAGAAAACTGGAATGTATTTCCTTCACAAAATTCCACCCCTGGGGTGTTTGCTCTTCCTCCTTTCTATCTGCAAGTCTCTCTTCCCTGTTGTCACCAGGTGGAGTTCCCTAGGGAGGCAGTGCTACAGGGCTGACAATTCTTGGCCATTATTTCCAATTCCATGCTCTTCTACTGCTAATGGTGTGACCATAGGCAAATTACGTGTGACTTCTCTGAATCTCAGTTTTCCAATCTGTAAGATGGGCCCAGGAATCACACCTGTTTCTTCTTGTCTGCTGTAGATTAAATGAAGTAATGCATAATGCGCAGAGCACGGTATGAAGCACAAGCTAAGCACTAAGCAGGTGTTTGCTGGTATTGCCATAAGCACTGTGGTCATTGTTATTAGCCATCCCTTGATGAATTTTGAAGACAAGAAGTGATTAACTAGAGGCAAGGGACAAAGACCAAAAAGCATGTCCAACCTCTTCATGGCTCCACCATGGCATCAGATCCAGGAGCTGCTGAGGCACATGGGACGTGGGGGCATCATTTAGCTCCAAATACAAAGTCATGGAGCAATGAGTCTCCTTTCCTTTCCTGGTTTCCCTGCTGCATTTCTGCAAGGTGTCTACACTGACATGCGTTCTCCTTAAAAGCAGGCTTGAGTGGAGTGAGAGGTAGTCGAGCTCCATTTTAGGAGCAATGTTTGACAAAAATAAATAGCTGTAAGATATAAATGGTTTACCGTTTTGTTATTTGGATTTCAATATGAAACTTGATTATTACGTAACTTGTGTTTTACCATTGAGGTGACGGATGTTTGTGATTGAAAATCAGATTCCAGAATGTTGTCCTGGACTGTGGAATTTGCTAGAAGAACATTCTGGATTGGTGTCTTAGCATTTTCCTCACAAAAATAACATCATATACATAAAAATACATAGAAGGCTGGAAAATAATGTGTCAAAATATTAGCAGAGGTTATTTCTGAGTGGTTGGATTATAGGCAATATTCAGTTTTTTCTTTGACTTTCATCCTCCACCCTTTTTAACTGTGAAGCTATATTATTTTTATTTTTTTAAAGATTTTATTTATTTATTCATGAGAGAGAGAGCGAGAGAGAGGCAAACGCGGAGGGAGAAGCAGGCTCTCTGCAGGGAGCCTGATGCAGGACTCGATCCCAGAACCCCGGGATCACACCCTGAACAAAGACGCCCAACTGCTGAGCCACCCAGGTGTCCTTATTTTTATTTTATAAAAAATGAATGTACTTAAAAAATCCCCTAATAAACCGTAGAGAAGTGGTTTTTTTTTAAAGATTTTATTTATTTATTTATTCATGAAAGACACACAGAGAGAGAGAGGCAGAGAGAGAAGCAGGCTCCGTGCAGGGAGCCCGATGTGGGACTCGATCCCGGGTCTCCAGGATCACACCCTGGGCTGAAGGCAGTGCTAAACCACTGAGCTACCCTGGCTGCCCTAGAGAAATGTCTTAAGTTCAGTTCATTTAATTTAGAAAAGTCTGAATAGAATACACACACACACACACACACACACACACACACACTGGAAACTGATTTTTTTTTTCCTTTGGACAAGATTCACACTGAAACTTAAAAAAAAAAAAAAAAAAAAACTAGCAGGAATATCCAGAGCATGTAAATTAGGATTCATTTTACACTTCTGTTTTCATAAGTTACTGCCATGGTGTGAAGTAAGGTACCCTAGTGTGACAATCATATTAACAGCATATAATAAGTGCTAATCTTTACTAGTAGAATATTACCAGGGGCAAGCAAGCAAGGTCCAGCCACCATGCCATGAATTGTCTCAGCCCTCTCTGAGGTGGGTGCTAATATCATCCCCCTCTGATAGATGTGGAGACCACACACAGGGTCACTGACTTCCTAAGGTCACACGGATTCAGTCCAGACAACCTGGTTCCAGCACCCCCACCGTCTCCAACCGACGCACACACGTGTAAGACAAACCTGTCCAACCACAAGTTAGCCAGCCGCCTGTTGCCAGTGGTCACCTCTGCAGGATGTGGATGGAGGATCACCAGGGTTCTCTACTTCCTAACCACACTGGAGAAAATGTGTGCAGGGACTAAGGGTGATTTTTATTTTCCTCGGCTTCTTTCCTACCTTCCAGCCTCCTTTCTCTTTTCCTCCCACCCCTCCTCTTCTTTTCCTCCCCAGCCTCCCTTGCTTCCTTCCTCACTTCTTTCCTTCTTCCTTTTAGGAAACCACAAACCAAAAGGGCATACCAGATCTGATATTTAATTTTTAAAAAATCTACTCATACTCTTAGTAGGATTTTTATCAAGCCATTTTGTTTTCTGTTCACTCCTTCTGGTATGAATAATGCCTCCTCTCTTTCTTGGGGTATTAGGAGGAAACGTAGTGTTTTTATTTTAAAAAAAAATGGAACTGTGTAAGTGAAGGATGGATGTGTAAGCCTGCTGTCTTTAATGGAAGGATTCAATAAATCCTAGACTTTGCTTCTAATGTGTAGAGTTCTAAAGAGATCTGTCCTATGAGAGAGTTCACTAATTTCAATTATCTGAGTTTTATTATCACCTTCTGTGGGTCGGAGAGACAGGATTTTATAGAATGCTGTCACCGGAGGCTACGACGATGGGGTTTCACACCATTAAGTCCAGAAAGCATAAGAGAAAGGCTAAGAAATGAGAGGGCTTAAAAGACATGCTAGTTTCATCATGAAAAATATGACCTACGAAGCAGCTATGAGAAATAAAAGCAGGGAATGCCCATACATGATCCATGCCACTGCATGTGAGCTGCTTCTATGAATACTTGATTTCATATTAATTATTATTACTATCATCATTGTATCCCTGCAATTATATTCAGTAGCGGAAAAAAGTGCAGGTAGCATGATGTACATAAAGTTCTCAGATTTGAGTGTGTATCACAAGCACAGAATGGGGGGATGTGTATGCAAAAATGCAAAATGCAGGTTTCCAGGCCTCATGCTCATGCCTGGCCTCATGTTCAGTGTAGATGTGTATGACTGGGGCAGAACCTGGGAATCTGCATCTTTGTCAAACATGTCAATTGATTCTGACGCAGATGGTATGAGGACTGCACCAAGAAACATGGATGCTAAGCCTGTGTGTGCTTTGTCACCCACTCATCTAGACACCAGGCATCTTCCCATCATCTCTGGGGCACAATATATAAGTTTAAATTTGTTTCTCATCTATATGAGGGGATCATAAATCCACACTTGGCCCACAGAGCTGCTGTGAGGATTAAGTAAGAGCATGCCTAGGGCAGGGCAGCCTCTAGTATTTGTGTTGTCTGTAGAGAGCACAGGAGAGGCATGTCCACCGTGCCGATCAGCTAGGTCATCACATACCTCCAGTCCTTGCTCTGTGCCTGGGACCGTGTTGGGGTCCATGAACACAGCCTACTCCTGAAAGAGCTCGCTGCTTGGAGCCCAACTGCTTGGGTCTGAATCGAGTCTTCAATTTAATCTTGGGCAAATTATTTAGCCTCCTGGTGCCTCAGTTTCATCTTCCGTAAAATAGGCATAATTACAATACATCTCAGGCTGTTTGGGAGATGTGTTTAAAAATTACTAGAGACAAAACTCTTGAACGGTATTGGGCCAATAGTAAAGTGTCCTATAAGTGTTGAATAAATAAATACAAGTGTCATTGATCAAATTCATGCGTTTACACATACTAAGTTTTTTTTTCCTTTCCCTCCCTTTATTTCCAGCATAATGCAGATATATTCTAGTAGATGACAGACTTCTAAAATAGAGACCACTTTGCAAAGCCTCTGTACCTGGGGAAGGAAATCTGTAGGTATTCCATGGGTTTGGCAGCCAGCAGAGGCATGCAGCTGAGGAAAGGAGCTTCCCTGGGGCGGGGGTGTTAGGAGAAAGAGCTGGATTCAGCTCTTCTAACTAGGAGAGCTGACAAGTAACAAAATGAGGCTCCCTCCGTTGTCTGACGCAGCAGATAAAGCAAGATATTTAGTTAATAGCAGCAACCTGGTGCCTATAATTCTCAAGTCCACGGAGGCACATTCTGTTGCCCAGGGTAAGCAGAGGGATAGAGGAGGGAAGTAAGAAAAGTCAGGGAGAATCTATTTCCCACGTCCCCCATTGTAGTATTTGACTCACCTAAAGTTAACACTAATAGAACATTTGCTCAGAAATGTCATCACTGAAATAAACGCGTTAAATTTAAACTCTGACTGCCCCAATTCATCTGTTATGCAATTGAACTGGGAACAGCTCAGACTTAAAAGGCATCTCCAAGTTTTTCTCAGCCAATAAGGCTTAGGCCACTTTGTTTTCTCAGATTGTTCAGCCTTGTCCAATTTTTGGATGAAAGTCCTTTGGATACTTCAGCAGCCATGCCATTTTTCTTCCAATCGTTGACTTAAAATATAAAGCAGAAGCTGAAAAAAAAAAAAACACACCACCAAAGTTCCTTCACATCTTTATTTTCTAGCCAACTATGGCTTTAGTCTAAAGCTCTCTTTTAGGAAGAAAATCCCATTTGTACATTTTCTCTTGGTTGGCTGGACTTACCCACAGATTCTTGGGTGATATTCAGGAGGCTGCTTTGTATTTTGGCTGTGTTGAAATTTTTCTTCTGGGACTATATATAGCAGTAGAAGGGGGATGTTGTTCAGCTCTTTCTCGACCTATAACCAACTCACCCCTTTGCAAGAGACAAATACAAAGACCATAACATTTTGACACTATTTTTTGCTTTACACTGTAATTCATTTTAATATAAAATATATTTCCATAGTTTGATTCCAGAAGCAGTACTCTGTAGAAAATTTGGTTATTCCTGAAAAAGCACAAAGAAGGGAATAAAACCATAAAAGAGCCACTAAGAAATAACTAGTTCTTTGGGTTTTTTCCTATTTATCCATCTTTGATTTATTCATTTATCAACCCTTCTATCCATCCATCTCTCCGTCCACCTATCCATCCTACTTTCCTTATGTACATCCATCCATCCATCCACCCTTCCATGTATCCATTGTTCAACTTTCCATCTATCCACCCCTTCATACTTTCACTCATTCCACAAAGAAATAATAGTACCTTAAGCGTATGGTATAGTGGTAATAAATACAGGGTCTTCAGTGACTTGCTTTGTGCATTCAAATCATGGCTGCTTCAAGCACTTTCTATGTAACCTTGGACAAGTTTTTATGGCTTCTTTTCCTCCCTTATAAAGTGACATTAATAATAGTGCCTCCTCATACATTGTGTCAGGATTTAATGATATAATCCATATAAGATGATTGGCAAAGTGCCTGACATAAAGGAAGTTCTCAATAAATATTAGCTATCCTTATCATTATTATTACTCTGGCTTATTTGATAGAGTTACCAAGAGATCTGATAAGAAAACATAAAAAATACTTAATTCGCTGTCTAGGTATTATAAGTGCAGTAATAAATATACAGTTGATTATTTTGTTTGTGTTCATGATATCCATCTGTTTCATAAACTAATTTTAAATGCTATTTTAATGGCTGAACATATTCTCTAGTATACGTATTCCTAACCAAACTATTACCGCCATTCATTTAGAACGTATCAAATTTTTGTGGTTATAAGTAATGCTGTGATGAACATCCCTGTTCAGTGATTTCCTTAGACTAAATTCCTAGAAATGAAATTGCTGGTTATATGTTGTACACATTTTAAAGCTTAACAATATTGCCACCGTGCCCACCAAAAAGTCTGCATCGCTCTACATTTCCATATGGATGCAACGGCCTGATTTTCTGTGCTCCTGCCAGCCTTATGTGTTTTCTCTGCAAACGTTTGCCATTCCAATAGACAAAACATGGGCTTCTCGTCACTATTTGATTACTTGGTTTTATTTAATTACCAGCAATGTTGAACTTTGCCATATGTCTTTTGACCATATTTATTTCTATTTCTTAAAACTGTCAACTTAATAATATTTGTGCATTTTTCCGTTGAGTTGTTTGTTCTTTTCTTAATGATTGTGCCAGAGTTTAAAATTTGACTTTCTAATGGGAAGGCTTTGGAATTTACCCTTTCCCAATTTACGAAAATCGAGCATGGCTATCTGGGGTGTTCTGAACCTTCCCTGCATTTGCTGTGAGTGCCTATAGTTTACAATATTCCTTTGGCCTTTGCTGTAGTCAGCTAAGTGCTGTTGCACTGGAACCCGTTTCTAAGTGCCCCGGAGACTTCTTACTGCCCCACCTTTAGTGGGTCTCATTTCATTCCTGTGATGTTTTCCCAGTCCTTCTAAATTTCAAGTTCATTCCGCTCACTGAAGAAAAATACTGGGTGACAACAGTAGGTAGCCACTCCTTTTATTCTGCTCACTATGCGTCTCTTCTTGGCTGCATTCTCCTTTTACTTTGTGCTTCCTTTTCAGCCGGGGCTTGTTAGACAGGTCTTTACGCAATGACACCCGTGCAGGTTCCTCACCCCAGAAGCCTCCCTTTAAATATGGTGAAGAAGCTACCAAAAGACTTCCCTTTAGTATGTAGAGAATATCACTTTAGATCTTGTGCCCCAAAGATTTCATCTTCCACTAATGGTCTAGTGAAGAAGTCAGCAGACTTTTCTGAAAAGGGCCAAATAATACATATTTTCAGCTTTGCAGGCCACCTGGGCTGTATTGCAATGAAGCACAAAAGCAGCCACAGACAATAGAGAATGAACATGCCTGGCTGTGTTCCAATGAAATTTTACTTACAAAAACAGGAAGAGGTCCAGTTTGGTCTCTGGGTGATAGTTTGCCTCTACTGGTCTAAATAAGAGAAAAGAATGGCAAAGGAAGTGATATGGGAGGAGAAAATGTTTTAGCTGGTTGCTCTTAACAGTAAAGTGCCTTCAACACTACCATGGCTATGGGCCTGATTAGATCGAGAATTCCCTGGGGGACTGTCTTTCCTAATCCCTGGCCCTAAGAGAATCCAGCTTGGAGAGAAGGACCCAGGCAGAAAACATGTGGGGAGAGGAAGAAAAGAAAGGGAGAGCATATCCACAGGGGGATCCTAGCCACCCACCACATTCTGAAACGTGGTATGCCTCCACTCTGGGGGACAAAATACAGGGAGTAGTGGGGGTTCTGGTCCCTGAAATGCATTTCTGAATCCCAGCAGTTTTCTTTTAACTCAGTGTTAATCGAGACAAAAATGTGATTTTTAGCTGAAAGGGCTACATGTCAGGTATTGCACTTGATAATTTTGATGGGTTTTGTTTTTATTTGTCTCTTTGGCTGGCCACCTTAGGCATTATTTTTCTTGAGACTCAAGCTCCCTAACAACCTTTTGCAAAACAACACGTGTGCTCCGCAGACCCCGCCTGTCTGTACTCTCATGGCCTTGTCATGGCAAAGGAAATCAAGTTGGTGCCTCATTACAGCCTGCCTTCCTCACAAATTTTGTGCAATCTAGAAGAATAAAGGTAAAATGTTTAATCTGGCTGCGGCAGAGACTATTGTGGAGAAAGTGGACCTGGGCCCAAGGGACACATGTGACCACTCAAATCCCTCCTTCTCAGTTAATCTCCGTTTCCACCTCTGTCAGATGAGGAGTTTGGACTAGAAACAGAATGGTGCATGTGAGGCAAGTGTCTATAACTCTGTCCTCAGTTCCTCTGACAGGCAGCATTATGCCATCACTGTGTTCCTCCGTGTTACCTGGAGATAAAGCCTTCTCCATGCGGGCCTGCTCCAGCTGGCTGTGCCCACCCTGTGGGGATGGTCTGGCAGCCCCCTGAGCCCCTGACATTTGTGATTCTCTATACACATGGAACTCAAACATGTTCTGTGGGATTGTTCTTTGCTTTGGACAGCCACGGTGCTGAAACATTGTCCATTCAGCTGCCACTGAAAGTGATCAAGTGGAAATGCAAACTCTGCCAAATGGCTACACTTTTGCCATTCTCCTCTGTGTCCATTTTCTGTCTTGTGATCAATGTTATGAAAGGTGTCTTGACCAAGCTGGGGAGATGAGGGCTACTTACCATCCACCCAAGTCTGTTAATGTTTCATTGCCTGGGATGCTTTAAGATCTTATGCCTTTGGGGATCCCTGGGTGGCGCAGCGGTCTGGCGCCTGCCTTTGGCCCAGGGCGCGATCCTGGAGACCCGGGATCAAATCCCACATCGGGCTCCCGGTGCATGGAGCCTGCTTCTCCCTCTGCCTGTGTCTCTGCCTCTCTCTCTCTCTCTCTCTCTCTCTCTCTGTGACTATCATAAATTAAAAAAAAAAAAAAGATCTTGTGCCTTTAATAGATTTCCTGAGCTAATAGTTTACTTTATTTACTTCCCTGGGCTGTAATCGTTACTGTGGCTGACCGTTTTGATAAGCTGCTTCTGTGAAACATCATCATATGAACAAGAGTCACTCTTTAGGTGATTATTATTCTCTTTAACCTGTTTTCGATCACAGAAAATAATTCCCGTGGAAAAAAACTTCTTTTCTTTGATTCAAAAAAATACCCCCACAAGTATTTAAATGCCATCATCCTTTCAATACTGAATAATTTTGAATTGATTTATACATGAAATTAACCACAGCACCTTTGATTAGGAAAACTTGTGCTTGATCTGTCTATCCATCTCTCTCTTCTCTCTTTCAGTTTTCCTGGCTTCATAAATGAATTAGTCTAACTCACTTTCAGTGAAGCAGAGTGCAGACAAAAACACAAGTAGGAAATTAGGATAAAAAACTGGGCTAAGTCTGGCACCCATTCTATCATGTACAGACACTAGAGATGGTCTGTAAATTTGGAGACTTATTAACAGCCAAAGCAAAGAGGAAAATTTTTCTAGGTCTTTGGTTCACAGTAGCCATAAGATTAAAGCATTGTTCAAATCATGCTGCTATTTCTTTGATATTAAGACCTGACAGACTTTTCTACTGTGGGTTCTGACATAGGAGACACATGTGATAGAGTTGCCTCTACCTGAATTACATTTAAATATTGCTTTAGACAAAGCAAACAAAAGATCTGATGTGTCTCTTTTTAATAGCTCAATCCAAAAGTCCTTTTCTTTCAAATTAAAAGAAAGAGTACAGCTAAAATGCATGAATCTAAAGGACATGATGGATTTAGGGTTTTCCAGTAGGAAGAGTATTTACAGAGGGTCATTTAAAAAAAGTGAAGATTCTTCTTTGGGAAGTGGTTTGCGCCACAGATCTCCATAGAAAATGTATTGAAAATATCAACACTGTTTCAGATACTGCCTCTCAGTGTTTTTTTTTTTTTTTTAATATCTTAACACTCCACAAACTCAGTGCTATAATCTAATTAAGCTGGCTCCAAAATCAGAGCATCAGCATCTCAATGCATTTCCCATAAATCACCCAAATCTTCATGATTCTGAGACACTGATCACTGGATGCTGTTTTCAGATCCTTTCCCAGAATCTTCATCAAGATTGACAAAGAAGTATCATGATTGGTGTGGGTAATTAATGCTCTGACCACCTGGTCCAAAAAGGATGCTCAGGGCAGGAGATCTTGATCAGGAGCCATCCGTAGCTGCAGTTGTCTGGGACAGACCTTTCCACAGGATGGGGAGACCCAGAAACTCTAGTGACGAGTGTGAGTTTGATCCTCGCTACCACTTCCAGCCTCAGCTTCTTGGAAAGCCCTGGGACTTAAATGACCATCTCAAGCCCCTTTCTTTCTTATTCCTTTGCAAGACTTGAAAAATATAACTGGGTGGGCCCTCTGGGGTCAGTTTTTCTACTGCCTCAGTGGAATCTGAGGTCTGCTATGGAATCATCAATAGGTGAAATGCTCTTCACAGAGTTAAATAAATGACATTCTTAAAGTGGAGTTTATAAGCTATGTTTGCATTTATTGCCCCACTTAGTCTCCACAGAAACTATAAATCTGGCAGGCCCAAGGTTCATATCTCCTTTTGGAGGTAGGTACCTGGAGCCCAGAAAATTTAAGTGCCGTGATGTTAAGTCACAGAGGAAGATTTGTTATGGCTTATTTCTGTTGTTATTATTTGGTTCTTATAGTATCTCAGGACTTGCTTCATACTGCCCCAGCCCCCAGAGCAGCAGCATCTAGAAAGGCTTACACTAAACCCCATCCCTATTGGAGGTTCTGAATGAAATGAGTTTCCTGCTGGAAATTTTTTGGAAAATCTGTGTTCTGTACAGTTATCTTGGAGACTCTGAATTTCCTGCTATCAGGTCCTCCAAGAAAGGTTTTGTGGCACTCAGCATTTCCCCAAAACTTTTATTTTTTAATCTCACAGGCCTTTAGAAGGTAGGAGAATAAAGAACACACTTTGGAAAATTCTGTTCTAGAGATGTGGGCACTTCTATAAGGTGAAGACTCAAGCACTGTTCTGTATTCATCGTAGATCCCTCTGTATTTAGTAGAGTAGGAACTCAGCACATTGTTGAAAATATTAAATTTCTATGGACATATGCTTGGATTGTCCATATGATTCCATGTGTCAAGTAGACTGCCTCTTTGTCGCTTTATCTGTCTGTACACTTACCAGACACTATCATTTTTGAATCAGAAAATACCATCCTATAGAACCAAGAGTGATCCATGTTACCATGAATCGTGTGCTGTGGTTGTGAATACCAGTGATCATGGTGCTGAGCAGACCATGGCTTACACTTACTCTTATGGACCTGATGGGAAGAACAGGCCACACTTTAGGTTTCCACATGATCCAGCAAAATAGCAACCCACTCAAGAATGAAGTGATTTAGAAATACCAGTTCCCTATCATGGGTCAGCAAGAGTATAAGCCCTTGCATACATGAGTGCTTCTTAAAGTTTTAACCTCAGATAGTACTCATCACTTGTCCTTATCCTACAGATGAGGAGAGTGAGGCTTGGGGAGGATTACTGTCACTTGGTACAGTTTGACTGCTCCTTGTAACCACTGCTCAGAGCTGTGTGATCTTGTGCAGGTTAACTAACCTTTCTATCCTTCAGTTTCTGTACCTGTGAAATGGGGACGATGATATTACTTCCTGCTAAGGTCGTCATGAAGAATAATGAGTTAACACACATATATGTGCTTACTTAAAACAGTGTCAGGAACAAGGGTGTCTGGGTTGCTCAATCGGTGAAGTGTCTGGCTTCAGCTCAGGTCATGATCCTAAGGTCCTGGGATCAAGTTCCATGTCGGGCACCTTGCTCGCCTGGGAGCCTGTTTTGCCCTTTCCCTCTGCCTGCCATATGCTCTCTCTCTCTCTCTCTCTCTCTCTATCAAATAAATAAATATTAAAAAAAAAACAGTGACAGGGACAGAAAGCACTTGGTAAGAATTTTCTCATGTATATGCAGCACGTGTGCATGCACACATCTACATCCTGGTCTTGCTCAGCCTATTCAATAAGACTGGTTCTGGATAACATTCAACCATTTCTAAAAATCAAGTCCATTTTCTATGAACAGAGATTTTCCTACATAAAGCTTATTCAGAGGGCCTGTGTTGTCTCCTCTGAACACAATTCTCTTAGGAGGAAACCAAAACAATTTTGGCAAATAAATCTGGTTAGAGTGAGTCACATCACTAGACATCTACTTTGAAGGGGAGAACAGTCATTTTGGTTTACAAATTATTGTGTCTTTTACTTTATTACATATCAGAAGGGAGTTTGGGGTGAGATGTCTAGAAATCTAGCAAAACCACTACAAGTTGTTCTGTCATTTAGCATTTAATTTAAAATATTACCAGGAAAACAACTAATTGAAATGCTCAGTGCAACTTTTTTTTTTTCATGCAACAATATGTTGACTGAGTTTTTCAAATTACCAAAAGCATTCAGGCAGTTCTGGGAGTTTGGATCTAGTAACCCTTCGGCTCTTTTTATTTAGAATGCTGGCATTTTTCACTAGTGTCAAAAACGATAATTATTTTTCACAGATATTGAACTTAATAGAGTAATTGCTAAACACATTTCCACATTTGGCCCTCCAAGACAAAGTTTGTAAAATTTGTGAGCCATGAACAGTAACTTTACTGTATACTTGGCCTGACAATTGTCTAAGAAATGTGTCCTCAATGAAACAGAGGGGGGAAAAGTGAAACCAGACGTCAAAGTCATTGCAATTCTAACAACAATAATCCCTGAATTCTGTGTAAATTAGTCATTATAGATTGAAACCAAACAGTAGACTCGAAGAGATAAAACTCACAATCACTACAGCCAATTAGATATTCAAAGGAATATTCTCAGTTTTTAATATATTACAAAATCACATAAATACGTATGTGTTGGCATTAGCAGTTTTGACAAATATTGCTTACAAATGGGAAAAAGGCAAAAATAGATACAGGCAATTTTAATGGGGCCTAAGCAATAGCAATAAATATTAACAACATGCTGAAACTTTGCTCCAAAGTGAAGTGGCTGCAACATAAACAAAGTTGGAGTATGGATTGAGTCAAATAATGGGCTTCTAAAAACTGGTAATGTACAAATGTAATTAAATTACAAGAAAGTACAAATTTTCTCTATGGGTAATTGCTATGGATTGAATGTTTGTGTCTCCCCAAAATTTGAACATGGAAACTCTCATCCCCAGTATGATTGTATGTGGAAACATGGCCTTTGGGAGGTACTTCGGCGGTGAGGGTGGAGCCTTCATGATGGGATTAGTGCCTTTAGAAGGGATGGCTCAGAGAAAATGAGGAAGGGTGGCTATCAGACCAACATATACATCTGATCCTGGGTGGGAGAGAGGGAAGGGTGACCAGAATGAGTGGAAGCACCTGAGACTGTCATGTGGTTCTGAGGAAGTTCAGCAAGTCAGGGCGTCCTTGAGCCCAAACTGGTCAGCCGAGGAGTCATGAGTCCCCCAGGAATGGTGCTGCCTTGGTGTCCTTGTTGTGCTGAGGAACTGGCTGGGAGCAGCGTGTGAAAGCATGGCTTTGGTAAGAAATGTGGCAATGGATTTCCACTGTTAATCAAAATACACCCCCACCCCCCAGTTAGAAATCTCAGAAGTGTATCTTCATTGCTACCACAGAAGCATATACAAAATGTGTATATGGAACCTCTCATCCCCAGTATGATTGTGTTCAATGAAGGGAGGACGGGAGGAAGGAATTACACTTGATCTTAGCCAAAAGGGTGAGAAGCGATGGGAGGAAGGAATTAATACCTCATATCATGTTTGTATACCTGTGTCCTTCCTTCCTATGGTTTTCAGCCTTACTTTGGTCTTTATTGGCTGTATTTTTATTGAGAATCTATTATGTGCAAAGTAATTTACCTGTAATGCCTCATTTGCTCAGAGAAACTCTAGGTACCATTATTATCCATCTCCATTTCATAGATGAGGAAAATGAGGCTCCAAATAGGTTATGTAATTTGCCCAAACTCAGAAGTGGCAGAGCTCTGTTCTATAAAGTTTAAGTCTATACCCTTAGCTGTTAATGCTGTATGTTTTTAATGTATAAGGGATACACGTACGAGAGATTCCCTGCCCTGTAGATGAAGCTCCTGAAAATAACAAGGAACAGGGGCATAGGAATGAATCCCAGGCTGAGGCCAGGTCACTAAGGAATGTGTATGGATCATTCCTTTGTTCATTCATCATTGGCCATTTATTCATTTGTTCATACATTCAGCAAACACTTATCAAATGACTGCATAGAGTAAGGATTTTTTTTGTTTGTTTTTAAGATTTTATTTATTTATTCATGAGAGATGCAGAGAGAGAGGCAGAGACATAGGTGGAGGGAGAAGCAGGGAGCCTGATGTGGGCCTCGATCCCAAGACCCTGAAATCACCACCTGAGCCAAAGGCAGACGCTCAACCACTGAGCCACCCAGGCATCCCTCATGGACTAAGTTTTAGTTGTTACATCTTTGAGGTACTCACTGTCTGCCCTGGATAGTACAGTGACCTACATGGGACTATTAAGGACTCGAAATGTTGCTGACCAAACTGAGATGTGCTAGGAGTACGAAATACACACTGGGTTTCAAGGGTTAGTGGGGGAAAAATATTGTAAAAGGAATTTTGTGAACACTTTTTATATTGATTATATATTGAAACAATCAGTTTTGGGTTATGCAAAATTACAATGTATATTTAAAATTGATCCCACCTAAAAAAAATTGATCCCACCTGTTCCTTTTTACTTTTAATATAGCTATTAGATAATTAAAAAGGCACATGTGGCTTGTATTATGATTATCAGAGTGCTCATCTGCTGACCAGTAAATGCAAGCATTTTAATAGTTCACAGCACTCTGGCAGACATAGCAAAGAGCAATGGACTGGGGAGGGCGAGGGGGATGTCTACACAGTGGGACATTTGAACCAGCCCTTGATGAAGGAGTTGGATTTTGCCCAGTGGATAACTAGGGAATAGCAGTCCAGGTGGCTGACACAGCGTAGAGAAAAATGTGGAAGACTGAAGACAAAAGTTATACCCTGTAATGTGGGGCTGGGATTCTGCATACGGTGGGGTTCTCTGGGAAGCAGATTCTGAGCTGAAGCTTAGAATATTTATTTATTAAAGTTCTTGTTTATTAAAGCATGCCCTTGGTTTCAGCCAGTATTTGGATATGGGCTGCTTGGGTGAGGCGGCTCTCTGCACTGATCTGCAGAAAATCCCTGATGTAACCAACATATAGACGGTCCATGGAGAGCACACCCCCCAGCAGGGGTAGCCAGACCTTCCCTGAGGGCCAACCCAGGGGGCACACCACCGTGTTCTCCTCACTTGTCGAGGAAGATAGAGGACAGCATGCTCCATGAAGTGACCCCTTCCTTACTCCATGCTCAGCCCACAGAGCTTCCCATTAGCTCAGTGGGTGGGAAGACGATCAGGTCTCTGTGATGTCAGCAGGGCACTTTGGAGTTTGTATAAATTACAGCTAAGGCAGTGGTGAATTTGTATGTGTAATGCATTTACCCATGGCCCCTAGAGTACACTAGAAGACAATTTCTTGGTGTTTAAAAGATTATCCTTTTAATAATTCATTGATCTTAACAACACAATACATCAATGGTTTACACCAAAGCCATGTTTTATCTGCAATGCACTCCTAAATTGAAAGGTACCATAAAATAGCACTTAACTTTCGGAATCCTTATGTTATCTAAAGCTCAGTTTCATATTTATTTGATGATAACGAATATCCTGTCTATTTTATGATCCAGTACAAGCTCTAATTTAGGAGCTCAGGAATAAATGAGGCGATGCCTGCAGGTGGGTGGCACACGTGTGTGTGTGTGTGTGTGTGTGTGTGTGTGTGTGTGCGCATATATGTGTGTGTGTGTCGTGGAGTAAGTAAACAGGTTTGGCCTGGCAAGTTCACCAACAGCATTTTTACACCAAATGACAGTCGTGCAGTGAAACACATCTGCATTCCTGTCTGAACTGACCCATTTGGTGTGAACGCATTTAAAAGAAAACTGTTTCTCCATCCTTAACACTTCTGACACCAAATGTGTGGGTTTTCCACACCAACCAATTTCCCAACTCTCTCGACACTAACTGGGTATCCCATAATTTAATTCAATCCTGACACTAACCATCAAGAGTTAGAGCAGACCCCACAGGTTAGGGCTTTGACTTACAAGACTGTGTCCACTTAAGCTGCCAGTCACAAGTAGGGGGCCCCTGGTTATACACATTTCTGTCTGACTTGGCTATAAATTGAGGAAGAGTTCTCATGACCTCTGCCTCGGGTTTGATAATTTGCCTGAATGGCTCATAGAACTCAGGGAAACACTTTACCTACATCTACTGGTTTATGACAAAGGATATTATAAAGGATACAGATGAAGAGGTACATAAGTTAGGGTCTGCAAGGGTCTCAAGCACAGGATCCCTGTCCCTGCGGAGTTGGGCTGTGCCACCCTCCTGGCACATGGACATGTTTACCAACCCAGAAGCTCTCTAACCCTGTACTTTGGGAATTTTTATGGAGGCTTCAACACATAGGTGTGATCAATTATTATTAACTCAATGTCCAGCCCGTCTCTCTTCTCCAAAGGGCTGCAAGTTCTAAGCTTTTAATCATGGTCCTCCTAGTTACTGGGCCCCATCCTGAAGCCATTCACTAGCCCACCTAGAGTCACCTCATTAGAACAGGTGCTCCTATTTCCCAGAGCAGATGCTCTGTGTCAGCAATCAGGGCCAAAGATCAAATATTAGAACAAAATATAGATCTGCCCTATGACCCAGCAATTGCACTGCTGGGGATTTGCCCCAAAGATACAGATGCAATGAAATGCCGGGACACCTGCACCCCGATGTTTCTAGCAGCAATGTCCACAATAGCCAAACTGTGGAAGGAGCCTCGGTGTCCATCGAAAGATGGATAAAGAAGATGTGGTTGGGATCCCTGGGTGGCGCAGCGGTTTGGCGCCTGCCTTTGGCCCGGGGCGCGATCCTGGAGACCCGGGATCGAATCCCACGTCGGGCTCCCGGTGCATGGAGCCTGCTTCTCCCTCTGCCTGTGTCTCTGCCTCTCTCTCTCTCTCTCTCTCTGTGACTATAATAAATAAATAAAAATTAAAAAAAAAAAGAAGATGTGGTTTATGTATACAATGGAATATTACCCATTAGAAACTATGAATACCCACCAATTGCTTCGAGGTGGATGGAACTGGAGGGTATTATGCTGAGTAAAATAAGTCAATCGGAGAAGACAAACATTATATGGTCTCATTCATTTGGGGAATATAAATAATAGTGAAAGGGAATAAAGAGGAAGGGAGAAGAAATGGGTAGGAAATATCAGAAAGGGAGACAGAACATGGAAGACTCCTAACTCTGGGAAGTGAACCAGGGGTGGTGGAAGGGGAGGAGGGCGGGGGGTGGGGGTGACTGGGTGGCAGGCACTGAGGGGGGCACTTGATGGGATGAGCACTGGGTGTTATTCTGTATGTGGCAAATTGAACACCAATAAAAAATAAATTTATTATAAAAAAACAAAAGATACTCCTAGTGCCTCCATTACTTAGGAAATTATGAAGGTTTTAGGAGCCCTATATCAGGAACCAGTGCAGTGGCCAAGTATATATTTCTAATTATGTCACAGCATTCCTTGGACAACAATCGTGTGGACCTACAATGTCTTCTTGTGGTAAAACCAAAGGGAATTGTTATGTCTTTAGCATAACTAGAATTAAGAAGCAGGCAGATTTCTCTTTTTATTCATTCTTCTTGGCCCTACTAATTTCTGGCACCCAGCATCCTGGGTGATGGGTGCGTACCAGTGATTCCAAGGGCAGAAAGGTCACCAGTGTTCCCCAGTGCCTAAGAAGGGAGGTTGCAAGCTGTATCTGTATATACGGTCAATGTGGCTGGCTCCCCCTGCCTCCCCTGCCCTGTCCTACATTGCTCTCTGTCATTGTCTATGTTCCAGAAACACAGCCCTGCTTTCGCTTCCCCAAATAAGCGGTGTTCTTTCCTGGCCCAGTGCCTTTGAACCTACTGTTCCCTCTGCCAGGAATGCTTTTCCCAGGTCCCTCTCTGGTCACAAATTTCTATTCATTCCTCTGTTTAAATGCCAATGCCACCAAAAGAGCCTTCTCTGACTCGCAGATCAGGTCCCAAGGTTGCCATTCCCAGAGGACAGCCCTTCCTCACAGTGTTCCGCAAGCTCACCAATGTCTATTCCCCACGGGCAGTAAAAGCCAGGAGGGCAGAGCCACCCTTGTCCAAAGCATAGCTGAGTGCTCGCTGCATAGAAAATGCGAATTAAGTGAATGGTGGAAAGAATAAGTGAAATACCACAGGATACCAGGCAGGATAAACTCTGGAGTTGGATTTTACCTGGATGTTGATGATCTTTCCTGCCAGAGTTTCAGGGAATTGAGAGGCCACCAGGCAGCCAGCCCTGGCTCGAGGAGCACATGGATGATGATGTAGAGAAGGCAGGGAACGAATTCTATCAGAAAACCTCGGGGAGCTAAGAGATAGGGAAATGACTTCAGAGGCGGGTAGAATTGAAAAGAGTATTTTTATTTTTTCAGTTTCCCAGAATAAATAAGCCTTAAATATGTTTGTACACTGCCAGGAAGTAGCCAGTGGAGAGGACATGATTGAAGACAGGAGAAAAAGAGAAGGTAATTGATGGGTCAGTGTCCCCCAGGAGACATGAGGGATGAAATCAACAGTGTGGGTCAAGAGGTGAGGCTGGGGGAGGCCAGCATGGAGGCAGGTGATATTTCTGCCCAGCCTTTCAGCTTTTGTGCGGAAGAGTGAGGAGAGCATCAATCACTTCCGTTCTAGCTGGGTAAATGCCAAGAAAGTCTACGGCCGAAACTTCCCCAGGCAGGAGGCTCGGAATTAATTGTGAGGATTAAGCATAAACCAAAAGGAGCAGGGAAGCCCTACGCACTAAATCCCAGGAATAGGGCCTTTTCAGATCAAGAAAACGCATCTGAGAATGGTCTGGCAGCCCAGAGTGCTGAGAGAAATCTCTAGATGCTGGCAGATCGCATTAATGCCTCCTCATAAGATTGTTTCACACGGGCCAAAATGTACATTGATTTTTTTTTTTCCTGTGATTACACTTCCAGAAAGAGAACATGATCTTTGGAATCTGTTTGGGGGAATAAAAAGGCCTATACAGGATAAAGGATGTTTTTTGACCTCTGCTGGCCTTGTCTTGTTCTTGTCACAGCTTGTTTGCAAGCAATGAAAGGCCTCCCAAACCAGGGATCTCCTTGCAGTCCTTCACAAGTGATTTTACCTGATTAACAAAATATTGGTGGAATATAGAGAATTTGCTGTGGGTGTGTGTGTGTGTGTGTGTGTGCATGTGCACGAAATGAATTTCTCTGGTAGCCGGGGAGCGGGGTGAGGGCAAGTTGACCTTGTGTTTTATCTAGGATGACGGTGGTGGGCTGACATTGCAGCGAAAAACTAACATATAAATATTTGGTGAACAAGCAGATGCACGGGTGAACACAAGAATGAATGGATCAAAGAATGAGTGAATCCACCCATTGTACTGTAGGCTCTAGAAGGATTTCCTCCCCAGAGAGGCACATTGGGATATAATACTTAAGTATCTTTACATAATGAATAAATGAGTAACAAACATGCAGCCAACAAGTATTTATTGGGCTAAATGAACCAATATCTCATAAACAGTACAGAATTTTGCATAGATTAGGTGCAATGTGAGTGTCAAACAGATAAAGTGGACATCAACTATGTGCCAAGCCATGTGCCAATATCCAGGATAGAACTCAAAGTAAAACAGACACACACAGGTCCTGCCCTCATGGGATAAAGAATCCAATGGGTTTCCCTGCACCTGTATGACATCACTTCTATCACTTCTATCTGTGCAGATCTTCTGTATTGATACCTTTCCTGTACACGACCCCCAGTCCTCCGGGGAAATTTGAGAGGTATCAGCAACCTCATTCTCAAATCTCAGAGATTTGAGCTTGATCTCTGAGATTTGAGCTTGATCTCTGAGATTTCCTCTGGTGACTTGCCCAAGGTCACACAGCTAATAGATGGCAGAGCTAAGAATTCAAACACAAAAGTTTTATTAAGCTGCCTTTATTAAACTGCCTCTAATCTTCCCATTTTAAAGTAGGAAAGCACTAAAAGGCTCATGTTGATGGACTTGAGGTGATTTGTAAAAGTTTAAGAGACTGCCATTTTTCATAACACCCATAAACTTTACACATCCACACGCCCTGCTCTCCTAAACCAAAGTAACACGGCTCTTTATGTTCTGAGGGTATTCCCCTTCTCAGTTAAAAATTATCAAACCTACTGGGAAGAAGGGTTCCCTGAGGATTTGCTTTATAAAATAAACAGAAATCAATTTTGACTTGTTTTCTAATCATGATAAATGAAGCCAGGTTAGGAAAAAGAAGTCCCAGCATTACTTGAGCATCATTTTGCCAGGATGCATTGGTCTTTGACAAGCAATTAAGAAGCCCTCTGATTGTGGCTGGCAGTGCCACGGCTCAGCACACTCCTGATTAATTCTCATTTTCATCCTTTCCTTGGGATTTATTTACTCATTTCACCTGGAATGTGTTTAGCTTCTTAACCTCCCCATCCCCCCCTTTTCCATCATGTGCTTCTCTGCGAGGCTCTCTCTCTAACTTCACCTACCCAATAGCACCATATTCATTCCTGCTGGAAAACTACCATACCATCTTGGCATTTATTCAGTATGTCTTCATTCACTCATTCATTCATTCATTCATTCATTTTCTATTCCACCTGAGCCCACCTTAGCTGGCTTTCTTTATTTCCACCTAGATATTTTTTGAAACCCATCTGTCTATCTTGGAGTGCTTAATACGGAGGGGGTTCTTCTTATGTGAGCTATCCACAGCAGGTTCTGAAATAATACTAGTGAGAAGTCTGAAGTCTGGACAAAATTGGAGGGTCTTAGAGCTACAAGAGATGGAATCAACATCTTCATCTTCATCTTCATGCCTATCAACTATTGAATCCTTTCTTTAGTCCAGGCACTGCATCTGCATCTTTCATACATTGTTTCTTTTATTTCTTGCAACAACTCTACAAAGAAGGTAATGGTGGCCTCACTTTATAGACAAAATGAGTCTCAAAGGATTTAAATCACATGAGCGGTAAGTGGTGAGAGCATCCCTTGAGCTTATGTCTGCTGAATTATTAATAGGATAATCCACAGCAGACACTAATACACATGTGTCATGGATAATAAGCAGCAGTGCTGGACACCTTCAGTGCAAACCATTTGACCCAGCACCTTGGGTAGGTTGACTTTGCATGGTCATTCTATTGAATCATGAGTTTCCCAGAACTGAGATCTATACCCTGCCATCCCTCTTAGCTGCTTCACTCCACTTGAGGACAGACAGGACTTGGTGGGTAGTTGGCCCTATAAGGGCCTTCAGATGCTCTGCCCATCCCCAGTGGACTCCTATACAGGAAACAGGAACCCTAAATCCATGGTCTCTGAATTTTTGCCCTCAGCCCTTCCTCTTACTCCATTCCTTTCTGAGTCTCCCAGTTACTCATTCTTCTATACCCTTCCTCTCACCCTTGGGGCTTGAGTGCCTTCCTCAGCCTTGTGATGATTCTGGCTTCTTCACCCTAGCACTCTTTGGAAAATGCTTCTCACCGTTCAGTTGCCCTGGGAGCTTTCAACTCAGAACCCAGACTCCGACATGTTTTTTCTCTCCTTAGTGGTGGTGCATATATGAGAAAAACAACGGGCATTTACAGTGTACCACGTGTGTTAGGCTTACAGTAACAAGCCTGAAATAATACTTAGAGCACCTTAATGAGGTAGGTTTATTATCTATGATGCATAAATGAGAACACCAGGGTTTGGAGAGGTCATGTAGATCCCTGAAGACCCCACTGGCAGGAAGTGGTGAGTCACAATGGGATCCTAGTTCTGGTTCTGTCTATTCCAGAGCCTCTCTTCTCTCTCCTCTCTTCTCTCTTAGAAACCATAGGATCCTACGATTTTCTTCTAAATTGCTTTTTCTATTAAAATTATAACCTGTCATTAAAATATTTAAGCACACAAATTAACTGGTGTTAATTATGATATTTCAAAAGGTGACAAGCAATTTAGAGTGAGATTTGAAGGTAAAAAAAAAACACCTAAATATAACTTGGCATCTTTCATAATAAATACAAATCTTTGTCAATTGTGACTTTATCTAACCCTGATATGCCTTAGGTCTAAACAGAACAGAACATTCTGATTCATCTACCATTTTTACCAGGCTTGAAAGCATGCAAACAGTTTTTGAAAATTCTGGTGCTTCAGAGCATTTTAGCAACCAAAGTCATTGCAAGTAGCTTTCTACGAGTCTCCAATCTTCTCTGAAGAGAGATTGAAATGATTATTTTATTTATTTATTTATTTATTTATTTATTTGTTTGTTTGTTTGTTTCTAAAATATTTTATTTATTTATTCATGAGAGACACACAGAGAGAGGTGGAGGCATAGGCAGAGGGAGAAGGAGGCTCCCTGAGGGGAGCCCAATGCAGGACACAATCCCAGGACTCCGGGATTACAACCTGAGTTGAAGGCAGATGCGCAACCACTGAGCCACTCAGGTGCCCTGATTTTCTTGATTTAAACCAGGAGAGGATCTTGAGCTTTCTCTTAGACACCATCATTAATTCAACGTTCTTATGAATCCTTTTTCCTTCCTCACTTTGTGATAAACTAAGAGAAAAATGACCTTCGAATAGGACATGGTGGTGTCAGGGAGTTAGGGAGTGATACATGGGTGGCCAGTTGTTCTTGGTGGTCTCTGCTCTGCAGTTCTATGTCACTCAAGCCTTCCCTCCTTTCAGATCATGACACACCAGGAAGCAAGTTTAATCAGTAGTCAGTGTTCACCAGAGCTGGCCTCTGCTCCTGACCAGCAGGGTGACTTGACCAGCAGGTCATTACGAATGGGGTGAACTGGGTTTCCTCCATGGCTCTAACATTCTCTAGGCTCTGACTGTAATTACTACCCTTTGACTCTTTCCTAGAAATTTCCTACTGAGTCTGTGGAAGGAATGGCAATGATTCTCTGTGGAAAGTGGGAGGAAGCAAAGGCAGCACCATCAGCAGAGTGAACTGCTCTTCTGATGGTGCCTTCCCAGAACCATCTGATATGTGGAGACAGAGGAAGAAGTTGAGAATCACTGTTGTCTGGATCATTGCTAGACCAGCTCGTTTTACCAGTGATGATTTGGGGCCTAGAAAAGTTCACTAACTTGCCCAAGGTTACACAGCAATATAAGTGTTTAAACATTTAAAAGCAAAGTTAATATTAATTAATCTTACTTTGTATCTGAAAGTTATTTTTAAGGAAAAGTTACCACTAAAAAAAGAGAATGTAGAATGTCACAAAACGAATCCTGTGTGTGTGTTTGTGTGTGTTGTGTGTGTGTGTGTGTGTGTGAGAGAGAGAGAGAGAGAGAGAATTCTTACAGCAGATTTTTAAAAAATCACTTCTATAGGAAAACTAAAATTTCCTGAACAAAAATGCTCAAAAGTGCGCAAAATGCAACTAAATCAAAGATCTCACAAACCATAGGCCAGTGCTGTCCAACACAAATATAGTGTAAGCCACGTACATAAGTTTATATTTTCCAGTAGCCACCTTTAAAGAAAAGTAAAGGAACCTGATGAAATTAATTTGAGTGATGCACTTTACCTCCTCATATCTAAAATACTATCATTTTAGAGGGCACCTGAGTAGCTTAGTCAGTTAAGCACCTGACTCTTGATCTCAGCTCAGCTTTTGATCTCAGGGTCATGAATTGGGCTCCACGCTGGGCATGGAGCCTACTTTAAAAAAGTATATATATTATCATTTCAACATATTCTCAATATAATAAATTACCAAGACATTTTACTTTTCTGTACTAAGGCTCTGAAATCCAGTGCTCACTTATTCTACACATCATATCTCTATTTGGAAGAGCCAAGTTTCCAGTGCTTACTTAACACATGTGGCTTGTGGCTGCCTCATTGCTCAGGATGGAGCACTTTCTCTTCTCTTTCTTCTTTTCCCATGTTCTATTACAGTTTATCTTTCAGAAAATATTTAAATAGAATATACTCCGATTTTTAAAAATACACATATATGTGTGTGTATATATATATGTGAGTATAGATGATGCCACACACATACAGATACTCTTACACAGGAAGAAAGGAAGGAGAAAGCACTTTGCCACAGCACTGTTTCTGGAAAGAGAGTCCTTTACATTGTACTTTTTAAAACAAGGTGCAGAAGTTCCTGCAGATTCCATTTTCCATTTCAGGCTTACATCTTTTCAGAAGCTCTATATTCTAGGGCTTGGGGCTTAGCAGACCCCCAGGGTGGCAGTGATGAGGATACATCTTTCGCAGGACTGGTCCTTAGTCCCCATTTCTCTGATTTGAATTATCAGCTTCTAGAAGTTCATTTTTGTAACTACATTGAAGCTTTGGCCATTTGTGCAGGAAATCCCTCACAAGCAATCACAAGCCAATCAGCATTGTAAGATTTGGTATTTACCACATCCTGAAAAAAAAAATGAGAGCCTTAGAAGGATACTCCCCTGCTAAAGACCTGGGGAAAGAGAAATGTGATAAAACCATGCTCTCACTGCAAAGATGTGGGATGGGGGAAAATGCTTACTACATGTAGGGGCTAATATTAGTGTCCTAGAGCTGCAGCAACAAATGACCAGAAACCTTCAAATGACAGAGTATATTCTCTCACGGTTCTGGAGGCCAGAACTCTACAGTGGAGGTGTCAGCAGGGCCAAAGGGTCTGGAGGCTCTAGGAGAGAATCCTTCCTTTGCCTCTTGCAGCATCTGGTGATTCCCAGAAATCTTTGGCATTCTTTGGCTTGCAGATGGCATCACGCCAACCTCTGCTTCTGTTTTCATATGGGCTTCTGTGTGTCTCCATGCCCTGTATCCTCTCCTTTTTATAAGGATACCAGTCACTGGATTTAGGGCCCATCCTAATATTACCAGTATGACCTTATGTTAACATAATTATGTCTGCAAAGATCTTATTTCCAGATAAGCTACCATTCTGAGCTTCTGGATGGGCATGGATTTGGACATATTATTCAAGCTAGTACAACTTTCACTAAGGTTCTCTCCTAAGATCTGTCACTCCACTCCTGTGGATCACATCTACCACCCAAAGTCTACTCAGTCACTTAATTTGGAATGTTGACTTTAGACACAGTAATGGGATGTGATGATCACCTAATTCAGTGGAATTCTTTCTTTGAATGACAGAAATGAAAGGCCAGAAAAGAAAACAGAGCAAAGCCCCAGTGTATGTTTGGAGAAGGAGGGGAACCCAGAGTTACCTGTGACCCCTTCTTCTTTGCCCCTCATTAGGCTCTCCAAGGGCTTCCTAACTGTCTCCAGGACCCCATAAACCTATCTTTAATCATAATCCCTTTATTGTATAGATCAAGACTGGTGCTTAGAGATACAATGGTTTTCTCCAGAATCATACACGACAACTTGAATCTGAGCCTTACTTCAGCCACAAAGTGTCCCGACACTCAACCAGTCCATCTCTCTATTACTAATAGGGATGAGTAGTATGTTTTTCTTTGGAAAAGGAAACACAAAATATTCCATACTGGGCAAATTTTCTTCTTCTAGTTTACAAAATTATAAAAGAAAGTTTATGGTGGTTCAAAGCCATGACAACATCTGTGCTGCCTCTGTGGAATTTCTGTTTTCACGTAGAAGAGATTAAGGAGGGAGTATCTTCTCTCAAGGACTCTGCTCTTAACATTTCCTACCATAGGAGGTCTGGGATAGGCTCTGTGTTGTTCCCACTTTTTGCAAGTATTTTGATTATTTTTCCCTCAAAGAGGAGAAAATGTGTCTTTGAATCCAAAGCATGGTCTAAGCCTTCAGAATTCCTCTCTTAATACAAAAAAAAAAAAAAAGTAGCTCCTATGAAAACATTTTAATTAATAACCTTTATTTTTTTAGAACAGTGTTAGGATTACAGAAAATGTAGCAAATGGCATAGAGTTTCCATATACCTCTGCCCCATTCATAGCTTCTTGTGGGTTTCGACAAATGGGTCATAGCCAGTGAACATCCTTTATATTCCACTCATTCATCCTCTTTTCCTCAAATGCTTGGCAATCAGGTTATGTTTCATGATTTCATCCTGTAAAATTACTATCTCAGTACCTAAAAGCCAGATCTACAATCATGTTAGAGGTCTTTCATGAGCACAGTCTCTTCTGCAGTAGGCCACCAATCTAGCCTATACCATTGCCCACTGGCTTGCCCTTGTGTCTAAGTTACACCAGTAGTTCTGCTCTAAGACCCTTGTAGAAAATTGTGTATTTTGCTTAATTTAAAACAATACATTATTCAGGGGAAATAAGATATCAGTTGGATTTATTAGGCTCATGATTCTATTGGACCACATTAGGTATAGAGAAGAATCCTAAAGAAAGAGGAGTTAGGGTTTGGAAGAAGATAAATCAGTTTTGAAATGAGGAAGGAAAAAGGAAACATCTGGAACCTTGACATTTCCCAGTATATTACCCTGTGGGTACCAAAGATGATGAGGAGATAGAATGTAAAAGAAGAGATGCCTTCTGTGGAATTAAAATTCTGGAATGTTCCAGAAAGTGCCAGATGTAAGATCAAATAGGAACAGCTCATAATGAAAATCCCTCCCATATGGACAAGGTTGCTAACCATATGGCTGGTGCAGCCCATGGAGGTTAAAAGCACTCTCAGTAGCCTTTCTGCAATGAACATGGCACCAAGGTTAGCACAGGGGCCACCCAACCAACAGCCATGGGAAACAGATAAATGCAGTTTGGAAAAAAAAAAAAAACATTGTTTAGAAGTCCATCAGCTATATATAAGTTCCTTTTCGTCTTAAATAATTCAGACAAACAGAAGTACCCTTTTCCTCTCTGCAACCATAGTCATCTCTTGGAGGTCACCAATATTATTAGTTTGATGAACATCCTTCCAGAGCTTTTTCTGGACATTTAGATACACATATGTATGTCCACTGATACCTAGAAGTTTGTGACATGGGTGAGTTATACATAAGAGAGATACTATGTGTAGTTTTCTGCAACTTGCATTTTAATTTTCAAGTCCTCTTAAACTGCCCCATTACCTTCTTTCATGTGGATGTATTTACACATGATGTACAGATGAGGAGATAGTTAGGCATCTCTTCCTAGCTTTTGCCATTACACAGGTGGTAGATGTATTAATGTTCAGCAGTATCTGGCTCTTTTCTATTTCCTGGAAGTGGAGACTATATTCCCTTACCTTCTTGATATTAGCCACCCCTACATCACTGGATCTAACCATTGAAATTGTGTGGAAGTGGCAGGTGTCACTTCTAGGCCAAAGCACAGAATTCTTAGTGCTCAGTCCTGTAATCCTCTCTCCATCCCTTTGGTCACCTGGATCCCTGGGTGTGTATGGTTATCCGAATCCTGCTGTGGACCTGCATGGGTGCGGGGAATTGCAATAAATAAATCCTCGTTGTTCAAAATCATGGAGACTTTGGAGTTCTTTGTTACCACTGCACAGCCTAACCTATTCCAGCCGATACCCACAGCAATGAGCAGCCTTGAGCATGTTTCCTTCTGCACAAGTGACAGCATTTCTCCAGAAATGAATGTCTATTGCAAAGTCAAAACATTAAATTGCTTTGAAAACATCTTCTGATACATCAAGCCCCTACCTTTTGTCCCTGGGCTCCTCTGCATCTCTTGACTTTAGACTCCTTTCTATTATTTATTCATGGTTTATTAGATCAATGTCTTCCCAAGACAAGCCAGGAGCTCCCTGGAGTTTACCGGTTCCTCTGCCCAAGCCTCCAGTGTTAGTGATTGTTTCATTAAACTCTAATCTCAAGGCTAATCCCTGCTGGAAAATGTGTTCTGTCCTATAAGGAGGCTCCCAGGCTCCAAGTCTCAAACCACTAAACAGGCCATGCAGGTGTTTAGTGGTGCTTATTGATGGTCACGTGACATTGTTATTTCCTTCTGCACATTTCCAGTATGATTCACACTGTATAAAAGGATTACCTTTCAGTTTGGGAGGTACTAAATTAGAGAATAGGATTTCCAGAGCCCTGTATTCTTCTTCAGAGCACAGCGAGGGTGTTCATTCTGACCCCAAGGGCCAAAGATGCCACAGGCTTCCCAGTTGATGAGTTTATTCAGCTCTGATCTGTGAGGGCAATGGGGCAGCAAATGGGATATGGGTTTCTTTGAGGCGTTCCACCAGAAGTTAGCGGTGAGGTAAGGATACTGAGGTTGATGTAAACTCAGAGCTCAGCCTGGCTGCTAGGACAAAGCCAGCACACCCACTTCCACTTCTGTGGCCCTGGGGTGGGAGGACCTGAAATACTATGGGTTGCGGAAGATGAGAAGTGATGGGAAGCCTAAGAAGGTCAGAACCAAAGCCGAACTTTGAGAGCTCTATAAGTGAATCCCATAGTTCCTGAGCAGTGAGATTCTTTGCAACTTTCATTCACTCACACATCTCATTGAGGCATGAGGTGTAATGTGGTTTGTGTGGAGAAATACACTTCTGCCAAAAGGGGAGAGCTGAGTCTATGACATCTTTGAGGAAGATTTGTCAACTAGATGTGATCCCTGTGTCCACCATCCCCTGTCCATCACATGTCTCCCCCAACCTCACAAATCTGCCATGGATCCCTGATGTCCAAAGCCTCGAGCATCGCCTCTGTTAGGACAAAGTGATTTGGAGGAGCACTGCTGGGTCTGACATCTGCACCTGGACATTGCATCTTGCTTGCTGTAATATCCTGGATAATCCCTTCCTCTGCTCCAACTCAGCATCTTCATCTGTAAAGTGGGATAGTACCAGTCCTTACCCCATAGGATGACCATAGGGATTAAATGAACTAACCCTAAAACAGATGAGAGAGATGTTCTAAGGTTTCTAGAAAATGTGCTTGGGCACCTTGATGCAGATGCACCCAGTAACCATGGGCATTCAGACCATGTCATCCTCCTCTTACATCCCTCACTTACTGCCATACAGTGTCTGTGGGGCTTGGGTCCCCTCATACCCATGCTCTAGGCTCCTGTCCTGGAATACTGATTTTTGCCACCAAATTCCCCAAGACCTCCATCATCTACCTGCTTTGAGCTTCCCCCACCAGCCAGTGTCCCAGAGCCTGAACTGTGTCCAGTGCTCTGGCTTCGTCCAGCCACTCTAGGCTTGTAGACACTTCTCTAGAACCAAGAGGGCTTATGAGTCATAACCAGTCCAGTCCAAGCCCCCATCTCACAGCCCTCAGAACCCTGAGCTCTCATCACTCCCATTCCACAGATGCTACTGGCCTCTCCTCTTGGTCCCATCCTGCAGTTGCCATGGTTACCTGTGGGTGAATAACTTTTCCTCTCAACTCTTCTCCCCAAATCTTCAGCCCACTCTCCCTCTACCCATTCCTGTCTCTGTTAATATGTGGCTTCTCACATTTGCCTTGTTTACTTAACTATTTAGTAAACTCATTGAGTGTGGGGGATTGATATTACTAGAACCCTCTGTCTACATCAAAGAAACTGAATTTGTGCCAGCTAAATTAAAATTTCGTACTCAACCCTAACACCTTGTTGGGTCTCTGCAACACAGAGGTGGGGTTCAGACAATTATGAAATCAATGCATGAACAAATGCAAACAGACTGACATTTTCTCAAATAACTGGGGTCTTCAAATCTAGTACAAAATTCTCTGCTAGGTCAAAATATTCCTTAAAGTAGATAAGTGATTAATACGAAAGACAGGGAGGTACATAAACTAGTTTGATTAAAATACTCTCAGCTGGATATACTTCAGTGACCCCTGGGAAGAAGAAACCAACTGTAATTAGTGTCTTCTATTATTGCTTAGGGACAGTGGTACCTGAAAATTGTGTCTCTTCAAATGTTTGTTGTCTCAACACTGTAAAATCTTATATTTATTCCTAGTTCAAAATGCATGAAATTGGAGGTGGGGCTGGGGAACCTCATCATCTGTATTGGTGAATGAGACCCTCTGAGTCTATGTTGCCTTAATTAAAAACAAATAACAAAACAAACAAAAAACCTCAGTCAAAATGGAACTCAGACATTAAAATGGTCTAATAGTGTTTTCTGATACAAAGTGAATTATAGTTCAATCTATTTTCCCAAAAGGGCAAGTAGTAGGCTCTTTAGAGAGCAGGGGACACGTGTGGTACTGACATATTTGGGGAGAGGTGTGCTGCTGGCTAATCCAGCATTCCCACTGATATTCATATTCAGACAGGTGCTCTTGTTCTTCGGGCACACGTCTCGTCTTGACCCACTACACTTAGAGCCCTTCCTTCCCTGCCTGCAGGTTTGTCACCCAATCCCCTCACCCTCACCCCCAGGAAATCTAGGTCTTAACAATTAGAACTATCTGTGAACAAAGTGCATGAGGCAGTCAGGGGGAAACAGGCCTAAAGAGCAGGTAAACCAAGGCACAAGATACAAGAGTTGATAAAATGCCACATGCTGAATGGGTGTGTGTGTGTGTGTGTAGGGGGGCTATTGAGGGTCATCTCACTTTGCACACCCATTCCATGAGCGGGCTCTGAGATAAGGGACCAAGGGCAGTTATTTATTTGGGAGGTGAAGGAGCCACAGGTGGAAGGTTAAGGGGCTGGGACTGGGAAGGAAGGCAGTTAGCTAGTGAAGCTCAGCTCAGTGCAATGGTAACCAGTGGGGTCCAGTGGGGCCTCGTCCTTAAGGGGAACACCAGGAAACCACATAAAGCATGCTCAGAGTTATTCTACGCAAGGGGCAAGGGAGCCCTGGGGAATTTATACCACACCTTACTGTCGCTCTTTGTTTAAAAGCTGGCAAAGCACAAGTTAGAGGAAGCTCTCTGGCAATGCAGGGCAGTGCTACATTGAAAGAGCAATGACTCATCTAAACATTCTGTTCCCCTGCAATCCAGCAACATGCTCCTTTGTATTTACCCAGAGGAGCTGAAAACTTAGGTCCACACGGAAGTCTGAATGTGGATGCTTATAGCCATTTTATTAATAACTGCCCAAACTTGGAAGCAACCAAGATGCCCTTCAATAGGTGAGTGGATAAACAAACTGTGGCCCATCCAGTCCAAGGAATATTATTTAACGGTAAAAATAAATGAGCTACCAAGCCATAAAAAGACATGGAGGAAACTTACACACGTATTACTTTTCTTTTCTTTTCTTTTTTTTAGAAAGAGAGAGTGCAAGGGTGTGAGCAGGGTAGGGAGGGGCAGTGCGAGAAAGTGAGAATCTTAAGCAGGCTCCATATCCAGTGAAGGACCCCACATGGGGCTCAATCCCATACTCCAAGATCACCAGCTGATCTGAAATCAAGAGTCAGACACTCAACCAACTGAGCCACCCAGGTGCCTCTACATGCATATTCCTAAGTGACAAAAGCCAATCTGAAAAGGCTCTGTACTGTATGATCCCAACTAGATGACACTCCAGAAAAGGCAAAACTATGGAGACAGTGAAAAAAATCAGTGGTTGCCAGAGGCTGGTGAGGAGAGATAGATCAGTGGGTAGAGCACAGGAGATTTTTAGGACAATGAAAACACTCTGTATGATACCACAGTGATGGATACATGTCACTATATATTTGTCCAAACCCACACAATGTGCGACACCAAGAGTGAGTCTTAGGTAAACTGTGGACTGTGAGTGATTATGTGTATTGATGTAGGTTCATCAACTATAACAAATATATCTCTCCAGGCTGTGGGAGAAAGCTGGTATTAGGGGGAACTATGCTTGTGTTGGGGCAGAGGGCTAACAGGAAATCTTGTGCCTTCCTCCTAATATTGCGATGAACCTAAAATTACTCTAAAAGAATTAAGTCTTAAAAAAAAAGAATAATAATGTTGTCAGGACAGGATAGGAGTGGAATGCCAGGAAAGGGAACTATGAGAACCAAAGTCTGAATTTAACCACCGCCTCCTTTGTGCCTGTGACTTGGCAGGTTCTTGCTGGAATCCAGATTAGATTCCGGAGCAGGTTTCTGGCTGGTATGAATGAAACGATCCCCCATGTGGTCCCCCACCACAGCCCACTTATTAGTAACAATAATAATGCATAAGATGTGTTGAGAATTAACTGTGTACCGCATGTAATATCTCAACCCATGTAGCCTTCACAACAGCGTTTATTGAGAAATTCTCCTACTATCCCCATTTACCATGGCCATGGGGGAGGAGGAACCTAAGGTTCGGCAACTTTAAGCAAATTGTCCCTTGTTGCACAACTAGTGAGTAGCAAAAATTGGCCTTTTTTTTTTTTTTTAAAAGGATTATATTTATTTATTCATGAGAGACACAGACATAGGCAGAGGGAGAAGCAAGCTCCACGTAGGGAGCCTGATGTGGGACTTGATCCTGGGTCCTCAGGATCATGCCCTGGGCTGAAGGCAGGCACTTAACTGCTGAGCCACCCAGACATCCCTTGGCCTAATTTTTTAAAAAGATTTTATTTATTTATTTGACAGAGAGAGAGTGCATACAAGCAGGGGGAGGAGCAGGCATAGGGAGAGGATGTGGGGCTCGATCCCAGGACTCTGGGATCATAACCTGAGCCAAAGGCAGATGCTTAACCTACTGAGCCACTGAGGCACCTGGCCTGTTTTTTTTCAACTGGTCACCTACAACCATGATTTCTGCCAGTACTGTTCTCTCTAAAAGGACCCAGGTACCTACGAATTAGTATTAACAAGTCTGACTTTCTCAACCACTGGAAGTATTTCCAAAAGGAACAGAGCAAAGAAATGGAAGCTGTAATGGTTTTCTAGGGTGAGCCCCCTTCTCCTGGACTGATCAGAACTGGTATGGGCAGAAGGGCCTAACACTTCTCAGTGTGTGGAGGGGTTGGGGCTCGGCCATCCTGGAATCTACGACTTGTGAGAGCAGAGAATGTGGAAGTTACACGCTCCATTTAGACATCAGTGTTCTCTAGTACAAAATGGTCCCCTAGTTCATTAATCAGACTCTCCAAATTTGTTTAACTCATTATTTATAGCATCGTTAAATCCAGTGACACCAAAAGGTGTCACTGTGAGCAGCGGGCAAGTCCAACTTTAATCCTCAGAAAATGTGTGAAATGTCTTTCTTTCCCTCCCTTATCAGGAACGGTGGGTGGAAGCCAATGTTAAATTTGCACGATGTGCAATGGTCTAAACTTTCACTGAATCCTAATCAACTTAATACCCTGTTGCCTTCTTGAAACTGGATGATGAACTGTAACCCGGAGAGAGCTTAAATAGAACTCAGGCCTGGATGCTCCCTGCAAAATAGCCTAATTTGGTGGTTACAGCATGAGTCTTGTATGTGCAGTGATCAAATCCCGTGTTTTCAATTGTCCTTTTTATGGCCAATTAAGATAGTCTTAGGATATAGATTTAATATCGGAGTAGTCTAATGTAACAGGCTAAAGCATGCCCTCCAATTACAAGGAGAATGTCTTTTCTGACAATGATTCTTTGGGTAAGTTTTACAGGCTTCTATTTCTGAACTTGACTCAAAGGGCCGAAGCAGCACATTTTGGAAATGGTTTTGTAAACTGTAACGAAGGTATCTTTCTTTAGCAGCTTCCTGCCCAAAGATGGCAGAGTGCTTTACAAACTTATCAAAGTGATATACAGGGATCGTTTTATTCTCTGCTGAAATACAGGGACCTGAGGGGAGCTGCAGTCAGTGGTGAAAAATCTTAGAGTTGCCGGGTCAGCGATGGGGACAGAGGGTGTGCAGCATCTAAAATGCTCACCTAAATGGGAGGGCCTGTTTAGGTGGGTGCAAGAGCTATGTGCTCCAAGGTGACACTTTTGCAGAAAGGGGTCACATGAGTTTTGATGCTCGTTGTCCCAGATGGTGTGGTGGTCTAGCTCTGTGTCAGGATGATTCTTCCCTTGGATCATTCAGTTCTTATGAGCCACTTTAAGGCACCTTCTGATATACGTGCTCTAAAAAATGGGCACGTTCCACTGCTCTTCAGTTTTTAGCATAGGAGATCATCAGAGGGGAACTGATATATCTCGGCTTCTTGAATGACAATTAACTACTGGGAAGACCCATCTGAATGATAACATGAAGGAAAAGCAGCCTGGGCTTTAAAGGACATGCTCAAAGCATTTCTGAGCAGAAGGCTTTTTGACTATTTTAATTAGTAGTTTAAAGTAACTTATATTTAATATATCAGATGTTTCTGTGTAGATAGCAATGTTTAAATGCATCCAGACAGTGCATTCCTTTTTATTCTATTTACCTTCTATAGTCCAAAGTTTAGTTCCATGGGATAAGCATTTATTCATCACCTTCCATATACATTATTATTACATTCAGGGTGCGTTAGGGAATGCACAAATGAATTAATCCATGGGCTCCAAGGGGCTCAGTATGGTAGGTAAGAGATTCATGTATAAATCATTCAAATGAAAGGAAGACTCTGAAAACACTGTGATAGATACACACACACAAAGCTTGGTGGCATACTTAGGCATGTTGTCAGCATTTTTACATGTGTTGAAATATTTGATTGTCATATTTCTTAATTTTAGTTATGAATTAAGAAAGCAGGAGATCTAGAGAATCTTCTTCATTGGAAGATGGTTGTAAAATCTACAGAGTTTTTACTTCTGCATCCTCATGTGCACATTTGGGCTTTTCTTGGGTAAAATTGAGTTTACCATAGTTCTGATTAACATGTGACAAACTGAAATATGTGGGGATATTCGGAGACCTAAAAACTGGAAAACTTACATATCCATAGTCACAGAGCCTCTCACTGTAAAAATAATTACTGAGAAATATAAGGGGGCAAATAAAAGTGAGGGGCCTTTGTCTCCAAGCCAATAAACCATAACAGTGGTAACTTATGGGGAGCAGGGTCAGTGAGGAAGGACGGCTGAATATCACTGCTATCATCAGAGAAGGGAAATGGAAGGATTCTCACAAATGAGAGGAAGGATCAGGCCACATTAACTGTAGAGAGGGGCCAGTTGATACTGTGGGGTCAACGGAGCCATGCAAGAACATGACCATACTGGTCACCTGTTGGTAAACCCAAGAGAAGGACATACAGGATTAAGCCAGATGGGTACCCTTGTTAGGGAGAAAGAACATTTCAGCTCAAATTCAGAGAAACATATAGACATTTTTAAAAAACCAGACACACTAACAACAGAGCACAGTAACAAAAGATATGAAGGTTTTAAAAGGAAAATTCTGATTAAACAATTGCACAACCCTGCAAGAAAGTTGAGAAAGGAGAGAGAGAACATATATCCCAAGAGGTATATTGTGACAAAATGTGAACTTTTTAGATCAACTTGGTTTAAAAGATAGCATACAAAAGAAACTGAGGTACATATGAGGAGCATGACCCATCATAACTGTAGAGGTGCCTAAAGCTTCTTGCCAACAGCAAGTTTCAAACAAGCCAAAGACAGCAGAAAGAGGTTGGTGCAGGCAATTGTGCACAGACCTACCATCGGGCAGATGGCGCCCTGGTAAAGACGGCAGAGTGAATGCAGAACCACGCAGGCTCAGGTCACCTCCATTTTTATGATCAAGGAAAATAATAATCACCTTGTAAAAGGGTTGAAAAATTACAAATAGGAGAAATTGGAGTCCAAGATAGTTGAGAAGATGATAAAAGTGCATCCTATTGATTTAAGGGAGTTCACATCTAGAAGACTAGATGAATTATCTCTCACAGAAGACACAGAGAGCATTGTGATTGCAATCTCAGCAAAAGTTTCTGTAATTTTTGAGACATTCTGGAGAAGAGCGATGTGACCGGGTAGGAGATGGCCATGGCCAACATTTTAAAAAGATAGAGAACATCAGTTCTGGATATCAAAGACCATGAAGCTGAACTTAAACCTTTAGTAAAATTATGAACAGATCTACCCATGGTCAGCATTCCTCCATCTGTCCATCCTCCAACCATAAATTCATATTCATTCAGCAAATATTGACTGACTACCAACTGTGTGCTAGGCACTGGGGACATACTAGCAAACAAATACGGATAATCCTGGTTCTACTAGGACTTAGATTCAGATGGGGGTGGTTATAAAAGGACTTTGTGAATTCTAAGAGGGTAATGGTGGAGGTCCAGCAAAGGCCAGTGTCAAAATCAAGGGCGGATGGGAGCCAGGTTGGGTCACAATCCCTGTGTTAGGATGTTTTCCATTGCAAATGCCAGAAACTCAATGAAAATTGGCCAAAGCAAAAGGGTATTTCATGGCCTGTGTATGTGGGAAGTTCACGAATAGTCCCGGCTTCAGGACTGGGTGGACATAGAAGTTCAGATACTACCTATGACTAGGACTTTATCTTCATCTCTCTGCTTGCCTTTCTTCTATGTAGGTTCCATTCTCTCCACCTTTTTTGTTTTTTGGGGGTCTTATTTCTTTGTTTTATTTTTATTTTGTTTTGACAGTCAAGATAGCTTCCTGTAGCTCCAGGCTCAAGTTCTATCTTCACAGCAACTGCAGTGAAGAGAGGATCTATTCCCCTCCAGAATAAAGTTCACTTTTATCAACATAGGTCATGTGGACCTCCATGAATCAGCTACGTGGCTAAAGAAGACCAAATAAGCTGATGGTCCTGGCCTGGGTCAAGGTTAAATGTCCCCTCACGCACCCGGGATAGAGTCAGTTTGTCACCCAGATGGACTGTGATTCTGTCGGGATGGAGAGAGAAAGGATGCAGGGCAGGCAAAGCCAAGTCTCTGTGGCAGGCCCCCTGTGCACAGAGTCAGAAGTTTTAAGAGCATCGGGGATCTGTTTTCTCTTCTATTCGTTCCTGTTTTTCCTTTTTCTTTTCTTTCTTCCCCCCGCCCCACACTTGCTTCAAACCTCCAACATAATAGTGAGCAAAAATGGCAAAAGTGGCTATCACTGCCCTTTTCTAAGAGGGAAAGCATTCATACCATTAAATATAATGTTAGATGCAGGGTTTTTGTATATGTACCTTACCATGTTGAGGAAGTTTCTTCTCTATTCCAAGTTTATGGAGTTTATAGCATTAATTAAGGCTTGGATTTTATCAAATGCTTTTTCTGCATCTATGTGTTACTTAGGTGAACTGTGACTTCTCCTCTCCCCCCTTTTTGTTTCTTGGCCAGTCTAGCTAAAAATTTATCAATCTCAATCTTTTCAAAATACCAGTTTTAGGGCACCTGTTTGGCTCAGTTAGTTAAGCGTCTGCCTTTGTCTCAGGTTATGATCCTGGGGTCCTGGGAGTGAGCCCCACATGAGGCTCCCTGTTTCAGAACTGGGGGTCTGAAGTGCAGACTGAGTGCTGTATGATTCCTCTTGTTGAGAGGGAGAGAGAGAGCAAAGCTCACCAGAGACCCATGAACCCCCTGCTTCTCCCTCTCCTGCTCATTCCCTGATCATGCTCTCTCTCTCAGATAAATAAATTAAATATTTTTTTTAAGAAACAAAAAACAAAGTACCAGTTTTTGGTATCATTGTTTTTCCCTATTGTTTTTCCACCAATTATTTGAAAGAGGCCATTGGCAAACTAAGTTTTATCTGGCTGGACAAGTCTGTCATATAAGGGACCGAGACAGGCAAGGAAGACACACGGAAATGGATTTCAAGTCTCCAAAGGACTCCAATTCCAGAAAGAAGAAATAAAAAAAATATCTCACCCTCCACAAGGAGAACTCACATCAGTGTACACAAATTATAGAGAAGCAGGGGGGCCTGGGTGGTCCAGTGGTTGAACATCTGCCTTTGGCTCAGGTCGTGATCCTGGGGTGCTGGGATCAAGTCCTGTATCGGGCTCCTCACAGGGCGCCTAGAAGGTTTCAGACAAAGGCCAGCTCTCAGGCAATTTCATGGAGCGGAGTCCTGCCCTCGCATGTCCTTGGAGGCAATGAGATCTAGTGGGACATGACACCAGCCAGTTTCACTTACTCCCTTATAACTTTGAGACTCAGTTTCCCCAGTTTTAAAAACCTACTTAGCACACTAGCTATGGCAATTCATTGGGATAAATGTATGAACCTGTGGGAAAAATATTGCAGCATGGAAAGAGTGCTTAATAAGATTTTGTGGGTTTTTTCCCTTCTTTGTTTCTTTGTTGCTTCTTCGTTGCTTCTATGGTAGAGACTGTTGTCTTTATTCATTGCATTTGAAATGATTTGTTATAATTAAAGATAAAGAGGAAATTCCTGGGTTGGAGATTGGGACTGTAGTACTGCAGTTCCAACCATTTCTCTCTGCAAATCATCACAGAGTTCCTTAATCTGTACCCCAAACGCAGTGTTTCCTGATCCTTGGACTCAAGGCATGTAGGTGTCTAGCAACTGGCTTCTCAGAACTTCTAACAAGTCATGAATTAGAGATTTTTATATTCAACCAAAGTTGATAGAGAATTAAATAAGTTATTTCGTAGGGAAACTAGCTATATGCCATTTTTTTCTGTAAGAAGATGGTACATGCAAATCTAGAAACTCAAGTTTAGCAAAACAGAAGATAATGATGAAGGACTTGCCTTCTATGTGGTTGTTTTATAACAAAATGCAGAGTAGCTGCCACCTTCATTCAGAAACAGTATAAATCCCTACACCACCCCCTCCACCCACTTTATGAAAGTCAACATTATTTTAAAACAAAAACAAGGTTAGGGGCATCCAGGTGGTACAGTCAGTTAAGTGTCACACTCTTGGTTTCTGCTCAGGTCATGATCTCAGTGTCATGAAATCAAGCCCCCCACCCAACTCTCCATTGGCTCTACACTCAGCGCAGTGTCTGCTGGAGATGCTCGCCCCCTCCCTCTACCCCTCCCACTAGTGTTCTCTCTCTCTCTCTCAATACAGTAATATAAAATTAAATCTTAAAAAAAAATTTAGAATTAGGACAGAACCTATCTGCAACTGAGTGGCTTCAGGGGAAAAAAAAATCAAAACAGATTTACTCAGGTTGTTGTGGTGGTGTTAGTTGTTTCTCAGCTGCCGTACATTTGTGATTTTCATTTCTTCAATACCACTTCAGTAGTTGGAGCCATTACACCCTATCCTGTGTTGTCAACTGGGTCCTGAGGTTATTCTAGCACCTTGAGAAAAGCTGCCGTCTGCCTACTTTTAGAGCTTTTAAGATAAACCCGGAGAGCACTAGGAAAGCGGGTAAGTTACCGTTATCAATATGGAATGTGAGGTTTCCTGTACAATAGCACCACCTCTTTTAAGTCACCATGGCCAGTGCTTCTCAGAATGCCTAATGATGTAATAAATAACGTGTGTGCTGAGTGAAAGCTTTGAGTAATGGAACCAGCTAACATTTACAATTTTATTAGGGACGGACTGTCTCAGATGTTCTTCGTGCTGTTATTACCCTCTTGTTAAAGCTGGTAATTTTTGTTTTTAAAGCACTTTGGAGACACTCATTGATACATGTCTGAAAAAAAAAAAAGATATTCCTTTTTCTCTAAAAAAAAAAAAGTTCCCATGAGACTTTACAACTGTGTAAGAATAATACTCTGATTGTTCAAGTGGGTGGATTTTACAGTCTCTATTTTTCATCCTTTAATCATCTTAAGAGATCCTGGCTTTCTTCACCATGAAGTGCAGACTGAGTGCTGTATGATTCCTCTTGTTGAGAGAGGGAGAGAGAGAGCAAAGCTCACCAGAGACCCTGATCCTCTGGGTCGCTGCTTCTGTTTGCTCTCAGTAACACCCAACAGGGCCTGAGCTCTTATCAAAGAGAGAGAAGGTAAAATTAAAGAAATGTCCCAGAGCCACTGTGGCCACACAGAGCACCCCCAGCCAGTGTTTAGAGGGGAGCAGTTGCTCACCGTTCCTGCAAATAATTGCCAGATGGGAATGTAGACTCAGTGTTGCCCATTCCACCCATTTATCAGGAAAAGCTGGAAATAAACCATACACGATATCTGTATTCAAGGAAGGGGGAAGGGGAAAAGGCAGTGCTAGCCTTTTCATCAGGAAAGCCAACACTTGCCCTGGAAATCCCTAACAGACTTCTGCCTAAATCCCATTGGCTAGCACATGTCATGTGGTCACACCCCATGCTCAGGAGGCTGAGAATGGGTTTACCTGCTCAGCCATTCAGTGGAAGCCAGGCCAGGAAAAAGGGAGTTAGGATTGGGTGTTGGGCCAGCTAGCTGGAACTGCCTGCCAACATGTACTCATTATATTTAAGTATTGGCTCTATACTAAAGGAAACAAAACATGTCAAAGAGCCAGACATGGCCCACAGACCTTGAGTTTATGACCTTTACATGAGACAAATCAATGTCTGTCCTTGGTATCTCTCTGCCTGTCACTTCAATCCTATAATTTCCTGATTCAGTGATTCTAAGCTTCTTACCACCAAGGACTTGTCTTACTTTATTTTTTTTCTTTTCTGTTTTCTCCCTGGAATCCATCTGTTGGAACATTCTGTCTACAAACTCCTTTTGTTAGGTAATAATGAGTTTTCTCATTTTAAAAAATTCAACAAAGACTTGCAGAACTGCCAACCAGAGCTTCTGATCGACACAGGATAACCAGCAGGAGAGTTGGTATAATTCCAGACAAAAATAAAAAAAATTTTAAAAGACATTTTAATTAGATTGGGCAAGTTTATCTTGGGTGAATAGATATATTCCACTAGGATAGGGTTGCTAACTTTTTCTGTAAAGGGTCAGATGGGCTTTGAAGACCATATAGTCTGTGGTGCAAATATTCAACTCCATGCCATTGTAGTACAATGTGGAGTACAATATGGAAATGGATGGGTGTGGCTGTGTGCCAATAAAACTTTATTTTTTAAAGAAAGGCTGTGGGTCAGCTTTGGCTAGTGGACCATAGTTTGCTGACACTTTCAGGATGCCTTTAAAGGTATTAAACTATTTTTACAGTCCACTTCCTGGGGACTGATTGGGGACACTGATTTGCATAATAAAACTTGCTCCCTTACCACTCTCAGTCTGTCCTAACTTTTACTTTGGATCTCAACAATATTCTTAGAAATGATGTCTCCACATTCCTCCCTGTGCTGTAAAGCTCATCCTTGGCTTTGAGCTTGACTCTTTCTCCAGAAGTCTTTACTAGGTCACTAGTGAAGTCAACAACCACTAGATCACTAGATGGAGGCGAGATCTCTTAGCTCTTTAGGCACACAAGCTTTGGAGATGAAGCTAAGTAGGAATCCTAACTCTTCTGCTCTCCATATTTGTAGTTATAGTCAATTTAATTAAATTCTATAATATCTGAGGTGTGGACAGGAGGACTCCAACCAAACCAGAGTTCTCCCCTCAGCTTTGTTGGTGAAGGATTGTCACCGGCCCATTAGTGACTAAGATGTTCTACTCTGCTGTGCTATATTCCAGTGTCTAGTTATACTTGTATAGCAAACCGTTACAAATTTAATAGCTTAAAGCAACAGTAATCACTTATTTTATCATGAATCTGAAATTTGGGAGGGCCATTGAGGACTGCTTATCTCTGGTTTTCACCATCTCAGTTGTGGCAACCTGTAATTCCCTAATATGTCTGGGGGTTGATGCTGGCTTTTGACCAGAACACCCACATGTGGCTGCCTGGGCTTTCTCATAGTATGGTGACTGGTGCCAAGAGTGAGCATCTCAGGAACAAAATAGAGAAAAATACCACATTTTATGGTGCTTGAGGCAGTGAGAAGTTCCACTGAGTTTCAGGGAGATGCAACATGGGCCCTACCACTAGATGAGAGGCATGTCACCATAACTATCACATTGCATGAAGGGCATTAGAGATGATATGTGGTGGCAGCAATTTGGGGGAATTCAGTCTCCCACAGAGAGTATAATCTGAGCTATTTTTAGCCAATTTCCACCATGTTCAAAAAACCCCTTAGTTGAAATTACATAGGGATACCTCATGTGGGTGGAGACTGCCTGAGGGAAAGTCAAGATTCTGGTATTTAGATGACCCAAAAACAGGTGAGGAGTCTTCAGATGTGATGTTCCCTCTTCCAATAGCTTTTCCTTCCTCTTTCCCTGAGAAATTCCCAGTTCTATTTTTTTAAAATTTATTTATTTATTTTAGAGGGAGAGAGAACATGTGAGTAGGGAGAGGGACAGAGGGAGAGAGAGAATCTCAAGCAGACTCCCTGCCCTGGATGCGGAGCCCAATACAGGACTTGATCCCAGGACCCCGAGATCATGACCTGAGCTGAAACCAAGAGTCAGATGCTTAACAACTGAGCCACCCAGGTGCTCCCCACCATTAAATTTTAAATTTAAGCATAGAAGTTTTTCTTTAGTGTCTTCCCTCCTAGGCCTGATTTTTTCCTCATCATATCCCTTACCACACTCTACTGCAACTGCCTGGTTCTGTATGGGTCCTGTCTGGACTGTGAGTGATGATAGGTAAGAGACCATGCCTGGGTTACTCACCATTCTGTTAATACAACACCCTCTCTAGCACACAGCAGATAATCAATGAATGAGTGATCAGTGTTAATGGAGTTTCTTTATATCTCTGTATGCAACAATGAGTCAGTGAACATCAAGAGAACTAATTGATTCTTCATAAACAATGTTTGAGCCTTTTCAAAAATAGTCATTGTCTTAGGTACTGAGACTATAAGATAAAATTGCTGATAAGCTCATAGTCTAGTCAGGGAGACATGTGGTTCTAATAATCATTTATATTTATTAGTCCTTACTACATGCTGGGGCACTGAGTGATTTTATTATATTATTAATTTAACACTTGTAACAATCTTTTGAGGTTAGTCCTAAAATTGACCCCCTTTTATAGATGAGGAATGAAACCACAGTTAATAAATGGTGCAACCAGGATTCAATACAAGTGTAGACAATGGCTTTCTCCCACAACATAGGCAATGAAGTGAAATTCAGCACTTGACGTAAAATGGCAGAGGTGGCATGGAGATAGTTGGAAGTGCAAAGGAGGGAATGAGTAGTTTTATTTAGGGATGGGGTTAGGTGAGTCTCTGGAGCAAATGAATAAAAAGCTAGAGAATGGGCAGTTCTGTTAGGATGGCTATCATGGAATTTTATGGAGAAGAGGACAGGAATATGGGAAACCCGTAGCAACACCAGGCAGCTCATCAATGCACCAAAGGAGCTTTATGGGAAAGGGGAAGGTATGGGCTGCTGGCTTAGTATATCCTTTGAACTCAAACTGACACCAGGAGCCTGAGGGCATGGACCCAGAGAAGCTGCTAAGAGCCAAGAAAGCAGAGCCTGGGAGAAATCAGACATGTTGTTAAGCTATGAAGAGGGTAACTCTTATCGGCTGCTTACAGGAATGTAGTTGGCTAGGACCCCAACTATGGGTGTGGCAGTGGCTTCCAAAGAAAGCCAAAGGAGGGCGATGAAGGGATGACATAAATCACAAGGCAGGGGGCTGTTGGTAGTCCTCACAGAGACAAGGGAGATGCCCCTAAAACTGATAAAGTTTTGTTGCTTTTCTACTTATTTCACACCTCAGAAGGACAGGGCAATTGAGAGCTTTTCCAACATAGGTATATGCCAGAACTACATAGATTTTGTTTCTTTTTTTCAAAGAATTATTCTTTCATTTTCTCTTTCCAGGTGTTCTAGTTTCTGTAATTACAATCACTGTATATACTTTTTGAAAAAAATATAACAATAAGGAAGTATAAAAATAAAAGTGAAAATTTCCACTCTGCCACTTCCAATGTACCATAAGAGGGGTAATGGCTGTTAATGATTTGGTGTGTTTCCTTCTAGATGCTTATCAAGCTATATACAAAAATACTATTTTAGGGGCGTCTGGGTGGCTCAGTCGGTGAAACATTTGCCTCTATCTCAGGTCATGATCCTTGGGGTTCTGGGGTTGAGCCCCACATTGGGCTCCCTGCTCAGCGGGGAGTCTGCTTCTGCCCCTCCCCTTGCTTGTGCTCTCTCTGTCTCTCTCTCTGTCAAATAAGTAAATAAAACATAATCTTTAAAAAATATTTTTTAAAAATGAGATTATACTGTTAGTACTTTTCTGCCATTTTCCATTCATATATATATAGTGAATATATATATATAGTATATATATATATTATATATATATATAGTTTCGTGTGTGTATGTACGTGTGTGTATATGAGACAGAGATAGCTACCTAAGGTTTTTGGTTTTTGATGTTTTGATGAGTGGCCACTTTCCTAACTGATGGGCATCCAGTTTGTCGCTAGTTTGTCACTCTTATAAGCATTGCAAAAATGACATGGCTTCACACAGACCCGTTGAATATAGGATTGAATTCTAGAAATGGTATCACTACACTGAAGATAGGCCCATTTAAAATCTTGACAGATACTACCAAACTGCCTTCACAGAGGCCCTTACCAATTCATCTTGCCACCAAGAGCATTTGAAAGTGTCTTTGTCCCCACAGCCTCACCAGCTCTGGATACTATCAACATGGAATATTGTTATTTTCATTTGCATTCATCTTAAGACCTTTTCTTGAGAATTGAATTCTTCCTACATAAATAAAAATTGTCCGAGAGTTTTATAAGTCCTTTAAAAACCCCACAGGTTTCAGTAATTCACAGATTTGAATGGTTGAACTTCTTTATTGTTTTTTAAATCCTGAAGTAATGGAAGATTTATAAAGAGCTTACACTTTTTATTATATCTGACATTTAATGAGAAATCACTGGAAATGTTGGCTATTGGGATGAACACAGTGTTACTCAGATTAATTGAAACCCCTTCTTCTTCCCATGTGTCCACTTTTCTATTTATTGATCAAGTCTCTTTTTTTTCTGACATTGGAATGGGAAAGTTTCCTCTCAATATTGGTCTAGGTTGAATACTACCCATATAGTCAGCATCATCTTTGTTCAGTACTTGGCACTTGCTCTTGGAGAGATTTCCAAGTTTTGGTGATATGGAGGCTTTTCATTGCCCGCTTTTGGGACCATTATGTGTGTTTTTGGAATTACTGGATCACCTTCAAGAAATGTTGACCCTGTGTTTTTAACCATTTCACTGAAGTCTACATAAACTGTAGAAGTCACAGATCTACAGCTGATGAATTTTTACAAACTGAGCACACATATGTAACCAGTGCCCAGAGAGAGAGCATGGCCAGCCCCTGGAAGCCCTCAGTACCTTCCCAGCCACTGTTCCGCAAGACTAACACTGTTCTGACTTTCAGTAGTATGGATTAGTTGGCCTGTTCCGTATTTGATGTAAATGCAGCCATATGGCATGCTCTCTCTTGTGTCTGCTTGGCATCCTATCTTTTTAAATAGTATAATAGATCGATAGGTCATGTTTAACACACATATTCATGGCACACCAGGAGCTTTTCTAAGCACATTGTATGCATTATATTAAATACAGGGGTGTTAAATATGAATCACATTTGGAGGTTTTGCATTTTGAAGTAACTCTATAGCTAGAATAGAGATGTCAAAGATATATATTTCCTTTTCACACATCCAGTGTATGTACTTTTTAATAAATAATTTATTAAAATTAGGAACCTCTTCTGAGCCATAATTTCACAAAGAGCTCCCCACCTGCTGTCCTTACAGTTGAAGCTTGGAATTAGCGTTAATAAACATGTTACGATGTTCTTAGGATTCTGAGCAGTGATGCCATTAAATATATCACTTTAAATAGAGCACTTAAAATTAATGCTATGAAGCTTCAGGGATGCCTAAATAAATCAGTGTCCAAATTCACCCCAGGTAAGAAGGGCAGTGAGGACTGAACACCCCCTCTGTCCATTTCCTTTTCGGAGAAATGATGACCTATCAGGGAGGACATTAATCATTCCTGTTCCCAAATTAGATTAAAATTCTGAGGTTTAAAGCTTACCTTTACCTGAAGACTTTAATATTCGGCCTTTGGCTTTATCATTTCCTAACAGGCACAAATTTTGCTGGTTCTCACAAAACAGTTCTGTTCCGTTTCTATTACCGAAGAGGCTAAATGCTCTGCTGAAGCAAATTCCAAAGAAGGTCTCATTTCCTCCTAGCAAAGATCTCCTGGGGAAAAAACTAGAGATTCTTGTGATTAGGTAATTACATATGTGACTCTGCTCTGGAAACTTGTTTCAAACTCACTTATACTTGGATTGTTCTCACCTCCTGCACTAGAAGGTGGACCTAATAATGTCATTCATCTGAGTCCCCCAAACAGCATCTTCTCATCAAGTAGTTGAAGGTACCTACAAAATCATATTAATTTCTATTTTGAAGCTGTACCTGATAATAAACAAACAAGAAAAAAAAACTGGTTATAGTCACTGGCAAACGTGGAGAATTCTACTTTCCAGTGCTAAACCCACACATCTGCTCTGCGAAAGATTGGAACATGCACCCACCTTTGCAAAATGCTTCAGGCCATTCAAGCCTTGATGCTCTGAGCATGAACAGAAGTCAGGCAGTCTTGCAAACAATGTAGAAGCAAGAACTGTGTCTCACGGGTGTCTTTGGTTGTGGGAGTTAAGGTGGCCGTAGAAGTTCTGTGGGACAGAGAGCTCTCCTTCACCTGGTCTGCATCTAGTGTGGAGTCTGGCCATGGTGGATGTGCAGACAATGTTTACTGAATAAAAAGGGGCCATGGTGCAGCCTGCTGCTACATTCCATGCTAACTCGTGGAAAAAAGTCATTTCATTCAGTGAGAAGGACGCTGCTGCTTTGCATGAGGACAGACATATGGGTTCACCAGCTGAAGGGAGGAAAACTTTCTAGATTAGTGGTCAAGAGCATAGGTCATATAAATAAGGCAAATAATGTTAGTTATTTTTAGTATATTTTTTGGCATGAGAATGTCTCATGAAATATTTGAGACATACTAAAAAATATTTATCTGAATATTTTTTTAGAAGATTTTATTTATTTATTCATGAGAGACACACAGAGAGAGGCAGAGACTTAGGCAGAGAGGGAAGCAGGCTCCATGCAGGAAGCCCGACATGGGACCAGATCCCGGAACTCCAGGATCACTCCCTGAGCTGAGGACAGGTGCTCAACCACTGAGCCACCCAGGTGTCCCTATTTATCTGAAATTTAAGTTTAACCTCACTGACCATCCTTTTTTTTTTTTTTTTTTTAACAACCCTAAGTCAGTCCTGCTCACTCCATTCTTGTAATGTTTAGTTTTCAGGCAATCATTCCTAAAGACATGAAAGGATTGTTTTTCAAAAGTCATGTGAGCTTAGCTGTTTCTAGCTGATCTGTAAGGGAAGTCTTGACTTTTTTCCATAACCTTCTCCATTAAAATAGAGGATGATTCAGTCACTAAGAAATGATGGGCTTCTCAAGACAATACTCACAGGCAGTGTGAAAACTATCATCCAAATGCTGGTCAATTTTGAGTGCATAACCTTTACCAAAATATAGTTTTCCATTGAAACAATGTCTATTTGAGGAAGGTTTCTGTTGGCAAGCCCAGCATTTGTTCCTTACCATAAACCTTCACATTTTATAACTGGCATCAATGAAGATGTGATAAGCAGAAATATCTGATGTATTGATGGCATGTTTTCTGGTTGGCACTTTTGATAACAGATTCAGGAATCAAAAATAATTTTATAGGCTTAAATGGTGGACTGAATTATTAGCAATTAAAGTAGTAGGAAGAAAGATAAGATTTTGTACTTGGGTCCAATGAACTGCACTAGTTACAAATGTGAAGACCCATGACTTCGTAGAATCATAAATCAAAGTAAGAGTTATTTAAATTTGCTTATAAGACCACTGTGTCATCTTACTGATTTTCTTTTCTTCTCTCTCTCTTTTTAAACGCTAGATCTTTGAGTGAGGAGATTTTATGAACTGCTAGCATGGCTGACTCAGATGATTCTGGAGGCATGTTTTCAGGGTGCAGTAAAAGAGCTCACAACTATTTATGTAAAGTCCTTTCGAAGTCAAGGCTTGGTACTGTTTGGATAAATGAAACACAACTGCTTCCCAACATGCTTTCCTAGCACTGGGTGGTTAAGAAGAAAGTTAAAAGGCCCTACATGGGAAAGCATTCAGAGCCAGTGGCTCTCAAACCCAAGGTTGTATCAGAATCACCTACATCCTCCATTTACACAGTGAATCCCAGTCTCAGAGTTTTTGACTCAGAAGGTCAGGGATGGGCCCCAAGAACTTGTATGTAAAGATTCTAAGCTGTAAAGTTCATATTAAAAAGTTCCTGCCCTAACTATGAAAGTCTGTGACCAAGATGAAAACTGGGACCTGTGCTCTGAGAATAGGTAGTATTGACTCTACTTGTGTGCGTTACCTCCCCAGGAGCCACACTTCTGAGGGTTTAGGGCAAGGATAGATGTGGGTGGGGAGGCTTGGTCCATCCATTTTCCCCTTGGTAATCAAGTTCTATGGAATCTTCATTGATTCCTCTGACAGTTCACCTTTGAAGTCCATGGCAACACAGTGCCAAGAGCAGAGATGCTTCTTCATCAGGGTCTCTGTGCCGTGACCTCAGCGTGGCATCACCGTAACCAAAATGGTGCCACACGGTAGCGTTTGGCTTCTTGTCAAGGCCTCAGGTACCATAAACAAATGACAGCCATAGGGTTCTCAGTTGTATTTTGTTAGGAAAATGAAAATAATAACGGGTATTAAACTAAATCCATAAACACCTGTTCCTTGCTGATAGGGTGGCCACACTCATTGTTACATTGTTTTGTGTGTATTTTTTTTTTTTCCTGGAGCAGCCATATCACAAGCCATGATTCATGCAACGTGCCACCCTCAGAGATATCAAGACCTATTTGCATAAATATTCACAATCATGCTTCTAAAGCTGTTTCCTTACTTCCCTTTGTTGCTGTTTTACTTTTGATTGGAGGTCAGGTGAAGCAGTCATTAATTGAAGCTATTCTCACACACATACACGCACACACACACACACATATAATATATATATAGTTGAATTAAAAAAATCCATGAGAGGGATCCCTGGGTGGCGCAGCGGTTTGGCGCCTGCCTTTGGCCCAGGGCGTGATCCTGGAGACCCGGGATCGAATCCCACGTTAGGCTCCCGGTGCATGGAGCCTGCTTCTCCCTCTGCCTGTGTCTCTGTCTCTCTCTCTCTCTCTCTGTGACTATCATAAATAAATTAAAAAAATTTTTTTTTAAAAATCCATGAGAACAGAGCCAGCACCTCTTTTCTCAGAGCTATCCCTAACCCTAATGTAGTACCCCACACATGGTAGCTACACAAAACCTGTGACTGACTGACTGAATAAACATATATTTCGTTGCAAGACAGTGATCTCGAAAGTTACCTGGTGATCCTTTATGTGTTAACTCGGAACACACAGGACTTTATTCCTGGTGTGAACCAAATGCAGATCTTGAGTTCAGCTTTACTAACATCTCCTTGTTCCCTTCTAAAGCTATTTTGTAGCAAAGACAGTATTTTTATTGTTTGTAAGTTTAATCTTGTATATTCATTGGTCATATCTACCACACTTATTCCCAAAAAATTTTACATGGTTTATTAAATATAATTGCACAAAGGTAAATGTTTTTAAAACACATAAGATATGACAGAAAAACCATAAAGAGATATAATTATTAAAATGTAGTACCAGATTTGCTTTGAGTTTACAAATAACCATGGGGAAAAATGGAAATGTGTCAACTTAAGTAGTTCTCATTGTCTGATTTAAAAAGAGAACGAGAGAGAAGCATTCCAAGTGATGGGAAGAGAAAATTTTTCCCCTACGCATGTATTTCTGGTGGGAACGCATCTTAAGAGCCTTTACTAAAAAGAGCTCTGAGTTACACAAGGAATAGCTTTTTCAACAGCTATATTGGCAGAGGTAGAAAAACTTTCTTCGCCTGGTTACTTTGTATATCTTACCTCAGTAAAGACATGAAAAGGAATCATGATAAGGTGAATGCATTCCCACAGAGAGCTAAGCTTCCTGGTGATCGGACTTGATTCAGGCATAGCACTCAGTGTACTGAGAGGATTAAATGATCAATGTCTCTTTCAGATTAGCCCTCTCAGATATCAATGATCCCCACCAGCCTTGGAGGAGATAATGAGGTAATTTCAATATTGATCATTTCCACAGAGGGTCTCATGTATGCAAAGTCTGTGGGGTTAGAAAGATGACTCGTCGCCTACATTGCATGGCCTGCATCAGTGCTGGCCTCCCGTGAGGACCTGATGGTCCATGGCCCCAGTCCCTGAGCCAGTGGGGACATGTGAAACGACATGACGTTGTATGGGTCTTAGCTGGGCTTCTCAAGAAGAGACTGAATTGTGAGTGCAAGTATTTTTTGAAGGAGGTACAGGGCACATCAGAAATGGATAGGAGTCGAGAAAAGAGGAGAGAGAATCAATGTAGCATGCCAGATGAAGCCATGGTAGGCAGCTACGGATTAATCCCATAAGAAAACTCTGTAAACGATGTAGAAGGCATGCCTCAGAGTTACCCACCTGAAGAGAGAGGGAAAGGGACATTGAGCAATTCTCTTTAGTTGACTGTGTTTACTCCTACTCAGTTGGTTGAGGGCTGCTCCCTTGGAAAGGCTGTTAATTCCAGGGCACTTCCCACCAGAGAGGCTCCAAGACTGCCATATATACAGGCAGAGAGAGCAGTCTCTGTGCCTCTGGGAAAAGTCCTAAGATCCAGAGCAGCAGACCCTGCAATCACAAGTTATCTGGAGCACAGTGAAATGGAGTGGGGTCTGAGACATTTTCCCAAGACACTGGCAGCTTCTCTCGTGCATACGATGCCTTTAGAAAGCAGTGGCCACAGTGTTGAATAACTCCCCAGATGGCTCCAGGGCTCTGTCAGATGAATCAGTGTTTTTCTCTATCAATTCTCTTCACCTCAAGTAGAAAGACTCACCATAGTCTCTGTGTCTTTTTAACACCTCTCTACACTTGCTAATTACTTTTTTCCAGACGAGAAAGTACACTCAAGATCATTGTTTTTTTTTTTTGTAGACACCATTATCTAGTTAAGAATGCCCTAACACTGTCTTGTTTCCACTGGGATTTCTCCTGAAGAGTACCTTCTATTTATGTAAGACCATATTGTTCTTCTATCTACAGTAGTGAGATGGTTTCCTTTTTATTTTTTTTTATTTTTTTTATTTTTTTTTTTGAGATGGTTTCCTTTTTAAATGAAGGTATGTAAGCAAGAAGTAAAAGTCAATGTGCAGAAAGAAATTAGTGACATTAAAAATATATCTAGTGATGTGCTGGTATATGTTTGAAAACTGGCTCTCTGGGGAAAAAAGAAAGTCTGTAGTTTGTAGTGTTTGCCTATTTCTGGGGTGTAAATCCTCCCACTATGACTCAAGTCAGAAATAGCTACCACCGTGACACCACTGAATATACACAATTGGTTCTCGCAAGCTGGAATTAGCCAGCTCCAGCACAGTTCTGGGTCCACCTGAAGATAATAAGTCTCACAAAGCTTGTGTTCCATTCACAAGACACCTCAGGGGTAAAATAAAGGGTGGAACTTGTATTCTCTCCCAAGTATTTCAAAGATTTGGTACTTAGGTGAGTTACAGGAGTGCCAGTGGATGGAACAGTAAGAATTACTCCTATTTCAACCAACATTCAGGTGGCATCCTGACCTACAAACAAAGTACAGAGTTGGTTATTTCACCCGATAAGAAGGTAAACATGAAATATTACCAGTCTCCTCCATTATGGTTGTTCCTTCTGGTTTCCCCTGGAACAGGTGTTTTTAAGAAGCACTTCCTTCCCACTGGTTCCCATGAGCTACACTGGTTAGCCCCAGGTCGCTGAATGTCTGAACTTAGTTTACCCATTTCTCTAGTCATTACTGGTAATGCCGAGAACTCACACGAGCCTTTGGATAGTGTGGGTATATTTCATTCCATTCTTGGTTTGATGCTATGCCTACAATTTGGAAATGAAGATCTCAGCAAAAATCCTAGTTCAGTCATATATGTTGCCTTGAACAAATTACCCCCTGTAAAATGGAGGAGGTAAAATTAACAACCAACCCATGGACTAATTAAGAAGTTGGAGCTGCTAAGCATCACTGTTCACGCTCAATGGTAAAGCAGGGTACAAACCTTAACCACTCTCCTTGTGACTGTTATTATTACTATTTACCTATAGTTATTACTGTTATTACTATTTACCCTATAGATTCACGTGCGCTTTGCAATCATTTTAGTGCCCTGTTCTGTAGTTTCATTCTTTAAATTCCAGATTCAACTCAGGTGAGGTTGGCAAAGCAGCGATCACCGGATCCTTCTTGCTTGCTTCACCTTAGCTGGCTCCTGCTTCACACATCTTTCAAGATGTTTGTAGAAAACTAATCAGCATCTACGTTTGTTTTCCAATTTTCTTTTGCTCGCACATACCATGGCCACTTGATTAGCAATCAGCGCTGTGTTGGCAGCCACATACAGGCCCCATTCCTCCTAATCAGGGATGGAGGAAGCAAACGCTGGTGTTTAAAGGGAACCCTTTTTTGAGCTCTTGTCCCATGACTCTTAATTGTTGTAGTTCTCAAACTCAACCCAGCTGCAAGCTTTATTAGGGAAACATTTATTCAGATAACAAGCCTTGGGTATGAAAGAGGAGTAATTATTTTGCAAATGCATTTGAATCACTGTATGCCATAGTGCAACTCATCTCCCAAATGGAGAAGGTGCATTTGTGCACCAAATGTTGGGCTGGAATGTTGCTTTGTAGATGGACAATATGGCAAGCATGTGACTGGGAGCTTCTGGCAAATGATAGAAAGATGGAGAACTGAAAAGACACCAGCATAACAAGAGGTAAAAAAGTGATCAAAACTCTGAAAACTAAACAGCATGAACAAAATGCCTAAATTTCATTCATGAACATGTTTGTTCACTTATTCTTTCTTTCATTCATTTCTCCATCAACGTTTTTGAGCCCCTATCATAAACTTTGCTCTCAAAGAGCTTAATGGGAGATCAGCAATGAAAATATGTAACCCATGTCACCTGAGATCTCCCATCTTATGAAGCTGAAATAACTTTGGCCCAAACCCACAGACCGGGCCTTGTGAATGTTCAGTGATATCTATGAACTTTTTGGGATTTCATGGAGCTCACATATCAGTGGTCACTCTGGCTCCAAGACCATGCTTCTGCTTATTTAGTTGGTTTGCTTTATTGTTGTCTTCATTTTCCACAATCCACATGTAGAAGGCGGCCCCTCCCTTTTCTTTCACACACACACACAAAAAAAATCACAGAAAGCATTGTGTGGGTAGCACACTTTACTGAAATTCTAGGAAGTTGTATTTGGAGGTTGTATCAACTCCCAATGATATATTAAACACGACTATTCTTAAATGTTCTTCCGGCACCAGGCACATTTTCTTTGGCTATCTACACCCAGTTCTGATTTCTTACATCTCACAATTTTCTTCTCCCACCTCCCTTCTCATATCTTTCCTTTAATTTTCTACCCTCTGTGCTGGGCCTGCTCCACACTAGGAGTCTATTCCCTGTTCCTGTTCCTTCATTAATAATCTCCAGTCCCAACTACTTATATCCAGACCCAAGATGCTCTCCAGGATGAAACACCTTGTTTCACATAAAAGAGCTTCCCTTTGGGGTAATTTAAGGAGTCCTTTATATATTTTGAATTTAAGTCTTTGATAATATGTGTATTCCAAATCTCTGTCTTTTACTTTCTTGTTGATGTCTTTTGATAAACAGATATTCTATATATTAATGAAGAATAATTATTCATTTTTTCTATAATACGTATTGCTTATTTGTCTCATTAAGAAATATTTGTATGTCCCAAGGTCACAAACATTCTCTACTATGTCTTCTAAACACTTGATTTCTTTAACTTCCATCACTAACTTTCATCTCAAATTAATTTTGTGTATGGTATGAGGGAAAAGAATTGTTATTTTTTCTGATTGTTCCAGCACTGTTTATTGAGAAGAGAGTCCTTCCCCCCATTGAGTCGTAATGACCTCTTTGTCATAAATTGAATGACCACACACGCATGCTCTCTGTTCTGTTTCCTTGGCTTTTATTTTCATCCTTGTGCCAATACGAGGATGGTAATTTTTAATCATTTTCCTTTTCACATATACATATAAGTACTCTGAGTAGAAATATAGGCTATAATACCTGCCAGAGGACCCAACCTAGAGGTCAGAAATGCCTTTCGCAGTAGATGTCATTTAGACTGAGAAACACTTTACAGGTGTGCACTTCAGGACATGTCCACTCTGCTGTTGCCTCACTTTACGACAGGTGCACTGATTTGGTTGATGTAAACCACGTTGTATATGCACTAGCCTGGAATAATAACACCAATAAAATAAAGAAGATACTCAGTTAGAGGCAGAATAGTTTCATTGTAAAGAAGATTGTGAAGATTGAAAAGAATATGTGATTTGCCCAAGGTCGCAGAGCCGGTGAATTCTGATATCTGGCTTGGCACTCAGGTTTCCCAGTAGGTCCCAGGAGATCATGACATTGCATCACCTCTGGTTACTGATGTTCAAGGCCCCTAGGCTGGAATGTGGTGGCCCTTATGTTTGTACTCAGTTCTGTTTCACTCCAAGACTATGCTTTATCCAGTACCCTTGATTGCCTCCCTGGAAGAGCTGAATTATTTGTATGCCTCAAAAAGAATGAACTAATTGATTCTCATTTTAATATAGTAACTCTGCTCTACCACTATCAATATGTATCCAAAAAATCTTATGGTGCATGACTAATTGCACTTTTGAATTATATACATTTAATTACATATTTGATTTGATAGTTTAGCATTTAGAATTATTGCCATTTCGTACTTACCGATCTTCTGTTCTTACATTCTAATTGTCTTTGTTAGACTCCTTTCTTATGCATAGAAAATAAATGTAGACACGATTTCTTCTTTCCGTATGTGTATATTATATCTCACTTTAGTGGCATGAGTGAGATATGATAGTATAGAGCAGATCAGTCCTCATAACACACTCTTCATAGGATGAATCTCCTAAAGTATGCTTTTGTTGTAATGGTTGAAATGTCCCTGAAAGATTTTGTTTTTCTGTGTATATAACTCTCCAGTAGCGAAAGTTTGTATGACTTAAATGGAAGAATTCATGAAAAAAAAAGTAATTAGCATAAGACTTTGAAAATCCTTTCTGGGTAAAATAGGCAGCTCTTTCTTCTATTTTTGAGGCTCTGATTGACAGCTTGGCTATTACCAGACAATGTATGCTTGACACAGTATCTCTGGATAAAACCGCTAGCTTCTATCAAGTCGATCAAATATTTATTGAGCACTTATTATGTCCAAGACACTTTGGGGAAGAAGGAAATATAAGCCTGCCCTTGCCCTTAAGGATATATCAATTGAGATACAATTTAAACTGCTGCGATCAATTACACAGATGTCTCTAAATTCAGTCTCTGGGTGCTTGGTGTAAACAAGACAAAATGTGCTGATAATGAATCTAGTTTCCTTTGTCATGTGATTTGACTTCCTGCATCATTGAAGTAGGCTCGTATTTTCCTGCATCCTCTGCAATTATCAGCATCAACTGATTCCACAATCTATTGAGAAAGAGGGTTCAGGCAATATTGTTGGTCTCTGCATCTTATTCAAGTCTTGATTCCACTGCTGTGAAGGCACTTAAATAGCCCTTTATCAACTCAGACCCCTCGAGATTGAGTATTTAATTTCTCTTCATCTCCAGCCTTAGGAAATAACCCAATTCATTACTTAGCCATTATTTAATTCATTACTGTCATTAGAGATCAGGAGAAGCATCTTACCAGGGCTGAGAGTACATGACAGACCTCACCTCTCTTCGTACAGCACAATGAACAGGTTATGGAAGGATCCTGATTTGAAATTCCATTTATAGGATTTGATTTTATTACATTTACCAGCGCCAAGCTTCTGCTAGATGACTAACCCGATAGAAAGAGGTTTGCTGCCCAAAGCATTGCCAATACTTTGTGTCTTCAGGGAGCTTTAGTAGACTCCATGAGATTGCTGATCTCTTAACAGCACAGAGCAAATGGACAGAAAAGTGTATCAAGAGGTAAATGCACAAGGGAGCTGCTTTCTATAGATTGGGGCGGGCATGGGTCATTTCCTCCCAGAGGACATTTGGCAATATCTGGAGATAATATTTGTTGTCACAGTGGAGAAGGAGTATGCTACTGGCACCCAGTGGGCAGGGGCCAGGGATACTAACATCCTACATTGTACAGGGCAATCCCTCAACAGAATTATCTGGCCCAAAATGTCAACATTTGTTGAGAAGCCCTGAGGACCTGCCCATTGCTGACACCTACTAAAACTATACATATTGTGTTGTATGCCCCTGTGGATTTATTTGTTATTAACTAATTATTGAGATAGGGATAGATGGATTTAAGGCTCTATCTATCATCTACTGTCTATCTAATCTGCCTACCGACCTATTTAGCCCTTACCTACTTCGTCTCATTAAGTATTATGTAAAGCAGTTTATAAGAGCTACACTCAATAACGTAGTTAAAAAATACATCTAAACAAGAGAAAAATTGAAAATATACAGGGGAAATATCAATTAAAGCGAGTAGTATCAACTGTGCAGAATATATGACACTGGTCGTCTGACAAGTGTGATCTTTAAATTTGCTTTAATTTTCTTTGAGCTTCCTATTAGTCAAAAAATAAAAATAAAGACAGCTATTATACTTATTATATTAGATATTAGATATTAAGCAATGCTTTTAGTAGTTCAAAGGCATGTCTCACTTGGAACTTAACATAGATGATGGACAGCAACTGCTTTTTATGTGAAGAAAGATGGCAACTATTTCTAGTTTTTTGGACCATAAGACTTCTGATCACTGTTCTGATCACTTTTGGGTGCCACTGTAGCCTTAAAGTAGTCATCAATGATATGTAAACCAACAGGTATGACTGTGTTCTAATAAAACTTTATTTACAACAACAGGCTATGTGCCAGATTTGCCCCTCAGGCCATTGTTTGCAGATCTTTAGTGTAGATCTCAGCAATACCCCTAAGTGAAGTGAGAAATGGGTTTTAAGATGATGCTTTTTTGACTCCTGAGTGTAAACTGAGAGCATAACCCTATGGGACATAAAGCAAGGCTTTCTGCACCATTGGCAACAACAACAAAAAGTCATTTCAGACTTTTTACTGTAATATATATCGAGGATTTTGTATTGTATTGTTTTGTTTGTTTTCATTTAGTTTTACTTTGGGTCAGATAGCTCCTTATGTGGTGTGGAGATACCCAGTGTAATAACTTCACTCCTCTCTGATATTCAGTCTCACTTGCAGAGAAAGAAAACTTCACTTTGTTCCTTCCATCTTCCTGCATGTTTCAAAGTTAAGGAGCTGAAGCATATGGCAAGGCAAAAGTAGTATTACCTTCAAAAATATTTCAGAAGATTTAGGTAGATGGAGGGCACAGTTCTAAGTGGCCATGATCAAATAGTTACCTTCATATTCTGCCTCTGAGTTCTTTCCCCAGGGATAGCCTCTGTTCCTTGGGTGGCCTCAGGTTAGCTGACACCTCCTCTGTGAAGGTTTCTATGGCCTCCTAAAGGAAATAGTTTTCTCTTTTGGCCTTCTCTAGACCTTTGTGCTTCCAACTTTTACAGCACTTTTCTTAGTATTTTCTAACTTCTTTTTCCCATAATCAGGTGAACTCCTTGAAGGAATAATATGCATCTTCCTGATTATATATTCTCCCCTCTGTGTCTGCTGCAACATCCTGTACAACTGCAACATCCTGTACAAAGTAGATACTCATAATTATTTGTTGAGTAAATGAATGAATAAGTGGATAGGTGTATGGCTGGAGGGATGCATAAAAGGATGGGTGAATGAAGGGATGGATGAGTAGATAGAGGAAGAGATAGATGGAAAGATAGAATAATGGAAGGGAGGACATTTGCAGTTTCTCAAAAATGAATTTCAAACATAAGTAGCAGTATTGCAAAATACTTTACTAGCAGGCACTCTGATTAAAATTGTCTTATCTCCTCATATAAAATTATGCCTAATCTTGGTTCAGTCACAAAACAAACCTCAACATATCTGATTTAAATTTCAATAGCATACAATACATATGCCTAGAAATTCACTGAAAGTCAATATGATTTATACATACAATCACTAGAGCGAAGTTCAAAGTGTTTTAAGCAGAATCTGCATCTAGACTGCAGATGTATTTTTTACAAAGGATGCTATAACAGATGAGATAAATACAGCCAAATCAATGCTAGGACAAAGTCATCATAAGTATATGCCTATGTTAAAATATATCAAATGTCATAAGAAAGTTTAAGGCTACTTCTCTTCCTTATTCCTAATTCTCATTACTATCAGGGGTGTCCAGCTAATATAGACAATACCAGCATGTGCATTGTAACTTTTTATTTACCCTTGTAGGATCTATGACTTTTCACATACAGCTGGCAGTTATTCCTACCACCCATTTCAATGTCACATGGTCAATCCGCATTTTGTATTCCTCTAGTTCTCTTCCAACTATTATCTATATTCACTCTATCTATTTCTGCCTCCCACTCATTAAAGGGTGATCAAGAGTAGTTGCAGAGCTGATATTTTTGGATAATCCTGGAAAAACTGGAAATACTGGATCATGAAATTAGATGTTATCCATGCCTGTGTCTTGACTAAAATTGTTACTTTATGGTGTCTCAGGTTTTCCTTTTGTGTGTTATGTGTAATTCTTATTACATCTGCCTCACCTGATAAGAAGAGTACAAATTAAGTAAATTATTGCAAAGATACGTCTTGAAAGAAATATTTGTTCAAAGAGGAGATTTATCAAATTAAGAATTTCCTTGCATATAAAATATCAAAAACCATAATCAAATGGTCTATATGTGTTTCATTCAAGTACAAAACTTTCAGGTTAGGGGTGTGGGGACTTTTGCAATGTACCCAAGTTATTCTGGCACTACTTTCTCAGACTTAGAGTTTATCCTCTTAGATTTTTGATGGAAATCAATTTCTCAAATGGAATTTTATTCCAAACTGCTGAAAACACTATTTAAAATGAAAACCCTGACAAGGATGGGTGTCATGGCAGTAATGAATTCATGATGGGACTAGTTGGAAGTGTATGACATTTTAAGTGCCTCATCACTCTGAATTCATTTGGCATTTATTGTAATAGAAATGACCGTATTGAATTCATTTGGCATTCATATGGATTTCACATGTATTTATGGAGATATAACATGGTAATTTAACATTTACTATACTAAGCATTATTTAATGGACATTGAAAGACATTGTCATACAATGCTTAATAAAGCCAGTACCTCTAAAGTTAATATTCTGTCAAAACAAAGAAATGGAAAACCATTTTGATTCCCCAAGTAAATTATTTGGATAAGCCAAAAATATGTATTTACTCCCCCAAATATGCTTCCTAAATTTTTAAACCAGAAGGTTGACTCCAGGACCAAGACAATAAAGCAGATGTTCAGTTTAGACTCCTTTATATTCTGAAATTGTCTGCAAATATATCAATCTCAGTCTAAAAATATTAAGAAAGATTTTCTTGGAACATCAGCAGTAAATTTAACACATGGCAAGCCTTCCATAGATTTATCTTTTTTCCCCCTTTAGAGTTCAGTGTGCTCCCTTTAACATAGTCCTGGAAAATAAATTTCTGTTTTATCCTTGCAGAAAAACTATTTTTAGACCAAACAGATCATCATTTGGGAACAATCGAAAGTTCAAAGTCATGAGGATCTTTGCTGAAAACTGAAGGAAGAGTTCTTCACCCACCATGATGGCATTCTTTTCTTTTTTCTTCTAAGAACAGAGTTTAAGGACACAACATAAAACAAAGTTTGCTCTTAGTCACTTTCAAATACGTGGCTTATGGTATTCTCTCCCTTGAATTTTCTCACTGGTCTTGTTTCTCACTCCAACTCAAAAGCAGAACCTTTATTGAGAATTTACTAAAAGTCACCAAATAACTAATCCTCCTGGCCTGAATGAAACTGGTGTTCAACTATGATTGTAGAGTATTGTTTATTTTAACATTAATTGACCGAAAATATCTTAATGAGAACTAGAAAGAGGAAGCAAAACAGTTACTTATTTTTACATATATCCTACCTACACTTTCTAAGTAATTAATATCACTTTCGATATTACCGCAAAGGCTTTAGTTAATGTGAATATCTTCCAACTTGACATTGTGAGAAAAATCACTATCAAATTTCCACAAGTCATCATCCTCTGTGGCCCAGGGCAAGATTTTGAGAGAAGGAGTGTCTGAGTTATTTAGGGCTCTGCCACAACAAAGTACTATAAACTGGGTGACTTAAAACAAATGTAAAGAAATGTATTGTCTTAAAGTTCTAGAGGCCAGAAAGTTGAAATTAAGGTGTTGGCAAGGTCCTCAAATCCTCTAGGGGTGAATCCTTCCTTGCCTCTTGCAGGGTAGTTCCAGATGTTCCTTAGTGTGGAGCTGAATAACTCCAATCTCTGCCTCTGTCTTCACGTGGTGTGCTTCCTGTGTGTCTTTGTCTTCACATTGCATTTTCCTCTTCTTATAAGAACACCAGTCATATTGATTTAAGGCCAACCCAAATGACCTCATCTCAACTTTGTTACATTTCCAAAGACTGTATTTCCAAATAAACCCATATTTAAAAGTGCTGAAAGTTAGGTCTCCAACATATCTTTTGGGTGCTACAATTCAACCCATAACAGGAGACATCCTGACAGTTTTTAATAGGTTAATATTTTAATGCATGCATTTATTTTTATAGTTGCCTTTTCTATGATAGGTAAGTTCTGACACACACACACACACAAAAAACAATTTATTTGCCCTTGAGAGTTTCTTTGTTTTCTGCTATTTACACTAGTCCTGGTCTGAGAAATAAAGCTTTCTCTACAGCAAATTGTTCTCCTTCACATGAGAAAGACTGTTGTGTAGTCATTTCCTCTTTGATCTAAGTGTATCTCCTTGGTTTTTGTGACACAGTATCTTTTGTTAATGTGGAGTCACTTTACTTTCTTTTTTTTTTTTTAAGATTTATTTTTTTATTTATGATAGTCACAGAGAGAGAGAGAGGCAGAGACACAGGCAGAGGAAGAAGCAGGCTCCATGCACTGGGAGCCGGACGCGGGACTCGATCCCGGATCTCCAGGATCGTGCCCTGGACCAAAGGCAGGCGCCAAACTGCTGCGCCACCCAGGGATCCCCACTTTACTTTCTTAACACAAGTTTGCTTTCATTGCTTGATAGGAGCCACATTCCTTCTATGAAGAATTAGATATTTCATTTGAAATCAGACTCAATCTTCAGTATAGTTTACTTGGAGTGTCAGTTAAGTTTCTTTTGGTAGCAAGCAACAGGAATCCACTCTGACTAATATTAGGCAGATGAAGAAGAATATCATTGGCATGTGTGTTAATTTGTTAGGGCTGCTGTAAAAAGGCACCATATACTAGTGGCTGAAACAATAGACATTTAATGTTGAACACTTCTGGAAACCAGAAGTCTAAAATCGATGTACAGATAGGGTTAGTTCCATCAATGTGCTGAGAAGGAGAACCTGATTCATGTCTCTGTTTTAGCTCCTGGTGGTTTGGTGAAAATTTTTAGCCCTCATTGACTTGTAGAAGCATCACCCTAATCTCTGACTTCATCTTCGTCTTCACATAGCATTCTCCTTGTGTGTGTGTCTGCATCTGCATCCAAATTTTCTCTCCTTTTTTAAAATTTTATTTATTTATTTATTTATTTATTTATTTATTTATTTATGAGAGAGAGAGAGAGAGAGAGAGAGAGAGAGAGCGCAGAGACACAGGCAGAGGGAGAAGCAGGCTCCATGCCAGGAGCCCGACCCGGGACTCCAGGATTGCACCCTGGGCCAAAGGCAGGCACTAAACCACTGAGCCACCCAGGGATACCCTAAATTTTCTCTTTTTATATGGACTCCTGTCATATTGAATTATTATCATTTAACTCGATAAAGACCCTATCTCCAAATAAATTCATACTCTGAGGTACTGAGTTATTAGTTTTTGAGGAGGACACAATCTGTAAGAGTGGTATATGCATGCAACCAAAGGAAGGACTGACTCATAAAGAAAAACATGTATGGGTGCTAGAATTTGTGAACCTTCTAGAACGCCCCTATCAATATGCCTGGATGTCACCCATTTCCATGTTTCTATGTCCTAAATTTCAAACCCCTCAGGAGAATTTAAGTAATTCAGTTTGATTGTACCTTTCCTTGGATCAATCGCGTGTGGCCAGGAGGAGGTGAGGGTACAGGACATAATAGCCATGGCTGGTGGGAGAGGGGTGTATGTAGGGGTGTGTGTGTGTGTGTGTGTGTGTGTAAGAGTCTTGTCTCAAAGTAGATGGGATCACTATGAGAGTATTTACTTGCAAAAGGGTATCTATATTTTCCCTACCCCTTCCAAATATCTTAAGAGGAAAGGCTGTCCATGTTCCCAAAGAAGGGATGACTATTCATTGGTCCAGCAATTATAAATTGAGCTTCTAAGATGCATCCCATGTGGTGCTAAAGGTATAGACATGAGCACTGAGTACTGATTTTCAGTCATTTGTACTGGCAAGACTGAGCTAGGACAGATCTTTTCACCTCCTCCCAAGCCCAGGGTGTAGCTCACCATGAGGGTACTGGATACCCTGATGAGCAGCACCAGCAGTTAGCACATTGAGATTCTCAGACTAGACTACCACATAAGCTCAGTCCATGGCAATCCAATCTCATCATGTCAACATGCCCAGTTTCCTCAGATAAAGCATCTGCAGGACTGAGTGCTTCCCTAGATAGTTGCAGGCTTGGCTTGAGTAGGGGGAGGCCCCGGTAACTTCAGAAAGGAGATACATCCATCACTGACCCACACTGTCTCCAGTGTCCATGACTGTCTCCCCAGGGGGTTTGGTGAATATTAAAAAACATAAATAACATAAATATTCTCATTAGGATAGCTATAATTTACCCACCAGATATGAGGGCTCAGCATGTTTTCCTAAGTGTTCCATTTCCTTCCCAGGAGCCACAGAGTTGCCACAAAGAGATGAGGCCAATAAACCACTGCATCTGTTTGTTTGTCATTTTTCTTTAGTGCAAGTTTTAACAAGATTCCCTCCCAACAGGGTCACAATCTTAACACATGTCGCTTTGCTGTACGCTTCGTTGAAACACTGTGTTGTGTTGGGCTGAATTAAATGTACAATTACAGCATATTTTCTTGAAAGGAGTTTTGACAATGATAAATGCGTAGACATTTTTCTACACTCAGTCAACCTGATTCCATGCCCATCAAGTTGCTTAGGATTTGCTCTGAAGAATCTCTTATAAATGAGGAATCTTCGATACTGACCATGGATCCATGGGCCTGGGTTCAAATGTCACTTCTACCAATTTTGTACCAAATGAGCTTGGGAAGCTTTCTTAATCCTACTAGCCTACTTAGTTTTCTCATCTGTAAAAGAATGATTTTAAACTACTTCCCTAATAGTGCTGTTGTGTTAAATGAGACAACACTTGGAAAGTAATTAGCACCATCCCTGGCAAATAGTAAGCTCTCGATGAGTGTTGGCTAGCATTCATGCAGGTAATTTGTCCTCTTAACTGTAATGATGACTCTAACGTGAGTTCAAATCCCAAGCATATGGAAGAAGAGTACTTTTTGTTGATCTTAAAACAGGAAGAAACAGGATTTTTCTACAGATGCTTGAATATAACAGTAGCTAATGTCTATTAATTATTTACTATGTGCTAGACAGTATAATAAGTATTTTCTGTGTATCATATTGTTTAGATATCACACCAACCCTATGAATTTCATATTATACATCTATGTTACATACTGGGGGATCCTAGACCCTATTGGCACCTCTAGAAACACATCCACCATTTTCTATTCTGCTGTACCACAAGATACTGGCCTGCATAGAGCACGTCAACATGGATCTCCCTCTCTCTAGTTTTGGGTTAGGTTCTCTGGGCAAACCAGCAAGAGTCCTGGCAGAGAATAGATGACACAATTATATTAGTTAAATTGAAGAGATTGTAATAAAGCTATTATTGACAAGGATGGTGGACAATGCATAGGGAAATCACAAGAGGTTGTTCAACTTCCTGGACCTAGAAATGGTGGGGCACCATAATCACTGCAAATTTCATGGGGTAAAGGGTGAAAGTAGTTACCAGAGCCAGAGTCAGAGAATGACATATGGAAAGGACAGCCAGGGTCAAGACTGCAGTCTTCAGGTGTGGAATACAGCCAGCTTTATGATCTGTAGAAGGGAAAACAGAAGAATTGTCCCCCTGCCTTGCTCTTCCTCCATCACTAACCTCTTGCTGGAGTTCCTCATTTGCTAAACCCAGCTGGAAGCCTGAGGACAAGGTTTCCAGGTGATCTACCATGGGACACAGCAGGGTAGAGAAAGGGGAATGAATTCAGAGGACCAAGCAAATGTATACAGTACATCTGCCTATGAACACAAAACCAGTAAATGATATTTGCTTTAAGCCATAAAGAATAAGATATTACTGTTGCTCTACTGTTCTAAACTGCTCATTTTCTCCTCCCTCTTTATCTCTTCTACTAGTCTTCTTAATAGACTTTGATCTCTAAATACAGTAATGGGAAACTTGAAATGACTTAGCATCTTACAGTAATCCAGCCACTCTTAGATTTGGGAATGTTTCATTGTGAAAAGGTCAAGATAAAAAAAAAATCCATTACTAAAAATCCATTTATCCTTTATTTTATCATCATTTAAGGAAAGGTTACTGCCAAATATGGCAATAAGGGTTTCTATAGCTGCAATTTTTATAACAAAAACAAGCATATTTTTAATGAATTTTGGTTTATTAGATCAGCAATTGCCAACACGGGGTTCCTGAGTCTTAGGGAGACCATGATGATAGCAATGGAGGTCTGTAAGTTCTTTTAAATATTTCAGAAAATTTAATGTAATCACACTTTTACAAGTAACAAAGCTTCACAAATTAACAAAAACATCAAGATTCTTTGCTTTTGACTGAAATGATATTCATTCTGTGTGGTGACCCTAGTAATTTCATGCTGATCAGAAGCTCTGATTGGCAGTTATATATGCTTTTGATTAATAAAACATGGGAAAGCAAACGAATTATTACTTAATATGTGTAGTTTGCTAGATAAAGTCTTTGCAAACCTAGAGTCAATTGGGGAAAATATAAACTGGGTGCTTGATAGTGAAATAATAAGCACAATACGGGCCTGGCATAGGATACACTAACGAGCAGGTTGCTTCTGTGGGCAATAATATCTGACCTGTTCCTGTCCTGCAGATGAGGAAGCCCAAGACTTCATGAGTTGAAATCACAGAATATTGATGATGTGCCCTTCCATAGAATTTTATCTACCTATAACTAAGGCCTACCAATATATAATAGCCTATTAAATGAGTTCTGATTCTTGGAGGTTTGATTTGTTTTGGTTTTTTATAACTGCTTGATTAAGAAAAGAGTCAAATACCATATAATTCACTCATTTAAAGTGTACAATTCCATGGTTTTTAGTATATTCACAGAGTTGTACAACTATCATCACAATCAATTTTAGAACATTTTCATTACCCCCAAAAGAACCCTATGTGCATTAGTAGTCATGCCTCATTTCCTCCATCCTACCCCCAGCCCCTGGGAACCAATAATTTATTTTATGCCTCTATGGATTTGCCTTTTCTGGACATTTCATATAAGTGAAATCATACATTATGTGATCTTTCATGTATAGTTTCCTTCATTTAGCATGTTTTAGAGGTTCATTCCCTATGGCAATGTGTATCAGTACTTCATTTCTTTTGATGGCTAAGTAATATTCAGTTACATGGATACACCATATTTTATTTATCCATTCATCACATGATTGGCATTTAGCTTGTTCCTGCTTGTGGCTATTATGAATAATGTTGCTATGGAGATTTGTTTATAAGCTTTTATATACACATATGTTTTCATTTCCTTTGGGTATCTACCTAGGAGTGGAATTGTTAGGTTATATGACAACTCTATTTTTAACCTTTTGCAGAATGGCCAGACTCTTCTCCAAAGAGGTCCTGGAGTTTATTGATGACTTTAATCTGCTGTTCAAATGAGCAGGCTCCCTGCCTTGCACTGTTTGGCAAAGGAGAAAAATCGGTACCATGCTCTTGCAAACATAGGTTTCAAGAGTCACTAGCGTATTGAAGAAGAATGTTGTCTGTATTACCAGAGTTGACTTAGGTTGGTCCTGGATCTCAGTGCCTGCCCTTCTTGCTTTTTACTTATAAAAGATTAATACTTTAACTTCATCATTATCCATTTAGTTTATGATTATGGGTTGTCTGGTTAACCCCACTGGGTGTAGTGATACATGTTTTCATGAAGAGTATTTTTGGCCTGCAGTTTCCAAATAGCCAGAATTTAAAGCATATAAGGATGGCAGCTCATTAAACATGAATTTGTTGTAGTTTTCATTTGGCACCTGCTGTGAGTCAGGCACTGTGTTAGGTGCTGGGAATACATTGGAAGGATAGAAACAAACGCAATTCAGTAAGAGAAAAAAAACTTTAAGAGGAACTATGCCAGCAGATGCACTGCTGAGTCATTGTTGGGGTCCTCTTCATAGCAAGCAGCTCCTACATCCCTATAATTCATCCTGAATCTGAGGCGAGCTCAGCTCAAAAATGCTACATCATCAGTTAATGCTATTGTATGGTTAATTATAAGCCACAAAAAAAAGAAATGAAAAACCTCCCCAACAGGGGCTTGCAACTCAAATAAAGAGAGAGAATGCTTTGTGGAGTGGCTTCCACCTAGAAAAAATCAAAATAAACAAAATCTGTTAATACTTATGAGGACAGTGATGGCTGAGGGGGATTCTTTTATTTATTTATTTATTTATTTTTAAAGATTTTATTTATTTACTCATAGAGACAGAGAGAGAGAGGCAGAGACACAGGCAGAGGGAGAAGCAGGCTCCATGCAGAAAGCCTGACGTGGGACTCCATCCAGGGTCTCCAGGATCACGCCCTGGGCTGCAGGCGGCGCTAAACCTCTGCGCCACCGGGGCTACCTTTTTTTTTTTTTTTTTTTTTTTTAAGAGCTGAGGGGGATTCTATTTGTTCTCACAGTATTCTGAGTATGATTTAACTTGGAAAAGAAATCTGAGTTGTTCTTATAGTTATGACAATGCTAAATCAAGATTTTACATAAGCAGTTTTTGCCATCACTATCATTGTCATGGATTTATTATTTTTTTTAGCTCTGCCTACTGGACATTGCTCTTGGATGTCCCATTAGCACGTCATACTCTACAAATACAGAATTAAACTCACAATCTGGGGTTTCAGATTGTGAAGAAGTCAGTCTGCCTTTAGCTCAGGTTATAATCCCAGGGTCCTAGGATCGAGCCCCACCTCTGGCTTCCTGCTCAGTGGGGAGTCTGCTTCTTCCTCTCCCTTTGCCCTTCCTCCTGTTTGTGCACACACATTCTCTCTCTCTCTCTCTCTCTCTCTCTCTCATCAATCAATAAAATCTTTTAACAAAAAAACCCTCACAATTTACTCACAATTCCACCTTCAACCCAGCCCCAAACCTATTTTTTTCTTCTGTGTATGGTTCCTATTTTACCATCCTAAGAGTACCACTTACCATGCTGTTGCCCAAACCACAAACTTGGGCATGACTCCTGTTCCTGCCTCTGTCTTCTCCTACCCATCTACCAATCAGTCATCAAGTCTTAACAATTGAGTTTCCCACATATCTCCCACACAGATTAGTTTCTCTCCATCCTGTCTCTACCTTATGTGAAGGCCACCATCATCTCTCACTTGCTAACTCTTCTCCCTAACTCTGGAGTCTAATCTACAACTTTTGCTCCAAAGAGCAGCTGGTAGACCATTCCAAAGCTCAAAAGTATCATCTCATTATCTTTTTCAAGTTCCTTTGGATAGTCATTGCCTCAGGTTCAAGTCCATATTCTTTAACATGGGTGAATGCACTCTTCATGCCCTGGCACCTAAGACCCCAGTTTTATTTTCACCAACACCCTTGCCAGGTGCTCCAAACTGAACATAGCCAAACCAAACTGATTCCTATCCCCTACACTGTGTCAGGTTCTTTTGCAATTGAGATTTTGCGTAAGCTGAACCTTAAAATGTACTTTTTCAATAGTATATGGTTCAGTGGATTTTCATCCTCTCTTCATATTAGTTACGATATGGATTCAGATGCCATTGCAAAATCCCAAATGGTGGTTATGTCAATAAGATAGATGTGCATTTCTCTCTCATGTGGTAGTCTAGGCATAAGCAGTCCTGGACTGATGTGGTAGCTGCACTCTGTCACTTGGAGATCTTGTGGAGACAGATGGAGAGAAGAAAATTTGTCTGAGAGATAAGTGCAAGGCTGAATCTTTAAGACCTGTCTTCTCTCTTGTTTTCTGGCATCTGTGGTATGTTATCTCTGTCCTCACAGTCCCAATGGCTTTCCAGCCCCTTTTATTCCAGTCAGTGCGAAGGAGGGACAGGAGGTACATAACCTTTCTCTTAAAAAAAAACATGCAATTGAGAAGTTTCATCCATTACTTTTGCCTGTATCTCATTGGCTGTCAATTATTCACAAAACCATAATTTGCTGCAAGGAAGATCAGGGAATGTTGGTCTTCCTTTAGGATACTTGTAACAGTTTTTGTTACATTCTTTTGTGTAAAACTAACCTGGATATATAAGTAAAATTTCCTTTCAGTAACGTACAATCTTGGTAGAGTTGTGGGCACTGGAGTCATACCACTTCTGTTTGCCAACTGAACAAATTCCCAAGCCGGTAGTGTCAGATATTGGAACTTCAAGACAGATAAAGGCCACCAGAAGGTTGGCAGTAGCACCTCCATTTTACAATTCATAAAACCAAGCTGAGAAATGTTAAGTACTTGCCCAAGTACACACAATTTGTACATGCCACCTGCTATCTTCTGAATTCATATCCCATGCTGGATAATCATGTAGGCCAATATATCATAATACTTAAGAACATCAGAACATCAGCTCTGGACTCAGAAAGGGCTAAATATATCATTTACTGACATTATGATATTTACAAAGTGCCTTAACTTTTCTGGGCTTCATTTCTTCACAAGGATGTTATACACATTAACTGGGATAATATATGGTACATATTTAGGAAAATGCCTGGCTAATGATGAGCACTTAATAAAAGGTGCCTAGTGTTAGTTACCTCAATAAACATTTCTCAAGCTTTTGTCATTATTATTATTAATTATTGCTACTGTTGGAGACATAGTGGCTGGAGAATGTGTGCTCATTCCTTTGTATTCCCATTCCCACAAAAGAAGCTCTGTAACAGAGGCTTTCACTTTCTCTTAATCTAGCTGGCCTAGGGTATTCACATTTGTCTAAGGGATGACAAAGGTGGATTGAGAGACCTCTGCTCTGTCCCTCTTTCAGGAAATTCACAGATTAGTAACTAAATACTCAAACTCTGATGTGATACATGCCTAAATTAGAATCCCAGTTTCCTTGTTGTTTGGCCTGGAAAAAGACACTTGACCTCTCTTAACATCAATCTCTGCTTCTAAAAATGAAAAGAGGAATTATCTACCTCATAATAATGCTGGGAGGAATCGCTGAGGTCATTCACACAAAAATGCTTAAAACACCATCTAGCATGTTGCTTGTGCTCAATAAATGTGAGTGGACCCAAGCTCTGGCTGTTAAGGAATTTTGGCAGAGGCAGTAAGGACAGAAAGGAGGAGATGCAGAGAAGCCTAGAAGGTAGAATTGAAAGGATTCAGTGATGGTCTACAGTCAAGGGTATGGCAGAAAGAAAGAAAGAAATCTAGCAAATTTATTATAAGAAAAAATTGATTACTTGATAGAAATAGCTCACCAAGATGGGAAATATAGGGGAGGAGCAAGTATGACACAAAGACAATTAAAGCAATGGTAGAAATATTGGGTTTTAAATGGCTCAAGGATTCACACACAGAGATTTCACACAGGCATTGGATAGTTGAGTGCCAAGTCCATATGGAAGTCTAAGCCTAAGACATCCACTGAGGAGTCATTCAATTCAGGAGTCACCAGGCACAGGTCACAACTGAGTCAGAAAGCTCAGTTGTCTTCAGGGAGGAGAAAGTGATAAGTAACTTGGTGCCAACAAAGCAGGGCACACCCTGCTGCAAGGCCTTCAGATGCTTCTATCTGGGCAAGCAAACAAATTTTAGGAGTGGTCGGCCTGAGGGCTGAGTGTAACCTTCTATCCGGGCAGACATGGATGTAGAATAGAATCTACCCCAGGAATCGACTAGTGTGAAAAGAGAAGATTAAAGAGCAAATTGAAATGTGCTTACACTTCCATGGTGTCACTGAAATCTATGCTGAATAGTATTTTGGCACGGAACAAGGCTCTCCCAGCAGTGTTCATGGTCTGACAGCTGTAACCAATACCTGACATTTCCCTTTCTGATATAAATAATTATCTTTCACTGCAATGGAGTCTAGAAAACAAGAAGATTCCCCATTATTTGGAAAGCCTCTATTTCACAATTCATGTTAGTCTCCCTGTATCTTTCCTACATTTCAAATTCATCTGTTATTTGAAAATAAGACCTAGATAAGAAAGCATTGGTGAAGTAGAATAATTAAACGATATCTAGTTCACTCAAATTGGAATGACATTTGGAAGGGCAGTGATGTTTTGGCCCCTATCACAATTTCATATTGCCACTTAACAAAATATCACACACTCAGTTGTTTAAAATAGCCTGGATTTACTCTCTTATCGTTCTAGAGGTCATAGGTCCAATATGGTCTCAATGGGCTAAAATCAAGGTGTCTGCAGGGCTGCCTTCCCTTCTAGAGGTTCCAACACAAAACCTATTTTCCTTTTGCTAGCTTCTAGAGACCCATGTCTTCTTCCTCCATCTCTAAAGCCAGCAAGTTGTCCTTTCTCTGACCATTTTTTCTATAGTCCTTTCTCTCTGACTTTTTCTTCTGTCTGTGTCTCTCTACTTTTAAGCACCCTGTGATTATACTGAACCCACCTGAATCATCCAGGACAATCTATATCCTTCAAAATCAACTGATTAGCAAACTTGATTCCTCCAGTGAAGTCCCTTTAGCTATATAAGTTCTCATATTCCTTCATGTTGCTGAACAGTATTTCATGGTATGGATGGATCACAGTTCTTTCAGCAATTATGAATAAGGTAGCTAGGAACATTTGTGTGCAGGCTTTTATTTGAATGGAAGTTTCCATTCTCTGAGACAAACGCCTCAATATGCAATGGCTGGGTTGTATGGTTTTGCATGTTTTGTTTTTATAAAAAAAAAAACTGGGAGGGGTGCTTAGGTGGCTCTGTTGGTTAGGAATCTGACTCTTGCTTTTGGCTCAGGTCATGATCTCAGGGTCATGAGATCAAGCCCTAATTTGGGCTCTACACAGGGCATGGAGTCTGCTTGAGATTCTCTCTCTCTCTCTCTCTCTCTCTCTGTCTCTGTCTCTGTCTCTCTATCTCTTTTTCCTTCTCTCTCTCCTTCTACCCCCACCCCTGCTCACTCTCTTGCTTGCTCTCTCACAAATAAATAAATAAATATCAAACTATTTCCTAGAGTGGCAATAGTATTTTGCATTCTATTGAAGATATTTGAGCAGTGAAGTAATGGGATCCTATGCAATCCTAAATTTCTCTCCACTGAGTCATGGAAGGCAAAGGTAGAGGCAGAGGAACCAGTACCGAACATTTGTAGTGGTCCAGGTGAGACACAAGGGTGTCAGCACAGCATGGATGAAGTTGAGGTGACAGGAAGCAATCAGACATGAGGCAACATTGAAGATATGATTGACAGTTATTGCAGGATTGCTCATGGGAATTGAAAGAGGATTCGAGGAGGACCACTATGCTTTGGGCTTGAGCATGTTGGTGAATGGTGGTTCTGTTTGTCTTCAGGATGCGAGGACTCTATTTGTCTTAAGGATGGAGTGAACACAGGGAGGAGGTGAGGCCCATGTTTAATTTAATGTGCCTGCCAGATTTCAAGTGGAAACATTGAGTGGGTGCTTAGAAATAGGAGTCTGGAACCTGAGGGAGGCTGGAGATACAGAAAAAAAAGAACAATGTATATGTGAATGTGCCCAACACAAACCATGGCATAATCACAGGCAAGAGCTTCCCACTCAGTTTGGATCTCAAAAAGAAATGTTGTCATCTCCTGGGCTTCACAGAGGAAATAGCACCTTGGGCTCCAGTTCCAGCACAGCAAGTGTGCTCAACTCTAAGAATGTGCAGATCACAGACATAGTGATGGACACTCGAATTTCCATCTGGTTGATTTCTGCTCTCTCCTAGGGAACTGCTTTGTATAAGCACACCCTTGAGAAAGTTTGCTTTTTCATCTGTCTATCACAAGGGTGCAATGTTTTTTCTCTTTTTAAAATGACAACTGTTAATGCAAACAAGTCCATGGTGATTTGTAATTCTAAGAAGGACTCAATACAAATCACTTTTAGTATAGGTGTTTCTATTTTATGTTGTGCTTTGGAGGGTTAAAGAGGATAATACAAAATACAGATTGAGTTTTGTTGCTAGAAGTTTCCCAGTTGGATTCTCAAGCTCTGGGGCAGACTTGGCAAGTGACTTTTGTGATGTTCCCATTCTATTCCTCGATAGGGATGTTAGTGTATCATTGTGCCTCTGCCTCCCCTGCAAAACTAGCTTCATGTCTGTTCACCTTCCTTTGAGGAAATTGAGGCCCAGAGATGAGACGTGACTTCTCACAGTCAGTATGAAGGGACAGCCCAGGGAGGCCTGGAAGGTCTCCTGACTAGCTACGACCCCCTTGCCCCCCCTTTTACTCACCTCAGAGGGATCCTTGGAAAACAAACAGTTGCTTAACCCATAGTTCTGAGGAAACTGAGAATCAAAGTTACATTCTCTTGTTTCTTTAGGTTTCTTTCTGCCAGCTTAAATCCTCTGGATGCATAACATATTAGGTCCCGGCCCTAAATGAGAAGGAGTTGAAATGAGCTCCCTGCAATTCAACAAATTGTTATGGATTCCCTATCTACATCTGTGACTCAGTTTTTTTGTTTTTTTGCGGGGGGGAGGGGTGGGGGGATTTTGGCAATGGGGGAAACTTAAAAAAAAAACAAACAAAACAAGAACCCCGGTGCCTGAGCCTCATCCCAGACCAAGAAATCATAATCTCAGGGAAACACCCCTGTCTTGAACATAAACCCATGGTAAAGATAATACTGATGCAGTGGTAGCCCAAAAAATGGCTCATTAGATGGTATCCATGTCAAATTGCAGGAACCGGTGAATGTTAGCTTATTTGGAAAAAGAGTCTTTGCAGCTGTGATTAACTTAAAGATTTTGAGATAATCCTGGATTATCCAAGTGGAACCTAAATCCAGCTACAAATGCCTTCATAAGAGACACAGAAGAAACAGGCATGATGGGCGGTTGGGGTGGGGTTAATGTGACCCCAGCAGCCACAAAGCAAAGAAGGACCACTGGGACTCCAGAAGGATTGTCCCCTCGAGCCTCCAGAGGAGTAGAGTCCTGTCCACACCTTGATTTCACACTTCTGACCTCTGAAACAGTGAGAGAATAAATTTCTGTCGTCTTAAGCCCTCCAGCTAGTGGTAATTTGTTCTAGAAACAGTAGAAAACAAACACAGAGGCCTGTTCCTTTGTAAAATCAAACAAAGGAAGTTAGCAGAGGTGGGATACATGAAATTTCTAAGAGAGGGGGAGGAGAAGAGTAATGATGTGGAAGGCTTAGAACTCAAATTGACAAATGTGCGTGTAAAACTCTGAACACCTAGCCAAGTAACACATCGTAGAATTACCCTTCTATCTGCACTTCATTTCTGGAAATGGGTTTGTTTCATTAAGGTCTTTTTCAAAAGAATATCAAGGTGTTCATATATAACAGTGCTGAGCTGGATTTCCTATAAAATACAAGACCCATAAAATATTAAAAAGACTAATAATTTTTAAAATAATTTTTAAGGTTTTAATATTACTGATGGTAAGTCACTAGTGACTTGGAATCCAAGAAAAATATCTTCAAATAGTTGGATCAGAGAAAGTATATATAAGCAAAATATTAATTCAGGGGAAAAAAGCCTATTTTTTTTTCTGGTAAAATCATGAAACTTCCTTGATCTCTATCCCTATAGGACAACATATATGATGAGGCAGCTATGTTAGAGAAATAACCGGAAGGAAAGTCTGCAACTGGCATAAGAAAGGAAGTAAGCAAGCAGGCTCTATGTGAAATATAAAAATGTCAATATGAATTGTCAAAATTCCAGGTGTTAGCTCAAGTATTAAAACCTCCAGAAAGCCTGGCTTTGGGTCCAGCGAAACACTGGGTCCCTCCAGCATATTTGCCTGTTGTGCGTGACTCCATCACACAACTGCCTCCAGAGTGAGGCGTTCCTCATCTCTCATTGTGACACCAGGCAGCCCTGTCATGCTGCATCCCCAAAGCACAGCGCTATGCCTCGTGAGACTCAGCCGACTGGTCTTCTACTCTGTCATCAGGTAAATCAGAGTGACCCTCACCTTTTGTTTAATTACTAGAGTAGTCTCCTAAGATCTCTATATCTGGTCCATTCCTTTCCCCCCAGAGGAGCCAGCTTAAGTGGAGGGTGTTAAAAATGCAGTACTGAGCTCAGCATTCAGAGCCCTCCACCCCATCCCATGACCCATCCTGGTTATGTTTAACTGCTCCCCTTTGCCATGAAGACCCTCCACTCAGGGTCTCTGGCCAGGGCCCCCACTCCACAGACCTCAACCCTGAGCTCCTGGGGTTCAGCATGCCTCTCGTCTTCACACCTTCATCCCCTGTCCCTGCTGTAGGGAACTTCTATCTCAAAGCCTGCTGTGTAACTCCTGCCCCTCCGTGTGGCCTCACCCCTGCACGGCCTCACCAACTCACCTCTAAATCATAGTTTAGGTGAGTCGGCTCCCTCTTACGTTCTCCCACGGCCTACCTTCTCTTGTCTGGCCAATCACAATGGTAGTTAGATGACAATCTATGATGACCGATGTAAACCCCGATGTCCCCCATCAGAATGTGAGCTCCACGGGGACAAAGTATGTATCCAATTCGCATTTGTCCACCCAGTCCTCAACACCTAGGCTGGCCCGCAGCACAGGAAGCAGGCCATGAAGCCTGCCCAACGCTCCGCACGTGTTGGCAAAACACACAGAAAACCCATTTCCCTGTGAGGTGAGAAGCCCACAGGAGCAGCCTCCTGCGGCCCTTGTAATCCTGCTCTTACGGGGGTGATAGCAAAGCCCCCTGGAAAACCACATGCAAGAACAGAGGGACACAGCGTGTTTTCCCAGCTGGACACGGCAGTGCGGCATCAGCGGCTCCTTTGTGGGACTCCCACTCTGCTGTTCACACAGGGAACAGCCAGTGCCTGGTGGAGCTTCGGGCTTTTGAGACTTCCCGAGCTGTTTTGTGTGCACAGTGCTCTGCCTCTCAATTGGTACAGTGCAATGCTGAAAACGCTAGAAAGGAGATTCATGCCAAAGAGAAAAAGGAACAGAGATGGCCGGGATCTAATAAACCCACAGTGGGCCTGCTCCGTACTTACAAAATAATCTGAGCGGTAGTGCAGCGTGACAAAAAGAGGCATAGACTAATGTAATTTTCTTGAAGTCCCCTATAAAGTATTTTACTCCATAATACAGCTACATTTATGAAATGGCTTTATCTTGAAAGATCCCAAAGGGCTTACTAAGCTGAAAAGGAAAATATCAAGTATTCGGCAATCTCAAAAACACCACCAATGTACTTTTGTGATAAGGATGGGGGACTCTGTGACAGCAGGTAGACATCTTAAAAAGCAGATAGTGGCTTATCCTGCTAAACCTTCGGGGAAGAGAGAGAGAGAAGATAATTGCCCACACTGGGTAAGTGTCACGTGGGCTTTCTGTATTAATAAGGGCCGTGGCTTTTTTCCATCTGCCGTGCGAATTAAGTAAGTGACTTCTATCAGCATCACCCTCCCCATTTGAAATAGGAGGCGGCTATCAACTTACACTTCATAGAGAGAAAAAAAAAAAGTGTATATCAAGCATCCAAAAGTTAATGGAGGTTAGGGGTAGCGTAATTTAAAATCTATGCGTTTAAAAAAGTAAAATATAACAACCTACAGTTGATCCGACAGTTAAAATATCATTTCCCACCCAACTTTTACCGAATCCATGCCTGCCCAAATGCCTTGATACTAGATTTTTCTCCTTTACTGCCATCCCGGTTCAGATATGACTCAGATACACGAAATTTCAGGGCATTTAAAGAGGGGATGGGGCAAGAGCGTGCTAGCAGGGAGGAAAAGTCTTTCTTGATGATCTCCCCAGAATATCACCTCACCAGGAGCCAAAAATGGAAAGTGGGAGCACCGGGTGATGTAACAGTCTAACAATTAAAAGTCAATAACAAGTCACTCTTGTCTCCCGGAGACTAGTTAGGCTGACCTCCTCTCTAACCCAGAGCAGGTCTTCCCCACTTCTGTGGTTTCCCTGCATTCTTCTACTCTCCCTCCACACCCCCATCCACTCATCTTCCCCCCACCTCACTGCGCTTGGCATCTTTGCCCTTATCCTCATTTCCTTCCCACATTCTCTTCCAAAGAACGGAAGCTCTGCAAATTGGGTTAGGTACAAGAATGTTCTTCTCAGCTGGAGGAAAAGAAGCAGCCATAATGGGAAAGATCAAGGTGTTAAACTTTTGGTTTGACTGTATTATTATTTATTAATTTTTCTACGGAGGGTTATTTTAAAGAGAATGGTGGAACCTAGCAGCATGGCAGTCCAACGCAGCACAGGTGAGGGCTGAGGTGGGCAGGGCATGAGCAAAGTCCTGTGGACCAGTCGGTCAAGGTGGTGGAGCATCTCAGTCAACCCCTGACGTGCCCTGGGAGGCAGTCTCAGGAGCTGTCTTGAGCGCTTTACAGGCGGTGATGGATTGGTCTGACTCTAGAACCTTTGTTCTAGGAAGTCTGTCTTTCAAAATATAAAGGCTTTTATTTTATTTGTTTATTTTGAAATGAATTCAGACCCATAGGAAAGTTTCAAAAAGAATACAGGTGATTCCTTTAGGCTTGTCACCGAGATTTCCTAAATGTTAACATTTTATCACATTTGCTTAATTATCCACCACCGCCCCACCATTGGGAGTAAACTGTGGACCTTATGCCCCTTCAGCTCTGATCTGTAGAGTGGCATTTCCTAAAAGTAAAGATTTAAATAAATAAATAAATAAATAAATAAATAAATAAATAAATAAATGTAAAGATTTTTCTTTAGTCTTATAGAACCACAGGACAATTATCAAATCAGAACATTAATGCTTGTCAGAGGAACATTATCTAGTCTACAAATTTATTCAAATGTAGCCAATGTCATGGTACTGACATTCTCGATAAGCACAAGAAAAAAAAATTCTGATCTGGCATCCAAACAAAATTCTTATACTGGTTTAGGTGTTTAGACCTTATGTCTCTTTAGCCTGCTCGAATCTAGAAATTTCCTCAGCCTTGTTCATCTTCCATGACCTTGACATATATTAAGATATGGGCCAGTCATTCTGTAAACTGTCCCATCACTTGGTTTTGTGTGATGTTTCCTATGATTAGGTCTATGTTATGCACTTATGGCAAGAAAACCACAGAAGCATCATACTGCTCTGGTGCATTGCATCAGGAAGCACACAGTGTCTACTTGTGTCACTACTGGTGACCTTAACTTTGATCTCTTAGCGTGGTTTCTGCCAAGTTTCTCCTGTGGAAATTTAATATTTTTTAATTAATAATTATCTCATAAGGATGTCTTTCCAGACTACACAAATATCTTGTTTCTTTTTATACTTTCATCATTTTCATAGTTCTGGCCTTCACTGATAATGTTTGCCCAAAGCAGTTATTACTGGCATAATTGCCAAATGCTGGTTTTCTAATTACATGATTCCTTCTACATTGATTAGTGGCATTCAGTTCTAAGGAAGGGCTTTCCCTTCTCTCCCATTTGTTAGCTTGTTTTCATTTTCAAAAGCCATAGGAGTATGGTCTCATGGATTCTTACTTGATCGCATGGGGTTATCATCTGTTACTATCATTATTTACTCTCATGTTGCAACTGTCCACAGTTTGGCCCATCGGAGATTTAATATGCGGTTTTTATACCCAAGGATCCTGATACTTCAGGCCTTCTTGTTTCGCTTATCTTCCACCTTCCACTTTCTTGTCTCGGATCCTTTATCTGGAGAATTTGTTATTTTTCTGAGAAGTCCTCAGACCCAGTGATCCAGTTACTGTCTGTTCTTGCTGAGTAACTCTTGAAATAAAAATTTTTTAAAAAGCTGGTAGTAGAAGCAAAAGGAGTTAAGTGGCACTTCTCCCAGGAGGCCATACTCATGGCCCTACCAGCTGCTTAGAGGCACAAGGAAGCTTAAACTACAGTGTTTCCTGAACACTTTTTGTTTTCTCATGTCTTTGTACTTTTGAGCACCTTCTCCCCTCTGCCCAGACTAATTCTAACTCCCTACATTAATCTAGAAATGGACTCAAACTCCAAGATGCAGCTCTTGCTCTGTGAAGCCATCTCCACTCCCTAGGCAGAACTAATTATTCTCTTCTTGGCAGCTCAATAAACTCTTGGTATAGCCTTTTATTACAGAATCCATCACATGGCATTATAGTTTTGTGGGTTATTTTTGCCATTTTGTTCCTCTCAATAGGCTGAGAGCTTTTCACAAGAAGATTTTTAAGCATACCTGCATCGAGTAATAACAAACATTTTAATGGTTTAAAATGCATTAGAATCTACTTCCAAGTCATTATATAAATCAGAGGCCAGCAAACATGTTTGCAAAAAGCCAGGTAGGCATTGCAGGTGATAGAGTCTCTTGCAACCACTCACCTCTGCCACTGTATGGTGAAAATCCCTATCAATACCTAATAGAATGAATGTGGCTGTTTCAATAAAACTTTTTTTTTTTTTTTTGCATAAACAGGAAGTTGGTTGGATTGTACCCTAGGGCCATAGTTCGTTGACTCCTAATCTCTCCTACTTCAAATTTTTCTCAATGTTTGTTTGAATCACCTTTCTCTGGAGATCCCTAATTTTCCTTGGCTAATGCCTGCATATCCTTAAGGCCATTAACCATTTGCAGTGATTGCTCTGCTCTGAGGAGATTTGCCTGGGAGGGGAGCCTCTTTGGGTGTTTAAGGCATTAACCCTCTAGCCCAGGAAGTCCCATATTGCTGGAACCAGCTATAAGCTTATTCATATTTCATAGCAACTTGCACAGATGGATTTGAAACCATCTGTTTGGGTTTGAAACCATCTAGACCCCCAGAAGATGTGTCTAGATGAAGGGAAGCATGGAGTGAAGTCGGATCCCAAAGCTGAAATTCAGCGGCACTGATTAGGCACAGGGCAAGGCCAGGGTCTAAAACCATGTGAGAAATAGACCAATACAAGAGACGAAAACAGTTGCTGAACAGACTCCCTCACAGAGAGCTGCTATAGAAGGTGGATCCAGTGGACAGAATCTGAGTTGTGAGAGTTGTGTTGGGGTGAGAAACAGGGAGGGGTTGCAGAGTAAGTCAAGGGAAATGCTTGTTCCATTTCTGCAGGGGCTCTTGCATTGCTGAGTTCTGATTTCTAAGGTGGCAACTGCCCAGTTTCTACCGTAAAAAATTCTTTAGGAGAATAGCAGGCTTGGCTAGCTGGATCATTGGAGCCTAAGTCTCCTAGTTGCTCCTAACCATGGGGCCTGGGGAAGATATTTCACCTGCCTGTGCCTCCCTCCCCTCCACATGCAGAATGGGATAATATAGCACCTTCTCCAGAATTGCTGGGGTCAGAAAAGCACTGACTCCATGTGAACTGCCAACAATAGTGGCATCATGCAGAAAGTGTTCAGCACATGTCAACTGTGTTTTAATATTATGGGTGGTAGCATTATTCCAGAAACAGCCATCAAGATGGGTGCCATTTCATGAATCAACATCAACTGGGTTTACTTACTGAAGGAATTACCAAGATGAGCTTCCACTTTGTCCTTAAAACCACCACGATAGAGCTTATCAAACTCTGCTGAAATTCCTATAAAAGATCTACCACAAGTCTGCGTTGTTTTGCATTTCATGTCCATGAGGGAAACTAGGTCATTCAGGCACAACTTGATTTTAATGACCTCCTACAGGCTTCTAAAGATCACCCCTTTATTTTCTTTGTAAGTGTTCAAAACCATCACTTTAATGATCAGTTCTGGAGTCTTGACCCAGAACAATGTCAGTCTCATTATAGAATCTCAGAATCTACTGCCACCTTTTGAAATATTTGGAGATAACCTTTCTATCCCCTGCCTGAGCACTCAGCCATTCTTGTGTTTAGAGTAAGGAGGTGCTGCCTTACAATCTCTTGAGCTCTCTCACAACCAGACTTAGGAGTTCTTTTCCTTTCCACCTGTATTAGGTTCGCATTTTCATTCTGATGCTCATTTTTCTTGGCGTTTTGTCTTGAGAAGTTAGAAGCAAAACAGATGCTTAGAAGGTCTACATTCTCTTTTCCATCCCTCTCCTTTGCTCACCTAAAAGAAATAGGCTTTATGATTCAACTTTCTATTCCAAACATAGCTTTAAAGCCCATTTGGGTGTCCTTAGAAATTTTTCTGTGTGTCAGCTCATATGAGACACCCACTCCAGATGTCTTGTTTTCCCACTGTTCACTCTTCAATTGAACAAAACACATATTAGGTGCCCACTGTGAGGCAGGCATTGTGCTATGCTTCAAAGATACCAAGGAAACAAAATGTAGTTCCAGCACTCAAGCGCATGGTAAAGTGAGACATGCACATAGACACATACCAGGCAGCGTGCAAGAACTCCGTTGAAGATCTCTGTGGCAGAACTGAGCACCTCTACCTAGGGGATGAGAGGGTCAGGGATGGCTTCACTGAGGAGCTGGGTTTTGAGCAAAGTCTTTCATTTTTATTCTCCTTTGTCTGCTTTATTCCTCCACCCTAGTCCCCTTTCCCCTTTCTAGTCCCACAGGCAGCTGCTAACCAAGGGTAGAAATATTTGTTTTTGCTTGGATAGTGTTTAGGCAAAATGCATATCCCCATTTTATGTACACATATTTAGCTTTTAAATTGATATAAATGATCCCGTGTTCCGTACCTTATTCTATTTTTTTTTTTTACGTTCCATCACTTAACACTCTTTTTAAAATTGTTTATGTTAGGTGTGAACATCTAGGCTATTAGTTCTAATTGCTGCATATCTCTCTGGTCGGTGTGTTCTCCATATTCCATTTTTATACTATCTCAGTATGGAACATCCTTCGTGGTTCCCAACATTCCAAATAACTATGCAGTGAGATGCTTGTGGACCATATATGCCCAGGAATATAGTCACTGGCTCATGGGTGTGACAGACAGAATAGGAGTCCTCGAAGATTCTACTTTCTAATTCCCAGACCCTGTAAATATGGGACCTCCCGTGGCTAAAGTAACTTTGCATATATGGTTAACTTAAGAATATTGAGATGGGGGCACCTGGATGGCTCAGTTGGCTGTGTCCAACTCTTGGTTTTCGATCAGGTCATGATCTCATGGGTGGTATGATCAAGCCAGCATCAGGCTCCATGCTCAGTGGGCAGTCTGCTTTAATATTCTCTCCCTCTGCCCCTCCCCTCATTCATGCTCTCTCTCTCTCATGAATAAATAAATCTTTTTTTTTTTAAAGAATCTTGAGATGAGAAGATGATCCTGGATTGTCCAAATGGGCCTAATGTAACCACAAGGATCCTTATTATAGAAAGAGGAAAGCAGAAGGATCTGAGTCAGAGACAGTTGCAAGTTCTATACTGCTGGCTTTGAAGGTAGAAGAAGGGGCCACGAACCAAGGAATCTGGTGTCCTCTAGAAGCTAGAAAAAGTGAGGAAATTGTCCCCTAGAGCCTCCAAAAGGAATGCAACTCTGCGAACACCTTGATTTTAGCCAGGTGGTGTCTGAAGCCACTAAGTTACTGTAATTTGTTGCAGCAGCAAGAGACTTACACAGAAGTTATGCCTAGGATTCATTTTGACTGAAATGGTACCAGATTGCTCTCCAGTTTGGCTATCCTGGTCTGTACCCCTGTAACTGTGTATGAGGTGCCCCTGACACCCCTGGTCTCAGGTGGCCCAATAAGCTTTCTGATTTCTGTTAGTCTTCTGGGTATAAAGCATAAATAATCATCACAGAGAAACAGAATTCCCAAACCAAAGGTGGGGGTGGGGGTGGGGGAGGGTGCAGGATGGAAATGGCCTCAAAGCCCTGGCTCTTGTGGCTAGATTGTGATTGGTTTGTGGTCTGGCATCAGTTGGGAGGAGCATGTGAGTCATCAGGGCACCCAAGGTGAGGCTCCCAAGGAGCCTGCATGGAGAATCAGTAGAGATAAAAGCAGTGCTCCTTGTGAAGGCACAGGGTGTGGGGCATCCATGGAAGAGAGAGCCCCAGACACTGGGGAGGGAGTGTGGTTTGGCAGTCAGAGGCAGGGCTGGATGTCATCCCTAGTTCCACAGCTGCTACGTGAGTTTTCCTAGCTTTTCTGATGCTTGGTGTCCTGCTCTGTATGACAGGGATAGTAATACTGCCTGCCTTGCAGGACTGCTGTGAGGGTTCCATGAGATCATAAATGTAAGGCCCTAGTACAGTGAATGGCATGTCATTATCAGCCAGTTAATGAAAATAATATTTTCATTGTTACAGTAATTATAATAGTAATTATGTTTCTCACATCAGTCCTTCCTAATTTACAGTATCCACTGCAGAATTTGCTCTCCTTTCCGGAGAGTAATGTATTGCAATAGATTTTCACATATTTGAATGTAAATAATTTTATACATCATTTTCAAGTATGTCCATCTCCCCCTCCTCCTTTGCCCCCCTCACATCACTCCCCATCCCCCGAAAACTGGTGGTCTCCTTTTCGGGGTTGTTCACAGCATAATGCAATTAGATGCAACCTATTTCCTGACATCCATCCCACAAGCTCTCCCTGCCAACAGTTTTCAGGACTAAATAATGCACGAGAGGAGAGAATAACAGAGATGGTATAAACGGCAAAAAACAGTGCTGTAAGGATTCTGTGTTGTGCAGAGATGAAAGCGCCTGGTCAGAAGGCCAATCCCAAAGTGAAAGAGAAATGCAAAGGCACTGACAAGGCAGGAAAGAAAGGCATTTTTAGAGAGAAGATTTGCCGAGAGCTGAAAAGGAGATGACTCGGGAGACGGGCAGCGTCTTCATTAGGCAGGAACTCTGGAAGAGGCACGCACCCTCGGGGACCTCTTTTGAAGAGCCTGGGCTCTGAAGCAGCTAACAAACAGGAACCCCATGTCCTGGGTCCTCTGGAGCCTTCTTTGACTTGCCTGCGTGGAGATAGTTGCTTGTTCCTCGGGTTCCTATGACTCTGTCTTCCTGCCTCTGTGAGAAACGAGATTACACTCAGCTATCATTGCAGATTTGTATGTCTCTTTCCTTCACTCTCCTGGAGTGAGGACAATTTAGACATTTTAGAAATTTTTAAGAATTTTTCCAGTTGTTCTTATGGTGAATTGCAACAATAATAATTGGTCATTTACTCTGATCCTGTGCTAATAAGCACTTTGCACGCATTGTATACAATATGCCTCATGACAACCATGGATGCCTATTTTACAACTGTTGAAACTGAGGCGGGTGGGGATTGGGACTTGTTTATAGACACACAAATGGTAGACAGCAAAGCTGGGATTTGTACTCAGGCATTTGACTCCTGAGCAGGGCTGTTAAGACTCTGTTACCACCAAAACCAAGTATGATGCAGGGCACTCCTGTGCACTCAGCAAACGTTTGGTTTGTGAACAAGGTATAATGCCTGAAACTCAGCTGGCTAATGACACGGCACCAGGAATCAGGACTTCCGTCCCTTAGACCTGGCATGCATGGGTAAGGGCAAGTTTTCCAGTTGCCAAGGCAGAGCCAGTGACTCATTCTGGTTCTTCAATCTGCCAATCTCCCAAGAGACAGTGATAAGGAGGGAAGAGCAAAAAGTTTGTCTTTCCTCTTCACAGAATTTTTAGAACAAATAAAAATACCACTAGAATACATTTAAAAAGCCTATCCTTCGAATATTTTTAAAGGCTTCTGTACCAACCAGGTTCGTAAGTTCCCAAGATGGAGTTCCATTTTGAATTTTCCCTCATCTTGTACGGTCTTCCATTGCTAAATAGTGAGTTCTAGCCATAGGCCCAATGTCCTTTGTGGGCTGTAGGGTTGGATGGAACCGGTTGAGTAAAGTAGCCAACCGACCCACAGCCCAGGGAGGTACAGAGAGAGCCAGGCTATTGAGCAGGAGCTGACTAGTCATTTTACTGTCAGCATTAAGTGACACCCAGACCAACAAGGAGAATGTGGTCAGCCCTTTCCTGCCATGCTTTTCTGAAAGAGGAAAACATTAAGATCAGCATAAACCATGGCTGAAATTATCAGGGAGAAGTGTGGCATAGCAAAGGCATCATCTATAAATGTGGGTGTAGTATAGGGAAGGGGTGGTATAGCATCTGGGGGGTGATAAGGGCAAGAAGCAGTTACCAGCCCTGGTCTGGGAGACAGGAGGAGGCAGCCCTCCAGAACTCCTAGAGAGAGTGAGGCCAGTGTGGAGAGGGCCACCCGACAGGTGCCGAGAGGTTCAGTTGGGAGACACAGTCAACCTTAGTGACACAGCAAGGAGGGAGCATTTGCCTCCCTGTCTTTTCTCCCCAGTGGGTCAAAGCCCCACAGTCTGGAAACCATTTGATGAGCCTCTACAGGCCAGTGTCCAGGATGGAGAAGAGAGAAGAGCAAGATCAGGATGGGGTGAAGCAAAGTCATGAAAAGTGCTGGACACAGCACGGTACTCATTTGAACATGACCAATAAAACACAGAACTGTAAATTTAAGAAGACTAAACAATGTACTTTAAAGCTACTATAAATGTGATGTTTGATGGCTCATTCCACAATAACACTGAGCTGAGTTCGTCAAACATCCCTTCATCCTCCCAAGAATCGAGGAAAGTAGGTGACAATTTCCTTGTGCTCAAGCAAAGTCCTATTTACATAACCAGAGCCCTCTGAACTTGACAAAGATGTATCCTTTTGGGGTGCCTTTATCTCCAAGAGCCTCCTTGTTTCTTCTGGTCCTCACCTTCCAGTGCTCATGAGTTCGTAATTGTGGAGAAAGTGTTTGTTTCCTGGTGAGGCAGTTGTCAAAGCAGACAGGAAACCGTTTGCCCAAGTCTCTGAGTCAGGAAGCTCCTGGGGGCTGCTCCTCTCGTTAATCGAGCGCATTGAGACCCTTCTGGTGCTTTGCAGTTAGTGATTCAGGACGAAACACCACTGCTGTTCTGTTTCCTCCCCAAATGCTGTCATTTCAGCACAAAGGAAGCCTGAGAGCCTCAGAAGCTGCATCATGGAAGGGCCCAGCCTCTTGTGATTGGCTTATATACAGGCGAATATCAGCCGAAGGCAGTTCTCAAAAGGGACTCCATTTCTATGGGGATATTTTCCATTGAGCTGGTTGCTGACTCTCACTTAGTCATTTAAAAATGATTCAAAGGGAAGGAAATAATAAACTTCCATTTTGCCTTTCACCAGCATATCTCAAAACTAAATTAATTCTCAACATACGCAAATAAAGTTTGTGTCCTGATAAATGTGTTCCCTCAAGAGTGCTTTATGCATCCTTTCTCACTTCCCCAGCTCATGTTCCACAGTCTCCTGTCTTGAGGCCCTCTCCCTGCTCCCACACCTGGACGGGGATGTGATGAACCAGATCAGCTCTGCCAGTGGCCCTGGCCTGCTCTCCACTCCTGCTTCCTCTTCTCCCCTAGGAGGTGTTTTCCTTCTTTATGTCAAAAACAAACAACAGCAAAGCATCCTACATGTAATGCCCACCTGGAAAATGAAAATCTTACTTGATTCAACTTTCTGCCTTTCTTACGAGGGCTCTCTCATTTCTTGATACATCTCCCCACGTTGCATGCATACAATCAGACTTTACTGGAGAATTGCACCTGCTTTTCTAAATGTTCAGCCCACAATCTCCACTACTGTAAGCCTCTCAAAGGCCACTGGTGGCTTCCCAGCGGAAAGCCTATTCAACAGCCTATGCCCCTCAGGGTCTGCAGCTTCAACACTGTGGTCCCCACTCCTTGCCCCAGCCATAAAATTGCTCCTCCTGGTGTTTCTATACTCAACATCCCATAGCTCCTCCTGTCTTGCTGTCTGAAGGCTATTTCTTGCCATTCTTCCATTCTGGAAAGGGAAGATATAGCCTTTGGTTTAAGGACATGGAATAGGAAGCCCTGTTTCCTTGATCCAACTTCCAGCATTAGTGCTTTTCTGTAGCTGTGAGATCTTCGGCAAGTTATTTGAAATGTTTAATCTTGGCTATGTATCTGTCAAACAGGGATAACTGCCTACTCCATAGAACAGGAATTTAAAATTCACTTAAGACATTTAGAAAAGTCCCTGGAAATTAAGAATTTATGCAATATCAAGTTGATATCTTTCAAGATTCTGGTATCTTTCAAGATTCTGACACGAGTGCTATATCAGTTGCCTATTGCTGATGTAACAATTTACTGCAAGCTTCGTGCCTTTTTATCTTACAAAGTCCTAAGTAGGTTTTCCTGGGCTAGAATCACGGTGTCATCCAGGTCCTTCTGGAGACTGTAGGGGAAAAGCTGTTTTCTTGCCTTTTCTAGTTTCTAGGAGATATTCTCATTCTTTGGCTCATGGCTCCTTAGTCCATCCTCAAGGCAAGCAGCAGAGCATCTTTAAATCTTTCCCTCTTCTACTCTCCTACCTCTGGATTTCAGAAGAGCCCTTATGATTGCATTGGGCATGCCCAAATAATCTACAGCAATCTTCCCATTTCAAGGCCAATTGGTTATCACCCTTAATTCCATCTGTAACTTTAGCTTTTTTGCCATATAAACTAACACTGCACAGGTTTCAGGGATTAGGATAGACATTAAAATAGACATTGTTTGGAGAGAGTAGTATTCTGTTACTACTAGCTTGCTACTGCAAGAATTATTTTATCTTTACATTGTTCCTTTGGACAATCATCTGAATGTCTACGGTTTCACCTATGAATTCTCTACAGAAGATTTGTCTTTCTGATTTCATCCTTGTCTGTCTTTACTCTGGTCTTATGTCCCAGCTAGGTGCAAGACATCTTCTGCTGGCTGCATTCCACACAAACATGAATAAACTCATCATATCCCCATAACCAATTCAGTTTCTTTTCCTGATGACCCTCCTTCTACAAATGGCCCAGATTTCTCAATAGTTATGGAAGAATGAGGAATCTTTCTGTCCATTTTGGAGGAGCAGAAGTAAGTTTGGTGGATAACTCTATCAACTTGTGTGGAAAGGATGCTCCTTTAAATAGTAACTATTAATTTGCTAAGTGTGGCAACTATGAGAATATGCCTCACAGACCTCTGACCACAGGGAGCATACTGACTAACAGCTCCAGCTGCAGAGCCCTGGAGTCCAGGGCAGCATTTGGGCTGAGGCCATACTTCTCATTAATTGTTCTCACCAATGACTCAGCAAGGCAAGGATACTAAGGCAGAAATGTTCCCAGAGGAGAACATTTAGAACTCCTCTTAGAGCTGATTGGGGCTCTAGGACACCCCGCCAACCCTGCAGTACATTCCTTAGACTGGTAGGACACTTCTCTCTAGCCTGCCTTCCCTCTCTCCTTCACACCAATTCAGACTTGTATCTCAATCTGCTGGTCCCCCTGAGGTCCTCCCAGCTTCCTCCCCATTTTCTCTCACCAGGTGTCTCCCTAGTAAAATCAGTGGTTTTAATTTTTTATATTTTTGAAGTTTATTGATGTAAGTAATCTCTACACAAAGCACGGGGCTCAAACTTGCAACCCTGAGATCAAAAGTCGCATGCCCTTCCAATTGAGCCGGCCAGACGCCCCTAAAATCATTGGTTTTTAATCCTGTCTTGTGTTTGCTTCTCATAGATCTGGACCGACATACTAAAGGGTTGAAGGGCCAAGACCTGGTGGTGAAGCCCACCTCTTGGGGTTCCTTGGGTTCCAGGCAGACACAGAGAATTTATGATTTCTAATAAGGGAGCACTCAGACAATGCAAACTCCCTGGTGCTAGGAAGAGAAAGTGGGAGGAAAATGAGATGTTTTAGAAACAACAGAGGGATCCATGAGACAGGACTGCTGTGAGTTGATGTCATGCTTGACATAAATTGACAGTTAATTGACTAGAGATTTTGGAACAGTTCAGCAGGGGTGTACGTATGAGAGAGGAATGCGTGTACCCTGAGCAGTGGAGACAAAGACACATGCTCACTTCACATCATGTCTCTCTAAAATTGTCTGCCCTGGGCTGCTTCATAACTCACCGCTCCTCCCCCGTCCCCAGTCCCAGGCACCAACTGAGGGGGAACGGATTGTGCACTGAGTTTCCAACAGGAAGAACAATGGGTGGAAGCTGCCAGGAAGCAGACTCAGGTTCAAGTGAAGACGGCTTTTCCCATGGATACCTCAGTGCTGGAGGCATGTCTGCCAAAGACACAAGGGCTTCAGCTGTGGGTGGGAAGTGGGTCTGACCAGCCCAGGAGACCTTCTCCATCGGGGATTTTCATGGATTCAACAGTCATTAGAGAGTAGCCTATTCCAGCAGATTTCCAAACATGAGTCACCTGGGAAACCGCTAAAAAATTCCCAAATGCTCTAAATCAAGGTCTCAAGAGAAGGAGACTAAGCAACTGGATAAAGCTGTAACAGATTCTTCCCCTTGCGATTCTGTTGACTAGCCCAGCTTGGAAACCACGCTGCAAAACTGCCCCAGGTTTTCGATATATAGTAGTTCATCATTGTCTTCACATTTTCTTCCATCAGAAGTTCATCTGTTTTAATGTGCTGAAGAACGTATACATCAGAATCTAACAGGAATGAATTTAAATTACGGCTCTGCCAGTTATCACCTGAATGATCTCAACTAAGATATTCAGCTTCTCAGAGCCTCAGTTTTTTGTTTGCTTTTTTAAGCTGTAAATAAGGATGATAACGTATCTCCTGCCTAGGTTTACTGAAATGATTGAATAGGATAATGATAATGGTTAACAACTCTAAGATCCAACTTTCTGTGTGCCAGTCTGTTTCAAGTACACATCTATTTGCCCATTTATTCCTAAAAACTCTCTGCACTCTGGGTTCAGCTATGAATCCCATTGTACAGATGAAAAAAAAAATGAACCAAGAGGTTAACTTATTCACGAAAGGTTACATGATTAATAAGGAATAGGGATGAGATTTATATATAGGTACATACCCAGAATATTTTTTAAGGGATCTGCTGTACTCTGTGTGTATAAAGAACTTCACCCCATGCTTAGAACATACTTTGCACTCAGTAACTATCAGCGCATAGTACAATGACTGCTTTAACCCTGGAGCTTAGATGCAGTTGTCACTACTCTCTAGCATCAGCAATATTCCAGTAGCTTCTTAGGAAGCCAGGTCACCGGTGTCTTCACCTCCTCTCCTTTGTGTGCTCAGCACTGTCTGGGTAATAGAAAAGGCAGTACACATTGAGGCATTAACTTACTGAGACTGAGAACATCAAATTCAAAACCTGTTCCTGTTGGGTAAGGTGAGTAAGCCGTATTGTTTGCTCTCTTTCTCTTAAGTGTTGAGGAGTCTTTACAGAAGGAAAATGTGAGTCCTTTAATCCTAATATTCTTTGCTGTAGGACATGCAGGCACCTAGGGAATGCTAGTGTCAGTATCTCTGAGACTTCAGGAGAAGTTTTTTTGGAGCATAAAGGAAGGAGAGTTGAAAGGCATCTCTATTATAGCAAAGAGAAATTAGGGGATGATTCATCCCATTCTGTAGGAAAAGCAGAACTCAGAGATCTGGAAATAAGTAAGACTTGGTAGTTTTGGAGGGAAAAAAAGTACCATCAAATTTAGGTTCTGATGGCTCCATTGAAGATAATAAATGGTGCTTTGATGACTGTTCTATTTATTAGACATTTTCTCAGCTTCACTTCCTTGTTTCCCTTACGGAGACACTCCCCTCTAGAGATTAGCACAGAGGTTTTAGAGGTGGTCAGAACTGGGTTGAAGACTGCTTTTGCCACTTCCCGTAAATGAGATCGTGGGCAACACCCTCTCCCTTCTTGAACCTCAGGCTCCTCTTTTCTGCAGCGTTGGTGTCACCCTTATACACATTTGAGAATTGTTGTGGGACAAATGTCACAAAATATAAGGACCATTTGTACCTGGGTTAGGGCTCAGCCAAGCGCTCTGTAGGCATCCATGATATTCACAGGATAGTGTGAGTTATCACACTGGTACATCTGAAAGCCTCCTTAACACTGGGGAACCAGAGTGAATCCCAGCATTGACTTCCATTGCATTTGATGACAAACATCTGACATTTGATGCAGTGGGAATGGGAATGCTTTATTGAAAACATCCATTCTTGCATTCATGTTCATTTTCCAATATCTCTACCATCCCCACCGTAAATGTAGTCCATTGGTTACAAAAGCCTTCATCAGAATTCAGCTTGCCAATTCATTCAGATTTCCACTGCCCTTGGTGTCATAAGTACCTCAACCTTTTGGTGCTTTATCAGAGCGAGCACTTTTTTCTTGCTCACGCACCTGAGGGGCATCTGGAATTTAGTTGATCTAACCTGCTAAGTGTAGCTCTCAGCCATGGGTGGGGCTTAGATCTGTTACATGAGTCTCTTATTCTTCTGATTATAGCAGAAGTGCGATAGGCAAGCCCAACCTTGGGAACACATCTTGAGCTCTGCTTATATTACATCCAATAGCAGCCATTGGTCAAAGCAAGTCACATGGCTAAGCCCAATTGTAAAACCATGGCAAGGGGATGAATATGTATAACTATATAATATGCATCAGACAGTGAAGACTTAGCACCATATTCTACAACACCTGGAACTTCGAGTCCCCTAGTTCTTTTACATTTTTATCAATTAGTTATGTAAGGTATGTAAGACAAAGGTAGGTGGTTCAAGTGACTTAAGTCTATTAGAAGATCACATAGACCACATAAGGAAATACTAGGCACCACCTTAATTTGATACAATTAAGAGTAATTTGCTTTTCAGAAATCAACAGCATCCAGCAAAATGCCTGGTACAAAACGGCTCTTTGGTAAATGTTTATTGAAAGAACTAATGAGTCATTCAGAAGCATCTCTAATGACTTATCCCCTTGTCATTATCCCAGAAGCTGACTCCATTGATCCTTCCACTGTGATCATCACCACCTACGTAGTTTAGCTTCTCTATCTGGGTTCTTCCTTGGTTTCCTTTTTTGCTTTGCCTTTTCCCTTTAAGTTCCCCCAAGAGGAAGGGTTCTATTGAATTACTTAGCCATCTTTCAATCTACTGGACAGAGATCTTGTTGCCATTTGTTGGCACAAATAAGCCAACAGATAATGGCTTCTTTTTAAGGTTGCCTTTCACTGGTTCAATCACAAACAGTGGTCAGAAACATGCAAGAAATGCCCCGTAGCTGCATGTCTCAGCAGGGGTCTGTGGAATTCCACTGTCACACAGAGAATCGAGGACTGTGTGTTGGCTTGCCACATCCCTCTCTTTGTTAGGATACCTCTGTCTTGTGGTTTGAAAAGATTGTCTCTCTCCAGAACAGAGAGAGGTCTTTCTCCTCCAAAGCGTTCATCACAATCTGATGAGCCAGTAGCCTCTCATCTCACCATTTGCTACCACTGGCTGCCTGGAACCTCATCCCTCCTAGCAAAGCATTCCCTGCTATGAGATACCCTGGCCACATACTTCCCTTCCTACTGAAACAGAACTGTTTTTCTTGTTTCTTTTTTTTTAACATTTTGTTTATTTATTCACAAGAGACACAGAGAGGCAGAGACATAGGCAGAGGAAGAAGCAGGCTCCTCACAGGGAGCCTGATATGGGACTTGATCCCCAGACCAGGATCACAGCCTGAGCCAAAGGTCTCCATGGTGAGGAGAGTAGAAGGAATGGGTTCTTTCTTGACCAGTCAGTGGAGAATGGGAAGATTGGAGTGTTGACCCCTGATCTCAGGTGGAGAAATTGGAGGTTGAATCTATGGGGCCAGAGCTAGAAGAGCATGAAAGCATCTAGTGAAGCTGGAAAGGTCTAGAAAGAGCCAATAATCAAGGGCAAATTCAGGTTTACAACTGCATACTCAATAAATTGTCATGTCTCACAAGACAGGAGGTGAGAGGTGAAAACAGAAATGACATCAGGTGAGGGCACTGCAAGTTAAATGGTAAACCCCTTGAGGCCTCAACCGTCTCATTCTTCTTTCTATCTCCAGTGCTGAAGACTCTTGGCAGCACCCAGGTGAGCCCTGAGAATGTCAGATAACAGATTGACTTATTGACTAATTAATTACTTTGGAATTGAAATCTAGGGAGAGCTTTGCACTTACACAGAAAAGACTGACTTTCAAAAATCTATAAAGATGAGAGAGGAGAGGGGCAAAGAAAATGAAGAGTGAATAAATGAGTGAATAAATGAATATTCCACCTGTACCTGGAATGTGGCAGTGTGCAAGGTTAAAAAAAGGAAAAACGGGGGCACCTGGGTGGCTCAGCAGTTGAGCATCTGCCTTCAGCTCAGGGCATGGTTCCGGAGTGCCGGGATCGAGTCCCACATTGGGCTCCTCTTGAGGAGCCTGCTTCTCCCTCTGCCTATGTCTCTGCCTCTCTTTCTGTGTCTCCATGAATAAATAAATTCTTAAAAATATATTAAAATTAAAAATTAAAAAAGGAAAAAAAATCCTAAGAAAGATGAAGCTCTGTGGTCCAGTCATACTACAGAGACCTTTTCTCTATTAATGGAGTATGAAGAAATCTCAGCTTTTATGTTATATTCTGGGTACAGGGTCATGCCCACTTCTGTGCTTAGCCTAGTTCTCCTAACATAACTCACCTATCTAGAACAGATTTGTTTCTATCCTCCTGCTGGCCACTTTTCTCTTTAATTGAGTATTGAGATTTACATTTAGACCGTAGTTTAATCTCTTGGGGTCAGAATGAAACTACCCTTGTTAAACAGTCTGGGATCCTGTTTCAGAAATTCTCTCTAGCTCCTGCTCCATCCAAGGGCTGTTTGGCAAAGCTGTCTTCTTCATCTCTCACCTTCCTTGATCAACTCCCCTGAGTGGCCACTTCCTGCCCCCAGGGTTCTGAAGCCCAGGCCCTCTTCTTGTCAGGCAGTGCCCTAATTTCAGTTTACTTAGTGAAATATACTGACTGCCCTCTTTCCCAGTGAATGTACACTGCATCACATCATGATTTTTCTTCCTTTCTCTGCATCCACTTCCCCATCCCCCTAAGCAATTTCTCTTTGTCTCCTTCGCCAACCCCTTGTGTCTGGAAGTCAAGGAGACAACTGCCAATCACCATTGAATTCAGCATTTCCCAATTTCCCCAGTTCGCCTTTGGAATGAATAGCATTTTGTTCTAGGATTCTAGAAAAATATGCACACTTCATTTCAAGGAGAATGGCATATTCTTCATGCTTCTATTGGGATGAGTCAGCAGTGAAGAAGCAGGAATGCACGTCTGTAGTTCCCATTTTTCTTTGCGCATCGGTGCCCTCTTCTAGATACAGCCCTGTTACATGAGGATTCACCTGGGTCCCTGTTGTACGTTTTCAGAACTTCAAATCACTTGTATGACCATCTAGCAAAGGAAACCCAAAAGTCCCCATATCTTTTTTTAATTTATGACTTCTCATCAGGTTTCAGACCCAAGGCTCATACATCTGTTGGCTCATGAGTGAAAGAAAGCTTTTATTTATGTGTCAGCAGCGATCAGTGGCCCTGCTTTGAGAACAATTCTGAAACCATACTGATTTCATGAAGAAATGGGCCAGTAATGGCACCGATCATAAATAGAGCACGAGGAAGTATTGGCAGCATTTCTACCATGTACATGCCTTCCTTTGATAAAATCCAAAAGTGAACACCTGATTCTTCATCCCGGGATTTAACCCATCTTGTACCCTGGCCTTCTGGAGGTACCAGGGTCATATCTGGCATATCATTTCAAAACATGCGTCTTTTTATATCTTCATAGAAAGTTTCAACATAGGTCATATATTTGTTTTTTTACTTCAGATACCACCTATCAAAAGAACTACTCCTCAGTCCAGATTTCCTCTTTCTTGTCCCTCTCAAGTCCCAGTTAGCACTTATGAAATCACCAGTCCACTCCAACCCCTCATTCCACAGCCATCTCCAGGTTATAATTTATAAAACTTTTCCTATGTTTGTGGGTGGCTGAAGTGATATGAGCTTTAGCGAGGGACAAAGCATAATCCGGGGGCATGGCGATCTCAATCCCCTGCTGATGTGTTACAGCACAAGGCACAATGTGACTGAAAGGACTGCTGACTTGGACAATAAACATGATTATGTCTCTGAGTGGGAGAATTACAGAAGTTTGAATGCAGCCAATCTCAGCCTTGAATGTAGTAGAGAAAGAGGGGAGGAAAACCTTAAAATTTGAATTCCACCATTGCAACAAACCCACTTTATATCATTATCTAGGATGCAAGTAGAGGGCTCTACAAATTTACTGGAGAATTTTATACTAATCAAAAAAAGCATAGAGAAGGAGCTGTGCAAAAATAGAGAGAGATGGGGAAACCATTCTGGCAGATTGTACAGTTAAAATACATTCTCACTGAGAGGAACAGTAGAAGGGCGGGGGAGGGGGGTTAGGAAGCGCGTGTTGTAGAAGCAGAACTCCACTGATTAGCCTCATTAAGGACATAATCCCTTCGTGCTGCAATAGGACGTGGTAAAATTCAGACTTCTATCAGGCTGCAGTTTACATGGAGTGGAGAAGTGCGTTCTTGCCTAGACTGTCACAAACCAGCAAGTGTGGCTGTATCCCCTGTCGAAATTTCAGTGTCTTTATTTGTGAAATGAGGAGCTTGGCTTGGAATCAGTAGTTCTCAAACTTTACCATGCCTCAGGATGGCTGGGGACGCTTACGCAAAATCCCAACTCTCTGGTCTCCATGCACTTGAGAGAGACTTCGATGTATCCAATCAGGCTATGTATATGCAAGTGTAAAACACAGTGTCAGGTTAGATTCCCAGATAAGTGGGACTCTGTTCTGCACTTGGAGAAAGACTGTCCTAGGACTAGTCGTGGGGCAGTGTGGAGTAGGATGCAGAACTTAGTGCTGCTTTCGTATTCTAAGGGACCAGAGTTCTAGAACCCTCAAGGTCTCTCAGCAAAGTGTACTGGCACTGCCTATACCATTGTGCCTTGGGTCTGCAGAGCACTTTACTCCTTAAAATACTCATGCTTATTACCCTGTCACTACTGATTTAAATTGTTGCAGGTTTTAAGTCAGTGCTGGGATTTGACTCAGCAAAAACAAAACAAAACAAAACAAAGGGCCAAGGGAGAGTGAGGTACGTAAACCTGAACCAGTCCAGACTCTGGAAATTGATCTTTGGCTTCCTTGCTAGCATCATTGCTAAGTCAGTATCATCATCGCCAAGTAGTGTTTGGGGTGATGTTGGAGGACTTTCCACAAGAACTTACTTTGCATTAACAGCAAACAATTGTATCTGAATCACTGTCAAACACGTTATGTTAGATGGTGGCTCATAGTTCAGAGGGTGCTGCTGCTTAGCTAGGATTTAGCTGAGCCTTTCTTCTTTTATCAGGGGAAATGTCTGTATCATGGCACTATAAAACATGGGAAGCAGGCTCCTGAAACAAATGTCATAGGAACAAATGTTGGCAGGAACTAGCAAGCCAGTTTTCCTCAAATGGCCTTTGACAGGGTTATGGTCAGGTAAAGTGCCCTAAGAACAGCACCCACCTAGCACCTGGCTAGTTTCTGCCCACAGAGGGTACTGGCAGAAGGATGAACATGGAGGGAAGGGGCACTCCCCACCATCATTACCCCTCCCTCCAAGAAACCCAGAAGCCCTGATTCTTTCTCCAATGTGATATCCCTTTTCAGGAACAAAAATGCCTTCTGCAGAGCCAGCCCATTCCCTCTGGTGCTGGTCTCAGGAGAAATAGAGCATCTGGTTCCCACCCTCCGTCTAATTACCCATCTGTTTGTGGGGAGGGAAGGAATGCTCTATTCCCCTTCCCTTCCCAAACATTTTAATGTGCTGATGCATGAAGGCAACAGCAGCTGCATCTCAGAGCCCACCTTTTGCACATTGCATTAACTGGCTTTGCTATTCCATTTGGCTCTTGGTTACAGCCGCCTGATGCTGGACATCCTGACATCTCTAACTCTCTCTTAAGTTGGCTCTGTACACAGCCCTTGAACTGGACTGACCTGCGTACATGTTGCTCACTCACTGAAGTGCCTGAGGTCCCCTCCCTTAGGGATGGCCAGGGATCTTGCTGCTCTTTTCTGCCTTATACCCTCTGTCAGAGCCAGCAAAGAGACCCTGAAGTGAGTAGTCTTTGGATCCTTGTCTACAGCCTTTACTCAGCTGGTGACCCTCTGGTTATTTTTCCCTCCCTCTGGAAACCATGCTTAAAAAGAGCGTATATGCCAAACAAACTACATTTAATAAACAATCATTTAATCATTTTCCCACTTTTTCAAGGTCTTTATATGGGCCACAAATGCTTATTAGTCTTTGACAAATGAAAGGACCAGTCTAAATTGATTATGTTCAGGTCCCAACAAACACTTCTTAGCTAGCTCAGATGATCTGGTTATGGAGAAGTTTGCAGTTTAATTCAGCTTTTTGAAATACTGAAGCATTTCAGAGTACCATTAGCATCTAAGCAAAGTGGTTAAGAGAATAACTTTAGATGTAGAAGCATATGGGTTTAGGGTCCATTTGGCTATATACTAGATGCATGACCTTGGTCAAGTTTCTGAACTTAACATATTCCAGTTTCTTTATGGGTAAATTTGGGATAATTATACTATAGATGCTATAGGATAACCGTGAAGATAAAATGACGTAACATTCACAAAGCACTTAGCATGGAGAGACATAAAGCAAGGAATCAGCAAATGTTCACTGCTGCTATCTTCATTTGCATCACTTCTATCATCACCATCAATCTTTACAACCCAAGAGCCTTGGGAATGGGGACCCTATATCAGGAATCCCTTTCCACTCTTGGGCAAATATTCATTCAGGGCTCTGAGTGATTCCCACTAATCATCTCTTCTTCAGTAGCGATAGCAATTTTAGCTGACACTAGCCCAAAATTACTTTTTCCAGCCACTTTTGCTAGGTGTGGCCATATCACTAGGCGATGGTCATGGAGATACATGTGGACATGATGCATGCACTTCAAGTCATGCCCTTTAAAGGAAAGAAATATGTTTCTCCTTTCAGAGTTTCCTCTCCCTTCCAGATGGAATGTAGACATTGTAGTGAGTCATCTTCAGTTCAGAGGACAGCAACTGGAGATGGCATGGTCACAAGATGGATTCCTAGTACCATCAAACCACCCTTTCAATTCTAACCACCAACCCAAACTGCTGCATGAGGGAGAAAGAACTCACTCTGTTGCTTTAGACCACTGAATCCTGTGGTCTCTTATTATAGTGCCATAGTGGATCCTAAAATTATGCCAAACAATTATTTTTAAAGTAGAAATGTTCTTCCCCAGTTATACAACTTTCTGAAGTGCAAAGCCACATCAGCCTATCATGGCTTAGTTCTCATTGCATATAACTAGATGACAACAACATGCTGCATCCATTCAGAAGAAAGATTACCTATCCCCCTTGTAGGCTGCTGGAAAATCAATATCTTTTAATTATGAGAAAGCACACTGTGTTTACATTTCACATGGAGGCAAGAGGAAGGTCAAGTCACAATCCTTACAGCCTTTATCAAAACCATGAACCGCTGTGTTTGTTAGGTTCAAAATTAGATGAACCTAAAGAGTTTTCATCTTCCTGTTTTCTCTCGTTTGTTTATATGACTGTACCTTGTGAAATTAAAAGGCTTACAGAGCAAAGCATCACAAAAGAAAATGAAATCTTTGGGCAGATGGGATAACTCTTCCATTTTAGGAAACAGGGGAATTAGTGATGAGGTTTTCTGGGTGGGGTAGTGACTGGCAAGTTATTATATTCCTTTCCTGTTGTATATCTAAAAATACTTGAGAAATAATGAAAACTGTAAGCATGTGCACACGTGCAGACACACACACACACACACACACACACACACACACACACACACTAGAGTAAAGTCCTTTCTCTTCCCACTGCCTCTACCCGGTGACTCATCAGCTTCCTGAACTGGAACAACACTGAGCTTTATGAGAATGGAAATGTCAGCTCTGAGAACACTGCATGCTTCTTTGTGTGAAAATGTAGACAGGCTTATAGAAGCCAACCCTCAACTCAGAGTGGTCCTGCCCTATTGCTCTGCCTGACTGGTCTCCATGTCCATAAATGTTGTTTGATTTCTTAGGGAGCACTCACTGGCTTTTCTGTGGATGGCTGGGTCACATATCAGAATCAGCAATAACATTAATGATAGCAACAACAAAAACAATCCTGTTTAATTTGTATGCCTTATAAGGAGATAGTATTAGTTTCATGATAAAAATGAGGGAGCAGAAATTCAGAAATATAAAATTTTCCTAAGATGACTTAGAAAACCATAATAAATGATTATAATGGTGATGGTGGTGATGATGATGATGATGCTGATGGTGATAGTGATGATAGTGACTATGGTGATGATGATGATAGTAATGGTGATGGTGCTGATGATGGTGATAGTGATAATAGTCATGGATGATGGTGATGCTGGTGGTGATGGTGATGATAATGATAGTGGTGGTGATGATGGTGGTAATGATGATGGTGGTATGGTGCTGGTGATGATGATGACAGTGTTGATGGTGATAGTGATGATGATCATGATAGTGATGATGATGGCAATAATGATGATAATAATGGTGATGATGATGCCATATTCTAGGTTAGGTACATATGAAACATTTACTGTGCTTAAGTGTTAAATGTGTACAATTAAAGTACTTAGTGCATTGCAAGTGTTCAGTAATTGTTAGTTTTAGGGGCCAGGGCTAAGGTGAAGCAAATGAGGTACTCTTTTCGGGCACAAAATTTAAGAAGTGGTGCCAAAACACTCGGTATCAGAATAAATAATATTTTAATGCAATATCTTATAAATATAAAAATTAATGCAAAAATACATGGTAAACACAATATTGACATTTTAAATAAAGACAATTTCAGGCCTTATACTTATACAACTTGCCCCATTCACTTCCCCCATTCCATCCCAATTTCTTCTCTATCATAATCTCATTTTATCCTCAAAACAGGCCTGAGCCCAAGTGGTTCTTTTCCCTATCTTATATATGAAAATACTGAGTCTCAAGAGGCTTATCCACAACTGACATAGCTAATATGTAAAGAGCTGGAATTTTACCCACCATAAAAGTCTAGTTTTTGCCCATTAGTCTATGAGGCTTTTAAAATAAATTTATTTCACATCACAACAATATTCCATTGACATTTCGAGGGTCATTTTGAAAGGAGGAGAGTAGGAAGAGACTAAGTAACAGCTGCAGCTCTCAGCAGGGCAATGTTGTCAGCTAAGGATACTTGCAGAACTCCAAGAATGTGCATTTGTTAAACTTCCAGTGCTTCTCTTAGATAAGAAAACTCTATTCTGTGCCTCTAGATTTTTCTTTATTCACATGACTACTTATCTTAATCTGTTTGCACACTGGTAACTGTTCTCTTCATTCTTCAAAGACATCTCTTCGGATACCAAAATGCACATGCTTTCCATCAGCAGTAAGTTTACTTCTGCATTCGATGCTTAAAGAGTATAAGTATTATGAAAATATCTCTTTTCTTGGTTTCCACTATATTCTTTGACTTGCCTCCTTATTCAACTGTATACTTTTTTTTTTTACTGTATTTTTTCTAACTACTTTTTTATATCCCTTTTCTTCTTTCTACTTCCTCATTACAAATATTCCCTAATGTTGTTGGGATTTGGCTCTTTTCTCCCTCATCAGTCCAAAAACTCCTATGGCTCAGCTCCTAGTGTATGTACCCACACAAGGGTGACTTGAAGAATATTTACCAAAATGGTGTCTAGCTATATCCAAGTAATAGGATTTAGGAGAATACCAATTTTTCTTACCATTTCTCTTTGATTTTTTAAGAAGGAAGAAATATTATATGTAGACACAGAAAATATGTATACATATATATACTACACATCTATACACACACACACACACACACACACACACACACACACACATATATATCCTTCCATCAAAATAAATCCCCGATGGTACCAAGATATATGTTCAGGGAAACCATAAAAAACTGGAAGAAATCAATCAGAGGTGAATTTTTTATAATCTGATGGTTAGGCAGACTTTAAGAATCTCACTAAAAATCAAAACTGTAAGCAGAAAAATTGATATAGTTGACTACATAAAACTTTAATGCTTCTGTGCTATAAAGAAAAGCTCTGTAACTAAGTATTAGGGCAAAAGACATATTGAAAAATATATATTTTTACCAAACATCCCAAAGGACAAGACTCCCTTTCCAGTAGGTATGTCTTCCAGGACATACTTTAACCTTTACATATCTTTGTTTCCTCAACTAATTGAGGCTAGTGATGCTGCCTTGTAGGCTTCTCAAAAAAGCAGATGGTATAAAAGAGTATTTATCAATGGTTCTAACATGGGGGTGATTTTTCCCACCAGTGGGGCATTTGGCAATGTCTGATGACATTTTTGGTTACATAACTGGGGACTGGTACCGGCATCTGGTGGGTGGAGGTCAGAGGTGCTGTTAAACATCCTACAATGTGCAAGACATCCACCCACAACAAAGAATTATAAAGCCCAAAATATCAATAGTATTGTTGAAAAACTCTGGTTTATAGAGGATGTTTCAGAGTATCTGCCACATAATAAGAGCTCAGTGAACTTTAGTCATAATTTTATTTTTCTTGTCCATCACTTTTGTATGCATGTCCTGTCCCTAGGTGCATTCACTCCCCCACCATTTATGTCTTAAGGACAAAATATGATTTGAGCTATATCTTTCTAATTCTGTGTCCATTTTTTAAATTCTGTTTCCTTAATGCTTTTAACCTCCAGCTTCCCATTCCAAATCTCCATGGATTTTACTACCAATCAGATGTATCACCTCTTTCCTCAAAATCCAGATAGCTCCCTTTGTGAATTCTTACTGCTCTAAAGTTCTACTTTTAATCTGATTATGTTGTCCTGATCCTCTAGATAGACTATAAGTCTCTTGAGGGAAAAGATGACTTTATATTCATTCTTAAAACCTCCATCAGTGCTATTCACTGTAAAACTTGCACAGAGGAGGCAAGCAACTCATGTTTGTCTGTGTGAATTACTTGGGCAATTTCATTTTTAACCATGCTTGCAATGATAAAAAAAATAATAATAAATTCTTAAGAATGAATTTACAGCATTTTATTTGGATCTCCTAGCACAGGTAGCCTCACGTTATTTTGAATTCCTATAACCCCTTTAAATGAGCTTATTGTCCATGCAAGTGAAGGCTATTCTGTATGTTCAAGCAAATAGTGACCTACACTGGCAATGGATACTTTTCCATCTCTTCCCACTCCATCCGTCCAGTATTTAAGCTGTCATTGCTCACATGAATGTGCAGCTGCCAGACCGTAGCCAGGGCCTCGGACATGGAACTGCCACTTTCACTTTAATTTAAGAAAAATAGAAATTGACTGGGAGGTATTTATGCAAATCAGAAAGGTTCTGATGAATTATCTGGCAACCATGTTAATGGATGTGCTGTTCTTAGAAATGAATCTCACATTTTGCTTCTCCTGTCAGAAGGGGTTCTGTGTGGTCGTTTATGCCTACAAATGATTGGATCTGACCAGAGAACACTTGATGTACTTCGTATATGGCAATGAATCCAAATCCTGTCCAGTCAGGGGAGTGTCCTTCAAGCCACAGTAGATATCACTTGGGACTAGGGAGAGAGCAATCACGGGAGGGCCTTCCAAGTGGCAGAGTATTCCACCTTTGCCAATTGCTCTCAAGAATGCTGGGCACTTCAGGCACACCTGAAGCTGTACTTCTTTAGGTGAAAAAGTAAACTTACCTTAAATTCCAACCACATCCCAAGGACTGTTTATATTTATTCAACAAAGAAATGGAGCAACATAGTGTATCTCTTTCATAGGCACTGAAGCCACAACAGTGTAAATAGTTGGTTGCATGGTGTCCCCCCACCAAAACATATGTCCACATCCTAACCCTCAGGACCTGTGACTACGACATTACTTGGACAAGGAATGTTTTCAATTATAACTGAATTAAGAATCTTGAGAAGAGAGGGTCCTGGATTGTATACGTGGGTCCTAAATTCAATGCCATGTGTCCTAATAAGAGACATACAAAGAAGCAACACAAAGAGAAGGAGAAAGAAAAGCCCATGTGAAAATGAAGGCAGAGATTGGAAGGATCCAGCCCCAAGCCCAGGCATATCTGGAGCCACAAGAAGCTGGAATAGGCAAGGAGTGGAAACTCTCCTAGAGCCTTTGGAGGAAGTGTGACTCTGACCAATTTTCTTGATTTTGAAGCCTCCAGAATGTGAAAGAATATACTTCTGTTGTTTTAAACCAGAGTTTATAGTAGTTCATTATGACAGCCCTAGGAAATGAATAGAGGGACCTAAACAGACAAGAATCCTTATCTTTGTGATGTTTTCATTCTAGCTGGGTGCAGACACCCAAGAAATAAGTAAAATGTATTGAATGTTTGATTGTGATCAGTGTTATAAAGAAGAATGAATTAGACCAGGGGACTGGAATTAGGCGAAGGAGTTGTAAATTAAATGACCACCAGGCAAGACCTTACTGAGAAAGGAGCATTCACATCGGACCTGAGGAGGAAAGAGAAGACATAATGTAGGGGTCTGGTGGAAATCCCTATAGACAGAGGGATAGGACATGTTCAGGACCCTGGGACTAGAGGTGCCTGGCATATTGGAGGAACTATAAGGAAGCAAGGGTGAGAAGACCAGAATATGTAGAGCTTTGACTTGTGCTTCTCCATTTACTCAGCATATTTCTGTTGAGCATATATAGTGTGTGTATTATTTCATGACATTTTTACAATAGCCTAGAGAGGTAGGTCTAAAATCTCCACTTAATAAATAAAAACACTGATTCTCTGCTCAGACTACTCAGCTTATAGATGGTGGCACTGGGATAAGAATCCAAATTCAATGCCCTTTCCTCAATGCAGGAATGTCTTATATAAATATTTGTTATCTTGTTTAAAATTCATCTGCAAGTGTTTAGTCCCTTATGGCAATCTTGATAAACCTAGCTTGCCTCTGAGGTCAATGCAAATGTGCTTGGAGTTGAGAAGTGCCCTTGGGAGATGAGAGTGGCTGTTAGGCAAAGGTCAAGAGCTGTGGATCACTGTCTTTCATGATGTCCCCAGAATCTGGTGGTAATCTTGTGACTCCAGGCAGCACTGGACTGATAATTTACCTCCTTAAATGGCTTAAGTGTGGGTTTTTAAAAAACTATCTCAAAAAGCCATATTCACAAACAGGGATAGAATGAGCAATGCAATGCAGGGAAAATAAATAAACGTAAAAATCAGGATAGTCACACGTTATCATTGATGACAGCCACTGAACATGGAAAAGAGAACAGAGAAGGAACCTTATTTCTGATGCAAGAAAACCTCTAAGACTTGATCATATTGATGTCTCAGATTGATCACTGCATGTCATGTCCTGGGATGTTACAAGAAGAAACCAGAGAAAGACACTGGTGGGGGAACCTTTAAAACCAAGCTCTACCTCCTGTTCCAACATTGCAAAAGAGCACAGAGGGGTTTATTAAGCCCCATGGGCAATTCTTACTATTCCATTCACAGGAGCCTCTGAATGTTTGATGGAAGTAGTTAGAGATCTGTGAACGGTGCTTAACTGGCATACTCCATCTCCTAAATAATTCTGTATAAACAGGAACTTACATATTTATGATGTCTCTCTACCACTTCTTTTATATTCTCATTTGATTTGTTTGGGGGGAAATTCCAAGTGGATTTGCCTCATGTAACTACTGTACTTCTCTATCTTATTAATATCTTATTAATAAACCACATCTTCCTTTATGAATCAAGACAATTGAATGAGCTGCATTAAAGTAGACACTCAATAAATGCTGTCTGAAAACATGATCTCTCTGAATGAGGGGCAAATCCAGGCTCAGTGAGGAAATGTTCATGGGTTAAGGAATGTGACTGTAGAATACTGAATATGTCAGTAGAACATGCTCACAGATGAACAGGACCCCATCCCTGACCCGGTTGGTGCTGGCATCCCCCTGTGGCCATTCTTGTAGATGGCAGGGGCACAGATGGGGAAGGAGAAAGAGAGGGACAGAGAAGGCCAAAAACGTCTCCTTAGACTCAAAAGGATGTGTGCTGGGAAGAATTCTGAATTAACAACACATAGTGGCAGCTCAGACCTGGGCATCCAAATTAGAGGATTGGCTAGTAGCTGCAATAAGGATGCTCCAAAAGCATAAACCAACTACAATGTAATTCAGGACTCATGTTTGGAAAAGGTCAGGGCTACAGATAGCCTTCTCTCATGGTACCTTCAGCAGGGTGTGGTGGCTCTGCAACCCCAAGTAGTATTAGACTGATAGATCATTAAGCAGACCTGTTCTGACTTCCTCTAGGGTGCTATCCTCTTCCCTACGTCCTACATCATATCCAGCCTTCTCGAAGGGGACCAGGAGGAAGAGGAGAAGCATCATTTTTGAAGGACATATACTGCAAGTCTTCTTCTCACTTCTCTCTGTTCTCCATAGACAAGAGCTGAGTCACATGAGCACACTCAGCTGCAAGGGAGGTGGGAAGTGGTTTCTAGTCAAGTAGCCACCATGTGCCTGGGGAAAACCCAGAAGGTAGAGGTAAGATTCCATCCATTACTTCAGGAAGATCCACTTTCCTGTTAGATTTTGGATGAATATTTGCTATTTTCACTTAAAGATTAAGTCTGGAGAAGAAGGCCAGAGCCCTTTTATTCTTACTACTTCTTCAAATCTCATTTCTTTCCAGTTCCCTACCTTCTGCTGCACATAGACATCCTAAAGTGCCATTGTGAAGTCCCTTAGCCACAAGCAAGAGACCCCTCAGAACTCACTGTCCCTCCCACACTTAGTTAGGCCATTCCCACCAACAGCCTCAGGTCTTGAGATGTCCAATTTCCAGTAAGAGCACTGAATGCTGTCTTCCAAATGTGACAGACAAGGACTAAGGAAAATGTCGTTATGTGTGTGTCCGCCTTCTTGTCCTCCTAGATGCTCAGGACTTGTCTCACGGTGCAGCATGTTTCAGAAGCAGTGTACAATCGTCACAGGCCACTCTTACATCCTCACCAGGAGCAGCCTCATTGGTTCTCTGTCTGACAAGAGGGCTAGCTTCTGTGTGCTTTGCTTTGTCTCTCTCTCTTTTTTTCTGCTTGTTTGTTTTTCATCTTTAAAATCTGTTTGTGATGGGTTCAATCTCTTAAAAATAATTCCTACTAGGGCATTTAAGAGACATGACAAAAATTAAGGAAGTTTATAGGGGCATCCATTGATAGTGGTTCAAAATGAATTGTAGACGTTGAAAGATTTGGTTGAAAATACCAGCTCAGTTATGTTATCCAGAACATCCTGGTCCTGGCTCTGGTGTTTTGTTTGTTGTTCATTTTTGATGAGTGAAAAGTCCGTAATTTTCAATTTACAGTATAATTTAAAATCATTTTGAAAAAAAAAAAATCATTTTGAAATGTAGTCAGTCCAAGGTCAGCACTGCATTTAGTGTCCTTGAGGTTAGTAGCTTAAGATGGCTGGTGTTTTTGGTGCAAAAAGCTGAACTGAGATATCCTTTAATTCAAAGCTTTATGATCGTTTTCACCTCCTGGGTACTCAAGGAGGGTACTTTCAAATTGTAATCACATCTTTAACACACACACACACACACACACACACGAAAGTCCCAGCACAATAGTTAATTACCATGAAGGAGTTTATTGCCATGTTGGGTGCATGTTTCTGGACCAAAGTGATAATATAATCTTTTACTAATACAGAGAGAGAAATAATGTGATTTGAGACATCCTCCCAGGTGCATAAGGAAACAAAATTTAGACCCCATGTCATAAATGGTTTTGACTGACACAACTTACTTTCCTCAAGGTAGTTCCTTTGTGAAAAATGCTGAAACCTGCCTCTCTGGGGGCACATCAAAGGCTAAACCTGACAGAGATGGGGTGGGTTGGGGCTGGCCCACTGTCTGACTGCTCAATGCAGCTTTAATAACACCATTCTCTGTAGTGTCATTTGCTTGGTCTTTGTTGACAACCCAGATCTGAATGAGGATTATTCACTTTTTGTAATCACTGGTTTGCTGCTGATCCTATGTAAACAAGAAAATAAGTGAAGTGAGCCATAACAACAACAGAGTTTGAGGGGAGTTGGGAGCCATCCCTGATGTTTAAAATCTAGATCTTTTCAAAATGGTGGGAATTTTATCTTCAGAAACTAGTTTCATCCCAATGCGAAGTGTGGCTGAGTTAGGATAGAATAAATATTTTTTTAAAGATTGTATTTATTTATTCACAACAGACACAGAGAGAAAGAGAGGCAGAGGCACCGGCAGAGGGAGAAGCAGGCTCCATGCAGGGAGCCCGATGTGGGACTCAATCCCAGGTCTCCAAGATCACACCCGGGGCTGAAACCGCTGGGCCACTGGGGCTGCCCTGAGTTAGGATAGAATAACCTCCTGTCCTTGAAATTCACTGGAATAGGAATGATCTAATTTGCCATAAAAGTGCTGCATCTATTCTATGTTCTCTGGAACACCCAGATTCAAGTGACTCAAATTCCAGTAATAACTGTGACTGTGTTTCCTGACCTCTTATTCTCTGCTGGACGCCACAGCAAGGGACCTGCAGACCCTCTCACTTAGTGTTCACTCTAGTCCCATGAGTCAGTTTAAATATATATGCAATCTATTTCACAGGTAAGGAAACCACAGTTCAGAATGCAGATTAGTTTGTCCAGGATTTCATAAGCTGTGAAGTTCTGAGCTGTGGTTCCCAAGTTCTCACTCTAAATTCCATTGTTTCCTTGAGAAACTTTCCCTCAGGGCTTAAAAAAAACTTACAAGGAAATGCCTTAATAAGAATTATTATGCATTCAATTTTTCCTTTATTTTTCTTTTCTAATTTATGCCTAGCCAAACAACAACTACAAAAGGTCACATTGTATTTGTCTTTCGATTAACCAATTGACTACCTAGTGACCTTGCTAATTTCCCTCATCGTTAATTGGTTGGTAGATGATAATAAGTAAGTAGAGGAATGAAAATGAAGAAAACGAATACATTCATTGGTTCATTGGTTGATTCACAGTAGGTACTGATTTATCATGTGTCCGGCACCGTTCTCGGCTCTTGGGCTACTCTGTGCTTGCATTCTTGAGAAAGAAGAAAACAATAAATAATGATATCATTACTGTGGGATACGTTTTCATAATGGGAAGTGTCAACGACCAAAAAAGCAGAGAGATGTCAGGGTGGGGAAATATTGAAATGTTAGATGGGAAGGCCGTCTAACAAAGGTGACACTTGAATAGATACTGAGAGGAAGTTAGGAAATGAGGGAAACAGATTTAGGTACATAGGGGAAAACACTGAGGCAGTATAGCAAATAAAAAGGTCCTGAGGCAGGAGCATGCCTGGGAATTTGAGAGAGAGCCAGGAGGTCAGTGAAGCTAAAGCAACCAAGAGCAAAGGCAAGAGTAGGACATGAAGGATAGTATGAACTAGTTATGTAGGATGTTGTAGATTAGAGTAAGAACGTGGCTTTGATTCCAGATGAGATGGTTTTGAGTAGAGGAGTTACATGAACACAAAACTGCGTGTTTCTTTGCTGTATTGAGGCCATTCAGGGCACATATGGATGGGGGAGGAAACTGAAAACACTAGTGTGGGAGCTACTGGAGTAGCCCAGTCAGAAGACCATGGTGGTTCAGACCAGAATGAGGTCTTCCTCTCTCCTTCCTTTCAATTTTATAGTTTGATGCTTCAAGTTTACTTCATTCAAGAGGATGAGCAATGAAACGACATTTAACTAGCCCTTTTGATGTTAGCATCCATTAAAATGCATTTTCTGAGGGAGACATATCTCCTTTGGGAAACAGTGTTCCAGAAAAACAACCCTTTCAATTTAAGTAGGGTAGATCAATAGGAGTTTTATTTCATTTGCTTAGATTATGATGTTTATTAAAAGAGAAGGACAGTGGTTGAGTCCATTATTTAAACAAAATTACACATGCAACTATTTTAGGTGTCTTCCTATATTACAAATAGTTCACATTCTCTCTCTCTCTCTCTCTCTTTTTCCCCCTCAAGACAATTCTAGGCAATAGGCATCGTTATTCCCATTTTACAGATCAGGAAATTGACTAGTGGAGATTCTGTGCAAAATCTCATACACTTGGGAGGGAAGACTCTTCACATCTGTAAGCCCTGGCTTCAAGGCTCTCTGTGTATTTAATGGATATTCTTTTTTTAAAAAAAGTAGTGCTTGTTCAATACTGGATAATGTTTTAATCAAATTATTGATTCATGTAGCTATCTTATCATCTGGAAGATTATTTATGCTGGGAGCTGTCACTCTTGATCTGAACCAGAATCTGTTGGAGGGCATGTATTGCCCCCAGAGTCTCTCATTTAGTTGGTCTCAGGTGGAGCACATGAGTCTGCATTTCCAACAAGAACCTAACTTATGGGGGCACCTGGGTAGCTAGCTCAGTGGTTGTGCATCTGCCTTTGGTTCAGGTACTGATCCCAGGGTCCTGGGATGAATCCTGCATCGGGCTCCCCACAGGTAGCTAGCTTCTCCCTCTGCCTATGTCTCTGCCTCTCTCTGTGTGTCTCTCGTGAATAAATAAATAAAATCTTAAAAAAAAAAGAACCTAACCAATATTCATGTTGCTAGAGAATCCCCATCTATGCCAATCCTATTATTTTCCCAATAAACACATCAAAGATCAGAGAGGTTAATACTATTTTCAACATCAGTAAACACTTTTCCAACTTGAATTAACTGTGAGAGAAAACTTGAACTACAGAGATATACACCTAACTCTCATCAATGAAAATTGGGGGTTTGTTGGCTTCTTTGCTTGTTTAGTTCAAAAGTATAAATCATAGAGCAGTCTTTGTCCTCACATTTTCTCCTAATTTATTTTTTTTAATTTTTTAAATAAATTTATTTTTTATTGGTGTTCAATTTACCAACATACAGAATAACACCCAGCGCTCATCCCGTCAAGTGCCCCCTTCAGTGCCCGTCACCCATTCACCCCCACCCCCCGCCCTCCTCCCCTTCCACCACCCCCAGTTCATTTCCCAGAGTTAGGAGTCTTTATGTTCTGTCTCCCTTTCTGATATTTCCCACACATTTCTTCTCTCTTCCCTTATATTCCCTTTCACTATTATTTATATTCCCCAAATGAATGAGAACATACACTGTTTGTCCTTCTCCGATTGACTTACTTCACTCAGCATAATACCCTCCAGTTCCATCCACGTTGAAGCAAATGGTGGGTATTTGTCGTTTCTAATGGCTGAGGAATATTCCATTGTATACATAGACCACATCTTCTTTATCCATTCATCTTTCAATGGGCACCAAGGCTCCTTCCACAGTTTGGCTATTGTGGACATTGCTGCTATAAACATTGGGGTGCAGGTGTCCCGGCATTTCATTGCATCTGTATCTTTGGGGTAAATCCCCAACAGTGCAATTGCTGGGTCATAGGGCAGGTCTATTTTTAGCTCTTTGAGGAACCTCCACACAGTTTTCCAGAGTGGCTGCACCAGTTCACATTCCCACCAACAGTGTAAGAGGGTTCCCTTTTCTCCGCATCCTCTCCAACATTTGTGGTTTCCTGCCTTGTTAATTTTCCCCATTCTCACTGGTGTGAGGTGGGATCTCATTGTGGTTTTGATTTGTATTTCCCTGATGGCAAGTGATGCAGAGCATTTTCTCATGTGCATGTTGGCCATGTCTATGTCTTCCTCTGTGGGATTTCTCTTCATGTCTTTTGCCCATTTCATGATTGGATTGTTTGTTTCTTTGGTGTTGAGTTTAATAAGTTCTTTATAGATCTTGGAAACTAGCCCTTTATCTGATACGTCATTTGCAAATATCTCCTCCCATTCTGTAGGTTGTCTTTTAGTTTTGTTGGCTGTATCCTTTGCTGTGCAAAAGCTTCCTATCTTGATGAAGTCCCAATAGTTCATTTTTGCTTTTGTTTCCTTTGCCTACGTGGATGTATCTTGCAAGAAGTTACTGTGGCCAAGTTCAAAAAGGGAGTTGCCTGTGTTCTCCTCGAGGATTTTGATGGAATCTTGTCTCACATTTAGATCTCTCATCCATTTTGAGTTTATCTTTGTGTATGGTGAAAGAGAGTGGTCCAGTTTCATTCCTCTGCATGTGGATGTCCAATTTTCCCAGCACCATTTATTGAAGAGACTGTCTTTCTTCCAGGGGATAGTCTTTCCTCCTTTATCGAATATTAGTTGACCATAAAGTTCAGGGTCCACTTCCGGGTTCTCTATTCTGTTCCATTGATCTATGTGTCTGTTTTTGTGCCAGTACCACACTGTCTTGATGACCACAGCTTTGTAGTACAACCTGAAATCTGTCATTGTGATGCCCCCAGATATGGTTTTCTTTTTTAAAATTCCCCTGGCTATTCGGGGTCTTTTCTGATTCCACACAAATCTTAAAATAATTTGTTCTAACTCTCTGAAGAAAGTCCATGGTATTTTGATAGGGATTGCATTAAACGTGTAAATTGCCCTGTGTAACATTTACATTTTCACAAGCTAGAAGTCCTAACGACGAGGGTTAATGAGATGGAAGAACGAGTGAGTGACATAGAAGACAAGTTGATGGCAAAAAGGGAAACTGAGGAAAAAAGAGACAAACAATTAAAAGACCATGAAGATAGATTAAGGGAAATAAATGACAGCCTGAGGAAGAAAAACCTATATTTAATTGGGGTTCCCGAGGGTGCCGAAAGGGACAGAGGGTCAGAATATGTATTTGAACAAATCATAGCTGAAAACTTTCCGAATCTGGGAAGGGAAACAGGCATTCAGATCCAGGAAATAGAGAGATCCCCCCCTAAAATCAATAAAAACCGTTCAACACCTCGACATTTAATAGTTAAGCTTGCAAATTCCAAAGATAAAGAGAAGATCCTTAAAGCAGCAAGAGACAAGAAATCCCTGACTTTTATGGGGAGGAGTATTAGGGTAACAGCAGACCTCTCCACAGAGACCTGGCAGGCCAGAAAGGGCTGGCAGGATATATTCAGGGTCCTAAATGAGAAGAACATGCAACCAAGAATACTTTATCCAGCAAGGCTCTCATTCAAAATGGAAGGAGAGATAAAGAGCTTCCAAGACAGGCAGGAACTGAAGGAATATGTGACCTCCAAACGAGCTCTGCAAGAAATTTTAAGGGGGACTCTTAAAATTCCCCTTTAAGAAGAAGTTCAGTGGAACAATCCACAAAAACAAGGACTGGATAGATATCATGGTGACACTAAACTCATATCTCTCAATAGTAACTCTGAACGTGAACGGGCTTAATGACCCCATCAAAAGGCGCAGGGTTTCAGACTGGATAAAAAAGCAGGACCCATCTATTTGCTGTCTACAAGAGACTCATTTTAGACAGAAGGACACCTACAGCCTGAAAATAAAAGGTTGGAGAACCATTTACCATTCAAATGGTCCTCAAAAGAAAGCAGGGGTTGCCATCCTTATATCAGATAAACTAAAATTTACCCCGAAAACTGTAGTGAGAGATGAAGAGGGACACTATATCACACTTAAAGGATCTATCCAACAAGAGGACTTAACAATCCTCAATATATATGCCCCGAATGTGGGAGCTGCCAAATATATCAATCAATTAATAACCAAAGTGAAGAAATACTTAGATAATAATACACTTATACTCGGGGACTTCAATCTAGCTCTTTCCTAATTTATTATCTCCTCTTGAAAATTTAATCGAGATGAACCCTGGCACACACATTTCATTTCCCCAGCCTATTTTCTTTCCTCCATCCTATTTTGAAATTGTATTGTGCTTTGTAGGTGCTCAGGATAGTTTCAAAACATCATCTCATGAACAGATCTGCTACAATCAGGGTTGCTGAAGGCTGTAGTGGTAGCTACCCAGATTCATACTGAATCAGTTACTTTTTTTTTTTAAAGGAAGTAGAGTGATTTCTGAAGCTGAGACTAGAAACATCCTTTGGCAGAATCCGTCAGCATCCGTTTTTGACATGTGGCACAAGTAGCAAACTTATTTGCAGTCAGTTGTGGGAAACAGCTGTTTGGTTCTCCATGTCCTTTGAAGCAAAGCTCAAATGCCATTCCTTCTGTGAAGGCTTCCATGGCTCATGCTCAAATCTGACTGCTCATTCTTCTTTTCTTCCCAGAGAACTCAGTTCATATTTCCCCTGTGTTCCCCGTTACGCAACACGCCACCTTACTTCCTATGGCTGACTCACTGACCAGAGTCTCTATTAGTGAGGACAGAGGCTGACCTTTTGCCTGTTTTATGCATATGGAATCCATGCATATGAGACTCAGTTTGCTGATCAGATGGGAGCCAACAGAGCAAAATAGTGAGAGGCATGAGCTTTGAAGTCAGGTGGACTTGCTTGGAGACCAAATCCTTCTATACCTGTGACATAGGTATAGCCTCATGGTATAAAGCTTCCTTGTAGGCTCAGTTTCTTCATCTGTAAAATGGGGAAATATACCAGTATCATCTAAAGATGTGAAAAATTAATAAGATATTGAGATAAGACATGTAATGTCTCAACACACTGCTTGGCTCATAGAAAGACCTGAATAAATATTAAGTGTAAATCAGATGTTTGCAGGCACCCTCCAACCCCTAGAGGGTTACTTCAACTGAAATTGAGCCCCTAACTTCATAGCCCATAAGTTGTGGAGATCCAAAGCCCTCCTCCTAATTTATATCAATTGTAACGCCAATTAAAACTCTAATTTATATCAGTTCCTAGAGGTTTATGTCCTCATGATCTGTCTTGCCTCTGGATCCTGTGCCTTAAAGTCTTCTGGTTTTTTATGAGACCCCTGCACCAGATCACACAGAAACAAAACAAAACACACACATACACACATGTGCATGCACACACACACACACACACACACACACATACACAATTTGTGAGCAAGGCAAAGTTTACTGAGAATTTAAGGCTCCAAGGATAATTCATGATCTTCTGCTATCCCTCTTGCTTTCTCTTTTCTCCCTTCCACCCCCAGCTCTGTTCCTCATACCTTCTTGCCTAAATTATTCTCCTCCCAGTTCTTCCTTCATTATGCAGAGCTCTTAGGAACCACCATATTTTACACTCCTGAACTTTCACACCCAGAGTCAACAACAGGCTCCAGAGAGCTAGGATTCTTGCACCTGGCTGGACCCACCTTCCTCAGAGGGGGCTATGGTTGAGAACAGTACCTGTTTTATCATTTCAGCCTTTCATGCTATTATCAAAGTTGCTAGAAATGAGAGATGAAGAGGGGTTTCTCTTTCTTTCTTTCTCACCCAGTCTTGCCATGTTAATATCACCTGGTTTCATTTTCGTTCCCATCTGAGTCCAGAGCTTGATCCTTATTCCTCAGGATGCTGATGCTGAAAGAATTTATATCCATGATACCTAGGCTTAAAAGGCACTAAGTACTAACTCAGGAATCCACCCAAAGCAAACTTAAGAACTTATATGGGAAATTTGTGCTTTAGTTTAAAGGTGGTACTTTCCTGAATTCAGTGAGTTTTTAGGCACATAAAACATACAGTGACCATCCTTTTTCTATTGCAGCATAGCACCTGACCTTATGGAGATGAGAAATCAGTGTGAGGGTTTTGAGTTTCCGTCATTCTTCCTATTTGCCCCTTTACTTCTTGGTATTGAACTGGGTCCTTGTCAGAAAGAAAGATAAAATAAAATATCTATTTCCCTACCACCTTTGGACTGAGTAATTCCTTTTTCATTTTTCCAAGAAGCTAAATTTTCAAATGGCTTCACTTAAAAAGTGCAGAAAATCAGATATCTTAGTCATTTTGGGGAAAAAATGACAGACTGTCTACAAGAAAAGAAACAAAAGTTAATGACAAATCACCTTAAAAGATGACAGATTATTTTCAGTGTGGGAAACAGACCTTGAAGACAAACAGTTTTATGTGTGAACTTGATCAAAAGCGTGATTCTCAGCTAATTTCTCAGCTGTAAATTAAATTATTGCTTTAGAGACATAAAAAAATATAGATATACACAATTCCCTTCTGTTCTTCTGGGTATATTCATCTTCTCTATGAGTGCTTGTCCATATATTTAATGACTGCAGATAATGGATTTTAAAAGTGTATTTAAAAAGTTAAACCTCCTGAGGATCCATTTTGAATGGAAAACATCTCCCAGCAGATTTTATTTTGGAAAATTAAAGGCAATACTCAGGCATTGAGATAACATTTAGGTAAGTGTATGTGAGTCATTTTTCTCACTCTGCTGATTGTCTTTGTGGCTAATCATGAAACTGAGCGCAAGATACATTGTGGATGAGTTTACTTGCCTGAGCACTCAGGTGGCTGAGAGTAGATATCAAATATCTTGAAAAATGTGGGGTGGGGGGTGGGAGGTGATGTTGGCCTATGGCATAGATCAACTAACTCTTTTTTGCAAAGGTCCAGATAATATTTTAGGCTTTGTGAGCTGGACTGTCTCTTCTACAACGATTCAGTCCTGCGGTCATAGAGCAAAATGAACCACAGAGGACATGTAAATAAAGTGTGTGGCTGTCTTCCCATAAGACCTTGTTTACAAAAGCAAGTTGTGGGTCAGATTTGATATGCAGGCTGTAAACTCCTGATTCCTGGCTTGGAGGAATATTTGGTCATAAGTTGACCCACAAGATTTTTGTGTCTCATGTTCACAAGCTCTTGACACATCCCAAACCCTGCTCCACAAAAGTGGGATTAAGATCTTGGTAAGAACCCGGAAACTTGCTGCTGTCCATCAGCACAGAACATGAACAGAAAAGCAGAAAGGACACCAAGAACTCTAGCTCACCTTTCAAAGTTGGGTGCCAGTGTGGTATGTGGTATAGAAACAGTTTGACAGATCATAGAACAAAGACTGGTACATTTCTAAAATATTTACTGAGTGCCTACTGTTTGTCAGGCTCTGTGCTAGTACTAGGGACACATGGATTACCGTGCTGACCAAGTCCTTGCAAGTGTGAGGCTTTATTCTGTTAAGGGAGATGCACAGCATGAGCAGGAAGGAAGAAGGGAGCCTGGCCGGGGAGTCTTGAACGGAGTTTCCCCTTCGAGAGTGAGACTCTGGTAAGCAGCTGTGTGGTGGCGGAGAAACACCAGCCTCTTCCATACAAGCAGGTATTCATTCAACAAAACACAGATGCCTGGTGCCGGTTAAACAGCTAACGAAACATGGTTCAAGACTCAGTTCCCTCCATCAAGGAGGTCAGAGTCTGGTGAGGAAAAAAGTAAGGAACAATTTGAATGACAACTTGACAATTTGAATTTCTGGATATTCTGACAGATTCTGAAATTCACAGAAAAGAAAATTAAAGTGGCCAATACTCTGAGACCATACCTACTAACCTCGATTTTATCATTAATATACAAATTAACAACATATCTTTCTTCCAGCTATCCAATTGCATATATATATATATATATATATATATATATATATATATATAGCATATATATAACTGTATTTTCCAGTTAGTGTGAGGAAAGAGAACTCTAATACACTTTGGTTTAGAGTCCAAATCAATAAAACCTTTCTGGTGGACAATTTGTCAGTGTCTAACTAAATTTTAAATGGGCATTTCTTTTGAATCAGCAGTTTCCAAGATGAATCTCTACTGTAGAAAAATACTTGCACATATTCACGAGAGGGCAGGTATAAAGTGTTTATTACTACACAGTAATTATGAAACAGGAAAAATCTGAGCGTCCAGCAGTAGGAGGCTGTTTTGATCATAGTACATCCATACTAAGAGGCGCCATGCAGTCATGGAGAAGAATTAAGTAGATCCATATGAATTTATACAAAATGTATTAGGGAAAAATGCATGTGACAGACATAAGAGCAAGTCCATTTATTGGGTGTGAGTGGAATAGTCTTTAAATCTGGTAGAATATATATCAAATTCTGTGCTGGTTAATGGGACAAGTGAGAGGTGGATGGCATGGTAAATGGTGCATTTTCCATTTCATTCCAGTGGAATTTTTCATTTTTTTTTATTTAAAAACAACCATTAACACAATATGAGTTATAAGATGGTTGCACAGTGAAAAAAATATCCACTGTGCAAGCTCACCCTTAATTCTAGAGGGGACTGCAATTCAGTTATCAACTCTACACCCTTGGAGTTCCTTGTTTTCTTTGAACACCGTGTTTCTTTAAAGGGGGGAGGGGAGTCATTCCTTTCTGCCTGCTATTTTCCCAGGGTATGTAAAGTCCTATTCCTAGTGATCATATCTGGAAATCAACATAATCCAAAGGTCCTCACTTTGCAATGTTTGCGGTAAGATTTCAGCATCTTAGCATTTAAGTGTTTTCAGATTACATCCATTTAAACATCTGTGATTCATTATCGTAAATATCACAGTTGTGTGGGACCATATGCTTCAGCTTGCAGCATATATATATAAAGAAAAAGCACTAGCAATAAATTTCAGGAACCTTAGACTTGCCGTGGGTATGTGCAAAAAGAACATTTCCAGACATGTGAGGCCTTCTATAATCACAGTAATATACTTGAGATCCCATATAAGAATCCTTCAATTACAAAAGTTGCCAGTTTTGATGGAAAGCTATGATTTACATTTGGCTCATGTCGTCCCTTGATAATTCAGGTAGGGTGGAAAGCAGCACAAAAGCCTTCAGATGCAGTGGCTTTTACTTCTTAAGGAAATGAGCATGGGCTATTGTTGTTGAGTGAAGAAATCACAAGAAAATGGGACACCTTTAACAAGTGATGAGACACTCTTGGCAGGCATCCTCCTCCATTCCCATGAGGCTGAAGCTAGAGACGATGCCATATGGCATCAGGGATGCAATAAAAATCTCTTGGCAACTGGAGGATGAATAGACATGACCTACAGGGATGATCATTTTCTTGCTTACATCAGAAAACCATATATGCATACAAGAATTAATTGTGCTTCATGTATTGTAAGCCAGATCATTTTATTTTAATTTCCTGATAAGGTTTTGTCAACTAGACAGAACCAATTTGTTATCACAGCTGGTGAGCATCTCACCCACTACAATTAGGGAAGAGCTAAATGAATTAATTGGTTGCAATCAAAGAGTCCACTAATATTTTTGATTGCCAGCTCTTGCCAGGACTAGCACTGAGCAAAGCCAAGAGAAGATGGAGCTACAAGGAGCCTTTGTCCTGGAAGAACTCCCAGGTTACCAAAGGATAGGTCAGGAGAAAATTGTGAGGGTGTAGAAGTTGGTGTACCACACTGTGTTGCAGTTTGATTGGCATAGCTGCTGGTTATTATCAAGCCACCAACCTTGTCGATACCTTGAGTACCCTTTAGGAAGAATACTCATTGTTGCCTTAGAGAGTGTACTTGGGCCCCCAAGGACTACTCTGTCTTCTGGAAATGTTTCTAGCCCCTGTCTGGAATGAAGGTGGCATAAGGCCATCTCTGCATAGAAGCATTCTTGGTATCCATAGGGAACAAAGTATAGGATATTCAAAATGTCTCAGGATGTTTCATACAGAAGATACTCATCCACACACTGTCTACAGATTATTTATGAGTTTTATGAAAATCTACCATGCTGGGTTTTTTCCCCCATGATGTTTTTGTTTGAATTTGTGACAACTTTGTAGTAGAATAGCAGGGTGTTGGTCTTCAGAAAGTCCAAATCTCAAGAGTTCTTTGATAAAAGTTTTAGATAGATCACTGATAGCAAATTCAACACTTAGCTTTTCTCCAAGCTTTAAAAAAAAAAAAAAAACATACATGTGAGAGCTCTTCAATTCTTGTCAGAGTTCTGAGGCTGCATAATGATCTGGCTGGGCCTGATTCATGCATTTTCCTTACTCTTCTTCAGAGCTTAAGTGTTCCCTGATCTTTGACCTACAGAGTCTTCTGGCTTCTGCTTTATGGATTTTTCCCCTGATGAATCTAATCACTTACTTCAAGATTCCACTCAAGTCCATCTTTGACACATCTGTCAGCTCTAGACAGACTGTTTAATTTCTGTTAAGCCATATGCTCCTAGGCTGTAGAATAACTTCTAACATTTACTTTGGATTTCACCATCCTGAAATAATCCCCCCCGCCCCCCGCTGTGTCTTCTCCTAAGATCTGGGATAGGACTCTGCAATAGATATAAAAAGCAAAGTTCTAGCTTTGCTACTTACAAAGGTGTGACCTTATGAAATTTGTTTAATCTCTCTGGGCTTCAGTTTCCTCATCTATACAAGATTATCTTTAAGGACTATTGGAGAGGTAAAAGAAATCTTTACCAGTGGTTAGCCCACTGCCTGGTGTGTAGAAAATGTTCCATAAGAAGCTATTATGGAAGATGGATGTCAAATATGAAAAATAAGCACCATTATGGTTTTGTGCCTGGAAGATCTAGGGAAATACTTTGGATAATTCCCAGTGCATGTTCATATGAACTAACACTCATTTAGCTTGGATACCACTGCCATTTGTGTTCACTGAACTAGTTCAAAACTGAAATGAATGATGCCTTGCTAGAATCTTCAGCTAGTTCATAAGCCAAAGTTTGATGTTATTAGAAATTTTTGATACCCAGACAATTTATCCATTTTTTAATCAAGTAGTTTGGAAAACTAACCCAGTACATATTGATTTGTTACATTTTATGTGAAAAAAAACTCCTTTTTTGCTCATTAATTCTTGTATAATTTTTCAAATATAGTAATTAGAGTACCAAAGTGGTGCAGTGAAACATCTGGAGCGTGGTGAACCTGGATTTGAACATGAATTCAATCACTGACCTTTGCACCATGGACAACTCATCCTCCCCATGTGTCCTTCATTTCCCCTCTGTGAAACATTTGAAATATCATATGAAGTTTGGGGTGAGGGAGTATCTCACCTTATGTTCCTGATACTTTGTTAAAAACTCGACAGTAGGGGCACCTGTGTGGCTCAATTGGTTAAGCATCTGTCTTCAGCTCAGTTCATGATTTCAGGGTCTTGGGATCTAGCCCAGCATCAGGCTCTCCATTCAGCAGTGTGTCTGCCTCTCCCTCTCCCTCTGTGATCTCTCTCACTTTCCCTCTCTCTCAAATAAGTAAATAAAATCTTTATTTAAAAAGCTCAACAGTGAGTAGACATAAATATCAATGGAACAGAATAGAAAACCCAAAAATGAACTCATAACTATATGGGCAATTCATCTTCCACAAAGCAGGAAAGACTATCCAATAGGAAAATGAGAGTCTCTTCAACAAATGGTGTTGGGAAAATTGGACAGCAACATGCAAAAGAATAGAACTGGACCCCTTTCTTATACACAAAAATAAATTCAAAATGGATTAAAGACCTAAATGTGAGACCTAAGTAGACCTAAATAGCAACTTTTTTCTAGATATGTCTCCTGAGGCAAGGGAAACAAAAGCAAAAATAAACAATTGGAATTTCACCAAAATAAAAATTAGGCACAGCAGAGGAAACAATCAACAAAACTAAAAGGCAACCTATGGAATGGGGAAGATATTTGCAAATAACATGTCTGATAAAGGGTTAGCATCCAAAATACATAAAGAACATACAAAATGCAACCCCCCAAAGCTGTATAATCCAATTTAAAAATTGGTAGAAGAGGGACACCTGGTTCATGCAATCAGGAAAGCATCTGACTCTTGGTTTTGGCTCAGGTCGTGGTCTTAGGGTTGTGAGACTGAGACTCACATCAGTCTCCACACTCAGTGTGGAGTCTGCTTTAGATTCTTTCTCCCTTTCTCTACCCCTTCTGCTTGTGCTGTATCTCTTTTTCTCTTTCAAATAAATTAATCTTTAAAAAAATGGGCAGAAGACATAAATATACATTTTTCCAAAGAAGACATGTAGATGGCCAATAGACACAAGAAAAGATGCTCAGTATCACTGATCATCAGGGAAATGCAAATCAAAATTGCAATGAAATATCACCTCATATATCATTTCTGTCAGAATGGCTGAAATAAAAAACATAAGAAACAACGGGTTTTGGCAAGGATGTGGACAAAGGGGAACCCTCTTGCAATGTTGGTGGGAAGGCTAACTGGTGCAGCGACTCTGGAAAACAGTATGGAGATTCATCAAAAAGTTAAAATGGAACTACCTGATAATCTAGCAATTGCACTACTAGGTATTTACCCAATGAATACAATAATACTAATTCAAAGGGATACATGCACCCCGATTTTTATAGCAGCATTATCTATAATAGCCAAGTTATGGAAATAGCCCAAGTGCCCAATCGCTGATGAATGGATAAAGATGTGGTTTATATATACACATTAGAATATTAACCATAAGAAACAAATGAAATCCTTCCATTTGCAATGACATGGATAGAGCTAAAGGGTGCTACACTAAGTGAAATAAGTCAGAGAAAGACAAATACCATGTGATCTCACTCATATGTAGAACTTAAGAAACAAAACAAATGAGCAAAGGGGAATAAAAGAGAGGGAGAGATAGAGAGGCAGACCAAGAAGCAGACTCTTAACTACAAGCTGAGGGTTACCCGGGGGAAGTAGGTGGGTGGATGGGGTAAATAGGTGATGGGGATTAAGGACTGCATTTGTGTGAAGAGCATTGAGCATTGTATGGAAGTGTTGAATTACTACATTACACATCTGAAACTAATACTACACTGTATGTTAACTAACTGGAATTATTTATTTATTTATTTATTTATTTATTTATTTATTTATTTATTTAAGAGAGAGAGGGAGAGAGAGCACAAGCAGAGGGTAGGGGCAGGGAGAGAGGGAGAAACAGACTCCCCACTGAGCAGGGAGCCCAACACGGGGCTCAATCCTAGGCCCTGTGATCATGACCTGAAACAAAGGCAGATGCTTTACTGAGTGAGCCACACCGGTGCCCCTGGAATTTAATTGAAAATTTAAAAAGAAAAAAAAAAAAACTTAATGATCATTTCTCCCAGAATCCATCTTCTTCTTCCAGGTTTCAACGTTTAGAAATCATTGTTTACTGAGTATTGCTTCAGATTAAAGATGATAAGGTCTTTGGGAGATGAGACTGTGTCTTCTCTATTAACAATAGCATTGTTTACATTTTTTTCAATGTTTATAAATCAGAAGCTAATTCAATACACATTCCCTGAAGACCCATTTTGCAGGGTTTTTGTTTGCTCATCTTGGACATTTATATTTATTTCCAAGTGTTGGGTTACCACCGCTGCACTCCTACCTGCCTTCATCTCTAAGCCTTCCTCATTGCTTCTGAAACATTCCATGGGAGCATAGAAAGAGACTGATTGGTCATCCACCTAGAGTTCTAGGGAAGAGATTGAGTCAAAACTAAAGACCCTTTAGATCCATGATGCTGTCTTGCTAAATTTGATGGTGGTCAAGGTTATAATTAGATCTTCAAACTCCTAGCCAATTAAAAAATATGTCCATATGACTTGCATACTCTCACTCTTTAGGTGATGTATTAGTATCAGTATTTACCTGAAAAGCTGCAATTTATGGCTTCAAATGTTTCTAATGTGCTTGTGCATTCTTAAATACAGTTTTATGATGATGTAAAGCCAAAATATTGATTAAAAGAACACATCCAATTTTATAATAAAATATAGGGAAGTTATACAGACATTTGCTTTCTAAGCAACTTTTAGAGGACACATCTCTTCAGTAAAGTGAGAAATACATGTTGATAATCCCTCATCTTGGATACTTTCTGATAATGATGAGCATACTCATTGGTTGACTTTCTCTCGTGCTAGAAATAAGTTGTTATATTGAACTATGATTTGTTTACTTGTAATTTCTACCCTGTGATGCTTATTTGGCCTTTTAATACAACAAAGAAATGGAGTGTGTGTCCTTCAACAGGGCAACCCTCCAAATGGTTGTGCGGCCCAATCTTCTAGACACCGAATACCATGAAAGCAGATAATCTACCTTATTCATCTTTATGTTGGCATTTATCCCTTACTGCCTACTATCCTGCACATTGTAAGTGAAAAAATTATTTTAATGGGTTGCTAGATGAATATGGTGAGATTTAGATTAATAGACTTTCCCAGTTGTAAGAGACATCATCCAACAGCAGACTCTCTTCCACACTATTCTTGCTGAATAGTCATTTAAGTTATACTTTAATGAATCTAGTGACAAGCAAATTATATCATCCAGAAAGAACTAGAGCTTCCAAATGGTAACCTGAATTTTTTCAGGCTTTTCTAGTATTTGGACAATAATGAATTCATGTAAATACTAATATTTGTACTACACATTCTTGTAGCCCCCACCTGTGCAATTGTAAAAGCACAATGGACCCACCTCCACTGGCCATCATTGAAATTATTTCTGAAAGATAGCACGCAAACTCCCAAATTATTCTCCCATGACCCCATCTTCTAGCTTCTTTGTTTGTTAACATATCTGAAAAGCTCTTAAAGGAAGTGTCTCCTTCCTGCTCTTTGTGAGAAGGCTGTTTCTTAAATCCATCTCTAGGATCCCCAAAATCATAGACCCCCAAGATCTGGAAGACCCAAAGCTACTTTAGTCTTCTTTGTACCAGAGCAAAGTTAAGTATATTGCATTCAGAAATGGGGCCACCATTCACCATAGCAGTTTGTGAGGAACTGGGCTAACAATGCTTGAGATTACTTAAATTGCCTACAGTTTGTGAATCTTTAAGTTTGTGTGTGTGTGTGTGTGTGTATACATATATGTATATACATATACTTTTTCTGAGCCACAACCCCGTGGAGCTGGACTAGGAAACCAATATTGAGTTCTGTCTTCCTTCTGTTTCTTCATTTCTCTAAGTGCTCACATAGAAGTTGCCCTGCTTATAGGTCTCTTCCTTCCTATGTAGATCTGCCCATGCAGTTAAGAGGTACTTGGGAAATCACAGGTCTGGTTGCATCAGACACAATCAGGATCTGAATTACAATTAAGACTCAGCCAGGACACACTGCCACATGTCCCCAGACAACTCCAACTGCAAGACCAAAAATCTTGAACATTATAGTGGAGCAAATCTCTTTTCTCATTAACATCCTATACACAGAAAGAGGGAGGGAGGCATGTTTGCACATAATTACTAGATAATTCAAAAACTAAAGGCTATGTAAGAGACGTGTGCTAGTACTATGAAATCACTGAGAGGGGATCTCTGTAAATCTGAGACTTGGTGATTCTCAAAGCTTCTGAGTCTCTGATTAATATCACGCTGATTGGGTAACTTTCAATTGGCTTCCTCAAATCTTCACATGAGTTTGGGCCATCATTCTCAGTTTTGTTTGGAGAATTTCAAATTTGCTTAGCTGTCAAGTTGTAGTTCTACTATTTATTCATTCATTCAATGAACAGGATTAAGTGTATATTGTGTCAGGCACTATGCCATGTAAAATAATTCCAATTTGAAATATAAATTCATAGTGATTATAAGTACCATGCAATAGAAGATGCACAGTATTATTCTTTCAGAAAACAATCTGCCATGTTTTAAAGAATCTGTAACAAGGGGAAAATGTAACACCCTGACAGAAAAGACTAGTTTGTGAATGAGCAACTCAGTTTTTAATGGTAGGCATAGAAAATCTCCTGAAAGCAGATGTGGGCTCTGTCTTGTTCCAAGAGGAAGCCCTTAAGGGTTTACATGGCAAAAATAGGTTTCTGCAGAAGATCACTTGACAAGATCATTCATTATGATATCTTTGCCTGACATGATAGAATTGAAACTCTATTTTATCAAAGTTGGAATTGAAACATAAGATGGTTTTAAGACTATGCATCCTGTACCTATCAAACATACAAAGGCTTTGGAGGTGAAATCTATTTCTGAAATAATCAGTCATGGTTGGGAACATGCCCACAACCATACTGAATCTCTGTTGACATCAGTGCTGACTCCAGACCAAACATGGAATACAGGATACAGTTCAGTGCACTCAGGGATCAGAAGGGTAGGATGAATGAAGGCTGAAGGAGGTGCCTATTGTATCATTCAGGGATCTGGCCCAATGTGGGTAGGACTAAACATATGTTAATGAAAGTTTGATTGGCTAGAATATTTGAGAAATGAAGGTATTCAGGGGAAACCACAGGAAATGTTTTCTGTTTCTCTAAGTTGGGCAAGTCCATAGAGCCTCTGGACTAAGCCTTATGAGTTCATTTAAAGGAAGTCGGTACATGCAGATGCCAGTGGGATACTGAGGGATGTGAAAAGCAATTAGTCTTGCTCTGTATCCTGGGGAGAGTCCACCTGATGTCTCTGAATTAAGTGCTACTTCAGTTGTCAGAAAGACATGGCTTTTCAAGTCCCAGCAAGGACTAGCAAATCAACCAATATGCAGGCCCTTCTTGCTAAAAGAACAATTGGATTCTGTTTTACTAACTAGGCCAGAAGTACTGGCATATCTGGGATAGCTTAAGGGAGAGTAAACAATTTACATTCTGCTGCACAGAGTCATTGCCTGGTCTCAGTGGTGTGCTGGAGCCAGCAAGTACTTGTATTCCTGAGAGCTGGTTGTTAAGTTTCTAGAGAGTCTGCAAGCCAATTGAAGGCACATTGGTAGCTGAAATCAGCCATGTTTAGAATATTTACACCATAGACATTGGCAAATGCTATGAATCAGGATTTTTCCTTTACGATCATACTGCTGAAACAATGCTACTTTCTTCAATGTCTGAGTAGAGATTGCTAGAAATAGATTATCTGTAGATCCAACCATATCTACCCATGGGAGAGATGCAGCTCCTAGGAAGACTAATTCAGAGTCCACAGGCTCCCTGATCCACATACATCCTTACCCAAGTGTACAAGGAGTCTGACCACAAACTTAGAGGCTACTTGTGTACAAACCAATTTTCAAGTCCCTACAAATGTATGTAGGTATGTATGTATTTAGGACCATTTGCTTAGCTAAGATGTGAGTGTATGGATCATAGACTGACCCCAAAACACTAACAAGAGTAGCACAAATTCCATATTTTAGTATGTACCTATCTACATGAGCAGGGCTGATCTATATTTTGTGGAAAAATTTAAATCCATTTGCATTTTCATATTTCCTGGGATCATAATACAGCTTAATTTGCTCACTCACACATTTCAAGATGGTAAGAAATCTATGCCTTTTGGATTTTTATCCTTAAGAACCACATTCAAAAGACAGAAAGAGAAAAAGCAAAAAATCAAGGTCAGGAAGATTAAGCCCCTTAATTCACATGCCAAACTTCCCATTTCAATTGTGGTTTTGTCTCCCAGCTAAAGTTTGTCTTTTTGTGACATTTGCATTAAGCCCAGAGGACATTTTGAGTGGAAACATGCTGAAAGCATAATTGAAACGCTGAGTGGTGCCATTTGTCTAATTTGCATTTTTCCCCCAGGTGGGGAGTTTTCAGTCCCCATTTCTTCTCCTGGGGTGTTCAAAGATTATCTCAAAGAATGATGTTGTGCAATTGATTCCAATAAATCCCCATGTACAGTATATTATATGTATATATATTTTTCCTTCTAGAAGCTATTTTAAATGCCATAGTGATAAACTGTGTACGGAAGTCCTTTGTAGGTTCATAATAGTACAGATAGTTTATTTTCTCCCTCAGATAGAAATTTTGAATATTTGTCCACAAGCTTAATTGTTTATTAGAATTTGTCCTTTCAATTATCCTCATGGTGTCATCGCAAGCTATTTAGGAAGATGTCACTATAGAAACAAACATTAAAAAAAAATAGGCAAACATAAACTATTCAATTTCGTCCTTAATATGTTCTTTGAACTCTGTGCCCCCAAATATGGACTGACTCAATCTCTATTAAAAACTTTGAGAAGCACTAATATTTTGGTTGTGTCAGCAAAGTTAATTATACGAGACAATGATGCAGGGCTGATGTTTAATGGGGAATCTAAGGTGAGATTATGATCGGTGGGGAAGTAAGAGTCTGTTTTTCCAGGAGGAAGAAGTAAAATAAGAGTGTGGTGAATTGTTTCTCTTTTGATTAAATATTCCTCATATACTTCAGATCTGCCATTTAGATATGACCAAAGCTGTTGTTGTCGGCGAGGTCTAGAGTTGTGTTTTTCCTAAGGTGTGCATCTTTCGTAGGCTTGCATTATTTATGTTAGACATATTCTTTGAAATATCAGAAGGCCTCCTAGATTATATCAAATAATCATATGAAATTCTATCATATCCCTTTTACATTATAAACCTGAGTAGGGTGGAACCAGGTGTGAATTTATCTAAATAAGCGATATGCTGAGAGGAGTGTAGCCCAACTCAGCATTTCAGAAGGATGGAATTCACATCACTCTGAGGGCTTTAGTGCCTACGGGGATAAATATATATTTTTATTTGACTCTTTAGATTTAAGTTAACATTATGAAGAAATACAAGGACATCTGGCTTATCTAATATGTATTATAAATGTTATCATCAAATAATTTTGTGAGAATAAATAATGTGAGACAAATAAAAGAAAAATATTAAGTGAATAATAGATCAGCTATGAAAATATGGTGAAAATGTGAGACTGGATGCAGTGTTTGCAGGAGGGAATACATTCGCCCAGACAGACTAGCATGAACTGTGTGGTCTTACCCTCATTCAACCTCACTAAGTTTCAGTTTCTAGAGAGGAAACAAATTACCTACCTCAAATTGGTCATGTGTGGATTCATTGTGATCATGAATGTAGAGTCCTCAGTGCAGTGTCGTGTTTTTAGGAAAAATAATACTTTAGATTGGTGGAAAGTTATCTGTACAAATTATCCATTTAAAGAACATTTAGTGAACTCTGTTGAGTAGACTATGGGTGGAGCACTGTAATTGCATTTCTTTGATGTCAGTTTTTTTCCTTCACAACCTCTCATGTAAGACAGGTAGGGCTTTGCCAAGAAAAGTTAGAAGAATTCAAAGATGGGCAAGGCTAGATCAGAATCATCTGCCTCACTTCCTTGGCCCCAGCAGAGGTGACTCTGTTACCATCTCCATGGTAACCACACTGGGCCCAGCAGGCCAGAGTATGGGTACCTGACTAGAAAGAGATGAAATGACCCAGGAGGCAGGTAGAAAACTAGCTGGAAGGAGGAAGCTATGTAGGAAAAGGGAAAAAGTAGCTTCCTTAATGCCCTCAATTACAGGAGTAATGATGATAATAATTCTTATTCGTGGAGCACCGTCCTAAGTGCTTTATGCATGTAGGTATATATGATCCTGTTGAATGCTCACCATAAAAATTACAGTTCCTGTGAGGGAGGGACTATTATTTGTCCCACTTTACAGATGAAGACATTGAGGTGCAGCAAGGATGAGTGATCTGCCCAAAGTCACAGAGCTGCTATGCATGAGCCAGGTTTAGAAAAGGTCTTAGAAACCTATCATTAAAACTGCCCTTTCTTAGGGCACGGGAATAGCAGTTCCTGGCATGCTAGGTCCTCAACCTCCTGTCTCTGCCAAGGATGGCTGGGAAATGTGGAAACTTGGCACCTTGACAAGCAGTCCATTGTCTGAGGTCCTGGTTCGTGGCCCTTAGCTACATTAGATTCATCTGGGGAGCTTTAAAGAGATACCAGTGTCCAGACCCCAGCCCAGCCCAGTTATATCAGAATCTTGGTTTGGAGTTAAACAGATATTACTATGTTTTAAAATGCTCTCCAGGTGATTCTCATATCCTTGAAAAAGAACCACAGTCTAAATCTGCTCCTGAATTGGTAAAAGTGTCTAAAACAGAGACCCAATTTTGCAATGCTTAGCTCTTTGATAGAGCAAGCTGGGACGAAAACTAGACTATATTGGGTGCCCACAATGTGCCAAATGCTGAATGTAGATGTAATCTCTCAATATGCCCTTATCTGAGACCTCAGAGGAACCCAGAGGGATCAGTGAGTGGCCTTCAGGGGTCAGGATGGGGCAACTGCCCTATTCCCTCTTATGTGTCAATTCCCAGGAAATGGATGTACTTAGAGCTTGAACTGTAGAAGCAGACAGATGGGGGACAAGTTCCTGCTTTCTCTGGGTGCATGAACTCCAGCAAGTTAGTCAATCTCAGAGGCTTAGTGTGTTTTCCTGTAAAATGGAAAATGATGCTTATAGAGTATGCATTTTCAGTGGGGCCATATTGCCTCCAAGGGGGCGGCATGAGGGAGGGGCAAAACGTTGGACTTTGTGTATGTATATAAAGTACAGAGGTACATAAGTACACAATTATGTAGTATATCTGTGCCATTAAAAATCTCATGATAATAGGGGCGCCTGGGCAGCTCACTTGGTTAAGCGTCCAACTCATGATTTCAGTTCAGATTGTGAGATCAACCTCTGGTTGGGCTCTGCACAAAATGTAGAGCCTGTTTGGGATTCTCTCCCTCTGCCTCTGCCCCTCCTCCTGCTCACACTCAATCTCTCTCTTTCTCTCTCTCTCAAAAGGAAAAAAAAAAAAACAATTTCTTTAAAAACCAATTTCATGACACTAGTGGCAAGTAGGCAAAATCCTGAGGGGTACACAGTGAAAAAAAAAGTTGAAAAAATGCTACTGTTGGTTAGAATTTCTGGAGACAAAAAGGAGAGACTGAATATAGAGTCCTTGGCACAGAGCCTGGCACTCAGAAGCCACTCAATAAATGGTAGATGTTGTTACCGTTATCTGTCAAAACATTCATTCATTTAGCATGTGCACACTGATCCCAGCTTTGGGACTATGCACAGCATTACTGGGATTAGAAAGAAAGATAAAGTATCATCTTTGATTTCACGAAAGAGCTAAGTCAAAGCTAGGCATGGGAGTCCAAGTGATCCCATAAATGGATGCATGCTGGGTCTGGGGAACTAAAGAAATAGCATGGACATTCATCTCCTACCCATCTTCAATAATGGGCTCAACCAAGACAAGAGTTGACTAGGGACCTTCTTTCCCAATTCCTGTCCTTGCTTGCAGTGGCTTCTGCTCCCATCATTTAAGAGATACCATGCCCCCAATCCACCACCACTAGAGTATCATTTTGCCTCTGGAGAGCAACTGAATTAAGTGTAATCATTATTGTTGGTCTCCTATTCATTGCTGGAGATATAAATATGAATAAAAAATAAGACTCAATTTCTGTTGTTGATTCTGATGAGTAAAATGGATACCTAAAATGCACATATTGATATAACATGAAGTAAAAGATTCTGTGTGCAGGAAATTCTGGGAACACAAAGAGGGTATTTGGGCAAACCGCAGAGCTGACTCTCGTAGAATGACTAAGAGTTCACGGGGTGAAGAAGGTTAGAAGTAATTCTGCACTGAGGGAGCAATATGAGCCAAGTGGTGGGAGAATAATAGTAGTTGTAGGCTGGTTCAGGGGTGGGTGATGTGTGAGTCATGGAGTGAGGGCAGAGGCCAGAGGGGAGGCCAATGGACAGCTTAGCCATTGAAAATCTTGAGTGCTGGTATCATCTGCAATGAGGAGCTGTAGTTATATGAGACTCAGGTAGAGGCAAGTTGGTTCTATAGTTGTGATGGGAGAATCCAAGGCTTTCTTCAAGGAATAAGTCTATATGGCCTTCCAGACCCCACATTTCCAGCTTGTCTCCACTCTCTCTTCCTCACTTTCTGCCTCGCTTTCTGTGTCCATCTCACTGGCTTATTTGCAATTCTCTGAATGCCACTGCACCTTTGCACATGTTGTGGTTCTTTCTGCCTAGAATAGGTCCCTGTTACTTATAAGGATATTGAATTAATGTCTATCTCTCTGGTTACACTTCAACCCAGCAACTGTGTCCATCTTTGCTCAACATTATAAACCCAGCATCTAGCATAACAGGTTCCTAGCAAATATTTGTGGAAGGAAGAAAGGAAGGAAAGGAAGAGAAAGGTGGAACTAGAACCCCACAAACTTTCATATGCCTTCCATTACCCCCAGTCCTCCCTAGCTCAGTCTGTCTTCTTGGGTCCTCCCCATGGGCCAGGGCCAGAGCCAGTCAGCATCCTGGCAATCCAGCAAGCCCTGTCATTTGAGCAATGTACCTCCAGTGGATGAATGCTAATTGATAATAACAATGAAACAACTTACTTGTCTCTCCTTCATGGTTCACCTCCAAAAACTGAAACTGAGCATGCCCAATTAGTTTTGGCTACCAAGATGGTCAGAGGAAGTAAGAACTACAGACTCCCAAAAGTCCACTTGTGCGTCTGCACCAAGATGCCCCTAGAGCTGACTCAGCAGCCAGAAGAAGTGCTGGAGACCCTGCTGCAGAGGAGCCTCAAGTGGGCACCATGCAGTGTGCATCAGGGCTGAGCAGGAAGGAGTACAGGAGCAGGATGAACTGGGTGCTCATGTCCTGAAATTCAGGTTTTGATGGGATTTTAAGAGGGCTGTATTTTTTATGAGGCTTTGTCTTTACTGAAACATGTAGTTGTGAAAGGTAAATGAACCAGGGCTCAAATGTTGATTTTGTCATTTACAAACTGTGGTGGTTTGGGGGGAGGGACTACCTCCTTTGTTCTCCAAGCCTCAGTTACCTGATCTATAAACTGGGGTCAAGGGGATCCCTGGATGGTTCAGCGGTTTAGTGCCTGACATTGACTCAGGGCATGATCCTCGAGTCCCGGGATCGAGTTCCGCATCAGGCTCCCTCATGGAACCTGCTTCTCCCTCTGCCTGTGTCTCTGCCTCTCTCTCTCTCTCTCTCTCTCTCTCTCTCTCTGTCTCTCTGTGTCTCTCATGAATAAATAAATAGAATCTTTAAAAAAATAAAATAAAATAAACTGGGATCAAAAAGTACCTCATTCGTTGTGCAGATTAAATAAGATACTGCATGTAAAATGCTTAACACTTAGCCTCACGTGCGGAAAATGTTCAATTCACATTAGCTATTATCATTATCGGCTAATATGGTTATTATCACCATAAGAAATATCTCCCAGAACAGAAAAATCAGCTTAGTTCATCAAATATTTATATGGCTTTAACAGCATACTCAGACCAAGGTAGATGTTGTCACCAAAGACAGGCAATGAAGTTCCTAGGAGCAATATTTTGAGATCCCAAACCTAGAAATAGCCCCGATGCCCATCAAGAGTAGAATAGATCAATTCAGTAGAGCCCCATACTGGAATACCACATAGTGGTTAGGATTCACTGCTGTGACTCACAGCCACATGGATGAATCTCACAAACATAATTCTGAGTAGAAGAATCCAGACCCAAAAGAGCACGCATTGGATGATCCCATTCATATGAGGTGCAAATGCAGGTGGAACAGATCTATGGTATTAGAAGTCATCATAGTGCAGCCTTCAAGGAGGAGGCTGGGGGTTGTGACTGGGAGGGAGGAGAAGGGGAGGATTGGTAGTGTTTTGTGTCTGGGCCAAGCACTGGGTAAACGGGCATGCCCACTTCATGAAAATACATCAAGTCGTACGTTCTGATATGTGCTTTTCTGTATCTATGTTATGCTTCAGTTAAAGGTTTAGTAAACAAACAAGCCTGTTTAGCAGAGAGCTGAGAAAACAAAAGTGGGGTGAGGAAAGCAAGCAAGCAATACAATTCTGCGCTTGCCCACGAGAACAGCTGCTTTTCCTATTCCTTGCCATACACCACTTAGCCACTCAACTACAGGAATTTTGTTCACGTCCATCCTGCCGCTGTGTTAACCTGGGCCACGCATCACTGGTACAAGAGTGGACTCACCGGTTGTCTCGGCCTCTCATCTCTCCAAACCACTCTCTATAACCCAGAGCTGCTATCTTAAACGATCCTGTTTGTCTCTGTGTTCTTGGTGCTTAGCACCTGCCTGGAACATGGGAGGTGATCAAGGAAAGGTCTAGATCGAATGAAGCTCCCAGCAGAGGGCTACAAGGGGGTGCTGTGGGACAAGCACATTGTATATCTGGGTGGGGAGCCAGCCACAAGCCACATTTCACGGTCAGAGATTTCTCCAGGGCTAAGCTGCCCAACCTACTCACACTCTTTCTGGTGTTTTTTTTGTTGTTGTTGTTCCTCTCTTTCATTTTATTTTGTTTTGTTTGTTCCCCCAGTGACCTTCAGTGACTGCAAGGGAAACAACAAGCTACACTATGAGGTCTCAAGTCCGTACTTCAAGGTGAATGACGACGGCAGCTTAGTTGCCCTGAAAAACATAACTGCGGTGGGCAAGACTCTGTTTGTCCACGCTCGGACTCCCCATGCAGAAGACATGGCAGAGCTTGTAATTGTCGGTGGGAAGGACATCCAGGGCTCCTTGCAGGTAACACAGCCATTTGGGATAAACCGGGTCCACAGAGAAATACTGGCGTCTATATGTCTTATATGGAAACTAGTTCTTCGGTTTATTATTGGCCAAGACTTTTGTTGTTGCTGCAAATGACAAAAACCCAACTCAGAAAATTTTTGGCAGGTTGGTGGTATGTGAGAATTTATCGGCTAATGCAGCAAATATTTTCGGGTGACTCTGCCTTCAGTGCCCAAATAGGACATCCGCTTTGATCCTTACCCATTTTGTAGCTCCATTTTCCTTCTGTTGGCCGTATTCTTAGACAGTCACATCACCCTCTGCCTTCCAGTGTGGAGGTCTCAGCAGCTCTACTTCCTTTTCCCAGCCTGAAGTCTACCTGAGAGAGCACCTCTTCCCGATAATGCCAACAAATGCTTGAAATCAAATCTCACCAACTCTCATTAGATTATCTGTCCCTCCTCAAACCACTTGCTGTGTCCATTGGGTAGTGATGCTCCAGTTGGCTAAGTCTGAGACATTCGTCTTATCCTTAAGCCAGAGTGGAGGGGAGTCCCACCTAAGACATATGGGCAGAGAGTGGATGATGGGTAGTTACTCAAAGTAAATTAGCATGCTGTCATCTGAGGATGGCAAGTGGTGGTTGGGTAGGCAAGATCACGGTGGCCACTAGAGTTGTATAACCATGGCATATGGCACTGCTCTTTTGCTATGCCCTGACAGCCATTCCTTCCCAGATGCACATGTAGGCTGATCCCTGCACCTGTGCACATGTTTACACACTTTATGAAGGCTACAAACTGCTGTTCTTTAGACTTCCTGATTGTGTCATTGAGAGACTTTTTGCTACAATGGACTCACCTACTCCTCCTTCATCAAGAGTTTAAAGACTCTGTGGTTTCTTGATAGAAAGGAAAGGCACATAAATGGAACTGGTGGGTATTAGGCTGAGTGAAATAAGTCAGAGAAAGACAATTACCATATGGTTTCACTTATATGCAAAATATAAGGAATAGTGAAAGGGACCATAAGGAAAGGGGGAAATCTGAGTGGCAAAAAATTAGAGAGGAAGACAAACCATGAAAACCTTCTAACTCTGAGAAACAAACAAAGGGTCGCAGAGGGGAGGTGGGTAGGGGGGCGGGGTAACTGAGTGATGGGCACTAAGGAGGGCTTGTGATGAAATGAGCACTGGGTGTTATACTATATGTTGGCAAACGGAATTTAAATAAAATTTAAAAAAAAGAAAGGAGAGCCATACAGCAGACCCCGACAAAACAGTAACCGTAATACTCACGTGTCTTCAGATTGGTGTGGCTAGCCTTTTCTCCTGCTCGATGGTCTGCTCTTACTCAATTTTTCAAAGCCTTGATTCTTGCTGCCTTTTTCTGTCTGCCACACTCCCCATAACCTTGCTTTATCTGCTAATTTTGTTCAGTGGTGGAGGGTGGGAGTGTGGAGCGAACACCAATTCTATGGCCGAGGAGGAGAGACAGTACAACTGGCAGTGTGAGTGTTACTTCCTTTCCAGTACTGTCTGCGTAATCTTGAAAGAATCATAAAACTTCTTTATCTGCAGACGAGAAGGGTCAAACAGTCTGGGATGGCAAATAAGCGGCATGTGCATTGCCCCATTCTGTCACCATACTGGTGGCAGATATTGCTAATTATCCCTGGTTTGACCTGAGTATCTTTCCCAATGCAGTGCTTCTGGAAGCTACTATCCATTGATCATTCAGAGATGTTTCTGTGGGTGGAATATATATATTTGCCATCCCTAGACAGGACAAACTCTGCAATTCCCCTTCATATCTATGAATCTGTGAGTTGAGGGTAGATAGCAAGCTAAAAAGGAATCCACAGTGTGCCACTGATATTTTCAAAGAAAATAGGATATTGATGAATACATCCAGTGTGGAAACCCACTGGCACCACAAAAGCAAGCTTTTCTCTTATTTAGCCATGGTCATTTTCACAGCATCTCACTAACTTGTGATATAAATGACTTGGTAAATACCGAAAGCAAAAACAATTGCTGGGATGTGCAGCACAAAGGGCTTCTTAGGAACAAGTAAATGGTACACAGAGTCACAAAAGGGGGTTTGCATGTGGGATGGGATGTATTTAGATGGACATTGTGCATCATGATTACTGGCTCACCGTTATTCCGGAAAAGACAATGTCATACTATTTAGCTTAAAGCCGAACAGAAGGAATTCTGGGCACTTCTCAGGACAGACTCTACCTTGACAGTCTCAGAGACCTGGGGTTCAATACGAAGAGCTTCAGTTGTGAAGAACTGGCCTCTTGAGTCCCAGAGAAACACCCTCCTGGAGGCCAAGCCCCTCAGAACCATTTCTCATTTGCCACCGTCTGAGCACATTGTCAACAAAGCCTGGATGCAATTGCTGGTTTCTTTTAAACCATGGTGGAGGCTGCTGTGCCATTCAGTTTGCCAGACTCCAGCAGAATGGGGCATTCATCTCCTGCCTCCAGTAATTTTATGAGGTTTGAAAATAGGCCTCACGAAACTGCCCAGATGTGTCTGTAATAAAAATTAAAAAATTAAAAAAATTAAAAAGAAAAATAGGAAAACAAAATAGCTAGCCAAAGAATTCCTCCAAGAGGAACAAATTCCTTTAGAGATATCCATTTGGTATTTTTGAGGCCCTACTATGTGCAGCCAAGTGCTTGAGAGGGGAAGTGCACATAGTGCTTGAGAGGGGAAGCAATGAGCACCCAAGTCAGCATAGCCTCCACCCATAGTCAGCCTCCTCCCGGGTGAGGAGGGAAAATGAATGAGTATGTTGAAAAGGCACCAAACAGGGCAGCAATGCCAATGGCTGCTCTGTGCTTTGAGAGAACAGATTGGGCAGAGGAAGCTGAGTTGGTACCATAGCCAGTGCTTTCAAGGCACTCTCCATGGCCAGGTGCTGCTCTCATTGGCCACAAATGCTGACTCATTATATCTTCTCCACCTCCAATGAGGCATGTGCTACTGTCCTTGCTTTACAGGTGGGGGAAATTGAGAACACGAAGAGCCGAGTGATTTATTATTTAGTGGGACTCTCCCAAGTGTGTGCATCTCAATGTGTGCTTTAGTGTCCGTTGTCTTTAACCCTCACAACATTCCTGTGGGGCTGCTGACTTCACCCCTTTCTTCAGATGTGAGAATTTGGCCAAGATCCCCTCATTTGAAATTGGCAGAAATGAGATTGAGATCTGGCCTCCCCATCCAAACATCCACTCTTTCCTGCCCATGGGCCAAGAGATGAGGGCACAAGTCAGAGAAATACAGTAGCAATGGAAGAAACCAACAAATGGATGGTGTGATTTGAAGGAGGAAAGAGCTAGGATTTAGTGTTTGAGCGATTCTAAGCTGTAGAGGATGGAGGTGGATTGGATTAGTGAGAAAAGAGGTGGTTGGCAATGGTGCTCATTTAGGCTAGATATGAGACCAGATACAGGCTAGATCTTAGGATAAACACTTAGGGAAGAACAGTACAGTGGTAGAGCTTTGGCTTTGGTGTTGAACTGAAGTGGGTTTAAATTTCCATTCTACCACCTATGGTTATGTGACTTTGGGCAAGCCACCCAACTGCTTAAACCTCAACATCCTTATCTAGGAGATGGGGTAAGAATAGTCTGCATCACAGAATCATTCTGTTGGGCACAGCACAGAACACCAGGTGACCCATCTCAACCATGGTACCATATTGGAACCTATAGAGAAAGGGTAGGTCCTGAGGGTTAAGTGACCTCACTGAGGCCAGGAGTCAGGTGTCAGAAAGTAGAGATTAAGGACAGGAGGAGAAAGTGAAGCCAAAGGAAGAAAGAGAAGTTGTGTTCGGCGAGGGCAATGGGGGTACTCAGGGTGTCCAAAATAGGATCAGTATCATGGTGGCTACGTTCATACCACTGTGTTTTAGAAGGAAGGACTCTCTCAGATGAATGTGGCCCCATTGAAGCCCACTCAGCAGCAGTAACCAGAGCTCAGATCTTTAACAGCATGATGTGTCTCTCTTATTTTTACCTGCTGCCTACAACCTCATTTTACCCACAAAGCCTAAATCTGTGAAGTCTAATTTTTTTAAAAAAATATTTTATTTATTTATTCATGAGAAACACAGAGGGAGACAGAGACACAGGCAGAGGGAGAAGCAGGTTCCATGCAGGGAGCCCAATGTGGGACTCGATCCCGGGACTCCAGGATCACACCCTGGGCCGAAGGCAGGTGCTAAACTGCTGAGCCACCCAGGGGTCCCCAAGTCTAATTGTTAATAGCTTAATTATAGGCTCTTGAGCTGTCTCTGCATTTTGAATGGGCTGTCCAGAAGCTAGGACCTGTCTATATGGGCATATACAATCCCTTTAGACCTGAGAGGGTGGAGGAGTAGCTCCTCTTGTGTTTTGACAGGGGAGGCATGATTGGTATGGAAGGGCTGAGACTTACCATGCTTGCAAGAGAGATTTCTAGCCTATGGAAGATTATGAGGAACTCCACTCATGGAAGTATGTCTGGACAGACTGTGGCTTATGCGCACGGCCTGACAATGGTGAATGGGAAGACGGCAGAGTGCCTGCTTATTTATTTATTTTTACCTTGGATAGGGGGTTCCAAAGATTTATATGGGCAAGCTCTGATTCATTCCTTATATGTCTTGGGTAGAGATGTCTTTACCTGCTGTGCAAATGGGGCTCATCAACCTCAATTTCATGTCTAGCATAAAATTTCTTTTAAAAAAGCTATCTTTTCATTTTAATTATTTCTTTCTGACTTAAGAAATTGTAGCTTCTGTGACTGTAGATGATCGCAGGGAATACTGACATCAATTATAGAACTGGATGAAGTCAGGCTGGGAGGTAAGAACATCAGGGAGCTTATAGAAACTTATTTTGAATTCCAGTTTGAGAGCTAAAAGAGACTGTGCCCACCAGCTTCATCTTGAAATGTGGGCATTCACACTCTAAGCAGCTGAAGAATTTGGGTACCCATGACCTAGGCAGCTGGATCTTCAAGAACCAAGCAGGAGATTCACAGTGCAACAGGAGGGAGATGTGTGGGCACCTGCCAGCTATGGGCTTAGATCCAGCTCTCACACAGGGCTGTGTCTTAAATGCAAATAGGGTCACTTTATTCCTTGGTTAATGGGACCTTGCTTGCTCATCAGCTCACCTGGCCCCTGGGATAATATCCTGTCACCTTCACAGATGTCTGGAAAGGCCTTTCACTGTCTAGCCTGGCTGGTCTCTCCAGCCTTTGCTCAAGTCTGCTTCCTTTCAACTGTAAGGCTTGACTTGCTGAATTGCCTGACCCCAAAAGGGCTTTCCCTGCTCCCCATGCCAAAGGAGGTTCTCCCTTGCTAGTGATCATTCTGCTCCTTAGTGGCCCTCTTCTCAGTTTGTAAATTATGCATTTATTTCAGGTGTTTAAAGTCTGGCTCCCCTGATGAGACTATATAAGCTCTCTGAAGGCAGGAATATAGTCTCCTTCCTTCCTTCCTTCCTTCCTTCCTTCCTTCCTTCCTCCCTTCCTCCCTTCCTCCCTTCTTTCCTTCCTTCTTTTCTTCTGTGTCCATGGCACCTGGCACAGTGTCTGACATATAGCTGGTGTTTAGTGCATGTCTTCTGGATAAATGTAGGAGTAGAATGCATGACACCTTTCACATCACTCCTTGCATTGAACTCTGGGATGCTCCAGTTCCCTCAGCTGTAAAATGGGTTCACAGCAGTGTCAACCTCATACAGATGTTGTGATGATTATTTTTTTAAAGATTTTATTTATTTATTCACAAGATACAGAGAGAGGAAGAGACACAGGCAGAGGGAGAAGCAGGGAAGCCCGATATGGGACTCGATCCTGGGACTCCAGGATCATGCCCTGGGCCAAAGGCAGGCGCTAAACCACTGAGCCACCTAGGCATACCTGTTGTGAGGATTAAATGAGCAAATATATGCAAAACATTTAGAACAGTGCCTAGCACAAAGTAAGTGCCATGAGAATGCCAATTATTCCTCATCATTGTATCATCAATGCCAGACTATAATAAATTCTCTCAGCGAATGAGTCTGATGAATCAAGACAACCCAGCTCTCTCCCCTCTTCCCACCGTGACCAAATTCTATTTGGACTACTACCTGTACAGAATTTAGAATTCCCCATGAATTTAAATCATTACTATTTCACTCCTCAGGTGTCCACTGTGTGTGAAACACTGACTAGACTTCCAGGACTCTTTGTTTCTATGGGTGCACTTAATAAACACCAAGAGACTTGGCAGTATTTAGAAGTTAATTATGAACAATTTACACTTGTTCACTAGAAGTCAATACATGGCGTTCTTAGTAAAGGAAAACTGGTTTCTGAATGAAGCTGCTTAATTAAATGTAAAAAAAAATAATTTCCCCCTTTTTTTGTCGCTTAAAACATTCCCCCCAAAATAAAATGAATAAAGAAAGTTATGACAGACACTGAAAAAGCTAAATGTAAGGCTTGTTTATCTTGGTGGATCATCATCACTGTTTCATTTAAAGGACATAAATTTGGCTCCTAATCCAGTTTCAAGAATTAGGATGGAAATAGTTCCAAAAAGATAAAATAAAAGGAGCAATCAGAAGAAGGAACAACGTGAGAGGAAACAGTTGTTTTTGTTTTTAATGTTTAAAATAAAAATATAAAGCATGTCATTGACTGCTCAGCAGCCCATGTTAATACCATTGCTACTTCTGTATCTCTACCCTGGTGGGGATTAGGGCATGCAGGTCCACTGCTTGTGGAGTCGCCGGGTTCCATGTGTCGTGTGCATCTAGGGATTGTGGGTCTGGGAGCTCCAAAGCAGCGGCTGGCTGCCTACTGACCCTGAATGTGTACATGCTCTGTGACATTTAGCTGAGCTGGGCATGATATAAAGTGGGACCCAGAATGACCCTAAATTGGGATTCTAATCACACATTTAATACTTGCTAGTCATGTGGCACTGAACAGTCATCCAACTCCTTTGAGGTACAGTCTTCTCATCTGTGAAATAGTGGCTGTATGTAGACCTCAGCCTTGTTTAGATGCCAGCATAGGGTATACAAAAAAAATGTTTTTATTTAAAAAATTTTTTTATTTATTTATGATAGTCAGAGAGAGAGAGAGAGAGAGAGAGAGAGAGGCAGAGACGTAGGCAGAGGGAGAAGCAGGCTCCATGCACCGGAAGCCCGATGTGGGATTCGATCCCGGGTCTCCAGGATCGTGCCGTGGGCCAAAGGCAGGCATCAAACTGCTGCACCACCCAGGGGTCCCCAAAAAATGTTTTTAATACAAAAAAAAAAATGTTTTTAAATATCATGCCTAGCCCGTGCTAACAGAGGGTCTCAGCCACAGACTGTTTACTCTTAACTGAAGTGCACAGTGAGTTGCTGTCACCTCTGTGTATTTCTTCGCCGTCTTTCCTGATCTCACACATTCTAGACAAAAAAGAGTTTTGCACATGTGTTACTGACCTAAACTCCAATTTTTATCAACCCTGAGTCAACCATTTGAATCCTGTTTGTCTGGGCCGTTATACCATCTAACCTCCCAGGTCATGACATGACCCACAGAAGGGACTTGACTTCCTTTGTTTAAAGCATTCCTGAGAAAGTGAGCCTCCAGCTTAGGGTAATTGCCTTGTTTCAAGACCTTATCACATTGACTGGGAGTGGCTTGGAGTCTGTCAAGCTAGTCAATGGCATTGATCTCACTCCCATGAAATATGTTTTACAACCATCACAGTGGAGAACCAATCTGTGCATTTACGGTGGCCATAAAGAAATGAGGAGTTAGAGCTGAGGATAGGCTCTGATTTGACACGTGTGATAGTTTCAAAATCCTGCGAAGTATCACTCTGCATGGCTAAACCCTCCCCAGTTACTATTAGGAGAATTAGTGTCCACTTAACAGTTGTCATCCAAATTAGGGAAAATATATAGTGTGAAAATTATGGTGCAGATCCAAGAATTGGGCCCAGAACAAGGTATTAGGCTGTAACATTTTGACACATGCCTAAATTGTTCTGTTTATGATTCTTAGCTCCAGGACACTATTCAAATAAAGATAAAAAGACATCCTTTGATTCATTAATTTAAGTATATAACAGATTGCTTTGTGGATCAAAACTAAGAAAAATGTATACTGAAGATTAATTTTAATTGAAATGCTTAGGGAAAAATATCTGATCCCACAGAAAGTCTGCATAACTAAAAACAGCTTCCTTTTGGCTTGTGAAAACTCAAGATTTCATGTTGTACAGCAGTATGGTCCAACAGAAAAATAATGTTAGCTGCATATGTAGTTTTAAGTTTCCTAATAGTAGCACATACATACACACACTCCATATATACATATGGGGTTAAATTTCATGAATGTGGATTTTCTCCCTTTATATGTGTGTATATGTGTGTTTATGTGAATTTAATCCAACACACGCATATGTATATATATATATAATATATGTGATATATTCTTATATGTAATATGTATAAATGTAATATATACATATATATGTAAATGTATGTATTATACATATACATGTTATATATATTTCATATATACATGTCATATATATGCATATATAAAACCCAACATATATAACATATAATTTCCTTAAGATATTTTCATGTTGGCAAGTTACCAATGTGAACATTATTTATGAAATTTTTACATTTTCTTACTTATACTAGGCCTTTGGAATTCAGTGTATATTTTATACTTAGAGCAAATCTTAAGGCAGATTAGCTAGATGTTGAGTGCTTAATAGCCACTGGTGGCAAATGTCTTCCAGTGGGGCAGTGCTTTCCTGGAGTTCTCCGGAGACATTTATGTATTTTGAGAGAGGGAGAGAAAGAGGCGTTTGCTGAGTGCCTGCCACGTTTAGGGCATGGTGCTAGATGCTTTCACACATACGTCTGTGTCTCTGATCCTCAGAGCAAATTGTGCCATTGGTGATCTGGTTCCTACCCTGTGGATGTGGAAGGAAACCAGGTACAGAGAGGTGGAGTACGTTAGCTAATGTCATCATTTACAGCAAGTGGCAGAGCTGGGATTTGGGCTTGGACCTTCTGATTTTCTGAAATCACTGCTATTTTGGTAATACTGACATTTACAACAGAACTGGTGCTTTTCTATTCTCCTATAAAGACTATGAAATGACATAGAAAAATTAAAAAGTGGTTAGTAATTTAAAAAAAAAAATGAACGCAGAGCTGAGCAAAACTCCTAAAGAAATTTTAGGTAGGTGGACAAGTCCTGTGTTGTCATGACACTTTTTAAAAACTTTTCTCATGAATAGAAGCTCTGGAGAAAGAAGCTTATGGAAACAGCACAAGGTTTCCCAAATGTGAATGTTTCTTGGTCACAAGTTCCTATTATTTCAGACTTTATCTCATTCACCTTCATAGTCCTGGAGTCTAGGGAAAACGCCTACATTATATTTTTAAGTATAATTTAAAATTTTGTTTTCATATGGATTCTATAGATTTGATCCTCACAACAGTGGTTTGAAGCAGATGGTGTTATTTGTATTTTATGAGTCACGAAACTGAGACCCCCGGAAGCAGGAGGGTAGGTCTCAGGTCCAAGAGTCAGTCAGGCAGTAGTAGTCTGATTTACAGTGAATCCCTCGGTCCAGTGTCTTAGCCACAGTTTCCTTTCCAACAGCTGCTTGAGCCTTTTCAAGGAAAAGCAATATAGCATCATCAGAGATAAATTTTCACCTGGTATCTTGGATGGAAATAGATAATATGATGTAATGCACATTTTCCTAGGCTCTCTGATATGCTTCTAACCCTCTATCTTTTCTTATTACCATTAATCAAATATGAGTGTATTCTGAGCTTAAATATTGGGGTGACCACCTCTTTCCAAATCCCTCTCACCTGGTATGTGGAGATACTTGGTCACCACGGCTTTGCCAGTAAGTGTGACTGCTCTCATCAGAGATGAAATGGCTTAGTAAAATTCAAAGTGATTGGAAATATTTTTTTAAAAAACTGCAAAATCAACTGAGAATTGTGGGGAAATCCTAGGTAGATGGACATGCCACGTGTTGTCATGACACTTTTTAAAAACTTTCTTCATGAATAGAATCTTTGGAAACAAGCAATGGAAACAGAGCAAGATTTCCAAATATAAATGCCTCTAGGCCCCTCTGCAAGAGTCTGGTTCTCATTTCTATTGAAACAAATAAAAAACTCCAGTGACAAGAGAACAACACAGCCTTTGGTACAGACCATAGATTGTCTCTATTTGGTTCTTAGGTTTCAATACTCAAAAATTAGGGAGAATATGTACTATTCATTCAGTCCTTCTCCCCACCAGCACATGAGTCAGTCAGATGATAAGGTCTTCACCCAAGTTTTTAAGGCAGAAACCTAAGCATTTGGAAAAACAATATCAAAGAAGAGCCTTATGGCCCAGCCAAGCTTCTCTCATCCACCCATGTTGGATAGATGCCTATGGGCTGTTGATCTCTGTGGCTGGGCTTGGTTTGGGGTAAAGGCTAGGGTGGCAATTCCTTTGGGACCACACTGTTGATGCTGTTTGACCCTCAACTCAATTGTTTGTTCAGACAAAGGCAAGTGTGGTGTCAAGGGGGTCACACAAACAGGAAGCATCCTCCACCTGTGCCCACAGTCTAATCTCATCAGATTTTGTCTTTTCCCTGGCTCCTGTTAACAGAAACAGAAACCCCCAGGTCTGTACAAAAACAACGTGAGTACCTACATCTTACCGGGAGTCCACAATGGGGTCTGATATTTTCACTTGCTGAACTGTTTATACCTTTCTTAATTAGGCCAGAGATAGCACAATCACAAAGCAAATATTATGGGTATGTGGCCATCAAAGTATAATGATATTTTTTAAATTTTTTACAAAAAATAGATTTTTGTTAATACCTGCTCTTCTTTCTCTACCAAAAAAAAAAAAAATCAATTCTCAAAAAAAGTACTTTAAGTAATACTCCATATATAATCTCAGAATTTGATCTATCAGTGGACTCACACATAGCAGAGAAAGTTCGCATGCTGACAAAGATGCCATCCTCATGGTCTTGTCAAGCCTCCGTCTCCAGACTAGTAAATATGGCCAGTTGGGGAGGCCTTTCAACAAAGAGTTTCCCTTGCAGATGGATTAAGCATTCAAGGGCTGCCCAAGGCCAAAAGGGCTTTAAAAACTTTGAGACCATCCTCCAAGCAAATTCTAAAATATCCTCCGTGAATGAGAGGCAGCCTTCAGTTGGACTGAGCTTACTGCTCTGACCCCATTGATCCCGGTGATTTCCCTCCAGCCTTCTTATAATTCAGGAGGGTCAAGTGTGGGATCTTCCCTTCTATTCAATGTCTCCTCCACTTGCTAGAGAAAATTGGACATGAGATCCAAGAGGGGGCTTTTCCTTCCCCTGGTGTCTACACAGTTTCTCCTGGCTTCCAGCTCTCAATGGAAATCAGATCGTTCCCCCAATTTTCCATTTTTTTGCAGCAAATCCTTTTGACAAACGGTGTGCATTGTCAACCAACCCCTCAATATGTCAGGGAAATTGGGCTTCTATTGAGAGGAACTCTTTTACAACTCCTTTCCTTTGAAGTTACAAAACTATAAAAAATGGTAATTTTCCAAGAGACCCAGGGAATGGTATGAATAACCTAACCGGGATTTTTCTGAGGACTGTCCTTTGTCCATCACTCTTACTAGATGTCTGTGCATGCTACTATTTTCTTTCAAGCTAGTCCTGTGAGGTTGAATACAGCAAATCAGGATACATTGTTTTCTTCCTTTCACTATCCATTCTCACAAACCCCAGTTAACACAGATAATTGAGGATTGACTGCTTTTTTATTCCAAGTTTCTTATTCAATTTGGAGCTTGTTAGCAAAGCTTAAACTCTGAGACCATCTCAGACTCTGACCATCGGTCTTTTTGCCTTGTTTTCTTATGATTTCCTCTTTCAATCAGACCTTTGGATAATATTTTCCCTAAAGAGACAAAAAAGGAAGTTAAGGAAGAAGATCCAGAAACTGAATCAAAGAAAAATCAATGAAAATAATAATAATAGTAATTTCCTTCATGTTTCTCTTTCAAATTCTACAAAAGTCTTACTATTTTGGTGTTGGTTTATTAGGCAAAATAAAATTATATGCTCCATAAGGATAGAAGCTGTAACTGACTTGCTCATTGCTATGAATCTAGCACTTACCATAATATCTGGCACTGAAAACATTCTTATTGAATGAGTAAACAAATGCCAGAAATGGAATGGATATTGATGCTAATAATGCCAATCATAGCGAACATTTAGTTAGCTCTAACTTGGTGCCAGGAATCACTCTCTGTGCATTTCTTATATTAAGTCATTTAATCTTTACAGAAACTCTATGAAATAGTTATTATCTTCATTTTACAGATGAATAAAATAAGACTTGGAAAAGACCTTGACTTGCCCATAGTCCTAACAACTAGAATATTTTGAAGCCATGCTCTGTGCTCAGACTATTCAAAAAAAGCATTTAACAAAACATCTTATACTTTTTTTTGGCAAGATAGAGAAAAATGAACTGAATTTTATTACCAAATACTAGTAAAGTAGATTCAGATTGGTTGGAGAGCTACAACCAAAAGTCCTAAAAAATAATCTATGTCAGCCAAGAGAATGATTTCTGTGCATGCAGGCAATGGCCCTAGCTGATTGATTTCATCCCCAATGATGAAAATAAAAATATGAAGACATGTTTTTTTAGTTTATAACCCTGGGATCCTAACTGGATGATAGACTCAAGATTCAAGAGCAATTCAAGTATCTGTAAGGATGGGCTGAAATTAGTAAGGCAATATCAATAGGTATGGATACGAAGCCCCATTTATAAGCAAACAGATTTCTGACAGACAGGATGGGGTGGTGTGGAAAGGACTTGGTTGATGAGGCATTCACTCTTCTGGAGCTGTAGCAACTCCCTCTCTGCAGATTCCTGCCTCTATTACTATTCTGCAATTATTCACCTTGAATTTATTGCTCATCACCTTGAGCACCACTCCAACTTTCCCATTTGTCTTAAGCAGCAACTCCTAACCCCATTGCCTACAATTTTCTGCAGCTGGCCTTGTGTTTCTCTCTATATAAGGTTTCTTCCAGCTTAAGCTTTCCCCATCCTTCTCCCACCTCCAATCTTTCCCATCCCTCACAGAGGAAGAGGGAATCTCCCTCTTTTTGACATGTCCCTTCGCTTGTGCTCTTGAAGCCACTCCTTTGTACTTCTGTTTTCATCATGTGCGGCCTTTTCTCTGTTACACCTTCCATTGTTTCCTCTTCTCTGAATCCTTCCCATCTTCAAACATGCTCCAATCTCCCCAGATTGAACAAATTTCCCCCAAGTGGTAGCACCTCTTATCATTGCCTGTCCATTCACCAGTCTTCTTGAGAACATAGTCTTTGCTCAACATCTCTACTTCAATACAAGTTCACACCTCAGTGCTCCAAAATGGGGCTCCTACCCTCAACATTTTAGGGAAATTGTTCTCTTTGGAAGGTCATAGAAACTGAGCAATGGATTTCCTTAAACTTATTCTTGGTCCTGAGCCCACTTGAATTCTCTGAAGCATCTGGCACCTTATTTTTTTATTTTTGAAAGTTTTATTTCATTGGAGTGAAATTCATTTAACATAAAATTAACCATTTTAAGTGAACATACTAATGACATTTAATAATTCATGATGTTGTGCAACTGCCACCAGCATCTAGTTCCAAAATACTTTATCCTTCCTCCAAGAAACCTTATACTCATTAAGTACTTGATCTTCACCTCTACCACCACCACCCCCCGCCCCACCCCAGTCCCTGGCAACCACTAATCTACATTTTATTTCTGAGAATTTACCTGTTTGGGGTATTTCACATATATGGAATCATACAATATGATGACTGACTTCTTCCACTTAGCATAGTGTCTTCAAGGCTCATCCATACTGTAGCTGTGTCCGTGCTTCTTTTTTTTTTTTTTTTTTTTTTTTTTATGGCTGAGTAATATTACTTTGTGTAGCTAGTCCACAAGTTGTTTATCCATTCATCTGCTAATGGCCATTTGGGCGGTTTCCACCTTTTGGCTGTTATGAATAGTACTGCTCTGAACATTCATTTATGGTGTTTGTTTAAGCGCTGGTTTTCAATCCTTTTATATTTATACCTAGGAGTGGTTGCTGGGCCATATGGTAATTCTATGTTTAACTTTTTGAGGAACCACCAAACTGTTTTCCACAGCAGCAGGACCATTTTACATTCCCACCACAGCATTTGATAATTTTGAAATGCTCTCTCTTTTGCTTTCAGAAACACTACACTATTCTTGTTCTCCCACTCCTTCTATATATGGCAACCCCTTATATTTTCCTCCTCTATCACCTCTTCTTACCCTTCCTGCCATGGGAGATACCCCATTAGTTTTCTATTTCAATTCTCCTCCGCTGTTTTCTACCATTCTCAACAGTCTCATGCAACTTAGTGATTTTAAATATACCCTCTTTAGGATGTCTACAAATTCATGGCTCTATTTCTGACCTTGAGTTCTTCATTCCCACCTGCCTACAGGGCATCTCCACCTGTATATTTTACTTGTCTCTCAAGATGTGTGTGTGTGTATGTGTGTGCATATGTATTTGTATGCACATACAAATACACTTACTCTCATAAACCTCTAAACCTCACCTTCCTGGATTCTCTTCTTCCTGTAATGACATCCTTATCTTCCCAGGCTCCCAAGCTCACAGCTTTGGATTTTTTTTTTTTTTTTTTTTATGTCTTGTCACCTGAGAGGCCAGTGGCACTTCTCATTCTTTCTCTTTTCCATGTGGTTTTTACCTGTATACTCTTCTGCACTGTGATAGCCACAAATAGTTTAGGCATTATCTTTTTATCTGGCCTATGACAGGGCATTATGAATAGCATCTCTATTAAGTCTGACTTCCTTTCTTCCCTTGTGACTCAACCCACACCCTTATTACTGCTGAAATGTCTTCCCCAAGGACATCTGAGAACATGTCATGTCCCATTCAAAGGCTACTAGGGACTTCTCATGCCTACTGATCATCATTCAAATTGACCCCAAACTGGATTTGTCATTTTCACGCATCACTGTTCCCCATCACTCCTGTGAGCCTCCCACCAAAGTAAATTACTTATCCTCCATGTTCACTTAAAATAATACAGTTTCAGGGCACCTGGGTGGCTCAGTCAGTTAAGCCTCCAACTCTTGGTTTCTGCTCAGGTCATGATCTCAGGGTCATGATATTGAGCCCAGCATCAGGCTCCGCACTCAGTGAGGTATCTACTTGGGATTCTCTCTCCCCCTAACTCTTCCCCCAACTCTCACATTCTCTCTCTATATATATATCTCTATTCATTCATGAGAGACATAGAGAGAGAGAGAGAGAGAGAGAGAGAGAGAGAGAATGAGGCAGAGACATAGGCAGAGGGAGAAAAGCAGGCTCCCTGTGGAGAGCCTGATGTGGGACCAAATCCCAGGAACCTGGGATCATGACCTGAGCCAAAGGCAGATGCCCAACCACTGAGCCCCCCAGGTGCCCCTAAAATAAATAAAATCTTTAAAAAATAATAATATGGTCTCTTCCACACCTAACTTCCAGGAGATATAAATGGTTGCCATAGGTTTACTGTAATGAGAACCAGATTAGGATCTGTGATGTTAGGGAAATCACTGACTTATTATTTAATAATGTTTATTGTAGCCAAACAAATGCTAAATGCCAATAGGTGAACTAAGTGCTATGGATTTATATATATATGTATACATATATATATATAATATAATAACCACATATATATGTGATTAATCATGGTGAAAATAATGCTACAGAAACATTATATGTTTCAAGTCTTATAGATTACATAATTGACAATGATTGGGTGTGAGGGGCTCTATAATCTGGATCTCATTAAAATGCTCAGGACCCTTTACAAACATGCTAGAGTTGCCACTTAAAGTGAGATATCTCAGGAGATCTCTGCTTATTGACCATAAGAGCCTCATTGTACCTACCATCAACATAGCTGTAGGTAGACCTTACAGTACCTAGCACATTATTTGTTATCTCATTAAGAATGAAGTATTCTAGCTCCTGAGGGGGATTAAAACCCCAAATTGGGTTGTTTTCCCCTGAGGGATACAGCTCTAACATTTCTTTCTTTCTTTGATTTACTTAGACTATGGCTTCTTTGGTCAACCATTTAGGGGGTTTGTGTGTGTGTGCATGTGTTGATGGTTTTTGTTGTTGTTGTTAACTTTGTCCTTGTGATGCTAATGCACTCCTGACATGTGGAAATGAGAATAATTCAGATATTGTAAGAGAAGGAAAATGGTTAGATAAATTAGAAGCATGAATAATTTATGGAGAAATAATTCAAGCAGCTAACTATATTGTGCATTCTCTGCTTACTTCATGAATGATCCATATGCCAAGTCCATACGAGTTAATGTTTATTTCTAGAAACCTTTACCAAAATGAGCAAGAAGTAGTAAATGCCTCATTATCCTTTCAGAGTGCCTAATGATACATTATTTTCTGTTATAAAACCTCAAGGTTTCTGAATGCATTGTTATAAATTCAAACTGTCAACATTTCTTTGGTGAGAAAAAGCACAGCATCCTATAGAAATAAGATGTAAGATTAACAATTCAGGTTCATATATTTTCATCTCTTCCCGAATTCTGCCACACATGACAGAAAACCAAAATCCATATTTTTTATAGAAAATATGCTATGAAGACCCATAAAACATTTAAGAACATTAAGAGAGGCAAGGATGGAACTTTTAGGAAATAAAGGAAATAAAACTTTAAATAAGAACAATGGAAAAGACAGATCATCAGCAATTATTAATAAAATAGACATTTTATAAAATAGTTTTTGGGGAAGTAAGTGGGTTATACATGTTGGGCCAAAGTCTAAAAATATCCTGATTTTTCTTTCCACGTAAGAAACCTAGTAGAAAATGCCAAAAAGTAAGACATTTAATACCTAAGACACTGGAGTCAAATTTTCTGCATTTAACTCCCAGCCCTGGAATTCATTTGGCTTGTGATTTGTGCCAAATTCTTTTTTACCTTTGTAAGATTTAGCTTTTTCTGTCTATGAAATGAGAATAAAAATAGTACTTACCTTCTAGGGTAAATTTGAGAAATGAATGAGATCACCCATGTGAAGTTGTTAGAGCAGTGCTTGGAGCACAGTAGGTATGATACTGGTATCTGGTAAAGAGAGAGTGACCATAGATTATGTGCTCACACAGGTCATGTAGGGAAAATGCCCAGTGTAGGGAGTTCTGGCTTTTCCTGGAACTTACTACAGGAGCTGAGTGGATGTCAACAGTTCAGCATGGGACTCAGTGGTGTCATGAAGTCCCAGTGTTCATTTCTCCACTATTCTGGTTCTCTGTGTGTCCTCGTTTTTAGACTCTGTCTTGCGTGTCAGAAGATAAACTCATATCAGGGTAATGCAAACAGGATCTGTTCTGATGAAGCCTCAGGAATATAAATTGATAAATACTCCAATTACAAGCAAATATTATTAGACTGAATTTTAAAACAATAGCTATGTATTACTTAAATTAGCTTAATGTAAGGACACAGAAAGATACAAAGTAAAAGCATTTAAATAAATTTACCACTTAAATATTATCCAAAAGAAAGTCAGTGTGGCTATGCTATTATCAGGGGAAATAGATGGTAAAGAAAGTTTACTACAGATAGAAAGGAATATTTTACAATTATAAAACTGTACAGCTGGAAGATATAACAATCCTAAATTTGGAGGCATCCAATCACAAGTAAAAAAAAAAACTAATATATAAAGCAGAACTAATGGCAGAAATAGAAAAACTCATAATCATAGCTAGAAGTTTTAACACATGTCTTAGTAGGCAGTAGAATAGTCTAAATGTAAATAAGGATCATGAAAATTTCTTGAGTAAAACACTGTGCCAAAAAACTGCAGAATTATATTTTTTCCAAGTACACATGAAATAGTTAAAAATATATCATATGCTGGTCATAAAGTTCCTCTCAACAAACATCAAAAAATAGAAATCATATTGAATATGTGTTCTGACCATTGCAGATTTAAACCAGAAATCAATAGCAAAAAGAAAACCAAAGGATCCCCACATGTCTGGAAACTAAGTAATATATGTCGAAATATTCCATGGGTAAAATAAGATATAACAGTGGAAAGTAGAAAATACTTGGAATACAATATAATGAAAATAAAACATAAAAGTTGTGGGACACAGATAAAGTAGAGGAAACACATATGGGCTTTGAATGTGTAATTCGGAAATCTGAAAAGCAATGATCTAAATCAAAGAAGAATGGCAAGTTTTAGCTCTAGGAAAATAGAGGAAAGGAAATAATAAAGAAAAATATAAACAACATGGAAAATAGTTGGGGCATCTGGGTGGCTCAGTCAGTTAAGTGTCCAATTCTTGATTTTGGCACAGGTCATGATCTTAAGGTTGTGGGATCGAGCCTGGCATCAGGCTCCACACTCAATGGAGAGTCTCCTTGGGACTCTCTTCCTCTGCCCCTTCCCCCTCACTCGTGTGTGTGTGTGTGTGTGCGCGCGCGTGTGTTTAGGCTCTCTCTCTCTCAAAAAAATCTTTTTTAAAAAAGAAAATAGATGTAAACAGGAAAGCAAGCAACAAAGCCCCAAATTGGTTCTTTGAAATGTCCATATATTCAGAAACCTCCAAGAAGGATAACCAAGAAAGAGAAAACAGACACAATTTTACCAATCAAAGGCTGTAAAAGGAAATACATCACTAGGGATTCTTCAAATATAAAAAAGAGAAGAAAAGGGTCACTGTGAATGCATTTGTGAAAATCAATTTGAAAATTATGCTGAGTGAAGTAAGTCACTTGGAGAAGGACAATCATCATATGGTTTCACTCATATGGGGAATATAAGAAATAGTGAAAGGGATTATAAGGGAAAAGAGGGGAACTGACTGAGAGGGAGACAAACTACGAGAGACTCCTAACTCTGGGAAACAAAGGGTTGTGGAAGGGGAGGTGGACGGGGGGTTGGGGTGATTGGGTGACAGGCACTGAGGGGGCACTTGATGGGGTGAGCACTGGGTGTTATACTATAGGTTGGCAAATCGAACTTCGATTAAAACAAGTAAAAAAATAAAAATAAATGAAATTTAAACAGAACTGATAAATTCTCTCAAAAAAAAAAAAAAACTAAGCTTACCAAGAACACAAGAAGAAATAGAAAATCTCAGTAGTTCTGTATCTATTAAATTACCTCTCTGGAGCCTGCAACGGCTCCAGGCCAGGTGACTTCATTGTGGATACTGCCAGACACTTAAGGAAGAACACTAAACCCGTCTCATAAAAATCATCCAGAAACTAGAAAAGGCGAAACCTTTTTCCACTTCTCTTTTAAGGGCACCATAACCTTCACCACAATAGCTGATATGGGCTTTAAAAAGAAAGGAAAATTATAAGGCATTTATCTTATATATGTAAATGAGATGATGAATACATTGGGCTTCACTAAAAGTAGAAAGTTGTGCTCATCAAAATACACCATTGAGGAAGTGGAAAGGCTACAGAATGGGGAAAATATTTGTGATATGTGTGCTTATTATTATAGGGCATTTATCCAGTATGCATTAACAATGCCTACAGACAATAACAAAAGGGCAGATTACCCAATTAAAAATGGGTATTGAATTTTAATAGGCTTTTACAAAATAAGATATCCAAATGACCACTAAACATATAAAAAGGATTTTTAAAGTTCTTAGTCATCAGGGAAATGCAAAGTTAAGAGATTATATGGAATTGCTATTGTAGACACATGCCAAAATGGCTTAGAAACAAAACAACTAACAGTACCAAGAGTTGGCAAGGATGTGCAGCAACTGAATCCCTCCACACCCTGCAAACTGAGTGCCCTATGACCTAGAAATTCCACCTCCGTAGCTACACCTGGGAGCACTGTATATGTGCATACACCACAAGACACTTAGGAGATGTTCAGAACACTATTCATGATAGCCCAAACTGGAAAAACCCCAAAAGCCCATCAATGGACAAACGAACAAACTTTGATATGTTCACATTATGTAACAATGAAAAAAAAAAAACCTGTTTTACTCAAGAACCTTATAAAAATAACGTTGCATGACCAAGAGTCAGAGGTGATGGAGACTGTCCCATACAGACAAAGTTCAGCAGTGAGCAGAATTTTCTTCTGTTGGTAGAAACTAGAACAGTGGTTACCTTTGTAAGGGTGAGGACTGAAAGGGGGCATTGGGACATTTCTGGGGCAGTGATAGTATTTTATATCTTCATCTCCATGGTGATGATACAGATATATTCACTACAAAAAGAATTCATTAAACTGTACACTTATATTTTTGCAGTTTCATGTATGAATGATATATATTATGCTATAATTTAAAAGTTGAAAGCAAGAAAAGTGGCATTTGGATCTTCTTCCTTTTGGTGAGTTAGCAAATATTTCTTCTTGTCAGCCTTCAGTGTAAGAAGAATGAGCGGTCACCACTGAAGCTGGGGCCTGACTCCTCAGTCTAACACACAAACCCCTTTAAAACCAGATGTTAGCATCCATTCTAGACCATTCCATCTGGCCTGCTCCATCTTCCATCCTCCTGAGAACTGACAATGCTCATTTTACACTGGGAAATAAAATCGCCTCCTGGTCCGTAAGTGATAGAGGACTGAAACTGAGACCAGAGTGTGAGTCAAGCATACCTGTATTTTAATACCATTAAGAAAGAAATATGTTGGTGCTTAAATTTGGACACAGTCCTTCCTTAACATCTACTTGTCAGATACATCCCTAACTTTTAGGGACATTGAAATGGGGCAGGGGAGATGTCTTAAAAATCACTTTAAAATAAAGTGTGTCTTAGATTACCATGGCTCATAAGCAACTTTACTTTTAAAAGTAAGAATTCCTTGATCCCTTTATTGTCTTGAAAATGAAATCATTAAGTAACGTTTTTTTTTTCACCCTAAATGCAAATTTTGTTTGTATGCTTTGTCAATTAAATTCTGTGGGACTTTAGAACTTCCCTTTTAGAAGAACACCTGAAGGTTTTTTTTTTTTAATCTTTACTATTTATTTTTTAAAAAACTAGGTTTCACATCACATCAAATTTAAAAAGCCCAGATAGCTGAGCCTCTGTTTGATTTGAGTGGGGTTTCTCATGTGTGCCACTGGCCAAGTTCTTCCAGAAAAATATTTGTCTCTCCCTGATGGTTTGCTATTTTTCTGTTTCAATGTGTGGATGTCAAATAATTCATTTCTCTTTTTCCCAGTGTATGTGTTCCTGTGACCTCACAGATTACAGAGATATCTTTTGTTCTGACAAATGCTCGTGTCTGAATTCCATCATGGCACTCAAGGATGGCACAGACGGAGGGTTCTGACTGCCAAGACAGGGCAGGGTGTCAGGAGCCAGTCTCCTTTCCCAAACTCCCCTGACCAGGGCAGGGAGGAGATACTAAAAACATTTCCATGATAATGGTGTTCCGTGTGTCTGCTGCCGAAATGGAATGAGACACTCTGGAAAGAACAAAAGAAGTCCTATATAGCACATTACAAACTAGAGAGCTTTTGAAGTCAGCATCTGGGATGGTCCTAAAAAAACAAATGTGCAGTCAGAAAAAAAGAATTACTGCTGATACCCACTGACCTCAGAGAAACTGTCAGGTAATGAGATCATCTCTCTTTCCAGAACACTAACAAAGCTTTGGAGGATATGTTATTCCTTTGCTTTGCTTCCCTGGCCTTACCCACACCTGACAGTACTTCTTGCTGTGTGCTAATCCATTCTCATCCAAAGATAAATGTACTGGTTGGACTGTATCTGCTTGAGTTTGGGTTTCCCGGAAAGAAAAGCCTGAGGAGAGGACTTGGGCACAGGAAGTTTATTTGGGAGGGAGTCCAGGGAAGCAGAAGTTAGCAAAAGGCTAGAGAGAGAAGGATGGAAAGCCAGTGAAAGCGTGTAATACAGAGGTGAGGTTGCTTCTGTTGTCAACATGGTTAATTTATTCAGTACTACCAGGACCTCTGAGAACCCTGTGAAATACCTCCCAGAATCATTTGCTGGAAAGATGGAGAGGCTGGCTCCCCACTCCCCGTGGATGGAGAGTGGCCCCAGGGGGGCAGTTGACACTGCCTCAAGCTTAGAATAAGTTCTTCTGTATGTCAGAGAAAGCCTTGGGCAAAATGATTTGTAGTCACATGAGCTAAGGGAGGACCCTGGGAGAGCCAGGTGAGGCTGTGCCCACAAGAACCATGCATACAGCTTCCTCTTAAGTCAGGGGTGCCTGAGAGGATGTGACATGGTGGAGGTGGAGGGTGGTATGCTTGCCACAGCCTTGGGAGCTCCAGCTCTTCGGAGATGTCATCATCATTCAGAGTGGGCACAGGATGGTTTAAGCCAGACTGTTCCATAACATGTCAGTCATAGGGCAACCCAGGTTCATGGAGCTGATTTTCTGGGTCCTTAACACACCTGCATCTTTAGTGGCATTTAGAGACACAGAGCGTTCATCCCCCATGAAATGAGTGGGTATAACTAGAACCTCCTTGTGTCTCCATCTTTCTGAATCTAAGACTTGCCCTTCAGAATCCAAAGGATCGATGGCTTTAGAAATTCCCAACTCCTCCTCACGAGCCACTTCTCTCTGATTTATCAATGTTCCTTAAATTGCTAAAACAATCTTTTTAATATCAGAGAGATATAGAGCTGATACTTTTTCTTGCCACAACTTTAATGGGCTGAATTACAGAAAACTGGGAATTTGATTCAACAGAAAAATTATATGTTACTAGATATATAAAACTCCATTCCTAAAATTTGAGCATACTTACATAGGACCAAAACATGACTTGGATTATCAATTGTAGGATTCCTGTGACAAGATGAAAAGTGGAAAGGGAAAGTGATATGAAGGGCTTCCTGACCTTCATGAGCCCTTGCTCTGAGCCAGAACTGTGCTCGGTGCTTTCCCTTCTTAATTCATGTGATATTATCCAATCACAGAAGAGGCATAGAGAAACAACAAAGGTATAGAGAGGGTGAGTCACATGCCCAATGTCTCATAACTTAAAGGTAGAGTCCATCCCAGGAAGAGTTGGGCTCAGATCTGAGTCCAGAGCCTATATTCCTGAACGCCATATGGTACTATTCTCACCTCACCATAAAAACACCTTGGATCTCTGGGTTAAGACATTGGTTTAGGCAAAATAGTGAAGTGGCTGAAAAATGCCTAATTTCATACCCACCATCCATTTCACAGCCTGCTGTGATGCTGCGGGTTCTGGCAGGGACACTGTTGTCTTCCATCGTGCCACACACAGAGATTTGCATTGTCTCTACTTAGCTTCCTTTCATGTTTCTCCTAAACTACCTATTTCAGTCTGGATCACTCACCCCATTAACCATCCGAAGTTCTCACCTGTAAGTACCGTGTCACTGCCACCAAGGTGCTTTACCCTCAGTATCAAATGACCCTCATTCTGGGAGAGGGCCTGGCACAGAGTGGTGCTTGATAAATCTTCTGTGGCAGAGTGAAGACAGGACTCAGTGGACAGGCTCCTTCTGTTTTACAGATGAGAATCATAGTCTTGTGTTTCTGACACTAATAGTCTTGCCCAAAGTGACACCACGCAGTGGAGCCAGGACCTGGAACCAGGCTTCCAGGCTCCTGGTCTAGTATATTTTACATGTCTAATAGTTTACTCCTTTTCCATGGACATGAACTAACTTCAATAAGTATTTCCTGGAAACAATCTAAGAAGTGGTTCTACTGGTATGCAATTGAGGCGCCACCCCAAGGTGGCAGAGGAGCCATATTGGGGTGGACAGACTTTCCTCATGTCTCTCAAATCATATCATGTGAATTTCCAGAATCATGGTTTACATGAATCCTTTTTTCAAAATTGTTTCCCAGTAACTTTCTCCCTGTGCCAACATTGGAATACAGTGGAATGAAAAAGTGGCAGAATGTGGATGATGTGGATGTGGATGTGATATGGATGATGAGTGAGCAATGTCTTTCCCAGGTGAGAGTCCCTCTTGCACACCCATCACTGTATGTTCCCTTGTGCCATGGTACCAGCAGTAGAGGATCCAGGGCACCCACGGCAAAATTGTCACCAAGTGACTTTGACACTAAAGATCTCATGTTGCTTTTTCCACCACAGTTAAACGAAATCAAACTTCTGTTTATAAAGCTTAAAACTTTATAATGATATTTATAAGTATATAAGAGAAATAGAGCAAATGTAAGGAAGCCCAACCTGACCCCCCAAATATAGCAATTGTGAGTAATCTCTGCCCAGCAGAACTGAAAAGTAATTAGACTTTGGGTTTGCCAGTGTTTGTATTAATGTTCAAACTAATGTTGGCACTCCCATGTCACAATAAGCCTGGAGATAATTATCTGACAAAAGGGCTCTCTAGGGAGACTATGGGCAATGGGATTGGAGGCTGGAAGCAGCCGCAAGAGTGAGTCTGGGCAGAAAGGCAATTTATGGAGCAGAGGAAAATGAAGAAAGTGGAATGTTAGCAAAATATATGGTGACAGGATGACAGAGACATTAGGATGTGGGGGAGCAGTGAGCTGTGTTGTCTCTCCTGGACACTGACTCTGGGCTTTGTACCTGGAAAGATGAAGCCTGGTCCAGGAATAATGATACCAAGGTCTTCACTTTTAAGTGTCTGATTGAACATCATCTTTTCAGAGAAGCCTTTCCTTATTACCTTACTTAAATCAGGTACAGCCTCTTAATTTTCTACCACCATGCTGAGTGCATGTGTGCTTTTTCCATTCACAGCATTTATCCTGATTTGTAATGTTTAAAAGCATTGTTTCTGTTCATGCTTTGTGTCGATCTCCCATGCCAGGTGGTTCCCCACTGTGTCCTTAACACTTAGCTCAGTGCCTGGCACATTGTCAGTGCTGCGTAAAGAGGTATTGAATTAATAAGTGCATCTCTAATTGAATAGCCGTTAGACCATAAATATCCAGTGATGCTTGTGATGTCTGATGGCTGAGTTCCAGGGATCAATAGGAAGAGTGACAGAGAATAGAAGCTCAGTTTTCCTCTAAATGCAATAGGAAGCAAGGGAATGACCCTCACGATAACCATAACATGGTGGTGCAGCTGCTATGTCACAGGTGGGTTAGAGCAGTAACAGGCTTGGGGGAGAGGTGCTTTAGACATCTACCACTGTGTAAGAAACTACCCAAACTTAGAGACCTGAAATAACGATTCTGTTTGATCATGTTTCTGGGGGCCAAGAATTCAAGCAGGGTTCAGCTAGAAATCAGCAAGGTATTTCACTCAACTGTTTTCAGCTGCTGACTTGGCTAGGCTGGAAGATCCAAGGAACTTTGACTTGCAAATCTGGGACTTTGGTGCTTCTTCGGGGTGGCCTCTTGCCATGTGGTACCTTGGGCTAATCAGAGGTCTTCTGTGGTGGTTGGCTTCCAATAGGAACAGTCCAAACATGAGAAAGCTGAAGTTACAACTCTGTTAAGGCCAAGTCCTGGAAGTTACACACCATCACTTCTACTGTGTTCTACTGGTCCAAGCAGCACGGGGTTATCTTAAATTCAAGAGGAGGAGAAATAGACTCCAGCTCTTGATAAGAAAGTTGATCCAAATACTTGCAGCCATTTTTAATTTGCCCCAAGAAAAGACAGGTTAGGAAGTTGATATGAAACCCAGAATAAGGTTATAAGGGTGGAGATTGCAAGAAATGGACTGGTTTAAAATATAATTGGAGGTAGACACAACAGGGTGATACCACTTATCTCTTTTGGTTTCCTATTATTGCTATAAAATATTATTGCATACATAATGGCTTAACACAAATTTATTCTCTTACAATTTTGGAGGTAGAAGTCCAAAATGGATCTTAGGAGGCTGAAATAAAGGTACCTCCAAAGCTGGTTCATTCTGAACGCTCCAGGGGAAAATCCATTCCCTGCCTCTTGCAGCTTCTAGAGCTGTTCATGGCTCCTTCCTTCATATTCTTTTTTTTTTTTTTTAGATTTTATTTATTTATTCATGAGAGACACCGAAAGAGAGAGAGAGAGAGAGACAGAGGGCCGGGGGGGTTGGGGAGGGGGGGAAGGCAGAGATACAGGCAGAGGGAGAATCAGGCTCCATGCAGGGAGCCCGATGCGGGACTCGATTGCGGGGCTCCAGGATCAGGTCCTGGGCTGAACAGTGGCACTAAATCGCTAAGCCACCCAGGCTGCCTGTTCCTTCATATTCAAAGCCATTTCTGTAGCACCTTTTGGGGGAGAGGCTTGGGAACAATGAGATAATTGGGGAGTTGCTTGTTGAGGGGAATGAAGATGTAAATGTGCTAATTGTGAGAGATTTATGAGATGTCCAAATAGAGATATCAAAAAAAAAAAAAGTTAGATGGGGGCACCTGGGTGGTTCAGTCAGTTAAGTGTCTGAGTTCAGCTCAAGTCATGATCTCAGAGTTGTGGGATCGAGCTCTGAGGCAGGCTCCCCACTCCATGGGGAGCTTCTCTTTCTGCCTGTCCCCCCACTCATAATCTCTCTCTCTAATAAAATCTTTTTTAAAAGTCAGATGGATGTATGAGTTTTATTTCAGAGCTGGAAATACATGCTTTGGATTTATCAGTCTAAACTTGTCTGAGGATTGTTGAGGTCATTTAGGAGGAGATTTGATGCAGCACTGACCAATTTAAATATAATTTGAGCCACATATGTAAAGTTAAATTTTCTGGTAGCCATGGTGAAATGGTAGGAAGAAAGAGATGAAATTAATTTTGATAGTATCTTCTTTAACCAGATGTACCACTTAATTATTACTCCTTCATTTAATCAATATTAAAAGTGAGAGATTTTATGCTACTTATTCCTTTCTATGTTTTAGAAATCTAGTATGTTACAGCACACTTCTGACTAGCCACGTTTCCTTTGCTCAATGGCCATATGGCTGGGGGCCATATTTTGCACAGCAGGGCTTTTGGAAGAGATCCCCAGAGTTGGCCTGGAGGAACCCCAACATTTATAGGTTGGGTATAGAAGAAGCTCGAGGAGGGGCACCTGGGTGGCTCAGTCAACTAAGTGTTTGCCTTCGGCTCAAGTCATGATCTCAGAGTCCTGGGATTGAGCCCCGTGTGGGGCCCCCCGCTCAGTGGCAAGTCGGCTTCTTCCTTTGCCTCTTCCCCCATTCCCATTCATTCTCTCTCTCTCTCTCTCTTTCTCTCTCTCTCTCTCAAATAAATAAATAAAATCTTAAGAAGAAGGAACTTGAGGCTAGAACAAGCAGCAAAGAGTGAGATTGCTAAGGTAAGAAAAGCCTGAGGACGTGGATTGGCCAGCCATGTGGATGCTGGAGCAAAGATCAGAAGGGACAGAGAGTTAACAGAGTTGTTGCTGCTCAGGAGTGAGGAAAAAAGAGACTTAAGACTATAGGTGAATGCTCATTCGTTGGATGTGTTACCATCTCCCACACTCTCTTCCTACTCCCTTCAGGTGGTAGAGGAAAGGGTCAGCAGCACATGCAGCTGGGGAACATTTGGTTTGCAAAACTTCCACTAGGCCACACCGCACCACCGGGTAGCAACCAGCAAATGGCTTGGGGATCTAAAAATAAGAATGTAGATGGTCTTCAGCCAGGAAGAACTGCAGTTTGGATACATTCCAGGTATAAAACAATCATCTTAACTCCTGTGTGTTAGTGTAAAGCTTGCCTTCTGTGAAATGTCTTAAGTATAAGAGCTGTAAAATAAAACACTCGTGGATTATATTGTGGTGTAATATCTAGAAGACATAAAATCAGTGACAGCTTAAAGGTCCTTCTAAAACTAGATATGAAATCTGAATTTGGCACATGCAGGTAATTTCTGAAGCACTTTGGCTTTTTCTCAGCTATGTGGTGATGCTGGGTTTTCCTCACCAAGTAGCTAAGCTAGAGGGTAATTGAAGACTGAGGGGCCTCCCCAAATGTGTTTTAAAATCAACAAGGGTCTAAGCAATCTGTCCTGGTTTTCCTGAGACAGCAGGTTTCCCAAGCTGTGGAACTTTTAGACCTAAAACCAGGAAAGCTGTAGGCAAACTGGGTCAAGTTGGTCACCCAACAACCCGATATTGGACCTGATATAAAGACCTTGTGATATTATCAACCCAAAGAAAAGAATCACCTCTTAGGGCTGATGCTTACAGATGGGATTATAAAGGCTGCATCCCAATTTATTAATTTGCAAAGAGGTATGAGTGTGACAAGGACCGTAACACTCAAAGTCCATGTGATCAGCATTTTTTCTTCCTATACGAAGCCAACTTATTAATTTTAAAAGGAGAATGACTATCATAGGCACTGAGTTACACAGAGTCCAAATGATCAGCATATTCTCTCCCCACATGGAGTCAATCTGTTAATTTACAAAGAGAAATTACTGTCAAAGAGATCGGATATTCAAAATCCACATGATCAGCATATTTTCCTCATCTACTCCATACTTTGTGGAAAGGCAAATCATAATCAGAAGACTGCTTAGCTAGCATGAAGACCAGGGGAGTGAATGTTGAAACAGGCCAAGATGAAGGAAGATGTTTCAGTAAAAAATAAGAAAAAGCAGAATAGTAATCTGTCTTGTTTTTTCTCCTTCCTCTATGGCTAATTTTCCTTACCTGCTCTGCTTGTTCCTCCTCTTCTCCTTGGCATCTAAAGGTTGGAGTGCGTCAGGCCTCACACATCCTCCTCCCTCTATTCTAACACTTGCTCAAGCCAAAATCTTGATGGAGGACCTCACAGGAGTGCTTGCAGCTGGGCTGGGAAGCCCTCACTTTTGTCTAAGTTGTAGAGCTATTGGAGTATGATCAGCCCATCATTTCATTAAATCTCCCCAACTATTCTGGGGGTGCCTGAGTGGCTTTACAAGGTTGTGTGAGTGAGCCCCTGTTGGGCTCTGTGCTCATTAGAGTATCTCCCTGAGATTCTCTCCCTCTCCCTCTGCCCCTCCCCATCCCAATTTCTCCCCCTCACTCTCTTTCTCTCTCTCTCAAGTAAATAAATAAATATTTCAAAAAATATCTCCCCAGCTATTCTATTAGATGAGGTCTTACCACTGTTCTACAGAAGATACAACTAGACTTAGCAAAATGGCAGCCTCAGCCAGAATGGACAGCTCAAAACATCAGTGAGAGGTGCTCATGATCAGATCTTATGGGTTGAATCATAGCAGATGCCAACTTCCAATGGGATAATAATAATATTTTTACACATCTTCTATGTGCCAGACATTGTCCTAATCACTTTATAGACACTACCTTACTTAGTCTCTAAAAAGCCCTAAAAGATTATCATAATGATTTTCGCTCTTACTTTACAGATAGAGGAACTGAGACTTATGGATGAAAACTGACATAACATCACATAGCTATTAAGTAGCACATCTCAGCACCCTGCAACTTCAGAGACAAGTCTCATAGGAATAGGCTATGTTCTCACTTAAGCAATGATATTCAGAATCTGGCAAACGTAGGTCAAGTAAGCCAAGAGCAGGAGGCAATAGAATTCTCACATCCATTACTCCTTTTTTGTTGTAGCCAGCCTCTCTAAATACTGTGGCCTGATCTTCTGAACCAGCTCCCTGGCAGTGCTCATGAATGGCCAATGGGCCCATGCCATCATTGCATAGAGACTGGCCCCATGGTCTTCATCTTTAACACTAATACTTTCTAGTAGGCCCTAGCTCTGCAAGAAGAGTTAAGAGGCAGTGGGGACGGGAGGGGTTTTAATGTTTCTCATCCCTGCGGCTTCCCTACTTTATCTGAAGACTCTAAGCACAATGGGGGCACAGTTATGTCCTTCCTGCTTGTCACTTTTTCAACCTTATCCATCCCCTATTCTGCTGTTCAATTCCTGTCCAGGGTTTAAACTTTCTGAAGAAAACATGGCCTTTTACAGTATGACACATGATTGCCACCCACTGGTCAGAATGTTTTCACTGTAAAAACAAGGTTTGGGTTTAGGGGGCAGAAGTTGTCCATTTCCCATGCTCCTGAGTTGAGTGTCCAGGTACCCACAGATATGGGGCATTAACCTCTTTAAATTAAGGAAGTTTCTCAGAATCCCAAATGCATGTTCTTAAATTTTCCCATAAACCATCCAATAAAATTATTTTATAATCACACATCTTTAATTAGTCTTTCACTACAGGTGTAACCTCAATCTCATTCAGAGAAGGCCGCTTGTATTTATCAGGGTTCCAACACTGGCCACAATCCACACAAGTGCTTCTCTAATGGAACTGAAGCTTAAAGCATTTTTTGGATTTGCAACTAATAAATACCATTTGTAAATATGATGATATCATGTTGGCAATACCATTATCTTCTTAAGAAACACCTATAGAGCTGGCTACCCTATACTCCTGGTATTGTTTTATGTACTTTATAAGCACATTTAATCTATGTAACAACCCTGTAAGGTAGAGACCATCAAATATCACCCTGACTTTTAAGTTGAGAAACTGATGCCTGAGAAGGTGAAGTCACCATCCAAGACCACCCATCTGGAAAATGCACTGCCAGGATCCAAACCCAGGAAGTCTGGCACCAAAACCTTAGCCCTGGGCTATGCCTCCCAGAAACATTCTCACTGCTTCCTCCGGCTTCACTGACTTGGGGCCATCCTCATCCTTATCCCTAAATGTTTGCTCTGATCACTGATCTAGTGTGGACAGGGTCTGGTCCAAGTGTCTCCTGATGCAAGTGTCTCAAGTTGAACACACTGTCAACTTCTGTCCCTCATAGGGGCAAGCAGTTGTCTTTTAGGGGAAATAGAGCTGTCCTCTCTTTTGAAAAAAGGGTGAAGTGGGCAGTTACTGGTTGCTAGGGACCAGATAAGGAGAAAAAAACTCAGCCAATGGCACTTGAAAAATTCCCAAAATCTTTGAGGAATATTTGACTCTTTCCCGAAGGAACTTTATGCTTCTCAAGATTGAAAAACTGTTTTCACCTAAAATATCATGCTAGGAATTCTGGAACCCTCTTGCTTCTTGGCATGCTTCCTAAGAAATTCTGATCTTGCAGCAGCAAATCTCAGCTTTCTTCACTTCTGGAAAACTGCAAAATCTTAACTATTCTTTAAAAGTGTATTATTGGAAGTACATGTGATCTCAGTCCCTATAACAAAATATTTTGACATGAACCAATGTAAATTTGATACTGACAATTTGAGGGTGTTAGACATAATGACCTTTGGGGTTCCTTCTAGACATAAACAACAACGGATCCATGAGTTTAGATGAAATAATAACAAAAATACTTGAAATGTCCTTTTATCTTCCTTTGTTCTTAAAGAATAGGTTAACATATATTGATTTTATTTCACAACTTGCATGGAAATGAGTGTTTCACTGTTGACATTTTTATGATCTGTAGTTTCCATTCTTTTTAATAGCTTTGGTGCAGTATTAAAAAAAAGTATCTTGGTCATAAAAGCTGTTTCAGAAGTAGAAGTTGTTTTAGGAAAGTAAACATGACTTATATAATCCACTTTCTCAGAAGAAAACCTTGTAGTGACTTGGTTCTGGAGGGAGAAAGTTTGGTGGAAGTGAATGAAGAGACCCCCAAGATGACTGACATTCTCTTACCCTGGAGGGGGTGACCAGGGGATTTCTGTTTCTCTGTGAGAGGTTGTAGACCAGGAGCTATGGGAAAGCCTGGGAGATCCAGAGGATTTGCTTTAGGTAATAGTGTGTGTATCAGGTTACGTTAAGTTATGCTGCAGTAATGAGCACCCCTCCAAATATCAACTGCTTAAACAACAAAAGCTTATTTTTTGCTTATGCTGCTACATCATGAACATTTGTTAGAGGAGCATTCTGCTCCATGCAGTCATGCCCCGCAATGTCATGACAGCACCATCCTAACATGATACATGTGAATTCTCCATGGCAAAGCAAGAGAGCATTCTAACTTGTGCATTCACAACTATTCTGTCCTTGAAATGACAGGTGACACTTGCTACTGTAATCCACTGATCATAATAATGACATAGACTCATCCAATTGCAAAGGGGACAGGAAAGTATATTTCCCCCCCATCCTCAGAAGAAAGGAGAACTGATTATGTATGAAGATCAGAAGTCTCTACCACAAAAACCAGAGTGAACTGAGGGTTTGGCCACATATAAAGTCGTCTACAAGTACCACGTGATCTAGACCTTGCACAAACCTGTAAGGCATGTGCTTTCATGGTCCTTTTTGCTCAGATTAGTATACTGGGATCAAGGAGTTAAATAATTTGCTAAAAGATGCTCCCGTGCATCTTAAGTGGTAGAGCCAATTTACAAACCTGTGCTACCAATGATCGTGTGGCTCTTCTCAGCTCTTCCAGGCCTCTGCTAAAGCATCAGGCCATTTTTCCTCCGAGGGGGAGGGCAGTCACTGCCTTTCTGCATGGTAATGGCACATGTCCATGAAGTAGGGCGGCATGTTCACTTTGGGGAGCTTCAGGCCCTGCCCCCATGCTATGGGGAAACTAATAATTCACGAAGTCAGCTTTCAAGTATGAGCATGTTGGAGGGAGTAGTCAGTGTTTCAAGTAATAAACATAGAAAGGCAATTTTAATGTGAGACTATGTGGGAGAAATCTAACCACATTAAATGTTTGGACAAACATTTAAAAATACATATCGTATATCAGTGCACATATAATCAATTTGAGAGAATGGGTTTGCATGAGAAAATTCTGAAATAATTTAATAATATATCTCTAATTTATATTATGTACAGTTAGTTGCAAATTAAATACATAGAAATGATTCTACCCATCTCTCATCTATATGCCCATCTATCCCCCCATTTATCTAAACCACTGTCCAATAGAATTATAATTTAAGCCATGTATACAATTGTAATTTTTATCAGCATTTTATGTAGGGAAAATAAACATATAAAATTAATTGAATAATATATTTTATTTAACCCAATATATGCAAATATGATCATTTCAACATGTAATAAACATAAAAAATTATTAATTTTTACATCCCTTTTTTGTACTAAGTCTTTTAAGTTCCATGTGTACTTTTTATGTTGAGCACATCTCAATCATATACTAAATGTTCACTGGAAATACTTAAACTATATTCATGGCTCATTAAATATACAGTCAAAACACAAGGTTCATGTGTTTAAGATTTCCAAAGATATTTAAGTTTTCCAGTAATTGAATCAATCTATTGACAATGACTAGATTACTGATGTGCTTTTTTATAATACTAGAAATGCTATACATCTAACATGCATCTAAATATGATCCTATTGGGACACCTGGGTGGCTCAGTCTGTTAAGCATACAACTCTTGGTTTGAGCTCAGGTCATGATCTTGTAGGTCCTGGGATCTAGCCTTGAACTGACTCCATGCTCAGTGGGGAGTCTGCTTAAGGACTCTCTCCCTTTGCCCCTCCCCTTGCTCATGCTTATGCATATATGCTCTTTCCTCTCTCTCTAAAATAAACAAATAAATATTTTTAAAAATAAATATGATCCTATCTTCCAGACTATGAGCACAGTTAGTTCTTCCTGGAGGGCTCTAACTCATCATTGGGTCTCCCTTTTCATGGAAACTCAGTAGAAATGCCTTTCCTTTTTGCAACCACCTAGGAAGAATTTCCTGTCAGAAGCGAGGTGACATTTTTGTTCAGGTGTCAGTGGGACCCCAAACTCAGAATCAGAACCCTTGAATTCTAATTATGAGTCGTCTTTTACTAGCTGGGTGGTCTTGGGCAACTCAACATAGGCATTCTGGGGCCTATGTGGTAAATGAGAAGGTTAGTCTTCTCAAAGCATCGTCAGTGGACTGATAGCATCACAATTGCCACTAGAAATGCAGAATTTCAGGCCTTACCTCAGACCTACTTAATCCAAGTGTGCGTTTTAACAAGATCCCCAAGTTGGAGAAACATTGCCTTAGAGGATTTCTAAATTACACATGGGCTCTGAAAATTCTGCTTTTACAGATATTAGGATGAAATGCAAGCATTTTAAGATGATGTGGCCTTTCAGAGAGTAGTTTCATGCACTCGGATCTGAAATAATGTTTCAAACAGTAACAGTGCCAAGATGCACTGGCTGCTTGGGTGTGTCACATGCTTTACTGCCAATAGCTCATCAGGTCCTCATCACTACCCTGCAAGGTCCTACAGCGATCCCCATTTTACAGATAAGGAAACGCAAGCTGGGAGGTTCAATAACTGGACCAGGCTTACAAGCTGGTAATTATGAAGCTGAGGTTCAAGGATGAGTTTTCCAGTTCCAGAACAAGCAGTAAATCAGTGTGCTGGTCAGAAACAGCCTCTAGTGGAAGCAAGGATGCTGTGTACCAGCCACTGAATTCTTGTGTGTGTCTGTGTGTGTGCCTGTGCGTACACATGCATTTATGTGTGTGATCTTTCTCAATTACGATACCATGTTCTCTTCCTTTTGTGTTAAACAGAGTGTTGGAACTGTGACTTTCTCTGTATATTTAATAAGCTGACACTGTTTAATAACCTTGTCACAAAAGATAGACAGGCAGTCACCCACAGAGTGGTAAGAATTTCCCATGTTTCCTTCTCTATTGGCTCTCCCTAAAATTCTCCTGGGAACCCAGCAGCTATATTTTTTTAATTATTGAAGTATAGTAGATATACAGTGTTATATTAGTTTCAGGTGTACAGCATATTGATTCAACAATTCTATATATTACTCAGCTCTCACCACAATAAGCATATTCGCCATCTGTCACCATACAACATTTATGACAATATTATTGACCATATTCCCTATGCTGCAGTTTCCATTGCCGTGACTTATTTTTTTTTTATAACTGGATGTTTGTTTCTCTTAATTCTTTTCACCTTTGTTGCCCATCCCCCACACACCAGCTAGATTTAAAAGGAGCTGTTTCCAGAGTCTCCTCCCAGAGACTTTATTCACGTAAAGAGAATATATTGATCTTAGGGAAGCAGAGAAAAAAAGAAATGTGGCCTACTTGATTACAAAAGGATCCTGTCTCAGTTTCTGATATTGTAGGTCTCCATGATGATTTTAAAATAATATATGAGGGACTCTGGGGTGGCTCAGTGGTTGAGCGTCTGCCTTTGGTTCAGACTGTGATCCTGGGGTCCTGGGATCGAGTCCTACATCGGGCTCCCTACAAGGAGCCTGCTCCTCCCTCTATGCCTCTGCCTCTCTCTCTCTCTCTCTCTCTCTCTCTCTCTGTCTCTCATGCATAAATAAATAAAATCTTTAAAATAAATAACTAAAATAATATATATGATAATATGATAATACTATGATAATATAGTTCATATAACATTATCTAAGACATTAGAAGTTTATTATGAAGTATTATATGCACCATACTGATGTATATATGTACTGTAATATCATATTTAGATATGTATCCTACAGGACATATAGATACTACAATATAACAACTACATACCATTGACTGATTTCTATATGCCAGAGTCTGTGGAGTTCTTTTTTTTTTTAATTATTTCTTTTTATTGGAGTTCGATTTGCCAACATATAGCATAACACCCAGTGCTCATCCCATCAAGTGCCCCCCTCAGTGCCCATCACCCAGTCACCCCCACCTCCCACCCACCTCCCTTTCCACCACCCCTTGTTCGTTTCCCAGAGTTAGGAGTCTCTCATGTTCTGTCTCCCTCTCTGATATTTCCCACTCATTTTCTCTCCTTTCCCCTTTATTCCCTTTCACTGTTTTTTATATTCTCCAAATGAATGAGACCATAGAATGTTTGTCCTTCTCCAATTGACTTATTTCACTCAGTGTAATACCCTCCAGTTCCATCCACGTTGAAGCAAATGGTGGGTTCCATTGTATACATAGACCGCATCTTCTTTATCCATTCATCTTTCAATGGACACCGAGGCTCCTTCCACAGTTTGGCTCTTGTGGAGTTCTTCACAGTTATCACCTCAATCTCCTTTAGATACTATGATTACACATGGGAAAACTAACACTAAAAGCTTAAGTGAGTTGCTGATGTCTATATTCAGTGATCTTGATATTCAGTTCTAAGTTCAATATTCAAATCCAGATCTGCTGATTCCAGTCACTACATGTACTGCCTGAAAAACTCTAAATTAGGCAAAGAGCCCACTGAGGTTGTAGCTACCCTCCCCAACCCCCACATGCTGGACTCACCTCTGAGTTCGCCTGCTGTCCTCGGCATGGCAGCCTCCTACCTCTGGAGCCTCCTCATCCTCCTCAGCCTCTCTGGAACAGCTTGCTGAACGGAGAATACCCCCAGCGTCCCTCAGACCATTAAGGTTAGGATCTATGGATTAACTCTCCAGGCTCTCTGCCCCTAAGTGGACAGTTCTGAGGCACATTCCCCATTGTCTGCCAGAGGGTCACAGGGGGATTGAGCTCCACTCTCATGTCAATGCATTCTTTCTCTTCATATCTCCCTGCCCTGCCTCACGTCCTCATTCTCTTGCTTGTGCTTCCTGGCGTCTCCCAAATAAAAAACCGTCACCCAAGGCCTTGCCTTAAGGTCTGCTTTGGTTGGGGGGACCAAGGAGAGAGATTAAGTGGCACCCTATGCCCATCAACTTTATGACAATGGCCTGACCAAGGTTTGCCACTGAAATCTCCCTCCTAGTATTAAATGTTTCATAAGAAGTACTTGAGCTGGGCATGTCATTTCGGACTGCTTTCACCTATCTCAACCTTGGGTGAATGACAACATTCTTGAGCTAGAATGACCCAGGAAGAATCCAATAAGATTGTTGTGGATGCCAAGGGAAGCAGGCTGTGGTTTCTGAGCATTGCCCCAGATGCGTACCTTTGTTACACTGCTACACATTTAGAGTGTTCAGTTCACGTTACCTCTGATGCTCCCTGCCAGGCGGACTTCAGCCCTGCGTCTATTACATTACACAAGGGGTCCCTAAAGGATGATTGTGAGGAAATGCTATATGTGGGATTTTTCTGAGATTCCCAATAGAAACAAATCAATCTTATTTGCAAAGCCTTCCTCTTCGTGATCAGATTTTCCCTGTGCTTCTGGCAAAGGTAGCAGATTAGCTCTGCAGATAGAAGGTATATTTTAGAAGTCAAACCAGTTAAAGCAGCGATGCTAAGCATATTCATGGGCAGAATTGCTATAAAAATCCCCTCAATGCAGATGTAGAGCTAGATTTTACCTTTAAGTGGCAGAATCAGCTTTGTGACCAAAACCATTAAAGAGAAGAAAACACAGTCTAAATTCGTTAAGTGCAGAGTGGCTGAAAACTGACAAGTGACAGAGCCAGGACTCAGGTCTGCTGATTCCAGACATACTGCCTGACAAATATAAAACTGGAAGGGAACAAAAAAGAGCTATGAGGAGACCAAATGGCTCATATGGGCATCAGACTCAACATGATGGCATGACCAGGCGGTTTTCCTTTGGCACAAAGAGCTTTTGAACATTGTTTGCTACTATTCCAAAAAGAAAATACTAGAGCCAAGTTACCCAACTGTTTTGTATAAAATCAATTCATGACTAAAGCATTTCTCATCGCCTATGTGTTCTGAGCATCTAGATCAAAACCCAACACCGCCCCTTGTTCTTCTACAGCTTGTAGTCTGGGTTAGAGATGCTTAGACCTACAAGTCTCCCTTGGCTAGAGGCAGATATGACTACACCATTACGGAAGCCCACCCTTCCATTTCATACAATAGTTTCTTTTTTTTTTTTTCATACAATAGTTTCTGAACCAACATTGTATCATGAACATTTGAGACATAAAGTTGGAAGAAGTTAAACTATAGGTACTCACAACCTAAATCCTGCAATGAATATTTTACATATTTTTTATCAAATATACATATAAAATACACACATATTCACATCAGCCCATCCCTCTATCCTTCCATCAATCCAGCTTGGTTTCCATGTATTTCAACGTATGTGACAAATATCTACCACACCACCTCTTAGTACTTCTGCATGCATATTATTAATTAGAGTTTGATATCTTCTTATGATTCTTTTTTTCCTTTATAGGTAAAATTCATATACTATGATACCCCAAATCTTAGTGTAACATTTGCATTCTGACAAATACATACAAATAAATGTGCAACCTAAACCGCCATCAAGACAGAAAGCATCCCAACCTCCTAGATGTTTCCCTCCTGACCCTTCCCAATAACTATCTTCCTCACCTTCTACTGGCCACCGCCATTCTGATTTCTTTCCACCGTAGATGGCTTTGGTCTATTGTAGAATTCTATATAAATGAAATCATACAGTATGTATGTATTTTTTATTGACTTTTCCCACTCAGCGTAAGGGTTTTGAGATTCACCCATGTTGTTGCCAATATCAGTAGCTTATTCCCTTTGTTACTGAATAGTATCACAACACCTAAATTTAGCACATTTTTAAATCCACCCTTTGTACTGATGGATGCCTGGGTTGATTCTAGTTCTTGGCAACCATGAATAAAGTGCTATAAACAATTACCCATGTACAAGTCTATGAATGGATGTAGGTTTTCATTTTCCTTGAGTACATACCTAAGGGTACAATTGCTGCATGATAGAGCAGATTTATGTTGAGTATTATCAGAGACTGCCAGTCCTTTTTCACTCCCCAACCATGTTTGAGAGTAGCTGTTGCTAAACATTTTCATGAACATCTGATGTTGCTGGTCTTTTTGACCTTAGCTATTCCTGGAGGTATGTAGTGACATGTCATTCTGGATTTGATTTGCATCATTCTAAATATTATGTACTTACTGGCCACTCATACATCTTCTCTTATGAGGTGTCTTTTCAGATATTTTACCCAATTTTTTTTGGTCTTTTCATCATTGACTTGTAGGAGTTCTTTACATATCCTGGATACTAGACCCTTGTCAGAACCTATTTTGCAAATATTTTGTTCCAGTCTGTTGCTTGCCTATCCATCATTAATTGTGTTTTCGATGGACAGAAGTTCTTAATAAAGTCTAAGTTTAATGCTTTTCTTCTATGGTTATAGCTTTCGATGTAGTCTAAGAAATCTATGCCTCCCCCCATGGTAGAGAAGACATTCTCCTATGTTTTCCTCCAAAAACTATACAGCTTTAACTTCCACATATATGTCTGTGACCTATTTAGATTTAATTTTTATTAATAAAATAGAGGTCATATATATGTATTTCTGGTTGCTCTGTAGATTTTCTCTTTATCTTGGGTTTTCAGCAGTTTGACTATAATGGACCTACATGTAATTCTCTTTATATTTATCCTTCTTTGAATTTGTTGAGCTTTTGATTCTATAATTCTATGTGTGTCACTGATCTGAGAAATCTTCAGCCACCCTTTCTCCAAACATTTTTTTTTTCCCCAATCCTTGGAACACAAACTTTTGATAGTATCCCATGGATACCTTCATATTTTTTCTTTCCATTTTCTTCATATTGAATAATTCCTGTTGATTTATATTCATTCAAGTTGACTGACTTTCTGCTTTTTGCTGTTAAGGCCAACTGGTTAATATTGTCTTTTATATATGTTATTTTTCAGGGATGGAATTCCCATTGGGTTTGTTTTTGTTTACTTCTATTTCTCTGCTGAGATTTTCTATCTCAGCATTCTAAGCTTATTTTCTTTTAGGCCCTTGATCATAATTATAGTAGCTGCTTCCAAGCCATTAGTTGCTAACCCCAGAATCTGGGTGACCCTGTGGTTGGTGTCCTTCGATTGCCTCTTTCTGTGAGAATGGGTCCTGTTTTCCTGCTGTTTTCATTTTAGTGCCCACCAAATATCAGATTGCATCCTGGACACTGTAAAACGTAGGATGTAGAAACTCTGGATTCTGTTCTGTTCCTCCAAAAGAGCATTTTGTTTGTTTGCTTGCCCTGTTTTGTTTTTAGCTTGGCTGAGCTCAAACATGCATGCTCCATCTCTCCTGTAGTAAGTGGCAGCTCAAATACAAATGCTTGCAGACCATCCATTTCTGCATGTTTCAGGGTCACCATCAGCAGAGTTTGAGGCAAGTTTAAACACAGAAGTGGAGACTCTCTGTCTCTAGTTTCCCCTATTTACTACCTCGTGGCTGTTGTTGTCCTGAAGCCTGCCCAATATCCTGGAGGACACCAGCTCTGTGGGTTTTCCAACAGATTTTTTTTTTAGTTGTCTTCCTGACATTGGTCCTCTTCTCAGACCAAGAGCCATAAACATGGGAGACTCACCCAGTATGATCTTTTCCTTCAAATGTTCACACCCCTCTAGTTTCTAGTTTCTTTCTGCTTTATTTCACTCTCCAGGTCTCCCAGGTAGGCATTTATTATATGCTGTCAAGAGTTTATGGCTGTTACCTACAAGATGGTTGGTCACATAGGAGCTACTCAGCTATATTGGAAGCAGAATCATCTGCACATCTTATTCAGTGGCTTCAGAATATTCCATTGTAAGGATATACCATCATCTGTTTACCTTATCTTGTGTTACTAGTTATTAATATTATTTTCTTTAAAAATTTTTAAGCATTTTTTAAGATTTTATTTATTTATTCATGAGAGACAGAGAGAGAGAGAGATAGGCAGAGACATAGGCAGAGGGAGAAGCAGGCTCCCCACAGGGAGCCTGATGCAGGACTTGATCCCAGGACTTCAGGATCATGACCTGAGCCAAAGGAAGATGCTCAACCACAGAGACATCCAGGTGCCCCTAATATTATTTTCAATGACTGCAGTTGTATAACTTCAGCTCTGACATAAAATTAATCTTAGTCTGATGCATACTTGGTTTGAAAGTGAAGCAGGGGACAGCTTCTCTGAGCTAAAGTCAAATTATCCCATCTGGGGGATATGGGGGTGATATCCCATCCCAAATTATCCCAATTGGAAAATGGGGTGATAAGAATAGCAACCATGAATGTGCTTTGTGAGACTTTAATGAGGATAATACTTCCACCATATGGAAACAGTAATTTAATGAAACAATATATTTAAAATACCTAGTACAACTCTGGCATGTAATAAATTCAAACTAGGTGCTACTTTCCTATTTTTGATATCCTTGTTGTCATTACCCTTATCATTCACTTTTTTTTTTCTTGTCATTCACTTCTTGCTCTCACTCAGAATTCTCATAATTATATAAATAGAAGATTGGAGAACAAGTGGCATGTAACACGTGGCATGTTTCTTCCATTCTTATAAGTAAATATATTAGGAGAATTTTCTTATGTCGGTCAAATTGTTTCAAGAACACGATTTTAATGGCTGCATAATACTCTACTAGAAAGATAAGTTGTTATTTGGATGACCCATGATTTCTGAAAAAAAAAAATGAAAGTTACACATATGTGTAGTATGCAAATTTCTCTGAGAGAAAAATACTACAAACAACTTTATTTCTAATTATAGCCTAGTACTTACTAGATAATGTCAACCAGATAAAGTTAAGTAGCAAATTTCAGAAGCTATGATGCTCATTAAAGATAGTTTCATATTCAGACTAATAAAAATGACATATGTGCCTCATCACTTTTTAAGGAAATTGAAGTGCTCCATCAGCTTTGTCCCATTAAGATCCTCACAGCAACGCTGTGGCGTGGGTGAAGGTCAAGGAGGCTCTGCTTTGTGGAGATGGAGTATCAGACGTCATGATGATGAAGTGCTCTCTCCAAGAGCATCCACAGTAGGAAGGGCCCTTTGGCTCTTTCCTAAGGTTTCTCTGCTCTGGAGATGGTTCAGGACATGCACAAGTCAGATTGGGGATAACAGCCAGATGCTTGGTCCTGATTCGCTGAGGCTTGAAATCCACACCAGGAAAATTTCAATGCCTGTGTGTGAAAACATGGAGGGAAAATTTGGTTTCACTCCCACTCACTCTCTTTCCAGACATTTATGGAATTAATACATGACTGGGTGAGTGATTTCTACTACATCTCCTCCTCCTCCCGCACTCAGGCACTCCACAAAACACTTTGCATGCACTATAACTATCTAATTCAATTCTCATGACATATCTGTGAGACATACCTTATTATTAGCCATATTTTAAAGGCAATAAAATTAAGATTCAGATAGATACCAGCCCTAATGTCCACAGTGTCCCAGTGATATACATTTTCTGAGTGTCTTACACTATTAAAATAAAAGAAGCCTGCTTGTGTCTTGCACAGTCTTAAGAGGTAAAAAGTGTATCCCTCAGAATATTAAGAAGCCATGAGAATAGCTTTATTCTAACTCACAAGGAAGATTGTCAGCGGATGGCACGGGAACCTTGGTAGAAAGTTAGTGGGTTATTTTGCAGTCCCTGTTAGTAAAGAAAAGATCTGCTGAGCCAGATAGTCTTTTAGCTTCAAAATAATCTGATCATTTTAACTTTTGAGAGCCACTATGTGTCCACCACAGTGGAAGACCCTGAGGACCACCTGTAAATGAGACAGAAGTGGTCTGTGCCGCATGAGCCTGCTGGTGTAGAGGGGAAAACAGGGATGGACAAAGGTTTATACCTGTGTTAAAGGAGCATTACACGGTGCTTGAAACATGTGTTAGGGCCATTCACCTAGACCAAGGATATTTCTAGACTTTAGAGAACAGGGTATAAGCATGCTTTTCAACAAACAGAGGGTACGAGCCAATATAAGAGATGATAATTTTCCAGATTCAGAAAGGTCTCACCAAGTTGCAGCAATGGACTAAAGCAACAGAGATGGAATTTTAGTTTTAAAATTACAATGTACAAATAAGCACAGAATCAGATTTGGCATGAGAACAACTTACATAGGAAAGACCAGAAAATGTTCTCCCACCACAAAGTTAATATTAATTAGCAAAGTGTTTGATGCTGCCATTTCAATGGCAACAGTGCATTCACACATTTGTTTTATAAGGCATGCAAAGGACAAGAAAAAATGTTTTATATCTATTCCCAGATGATATGTTTTGAATGGTATCTTCCCTTTCAACTTTTCTGGTAAGATGGTTTGTTTTTTATAGGGAAATAAGAAATAAGTTTGGGAGCAATTAACTTGATCCTTAATAAGAATGATTCAGAACCACAATAGAAGCTGATGTGCTTTCATGCTCTCTAAATATCTCCACTAAATATATAGTAATTGGATATTTATAAAAGTTCAGAGTCTCCCATAATTAAAGTGGAAATGATAATGTTGTTGGTATGGGATGTACAGTTTTAAATATGGCATCTTACTAGATTCTAAAAATACCCTTGAGGGGAACTCTCAGTGGGTATGTCCCACCTGTTTCAATAACATTAGGAAAGTTTACATAACTGCATGCTAAACAGGATTAACAAAGATTGGTGAAGTTAGAAGGGATAATCAGGATAGGAAAACTAGAATGAAGGGAAGATGGGTGTAGTCCTAATGCTCACTGAAGGAGGAACAAGATCACTGCCCCCATGTTGTGGAAGTGAAAATTGAGATTTGGAGAAATTACCAACATACCCAATATCACAGAACCAGTACATAACAGACCCCAAACCACCCAGCCCCACTAAAATTCTTTGTTTCTCTATACTCCTCTGTGTTGCCTTCCAATAATATGAAAAATGAAATTGGTATTGGAAAAGATGCCAACTCAAAGAGAAATTTAACAGAACTATAGTTGGAAACTTCTTTTCAATATGCACCTCCAGCTGTGGTATGATGAGACTTTCCCTCCCTTGATGCTTAGAACTTTCCTAATCTTAGCAGCTCACTAGTTGTTTAACATGCCTGATATTAATCATCTGATTGGGAAGCTAAATATAATGAGGGATGTCAGGCTATTATAACACTCTTCTGCCTATCCCAAGTTATGTTTTATTGAGTTGTCAATATTAATCATCAAGAAAGATGGCTCCAGGTAAGTCTCACCATCTCATCAATAATACTTTACCAACTGTGGCTCTTTGGAGACCAGAAATTTACAATGAGTTTAGCATGCTGCTGTGGACCCATCATAATTTTTATTATGCTTTGCGGCTGCGTTGACTTCCAGGAGAGGCTGTCCTAAAATCCTAATGTGACAGAAATCAATTCTCAGATGTACATTTGGGTGCCATAGGTGGCATTTTTTACACCCGACAAATTGCTTGTCTCTGGTTTTGAACTAATGATCACATAAACAAAAGGTTGGAGATAATTGATCACATTATCGACTGGGGGAAATTGATGTGCCTGGGGCAAATTTTGCAAGGGGTGGTCAGGGAAAGAATCTATGACCTTGAAAAAGTTTGTTTTGACGTGGAATGTTAGGAGTTTTCGTATAACTCTTCTTGTTTTTTGTTTTTTTTGTTTGTTTTTTTTTTTTTACTTTCACATTTATCCAGAAGTTTTCACCTTCCCTTTGGTGTTTAGTCACTCTGTGTAACAGAATGACTATGTGACTATGTATTCTTAGAGCACGTTTGTGGAAAAGAACCCATGTTAACACCTTTAGAAAGCAGTATCCTTTTAGCTTTTAAGATAATGGGAAAATGTGTTCATTTATACAAGAAACATTGTGAAAATATCAACTAAGAATGCAGTTGGCTGCAAGTAACCAACATGCCTAGGAATAGCTTAAATAAGTAGAGGCCATTTTTCTTGTTGAACAAGTAACCCCAGGAGAGATGATTGTTGAGATTCATCTAGCAGCTTAACAATATCGTGAGAAAGCCAAGCTATCCTCTACTTCTTCCCACCATCCTTCATTGGCTGACATTAACCCTCACACTTGCCCCTTCGTGGCTGCAGTGTGGCTGCTGCATAGCCAACTATGGCACCAGCGAGGCAGAGAGAAAGGAGAAAGGGTAAGTCAGATACATTTGTCCTATTTGCAGTGAAGGTAGTCTTCTCAGAAGCCACCAGAAGTTTAATATTTATTTCTCACAAGCCAGAACCTTATCACGCAGCTACCCTCAACTATAAGAAAGGCTGGAACAGCAAGCATTTGTCCATTCCTTTGGTGCCTTGAATAAACTCCAAATTCTATAGCAAGGAGGAGTGGAGAAATAAATGTTAGGGAGTCAAACAACCAAGTCACTATAGGGTGTATGCTCAAATATATACATTTGGAGAACACTGGCTTTCTTTTCTTGCTTACAGGACTTCTCAGAGCTTTCAATATGCTAATACCCACTGAGGCCCTAGATGGAGGGTAGTTGTGATAGTATTTTGCCAAAGTAAACATAGAATTCCTACTATTATTTTCCTTAGAATCTCTTTAATTGAGAAGTATTCTAAGTGGCACTATGGAATGCTGTTTTATGTCCAGCTCACACACTTTGTTGGGAAATCTAAACACATCTGTCTCAAATCAGCACAGCCTTCCATATCTAAGGCATGTGTCCAGCTGCTCTAAGAATAAATCAAGGCACCAGGATCTTTGAGTGGGTCCCATAAGAAGTAGACTTTGGATCCAATGAAAAATTGTCAATAGCATGCTAAATACAGATAGCAGGCCCCTGATGTCTTCAAATTCCTTTTAAGTCTAGGGCAAAATAAAGAGAGGTTTTCTCAGACATAGCCTTGATGATACGCCACCCCCCAACACAAGTAAACTCAGCAAGACCCTAAGCCTAGACAATACACAGTGTTAGTGGCTAAGAGATTCAGGATTCAAATCCTGCACAAGATACTCTAGCCTTGGCTTCCAAATCTGTAAAATGGGGATTGTTCTGCTTGCTGGAGCTGGAATAGAGACTCCTGGGGTAATGGTTATAAGATGGGGAGCCATTTTCAGTCCAGATCCTCATTGCAAGATGGGGGGCCATTTTCATCCCAGATTCTTTGTTAAGGCCTAAGCTAAACTGAATTCCTTTGTTAAGTCTAAATTGTATTCTCCATGTCTTAGAGTCTGATATGGCTTTGATTTTCAAAGCAAGATCTTTGGACACTGCAGCTTTGACCTTGGCATCCGGACCATGCTTTGAACTCAGGTGTTACATCTGCTTTACTGATATTCGTTCCTCCAAGAAATACATGCATTCCACCAGTCTTCAATCCAACTCATAATACATTGATTCTAGAAATCATACACAAGAAATAGATCAAGCTGTGGCTAAAACTACAAACAGTACAATCTGTTGTAGAGGTAAGATTGACTGTAAGATCAGATATTGCTGGCATCATGGAAAACCACACAAAGAAATGTCTTATGAAAAATTAAATGTGGTAGAAAGAATGAGAACAAAATAAAATTACAATGGCCCAAACTGCGCAGGGGAAATTTTATTATTGACTAGAAATTGATACAAGAATCAAAACTTCTTTCAAAACTGTAGAACTGCAAAATCGATCTTGGTAGAATAAAGCCATAAAACAGAATCCACAAATCAGAAGTTCCCATTGGCGAAATTTAATTTGGCAAAAACCTTCAATGAATCAAATAGTTGGCATAAAATTTATACATACCACAATTAATCCTGATGAAAATAACTTCAGTAAAGTAAAACTGAATTTTTTTCTGAAGTTGTTTATGCTATGTTGAAAACTGAACAATGACTTAATTTGGCTTAATAGAGTTTGCTTGAGAAATACTACTGGGTAAAAATTGTTGATATAATTCTAATTCACTTTAACTGCTTGGAAATATGAAAAAAAGCTAGCAAGGTCAAAAAAATGAGATTAAAACATGCCATACTCATTGTAAATATAATGTTCAACATGGCACCCACAGCATAAAAGAGCTCATATTATTATTTGTTGGCTTCTTACACATTCATTGAATTTTTAAGCCTGAGAACATTTTTTTCAAATGCTTAAGTCCAATTTTCATTGAATCCATGTTGGGTACTAACTACAAATGGGCTTACCCATACATTGGGGGATGCTTAACAGGATGATTTAATAATGTTACTGATACGAAAAGCAGGAGGGAGAAGTGTAGTTACTACCTTTATTTGAACAATTACTTTGGAGTAGGCCCCTTGACTAGGAAGGGCTTCATAAATGATTACCTTCTAACTCCTACACACACTTGGGAATTCCAGAATTATCTTAAATGTACCTACCGTTCTGACTTTGCCTTAATCCAGATGTGTACTCCCCTTTTGTCTCATGACAGCAAGACTCTTCTAAATTCCTATGTCTTTAGCTTGTGTTGACACATGGCCAGTTTGACTCTGTCATATTATTTTTCTTATGCTGAGGGTATCTTATCGGGTTTCATGGGCTTTGTGCTTACCTGCTGCCTATTAAGCTTATAACTCACAGTGCTGTGACTTTAAATGTCAGCATTGTCACTATGACAATGGAGCTAATAGCAGGCTGTTGACATTCTCTGGACACAATTTGTGATACCCTTTTCATTTCCTTGAACATTTTCATGTTTCCACGTGATGTTTGCCCACAGAATCACACCACAAAGCCTATGGTTTAGTGAAATGTGTCTGACCTAGATCAGTAGCCTCTAGGTCCAAAAGTCATTTCTGATACAACCTGTGTAAACCGGTTCCTCTCCCTGGGTCTCAGCCCCCATCTTATAACTAAAAGTATCATTACCTACCCCATGGGATTATTATGAAAATAAAATATTTAAATACCCTATATAATTAGAGCTTTCCAAAGAAATGTGATCTTTTCATGATTCAACATGTTTAAAGCTTTCTGCATGTGCACATGTGATATTTTAAAACTTTATAGGTTAGAAAATACTTCAGATAAGGTTGCCTGAGTGGCTCAGTCATTTAAGCATCTAAGTCTTGATTTCTGCTCAGATCATGATCTCAGCATCATAAGACTGAGCCTCATATCGGCTCCATGCTTGATGTGGAGTCTGCTTAAGATTCTTTCTCTCTCTCCCTCCTGTTGCCCCTCCCCCATTCCCATTCACTATCTCTCTTAAAAAAAAAAAAAAAAAGATAAGGGCTCCCTGGGTAGCTCAGCAGTTTAGTGCCTGCCTTCGGCCTAGGGCATGATCCTAGAGCCCAGAATCAAGTCCCACATTGGGCTCCCTGCATGGAGCATGCTTCTCCCTCTGCCTGTGTCTCTGCCTCTCTCTCTGTGTGTTCTCTAATGAATAAATAAATAAAATCTTAAAAAAAGATAAAAAATAAAACTTCAGAAAATAAATGAGTTCTATTGCAAGTTTCTTGCCAACATTTAGAAGCTGGTAGGTAATGATTATGAGTATGTGTAGCAGTTAAGAACAAAGGTTAACCAACCATGGCCCAGGAGCCATGTTTCACTGGAACACATCATTCACTGATGTACTGTCTAGGGCCACTTTGGTACAATGGCAGAATTGAGTAGTTGTAACACAGCATGGCCTACAAAGCCTAAAATATTTGCTATTTGGTCCTTTATGGACAAAATCTGCTAACCCTGGCTTAGAGCTTGCAAATTACTTCTTCTTGTTTCTTTTTCTTTTTCTTTTTCTTTTTTTGAAATGAGGTCTTGATATGTTGCAGAGGCTGAAGAGCAGTGGTTATTCACAGACGCCATCCCAACTACTGATAAGGATGGGAGTTTTGACCTACTAGTTTCTGATCTGAGCTGGTTCAACCCTCTTTAGGCAACCTGGTGGTCCCCTGCTCTTAGGATGTCACCATATTGATGTCAAACTTAGTGTGGATACCCAATCCGCATAGTACACTATAGCCCAGAACTCTTGGGCTCAAGTGATCCTCCTGCATCAGCTTCTCACAAGTAACTGGGACTACAGGCATGCACAACTATGCCAGGCTACAAATTACTTTCTATCTCTATAGTTTCAGATCTAATATATATTTGGTCAAATACCACAGCAGTTGGTGAGGATGATGTCAAACCCATTCTACAGACATTTAAGCTAATGTACACAGCTTACAATGGCAGAACCAAATATAATCCCACCCCATTAATACTACACCTAATCATTAGCTCACAGCCTTTCAATTCTTAATTTTACTTTATAAAGATGTTTTCCATTGTATAGTTAATGTCATGGCTTTATTATTGGATCTTAGTCAGGAAGCACCTGCTATGTGGGAAGCAATGTTCCATCCACTAGGGCATAGAGTCAAATCAAAGACCTCCTATCATTATGGAGCTTAAGTTCTGGGATGCTATGCCTGTACCTTATGGGCTCAGAGGTCTTAATCACACCCATTCACCCCATCACTTTGGCTCACTTAGTGCTACTGTACATGGTTCCAAGTTCCACCACTACAATAGTGAACCACATGGGTTGGTCTTTGCCTTGGAGGTGGAAAAAGGAGTTCATAGGCCAGTGGGAAACTGCCTTTAGGGTACAATCTTGATTTCTAGAATGTGATGTGAACTACAAATATCATGAAATATAGTATGATGGCTTATTTGCCATTCACTTCTATCTCATGACTTTGCTCCAAGGACTGGAAATAGGAGATGGGATCTGAGTAAACACTAACAGAATCAAAAGGTTTCAGAGATTATGAGACAAATACATCTTAGATTTTAATGTGCATGTGAATAAATCACCTGGGATCTTGTGAAAATGCAGGTTCTGATTCATTTGTGGGGCCTACGGCTCATCATTTCTAATAAGCTCACAGGTAATGCTCTAAGAACCATGCTATGAGTAGCAAGATAGCAGTGAACAGCTTCCTCTAAAATCTCTCAAATTTTATGCTGGAACCAAGAAACAAAAGTAGATTCCAAATTTAAAGGCAAGGGTTTGAGCCCAGTGTGGGCCAAAACTGTGATTATCCCAAGTAGATGTGAGACATCTCACCCCAGAATAGGGAGTCATCTTCACCCCAGAATAGGGTACAACTTCTACCTACATCATTCACTAGTTTCCTCTCTCTCTTCTATCCCACACTTTTCCCTAATTCCTGTCTCTTCCCTGCCCTCAGCCCAGCCTACTTTGTGGTTCAGACCACCCTAGCCAGACCCCTGGTAAAAATGCTAAGACTTTTTTTTCTTTTCCCCTCTGTTCAAGTTCAAGTGAGGAAAGCCAGCAGCTTTTCTAGCACACTCTTCACTCTCAGTAATTCTGTCAGACTGACTTGCAAGTCTTCCCAGCCGGTCTTCTCAGACTGCACAAGCTAGTGATTAAAACTTAGAACAATAATTAGACCTTTATTTTCAAAGCAAATTTGGTTCCCAGACCAGACTTCTGCATTCATTACAATACAGACTAATAAAAACAAATCTGGGCACATATGCTTTTTATGTTTTTGTGTTATAAAATCTATCACAGCATTAAAACAATTTTGAAAAAAAAAAAGTCATTCATGATCCCCCCTGCAGAATACTCTGGGAACATTCCCTTCTGCTCCTCATCCAGATATATTGCACATATGTACACATGGTATATACACAAGTGTGTATTGTAATTTTCCACTTATATGATCAACATTTTCTCTGTTATCATACAATCTTACTATTTTTAAAGGCTGCACAGTATACCTTGTAATTGATAAGCCAAAATGTTTGTAAACATTAAACAGTTCTTTATGAAACATTCCAGTGGTTTCTTCCCTCCCTCTCTTCTTCCTTCCTTCTCTCCTTTTCCCCACTGGCCTCTTTTTCCTCTCCCAACTTCCTCCTTCTTCATCTTCTTCAGCTATCACAAAAACTAGGCTCCATGAACATTTGAATTGTCGCTTTAGGGTAGGAGGAGGAGCATTTCTTCCCCTTCTACATTGTTCGAGAAGCCCAATGGCCAACTCAGTAAGGTAATGCCACTTTGTACAAAAATCTCAAAGGATGACACCTTAAACACATTTTATGTCCACCAGGCCAACCGAATAACTCTGATATTAATTCCAGTCCCTTATAACTGCGTTCATGCCTGTCACTGTAAATGAGTCTTGATTGAAAGCTAAGTTGGCTCAAACTAAGTCCTGATGCTCGGCTCAGCCATGAAGTCGTGGACTGGTCTTGCACAAGTTTCTTTCTATTCCTACTCTTCTCCAAATACGCACTTCAGGTATTTTCAATACCTCAGCACATGAAATTATCCTGAAAATTTAATCCACTAGAATATGAGCTTATTGAAGGAAGGATTTTTTTAGTCCATTTGATTCACTGCGTATCCCCAGCATCTAGGAACAGTGTATGAGACATGGTAGGTGTTTAATAATTATTTGTTTTAGGAATCATTGTTAAAAAAAACTATGACATCCGAAAAAGCAGTGTTTATTAAGCCTCCTGAGACTAAGTGCATCCATTGCATCTACGTTGACCAATATAACTTTACAAATAATTTTAATAGGTCCAAAGAATCTGGAAATTTTCCCATGGACACCAAGCAGTGCTGGCATTAAGAATCTCTAGTGTAAAAGAACCTCTAAGTTCTAATTCATTTGAAGTCATCCTACCAAATAGAAGAACTTTGAAATAGTAGGTAATCCATACCTTATGACACATTCGATCTTTATTATGGTCTGTCAGAATAGGCACTATTCTCATTTTATAGAAGGAAATCTTGGTCTCAGGAAGATTCCAAAGACCTATTCGAAGTGACACAATTATTAAGTGTGGAACAGAGACTAGAACCTTGGTCTAATTCAAGTCCGGCCTGCTTTAACTGCCTCCCATTACTCCTGGGTTGATTTGCACAACCTTTGTCTTCTTAGTATTTGATTGATGGTTATTGTTAGTGCAGATAATTTGGGCTCCCTTGTAATGATCAAGACGTTTTCGCAAGGCAAGGTCTCAGATGATTAGGACAAGGCAGGTGCTAATGCCATTCTCAGCTTCATCTGGAAATTTCTAACTAGAGTCCATTAACTTGTCAGCCCTAGTTCCTTCTGAGCACCATACTGATATAATAAAATAGTGCAAATCGATAGAAACCTTAAACTAGCTTCATTTGTCTTCCTTTGTTAGTATTTTTTTCTTTCTTCTTTTCTTTCTACTTTCTTTCTCTGCTGCTTTAAAAGTAAAATTGTGTCTCTCATTGGCTGTGCAATTCTGTTTTCAGTGTACATTTTGAGTTATTGGAAATGCAGGCACATCTAGCTTTTCCCAAACATACCTCTTATTACCCCAAACTGTAAATTGTAGGAAACTAACCTTATCTAGACTCATTCAGCAAACCTAGGCTGTCCTGTTGACATTGCAAATCTAGCAAATTAATTTTCCTTAAGTGTAACATGGCTCAGTAATTATGTGGGTGAAAATCTGAAAGTTTTACAGGACTGTTTTACTTACAGAATTGATGGTAATACTGTTTTTGCCCAAGCTTTTTACAGAAAGAAGCTAAATCTCTGAGTTGACAGGAGAAGGCACTGTGGTTAGCATCTACTGATGGGAATGTGAGAATGAGGAGCGTTGGCAAAGTGCCTTATTGCTTTCTTCCTCCTTAATGTTGCTCACTTAGTTCTCTTAGAAGTTTTGGACTCAAACTCCATCTATAAAAGAAACCATCACACCTTGCCTATTCCTGGTGAGTTTAACTTCTTGCCCATTCTCAAGTTTCTGTCTTCTCCAACACTTACAACATTATTGGGGTAACTGACTCTGTAACATGGATTCCTCCAAGTGAATGCATTTGAGTTTGTTCTGAGGAAACACCATGGTTACTTTAATGTGTTGATTTTGTACTGATAGCATGGCGACCAGTCCAACCATTATAAGCTGTAATATGGGTCTACAGATCTCTTTGAGAGCAGCCAGAGACCAAACATTACCCGGAAGAGAGGGCTCTGTCAGGGATTTGGAGCTGGTACTGGCACTTTGACAATTTCCCTGCTCCTGGAGAAGTTATCCAACAGCTCCTGTAATTGGAGATGGAAAGCATCCTCTCAGTACCATAGCTAAAGGACTGATCACAGAAATGAAGGTGCAATCACAGAAAAATTATCCCTCGGCTATGACCACATTCCATGAGCATTTTATTTTCATCACGACTCATGATTTCAATTTTCAGGACTGAGAGTCTCTGCTGAATCCCAATTTAAATCCTTAATATGAAAGCCTGTGCTCTACAGACATGTGTCAATGCGGCCAGTCAATTTGGGTTTAATCCGCTTGGACTGACCACAGCTGTGTGTGCTGGGAAGGGACTGGCAAGCTTGCATACCCAAAATGATGCTGAGCTAATCAAGTGTGGTATTTTCTTTTACTTTTGATCTACCACAAAGGTAGATTCAGACTACTGTTCAATTTGCACTTGAAAATGATTTTTATACCAGAGTTCTTAATATCTGAGTTATAGTTTAAAGGGAAAAGTCAGGACCTTGCTAAAGTATTTTCCAATCTCATAAAAAAATCCTCTGAATATCTTTGACAATAAAAAATCTTAATCTTGTCCTTTGAATAATATAAAGATTGAGTATACCTCTGGAGAAATATTGATATAGACTCAAATCAATATGTCCCCACTTGTCACTGATTCTCCTCATGCTTTGGACAAATTGCTTAACCTTGCTAAACCTCAGTTTTGCTTAACAAAAGTTGATATTAACATATAGATGTGTGATTCGGTTGCCTTTGCTTTTATCATTAAAAAGAAGCATTTGGTCTAAGAGACATGAAACATTTCTGTACATACATATACACAGTCCAAGACCCATTAAAGTTCATGTAATGAGAAAGCACAATTCTTAGCAATTCAGTAATCTAGATTTGCCTTTCATCTATTATGATGTTGGTCTTTTCTTCTGAGCGTGGCCCTTTGTACACCTCACAAAGACCTAATTGTTTTCAATATTATAAGGTTACTGCCATATGCAGCATTCTCTTCCTTGAAAAATAAGACTTTGCAAGCTGAAAAGTAAAAAAGTGTAGACATGCATAATAATCAAAGTCCATAAAGTGATTAAACATTTATAATTACAGCAGACTTACTAGAGCAAGGGTATTCTCACTGATACAGCCAATACCCCACTAATTGCTAGGGATAGTCTGGCTGTCTTAGTGACACCTTCTTCCTCCCTAACTTCCACAACTTGCTTGATTGGGATGATCAAGGAAGGCTTCTGAAAGGAGGTGGCATCTTTGTAATTTAGGCGAGAAGGACATTCCAGGTAATATAGATGCTATAGGGTAAGATACAAAATAGGAAAACATAAAACTTGAGTGGCATTTGATCTAAAGCACACAATTTCAATATAGAAAATAAATTTTAAAAATTGTCTAGGCTCCAATTTCAGAGGGCCTTGAAAGTCAGGCTAAGAAGACTGATTATACTTATAGGAAAATAAGAGTCAAGACTTCACTCATTCATCTATTCTTGCAACAAATACCCACTGAGTAATTCTGTGCTACCTTCAAGGTAACCTTTGATAAATAGTAGTTCAGACTGCCTAGTCTGGAAGCAGATCTTGGACTGAAGGAGGATAAGACCATAGGGCAAGAAGGGAAGCACGTTGGAAGTCTATGGGGATGGTCTGGATGAGAAATGGCACTAGTACTGTTGTGGCACATAGCCAGTAGTATTTGTGACCAAACTGAAGAACATGGCATTAAGAAACATTCATTTGTGATTTTAGTGGTTGCATGGTATATACCTTCACCTTATTATTTGCTTTCCAATAATAATCACAGCACTTCACATAGCGTAAAGAATCTTACAACAATATACTTCCATTTTTCCCTTGGTGGAGAACATTTGCAGTATTGCTGTTATATATTTAACTTTATCATATGTTGTAAATAAACCCCTCAATACATTGTTATTATTTCTGCTTTAAATAATCTGTTACCTCTTCAAGGCATGGTTTTTTTTAAATAAGAAAAAGAAGTCATCTTTCCTACATACCCATTTCTTGTATTCTTCATTCCTTTGTGTAGATCCATATTTCCAGGTGGTATCACCTTCCTTCCAGCTGAAGGACTATTTAATGCTCTTATGGTACTATTCTGCTGATGGTGAATTCTTTCACTTTTGGAATATCTGAAAAAGTCTTCATTTTATCTTCAACTTTGTGAAATATTTTCCCTGGGTTTAGAATTCTGAACTGATTTTTTTTTTTCTTTAAGTTTTTAAAAGATTTGCTCCATGGTCTTCTGACTCGCATTGTTTCTCACAAGACATCTGCTGTCATCCTTATCTTTTTGTTCCTCTGTAATGTGTCTTTTTTTACCCCTGGCTACTCTTAAGATTTTATTTTTCATACTGGTTTGAAGCATTTTGATTGTGATAAGAAACATTTGAAGGGTGAATCAAGAGAGTATTGAAACAGATAAGATGTGAGAACTAGGAAAAGAGGTAAAATAAAAATGGGCCTGCACAGATTAATTGAAACTGGTGGTTGCTTCTTTGAGGCCCATACCAACAATCTTTTCAGGTGGAAGAGAGATAGCATTACAGAGTTTACCCTAAAAGAAAAGTAATATCCAACACTTTCAAAGCACCATATATCTATATACAATATGTATATACATACATATACCTGTACATGTATACACACACACTTTTTATACCTACAACAACCCTATGATGTAGATACTATTAAAAATCTCCATCTTATACATGTTAAAACTATAGCATGGAACAGTTGAACAATTTTAGCCTAAAACTAGTAAGTGGCAGAGCTAGGATTTGAATATAGACCATCCATTTAACAGTCATGCCTGCATCACTATTCTAAACTGCTTCTTACAGTAGATGACAGCCAAGTGTACCAACAGAAGGATATTGATAGATCCAGAGGGGACCTGTGTTGCAAATATCCTATGCTAAAGGACATACAAGATGCTTATTACGGGGCAATGACTCCCATCTAGTCTTCCAACCTCTGGCTTAGATACTGAATTGACTTCATATAGAAAGTGTCCATAATCTTAGAGGCTAGACTTCTGGCTAGAAAATATAGTGGACTATGAAACTCCTACTCACTGATGCTTCCCCAGTGTATCCAAACAGAAGACAGAAACTTCTGCAGGTGAAATGGAGAGAGTTCACTAACATGTTTGGATCTATGTATCAGTCTGGACAGCATAAGAAAGAAAGGATATAAACCCAAAATTCTAGATAATCTTTTGGCCTACCTGTTGCATTGATAAGGATAGCCATCATTTAAGGATAGCCCCACATATATTGGTGTGTGGATGGGAGTACAGAGAAAAAAATATATAAGTAAGTAAAATGTGTGATATGTTAGAGGTAATAGTGATATGGATACAGAGAAGTCATGGAAGGGAAATAGTGCTGGGGAAATCATACACTCTTGGATACTTGGGCTGGAAGACATCACTGAAGTAAGAGTACAAGCCATTTATACCCAAGTATAGAGCATTCTTGGATCCAGTACAGTAAGTGCAGAGTCCCTAAGGTAAGAGTGTTTATGATCAAAGAACATCAAGGAGGTTAGTACCACTGGAGTGGAGTTGGTAAAGGGTAGATTTGTAGGAGATACAGTTGGAGGCTGAAGTGGGTGGAGCAAATTGAACAGGGCCTCATGGGCCATTGTAAGGATCCTGTCTTTCACACTGTTAAGATGGGGAGCCACTGGATGTCCTGAGCAAAGGAATGACTGAGAGAGGCATAATGCCTTATAAATAAATGATGAACCAATGTTGGAACAGAATTTGGAGTTGGCAAAGCATTCTTACATCCCTCACAGGAGTTCTGTGTGGGCAGGATCACTCCCTCTATTACAGAGGTGTGGAAACTGGTGCTCACAGAAGGGTAGTAAACTTCCTAATGTCCCACATCCTCAGCGGCAGAGGCAAAACAGAAACCAAGATTGTCCAGCTTTGGGTTCAGGGAGACCCCCACTCAGTTCTGAGGTTGAAGCCCACAGTCCTATAATTCTCTCTTCCATTTCCCAGGCCCACCTCCTCTGAGCTCTTTCCCTGTTGTGTCTTACAAGCTCTAATGCCCCGCTAGAGTGAGAACTGACAGCTTGCTCATGCCAAGTGGGTGGTGCCAGGGCAGTATAGACACGCTGGGGCCTTCAGGTGAATTAGAAGCAGCCATCCCCTCAAGGGTCAGGGCCCCCATAGGCATATGACTTCATAACACAAGGTGAATTTTAGCCATCACCCACCTCCTCCAAGGGCCTTTGTGTAGTACACAACCTTCACCACTACAAATGGCAGCCTGATACCTCTTCATGAATTTTGAATTACATATATCATGTAATATAGTGGAGGTCACATAACAGGTACCCAGTGGATCATGGCTGATGGAATTCTTTCTCATATTTTACCTTCCAATATGATTAAGATCCTTCATATGTCACCTTATGGGAAGAGATACGAATTGTCTTACAAATATTTATTGAGCACCTACTGTATGCCAGGCACTAGTCCAGGTACAGGGACATAAGTATGAAAAACTGGCCAAAAAATGCTGCGTTTTGGGGGCTTACATTCTAGTGTAGGAGACAGATGATGAATGAAATGAATTGATATAAGCATGTTAGATTGTCATCTTACAAAGAAGAGAAAAATAAAGCATGGAAGGGGGCATGATGTTTTAGTGAGATAGAGAAATACAGGTGAGAGTGGCCAGTGCCAGCATCATGGAGAAGGTGACACTTGAGTAAAGACCTGAATGGAGTGAAAGTAGCGTTGTGACATGCAGAATAGCAGCCCCCAAGATAGCCACACCCCCATCCCTGGGACCTGCGAATGTCACCTTACAGGTCAATAGAGTTTGCAAATGTGATTAAATTGAGGATTTTAAGACTGGGAGATGGCTCCTGGATGACCCACTGGGTCTAATACAATCACAAGAGAGCCAGAGATAGATTTGGAGATGTTGCACTGCTGGGTACTGGATTGTGGATAGGGGAAGGGGCCAGGAGCCAAGAAATGTGGAAGAAGACTCCATCCTAGCAAGCAGGAAAGTGGAGGAAACAGATTCTTCTTTAGAGCCTCACGAAGAAACAAACACAGCCCTGATAATACCTTGATTTCAGTCCAGTGAACCCTCTTTGGGATACCTGACACCAAAGGGATAAGATAACTTTGTGTTGTTTTAAGCTACTGTTGATTATAATGTGTTATAGCAGCAATAGGGAATGAATACAATTTTATATCATCAGGGAAGAGCATTCCAGGTGGGATGAGTGCAAAGGCCCTGGGGTAGAACATATCTGGATACTCTGGGATCCTGGTGCAACTGGACTGGGCTAGAGTAAGTCAGGGGGACTTGAGGTCATAGGAGGCAGGGGGCAAATTACAAAAAAACACTGTAGGTCAGTACAAAGACATTGGTTTTACTCCAAGTGCTGAGGGGCTCAACTGGAAGGTATGAAGCAGAAGAATGAAATCATCCAGTTCATGTTGTAACAGGGTCACTCTGGCTGCTGTGGAGGTGGAATGGGCCCTGTTGAGGCAAGGGCAGAAGCTAGGGGACCAGTTAAAAGGCTTTTGCTATATAATCCAGGCAAAAGAGGATGTTGGCCAGGACCCAGGTGTTTGCAGCTGGGGGAGGGCCAGGGAATGAGAAACAGTCAAAGGCTGAACATATTTTGAAAATGGAACTCACGGACCAGATAAAAGATAAATGTGATACATGTAAGTCTAACTGGAAAAGATCCTGAATAAAATTATTTTAGTAATTAAAATTGTAACGTGGGGACACCTGGCTGGCTCGGTCTGTTAAGTGTCTGCCTTCAGCTTGGGTCATGATCCTGAGATCCTGGGACCAAGCCCCGCGTCAAGCTCCCTGCTCAGAACCTGCTTCTCCCTCTCCTGCTCCCCCCTGCTTGTGCTTTGTCTCTCTCTTTCTCTCTCTCCCTCTGTCAAATAAATAAATAAAATCTTTTAAAACACTGTAACATGTACAGATAGCACATGCAGGAGGCAAGAGGTAGAGTGGGTGACAGCCCAGGCTCCTCAGTCCCCAGCAATATGTCCTTGAGCAAGCTGTTTACCTTTTCTGGGCCTCAATTTTCTCATCTGCAGCATGGGAGTGCAGCAGTACAGACATCGCAGAGATTTTATGAGCATTAATGGAGAGAAAAGTCTTTGTAAGTCTTAGTGTCAAACCCATAGTAAGCGCTCAAAGTTCTCTCTCATCATTTAGAATTGGCTGATTTTCAAAGATATCCTCCTATTTGTAAAACGCTTGAAGAATTTAATGTGAAGTATTTGAAAACAAACAGAAGCTCTCTCTTCCTGTGGGGCAGGTTCACAGAGTAGCTGGGATGCCAACACATTTCTCTTGGTCCCATAATAGATTTTCTGAGCTCCATTATCAAATAGTTTCTGTAGTTGTCAATCCTGACTTTGAAAGAGGAGCCTGATCCTTCAGTCTTTTAAGGAAGAATGGGTATCACATGCAATTGAATATTTATAGCACGCTCTCCTCTTTTTCAAGCAGTTGTTGTTTTACCATCCTGACATCAAAACCTCGGGGCCCAGGGAAAGCTCAGATGTTGGAGAATATCAAACGTGGTCTTTTTCTCCCCTTTTCCCTGGTGGATCTGACACACCTTTGAACCTTCAAAGGCCGCAGGAATCAATGATGTGGGGAGACACGTGACATTGCACGCATCATCGTGAAGACGCATTTATTAATGTAGAATGCATCGTGTGGAATAGCAGTTGGGGCTGAATTAAAATGTGAGGATGTGTAATCCAGCACAAACCACAGAACAAAGGGACCAGAGAGACGTGGGGCAGGCTGATGAAAGACATTTTGCTGACGGGGGACTTCATTGAAGAGAGCTACATAAAAGCGAGATTACTGCTTAAGTAGGTTAATGTAACCCTGGTGTCTTAATTAAAATATCTTTAACAAAAGAGGAAGAGGAATAGTACTGGAAGTTTGGGAGAGGAGGCAGTGAGAGAGAAGAAATTTACGGAGGGGGAGAAGGAGGAGGCTAATCTACGTTAAATATCACGAATGACTCCCTAAGCAAAATAATCTTGAATTTCAATCATGAAGGATATTTAAAAATTGGTTGGACGAAAGGAGGCAATTGGCTTTGGCTGCCAGCGTGGGAAATAGCTTTCTAATTTTAGAGCTTGCAGGCATAACATCAAGAAGTTAACCACCAAAAACAAAGCAAGTGGATAAAAAAGGGAGGAGCAAAGAGCTTAAAAAACAGACCAAATCCAGAGACTGAGGCCCCATAGTAGTGAGGACTTCCTTTCCTTAAGTGCTAGGATAGCGCCTTAAATGTCCTCCTCCTGTTACAGATTCTGAGATGGGAACATGCCCTTCCATGGAGGAGGATTGGTTTCACCTCTGTTATTGGGGAAGCTCAATTTGGTGCCCTCCGTCCCCCCAAATCACCATAAGATTTGGCCTAAGAAGCTGGGTTTTACTTGGGGTGAAAAAGTAAAGAGGTGCCTGCTTTTATATTTGATAAAGTCATCCAGTGTTTTTGTCGGACTCCATCCTGTAAAAACCCAGTGCCATCTGCCAGCACGCAGTCTCCCCTGGAGCCAGGCACACGTGAGGTCAAGCCTCATTGTAGGGTGGCTGCGCCATCCACATCCCCAGCCAGCACTGTCTTCTGACAGTTAATGAAGCAATTCAGCTGCAGAAGAGAGGAGGACAGGCGTCCCTTCCAACCTTCTGATTAAAGGCATCAGGTGTTAAGTGAGACGCAAGGTTCTTCTCTTCCCAGAGGTCACCTTAAGGAGTGGAAAAGTCATAAAGTCCTTTGGAAAAAGAAGAAAAGAGATATTATCTGCTTGCCACCTACTCTCAGGGAGCATTTATTAAACAGATAAATATTTATAAAATAGATAATCTTTATTAAATTTTGGAGAATGAGGTCTGCATTTGCATACTAATGGGACTGCAGAAGAAACCTGAAGCTAATAGGGACTTGAGTAGGAGAAAGACACATGCAATGTTTAATAGACACCTACTGTGTGTGTGTGTATGTGTGTGTGTGTGTGTGTGTGTGTGTGTGTGTTCTTGGGCAGGTAGAAAGGACTGGAAGTGAGGGAGGGAGGAAGAATATCTTAGTCGAAGAACAGCACAAATGAAAGCATCAAGTAGTGATAGAGCATGGCATGCTTAGGCAAAAGCAACATGGTTAGAACTATAGGAACTGGCTCCACAGGGATATGTTGGAACCACTTGGGAGTGCCCTGCAATGGCAACTGTGAAATCTGCTTTAAGTGGTAATGCTGGTTTGGGAATATGTCACAGATCCTTTAAAATATTACTCAGCCATTAGAAACGACAAATACCCACCATTTGCTTTGACGTGGATGGAACTGGAGGGTATTATGCTGAGTGAAATAAGTCAATTGGAGAAGGACAAACATTATATGGTCTCATTCATATGGGGAATATGAAAAATAGTGAAAGGGAATAAAGGGGAAAGGAGAGAAAATGAGTGGGAAATATCAGAGAGGGAGACAGAACATGAGAGACTCCTAACTCTTGGAAACGAACAAGGGGTGGTGGAAAGGGAGGAGGGTGGGGGGGGGTGACTGGGTGACGGGCACTGAGGGGTGAACTTGGCGGGATGAGCACTGGGTATTATGCTATATGTTGGCAAATTGAACTCCAAAAAAAAAAATGTTCATAACCTTTGATCTAGCAATCCCACTTTCCCTGGTCCATTCCATGGAATCCTTATGAGAGAAGAGCTAACGAGTAAACAACATTGCACATACACTGGTATTTTATTTGTATTTTGTTTATAATAACAAAGAATTAGAAGTACTCAAACTTTGTGAGCATACGGACAAGGGGATGGTTAAATGTGTGCTGATACATCCACATGATGGATTGTACAGCTGCTAAAATTATGTTTACAGAATCTGTGACACATGAGGAAAGGAGGCTTGGCTTTTATCATTAGGTTCAAAAAGCAAGGTACAAAATTGTTCAGACCCTTCAATTTCAACTTAAGCAGAAAGTGTATTAAAACCTGGAAGGAAGGACACTGAAATGCTATTCTGTTTCTACGATACAGGGTTGTGAGTGAATGAATTCTTTTTTGTCCTGGTTCCAAGTAGAATAGGTTCATTATAGAAACTTTAGAAAGTATATTAAACTACTACTTGCTCTCATATCTTTATCTCAATGCCTGCTTCTGGGGAGTCCGAAATAAGGGTGTTGAGGTTCTGATTATTACGATTCTAGCATCCAGTGGGCTCATGTATAAGAGGAAGTTATAAGACGTGAAGAACCCACAGGTGAGCAGGGGAAATGTGATGATCATGGCAGAGAATGTGGTACTAGGGAAGGAAGGATTCGGGAACCCCCTCTGGAGGTGGTAACCACTTTGGGTGTGCAATATGGTGGGAATGAAGTAAACTGTCCATGGGACCATGGGACGCATGGGTGTAGTCCTTCAACACGGAGAAAGGGAAGCAGGCACCCTTGTGGGTCGTAGCAGGAGTGGGCGGAGCAGGACTCTCAATATGGTTCAGGACATGTCGGGTTACTATGGAACTTGGGGGAAAGCACGTAGCCAACACCCAATAAATACCCACTGAATTGAAAAGGATTCTTTTTCCACATGTGGATTTTCTAATGGGGGCTTTTTTTTAAAGGCCACTCACAAATTTATGAGCTCATGCAGACCCGAAAGTGTGGGATCTGGGGTACGTGCTTACACATCTAGAATACATACTCAAGTTAATACAGCTGTTGAGACAGGAGTACATATGTGTATTAGAAAAACAAGTCCATCTGTAAAACGCTGCAAGATGCCTCCAGGTGTTCAGAATAGCTATTTAACATGAATATTTTATCAATGCCAGAGCAGACAGAGGAAAATTGTATCCATTATATCCCCATCACCATCACATGGGGTTGAATGGACCTCTGACTGAAGAATCTAAATATGTTTAAAACATTTTTCACCTCCAATGAAACTAGCAAGTCCTTATTTGTGTTGTTATTGCTCCTGCTAGATTCATGAAATATTTTGGAGGCAATTGCATCTCGAAAGTGTGGTTTGACAAATTTTCATCCAAAGCATATGCTTTTATTTTATTTTTTAACTAGCAGTTCAAATGTGGGGAAGTTGACATTTTAGAGCAAGTGGTAGAATGTGTGTGGGGAAGGTGTTGTTGTTTTACTTGTGTCTTATTTTTAAGTTCAACCTTTCAAATATAGGAATGGCTTAGAGTAACAAATAGCAGAAAAGAAAGCCCATTTAAGAAAATGTGTACTCCAGGGATGGCTCCTCAGCTCTGACCAAGCAGAGACAAAGGCAAGGTCAGATCCCGGACTTTTGCTTCAAACCATTCGGTGGCTTCTTGTGGTCCTCGGGATTCAGAACAATCCTGTGGACCAGATCTGGCCTCTCTCTATTTCCAGCCTCTTCTTTGAGCCCTACCCCCTATGTTCTAGCCCTTCTGGTCTTTGGCCATCTCCTCCTTCTGTGTCTTCTTGTTCCCTAGACCTAGAACTCTCCCCTCCTTGTCTCTCCACCCAGATGAATAGCACGTGGCCTGCAGATCTTAGCTTCATTGTCACTTCTTCCAGAAGGCAATGATGGTCTACTACATGGTCCAAGAGCTGAATCTTCCGAAAAATGTCTGTAGATTCAGTTATTTCACAAAGCACTGAACACTCTAGGGTGAAAAAGTCCGAGCTGAGAGTGGCTGTCATATTGCTGTTATAGAGCAGATTTCCCTAGTGAAGAGGAAATGAAAGAGGAGTCATAGGCATCCTGCTCATTTATTTACTAGATACAACCATGGAGCAAGTACTCTAAACCAGACACTGTGCTAAGCCCATTACCCAAATTATCCTAATTCTTGCAATAACCCTGTATTATTTAATAATTTTTTAATTTAATACTGTTTTAAAACTTTTGGACACCTGTAATGTGCGTGGCCTTGTGCTAGGTACCAGGGGACACAATAGCAAACCAGGGAGACATAGTGCCTGCCCTCCTGGGGCCAGGAGTCTTATGTGGCAGATGGACATTGATAGGCTGATGGCATTGAGTGAGTGACAAATGAGAAGCTGAGACACAGACTCTGGATAGAAAGGGCAAGCTGCAGGCATTCCCCATAGCAAAGAGCCTGGTGACATGGTGCTTAGGCCGAGAGTGGAAAGATGGGTGCGGGGTCGACCAGGCACCAGCAGTGAGGGTTGAGGTGAGCCATTAGGTAAGTGTTTACAACCTGCAGATCCTCATAGGGCTTGTGCAGCAGAAGCAGAGCCAGGATGACAGTGAGGGCACCTGACATCAGAGATGTCATCCGGAGCCAAACCTGCTGGCCCTCCTGGGCCTTGGTAGCACTGGAGGCTCCATACTTTGACAAGAGGAAGCAAATATGGAATTAGTAAGGGGAAGGGGGATGTTTTCAAAGACCTTCCTGACTGCTAGACAGAGAACTTCTGGAGTCACCATTCAAAATGCCAATTCCTCTAATGAATCTTCTTTTCTCCATTGACTTCTTTGGGCAAAGCCATTTCTTCTCCACCCTAAACACACATAATGACAGAAATGATTGTCCTATTCTTTACATTTGGAAATATATTACTTCCTTTTGCTAATCATTCAGAGTCTCTGATAATGGACCTTTCATTGTAAGGTTTCTTGTTATTAGATTGCCCATCCCCAAAGTCTCCAGTAGATGACTTTCCTCATTGGAAAAATTGTTTCTAATACGTCTGGCAGTCAGTTCTAGGAAAGCATGTGGGCATGAGGACTCTATGAAACAGTGGCTTGTGCCCATTTCTTCCATCTGCACACCAGCCACCCTTGAGAAGCATGTGTGGCATAACTTACAGTAGCAGATTGGCTTCACTCCACCCTATGAATTTACCACTCATCATCTTCCCCTTCAACCCTACTTTTCAAATGAGTTTTATACTGCCCGCTGCTATACCATGAGGTGATCTCTGCAGGACTAATGGGAAATTTCCACATCACCCCATTTCATTGTCATCATAACTCTGTGCAGTGAACCTACAGCAGATGACAGCTCAGCTGACACTTGGCCTCCAGAATATTGGGAAATAGTAGTAAATGAAGCAAGCTCTCATCAGTATTTTGGATCTCAAGCCTCCTAAATTTGCAGCGGAAAGTTTGATGTTTGTTGATTGTTTCTTCCTTAAGTACGCAAACTTCAGCCCCAGGAGTTAATAAAGCAAATTTTAAGTCTCGCCCCAGGTACAGCAAAGCTGGTTGAACTGTGCATTTGATTGCATACAAAATGTGAACAGAGGAGCACAGAACCCTCCTCCTGGCAACCTTCAGCACAATGAGATCAGCTGCAAGAATGGAATAAATTGGAGATTGATTTCTGCAGTTTCATTCATTTGCAGAAATTTGCAGACAATTAAGCTGTCCCCCTGCAGCATAGGTAGCTGATCCTTTTAGCCAGAGGCTGATGGAGATTTGCTCTCTATCCTCAGCACACATAGAGCTGTGATTCTCCAAGTACTCTTGAGCACACAGGGCTAAGGAACTCTGTGTGGATGCAGACCTCTTGTGAGGGTGGTCACTAGCTGCAGCCCAGTAGACAAACAAGGTCACGCTTAGAGCAGGGGGCCCTGGAGTCACAGATACTGGGGTTCCCATGCCTCACATAAGAGCTAAGTAACTTGGGCAGCCCGGGTGGCTTAGCCATTTAGTGCTGTCTTCAGCCCAGGGTGTGATCCTGGGGACGTGGGATCAAGTCCCACGTCAGGCTCCCTGCATGGAGCCTGCTTCTCCCTCTGCCTGTGTCTCTGCCCCTCTCTCTCTCTCTCTCTCTGTGTCTCTTATGAATAAATAAATAAATAATCTTAAAAAAAGAGCTAAGTAGCTTTGGGTAGGTCTCTTAGATCTTTGAGCCTCAGGAAAACAAGTTTTGTAGTTCTACCAGTGAGGTGTTGGATGGATTAAATGGGATACTGGTACAGTGTGCCTAGTACGGTGCCTGGCACATAACTACTTCATAGATGGCAGTATTTGCTACAGCAGACTTGGTGAGTCCAGGACAAGGATGCCACCTAAGTCTTCACACTAGCAAGATGGTAAAAGAACAGGCTATGTGACTTCGAGATTAGAGTTTGGAATCCAAGCTTCAAACTCTCCAAAGGAATAGCCTTCAGGATCCTTTAGCTAGACATGGAATTCAAACCCAAAATCACTGACACCTTTGCAGGAAACCAGGAAAGGCTCCCCCTGCCTGGGAAGTACATCCGACCTTCCCACCTTGACCCACTGTCCACAGCAGGGCCAGGTTGACCACTGAGTCTCACCTGGCACTGCCCTCCCTTAACTCTCTGCCTCACCAGAGAGGATGCTCTGAGCTTCTGCAGTGTTTTGCCTTGTTGAAATGTCTCTCCTACCACACGATTTTGCCCAGAAGTTACAATAGGAGGAACCAGAACAAAGATACCCACTTGTAGCTTCTTTATCAAGTTAGAACTATTTTTTCCTCTCATGTGTTACCTGCTATGAATACAGGACCTGAGTGTGGAGAAGGCAGGCGTGAGTTCTCTGGTCACTTCTGGCCCTGTGAGTATTTGCTCATGAAGATCCTCTGACAGGTGGCAGGACAGGTCCTAGCTACCTTCTGGCCATGGGTTCGGTGTGAAGGGAACAGAGTTATTCCTCTCAAATCTCACTGCCTTCTTGGGGTGGCCTCAGCTGGCTGTGGGGGGAGGGGCCGTGAGAACCAGAGCCTGGAGTGTGGTCCCAGTGATGGAGTGCCATCTGGACCAAAACCTTTCTGTTCTCCTTCACTTCTGGAACACCTTGCCCTTGCAGCGTCTACCCCGGGCACCTTGCCTTGATGGGTGTCATAAGTGGGTTTCTATGGGAACAAACCTTTCCATGGGACACCTGTGTGTAGGAGGCTCATCGGGAAGGGGTCCTGGCATCTTCACCTGTGGGGCAATGAGAGCCACAGGGGTCTCAGCTGTCGCGGGACAGTGGGGACTCCGGACGCCGGATGCCTGCTGCATGTGGTCCCACCTGGAGGCCAGGGACCAGCCCCTTACCAGTCACCGGGTGTTGGCTACATTCCTTTCTCCTTCACAGTCCTCACACCACAGAGGCTGGTCCATGAAAACGCTGTGGAAGCATACCATGGTTCCCTTTTCTGTAAAGTTGGGAGAAGACAAACATGTACAGACCAGAAAGTGGATTCGTGGTAGCCTGTGGCCGGAGCTTGGAATAGGGGAGTGGCTGCATGTGGGCAGCAGGTCTCCTTCAGGATGATGATGCAAATGTTCTAACATTACATTATGGTGATGATTGCTCAACTCTGTAAATTGCCTGATAATCACTGTATTGCACACTTAAAAACGGGTGAATTTGATGGCACTTAAAATCTTTTTTTTTTTTTTTTTTTGGCACTTAAAATCTATCTCGAAAACACTTTTAAAACGCTGTGGGGGAAAAGAAAAAAAGAAAAAACAAAACAAAAAAAAAAGAAACAACAACAACAACAACAAAAAACACTGTGGGAAGTAAGAGGGCAGAGGACCTCAACTCTCCCTCCTCCAAATCAAATATTCATACTTGCATTTTCGGAGGGACCGCTGTGCCCGGTGAAGGCAGGGAGGGGAAAAGGAAGAAATGCAACAAATGAGTGTCCCCACTTTCCCTCTGTAAGTCTCTTCACACAGCAGCCCGCTTGTTTGTCTTTTTAATTTTAAGTGGGCTCCTGTCACTTCTTAGCTTAAACCCGGACCCCCTAAGACTCACATCTTGTGCAAAGTCAAAGCCAGAGTCCTCTCTGGGGGCTACCTGCTGGCCGGCCAGCATCTAGATTCCCTTTCCCAGACCCCGGGTTGGTCTCCTCCTGGTGCTCTGGCCAAGCAGGCTCCCTCCCCACAGCTCAGACATTCCAGACTTGCTCCTGTTGCCTGGTGGTCCCTCCTCTGTGTGCATAACAAGGCTCTTTCCTCCTTCATCCTTCATTGCCACCCTCCTAGTAGGTCCTTCCCCTGGCCTCCCTGGCTAAAATCTCAGCATCTATCCACCCTGCGCACATTCAGTCCCCCATGCTCATTTGTGCTCCGGGCCACTGTTCTGTTTATGTCTCTCTCCCCACTCTAGAATGTGAGCAATACGCGGGCAGAGGTGTGTCTCTTGTGCACGGTAGTCTTCCAGATGTTTAGAATTACTCCTGGCAGAGGGGAAGGGCTCCACGGGTAGTAGTTGAAGAAATGAATGAATGAATGAATATGAATCAATATGAATCCAGTTTCCCTCCCCTTTTCACATTCTTCATTTCTTTCCTCCTCCTTCCTTCATGGCCCCCATCCCCAGCCCTGTCCATAGTTATGGGGTCTCCTCCTTGTTTCCAGCATGCTCTTTTTACCGTGTGATGGGACACCCTCAAGGTGTGTGAAACTTGCTTCTAACACACTGATGATTTCTCCAAGGCTGAGAAGCAGAGAAGGAAGCAAATGGGATTGTAAACCCAAGCACCCTACAACAGAAAGACAGAGGTTCCAATGAGCCTGTGGGACATGAGAGAACTTCATGGAAGGGGGACAATTCTCCTTTAATAAAGTCCTGCGTGAGTGAGGTTCCCCAGGGACACATTTTTGCCCCTTTCACTTAAGCAAGATTGGATGAGGCTGCTGTAGGTCTCCTGCTGTTCCAGGTTCAGAGATGCTGGGGCTCATCATCCAGCAACCGCAGGGCCATAGGAAGGGTCCCATGGGAGGCACGCACCTGTGTGTGCACGGCTGTGGCCGAGAGCCATCTCAGTCAGAAGCAGCAGGAAGGTGTGCTGTGTGTGTCATATGTGTCCTTGGGTTTAGGCTTGTCATGTGTGCCCATTACATGTATATCTATTCATGAGTGTGTGTGTGTGTGTGTACACATGCATGTGTACCTGAGTATTTGTGTTTGATGAGGATTTTGATGTTACTATGCATGTGTCTACTGAATCTGGAGATCTAGAGGTCTGTGTGTGTCTGTGTGTGTCTGTGTTAAGATCTGGCTTTAGGCCACCAACAGCTGAATTACTCACTCGTAAAAGGGACTGAGTGGCTTGTCTTCATTTCCTCACATCTCTGTCCTGGTATTAATAAGACCCATCCTTCACTTTTGTGCTGTTCTTTGGAGAGCACAGAGCACTTCCATGCACAATTTCTCATTTCACTCTGATAACCAACCTCACGGGCAGATTATCCTCCTTTACAGATGAGAAATTCCCCTTCAACCTCTTTCTGTCCTCAAGGAAAGCGGTTTCCATCCTCCTTTCTTGGGGGGCCCGTTGCTGATCCACTCCCTTCCCACCTCTGTAGGCATGCACCAGCATCAGTTGCCCCCCCGCGCTCACCCCATGCCGTGTCTCCCTTCCACTAGCCCTTTCCTCCTAGTACCCAGCACACTTTCTGGCCTGCCCTTTAACTGACAAACTTCTTCCCAGTCTCCCTCTTTCCTTCTGCACCAAAGCCCTCACTTCTCGTTGATTCCTCTGATACCTCACCCTAACACACTGTTAAGCTGCTCTTTCTAAAATCAATACCTCGTCATTGTCAAGCCCAACAGCCTCCTTGTGGTATTTGGCTTTTTGGAGGGGATGTCTGCATTGTGTGATATGGCCATGCACCCCTTCCTTCTTGACATTCTCATCTCTTCATCCTTCTGGTCTTCCTCTTTTTACCACCTAACCTTTCTGTGGCTTTTACTGGCCTTTTAGAAACCTATTGGACGATTGAGCCTCCCCCTTTTCCCTCTCGACGTAATCTGGGAGGTGTCAGCTTTATCTTTACATCCAGCTACCCTTGTACGTGGATGATTGTGATTATCTCTCTCCCTCATTCATCTCTCCCTCCTGAATACTCTTTATATGCCCTCTAGAAATCTCTGTTGGATGCCCTATGAGCCTACAGTCTACAGCATGCAGCACCTATGCCAGAACTGCTGCTTTGGTTTTTTGTTGTTGTTTTTCTCTTTACCCACTATGTTGGTAATGGCAATCTCAGAAGTCAGGAAATCCTCCAACAGCCTCTCCTTTAGCCTGATGCGCCATTCTTTCCCACATTCTGTCTCTTCTCCTTCTATAAACAACTCTTAGGTTGGTCACATTCTTTTAATCCTCTCAGTTTCTGTTTTCTTGAGGTTACAACCACAGCCTGGTGCATTCAGAGGCTTCACATAATGGATTGGCAGATACAAGCACACACAGTTAGGCATAAACACGGTGACACAACACACCTGTCTAGATATGTGCAAGGTGTACGATTGTCAGTCAAATCAGATGCTATGTCTCCTACATGGTCCAAGTCACACAGAAACATTTGGCTTTGGAGCACACAAACCATTTAGCACAGACTTGATCAAAGTTAGACACAGAAGCAGGTACAGAGGTAGACATTTATCAACAAGCACATAGTTATACACATAAATCAGAGACAAAGAGCAGAGCCACTGACATAAAAATACAGCGACAGACAAGTATTTATTGAGGTCCCTGCCATTGTAAGGTAAAAAGTTGGGAGACACAGGATGTCCCAGCCTCAGTAACTCTTTACCATGCTCACCAGGGAGGGCTCAGATGCACATGGAAGCATCTCTAAAATCAGTCATTCCCACCCTTTACTCTGCTCCCTTCTATGTGCTGTTTGCCATTCTCAGACTCAGAGCTTCCTGCTTCTTTTCTTTTCTTTTTAAAGATTTTATTCATTCATGAGAGAGGCAGAGACATAGGCAGAGGGAGAAGCAGACTCCCTATGGGGAGCCCTCAGGACCCTGGGATCACATCCTGAGCCAAAAGCAGAGGCTCAACTACTGAGCCACCCAGGTGTCCCTTCCTGCTTCTTTTCTCAGGCACGTTAGCCCCAAGAACTGACACAACTGTGCTTGCTGCTAAGCTTCTTGGATACTGTGGGAGTTGGGGACATAGACTAGTCACTGCAGGCATGGCTCACTGGTGAGGGGGGAGGACACCAGATGTAGGAATGGGGATTTGGGAGCCTGACCCCTGGGTACCCATAAGAACAAAAATATCACCCATCTGGACCTAGAAGCATAGATAAGCCCTTTATTACAAACAATGGAAAGTTTATTACTGACAACACAGTATGCTTTTTCTTTACTTTAGATACATTAACACATGTTGTCATAATGCACTGAAGCCTACCTTTGCCATGTCGCAGAGCCAAATCACTAAACCTCATATTTGCATAGAGCTTTAAATGTTTTCAGAGTGTTTTTCTGAGACATTCTCTCATCTGAGACTCAAGATTTCTTTTATCATAAATGAGATTCATATGTTGTACATATTTTACATATTTTTTATTCTTTTGCCATTCCCTTGCAAACCAACAAAATCTTTGCAGATATTATACATCAATGTTTTATGACTAAAATCTGGTCTTATCATTGTCTGTTCCATTCTCTCTTTCTCTGTGCTGCTTTTTGCCGGGTTGGGCTGGGTTATTTTGTTGGTGTTGGTTGGATGGGTGGATGGGTGTTGCTATTGTTGTTGTTGTTGTTTTTAATTTTTTTTTTATTGGAGTTCAATTTGCCAACATATAGCATAACACCCAGTGCTCATCCCGCCAAGTGCCCCCCTCAGTGCTCATCACCCAGTCACCCCAACCCCCCACCCACCTCCCCTTCCACTACCCCTTGTTCATTTCCCAGAGTTAGGTGTCTCTCATGTTTTGTCACCCTCACTGATATTATCACTCATTTTCTCCCCTTTCCCTTTATTTCCTTTCACTAATTTTTACATTCCCCAAATGAATAAGACCATATAATGTTTATCCTTTTCCGACTGACTTAATTCACTCAGCATCATACCCTTCAGTTCCATCCACGTTGAAGCAAATGGTGGGTATTTGTCGTTTCTAATGGCTGAGGAATATTCCATTGTATACATAGACCACATCTTCTTTATCCATTCATCTTTCGATGGACACCGAGGCTCCTTCCACAGTTTGGCTATTGTGGACATTGATGCTATAAACATTGGGGTGCAGGTGTCTGGCGTTTCACTGCATCTGTATCTTTGGGGTAAATCCCCAGAAGTTTCCTCCATTACATATACAACACTCTAGTTTTCTGTCATTACTTGAATAATAATTATTTTGCCTTCCCAGAAACCAGACAGTCTTTATTTACACTCATGCACTGAGATGTTTAAATGTTATTCTTCTATGCTTACTATAGTTTATATAAGATAGGAAGTGCCCAATATGGTGTTCTGTGTTTCCCTACACATTTTATCCTATGTATTCTCTCTACTAGCTGGGTGAATTGAGTAAGTCACATGGCCTTGCTGAACTTGATATTCCTCATTATTTAAGGAGGGACAAGATTTACCTGAGAAGTTATTTGCAAGTATTAGAATGGACACATGTGATGTGCCCAACACATTGCCCAATGTGCACATAAGAAATTATTATTAGAGTCTTCTGTGGTGGTGCTTGTGGAAGCAGTCAAATGTGGTGGTAGTGGTTAGGACATGGCTGTCTGTCTCAGAGTGACTGTCTCAGAGTGTCTCCAGCTGACGAACCCAAATTCAACTTTGTCTTGCAGTTGAACATTGAGGTTTTTTGCCATTTTTACCCTTTATGAATAGCGTCTCACTGAACACATTCTTGATACGGTTTTATTCTCTTTCAAATTTAGCATTTGAATGTATTCCTAAGAATGATAATACCAAGTGAAGGGATATGTAAGATTCCTGATTAATAAATGTTGCCTGATTGCTTTCCACAAGAGGACCATCAGATTACACTCCCACCAAAATCTAGGGAAAAATTATAGAAGCTTTCCTAGCCTTAGTTAATCTTGCTTTCTGTTTGACTTTTCATATATAGATATTCCTTTAAAACTATACATACATATGCACACATATACATGCATGCATATGTATGCACACATACTTTTGTGGGACATGGATCTATGATGGTTTTTAATATCACTTGCCAAATGATTTTGGTAAGAACCTGTTGTCCAAAGTTTGAGATATTGACGTTCGATGATACATAACATAAATTCAATTAGTAAGTAACATTGACTGAGATTGGTTTATATACTGAGAAAGATACTCCACTTTAATTTCTCTTTCAGTCCTTTGATCAGATCCAGGTGAAAGTCTCAGCTTGGTACTAACAACCCTTTAATCCCCCACTAACCCTTTCTTAGCTCCCATTTTAGAAAGAAGAGCTGAGGGATGCCTGGGTGGCTCAGTCACTTAAGTGTCTGTGTTAGGCTCAGGTCATGATCTTAGGGTCCTGGGATCAAGCCCTACATCTGGCTCCCTGCTCAGCGGGGAGTCTCTTTCTCCCTCTGACCCTCCCTCCCCCACTTATCCACACACTCTCTCTCAAATAAATAAATAAATAAATAAATAAATAAATAAATAAATCTTCTGACTCTTGGTTTTGGTTCAGGTCATGACCTCAGGGTCATGAGGTGGAGCTCTGTGTGGGGCTCCGTGCTCAACATGGAGTCTGCTTGGGATTCTCTGTCCTTTTCCCTCTACCTTCCCACTTGTGCACTCTCTCACTCTTTCTCTTTCTCAAACAAATTTTTTTTTTTTTTTTTTTTGTAAAAAGAGCTTAGGGCAGCCCGGGTGGCTCAGTGGTTTAGCATCACCTTTAGCCCAGGGTGTGGTCCTGGAGACCCGGGACGAGTCCCACGTTGGGCTCCCTGCATGGAGCCTGCTTCTCCCTCTGCCTGTGTCTCTGCCTCTCTCTTTCTGTCTCTTGTGAATGAATAAATAAAATCTTTTAAAAATAAAAAAAAGAAGAGCTTAGGGGTGCCAGGGTCATGCAGTTGGTTAAGCATCAGACTCTTGGTTTCAATTCAGATCCTGATCTCAGGATGGTGAGATTGAGCCCCACATCAGGCTCTGCACTCAACATGGAGTCTGCTTGAGACTCTCAACCCCTCCCCCACCTCTCTCAAATAAATCAATAAATCTTAAATATATATATATGTATAAAATAAAAAGAGGAGCTTATTTTTCCCCTGAGCTTCCAGCTCAAATTGAATGCCATCATTTGGTTTCCAGTATGCTTATTTTCATGTTTTCCTACTTTTTATGGAAAGCAATACTGGTACTTCATTTAAATTATGATACAGTAATTTCCTCTTTTCACACATTTATGTCATTGAATATGTAAATTACAAATAGGGCAGAAATCTTGACAATGTTGTTCCAATAATTGAAGTTTAAGACATATATACTGAGTAGGTAGTGCATTCCAACAGTTGGCCTACTAATAATAACAAATAGTCCTTGAAAAAACATTGACTAGGACTCTCCATAATGCCCAATGTGGTTTGGAACTTTGTGACTGCCCCTTCATCCCTTTTCATTTGTGAGTGTCAGGACCTTGCAGTTGGCCATGAGGAGAATCACTTTTATATCCATCGGGTTCTATAGGTTAGTGACCAGGTGAGTAATCTCCTTGCTTGGCAGATTAAGAAGGGGAATACACAAGTACCGGAAGGATGTATAAATCAAGACTGACATTGTGAATAGAATGATTCAGAAGATGGGATTAAGGAGCTTAATGATAGTCATTGTGAATCACAATGTCAGCTTTAGTATGATTCTAACGATGTACTTGCTAATGAGGTTTGATAGAATAAAATTAACAATGTCCAAACAGCTGTATGCTTTCACAACAAAGGAACCATATCTCAGAGCAGACTGATACATTTTCTGTGGGGGATTTTAGTCAATTGAGTTTTTTTTCTCTCTCTCTCTCTCTCTCTTTTAGGATATATTTAAATTTGCAAGAACTTCTCCTGTCCCAAGACAAAAGAGGTCCATTGTGGTATCTCCCATTCTAATTCCAGAGAATCAGAGACAACCTTTCCCAAGAGACGTTGGCAAGGTAAGTCAGACAAAAGACAAATGACATAACAAAGGCATGTTTTTATTAAGAGGAGAGCATACACAAGGCAAGCTGACTGTGACTGTCTTGGTGGCCACCTGAAATTGGCCTCTATTCCTCTATGATAAGAAGCCAGATGGTTTTGCCAATAAAAGAATGACAAAAAGCCATCAAGCAACAAACAAAGAATTTACAAAAAACTATAATAACACCTTTGAATGGCATGCTTTGGAGAGCTACATGGCAGACAACAATGCTAACATTGTGTCTGGAAGATGTCATTGATTAAGAAGTAAATTCAATGCTTTTAAAATGATGTCTAGGAAACCAGCCAGATACTCTACTACACTATACTGGCATAGTAGTGTGATGACACATAGCCTTTTTATTTAGATCCTAGTTTTCTTTTCCTTTTTTTTTTAAATCTTTTTAAAGATTTATTTATTTATTCAAGAGAGAGTCAGGGAGGGGTAGAGGGAGAGGAGGAGAGAGTCTTAAACAGACTCTGTGTGGGACTCGGAGTCCAATGTGGGGCTCAATTTCACAACCCCTAGATCATGACCTGAGCCAAAAACCAAGAGTCAGACACTCAAATGACTGCACCATCCAGGTTCCTAGTTCTCAAAGGTATAAGTCCAGGAGAGCCACGGGGTCAGCTCTCTAAAAACTAATCAAAAGAATTAAATCATACTAACCATATCCAGAAAACCTTGTTGCATGAGTCAGGGCAATAATTTTTCTAAGAAGAAATATTTGTTGTTAAATGGGCAGAAATACTGATGTTGCCTGGTCAACACATTCTCTCCCCATAGAAAGTCAATGTGGAGAATCAAATTAAAACCAGTTAGTACTTTTTGGTCATCACAAAATTGGAACAATGGTGATTAGTTCAATGAATGACCTTAATGGCTGGTGCTATTGGATTATTTATTCACTCATTACGTAAATAAGGGGCATCTATTATATGCCAGACTCCAAGATTGGGACTGGATGAATATTGGTGTGAAAAGCACAGAAGCCCTTGTTGTGACAGAGCTCATACTATAGTGGGGAGACAGATATTTTGGTGAGTAAATAAACAAACAAACAAGAAGTTGCAAAGGATAAAAAACTCTGTGAAGATCAGAAAGATAGTAAATGGTGAGACCAAGGAGTAGAAGGACAGAAGTGTTCACGTATATGGTTGGGAAGGTTGGTCAGAGATCCTGGTGTTTGACTGGAGACTGGAACAATGAGAAAAGGATAGCCATGGGAAGATCTTCGGAAGGTGCATTCTTAGCAGAGGGCACTGCATATGCAAACATCTGGAAGGGGAAAAGAAGGAGATATATCTGAGGAGCAAAATGTCTGGATGGGTACAATGAGGTGAGCAAAGAAGAGAGTGGTAAGAGCCGAAGTCAGAGAAGCTGGCCTGTCATAGGGGCTCCAGAGACAAAGAAAGTGGGGATTTCATTGTTTATACACCAAGAAGCCACTGGAAGTTCACCCAGGTGTGTGCGTGGGCGCGTGTGTGTGCGCATGTGCATGCTGAAAGACCCCCACCCCCCACCGCCGGCTGCATCATTAGGAATGATTTGTGGGAGCAGAGTGGTCAGGAGGAGTGGACACAAAAAGATCTGCCAAGAGGAGTGTTTTAGGGTGACCTTGACTAGAAGTGAGGGTAACTTGGACTATTAGAAACCTATTTCTGTTGGAAATTAGAAGCATCAATAATCCAATATCTTGGTAGCCACCATATTTGTGATTTTAAATTCCTACTGTGCCAAAGACTCCTTTCTTTAAGCAAAATCTTGCCAGGAGTGCAGGACATGATGCAAAAGGAAGCAGAGCTGTTCCAAGTGGACAGTAGTAGGGTTGATGAGCCCTGCTCTTTGGATAGCCCTAACCACTGTGGTGGCCCTGAAGCCAAGGGTGACACTCACCAAGGGCCAAATTCCTCAAGTCTGCAAGGCTCTGCCACTAATAGTTTCAGAGACACAAGTTGCATCCTTGCTTTTTACACCTTTATGTAAGCCTGGTGTTCTCAACTCTTACTGTACAACAGAGTTGCCCCGGGGGCAGTTAAAATACAAATGTCAGGCTCTACCTTCCAAGATCAATTCAGTTGGTCAAGGAGTGAGGACCAATCATCATATATATATCCCCAGGTAATTCTAATGTGCAGCCAAGGTTGAGAACCACTGGCCTAAACCAGTCCTATGGACCAGGAGCATCAGCACCACCTGGTTATGAATAACTGCACTGCCATGCAAAAACTATGTTTGTCCATGTTTTTTATGCCTTCAAAGGGACTATTCTCCTCTTTTTGCCTGCTTGGTTTTATCCATTCATCTCATACTTTTTTTTATATCTTATGCTTTACCTCCATCAACTCCACTCATAGCTAACAGGTGATGCTCTGTTGAACTGTGAGAGAGTATATGGGTGGCTTCAGAGAGTACTGGGGAGGTAGGAAGAAGGAAAACATATCCCACCTAGCCACCCAAATTCTCTGAGTCAGGTAGCTCTAATTTTATAAATATTTGACTGTTGGCGACTGCATTGTAATCCTGAGGAGAATTGCTAGGGAATGGTCTAAAGCACACTCCACAAGGGAGGGAGCTGGGGTATTTATATGCCAACTCCATCCATCTTTGGTTGAGGGTCTTTCCCAAAGGTATAAACTATCCAGCACATCCAGCCTTCCCTGTGTTCTGAGCATCAGCATAAGGGCCCTCTAAGGCCTGGGGGAGACAGCTGGAAGTCTGCTGGTGTACCCAGAAAAGGTGAAGTCCAAGGAAGGGGACAGAGTACTCATGGATTCTGTTCCACCCCTGAATATAAATACTTTTGCTTTGCCGGCCTGGTTTTCCCTGTCTCCTCTTCTGCTCCCGTCTCATTTTCTGAACTAACTTTCCTATCTCCTTCCTTTGAAGGTGACTATACTTGCTTCTCTCCATTAATAAGTACTAGCTGCTTCCCAGGCAGGAAAATATCTGAGATTCAACCAAATTCATATCAATAAGCACATATTCAGTGCCTGCTATTTGTAAGGCACTATGTTAGGGTTTGGAGTTAATGACAAAAGGCAATAGACAGGGTCCTTAATCTCACAGGGATTACAGAAGAATAGATAAAATAATCACAAATGCATTTTTGTTCAGTATTATAAAGTATAAGCACCTTTCATCTATTCTGTTAAATTCTCATAAAAGCCACCCCATGAGGATCATCTTCCAATGTGCTACCTGAGAGTAATGGGACTCAGAGGGATAAAGTCCCCTAGCTGGAGTCTCATAGTTAGTTTTTGTAGCAGAGATGAGCTCCATGCCTGCTCTTTGAGATTTCAGAGTCTGTGTTCCTAACTAGTATGCTCAGTGCTAAGTACAATTTGAGAATTCTTCTACATGGAATGAAATGTCTTCGCTAACAATTGCTCTCTTTAAAACAGCATTAAATTTAATTATTTGAAGTGCACACAAAAATAGGATGGATACAGGGATGGATAAGTGGATAGATACATGATAACACAAGTATAGTAAAATGTTAACAGCCGAATCTAGGTGGTGGGCATAAGACTGATCATCAAAAACTTCTTTCAAATTTTTCTCTGTTTGGAATTGTCATGATACAGTGTTGGGAAAAAAATAAGCTTAATTAAATACAAAAATTATCATAAAGCACATAAGAATTGACATCTTGGCACACAAAATATTTTTTTTTTATTTGCCTTGAACTTCAAGGGAATGGATGGAGACTAAGTATTCTTTCTTTTCTTTTTTTTTCCCCAGTCATATTTTATCACAATCTGAATCCCTTTAAAGAAAAGAAACTCATATACTACAGGGTGAAGGCATCAAAAGCAGAGTGCTGTGGTGAATCCACTCTCTAGGGGGGATTTTTCTCTGTTGAGGCTGTGCCATGTAGAATTGCACATTGACAGAAAGGCCATGTGGGCAGCTCTAGGAGTTAGAGTTTTGGCTGATGCATACTTTATTTATCTGCCAAATAATTAGTTGGTAAGTGGCTAAATTACTAGAATTTGGGGGCTGCTTTTCCATCATCTTTCTCAATGTTTCTGAAAAACGGGTTAAATACCCAGTTGTGAACACACTGCCTCAAACCTGTGATTTCCTTCCCATTTCTGAATTCTAGACGGCAGTGAGGATCTGGGAGCAGGTGCCCTAAAGAGAAATATGTAGTTCCCAACATGTAGTCTTTCCCTCCCCTTCAAAGTGTGACTATTTCAAAATTTGGGCCATAAATAATTTCTTAGTTTTACCAACTTTCACTGATAAATATTTGATTGCATCTTTAGAGATTTTTGAGTTCTTGGGCCTGATTGATTGAGAGCAGGGGACTTTAAATCTGTGAGGCAGCAAGGAGGTCTTTGGGAGACGTATTTTATTCTGTTTTATATTAAGTTTGAAAGACAAGTCATTTATGAAATGCTTATTAGAGATTCTACTTTCATCACAAACCCTTTTCATCAAAACCAATGAAAGTACATTTTACTGAAAATCCTTTTTTTATATCCCCTATAAATTGGCAGAATGGGCCTTTAGAAGGACATCTTTAACCCAGGATGGAAGAAATATGTAATTGGACCATGTGCTTTTCGTAAAGGGAATCAACATAGATCATTAGACCGAATCATGAAAACCACTCAACCAGGACTCTGCTTTGATTGTGTCATGAATGCAAGTCATACATGAGGATAATTTACTGCAGTTCTTAAAAATTTCTTAGAGTTCTGAGCATATGCTTTATTAGGGATCTTCCCACATCCAAGTACTCTGTACCTCCAATTTATGCCCACCTACGCAAACAGACACCAAGGAATCTGGTATTTCAGAATTGAATCTGTTTTAGTCCATTTATTAGTCATTTGTATCACTTTGAGAACTCATGAGTGCCAGGCTGTGTCCTCAGAAACTGGGCCAGAAGACTAGAACTGGATCCCTAGTACTGCTCCATTTTACCCTCCTACTGAAACATAGACTTAGCCCTATCCCATGTTCCGACACATTCAATGTAATTGCCATCAGCCCTCACCCCCTTTTAAAATCCACTGCTTCATGTTTTTTATTCAAGTCTGACTACATGCCTCTTCTCAGAAATTTACAGCTGTTTAATTTCTCCTTTTAAAAACAACTAGCTATTTTACTCAGTCACTACAACTTAGAACTGTCTAGTGTATAGAAGAGAAATTTGAATGTAAGAGATCTAAGATATCCAGAAGCTCAATACTCAAAAATTCTTGTTGAGATGAACAGCAGAGTTTATTTCTACATTCAGCAACACCATTCCCCCCCTCATATGTATGCCTTTCCTATTTCTATGACTTTGAACTCTTTCCTCTCCCTGGGATACACCCATCCTCACTCCACAGGAGGTGCATGTATTCAATGCTTCACTGTCTAGTAGAACTTTTACATCCTTGCAGAAAGTTCATTCCATACTGCCCAGGATGGTAGCCTCTAATCACGTGTGGCCATGCAACACTTGAAGTATGGCTAGTGCAATTGAAGAACTGGATTTTTAAATTTTATCTATTTTAACTAATGTTAGTTTAACCTTAAAAACTATTGTTTGATTCAGTTATTGGAACAACTTGTCTTGTGAAATTTACCTTTTCAACTTAAATTTATTTTATTTTATTTTATTTATTCGTGAGAGACACAGAGAGAGAGAGAGAGAGAGAGGCACAGACACAGGCAGAGGGAGAAGCAGGCTCCATGCAGGGAGCCCGAGGTGGGACTCAATCCTGGGTCTCCAGGATCACACCCTGAAGGTGGCGCTAAACCACTGAGCCACCCGGGCTGCCCTAAATTTTAATCTCAGTACAGGTCAAATACTTTTCACAGAAATGTAATATCTAAGTCGATATGTCAGTGTAATATAAACACAAGATTTCAAAAATGTACACATATACAAAGAATCAGAAATATCTCTAATAATCCTTATGTTCGTCATGTTGAGATAAAAACATATTGGATATATTGGCATGATTAAAATTAATATCATATTTTTTACTTCCTTTATTATGTGGCTACCAGAATTTTTTTTTTTTTACATTTTTAGAAAATTCTAAATTATTTTTATGGCTCGCATTATATTTCTATTGGTCAGTGCTGGGCTAAAGCCTATTTTTGATATAGTCTCCTCCTTGGAATTTTCCTTTGATCTCCTTTACACATTGTTTCTACCTCTTTGCTCACGTGTAATACATTTGGAGCAGCAATATAGTTTCTTTTGTATTTTTCTTGTCTTTCCATTAACTATAATTCATCAAGTGTAGTGATACAGTGCACTGCCTAACACACAGTAGAAACTCAAATATTCTTTGACTTGATTTCTGGTTAGGTCTATGGCTAGTTGGATAAGGCATCCACTGGTTACTGATTAAAGTGATCACAGCCTGGTTTGTTGTTAGAATGGAATTAATAGACCATTATATGATTGGTCTGGGTATTTCTAGCAAATTTTAATTTTCCACAATGGCATTGAGGCTATCAGATAAATTGGTTGGCAGTCAACCATTATGTCAGGTCAAATAAGTATCTTTAGCAGATTGTGGTAGATTTGATGTTAGTGGATTCTGAGTGGGATGTGATGGGGTGAGGAGAAAGAGAGAGAGAGAAGAAAAAGAGAGTGCCTGTATTTCCATATTTGCTCATACATAAATATTTTAAATCCACTTAAATAAAAAAAACCCTCAAAACTTTAACTTTATTCACAATTGAACAGTTAATTTTAACTTATTTTGACTAAGCCTAATAAAAGCATATATTCACTATTAGCAAGTGTTGCCCTCTTTCTGCAAAGTTTAATTAATGATAAAACATAATTGAGTTGTTTTGGTTGTTTGCCAAATACATATATATGCAAAAATGCCCTCCATGATATATACTCAGCAAATAAAGGCATCTGAGCCTATGGAGGAAGCAATATTTTTAGCTCTGAGTTTATCACCCTTTCAGTTCTCAATTTGAAAGATTCCCAGGGCTTTATTGTTATGTACATTTGGCCTTGGACTGAATTTATATTTAATTAGTCGTGAACATTAAGGGATCCAGCATTTCAGCTTGAATTAGCACCCCAGAGCCAGGAGAGTTAAGGAATTTTTTAGTTCAACTAGAATCTTCAGCATCTAATGAATGTCAGGATCTAAGCCAAACATAGCTATCTCCTCTGTCCTGTTTAGTTCTTACAACAATCCCACTAAGTACTATACCCATTTCTCAGATGGGGAAACTGAAATCAGAGAGATTAAGCATCTAGTCCAAAGTCACTCAGTTAAAAGAGTGGCAAGTCTAATACTGAAACCTTGAGTGCCAATCAATGACCCCGGCATGCTAACATGCGTGAATATGGAGTTCCTATGGGTCTCTGGTGTTTGCATAGCATGCTCACATGAATTATCATTTGATGCTCACACATACTCTCAAGAAACCAGTATTATATCCCCATTGTAGCACTGAGGAACTGAGGTTAGAGCATGATGCAAGACATTTATAAACTGAGTTGTCGATAAGCTGAGCTCTTTCTGCATTACCACCTGCCATGCACCAGAGGTCTGGATGGATTTCAAAACAGCAACACATGGCATGAGGTAAGGAATAGGCTTTATTGAAGAAAGAGAACCCATAGAAGCCAGGGGTCAGCCAAAGATGAGAATACATCATCCCACAGAGAGCTTTGCCAGGGCCTGGGCAGAGCACTGCACATTGTCTCAGTTTGCCAGAAGAGCCCTCGGCTGCTGTGGTTCTCCCTTCTTAGGCCAGCTTGTCTACAATCTTGTCAGTGGACAGATAATCAAATTCTTGGGGTATCTGGCAGCCTGAGCACAGGTACCCAGATTTATAGAAATTGTCTAAGATCCCAGATGCTCAAAGCCAGATGCCTTGGGCAGTGATATGCTGGTTAACAGGCTCTTGGGGGTGAAGGAAGCCCTAATTAGTAATGTTTGCCACTTTCTTTGGTGTAAGTATTCCCACTGTGACCAATTTCAAGCTACCGACTTGTAAACTTCTTGAATATTTAACAATTGACTTTCACAAGGAAGTAGGAGCTAGCTTCAGCTTACCACTGACCTTGGGACCTATGGATTGTGATACTGGATGTTTCAGGGAATGCACTGGCCCCATGGGGATCTATGCTTGAGTGGAATCTCCTGCTTGGAGAAGTGGCTTACCCATCTACCTGTTCACCCCTGATGTCAGCTGGTTTCTTGTTCAAGGTGAGCTCCAACGGTCATTTTGGATAATTGTGCTCCTTGCATCCCATTAGGTGCCTTGTCAAAAGCCACATGGCTAGTGCAAAGAGGATGCAGACCTTGAAACCATGCTCTTTCAGCTCTGCCACACCTCACCTCTTTTGTACAAAAATCCCGAGTCAGTCTCCTGAGGCTGACAAATTCTGTGATAATTGTCCTGGTTCTACCTGGAAAATAAGGAAGGGAAAGATAAAATTTTCTGTGAAGTGCGGAGAAATTAAGTTAACTTCACAAGCAGTTATTTGACGTGCATGTTTGTGCAGAGTCAAGGCTGGGGTCATGTCTTAGTTTAACAAATAGACCACGTGTTGACAAGCAGAAAACTTCTTTCTTCACCCGGCAAGGAGAGCCACTATCTGGCTTCAGAGAACACATTTTTTTGTTCGTATGTCTACTGACAACCCTGTTCAAAGGAGCCACAAGGAACAAAAGTGAAAGCAGAAAAGGCTAACTTTGGTGTAATTAAGAGATATAGCCACTCGTTTTTCTAAGTGACAAGGCCACAGCTGACTCAGTCGATAAGGACTGTGAAGGAGCAAGACCCAAGGTGCTGTAGGGAATGTATTGGCCCTTTTGTGGTTAGACTTCCAGTCCCAGCTTTGAAGAAGACTGAGGCAGAGCTGGATGGAGACAGGAACAGGCCCATGAACAGTTTTCTGAAAAGAAGGAGGAATGAACAAAGAACTCACCTGTCTTTCCTTTTCTAGCTGAGAACTAGCCTTGGCTTCCAAGTGGGGTTATAGGGAAGAGGCTTCAATGTGGGGCTGAGCCTGCCTCGGTAAGATCGTGGACACAAACACCCTTTGTTGCAAGTTTAAATGGTCCTGTCTGTAGGTGTTTCACTGGAGACACATTGGATATTTGGGATCAGGAGATGAAGAATAGCCCCAGCTTAAGCCTTTGGGGCAGGCAAATATTCTTTCCAGGTGGAAAAATTGGGCCGCATTCATTCACTCAGAGATATTTATTGAGCAACTACTATGGGCAAGGCACTGCATTGACTGTTGCCCATGGATTCCCACTCAAGGAACATGCACCTGGGGTAGACACAGACCTAGAAACAGGCAGATTAGACTGTGATCGGGAGCTGTGGGAGTGTGAAGAACCTGAGAAGACAGAGAAAGTTAATACCCAAGAGAACTCACAAATGGCTACCTACCAGTAGGCAAGGCCAATTGGGGATGGTAAGAATTCTCTAGGCAGTGGGAAGAGTGTGATCCAACATCTAGAGCCGAGAGGGCATCGTGTGTCTGGAGAGCCAAGCATATTGAATGTGGATGTAATGCAAGGAGAACCCCTCAAATAAAATTAGAGAAAGAATCAGGGACTAGAAGTTGAAGAACCTACACATGACTCACCATTTACTCTGTAGGTGTCAGCTATAAATCGAGGAATGGCATGGCCATATTTGTATTTGAGGAAGATCAGTCTGGTTGCAGGGGAATCACACCTGGCTGAGAAAACCAGAAGCAGGGAGGCCCTGATGGAGGCTGTGACAGCAACCCAGGTGGGCCGCACAGTGGCAGCCAGGCCAGAAGTGGCGGGAGACAGGAGACAAGACACCCAGTCAAGGGCTGGGCCACCTTGGTGACTGAGTGTTTGATGGGGAGGGAGGGAGGTAAAGGAAGGACCCCCCCTCTTAGCTGGGAGCATCATACCTCCATAGGATGCTGGCGAAGTCACCTGACGGAGGGTTTAGCTGTGAGTCAGTAGACCTTTCATGAAACTAAGGGTATTATTTCCTCCTCCTCTCTCTCGAGTTCACTCTTTCCTGAGGCTGCTCTGCGGCCCTTCTGTGAAGCAGGAGGGAAGCGCTCCCAGAGGAGACAGATCTACCTGCGTGTTAGACGGAGGTGGAGGGACAGGCTGGATGCAGAGCAGGGTCTTCTAGGGAGTGGATTCATTTTGCACCAGCAAGGCTTGCGGGCACCAGACTTTCAGGCGCCTCTTCGCATGTGTTCCCAGGTGTGAACACGAATCCTCCCTGATCCATGTCTACCGATTTTAGTTTAGTCATTCCTGGCTGTGGATTTGAAATCTGTTTTACTGCCAGCTCAGAAATGCATAACAGCTGTGTTCACTGTTGGCCTTCTAGCCCTGAATTCATTCTAAATACATTTCTTCTTAGTAATTTCTTCTTTGAATGCTGATGTTTGGCGATGCATTAGTATACACAATTCACAGGCTCTGTGTTGCTCAATTTTTAGTTCGTTTATTTGACAACTTGAAATTCCTCACAAGTGGTGCTTTTATTTTGTTATTTGCATCTGGAAATCATTCCTAACATGCCATGGAATAAATCTGTCTTTTTTTTTTCCATAATTTTTTCCTTATTATTAGAATAATAGGTGTTCATGATAAAAACTTTAATAAAGAAAAATACATATTTTACAATAACACGGGATCCCTGGGTGGCGCAGCGGTTTGGCGCCTGCCTTTGGCCCAGGGCGCGATCCTGGAGACCCGGGATCGAATCCCACGTCGGGCTCCCGGTGCATGGAGCCTGCTTCTCCCTCTGCCTGTGTCTCTGCCTCTCTCTCTCTCTCTCTGTATGACTATCATAAATAAATAATAAAAAAAAATTTACAATAACACTATAACAAAAATCTCCCCAAGTTCTACACCCGCGACCACCCTGTACTTGAGATAACCACTGTTGGCTCTAGGGCAGTGCTTCTCATTCTCTAAAGTTACACATAAACCAGTGAAAGCACAGGTTCCTGGGGCCTCATCCATCCCATCACACATGTGAGCATTCTCTGCCTATGTCCACTTCAGGTCTGCTTCCATCTGGCACCACCAGCTTCTCCTCTGTACCTATGCCCATTCTCCCCGGGTCTAGAACATCTTTGCTCTCATTATGCTGTGCAGCAATATCATCTGGGGCTATATATCCTCAGCCCTGCTGAGGATTAAAAACACAGCCCATTGGATATGTATATTCCATGAAGGCTTCGGAAGGTAAGGAATACACCAGAAGCCTTCCGAATCCACCTATGGTTCCCCATCATTCTCACTGACATTCTCCTTCCCATCATTAGAAACAGCCTCATTTGAGCTGCCCTCTCTCCAACTCTAAGAATCCCCTACTACCAAAAGTGCATTGTTCTCAGTGCTTTGCATACTCCACTAATTCCATGCAAAGGAAGTGTTTCTGTGACCTTTACAGAGGAGGAAACTGAGTGATTGGTGGACTTCTCTGAGGCCTCAGAGCAGTAAAGCTAGGATTTTTAAAACTCTTTATTGAAGTATAATATATAGACACAAAAGTGCAAAATCATAAGTGTCCAGCACCATTATTTTCTCTATAGACAGAATACACCCATGAAGTCAGCACTCAGAGCACAGAATGGAACAGGACCAGCCGCCAGAGGCCCCTTCATGTCACCTTCCAGGCACTAACTCCACATCCCCCCAGTGTAACCAACCCTCCCCTCTATCACCACGAGAGAGTGTCACCATTTGGTACATAATATAAATAGAATCATACGGCATGTATTTTGTGTTGGCTTTTTAAATTTTTTTGCTCAGCTTTACACTTGCGAGATCCATCTTTGTTGTTAGGCACATTTGTAGAATCACAGATGTGTAGTATCACATTTTCTAAATATACCGCACTCTATCCTTTCTACTCTTGAGAGGAATTTGGATCATTTCCAGTTTGGGGCCATTACGAATAGTCCTACAATACCATTCTCATACATGCCTTTAAGTGAACATATATACACATTACTGTTGAGTATATACCTAACCATGGGATTTTTGGGTCAGTTTTAGTAGATTCTAACAAACAGTTGCCAGAGTGGGTTATATAGAAGCTAAAATTTAAACCCATTATTCTGACTCTACAATGAATTATTGGGAGTAGGGCGGGTGGCATATTTATTTATTTATTTCTAAAGAAAAATATATCCAGTTTATTTCTGACTCAGTAGTGACAGCCATTAAAATCAGCCATAACAGGGGCCCATTCTGTGTGTTTGGATCACACTGGAACCTGGTGCCTTCACTATCAAGAACTAGAGGAGGTCACTGCACTGGTTTCCCATCTGCGTTGATCCTCACGAGATGAGGCCATATCTAGGCTTCTGGTGTCCATTCAAAGGATACACCCTCCACAGCAGGTCTTTCTTCCTCCCACTCCCAAGATCCTGAGGATGAAACAGCTCTCTCTAATCTGGTATTATGGGAATACTTGCCAAAGTCAGGGAGATTTAATTTTCTTCAACACGTTTTAATTTAATGTAATAAGTTATTTTATAAGCCAAAGAACTAAAAGTTTAGGACCCTGAGAAACAGACACAAAGTCAAAGGATTTTCTAACAAACTCTTTTTTAAAAAAAATTTGCTAATCAAGATGTCATTAAAAAATACAGACATTATCCACAGTGATTTCTCAACCCTCTGCTAGGGTGAATTGCTTCATACATTTGAGCTGCCTTTCCTTAGGTAGGACTGGCAATAATAATAATAGTAATAATAATAGTAATAATAATAATAATAATAATAATAATAAGTTCATCTATGGGCAACCTCTACGGACACAACTTGGTTACTACTATTTTTGTACTAAGATTTCTCACCTCTTCCTGATGACTGACAGTGGTGTTATCTAATCACAACCTTTTTTTCTTAATTAGGACACTGAAAGCCCACCTTCTGCCTTTTCTTAGAAATATTGCTAAGTAGCCATCATGCAAGAATTCTTAAGACATGGATCATAATAAAAAATGACCTGAGAATACTTCATGATTTTTGTTTTTTTCCCCTCTTTTTGCCTCCTGGGAATGAAATGACCCAAGGCTTGTGGTACCAAAGACCCTTAACAACACATTTTTCCCAGATTCAGGAAGATTTGCTACACAGTAAATGACCAAGAGTTCTGACCCAGTTATGTACAATTGCTGAACAGACAATTTGCACATCCATCTTCATTTGTCATCCCTGATGAACCACTGAGTGTCTCAAGTGTTCCCTAGCCCCCTTCCTAAGTCAGGAGAACACACTTTGAAGCTCTTGCTGCTCTTTGGTTATGTGTATATTTATTGGTATTTCAATTTTCTCCCTCTCTCAATTCAGAGAGATATTAGACTATTAGAGTTGGAAGGAATGCTAGAGATGGCCCAAATACCTCACTTAATAAGTAAAGAGTTCAGCTGGTAGCCTCATGTGCCCTCCCAAGGTGAGAGCACATTACAGGACCAACCCAGCCTTTGGACAGGAAAGAGCTGGGTAAAAACTCCAGGAAGTGAGAATATATCACTGCAAGATTCCACCTGTGTAAGCCCTGTTTTGTTTGAGGACAGTGATTTGCATAACCTACACAGGCTATTTTGGAGAGCATAATTTCTGCATTCTTTGATTGCCTGTAGTGTTCCCATTTCATCCTCAACATCCAGCATGTGCCTGACACAGACTAGGCTCTCAATAAGTATGCATTGAATGAGTAAGTGGAAAAGTGGTCAAAAAAGCTCAATTCTAGCAGTCTCCTCACACTGGATTAACAGTCAAGGACTCACCTCGACCTCTACCTACAGGCACCTATATATTCTTTTATATGCAGAACATATGCTTTTAAGTTTGGGGTTAAGAAAAATAATTTTTCCTTTTTTTTTATCAGTTTTTAAATATCATTTACTGTTAATTGGGTAAAACGATGAATTTGGTAGGAGAAAGATGTTTGGGGAAAGTTTGAGAAATTTAAATGTAATATATGAGAATATATTTATATACATATAATTTATATTATGTAACATGTTATGTAAAAAGTACATTTTGTATACTTTGTGGGGGACGCTTCTTGTATTGAGTTCTATGGACAGAATGGTTCCTTGTAGGTCAATATTATAGGTAACTAAGCAAAAAATGTTTTTGAAAACAAGATTCATTTGGATGCCAATATTTCTGTAATGCTTCACACAGTGATTCCCTGTCTTAAAGTAAACTGAAGTTAATATACCCATTTATTAAGGGAAAGGTGGCTTTTATTATTATGACTATCAAATGGAATTGTGTTAAACCTTCCGAAACTGGGGGCATGTGAAGGGTTCTTATGCTCCCTATGTTAAGTGGCTTCATTTTGCCGTGTATCTTTGTGTGTCTGTGCTTTTTTAGCTTTCCTGATCTTTTCCCCACCTCCAGGCACTCTCGGCACTGCCCCTCCTCACTATCCCTCTGCTTCCTTCTAATAAGATTAGCTGGTTCTTAGAATTTGCTGCTTTCCAGTTGCAGTGGGCTGGGAAATCATTCTCTGGGCATATCCCTATCCTGTGCTATCAGCTCAGAAAAATGGGATGAGACAGACTCAGATGTGGTTTCTGTCCTGCTGGTGATCATCTCTTTGACCTTTGGACAGGTCACCTGAAACCATTTGAGTTGTTTTTTCTATGAGACAAGGTTAGTAACACCTACCATTCACATTTGGGGAAAGACAAAATGAAACCATCTAGTTGATGACGCTGGCCCCATAGCAAATGCTCTATCAATGTACCCCTCCTTTCTTCCTCTCACTTCCTGGCCAAAACCTGCCCACAAGGTGTTGAGTGCTTGTAAAGCTTTCTCCAGGAGGAATAGGCTCATATGTATGTGCACATTGCAGGTAACCTGTTCCCATAGTGGACACCTTTCCAAAGAGTGAACGTTACCACATAAGTGTACTGCTTAATCAATATGCTACTGGACCAATAAGAGATACTAGCTCAATTTAGCATTGTCTAGGAAGAATGCTAAAATAATTTGTTTTTTAAATCAGTTATCCAATCTACCCACCTGCCAGTTTCTTTGTTATAGTTGAAGATATGAGAACACATATTCAGCAATAAATTCAAATATAAGCACCATGAGATCTGGTCTGTTCACAATTGTACATTGAGGGCCTGGAACATCATCGATGCACCATAATTTTTTGACTGAATAAATAATCTATTTGCCGCAGATGTTGTGTCATTTATACTGTGCCCAGGTCCTGTCAAAGGAAAAAAATGAAGGAAAAAAAGAGAGACTCTCACCCAGCTATTTGTCTATTTTTTTTTCCCCTGCTCAGGGCTAAATTTCCCTGAAAAATCACATAAGATCCCAGCTGTCAGAATGAGTTCATTAGCTGGGGTAGGGATTCCAGCTTCAGAGAGCTGAAGCTTCCACCCAGCCAGGTGTCTGTTTTAAGAACAGCATCCTCTTATGCAAAACATTGGTAGAAATGACCTGCTCTCTGATAAAGAGCAGCTACCGAGCCTGCTCGCCCGGTGCTACCCGATGGTCAGTGGAGATGGAGGAGCGTGCACAGCCAGACGGCGGCGGCAGAAACGTGATTCTACCCGCTTTGGCATCATGAGTTTCTAGTGCAGATGGTCCAGTTGCAAATGGAGACACTGCGGATGTGCTCATCCTTGCCCTTGCTGATATAAGCATGGGGATATTATATTCAATTTTTGGTCCCCATCCATATGCTGCTCCTCCAATTTATTTGTCCACATGAAGGGAGATGAAGCACAAAACAGTAGGACGTCCAATCCTGCTTTAATTACAGCGATGAGCTGTTTGTCGGGGTGCCATGAGCCACAATGCCGCCTTGTTCCCTGACAAACTCAGAGCCTGAGTGGCACTGACTGCCCCGTCGGCCCCAGTCGCCAGTCTTGGGCAGCAACAGTATCTGGTTTGATATTGATTGTTTGAAAACCAAGAGCTATGACTCTGCCAAGCTTAATGAAAAGGAGACAATCACTCAGAGAGGATATGCAATTTTGAAGATGGGAGGCTTTGAACAAAGCCCGATGCTGAGAGCATTTCTGGCATGTCACAGGTGAGGTTGTCATTATTAGCAGCAACAACGTGGTCATCATTCTCACACTGGTTTAATTGTTCAACAGACACTGAGGGCCATGTCCACAGAGTCCAGCAAATGAAAATAAACACACAATTCAGGGCCCTTTTTGACATGCTGCTTTGCAGGTCTTTTATTTATTTTTTTTCTGGAAGAAATTGCTACCCTAGAGGTCTTTATGTGTTCATATGGTATCTTCCTCATCTTGTTCTTGAAGGTCGTAGAGAGCTAAGACCTTGCCTTACTCATCTGGGTTCTCTTGCTCCAGGGACAACACCCACCCATGACATAAGCTGCAACTATGAATTTAGTGGAATTAATAGAAATACCAGGAACCTGGCTCCTCTTTGAGTCATAATTTTTTCAGGAACCAGAGAGCGGATGACAAGGCACCAGGGCTAAGAGAACATGGACAGCACCCTGTGGACCCCAAACCCTCTGTGATTGGCAGGCAGAGCTACCAGAGCAGTCGGAGCAGTGGGTGAAATCATAGGCTAGCAAGCTGGAATACATGGCTTGAATTCCCACTCTGCCACATACTATCCAGATGACTTTGGTCAGGATATGCAATGTCTCTATGCCTCAGTTTCCATATATGTACAACAGAGGTGATAATAGTACCTGCCTCATGGGATTTTCCTGAGGGTTAAGAGGTTCTAACACATAAAAACCTCTCAAACCAGAGTAACTATTTTATATTGTCACAAATATCTGATACAGTTAATATCTTTGTACTTAGAACTTATGATGGTGTGAGTGTCACTTTTGGAGATGCAGAGATAGATTTACCCTTATACCCCTAACATTATCCTCAAAGACACTATTTGGCTCATGTGAAAATATTTACTCATTTTTAAAGACCCCTTTAAGTTCCTTTTTATACAAAAAGTAGTTCTATTCCTGTTCTAATAAGAATGACATAAAGAAAATCTTATTACACTCATAATCTTAAGGTAATTGAAAACTACTGTTGAAAAGTGGACCCCAAATGTATCAGAAAATGAATTCAATTCAATTATAAATAATAAGAATCAACTATACTTGAATGTGTGTGAAGTATAGAATCATAGTTAAACATTTAAGGAATATGTCCTTATCTTGTTACTATGGAGACAGGTTACTCCAAGAATTTGTGGTTCTATGGTAACAATGGAATTACACTATTTCCTTTCCATATTGAAATATTCAGCAACTAATTTCCTATAGCTTCATAATATATCATGTTAACGACCTCAGAGATGAAAACCAAGGTGGTGAGATTGTCTCCATGCTCTGGGGTTATTCTATTAAACAAAGCAGAAAAAAAAACACGTTTATCCTCATTTGACTGGGAACTTCAAGGGAGCTCTTAATGAGAAAGAGATGGCAATGACACTTCATGGGGAAGTGCTAAATTTAACTCAAGTGGTTAGTATTACTTATTCACTTGGTCCAGGGTTGGATCACCACCATGAGAAAATTATAGTTTTATATGTGTGAGGACAGAAGGAATATGATAGGATTCAACTCAATTGCACAAATTGTCAATGGAGACCTATTATGTACTGGGCACATATAAGGTAGAAGCTGCCTCATGGCCTATTTTTTGTCTGTTAAAATGTTTATGGTAATTTTCATGTGTTCTACCAAACATTTGGAATAATAGGACTAATAAAGAAAGCAAATGTAACTGAAGTCTAAAATCCTTGTCATCAATATTAGTTTCTTCAAAGTTCCTCTTGAAATCCTACAGACAACCAAGTTTGTGGAGCCGAGGCATGTTGGAGCAGCTCATGCCAGTTTGCAGTAGCTGGTATGCATTGCCTCCCAGCTCTGTATTCATCCACTTTAGTGGCTTGAAGTCAGCCATTATGGGAGGATTTATGCCATAGAAATGAATAAACACTACAAATCAGGTTCTTTTCTTTTCTTTTCCTTTCTTTTCTTTCCTTTCTTTTCTTTTCTTTCGACTGTTAAACACTTACCAGCACTCCACTGATTGCAAGTAGTGACTTGAATCATATCTCCATATCTCACAGAAATCTTCCTCCTTTTTCTGTATCCATTTGTCTCTCCCACACCCCCTCCACATACACCAATGAGGTCATTTTACCTCTGTTGATTAAGGCTGGATAACAGCAGTTTTTGAGCTGCTGTCCAGCTCTTACATCTTGATTCAAGCCATCATCATCCCTTGCCTAGACTTTGTCTAAAGACTCCTAATTGGTCTCCTTGTGTCCACTCTTGCTCCCTTCTAGTCCAGTCTCCATATGGCAGCTGGAGTGATCTTCTAAAATTGTAAATCATTTAAGGAAGCAGAAGAAAATAAATAAAAATGAAATCAAGGCAAATTAAATTTAATTAAAAATAGGAAAATAGGGGATCCCTGGGTGGCGCAGTGGTTTGGCGCCTGCCTTTGGCCCAGGGCGCGATCCTGGAGACCCGGGATCGAATCCCACATCGGGCTCCCGGTACATGGAGCCTGCTTCTCCCTCTGCCTGTGTCTCTGCCTCTCTCTCTCTCTCTCTCTATCATAAATTAAAAAAAAATAGGAAAATAATAGAAAATCAACAAAATCAAAGCTACTTCTTTGAAAAAAATGAATAAAATTGATAAACCTCTAGCCAGACTGATCAAGAAAAGGAGAAAAAGATACAAATTACCAATATCAGAAATGAAAGATTATCACTACTGATCACATGGACATTAAAAAGATAAAGGAATACTATGAACAATTGTAGGCTCACAAATTCTCTACCTTAGATGAATAACTTATTTTATGAAAAACATAAATCATTAAAACTTCCATAAGGAGAAATAGATAACCCAATTATCCTTATACTTATTAAAGAAATTGAATTAATAATTGATAACTTACCAAAAAAAGAAAGCATCAATCCCAGATGGCTTATTGATAAATTCCAGCAAGCATCAGACTCAAATGGCTTCAATGGTGAATTCTGCCAAACATTAAAGGGAGAAATAATACTAATTACTCACATTCACTTTCAGAAAATAGAAGCAGAAAAAACATATCCTAACTTGTTCTATGATGCCAACACCCACCACCATAATAGTCAAAACTGATAAGGGCATTACAAGAAAGGAAAATACAGGCCAATATTTGTGTGAACATACATGCAAAAATTCTCCAAAAAGCAAATCAAATCCAACAATGTCTATGAAGAATTATGCTCATGCCTCAGTGAAATTTATTTCAAGTATGCAAAGCTGGTTCCACATCTGAAAATCAATGCACTTTATCAACAAGGTGAATGAAAAGATTCTATGATTATGTCAATCAATCTAGAATAACCATTTGACAAAATTCAATGCCAATTCATAATCAGCAAACTAGAAAAGAGGCTAGCTCTCTCAACTTGATAAAGAACATCTGTAAAATACCTACCAGTAACATCAAACCTACAAATGAGTGACTGGATGCTTTCTCACTAATATTAGGAACAGGGCAAGGATGTTCCCTCTCACCACTCCTATTCAAGCATTGTACTGGAAATTCTAGATAATACAATGAAAAGAAAGAAAAGAAAAGAAAAGAAAAGAAAAGAAGAAAAGGAAAAGAAAAGAAAAGAAAAGAAAAAAAGAAAAGAAAGAAAAAAAAGAAAAGAAAAGAAAAGAAAAGAAAAGAAAAGTTACATGTATTGGAAAAGAAGAAATAAAACTGTCTTTATTTGCCAGTGACATGATTATCTGTGTAAAAATCCCCACAGTGTCTACAAAATAGCTGTATGAGCATAGCAAGGTCACAGGATCAAGATCAATGCACAAAAGTCAATTGCTTATACAATTAGGTATAATACTTGGAATAAATCTAACAGAATATGTGTGCCGAAATCCGCAAAGCTATGATGAAAGAAATCAAAGAATATCTAAATGAATGAAGAGATGCCCCATGTTCATGAGTTGACAGACTCAACATTGCTCAGAGGTCAGTTCTTCCCACTTGACTTATAGATTCAACGCAATCCCTACCAAAATCCTAACAAGATTTGCTTGTAGATATCAACATACTGATTCTAAAATTTATACATAAAGGTAAAAGAGTTAGAATAGCTAACACTATGTTGAAGGAGAAGAACAAAGTTGGAGGATTCATGTTACCCAATTTCAAGACAATATAAAGGTTGAAAATAGGTAGTGTGAGTAATCAAGATAGTGCAGTACCCATAAAATTTTGACACAAGATCCCAGGATAGAATGCAGAATGTGCAAAAGAATCTAACAGTTTTACAAATATGTGAATCAACCTCCCAAAAGGAGTAGAAGAAAAACTGATGACCTAAGTAGTTCAGAAATTAGTGGAATCCCTTAAACTAAAAAGAAATGAAACTGTATATAGCACTGAACTGTATTTGGTAAAATTCTTCCCTGTGAGGGTACAGGTTAACAAATTCAAAACCTAACATATGTATACTGGAATTGAACAATTAAACACATCAGTAGAGGGTAGTGGGAGTCAGAATTCTCACTGTTGGGATGAGAGTTTACAGATGAGAAAGGGGAGGAAGCTAGACTGATCCACATGGTAAAGGAACAGTGTTGGAGACTAGCATGAACCATGCCTGATTTAATGCTCTACTGTTGCCATCTTGAAATTCTTAATAATTTTTGAGCAAAGGGCCTTGCGTTTTCATTTTGCTCTAGGCACCCACCAATTATGTAGCCAGTCTTGCAGTCAACAACCATTCTCTAAGTGCTGATGTTTCCTAGGGTTCCAGGTGTGACTCCCCTCTTCCTCACATTCTACCCTCTCAGTGATCACCTTCATCCATTTTCATGACTTCAACTTAGCCTAGGACCCTGACAACTCACACATCTGTAGCTCTACTCACTTGGGCTCTACTGATCTCCAGGCTTGAGTTTCCATCTCCATACTTCATGTCTCCGTGATTTTCTCCAGACCTCTGAAACTCACCATATCTCCAAACGAGTTCATTATTTATTGCCCTTGGTTTCTGAAATTGCTTCTTTTACAGCATATCTAATATACATAAAGATCCTGAATCAAGCAAATAAAAAAATAAATCTCAGAATCACCTTAGAAGCTTTTCTCTCCCTTACCCCCATTCGACTATAACCAAGGCTTGCTAACTACATCTAAAATTCCTCTGCATGAATTCATATTCCCTGTTCTCACTGTGCTCCACTATCTCCCCTCTAGGCCACTAGAGGGGAAAACTTCTACCTCCTGTATTTCTCTTTTCTGATCCAATTAATGTCAAAATTCCCTCTAGAATAAATTTACTAAAACTCAAATTGGATACCAGTCTTACCACCTTCAATGGGCTAACACTGAGTTTAAACTCTTCAGTGACCCATCAGACTCTCAGTGTCATCTGGGCACCCTACCTTCCTGCCACCTTAATTCCTAGCATTCCCAACTCATCCTTCCTAGATATGATGCCACAACACCATGTGTACTCCACCTGGGATGCTGCCACACATCCAACATGCTCTCTCTCCTGAACTGTCTGATCCCCCTTCTCTACTAGACCTCATTGAAGATGCAAATGTAAGGCTATGAAAAGCCTTGGTGCCCACTGGAGCCCCCTATCATCCAGACGTATTCTCCTCCCAAAAGCCAGATGGAGCTCTCCATACCATAGATCTGGTCTTTTCACTCCCCTCTTCAAATCATTCAAGTAGATCCCTGTTTTCCACAGGAGAAAGACCCAAAGCTTAATAGGGATTATAAGTCCCTATAGGAAATAAATAGTGCCAATCAGGAGATGGACACATAATTGAACAATGGTGGTACAACATGCTCTATGGCAAAGGCATGATCCATGAGCCAATTCCATCAGAATTACCTGAGATACTTCAACAATATACAGAGTGTACCTTCCCCCCAAGTGATGAATTAAAGTTGTTGGAATACTCCGTGTCCCTCATCACACCTTCTTTCCTATAGTTCCCCTCTGAGTCCCTTGGTCACTGCTCCCTCCAGCAAGACACACACACCCCTGTAAAGTACAGCTATAGGGTGATGACCTAAACCCGCAAACTGATTTTCTCTAATACAGCTCATGTAAAACAAAACAGAATTCGGACAAGAAATTCCAAAGAATATTTTCTAAGAGGAGTTGATAGTTACAAGAAAGTGCCACTTTTTTTTTTTTCCAAAATAGCCTTGGAAAAATTAAAGCCCAAACTACTTAGTCTACCAAAAGTAAAATCTACAAGAAGTTTTTGCAAAATAACTTGCACAACAAAAAAGGTTTGTGGTTCAGTCTATAGCCATTGATGTTGGGGAACCCTATCCTTTCTAAGTAAAACTAAACAAAAAAAGAGGTTAAGTATCTTTGTAAATGTGCATGAGGAAAATCATTTGTGATTAAACCATTATGAGAAACATACTCATAACTGCAGGAAATTCTTGCCACATCTTTCTAAAATTGCCGTTTGATGTTTTATATGCCAAAAATGACTTCGTGAAATAGTGTTCTCTTGGAAACCACTTAAATGGCCCACATAAGGAAGTCATTAAATAAGTCATTAAAATGAGTGGATATGATGGACAATTATGCAGTCATTAAGAATCCTGTTCTTATAGAACTTTAACTTTTTAAGGAAAATGCACAAAAATATTTTAGGGAAAAATACAGGTTACAAATGGTTTATACTATTGTTCTAGTTTTATTTAAAGATTATGTTTATACACCAAAATGTTAATAGCAGGATTTCAAATAGGCTGGCATTTAAAGGAGATTCCTTTTAAATTTTCTTTTTAACTTTTTGTATTTATTTAAATTCTCTGTAAGGATTATGTATTATTTTTAAAGTGGCTGTTTAGTTGATGATCCAATCTGAGACACTTTTGAGAATGAATGAGAGATCTCTAGAAATAATGTCACCAGAACCACAGACAAAACTGGACTGGTTTGGACAAACTTCATATGTGTTTGTTATGGGTTGAACTATCCCCCAAAATTCATATATTCACTAGAATCTTAATCTCTAGTACCTCAAAATATGAACATCACTGCAGATGTAATTAATTAAGATGAGGCCATGCTGGGATAGGGTGGGCCCCTCACCAGTATAATTGATTACCTTATAAAAAGGAGAAATTTGGACACATACACACAGGAAGAATGGTAAGAATGGTGTGTGAACATGGAGGCAGAGATTGGGGTGATGTGTCTATAAGCTAAGGAATGCCAGTGATTGCCATGAAGCCACAAGAAGTTCATGTGGAGGCATGAAATGGAAACTCCCTCAGAGTCTCAGAAGGAACCAAGCTTGCCATCACTTTGATCCAGGACTTCTGATCTGCAAAACTATGAGGCAATACATTTCTCTTTTAGCCACCTACTTTGTGGTACTTAAAATGGTAGTCTGAGAAAACTAACATGAATGTTATTGTAGTTATCTTATGCTTGCTAAACAAGAACAATTCCAGGGCAGGTAAAGAAAATGAAATTTCACGGAGTAAAAGGAGCTTGGGCATTCAACTAGTATTTTGTGAAATTTATTATGGCTCAAAAATATTCGCTTCTTCTCTGTGTCCGGCCCCTCCCTAGGAAGACTTGCCTTGGTGATATCAGGCCTGAATATGTGACTTGCTTTAGCCAGATGAAATGTGAGTGGAAGTCACATGTGCCACTTAAACGTAGGAGCTTGGAAGGCCATGCCCTCATTCTGCCATCTTTGCCCCTTGCCTTGAGACCAGCAAATCCTAAAGAGGAGACACTTCTTTATCATGGACCCTAAAATGAAGACCTAGAGCCAAGTTGAAAGTGACCTGCAATAACCTATAACATGAGATAGAAACAGATCTGAGCTGATGAGATTCACTAAGATGATGAGATCATTTGTTGCCTCAGCAAAGTTTAGCCTCAGTGGACTGATAAAACATTTGCTGAGCAACTATCAGGTTATGTGCTGAGGATGAAGTAACAAATTATACACAGATCCTGCCATCTAGGAGCTGGCATTAAAATGTGTGTCCTTTGCCTTTAAAACCTGAAAATTTTTGGCTCCGGGTGTTTCCTACTTTTTTTGGTAACACCTGCAAGTAAGTGTTAAACCATGTTATTTCAGTTGGTTTTTCTAGAGAAAAAAATCTTTAAGTGCTCTCATATTCAAAGTGGTTCTTAGAATCTTGAACTACATGTACAGATATAAAGTTTGCCAATTAAAATTTTATGGTTTAGGGAAAGAAACTCCTGTGAAAAATAAACCTAAGTTAATTATTCAGTTATTTAATTCTCATTTGGAAAATGAGATATTCAGGCACTATTAAAAGTTATATTAAGGGGTAAAAACCACTTCTATGGAAACAGTCAAATTTATTTCATTTACTGTTAAAGAATATTAATTTCAAGGAGCAAGCTTTGAAAGCAACCAAATAAGTTGTCAGAGGCAAATAACCCCACCTTGAGGAATGCTTGAAGGCAAAAGATTATGTAAGGAGGAGATACATTTAAAGTGCAGGTCAGGTGGAGGCCAAAGGGTCACGTTCTAGAGTCATTATTCTAAAGCAAAAATTGCATGGTGTCAAAATTATCCTTGAAAGTCCCTTACATGGTACTGAAATTGCCCAGACCTGAGCCTTTAGAAGTTCAAAAGCCAAGAATTAATGTCTTCTGTTTCTCTAGGGCAGTGAAAGCCAAGGTCCAATTGGAAAGGGACAAAAGGCAATGGGGAAAATAAAGGGTCTTCTTTCTTGGTTCCTTTCTTGGTCTTCTGTTCTTTCTCTAAGTGACTCTCTCTCAAGCCCCTCTCTCCTGCTTCTTGCCCTCAATAGTTGCACATAGGTGAAGTCAAGTGAGTTACATGGGCAAACTAAGCAACCCGTCTTTAGTACAGTTTAAAAACATAAAAGGAAATGCGTTTGGGGGAGGGGGTTCATTATGTGTCCTTATCCTGGGCTGAGATGCTGATGAGAGAAAGGGAAAGAAAAAAAAAACAAGACAAAAAGGAGAATTCAGAGGAGGGCACTTGATGGGATGAGCATTGGGTTTTATAATATATGTTGGCAAATCGAGCTTCAATAAAAACAAATTAAAAATAAATTTAAAAAAAGAGCCTCTGGGAGGTATTGGGATGGGATAGAATGAATTGGGAAAAATAAAACAAAATAACATGAAAAAAAAAGGAGACATCAGAGAAGCAGGGAAGACTGAAATCCAAACAGATAATATGAAAGCCAAGTGGTCCTGTCTAGGTGAGAAAAGAATCACACCAGAGTTAAACAGGCAGGGAAGACTTTATTTCAGACCACTGCACTAGAAGAGAGAGGTGGAACTTAACCCCACTTAAACGAAGGGCAGGAGGGTTTTGAAGCACCAGGATGAGCTAATGGAAAAGTCCTCGAGGACATTAAGGGGGCAACATGCTCAACGTGCTTGGGCCCTGGGAGACAGAGGCACTATCTCCTTCAGTGATTACAGGTCAGAGGAATGGTTGACAGGTCCTTGAGAAGGACCTTCCTAGGTCGTGAAACTGGCAGGAACTAGGAGCAGATTTACACTGTAAAGGGCAGAGAAAGAATTACAATTGCAAGTTTTCAAAGGTGACTTCTTTAAGGAAAAGAGATGAGGGGCCCATAGTTAGGAAGAACTCTGTCTAAAATTTAGTAACCTTGAAGGGGAACATGAAGGCCACCAGAGGTAAGCACAAGATGCCATCAACAGAAGTTCTCAAACATTGACTACACTTCAGGATCATCTCCTTTAAAAAAATCTCAGCATCCAAGACACATTCCAGATACACCCCAACAACAATGGTATGTGAATCTCTGGGGAAGACTCGCACGTCAAAATGGCTTAAAGCTCCCCAAGTGAGTCAGTGTGCAATCAAGGCTGAGATCAGGGGCTACAAGCAGGAAGAAGGGCTCTGATGTGAGTCTGAAGGCTGGGTGGGAATTATCCAGGGGAGAAAAAACATTCCAGACAAAGAGAAATCCTATAGCAACGGTTCTTCAGTAGGAAGGAGATGGTTTTGTTTGTGCTTTGAACATAGTGCTGTTATAAATTAAACAATAACCAATTGCCTTGAGTTGAATCAATACACAGTCATAATATATTGGTGCACTTTGACATGTCAACACTTCTTCATCTCTTTGTGAAGGGTCACTGATTCTTTAAAAGCACAAATATTAACTGAGTCTATCTGTTGATGATTCATTCCACAGTTCCAACATACATCCCTAACCTAAATATAATGAAAGTGTCTTCCTTTCAAGGGTCTAATCCTAGCATTGTGCCACATACATGGCACTCTGAAATACTCACTGATCTACAAAAGTGACATATCCTCCAAAGATACGAAGCACTTCCTTTAGGAAAAGTGGTTGCCTGCATGTCAAAGCTGAGGAAGGGTCCACTTATAAACTGAAGAAAATTGATTTTGTTGTGGTTGTTGCACAAAGGTTGATGTTTTCAAAGACTTCAGATAAAAGGCACCACAGGCAGCTAACAAGCTCCTAATAGGACTAGATCAAGTTTTACTCACCCGCTTCCAAGGACTTGACTGTGGCATCTTGGTGACAGGAAACCAAGATTTGACAGCGTTCATTTTTGTTACCTCCTTCCATATATCCTATGCTACTTTATTTCTTATTTATTCAGCACTGATGTTTTTATGGCCATAATATATTTATACTAATTCAGAGGCTTGCCATCAAATAGATAGGCACATCTCTCTGATCCGGAAGGTAGCAGAACCTCTAATTCTGATGCTGCAGACAAAAATAAGGCCTTCTTTTTTCCTCACAGTGCTCTTCAAAGGAACAATTTTCTAAAATTCAAACAAGGGTGTCTCAGTTAATAAGATGGTATTTTCATTTTCTTTTTCTTATCATCTGCCCAGATCAAGGGCATTGGATACCAGAACTCCAATGACGTCAGGCTGCTGTGGCTCCTTCAAAATGCTACTCTCGATCAGGTTTCTTATTATCCGATCCGGATTCCAGAGATGGTCATGGATTTGACTTTTTAGATTAATTTGAGACTTTTTTTTCATTGCTTTTTAATAGCTAATAGCCACACAGTCCACCTCATTATCAGTATTGTGATTCAGATCAACCATTGAGATGATTACAGATAACAAACCAGCATTATCAGTTGGGTGTTCTTTTGTAATGATCACCAGTTGCGTAATGAACCGTTTGTGGACTCGTTGGGTAGGATGTGGGTGGTTGTGAGATATTAAGGATGCTACAATTTGATACCACTTTCCATTCTGGATGAGTCAGAGAGATTTTGGCAACATCTTCAGGCTAACCCGATTTACATTATAGTTACATTTTAATTGCATTTTAAAGTCTAAATGCAGTTGATTGTGAAAACTATGTCAGATTATTTTTAAGGGAACTAGACTTTTCTTTTTTATGGAAATGCAAAAGGACCCCTCAGGATAACACCACATTACCTAAGCAGTGAAAAAGGGAAATCTGGTCTCAATGCTTCTCAGATTCTTCTAGGAAAGGTCAGCAACAGCCTCTACCCAACATATGCAGTGGACTCATTCCACCTGTCATGCACTTTTTACTTTGTCATTCTTCTATTAAATTAAAGAATTATAGAGTGGGTTCTCTGTTCCAGGCATGGAGGTAGATGAGTTCTGGAAATATGATGGAGAAAACAGAGGTCCTTTCCTTATTCTGGGAACTCCTGGCCTGTTGGGGGAAACAAACAGGAAGAGGCCATCCCAAGCCTCCACCCAACTCATTCTACTTTGAATAAATATTTCTCATTCTTATTAGTCTTTGCTTTCAGCTTCTTCACCAAGATATTTGAATGCTTCCCTGACTACTTGTCAGAGAGTTTCTTCTCATCCTGCTTTGCTGGATGTCCTTTTTGCCCTGTGATAATTAAACGCTGGGCTTACCTGGGGTTTCTTCTCCACTGCCTTCTGTCTCTACTTTGCTCACTCCTCCTGGATCACCCCATTGATTCACAGGGCCTTCATTACTACACACACATCAATAATTCACAGGTGTGAAGTCCATCCCTCACCTCTCACTTGAGCTCCAGGTCTATTTCACTCTCAATCCCCAGGTAGCCAGAGACCTTGAACTTAACTTGTTCCAATTTGATCCATCCTCTTCCCTTCCATGCCTTGTAGTTTATTTATTTTCTCTGTCTTGGTAAAATCTCCCATTTGCCCAAAGTAGAGGACTGAAAATAATCTGGCTTTTAAAAATACCCTGGAAAAAAAAAATAGACCATTCATCAGTTTGCTGATTCTATATCTCTAAACAACACTGTGAATTTCTGTAACTCTAGTTGAGTTAAATTTATTCCTAGCTTTTTAAAATAAAGCCAATGAAAGACTTTAGGAAACTATTACAAAGGCTGCTTTCTGTAAAGTTGCTGAATCAACAGCTTTATTTTAGTCAAACCACATTTTCATATTTCAAAAATACTTTCTAAACAATTAATGAGTGCCATGGGGTCAGTAACTCATGATTTTGTAGTGATGAGCTAAAGTCTTAGTAAGAAAGATAATCAGGTTGATTAGAGAATCAGACTGATCAAAAGTAGACCCTGATGTGTAAATCTGAATCTCTCCTACGAATTTCTGAGCAGGTATTAAAATAAGATGTATAAAAAGAAACTTCGGAAAAGAAGAAGCCTGTACTTTTCAAATGTTGGGACATGGTAGTCACTGTAAGGGATATAACTTTAATTTCTCATTGGAATATGCATGACATTGATTTAACCAACTCAATAACAACATCATCTTTCTGGCACGTAAAATTACATCAAATTGGGCTGAACTGGTTTTAAGATACTTACATAAAGCATGTTAGCCCATGATCTTAGATAAGTCATGACTTAAATTATGAATTCTGTAAGAAAGCTATATTTTTAAAAAAAGTTTAATTAGTGTGATTTCAAACAGGTAGCAGTTAGGATTATGGTTGTCATAGGTACATGTCCATGACAATGGAAGTGATGCATGACAGATTTGCTTTATCCAAAAGGTGATTCTTCATTTTTGTGAATGTCAGCAAACGAATTTGACCCCCCATATGTGGACTTAGATCAAAGGCCACATTTAGCATATGGTCAATGTGGCACTTATGTGGCCTTTCAAAAGGCCAGGTCCACAGTGATAACCGCCACGATAATCCTGTAAACCTATCCAGCTGCCTTCAGTGATGTGACTTATGATTGAGAGGGAAAAAAAAAAGAAGGGTGATATTTTATAAATATCAATTTTCAAAAAATCTCTGATCTGTTGGCATTAACTGATGAGCTCAGAGATGCTTGGAAACCTCCCTGCCTGCACAACAACTGTAACCATGGCAACCTGCGTTTTAAAGGATGTTGAAGATGTTTTTAAACATAAGGTGAGAAAAACAGTTTCTACACCAATGTTTGCCTGGGACTTCATGTCTAATTCCCCCAGTACACTTGTTTTTCCTTTACTGGGACTTGATGCGATGCTAGAAGCTTTCCTTTTGGAGAAAACCTTGGACCACCCAGGGCAGTCACAAACCTTGAGACCACTGCATTGCTACAAGAGTGAGACTTGCCCGTGCACCGACTCAGTGTGGGCATGCCTAGCCTTCCTATACATTATGCATGAAGAAGACTGGCAACTCTTCCTGAAAGCTTTTTAATTTTTTATACTATTTGTTTTGTGTGATTTTTAAAAGCTATATTGGACTACCATATATTTTAGAACAAATTAATTAGGGAAGACCTCAGATTTCCAGAGCAATGTGCTAATATTTCCATAAAGTGCTGGGTTTGAGTAAAAGAGAACAACAATTGTGCAGTGTTCTGTATTTGAACATTGAATTTCAATACTGAATAAATCATCAAATGATGTTTTCTTAATCATCAGATTTTATTTTAGTTTTTAAACAATTATGATTCTGTTTGAACAGGGTATAGAGTGGGGGCATTTTAAAGAGGCAGATTATAATCAAAGATTCCTATTAACAATTTGGAGCTAGAATCAGATTTAGTTCAAACAGATACTAAAAAGACATTATGTGTTTTTCATTCTGTCTGCTGCTTATTCACACCTCATATCTTGGCAAACCACCAATTTTTCTCTCCCCACCTTGACTCTGCATGGGTTTGCATATTTATAGAGTTAAAAGGGTTGCCCACCATGGTTCTGTTTCTTATCTACACTCTTTATTTCTTACCCATCTATCTCTGTCACCCTCACAACATAGCTCTCTCCAACTAATTACATTAATCAACACTAAATACCAACTCTAAAAATCTTACCAACATAGGAGTTTCATAAGCCTGAGACTATGTCAAATAATTCATCATGGTTGTTTGAGGACATTGCAACTCAAAGTAAGGTAGCAATTGAACCAGAGAACAAACTGATCACTATTTTTTTTTTTTTTTCTTTTTCAATTTTTTTTACCTATTCATGATAGTCATAGAGAGAGAGAGAGAGGCAGAGACACAGGCGGAGGGAGAAGCAGGCTCCACGCACCGGGAGCCCGACGCGGGACTCGATCCCGGGTCTCCAGGACCGCGCCCTGGGCCAAAGGCAGGCGCCAAACCGCTGCGCCACCCAGGGATCCCCAAACTGATCACTATTAATATGACTTTCTTCTATACTTAGGAATTCATGTTTTTCTATAAACATTGTTTCTATATACATTTTCTTCTATCAATATAAATTTCTCTCTCCACTTTCCTGGATCTAATTTAAAAGTAAGTAAAGCCAGCTAGCCCTTTTGCTCAGGGATTAGGTCTATTTTACAAGGAATTAAAGGAAAATAGAACCAACATTGGTTTAAATATGAACTACATCTCAGATATGACATTACATATAATCCTGGTATTTCCTTACCCATAGTATAACCCAAGGCCTACATTTTGTGATATAGACAACAAAAAACACATGTGATGTTCCATCTGTTACATACATGAGGCCAAGGCATTATTGTCATTGTCGTCATCATCCCCATTATCTGTTTCATTCCCGTCATCTGCATCATCCCCACTATCTGCATTATCCCCATCATCAGCATCATCCCCACCATCTGCATCATCCCTATCATCATCATCATCATCTGTATTATCACCATCATCATGCCTTTTTTTTTGTGATATCAATGAATCCTTCCAACAAATTGCTAGGCCATCATTTCATTATATACATTCTACAGATGAATGAACTGAAATTTAAGGCCTAGACCAAGAAGTTTGCTTAAGAATACACAGCAAGTAAATGATAGAGCTAGAAACTGAATCTGGGTTTTTCTATTGCTAAACCTCAACATCAGAGTTTGGACAAGGCATGCTATGGAAAGGGCACCCTGAATGAGAGTCAGAGATGGTATCCATGGGGAAATAGGGCAGGGAGTGTTCTTTTGCACGGTTCTCAAACTTCAGGTTGCCTAAAAGTCATTAGGTGAGTTTGTTGCAATAAATATTGCAGAATCTACCACCTCTCCACCTGACACACACACACACGCACACACACACACAGGTTCTGATTCATAATTCTGAGATGAGTCAGAACTCTACATTTTTTGACAAATTCCTCAGGTGCTTTCTAGGAATGTGGTCTTTGGACCACACCTGGAGAAATTATTTTATAGAGGATTTGGGGACCTTTGAGAGACTTGATTCCCTTACTTACAGAGCCAGGTGGGACAACTTCAGGGTCCAGCACACTCACCTGTATAGGGAAACCTCTGCTTTCCTTAATATCCTATTCCCAGATTTGGAGCAGAGTCCAGCTCTTCCTTCTGGGACATCCATCTTGTTACCCATCATGTGATCAAGATTTGCACCTCAGTTAACAAAAATTAAA